>NC_052668.1:16291250-19147500 GCF_016802725.1 Solenopsis invicta | reverse complement strand
TTACCAATTTAATCTATTCCTTTTTAAAATAAAAAAAAGAAAAAAACAGAGAGAGAGAGAGAGAGAAACGATACAAAATCTAAGGAAACATTTAAGATATTAGAATTGAGAATGTGTTTTTTCTTCAAAGAGTTACATTGAACGATTTTTACGGGTTGGTAATACAACTTTCAGCCTACATAAGAATAGTAACAATTGAAAACACTGAAAAATAGGTGATTATCCAATGATTTTATATATATATATATATAAAATCATTATATATATATATATATATAAATATATATATATATATATAAAATATATATATATATATATATATATATGCTTTATAATCCAAAAACAATATGCATTTCCAATAGAAACATGTGAAACCTCTGGCGTAGACGGCAGTCTCATGCTGCATGCCACGATTAAGATTGGTTTACGAACGAATCATGATCGTTGCGTTCTTATTCGATAAACACTGTCCTCGCATTATCAAATTTTACTAAAAGCGAATAGTATCATTGTAACATTAATTATTCATCGTAATTGTGCGACTGTCGTGACGGTCATTATTGGGAGCTGATCTACTGAAGTAACAGCTTGAGCGGGTTCCTTGTAACTCTAGTGTCGACGAAATTTGCAAAAAATCGGGTCGAAAACTATGCACAAAATCTCGAAAGTTTACTTGAGCGCGATGAAATCACGATCGATGTCCATATGGCACGAGCGCGACTTTGCTTTTATAAGAGATTTATTGTGGAATTTTATATCCTAGTTTTATATATACATATATATACGTATATATATATATATATATATATATATATATATATATATATATATATATAATGGCATATTTTAATCTTGAGAGAGAGAAAGAGAGAGTTTCTTTGCGATTTTTCGAGAAAAAGAAAAACAAAAATCTAATTTTACGGCAAACTAGTGCGTCTTTCACTCTGTTGAGATTGTTAAAGGCGAATACATAAGAGTACACGTAAAATTGTATAGAGCACGCGCGATTTCCCGTTACCATTTGTCGTGAATAAACCGTATCCGACGATTAGTTTTAAACAGCGAGCTGCGAAATAAATGTCAAATATACTTTCTTCTTGGATGATTTCATCGACGAGATCAGAAACAGAGATTGTATATTCGGCGATGTTATTGTTTAGTCCGATATGTGATGTATATACATATATATATACATATATATATATATATATATATATATCTATTCGTTATATTTATTAAAATTTTAAAACATATTGAAAGCCACGCATATATGTATATATGTACATGTATGTATGTATATGTGTGTGTGTGTGTGTGTGTGTGTGTGTGTGTGTGTGTTTGCGTGTGCGTGTGTGTGTGTACATATACATACACAGACATATATACATATATAATCATATATGTGTAGAGAACTTGGCAGCTAACCGAAATATATGGAACGAGTGAATGTTTCCACGTGAAGATGCGAATTTAATACGGTTCGAATTGATATCTCGATGAAATCGTCCAAATGTGGCATAATCTTTCAGAGCTGGGCCAGTGCACTATCTTATCGCTCTTCCATTCACGGAGAGGAAAGGAAATGTTCCATTATCTATGTATCTATATCATGGTTCCACCATGGTTCCATAGTGGATCGTGCCTTTCTATAGTTTTTCTATAGTTTTTCTCACACAAGTCGTTTCGTTGATTCCTTCGTCATTTGTCGGAAAATTCACTTCTTTTCCTAGGTAAATTAGAAACGCGGAGCGATCTTATATATCCCGTACTCTCGCCGTTAAATTAATTTTCATTTTTTAAGTAATTAAAGTTAAAATCTGATCTCTATGTAGATATGTAAAGTAAAAAAAAGAATAATACGCGTGTAGTGTTATTTTCTTTTCTTGAACTTTTTTCTCTATTGCATGTGTTTATGCGAGCTCGTTAAACGCATGATTATAAATATGAGATCGCTCTGCCGTTTTAGAAAAAAATTGAGAAGCGAGAGAAAGAAGCTACTTGTGCCTCGAGCGCGTTATCTATTCTAGAAATTAAGTAATTAATCGAAATGGTGTCATTTCTATAAGGATAATAATGTGTGGTGAACGATCGTCAGTGCTATTTGGAATTTGACTTTTTCTAGTCTTCGATAGCGGTTCGCTGGGCTCCACATTTTTATAAAACGTAAAGTATCGCCGTTAAATATACATCATCGCGCGTTTAATGGTATATTATAAGAGAGATATTATATATAGAGAGAAAGAATGTTTACGTGTGTGACAAAGAGAGAGAGAGAGAGAGAGAGAGAGATGGGGTTTATTGATCTTACCCAAAAAAAGAAAATATATTCAGTAAATTATACGCAAGTAAAGAATCATGATCGGAGGAGACTGACGAATGCAACGTCGTTCCGTAAAGATAATCACTTTTAATCCAAATCATTATAAGGAAAACGATGGATTATAATTATCATTGTGCGTGAATGTAAGTAGGAAACGTGAAAGAAAAGAAACCAAAAAAAAAAGAAAAAAGGAAAATTAACTCGTTAATATAATTACGTCCTCTCGTGCCCCGTTTTCTCTCGTATCATTAAATTATTCGTTATTGCGTGTCTCTTAGAAAGATGTATAGTTGAAGACTTAAAGATGGATTATTATTATTACTATCGATGCGCGCGCGCGCGCGCGCGAGAGAGAGAGAGAGAGAGAGAGAGAGAGGCATGAAAGAAGATACCTCTTTGATGATGTTTAATAAGTGCTATACTAATTTAGGAGCGTTTGAGTCGAGTAAGAGCAAACACGATGTGACTGGCAAACTTATGAAATTCGTTAGGAAATCAAATTCGTATTGTTCGTGCCACGATTTCCATTAACTTTGTATTCTCGCCAGCGTGGCTTGTAATTCCGTCGGAAGGAATTACATTGACATGTAAAGAGGAAAGAGCGAGATGAGGTGAATCAATAGTACCTCGCGTACAGTGCAATTAATACAGATGAAAAAAAAATATATATATACATATATAATGCTGCCGTGTAAAAGTACGCAAACGATCAAACACATATGGTTAAAGGCACTTAGCGTGCGTGTATATCGTTGTATATCTGATGGTGCCATTCGAATGTGAATCGTGGAACGAACATAAGTAGAATATAAAATAAACATTATATACATAGATATATATATATACACACATACACACAACACACAAATATATTATATAGATATATATGCAATTCATTGAATCAATCGCGCAGTTCGAATGGTATGCGTTGCGTGTATTTTAGACAGTGTATATGGGATTACATGCATGATTGTGTTAAACGTGTTACTAGATTACGAGGAAAATATTTCATTCTCATTCTGTGATGACTGTCTGCTGAATATGCGAAAGGTGAGAAGAGAGTAAGAAATGTTTACATGAAGTCTTAAAGCTAATGAATTAATAAATTGATTTAGCGAATATAAAGATTTAATTAACATTCGTGTAACTAACTGCGCGAGAGAGAGAGAAAGAGGGGGAGGGAAAAGGGAGACGTAAATCTTTATAAACGTAAAGAGACGTGCGTGTCTCGTTCGTTACGTATGCGAAGAAGAGGCGGACACGGTAAATTCGTCGCGCGCAAGATATAGGTCTTTAACATGTTATAAAACAAAAAAAATAAGAAAAAAAAACGGAAACGCGCTGTATCCGAGTTGCGGCGAGAAGAGAACAGTATGATTTGTATACTGTATAACTTTAGTCGTTTACCATTGCTTTTTTTTCGAGAATATATAAGAGTTATGTGTATAAATTATTATGTGTAATTAAACAGAATTAAGTCATTTAGTAAATTCTAATACTAAATATTATATATATTATAAACACAGAGAAGAAAAACATGCACAAACACAAGCACGCATATATATATACATATATACATACATACATATGCAGAAAAATTACAAGAGCAAAAAGGAGAGCCATTGTATCATACATTTGTGTAACTAAAATGATGTGTAAAATGAAAGTGTGATAATTATTGAGGATATAACGATACAATAAATACTTACCATATGTCTTACATAAATGACAGATGCCTCCGTGGCAATTGGCTGTCAGGTCCAATTTTTATAGGGCATATCTAATCGCACATCGTTTCAATGTATTGCACAAGAAAGAAACACATTTTATTTTTTACTGCTACTTTATCATTTTCATTATGCAACATAATATTTTACAAGTGCAAAAAGAGATTCAGAAAGTACATAAGTACAGAAAGAAAGATAACTGCACAATGATGGATAAAATAGATTTTTAAATAGATAAATTAAACATTATAATTCATTTTCTTTAATATTTACGATAGGATTTTATATTACTAAACTTGCGACAGTCTCGATTGAAATTTCACTTGTTAAATATCTTTGAGTATTCTGTCTTCAGCGCTCCGCTATATGCGTCTTCAAAAACGCAACCTGCGCCCTGGATTCCAGCGCGGCCAATTCAACCACAATAGGAGCCATTTGTTGAACATGATTTTTGTAATCAGAACCTGAGAGACACAAAAATTTAATAATTGTTTGTTGTGTGACATAATGAGAAACAATATTACCACACATACCCATCGCTACTCTCTTTTCGCCATATGTAACTTTCCCATCAAACTCGTTCGTTGGTACTTTTATGTCCGAACTGACTTGTTGAATCGTCACATTCAAATGATCCTCGATATCTGCCAAGTACTGCGAAAGAATCAATTATTAATACTCAACTATATTAATCAAGTTTTTTTATATATAATATGCATTTTTCAGAATTGGGTAGTGGTTAAAAAATAAAAGATTAAACAATACAGTTAAAAAGTTAATAACTTTGAATCTAACTTACAATTAGTTAATTTCAAATGAGTTAATTACCTTTTATTAATTTCAACGAGAATTATTTTAATTAGATTTTTTAAAACCCTTAAACTTGAACTTTCTTTCCTAAAGTAAAATTTTTACTTATATAAAAGAGAAAAATATATTTCCATATAAAAAACATTTGTTTGTTATTTCATATAAACTGAATTGACAAGTATTGAATTTATTTGCTGATTCTGTAATTGTTTTGTTATTTAGAGTTTTATTATTTAGATCTAATTTTTAAAAAGTAGCACATTCTAATTTAATATAAATAATGTTTTTTACAATTAACTTTTATAAAGAATGGAGTCTACACGAAATGGACGAGTTTTCGTTCAAGCATTTTGGTTTCTCTCGATGGAGTAGATTAAATTTCTTAAAACTTACTTGAGGTTCATTGTACCACGTGCAACAGCCACCTTGATTGGTTAGATTGGTGTTGTTGCAGTTTCTTCCGCGAGAAGGACACCATTCGCCGTGATACCATACTTTCTCTGGAATGCTACTGACCAGGGAAATGGCCAGACCCATTCTCTCAGCTCTACCAACTCTTCCAATGCGATGTACATAATTAGATTTTTCATCGGGCAGAGTCACATTTATCACTAAAAAGATAGTATAAACGTAATGTGATACGCTCTTGCTTTGGAATGATTTTACCCGAATAATTAAACTCACTGAAAGGCAGACCGGTGATATCCAATCCTCTGGCAGCCACGTCGGTACAAATTAAAAATTTCACCTCCTGACGTTTAAACTTTTCCAAATTAGCCTTACGCTCCTGGGGCTTTCTGTCCCCGTGCAGGCACACACATGAGAATTGCTGTCCACCAGATTTCTTCAGATATCTCTCGAGATTATCGCAATCGAGTTTCGTTCTGCAGAATATCAATGCCCGGTCCATTTTATGTTCCTTAATAGCGCGAATGCAGTATTCTCCCTTCAGTATCTTTACAGCTTCCGATAACGTGCCTTTAAGACGAGTATAATTGTTAGACTATATTGTTATTCTCACCGCAGAATGAAATTATTATCTAACAATTACGATAATTACAAGCAATGTCATTTGATCCCTCATCTCTTGCATGGACGCCGTCAGTTTGTATACAATTTCTCAAGTTACGCCACGTTCTATCTTTCTGCGGATCTACCATCACTACGACATGATGTACGGTCTCGGGCACTGCGTCCTCACCCTTCAAATCTACCCAAGTTGGAAAATGCATCAAACGTTCCTGCAATGAAGATCAATATTTGTACGTATTATATATTCGCTTACTTGTCAATTACACAATTATTTTAAACGGATACATTCCGCGATTCTTACAGCCATCTTTTTAACTTCGAACGCGTGTAACGTTGCTGAGCACACAATCATTTGCAATCTTTTGCCATCTGACGTAATTTTTGGAATTTGTTTGTGTAAACGATCGATAAGTTCGGTGTAACCCTGTTTTAGTAGCCCATCAGCTTCGTCCAAAACAAAGAACCTTGAAATATATTAATTTGTTTCAAATTGATGATTTTTTTCTAGAATTAAGGAAGTATTTTTGCTTTTGGTATCCTTTTTGTATCCAATTTTTTAAATTTTTGTAAAAGATATAAAAGCTATAAAACTTAATACATTTATTCTTGGACATTCAAATATTCTTTATAAATTTTTTCAAAAATTAGAAAAAAATATTTGTGATGATTATTTGTAAATCTGTATAAATGTGTCAAAAAATACTGTTGCCATAATTTAAGATACAAAAATTATCAGAAAAAAAAATTAAATTAAAAGATTTTTTATTTACCTAAATGTAGTTCTCGTCTGAATTATAAATTAAGTAGACGAGTAATTAGCATGGCAACGATTTTGAAAAATGTTATTTCAAAAGAAAATGTTAAAAATTTTGAATTTTACGCATTAATAAAAATTCTTGCAAGTCTCTTACTTTTAATCTGCTCTTTCTCGTTCGCTCTCATTCAAATTTAAAAAATACCTAATAATAATTGATTTTTTAACTGTAAAAGCGAAAATATTTCCATGAACGATAAATTACCTGCAATGTGTTAACAGCAAATAACCGCCTTGTATGAGATCCTCTAATCGTCCAGGAGTCCCAACTACTATGTCCACGCCAGAATTCAAAACAGCAATCTGCTCCTTTACGTTCACTCCGCCAATAACAAGTAATTCTCTAATTGTTGGATCCTTTAAAAATGTTTTAAACTGAAAAATAATAAGGGCACCTAGTTAAATACCACATATACAGTCTCTATATTAAGTTCATTCGAGTTCTTATTCACCTTCTGAATTTGATTGTAAGTTTGTTCAGCTAATTCACGAGAAGGCTCTATGATGATTGCCTGAGGCGCGTTATTTTTCGGTTTACCGCTTTCGCTAGACGCACTTTGATTGCTATTAACGGTATTGCATTTGACGGATTCTTTCGGGACCGAGGATACGGCCACGTAGTCGTTTGGAGGTGGGTGTTTAAACGGTTGCGCTCCAAAATTAAAGGCCATCTCAGCGTTTTTCAGCACAACCGCCGGATAGTAAGTCTGTGATTTTTGTTGTGCATTTAACGTAAACGCGACACCCAAATCCACGCCATTCTTGGTAAATTTTATTTCGCCTTTTGCCAAATCGAGGAAACATCCAATTACGTCGTGCATTCCAAAGGCTTCTCCATAGTTGTCGAATTGCTTTGCATTCGACTTTTTTCCCGTGCCGCCGAATCCATAACCGAATTTATCGGTTCCTAAATCTAAGGCAGCCTATTCCAGTAACAAAATGCTCAATGAATTTTTCTCATCGCAATAAGTATGGTTGTATAATAATTAATTAAAAATAAATAATAAAGTTAAATACTAAAGTTACAAAGGTAATAAATTCAATTTAATTTTAAATAAACTAATTTTTAACTTCACGGTTTTTAAAACTTTAATTTATTAACCCTTTTTCTAAATTAAAGATGTACAAAAGAAAAATTGTAAAAAAATTCATTAGAATGTAAAAAAAATATTTATTTTGTTACTTCATATAAACTTAATATACAAGAATATTGTTGTTGTTTTGTTATTTAGTCTAATTTAAAAAATACAACATTCTCATTTGATATAAATAATGCTTTTCAAAATTAATTTTTTTGCTCATGCAACTTTTAACATAACTAAATTTTATAAGTCATTAACTTAATTTAGTTGAAAAAAAATATTAATTTGTCCAAACCTATAAAAATGATAATCATTATATCACTTATAAAAATACTTGCCTGAGATGTTGACCAGCCTACTCGACACAAGCCTTCATCTGTGACTGTTGCTTCAAAGAAATACTTGCCACTTCCAGAAACACCTTTATTTGCACGACAACCATGCCATTCTTTTTGCTCTCTACTCTGACATCTTAAACCATCCAGCGTTACCGCCATGGCTCGTCCTCTATCGAACAGACTCAGTCCCCAATGTGTCGCTATGAAATAACAAAATATTTATATCGTCTTTTCAACAAATTTTATCAGAATTGTATATTTTATCTTGATACACACGTTGTTGAACGGCGGCTGTCCCAACTCCTTTTCCAGACTCCAAATCTTTTAAAGTCTCCCAAACTATTTGCAAAATGGGCAAGCAGAAAGCACCAGTTTTTCCACTACCAGTTTCCGCAGCCATGAGCACATCGCCACCACCCAGAATCAATGGGATAGCGTCCGCTTGAACGTCTGTTGGTAGTCTGTAATTTACAATTTCTTAATATCAAGAATATTATCCATTTCTTTCTCCATGATACATGACATTTTTAAGTCTCAAAGTTACATCTTGATTCTTTACTTACGTCCAATCCATCTCATCGACTGCTTTCGCAATTTCCGGCAAAACACCCATTTCTAGAACAGATCAATATATTATCATAATATAAAGTAACATGAGATATAGTTACGCAAATTGATACAATTGACATAATTGTACACAAGCGAAACAACACAATTGACTTATTAAAAACATCATACCTTCGAAAGCAGCCATTTTTTTCCACTCGTTATCCTGATACGTATAAAATGCAAAAAATTATGCTAAAGAGTAGAATTTTTTAAATTAGAAGTACGATTGACAAGTGTATAACAGCCGGTCTCTATGTCTGCGAGTATATATTTTCCAATATTTTCGTGTAGGTTAGAATTCACAATATTCGTGCTCGTCGCCAGATCAGCCAGATTCGCCAGATTATTCTGCACTACTCTGCACCTGCACTTTCTGTAATGACAGTGTACAATTATGAAGAATTTACAACGCACGATGCAATTCATTTGTAAAGCAAACATTTATTGCCTGCTTTAATTTAACATATTTCATACTTATCAATTTAGTAAGGCGAAAGATTTTAGCAATATAATTTTATGAAATGTGTTGTTCTGTTTCACATGGGTTTGCTATTTAAATTAATTTTAATAAATTCGTTTTATAGGGCATTATCTTCAATTTAAATTAGTTTAAAAAAATATTAACTTTAATTCTAATTTTACACAATTCTAAATTTCTTTGCACAAAAAAATAACAAAATTAAAAAGGATAAAAGATGATTTCATATTAATAATAAAAAAAAAGTTTAAACGCATTTAACAATTTTAAAAATGTAATATTAAATGTCAAATGAAAGATTCCTTTAATTAGAATTTAACATGTTGCAAGTGTCTCTCGAAGCTTCATAAATTCACCAAAGTTATTAGGGTAGTAAATTACGACAGGAGCAAGTAGGTAACATCGCAGATATGGCGCCATCCGTCCGATTAAACAGCTCGAAAAATCGTCAGAGTTATTAGGAGTACAGAATTAGCAAGTAGGTTTACTGGATTTATGGGTAGAATAATATCCCCACTCCACAGGGTAAGACGCTACGCGGTAATTGGCTAAACCTACAATGATGGCTGCCCGGCGTCGGCCAATAAAAGCACCGACCAATCAGCGCGTCGGTATGTGAGTGATAGAGACGCCCCCGCCTTCAATACGCTAACCAATCAGCGCGTCGGTACGTGAATGATAAACACCTACGCCCCGAAGACGCCAACCAATCAGCGCGCCGATACCAAGATTCATGCCGCGTACTTTACGCAACCTCCTTGCCTATTCTGCTTTCTTGATACCTCCTGATACTTCAGACACAATAATTTTCGGTATTTTGAGCGCTGCAAGACCCAATTCTCGCCTACCTTATTTATCGACACGTATCTAACAACTTTTACTGATTTTTAAGTGATCTTAAGCAACACATAATTAAATTACCATTATTTTTAATTTAATTTAATTTTTCTAATTAATTAATTTTTCTTAAATATGTATAATAAAAATAATTTTTATTGAAAAATTATCTTGTTCTACACATTGAAAGGAACGTTTGAGAATTTAATAAATGAGGCAAAAGATTTTAACAACAATTTAATGAAATGAAATTATAGAGAAAAATATGTGTTTTTAAAGCAGACAATTTGTGTTTTAATGCAGGGGATTTGTTTAATTAGAGAATATTTATTCACACATTTCAAATCGTGCACTTTTCTATACGCATGTGATCACAGAACGTGACAGGTTTCCTAACCTCAATAGTCCTTAATTTTAATGTTTGATATCTTGGCTCGTGAAGTAGAACGACATTTTTTTGTCAGATTCTTCCTTTCGTGCAAAAACGCGTCGAATGAGTCAAATTTTGTAAAAAATCGATCCGATAAATCAATTGGCAAATTGTTCAAATGCGATTGGTCAATTATCTCTTTGTTCGAAATTTGGACCAATTTCTAGCATCGTGTTGCTGCGTTGCATTGTGTACGCAAGGCTTTAGAGAGGATGATACATGTACAATGTATTACTAAGTTTAAAATTTATTGAATCTTCCCGATAATTAAGGAGAATTAAAATCATTAAAGATACGGTAAGATTATTTGCATATCGAACAGGACAAATAATTCTTGGTTAACATATTTTTGAACGATATTTCTGTAACTTTGTGCAAGCAATTTACTTTGTTATGGATCAAGTCCTAATTATGGATTAAATTTACAAAATTAAATATTTTACAAGCATATATCTATTAATCAAATTATAGAAAAATTGTTTGCTTTTAATTTTGTTAAATGATAATATAGAATCACTCAATTATTGTTGATATTTAAGAAAAAAAACTGGAAGGCTATTTTTAATAACCTCTCTAAGCTTTCTAAATATCTTTTCAATAATTCTTTGAAATTATGAAATTATCTACTTTTAGTGAATTGCATTTAGTGCATTAAATATATAAACGTACATTTAATTATACAGACTCTTAATTGAAATATACACAATACTTATTGAGATTATACATAAACCTTATTATTTCTTATACATAATACTTTAAATATTTTTTCCAAATTTACAATTAATTTATTGAATATATTATAATTTTTTTTAACAATTGAATATATAATTATAATATTAGTACTTACATTAATATTAAAAATTTTTTTAAATGTTATATGTATATAAATTAGGGAAAATTATTTTTATCTTAAATATCCCATAATTGAGACAATTATTTAATCACTTAATTATTTTTTGTATTATAATATTATTACTTTGTGGATTTTATATAGAGTAATATAGATCCAAAACTGTATGAAATAAATTTCAAATTATGGCTTCTTCAATAAACACAAGCAATTGTTTTATATCTGATGAATCTACAAACGAAACTTATGTAAAGGATTACACAGAAGCAGAAGCTGAAGAATATTTAAAGGTAATGAGGCTGTCATTTAATCACATCAATTTTTTGTATCAAATTTGTATGTATTTATACATAGTTTTATAGATATGAAGTTTCCTACAAAAATCAAAGTCAGAAAAATTAAATTTTTACTACATGAAAAACTTTTCATCCTCAAACTGTTCATTATGTGAATATGGTAACTCTATCTGGATGTAAAATGGAATGTATAAGAACAATGTTATAGGTTTTGATTCATTTTTTGAGAAGACACCCATTTAATAAAAGAAAGTAATAAAATCTCTTGAATTGTTTGGTTCTTGTAGGAATTATATATTTATTATTTACTTATATATACATTCTATAATATTTTACATTTATCTTCCTTGAGATAAATAAAGAAATATTATTTGAAATATAAAACAATTTTTTTTACTTTTTATTTATAAATTATAAATTGCTTTTAACAAAAACATTCTTTTATATTTCTCTTTGTATAAATTGGGTTTTCTTCGAACATGCAATAGGAATAAAAACAAAGTTTTAGACTTTGATTAATAAAAATTTATTAAAAAATATAATTTCTGAACTTGTTTGATTTTTGTGAAAATATATTTATTACATATTTATATTTTCTGTTATATTTGATTTTTATTCAAACAAATTTGTTTACAGTGCAATGCTAGTGATTGAGAATAATTTAAGGCTATAGTTTAGATTTAAAAAAAAGCACGCATGTGTGTATATTATTATAAATGTAAATACACATACTTAAAAATATATTCTGAAAATACAAGAAAAGTAATTGTTCTTATGTTTTTTTTTTTTTATTTTTTAGTACATGAACAGTAAAGATGAGGGAAAAAAGAAATCTATGTTAAATACGTCATTCCAACAATTAAAAGACAGTCTGCAAAAACTCTACGTGGATGATCTGGCTAAAGTCTATCGAGATTGCAGTTTTACTTATGAACCAAAATTTAATAATCTACCTATTTTGTCCTTGAAAGATAAGATATTGTCAATAATTGAGACGAATTCTGTAGTCATTATTCAAGGACCAACTGGCTGTGGGAAGACTACTCAAATTCCACAATTCATTCTTGATTCTTATATTAAGAAGAAACTTAATTGCAATATAATAGGTATATTTTTTATCTATTTTACATTCTCATATTAACATTACAATTATAGTATAATAAAAATTATTACAGTATATGTATGAATATATTTTATATATATGTAAATACTTGTATAAATTGTTCAAACATTACAATATTAATATAGTAACACAACCAAGACGAATTGCCGCAATAAGCATTGCCAAAAGAGTAAGCGAGGAAGGAGGTTGGCGTCTTGGTAGCCTTGTGGGCTACCATGTGGGTATGCGAAGGGAAAGCTCCAAGGAAACCCGTTTAACTTACTGCACCACCGAAATTCTTCTGCAACATTTGATTAACTTAAAGCACATGCTGGATTACACGCACATTATATTAGACGAAATTCACGAACGTGATCAACATTTAGATTTTCTTTTATTAGTCATTAAAAGATTGTTACAAACAAATTCTGGACAAGTTAAAATTATTCTCATGTCGGCAACGATCAGTGTAACAAAATTTGCGAGATATTTCTCTATGAAAGTAGAAAATGAGTTAGTTCCAGCGCCAATTATCAAGATTCCTGAGAGAAGAAATTTTGACATTCGTACATATTATTTAGATGAGATAAATAATCTAGGACCCGTGAGTATAGAGATTATCAGAATATACTAATAATTATTCACAATTTTATAATTTTATCAATATTATAGATCTTACAAGTATTATAGAATAATATAATAAGATAGACATGCATAAAAATTTGTATAATTTTATAACAATGGATTTATATTTTATAGATACCAGAAGTCTCTGTTGCGGAACCAAAGATCACTTCAAGCATGTACAATTTTTGTTCGCTTATCATCGATGCCTTAGATGAAATTGACATAAATGATGAAGAAACATTCGCCTCAGATTCGCCTCAGAGACATGCCGTTCTTATATTTTTACCCGGAATTTATGAAATTGAAGAATTATATAATTACTTGTCATCAATTTACCATCAAAATAAATTATGGGACATAGCAATCTTGCATTCATTGATTTCTGATGACAATGAGCAGCGTCGCATCTTTCAAAAACCTCCGGAAGGTTACAGACGCATTATACTTTCCACAAATATTGCTGAAAGTAGCATTACTGTGCCAGATGTAAAATATGGTAAATATAAATTTTTTATGAATTATACGGTTATCCTTGAAAGAAACGGTTTTTCAAACAGAAAATTTTAGAAGTATTAAAATGATGTAAAGAGATACTTAATGATATAGTGATCCAAATAAGTATTATAAATTTGATTATTGATAAGTAAAAAGTTAGTGATTAATTAAATATGTATAATTTATAGTGATAGACTTTTGCCTCACAAAACTGCTCATATTTGATCCTGTAACTCATTATCAAAGTTTACAACTTTGTTGGGCGAGCAAGACAAATTGCATTCAACGAGCTGGTCGCACAGGTCGTGTAATGGATGGGAGAGTATATAGATTAGTGCCAAAATTATTTTATCTCGTAAGTAATGTTATAAATAATATTATACATATATACTTTATAAGTGCAATGTGAGATAAAATTTATTTAGAATTTAAAATTGTATGTTTAATAGAATTTAATATTTAATAAGAGAGTAAATATGAATTTTTTAAGGATTATAATTTTATTTGCACATTGTATAATATAGTTTTTTTCAAAGATCTACAAGCAATATGTATGCTTATATAATTTTTCAGCGTATTGTATTTTAATGTATTGTATTTTGTTATGTAATTATTATTAACCACTTTTTTATTTTATAGAATATTTTGGACAACTACAGTACACCAGAAATACTTCGCGCCCCGCTCGCCAATGTCGTTCTTCGTGCCAAAGTCCTTGATCTCGACGAGCCACGTGTCCTTCTTTCACATGCTCTTGATCCACCGACTCTCTCTAATTTGGCAAATACCATTTTGAGCCTGAAAGAGGTCGGAGCCTTAATAGATGAAAACAATTCTTATCACATGTTTGATGGAAAATTAACTGATCTCGGGAATATAATGGCACGTCTTCCGCTCGACATACGTATTTCAAAATTAATTATGTTGGGCCACGTTTTTGGCGTTTTACGAGACGCTATTATTTTGGGAGCCAGTATGGCCGTTAAGAGTGTCTTCCGTATAGAGCAAGGCCATGCTACAATGTCTTGTTATATGACTCGTAAAAAATGGGCCCGCGAATCTGATAGCGACTGCATTGCCACTTTAAATGTTTATAGGATGTGGCAGAATGAAAAAGCAAATCGTCGATTAAACACTTATCAAGCTGAAAAACAATGGGCTCAGAGAAACGGATTCAACCCAAAAGCTTTGCGTGAATTGGATGCTCTGGTGAACGAAATTACTAATAGATTAGAAAAATTGAAAATTAAAGAAAGTACAGGAATAAATAAAGTTATCTGGCAAGGTATATTTAATTATTTAGCATTTAGTTATTTTTAAATCGTTTATTAAATTATTTGATTATAGCATTCATTATTTTTAAAATTTTTCTCATTTATTTCTAGGTGCAGATCGCGATTTCGTGCTTCAAGTTGTTCTTGCTGGAGCTTTCTATCCTAATTATTTTGTTAAACGTTTGCAAAATCGAGAAATTTATAAAGACAATGTTGCAACGCTTTTGGGCATTTTAGATCCCATGAAGACAATTTTTTTAAGAGGTTGGATAATAAATCAGCCTGGATATTTATACGCTAAGAAACTGCAAGAGATTTTTTCCAAACATTTAGGGATTCCGCAAAAACAGATAACAATATCCTTTGATGGATCACAACGTGTTTACGTCCAATTTCGTGAAAAGGAAATGACCGTTGATGACAGCCTTCAAAAAGTATCAGAGTTTGTTTATCAGGTAATTATTAATTTATTATTTGTATATTATATAAACAACACACGAATGAGCATAAAATATATGAGTATAAACAAATACAATAATATATATAATTAGATTATAATGTTGTATAAATTAAATTTACATATAGTTTTGATCAAAATTATTAAGTATTTACGTTTTTTTTTTGTTTATCTAGAATTCTTTTATTTATATTATTTCGTATTGATTATTGGCATTATACATAAATTCCAAAAGTTCATAAAATAAAGAGTAATTCACATTTTATTTTTGTTTAAATCCTTTCAGTTAAAAATACAAAAAATTATATATAAGGTGCCTAATATTTTTGGCCATGGTTATATGTATAAACATATAATTATAAAAATATGTATAATGTAAATATTGAAAAAATATTGATCATAAGATAAAATAAATAGTAACATTTACTTATCAGGCTATTAAGATGAGGCAAAACAATATACCGATTGAAATAAAGTTGTTGAATGTAAAAGAAGCACATAAGAGGGCGAAACAATATGATCCCTCTAAATTCGAACGGTCTCTTTTCTTTCGTAAAGGTTTAAAAGAAACAGAAAATGATGTTCCTAAAATTAGACCAAAATTGCCAGGACTTGATGTAACTTCTATACCTCTGTTTATGCAAAATGTAAGTTTTCTTTTACTTTGTAAGTTAATAAAATATAATGATAGAATTGAAGGTATTTGTATATATATATTTTTTTTTAGATTATTAGCCCTGGATATTTCTGGGTAACTCTCGATAACGATATTACTCATAATGAATTACAATTTATAAAAAGAAATCTCAATGAACTTGATTCTTTGGAAAAATTTCTTTTTACGCCAAAAGCTTCAACCATAATCGCAGCTCCTATAGAAGAAAATAACTCTTTGTGTTACCATCGTGCCATAATTAAAGAATTTGTCTCAGAAGTTGGAGAACTGGTCGACATTTTCTTTATCGATTGCGGTTATTTCTCTAGAGTACGATTTAGCGATCTAAGAAGAATTAAAAACACTGTAATCTTGGAAATTCCTCCTTTAGCATTTTGTTGTAATTTGGCTTTTGTGCAACCTTCAATTCAAAGTAATCTTTACGGTCAATGGTCGGAAAAATCGAAAAATTATTTTGAAGCACAAATCAAGGAAAGCAAAAAGATGTTTGGAAAAATTTATTCAATTGTTGATAGCATTATTAATTTAGAATTAATTGTTGTTAATGAGAAAGGAAAATTTAATATTAATAAATGTTTGATTGAAAAAGAATATGCTGTGGAAAGGGAAGAAAAATATTTATCAAAGCATAATCATGAATTAAGAGCAAATGTTTGTAATATTAACACGATGTCAGTTGAAGAGAAACAGTTTTATGAAGAGGAACAATATGACAAATATCATTTATTAGAAGTAAGTAGATTAGCTGAGCCTTATGTAAAGATTTAACTTATAGTATCTAATTTGTTGCAAAGTTAATAAATTAATTTTATATTAATGATTCTAGTATCCTAATCCACCTAAAGAAGAAGATTGCGTGTTTAAGACAAAACTCCAAGGCCCATATTCTCCCTTGGAAATGGAGTTGAGTCAGTTAAATTTAAATGAAAAAATGACAAAGATAAATATAGATGCGAATTCCGTCAATTCCGTTCTTTTGGATAACGATATCAACCAATCGAGACGTCTTTTAGTCGCTCAGAGCACTAATCAGACCAGTAAAAATTCTTTAGTACTAAGAAATACCACTCTTTTGCCGAATATTCCCGGACTCGCAGCATTGCTTGCACTGAGTTTTGCACCGCGTATGGAGTTGAGATGCAATTCTCACAGGACTTATTACACAGGGGCTTTATGTGGTTTGGGCCCGATGAATGATCGTAATGATCGGGCTATATTTCCCGATCATGATTTGGAAATTCAATTTGACATAAAAATTACAATGAATGATATAAAAGAGGTATATCTATAAATTGATAATTTCGCAACACTTATCGTGAAATTACTGTACATGTACTGCATTAGATTCTTCATTTTCTGGTATTTATCAAATACTCCATTAATTTAATAGAAACAATTGTAATATTTTTCTATGTTATTGTTTTTATTATTTTATCTTATTCTTTTAAACATTGTTCTTCCATCATTATTATTATTATTATTATATTAATAATCAATTTTTAGATAAATAAATTGCGCTACTGGATGAATATCGGGATGCGATTTGATAATGCCAATGATGAGGATATTATATGTTGTCAAAACGAAATCAAACACATTTTGCTCGAGCTAAGAGATAAACAAAGAACGCCACTAAATCTAGAGGACGACGAGATCAATAGTTTTAATAATAAATGGAATCATTACAAAAAACATTTATTGCCATCCGTTCGAGAAACTACGAGTGAATGTGACATATATCCGTTACATAAGGCGTTGGAACTACACGAAATAAATGAACAGACGGAGGAGATGCTGAGGCATCTTTCGCAATTACAACAGCTTGCCTTGAAGTACGTACATATTTTATTTATATATAATTAGAAATATTTGTATACAATTTTATATATTTTCTCTATTGATTTATTAGAGATATACGCATGGAGAGAAACGTGAAGGCTTTTTGTAAATTATGTGAAACGGAAACTTTTGGTCTACTGGAATTGCGTGGTCATCTTTATTCAGAGAAACATATAAAGAAAGAGAGTGCGTTAATGTTACAGTATTAATTACATTAAGAGATGCCATATGATTCTTTTATTCTGGAATTTTTCCTCAATCCTCGATTTTATTTTCATGGCAGACAAACAAGGTAATGTTCTTACGCTTCTATCATTTTTTTTATTCACTTTTTTCTACGCATCTTACAATACATATTCATACATTATACATAATAATTATATTATGTATAATGTATGAATGTAGAATGATAAAAGATTTCTAGATTATAGGAGGTTGCTATTCCAGAATAAAAGGATATATCTATAAAATAACAACTTATAAAATATTTGAAGTATTTTAAGTTTATGATCATTTATTTGTAATACTGTAGATGTACAAAAAAATTTATCTTTTGCTTACTTATTGGTAACTCTATTTTACGTAGATCTATCTGATTTTATTATTTTTTATGTTAATAAAAATACTTTTTGCCATTCTTTTAGGAGGGCACTTACATCTAAAAAAAAATGTATAATTTTTGTTGTCACGTACACATTGCTTACATTGTCCATACATGATTTTCATATTTTATTTTTTTCTTTTACACATTTTTTGATGTTAAAACTACGAAAATAAACATTGATACTACTAAATTTTGTATCTACCAAAAATTTATTATTATTATTGTAAGAAATTTATGTATGATTCTTCATAGTCAAAGGTCACGCTGATAAAATCATGATAATGTCCGAAATGTCCATTTTGTCGTAAAGTGATATCGTGATGATACTGTGGCAATAATATACAAGAATCGACCTTTGCTACTAAACAAAATAAATTATTGTTACGATTTATACATTTATTTCATTGGCTAGATGGAATATTAAACAAGACCCAAGATTATCTATTTTAATACAAGGTCGATTTATGAATGTCATCCTAGCTAATTCGGAACAGTGTATGTTTCGATACGAACGCGTCAACATTGAGAAGTGATTGTCAAAAGTTTTCGATAGATATTTGCAAGATATCCATAGATCGTACCGTAATGATGTTAAATTGTGTGTCATCTTGTCATCGTTCGATGTTGCTATTATGCCTCTGCTACTCTGCATTCTGCGTGTTCATGACGGTTGCGCAATATTGCGAGGAGAGAGAACACGATGGAACTAGCGACAAGACTAGTACGTAAAGGTCACGGTGTGACTATAATTTTGTAAGATACAGTGATAAGAAATTTTGTGAAAGCGCTCATAAGGCGACTTTTATCGATAATTAATTATCAACGCAAATGTTTTGTTTTTGCTTTTTTTGAACTTTGAATTGTTTAATTCAAGTTTTTCACAGAAATTCCGTTTGACGTTCACTCTGGTGATCGTCAAGATCTGCTTTTAAAAGATATTTTTCAAACTGCAAACTTGATGTAGTAGCCATATGAATCATCGAATAAAAGTTAAAGTGAAAAGAGATTACAAGGTGATAAATTATTATACATAGTTAATTTTTTATTTATAATTAATTAAGTTTATATATAATTTCATCTTCTTTAAAGAACTAGATAAACTTAAATTTCAGCAAGAAATTTTTATTTTAATATTACAATATTCATCTAAAAAGTGCACAATATGGTTATTTTAATAATGATAGTATTTAGAAATTCTAATTTCTAATTTAAAGATATATTTGCTATTTTCTATTTGATATTTTTTTTTTCTCGACTCATGAAAATTATTATTTAATACTGAGAATATATTTTTCTTGATGGAACTATACAAAATTTTTTTATGCACGCAAATTATATCAGTTAAACGCTATGTAATCTCATTTCAATATTTAAACTAAAAAATGTTGAAAGTAAAAATATTTTCAAAACGAGAATATTTATTTCTTCTGTACATTGAGTTATCATTGGAAACCGAGAGCAAAAAAACAGCAAGGAGATATAACAGATTAGGTTGAGAGCAAGCTCTTTGTTGCTAATCAGTTTGCAGCTAATCTTTAAGTGAGCTACGTTAACTCTCGGCTCTTTCGAGCGAATAAATGCTCTTTCACTTTTCGCAGTCATGTCATATCGTTTTAGTTTGCGAACATGAACCGCACGCTTCTACAAACGTCTTTGTTCTTATTGAGCTTGTTTGTGTCCTCAGGACAATCGGAGCTTCATTTAAAACTGGTTCAAGTGGTAAGTAAGCATATGTATTCATATATGTAACGTTATAAAATTTTGTAACAAATTTTTTTATTTGTAAAATTAAAGTGTGTAAAATAAAAATATGTTATACATATGTATATAAAGTGTAAGTAAAATGCAAAATGTTCAGTAATGCCTAAAAAGAAAAAATTTAAGGAGTTATTTTAGTTGATAAAATAGACAAAAGTCAAGAATAACAAAATTACAATTAATTCGCAATTATTTTATTTTTTAATTATAAATGTTTAATTTGTATTAAAAATGCGTAAAGCAAAAATATTTTGATATAATTAAAAAACGAAACCTTCATCGAAATATTACTGTTTGTGATTTTGTAATATTTTGAACATTTACGTAAAACATGCTTAAAGTACGTGAATATTTAAACATTATTTATAAGAAACGAAGCCTCAATTGCAATTTTGTTATTCTTAAGTATCGTCTTACCTTTTATTATTTAGAATTACTCTTAAATTTTCTCTCACCTCTTGCTAAACATATTGTATATGAAACCATGAAATCGATAAGAAGTTTGTACTTTTATTTTTATTAAATCAGTAAGAAATATAGTTTTGTAATAAATATTAAAAGAAAATCAAATTTAAGTATATTATTTTCTACATGTTATAATAATTTAACTTCGAACTTTGCAGTTAATGAGACATGGAGAACGGACGCCGTTACTTAAAGAAATGTATCCCAAGGACCCGTATAATGTATCGATTTATGAGCCATGGGGTCTTAGCCAATTAACTAATGTAAGTATATTTTAATATTGCATGTAGTATATATGTGTATATGTGTATGTATCAATATCAAAAAATACGAATTATTTCTTGCTATTTTATTACAACAAGTTTGTAGTATTATATATTTTGCATATGTTTCACGCATCATTAACTTGTATTCAAGTCCACTTTCGTAAATCTGTTATCTTTTTGTGTCAAGGAATCGTTTATGCGTAAATATTATTCATATATTCTTCAAGTTTTTTTTTTTTTTTAATTTGCACCAAATATTTTTCATCTCGCTCATTTTCAGCAAGGAAAGCTGACGGAATATCGAATTGGCACAATGTTGAGGCAACGTTACGACAAATTTCTGGGATCGATCTATCATCCGCAAGATATCTACGCTGTCAGCACGGATATTGATCGCACGAAAATGTCTTTGCAATTGATGTTAGCGGGATTGTATCCTCCAGACACAACACAATTGTGGAATCCGGATTTACCGTGGCTCGCCATTCCCACGCATTATACGCCTGAAAAAGTAGACATATTGTTCAAATCTTACAAATGCCCAGTGTTAGTATTTTAATTTTTAATAATAAATTACGTGCATAAGGAACAGATTTTTAATTATTTCTTTTACACATGTTCTTGATTTAATTTATCATAATTCTAATCTTTTGTTTAGATACAAAGCAGCTCTAGCAGAAACGAAGAAGATGGAAGAGGTCCGGAATAAAACCGTATTTTACGAAGACTTTTATAAATTTTTGAGCGAAAAAACCGAATCAACCATCGAAGAGTTGCTAAATCTTTACAATTTGTTAACAGCACAAGTGAGAGCCGAATATTTTGATAAAACTCTTGACTTATATAAGAAAATATCTCTTATATCAAACATAGAATTAAGTTATTTCTTATATATTTTATAATAATTGAAATAAGAAAATTATTTAATTGTAATATAAAAATGTGTAACAAGACGTTTGCTCTTCTCACGTTTCAGAAAAATATGAATCTTACTCTACCGGAGTGGTGCACCGATGATGTCTATCAACGGATAAAAGATGTAGTCATGTTAGAATACGACATCCTCTCATACACGACTCAGCTGAAGCGATTGAATGGTGGTGCGTTGATTAAGAAGTTCATCAACAACATTAATAAACAATCAAGTCGTAAGATGTACGTGTACAGTGCCCACGATACGAATATCGCGGCGTTCGCCAAGGCTCAGAATATCAGCGAACCGAAAATACCAGATTATGGATCCACATTCCTATTTGAAAAGCTGCAAGATGATTCCGGCAAGCTTTTTGTCAGGGTAATAATTATGTACAGTTTATTCGTGTTTATTAACAAGATAAAACTACGTTTAAATTAAAATATATGTTTTAAGAAGTTAAAGGTTTTGAAAAAGTTAATGTTTTTATTTTTTGCATAGTCTTAAATACAGTAAAAACATTTTATATTTCTATTAAAATTTTTGTGTTAAATTTTTAATAATCAAGTGTTAATCCAACATAATGTAATTTTGTTATTTCAAATTTTTATGTTAATTTAATATTGAACATTTTTTAGTGTTAAAATAATACAATTGTATAACACATTATAACATAAAAATAATAGAATTTAGGAAACGTACATTCTAAAATAAATGAATAAAATGTACATGTCAATATATTATAAGTGTTAATTTTGCTGAAGAAGTATGCCTCTTCAATTTGTTTCATAATTTTTGTTAATTTTTTACGAAATATTTGTATTACTTTCGAACATATTCATTTTGTTTTTTTTTTAAATTTTTTTTAAATTTAATTCATTACGTTAAAAAAAACTACTTAAAAGTAACTATTTTTAGCCTTTTTAATCTATACTTTCTCCTCTTAAATCAATTGAATTTTGTATTATTTAAATTGTATGTTTTTTTTATCGACAGATTTTTTTCTGGACGGGCATTACGGAAAAGTTGTTGCCTATCAAGCTGACAGATTGCGACGAAACTTGCCCTCTAGAAACATATTTAAAACTTGTACAGGATGTGATACCTTCGGAGATTGAGATGAATTGCCTTTGGGACAAAATAACCAGAGAAGAACTGTTGAAGATGTTTGATGAAAAGCTCTATTTCAATTAATAAAATTTTATACGGATTAAATATTGTGTGATAAAATAAAAATGCATTCTTTTATATATTATAATAAATATTTTTGTATAGAAAGTGAAAATTTTGGAGATAATTAAAAGAAGCAATATATTTTATTAAATTATATTAACATAGATGATAAATTATTTTATTCCAAGTTATACAATAAAAATATTTCGTGTAACATTTAAATTAGCAATAAGTTAGTGTTGTCGTTATTATCTATCTATTAAATTTATTAATTTTATTAAATCGTACGTCATATTTTCCAAGGTAGCAGGATATTTCGTGTTTGCGTAATCTGGAGTCTGTCTCTTGTCGCAAATCAATTCCTCGTCAGATGGAATCAAGTTTCGAGTTAGAGTTGAAAACTTGTCAAAAGGACAAAGAGTTTCGCAACCTGGGATTGTAAGTTCGTCAATAATCGATGGAATGCCGCGATAGTGTAAGAGCTGTAAAATAAAATTATGAAGAATTAAATTCGTAATATACATCTTAATTAATAATTTAATTTGTTCAGGCACATCTACATTTTCAAAAAATAATTCTAAGAATTAAAAAATTTATAATATATTTAACTCTGATCTTTGAATCAAATTTTTTTCTACATTTTCTTTTCTTAATAAGAAATTATCTTTTTTTTTAGTTTCCTGAAAAATGGCCCATATAATTATGCATAAATATAAATAATTATAATATATGATTATGTATGAGTAATTTTTCTTCAGTTTATATTATCATTTAAAGAGATACTTTGTACACTGTATAACTCACTTTTACATAATACTGATTGTTTTGTTGTAACAATTCTAGAATAACTGCGCTAGAATATTCAGGTACATGAGGTTTGTACACTTTGAATGCATGTAATAATGTCGCGATATTGGTTTCATGACCACTGTATAAATGAATTTTCGTTTTCGATGGGTCTGCATTTCGTATAGCTAACATGTTCTCCAATATGACGCGTATTACCGGGCCTGTAAAATAATAAGCATAATATTGGACAATTTATATATAACATATCCTGTAGAATTATAGATTTTCAATAAACATCAGAAATACAGTCATAATAATATAATTTTTATAATGAATATATTGCTCTTACCAGCATACAGCCTCCTTAATAAAGGAGTATAATTTGCAATATTATAAGCAGCTACAATCCCGTCGAATAGCGTACCATTCGGGAAATAATTGTATGCCCATTCAGGAAGAGTCAAATTCATGAATGACTCCGCTACGAAAGTATGATACAAATAATACATATCAAGTGGCTTCTCGATCTTCTTGCCGGTCAGTTTCGTTAATTTACTCATCATATCCTTGAATTGCGACATTCGTTTTTTCGTTTCAGGCAAATTCAGCACTCGATCGTACTCGTTAAGGAATCTGAAAATAATGATCAAATGTAGATTTCTTTTCTTGTAAATTTTCGAGCTTTAGAACATATATCTTCCTTGCATCCTTTTCTTCACATTTACATTATATAATATGTTACTAAATTTTCCATTAGGTTTTTGAATATTTTCTACATTTTCTGTTTCCAATATCAATCCCGAACTATATCAAAGTTAATTTGCATCAACTCACACAAAAACAACAGTATTAAATATATATTAGTGTATTAGATTAAAATTAATATATTTTATTTAACAATCATTGATGTACATTTGAATAAAAAAGTATATATGAAATGTTGCATGAAATAACAGTCTTACTAAAATTTAATCCTCTTTAAAATTTTGATAATCTTACATTTTAGCAAAATATGTTCTTATTAGTCAATATTAAAATGATCATCTATAAAGTAAAATATGATTCGATAATAATATAGTATTAAAAAATTCTAACTCTGCAAGCAGTTTATGCCTGTTTAAATGCTGTATAATTTTATTTCACTATTTAATATTTCAAAAATTAAGATATACTTGAAACAAAAATGTTCTTTGTTGTACGTTTGAATAATTTCTTGATTGCCGCATTTCTTTTTTTCTTTTTTTTTTTGTTAAATCATGCTTACTGCGGACACTCGTCAGGCAAAAAGAAATTATCATCAACACGTGGCAAGTATGTGGTCGGAATCGGCTGCCAGTTTAAAGCATGATTCCACTGTTGTCGTACATTTATTGGAGGAAACAATGAGGCGAGGACCAGTTGCAGAGACATTTTCGTTCTATCGTAATCGGAGCTGCTAGCCATGACGAGTTGTGGCAAATACAGATCTCCCAGGAAATTTTGATATCTGCTGCGCAAAACTTTTCCTAATTCATACTCGCGCATCTTGCCCCGCTAAAAAATTGCATTAATTATCGTCTAATTATTAAAATGCATTAATCAATCTTACACAATTTGATCATTTAATACGGAAAGAACGGTTTTTGTTGAAGTATATTTAGTTAGGTTTGAAGATAATCTTGTCGAATCATTAAAATAATTATGGAGAATGCTCAAGCATAAATGTCAAATGTTTTGTAGTATTTTAGCAACTAGTTTGAGTGTTCTACATAATTATTTTGATAGATTAACAAAATTATTTTCAGATCTGTACTTTACTAAATTTTTAAATATTTATACAGTAAAACCCGTCCTTCCAGATTGTATAATTATTTAAATAACTTTATACATGTCCTCAACAAGTGCTAGCTTTACAATATCTGAAATAATTTTCATCAATTCATGATCTCGAAATTTAACGATTTAATTTTGCAGAAATTAATTTAATTTCTTAATGCATTTTAATTCACTTACACACTTTGTCGGTTTTTTTCTAAAAAAATTCAAAAAGCGTAAAATTGCTACTTACATTGGTTAACTGCCCTAAACCCTCAGGAAAGAAGGAATATTTTAAATATGGATCCTTCGGATACATTTCATATCCATTATTATCAGGTGTCCGATCGCCATGCCTAAATACCTGAGTGAATATAGAATATCGTTAATTAATGAGACAAAACAATTATAGATTAAATTAAATTTATTTCAATTTGTTAATTTAACTATTATTTAAATTTAATTTAACAAACTAATTTTTTTTTTAATATTCGTAAACTATTCTATAGTTAATCGTCAACAGCATTTATACTTGCCACGTTGACTAACTTAAGCTCCGGTTGCGCACCTGCGAGTAGAATAGCATTTAAACTGATGACGAGACCAACTGATAAATAATTGTCGAGTATACGGAACGAGACCATGTTGCTGGAAACTAAGAGAGTATATGCCATTAAGCTTAAATAGCTAATTCTTCCACGAGACCGGCAAATGTCGTGACAAAGATAAACTGATAAAAACGTGTTTTGTGTAAACAAGTGTAAAAATGTGCATAAAGAATTATATTCCTTTTGTTCTTGATAAAGATAGCTCGTTTGCTAAATGCAGAATGTTGCATTTTAACAGATATATAAAAATAAAATGTTTAAAATATGCTTAAAATATATAAAACATAATTTTTACAAATTTTACGTTTTTTTTCCTTGTGTACATGTATAACGACAACAGGTAGTTTCCGGGTGCTATAAAAATGAAGTCCGAAACGTAAAACTACGTACCGATTATATAACCCATTCAATGCACAAATTGAATACACGACCTGTAACTTGTTTCAGTTTGAATGGCTAGATTGTGGTTTATAAATCTGGTTTGTATCAAATTCTATTTACATTACGTAGAAAAAAGATCGAACAAGAAGGCTAAAAAATTGCAAAACTCGTTTTTTTTAAATATTAGTGAAATGTAACGACTTACACTCGATGGCGTTCAGCGGTAGACTAAGCTACTCGAAAACTCGTTCAAACTTAACTCATTAAATCCCAGAAAGCCCCTACACAGTTTTCTATTTTAAATTCTTACTTCAGCGCATTTATGAACTTTTGAAACCGAAGTGCCAGAGACATTTTATGTACAATGTTTTATTTTTTTAATGATTTGCCCTTGTTCCTAAATGTATTTAGTAATTAAATAGATATTAAAAATATCAATTTTTGACTATTTATTTATTAAAAGAGAGAGAACTATATAAATTAGAGCGTTCAAAAATTGCAACCCTTGAGCGTAAATTTTATGATATAAATGCGGCTCTGACTTGAATTGTAATCAAACTTTTTAGACCGCAATCGAAATGCATAAAAAAGCAAACATACAAAAGTACTTAAAGACGAACTAAAACTTAGATAAAAAAAAGTAATGGACGATGAAGGAAATATAAAAGGACTTTGAACAATAAATCATAATACTTTTTTTCAAAACATGATATTTTCTTATTCTAATTATTTCGCAATGTTATGTATATTTAATGGCAATTGAATAAATAAACATGAAAAGGAACGAATCCGTAAAAAAAATCTTATCTTATATAATATTCATACCACAGAATGCACATGTTCACGATCACTTTCTCGATTTATTAACCAAATTATTACCGATTGGCGCGTTATCGCGTAGCGCTCTCCTCGATTGCCGATCTCTTAATTAAGTTCTCCAGGAGATTCTGCAAGCCGATGGGATATTCGGTGCCGGCAAAACTCGGAGTCTGTCTCTTATCACAAATCATCTCCTCGTCGGACGGGATCAAATCTTCCATTAGATCCAAAAATTGATCAAAGGGACACAATGTGTCGCAACCTGGGATTGTGAGATCTTTAATAATTGGTGGAATGCCTTGATAATACACGAGCTGAAAAAAATTCATTATATATATAATCAAGCATTATTTCTTCTTTCATTATTGGATAACGCACGAAAAAAGAAAAGATTTTGCTGAAATCTAATCTAAAAATTTAGTAAGATTATAATACATCTAAAACTAATTTTTTTAAACCATCAAAATAATTATATAGAACATGCTCAAACTCTGGTTACTAAAATGTCGAAACTTTTCGTAGCATTGCTTATTATATTCTTCAGTATTCTTCATAATTTTTTAATGGCCCACCAATATTTTCACATCTATATTTGATTATATTTTCAAATACTTTAGCAAAACTGTTCTTTCCGTGCGCAATTATTACTATTGTTTGTGTTTGAATAATAAAAACACTTACCTTCACGTAATACTCTTGCTCGATCTGCTGCAGTTCCATGATGACTGCACTAGAATATTCGGGTACATGCGGCTTGTACACGCCCAACGCGTGCAACATACCTGCAATGTTGGTTTCGTGAGCACTGTATAAATAAATTTTCGTTTTCGGCGCAACGGTTGGATTTTGCGCAGCTATCATATTGTCCGTCATAGTACGGATCATTGGACCTGAAAAAGTGTAAGATTATCTATTATCTGTGGCAGATTCTTTATCAATTTAAAATTCACATAACGTTATAACAACAAAATTCTAAGAATTGTGATTTAATTTCTAATAAATCTATCATAATTATAATAAATCGGAGAAAGCTTTATGACAAATTTAATTTATGAATTCAACATATATTTCAACAATTATTAATTTTATTAAATAACGAAAATTGCTTTTGTCAAGATAAGCGTGACTCACCAGCATTTAATCTTCTTATTAAAGGAGTGAAATTATTAAGTTTGTATGAAGCTACAATTCCATCGAACAACTGTCCATAAGGAAAATAGTCATACGCCCATTCGGGAAGAGGCAATCCCAAGGAAGACTCGGCTATAAAAGTCTGATAAAGAAAGTAAAGGTCCTCTACTGTCTTTATTTCTTTCCCGGTCAGTTTCGTCAAGTTGCCCATCAGTTCTTTGAATTGGCCGATCTTCGCTTGCCCTTCAGGTGAGCTCAATATTCGATCGTATTCTGCGAGGAACCTGAAGACAATCATAAGATTAAGAGTTATCTCGTTTTATCTTGATTGTTAAAATATATTAGAATATATTGTTTAGAATTATATTAATTTCTTTCAAACTTATATGATTAAAAATCAAATAATATAAAAGTACATCTTTCTTTAAATATCTTTTAATTATATTATTGAAATATAATTGAAATAATTGAATACACAAAAAACACATTTAATAATAAAACCATTTATTGATTAATTTCTCAATCGTCACTTGTTTCATTTGCTTACTTACTGCGGACACTCGTCAGCTAAGATGATATTGTCATCGATACGTGGTGTATATGACATTGGGATCGGTTGCCAATTTAAAGCGGGATTCCATCGCTGTAAATATTTCGGCGGGAACAAACTAGCGAGAACAAGTTGCAGAGACATTTTTGTTCTTTCGAAATCCGAACTACGAGCTACGACAAGATTTGGGGTGTATAAACTGCCGAGAAAGTCATTGTATCTAGTACGTAAAAATTTTCCCAGTCTATACTCGTGTTTCTTGCCCTCCTGTAGAAAAGTACATAAATTCGATGAGTTAGTTATCAAATATCCAATAATCTTAAAAATACAAAAAGGGTTATGTATAAAATAACATTAAAATAATTTAAAATCTTGATTTACAAAAAAAATAAGCATCTCAAAAATTTACACAACTTTATCTCATCAAAATTAAGTTATATTAAAGTATATTACTTCTTAATTTTTTTCACGGGAAACAATTTATTCTAGATAATATATTATGTTGTACTTACTGCGGTCAATTGTCCGAGACCTGTCGGATAGAAGGAATAATTTATATACGGATCATTCGGAAACATTTCGCGACCATTGTTATCGGGTGTTCGATCTCCATGTCTGAATACCTGCAAGAAGATAAATAAAAATGCATTAAACACAGCAATCGCGTGTAACATGAAAACTAGAAAACAATACAATTTCAATTGTTAGAGAGAAAGAATTTGTGTGTACGCTATTAAATTATCAGTAACATTACTAAAGTGCACTTACCACATTAATTAATTTAAGCTCAGACGGCGAGGCTGTAATCAAAATTGCATTCAGACTGATAATAGCAATCGATAAATAAGTAACAAAAATATGACACGAAACCATCTTGTCGATGCGCAATCTGAAATGTAATGCGATTAGATTAACATCTATAGTTTTGTCAATATCTATAAACATTAATTAATAAAGCATTTTCAAAAATCAAAAAGTTGATAATTTTTATATTTATTTAGGTATGTGTATTGTACAATAATTTAGAATAAAAATATTTTATTCTAATATCATCTTTAATTCATAGCGTGCAAAGCAGCACTTTTTATTATTATAATAACTATTATCATAGCCAAGTTCTAGCTTTAGAATTTGGTATTCTATTATGTGTACGAATAATTGTCCTATCTATAAAATATTTTAAAATAATTTAAAAATTATAAAAATTAACTCACAAGTATGTATTTATGATAGTGTTAATCTGATAGCGTTCTTCGGAAATCAGATTACTATCTTCAGCGTTTTATCAACTGGCACTTGTCGTTAAACCGAAATCAGTAAATCTGTCGAACTACTGATCGTAAGGATTAATTGGGTACTGGCTTTTTCTCATAGCACAAAAGGCTTTTAAGATGTAAGAGCGTACACCCCACCATATTGTACTTCCTATCCGAGTCATTATTATCGGACATTGTATCGTGGATGTTATGACGAATGTAAGGGGAAGTTTATTTCATTTCTTGTCTAAAATCACATTAAAAAAATAAATTCCATTTCTCAATTAACAAAATTTACTTTTAACTTTAACATATAATATTTTTATATATTAATAGTTGTAATTTGCTTTGCGCGAAACCGTGACGGGAAATCTAGAGACCGCAGGACTTCCCGTCGTAAAATGCACGTTACGACTTAATTGCGGGGAAGCAGATGCGTCAAGGATTGAGTGAATCGCCGAGCATTACGAAGAAATTATACGAGTATCTTGGGAATGTCGAGTAAAGTAAAATACCAGAGCTTGGAGCAGGTTATAATTATTTTTGTATAATTATACAACAGTGTCGTTCTTAAAATATCGCGGATGACGTCAAGAACGGAAGAATAATAAGTAAAATTTAAATGTTAAACAAAATGTAATTAACATAAAAAAAATTTTTTTTTTTCTTAACCGAAATATAATTTGATTACAAATTTAAATAAATTATGTAACGTTGTAATATTTCTTTATCACCTAGATAAACGATTATTTAATATTATTATATATACGTAAAATATGTATAAAACGCGCCACACACATAGGATTTTATAATTTTCATTTTCGATTCCTTTACTCATTTAATAAAATTGATGTTATATAACGTAATGATAACAATTCAATTGTTTTTGTTCGTTATATGTTCGATAATGCAAAAATTGCATCAAAGTATAATTATTTTCACTGCAATAACGCACATCATAGCGTTAAAATATCGTGCTAATAATGCTGAAAAATATTTGTAGGTTTGCATTATGTCATTCAATAACGCCGTAAATTAATAACGTTAAGCAACGAGTGCTAAATTGAAAAGATTTGAGTATTGAGAAATAAGCTTCGAGAGAACGATAGATAATAAAAGCTATATATAAAAGAAAATAACGCTTATCACGTAATTCAATGATTGCACATTGATGCAATTTTCGTATTCTCAAACGTACGTGGAAAGAAATATTTCTGAAAGAGAATATTTTCAGAAAACTTGCGCAATGAATTTACAAAATACGTAGTGTATATTTTCCTATCGTTAAACTAGGTCGCAAACGCAGTAGAGAATAATTTTCAGATAATGCATGTCATCCGTATGAATATGTACAACTAATGACAAGATAATTAATTACTATGACCCATGAATGTAACAGTTGAGTAATTGCGTGTTTACCTGCGCAAAAGTAAGAAGGCCATTTGACTATTCGTAACAATATGTTATCATTTGTAAAAGTATGAAATTATCGTACAAAGTTGAAGTTAAATAAAGTTACGAATAAGCAATTCTCATAAACATCAGCTAATTACATATGCCCTATAACTTATGAGTCTACAATGGATTATAGAATTATTACAAATTATGTATATTGTATTGCCTAATTAATTCTAATGTGTTATCTGAAACAAACCAGTGTTTCAAGCATAAAATAATGTTATGATTTAGAATAACTAATTAAAAAAAAAAAATTTATCATAAACATATTTCTCGTACTTTCAAAAGCATTTATGCGCTTGTGAATATTAAAATAATTTGTAGACCATGATTATATGCTTTGAAAAATGTACATAATTTGCATTCACGTGATTTTTTTTCATAACAATCATCTATAACGATGCAATCACAATTTGTGCATGAGATGTAATCATAATAATTTCGATAGAGACAACTTTAATAAAAACTCGAGAGATAAAAAAATTTCTGCGAAATTACGTCATAAACGCGCGGATATTTGCGGCTAGCTTTTCATTAACAATTCGACTAATATTTACATATCTGCGTTACGCACGAAGTTTAATAATAAAAATGATTCTTAATTTAGAAAATACACGTGGATCGGTTTATCTTGGCCAATTTATTTGCATCAATTTGCCATTCACATCGTTACTCGATAACAGTCTTCATACATAATTAGCATAATTAATCATATTCCAAGGATACTTTTAGAATGTCGTACGAACGAGTGCACAAATACGAAAAATTTGTCTTATAAATGTTTGACAAGTGTCAAAACTTATTCGTGAAATTTTGTATGAAGTGTTAAAAATCACTATGCCTTTATTCTACTTGAGCAAAAAAAAACAGTATCAAATACTAATGTTGAAGTAAAACTGACATATTCTCTTTAAAAATTATTGCTTCATGTATAATCATTATTGCTTCAATAATGATAATGTTGCTCATATATAATTTTATCTTCTTTAAAGAATTTGATAATTTTATTTTTCATAAAATATTATATCTTTATTTCAATATTATAGTAATTATTTAAAATAGATGACGCAAAATAATTCTTGTGATAAAATAGAAGCTGTATTGAATGCGAAAGAATCAGTCGTTGTGAATTATGCAAATCGGGGGTACCCAGTAGAATGACTCGATCATGATTTTCATGCTTTTCTGGCTTTTCCGGCTTTTCCTAGTACTATTATGACGATAGCGCTGTTCGTTTAAGTAATCAGTTATTACCTAAGTAATTTGATGTTACACAACGTTTGTAGTCCAACGTTAAAGATAAAATAATCTTATAGAAATATATGTATATAAAAACGGATAATTGTGATTAAATTAAATGATAGATTTTAATAAAATAGATATTTTAGATATTCTCTTCTCTTTTTGAACCTATAAATTATTTTGGATAAAAACAATTCCAATTTTCTACTATATCCTACCTATTTGGTCACATTATTTTTGTGCTGATTATAATCAAAAATTAATCGCAATTAATGATATTTGAACAATCAATTAGCCCCCGATTTCTCATCTGATATATATCATCAAAAAAATTGTTTATTATCGCAAATATTATCACATTTCTTATGGATAATAATAATAGTAATTAATAAACTAAATATTGAATGACTGTTTCTACAGAGAGAGTATTGAATATACATCGTACATTTAAAATTATATGTTAAAAAGTCTTAAAAAAGAAAAAAGAAAATTTGTTTAAAAACTATTATTTTTGTAAAATTTTTTTAATTTGGTTGTAGTTTGGATTTCATGGATTAAAAATTATTCAAACAAATTTTTGTTTCTCACAATTTCTGTCTTTTAAATCATAATAACAGTAAAACGATATTTTTTTATAGATTTACAAATGCCAAAATTTTATAAAAAACATTTCAATAACAAAGTATATACCAAATTTCGAGTTTGTGCAGTTCTTGTATTTTTTCTAATAGAATATTCTTAAAAATAGAACAAATGATATAAAAATATCTCTTCAATATTCTTATATGCAAATATTGTAGTTGAAACAAATATATAGCGTTTCTGCAAATTGTGTTGACATATACAATAACGCAATTCGACGAAATAATTTGCAATTTATGACGATAAAACGCTATTGCGACACGTGCAAACGACGTTATCGTAAATGGCTAATTCTTAATACTGAAATTATTTTCGGCCTTCACTGTAGCTTTATCATTAGCATTTGCGTGAAACACACCGACTAACGCTTTGTCGTGATACTGTAATTAATGTGTATCGTCGTCGACGATCACGTTTTCTTACGCTTGCTACGAATTATACACTTACATGTATCACGTACGATATGCATGGATTTTATGGAATGCCTCAGATATCAGTAGATTAATTACGCACATTATTATCGACATATAAATTATTAGAGGTATATAATTATAAAAGTCAACTGTGCTATTAATTACTTTAAGTAAGTGCCACGTAATTAATAATAATTTAGTAGTTAATAAAATTATGACTTAATATTTTAATTATTACTGAATTGAAAAATATTAATTATTGTATAATTACTAACGTAAATAAACTTGTCAGCGTAGCAAGACATTTTTTTAGAACCGTTGAAATTTTATGTTTTTGCAAATACTGTACACAATTTACGTTCCGGATGTTAATAATTATCAAGATCACGAGCAAAACACATGATTTTTATCAAAGCTGCAAATATTCGCAACAATTTCACATTTTGCAGAAATGTACTCAACAACAGTGATAAAATGTATTGTAGCTATAAATTGTATGATATTTGCAGTTACAAACATTTATCAAGTTCATATTATAACTTTAAATATATATTTTTTATTGTTTGAAAATATTTGAATTATTGTAAGCTTTGTTGAATAATGATATATTTGGTTCACAATTATTTAAAATTATGTAACATATGAATTAATTATAACTCTTTTAAATTTTGATTTTGCATCACTTAATAGAATGTGCTTTACTGTTCATTATAGACGGTTTAGATTGTAAAATAAATTTTCGAATTGAATATTTGACTAACTCATCTCGTCAACCAAATTACTGATTGTTATCTTCGTACATATGGTAAGATAACTAGTACGAGTAAAATCAGCAGGCAAATTACATCGCTCAGTGTTTGTTCCGTTTTCAATGCAGTTTTCCGAGGAGAAGAAACGAGAATTGAGTAGTGAGTATAGAAAAAAGATATTTAAATTGCAAATAAACCAAAAAGTGCAAAGCAAAATTCCGTGCAAAATTGTTTGAGTTATCAATTTTCTTATAAATATAAGTATTTCTAAATAGTATATTGCTGCCACTTCCAAATATTTATTTCTAAATAAGTTGACGTCAGGTTCACATGTTGTCTTAATAAAATCTGTTATCATTAGTAATCCAAGTGTAATTATCAAGTTGATTGGGTGTGTAAACAAACTATATCAGTGAAAATGATCAATTATTGATACAAAATAAAAATAAAAATATTTAAATAAATAACTCAATTACTGACATTGTCCCAAATACTGGAAAACCGATCAAAATCTTTTCTTTAATTAAAAGATTGGAGTCTTACTTTTAATAAAATATTATAATAATAAACAAATTCTTTAAAAATTCAAATAAAATTAAATACACATATAATTTATTAAAGCATAAAAAGGCATTTAAGATCAAATTTCTAGTATTTGAGACACTACATGTCAGTAATTGGATAATTTATTCTATCCAAATTTTGAAATAATTAACAACTTAACAATGATACAAAACTTTAAATATTATTAATTAAATTCTATCATAATGACGATCAGATAAACATAGTACAAGAATTATAGACTTGTTGGCAGCACGTCTGTACAACTTTGATAAGACGGATCTGTCCATTTATCAGTAAGCTGCGGATGTTATATGGTTTCGGAAGCGTCGTGGCAAACCGACTATGATTTTTGTGGATGTGGACGGAAATATAAAGAAAAATTCTTATCTAAAATTATGACGACTCGTATAATATCATAAATCAAATCTCTCTCGTTCGGTTTTTCTATTTATATATAGTTTGCTTAAAATAAGACAATGTTATGTGAATTGATTAAAATAAATGTTTTGAAAAATTTGCTGTGCTATAAGAATATTTTCAGACTCTCGATGAATATTCAGAAGAAACAAAGATGAACAGAAAAAAAATTAGTTTAATCAAATTGACAATCATTGTCTCATGTATAGAAAAAAATATGAAATCTTTAAAAATTTTTAAAATCTTAAACTCATGTAACTTGCTTACACATGAAGAAATTTTGCATAGTTTTATGAAGAAAAATATATTCATTTTTATTCAATAATAATTTTCATAAATTAAGAGATAAAAAATATTGTTTATTGTAATATTGAAATAAAATATTGTTTTGCTGAAAATTTAGATTGCTTGTTAATTTAATACCAATTTTTTTGTGTACCAACAAATCTTTTAAAAAGAAAAAGAAAAATAAATTTTCTAAATAAAAATATATTACATAAATTCTTGAATAATTATTTATAACGATTCTTTGTTCATTGTGTTTATGTTGTGCTTCCTGGATAACATTCGCGAAATTCTCCGTATCACATTATCATGCCTTCCTTGTTGCTGACAAACAATTTGAACACCTTCAACGGTTTTTTCCTTATACCTATTACTTATATTTATTGTTAAAGCGCTGTACTAATACTGATCTCCTGAAGACAATGGCCAGGCTACATTTTATTTGCATTACATTCGCAATATGTATCTGCGTACTTCCCAGTTTAGCTATGCCACACTTAAAATTAGTGCAAGTTGTAAGTATCTCATTTTAAATGTAAATTAATACATAAGAAATGTATTGTTCCTATTGATGTGGTCGCAGCTGTTCGCACATAAGTTGTACGCGCCGTGGGAAAACGATGCGGAAATAAACGAGACCAGCATCCCGGAAACTTTATCGTACGAATCCTTCATTTCTGCCGCAATAAACATACCAATGGTACGTGAAATATTAATATAATTCTTTGATGTACATTTAATATTAATCTTATGCTAATTTGACATTAATCTTTTAACTTGATATCAAAGATTGAGATTTGATTTCAATTCACAAATAGAAAAAGAACATTCTTATTTTGAGAATATCTTTATAAAATTTGAATATTGAAATGTGATTACATGGCGTTACACTTGCTCACACAAAGAAATTTTATACAATTTTATATTATTTCAAGAAAAATATTATATTCTCAAATAAAAATATTATATTATACTGTAATCTAACATTATCAAATTCTTTAAAGAAGATTAAGTCATATGTAAGCAAGATTATCATTGTTCCATATATAAGCAAGAGTATAATTTTTTCCTTACATATAAAACAACGATTGTTGAATAGAATATACTAGTTTTTATCTGATGCTAATGTTTGATATTGATTTTCTGTAAAAGTGTGTATATAGGTGATAATGTATATAAGTCATATTATCACTTTCTCGATCAAACAGGATTCTGAGATAAAATTGTACAATCTTGGGATGTATTTGCGCAAAGCCTACGACAAATTTTTAGGCGACATATATACGCCTGAAATTACAAAGACACAAACGACGGAACATACCTTGTCCATCTTATCGGCCCAACTTGTTAACACTGCCTTGTGGCCTCCTGCGACAGATCAAATGTGGATTGAAAATTTTCACTGGCAACCAATACCAAATGGTCAGAAAAAGAATAGAATTCTCTTCTTTTTGTCTCCATACAATTTCTTAAATTGGAATACATACACTGCAAAATTAATTTCTACTATACTTTCTCAAAGTATATTTTAGAAAATTATTTCATAAAAATTAATTATGATATATAACAAATCTAATTGTAAAAACAATATATTCGAATTAAGCTTTTTTTGTAAAAGTTAAATTTATTTACTTACGTAACATTGATATATTTTCTTGCAGACTATCTGAAAGTGAAAGAAGATACATTGATGCTAGGTTTTCTGTGCCCAAATTTTATTTCACAAATAAATCAAGTGTTGCAAACAAACGAAACGAGGGAGATATTAACATGGTACCAACCTTTGTTTGATCATCTTTCTAAATACACTGGAAGAAATATCAGCATTCCATCGGACGTGGCTCTTTTGTATGCTACTTTAGAAACAATGGTAAGCCTATAAAATAAAAAAAAAGTTATAAAATTATATAATTCTAAAAAATTCTAAAATTTATATAAAAATTTATATAAAAATTTTGAAAAAAAATATGAAAAATTCTAATATGAAATTTTCATCAGAGATTACCTTGCATTTTCATAAATTATGTTCTATTAGTATAATAATTTTATTTCAATATTACATAACAATAAAAATAATCAGGCAAACAGAAATGATATGTTGCCGAATTGGGCGACTGACGTATTTCCTGATGGTTCAATGTACAACGTCACCTTATTGGAGTACGATCTACTTTCGATGACTCCTCTGCAGAGGCAATTGAATGGTGGAACCCTTTTAGGAGAGATTATAGGTAATTCCCTGAAGTATATAGTGGGTGATATACCTAAGGAACGAAAAATGATGTTATACAGCGGAGACGCGAGAAACATCGTTGGGATTCTGAAGAATCTTAATCTTTGGTCGCCTCATATTCCTAATGAGGCGGCTGCGTTAATATTTGAATTGTACTTCGATAATGATACGAATACTTACGGAATAAAGGTAATATTTTGCTTAGCCTATTTATCGTTTACAGTATTTTATTTTAATTTTGATAACTCGTTTCAAATGTACATTATCTAAGAATACTCAAATTGTATAATACTAAAATTAACAGTATTGAAATTATTTCAGATTAATTATTATACGGACATCGACGACACAATAATTGTTTTATCGCTGCCAAATTGCGCGGACATATGTCCACTGCAGACTTTAATAAACGCCACTATCGATCTAATACCTCGGGACTCGCGATCTTTATGTGGCTGGTCTACTGAGAACTTAATAAAAACGAAAGATCAATTGTCGGAGAAAGAATTTAACTCATCGATTTACAATAAATCCGTTTCTAATTGGAACAAAAATTTAATATTTATTATATTATCATTTTCTGTAGCTATTTATATTTAAAGTTAAATAACCGCGTTTTTTATATTGTAATATAACTAGAAAAAAAATGTAAATATTTTTTTTTACATTTATATAAATGTAAAATAAAACATTTTAAACATAATTCTATTCGTCGATTCGTATACAATTTGATTGTTAAATATTATGTTACCCTTGTGCTAGATTGTGAGATTAGCACATGGACTAGTGAAAGCGATTTTTCGGCAAATTGCACGTAATGCTTCGGAAAAACTACCATACTATTTTCCAAAACATTTAACCATCGCTTCTCCGCGGCATCCAGGTCTATACCTGCATGTTCGAGCTCCTTGTCAATGTAACACATTTTCCAAAGATCTGCGACGTGTGGTACCATTTTTTCCACAAATCGAGATCTTTCATCACATGGTATAATTGTACGATATTTTTGTAGAGTGATGTTTAACATGTAAAATACGAGATGCATTTGATTTATCATGGCAAAGGTCTTCTTCTGATCTTTCTCTGCATTGGTCAATATAGATCGAAACGATTCTAATTTCGTTATCAAATAATCGATCACCTTGACGCATATCGGTAATGAATTACAAAACTCCAAAATCATGTGTACACAATGTATCCACACAGATGTCTAGAAAAAAGATAATTTATTATCTAACTGTATTACACACAAAATTGTGCTCCACTCTGTTTCAAATCAGTTTAAAACATTACTAATAACAGTTATATACATAGAAAATATTATATATATATTTTGTTCACGTATATATATTTGTTCTAAGTTGTCTATGTGCATTATGATATTTATTGTATTTATTGACTGCAATATTTGTAAATATAAAAAATGTATAATATGTAATAATATGTAATATATACCTGAGTAATATGTACTTTATACGACTGTCTCCGTGCCATCATCCCGTTCAAAGTTTTCGTTATTTCCTTCATAATTATTTCTATACAGACATTGGGCTTTTTCTCTGTTGTAAGAATATCAGACATATTGAGTACTGCATTTACAGCTTGTTCCTCCAAACTACCTTTCCAACAATTGCGCTTCTTTTTTTGTCGTTCTCTTATTAAATACTCCTCCGCCGTTCCCCTGTCGCAGAGCGTCGAGATGATCACTTTGATCGGTGTGTGAATTACACGATCGATACATAACGACTCCAGAGTGAAGTTCAACCAATCGGCAGAAATCATTTCGTCTTCATTGTTGTTTTCCATTTCCAATGGATTTTCGTAAGGCATTGCAATACTATTTTCCGAATTTATAAACTGCGCGGTCACTGGAGCATCATTTTCCGAAATTTCCGATATGATATCGCTTATTTGCTCGTCGCAAATACTGATAAATTTGGAATTCTCATCATTATGAACGCATGACCTTTGATAGATATCTTCTTGAGTTATGATAAGACTTTTCGGACTATCATTGGATGTCAATGTCTCGTTAGTCAAACGCAAGACCTCTTGTGTCTTATTCATAGTCTTCTTTTTGCAAGATTGTTCAGTATCCGGTATGTGTTTATTAGCGGCAGTGGGTCCCTCTCCTACTATAGTATTGCAATTAAATTGATTGTTTATATGTAAAGTACTATATGCGCTGTCCTCGATTGAATTTCCGGCTGTGCAATTCCATGCTTGCCAAGGACTAAAATCATCAAGTAGGAGGGGATCATCACCAAGATTATTTGACACTTGAGAGAAACTTTTTGGAGTTATAATAAAATTGTTTGGACTGCCATTAGATTGTGACACCTCATTGACAGAATTACTTTGGCTTCTCATTAAGATTCTACATTCTCCAATAAAATTACTTTTTAGGTCAAATAAATCAGATTGGTTTCTCAGTGGTGAATTAAATACATGATTATTTGAAACGTCAGTGTGACTTTTTTCGAAGCTACGTTTCTTCCCGATTATTTCCTCGTTTATCTGCTTGATACTGGCATTTCTTGGCAAATATTCTTTATTATTTTTATAATCAAAGCTTTGATGCTCAGGTATACTACAGGATATATTGATAGTATGCTCAAGATTTTCACTGAAGTTTGACTCCGTATCCATTCCTGAAATTATAAATACAGAACTTTCTTTTCCTCTCGCCGCAACAGTAACAGTTGCTTACCTTCAATTATTGAAGATAACACAATAGGCGATTCATTCAAATTGTTCGTCGACACAAAATTAACAAATTTATTTTGTGTAACTTCAGACCCTGTGTATGAACCGCTGAGCTTATTTTGAGATGTATCGTACGTCACGATGGAAATATTTGAAGAGTTCAACGCTTCGCCGGAATCCCTCGTTCCTTCCTAGAGAAAACAATTCTCACTACATATCTTACAAAACATTTTTAAGAATTTTTCATATTTTTTTATAAAGATTTCTAATAAAATATTTTAAACTTCTTCAGATTTCATAAGCTTTCTTCAGAAATTGTAGAATGAGAGAACTTAAAAATCTTAAAATATTTCAGAATTTACATAGACAAAGAAAACTAAGGAAAAAAATAGTGTAAAAATAGTATAAAAAAATTTTTCAAATTTTTTTATACCATTTAAAACACTTTTTAAAGGTGCAGAGGAAATCTATATTTTTTTCTAATACATTTTATATAAATATATTTTATACAAATTAAAAATTGAAAATTGCATAAAAATTCTGAAAAAAATTATTTGAAGAATTCTAAGAAAAATTATTACAAGGGCTATCCTATTATGTGTCGGTAGCTCCACAGGAGATCTCAATTGTTCAGCATCAGTAGGTTCATCTTCACAATGATGTTCATCATGTGCAATCGACAGTCTATTAAATAGCTGTTGCAATTGTTCAAGTGGTATTTGAGAGGCAGTTGCAATCGAGGCCTTTAACCAGACAATAGCCTGAACTAAATTCAACTCGTTCTTGCATTGAAAGCTGGATGCTCCATTTCTGCATGGCTGAGACAAATTACGGGGTATTTCCAAAAAATGTTTACAACGGTAACACACATAGTCATTGCACAAATCTTTGTTGCAAACATTTGTATGACAAGATACAATATTTCTACTTGAGGATGATTGTCTCTTATTTTCTGTACAAAGCATGCAAATTAAAATGTAATTAATAATTTAATTACTTTTTTTAATCTATGCAAACAGTAAAGTAATTTTTCAGATAGCACACAATATTTATAAAAGATTGGTAATAATTATTTTAATATTTTATAATTATTTTTGTGATTAGATTGAATCAATTAAATAGATCATATAAGATTTATCATAAATATAAAAATGTTTATAAAATTTAAAATATTTCATCTATATTTTAATAACAAACGTTAAATACTTTATGATTTTTTCCTTCGTTACATAAAAAATGTATAATTGTATATTGTTTATACAAATTTTTAAAACATTTTATTATTAATAAAAAAATAAATAGTAATATTTTTGAGTATCATAAATATTGTGCACTGTCCAAGGATTAATTTTTTTGCCAAACTCACCTGGGTCATTTGAATTACGACTCTCATCACGAGATTCCTTTACCATTTGCTGTAATCTGCAAAGAATCATTTGTCTCGACTTCTGATCTTTCGCTGGATCTTGAAACCAATTTTCCAATTTATTACGCAACTAAAAAAGTGAGAAACGTAAACGTTAAATATGTATTGAAATTAATTGCCAATGTTTGTCATTACTTTTTTAGTTCTCTGCCGAGTTTTCGCTTTTGTCATGGTTTCTTAATTCTCTCTTCGTTATTTAATTATTGAATAAAGCTGCAACTTCTGTCTCTCAAATGTTTCTTAATACTCTTTAACATCCAAATTGATCCAAACATCTCACAACATACACCGTATACACGTAACCTTTATCGCATTCAAAAATTTGAATTTTTTTAGTTGGCGTTGTAGGCGATTGTTAAAGCCGGTGTACAGTTTCCGCATGATGCAATGTCGCGTCTTTCGATTGGGCGTTCAATCGAGTGATTGATATTAACCATTCATGCTTTTGGATTCGTGAAGAAGATGCAATGAACAGTATCGTCAGGTTATAAATCTTTATAATAAACTTAATAAATTAATGCATTATGCAAACTAATGCAATTCCTAAAAAAATACAAAATTCTCATAGATTCTTTCCTCTCTTAACAATTTTCCTAAAACTTTTTATCTTTTCAGAATGTGTTCCGTGTGGTAATCGTTCCGTGTGAACGAGGCTTGCAGTTCATGGCAATCTTCACGTGGTCTCGTTTGCGCGACCGGTGAGGTTAGGTTAGATGTGGTTCAGCAGCAAAGCGGTCCTGTGGGCGAACGGCAACAGAATTTCGTGAGTATTACGGTTTTATCACCGTAAATACAATCCGGAAAACTGCATGAAGATGGACACGTTGTCGACAGGGAACTTATCGAGTTCGCAGCAGGAGTTCGTGCAGCAGGTGAAGCAACAAATAGCGGTCGCCAATGCCCAAGAACTGCTCCAGGTATTGTTATACAATGTCTTTCCCTTTCCAATGCTCCTTCCCTCTCGACTGACTGAAAGCTACAAGTTTTTATGCATATTTACAGAAAATGACGGAGAAATGTTTCAAAAAATGCATAGGCAAACCGGGCACTTCGCTGGACAGCTCGGAACAGGTAACTTTTTCCCCACGAAATCTAACCCTAAAAGCTCACCCGAGATAATGAAGAATGACTTTCTATTTATCGAGTTCCAAAGTTCCATGTAATGGTTCACATTTTATAGATTTGAAATTTGTCTTAAACATGTCTTTTTTTTTTAAATTAATTTCACATAGTTAATTTTGTTTTTTTTTCCAATCTATTCTCGATCGAATCACATTCCTCATTTTCCGATTTAATTGATTTGATAATTTGTTTACAGAAATGCATAGCGATGTGTATGGATCGATACATGGATTCGTTTAATCTTGTGTCAAAAACGTACAGTGAACGACTTCAAAGAGAAAGCAACAGAATGTAAATACAAAAATTTGTGGAAATATATTGTTATTTGTTATCTATACTGTAATTTAATAGCACCATTACAGTATCATAGTGTTCATTAGCTTATGGGAATATATTTCTTCATACTCATGGCCAGTGAGATGCATCATCGTGGATATCATCGATTTAATGTGTATTATATGGTTTTCTTTTCAAAGCATTTAATATGGTGCATTGCTTAAAAATGATGTACAATACAAATCAAAGTACAACATATAATGCGGCGTTATTGCAAGTGCACACACTTATCTATTCCAGTTTATACATTTTTTATATAAAAATAAATACTTTTATTAAAGATGTATGTGTTACATCTCAAAGCATTACCAAAAGTATAAAAAGTTCAGATTCTGTTTAAGTATCTATGTAAAATTTGAATACAGTTCTGTTATTGATTGAAACATTAAATTTTTGATTCACTCTCTTAATTCTTATGAAAAATCGCACTTCATAGTACTTATATGCAAATTTGATGAAGAGAACTGAGCACTAAGAATTAAATCAAATTTTTTATATACTATTAATGAAATTCTAATAAATATACATGCAAAAGTATGAATCAATCTTACTTCATTTAATTTCAGCAAAATATGGCCATTTACACTAGGTAAGCTGTCACGAGTTAAATTATTTTGTTCTTTGTAGCTGGTTTGAGAACCAAAATTTGAATTCACGAATCAAATTTTTGATCGTTTAGAAAAAAAGAAACCTAAAAAGTATAGTTTTTAAATTTCAATAACTTTTGATTAATATTCTATAGTCAAAAAATTGTTAAAAGGCTGAATTATAAAGAGAGAATGATTGATGATGAGTATAATTGTATTTTATATAGGGATTATAAAGAGAGATGGAAAAGAAAGTAAATGACGACTGCAAAAGAGAAAAATCTTTATAAAATAAATAACATATACATGAATACATATTATTACATCATACTTGAAAATCATAAATAAGTAACATAGGTGTTTTCGTAAAACCCACAATTCCACAGTACTTTTTTTTATTTTATTATTTGCGTTCTTTTTATAATTATTTCATACACACTAAAAGGCACGGTATAGCTACCAATGTTTCAACGTGGTTACAAAATAATTATCTGCGATCGTGTAAGGGAGTACCATAAAGCAGGTTGTTGTTGTTGTTATTATTATTATTATTATTATTATCAATATCTTATTCGTGAAATTTCAAACTGTGAATTATGACCAACTACGGCTACCTATCCCGAAAATATCGAGCTTTGCCTATTCATGAAATTTGTGCATTTAAACTGTGTTACATATGTACATACATTTTCCAATAATAAAATTATTGATTTAATGTACAATCGGCGTCGGATATGTTCCTCTCACAAAAGCTGCGTCAAACAATCATATCAAAAAGAAGATACCGTTCATTCCCGAATATACGAGTAAATACATTCAAAAGCATTACGAGACAAATACAGTTTACAGTGGTCTTCAAAGACATTTCCGATAGGTTTTCATATATGCGTTCTCTAAATATATCTACGTTACAAACATGCGAAGAAGAAAAACCCAAAAGACACGTAAGCAAGGTATAGTTCCAATATTGCCGTCTTACAATTAAACGAGAATCGCCTAGGTACACTGGAAAAAATTTTATTATTCAGCAAATATATTTATTTTAATATCATTTCCTCAATTTAAAGAAATATTTTGTAAGTTTAAAAAGAAATTATTTTATATCTGCTAATATTTATTTAAATATAACTTAATGATACTAAAAATAAATATATTTACTCAATTTCAAAACACATTTTTTTTCAATGTATAGGTGTATTGCGCGATAGTTTCACCAAAGGCGAGCTTTTTGTTACTCCGAGAGTAAAACCTTTGTGTAGCCTGCTCTTGCAGCGAATACAAAAAGACGTTTCTTAAATTATCTTACAGTCTACGATGAGAGATACACTTATTTTGTAAACGTGCGTGCTAATGGTAACGAAAGTACGGCCTATCTTAAGTGTAACGTTGGAATGTATCCATCTCTCGTCTATCTAGATTCTACAGAATGTAGGAATGTTTAAATGCAGTCCTGAATTTCGTCGTCAAGATTACAGTGTCGATAATAGAATGTAACCACGCTGATTGGTCAGGAACACACCTGCTTTTTTTTTCTTCCGTTTTCTTCGCTTTTTAAATACACATCGGGATAAACGACAGTTCGAACTAAGCGATTCCGTATTTATCGCGAACGCAGTGTTGAAACGAAGGGACTGTCGCATACCTTGCGCGCCTTTTGGGATAAATTGTTTTCATCTTTTTATCTCGCGCCATGTGCTAATCACGTATGAAATGTATTAATAAGAATGAGAATTCTTTTTAAGAATTTATTTATACATTACTAAGTATAAGAGCTTAACTTGTAAAGATGAAAAAATAAATATGCCATACAACGTGTGTGTGATGTGAAAAAAATAGACTGGACTGGATTTAATTCTATATCTAATTTAATTGAGAAAAATTTGTATATATTGTTCATTTTCCAACATTTGTTCTTTCACCCGCGAAAAGCCCAATGATATTTTCTGTAGCAATGTGAGATACGTCCCTTATAGAAATGTATTACTGGTAGTAATAAATTTGCCAGTAATTTAAGTAATATATTACTTATTTTAGTAATTTAAAAGTACTGTAATAGTACTTTTAAATTACTAAAACAAGTAATATATTACTTAAATTACTGGCAAATTTATTACTACCAGTAATACATTTCTATAAGGGATCTGCTGTTTGTAATTAAATTATTATGTAATTTGTCCCTTCCTCTCACATTACGCGCGTAATTGTTATCAAAATAAATATTTCTCTCGTGACATTCATACCGAATGTAAATTCATAATTTATATATATGTAGTGGAGCAATAATAATTAAGTATAATATTATACAAGTGTACAGTAAAAAATGCTGCAAGTATTTGAGCACGGGTATTTTTCTTTGACTCTTCATCAACCTTCGTTAAGTTTCTATGCAATGAATTACCATCTTGCTGAATTCAAAGTTATATGAGCGACGGAATTTCTTCGTTCGAACAAGACAATTTCAATATTACAACGTAGTCTAGCCGTCAATGAAAATTCTTTTCGTAAAGCTGGCTGGCTATACATATTTTGTTTTTTTACAAAAGGATTTTGATTTGTCAAGCTAGTTGATCCATCTTGAGTTGTACTTAGTTATTGCATCTTATGGGGGCAAAATACAAAATATCCGCGTTTAAACGTTCTGTTTTTTTTTTTCGTTCTTTTTTCTCTTTCAATCGAGCTGTATTACCCAAAAATTAATATTCTAGTCTAGCTTCCACTAATTTCCTGCGAATCATAGATGCAAGAAAATATATAAGCACCTAATTTTTTTCCCTTTTTCTTAGATAACGTTAACTCTCATAAATAACTTTAGCTTCAAACACTTAGCACCATAACATTCGAAAAAATAATTTGATGGATTTTTTAGGCAATCCATTTCTAGACGGACGATTTCCTGATATTGTTACAATATCGTGTCAGTAACTTTATGTAAAATGAGGTAATGGACAATGTTCAGTCGTAAAATTAAGGGCAGAGACATTTCATTAAACATAATAAAATGCTAATAGTCTTAAAAAAAAAGAAAAAGAGAGAGAGAAATATAACTAAGCTATTATACGAGCAGTAACTCGTGTGTTCTTTCTTTTTTTCGACTCTCCAATATATAAATTATCATAACACTTGCGTAATATACTTGTTAGAGTAATATAATACTAATATTTTTTTACATAACGTAGAAGGTAGCCTGTCTGAAGTTAATTGAAATGCTTCACTTCATAATGCTCAATGTGTTATCCTTTTTTATCAAAATATAAAAGTAAAGGCTTCAAAATTATTGCGAATTTATATAACTGTACAACTGCTATCTCATTAATTCTACATATATTTTTTCACGTTTCCGTTTCGTTAATTTTGTAATGAACAACAGAAAAGATACTCTTTTTATATGTATAAATAATAAGACATACATTTTGCGTACGCTTCTTAATAACGGCACGCCAATCATATTGCTTTTCTGAATTATGCAATGTCTCGGATAATCTATGAAAGAGATGACGATTGTTCACAATACGCAAATCGTTATTGCAAACTATGACAGTTTCAGAGCTCATCTTTACAAATCGTACAAAAATATGGTATCGTCTGTGTGGAAATACGCATTCAGACATTTTCCTTCTACGTTTTTTTTTTTCTTTGCAGCGCAAACTTATAAGTATTGAGCCACAGCTTGGCAGTGCTTTTATCAGAAACTATTGATTCAATTCTGCAAGTTCCTGAATCTTACGGTAGTCGGCATAGATATCCGCGCGACATTTCTAGCGAATAGGATATCGATCTTATGAGATTACATACAGGAGGAACAACTCGCTAGAATTCCTACAGAACAGTTCTGTAGCAGTACGAATTGAAAATTACATTCCCTATGTATAATCTGCGGTAATACCCGTCGCAAAGTTTGATATATTCTTATCCGTATTTATATCTTCGAGCTAAAATATAACGATTCTATGTGTATAGTTACGTAATTTATGCGGGAGAAAAATATGTGCAATTGTAGTTGTAATAGTGCCGCGCCGTTTGCGTTAATTCAAATTCAGTTTACTTACGCAAGAGGTACTACTCAAGATCTCGTCCACCTCTTCGATTTCCTCACTCAAATCTTCAGTACGGGCACTTTGAGGCTTTTCCTCTTTCTTCGTTCGTAATTTAAGAGGACTGTCTACCTTGTCCGGCTCCTTAGTGGGACTTTGCTCGTTTGCGCTACCCGACGCAGACGACACAAAGTCTTCTTCATAGTTATCTATGCCGTCTGTAGCTATAAAAATGTATCGCTTCAATATTTCAGACATTTATGCACCGCATATCAGATGAGAAAGGTCGAATCTTTATACAGGGTTGGATAAATATTTTTTAATTAAGTTAATAAAGCTAAGCTTATGAAATTGAGTTAATTAAAACTTAACTCATTTGAAACTAAGTTAAAAGTTATCAACCTGTTAATTTTTATTTATTACTTTTTAACTAGTTATTACCCAACTCTGATTTTTATATTACTATTATATTTTTTATAACTTACCAAGCCCAATGTCCATTAATTCTTTTAGATCGTTAATGTTAGCCTTTTTACCGTTCAATGGCGGCAAATCGCTAAATATAGAATTAGCTTTCTGATTTATGGTCGGCAAACCTTCCAAAAAAGGCTCAGCTTTATTCATTGTACTAACATTCTTCCGTTCACCGCCGACGATTATCTCGTCAAAATAAATCGTTTTCCCAAAGTTGCTTCCTGCATTAACTGGCTTTTTACTTTGTACATTATTCTCTATACTTAGCTCCAAACTATTTATACTGTTTTGCTTAGTTACATCCTCATTTTGATTTGCTTGCGTGTCGATCACTACAGAGTCGTCGAACTTAATTAAGGACTCGGATTTGTTTAATGGACTGGTTTGATTAGACGTAACGGTACTATCAGTCTCCCGTGCCGCGTCGCTCGTCACCGTGCGGGTGCCGTGTGGATTCGCGGTGCTCTTATCAAAATTTACATTATTGTTCCGGTTACCTTCAATTCGATCAGTATCCGTTGTACTCTCCCTGAGAGAAGATTGATGCTTATCGTAATCCGACGTGTCCGTCACGACATCGGCGCCAGTCGGCGGATCTTTGCATTTTTTGTCCGTTATTGTCACATTTATTGGAACTTTTGGACTCTGCTCGGAAATGCTCTCTAGTTTTTCGGAGGAATCATTATCGTTCGACGATACAGATTCATTGTGGATTATTTTGGGAACAGACACTTCGAATGTAGCATTCGCGAAATTTGTTGTGGCTTCATCTGTTTCGTCGTGTCTGCTGCTAGTTTTATTCTATAGAAAGAATGCACAAAAATGTATATTTTCATTTAAAATATCTTGCTTTTAAAAACACAAAAAATATAGTACCAACAATATTACAAATAAATTTAGTCAATGCAAATATTTCTATTGGAATGTACATCAAACTAAATAATTTGTTTTTAAAACTTTTGTATTGCAACCATTGAGATAACGCATAAAAGAGAAATCGATTCTAATAGATGGATAAACAAGGTCAATTCTGGCCCTGGTCAATGTTACTTTGATTTTATAAAAAATCAATTAAAAGATTGAAGGCAGCGTTAATTAAATTAATACATACAATAATTTATTTTAAAATCAATTCATTTTGATTAAAAATTTAATAATACTAAAAATTTATTTTATTTTAAAAAATAAAAAAATTTAATCACTTATAATTAAGAATTAAATTGTTAATCATAATTATTAATGAACAAATTAATTTAATTCTGTCAACTGAAGAATAGTAATCCATTTCAGAAGTCCATATTTTATTAACAATTACAACTATCCCAATGATTTACTTAATTAAGAAAAATACCTTTTGTGAACTATTGAAGGCACCATTGATGCTATTCTTGAGAATCTCTCCCAGCAATGGCTCGGTTGAATCGATACCTAACTCCTCACACAATTTATTTCTCCCTACATAGTTATATTCCTTTCCAAAGTACGTTTCTGGATCATACACCGATATTGTGTAATCAAGACCAAAGTATTCTAGGAACTCGCGAACCAAGGAAAACAATAATTTTCCTTCCGAATTAGACAGGTACTGCTTTACAGTTTTGTTGAGAAGTGGCTCAGGATTCTGAAACATTTATCTCAAGTTTATCAATTCTATTAATCTATGCTGCATCTTTCTCTTTTCTTTCATATGAATAACAATACATATAACTTGCAACAATCTAAGAATTAAAAACTATATTTTTATATCAAAAAAATATTTACGAAAAATTATCTACTTTTTGTGAGAATGGTAGAAAGATTCTATATTTATAAAAATTAATGCAATAGTTTGCTTCGTCTCTCTCACTTTGTGAAATAAATATAAGACACAAATGTTTCACGAACAAGACACTCTCGTTTATTTTGCAAGTGTAAAAAGTAGATGTAAAGCTAACAGAACACAAATATTTGTAAACAAGCTTTTCTTTTTTTATGTCTTATCGTGGCATGCCTCGACGATACTCACCATAACAGAATCCTGTTCCTCGAGTGCCAGAAACACGCTCGCCCTGAGTTCCGCCTGCGAACATCATAAAAAAGATTCGATGAGGCCAAAAAAGGAAAAACTACATCGTAATGATTTTAACCGAAGTTTCTACCCGTTCTCGCCCTGAAAACACTCGCCTAACCTACAGACTCGAGGAATATTTTTTTATTTTTTCTTTTCGCGAAACATAGCTTCCCAAAGACGCACCCGTATCTTAGCGAGGACGCCGTTACTCTCCAGGGTCTGTACCACCAGGTCCCGCAATTCCGTGTCCTCCTCCATCGAGATGTTCCCGTCTATCATGATTATACAAATTAAAAAAAAAATGCGCCGAAACGAACACTCAAGAGATGTAAATATTTACGCTTTCCATCGCGTGTCTACTTTTTCGCGGAAGCGACACTGCCTAGGGATTTTTCTTATCTCTCCACTGCGTGATCTGGAGATTTCCCTCCTGTCAACTCGTTGGAATCGAAATTACTATTTTTCGATATTTCTAGAGGTCGATTGTGTATCACCCATCAGAAAACTTAATAAAATATTAAATTAAACAATCGACGACGTGACCTAAAGCATTTATTTAAATTTTAATTTCAATATATTTGATTTGGTTTCAAAAATTATATTTTTTTTATTCCTATAAATTTTTTAACAGTTTTATTTTATCTAACGTTTTAGAATAAAGGTGAAGAGTTGTCGCAAAAACTTTTAGGTAATTAGTATATTTTAAACTTTTTGCCAATTTCAAAAACTTAAAAATAAGAGCACGTCAATCAAAATAAGAATATTATTTAGTATTTTGACAATTTTAATAACAAAATATCTTTTGTTAAAAGATATATCTGAATAGTCATGTAATTCGTTTTTACTTCTTTAAGTTGAACCTTTAGTTATAAAAGAACACTTTCAATTATACAATTTATTATACAGTCTGAATGAAAAGAGAGCAAGAGTCAATGAATATAAAATAAGAGAATTGTATTGTTGAAAGATAAGTTTTTATAGAATCCTTCTATGTACATTAATTATGAAAATCATGGAATCTTTTTATATCCAATAATATTTCAGTATCATCTATTGTAATTAATTTTTCAACCTTTAGCTTACAAGCAATTGGTTCTTGAGAAAATATAAAAGAAATTATTAACATTTACGTATATTTATCACATATGTATTTGTTCGAATTGTTCCTAATACTGTTTGCTCTCATTTCAAATTTTTGTCAAAATTAAAATTTGAGTAACAGTAAAATTCGTTTGCCAAATTGTTCTTATGACCTGGAATAAAATCACATTTTCTGACATCCAACAGTCTCTCTGCCAGTTCCGCCATAATAGCACCTGTGCATGAAATAATAATCTTATTCGTGTGCAATTCATAACAGGAGAATTTGAGACAGAAAGACAATTTTGTACACACACCTGTGCAGAGTACAATATTTCTCTTAGTCAGAAATTTTATTGTCACCGCCGATTTCGTTAGACACTCCTCTGAAAGAAACGGTGGATCAGCTATAACCAGGTCAAATTGACTAGACATGTTCCTGGGCACATCCAGAGGAAACTTGTAGTCATACTGTATAAAATCTGCACCGAATATCTTGAAACGACTGTCATATTCAAACAGCCTGACTGCAATCAAAATAATATATTTGCGGTAATCATTTAATAAACTATTTTGTTTTATAATTAATACTTTGCCGTTCACCGCACTCCCTCTTCAATCTACTATAAAGCGTCGGACAAGAGACCAGAGCGATCCTTCCATTTGTTGGTGTGGAGTTTAAAGCACCTTGAACAAAAGCCTCTATCGTATCGTCATTGTACCAAAATTGGCTCAGTTGCTGAAACACCGATCATGCAATGTCAATTTCTCCGAATTAAAAAAAAAATCCTGCCACATAATTTTAACGTGCACTTACCCAGTCCTCGTCGAAGGGAGTATCCGGCACCTGATCCTCCTCAGATATGCGTTTCAGCAAATTCTCTCGCTCTTCCTTTTCCTTCAGGAATTCTTGCAGCGCGGCAAGCGTACTCGAACTCAATTGCGGCTGATCGTCATCGCTGTCGCTCATTGTTTACATTTGTTTACATTCGCAGTGTAATTTATAAAGAGACAAAGTTTATACATCAAAAATACCATGTGCCGTACAGTACAATTTCTAGTAATTTATACATGCGAAAAATCTCATCGTGCTGTTGGCAGTTGGCATTACTTGGACCAATCTCTAGGTATTTTCCATGGACAAGTTTACACAAGTCGACTTGTTTAACTTAGAAAGAAAGCACCCTCTATCTCCTCTCTCTTTTTTTCTCCAATCGCACACGAGCCGAACAGACCCGATCGTGTTCTTCCGAACGCAGTTCAATGTCGAGTCATTTCGATAGGCACAATGGCCTCTCGCTCGGTTCCGATACGGTGATCCGGCTGGTGGCTGGTGTCTCGAAGATTTCTCGTAGCGTGCAGTTTCTTCCGTGTTCTGCGATTATCTGCTGGTTAGCGAGCCACACCGCGGCTTTCGATCGCGCGTCCTAAATTCTCGATCGGGCTTGAAGTCGCATCAACGTCGATCCCGCGTTGCTGCGCGGTCTCGTTCGGTCTCAGCGCGGCCAGCGATCGTCGTTAGGAGTATAATGGCCGATAATATGGAAGGAAAAAAATTAACCGAGCTTCGGGTTATAGACCTGAAGACGGAGTTGGAACGTCGTGGCCTGGACAAGACCGGCAACAAAGCGGCGCTCCTTGAACGGCTCTCCAAGGTGGGCGCAATGCCTGCGAAAAATTCCCCCTCCCCCCTCCCTCGTGATTTCTCGTACATGGATGCCGTTCGTGCCTCAAGGGCGATTTTATTGCCGCTGATCTTATCGATTTAGCGAGCCTGCTGTCACGTATTCGCGCTAATTGAAAGGGATTTTCTTCAATTAAATTTATTTGCGTGTTGGAATAGGGCTGTTTTCTTGAAACCAGCAAAAACATGTTCGAGTACGCTTGTCGAAAGATTGCGCAATCTAATCAGCGTGTTACTCCGGGAGGGGAAAAGGCCATTAGTTTACAAAGCGTCTTGTTCGAAATAAATAACTTTTTTTGACCGTATTAACGGGTTGATAGTCAATAAACAAGAAAAAATTATGTACAATCGTGAGTTAGGCAGAGTCAAAGTGATAAGTAAGCTATGGATTTTCAAGTAGAAAATGGAATTTTTTTAATAAAAATTTTATTGTTAAATTTAAAGGAGAAATTTTTTACATTTCCATCCTGAGGAAAAAATTACACAGCTTGCTGCTCTAATGTGTTTATTTATTCTTTCTATTTGGATGAAATTAAATTTCTGCACGCCAATAATAATGGCTTGTATATATCAACTGAAAATGAAATAATTATTTTTAGGCGATACTTGAGGAAGGAGAGAATCCAGAGGAGTATCTCATCATACCATCTGGTGGACAGCCAAAAATCATTCCAAGAAAGAATAGTGGTATATATACATTTTCTTTCCATATATTATTAAGAAAGTAGCCTGTAACATGTGCATGATATTTACTACTGAGAAAAACTCGAAAAAACTGATAAAATTTTGTTTTTTTACCTTTGAAAATCATGGATTTTTATGGGATTTTATTGGTATTTTGAAAATGTTTCAAATTTTACTATTGAATTAAAATTTAATAAAGTTTTCTACTCTTATCTATGGAATTTTGAATAAAAATTCATGAAAAATCTAGGAATTCTCATGAAATTTTTTTACCAAATTTAAGCAAACACTAATATAAAATGTTAATATATGCGAACATTTGTATTTGGATGAAGTTGAGATAAGATTTTTATTATTTTTATTTCATAAAATTTTAAAGATTTTTATTTGTAAAACTTCTATCGTTACAGGATCTTTGAATCAAGAAGATTCTATTGAGTGCTCCGATAATCAGAAGGAAGAAAATATTGATGGGCAAGATAATACAAATAAATGTAAAGAAATAAAGATAGAGGAGTCTGATGAGAGAGAAATTTGTATTAAGAAAGAAATAAAAGAGGTATTGTACATTGATTTTAGATACTTTGATTAAATTAAAGGGATGGATTAATTAACAATTTATTTTGATTTTTTTTTTACTTAGGAATCGGAAAGCCCTGAACTTGTTAAGAATATCGTTATTAAGGTGGAAAGATTGGATGACAAAATGCATGGAGGCAAGACTCCGAGTGAAAATATACAAAACACTGACAAGAATGAAGCAGAGAAGACTATTACAAGTCAAATCTCAGATGCGCCATCTACTACTGTTGAGGCTAATGGGATTGACAATGAAGATTCTATTAACTTGACTATTGGAGAAGATGAAGAAAATCTCCTAGCTGAGGAGGTATGATTCAGAACAAATTTTCAAGTAACTTTATACAATTAATTTCAAAGATTCTACAGGTATCATTTTACTTACGACTACTTTGACTTGTGATTTTTTGAACTTAGGACAGATATGCTATTAAATAAAAATAAACCAGTAAATAAAATTTTATAATGAAATTAAACACTCGGTAATCTATGATCCAAATTTAATATATTAATATATTAATTTTATTAATTTTATATTAATAAATATTATATTTAAAGTTATATATTTTTTTAAGAAGAAACAATATTTTTTAATTTGTTGAAGTTTGTTTAAGCTAAATATTAATTTTCTAATTGCAAATTAAGAATTTTTAAGAAAACAATTTTGATTTGTTATTTTTCAAATAGATTTATAATTGTTTTTAGTAATAAAATAATTAATATAAATATTATTTATATAAAATAATATATTTTAAATAATGTTTACAATACAGTTTGCTCATTTAATCTTGTTATTTGATTTACATTCTAATTTATGGAATTGCGTTGTAAATAGAGACCTGTAGATCAAAAGTTTTTGTTTCTAGTTCTTGACATTTCTAATGGACATCTTTCTTATTGCAGACAGAGTCTCATGACAGGCACAAAGGTAAGTTCGCTATTATTTACTATTTTCTTTAAATTTAGATGTAAGTATTACAAGGCTAGCGATATTTGTATCTACGGCATCCTGAGTAAGTTAGCGAAAGCGTCAAGAACCAAGCATCTTCAAGAACGTATTCGTGTCCGTAACCATCTGGAACAAGGGCGACATCGGCATCGTCCGCCTACTTCCTCCTCGTCCTATGAGAGTTCCTGTCGTCGGAAGTTCCTCTCCGTCGAACTTCGTTTTGACTTCTAGATGCAACATAGCTCAGCTACGATAGACGTGGCGTACTATCGTTCAAGTGCAAGACGGCGACATAAGGCGTTTCGACTGGGATAAACACATGGTGATCGTTAAGGTTGTCAACCAGGATAAGCAGTGTACATCTCCCAACATTCCCGTGCTGCTGTTCGAGCAAACAAGCCATATATCCCATAGTCTTTAAGTTAGTTAACGCTATAATTTGATATACAATTACATATTAATTATACCTACCACATAGAGCATCGTTGGATCTCTCTTATCATCGAATCATATGGATACTGGAAGACTCAAGTATACGCCAGCAAATATTTGCCACAAAATACAAATTGTTACACGACCTGAGGTTTGACCAGTACCTTCGAATCGTTCGTGCCTCTTCGACGAATCATTGTCGCGTGTATATGTTCGAGAATGTTTTCCACACGCGAGAATAATATATACATATATTTACGTATAATCTACCGCGCAGGAATTATTTTATTAGCATAGAGCAATGCAAATTCTCCAAATTGATAAGCATGCTCTGCGACGCGTTTATAGTTATCTTTTCTTTTTTCTTTTTAATTCAATATTTTTAATTCCAAGTTTCATGAAAAGAGATGCAAGGATAGCTTTTGTACACGCGCACGCGTGCGTGTAAAACCGACGTAAAATCGACGAGAAAGCTTTAGGTTCCTTGGATCAAACCGATGCTATCGAAGATCGGTGGCTCGTAATGTCGCGCAAGCTACATCGTTACTTGCTGCGTGAATTTCTTAGTGACTTGGCCGAAATTCCTGACTGGAAGTCACAAGCCACTAAAGCAGGAGATGTTTAGGAGGGAGGGAGAAGAATCTGGGCTTCGCAGAAAGTGACTATGCTACCTTGATTGTCTCTGCAGATGGTGGAGAGAAGAAGAAAATGGAAGAGAACAACAAGAAGGGAGACTCTAAAGGCAGCGGTAGAGCGGAGCCTGGCGCCGGCGGCAAGGAAGGGACGACGTCCAGCGTGAACGGGACGAAGCTCAAGCAGGAGGGTGGAGAAGGAGGAAGCAAGAGGTTGGTCTCTCTCATAGAGCTAAAAAAAAGTACGGTTCGCAGTACTGTGGTACGGCAAACTGGAAATCGCTCACAACTCTGCTAGGGATGTTCTACTGCTGCATAACCATATCATCGGGATGATCTCTCTCTCTATCTCTCTCTCTGTACCGTCAGGAGACAATGGATTTCCAAGATGAGATCACTCACATCACACATGCAAGATTATGTTTAATTCCCTTTTTTCAAATTGAATCTTGGAAGTTAAACTTCCAATCTGTGTCCCACCCTTAGGCTGTAATTCTTAACTCTGGAAAGTATGTTAAGAGATCAAGAACTTGGCTAGCAAACTTAAACTAGTCTGTCGCTTGCCTTTTTCCTCCGCATATTCGATAAAAGCGATTACATGTACTCTATATATACCAAGATAAAAAACCTGATGAACTTGGTGTGCTGTGTTCCCTATACGACGAGGACATTTTATTCGTTTTATTGAACGGCAGCAATTTCATCGTGCGTCGCTATACAAAGGACATTAGTATCTTATATGGTAAATTATATTCGGCAAAACGTGCTAAAGTCCCCGTACTACTAAGAAGCAATTCTATTGTTTACTGAAGATACTACTACCCTAAAAAAAAAGAGAGAAAAACGTTAAAAAAAAACTCCCGATTATGACAAGAAGTATCCTGTCAGAAGAGCTGTGCAACAGATGACCTTTTTGTGGATACTTAGCGCTGATAAGTGTTGCCTCATGGACACGATTTCCTTATGCATGAGTGACAAAAGTGAATGAACAGAGATCACAGTGAATACACATCCAGTAATCTAAATAAAACTGATAACGTACGAGATGGTGTACGACAGTGAAATCTTCCTAAAAAAAAGTCTAGATTGTTACTTAAAAATAAGTTGCTAGCCAAATTTATGTATACTTAACATAGTTACAGAGATACGTATTAAGCACATTTATAGTCTTAATTAATTTGTTATTTGTAATAGGTACTATTAACTTTTAATTTTCTGACGTAATAACAATATTATCCTTTTCAGCACGGAGTCTAGCAGTAAGAGTCAGAAGAGAGAAGAAAAAGGTAAGCTGCATTTATTTAACTATTTTTAACTATTTTTAAATGCCAAGCTTTATCTTGTTTTCTTTTTAAAAGATAAGTTTTTATGGAATCCTACATCTTACAATGCGCCTAATATACTTTACAGATAAAAAGGTATCTCAAATCAGTCCAGCCAATGCAAGCAGTCGCAATTTATGGGTATCGGGTTTATCATCTAGTACTCGTGCGACTGATTTAAAGCAGATTTTTTCAAAGTATGGCAAGGTCATAGGTGCAAAAGTGGTAACGAATGCAAGAACTCCTGGTGCGAGATGTTACGGTTATGTCACTATGTCATCAAGCGAAGATGCTGCTAAATGTATACAACATTTGCATAGAACCGAGCTACATGGGCGTGTTATATCCGTCGAAAAGGTAAATTACGATTTTTTGATTGCAACATTTTGATTGTTAAACCGAAGTTTGCTTGCCTTTAATATTTATCATTTCTGTTTTTATTATAAATTATAATTCTTCACAGGCGAAAGGTGATTCCCAGCAAAGTCATGTGCGCAAACGTGATACAATTAATGGTAAATCGGAGAAGAAAGAAGAGAAAGAAAAGCCGAAGGATCATGATGCAAATGAAAGAAAGGAGAAGGAAACAAAGAAGGAGTCTGAAGAGAAAGGATTAGATACCAGTAAATATCACTTATAATAATAATTACAGAGAGCAAATTATTTTTCTTAAACATACTTGATTTACTTTTAAAATGATATATATTAAATATAATTATTACTTTTGTTTAGCAAAAAAATCTGATGATAAAAATGAAAGTGTCGAAATAAAAGTAAAAGTCGATCAAGACAAAAAGGAAGATCCATCTAAAGAGTCTGATTCCCGATCGACAAAATCTACTAGCAAGAAGCCGGAGAGCGAAAGAGGAAGGAGAGAAGAAAAACGGATTCGTACTTGGGATAAAGATCACCGATCTCATAGCCGATCCCGGAGCCGTGAACGACGAAAGCGCGATGATGTTCTCACATTTGCTAAAATCAGAGTAAATATCCTCATTAAGTTTGATGTTAAATAAAACCGATAAACAAGGTATTTACTACCTGAAAAAATTGAAAAAACCTAGAATTTTCAGAAAATTTATTTTTTATTCTTGAAAATATTGTTTCATGAAATTTCATGGATTTGAATAATTTTCTTGATAATGTAAAATCGGTTAATAAGAAATATTAGTAATAAGATAAAATTTCAAAATTTAATTGCATTAAAAATTTTCTAATCTCGCCAGGAATTTTTGAATAAAATTTCTGGAAAATTCAGGAATTCTTAGGGAATTTTTTTTTAACAATTTGAATAAACGCCTTGGTAAACCGCCAATAGGAAGAACGAATTCATATAAATCTCAAATTTTCAGGAGGAACGTGAACGGCAAAGATTACGCGAAAGAGAACGGATGCTGAGAGAGGAAGAGCGAAGAAGAAGAGAAGACATGGAACGTCAACGAGAGATAGAACGTAGACACCGAGAAGAGGCTGCGCGTCTGGAGAGAGAACGTGAGAAGTTGAGACGAGAAAGGGAACGGATTGAGCAGGAAAAAGCTGAGTTACTACGACTTGAGCGTGAGCGGCAGAAACTCGAGAGGGAAAAGCTCGAGCGCGAGAGACTGGAACTGAAGAGGCAGCAAATGCGTTTAGAGGAGAGTCGACGTGCACCACCGCCACCGTCCATAAAGAGATCGTCCAGCGACAGAAGAGATCCGCGAGACTTGTACGTGGAATCTGACAGGAAACGAATAGCCACAGAACATAGTCGCAGACATAGCCCGGAGAGAATAGTTGATAGACGAAATGAGATGCTAGAGCGAGTGTCAGATAGACGATTGGACCCCTCGCCACCATCTCGATATGAATCCAGCAGGTAAATAATTTTGTATTGAATTCGTATTAAAATGCCACTTTTTGCGATATATATCACCGTTATTGATCTAAAATCACAAAATTTCCAGACAATAAAATATTTAAAATATAATTTCGAACGATTCAATATATATCTGCGTTATAATGCCACCAAAATTATTTCAGATCAACTCAAGAGTTGGGATTGAAAAAGGAATTTAAAAGAAGTAGCGATTTCTCTTCAAGAAACAGTCGACCAGACAGCTTTTCCGATGTTTCTCGAGGAAGAGAAGTTATTGTACGACGAGAAAGTCTGTCTACTACGTCCTCGTCCATAGATCCTCGACAAGTGAAGGAAAGGTACGTGATGTATTTTCAAATCGTAGAATTAGAGCGATCGAGTATCTCAAATTTAATCAAATTCTTTATTTGGATTTACACAGATATGATCGTCCAAATACCACATCTTACACTCGCGAACGCGAGGTACGGCGTTCCGATCCCGAGACGCATCGAAGCTCTAGAGATACTCATACACGATACAGTGATAGTTTCAAACCTCCGACATCCAACACGCAACGTAAGTATGATAAATCGTACGTATACGAGAGATAGTTTTAGATAGCACTCAAAGCTTTTGTCACTTTTTCTATTTTTGTAATTGATATCACCTGCTGAACCATGGTTATTTTTTAATTTTGTACAGGATATAAGCATTACTTTAAGACCTTTAAGTCAAGATGCAAAACATGAACCATTTCATCTTCATGAAACATTTCTGACAAAGAAGAGGGCGTATACACATAACTTGCCGTTCCATATAAATTCATTTTTCCTTAATGTTCTTGATTAGAAATTCTTAAACGATATAAAACAATGTGAAATTAGTGTAGTTAAAATATATCTCGATATATATTAAATATTATAAAACAGGGAAATACGTGTTTAAAATAAACTTGAAGACTCAACGAAATTTTTGAAGTTTAAAAAATATAAAGTTTAATTCTATCGCTTTTAATAAAACAAAATTGTAAAGTTAGGTGGACAATCGTACAGAATTTGTATTTTTTTTTTACAACTTAGATTTCTTTTGCGCAAACAATCCTCATAATTTTGATAGATACATTTTATTAATATTAATATTATATTATAATTTTTAATATATCTTTAAAGAAAATATTCAAAAAACTTCAAAATAGGATTATTTGATAAAATGAAAGAGTATATATATATATATATATATATATATATATATATATATATATATGTATGTATCTTATGAAAAGAAATGTATATTTTCCAACTCATGCTTTAAAGTGCCAACAATTTTCAAAGATGGTTTATATTATGTATGTATGTATGTATGTATGTATGTATGTATGTATGTATGTATGTATGTATGTATGTATGTATGTATGTATGTATGTATGTATGTATGTATGTATGTATGTATGTATGTATGTATGTATGTATGTATGTATGTATGTATGTATGTATGTATGTATGTATGTATGTATGTATGTATGTATGTATGTATGTATGTATGTATGTATGTATGTATGTATGTATGTATGTATGTATACACACTCATTATATTTATAACTGAGTTATAAAACAGAAAATTAAAAACTAACTGAATATAATAGATTTATTTGCTTTTTTAAAAAGCATTTCTTAATTTTTAGTAACATACACATAAATATGTCTTTTTGAATTTTAAACCTATTATATCATTTATATCGGACTTTTTTTGTTAAACAAATATAATAGTTGTTCAATATTTATGATTGAAAGTTAAAATAAATGTATATTAAGGTTTGTTACATTTATATGAAATTGTATTAAAAGTAAACGTTGAAATGAAATTTATTAGGGAAAAAATTTTTTGTTATAATAATTAAAAAATTAAAATAAATTTATATTATTATAAAGAAATCATATTTTATATGAATTCGAGAGAAAATTGAGAATAGAATTTCGTTCAATAATGATTAGAGAAGTTTGTACTAATGATTAAGCACTGATTTCAAGTTTAATTTTTAAGTATTTTAGTTTGGTACTCCTTTACATATTATTATTAAATCGTGTAAAGAAATTTTTATTATCTCATTCCAAATCCAATCTGTATTTTCTTTTATAAATGTGTATGCTTCGTAATAAAAATTTATATAATTTCTGTTGAGTTTTTATTGTAGTTAGTTGAACCTATTATCAGTTTTATGATTCAATAAATGATATGAGAGCAGTATTATACAAAATTTCTCTGGTTCATCTAATAAATGCTGCGTGATTGTGCACATGTTGATTTTCATTGGGTTAATGCAAGCTTGATTAATATATTTTTTTTATTATTAAGCATACCAAATGATACGAATACAGAATTTAATATAATAAAATTCTGAATTATATTTAAATAAGAGTGTATAATTAACTTTTATTCTTGCTGGTAAATGTTTTAATAATTTTTATATATCCTGCATAAAAAGGGGAGAGAGATTTACATGTTGCAATTAAATTAATAAAAGTATCGTCTTCATTCATCTTTGCATGCCATTGTTATATGCAGGTGAAGGTCGTTACGTGGAAAGCAATCGTACACCCAGCAGTTGGCATTCGGGACCTACATCTTCGAAATCTTTTAACTCTGTGACAAGCAGCGGGTCTCGTGATCCTCGTAACGAGCCTTCCAGCTGGAGTTCTAGATCATCCGACAGTGTTAACAGGTATGCTTGATTCACAAGCATGACTTTCAGCACATGTGACTTCTCTTACTTTGTTCCCGATACGATCGCAAAATTGTTCAACGAAACATTAGACATTTGTTCAAAATTTGGACAAAATTTAATCAATTTATCCATTAATTACAACTAAAGATAGTTCTTGATTATAATAAAATTTTGATAGTTACCTTGAAATTAATCTTGAACATATACTGAATAAAATTTTTAATAAAAATAAATCGATTAAAATAAATGGTTGTGTGTCATCAATTCATTAATTGAAAATAATTAACTACTGCTAATTAATAAATTAATCATTCATTTTAATCACTGATTTATAACATTGATATCAATCATGATAAATGAATAGCATTAATATAAAAAAATAAAACGATTTATTAACTATATTAATTTTAATATTTTTTTAACAAACACATTCTTTAAGTTTGTAAAAATGATAAATTATAAGTTTATAAATATGATTAAAAATTAATGATTATTTTTTTTATCAGCAATGTTTGATTCATTTTAATAATCAATTAAATCAATCGTGATTATGCTGATCATTAATTTGTAATCGATTACTTTAATTATTCGTTTGATTATACACAATCGTTTGACAATCAATTTCATTAATTGATTACATTAATCATGATTGTACACATTTTAAAATTTTAGTTGATACTTTAATTAATAAAAACAAATTGATCAATATCTCACACTATATTAGATGTTGTTAATTCACCAACAGCTCAATGCATGCACTTGCATTGCAGATGGAGTAACTCGAGCAGCATGGGAAACACCATGCGGCATCCAATTCCACCGACATATCAGAGCGGACCGATGCAATCTATGGGACTGACCGCTCCCGGGACCGCACCATCATATGAACGGTTTGAGGCGTACAAATCGTCCATGCCTATGAGAAAATATTGATTATCGGACTGCGCGAATTTTCGCGATCACGAACATTCATTCAAATAAGAGTATTCACGGGAAAATTGTCGAATTTCTTTAGCGACTACAGAATTAACTACTAGTTTAATGTAACGCGAACAAAATCGCGATGAATTGTGCACGTGTTTATTAATTGTGCGAAAATAATTGCAGCGTCCGGTCTTGAAAGTATAGGAATTCCAACTTTCAAAAACATTTTCTGCACCAGCTTGATTGATAAAAAAATCTTGTACGCATTCTATTGACATCATGTTTTACTACAGTCGAACGACGTGTCAATTTTATATAAAACGCATATTGTGCATAATGTCCAAGGAGGGCCCTTGTAATTTACAATTATGTGCACTCCTTGTCGTTGTATTTCCTCTATATATGTGTCTATTCGGCATGATATAATATTACACACACATATATGTATGTATGTATATGTGTGTGTGACACATTTCTAACTATTCGTATCTAACGGATTTTTGTACATGTGTTAATAGATACCACTGAAGAGTCCCTACAATATAAAATACGACTTATTTTCTTATCGGTTTGTAAATTGCGCGTCATCCGTTTGGTCTGCGAACGCTAATCGGCTCACAGCCGATTATTGTCATTCTAAGAAGCGTTCAATTTTAAATTGAAGGGGACGTAGAGGCTATAAGTGCATCTGTTTATCTTAAACGAGTTTGTTTTAATAATAGACTATAAACAAATGAGTAGTATATAATGAAGAATGTATCGCATAATTTTCTTGTATTCTTCGAAGAAAATCATTCTCTTTTTTTAAATTGGAGCATGATTGGGATCTGCATATTGGATTCCGGGATCGCGGAAGACAAATTGTACGTGTTAAATAATGCGGTAGCGCTACGCCTACTTTATACAGCGAAACGCAAAAGGAAACTTGATGTAACGACAACTGTCGCAGTAACATGAATAAATTTAGAAAATATTACAGCTCTTGGCTCGCTTGGCTCACTTCCTTTCTCCAGGAACGAAGATACGCGGATCTCGCGAACGGATCCACAATGTTCACGCATCATCCGAGAGAAGACTCGCCGTTCCGCGGGAACATTCCAGCGCGTCGTGGTGACGAATCGTCATCGAAAGGCGGAGTATCAGATTGGCGGTGGAAGGTGGTAGAAGGAGCACCACTTTCCCTTGAGGTGACCAGGGACGGCGGCGCCTCGGAGAAAGAAGGAGGAAGAACGGGAGAGAGTGAGCGAATGAGTCGATCGGTCGCGGTCTTCCGTTGAGAGTAAAGTGTGTCGAGGTCTTTTCACGGACAGTTGTCGTGGCCGGGTCGATCCGTCCGTCTGTCCTGTGCAACCGCGATTGCTTCCTTCTTTTACCGATCTCTTCTTTCTTTTCTCCTTTCTTTTTTTTTCTTTTTTCTTTTTTCTTTTGCTGCCGGTGTCGTGCCCTCTCCCCGCCACAATTGTCACTCTCGTTCTCTTTCTCTCTCTTTCTGTTTCTCTCGCCGCTCTCGACGCACCATGCATAACTCGCCGGCGCTCTCGCGCGACAATTCTTAGCTAAAATAGTTCGGCGCCGCGTCTCTCGTGCCCCTGGTGTCACGGGTGCCGTCCGCGACGTTGTGACAAACAAAACGCTGGGGATGTCCGCGGGATAAGCCTTTATTTTCCCTCTTCCTTTCGAACGGAGATGTCTTCGTCAGTGATCCTGAGTAAGTTGAGATTTTCCTTTCTGCGAATCCGAGAAAATGGAATTTTCGCGCGCGAGAGTATGGACGCGATCGGATGCATCTCTGTCGTCCGGTTCCGCTGAAATGAATTAACGATAGAGCGTCACGCAACAGCGACGACGTATATTATTGATATGTCCAAGTGTGACTGCTGACACGTATTAGATTTCAAAAGTGAAAACGGAGTGAATCGGCGTGTAGATGTGTCTACGGTCTAAGAAAGCGATCTATTTGCATACACTTCTCAGTAGCACACGTTTTGCGAGGGATCGCTTTCTAAGCTTTGGTCCGGCGAAAGAAGGACTGCACGTATAACACGCGTAAATAAAGTATACACGAGGGTATACACTTTATTAATTTAAGTTAAAGTTGATTTTGAAAAATTAATTTATATTTATCATGTTTGCTCAAATTTTGTAAAAAATTGCCTGAAAATTTTCGGTTTTTTAAAGAATTTTATTCAAAATTCCAGATAAGATTGGGGAATTTTTTAATGCTTTGAAATAAATTTATTATATCTTCTAAAGTTCCTTAATCATAGAGAAGCATAAAGAAAAGTAACTTGAGTTTTAAATATTTGATAAATTACAAAAAGATATAATATGAACTAAATGGCACGTAATTATCAGTTCGTAATATACGTAGGGTTGGATAATAACTAAAAGAGTTAAAAGTTAAATGATACAATTAAAAATATTAAAAATCTTAAATTACTTTTCTTTGTATGATTAAGAAACTTTAAAACATGCAATCAATTTATTTCAAAGCTATAATAAAAAATTTTCCACACATACACAGACAATCTTATCTGGAATTTTTAATAAAATTTCTTGAAAAATCGAAAATTATCAGGACTGAGAAATATAATTATTTTAAATTAATTTTTTACAATCAATTTAACTTAAATTAATAAAGTACCACAAGACATTGTAATCTTTTACACAAAAGAGACCCGAGTGTGAAAGACAAAAATTCCAAAGAGAAGCGTTCTTTTTTAATTATTTATTTGGAATTAATTTCCGCGACACCAATTTTCTGAAGTTTTAATTGCTGAAGTTTTAAAACTCGCGATCGCGACTTTATTTTGATTTGCTTCAAAAAGTAGATGAGTTGCGCAGGTCGAAGGTGGCCTCAATTACGCCGCTGCTCGTAAATTCCCTGCGCCTCACGCACAGTCTGATTCTCACTTTCTCGGAGATTAGAGTTTGCCGTTGTTGCCGATTGTCTAACGATATCTCGGAATCCCAGTGACCTACTGGCAGAACGAACTCCTCAGTTTTCTCATTAATGTTCCGCGAATTAATTGCCGTGCTCGGGACGCACGTCTACCTTTTACCCGACCGTGGATCGCTATCGGGATTCAAATTCCCGTGGAATCTGTTGCACCGACACGCCGATCTCGGTCTAATAATGGTAGCGCGATTCTCGTCTCATTAGTCCGCGACACAAATTCGCAAATCTACGAAAACGCGAATCTAACGAATTACATCCATCTGGCGCGGCGCGGTCGCACAAAAGCCGCATTGTTTTACGTTGTTACAAGCGTTAATCCTAATCTAGACATTCGTTAATTGGATCTAATCTTATACAAGATGTATATGCATACATTTTATAGAAAATTCGAACAATCCTAGTTTCTCCTCTAATGGATTTAATTTTACTGAAATTGTTGCTTAATACCTCAAGTAACACAGTTAAGTTTGTAATAAATATTATAAATAAGTGTTAAACATTTAAGGTAAACAAAAATATAAACGTTTAAAGTTTGTTAACAACTCATTAAATATTAAAACAATTTATAAAATATCTTATAACGTCATTTTAACATGTTTTTACTAGTTTAAAATATTATTTTTATACAAGATATTTCGATGGTTTAATAAACATTTAATCAACATTATATATATTATGAAAACGTATTGACTAAACGTTTTTTATATATTTATTAAACGCGAATGGTTTGCTTGAGATATTCTGCGTTTGAAATATTCAATGTTTAAAATAGATCATTATATGATAATTTAATTGACTTCTTCCGTATACACAATGCTTTCTTACAAAATGACATTTCTAAAATGAAAACATTGCATATCTTTGGGGTGCGGATTGCCCGATCGAGAGTCGCAAAATCATCGCGGCGTGCCTGTCACTCGGGGATTTAAACGCCGGCATACATCCGGACTTGTTCTCCTTTTTTCCTTCTTACGCCACGTGATGTTGCAAATAAAATCGCAAAGTTTGTATAGCGTATATCGCGTGTGCGCGTATCACGCACGCACACAATGTTTGGCATATCTGGGTTACTATGCGTGGGCATACATATATTCTATATTCAACGCGACACATGCGTAAATGTATATTATAAACGCTGTGCGATACAAAGAGATTTCTTCGAAAGGAGCCACACCTTTCCTCGTCAAATCATTCAGCTAAAACGTGTCTAAAAATTACCAAGTAATACTTCGTAAAATTCTAAGGAATACTGTGGATTAATTTAACAGACGTCCCTAAGACCCTTATGTTCCTCAATCAACCGAGAATTTTTTCGCAGCGGAAATGTCGGAGACAATTATACATGCCGCATTTATTTTTCCAATTTTTTACACCACAATATCAAATTAAAGCTAATTTATTCTGTTTAACAATTATTATTTGTAGTTATCATTATTAAAATATTCTTGCTTGAAAATAATTTAATATTCTTTAAAAAATTTGATAATCTTAAATGTCAGCACATTATTATATATATTTTTCTTTCAATATTATAATACTATTTAAAGAGCACAATATAATTGTTTTGGTAATATTAAAAAATTCAAATTTATTAGTTTGAAGATATTGTTATTTTCTATCCAATAGTTTTTCTTTTCAACTCATGAAAAGTATTGAATAATGAGAATATTAGCCATTGTCTTCCACTATATTGATAATAATCTATGTAATTAGTTATTAGTTATTATATCAAACATTTCTCTAATAAGCTTTCCATTAACAATTTCTGCGAATATTGTCGCGTCAAGAGTCCCTTGTGCTCCACCATTGATTACTCGAACGAATAACAAAAGAAAATTAATTTTAAAAGTAATTAATTGCTCGTGTGAAAGTTTCATGACGTATCTATGACGAGGAAAATTGAAAATCTTTAATTAAATTCCTGACTTATGTATTCCTGACTTATCTTATCTTAAATTCCTGACAAATGTATTTACGACGCGTATTTACATTTGATTTGCTGAATGTAGCTCGGGCTTTTATGCTTTTCATGTTTTCACATTTTCACTGCCGATCGATCGGCGGTACAGCCGCGTGGTGAAACCGCGAAAAGCCAGTCGACGCAAAGATGCAAATCGGAATCGCGCAATTCGCGTCGCGATGCATCTACGATGACCTGTGAAGTCGCTGAAGAAACGAGTTCGAAATATACTGAGAAGAAAATTAAAATTTAAACGCCACCAAATTGATTAAACTTCTTCAGTTCAAGTATTTAACTTAAATACATAAAATACTTGAACTTCAGTTTAAGTTAACTTAAATGCGTAAATGAACTTAATGGAAGAAATTTAATCAAGTTGAAAAGTTTAGTTAAATTAACAACCTTTTGTCAAAAAAATTACATTTGACAATTTAGCATCTGGGACCAACATCACAGATTAAAAAAATAATATTCTGGGATTGCAGTCATAACGATCTTGATGTGTAATTGCGTTAATAATCGGTCGAGGTGACGCGATGCAACCCGCATGCCGCAGTCCTGGTGCACGTAATCGGAACGTCCTTGTAACTCTTGCAGCTAAGGATAAAAGGACGTCGATCCCGCATGCAGTAATAAGTTATTTAAACATTTTTCTCGTGTTGCAAAAACGTGCATAATCTTCTTTTCTCTCTCTTTTTCTAGAGCACAATTCGCAAATCAATGATGGAGCGATAAAATACCAAAATTTCATTGTACTAATTGTACAGAAAGAAAAGATATTTTTGTTTTGAGAACTGAAATTGAAATAAAAATGTTTTATATTTTGCTGAGAGAAATTTAAAATTGTCAAATTCTTTAAAAAAGATTAAATTATGTACACATGCAAAATAATCTTTGTTTCATATATAAGCAAGAATTTCTAAATTTCTCAAGAAAAAATTAAGTAGATTATATTAGTTTTAATTTGATATTAATGTTTGGTGCCAATTGTTCTGCATACAATCAATTCTGCGCTCCTCTATGGATTTTCTGATTTCCGAGAGACGAGTGAAAGCAAATATTATGAAACGTCGATTTCATTCGTCGATAGGTCGAACAAAGTGAAAATTTGATGTTTAGGAAACGACCCGCGTTTACTTGCGGAGTTTCCTCGGCCGAGAAAATCCTGAGAGAGCATTCTTACCGTTCCTCGCGAGTTGTTGAGAAATAAATAATTGTCCTCGTCCTCGTATCTCTCTCCTCTATGCCAGGTATTGGGCGACATGAATCAGTGAACGGAAGAAGAAAGGCACACTTTCACGCCGGGCAACTTTCACCGTCGATGAGAGAAGCTCAACGCGCGTGGTGCCACCGTAACCAGTTCCAAAAAATCTCGCTTCCATGCGTCCGGTCAGGACACGTAATTTTGTAATTGTACACAGAAACCGGTGGTACTCTGCCATCTCCCGATCCCGGAACCTGCGTGTCTTCTTAGCAGTCATCTCCAAAAAGACTTCTTTACAATTAGGTCACGCGATTGTGACCCAAGACCGATCTCCATTTCTTCGGGTCTCTACTCTAAAAAAAAAAAATTATATAACTTTATTATATTTTTCAACTTAACAATCAAATTAACAATTAACATCAAATTAACAATTTTCTCAGTTGTAATAGCTAGCGTCTTTTACATTTGCCTTCTTTTCTTTTCTTTCCATCTTTTAATTTTTTGCCTTTTTTCGAGCGAGAAGGATCCGGCTTTTTATTGCTGCAGTCGATTAGAGGATAACTCGAAATTCTCTTTTCGTGTCACGATTGGCAAATCGAGTTTTAAAAAACCGGAACTAGATCCGGATGACGAGGATTTGATTTGACGATGATTTCTCAGGACCATTTAGAAGTATTTCCCACAGCGGATCGGCATCTCTTTTTCGTTTAAATGCGGTTCCGGGTGATTTGACGGTGCTTAATATGCTTGACTTAATTTCACCTAGGATATAGTAATTTGAAGAGATTAATCGAATGTAAGAAAATAGACAAAAATCTTATGGACTTGAACAATAATATGATATATGTAAAATGTATTGGACAAATTTTCTTGTGTTGGTCAAAAAAAAATTTAAATTTCTAAAATTTATAACGAATATGTTTTTTTTCAGTTTAGAGAGAAAGTAACATATCCGCGCGCGTATTTCCTCTTGCACGTTTTATCTCGAGGACCGAGTGACGCAGATGCCGTGCGTCACATCCGTGAAATTTCGACAAATCCTAAGAAGACGGGAAAGTCCAAGAGTGCCCCAGCATACGTTTTCACATTACGCAATGCGAAACGCGACTGCTTATTATGGACGATGCGTATGTTACGATATTCCCGATGACAGACGTCTACGACTTGACTTCGTAATTGTCACGAATAAACATCGAGATCATTATTTTCGCGGTTCTATAGGAAAAATCGATAACCCAATTGTTAAAGTTATTTACTTAAACAATTTCTAAAACTAATTGCTAAACTGTATTTAATTTCAATCAATTAAAATGATTGAAAAATAATTTAAAAATGATACAAACGAAAATTACAAGTTTAACATTGACAAATTTATGAAACAATTTCACAACTTGCATTACTTAATTCATTCATATCGAACACGGGCTGTGTATGTAATGGAAAATATTTATTCATGCTTATTTAATTATATACAATTTAAATAAATTAATGTTAATTATTATACTGACTATATAATTATGTATTTAATAATAATTGACTTATTTCACAGGCCTGTGCATAATATGGAGTCTATTTGCCGGTTCCATCTCGTACACCGAAGAAGTCGTGCATTACCGCACTTATCGTAAGTACCTTTCGTCCCGGTAGAAACGTTTTTGTGTTTTTGTTATTACGCATTTTTGTGTTATAATAATTCGACTCACATGAGATAAAAATCGCGCAGCATACGGATACAGAAACTCGCCGACGAGAGGATGGCTACACTCCTGGGATGCTGGACCAAGCAGATCGGACAGGCCAGTATATGCCCGCAGAGATACCCATGTGCGCCCGTACACGCAGCTGGTGAAGGTGGAGCAAGAGCAGAGTGATCCTTTGGCGACTATCAGCGAAACTCTGGGCGCCTTGAACACCGTAGGCAACTATCTTGTAAATATGACGAGGGGCGTCGAGATCTCGGATTATCCGCCGAAGGAGCTGCCCTCAGCGTTGTACACTATTTCCAAAAATATTTTGGGTAATAGAAAACGATCAATACATTTATACATTGGTAAACTAAGTAAAATTAGTATATTAAATAAATAAATAAAATTATTATATTAAATTAGTAAATTAGCAATATTACATCTTCTTACATTATCTTATTTATTTTTATTAGTTACCATCTAAATAGCATAGAGTTAAGCGATTCCATTTTACAGACGATTTGATGATGCTAGATAGTCTGGCAGACTTGCGAGACCACCGTTATCGCTGTTGTGGCTTATTAAAGTATAAAAGTGGACTACAAACGAGGATATAGTTTCTATTTAACTAATTGATGATAAACAGAAATAATTAAGCACGGTGGCTCTGTATTTACGCTCCTCCGGATACGAATTTGAATTTCTTTAATCTCTTTTTTCAGGCCGTAACGTGACGGATAGCATAGCGCCCTTGGTGCGCGGCGTTGCGTTACCACTGAGACAAATTGCATCCTCCACACAAGCACCATCGGTCCAACAGCAACAGGCCACGGAGGAGCTCGGGAATAGGGACAAGGAGTCCGCTCTGTCCGCGTGCACAACGGCTGGAGGTGGACCCGGGAAGTGCCAGGATCTCAGCAACTGTCCACAATTGCTGCTTGATCTCAACAAGCTGAGGCTCTCATTCTGCTTCAAAAGTTTGATTGTGCCAGGGGTTTGCTGCCCGGTGGACAAAATCAGCAATCCTTCCATTCCCATGTAAGTTCCTTATGAAATATATACTGTAAAATCAGACTTTAAGAAGTAAACAAGAATTAAATAACTTTTAAACCAATAAAAGAATTATGCAAAAATTTTATATACTACTTAAACAATAGTAGAACGATCTATGAAATTTATAAAGTTTTAATATAATACCTTGAGATGTGAAATATCGTTAAGAGAATTTTGTAAAAATATCCTTATCGTGTGAAAAAGACTTAGGTGAATGAATGTTGCAGCACCACGTCATCCGGGATCGAAATTGGACAGCCACGACCGACAATTCGACCTACGAAAGCTCCTACACCACGACCTATACCGCTGTACCCGGTATCCTCGACGACGAGACCCACGACGCATGCTGTTTCAACGCCGGAATCGTTGATCAACAATACGAACTTCGAAGCAATAGCGACGATTGATAACAATTTCATTCAAGACGACGAAGGTACTTTTTAATAGACATTTTGTAAACGTTTTTTTTAACGGTAAATTCGATTTAAAAAAAAATCTCTCATCTGATGATATTCTATAAGTTATTATAAGCAGTTGTAATTATTGTTCAACGAAAATAAGTGGGATCACTGCACCAGTCGTTAAACAATCAACAACAAATTATTTAAGAATTTATATATATATATATAAAAGACTCCAAAATAATAAATAGCAAATTGATTGATAATATTTAGATCTAATTTTCATACAGATTTGATTAAAATCATTTCTTATATGAAAATGTAATTATATTAAGTTGTTTTAACTTGTTTATTGATTGATGTAGTGACCCTAGACAATTCAAAAAGATCTGCTCCGAAACGAATAATATCTGTCTAGAGTGCGGAGTAAGAAATGCGGGCAAATATCGAGTGGTCGGGGGCGAAGAAGCGCTACCCGGGAGATGGCCCTGGATGGCGGCGATTTTCCTTCACGGCTCCCGACGAACAGAGTTCTGGTGCGGAGGATCGTTGATAGGTCCACGCCACATTCTCACCGCTGCCCATTGCACCCGAGATCAGCGACAGAGACCGTAAGCAACGTTCTATTAACATCTGATCCATACAAATTCCCATTTCTCTCTAAACAGAAATATAAAAATAGAAGAGCATATCTCACTCAAATCCTTAACCTTCCATCTCACAATCAAGATTCTAAACCTTCTTTCAGTTAAAATTGTGTGTGAAAAACTTCTTTTTGTTATTTTAACTGAAGGAATGTTTATAATCATTGAAATTAAAGGATAACAAAATGTGTATTTTATGTGTGCAAATATTTTTTTCACATCTATGTAACATAAAATCTCTCTGATTGTAGCTTCGCCGCCCGTCAGTTCACCGTGCGTCTCGGTGACATCGATCTAGAGAGAGACGATGAGCCCTCATCGCCAGAGACTTACGCAGTAAAGGAAATTCATGCCCATCCGAAATTCTCGCGAGTTGGTTTTTACAACGACATCGCCATCCTCGAGCTCGTCAGACCTGTAAGAAGATCGCCATACGTGATACCTATTTGTTTACCGCAGTCGCGGTATCGCGGATATCCATTCGCTGGTGCCAGACCAACGGTGGTCGGCTGGGGCACCACTTATTACGGTAATTAATATCTCCAATCTTAGGTTTGATAAACTTGCTTCCATGTTTATCCCACATAGCACATAAATATTGAATCAATATTTCAAAAACGTTGAATTACAACATTGCAAATGTTGTAACATAATCTAAAAAGATACCATTGATATCAAACTGACAACTTGTTACCTAATAAACAATATATATATTTTTAAATTCTGTCTGTTTAATTTATGTTTTATTTAATAAAACATGTACACATGTATTATTTCACTTTTCAATAGATAATAATTTGTCCAATGTTGTTTCAATATTGCAGCAACATTAACAACAAAGAAAAATCAGTATGTAGATTCAACATTAAAAAAACATTCATTCTTTAACATTCAACATTTCTACGTTCCAACAACGTTTTTTCAATATTCTGTGCTGTATGGACGTCTATTCTTAATATATTCTTAATTATAATAAATGTAATGATGATATGGTACAACAGGCGGAAAGGAGAGTACCATACAACGGCAGGCGGTTCTACCAGTGTGGAGAAACGAGGACTGTAATGCGGCTTACTTTCAGCCGATCACCAGCAACTTTTTGTGCGCTGGTTATAGCCAGGGCGGCAAGGACGCGTGTCAAGGTGATTCAGGTGGGCCGCTGATGCTGAAAGTCGAAGGTCGATGGACGCAGATCGGTATCGTTTCATTCGGCAACAAGTGCGGCGAACCTGGCTATCCTGGTGTGTACACGCGCGTCTCCGAATACGTAGACTGGGCCAAAAGTAACATGAAATGATGACGGAGCCATGCGACGGGATTGTACTTGCATATGTTCTCCTGAAAAATGAAATATAAATAAATATAGACTGATACTTTCTGTTGATAGAAAAAAAACCGATAATACATTACCTATAAAGTTGTTTTTCAATATTACAAATTTTTTGTAAGAAATAAGGAAATTAAAATAAGTATTCATTTCTGTGAAGTTGAATACTAAATTCTCAAAATTTTAGAAATCAATATATGTGATTTTTCTTTTTAATTAATTTATTTTTTGTAGGTTTATTTAAAAAAAGTACTTGAAGAAATTTGATTTGGCGTTCTATATCAATTTTGCCAAGATATACTTCGATATCTGCAAATTTGCATATACAATATACCTTTCATCTTTCATAATTTTGAAAATATGTCAAATAACACATCTTGTGTATAAATACACACCTTCATTAGATTATAATGAATTATTTACGATTTTAGGAAACGTCAAAAGGATGTAACATGCACCAAACATTTGTTTCATCATTTTTTATATTTTATTGCCTTTATAAATGTACAGTTATATTCCCTAAGTAAGTATAGAAATCTATGGCATCCATGTTTTTGTGGAAACACTAGAATGTGGTCGTATGTATATTCATTGAATACATAATATATAAACTTATAAATAAATTATTATCATTATACATATCTTTTGGGGCAACCAATGTCATTACACATATTTTTAAAATATATTATTCTTTCCGTCTCTCTCCTTTTCTCCTGTATATAAATACTTAAAGAAAAAGAAAATAAAACATTTAAAGTAATTTATAAGTTCATTACTGGTAAAAAAATTTTTATGAAATTTTAATGATATTTTATTGAATTTTATGTTTATTTCAGGACATTTTGTCTAGTGCTTCATTAAAATTTTATCAAAAATTCATTAGTTTCAATAAAATATCATTAATTTGTCAATATAAAGTCACAGATATCTTTATATCTGTGTATAAAGTATATAATTTTTCATTAAAATTTCATTATATTTTCATTGAATTCACGTTAAAATATCTGTTTTACGTTAAATGCAGAAAACAACCTTTTCAGCGAAATTAAAAATCCATTGCACATTCAGCTAAAAAGAATAAATCTATTATTACCTTGATAAAAAAAAATAATAAATATAAAATAAATATAGTGTATGCTATTTTACGGAACATATGAAGAATGTATGCAGCAATCACTGCAATCACAGCTCCCAAGTGTCAAATTAATATGACGTTAAAAATTTAAATTCGCAGTAATTTATATATCATAAAAATTCTTAGAAAAAATATTAAGCACAATATTATGTTCAAATTAAAAGCGTTGCTGCGATCTCTCTTATCAAAATGAAAGTAAAAAGTGTTTCCGTCGAAAATTTAGGAAACATAGTAAAACAAATGGTTAAAGCAGCGCTCGAGGATTCCGGTTAGTTATATAGCTACATATGTTCTGTGTATCTACATCTCTTCTAATACATTATAATATTATTAGTTAAATTATTATGTTATTAACTAGATCAAATAGCAAAATTGCACCGAGCCATTTATGAAGAATGGTACTTCAAAAAAATGATGGATTTAGGAGACGCGACAAGAAAAACAGAAAATCTAAAAGATATTCAAAAGATAAATCAGGTTTGATCTTCTTATTAAAAAACTGTAAATGCGAATAATGTAGAAAATGAATAAAAATGATACATTCACAGGAGACGTATTCTTTAAGCGATTTAGCAAGAAACATATCGGATAGGGACAACTCAATAGATACTCCTGGTGAAAATTTTTCTTAGAATTCTTCACACAACTTTTTTCAGAAATTTTATATTATTTTCAGAATGTTTCAGAACTTATTTCTGTATAATTTTATAACTTTTTAAAAAATTTTTCAGAATTTTTAATACAAATTGGAATATTTTTCAAAAGTGCTGAAAAAGTCTACATCTTTTCAGTATTCTTTATATACATGAATTTTGAAATATTCTAAAATTTCTGAAGAAAACAAAACCTGAAGAAGTTTAAAATACATACTTTTTCAGAAATCTTTATATATTTAAAATATTAAAAATTCTTAAAAATATTATAAATTATAATGAGCATTTTTTTCACCAGAACCTTCAAACAAAATGAAATATTTGAATCAACATTCAGATACTAAAATAATTGAACATGACAAATCTGGTGCACGAGACGTACCTATTATGTGCAACAAATCAATTGAAGTAGATTTTAGTTTAATCTAATCTTTATTAAAGTGATTTGTCAATTATAATATTTGTTAGCTATATATTAAAACAATAAAATCATTTTGCTTAATAGATAAAAAATTTCTCTTCATATTTGTAGGTAAATATATATACCAAATACAGCAAAAAATCTTGTGAAATTTCTGAAGATAAAAAATGTATTAATAATAACAATAACACATCCAGTCTAGGAATAATCGAAGACTGGAATAATCCAGCACATAGAAAAAAAATTAAGAAGCTGGAAAGCAATGATCATCAAAATATAAATCAAAATAAAGGGTTATTATATATACGTAACAGAAATCTTCAATTTTTATACAATTATAAATTTACAAATACATAAAAAAAAATTTGTTACGCAGAAAATTAAGCAAGCAAGTGAGGAAAAAATTATCCTTCGAATCTTGGAAGAAGGAGAAGAACCTAATGTACAAAAAACCGCTGAAAGAAGAAGAAAAGAGACAACAAGAATTACAAAAAAAATTAAAGGGCATCGAACATAAAAAAGCTTTTCAAGAAGTGGATATACTTTGATTTTTATAAAAAATTATTCATTGTTAATTTAGATATTTCTAAATTATCTTTAGCGTATCCTCTTCAGGTACACATGCAGATAATAAAAGAAAAAGAAATCCAATATAGAAGGAAATTATCCGCTAAACAGTTAGAAGTAAATCAACAAACAAATATAAAAACTCTGCAGAAACAAATCGATGAGAGATGCGTCATTAATGATCAGGCCTGGAAAAAGCAGAATACAAAGCTGAAACAAGCGAAATTAATAATAACGTATATCAATACAAATATAATATGACTGGAATGTAATTCTATATTTAGAAATAACAAATATATATGTATATACATATCCACATAGGGAAAACGCCCCTTATCGTCAATCAAAAAGATCAATGGAACCATCGATAACATTCACAGACAGATCTAACTTGCAATTTGACTCATGGTTAGATGAGCTGAACAATGTCCTGCATCAAAAATATTTGCGAGAACGTCGTCACTTGGTACGATCATTTTACTGTCAACCTACATATTATGGTGCTGTAACTACGTGCTACACGTAAATGATATGCCAAACTAATTTACAACGTTGCGTAATAAAACGTCTTTCATTATCTGATAAGATCATCTTTATCTTAACTTTCTGGTTATTGTATATTAAATACTGATTTGATAGAAATATTAACTAGCATTTTGCATCGCTAGCTTATGTGATAAGTCAATCAATTAATTAATTAATTAATTGAATTTGCGCGTTATTGATAAACAAATATAATTTATGACTAGATTTTTTTAAGAATTAATGTACTGCCTAATGTACTCTGTTTATTTAGAGTACTTCATCTATACAGCACAGAACCTTGAAAGAACGTTGTTAAGATGTAGTCATATTGAAAATATAAATATTTCCTCAACACTGAATCTATAACTTTTCTTTAAAAAAAAATCATTGTTTTTCTAGATATATATAGTATATTTTAGAAAAGTAGAACAATTTTAAATAAAAATCAATATTATTTAAAAAAATTTAGATTAACTATTTTTCGGACAATTTAAAAACTAATTTTATTCATTTTATTTAAACGAATATTAGACATTTCTACATCTTTTCAACGTTGATTGATTTAACATTTATGTGCTGTATGAGTCATCGTTCGTTAAACCTGCTTTCTATATACACATTATATGTATACTTAGGCACATACATATATATTCTCCGTAACATATATTCTTAATTTCATATCTTCTGCTTATCATTATCCTTCAAATTATTTAATGCCTTTTGGACCAATACCCCTAAGTTTTTCGGAAGACTCATTTGTATCGACTGCAATTGTTGCATAACTTGACTTTCAGGCGAGGAGCTACACTGTATATTGTTTTCATTCGTTACGATATTAGTTTCCTCAATATTATCTACATTACCGTTAGTTGTATGATTTAAATCGTTGAAATCGCTATCACCTGTAAAAAACAAATGTAATATAATAGATCTGCTGTACAAATAATATGTTAACGTGATGATTCTCTGATTATACATACATCTCAAATCGACATTGGCGCTCGTGTATCCCTCCAAGAGCCTTGTGGTTGGTGATTGCACAGCACTGTCCAGTTCACAAATTCTCAATGCCAATATCCTATGAACAATGCGTATACAAATTATAATCCATTAAAACGTAAATATATAAATACAACTAATATTGAAATATTTACTTGTTCGCCTTCTTCTGATGCGCTAGAGCTAAAGTTTTGTCATTTAAAGCCTCCAACAAGGCGGTGCAAAGGCATCGCAAATCGGTGACGGCGGCAGCAGATTTCTGAGGCGGTATATAAGAACTTTCTTGAAGAAGCTGTTCAACTAAAAATAAAAAAAAATGTTTTTTCATATAAAAAAATTTAATGACAAATAAACCTTTATGTGTGTACATATATAATTTACCTTGTTTGTGAGTCATTACTGTCCCAGCCGCAGAGTTTGCTCCCAGCTTGATAGCTCCTTTGGTCCTTTTACTGTCCAACATGCTCTGGAAAAAATTAATCATTTAATATAAAAAATAGAAATTAAAGGAACACAACAATCAACATTTCTCACATCCACTATCATTTACCTTATATTTTGACAGAGATTGACGTGTGAGTTCCTTTTCCTCGAGCAATTGTTGCAATCTTTCTTGCAGATATCTAAAACATTTGCATGTATAAATAAATAATCAAATATTTATCTAAAGACAATTACACATTACTAATTACCTATTTTCATTGATAAGAGCATCCAAATCAACTGGCTTAGTAGCATTCAAAGCCTTAGATAGTTCATGATTCAAACGATGTGCTTTACATTTGAAGGCATCCCTTTCCACCTCCAGCTCATGTTTCTCATCCAATACTGTTTGTAGATCTGTTTGTAACTGTGAACACTATGAAAAAAGATAATCTCATAAAATGGTGGTCTTGACAAAATATAATCAATCAATTCAATAAGTTAATAAATATATGAAAAATTACTTGTTACTGTAATTTCTTTGATATTAATCTTACCTTTAATGCTTTAATTATGCTTACCTTTAAGTTTAGCTTTTCTAATTGCTCTATCATTTCTTCCCTTTGGTGCATGGCTGGTGCCAACTGAGTCTCTTGCTGTTCAATTGGCATGCGATTGTTATTCATACGTAACACCTTGATATCACCCTCGGCGTCTGCCAGCTTCTGTCTTAATGTATCGACCTGTAGCCTGAGGCACTTATTTTGCTCTCGTACTTCTGTTAATAGATCCAAGGTTCTAAAATCGTCGTCCAGACTGTAACAAGAAATTTATTGCCCAAGTTAATGAAAAAATCATGGAACACAATCTCGGAGTAATGCCATCGTACTATAAGCCTGAATTATACCCGTTCAATTCCTTCATATCACACATCTGTTTCTTTAAATGCAGAAATCTTTCCTGAATTTGCTCGGCCATCAACTTGAACTGATCACGCTGTGTCCTACACTGCTCCATCTTTTGGCTCAACAGTATGAGCGCTTCTGACTTCATCTGCAGTTCTCTCTTTAGCAACGCCTAAGTGAATTTCACATAGAATTACAGGACAGATAAAATATTAAAAACATTCTAAGCAAACGTTAACCTACCTTTGACTCCACGTCGACATCATTGGCGCCAGTTTCCTTGAGAGGATCCGCCTTTTCTTCCATCGTGTCGTTTCTAATTAGAGATTGTATTACAAGAAACAATAAATGTTTTAACTCTTTTGACAATCTAATTTCAATAAGATTAAAATATCAATTCCATGAATCATTTTGTAATGACGTTATGTTAAGTTCAAATTGAGGAAACCGGAATGACTATGAAGACATCTATTGGAGATGAACTTCTATCCATCCAAATTTCCCGCTACAAAGCGACATTTTGCAAACAAAATAAATAAAAAAGCTTTTTCTTCTTCTTGAAAAAATTACAGTATTAATTTATGCAATATTTGGAGAAAATATCGCATCAGAGATCTCTTTGAATAAAAAGATCCATTCAACTCCATCCATGTCCATTCATTTTTAGGTTAGGATGGATTTATGTCGCAGTCGACACCCTCCAATAGAAAGATTTGTTTTCTAGAGATAAAAATATCGACGGCAACATTTCTAGAAATCACGGCTTCGTATTGGACAAAGAAAATTCAAAAATTGGTTGTCGATGCAAACCCTTCCTCCACTAGGCGATGCGAATTGATTTTCACATGGATCAACTTCGACGCTCGAGAGCTGTTGACCACTGTTAACACGTGTTGTCTACTTGTCTTATGCAATATTAATGCAATATTGATGTTAATTTAAAGCGGACGCGCATCTGTTAATTATTGACACGACTAGTTGTTAACAACAACTACAACAGGTCATAATGGACAAAGAAGGTAAGATCAACAAACGTTTATATCGTATTGACATCACGTGGAGAGAATTTTATCAAATGAGATTTTAAAACGATGAAGGAACTTTTGTAGAAATATGTCAGTACTTTATCAGCATTATTAAAAATGAGAAGGATGTTTCTGCTGGCATGGCTGCCATTCGCACCTTACTCAAAGTATTGAGACAGTCTAAATGTAAGTATCACTAATACACACAATATCTTAATGTAAATGTTTTTATTGTATATAAATGCACACATATTGTAAAACAAATACTTATACTACTGAATTGCTTGGATATTACAATAAAGTAAAGTATAATGTTTAGGTAAAGTTATCCCGTATGTGTTCTTTTCACTTTTGTAGCGGAAACAGTCCAAGAGCTCCGGGTTTGTTTACAGGATGCAATCGATGCTATGCGTTCCACAGAAACTCCAGTCACCGCGATTGCCTCGGGAAGCGAATTGTTCCTTCGTTTTATTACATTAGCGACATTGGATACACCCGTAAGAATAATTAAAATCATGTAAAAATACTAAACTTTAGATTTCATATTTTAAACCCTCGAGAATAACAGTACTAAGCTTAGATTTCATTTTATAACTTTGAGAATAAATTTAATCTTTTTAATTTTATACTGAGCTAACACAAAATGTTGATGTGTGTGTGTGAACTTTTAATTAGTCAATCGCAGAGTGCAAAGGAATCATGCTGAAAAGAGGCAACGTATTCTATGACAAGTTAGTTGCAGCGCGAGGAAAAGTGGCCAAGGTAGCAGCTCACTTTATTACTGATGGCTCGGTAAGAACAGACGTACAAAAAATATTTTTGAAATATCTCTATTATTTTTTTACTTTTATGTGTCATTTTTATCAGACCATACTCACGCATTCGAAATCAAGAGTAGTACTGCAGGCAATGAAAGAAGCTGCGGAAAGTAAGAAAATATTTGAAGTTTATGTTACATCAACATCACCTGACAACAATGGGTATGTAATCTGAAAATCTTGAATTAAAATATTACACTTTAGTTCTTTGTTCATACAACTTTTAACATAACTAATTTTATAAGTCATTTTAACTTTAACTTAATTTTTAAAAATATTAATTTATCCTGTAAAACAAGTATTTTTTGGTTTCTGTGATTATAAGTTTTAATTTGTTCTTTATCTTCCTCTTACGAACAGAGAAGAGATGTGCCAGAGTTTAACAAAGTTGGGAATATCATGTACTGTGATACTGGATTCTGCAGTGGGATACGTGATGGAGCACGTCGATATGGTAATGGTTGGAGCAGAAGGTGTCGCAGAAAGTGGCGGGGTGATCAATAAGGTATAAGATGATTTCGATGGTGATATATAATTCTTATAATTTGTAAATAAAAGTGTTTCCTTCAATTCTCTTTTACAGATTGGTACATATACAATGGCTATATGCGCGAAAGAGATGAAGAAACCATTTTATGTACTGACGGAAAGCTTTAAATTTGCGAGAATCTATCCTTTGAACCAAGTAGATTTACCTAATGAATTTAAGGTGAATTATATTTTTATTACTCACTTAAAAACAATTGTAACTTTTATGCGGGAATAACTCACAGAAATATTTTTCGTGTGCCTGTAAAACGCATCGTTATTGTTTGTTATAGTATACATCTAGTACTCTAAACAAGAATTTGAAGAAGGAGCATCCCTTGGTAGATTATACTCCACCTCATTACATCAGCTTGTTGTTTACCGATTTGGGAATTCTAACACCGTCAGCCGTTAGTGACGAACTCATCAAATTGTACTTGTAATGTATACATTGAAGATTTATCCAGAGGCAAATTTGTCAAATTATATGTTTATTATAAAAGATAGAATAACATTACAAGAATATTTAAAAAAGTTTTATCTGAAAATGTAAAAATTAAGATGAAATGTGGAGACGTCTGTTGTACTTTTGTAAAAGATTAATATATAATCTTTATTAATTTATTATACAGTGATATTGAGTATTTATATATGGAAACAAGATAAATGTCTTTCATATAATTGCACGTGAAAGATAACAAGTAATAAACTGTCTATATGAGGATTACATTAGGGTTACAATCTACTTGACGCTACAAATACTTGGAAGCGTTTGATTGATTAATCGGAACAAAGCTAATCATTGTATGTTTTGAAGCTTTTCTAACGTCAAGTGGACCGTAACCTATGTTAAAACAACACGTTAAAACGGACTTCTTCATAATGAAATCTTGTGTAATCTACACACATAAAGCTTGTAATTGCGTGCAATGTGTAACATTGATGCCAAACAAAATCGCAAGAAACAGAATATTTAAATTACAAGAATCTTCAATTATCAACTTTGGAAGAGCGTTAAACGTTATAGTCGTTTTATACACTTATAAACTAAAAATGGATACATACATTTACATATCATTTTTTTCCATAATGATTATATATTACATAGTAAATTTATGAATATAAAATTATTATCAGGGAAACAAAAAAGTTCTTATAATTAGGATATTATACTGCATAATTCTTAATTCTACTTTTTTCCCTCTTTATTGGCTTATAAGATTAAAATATTCTTTGAAGACTTAAAGCAATATTAGTCTTTTCATGATTTTGCATGTTTTTTTTCAATGAGATTCCAGGCTATGAAATCTCTAAATCATTGATTGAATGGATATGATAACGTGGACAACATATTGCTTAAATACCATCTACATTTTTTTTACATATATTTTTAACATATTGAAAACCTTCATATTGGAAATTATGAGTACAGAATTGTGATCATATACTTTATGTACAAATCTCCGATATATTCATTGTGCTTTTGATTTTCATGAAAAATGATGAAAATTTACAATGAATACACAAATATAATATATATCTGAATACAACCTGCCTCAAAAATTTAATGTACATATGCTCATTATATGTACATACAAGAAACATTGTGAAATATTAAAGAAAATACACAGATGACAATAGAACTGAATAAATAAAGCTCACATACTGTGTTATAAATGTGACTAAAACGAAACATATATGTATATATATATATATATTCAAGTTATATATATGAGTAATAATATTACGTGTTATAAATTGAATTACTCTGTACGGACGGAGAAATATAATAATTAATAAAACGCAATAATTAAACATCACAAATAAAAAACATAATGGCATTCACATTGACGCGATCTCACAATGACGTATATAATGGCAATTAATAGTACGTTTTATACTAATAAATATATACATATGTATATACACAACATAACAAGCATGATAAAATAGTCCAGAATAATAGTTTTTCTTTTTATCGTTTTTTGTGTACTATATTTTGGCAAATTCGACCTATTTGTCTTCTTATATATCATTCCATCTTACTTTAAAAAATGCTTTCAATTTTTTTGTGTATCGAGTAGCAAACCCTAAAACAGTCCAAATAGCTCTAAAATATTTTACGTATGCGACATTCATTCTTGAAAATGTTTTTTTTTCGAGAAGATATAACTGAAATTTGTTCTAAAATGCATCATAAATTAAAATTTCCTTTACCTGAAGTACCTCACTAACAAAAAGAGATGTACTTGTTTTAGTCATATCCTTCCTCGATGTATTATGGTATAGAATTTTATAACAAAATACGGTTTGGTGGTGAGCATTTCAAATCTTTAAAACTCTCTCTCTCTCTCTCTCTATATATATAAATTATGGGGTTTTATGACTTGTAAATATACAAAATAAGTGTCAGCAATAGCACCAATTCATACTTCTTAGTGGCCAATACTCTCAACATAATACTTGTAGATCAATACGCTTGCGATAGTGTCTCGACCACGGTATATATTTGATCAAAATGTGGCCGTTTCTCTGGGTCATAGTCCCAGCATCGCAACATTAATCGATAGATCTCTTCAGGCGTACCATCCGGAGCTGGCATTCGATATCCTGATTCAATAAATGTATGTATAAATTATCAGAATAAAATTAGATATATAATTTTTACGAACTTAAAAAATGTGCTTGTCATATAAATTAGAAAAGATATTCAGATTGATGTTAGCCGAGAATTATTTTATTTATTAATCAATGAAAAAAACTAACGATTAATAATTAATGATTAATTTGTTGATCAGTTAATTATTTTCGGTCGATTGAATTAATCACAATAATATCAAATATATATATTCAAATATTACAATGATACATGTTGATGTATCAATCTCCATAATTAATCGTGCAGCAATCTCTGATATAAATAATCTCTTACCTGCATCGATCTTCTCACGTGCCTGTGAGTTGGACATACCACTGTAAGGATTGCCGCCTTTAGAAAATATTTCCCATATCAGAATTCCATAACTCCAGACATCACAGAGCGATGTATATTTACCTGAGAGATACAATGTAATGTATCGATAACTGGTAATAATAAAATTTTTGACACTCAAAAAATTATGCAATACAAACTTATGACTTACCGAAATTTAGAGCTTCTGGTGCGGTCCACTTAATGGGAATTTGTTTCATACCGTCAGAAACTATGTATTCTTCCTCTTCTCTCGACATTCCAAAGTCGGAAATTTTGACTATGCACTCGTATCCTGAGGATATATACATATTCAATGTTATATTTTATTCAGTTATTATCGTTCGTTAAATTTAAATTTAGTGTCCTCCCTCTTGAAATGTAGTTTATTTACCTACGAGGCAGTTGCGAGCGGCTAAATCTCTATGGATACAATACTTAGATTCCAAGTAACTCATACCAGCCGCAGCATCCTTGCACATACGCAACTGTTCCCGTTGTGTTATTGTACTAGTATTCTTCCGCAAATACGTAAGTAATGAACCACCTAAAGTTAGCGATTAGCATGTAGACCATAAGTAGCAACAGGTACAATTCGGATTTCCAATTTTAATACGACAGTACGACGACCAAGAATGTTAACAGTGTTAGCATAATACAACGTAACGAGATATGACGGCTTACCGGGTACCAATTCCATCACGATCATAATTGGCTGCTTTTGAACGCAGATGCCGATAAGTTTGACTATATTTGGGTGATCGTACTGCTTCAGTATCCTTCCTTCTTGCAGAAACTTGCGTTTTTGCTCGTCCGGCAACGTTACCTTGCACGTTTTCACGGCCACTTCAGTCTTGCAAGTCTTCAATTGCGCCTTGTAAACGTCTCCGAAATTTCCCTACAGATCGCATTATCGGTATCATATCGCGGCATATAAAACACGGGAAAGTTCAAAATCAGTTTACTCACTCGACCTATTTTCTCCAAAAGGATGACATCATCGTTATTAAGTTCCCACCGCTCGCGCAAAATTGGCGTCTTAAGAATAGCACCTGACCGACTGGTCACCGGCAAACCAGATAGCCACTGATGCCTGATCAATTCTTGAATGGATGGAAATGTCGGTCCTTCGAATCTATAGTGTCCCTGCAATAATTTACTTCAATATAATCCGTTGCTTTAAATAATAAATGATACATTTGAGCTCAGAATTAAATTCTCTAATATTTCTCTAATATTTTAATATTATACAAGTTTATAAATTAGCGTCAAACTCTTTATCAATAAGGAAAGGCAAATTGAAAATCTTTCCTTATAAGTTTATTTCTTACTTCTTGTGTAGTTTGTACAATAAAATGCTTGTGCCCGTCCCAGCAAACAGATAAAACTATCTGACATTCATCGTTTCTCATTGTTTCGCGCACTAAAAAGTCCCCTTCGTTGACGAGTAATCTCACGACTTCTTCTCTTGGTAGTACTCCATGAAACCATTCCTCATCCATAAGAGGACCGCCATTTCCGTTACTTTTTTGATTGTTAGTTAAATGCGAGATTCCACGCAGTGGCACCTACAGATATATTTAATAGGGGTGTGCGGATATCCGAGATTTTGGATTTGGGTCGGAAATTTTTTTCAGGATCCGGTCGGGACCCGAAAGTTTGTAAAGTTCGGGTACCTGAAATCAAGTCGGGACCTGAAATCGAATCGGGTCCCGAAATCGGGTCGGTACCCAAAATCAAAACGGAATCCCAAAATTTTGTAAATTTTGAGTACTCGGATCTAAAGTCGGGTCAAATAGCGGTCAGAGATCTAGATACTTTATACACACTAATGTGAGAAAAAAATTACTAAATTTACGTAAGACATTTCGTTTATGTTGAATTATTAAATTTGAATATTGCCAATGAAATATTTACTTACAGAACATAAGTATTTACTTAAAAAAAATGATAATTAAATTAGTGGTTACTCCTTGTATTAAATAAATATATATTTACGTTCGAAAAAAATTTTATTGGGGCAATATTCAAACAAATAATTATTAAAATTTAGTAATTTTTTTCTCATATCAGTGTATAACGAATTTAAATCTATGACTGCTTCTTGACCCGATTTTAAATCCGAGTACTCAAACTTTACAAAATTTTGGAATTTTGTCTCGATTTCGGGTACCCAAAATTTTTCAGATACCCAAACTTTAGAAACTTTCGGATTCCGACCCAATCTCGAAAAAAAATCCCGACTCAACCCGAAGCTCGGGTACCCACATCCCTAATATTTAATTATCCCAAATAAATATTAATGAAATAAATAATTTGCAATTCAATCACTGCAACATATATATGTTCATCTTATTTCTATATAAATGTATAAATATTAGTATAAAAATATTCATTCTCATGCTTAACATTGATAATACAGATATCCAATTATCTCGATCTACAAATTTTTGAACTTACGATCGATATGATATTGATTAAAAATATACTAATTATAAATTATAAATTATCAATTTATCAATTTAAACAATATGTATACAATAACAACAATTTGACGTACTTTAAGGCTATCTTGCTATTCGACTGAAGTTACAAAATGTAAATCGAGGAATACCTGTATTATAATTCAGTGTTAATAAAATTATATACTAGACAATAAATTCATGATTCCATGCAATATTTTCTAAATGTAGTAAATCATATAAATCACAATTTCGTAAATAAAACATGAAGCAAGACAAGGTTGTTTGCGAGCCTTGCACTAATTTTTGTAATAAAAAAAATATTATGGAAGACTAGATACTGTCTACGTCTGTGCGATAGTATACATAACGATAACAAACTGATCACACTATAATAGCTGGGAGAGATGTGTTGTATGTGAGATCTATATAATGGCACAGGACATTAAACATCTTATCGCTTTGTGACTGGACGCAGGAAACACACGAGCACTCAGATATCACACGAATAAAGTGTAACACATACAACAGGGGGGATATTTTTGTCTGCTTTAGCGGTAGGCCCTTCGCTATTTGCCCTAATCATTCCGTTTTTCGAGTCGTGAATTGCCGGCAAGGATTTAAAAGGTGATTTTAATATTGTCATGAATCGCTGATTTCTTCTTAGTGTGAACAGACCGTTGTCTGCGACTTTATTTCTCTGTAAAGGGCTAGGTCTAACTAATAATTCTAGGCAACTCGGTGTTTAACAGGAAAAAATAGACATAACAATACTTTCACATATTATTATTACAGTTACAAAGTGATTTAATTTTTATGGATATTGAGTTTGATTATATAATAAGAACCTAAACGGTTCCGAGGACGTTTTTAACATAAAAGAATTGTTACAGGAACATAATACTCTATTGTAATTAACAAAAATTGATTTTTGGTTAATAAAGAAAAAGGAAAGTACTTTTTACTTACTTTACTAATTGCAGGTGAATCAGTGAAAGAACCTTCCATGGAAAGATCGCATCCCGAAGGTAACTCTTCACAGCCCAATTCATTGAGAGCGCCTCTAATAACATCCACTTGTCTTTGTAATTTTTTCTCCTGACAACGTAATCTCAGCTCTTCTCTTTCATGAGAATAGTCCAAGACTGAGATTCTAGTGATAAAGGACAAAAAGGTATTTGAGAATTTATTCATAGGCAAATGTCAAACTTGTAACTAAAAAAGTATCGGTAATAAAAGATTTATACCTAGAATCGCTATTATTTTCTTGCGGAAATTGAGGACTCTGTCGATTTTGTTGTGTGGTCTTGAGAGAAGTTTCAAGTTCTGAGAGGCGACTTCTCAACCAATCTATCGTCAAATTATCGACAGTCAGTTTATTGGGCAATAATTTTCCTGAAGTGTCATCCACCAGGTTCTCATCAAATGTAAATCTGATTGGTGATGCTGGCCTAGTTCTGCATTAACATTGTAATTTGCAACATTTAAGATAAATATATTTTTTCAGATATAGAAATAATTATAATGTTACATATATACTTGTGCTTTCCAATAAAATCTCTGTACTCTTCAATTGGTTTAATACCATCGACTGTCTTTAACACTTTTACATGGATCTCCAGAAATTTTTCTGTCGTAAAATCTGTATATTTTACAATGTCCTGAAGTATTCCTTTCCTAGAAAATCGCGGGAACTTAAGTATCATACACGTAAAACACTAATGACTAATGACTACAATAATCACTAATGACTACAATAAAAGATTTTACCTTTTCCATTTCTAGTTGCATGCAAATAGAAAAATCATTAAGATGTTTGTTTAACGATACAAAGCAGTAAAAGAGTTAGAACTTTGTCAGAAACCGTTTAAATAACATGTAGAGGCTACTTATAATGTAACTCACCATGAAGTTATAAATTCTTGGTGAATAGCCTGCTGCCGATGAAGCAAGCTCGGTAGATAACAGGCTCTTAAATCGTGTTCACATTCTGTCACAGCGCCTAATAGTAGTACATATTCATTGTGTGTTAGATGAAGTTTTCTGCATGCCTTTTGATACTTTTCTCTTACTTCATCCAACTTGCGACCTCCTCTACCAGCTAAAGAAGTTATGTTACTGTACCACTTTCTTATTTCACAAATATGTATAATAGATATAAAATAATAAAAAACAATCTTCATAAATAGCACTTACACTTAACATAATACTCTTCAAATCGCGACCTCATTAGTTTGTACACCTCTAAATTCTTTTGATACTCCATCTTTTTCCTAGTTACATCATCTGTCAACTTCAAATATAAATTGAAGGAAAAATTAAAATGGCACAATTGCATCAAAATTTATCTAAATCTTTACTATTTGTCACAATAGTGTCAAGGATCAGTCAACAAATAGAAACAACTTAATATAATTATATTTTCAAGTAAAAAAGGTATTTTAATCAAATTTATAGGAAAATTAGACCTAAAGAAATATCTAATTGCAATTTATTATTTTGGAGTCTTATTATTTTAATATTGTTCTTAAACAGTTATTCACTACTGATCATTCAATGACTGGTGCAATAATGTTTCACACAATATCAAAATATATAGATATTTGTATTGCTCACTTGCTGAAATTGATTATTCAGCCAATTTTGTTCCTCCTGATATAGTTTTCTAGCTCTCCTCCTTTCTGAATACAATGTACTCAAATGATCTACAACAATATTTTCAATAGAATCTGCCTGCTGCTTAATCAATTTTGCCGTTTGATCAATAGAGTCCATTATGTCTTTCCAACTCTGTAAAAATATATGTATTTCTCTATACAATTTAATTAAAACTCTTCACTAGCAATTTGCCAGCAAATATGATCAATCTCATATATATTAACACTTAACGTACACCTTCCCACATTTTTTTCTTTGAAACATTTTGTCATCTATAATTAGTTATATTTAAAATTATTTTAATATAAAATCATACAAATACTTTCCAAAGTACATGTAAGTTACTTAATAATTTTTACAAATAAAAAATGTATAGTTTTGTATTAAAAATTTGATAAAAATGATGAAAATTAATAACAACCCATAATGTAAGAGCCCAAAAAATAAAGGTGTACATCAAGATATTAGTACATCAAGATATTATAAGGTTGTGTTTTGCAAGCAAGATAAATATATGATCTAATAATAATTTGATATATAATCTGACTGTAGTAATTTGATATATAATCTGACTGATATATAATCTGACATCAACAGAAATCAAGTAGAATCTCTCTATAATTCTATAACCATTTAAATAGTTTAGTTTTCGCAATCAATTTATCATCATATTCTATTAGCAGATCTGTTACATTTTCATTGGCATTCTGTTTACAGAGTTTCAGTAGCAGACGCTTTGCAAAGTCATCTGTGTTCGATAGACCTCTCTGTCTAGGACAAATCAACTACCTGCACTATGAGGCTGCCAACGAGATCCTCGCTGCGCTCAATCTTCTTTCCCTGGGTGGTAAACGAGGAGATAGTGGAGGCATACTCCCGATCGGACTTGACCTTTGTCGTAAGGCACCTGCGCATCGTCTCCAGCAGCTTGATCTCGGCATCCTGGCGGGCCAGCAGCGCCTCGTGCGACGCCTGACCCTGCAGGCTCGTGGAAAAGCCCATCCCTTCGGTAGCGAATCGCGAGCGGACTATCGATGGTAACGTGGTGCTCAACGGTGGCTCATACCTTCGGCCTCGTTGCGGCAAGATACTTTGGACGTGGACATCGGCGGATATCCTAAAATTAATTCGAGTAGGCTCGACGGCGACGTGTCCCGGAGGGGATCGTTACATGACCAGTACCGCCAGCGACGATAACGACGAACGACGATGATGATGACGACGACGTGCCGTTACTCCGGGCACTCCGGCGCGTCTCCGCGCAGCTCTGAGATCAACATTTATATTTATACCCGTTGCTCAAAAGCTATAGAAAAATTCACTTTTACCAGCGAAATACCGCCATTGGCTACGTCGCACGATGATGTCGATCAGGAAAGTCCGCTGTGGATCGCATGGATCGTGAATCGATAGATCCCGCCGTCCGTAGATCGTATGAAGCCCCACACACTTGCGGTTTGTTCTTTTCAGCTGCGTTTCTTGCACAATTCAACGACGGAGAGAAAAAGATAAAAGATTAACTGTGCAAGAAGCGCAGCTGAAAAGAACAAACCAATAGTAGTCCAAAATTTAAAAAGCGCGCGCAAAATTCATTTTTTGTGCTTATTAATTAGTACACATTTAGATGAAAATTGGAAACTTTATATGTTTGAAGTCGCTCTAAATAAAAAACAAAAGGTCACTTTAAATAAAATTTAAAAATTAACTAATATATTAACTACAAGTTAATATAAAAAAATTCTTGTATATTATACTTCAATATGCTTTTCGAAGAAAAGTATTACATTTAAAAATGTATCTAAAACATATTTTTTACTTGATAAATTTTAATTTTATATTTATAAAATAGTTTTTAAACATAAATTCTTTAATTCTCTTTGTATATAAAATAAAACTTTTTAACTTTTTTTGTATATAAAAAAGACAGCACATAATATTTATAAAAGGTTTATAATAACTATTATTTGAATACTTTATAAATATTCAAATAATATTAAAATATTTTTGTGAGCTCAATTTGAACAGATTATAAAGATTTATCATAAATATGACATAAAAATATGTATTTATTACCATAAATATTATTTAAAAAACAAATAATAAATATTTATAAATATATTTATCATCAATATATATTATGTACTGTCTGAAATTATTGTTTACATAGATGACAACATGTTAAACATAATTTACATAGTTTACATTATATACATGCATAATGCAAATTACTTATATTTCACGCGTAAACGATCAACTCTAAAATTAAGTAAAAATTTAATTTTGCGCGCGTTTTTTTAAACTATATATTTTTGAACTACGGTGCCGCGTTTTATCGCGCAGTCGCCAGATAGATATCGGCCCTAATCTCCGTCGTTCGATGCCGCAGAAAAACTAGTACGCCGGAGGTACGTCGGACAGTGATGGGATATGGAAAGATCTTTCTCGCGCACGCGCATTCAAGCAATGCTACATACCCTCATCGACGTACAGTTTTAGTGGTACTATAAGGGCCCTTATATTGGTAAAAGGAAGAAATATTAAGTAAATTGTAGAAAAAGTTTTTATTCAATTTTTTTATTTAAATAAAATGCTGCTTAAAAAATAATATGAATAAATACAAATACATAATACAAATATATTGCAACAATTTTTTTTTTTTTTTTTTACGGAGGAGGAAAAAATCTTCGCAAGGTCCCTTTAGAAGCGATAATCTTCTGATCCTCACTCCAAAAGGGACAAGACGCGGTATAAACGCGGGAAAACTCGTAAACATAGTAGTAAGCGGTCTTGTGCGCATGACAGAGCTCCCTGTAGGTACCCCATGTTGCTCCCAAATCCGTCACTGAAAATTACTATCTACGTCATCTCACGCATGCGCACAAAAATTCCCTTCTTAGTGAATATCTTTCCATTCGATGCCGCAGAAAAACTAGTACGCCGGAGGTACGTCCGACTAGTTTCATCAAAGGGGATTGTACAGAATTTTCCGCCGCGATCATGAAGATGCAGGGGTTAAGTCTGACGAGCGTGAAGAAGAACCCGGCCGTGAGCACACGAGACACGCAGATTATTCCACGCCACTGAACGTCGCAATGTCATTCAACGTCCTCTCTGTTTCTCTTTCCAGCTGCTCCCGCTGTATTTCTGTATAGTGCTGGGTGGCTGCGGCGCGTTTCTGTATACCTTACGCTTGGCGACACGTAATCCCGACGTTTCCTGGTTGAACAAGAAGGAGGCAGAGCCGTGGAACTACTACAAGGACAAGCAGTACAAGGTGCCATGCACGACGATTGCGTTTTGTTACTCCAAACCTACTTTGGATGATCCACGATTATGCGTCAAAATTCAGGATAGAATTCTATTTATAATTTTGTTTGGCTGTAAAAAACGTTTGAAGAATACGCACATATATGTATGTGTTAAAATATACATATGTATTAAAGTAGTACAATGAAATTAGAAATAGAAAATTCTTTCCTGAAATTTGCAATGTGATCATCTGAAGTGAGCTTTCAGATTGTTTGAACAAATTCTGCATGACCATGACGTTTTTCATTTCTTTTACAGTTCTACGCGACAAATGACGATTACGCCAAAGCCAAAAGCCCAGCGCCTGAGTATTGAGCTGCACTGTATGAAAACTAGTACTTGTAGGAATAAATTGTTATATAAAATGTTACCTCTTCTCAGCACTATCTTCTTGAAGTAATGCTAATCGTTCATGTAATCTCGAATGACAAGAGGGCAGCAATCTTAAATCAATAATAATTCTGGAAGGAGTCCATTACTTCGAAATGTACTTTGATGTAATTTAATGTACATTATGTAATTTAATTTTGAAGAGAAAGTTTGATATTTAATAAAAGAGTCGCGTAAACGCGATACGGAAGGTGCATTCTTTTTTTCCTCTATGTAATTAAATGACGTTTTTTGTCTATTAATGTAAAAAATTCGCTTAAAGAAGCTTCAGTCTTGTCTCGTGAAGTTTCTTGTGATATGTAAACAATAATTTGCACGTGCTCGGCGATAGTCTTATCGGGCATTGATGTATCAAATGTAGATAAAATTAAGATAAGATCTGGCTAGCGTTATCTCCGACGTTTTTATTTAAGCACGGCAAAAAAAAATATGACGGACATTCGCCATGTCCTGGAAACGATCCGTAATCGCGTTTCCGTGAGGAGAAATTCTCGCGCGAAAAGGCGTAGGAATTATGATACACGTGAAAAAATAATTATCACGTGGGGACGTATAGAAACGTCGGTGATTTATTCTGCAATTGATATTTGCAGAAGACACTGTCCGACGATCAAAGCCAAACTAATTCTCTTTATGAGCAGATTCGACACACGTTGAGGTTAGTGGCTGTTTATTGTTTCCTTTCCTCTCATTCGTTTGCTTGCAAATCTCATATTTGACGTGAAATTACCGCAAAGACAGATATTTCACGAAATACTGTTAATAGTACGTCGTAAAATATATGATACATTCGACGACGTTGATGTGAGGTTAAATAAGAATGTTTATTACATAACACGTGTATACGTTCGTCAAATATGTATTGAGCATTTTCGTAAATTTTTCTATCGTTTATCTTTCTTGTACGCAGCGAACGAGTTCGAAATTTACAATGACTTCAATGTGGGAAGATTTTTACGCGAAGCATTCACCCCCTCAGGATCTGACGCAAAATGAACAGGCGTTGAAGGAGTTTACCAGGAAGAATTTCGAGGAGGGTAACAAAGTGGTGTTGGTGACGGTAAGTCCCAAGATTTGATCTTGCAGATGTACATATTTTTTTTTGTAATCTAATCTTCATGATGCAGAGTGGAGGTACAACAGTACCCTTGGAACATAATACAGTGAGATTTGTGGACAATTTCAGTGCAGGTACGAGGGGGTCGGTTTCAGCAGAATACTTCTTGGAGCATGGCTATGCAGTTATTTTTATGCACAGGTAATGGTACTCTTATGTTCATTTCCATCAATGTAGAACAATTTTTATCTTGATTTAACTAACTTTTTATCTTTCTCTAGTTTTACAAATTAGAAATAAAGACTAAGTTAAACTGAGATCAAAGTTAATCTACATTGGTGGAAATGGACATAATGAATAATAGTCATCCCTCTTAAATCTCTGTGCATACCTGATTTTTTTTTTTTACATTTTTAGAGTCAAATCTTTGGAACCATTTTCGAGGCATTTTATAGGTCAGAAATTTTTAGACATGCTTCAAATATCGGATAACAATGAGAATCCTGTTATCACAGGTAAGTCACAAAGAGTAATCAATCGTGTATAATTAAATATAAATAATCTAAACTGATTAGATGTTATTATACTATTTTTACAGTATTGCCAGAATATACACAGAAAGTAGTAACAGTGCTGCGAAAGTATAAAAAAGCATTTGATCAGAAAAAATTATTGCAACTCACTTTTACGACTCTCTCCGAATATCTTTGGCTGCTACGATCTGCTTGCCAAGTGCTAGCACCTCTGGAGAATAAAGCTATACTATATTTAGCAGCAGCAGTGTCAGATTTCTACATTCCTTCTAATGAAATGGTAAATAATTTTCAAATTTTTCATTCATGGAGTACTATGTAACATTTCGTTACTTTATTAATATAGGATTTTGCAATAGGAAAACAAATTTAAAAAGTGATTCTCTCTCTCTCTCTCTGCCTCTCTCTCTCCCTCTGTGTGTATATATATATATATATATATATATATATATATATATATATATATATATGTATAAAATAAAGAAATATATTTATTTTAGTCAATCCATAAAATATCCTCTAGTGGACCACCAAGTATATCTCTTCATTTAGTACCAAAAATTTTGGCCCCATTAGTTAGTTTGTGGGTACCAAAAGCATTTGTGATTTCATTTAAATTAGAAACCGACGAAAGCTTACTTATTTCTAAGGCAAGAACTGCCCTCAACAAGTATCATCATAACGTAAGTAATTATTATTGCGATATACATCAAATTGTAAGACATTTAAATCTTGATGGAAATATCTTTCAGCTTGTAATAGCCAACATGTTGCAAACTAGAAAGCAAGAAGTAATAATTGTGAGCAAGGAGACCAACTACGTTTTATCTCTTACAAATGAACAATTAGATAAGGGCGAGGAAATTGAACAATTAATCGTAAATGATCTCGTTGAAAAGCATAGAAAGTTTATACAATCCAAAGAAGTTTGCTGATCAGCTTATTTCAAGCTGTAAAATATATAGTCAATTTTATATATAAAATATGCATTTTGAAAAGATAATTTTATAGACACCACAATTAGAAAAATTTTGGTGATAATGGGGATAATACTCAGGTTCAATATACTATATTGTATATTATACATATACTATATCAATATGCTATATGGTATATACATATCAGCACTGTAAATGTACATAATTCAGTTATCAGCACAAATATACGATCACATTTCTGTACAAATTATAATAAACAGAATGTCTGAACAAACTTAAAATTTTTGTTTCAGTATCCATTAAAGCAAGATGTATATATTTTTTTTTTATTAAAATAAGTATTTAATATTTTATCAATTTATGTGAATTGCGTCTTGAATGCGTCTTGATTGGTCTGTAAAATTATTTTAATTCACTATAAATGTTATCACTATAAAGATGTATAAATGCATCGTATAAAACAAATAAAAAAATCTTAATTTTTAAGACTAGTTAATAACATATTGATTTTGTCCACAAATTGTCTATCCGACGATCCGCATTGTGCCAGCACAAATGTGAGAGCCGAAACGTCCTTTTGCTCATACGCTGTTTGCGCGGCTTCGCTAAGCAAACTGCAGAATTATGTTAGTTATGCTTACGTATGTTTCACGTATTTGATTTACATTTTAAAAAGTACCTTTTTCAGTTATACTTACTTTAATTTCACTAGATATTTCACCTTAAGATCATCTTTAACTTTGGCTAAGTATTTCCTTGCTTCTAATTTCTCATTATACTTTAGGCATTCATCGATAAACGGCTTAAACATTGAAATTGTTCCAAAATTATTTCACCAATGAAAAATCAAATGTATAGTAGTGTTGAGCAAAATTTATTGACTCAAAATTCAGTTCTTGCTTATAATAAACGATTGAAATATTTTAGTTTAAAATAAATTTCAGGCATTAATAAATTATATTTGTAATCAATAAAACGTATCGATTAAAATAGTTTTATGTAATTGTGATTAATTCTATCGATTGATTTAAAATTAATTATTGTTGTGTAACAAATCAATTGATTGATTAATGCCCAATACTGATGTATAATTATATAAAAACAATGCAAGTTTGTTATTTATTGTTACCTCATAGCCAATGGGAGATTTTTTACTTTTGGAGAATTTTTCTAAATCATTCCATAAACCTTGTTCCGCCAAGCATTGTATTCTTAACCACCAATATCTGTATTAAAAGATCACTTGATATAATACGAAACAATAGAAATGGTTTGCTTAAAGTTATAAAAATTAATATACCTCCGATCTGGTATTTTATACTCCGATCGCAATTTATCCGCTAATTTCAACTCGTTACGCAATAATAATATTCTCACAGTATCATGCAGAGGCTTTCCCACGACCGATTCGTGCAGCGTGTCTTCTAAAGACCTCTGATACTTTAGCAGTTTTATCTGTTCTTCCGTTAATGACGCGTTAGTATCATTACGAGCCAATCTGAAATTTTCCTGAGCGGATTGCAATAACGCGTCCCTCGACATCATATTCTAAAAATGTGCAGCATGCTTTTATTTATTTGGTTTTATATCACAAAAAAGGATATAATTATAAATGCAAAAATAATTATACTAACTTTTCGTTGATAACTCTCGGTAATAAACCACACCGCTTGTGAATGGAAATCGTCATATTGATTATAAATATCGCGCAATGTCTCTCTATTATGGCTCTGACAATATTTAATGTATAATGCCATCGCTAGAGGACAATGCATTATAGACATCTGCATTAAAGATCAATTTATAAGAACACAATTTTATCTGCACTCGGAGCAAAGTGTCATCACATCGATCAATGAACAAATAAAAGCAACTTAATATAATTTTAATATAATTACTATTTAATATTTTTAAATAAAAAATATTTTAATTAAATCTGTATGAGTTTGATTTAAAAAATATCAATTAATTTGCGGTTTATTATTTTAAAATCTAATTATTTTAATATTTTTTCCTAATTATTTGATGATTGTTCAGCAAACTGGTACATACAGTAATTAATACTATTTTTATTTCTTTTACCACTTACTTGAAAATCTCCGAGAGTCATGTTTTCTCTAAGATGAAGAATAACAGTATAGACTAGATCCGTATTGCCACTTTCTACAGCTTTATGCAAAGCGGCACGCTCTTCACCAAGTGTCAATAACAAAGGTACTTGTTGATGTGCACGTGGTTCGTAGTCGATTAACTGAATAAAGTAATAATGATGTTAATTTATAAATAGTTCCCACAGTAAAGTGTATAATATTTAATATATTCATATAAATTAATAGACTTACTTTAATAGCTAATTGTTTTCGTCCGCAATCGGCTGCTCTTTTCGCGATTTCGCTGTACGAAACGCCAGGAGCGTATCCTAATTTATCAGCAATCTCTTCTGCTATTTGTTCCTTATCTAACTGCGTTTGTTTCACCTATAAAAAGTATAAAAAAGAAATAATATTTAAAAGGAATATTTTTAAACAGGTCGTAAAATTTTTTTTTCTTTATCTCACCTTGTAGCAAGCCCAATGTGCTAATATTCTACTTTCTCCGTCAATCTCGGGTAACTGTAAATGACGCGCTATTTGAATACTTAAATAATAATGTCTCCGTGCTACCAGTCGATCTAATAGCACTTGATTCGTGAGAATGTTAAATCTGATATTAATAAGGATTTCCACAGATTGCAATAATTATTAGAAAGATACAAAGAACACACAAAATATATTAGGTTAACTAACAATTCCGTGCAATAATTGTAAATAAAAAACGATTTTTTTTATAGAAGGCAATAACTTTAATTAAGTTATTAAAGTTATTAAATATAGTATTTTCGAATAACTTTATTACTTTTCATTCAAGGAACTTTCTGTTTCTCTCGATGAAAAACTAAAATTAGCAAAAACTGCAAGGAATTGACTAATATGTGTAAACTGAACTAAAAAAATATATATATATATATAAACTGAAAAAGGATACTCTGTATATGTTAATGGAATGCCCACTGCAGGATGCCTTACTGCATTCAAGACTCTCAAAATCCTGCACATTTGAACATAATATTCCGAATCTATGGTCTTGCTGAATCCTTTCCCAAATTTGGCAGCCTGAGAAAAAATTGATATTAGATAATTTAATTAAACAATATTAGATAATTTTAATATCTTGATAAATGTATATTTCTACAACTTACTCTCATTAGAATCTTTTGCGTTTCAAAATCGAATTCGTGACTCGCGCCATCGATACACGCTTTTATCGCAGAGTCCAGCTTGTCCTTCACTAAATCTATGTAACTGTCGGCCTTGTGGCTCTTCTTCTGAAACTGCTTAGACGCCTCCAGAAGATAGGAAGCAGGATCCGTAGAGTTGATCCTAAATATCCTTTGCACAACGTTTGGTACTTTCTGTATCATTTCGTGAGAACTGCTCGACAACACTCGCACTCCGTCAATTTCTGTAACCAAGTGTACTGGTCCATCGTAATTGTATACTATGGTATCAGCCGTACGTCCCACCACCATTATCGTACTGTTCCAACTGCACACCACGGCTTCCGTCCCGCACCTGAAAATATTTGTCAAATTCTAATATCGTCTTCTATAATTTGCATCGTATTAAACTTCAATAGTTAAATAATTGATTAAATGTCTTTACTGACCAAGCTATATTCGCCAGAGGTTCCTTCATATTTGTATAACATTCACAATACTTTTCTCTGAAGTCTATCGAACCAATGTACACGTGCCCGGTATCGGAGTAAAGCGCAATGTGTCGATTGTTGCTAGACACAGTTATCGCTGTCACATTATTGATCTTATTACTAAAGAGATTATTCTAGGAACAAAAGAAAGTAACTTAGTTGAAAATTTAATTTTAAATGCATAAGAACTCAAGCAAATTATAACAATATTACAAACTATACAATAGTATGCTTACAAATGAATAAGTGTTCTGATGGGATTGATGAATTACAAATATTCCTTCTCTATTCGACAAAATCACTTGTGTCTCCCTATCACAATGAACCATGTACCAGCAATCGATTGGACCATATCCTAAAAGTAACAATTACGACAATTAAGACACTAAAAATTCATAATTCAAAGTACAAACATATAATTTACTTGGCATATCAGTGATTGGTCGGACTTTAGGCTCAGACACATTATTCACTAGAAATATACGATTGGTGGATGTCAAAACAGCTATTCCAGTGCTGTTGGATGTTACAAAGAATTTTGCATCGACAACCTTAGTATCCTTGGCTGCCTTAAAAAGAAAAAATTAATGTGTACTAAAAAATTTGCTTATAATTAAAGGTGTGTCTATCAACTTACATTTCCCATGCTAAAAGTATGCTGATAAGTTCCAAACATATCATATATAAGAACCATGCCATCATCTTGCACGCAGAGCAATTCTTCTTGCTGGGACCAGCCAAATGACACCAGTTGCCCACTACTCCACTGTTCATCAGAAAGTTAAGCAAAGAATAAGAAACAAATGTAAAAATGGTTGTAAAGTCTCCAAATAAAAAGATCTCACTTGCAGCTTGGCCGTCAATTTTCCAGATGATGTGTACAGCAGTATCAAAGGCTTGCTGGCTCCTTGGACCTTGACGAGCTTTCTGGGGTTTCTCGTCACAGCGATGGAGCCTCCGTAGGGAGCCGCCACCAGCAGATTGTTGCTGGAAATCTCATGCTGGAAGGATATTGGATACAACTCGAATTTGCTGCAATAATAAAAATCGGTAACAGGCCATTAGTGACTTTGAACGTCGAGCAATGACAGCTTCCTTGCTACGCAAAACATAACCGTGCAACAGCAAGTTGTTAAGAAATATGCATGTAAATTTCAAAGTGTACGTTAATTACCGAAAATATATGTCCCGTCCGAGAGGAAACCAATCGGCTGTTAACATCGCCGACATTTTTCGATGTAATTTAGTGACAGACGATTTTTATAAACGCACCGCGACTCAGACCGTCCTCCTCCTCCTCGGTTCTTGGTGTTTGTCAATGTTTGACAAGTCACACGCTTCTGTTTACAAGGAAGTACATACATGTCGACGTCCAATAGGAATCTATGCTTTCTAGTAACAGTACATTTGTCCCTGAAAGTCTTCCTGGAGCAAATGAAATGAATCTTTACAATTTACTTCAAGACTACATTCCATAACATCCTCTACGAGGAGAATTTCACTCGATGTAATATTGTATACGTTAGGTACATGTACTATATATTTCGAGTAAAATTTTCTCGGAAAGTTTTGAAACCTAACCCAAGTGAAAATAACATAAACTATGTTTAATACGTTATTATCAGTATGACGAGCAACTTTTATAGAGTTCGATTAAAAAAAAAATTAATTTTTCTTTATAATTCATATTCCGTTCATGCGTTCTATAATTAGACAATTTAAAAGTATTTAATTAAGCTCATGTCCGTTTTTATCAATATTGATTGAATTTAATCTCGTTTAAGCATACTTTTTTTTAGCTTTAAAAGTCATGCAGAAAAGAGTAAAATCGAATTTAAAAGCAAGACAGTAAACCGGTTAGGTTTAATTAAGACTTGAAATAAGAACTCGATTGTGAATATCTGATCTTCCAATTTTTTTACAGTGATTTTTATCCTTGTATTTAACAAGTGATGCTATTTCCAATTGGATCTATCATCATCGTATAAGAGAGGGAGAGTATTTAGTTCTTCGTTTGTAGATCCAAAGTCCACCGAGATAATTTTTTCGCAAATCATCGTTGGAATCTATTTACTGGAACCAATCCAAGTATAAAGTACACGACACGTAATCACAAGTTCGTCACAACAGCTTTGGCGATCCTCGTGACCAGTGGTAAAAGCTACCAGCATTTATTTCTTTTGAAAGAAAAATTTGAAGCACGAAAATGTTGAAGGTATGTTCGTGATGCGTTTATATTTCTATTTTTTATTTTAACAATTAGCAATATGCCGGAGTTATTTTATGTCTCCGATCAACTGCGGTATTTTGTTAGGTCTTATTAATTTTACTGTTATTATGTATACATAGTGTTTAACAATGTTTAATAATTTTTTATATTGGATTTTTGAAATAAAATAAAGGTACTTGCTTAGATTTGGTTCAAGGTTATGTCATGTCTTTTTAGGGTTATGTTTTTAATATGTTTTCTTCTTTATTTTGAAAGATAACATCGGACCCCCGTTACGAAACGTCTTATCTAAGCCTACTTGGATGATTTTATCGTACCTTTTCCATATTTATTGCCACTACTTTTAACAATCTATATGTAGCATACATCAACTGAACTATAAATTTTAGACGATATGTTAATTACAACATATGTTAACTTTAGCATTAACAAAAAACATTAGAATGCAACACAAGTTTGATTAGAATAGAATTAATGAAACGTCTTATCTGTAACTCTCAAGCAATTTAAAATAATCACACAAGTTTTTTCTAAAAAAAGAAACTTTTACATGATACATTTTTTGTCTGATATCTTTGATGGAAATATGCTGAAATTCTAAAATCACTGAATCATACTTAAAAATGTTGAATTATTGCATTCATTGATTTTTGTTTAAAACTTTACTGAATTCTTTATAATATCACAATGTCTTATATTGAATTTTTATTGAAATCTAAATAAAATGATACTGAAAATGGGCCAATTGAAAGAGACTCACATGGAATTCAATAACATTTTAAATATGATTCAGTGATTATAGAATTTCAGCTGAATAATAAAAATGCAGTATTGTGTATGAGCGGATCAGAATGAAAATATTCAAAGTTTTAAAATAAATTATAATTGATTTAAGACACTTTAAGAAATTTAGAGAATACTAAATATAAATATTGTAAACATAAACATTTGTATTGAAATTAATTTATAAATATTTAGGCAGAAAAACTTAACTGAAAACTTAATGTTGTTTATTTTGTTTCATAACTTTTACAACATTTTTGTTGTTTGTTCTTAGGATTTATCATCTTTTAGCATATTTCAATATACAATTTTTATTAATAATATATCAGTAATTTTCATTTCCCATCTTAACGATTTCAGAGATTTATTTCCATTGGGGACATCAGCTTGATTTGGTGATAATCATGTATAAAAGTGCAAACAATTACATTTTATATTAAAAAATTGTTTGATAGAACTTATTTATTATGATAAAAATTGATAAATACTTTGTTTATTACAGGGCACTGTGGCTTTGGTAACTGGTGGTGCCTCTGGATTGGGCCGTGGTACTGTGGAAAGATTTGTCAAACAAGGTGCAAAAGTAATTATTGGCGATTTGCCTGTTTCAAAGGGTAAAACCATGGCCGATGAATTGGGAGAAGCCAATGCAGTATTTGCACCTATGGATGTACGTATCATATTTAATATAGTCATTACGTAGTTATGTAATCTCAGATATAATCTTAATAGAAAGATAATAATAACCCAGCAAACAACATGTCAAACAACGTTTTAATAATATCTTAATGACGTTTTAATAATATTTTAATCTCTGAAATCAATAAGATGTTATTGAAATGTTATCTTGTTTGTTGGAAAGATAATAATAATATAATAATAATGATAAATAGAAACAAAAATAAGAGATTGTAATTTACAATTTTTAAATTTGGATAATTTGTTTTAAATATCACATACAAAATAGAGAACATATTTCACAATGTTTAATTTTTATATATATAATTTATATTTAAAATATTAAATTACAGATTATCTAAATTTTTAAATAGTTATAATTTTGTATTATTTGTTTCTCTTTTTAATTATTATTGTAGTTTTTATCTTATTGTCTCTCTAATGTAAATCTTGAATTTTTTTCTTCAAGGTAACTTCGGAAGCTGACGTTCAAGCTGCTCTTGATCTTACGAAACAAAAATTTGGGAAGCTTGACGTTCTCGTTAATGCTGCCGGTATCGCCATAGCCTTTAAGACTTATAACAGTAATAAAAAACTTCCTCATAAACTGGAGGATTTTGCTAAAATTATTCATGTGAACACTGTTGGCACCTTCAACGCTATTCGTCTTTCTGCTGGCTTGATGATTGAAAACACACCTAATCAAGATGGTCAAAGAGGTGTAATTGTTAATACGGCGAGTGTTGCTGCTTTTGATGGTCAAATAGGTCAGGCTGCTTATTCTGCTTCGAAAGGAGCAGTCGTAGGTATTGTCATTTTTTTCGTATTTTATTATTTAAATATTATACAAAGTGTTCAAAATTATTAGTCAGTTATTTCGCAATACATGTAAAGACAATTTCATGTCCAAGTGGACAGTTAAAAAAATGCGTATTTTTTGTTTTTTAGTCCTGAATTTTGTTTTTCTACATGATATTAAAACATGTATTTTTGTCAAGTTTTAATGCTGTAATCATTTTTTTCGAAAAATAGAATTTTTTAAGTCACACAAATTCCAAGTCATGATATTTTTAGAACGTTTCAATTTCTAAATGATATAAGATATAGAACTCTGCGAGCACTCATTTTAAAGCAAATTTATCACATTTTACGCTTTACGTAAAATCACCCATAATTGTACCAAGAATGTAGCTTGCAAAACAAAAAGATGAATATCTAGATAAAAATGATTAACTTACAAAATTATCTTCATCCAGATTTTTTACTTTGTTTTATTAACCAATTTGTTTTGCTTATAATTCTAAAACATTTTGTATATAATCTTATCCTCGCTACGTTTAATATTGCATTTACATCTATTTTATCCTGATTTATAAATTTTTATAACTTAGGATAAAATATAACTTTTCTAAGTAATATAATTATTTTTTTATTTTCTATGATTAATGTCATTATGTAGGAATGACCTTACCTATCGCTCGCGATCTTTCCAAGGATGGAATTCGTGTCGTAACAATTGCTCCAGGAATTTTCAAAACTCCGATGTTAATGGCGCTGCCAGATAAAGTGCGCACCTATTTGGCAAAAACCATACCGTTTCCTCAGAGATTGGGAGAACCTGAGGAGTACGCTATGTTAGTACAGCAGATTGTTGAAAATACGATGTTGAATGGAGAGGTAATTAGATTGGATGGTGCTTTACGAATGCAAGCTTGAAGAACCATCAGTTTTTCATACCAATAGAATTACAGTATCCAAGATGAATCTTACGTGGCTCTTTTTTATACACGTAAATGCATGTATATAATATGTACGTATATACATAATAAAATGTTAACTTTTTACACTTTTAAACACTTTAATTTTATCTTTAGAAATTTTTTATTTCATGTACGTTTCCCTCTTTACTTTAGATAGTTTTTGTTTTCTGATACATACACATACACATACAGTAAAACGTGAAGACTAATTTTATTAAAGACATAATGAAAGCTATTCTGTAAATAATATATAAATGTATATAAAGATTTTAAAATCTTTATGAAAGAAAATAAAATTGTATTTTAAGGAACAATATTATTCTAATTTATAATTACAAAAAATTTATTTCTAAGGCAAGAACTGCCCTCAACAAGTATCATCATAACGTAAGTAATTATTATTGCGATATACATCAAATTGTAAGACATTTAAATCTTGATGGAAATATCTTTCAGCTTGTAATAGCCAACATGTTGCAAACTAGAAAGCAAGAAGTAATAATTGTGAGCAAGGAGACCAACTACGTTTTATCTCTTACAAATGAACAATTAGATAAGGGCGAGGAAATTGAACAATTAATCGTAAATGATCTCGTTGAAAAGCATAGAAAGTTTATACAATCCAAAGAAGTTTGCTGATCAGCTTATTTCAAGCTGTAAAATATATAGTCAATTTTATATATAAAATATGCATTTTGAAAAGATAATTTTATAGACACCACAATTAGAAAAATTTTGGTGATAATGGGGATAATACTCAGGTTCAATATACTATATTGTATATTATACATATACTATATCAATATGCTATATGGTATATACATATCAGCACTGTAAATGTACATAATTCAGTTATCAGCACAAATATACGATCACATTTCTGTACAAATTATAATAAACAGAATGTCTGAACAAACTTAAAATTTTTGTTTCAGTATCCATTAAAGCAAGATGTATATATTTTTTTTTTATTAAAATAAGTATTTAATATTTTATCAATTTATGTGAATTGCGTCTTGAATGCGTCTTGATTGGTCTGTAAAATTATTTTAATTCACTATAAATGTTATCACTATAAAGATGTATAAATGCATCGTATAAAACAAATAAAAAAATCTTAATTTTTAAGACTAGTTAATAACATATTGATTTTGTCCACAAATTGTCTATCCGACGATCCGCATTGTGCCAGCACAAATGTGAGAGCCGAAACGTCCTTTTGCTCATACGCTGTTTGCGCGGCTTCGCTAAGCAAACTGCAGAATTATGTTAGTTATGCTTACGTATGTTTCACGTATTTGATTTACATTTTAAAAAGTACCTTTTTCAGTTATACTTACTTTAATTTCACTAGATATTTCACCTTAAGATCATCTTTAACTTTGGCTAAGTATTTCCTTGCTTCTAATTTCTCATTATACTTTAGGCATTCATCGATAAACGGCTTAAACATTGAAATTGTTCCAAAATTATTTCACCAATGAAAAATCAAATGTATAGTAGTGTTGAGCAAAATTTATTGACTCAAAATTCAGTTCTTGCTTATAATAAACGATTGAAATATTTTAGTTTAAAATAAATTTCAGGCATTAATAAATTATATTTGTAATCAATAAAACGTATCGATTAAAATAGTTTTATGTAATTGTGATTAATTCTATCGATTGATTTAAAATTAATTATTGTTGTGTAACAAATCAATTGATTGATTAATGCCCAATACTGATGTATAATTATATAAAAACAATGCAAGTTTGTTATTTATTGTTACCTCATAGCCAATGGGAGATTTTTTACTTTTGGAGAATTTTTCTAAATCATTCCATAAACCTTGTTCCGCCAAGCATTGTATTCTTAACCACCAATATCTGTATTAAAAGATCACTTGATATAATACGAAACAATAGAAATGGTTTGCTTAAAGTTATAAAAATTAATATACCTCCGATCTGGTATTTTATACTCCGATCGCAATTTATCCGCTAATTTCAACTCGTTACGCAATAATAATATTCTCACAGTATCATGCAGAGGCTTTCCCACGACCGATTCGTGCAGCGTGTCTTCTAAAGACCTCTGATACTTTAGCAGTTTTATCTGTTCTTCCGTTAATGACGCGTTAGTATCATTACGAGCCAATCTGAAATTTTCCTGAGCGGATTGCAATAACGCGTCCCTCGACATCATATTCTAAAAATGTGCAGCATGCTTTTATTTATTTGGTTTTATATCACAAAAAAGGATATAATTATAAATGCAAAAATAATTATACTAACTTTTCGTTGATAACTCTCGGTAATAAACCACACCGCTTGTGAATGGAAATCGTCATATTGATTATAAATATCGCGCAATGTCTCTCTATTATGGCTCTGACAATATTTAATGTATAATGCCATCGCTAGAGGACAATGCATTATAGACATCTGCATTAAAGATCAATTTATAAGAACACAATTTTATCTGCACTCGGAGCAAAGTGTCATCACATCGATCAATGAACAAATAAAAGCAACTTAATATAATTTTAATATAATTACTATTTAATATTTTTAAATAAAAAATATTTTAATTAAATCTGTATGAGTTTGATTTAAAAAATATCAATTAATTTGCGGTTTATTATTTTAAAATCTAATTATTTTAATATTTTTTCCTAATTATTTGATGATTGTTCAGCAAACTGGTACATACAGTAATTAATACTATTTTTATTTCTTTTACCACTTACTTGAAAATCTCCGAGAGTCATGTTTTCTCTAAGATGAAGAATAACAGTATAGACTAGATCCGTATTGCCACTTTCTACAGCTTTATGCAAAGCGGCACGCTCTTCACCAAGTGTCAATAACAAAGGTACTTGTTGATGTGCACGTGGTTCGTAGTCGATTAACTGAATAAAGTAATAATGATGTTAATTTATAAATAGTTCCCACAGTAAAGTGTATAATATTTAATATATTCATATAAATTAATAGACTTACTTTAATAGCTAATTGTTTTCGTCCGCAATCGGCTGCTCTTTTCGCGATTTCGCTGTACGAAACGCCAGGAGCGTATCCTAATTTATCAGCAATCTCTTCTGCTATTTGTTCCTTATCTAACTGCGTTTGTTTCACCTATAAAAAGTATAAAAAAGAAATAATATTTAAAAGGAATATTTTTAAACAGGTCGTAAAATTTTTTTTTCTTTATCTCACCTTGTAGCAAGCCCAATGTGCTAATATTCTACTTTCTCCGTCAATCTCGGGTAACTGTAAATGACGCGCTATTTGAATACTTAAATAATAATGTCTCCGTGCTACCAGTCGATCTAATAGCACTTGATTCGTGAGAATGTTAAATCTGATATTAATAAGGATTTCCACAGATTGCAATAATTATTAGAAAGATACAAAGAACACACAAAATATATTAGGTTAACTAACAATTCCGTGCAATAATTGTAAATAAAAAACGATTTTTTTTATAGAAGGCAATAACTTTAATTAAGTTATTAAAGTTATTAAATATAGTATTTTCGAATAACTTTATTACTTTTCATTCAAGGAACTTTCTGTTTCTCTCGATGAAAAACTAAAATTAGCAAAAACTGCAAGGAATTGACTAATATGTGTAAACTGAACTAAAAAAATATATATATATATATAAACTGAAAAAGGATACTCTGTATATGTTAATGGAATGCCCACTGCAGGATGCCTTACTGCATTCAAGACTCTCAAAATCCTGCACATTTGAACATAATATTCCGAATCTATGGTCTTGCTGAATCCTTTCCCAAATTTGGCAGCCTGAGAAAAAATTGATATTAGATAATTTAATTAAACAATATTAGATAATTTTAATATCTTGATAAATGTATATTTCTACAACTTACTCTCATTAGAATCTTTTGCGTTTCAAAATCGAATTCGTGACTCGCGCCATCGATACACGCTTTTATCGCAGAGTCCAGCTTGTCCTTCACTAAATCTATGTAACTGTCGGCCTTGTGGCTCTTCTTCTGAAACTGCTTAGACGCCTCCAGAAGATAGGAAGCAGGATCCGTAGAGTTGATCCTAAATATCCTTTGCACAACGTTTGGTACTTTCTGTATCATTTCGTGAGAACTGCTCGACAACACTCGCACTCCGTCAATTTCTGTAACCAAGTGTACTGGTCCATCGTAATTGTATACTATGGTATCAGCCGTACGTCCCACCACCATTATCGTACTGTTCCAACTGCACACCACGGCTTCCGTCCCGCACCTGAAAATATTTGTCAAATTCTAATATCGTCTTCTATAATTTGCATCGTATTAAACTTCAATAGTTAAATAATTGATTAAATGTCTTTACTGACCAAGCTATATTCGCCAGAGGTTCCTTCATATTTGTATAACATTCACAATACTTTTCTCTGAAGTCTATCGAACCAATGTACACGTGCCCGGTATCGGAGTAAAGCGCAATGTGTCGATTGTTGCTAGACACAGTTATCGCTGTCACATTATTGATCTTATTACTAAAGAGATTATTCTAGGAACAAAAGAAAGTAACTTAGTTGAAAATTTGATTTTAAATGCATAAGAACTCAAGCAAATTATAACAATATTACAAACTATACAATAGTATGCTTACAAATGAATAAGTGTTCTGATGGGATTGATGAATTACAAATATTCCTTCTCTATTCGACAAAATCACTTGTGTCTCCCTATCACAATGAACCATGTACCAGCAATCGATTGGACCATATCCTAAAAGTAACAATTACGACAATTAAGACACTAAAAATTCATAATTCAAAGTACAAACATATAATTTACTTGGCATATCAGTGATTGGTCGGACTTTAGGCTCAGACACATTATTCACTAGAAATATACGATTGGTGGATGTCAAAACAGCTATTCCAGTGCTGTTGGATGTTACAAAGAATTTTGCATCGACAACCTTAGTATCCTTGGCTGCCTTAAAAAGAAAAAAATTAATGTGTACTAAAAAATTTGCTTATAATTAAAGGTGTGTCTATCAACTTACATTTCCCATGCTAAAAGTATGCTGATAAGTTCCAAACATATCATATATAAGAACCATGCTATCATCTTGCACGCAGAGCAATTCTTCTTGCTGGGACCAGCCAAATGACACCAGTTGCCCACTACTCCACTGTTCATCAGAAAGTTAAGCAAAGAATAAGAAACAAATGTAAAAATGGTTGTAAAATCTCCAAATAAAAAGATCTCACTTGCAGCTTGGCCGTCAATTTTCCAGATGATGTGTACAGCAGTATCAAAGGCTTGCTGGCTCCTTGGACCTTGACGAGCTTTCTGGGGTTTCTCGTCACAGCGATGGAGCCTCCGTAGGGAGCCGCCACCAGCAGATTGTTGCTGGAAATCTCATGCTGGAAGGATATTGGATACAACTCGAATTTGCTGCAATAATAAAAATCGGTAACAGGCCATTAGTGACTTTGAACGTCGAGCAATGACAGCTTCCTTGCTACGCAAAACATAACCGTGCAACAGCAAGTTGTTAAGAAATATGCATGTAAATTTCAAAGTGTACGTTAATTACCGAAAATATATGTCCCGTCCGAGAGGAAACCAATCGGCTGTTAACATCGCCGACATTTTTCGATGTAATTTAGTGACAGACGATTTTTATAAATGCACCGCGACTCAGACCGTCCTCCTCCTCCTCGGTTCTTGGTGTTTGTCAATGTTTGACAAGTCACACGCTTCTGTTTACAAGGAAGTACATACATGTCGACGTCCAATAGGAATCTATGCTTTCTAGTAACAGTACATTTGTCCCTGAAAGTCTTCCTGGAGCAAATGAAATGAATCTTTACAATTTACTTCAAGACTACATTCCATAACATCCTCTACGAGGAGAATTTCACTCGATGTAATATTGTATACGTTAGGTACATGTACTATATATTTCGAGTAAAATTTTCTCGGAAAGTACATTTTGAAACCTAACCCAAGTGAAAATAACATAAACTATGTTTAATACGTTATTATCAGTATGACGAGCAACTTTTATAGAGTTCGATTTAAAAAAAAATTAATTTTTCTTTATAATTCATATTCCGTTCATGCGTTCTATAATTAGACAATTTAAAAGTATTTAATTAAGCTCATGTCCGTTTTTATCAATATTGATTGAATTTAATCTCGTTTAAGCATACTTTTTTTTAGCTTTAAAAGTCATGCAGAAAAGAGTAAAATCGAATTTAAAAGCAAGACATTAAACCGGTTAGGTTTAATTAAGACTTGAAATAAGAACTCGATTGTGAATATCTGATCTTCCAATTTTTTTACAGTGATTTTTATCCTTGTATTTAACAAGTGATGCTATTTCCAATTGGATCTATCATCATCGTATAAGAGAGGGAGAGTATTTAGTTCTTCGTTTGTAGATCCAAAGTCCACCGAGATAATTTTTTCGCGAATCATCGTTGGAATCTATTTACTGGAACCAATCCAAGTATAAAGTACACGACACGTAACAAGTTCGTCACAACAGCTTTGGCGATCCTCGTGACCAGTGGTAAAAGCTACCAGCATTTATTTCTTTTGAAAGAAAAATTTGAAGCACGAAAATGTTGAAGGTATGTTCGTGATGCGTTTATATTTCTATTTTTTATTTTAACAATTAGCAATATGCCGGAGTTATTTTATGTCTCCGATCAACTGCGGTATTTTGTTAGGTCTTATTAATTTTACTGTTATTATGTATACATAGTGTTTAACAATGTTTAATAATTTTTTATATTGGATTTTTGAAATAAAATAAAGGTACTTGCTTAGATTTGGTTCAAGGTTATGTCATGTCTTTTTAGGGTTATGTTTTTAATATGTTTTCTTCTTTATTTTGAAAGATAACATCGGACCCCCGTTACGAAACGTCTTATCTAAGCCTACTTGGATGATTTTATCGTACCTTTTCCATATTTATTGCCACTACTTTTAACAATCTATATGTAGCATACATCAACTGAACTATAAATTTTAGACGATATGTTAATTATGTAAGCGACACCCTGTAGATTCGTGCGGAGTCCTACGTTAGGTTAGGACATGAGCGTGATGGCGCTGCGAATCGCCTTTACTCGCGTACCGTTGCAACCGATTGGCTGCAGTTACCCGCGAAACTGAGCGCGAGACCACATTGGCCCCTCAGGCCTCGTGATCTCTAGGAAGCCCTGCGATTGGTCGCTTGAGATAGCGGACCTGCCATCTGGTGGCTTAAAGAAGCCGCATGGCAGGAGAAGCGAGGAGAACGGCACTTCTTGTGCGGCAACCGTCGTTGACGGACATCTTTGTACATCTGGTCATTAACATTAAACGTATATTTCTTGAGACCTGCAAGTGTCATCCTTTTGCCCTTTCATTTGGCTTCCTAAATATTCCCAGGCGGTTCCTGACAAATTCTAGTTTCCCCGCCTTACAGCCAAAGTAATTCAGAAGTGGGATACCCTCTCGTTTTTCCTCTGTCCTTGTCAGCACGACGGTTCTACAAAAGAAGCCTGCACAGAAGTCAAGTTCTCCCGTCTCTCGTGTTCGCGGTGTGCTATTAAAGTTCGTGCCTTGTTTCAAGTTCTCCCCGGTTTACGGTTTCACGAGGACGCGAGCGTGGCCGCTACGACACGCGTTACGTTTTCCACACGGCCACGTGTATCGGGCAGTGTTCACCGGTTTACGGTATTCTCGCCGTAGTGCATTTACGCTACTCGGTTTTGCATAGGCAGCACGGACAGCTAGCCCGTTCGCCTTGGTGTTTCGTCGCCACCGTTCCGCGTTGTGTTACGCTTTACATGCGACAGCATTCTCGCGCCATTGGCTCGGTGCGGAAAATCGTCGTTGTGTCTACATCATTTTCCCGCGGCTTTGTCTCAGCCAGTGTTCATTACCGCGCATTAGCGTCGTCGTGTCTATTCGACTTTTCCCGCTGCTGCAATACAGCCAGCGTTGACGACCGCGTGTTCGCCTTTCGTAACGTCTCGAAAGTGCCGCCATTTCATAAGGGTGTGTGCGTCGCCTTCACACTTGTCGGTGCGTGTTCAAACTTGTCGGTGCGTGTTCAATCGCGTCGCTGCGCATTCGGTCTTGCGGATTCGCGAGTGTCCTCGCAAGTGGTTCTCAACCCAGGATGGATCGCCAGCAGCTTGAAGGGCTCTCTGTGGGAGAGTTGCACGCCGAACTTAAAAAATATGGTTTACCGACGCACAAGGATCCGACTCGTTGTATTGATGCTCTTGTGGCTCATCTGGAAAGATACGGCCCTTTGGATCTGCTGGGCACAGGCAACCCAGACAGTGGTTCTTCATCAACGGTGACACCTTCATATGTCTCCAATGCTACGCTGCAGCAATCTCTTCAGCAGCTAGCCAATCAAAACGCAGCATTAACCGAACAAATCAAACTGTTGGTTCAATTGAATCTTGGAAATGCCGCCGGTGCGCAGGTTCCAGGACCTTCAAGGCCTTCGCCTCTTAAAGGTACAATTTCATGGTGTCGCTTGTCGCCGAGATAAGTAGTCACGTGACCAAATTATGTCCAGTTCTTGTCGCTAGCGATGCCGAAGAAAAGTAGGATTGAATCCAACTTCTAGCGACGTCGCTTCACGTGATTATCAAGTAAATTTGAATATGGATCTGCAAGATGTAAGTACAATAAATAAATTAATTAATTAATACAGATTTCTTGTACTCTTATAATTATTATATTAAAATACCGGAACTAAAAAAGTTGAATAAATGGAATGAATTCAGCTTGTTATAATTTTGAGGTTAAGTGTGATCACATGCATAGTAGGGTAAAAATGATTAAAATTGTAATAATTTCATAAAATTTTCAGATAGCTGTTGTACATACCTGCGGGATATGTGAAACAATTATTGATCAAAACGACATTCCGATGCATGATTGTATAAGAGCATACAAAAAGTTCTTCGTGGATAATAATTATTATTTTTATCCAGTAACAGGTATAATATATACAATATAATAAAAGAGACGAGAGTTACAACGTTATTGTTGATGCGTACCAGTACTTTTGTGTTTATTGATCAGTTTCCATCAAATTGGTACGAACGTTTTAACCCGAGTTTGAATCGACAATTAAAAACTAATCAAGCCTTTGTTCACATAACATGGTGTGACTCGCATTAGCCCTCTTTTATTAAATTATTAAATCTCATGAGTCTTCCAAATATCTTTAAAAAAAATATATATACTTAATTTTTATTTTATCATTGAAAAAAATAACATTCTACAAGAATGTATATTATTATTTGTAGGTGATAATCGCATTGTTCGACGAAGCCTTGTCAATAACAAAGAAGTCGTCTTGCCGGTTCGTGAAAAGATTAGTGGTAAATAGAAACTTTGAAATCTTGAAAATTATAGTAATAAGTCTGCATTTTTTTAACTGAAATTGATTTTAGGAACTATAACAACACTTTCGTCAAACGAATTACAAGCTGAAAAGGAAAATAGGTCTCATAATGAGAGAGACAAAATCGCAAAGTCTACATTAAATTACGATGACGAGGAACTTTTAATTTTATTAGTTCAAGAACGAAGGCCCCTGTGGGATTTTACTATTCCATTAGAACAGCGATGTCAACGCATAACAAAAAAACTCTGGGATGAAGTGTCAGAAACATTGAGAGGTAAAAAAAGCGTTAAAAACATTCACGGTTAAAATATTTAAAGAAAAATTTTATTTACAGGTAAACTTAGTGGTGAAGAAGCAAAAAAAAATTTAAAAATTTACATGACGCCTATAGACGAATAATAAATACTGAAAAACGCCCTAGTGGGTCGGCTAGACCTCTCCCTACAAAGAAATGGCACCACTATGAATCCATGGAGTTTTTGCGTGACTTATGTCTTGTCAAAAAGTAAAAATTATATACAGTATTTTAATTATATACACTTTTGAATTGTTTCCTTTTTAATTTATAATTTTTATATTTTTAGGGGAAAAGTTTCTAATATTGACGCTATTGATGTCGATGACTCTGCGAGTAACATTGGCGAATCAATAAATGATGATGCAACTTGTGATGGCCCATCAGAGGCATCAGGTACTTGATATTAATATCTATTTTGAATGTTTTATGCTAAAGTGGTTTTCACCGAAACTAGAAGTATAAGAATAATCAGTGTTCTATAATGAATGATGAAAGATTTTGATTACTCTATCAATAATCAAAATATAATAATAATAAACCAATAAACTACAGGTACAACAACTAAAAAGAAGAAGACCTCGGGACAGCAGTCCGATGCATTAGATAGAATTGCCGATTCACTCTGTCGACCATCAACTCCACTTGTATTACCACCAGCACCCAAATGTGATGAAATTGATTCGTCATTAGCAGTAATCGGATGGAGGTTAAGACAAATGAATCCAACACAACAATTACATGTCATTCAGCAAATGATGAACCTAACTTTTGATGTACTCACAAAAAATTAAGTTTTATTATTTTTTTAAAAGCATACATCTGTTACATTTTTATAATAAAGTTTAAATCAACTCCACTGATATTTTATAATTTATTATACATTTTCAGACAAGTTAAATTGCATATATACAATTAATGAATGAGTATAAGAACTAACAATGATAGAATTGACTTGGTATGGCACCTTCACTATTAAAATATTTACAGAATTCTTCGCGAATTTGCATCGCTTGACGAGAACTATTATTAGAACCGCACTGAGTTATGTTTTCTAATGCACTATTATCCGTGCAATTTCTCCAAGAACCTGGAATAAAGCCGTCATCACTCTCTCGATCAATTAGTGTTGAAGTAACATATTGATTTTCTTCAATATCCATCTGACGAATCCAATTATGGAGGCATATAATGGCTTTAACAATTGAAATTGTCTTTTCTATACTACAATTGATTGGTCGCTTCAAAATTCTCCATTGACTGACTAAAATACCAAATGTATTTTCGATTGTTCTCCTAGCTCGACTCAATCGATAGTTATAAATATTTCGCTCGTCGTTTAAACCGCCTTTTCCTGGATAAGGCCGGAGTAAATAATCTGACAATTGAAAGGCTTCATCGCCCACTAGAACATATGGTAAAGGAGGTCCACCTGGGCTGAGAGGTTCTGGTGCAGGTACGTTCATTTCCTTTGATGCAAATTTTAGACCCATCGTTGAATCTCTAAAAATACCACCGTCACTGCGACGACCGTAGGCTCCTATATCAACGAACGTGAACATATATTGTGCGTCACAAATTCCGAGGAGCACAATACTGTGAGTCTTCTTATAATTATAATAAGATGAGCCTGCTTTAGGTGGACACTAGAAAAAGAATAATCATTTATGCATCAAACTTATAATCTCCAATGATGAATGTAGTATTGATCAGTAACATTACTTCAATAATAACATGTTTGCCGTCAATTGCGCCTACGCAATGATTGAAATCCCATTTCTCTTCAAATTCTTTAGCAAGGTGTAGCCATTCCTCTGTTGTTTTTGATGGTGGGATCACTTTCTGACGAATACAGTTCCATATAGCATCGCATGTTTCACCTATAACGTGGCTTATTGTTGAAACTCCAGCGAGAAAGTGATATGACATTGAATGCATCGAATCACCAGTTGCTAAATATCTAAAAATATTAATATCAAATATAATTATTTTTGAATTCATAATGTAATGCACGAAATAAGGACAAACAAACCTCAATGTTATAGATAGTCGCTCTGCAGGAGGTAACGGTTCTCTAATTGCCGTTTGTTTAGTGATTGCAGGTGCCACTAAGTGTAACAATTCTTCAAATTGCATAACTGTCATGCGATAATAGTTTCGAAAATTTTCTGGAGTTAATCTTGGAACAGATGCGTAGTAAAAACCATGTTCACGTCGTCTTTTAAATAATGGATCAATCCAAAATCTCTTTTTTTATATTTTTTTTTTAACTTTGCAATGTATACAGCGACTATTAGTTTATTTCGTCGACGTTGCTCTTCATTTTTATTATAAATAATTGTAGCAACTTGACAGACCCACTCGTGATATCTTTCTTGATATGACATGTTGGACACACACAATGTAGAAATTTACTTTTTTGTGTGTTCTTACTTGGAACACGCGTAGTAAAATATTGGCATTGAAACTCCTTCGTAGTCTGATATTCAGGGCCCCTCAAGAAGAAAAAGAAGGGATACGCGTCGTCAACCTGCCCGAGGAGCTTTGAGGTTATTTAACGATTGAAATTTATTTTACACAACACCTAGGTTATGTTTTTTTTCTTTCTGTCGCTGCTTTCCGTTCACACAAGCGACGGTTGAAATCAGTGATATATAAAATCACGTGACTCGTCTGTCGCTGAATATGAGCAACAAGCGACACCATGAACACATACCTTAATACCTCAACTCAGAGTGAGGATCAGCATCTATCGGACATGTCAACAGGACAAGCCGTGAGACTGCTTACATCTCAGATTCCTTCTTTCAGTGGAACAAAGGAGGAAGATGTTGAACTTTGGATTCGAAAAGTGGAATTCATCGCCGATACTCATGGTGTGTCGGATAAAGTCATAAGATTGGCTGCATCCCAGAAACTTGCCAATGATGCCAAGGATTGGCACGACATGAATATCGGACCAGCTACCAGCTCTTGGGCTTCGCTGAAACCCGCTTTAATCAAGGCATTCCGTCGTAAAATACCTATTCACTTTGCTATGCAAAAGGTCGACGCCCGTAAGTGGAACTTCCTGAAAGAAAGCTTCCAGCAATATGCTAGACAGAAATTGAAGCTTATGCATCCGCTGCAACTGCCTGAGCGTGATTGCATCCAGCTTTTGATCAACGGCATTAGTAGTGCATCACTGAGAGGCACAGCTGCTGCTCTCAGAGCTCAAACGATTGACGACTTCTTAGATCTCATGTATGACATCACCAGCTCATACGCTACCATGTCGAAGAGGATGTCTCCTCCACCAGTTAAAAAAGAGAGAGGCAAAGTCTCGCCTTCCTCTCCTACGAAGTCTAACCAGACGTCAAAGGACGCCAAGGATTTACACTGTGGTTACTGTAAAGCCAGAGGCCACAGCAAAGAAGACTGCTTTAAACTCAAAAGAAGGGAGCAGGCCACAGCTTCGGTTACTGCACCAGCGTCTTCCAAATCATCACTCTCATCTGCCAACTTCAAGGTTGCCTCGTCGCAGGTCGGCTGTGTTGCTGAGGATCCAGTCACGTCAACGGTGCCCGCTGCCTCATCACCAAAGGAGCCTGAGACTGTAGGATGCGTCGAGACCAATCTGCAGCATGGCCGAGCTGTAAGCGACACCCTGTAGATTCGTGCGGAGTCCTACGTTAGGTTAGGACATGAGCGTGATGGCGCTGCGAATCGCCTTTACTCGCGTACCGTTGCAACCGATTGGCTGCAGTTACCCGCGAAACTGAGCGCGAGACCACATTGGCCCCTCAGGCCTCGTGATCTCTAGGAAGCCCTGCGATTGGTCGCTTGAGATAGCGGACCTGCCATCTGGTGGCTTAAAGAAGCCGCATGGCAGGAGAAGCGAGGAGAACGGCACTTCTTGTGCGGCAACCGTCGTTGACGGACATCTTTGTACATCTGGTCATTAACATTAAACGTATATTTCTTGAGACCTGCAAGTGTCATCCTTTTGCCCTTTCATTTGGCTTCCTAAATATTCCCAGGCGGTTCCTGACAAATTCTAGTTTCCCCGCCTTACAATTACAACATATGTTAACTTTAGCATTAACAAAAAACATTAGAATGCAACACAAGTTTGATTAGAATAGAATTAATGAAACGTCTTATCTGTAACTCTCAAGCAATTTAAAATAATCACACAAGTTTTTTCTAAAAAAAGAAACTTTTACATGATACATTTTTTGTCTGATATCTTTGATGGAAATATGCTGAAATTCTAAAATCGCTGAATCATACTTAAAAATGTTGAATTATTGCATTCATTGATTTTTGTTTAAAACTTTACTGAATTCTTTATAATATCACAATGTCTTATATTGAATTTTTATTGAAATCTAAATAAAATGATACTGAAAATGGGCCAATTGAAAGAGACTCACATGGAATTCAATAACATTTTAAATATGATTCAGTGATTATAGAATTTCAGCTGAATAATAAAAATGCAGTATTGTGTATGAGCGGATCAGAATGAAAATATTCAAAGTTTTAAAATAAATTATAATTGATTTAAGACACTTTAAGAAATTTAGAGAATACTAAATATAAATATTGTAAACATAAACATTTGTATTGAAATTAATTTATAAATATTTAGGCAGAAAAACTTAACTGAAAACTTAATGTTGTTTATTTTGTTTCATAACTTTTACAACATTTTTGTTGTTTGTTCTTAGGATTTATCATCTTTTAGCATATTTCAATATACAATTTTTATTAATAATATATCAGTAATTTTCATTTCCCATCTTAACGATTTCAGAGATTTATTTCCATTGGGGACATCAGCTTGATTTGGTGATAATCATGTATAAAAGTGCAAACAATTACATTTTATATTAAAAAATTGTTTGATAGAACTTATTTATTATGATAAAAATTGATAAATACTTTGTTTATTACAGGGCACTGTGGCTTTGGTAACTGGTGGTGCCTCTGGATTGGGCCGTGGTACTGTGGAAAGATTTGTCAAACAAGGTGCAAAAGTAATTATTGGCGATTTGCCTGTTTCAAAGGGTAAAACCATGGCCGATGAATTGGGAGAAGCCAATGCAGTATTTGCACCTATGGATGTACGTATCATATTTAATATAGTCATTACGTAGTTATGTAATCTCAGATATAATCTTAATAGAAAGATAATAATAACCCAGCAAACAACATGTCAAACAACGTTTTAATAATATCTTAATGACGTTTTAATAATATTTTAATCTATGAAATCAATAAGATGTTATTGAAATGTTATCTTGTTTGTTGGAAAGATAATAATAATATAATAATAATGATAAATAGAAACAAAAATAAGAGATTGTAATTTACAATTTTTAAATTTGGATAATTTGTTTTAAATATCACATACAAAATAGAGAACATATTTCACAATGTTTAATTTTTATAATATAATTTATATTTAAAATATTAAATTACAGATTATCTAAATTTTTAAATAGTTATAATTTTGTATTATTTGTTTCTCTTTTTAATTATTATTGTAGTTTTTATCTTATTGTCTCTCTAATGTAAATCTTGAATTTTTTTCTTCAAGGTAACTTCGGAAGCTGACGTTCAAGCTGCTCTTGATCTTACGAAACAAAAATTTGGGAAGCTTGACGTTCTCGTTAATGCTGCCGGTATCGCCATAGCCTTTAAGACTTATAACAGTAATAAAAAACTTCCTCATAAACTGGAGGATTTTGCTAAAATTATTCATGTGAACACTGTTGGCACCTTCAACGCTATTCGTCTTTCTGCTGGCTTGATGATTGAAAACACACCTAATCAAGATGGTCAAAGAGGTGTAATTGTTAATACGGCGAGTGTTGCTGCTTTTGATGGTCGAATAGGTCAGGCTGCTTATTCTGCTTCGAAAGGAGCAGTCGTAGGTATTGTCATTTTTTTCGTATTTTATTATTTAAATATTATACAAAGTGTTCAAAATTATTAGTCAGTTATTTCGCAATACATGTAAAGACAATTTCATGTCCAAGTGGACAGTTAAAAAAATGCGTATTTTTTGTTTTTTAGTCCTGAATTTTGTTTTTCTACATGATATTAAAACATGTATTTTTGTCAAGTTTTAATGCTGTAATCATTTTTTTCGAAAAATAGAATTTTTTAAGTCACACAAATTCCAAGTCATGATATTTTTAGAACGTTTCAATTTCTAAATGATATAAGATATAGAACTCTGCGAGCACTCATTTTAAAGCAAATTTATCACATTTTACGCTTTACGTAAAATCACCCATAATTGTACCAAGAATGTAGCTTGCAAAACAAAAAGATGAATATCTAGATAAAAATGATTAACTTACAAAATTATCTTCATCCAGATTTTTTACTTTGTTTTATTAACCAATTTGTTTTGCTTATAATTCTAAAACATTTTGTATATAATCTTATCCTCGCTACGTTTAATATTGCATTTACATCTATTTTATCCTGATTTATAAATTTTTATAACTTAGGATAAAATATAACTTTTCTAAGTAATATAATTATTTTTTTATTTTCTATGATTAATGTCATTATGTAGGAATGACCTTACCTATCGCTCGCGATCTTTCCAAGGATGGAATTCGTGTCGTAACAATTGCTCCAGGAATTTTCAAAACTCCGATGTTAATGGCGCTGCCAGATAAAGTGCGCACCTATTTGGCAAAAACCATACCGTTTCCTCAGAGATTGGGAGAACCTGAGGAGTACGCTATGTTAGTACAGCAGATTGTTGAAAATACGATGTTGAATGGAGAGGTAATTAGATTGGATGGTGCTTTACGAATGCAAGCTTGAAGAACCATCAGTTTTTCATACCAATAGAATTACAGTATCCAAGATGAATCTTACGTGGCTCTTTTTTATACACGTAAATGCATGTATATAATATGTACGTATATACATAATAAAATGTTAACTTTTTACACTTTTAAACACTTTAATTTTATCTTTAGAAATTTTTTATTTCATGTACGTTTCCCTCTTTACTTTAGATAGTTTTTGTTTTCTGATACATACACATACACATACAGTAAAACGTGAAGACTAATTTTATTAAAGACATAATGAAAGCTATTCTGTAAATAATATATAAATGTATATAAAGATTTTAAAATCTTTATGAAAGAAAATAAAATTGTATTTTAAGGAACAATATTATTCTAATTTATAATTACAAAAAATTTAATCTTTTAATCACAATCTTAATTTTATTTACTATTCGGATTTTTATTTTTTCACTAGAGCTATATTCGATCATAACATTAGAAGATAGTCATGATTTTTTTTTCTTGCAATACATACACATTGAAAGAAATTGGTTCTTTGGCGTTAGAGATTTTTAACATGGACAAGGATAAAATAAAAAATAGATAAGGAATATTGAATAAATAGTCGTTTTTACATGCAACACCAGTGTAATTCCTTTGAAATGTACGCCCTTTATAGTACACAGGTATCGACAATTCTTTCTATTATCCCACTTCACTGTACATCATCTCCTACGAAAGAATTCTCCTCCTTTTTCGTTAGCTTTATTAACTCAAGAGTTTAATTAACTCATTAAAGCCCAATTTGCCCCAAGATAGGACAAATTAATTCTTCTAATCTTTTATTAGCGGTCAACGCAAAGAAATCTCTAAGATGAGAAATCTCTCACCTTAAGTTGACATAAGCCTTGGTGATCTTGTGTACATTAATATTTCTATCTTTTTGTGACTGTGTCCTGATGTCAAATATCTCTCATCAACTTCAAATTATTCTTTATTCAACTGAGTCAGTTAATCTGCTAAATCGTCTTCCTTTCCAGGATGTTAATAAATCATTATGGCAATCAGTATATAGTTTCATAAATGAATCTTTCCCTATGATTCTGATTAAATAATAAAGATATACAACATACATTATTTTCAAAGAAGTTACGATTTGAATTTAAATCTTATTTTGGACATTTTCCCATGCTTTCAGGCACGCGAAAATATTTCTTACGCTTATAGCCGTAATTTAGACAGTCTTCAGCACCACTTGATCCATTAACATCCATTACTCTAAAGATAGTTCAGTCACAAAAATTCCGAACATCTTTATTCTCACTAGTACTCGATCACCATAAGAACCTTATGAATTTCAGATAGTCTTAATGTGAGTTTATTACAGTTAGTCTTTTTTGCCTAGCACCTCAGGTGATCGCCAGAAGTCTAGTAGATGTCGGAAATTGTCGGTATGGCCGTCAGGCAATGTAATTTTGCCCTTAAGGGCCCCGGGGCCTAGTCAGTCCTAGGCGTTCGATTCCTTGAGCGTCTGCAATTTTTCCAGTTGGTCCGGCTGCAGCTCGTCCGGGATACTGGCTCTCCCTCCTACTAGCATTTTTCCTGGCATGATTTCCTCCTCCTCTTCCATGTCTTCTGTGACCTCTTCCGTCACTTCCACCACTGTTCCCCTCGACTGAGAATTTTCGTTAGTACTGGGTCCGGAAGTTGATTCCGCTTCGCTTCCAGAACTACTGCTGATTGGAAATGGTGCCGAGTCGGCTGGAAGTTCGTCAGTTGTAGACTTTTCTTCAGTTTCTTCTCCCTCCTTCTCGTCTAAAATGACAGTTGGCTCTTCTTCCTCTTTACATTCACTCTCGTTTGGATCCGAAGCCGCGCTTGAAGCTTCGGGATCGGCTTCAAAAGCTTCTGCAGACTTCGCTGACTCCTCCGGAGTCTCCTCCACTCCAGGGAAAGGATGTTCGATCTCTTCCATCGGAGTTGCGGCTGTGATCACGATCTGAGCTACTCCAAGACCAAAGTCGTCCGTTTGGTCAGCAGATTTGACATCTTCACCGGATTTGGGATCCTTTTCCGTCTGCGAATCAAATAAGATTTATTTTTGATTTGAAGATTATTTTTAGTAACTACATGTATGAATTGTGTAGTTCATATCGCACTAGATTTGAGAAAAAAATAATCATTTCATTACAGAAATAAAATTTGATTTTAATCTCCTTCGGAGATTTTATTATTAAATCATAAGAAACATTTGTAGCATTAATGTATTAAAAGTTTAATAAAAATATAATTGCATGCTTTTTAAAAACGAAAATATTAATACTAAATGTCTAGTCTATAAACATTTTTTTACATTATACCAATTTACCTTATCACCCGATTCATCTGATATCTCCACAACTGTGCAGCAAGTCATAATATTTTATTAAAATGAATAATACCTGCTATATATCAACTATTACCATAGCCCATTTCAAGAATTTTAATTTAAATTGTAAGCTCACCTAATATACTTGGCGTATCATCCGGTTTATCACCATCGAACTGTGAACCATAATGATCTTTTTGGTCTTGAGATAAATTTATTATGAATCCACTATCACCATTCACCATTGATTTTTCTTCTTGCGATTCTATAACAAAAGCACATGTAATAAATATGTAGAAAAATGTTTTAATTTTATGTATATAAAATGTCAATGAACAAATAAAAACAATTTAATAATATATATTAAAAACATATAATTATATTTTTTCAAGTAAAAAATATTTTAATCAACTCTACTTACAATTAGATCTAAAATATATCAATTAATTTGCAATTTATTAAAGACTTATTATTTTAATATTTTTTCTTAAACGATTATTTATTGGTGATTGATGATACGACTATATAGTAATTCTAATTACCTTCCATTTGAGCAAGCTCCTCTAGAAAAAATTCTGGTACATCTGGTGGAGTAAAGACTGGTGGCGCGGAACCTGGTGGTGTTACATTCTCCTGAAATGGTAAAAATATTATATCACTTTTCTGTTAGAAAATTAATAAAATAAAATAATAATCTGTAAGTTGATTTTTTAATTTATGATTTTGATTGACATAACTTGTTGATTAATATATTATTAATATATAATTTTGATCAAAATTTAGTTTTTACATACATCGATATATATATATATATATATATATAACATATATATATATATATATATATAACATATTTTTCTTACAATTTTAATTTTATTTTAATTTATTTAATATAACATTTTACACGTTGCACGTTAAAAATATTAAATAAATTAAAATCGAAGTTATTATAATTTTTTCATAATGTGCATTTAGTTTTATTTATGAATTTTTTGTTATGTATTATGTATGTGTGATATATTTAAAATAATTTATTCAATTCGTCACCTGTGGGGTCAAAGGACATCCGTCCGGACCGCAAGGTTCCACAACGAGAGAGGGAAAGAGACCCTGCTGACCTCTTAGCTCACCTTCCCACCAGCCGTCGTCTACATCGTGTGGTTCTTTTTTCAGTACTTTAACGATGTCGCCCTCCAAAAAGCTTAGCTCCTCGTCGCACGTCGCATCGTAATCGTAAAGTGCAATGCAGAATTGCTCAATTTCTATAATTTAATGTGTATATCATGTTATTTATAATTTTAAATATCTGAAATTTTTAATCATGTTGAAACAAACAAAAATTACAAAAGAATTAAATTTTGCGATGTACCTCCAACGTGATTTTGTATTATAGTTTCCGAAGCGATTTGCAAATTGGCATCGGGATCGACGGCGTCGTGATCATCAATGGTGTAATCGACGGATGAGAAAGAAATTTGTTGGACCAAACCTGGGCCCTGCGAAGTTAGACCGGTGGTAGTCTCAGGCTCTCTCTCTACATCGAGATAATTCTGAGGAACGAAACCTTCCTCTCCTCGGTAATTTCTCGCTTTTAACCATCCGTCGCCATCGCCTTCACCCACTACATCTAGCTGTTCGCTTTCCACGATAGAAAGCTCGTCGGGATTTTGCGCCTAAAAAATTTTTGTTTTTGTCAAAAAAATAATATATATGCAAAAAAAAACATTATTTTTAATGAGGTATCTAAACGAATCAAAACAAGACTTTGCGAATTTTTTTATGGAAAAACAGAAAGAAATAGTCATATTTATTCTATCGTAAAGATCGTACTTTTCTCTATTTTTTCTATTTTTTTCTATTCTATTATAATAAAATAAACACAACTTTTTTTATCTCTTTTCATTTTTCCATAAAAAAATTCACAAAGTTGGATTAGACATTGTAGCCTGTGTAGGTGTGTATGTCCCTTTAAGTGTACTTCTGATGCATGGAGTGTTATTAAATATAGTCCTGCGGAATTGTGCTTACTGTGTAGGAGTATAGAGCAGTACACTTGTATATGGGTTGATTAGAAGGCATCTCTGGTGTCTCGTGCGTCATTTCCTGCTCATCTTTCTCTTCGTTGTCCCAATCGACCGCCATAGGATCGTCCCAGCCTGCCGTCAGCTGCTCTATCCGTTGCTTCTCCTGCTCCAGCAATGCTAAAAAGATAATATTCTGTTTTTCACATAGTATATGTAAAATGCATGATATGCCAAAAATGCAAAATATGTAAAGGAGCAGAAGAGAATGTATCCTATATATTAAGAAAATGTCAAGCAATGAAAAGCGAAATGTCAATAAAGAAATTTATAGAAAAGGAAAGGGATTAAAATTAATAAAAAAAATAAAGAAATTAAGAAGAGAAGTCGAAGAGAAAAGTAGATAAATAAATACACAAAACAAGTTAATGAGAATAATAAATAATGTAAATAGGTATAAAATTTATACGCAAAAGTTATTTGCATACCATCAACCTCGGCACTGTCATGCCTCTGCCTATCTTCGGCTTCCTCTTCCTGCTGAGGCGCATTCTTTCCAGGTCGTTCTAAAGTCGTTAGGTCGCTTCCGCCATCGCCGTCGCTATCGTAGAATGAGTCCGATGATGGATGCTCCTAAAAGAAATATTGTATATAAAAACATTTCGTTTATATTAAAAATTAGAAATACTTTTTGCACGATTCTTTTGCAAGTTCTTATTCTTTTGATCATATAATGTTATAATTTAATGAGTACATTCATTTGATAAATTCTCTTCTGTAATCATCGAATATTGTTATTTAAGTAGTTAACGTTAGAGGTGAAAAATTATCAGAGTGAAAAAATATTTCGGAAATATTTTAATTTAATTAATATTTAATTTAATAGAAAATATTTTTACATATTTATATAGAGTATAATTTATACATGTCAAAAAAAAATTTAAATTATTATTTTTATAATTACCGCTGCACCAGATGCATCTGTTCTAACAGAGAGAGAACTAGCCGAACGCGGCATATCCTGAACGCTGAGTGTTTCAGCCTCTTGTAAGAATTCGTCTACGTTTACTATAAAATACGAAACAAAATAAAATGATATAAAATTGTAAATCGTTTTAAAAAACAACTGTTTCATTAAAAATAGAAAATATGGACGAACCTCCACCGTTTCGAAGACATTCTATTCTCGCTTCCGCTTTAAGTTTTGCGGTCTATTAGAGAAAAGGATATAAATTACTTATATACACGTATTATATTTAAATCTTTATAATTATCGTGTAATTAAATTTTTGGATATACGAGTATATTAAAATAAATAATTTTTTTAGAAGATAAAATTTAAGTCTTTTACCTCCGCTCGTCGAACAGCGTGTTTTAGCTCATCGATCTTAGTATCTAAATCTGGACCATTAGGATCGTTCGGATCAGTCTAGAAAAATAAATAAATTTAGAAAGCCATACAATTTATAATGTCAATTATAATAAAATTTTATTGCAAAATGTACAAATTATCATTAAATAGATTTTTAAAAGTATCGTTTTTTATTAAAAATATAGAATTTCAATAAATAGAATTTTTTAGTGAAACAAGAATATTATAATCAACTGTAATTGACGATATTCTTTTTTTAGTACATCCACTGACACGAACCTTCTGACCAGCATCTTTGAGTGCGTATAACACTTGAATTTTCCGATTATTTTCACGGATGCTGCTGACCTCGCGGGCAATTTTTGTCGACCAGCGACGCGCTTCTTTGCCTAATGTTGTCGCCGCTGAATGATCGGCAGTTACCCTAAATTCGTCAAAAATTTATCTATTTTAGATCATTCTATTAAAATTTAATTTTATATAAAAAGAAACTTTCTTGCAACGTAAAGTTAGCATTAATTGCGATAATTTAATATTTATTTTAAGATGTTGAAAAAATATAATATAGGTATATGTATATGATAGATACATAAAATGCTTTATAAATACATGAAAAAAATATAGTCTACAAACCTATCTACTGGATCGCTATCGCAAGGCTCAAAGTCGTATTGAATATGTTGCTTTAAAACGGGATAGTATAAACAGCAACACTGGATATTGTATTCCCTAGTGAGCTGTAATTCGACATTATTGCTTGTAAATTCTTTTCTAATTGTAATAAAAATTTTTAAAAAAATAATATCAATATGATGAAGATTATAGGATTAAAGGATATCAATTTCGGAACAAGTATGTAAGGAATATAAAAATTAAAATAAATAATAAAATAATGTTATGAATAACATTATTGATCTATTATGAATAATATTACTAATCTATTATACTGATATCAATTTTTAAGCATACCTGCTGAGCTTGATCACGTATCTTGCCAAAGCTGTTTTGAGTGGCTACACAAGTGAGCAACTCCGTGCGACCCATCAACGTTAAATATTCCGCTACCTTGTCGTAAACGCCTTGCTCCAAGTACTAAGAAACACAAAGAAATGCAGCAAATTGAAACCATAGACTTAATATAAAATAAAGATTTTGTAAAGATAAAAAAGTTTATATTAATAAATGTAGAACACTTGAATTTATTACGTTGATTTAGAAAGAGACAGATAAAACTATACTAAATTTATTCGTGTAAATAAATTATTTAACACTATATAATCTCAGTTTTTAATATTTAACATTTTGAAAACAAAAATACAATATTCTCAAAATAAAAATGTTCGTTCTTTTTGTATAGAACTGCGTATTTAATATGGAATTGCATGCTAAAATATTTTCTGATTTTTCTACAATCTTTCAATTTGCTGATGCCATCACTGTGAAAACTTACTTGCATGGTGCTCTGTAAATCGACTGCAAAATATCGGTTCTGATGGGCGTTGGCGGCGGCGAGGCTCAATAGATAATCATTGCGAGCACCAGTTGATTTTTCCTCTAGAGCATCTCGTTTCGAGCTCACCTAAATTGCAAATGAGGTTACTCTAAGCACAATCCTTATTATCACACAAATAAACGTGCAAAATTTCACCAATTAGTTTAATTATAAGAAATGTGTACATTTGTTTAAATAAATTTATAATTAAATATTTATAAGTATATGATAAATATTATAGTAATTTAAATCTTTTCAAAGACTATAAAAGGAAAGTATTAACAAATTCTAATTATTTCCTTTATTATCTTTAAAATATATGTTAAAAGTATTTAAAGTATCCACAAAATATTTGTTAAAAAATCATTATATTCATATAAAACTTCAAATAAGATAGAAAATATCTCTGAAAAGATCTCGTATGGTTTATATCTTAAAATATCTATAATAATCAATTGATTTTTATAGAAGATAACATATACCTTAGCACTATTTTTCTGTAAAGACGTTATCGACTGGAAGAAGGAACCCTTCTTCTTCTTCAGTCTGAAAGCATTGATTGAACATGAATTATTGCACTCGTTATTATGTGATACTGGTTTATGTAGCAAATGATAATGATAGCAGCATAAAAATAGAAAAAAATAAATCAAAAACTTAAAAAAATTGTTGAAACAAGAAAAGTACAATGTTGTTTCTTAAAAAAGAAATAAAAAAGAGCGCTTATATTATAAGTTTTTCTTTTTCTTTATATTTGTATCCAACCAAATTTCTAATACATGTATTTGATTGAGTATAAATATAAATATTAAATAAAAACTGATAAAATAGGCGTTCCTTTCTCTTCAAGAAACAAAATTGTTAAAATTTATATTTTATATAAGTATTCTATTGAACAAAACATTTTCATAAAATTTTTTCAAAAATACTTTTGTGATTAATTGAGACAGTAATTTAATTTTCAAGCAACTGATAAGTGAAACTTAATTTACATACTTTTCTTCGATATCTTTTGCTTTGTCACGCACATCGTGTGCACTGTGTTCTTCGTCAAAGTACAATTTCTTCGTCTTGTCGACATCCTGTACGCAAGTTTGGAGCTCTTTTTGTACTATCAGTAATTGGTCGATTGCCTAGAAATTCATTTATTATAGAAATTTATGAAATGCGCCACGTATATTTATAATATAATAATATTTATAATACTTATAAATTATTTATAAGTATAATAATTTATAACTTATAAGTATAATTTATAAATATTAAAAAAACTTTGTTTTGAACAAAATGTATATATATTTATGAATACTATGTATATAGAATTTCTTTATATACATCTTTAAAAATTTAAAACAAGTGTTTTTTTTATGTAATTTCAAGATTTTTCTTCTAACTTGTATAATTATCTTTATATATGTGTGTAATGTATATTAATCTGTGAAAAAATCTTATATCAATACCTTCTTAGAGATTTGTAATTTGTGCATCCTGAGGCTCTTGGCGTCATCCGCGATCTGCTGCTGGAAGACCTCGACAGCGGCGAGGCGTGCGCGGGCCAGCTTCTCGTTCTCTTCCAGCACGGTTCGCCACACGTTCCACATGTTCCTATAATCATTTGACCGCCTGCCAGTGTGGATTGCCATTTACCTATGACCCTTCTTCTCCTTGGCAAACTTCCCCGATCGATAAACAGCCGGGAATTGAAACCGGTACAATTCCGTAGAGGTCAAATTCCCGTGTTCATGTACGCGAAAATAATCCTTACTTTCATTGAGTCATATCGACTTATTTATTCACTCTTTTGTTAGACGATCACGTATGATGAAATTAGTGCACATAATTGGATCAATTATAACAAATCGAACATAGATTATAAAATCAATTTAATCTTGTTAAAACTGAATACTGTAAATGCGTAAAAATATTTTTTACGATGTAACAGAGATTTTCTCTATTCTATGTAAAACAGAAGAAGAAATAAAAAAGAGATTTTCAGTTTGCATGCTTTAATTACCATTTCTCTTCTGCTCCATCGACTTTGAGATCTGGTATATTCGGTATTTTTTTATTTAAATATGCAGATGATATCTTGAGTAGCGCCTGAAAAGTGAATATGTCCATATCACAATATTATAAAGAATTAATAATAATAAATATTATAAATATTTATAAAAAAATAAACACTTAAAAATAATTTCTTACCTCAGAGTAGGATTTTTCAATGGCAGATTTCTTTATCGTGAAATTACTGAAAAAACAAAAATCAATGCTCATTTGAATCATTAAAAAAATTTTAATTTATATAGAGCAATTTTAAAATAATAATCATAACTGCAGAATCCTTTAAAATATGAAATTATTTCCCTAAACTGTAAATTCTATTTAAAAAACGCGATATTGATGCTAAAATATTATTATTTAACGTTTAATATAATAACTCACCGTATGTCTTCCAAAAGATCGCATTCGTGCTGATTCTTCGCTTGTAATTTTGCCGCCTGCTCCGTGTGCACATTCTTCAGAAATTTCGCAAAGTTTCCCTTACAAACACAAAAAAATATAAACATGTTATGGTTCCACTTTTATAATTACAAGAAATTTTAATTACAAGTTATAATTTACTTCAAATTTATTTTTTACAATTAGTCAAATTTCTCTCTCTCTGTCTGTCTTTTTCTCCCATTTCTCACTTAAAGTGCAAATTGAAAATCAATGATAATTAATGCCACTCAACGATGCGTTTTAATATCATATGTAAAACTGTATTTATAGTCGTCTCTTGGTAAAGAAAATTTTTTATTTATCCATATGTGCATGTATACGTGTATAAATAAGAAATTCTTCTCCAAGAAACAAACACCGCCCAATGACGTAAAATAGAAACTGTAAGCTGTTATTAAAATTAATCATATTTTTTAAGCTGTAATTATAATCAAATATATTTTCTATATATAAGTAATTGACGGGTTTTCTACAAAAACCAAACATGTTTATTTTGAGGAAAATTTGGATTGTGGCGCCAAATTATTCTTTATCAGTAGAGTCATATCGTGACCAATTTTATTCTGACAAGTATCAAACAGAAAATGAAGAAAATGGAGAAATGTAAATAAGTAGTATATAAAATTTTCGCAGGAATTAAACAAGTTGAGAGATTTTTATTTTTTTTTAATGGGTCCTCAAAATATTATTCAAACTGGAAAGCTTATATATATTATCATTATATCTCTATTGTATGAGAAAAATTACAACATATATGCAAAAAAATACTATTAAATATTTAAAAAACTATTTTTTAAAAGCAATTTATAAAATTTTATAAAATAATAAGTAAAAACTCATTTCTTTATACTTAGATTTTCTTTCTTTAAACTTTATCATTAATAATATTATAAAAATATTAATTGTTATATAAGATAAATAAGTAGTAAATATAAAATTCTCGCAAGAATTAAATAAGCTTAAAAATATTTTTTACTCATTTAAATGGGTCCTCAAAATATTAATCAATGTCTTTAACTTTGTTCTTATACGTCTGTTATACGTCTGAAAAAAAATTACGTATTTCTAATATAATACATAGTTGAAGATTAGGAATTTCTCCACTTTCTGAAAATTTAATGTTTTAAATTTGATTTTTTTAGAAAATCTTCAATTGCAATTATTATTTAAAATAATAATTACTTATTATAAATATAATTATTTATAAACATATAAAAAAAATTAAATATAAATCTATAAATTACATATAAATTAGCATTTCGCAATACTTAATAATATTTATATTACACCCCCCCCCCCACACACACACACACACACATACATTCAGCGATATAACATAATGACATCCAGAAATGCAAATTGTCGGAATCTTTTTGCCGAAATCAATAAAAACATTTTCTTGAAATTATTTTTATCACTGTGCTATTTTTTGAGCATTTTCATAATTCTTATATAGTAAATTCCGTATAGACGTATATTCTGTGTGTCCACTTAATGTACGAGATAATATTGAAAGTAGATCGCTCGCGGAATTTCGACATGAGGGTGGTAACAGTGATTACGTTGGATGTGCCATTCGCGAAATTGGTCCTTCGCTTTATTAATTTGTTCTTTCCACTCTCTCTTTTCGTTTTTTTTTCTCTTAAGAAGCTTCTTCCCTTGAATTAACAAATTAAGACCGGAATAATTTCACAAAATTGTAATGTATTAAGTAAATAGATTTTTCTCTGCCTCTCATTTCATTATTGTGTATTACAGTATTATGTTACTACATTTTTATGCTTTTTCAGATTTTAATATAAAATTAATATTTTTATTTTATGGTTATTAATATTTATAGATTCAAATTCTCTCTTGCAATAATTCTTAATAAGATTTTCTGCAGGAGACTCGGAGAAAAAATACGAATCATGTAAATTAAAGCATATAGTTTACCATATTACCATATTTTTGTGTTTATTAATAAAAATATATTATTAAAAAATTGATACATCATTATTGTTTTATATAGAGAGATTAAAAGACCAACGAATAATACAAGTTTATTTTTCCATATAATCTCGACACGGGCAAATAATCCTTTACATTTGACACCCGATATAAGGTCGATTTTCTTGTGCGACTATAACGCAAGAAGATGACTCTTCTGTTTCGGACACACGTCGTCTGACGTAAAGACATCCCCTACCTACAGAGCATGGAAAGTCGATTCTACGAGATTACAACCCCCCGTTGGCTCGCGGGGGCGAGTTTTCTCGAGTACGCAACGACTTCCTCTTACTTTTCTCGGCGGTGGTTGCATGCTGAGGCGAGTTTTTCCCGCAGCGCCGGGGGCAGAGGAGGAGGTGAGGGCAGAGTTTTGCTCTCACTTGCCCTCGCTCACTCGCGGCTCACCCTCTATGCGCACACACCCCACGCATGCACGCACCCACGTCGTGCACCACTCGCGCGCCCGTACGCTACTGATCTCCTGCCCTCCTGAGGCTGCCGTCGCCGGGGGTAGTGCGTCCCTTATTGATCGTCCGATCCCCACCTCTTGATAGCGCCTGCGCCTCCCCCGGGTCGGCGAACGACTTCCTTTCCGACGACCTACTAAGCCTCGGAAAGAGCGTAGATGAGCGGGGTAGATAAGGAGAGAAGAGGAGGGGGGAGGGGGTGGTTGCAAGTTCTCCTGGTGATTTTAGTCACTGTAATTAGTGATTTAACATGTTGTAAATTAATTCGATCAACCGTACTGAATATACTTTGCAAAGAGGCAAAGTAACGATAAGGAGATGTGCTCCATTTGTATGGATGGGGTTGAAAGCTCCATCTACAATGTTGTTCGTTGCATATGTGTATGTGTATACAACATTTTAACAGTAATTTTTTAATATGCATTAATATTTTCTCTCAACACTTTCTCTTGAAAAAATAGGCACTCTCTAAACTGAAAGTCAAAGTCAGATATAAAATTGTAAAAATTAGTTCACAATATAAATTTCACACTTAAAAGAAATCTTGAGAGTTTAAAGATTGATCAAGTATCGTGAAATAAATTAAAATAATGTAAATATATGACCAATGTTGATTGTAAATTATAAACTTTTTTTTTAAATTATTAATACATCTTTGAATGAACTTTCTATATATTAAGAAATACTTTAATGATGCAGAGCCCTTTAAGAAACATTTAATAAAAGAAAAATGAGCGTTTTAAGGAATAAAAAGGGCAAATATTTATTTATTGAGAAAAGAAATCACGTATTTAACTTTATTTATTATAATAGTATAAAATGGGAAAGACCGATGGTAGTAGAAGATGCGATAATAATACATCGATCGTTTTCGCAGTTTATATATATATATAATATACAAGTAAATCTACGTATAAGTATATTATAAACGTTTATATACACAAAATTGCAAAAAGATCATGAAACTCTATGACAAGAGATGCTAGATGAAGAAATTCACATTTAGTCTTAATACAAGCCTTTTTCTTAAACAGAGTCATACATACCTCGAAGGATAACTGAACGATATTGGTTAATTAATGTTAAAAATGTTTCTTCGTACGTCTTTCGTCTTTAATAAGTTATATCTAGATAGCATTGCATTCAGAATACAAAAAGACACCGGGAAAAAAGTGAAACGTTGAATCGTGAAGACTGGAGTGCATAGCGCCTTGATATATCTTTCAATAAATCCTGGTTTTAGTCACACGGTCGTACAAATCACGTGATAACAAAAGCCTAAAAAAAAACCAAACAATTAATAGTAAATTACAACAAATGGAATTCTGTCTATAAAGTAATGCAATTAAAATTATTTCTTTTCGTAAATCTTTCGATATAAGTTTTTTTTTTCATGAGATCGCATAAAGCGGCATTGTAAGAACAAAAATTACCTTATAAATAAACAATTTGCTCCGTTTTTCTAAGCTTTAGAATTTTCAAGATGTACATCTCAAAAAATTTCCAGCATACAACATTCTTTATATCCAACGTATTTCCAAAGTCTTCGGGATTCAATTTGTAATGATTCAAGTCAAATGCATCTCAGTCTTTTAAAAATCCATTACACTCCGGTTTTCAGAATTTGATTCTGATTCGTCAAGACGAAACTACAAGATTTTCTTCAAGAAATTTATAAATATTGTAAATATTTTTTAAAGTTTGTATCCAAGATCTTTTTCAGAATTGCTAAAAATTCTAGTCTATTTCCGTCTTTTATGGTAAATCGTCAGATGGTAGCGGTCCTAAGTCTTGATCGCCAGGTCCCATTGGTCCATCTACATCGGCATCCGAACCCATAGGAAGCCCGACCACTTCTGGCTGGGCGACTGCTCCTTCAGCGACTTGAAGAAGCATGGGATTTCCAGTAGCATCCAGAACGGGATCGGCCGTGGCTTCAGCGAGATTTGTCACTGACTTAGACTTGACGCACTGAAAGTCAACGTGACGGCTCTTGGCCTCTTCCTTTTCCCAAGACATGTGGATGAAGGGTCGTTGAACATAATTGTAGATGACCTCAGCGCGGCCACCGGCGCGTTTCTTCACTTTCTCTTTGTAAGTCGGGTAGCCCTCGATACCTAGACGAATTTTTTTGAGACCACGTTCCTTCATTACTTGCTTGGCAACGTCCCGATTCTCGATATACTTGAAAAAGCGATACATTGCCGTACTATTGACAGCTGAAAGTAAAAAGAAAAAGGGATATAATAAGGATATAAATAACTGATATCTGATGAGATCTAGTAGATTTTAATCTTTCGAAAATGAAGAAAGTTAAAGTAATATGAATTAAACTATAATCAAATAAAATCATGAAATACATATGTATATCTTTAACTCTGAAATATCCTATATCGTTCGTAATAGACTCGTCTTTAAAGAATATTATGTTTCTTTTATGTTTATGGTATTTACGGTTATTATGACGGTTCGCTTAAAGTCTACTAGTTAGAGTGGATACAAATTCCAGGTCGCTACATAAGTTCCTCTTCCTGAGTGTGTGAGAGGTTAAATATATGAGGCGCATTACAGGGTCGTATTAATATCGCGAGCTACCTTGAGCATTCATTGTTGAAGAAAACAGGCGGAACTAATGGAGATTATGCACCTTTAAAGACAAAGCTAATCGATTTTGCACTGAACACAGTGATAATGCATAAGATTAACGCTTGTTGTATTTTGCAACTAAAAAGGTGCACGTATTTTCTTAAAGCTTTTAAAGGATACTTATACTTATAGCAAATTATACAAACTATATCAAAAGTATATACAAGAGATTTTTAAAAAATTATTTTAAGTGATTATACGCAAAGTATTTGTAATGTTTTATTTATTTGTATAAATATTTTTATAAATAATTTAAATAAAAATAAGCTGCAAAAGAGAGTATGACATACTATATAAATTTAGTGTTTCTATATTAATATAAAACAACTACGTCATAAGTTAAGAACAAAAAGCTGATTATTTATTTTAGATTTTAGTCTCTTTTTACAATAGAGTTCTCAATTTAGAGACATCTATGCCAAATGTACAAAAGATTAACAATCTTATTTACTTACTTTGAGAATATTCTTCTCCCATTTGGGGTGGATACTCCTCATCCCAGTCGACGACATCGTCTTCGAGCAGGACGACAATGTGACACTCGCGATCGCCACGTCGCGCACTATTCACCATTAATGGCAAAATTAAATCCTCTAAGAATACCTCGAATTGGCAACGTGCACCTTCATTCGATAATTCGTGTAGCAATCCTCCTGTAACAATAAACTTGTTAGTTTTAAAAATCCTTACAAAGAAAATTAATTATTTCGTATCAATTTAACTTTTCTTCTATTTATAAATTCAATTTCCTGACATTTTATTTAATTAATTCAATTTTAATTAAAGTATTCAATCTCGATGAATCATTACTTTATATACAAAAAATATTCATTATATACGTTAATTATTCTTATTATTTTCACTATTTTTATATTTTTTATTACTGTCATATAAACACATAAATACTATACATTGATTGCTCTTATATATTTTAAAAAAACATACAAAATTTTTCATAAAATTTGTAAAAGAATAACTATAATATACATTATAATATATGTTATATGTTATAATATATAAAATTAATAAAGTAATATATATATATATATATTTTTTTTATAATACTTACTAAGATTTTGGCATTTTACTGTACTAGCATCAAAAGGCACCAACAAGTAGTCGCAAGCTTCTCGTAATTCTTGAACACTTACAGTCGGGGGACATCGAATTACTCCGCCTTTATAATACTCTAAGATGGCGCGAAAAACCATGGCAGAAATGCCTTCGGCGACCTCGTACTCGCCACGTTCATTAGGTTGAGCATATTCTACGCCCGAACTGAACATACGACCCAACATTGTATTGGGATGTGCTGTAAATAAAGCCGGGTCAACAATAAATCTGAAACAAAACAAAAAAATTAAATATAAATGGATTTAATAAAGAAAAATATAAATCATTAAATGTAATAAAAGAATTACTGAATTGAGTTTAGTAACAATATGTTTACTGAGATGTACAATAACGACCTCAACATTTTTAGTAATATAAAAGTAGCTCCCTAGTTTTTAACTGACTATCAGAGAAAATATCATTTTTGTATTATAATATAATATAATTAGAACATTAGAATCCAACTAAAATATACAAGATATAAATAAATGTCAAATATTCTAAAGATGTTTTTCCATTGATAAAAAAATATTTGTATGGATTTAGAAACGCTTAATTTTTAAGGGACTAGGATTGGAAAACAGTGAAATATATCTTGAAAACAAAGCAATTAATTTTATGTCGAAATATATCGGAATGTAATATAAAATATTTCATAAACTACTAACTTTTTATAACTCTATTTTAGTACTTTTATATGGGGAATAATTAGTCAAATCATGTAAAAAAAAATCGATAGGAATACATGGCATCCCTAGAATTTGACACTTATTTACATTCTGTATATTCTAATTTTATATTTTTAATTAATGTAATATAAAAACCATTTCATATAATGCACGCACGCACATATTATTATTATTATTATTATTATTATTATTATATTAATTAGTGTTTCTATTACCTGGTATTATCGACGATGAGAGTGATTCTTTCATCGCTAGCTGGTTGATTGCTAACCCCGGTAGTAGATGTTGTCGCCGCTCCTCCTGATATTGTGTTATCTCTGCTACTGTTTTGGTTTTGACTTTGATTCTGTTTGGCCACATTTACGTTCGCACGAATTCTGCAGGGAAGATTATTATTTCTCTCTTAACGAACACATGTGATAACATTTTTTTTAATAGTGTAGAAAACTTTTTGGTAGATGCACAAGATAATATGGTATTAGCATGGTCTATAAAACCTACCTTATAAATTGCGAAGCCCGGTAGCTTGATTTCGAGATTTGCAGACATCATAAGAAAAAAATTGTTCAAAATAAATATATAGTTAGAATTTAACAATGTTTCTTTTATTTAATTAAAATAAATAAAATGCATGATTTCTATAATACTTTACATTAAAAAAATAGAGAACTGGTTGTTACAAAATACCTTGTCATTTTTATAAAGATAATAAGAATTTGCAAAAGATAAAATAGAAAAATATTTTTTATAAAAGAAAGCAATAAAGTTATTTAATATAATTGTTAATTATATATTTGTAATTTTTTAAAATGGTAATTCAAAAAATTTAATAAAATAAAAATTATACCATATTATCGCAAAATTACTGAGTTTTATTTCTTTAATATCAATTTTAGTCAATAAAATTTCTCAATTAAATACAAACTTCTAAATTGTATTTTTTTAAATTAGAAAGAAATAAGCGCACAGAGAGAGAACTTTTGCTTCTATCTGTTACGTGCATTTACCTGTTAATGAATCTCGTGCTCTGCGAATTTCTGCCGGAATTGAAAAAATGACAATGCCGATCGCCGCTGCTGTCCCTTTGTACCAGACAAGATTTCGGCTTCGACGAGCCACCACAACTATACATGCACAGAACAACCACGTAATCTTATACTAATTGGCTACCAGTACAAGCACTTGTGACATCTCCACTATGCTACTTTATAAAAATTTGTTGCTTCCGAAACATTTCATATATATATATATATATATATGTATCTTGCAAAAATGCAAATGGTGCAATTACGTTAAAGCCAAATTCCTAGGATACAAGAGAAAATGACATAAAATGTTTAAACTTATGATATGATAGATTAAATGTTATGAAAATAATCTTTTTAATTTATAATTATAACAGATATTTTATTTGGCAAAGTCAATTTTTGGATGCCTAAATCATGGAAAGTTTAATTTTGAAATATCTTATTGGTTTTAAATAGAGTCATTAAGATCAAAAAATGTTTTTAAAGAAATTATATTATTAATCATTATTCTGCGTGTACACGCGTGAATATACGTATACATAATAGATATTTAAAAATACAGAAATATAAAGAAATGTATTGCATTGTGTGGAACAAGAGTTCGTACTTTTAGTGAGATTCAAGGACAATGTTTAGATCTTTGTATAATACATAGATTTAATCACATATGTGTCGTTACGAACTTTTATTCTAACTCAATATATAAGGTGATAATGTTGGAATTTCTTTGAAATAAACACGTATACACGCGCATATACATATATGTTGTATATAAATAGAAACAAATTCTATTCTATGATAATATATGGAAATCTATGGTAAAAAAGCAGAGTGCTGGCTTTGCAAAGTTCTCTAATGCCTTCATAATGTATTATAAAAAACATGATATTTCTTTATTTTTTATATAAAATTTTTAAATACATGGTATAAAAATGCTGCAATAAATATATTTAAAATGAATTAATATGTTAAGGAAAATGTTTAATACACATTTAAAATACATATATAATATTATATTTCAATATACCATATAAAAAATTCCCTACAAAAATCAAACAAGTTCAATCCTGAAATTTGGATTATGGCGTTAATTCTCTATCACCAGTGTCACATCGCAAGAAATTTTGTTTTGTAAAAATCAAACATAAAACAAGAAATATAAATATAAATAGTTATGTATAGTAAAATGTAAAATTTTCATAAGAATTAAACAAGTTCAAACAAAAGATTTTTTTTTTCGTTTTCTTTTCTTGGTCTTCAAAATAATAATCCAAATTTTGTTCTTACCCATTGTATGCCTGGAGAAAAATTATCATATTTATATAATAAACAATTTGAAGATGAAAAGTTTTATTTCTTAAAAATTTAACTTCTTAGATTTGTTTGATTTTTGTAGGAAACCTTTCATTCAATTTATACTCAAATATAATATATTTATAACAACATACATAACAGTATTCTTACATATTCATGAAGTACCAAGATACCAAGGACAAAATTTCATTGTGTGTATATTACACATTTTCTTCATTTATGTATCTCTTACATGAATTTAATTTTTTGCCAATTGGCAAAATGATGTGTAAATTTATATATAAAGAATAATTTGCATGCAAATAATGAATATTAAGGGCAAACCTAAGTGCATGCTAAGAAATCTAAGACATTGTGGAAACTAGAGCTAATCTCCTTTTGTTTACATGTATATAAATGGAACAAGTAGACTTTAAGTCATCTAAAATCTAAAAATGTCAAAATTAATAACTTTTTATTTTGTAATACAATGGAAACATACAATGGAAACAATTTTTTCAATAAATGTGTTGCTGCGTAAGTTTATTCTCTTTAGCTAAACTTTTTACACAATTCATCTTTTTCTCTCCAATGTAAAAAAGAAAGATGAACCATGCAAGAAATTCAAGCCTTACATAAAAGTTCACAGGCATTCTGTTGCCAAATTTAAAATTGAACAAATCCAATTAAAATTGGATTAGAAAAAATTTGTGAATTACCTCAGTCTGTTCTTGTACAAGCGATGCCTCCCTCTTCCATCAGTCTCCTTGTAATCAGTCTCTGTGTCACTGCTGCTGTCTTGCACATAATTGATGCGCTCTAATGGATTTGACATGTCAAATCTGACAAAAAGTCAAAAATATACATAGAGTAAACTGACACTGTCCCAACTAGGAACTTAATCTTAAATGCTTTCTTGAACAAATAAAATTATATTATTACATGTATATTTTAATTTTGAATTGTTAAGGAATCCACTTATTGTTATAACATTTTGTTAAAAGTATAATTTTAATCTTCTAATAAAAAAAAGCATTTAAAATTGGATTTCTAGTATGTTGATTTGTGACACTGTGTCAGTAACTGGGCCTTTTATCTCATGTAATAGATAATAGAAAAAAGAATTCGCAATCTTCACTAAACTTCTTTGCAAAATATTGAATCAATGTTTAGAAAAGGTAATATACTTTATTTATTCTAAAAAAAAAAGAAAAAATATCCCTTCTGGTAGATATCCTAACCTTAAAAATTTATTTTTACCAGCTGCGTTATTTCCATCTCTCTCTAAATTTTATACATCTTTTTTTATAATGTGAAGTAACAATTTCAGTTGTCATTTTCACATTCTAATCGTTAATAATTTTATATAAATAAATTCTACGTGTATTTGCCAAATGTAAGAGGTGTTGGAAAGTGCAGTGAGAAGCAATGTCCGCTTTCAACGAGACTATTTAATCTTCTACAACCGTCTTTTGAAAGAATCTCGCCACTTGTATCAATATATGTCGCATAATACAATAACGACTACTCACGAGCCTGAGATCGAGAGAAACCAACCGAGCCGTTTAAAAAACCTTTTCGTGGACTCGCAGATCTCCAGAGCGTATGAATCAGCACGAATTCGGGTTAACCCGATGACAACGGCTCTCCAACTGACGGTACAATACAATATAAATTTATTGGTATTTGTTCCCCAGTGTTGGGACGTTTCGACCATATGATTATCAATGATTATATGAATGATTGTCGAATATAACACAAATCAAACTAGGGAACACGAAATCGGTATGAGAAATACAAAAATGTTCTTGGAACACAAAAGATGTTGTGTCGGTCCTCGCGGGATCTTCAATTGACAAATGTGTGTAACAAATTTAACTACACGAATATTTGCGCATACCACTACTGTGACTGTGGCCAATGTTGATGGGAGCAAACTGCCTTTTTTGTGCATGCGCACAGCGGTACTAGGGACATTCAGTGACATGCATTACACGCGTAGGGCAAGCCTGTCAAACGTGCTGATTGGTTGCAAAATGGGGAATCTCTGGGGATTTGGAAACTTCTCTATCTCACAACCAATCATCAACGTCCGACAAGCTTACGAATAACGCAAGAAATATTCTGTAAAAGACAAGTTTGGATAAGTTTAGATATTGTGGTTTGACTCCCAATGTTATTTTTTATGCTAGTGTAAACAAAACCGCAAAATTAGTGTCATTGTTTATTTTGGTTTATTTATAAGCAAATTTAAGTAAACATCGTTTATGAAATGTGCACTCTTTCATAACGAAATATTACAACGAAGTATAAAAATACACTTTCTAACATAATCTATGTTCAAGCCCGCTTATGTTATGTCATTTATCTCACGAAAGATGATCTCTAATGTATTGAGCGTAATTGTGGGTACCTGTAGTTTTGTGTATACTTGTTACATCTTGTGCAGGCTAACTTATTTCCTGTCAAGTCATGGCGATAACGAAAATTCATATACAGCGTCAGGTACATACATTTTTGTCAAATAATTGTACTGATTTCTAAGATTAAACTTCTATAAGTTAACTCAATTGTTTTCAGATGACAATGCATCCGAATCTACCTTATGGTTTCTTCTAATAGATATGTTGCTCATTACAATCTTTTCTTTCCAACATTCTCTTATGGCAAATGAATTTGTTAAGCATACTTTCTGTAGACTGCATATTGACCATCTTAGCAGGAGTATTTACAATGCCTGCAGCTCGGCGAGTCTTCATTTCTTGATCAACAATTGGCAGTGTATCTCAGATACAACACTCTGGAAGTTTGAGACTTCCAATGATGTGGTCTGGACAATATTTTCTGGCTTCCATGTGTTTGCTTGGAGCATTATTTATAGTGGTTGTATCATGATGGATATCGCTGAGCTTTGTGGTCTCAAGCAAATATGGTACAAAGTATCCAAAATAAACAGCCCATTGGATAAAAAATCCAGAGAGCTACGCAGATATATGAAACACATGAGGCATCCAAGTTTTACTGGATTCCTTGCAATTTTGTGGATTTATCCTATTATGAGGTGAGATTTTGTGAAGTTTAGTTTAAATCCATATATCTGTAATAGTTTACTTATATTTTATATTTTATATATATATATATATAGATTGACTGAAGTTTAGTTTAAATCCATATATCTGTAATAGTTTACTTATATTTTATATTTTATATATATATATATATAGATTGACTGAAATTTATTATTTTTTGTAATGCTTAAATTGTATGAAATAAATCTTGCAAATAAATAAAATAAAAAAAACTAAAATAAATTTTGCGAATACTTTTTCTTTACAGTGTGGATCGAGTGTTATTGGCCACCATATTGACAGTGTATATGGCATTGTTATGGACAATAGATTCCGAGGATTATAATTATCACGTCAGATATTTTAGACAAAAACAAATAGAATTGTCATAATTACATTTGTCATTTTACTCCATCTAGATTTCTTGTGTCTAACATTTTTTTTTTTCTCATTGATTTCGTATGTGTGTATATATATAACAGATTAATATAAATTAATGAATATTAAAAACATACGTACCTACATAATAAGAGTTTTATATTTTATTTAAAAATCTCAGATTGATATTGTATATATATTAATGTAATTAACTTTGTCAAAGTTACAATTAATAAATAACTTTGTTACTTAATAATATAGCTTTGTTTTCTATATATTGATTTTTGTTTTTATTTAATGTAATAAAATATACGTCTTTATAGTTTTTAGAATATTGGATGATTCAATTTTAATTAGCATCATTCACATAACGGCATAACTCCCTTCAGTCAGTTTGAATTATTTTTCCGTTTTTTTTTATTGCCATTTTCTGTAAAAATTATTGTTTACAATAAAATAATAATTTTTTTTACAAAACATTTATGAAACAGTTATTCCGAAGTTAATGTATAATAAATGCATTTGATATGAAACACATCCGGTATTTCTGAAATGGCGGTGGTTTGTCCGATCTCTCACTTGAAGTCCTTAGCAAATCGAATGCACTATTGGTTAGTCCAATTTGCTTGCAGTCCAGATATCCAATAAGAAAATTCGTCTCCTAGAAACTTCCAACAGGAAATATCAGACTGACAAGCTAGAGGAAGTTCCTCCGTTTCGTGAATGTGTCGCGCGTGTGCATCTCGCGCAAGTATGATTCGTGCTTTCACAGATTCTATGAGAGTGGTTGTGTGGTGCACGTAGACACGGCCTGGCACGTAATTCCGTGGATTTCTCAACCGTTACCATGTCCTCAGGTACGTTCTCGGTCGGCGCGATCGCGAGTCCCGGTGGAGAACTATTTTTTCGTTGTCCAAAGCGATTCCGGGGCGTTGTCCGCGCCCCCGTTCTCGCCTTGCACGTTTGCACCTAACCAAACTCCGCGCGACGTGGTCACCATGCTTTCGATATTACACGAGCTGCTAGGCGCGTTTCGCGCCCACGAGGGCCGCGACGGTATATTCCTCTAACGATACGCTCGCTGTATGTTTTACAGGCAAGAAGAGCAAGAAGAAGAAGGGAGTGACCGTCGATCTATGGTCATTCCTGGCCGAAGGAAATGGGCCGACTCCTAATGTTCCGATGAAATCGTCTAATTGGGCTGATGATGTGGAGGACGACCATGGTAAGTTGAATGGATCATCTTTGTCATAATTTGAGATCAACGATCGAGTGTGCTTCTTAGTTGGTTCTATTAAAAAAAAAAATACATAGACCTTTGTACTAGTTATTAAATGTATTTGTGCATCAGTTTGCATTAGATTATATCTTTAGTATTGTACATTATGCTTATATGTATTCTTGTGCAGAATGTATAAAAAATTATTTTACCATGTTACATTTGTTATAATGATATTTGATTACTTGGAATTTTAAATAGTGAAAATTAGTAACTATTATATAATTCTTTGTCATAATTAATTTTTTATTAGTACTTGTGTAATATAAAAATATGTATCTGTTTTCTTATAATATTGATCTGCTTTCTTATTGTATCAATTAATTTTACAGAAGGATTTTCATCAAGGAGCAACAAAGATCCGGTTATATTGCCGACTGCTCCAAGAGCTGCACGAGGACCAGGGATTGACGAAGAAAACATCCCTACAAATCCTCCTTATGTAGCTTACATAAGTAATCTGCCATACGATGTGGATGAAACTGATTTGGCTGATTTTTTCGCAGATATGAAGGTCTGTTACTTTTGCAAGTATATTATTTTATCATCTATATTTCAGGATTATAATATTACATTTTATAAACAATTAATATATAACAACATAATATATGACAATATAATAACTATTACAATCACGTCACTTTATATATTTTTTAATTATAGATCTATAATATATATTATTGTTGATGATTATGATTTTTTCTGACATTTTTTATCTTTTTTCTAGTTTTAAAAATCAGAAAAAGATAAAGAATAAATTAAACTAAAATTATCAAAGATAATCTACACTGATTGCAATGGACATTATGTTTTCAATATGAATGACGATTTCTCTATAGTTAAATATTCTAAGCAAACTTTTATTTACATTTTATATATAAAATTCAATGAGTCCCAATAAACATTTTCATAATATAATTAATATAAAATCTTACTATATTTTAATTGTACATTTTGATAAAGAAACAAAAATTTATTTACTTTTTTTATAAATCATGCATTTTTTATGCAGATTTCGAGCATGCGTCTGCCAAAAGACGCGAATAAAATTAAGGGCTATGGCTATGTGGAATTTGAAGATCGCCAGAGCCTAATTGATGCCCTTTCTATGACAAATACGGTAAAAACAAATAGTACTTAATAATACTTATCGTTAAAAAATTACGTTGAAAATAATGTCATTTATCTTTCCATGTAGACCATCAAGACGAGACGAGTGAGAATCGAAGTCTCAAATAGCACCAACGATGATCGTCGAGGTGGTAGGATGGGCAGGGACAATCGTCGAGACAATTATGACGATCCAGAACGCACATCCGGCGACTGGAGGAGCGGGCCGCGCGAAGATCTGTTGGACACAGAGTCCTATCGCAGCCGATACGATAGAGACCGATTTGACAACAGAGATCGACGAGACGATAGAGAAAGTACAAAAATTTTACTTTTTCCTTAGGTTTAAATAACCTTTAGATTTTTGACGTTAGCCATAAAAAAAATATACGAGGTGATTTTCGGGATTGAACCTGGGACTTTCTGATTACAATCGACTGTTTTCGCACAGAGCCACGTGTTATCCCATTTTAATAAAGATAAATTCTCGAAAGATCATCTTACAATCGAGAAATATTTATTTTTTATTTACCAGGATATGAAGATAACAAGCCAGGTGCATGGCGCGAGAGAGACAGCAACGATAAAGGATCCTCGTTTAGAGAAAGGGGTGGCTTCAGAGATGATAGCAAGGACAGGGACAGGGACAAAGACAGGGACTGGAATCGCTTTGGTGATAGAGGGAGAAGCAAAGACAGAGATGGAGACAAGAGCAGTAGTTTCGGGCCACGTCGCAATTACGGTGACTCTTCCGATTGGGATCGCGATCGTCGACAGGACCGAGATCCGAAACGTAAGTGTACAATTGTTTGATATAATACATGAAAGATATATCTCAATTACCGATATCTTTATTCAATTATGCTTATTTAGCCGAGTCGCGACAAAGACCGAAACTGCAACTACAGCCTCGCACGAAACCCGTCGAGCCCATCGTAGTTGCGGAAGATTCGACAGCTAAGGAAAGCACCGACGAACCGACGAAATCAACGACAAGTTCAGAATCGACTCAACGACCGCCAGCTGCTGCGCCCGTGCCAGCAGCAAATATTTTCGGTGCTGCTAAACCTGTAGATACCACTGCCCGCGAACGAGAGATAGAAGAGCGTCTCGCCAAGTCTTACGCGGAATCACGATCCCGAGAAGAAACGTACGTATAGTGTACAGAATGTCCCGAAATTATTAGATTAACACACATTTTGCTCGAAATTTCCACAAATTAAATTATGTAATTTTTACATAAAAAATCTCATGTTGTACTTTCGTTAAATTTGCATGAGATGTATCTATTCAAAACTTTTGACGCGTTTTCTTTCCAGGGATACTAAGGAACGCAGAGATGGTACTTGGGGTCGACGTAATGGCGTAAGTATTTTGAATCGAGCGCAAAGAATATATCTGTAATTATAAAAAGTAAAGTTAAATAACTTCCGTTTCCAGGAAGGACGCGATGATAAAGACAAGGAGCGCGACAAAGATAAAGACAAAGAAAAGGAAAGAGGGCGGCCAGCATGGCGATCAGAAGAGGATAGAGGTGCTCGACTTGAGAGGTCTGCGCCACGATCTCAACCGACTCCTACTCGTTCTGGTAAGCTACTTTCGTTTTTAAACTCTTTCACAAAATTTATTTGAAGACATGATATATGAGACTTATATTTTTAAAGTAGAGGAGCAAAGTGGATCCAAATCATCATCTGCTTCGCGTTCTGGACCACCGACATCCAAAGGACCTCAGAAGTCCATTGAGAAAGATACTCGTGCAGCGGAAAGGTATCAACGGAAAGAAAATATAGATATTTTATATACGCAAGATTTGAATTTACCTGTATTTTATTTACTTTTGCTTGCAGGGATCGCAAAGATAAAGACAAAGAGAAAGATGAAATCAGTAGAATGCCGAAAGCTAAGGACGAACAAGCTCCAGTGAGTAGAATTAATTAATATTGAAAGTATATATCGATTAATAGTTGCAGCGCATTAAATTTTCTGTTTTCTTTTTAAAAAGAATTTTGTAGCTTCCAACAAATATTCTATGCTACCTGATGATGTGGATCCCGACAATTTCGATGAATAGTCTTAATTGATTACAATTTGCATCACACATCTACTAAATTGTGCCACATGCAATACACAATTATGCGTATTATCATTTGTTTTACTTCTATTATTGCATGGATTTGTCGTAAACCAGGTGTTGCGCTCTTGGTATTACTTTATTGGAATTATTGTTGATTTGTATTTAATCTCTATTTTAATATTCTCAATAACTATATTTCTATATCAACTTATATATTTACTTCATTTTCGGCACGAAAAATTTTGGCATTGTTAAGTCACAATGTCGCAAATTTCTCGTGATTACCGAGTGAATTACATCAAACTTTTTGTATGATTCCAAGAATAATTACACTGTATATGAGGTGTAGCAATTGGAACTTTATACATTATACTTAATCCGCTGTACAGTAATTGTACGATACGACTCGTTTACATGTAATATAACAATGCCAATATAGAAGGAAATTAAAATAATAAGTATATGGGAACACAAATGTTACGTTGCACTTTAATTCCTGTTTCTCCCCGCATTAATTCTCCTGTGCATTCATATATGTTGGAAACAATTTGAAATCGAAAGATAAAAAAAAATGCTTGTAAAAATATATACGTAGAGACTTGACTTGACGCAAATATGCTTTTATAATAAATGTTCATATTGTTAATAATCATATTTTTATAATAATTATATATGTATAAAAATTATTATGTATTTATACATTCTCAGAATATATTATATATACATGGTACATTATTAATTCTAACTCCTACTGCTGTTGAGTAGTCTGTGCTAATTGACGTAATTGCTTTAATACAGTTTCAAGCAATTTCTTTTTATCCCTTTCGCTTTTCTTTAACACAGAGAACACCGTTTTCTTATCAGACTCTTTCAACCTGTAAAAACATGTCTGCTGATAAAGAAATACACAATACACATGCAAAATGAAAGTACAGATAACATATAATACACACTTTTCCAGCAAAAGCACAGCCATATTAGGAGTTACTAAATCATATTTACTAGAATCATGACCATAATCATGAAAGTAAGTAGGCCAGTCCCAACTCATAAATAAATCTAGTAACTGTCGTAACTGTGAGAAGTATTGCAACAAGGTTCCTTCTGGCAGACCAACAACTGGCTCAGAAGCAGCAAATTCTGAAAATTATAATAATTTAAATTTTTATGTTCTCAAAAACATGTTTTATGATAAAATAATATAATGAAAAATATAATGATTTACGTTCGCATTGTATCGTATCCAAATTGACTTGTTGCAATGCGCCCATAGATATCTGTTTTACATCTTCGCTAATCAATATGCCTAATATGGCTTTTGCGATGTGAGAACATGCGGATTTGCATGCCACTTGAGCTACTTCATCCTGAGGTATTAATTATCGATTATTGTCTGGAAATCACACATACATACAACTGCATTGTATCGCAATATTTACGGGTAAATTAGTGAAACACGTAAATGTGCTCTGCAAGAATGCAATAAGATCTGTGATGAATCCCGATGCATGTCCTTGAGGTTCCGCCAAGTTCCAATCGTAATTTTCCAACTCTAAAAATTCATCCAGCTTATTCTTCAATTTATCACAAATCTGCTTTTCGGCATCATCTCGTGCGACCCGAAACATAGCAGATTCCACACCCATGCAACTTAATTGGCCTTGATGCGGTGTGCTAAAAAATTTAGATATACTTAATGGCTATTTTACTTAATACAAAAAAAAGTATTAAATATTTACCCAGTAATATTAGTCACAAATTCTTCTAAATACTTCGTAGACTTCTCAAGATAGCCTGTATTTATTATAATTTGTACTACTTGCAAGAGTGCTAAAGATGGTTTACGAAATAAGGATGACAAGCATCCGCTAAACGTTCTTGTTAATAACAAATTTGTTGATTTGCATATCATCTCATCAATCTCTGTTTGCGTAAAGTTCAAGTCCTCTGAGAATTTTAGACAAGCGTAAATAAATTCTTTTACTTGCTGATAAACCTTTGGTACCATATCGGAAAATGGAAATTTCTTCGGAAATTCAGCTTTTTGCAACTCCTCATCGTGGTAAGGAAATAGATTTAAAACTTCGTCGTATTCCGTTTGCGTTGTAACCTGGACCAAATGACTGAGTAAATAAATAATTTAGAAGACAAATGTTTCATAAGTATAAATGATAATTACTTGAATTGGCAAGAAACTATCTTCGTCCAAAATATCCCTGAACACTTGAACCCAATGTTGCATCAACACTTCGTTGTAATGTACTCTAATTTCTTGTAACAAATCACATAACTGTTCTACGGCATAGCCGTAATCCTATTTATACACAACAGGAAAAATAGCTCAAGTTACATATGCATATATATGAACAATGGAAGATAAATGCACTTTTGCTTACCCTTAGAGTAGTATTGAATAACATAATAAGATTTTTGATTTTTAGTATAAGTGTAGCGTCTGTACAGTAAGCCTTAAAAATTTATAAATTTTCTTATATTAATTATAATTGGCATAAATTATGACTCATAATATAAAATATAACTGCATGTAATAATTTACCGAATGTGTACGTAAAGCATTTACTATGGTGGACAATGCCATGGTCCAAAGTTCATCCAAATACGCGCGAGTAGCTAATCCATTACCTGTATTCAATATATGATCCTCTACCACAAAGAAACCAATGATACCGTGTAGGTAAGTTTGATATCCGACTATACTCTCGTGCTAAAAGAAAATAACTCGTTACTGAAACATGAATACAGACAAAACAGTATTCGGCGAGTAAATTTACCATATTGATGGGTGGTTGCAAAACTAGCCTAGCTTGCTGCTTTCTTTGTTGCCTATAGTACGTTTTAAAAGTTTCTCCTTCCCGGAGCACAGTATAAATATGCATACATCGATATACGGGACTGAAATCCATTAAATCTTGGGCGCTTAGTTCCTCCTCGACTTCGTTTGACTGATTCATGTGAGATCTTTTTTTCTTTCTTCCTGTGATTTCTGCCTCAGTCGCCAACTGTTCAGCGGTCTAATAAAACATGTCAAAATTGATAAATTATATATAAATAATAGGTCTGTCTGAACACATGTTGTACAGGATGTTCAGTAATAAGTAAGAAAAAAATTAGAGTGATTTTAGATGATAAAATAATAAAATAAGAAAAAAATAAAAATCAATAAAAATTACTATTATGGCTTTATTTTTTGATTAAGTTTAAATATTCACACGCTTTAAGCAGTTTTTACATAAATGTTTAAACGTTTATAATTAAAAAACAAAATCTAATTATTTTTTTATTTTTGATTTTTATTTTATTTTACCATTTAGAATCTCTTCTTAAATTTTCTCCCATCTGTTGCCAGATACCGTGTATAATATAGATAAGTAAAAATTTTTTTAATTACTCACATGCCTCATTGCAACTTCTCCAATTTTTGGCGAATGTTTTCTGATATTTTCTAGAAAATCTCGTAGATCAGACATAGATGCATCCTTTATATTCTCGCGCAATCTAGAACAAGAAATACAATTATACAATATTTTTACAAAAGGTATACGATAATACTTGAGAAAGATTTTTTCAATCAAACTTACTGTGGAATTTGTTGTGTGATTTGAGATGAAAACCTATAATTCGTAACTTTCGGTAGATCATGATGCTCCAACTGCTCCAGCGTTTTCAAGGCTGGATAATAACGTTTATCTTTCAATTGTTTCTGTAACTTTGCATATGCGGCTAAGACAGGAAGGCACATAGTGAGACTGTCTACAGCAGCTGCCATGTTGCTTTCGATTTTACGAGCTTTCACAAGTTCCTCGCCCTTCTCAATCACTTTGGTGGATGTAGCGGTGATGCATTTATCAAGCTCCAATATTTCTGCCTGTATAGCAAGGTTAAATAAATCATTAAAAAGTGTCTTACTATTAAATATTAGCGCTGTTACTTCTGAGAACTTTGAATATTCAAACTTTTGAAGTTTAAGGTGCCTTTGAAGCTTTAAAATACATATATTCATGCAAATGGTGAATTTATTCAAGAAATGCTAAAAATATAAATAAAAAGTATATATATATATATATATATATATATATATAAGAATAATAAACTATTAAAGCTTCAAAACTTAGACCTTTTAATATTTTAATACTGAAATTTTAAAGTTTGAATGTCAAAGTCTTTAAAGCAAATCAACTAGTCCTATTAAAAAGTATTGCTGTGTCAAAGTTACATTGAATGTCAGTTACTGTTGTCGATTATTTTCGAAGAGTGATAAAAACTAACATTCAATTGTTGCGCCTGTGAGCGAACTTGCAAAAGCTCCCGGATAGAATCAATAAATCCCTGATAGTGATGATTGCACATCCTTTCGATGTCCTTGTCGTGAGCTTTGATACGATCGTCGAGCTTTTCCATAAATTTTTGATGCTCGTGGCCATCGTAAATCGCTCTGCAACATAAATCAAACATGATAATTTCTGTTGTCATCTTTTAGTTGTAATCAAATTTCTTAGTTACACGGCTCATTATTTGCATTCTAGATAGCTATTATGTTCCACAACTTCCTCCTTAGGTGAAAAGTAAAATAGTAAAAATTTTCATTTTTTATATTTTTATCCTAGGCAAAAAATAGCATGATCGCCACTTTGACAATACCTGAAAACGAGACCAATACTATTAGCGTCGGTTGATTCTATCTCATAAAGTAGATACTCGTGCTTCGGCACCATCGACGCTAAGAGATTCGGTGACAAATTAATTGACATTTCGAGTCGCGATTGTAAATTCGCTCGAGGGTGTGAGTTATACGCGGTGGGTACTTCTGTAATGTCACCCCTCTTTAAAACCACCCCCTCGAGTGCGCATATGCGAACCACGAGCTCGTCGCATCTGCGTGAAGGGGGTGGATTTTAATTGGATGGGCGCGTACTTCCTACATTTTAAACCTCCACAATCCCATTCAGTTAAATTTATTTCGCTTACCGGAACGTTGGGCCCAGATAGTCGTCGATGCCCTCGATCTCCTGGATCAGAATATCGTACCGCTGCATCACGTCGCCGAATTCGAGGATAGCGAAGCTATCAAGTGACAAGTTTGACAAACTCGACCGACCACGAGTGTCTCATCCACGTCAGACAGCGTTTTTCGAGTTACGGCTTTACTATTTATTGTCAGCTCTAGTGGCAACGGATACACCATGTTATTCCAATTTCATCTTTGACGACAATGATCTCATAACTCATAACAAAAATACAGTTTTCTCATAACCTATATCACCGAAGTTTCTTGCCGTTGAGGCGTCGTTTTGCACTTTTTGCAACCACGCGGTGCTACACCGCCAGCTCGAAGGCCTGTTCTTTTTAGCTAAACTAGCTGCACTAGTTCAGAGTTTATCTTTCTTCTTTTAACGTGAAGGGAAAAAGATAAACTGTGAACTAGTGCAGTCAGTTCAGCTAAAAAGAACAGATCTGATGAATTAAAAAACTCACTCTAGCTAGAGGAACATGAGGTTATAACTAGGAAGTTGTCAGCATTGCTCAGCCTGACTGCTATATATATAGAGCTTTATGACGACGAGCCATACGTCAAAGATGGCGGAACTGATTGCGATACCGTTGAAGAAGCCGTCCGATGTCGATGTCGTGAAGCCGCTCACCAATGTCATCCGATCGACATACAGCGGCACAGGTAAAGATTATGCGGACGCCATCGCAGAGTTCAGCAAGCTGCGGAACAACGCTCTATGGCGTGCCTTCGAGAAGTACGAGAGCTCTTTACAGGTTATCTACAGGTACATGAGTCATCTTTCTATCTCAATTATTCTTTCAATTATTGCGTGCGACGGCTGGACCACGTCATGATTTCTTAAACGGAACGTTCGACGTATTTCGCTCGTCGTCTCTCCGCGGTCCCGAGCCGTTCACATCGATGAATTCGTGGTGGGTAACGAACGATATTCGATCGGCTCGATTTATCTACATAAAACATGATGGAATGCTCATGACTCTTCCTTCTTCTCATTTCTTTTTTTTTTGAAGAGCAGTGTTCGTAGCCAGATCTTAAATTAAAGATCAGATTGGATCTTAAGTGGTCTTCCGTCCAGTCACTGTAAAGACTGCACAGCATCTTGAAATCGTACTTATGATAATTTAAAATGTAAGATTGGACTATGAATATCACCCTAAAATACTTTAAAAAAATTTAGGAAGTCCAAAGATCTTTGTGGATTTTATTAGATTTGAAGGTTTAAAAGTATACAGATAAAATGTTATTATATATTTTATCACAGTTTGGCTTTAACAGAATTTAATTCTTTGTGTAGAGCAGATTTAAAATTGAAAAAGATAGAGTTAGATCTTGGAAATATATGGAAAGAAGATCTTGTTATTTCCTTTAATTAAGAAGTTTGACAGTCATCAAAATAATTTTAATGTATTAATAATTTGTTTTTTCACTATAGAATTGGGTGATGTAAATAAAGTTTTTGCATAATTATGTTTTATATTTTATATAAAAAATTTGAAATGGAGCATTATCATATGTCTTTATTTGCAGCTATTATGATCAATTATGCGCTCTGGAAGGGAAAATCCCTGCTCATGAATTACAAATACCATTCAAATGGAAAGATGCCTTTGATCGTACGATTTTTGGAGGAAAACTTAGTTTGAGTAAGTAAAAATGTAGTTATCTTACAAATCTTTATGAAATTTGAATCGTTTGAGAGCCATTTAAAGCAATTGGTAAATATATAGCAGTTTTGAGTAATCTTTAGATTAAGATTGCATATTAGAATTATAGATAAGATAAGGTGATATGTTTTACTGGAATTTTTGTATGTCAATAAAAATGCGATCAGTATTACTTTTAATACTGTTTTATGTAGCGATCAGTACATTGGCATACGAAAAAGTATGTGTGCTCTTCAATATCGCTGCTTTGCAAAGTTCTGTGGCAGCTACCCAGTCCTTGGACAGTGATGAAGGATTAAAGCTGTCAGCTAAATTATTTCAGGTTCGCATTTTTGTCCTTCTACATTATTAATATTCTTTATGATGTGTTTAATGTTTATTCATTCTTCTCATAGCAATCGGCTGGAATATTTAATCATCTGAAGGGAAACGTTATGATGGCGATTCAGCAAGAACCGACACCTGATATTAGCCCAGAAACACTCGGAGCGTTGAGCGCTTTAATGCTCGCGCAAGCACAAGAGATATTCGTTCACAAAGCGATCCATGATTCCATGAAGGATGGTATTGTTGCTAGACTGGCGGCGCAGGCGGAAGAACTGTACGCGGACGCTCTGAAACTATTCCAAAAGGAAATCTTTCGTGCGTTTTGGGATAAGGAATGGGTGCCATTGGTTAGTACATTGAGATGATTTACAGAATCACTTTTATACATTATTATAAATAAATGTTATCACAGATCGCGGGTAAACAAGCTGGTTACCGTGCCATGGCTGAATTTCATCAATCGCTTGTATGCAAAAGTAATAAAACTATTGGAGAAGAAATTGCTAGATTGGAGGTAATTCCAATATTATCTAAAATTATTTATTTCATTAACGTTTTCATTGTCATTGACAATACGTTGATATTTCCAGCATGCCGTGGAGTTGTTTAAAGCTGCTCAACAGAGATCGAATAAACCAAATCTGTTCCAAGATTACGCCAACAAGGCACAAAGAAATCTGACAGAGGTGAAGAAGGATAATGATTTTATATATCACGAAAGAATTCCAGATATTAAGCATGTAGAGGCTATAGGAAAAGCAAGCGTTGCTAAACTACTTCCGCTACCTGAAATATTTAGTACCGATTTCAAAGGTTTGCGATGTTGATTTTGCACGAGAAGACGCCCTTTTCATAACGTTAACTATATTGATACATGTTCACAGATTTATTCGTCGAGTTGTTGCCCCTTAATGTACGCCACGCATTGTCGGCCTACGAGAATCGTCGTAATGAACTCGTTAATTACGAAATTTCGAATCTTCGTGAAATGACTCAACTCCTAAATAGGTACATATTTGAAGTATAATGCGATTTTTATCGTCGAGCCATCGATTCTTCATTAAATATTTTTATTGTGTATGTAGCGTTTTAGCAAGCTTGAACTTGCCAGCCGCTATAGAAGATACGAGTGGTACGGAAATACCACAATCGCTATTGGATAAAGCAGTTCGCGTACGAGAATCAGGTGGAATAAACGCTTTGGAAGCATCTATGAGAGAATTGCCGGATTTATTGCAGCGTAATAAAGAACTTTTAGATGAGGTAAAAAAGATGATGCATATTTTTTTTTACAAAAGTTCTTTAAAAGTGTTGCATTATTTTTTACATCATCTTTTACAGTCTGAAAGAATGCTGCAGGAAGAACGTGAGTCTGACGACCAGTTAAGAGAGCAATTCAAAGAACGTTGGAAGCGGACACCAAGTGCCCGATTGACGGAACAATTTACTAACAATTTACAAAAATATCGTGAAATTATAAATAACGCAGTTTCTGCTGACAAGGTAAAGATTCAAAGAGAGAAAACAAAACTTCATTAATCTTACGAGTGTTCCATTGTATTGATCCGTACATAGGTAGTTCGTGAGAAATATGAAAGCCATAAAGAAGGGATCGAAATCCTAAGTTTAGATGAGGACGAACTTTCAAGTGCTATTCCACAGGGATCTGCTCTCCAAGAAAGTAATGCTGTTATGAAACTTAGGAAATTAATGGAAGATGTAAGTAAAAAAAATTATAAGGACAATCGCAATAAACGGATTTATACATTTTAATTTTTTGCATTTTAATTATTATGGAGCTTTTTTTTTTTGTTAGGTAGCCACATTGAAATCTGTACGAGACACCATCGAAAATGAATTTAAATTCGCTGCCAATGATATGAAGACAACGTTCCTTTCGGCATTGGCCAAAGATGGCGCGATCGATGAACCAAATATATCTGTCGAGAGTTTGGGAAAGTGTTATGGGCCTTTGCAGAAGCAAGTACGAGAAAGTATAGCACAACAGGAAAAATTAGTTGCTGAAATTCAAGTATGTAGCCGATATTAGTATGACGGATTTTTCAAAATCAGAGGTGTGAACAAGACGGAAACATGTACAAAAATCTGCGATTGTTTTAGAGTTGCCATACAGAATTTACAAACGAGCAAGCTGGTAGCGGCAGTGCGCGAGAAGCGATGCTTTGTAAACTGGCTTCTGCTTATGATGCATTTAAAGAGCTAAAGAACAATCTAGTAGAAGGGGCTAAATTTTATAATGATTTAACGCAGGTACATTTATTTCTCTTACTATTTATGTTTGCTTTTACCTTTGTCGACGTTATTTAAACAATTTATGTCTTTCGGTAGCTACTCGTGGTTTTCCAAAATAAGATATCCGACTTCTGTTTCGCACGAAAAACTGAAAAGGAAGAACTCTTGAAAGATTTAACTACGAATTTGAGTCAGACCGGTCCCGCTACAACACCGAGTATTCCATCTCATCACGGCAGTGGTATGGATAACTGTTACGTTAATTGATTTTGTTTACGCGTGCTAATTCGAGTGAATATTGAACTCTCTTTGAAAAAAAGGTCCTCCTGGCATAAATCCAACAGAAGCCGCCACATCGTCGCCGCAGCTGCCTTATCCAGTCCAACATCAAGGTGGTATGCCTATACCTTACGGTGCTGCACCGACAACGCCGTATCCTGTTGTAACCGCGCCGTATGCTCCTCCACCGTTGCCGACGACGTACAATCCATATGCTACAATGCCATATCCTACACAAGGTATAAATGGAGATCTCGTAGTTTTATCTGTAATATGTTCAAAAAGCATATATAAAATTGTTGATTTTTTAGGAGGATACAATCCATACCAGAGTATGCCTCAAGCTCCATATGGAGGTTTCGCTACGTTACCACGTTACGGTGGCACTCAACCACCACCGCATGGTCAAAACCCATGGTAAACTATACAGACAGGCGGTATTAGCGTATACTGCGATTTGAAATATAATCGTATATCACGCATATTTTATATATAAATTCTAGAAAAAACTGCAATTAACCAACATTGGGGTGATGATGTTGCGTGTAATTCAAGGGAATTTGCGTTTACTAATTGTTACACGTTTCGCCGTATCGAGTCCTTTATCTAGTACAGATTGATCGTTGATATTTGTTACGCTTTAAGCTTCATCAATTTTGTGTAGAGGGCATATTATCAATTTATAAATATATTTTGTAAAATAAATTGAACATATAGAACTTATTTTCACCTAAATCACCTGGATCAAAAGATCTCGATGCGTCGACTAGCAATAAAATGACTTTCAAGTACGCTACGTTGGTACAAAAGCGCGTGTATTACATTTTTAGTGAAGATATTTGTTATAGTAATATATGATGTATATCTTTTGTACAGGATGTATACATCGTATATAAAATATTGCATAAAACGCGAATGCAAATTGCAAAAAATTGCAATGAACAACATATATATATTAAACAAAGCGTTTATACTATTAATTTAAACAGACATTAACCAAAAGATGGTTAAACGAATTCATAAATCTAAAATTTTATGGATGTTTTTTCATACCGATATTTCTGATATTTATCCCAAACGATTATTATGATAACGATTTATACAGTTAAAAAAATATTTATATTTATATTGATCATACAGAAACATTGAATACATCCTTACAATATTTAATCTATAAATAAATTTTTTTAATTGATATTTTTATAGATAATATAATAGAATTTTAAAGCTTTACATATAAAATATTTCAAGCGTATTTTTTAATCGTTGACTTAATTTATCATTAATTTTCAAGACCAATTTTGTCGGGTGCCTTTGCTAATCCTATGAAACAGAATAATGATTTGAACTCTATAAAAGGAATTTATATTAGAAATCTAGAGAAAAATTTTGAAAAAAAAAAATATATATATATATATATATCCAACACAGGAAAGAGAAAGAGGTTGAGATGCGATAAATAGATACTTTCATAAGAGTATGTAAATATAGATAAACATTATTGTACATTCCAATGATGAAACATGTGCATTAACCACAAATGTATCGAAAAAGAATTAATATATATTGCTCCAGCATTATTATGACATTATTGATTCACAAATTAATAATATGTAAGTGATTGTACATCGATAGCATGATCATAATATTAGAGTGCTCAACAGCATTTGGTATTTGGTACCATAGATCGATTATCTGAAAGAATTTGCATGATTGCTAATATTTGAACGATTAAATAATGCAGTACCAATTTTACACTTTAGTACTAAAATTACACATACAATAATTAAAATTAATTATATTAATTTAAAATTGCATCCCATAATATATTCATAAATAATAGAAAAAATGTACTGCAACAATATTATGTTAGATATGTACGTTTATCTAAAAAACACCTAACAACAAATACTGCATAAGCTAATCGTTCAGACTTTATTGATTTAAATAACAGTCACAAATTGTATTTTATTAATATTTCGTTGGTGTCCATAAGCAAAAAGAAGAATGTGAAACGCAGATTAATTTTTGGAGTGTTGGCTGCTGGAGCTGCTTGATCGCGAGCGACGTTTAAATTTCGCTTGGCTCGTGTCCGGTACATTATCATTTCTCTTATACTTATTTTTGTCGTAGCGTGAGTTAATATCGTTGTCCTGATGGGAATTAAAATTATTCCGACGTCGATCGTTGCGTTTATCATAGTACCTGTAATTATCTCTTCCGGGTCTGTAGGATCTGTAAGAATCTCGCCTACGAGGAGAATAATTTCTCCGATTCCTTCTATCACGACTCGTTCTACGATCATAATCTCTATCTCTCGATCTTCGACGATCTCTTGATCGAGAACGTCCGCGTCTTCTGTTCCTATCTCTGGAGTCACGTCGGGAGTTTCTATCGTTGTAGGATCGGTCGCGTTTGAATGGCTTCTCATTTTTATTATGCTTATTCTCCTCCTTGCTTTGCACAACGTCATTTCCCTCTGCGTTATCATCTTGCGCCATTTTAGTCATAGCTGCTGTCTCGTCTGTCTGATCGTTTTCTTTATTCTCCATTAATTCTGTCGTGCACACATCTAAATCTGGCATTTGATCATTTTCATCCGGATTCTCTACGAATCTTCTAATTCTATCAGTTTCACGTTGTTTGAACTCTTCTTCTTTCTTGATTCGATCTTTTTCTATTTTCTGCAATACAAAACAGCACGTAGAAATAACAATTATGTGTATGTTATACACACTTCAATACATGTACGATATACCTGAAATTCATGCAATTTGATAGTACGGTTTTGAGCTTGCTTCCAATGAGGTGGTGTTGTACTTCGGGAACGACTTCGAGAAGGCGTGTGATATCGCTAAAAATTTATTTTAAACGTACATCTGTAATTGAAGTTCGTAGCAAATGGACAAGATAAATCAACAAGTTAATAGACGAAATCTGATGCGCACGCTGCATTCTTATCTGTTCATTAATTATATGCGATTGATGAACTGAATAATCACGAATACGTAACAGATATCAGCATGTACTTTACAACAATTAAATTTAATCACTTACAAATATTCCTCTACCCTTGAAAACACGGCCAGTCTTTCTGTGAGATCGCGCGCGATCTCTTCCATAATGCTGTCTGAATTCCTTCTGATTTGCGTTATTGGTGGATCCTGCTCTATATAAAAATTTATTTGCTGGTACTTCTGGAATTTCATCGGGATCAATTTTCGTAACGGACACTAGCGGATGAGGTTCACCCTCATCTTCCTCGTTAGAATCTTGAATTTCACCATCTTCTGACTTTGCTCTCTTTTTACTGAAAAAAGATTGTGGTTATTATAATTATCGAATATTTGGAATTTGTAGTTTTTCTCGCGCTTGATAACATACCTTTTCTTGCTCTTCTTTTTCTTTTTCGCCTTATCAGCATAAGAATCAGATTCTGAATCTGCCGAACTACTTTGCTTTGCTTCTCGTTTTTTCGCTGCAAACATATATATATATATATATATATATATATATACATATATACATACACACATAGTAATCCATTTATCAGAGAACTATGATTTTTCTCTATCCCGTATCTGTATTTGGAGTATAAAAAGCAATTATACCTTTACTTTTGAGCTTCAAAATTAATTCGCCACAGTTCACAACCTTAGCATCTTGCAATGGACGTGACATTCGGTCTACTGGAAGTCCTTCAATATGCGTAACGATCTCTTGCCCAGACACTACTTCTCCAAAAACCACATGGACACTAAAACGAGATATTTTCATATAGAACTTAGGTTATTTAACACTTTGCGACTATAGTAAAATCAAATTTTTCAACCTCAATGTACACTCACTTGTCGAGGTGAGGCGCTGGTTGTGTTGTACTACAACAACAAAATATGATTAAGGGGATGAGAGGTGAACAGAAAGAGCCAGAGAGCTTTCATTGGTCATTTGTGTTGTAGTAGTGGTGTGCAGACCCCCTCACGACTACGCAAAAACATCGCTAAGTTATTCATTCCTCCAGAATGATTCTTACTCCTATATCTTTTCAACATCTGCCGTGAGTTCGCCGCATAAATATTATGGGAGCAATACTGTACATTCGTGTGCAATTTAAATTCGCTGATTTTCACCACATAATTAAATCTGTCGATTATCTATTTATATATACAATAGAATCGCTACAAGGATTAGCCTCATATCCCTCCCTTGATTTCCCATATTTATATTTAAGTGAGAGTTCTTTGGTCAACATGATTAAATATTAATGTTGTGTTAACTTTATCATGATTTACATAGAGTGCCTAGTTAATGAAAAGAATTCCAAAAACTGTTTTAAAGAGAAATCTTTGAATAAGGAATGTGCACTGTATGCATATTAACCACATTGTAATATCTTGCTTGCTACCTGTAAGATACCTCTAAGGTACCTGTAAGATTTTGCTAAATATATAAATAACCACATAATATGTATAACACAGTAACAATGCTTTTGTAATAAAGAATAATTATAATTAATATATTAAAATTTACAGATTTCTCTTAAAATTTACATGTGCATGCATTTTATAGAGAGCAATAATTTTTAATATTATTTTAATGTACTTACATAAAAAATTGTGAGCCATTGGTATCTCTACCGCGATTCGCCATTGACAATAAAAATGGCTTATTATGTTTCATAATAAAGTTTTCATCTGCAAAAAAAAACCAATGCTTAGAAGTTAAAAACAAATTCTAGATAGTTAGAAAGTAAATTTATCCTATCTTTCTTTTTTATTAGAAAAAAATCTTTATGAGAATATTTATTCAATTTTATAAAAAAATTTTAAGAATTTTCAGATTTTTCAGCAATTTTATTCCAAATTCCAAGTTAACTTAGAAAAAGTAAATTTAAAAAATTTTTTAATGTAGTTTTAAAATAAATTTATTTTATATTTAATATTTTTATACAATCACAAAAAAGTCACTTGAGCTTTGAATATAGAATCTGAGAAAATATTACCAAGAAATAATATGATGTAAATATAGCTTTTGACAATCTATCAGCAATATACAGTAAAAAAATAATTTTCAGAAAAATAGATTAAATTAAAAAGTTTTCAAAATTTTCTTGAGTACCAATAAAATCTCCAGGAAAATCCATAACTTTTAAGAAAAAAATAAACTCTCTGAAAATTCCAGGATTTTCATGATTTCTTTTGGTAGCAAACATCCTGCATTACAGTATATTGAACTAAATTGCTATGATATTAAAATATCATATATTTACCTGCAAATGTACCACCATAAATCGACTCGCCACCTGTCCCATTACCTATTGAAAAATCTCCACCTTGAATCATGAAATCTTTTACAACCCTATGAAAAACAATGCCTTTATAATGCAACGGCTTGCCCGTCGTTTTCCCAAGTCCCTTTTCTCCTGTACATAATCCACGAAAATTCTCACACGTTATGGGACAAGTGTCTGAAAATAATTCAAAGACTATTCTGCCCATGGGTAGGCCACCGACCTCAACATCAAAAAATACCCTAGCATTAACCATGGCGAGAGGATCTTTGGATTATCTGTAAATGTTAAGATGTGAGCAATTAGCATAGCATGGGATATTCAAATTATATTATAAAATTATACAAATATTTATATGAATTTAGCAAGATACAGAGCTACAAATTGATTTTAAAATTTATTGTGTACATCTTGTTCATTAATGAAATAAATAAGTACAAGTACAAAATAGAAGATTTACATGCAAAAAGTAAAATACCAAAGCATATATCAAATTATACATTGAAGATTAGAATTCAAAATGAAATTCTGATCAAAATTAAAACTTTATTTGATAAATGAAGTCTAATCTTCAATTCTCAATCTTCAGTTTTCAACGTGTAATTTGATATGACTTAAAACTGTTACTACCACACCTACCTGAAAAAAAAAGAAGAGAGATATTCAGAATATTAAAATAAAATAAAAATAAAAGAATGAAGAAAAGATAAAGCAAAAGAATGTAAAAGTACACGCGTCAGTATATCGAGAAATAATCACGACAAATCCAGTCAAGATCACAGTGCATTAAAATTAATGCACAGATTGTCTTATCCGGTATGACTCCGCGATTCCGTTCGGCGTGTCGAGAATGGCGTCCACGCGTACTGTTGCACGTGTCGCTTCATGTGAAAACGATAAAGACAATGACAAGAGAAAGTTTGAGAGGAGACGGTAATAACTACCGATTTACTCGCGCGAGTCTGTGCAAATCCTCCAAAAAATTGGATGGAAAGGTTAGAGGTTTTATAGAACCGTATATGCTTACCTCCTCGGGATATTTGAGATAGTGGTTGAACTACCCTTGACACGAATCTACGGAATGTTCTCAACGTCGTTAATTATCCCGATACGTGCGTACTCGATTCCCGAGGCTCGACGACAAACATCGAATTAATCAAATATCTCAATAAGACGGTGAAAAACAGCTACGTATTAACAACTTCCACGAAGAGCGCAATATGGTCCGTAAAGTCCATATCACAGAACGTTGCATAAAGCTCGTATCAGACGGTCGCAGAAATCGGGACTTCCATTTGATAACGTTGCCACCGCTATTCACAACGACCGCTGTTTAGAGATTTTCGTATGGAACAGCCAATAAAAACATTTTATATGAAAATTAGTCAATTGGCGCGACGTGGGCAATTATTATTCAGAACACCCTCACTACCACTGATTTTGCTGAAATTAGTCTAATTCGACGTGTTTTTACATGAAACAAATAAATGTAGTAGAAAAAAATATCGCTCTGTTCCGCGAAACCGCGATTAATAATAGGTTTGTTCGAGTTGCTTGAAATCCCCAAAAATTTTTGCACTCGAGATGAGATTCCGTTTGTTTTCTGTTCCTGAACTCCCTAAATTAGTGTGCACTTAAAATGAAATAGATATATATTTGATAGTTAGCGAAAGCAAGAAAGAACGTTCCAGTGCAGTCTAGTGCAGGAATAGAAAACAAGCCTATAAATACGTATTCGATCGTAAGAAAGAGAGAGACGACAAAGAAATTAATTCAAAAAGGGCAGCAACACGAACAGGGGGTCGATCATGAAACTTTTTCCCTAAGGCAGAAACGTGAAAAGTGAAAAATTTCTCCATTAACTTCAATGGTAAAGATTTTCACTTTTCACGTTTCCGCCTTAGGGAAAAAGTTTCATGATCGACCCCCAGGCCTAATAGCGTTTCTGAGTGCAGTGAGTTTAAAGCGTCGTCTACAATACAGTCGTTACGATGTTACGACTCTGCGACGGACCAATCATAGAAGAAAAAATGATATATTTTCTTCTTTGATTGGTCCGTCGCAACGTCGTAACATCGTAACGACTGTATTGTAGACGACGCTTAAGGCTCAATGCACACAGAACGCGTCAACGCGTTACGCGTGGCGAATAGCCAATCATTTTTTCGTTTTTATGACAAGAAATAAGAAAGCAAAAGAATGATTGGCTATTCGCCACGCGTAACGCGTTGACGCGTCCTGTGTGCTTTGAGCCTAAGCCTAGAGGCTTGTTTTCTATTCCAGCACTAAACTGCACTGGAACGTTTCTTCTTGTTTTCACTAACTTTCAAATATATATCTATTTCACTTTAAATGCACACTAATTCAGGAAGTTCAGGAACAGAAAACAAACGATAGGTTCAATGTCCAATAGTCCGTTCTAATTGGACGATTCTGGCAAATGGCGTCAAATCTGGGTTAAAACCTACTGCACTCGAAATCGCTATAAGTTTCTATACTACATGCTATGCATTTTGGCTGCGTTCCGATATACACTGCAAGTACTGAAAATCTATAGTTCACGTTACGTATACTATAGATTTTCAGTACTGGCAGTGAATTTCGGAACGCAGCCTTTGTGTGCTCGAGCTCATCACTAAAGTCCCTAGAAATATTTCTAGTAAACGGCAGAATGCGTTGCAAAATTCATCTAGATGAGGATGCGTATAAGACTTTCATGCGCAGGTGTGCGCACTGCGCAGGTGCGCTTGTGGTCAACCTACAGCGATGTGTCATGGGATACTCAATTGTTTGTAAATATTTTGCATATATATGAATTTTTTTTTGCATATTTCACTTAACGCGACGTGAAGTTCGATCCAACGGCACGGTCGTGATATTTCCGTGCAGAAATCGCAGTTCGCAGCTTGTTGCGATCGTGAGTTTACTCCAATTTGAGGTCCAGCTGATAGCTTTGTTTCATTTCGAGTGAGTCGTGGAAATTTAGAAATTCGATACAAATTCTTGTAGATTATTTGTTAATTCCATGAGCTGAAATTGATGAATACGATACGTTGCCTTTTTTACGCAATTTTGCTATTTTCTTCGCGATGTATGATATATGAATCTTACATGAGGGTCAAGTTATAGAATTCAGATTTCATAATCTATTAAATATATCTAAAAGAATAGCTTCCATAATTACATTTGTGTACAATTTTGTATTGAAATGTAGAGCGCAAGCAAATACATAAATAGAGTGATGGACATCTGTGCAAAATACACAAGCATTGTATCTTGCAGGTGTATGGGTAGCTTAAGATTAAGAAAGAACAATGTCGATGTCAGCGATTACGCCTCGGAAATTGCCAATCTTTGTGTTTCCACAAAGCATTACATTCTATTTGGACGACCAATCCACCCACAAGCAAGTGTTAACTTTGTATAACCCATATGAATTTCCAGTTAAATTCAAAGGTAATTCTTTGTTTTCTTCTGATGAAAAGATCTTTGACTTTGATTTTGGTTATTTAATAAACAAATCCTGTTATTATAGTTTTGTCTACTGCGCCATACAAATATCAAGTGGTTGATCCAGAGGGCGTAATAAAAGCGAGTTCCTGTGTAGATATTGTCGTCAGACATACAGCAGTTTTGGCGACTAACTGCAATGTGATCGACAAATTCAGGATACAAATGTACGAATATCCTAATAAGCAGGTAATATTTATAATATAAATAATTGAAGGAGGTGATCATTTAGGTTTTAAAGTCTATCAATATTGCTAGATAATTGGAAAAAGAGATGTAGAAGCTAAACTTCTTCCTGGAATAATGGATACAGCTGGACGAGCGACACCAGATCCAGACATATTTCAACAACTTCCAATAAATGAGAATAAGCAGCAGGAAACATATGCACTTATAAGCCGAAATAAAACTATGGATCGTAAGTAAATATCTAAAGGATTGCTTTAAGTTAAGCTTGTACTTTTTTTATGTAAATTGCAGCTTTTTATATGATATATAAAAAGAAAGTGTAAAACAATAGAAATTTTATATTTGCATATTGCAAAATGATTTGTGTTTACGTCTAAACTGCTATAAATGGAAGCTACATTGATATACAAATTTGAAATAAATTGTTGTCGATTATAGTTACAATAATGAATTTATCCTCGAATAAATTATTATTGCACGTTAACGGTGCTCTAGGCGGTACAAATCACGTAGCGCTCATCGCAGGAATTATATGTATAATTGGATTACTTCTACCTACTGAAGGAGAACAAAATCATAGGCTGCCTGATTATCTCCATCTCTCTGTGAATTTTAAACTAATATTCTCATTTGTATTAGGTAAGTGTATAATTATATATATATATATATATTTTTTTATATATATATATATATATAATATTTCCCCCCCCCCCCTTTAATTTACATAAATACATAAAACCTATAGTTTAAACGCTGGTTCCGAACAGCCTAAATTAGAAGTTTTTTTGGCAAGATACTCTCTGGTTTATTTGCTATTGCCTTCCGAGAGGTAGCGATTAAATAAAATCAAATGGTTCTGATCAGGATTTGAATCCAAATCTTCGGCAGAGAGCAGACGCACGACTCTATGCCACCATCGCTACATTTATATACACACATATCTTTAAATTACAATAATTTTTTTGTTTCAGGTATGGTTGCAAATATCGTTTTAGGGCTATAATCTTTAGATTTTTATACGAACAACTTTGTACACAGGATAGAAGATCGTAAGATAAAATTAATATAAAGACTTCGTTGGGCCTCCTTTCTTACGAAATGTACTCGATTCTAGTCTACAAACAATAAATTTCAACATTGTGTTGACCAAGATAGATCCTATTTTAACGAGGCAGTCTCGAAACGTATGATAAGATATTCTGGCTCGTGAACCATTCCAGGCCTACTGGGAAACGTAATGTAATTTTATTTAAACCACGCGCGATCATGTATATATACCGATGATAAATTATATATGCCTTTATAAACGTAATATAATGGCAAAACATGTTAATATTTATACTGCTAGCTCATCTGATTTTGTATTTTTATGTTGTATATATAATCATTGTAATATATATTTCGCCGTTTATAATGATCACTTTATATAATCTAATTGCCATGATCTCATGTATGTACAGTTAGATAAGAGGATCTTCCTGTTGTATATAAAGTTGGATTAAAATTTAAATATTAAAAAGTATCTACAATAGATAATTCTCACACATTTTTTCTACATCTATTATTCGTTACATTTGTTATTTTAGATAGAAGGCATGATTTGATGAAATTAAAGCAGAATAGCGGAGTAAAAATTCCAGTTGCAAATATTTAAATTATAAAGCAACCTATAATTTTATTTTTTACAAAGAAACTTCAATTTTAAAAGAGGCAACGATCTTTTTGAGAAATGTACTTTCGAGAAACTGGACGGAAGATATATTAAACTATTCATACAATAACTAGTCACAAATTCTTTTTCCATGTTAAACAAATTGGAAATAAGGACATTTATTTTTTTGTGATCAATGTATATATTCATTATTTACATAAGTTACAACACAGACACTTGTGAACAAAGTGTTTCGTCAAATGGATGTTCCTTAACATTTCATGTTTTATTTACTTTCCTGTCAAATGCGTCACCACCTGGGAAGTACAAATCAGGTATATTATCAAAAAGCGTAATAATTAGATAAAAAGAAATTTTCATTGGCATGAAATGACTTTTGATACCAAACTGCCTTCAAATTACCTGAGTGAATCTGTTAGGAAAATTGCAATATATCTCGTTCTTGAAATTATTCAACTTTAGAGTCGATGTACATTCTTCAAACTCTCGTTGTGGGTTTTATACTCCATAGAGGCAGTAGGTGGAAGATGTAATACCCTTCTTAAAGTATCCCTGATACGCGCTGTTATCGTTACATCCGATGCTGTCTTATTCCATACACATATAATGTCCTCCTATCAAATTACCAATTTATCTGATAAAAGGAATTGTTATGTTTGACGCAAATTGAAAAGAAGCGCGTAATCTCTCGCGCCCACCTGAAATCGTATAGATACAACGGCCCCGCATATTTCTTCTCCTACCATAAATTGCTCGCCTAAAATTGCCAATATAAGATTTTCCCAACATCTAGAAACTAAACCTTTCCGTAATCTTACTATCCATTTGCCACCTTTTTGATTAGCTTCATCCTAGAAAAAAAGAAGCTAAACAATAGGGTAAAATACTTATGCAGTAATTATAAAACCCTATTTAAAATAATAAAGCTTAGTCTTCTGTTCCACGTTGAAAAAAGCTGTTAACTTGATTAAACTATTGCAAATGTATACAAGTTAAATATCTAAATATTTGAATTGAATAAATTTATTCAAGTTGAAAAATTTAGTCAAGTTAACAATTTTTTTTCTTAGTGTAAGATTTAAACTATATTTTTTTCAGCAGAAAGCATTTTTTTTCAGTGCTACTTCAAGTTAATCCCTAAGCTTTAAGCGAGCTGGTTAGATTCCAATTATAATGTTTATAGTTTGGAGCAAATTAATGTCTCAGCTTAGAGCTTATAAGTAGAGCAAAAGCCTAAAAGTTTACTATACTCATTGTAGATTGGATTTAAACAGACAAAACAGTACTTACCTCCCACATGGGCTTTATGCCAACTTTGAAAAGATGGAAATCTGTATGTGTTGTTAAATCTGACGGTCGTACTAAATGACTATAAAGACCCCAAAACTGCTCCACGCTAGCAAACCTGCCGATAAGCTTTAAATTCTGGTCATAACTTTGTATGCTAGTCTGTTTGCCAGGACTACGCCGACTGTACCATAGTGCATAAGCATATTGTAATTTATGCTCATTTGGACTTATCTCTATTGGAGGCTGCAAAATAGATATCAATCATCAGATATTTATATTGATAATAATATCTTTAATGTTAATGCAAGATCTCTGTTTTATACTTACTAATGGACCCTTTTCCACCTTTTGATTATCCTTTGATTGAGACTCCTCGTCTCCGCTGTCCTCTGTGGCTTTCAATCTGTAAGTGCTGTCATAATTTGTAAGTGAAATACGACAGAAATACATAATTTTTTATATATTACTCTCTCTAATATATGACATTTGTTGCACATTAAGGTGACTCCAATCAAGTTCAAATTAACATAATGGACAATTCATTCAATCAGAATTGAGTTTATAGGAAAATTTCTGTATAAATCCTCGTTCTAATCTTTTATTTCTCGCATCACAAACAATAAAAAATCAATAACTATTCTATCAACATTAGCAAAATATTAAGGGCGTCACTCGATAAGTTAATTGCCAATGAGGTCGAAACGAGGGGATGCTGTTCAATCACGAGGGAAATTGGATCAGTCACGCGTGAATTCTAACTGGCATCGGTCATAGATACGTCATTCTCCCTATCATCGAGGCTCAAACTTTCATTCGGACGAGAACGTTTGAGCGACAAACGCGACAGATGGGGGACATTCATCTCGATCGTGCGAGAAAGCCTGCTGTCTGGTGCATTCTAACCTCGAAAAAAAAATCACTCGCGAGGAAAATGCACACGGCGAGGGACAGGAAGGAGCACCCTTCACTTACGTCTCGAATTTATTGGACATGCTTGCAGTTGCCGCGACAAAAGTGCGTCGTACACCAAATGAGTATTATCACGCGATTAGACGCGAAGTGAAATACAAAAATCTCGCAAAACTCTTCAAAATGCACGTCTCTCTTTCTCGCTCGCGCGTTGAGCTTTCACGTCTGTTTTCGATAAACTGTTGATCTTCCAGCAGCATCCTCTTTCTCTCTTTCTCGCTCTCTCACCCTTTCTCGCGTTTTTTTCCGTCACTTTGTCATCAGAAATTATGCTCTCGCACGTTGGCCATACTGAGCGCGTATAGAGTCATTTGAATGAATGGAGTCTGTTCGTTTTAGCAGAATCAGCGAAATTTCTTGCAACGTCTTTCTTTTACTCTCCAATGCAAAAAGAAAAGGAGATAAACGGTGCAAAAAGTTTAATTGTAAAAAGAACAGATCTATATCTATCAGTTGGCTGGTTACATATAATTTAAAAATGTTTAATTTAAATTATCTGTACGGCTTGTCACAAAACTTTTTAATTATTTCCATTATTTGTTTATGAACGATTTTGATCAAACTCTAATATATGTAATTAGGAATTATATAATTAGAAATTTTGCTTTAAATGTAATTTACTTGAATTAATCGATTACTTACTTTAATAAACAGTACTTGTACTGTAGTTTTATTAACACAAGAGTAAAATTATTAAGTTATTGTTGATTTATAGAAAAGATAATTTAATTTATGTATTAAATAATTAAAAAATTAACAATTTTATTCACGATAAGAGTGCAATCTAATTTTTTCATGTTTTGAATAACAATTAAGATTCATATTTCTATTCATATCAAAGAAATAACAAGCGTTATTTGTTAAATCAATTAAAATCATTGATCAATATTTCAATTTTGATTGAAGTCATTCTGTATGTACCATAACAAAAGTATTTGTACAATTATACATATATATATTTAACATTTGAAGAATATATATTATAACATGTATACAAAATATACATATATTAAAAATATTTCCATATGCGTAACATATAAGAGTTAGAAAATTCTCCGTGAAATCTGACGTGAATTATAGAGCGTAAAATACGCGTTTTTTCATTTACAGTTTTAATTCAATTCTCGGTCAGAAAAAAAACATGATATAACAGTACACATAATTAGCAGCTCATTAAAATTGATGTCAAATTATTTTTAAGCGGAAAGGTACAACATAATTTAAAATATGTATTAATTAATTATATGAAAAATAATTATACGATGTTTTATAAAAAAAAGGATTTCGCGAGCTAAATACATATAAGTACATATATGTAGGCAGTGATATTTTTAATTTTCTCTCCTGTTACTGATAGCAAATTCCAATTTTAGTCTCTTCAGGATTTCTTCTCGCTGGTACATGACCTCCCTGCGACACAGCGGCGAAAACGCGATCGGACATTCGTATTGCACGGTCTCGATGCATTTTGTGTCCTCTACGCCATCCGCGTCGAATCTGAATTGCGAAACGGACTCCACTGGAAAGCAAACAGATGGATTGGAATATACGATTCGTTCTAGTGCGTAGAGTTTATGTAGCCAAAGCTAGAGCGCGTCGAACTAAAAGCGCACGTGAATGAAAATTGATCGTTCAAAAATAGTCCCAAGATGTGTATGTTGGAAGCCAAATTTCTGGAGCGATCGTTAACGCATTCATTTGTGAAAAAATTTCTACAGTTATTCGCGAAAATCGATTGAACAATCTTTGCTAAAGATTATTTAAAATTTTGGGATTATTTGGGCTAAAGGATCAAAAAAGTTAACAAAATACAGGTCTAAAAATAATTTGACGTTGGACCAAAATAATTACATTATATGCTTAAGTTGATTAAAATAATGTTAAATCATTTTATCATTATCATCATGTTGGAGTATCATACATAATTATATTTTGATAGTCGAACATAAAATTATTTTTAGATATGAATCAAACTAAATTTTTAGATATTTCAGTAAAACCGTTTTTCTGTGCATTCTGGTGAAAAAATTCACATATTAAAAAAAAATTTTTGATATTTATAAATTTTTGAAATTTATGAAGATCTTAAACATTTTAGATTTTTATGTCTTTTTCAGAAATTGGAAACGGAGATTTCAGATTTCACATAATAAAGAATTTTAAAAAAGATATAAACTTACTCAGCATTTCTGAAGTATTCAATTCGTGTAAAAAATTTAAGTTTGCTAAAAAGTTAAGTATAAAATTATATTGAAATTACGAAGTTCTGAAAAATAAATTAAAATAATCTAAAAAAAATTTTCACCAGGTTTTAAAAATTATGTAAGAATTATATTTAAAAGTTTATTAGGAAAACGTTTTATTTACTTCATATTACTTTATATTTTATACATTATTTTAATTTATAGTTTAGAAATATATTCTTTTTTTCTGATAAGCGCGTGCGCGCCAAAAATTCGTTTTCACATGTCTAATCTTTCTTTTCTCTTTTTGTTACATTTTCAATATTTTTATAAGTTTTGAAACGTTCAATCAATTTTGTAAGTACAATTTTTAAAATGTTTAAGATAGTAGAATTAGTAAAAAGTAGCGAGACAAAGTAAAATTGATTGTGTTATTGCTTTACATTAAGTAGAGTAAACGGAATTGCGTGCGGTGTCTACTTACAACAATAGAAATTGAAGAAGAAGCAAGTCCGATGTCTGGAACTGATGACATAGCCATTGTTATCCGGCTTGACGGCGTAGTGCCCGTGCGCTACGTTCCGGATCATTGGCAGGTGACTTAGATGTTCCGTGTACTGCACGGAATATTTCCAGTGTTCGTAATTCCCACCTTCATCGATCACATTAAAATCCTCTCTAAATTCAAACAGATAAATCAAATGCGGAACGATTGAAAGGAAAACTGCGCAACATATTTTATTCTGCCTTTTCGAATTAGAATGATCTGTATCGTTTTCTATTTCTCTACATCTCGAAGATAAGAGACCAAAATAACATGTGTGTGTGTGTGTGTGTATTCTCTGTTCTTTATATTAATGTAACATCATAGTTATTTTTACTTTAAGGTTTCTCTGATAAGAAAGTTTTTATATTTTTAAGAATTTTTTTATGTTATAAATTTATGAAAAGATTTCTTAAAAGTACTTTAAACTTCTACAAGTTTTCTTCAGGAATTATGAAATAAAAAATCTTGGAACATTTCAGAATTTATATATTTAAAGAGTTATCTGGAATATAAATTTTCTTAGTATGCCAGAAACGTTCCAATTTATATAAAAAATTTTTAAAAATTCCAAAAAAGTTATACAAAAAATTATACAAAAATTCTGAAAAATTATATAAAGAATTATATATAGAAACTTTTTCACCAGAGATTATCTGATTCCTACTTACATTGTTGGGTTCAATTTTTTCATGTTGCTAAAATCAGCCACAAACTCCCACACCAGCCTAGGATCCGACTTATTTATGACGCCCTCGAACATCACTTGATGCTTCTTCTTATAAACAAACAGTGTGTAAAGAACCAAAACGCCTAGGACACCGTGCAAAATAGTTCTCGTTTTCCATTTCATGGGATTGAGACCCATTTTCTATCAGCAAAAAAAAAAACTGATTGTTATAGATATGTGTAAATCAATTCTTTATTTCAGTTGAAACCATCTGCATTGTATCGAAACATTCGACCTCAAGCTGCTGGTTCATTTTAATTCTTGAATACATCAGAGATTTTCAAAACTTTGCAACGTTTACTTTGGATAAGTATTCCTCAAAAAATATTGTTGATTAAATTTTTTCCCTATAATTTTTTTATATTATCTGTTTGCAAAGTGTATTAGGAAAAAGTGTACATTTATATAAAAGTTAAAAATTGATATGCCAATAATAAAAGTAAAATTTTAGAAATTCCTGGGTTTTAAAATTAAAAAAAATTTTTTTCACAGAAAATTTTTCCATAATAAAATTTTTTAGATTTCTCAGATTTTTTTATATAAATTAAAATACTTTTCTAAAATGCTGCAAAAGTCTAATCTCTGGAAAATTCTTTATATATACAAATTCTGAAATATTTTAAGATTTATAAGAAAGATTTCTCATTTTATAAAAAGATTTCTAAAAACACTTATAAAATCCGAAAATATTTACGGTATTTTTTCCGAAATTTTCATAAAATATAAAAAAATCTTAAAAATATTGAAAATTTTTCACCAAGGACGTTTTCATTAGTCATTATTTATTATATTTTTACAATTACAATTAAAACTAATAAAAAATGTAATCTGTAATTGTGTTAAAACATTAACAAATTTCAAATATAAATATTTTTGAATATTTTATTTATTTTTAGGTAAGATGCTACATAAATAAAACGGATGACAAATACGTAATTTTGTGTTCCAAAGATCTCTTCGCAATCTCTGGAAAAAAGATATAACGTGGAATCGCTCGTGAGAGCTCAGCGTGCTCGAGCGTCATTCCGCGAGAATATCTTTTTAAATAAATTGGAGCTTTTGCACTTACCGCTGTGTCACAAAGATCGTGCGATCGGCGCGAGTACTTCCGGTCGGAAGTGTTATCAGCCCGAAATTTCGAAAGACAGCGATAGGAGAGACAGCACGCCGGCGAGATAGTGGCTCTCCGCTTGACGCTCTCTCCAATCCCACACTGGATCCTCTCGCTCGCTAACCAGTATTTTTTTTCCGCTACGCCTTACCGCTACGCCATGGTTTGTATGTAGATGTATCTCAGGGCCGGCAATAGGCCTGTCTTGGAAGTGGCGAGTAAAGTTAGGCCCCGCAATGCGACTCACCAAAACCCAGCCGAAGAAAATTTCCTCGAGCGATACATGATAAAAATTTAATTTAAATGCTTATATACAAGTCTTGCGTTTTTTTACATATAAAGAGTAAGCCGCGAAATTAACTATTGTTTAGTTAATTTGTTCTTTTTTGGCAAGCACAGACTGCACGTGCGTCGGTAGCAGAGTATTCAGTTCACGGGACCTAGACATACACTTGAAGTTTAACAATCTCACTAAGCCATTTTGATAGCCTGTTATGAGCCACAGATAACTCCACGCATTTGGATTCCAAGCCATCTAAGGAAAAAAAAAAGAAAAATTGTACTTATTTTGTTTTCTCCATCAGTACTCTGCATACCGAGAAAAAAGTTTTCAATTTAAGACTATATTTTTCAACATGATTAAATTTCTTCAGTTCAAGTGTATTTAAATTAAATTTAATCAACTTTTTTTTCTCAGTATATGTCTCTAGTTATGTTTTTATATCAAGAACAAACAAAATCTGCGATTGTCGAAATATGATTTTATATATATTTTAATGCTTTTAATTATTTTTTGAAAAAAGATAGAAGAGAACGCCGATATACCCTGTTCACAGAAGTAAATGGATACTGTTCGATAGGGACAGCCCTGCCATTATTCTGAATATCTCTGTGCTTACTCCGAGCAACACTTTTTTTCAAATCCTATATAGAAGATTGATTAATATTAAATATCAAGATATAACGCACATTACAAGAGATACATACGATAACTTACCAATAAATTATCATGAAAAACGATACCAAAACGATCTTTGCATTCGTCGTAGGTTTTCGGCATGTAGTGATATTCCTTGCAATTCTTTTCTTTACTTTTATTATCTTTGTTATGTTGTTGTTCCTTTAAGAAATCCACTGTCTCAATGAAAGAGTTCAACTGTAATAAATTATAAAAAAATATATAATAACAAATTATTGAAAAAAAATATTTAATTACATTATGAATAACGATTTAAAAAAGTATAACTTCCTACCTGTCTTTTTCTAGGCCATATTTTTTCCATATATAATAATTGGTGAGGAAAAATTGTCAATACTTCGCCAGCTAAAGTGCCGTGTGCGATACTGTTAGCATGATCGGAAACTGCGACGCCCTAAAACAATTAAATGTTATTTAGGACAGCGTGCGCAATTAGTCATTTGAAAGAGACAAGCAGGGATATGATATTCTTACGTAAGTTGGTGAGTTAGTTGCTAAAATTGGACAAAACTTGTATCCGTGTTCTCTCAGTGGCATTACATAGGAATGCATATATTGATATCTGAAATCGCGTTTAAAGTGAATGTGATTGTTATGAGTTATCATTCTTGTACGCGAATATAAATAAATTTTACCCCAGTGCATCGTCGAAGCTAAGAATTGCACACGGCCAATGCATCATCCACACACCGTTCGCTACTATACCCTTTTTCGCACAACTTTGTGGTACAGTCGTGTCTTCCAAGTCCCAAAATTTATACGATTTATCTACACTGGCGGAAGCAAGAAATCGACTGTTGCCATATGGGACCAGTGCCACCACTATACGAAAGAATAAGATTTTTTTATCCTTTTACACATATGAATCCTTTTCTATTCTCTTATTTGGATAAGTTTGCTTACTGGTAATCGCATTAGAGTGAGCAAAAAAATGATGGAATGTGTCTATGAATTTTGTATTCTGTCGTTGGGTGAGCAACAGAGACGAGGTAGTCGTAAGATGCCACAATCCGATATAACCGTTTGTAAAACCTGCCGCTATAATACTAAAAAAAAAAAAAGATATTTGCATTATTTTTACAATACATATATAAATCTTATGAAAGAGTATCTAGACCGTGGACGTTACCTGTGCCCGTGTTCCTTCGTCCACGACAGTCTAGTGCATTGCCAATCTTGTTTGTTAGCGTCATACATAAGAATATTTACAACCAATGTCATTACCGGATCAGTCTTATAAATCGGCCACCTTTATGCAAATCGCATATAAAAATTTCATGAGTAACGGAAAGAGAAATAATAAAGTGTAATCAAAAAATCGTAATACAACTCACAAATTATCTTCCGTTTTTTCGAACTTAAGTTCGTCCGCAAATGGTAGCGAATAAATATTTATACATCCATCTGAGCACGCAGCAGCAAGCAACCCCATTCGTCTGAGCTTACTTTCGTTCATTTTATAATTGTCAAACTCGATATCCTGATAGCATCCCGACGGGCACCACTCTAAGCACCAAACTGTACCGCTATTGTGTGCAATCGCATAAGCTAAAACAGGCGATCTGTTCTCGCTGTTAGAACTGAAAAAAATATACGTGATGTGTTCAATAACATTATATAAATCGTATAGTAATGTGTCTTGAGTTACTTACTTGAGATCTAAGGGTCCGACATCCCATATTTGTATGATGTTTGGTCCCGAATATTTTTTTCCTACCGAGTATTGACTTTCCATCGTGGGATGTGTGCTAATTGCGACGTATTGAGTTGGGTTTTTGGAAAACATCGGTGATGGAATGGGTAACCATGCTAACGCCCATACAGGACCGCCGACAAAAAATGTTGGCACATCTAAAGCAATATTAAAATTTATTTTAGAGATTTTTTTGCTAAATACAACATAATATACACAAAATCGCATAATTCACCTTTGTAGACATCACCCTCGAACCTATTGATGCGAATCCAATTATCATTGTTAGAATTTTCTCCATTTTTCGACGAAGTGACACCCACATGTTTGACGGCCATCGAAATCGTTAGATTTGGGAAATACGTTGCAGCTTCATCATTTTTCAATAATGTAAAGCAATTTGGCATATCATCTTTGAACAACGCTAATTCATAATTTGTCAGCTCACTGTTACCACAAAATTATAAATGAAGTATTTTTAAATAAAAAATTAGTTACAAAGTAAAGTAATATAAGGTAAATTGTATAGTAATTAAATTAAAAATAAAATTTAAACTTTAACAATATTTGGAGCTAATTTTACTTACAAATCCAGAGTCCAACGTACAGTTGGTTTATAAGCTTCGGTTGATTGCGGGCTTTGCAGCGTCTCTTTATCTAAGAATTGCATTTTATTGGAGATTCCTAAAATTTTTTCAGATACAATATACTATTTCAAATATTTTGACACGAGAATAGAAGACCTTCTGTTCTTGTGTTTTAATTTCGTCAGTCCGATATAACGTATTATTGTTCAAATATTTTAATTGTACATATATATATTTTTATGCTAAACACTATAATTCATACTAAGCATTTTATTTGTGTGACATTGTTTACGCATGATGTATATTGATTTGTGCAGGGCTTTTTTTAATGGTCCAACTAAATCTGCTAAATTAGAGTAATATATGTGCCTAGCGATTTTACTTACTTGTATTTTCGGAGCTTATTTTCACGCGAATTTTTCTTGAATCACATTCGGATATACTTTCATCTGATGAGTAATCATCTTCCTCTATCTCGTAATCAGAACATTTGTCTAAGTCATTGTTGCCGGAATGAACTTCTGTTATATGATTTACTATTTTATTTTTAGAATCCGCAGAAAATTTGCAAATTTTACACATAAAATTCTAAAAAAGGAAGAAACATTGTTCTTATATACACTTAATGACCCCTTTAAAATAGTAAAAAATTATGAAATACGATATATACCTCTTGTGGAGCAAAATTACATTGATAGCAATGCTCACAGATAGTTTCAAAAGAGGAGCACGTAAAAGTACATCCCGGTTGTTTACACGATACGATACCTTTTGAAACTAATTCTTTTTTCCACATAGCTTTCCAAACGTTTGGTACTTTTTTATTTTTCGGTGTTCGTATCACATTACTCTGTAAATATTAATATGCATATACTTGCAACAGATAAACAATAAATGTAACAAATAAAATTTTAACATACAAACACTCGTAAATATAAAACCACTCATATCATTAAAATTAATATATTTTATGTAATAACTTCTATGTTCATTTTGAATCAAATCGATGTTTTTTTCCTCTCAATTCACGAAAATTATTATTGAATAAAAAAAATATACAAAATATACAAAATTCATGTAAGCAAGTTATGTCTATTTAACTCTATTTAATATTATTTCAATATTTAACATTTCAAAAACAAAGATATATTCAAAACAAGAATTTCTTTTTTTAGTGAATATAAATCAGAATTTATATTCTTTACCGTGCTTGGGTTTTGCTCTTTCAAAGTTTTGGTGAGTTCCAATATTTTTGGTACCGCTCTGTAATTCCAAAATATATATCAATACATACATAGCTATATTAATAAGCGTATTTACAACTCTAATTAAAATTTTGTGCTTACATCTCTGCTGCTTTTCGTTTAGTTCTTTCTATTGAAACAGTTACTTCCTTATCTTTATTCTGCTCTAATTGTCTGTGATAGCGTTCATGTACTTCTACAGAGGAAGGCATCATAACTGCTTTGCAAATGGGACATGTTACCATTAATGCTTTCTTTTGCTATAATAATAAGTAAAAACCTTTAATAAAATATGACATACATATAAATATATACAGCAACGAGTGCTGCGCTTTTTGCACTTACTTCTTCTGATTTACCACAAAATTGCATATGCGATATAAAACCATTGACACTCCGTTTCGCAGTTTCACATTTTTCACAAATTAAGTATTTCTTTCTTTGTTTAAGAGCGGCAGCTAATACTTTCTTCAACAATTTTTCGTCATTTTCAAAATCCTGCAGATATAAACAATAAATTTGTTTTTCATATAAATTTTTATTAATAGTAACAAATATCTGCAAAGTTATAATAAACGTTATTACCAATGGTTCCTCGTCTTTTTGCCAAGCCATATTATTATGTTGATATAATTTATGTGAAGACCATTGTTTCTTCGGCACTTCCTGGTTGCACTTGGCACAAGTTACCAATTGTATCTAAAATAAAGAATTTAACTAAATGATTCTGTTTTAATTGCAATATATTATACCACAAATCTCTGAGAAATAGTGCAACTTACAGTTTTTTCAACATTTGAAGCGTTTGAATCCACAGTAGTATCGTTTATTTTGTCACTCTTCTTTGTTCCCAATTGAGAAACGTCTTTTGTTAATCTTGGAATATACTCGCTATCTAAGGAATTTTGTGACATTCCTTTACCGCGTCCTCGTTTTCGTCCTCGACCACGCATTTGACCCCGGCCTACAGAACCAGGTGGACGACCTCGCTTCCTGACGATAATTTTGTCTTCCGGACCATCGCTCTCGTCACTGAAATCACATACATTGGAGGTGACCGTAATTTTATTAACTTGTCTCTTATCACGTGTCATAGATTCGTTCGAAGTATCGGGAATCTCTCGCGATGTATCATCGTCTCTCTCCTTATTTTCATTATTGAAAATGACTTGCTCTTTCCTAGGTCTACCTCTTTTTCTTTTGACATTTGGATCTCCAAGTAACTGAACTTGTTCATTATATTCTTCATTTATGTCACTTGCCGAATGTATATCTCGATCTATTGCATTATTTTGTATGGCATTATTTTCACTTGGTGAATCGAATACTAACATATTTGTATCCCCGTGAAATAAGACTGACTTTCTAAGCTCTGTACTTTCTTCCATCACCTTTTGATCATTATCTAGCACTGTCGATTGCATTTCTGCTGAGAATGATTGCGACGAACCTGGCAATTTATTCTTTAATTTCGATTTCATATTATTATCTTTGACAGAAGCTTTTAAATCTGAAGACAGTGATCTTATTGGCTTAATTGGTAGTGCAGTTACTCCATTCTCAATATTTTTAGTTTCTCGATCCTTCGCTGTAGTTCTCTCACATAATAAAGTACTGTGCTGTTCATTTGACACAGTTTGACGTCGCACTTTCGTCGACAAAGTGCCATCATCAGTTAATCTTTGGGATAAATTATTTGGGAAAATTTCTACCATATGGTTGTTTATTTTTTCTCGCTGAAAATCCTTTTTATTTTTATCAGGCACATCTTCGTTATTGATTAAACAAATATCGTCCTCTATCGTGCATGAATATAGAATGCTTGTACTATCATCTCTAGATGTTGTCGGAACATCTGTGTCTTCTGTTTCCATGGACGATATTCTTGGTTTATTATTGACAGAAGCTGAAAGTTTCTTTCTACAAAATGTCTTTGATTCATAATCTAAATTTGCTGTTCTACTAAGACATTCAGGTATTAATTCCACTTTACAAGCAGCATTCTGGGGAGTAATTAACTTACAAGATTCAGGTACTTTGTTTCTGCTATTTAAATTTGCCTTACTTCTTCCCACTACATTTTCTCTTCCTACAATTATCTGCTGCTTTATACTGTCAGATCTGTTAACTTCTGTAAAATTACTTTGATGAGGACGAAGTGATGTACTTTCAGGTGCACAGCTCTCATCGCGCGTATGTAGAATAATGGGCGTGCTCTTACACTTGTTATTTTTAATGTCAGGATACCGAACATCCAGTGGTTCGTTATGGCTCCTCTCTGTGTCTGATAACAGAATGCTTTCGTTTGAAGTAGATGCTTAAATTAAAAGGTTCAAAAAATCAATATTGATGTTGTATTTGTGGAATTTTTGAAAATAGTAAGAACTTACTACTAGCTGCATCATTGATACAAACACTCTGTAGCCTCGTAAGGTCAGATGGAGAAGACATCCTTGTATCCCTCTTGAATGCTGTGTCATGCGTTTTATACCTGTCTAAATATTTATTTTTCTTAAACGACATGTCGGATGAACTGTTCTCTCTTTTGCAAAATAAAAATCGATGTCAAAGAGAATTGTGAAAATTGAATCTCTATGCTGCAACAGATTTAATTTAACCTGCAACATAATTATTGTTTTAATCTGTCTGATATATACTCACAACTCATCTCGCGATATTTTAATAATGAAAAATACGAGGGAAAAAATGAGGAGAAAAAAAGCCGACTCCCGAGGATTTGAACGTGAGACATGTGATATTGGAGCCAGACCGCTTACTTGCCGCTCCAAGCACATGGTTGCGTTCCGCGCACTTCTACGTGTTATAAGAATGCTCGTCACCCGTGTATACGACTGTTCAAGCGGGATTTTATAAATTTCTCTATTTTCATTGTTATAAATAACGAAAAAATCTCGCGATTTCGTATCACTTTTGTAACAAGAGCGAATAGCGCAAATAGGTTATATGTGTCGATAACTTAAATCATTCACTTCAAACTATCTTAGTTAACGTTAATGATTATCTATGGACTTATTTGTGCACAATGCGATAAATTTAAATAAAAATAAAATTTCCCCCCTCCTTTTTTTATACAGAGTATAACACGTATGAGAATTGCTTGCACCTTTTAACCTGCATGCACACACGCATCGTGTCTCGTCGAGAAATGATGAGACAGATTTGATATCGATCGGTCGTCGTTTTATGTTGCGCGTTTAAAATAAAATTAAAAAATTTCTCTTACATAATTGAACGAAATTAAATATCAATGAAAAATGTAATATTTTGTAATTTCTGCATATTTTTAAGGTTTGTGAAAAATTCCTATAAATAAAATTTTTCTTAATTTTTTTTATATTTTTAATTTACGAAGATTTGTGAAAAAATATCTTTTAAATTTTAGTTTTTTTTTTAAATTATGAAATAAATCATAGTATATCATATATAAAGAATTCTAGAAAAAACTTCTGTAGTATTTTTAAAGTATCCTAATTTAAAAAAATTTTTCAAGTTATAAAATTCTATAGAAATAAAAAAAAATTATATATATATATAAAACTTTAAAAAAATATTTTGAAAGTTCTCATTTAAATCTTTTAATTTTTTTGAATAAAAAAATCTTGTAACAATGAATTTTAACAAGTTCATTAAAATTTGTTACAAAATTTTAAGTTTATTTTCCCAGACGTATGTTGCTTTGTTTCTAATAAATATATTTGTTAGAAACAAAGCAACATACGTCCAGTGTAAAATATTAATCAGACACATCTGCATAATTAACATAAGAAATAGTTTGTTTAGAAGAATTTATTTAAGATTTTTATAAATTTATATCATCCTTCTGAGGAGCTCGTTGATCTTATCTTCTCGATTTCCGAAGTCACCACCTTCTACATAATGGTTGGTCTTCTTACGCCATCCACCATTTGGCGTATTAAGCTAGAAATAGAGAAATAACTTTTGATATATGTGCAATGCTTCCAAAGATAAAAAGTTGTTAAAGAATGATCAAAATATAAAATATTTTCAAATTGACAAAAATGTTTGAGTCTGTTTTAGATTTATGATATTAGGATATATCATTCATCAGTGAAAAAAAACTCGTATTGCTTTTCGACACAGTAGGAGGTTAATAGACTTTAGATTAATCTACAACCATGCCTGTGTCGTAAAATATAAAGAGTGCTTTCTATTTAATAACACAAGTGTATCTTTTTTTTGTATTTAAATAGTAATAAAAACTAAATGGCACTTGTGAAGACTTATGTTACTAAATAGAAAGCAAAGTATCGATATTTGTATCATATTTCTTTTTTAATATCTTGAAAAGCACATACCTTGAAGGGCCATAGGAAATTGCTGGCGTATTTGAATTTCGGACCAACAGTAAATATCTCGTGGATCAAATCTTCAGTGCAGATGATATTAGATCGACCTGAGTAAAATAAAATTGTCTTTCGATAAATTGTGCTCCAATTCTTTGATGCAAGTTGAGAACTCATATACTGATACATATGAGTTATGATAGTTTTTGTATCAATTAGGTCTGTACCTGATAATTAGATATCAAGTAATTGACATAATTGCTTTATTAATTTTTGACAAACTGGAAGGGAGAATGTATACATTACAAAAACTCCCATGGATTTGTCAAAAAATTATTTGCAAAGAATACGACGCACATTAGCTGCGATTTGGTGACTTCACTGATAATCATTGAATGTTAATTTGTACAGATATTAAGAGTTGTTACTAACCGAGTTTCTTCTCAATGATGGAGTTGCTGGTAATCGGTATACGTTGTCTGTTTACCTTGGCAAAGCCGCGTTTATAGATCAATTCGCGAACTGACTTCAAATTTGGATAGCCCCATGTGATGTAAGGCTCAACGATACGTAACATATTGATGGTTGCTTTATTCAATTTCACAAAGATACCATTGTTGATCTGTTTCAGGCGGAACAGTTGTAACACCTTCCTTACTTTGGGAGCAACTTGATTTACACTGAAAAAATTATTGCAATCGTCAAATTAAACTTAAGAAAAAAATGACAAGTGTAACTTACATAAACAATAATACGCTCACACTTACCCACGAATACGAATAACAAATGCAAGGCGTGCTTCACCAGGAATATAATAATTTCCACGGTTTTTAGCCTGTCTCATCAACCGGATTTCATCCCTTTCCTTTCTTCTATATTCCCTCACATAGTTCTCAGCTCTTTTGAAGATCTGCTTTCTCTTTTTATAGCGAGCTGCACGTTGCTGCAAAACAATGCAAAACTCAACTTATATGTGATTCATAATTCTTTTTCTATATGGAGAAATACATCAAGTTTTATCATTTAAAGTTTAATGTAATAGTCAAGTCGCGTTTACATGTAATAAGTTTACCTTGATGGATACTTGTAGACGTGCAGCTTTAACTGTTTCACGGCGTTTCCTTCTTTTCAACACCGACTCCGGCACCGCCGGCAGCTTATTAGCTGGAGCCGGGGGAGCAGGAACTTCTTTCTTCCTGCACAGAGAAATACAGTTATACAGTGTAGAATAGCTTTGCCATTCTCTTAAATGTTCCAGGTTATAAGCTATGTAAAACTGATAAATAGGTTATATTGATTGCAAGTATTTTTCAGTTCTCACGCAATACACAAATAGCATCTAATTAGCAGAATTGGTCAATTTTATAAATAATAATCAATGAAACAAATTCAATCTCGGGTACGTGTATATAGTAATGATTATTATGTGAGGGAACGATGATGCACTCGCGAACTTAAAGCTGACAATCTCGTTTGCTCGCTCGTTTACGATAAAAATACGGATTCGCTAATATGCACGCATTATAAAAGATTATTAGAACAATGCTTTTACACCAGTAAAATCACATTGTCGGCTGATGCAGCTGGATTTCGCGAGCTATCGAAATTACTTACGCGTCAGCCATTCTTCCACGCGACAAGAGAACTCTTACTTAACCTCACTTAACTTCTTTGCCTGCCGGTGGTAGGAAGACAGAGTGAAAAGGATGCGCACGCAAGAAAATCGTGCGCAGCGCCACACCGCGGCACAACGTCACTTTTGGCGCGTGAAGTTGACCGCGCGAGAGAAACGAAGTACTTCACGTCATTAACTGCATTCGCAACGCATATTCTTTCCAGAACGCGACGGACGCGGGGCGGATCAGGGCGGATCGGCTCCAGAACGAGTGGCATCGCGGATCATTTAATTAATAAGTGAAACATAGATCTCGCATTATAATTTGTTCGAACGCGTATTTCTCAATACTCGTTCGAGCGATCACGACGTATGTACATTCGCTGTCGCGTGCAACGTCAATCACGGCACGCGAAATTGATTGCCCGGGTAAGAAAACCCTTTCGCCATATTAATTGCGTTTCCCTCTCATTTACAGAACGTGGCAATGCTGAGACGGATCGGTTAAGGGATGGATGCTATCGCAACGTCTAATTAATAAATAAAATCTATATTATTACGCTACATCAAAATTATTTGGTCAGCCGAAAATGTACGAACGGCAAAAGTGACGCCGTTGCGCCGCGGCACGGCGTCACTTTTGACGCGTGAAGTTGACCGCGCGTCGCACGAGAGAGACGAAGCTACTTAGTGCTATATTAATTGCATACCTGCGTCCTTTCCAGAATAATGGCGGACACGGAACGGATCGGCTCCGGAACGAGTAATATTACGAATCCTTTAAACATGTGAGCAAAACTTATCTCGCATTGATATTTATTGCCAATTCGATCGTTGCGTCATGTAGATTCGATGGCCGTATGTAGAGCGTCCGAGGCGCGCGGCGCGACGTCGATCTTGACGCGTAAAGTTGATCGCGCGCGCCAAAACGAAGCCGGCTCGCCATCTTGACGCGCATTTTCGCCTGATTGTAGAATACGGCGCGGACGCGATGCGGATCGGAGCGCGGAAACGAGTGATGTACTGATGTACGCAAACTGACTAAATTAGTTGAGCAAAATGTATATATTAATCTCGCAATAATATTCACTGCCAAAATAATCATCGCGTAATGTAGATTAGATGCTCGTATATAGCGCGGCGTCGATCTTGATGCATAAAGTTGATCGCGCGCGTCGAAACGAAACCGACTCGCCATCTTGACGCGCATTTTTGTCTAATTGCAGAACGCGGCAGACGGGGGATGAGAGATCGGAACCGGAGCGAGTGGCGTCGCGATTTGTTCAACAGGTAAGCGAAACCAATATTGTAGCGTAATGTAGATCGGTGTCTATGTATCAGCAATTCGTAAAATGCCTACCTCATAATCTATCAGATGTATTGCGCGAATAATTAATTGACAACGCAACGATCATACGACTACGAGAAATGCGCGCGGATAACGATTCGAGAACATTCTTGCCATCTCGATTTCATTTCTGTTTTATTTACAGAACGCGGCGGAGACGCGAGACGGATCGGGACCGGGCCGAGCGGCGTCGCGACGTACTTTTTTTAAATGGTAAGTTAAATCACTTTTAATTTCGCGTCAATTTAACCATTGCCCCATACAACACAAGATATTTTTTAAAATATTTTAAAAATAAATAATTATATTTTGATAAGAAAGTTTATTATAAAAATTCGACATAAGTTTCCTTTAATTCTTCTTTAAATATATTATATTTGTTCAAGATTAAATATTTCTATCTGGCTTAATCAATAAATATTTCAATTGTATGTTACAGATATTCCTCGGGGCGAGAATCTAAGTGCGATGGAAGAAGAAGACTCGACCAATAGATCTGAGAGGAAGAGAAAGCCTGAGAGAGGCATCGGGTCTCAGTGGAGCAACCTTGGGGTATTTATTTATATAAAATTAATAGTAAATTTATATTAAATATTTAATTAAAAGTTAAATTTTAACAGTTTGATATACCTATCAGAATAAACTTTTAAAATATTAATTATTTTGAGCACAATTTTAATTATTTCTTATGTGTTTATGTTACAGTATCATCGCAGCTTCGGAGCTGAATAACTCCGCTCGTTGCGCATGGAGATGGTGAGTAACAAATAATTTTTTATAATAAAATAATGAATCTATGAAATTTATTTTAATCAAAATATCCACAAGAATAATAAAATCTAGTGTGTTTGGGGAAATAAAAAGCAGCAAGTGTTAGAAACTCTTTATTGGTTACGTCTGTATAAATATTTGGATTTTAATAATGGCAAAAGAGATTAATAATACAAATCATATAATAACCGTAATAATATCTTTCGTCGCGTAATCAAGATTAATAATAATAAGTAAAAACATTATATAATGTCAATATAACGTCGTAAACTAGTAACATTCCGTGAAAAATAGATCTACAACATATTTCTATGTAGGTGTAAGAGACAATTACAGAACAACTATTACAAAAATACCCTCTATATAATATAAATCATTAAAACAATGCGAAACATTATTACATTCATAAAGATCGCTGCATTTCTTGTGTATATATGCAATATATAATATATCTATGTATATATATCTTTATATATATTTGTATATATAATTCGTCATCTTGCGATACATTTGTTGTATTATATCATGGCACATTCGTCTACAAGATACAAAAATCCACACAACTGATCGCAATGCGCACTATTTTCGATTAATCTCTTCAAATACAGTCGCCGATATAGTCTCGCGTGAATCCAAGAAAATTATTCAAAAATAACTGTTTGTTTATGATTCACAGACGCAGAAGTCGATTAGTAGAATCAATTGAAATGAAAGAGATCGATCAGGTTGATTGACTCGGCTGATTATTGAGTTATTATTAAGATCTCAATTTACGCAAATCTGAGATATACAGGCTCGCAATGGGAGATCTTCCTTTTAATTAAAAGTATACGGTAGTGAAATATAGCATGTGCGCATTGCTTTGGAAGAACTCGACATTGGCCGTTTATTCGGCAGACACACTCGTCCACACACGCTCCATTAAACACATTAGTAAAGCATTCAATTTTTGGTAATATTAGAGACTTCTTAAGATCGTACTACGAGCATAATTAGGAGAGAAAGCATTCGATTGAATTTAGCCGACAATAGTCAATTTTGTAAACAATTTCCTTACGAAATTATTTGCATTTTGTGTAAAGATCTGATGTATATTTTAATTTTTAGTTAAAGGTGAATAGTCAACTAAATAATCTTAGTTAATTATTTTTGTACTGCCTAAAGTAACGTAAATAAATTAAACGAAGTTCTTGTATAAAATCGTTTGTATTTAGAACCTTTATAAAGAATTTTGCAGTGTAATTGAAAAGATTTGCTAATCATTTCAATGAAATATTTTGAAATTACGTAACTTACGTAATTTAAGCCAACCATAAAGTATAATATTCTTACTTTATGAAGCTAACATACCGGCTAAATTCATTCAAATGAAGGAAGCGGCAGCTCGCTGGCAGCTCGATAGGCACTTTTTCTCGTTGGGCAATCGCGTTAGACATGATGTAGGAATTCCCTGAATTTCATATACATACTAAGGGCTAAGGGACATTTCTGTATAATAGCGTATCCACTCTGAATAATCTACTTCAGGCAAATAATAATTGCACTGATTGATCGCTAAAAAAGGCTTAGCTGGACTTGAAAATATGAGTTTACATTAGTAAATTCATTTAAAGAAAAAGATTTGCATGGATAAATTGGAGACAAATTTTGCAAATTTATTTCAGGGAAAAGAATAAACGCAGTTTTTCGTTTCGGTTTTATTTACTAGTATATTTGAGATGTAGAAAATTTGTAAATAATTTGTAAATAATTTGTAAATAATTTGTAACAAAACTTACATAGTAACAAAAATGTAACACTAAAATTTTCATGTAAAAATTAACCTTATTATTTTATTGTTTTGCAACAATATTTAATAATAATAATAATTTTAAACATTTTTCTATTTTAGTTTTAATCTATAGAGCAAAGTATCCTAAGAAAAACTAGATAAAGAATAACAGATTGCATCACGGAATAGTGGCAAAACTTGAAAATCTTTAATGACGGAAAACTCGTATATATTTTTAATAAATTTTAAATTACAAATTAATTTTCTACATTAAAAATATAGTAGTAAATACCAGAAAGAATACGGCTAAACTGTATTCTTTCCCTGAAATAAATTCGCAAACACAACATTCAATTTAATCAATATAAACCTCCTCTCTCCCCGTAATAAATTAAATTCGAGGACGAGCTACCGCCTGCAGATTAACAGTATGTAGAATCGCGCTAAAAGAAACGAAAAGATCAAAGACAAAAGAGTCAGGATTTCGCGACAGTGTAAAGAATTCTCAGAATAGAAACGCGATGAAACCGGAAGGAAGAAGGGAAGGGTTAATTGAGAAAACGGAAAATGTTAATAGCAATGGCGCGTCGCCGTGCCTGTTTCGGCACCGCGCGACACATCGAAAAAATTAATAAAATTAAATGATATGTTGCTTCTCTTGTTAATCCGGTGGTTCTTAACCGTAAATGAATAAACATAAAATTAACTCTACATTAAACCAAGCGCATAATTATTCTTCTCTATCAACTTCGAGCTGTATAAGCAAAGAGAGAGAAAAAAAACAAAAAACAAAAAATTACTGTGCAAATATACGAAAATCAAGTCAGCGTTCTCCTACATTCGCCGTAATATTATGTGCAATCGACTCGCGTCGTAAGATCCGGTTGTATGGCTATCGACAAAAACGATTCATGGCTTACGGTCGCAAACATTCGCGATTAAATACGTTCGTAAGGCTACTGATCGAAAGCACGAATGTTACATCTATCTAAGGGCACTTTCTATCGTTTCGCTAATAATAACTCTGCCGCGTTATCGTTCCTCCTCATTTCGAAGCGTCGAAATGCGTAAATTATACGCTCTCTTAACGCATAACAGGGATCGTTTCCGGCAAAGTTAGCAAGACTTTCGCCGCGAAAGTTCGTCGTTACTCGTCAAGAACAATCATCGCATTATTCTTATTCAATCTCAAAAGCTCGATACGTCGTTGATTTCAGTTGAGAAAACTCATCTATTATACTAAAATAATTTTATCTGTTCCTTATATCGTTTTTAATAAACTGCACTCTTTAGACTATTCGAATTTAGACAGGTCACTTTTCTAAGATTATTTTTGGACGAAATTACCGCTTCGAGTGTACGCAGCGAACCTCGCTTATCTTCGGTTTTCATTGTTTATCTTCGTAACGAAAAGTCTTCGTGTTGGACTCCTGCCGACTCGACGTCGTCATAGTGACGGTTTTCTTCTCTGTAACTTTGTGCATCGATTGCTTCGTCGTGCGCTCCTCAATAGAGTCGTTGCCCTTGAACGTTGACAGGTCATTACCAGATAAATACTGCTTGGTCTCCTCGGTACTCTCGAAGTTGGAGCAGCTGGTACTCTTACCGGGTGTGGACGTGTATACCTTCGTTGTGATTGTCTCGATTTTGCCGCCGGGAATGATCTTACTCTCCACATTCTTGAACGTCTGATGTTGCGGCATACCACCGCTGAATCGCTGAGTGTCTATCTGTTTTTCGGAACGAAACGTGCTCATTGGACTGACGCTAGAGAACCGATCAGTCGGATACTTTAGCTGATCCTGTGGGGACTTTCGGTCCTCGGCAATTTGCTCCTGAATAGTCTTGGGGATCGGGGACTTGGTCGAGTACGAGATGTGCTGAGGCGGCGGATACGAGGCGATTCCGTCCGTGTGTTTTCTCTCCGCAGCAAAACTCTCTTGATTGATCCTTCGCTCGATCGAACTGTACTGGCCGGGTGAATTATCCGTTATGATCTTCTTCTCGGTGACGATGTATGGATTCCTGTCCTGATAACTATCGACAATGTACTTTCTGTCCAGGGATCCATACTGATCCATGGTAGATCGGTACTGACTATCCTTCAATTTTCTCTCGAGAGTGCTCTGCGTCGAATGAACTTTTTCCGGACTCACCAGACTCTGCTGATCAGTAAACTGGTGACTGATGTGTTGTGTGGTGGACTGCAACTGGTCCAGAGTATGATTCATCGTCTGAATGGGTGAGGTCGTAGTAGGCGGCTCGTACGCCCTCGTTTCGTATCGGGTGGTATAGCTCTGGTAACCACTCTGATCGCCCACTACGTCGCCATCTCCGTCGGCTAGATCCGGTCGATTTTTGTACTTGGCTAGACGAATCGCGGTCAGCCTGCCACGAGCCTCTTCCAGCTCGCGCTCAATTCGTAAAACCTCCGAGCGTGCGTCGATTTCCTGCGCGATACCGCCCACCATGCGGCGATTTAGGACCAATGATCTGTCCTCCTCTTGTTGGATAGCCTGTTGCGCAGCACGTACGAGATTATCGGTAGCACGTTTTACGGCGTTACCAGCCGCTTGTAAACGTTTCGTGCTCTCGCTGTCAGGGTCGGCCTTGACCTTGCAAGCGACCAACAGTTGCGCCGTGCTGCTGGCAACCTGCTTAGCGCTGGAAATCAACTTTTCTTCGGAGCTTACTCCTTGAACGAGAGCGTTCGCGGATTCCACGAGACTGTGGGTAGCAGCTGCCACCATTCGAGCAGCCGAAATCAAACCTTCGGACCATTGGCCGTCGTCAGAGCTTGTCAGTGGCGTGCGTGACACTTTGCCGGTCGCGATGAGTTCTCGTTGAGCGGCACTGGCAGCCTTTATCAGCGCCGAGGTGGCGGCGGCGATCGATTTGGCGGCTTCGAGAATCATCTCGTCAAAGTTCATGTCTTCGTTAGCCTCCTGTTGAACGAGAGAATATGTATTATAAAAGGAAATATGAGAAATAATTTTAATGACAATTAGAAACAAAATTGTGTAGCTTTGAAAAATAATCATTACAAATTAAAATAATCAACTTGATTTCACGATTCTTTTTTCTATGTAAGAAAGAAGAGATCTCTCTTTCAGCATCTTTATTCAAGAAATAAAGTAAATAAGTAATTCTACTTATGAAATAGAAAAAAGATGAATCTTTTGTCAATATAATATTATATGAATGTTCTCTATCTTTTTAATTAATACTCATCTCTTGTGAACGTTGATTTCTCCAATCGCCGTAATAATATGTTCGATTCTCGGTCGATCATTCACAACGACCAAGAAAATCAAACATATCTCGCGGAGACCGGAACAACTCGTGCCATCCACGTGCAAGGAAAAATTAAAGGAGCCAACCGGGATTTGAACTCAAAGTTGTTTGTTCTCACACTTAGTACTGACGCTGTTACCCAACGATGCTCTACTATCTTATCATTATTAAGACCTAACCGGCCTTACAGCTCTAGATTTTGCACACGTGTGCCGTGTATCGTTACTTGTTACTTTCGTTTATCGTACAACTATTCTACGGAAACTCACCTGGATACTTCTCCTTGGTCTCAAACTGGCCAACTTCTTGGCAGCTGCGTCGATACTGGCAGCCGCACCGAGTAACTCGTTTTCCGCGATCACGGTAGGATCGTCAGGATCGACCCAGTCGGTGCCTTTCAATAGTTCCGCTACCGCCACCAGCTCCGTTACGCTCTGCGCAATCTTGCGCGAGATCACTGGCAAAGTGTGCTTGGCGTCACCCGACCTCGACGCTATCTGCAAAATAGCCTGAAGCAGTTCTCTATAATTAATGGCGACATCGTGTCCCGCCTGAAGAGTACGCTCGCACAGCTCGGTAGTTTCAGCGCAATTGTGGGCTGCGCCTTTGCAGATGGCCAGCATGTCGCTGATGGCTTTCCTGCCCATATTGGCGGCGGCGATTATGTCGTCTTGCTTGCAGCTGTTGCCAGCGGCGACCGCCTTCGCCGTCGATATGGTGATGCTCTTTGTGCAGCGCACAAGATCCTCCGGCGTCACGTTGCTTCTCAGCGTCTCCGAGCTGCTGAGCGCTCGGATCTCTTGAGCTATAGCCTCGATTGTGGACTCCAACGCCCTGGTACCGCGCGTGTGCTCGTCCTCCACGGCCTTCACTGTCTTCAGCAGTGACGTTACGTTGGTCACCATTACCTACGGATGAAGATTGAACGTAACTTTTAATACGAGTAGCTTTGCTAACATTTTTATTCTTGTCACATTAATAATCTGCAAGAGAGAAAAAAAGAAGAGAGAGAGAGAGAGAGAGAGAGAGAGAGAGAAGAGAAAAAAGAGATGAAATATATAATTAGTATATAAGTTAAAATGTTAGTAGTAATCTTAAATTAATAAATAAATATGCTAAAATGCAGATAATATTATTGTGCAATGTTAACATTTTAACATACACGAGATTACTAAGCATTTAGAGAGCATGTTATGACTACATGAGCCTAATGAATAATTTTCTAATGACGAAACGATAAGCAGAGTTATATTAAAGCCTGTCAACAGTTCAAACGAAACGCTGTCAATGAAATGTACGTACCTAACGATGATTCGCCCGACAAAGTATATTTCAAATATAAACTGAATTGATAAGATTGGTAGACTTCGAAATAAATAACTTGTTAATGAAAAGAAAAAGTAATACATCTCGGTAAAATGATCTGACATGCCATTTTCAATCATCGGGAAATACAAAGAGATTACCGTAATGATGTAAACGGTTATTGTTTAATTAATTATTAATATAAGAAGCGACGTGTCTCGCCGATATCTTGAGATAATTTAGCAACTACATCGTATTCTACATAAGAGTATCGTGTACATAACGTGGCTACATTTCATTTATCTTGTACAAAATCGCAATAGAAAAATGCAATGGCGAGGAGGGAACGAAAATCCGGCTACATGAACAACAGTAAGTCGGACGTCCGTTGAGCCGGCTGAGAGCTCTCGGAAGTGGATAGCAGACGGATTAGTTCCTCCTCTTGGTCGGACACGAACCATTCCGATTCCGAGCCGCCGATGTCGTTCAGATGCACCAACTGCTGCTGCAGCTGCTGTTCTAAGACCTAATCCCGGACCGGGCCAGACCAAAATCGTCAATGAGACTCCCATTAAAGTCCACCATTCGCATCGTCGAAACATTCAAGATATACAGACAATTGCACTACTGCTGCCGCTATTAACGCGGATAACTCGATCAGATCGAGAGGAGGGAAAAGGTGAGAAGAAGCGTGTACAACAGGCGGAATATCGTTAAACAAACAACATATTTTCTACAGAATGCCGTCCGCCAAATATATTAAAAAAAAAAAAACAACACCCATCGCTCAGGTATATCACACACATGATAGATAGATACCAAGCTGAACGTGGGGAATGGTTCAAGGTGGACTTTAATAGCGCCAGTCATGCTTTGGTCTGGACACCCTCGCCCTGTATCTCGCGCAGTTCGATAACGATGATGACAAACGCGCGATCATAATTCCGCGCATGAGCGCCACGCGAGATTTTAGTAGAGCGAGAACGAAATCAGTTAGAGACAAATACGAGGACGCTCGTCAAAATCAAAGTCAATTAAAGTCCACCCCAAAAAAATGTCTAAGAAGGATAAACACTTTTCATGGTTACGTTTGAAATAGCGTTATTGAAACTCAACAGATTAATATATTAGGCAAACACTAAAATTGTCGTTAGTCCTTACAGATTTTTTTAAGGTTTATAACTTCACCTTGTCTTTCTGCCTAAAAAATACAAATGTTACATAAAATGAAAACTCTATGTCTAAAACATTATTAGAATTAAAAAAAATAATAATAAATCGTGAAAAATCTCTCGTTAAATTTTATTAAAATATTTATCGTACTTTTTTTAGTCTGTAAAGGACGTTTCGTTGCTAAATTAGTACGTATTATAGCGTAAATCAATCCTTTAGACTCGTTACTCCATATATTTACAGATATCAAATATTTACCTTTTCGTCATTTCGTTATAAATAAGCTTCTTCTGAATAAGCGTATTCAATGAAATTAATGCTAGGCAACAATCGAAGCACGCAATAAGTTTCCAGCATTGTCGTTGTTAGAGCGTTATAGACAGATGCCAATAAAAACGAAAGCGAAAGAGATTCCAGACGGGCGAATTACCTTGGCGGAATCTTTCAAATGCGCCATACTAGGATCATTGATCGGCTTTCCACTGGCGGCCTTGGTGGCATGAATGAGATCGCCAAGTGCAGATGCGACGTCCTTCACTGCGTTTATAAGCATCACTTGGGCCTCCGGATTCTGACTGCCCAGACTGGCCGCACCGTACTTGACGACTTCGGCAAGCTGAACGATCGTCGATACCGCGTTCTGCGCCGCGACAGCCAATTGTTCTTGCGAGGATGCCGCTCCAGCTACCAGTGTCTTCGTGTCCTCCACCAAGGCCTTCGCAGTCTGCAGTATATTTTCGCGATGATCGGCGAACGTGTCACCCTCGTTCTCGGCGTGTAGCGTACCGGCGGTGGCAAACATGATGGTAGTATCGAGGTCACCGATGATGCCGGAAACTGTGCTGGCCGCATTGATGCACGCTTGAGTGCCACGCGAGCCCGCTTGTAATGCGGCCAGTACCTGCGAAACCTTCTCGGTCACGATTTTACTATGCTCCGCGACCTCTCGTTGGGCGTACGCGTCACCGGGTGACATTTGGCATATACCGGCGGCGCGCACAATGTCTGCGCAGGCTCGACCGAGTTCCTGGACGCCGGTGCGAAGTCTGGCGGATACATCAGCATTAGAGGCAGCCGCGGACGCTCCGGAGGTATCGCGAGCGAGTTGAGTGTACTTGTGTGATATATCGACTGCTAGAGGTCCCAATCTGGCTACATCAGTGCTCGATTTGGTTGACTGAAATAAAGAAGAGTCATTTAAATATTATATACCATAAATATTTTATAATTAGAGATTCTCTACATTATTTGAGATTCTCTAGATTAAATGTTATACAAGATGTAATATATGTCAAGAGGCTATTTACCATTTCTTGCGCCAACCGAGCGATCTCTTTGGCAGCTTCAACCATTCTTGTTTGATAATCCACGTAAGAATCCACAGTGTCAATAGTAGACATACGATGATCCTCTAATCTCACCATCGCCCGAGAAATCGTGTCGATCAGGCCGGTAACGATGCCCGCTGACGTTGATATTGTCTCCAAGGTGTTCTGTAGTTCCTGAAGCGCATCCTTGGTGGACTCAACGGTTTCGTCCACTTCGGTATGCAGCGCGACAGCCTTCGGGTTGCCACCGGATTCCTTTGTGACATAAATTAATTGTAGCGCGGACTCGGCTACGGTCTTCGTCTGATCCAACAGTACCATTTGCTGTTTTGAGTGCACCATATTAGATGCGGCGCCAATTGCGCCGGAGACGAGCGGTTCCGAGTAAAGGGCGATCTGATTGACGGCATGTCCAACGTTTTCCGCCTCGTATTTAGCAGCGGTACGTACCGGTTCCAGTTTCTCGCGCAGCTCGCTCGCGCTACTCTCCATCTGATCCGTAAATCCTTGCACGGTGTTCTCACGGCGCGGCATCAACGCCTGTGAGACCGCGCTGAGCGAAACTGCGTCGAGTTCGCGTATTCGCGCTGATAATTTCTCGATTGCGGCGTCACACTCCTTCTGACCGGGCGCCTTATCACGGATAGATGCTACCAGAGATTTAATTGAATCGCTGACGCTCTTGCTGTGATTGGCTAATAGCTGCCAAGTCGGCGGATCCTTCGGACTAACAGCGAGACTCTTGGCCGCAAGTACCATGGCGCACGAGCCATCGATAATTGACTTACCGGCGCTAGTGATCGGTTCTTGGGCGGCTCTAGCCGCAATGGATATCTTGGCCGGCTGACTTGCAAATTCGGGAGAACCCGCGAACGTGCAGAGATTATCGACTGCTTCGAGTAACGGTTTCGTGGCTTCTGCGCACTTCTCGCGGTTGATATCGGAATAATTCTGATCGAGCGCTTTGATTTCTTTGACAAGGCACGCCGTTGAATTAGCAACATCCTTGGCGGACTGGACGAAATGTCGTTTGGCAACTGGATTGCTGGTCTTGCTAGACGCAAGTCTACAGGCATTGCAGAGCGCGCTAGTATGCTTGGCGATCATAGTAGCGGCAGAGAGCACTTGCTGTTGCGTGCTGGTAGGATTGCCGAGGCTCTGGCAACCACTGTGAATGGCCTGTGCTGCTCGCAGGAATTGCGCTTGATCTACGAGACCCGGTTTGCCCGCTACCGATGTGGGATCGCTCACGCCTGCTAGATAGGCTGCCTGAGCAGCTGCCTCGATTAAACCGCAAATCGAAGAAGAGACTCCGCGAACCGCGACAGAAAACTGTTCGTGTTCTGATTTTTTCGCATGGTTTGCGATGCCAGTCATACCGTCGCCGAGGCTCTTGCTCTTTTCCATGACGGTCTCTAAGCATTCGAAATAAGAAGCATCAGAAATGGGTTCGCTTGGATTGTCCAATAGAGATCGCATAGATTGAATGTTTCTGATGGCATTGTCGCATTCATTCTGCCCGGGCGCCGCCGAGGTGCAGACATCCACCAGGTAGTTTATAGAATCAGTGACCGCGCGAGCTGCCGCCGAGAGTTGATTCTTTGCATTTGGTGCAGTGGGATCGGCCGCGATCGATTTGGCGGTCATGAGAAGCTTGCTGGAAGTCATGCTAACGTTCTTCAATGATACTACCACCTGAGTACGGGTTTCGATTGTCGTCTGACTCGCCATTTCCATACCCACGCCCAACAGATCGCTGAAAGCATTGGTAAACTGTTTCGACGAGCTTGCAAGTTGCACGGGTGAACGAACGGACGACACTACGTTTGACGACGCATCGTTCAAATTGGCGGCAGCATTGTTGAGATCGCTCTGCAATTGCCTGCAAAGTAAAAATATGAAACGTATAACACAATTGAAATATTATGTATCTATATCAGAGATCGGCAATGTTTCGAATAAAGAATAATGAATAACGAATCAAGTTTTATTTATGAATAACAAATAATTTTTTATTCAAATAAAAATTTATTCGTCTATCTCGAATAAAAATATTTCTAAATAAAATTTTATTTATGATTAAAAGATAATTTTTTATTCAAATAAAAATTTATTCGTTTACTTCGGAAAAATATTTTCAAATAAAATTTTTAGTCAAATAAAAATTTGTTTAAATTAGCAATTCAAATTATTGTTTTTTATTTATTTCTTTACTTATTTTATTACTTTATTTATTTACTTTTTATATTTTATTTTTAATAATTATTTTATTGTTTTTAATAATTATAACCATAAATGTATCTCCAAATTAAAAATAAAAATAAACGTGATTTTTGTGGGGTTTCTATAAATTTATTCGCACTTTTCAAATCGGCCGTATAAAGCCGATAAAAATGTGAAAATATGGAGCTATTATCAAAGTTTTATTTTTTTAGTCTTTTATTGAATATATAGTAACAATGAGAAAAGAAAATAATATGTAGATAAAAGAAAAAATAATGCAAATAACAAACAAAATTTTATTTAAATAATCATCTAAATAAAAAATTATTCGAAAAATAACAAATAATGCCCAACACTGGTCTATGTGCCTAATTATTTCTACACAGAGTAGAAAGCAATAAGAGATAATTCAGAAAAAACCTATTCAAGATAAATAAGAAAAAATATAAAAAACTATGTAAAGTTATTTACCCATAACTCTTGCTCGTTTGCGGGAATTCATTCATGTTGAGCACTTGAGTCATATCATCGATGTGGCGTATCGCTACGTCAACGTCTCTTTGTCCGGGCAGACAAGACACGCATTTGTTCAACGAATTAGAAACGTCCTTGGCGACTGCAGCCAGATTGACCTCGTTCTCAGGATCGTCAGGACTCTTCAGTACACGTCGCGCTTCCTTCACTAGACGTAGCGATCGTATAATTACATCATCTGCCGTCATCAGTACCTTCTTCTGCGTCTCTGGCTGATTGGACGTGGCGGCCACACCGCGCACGGCATAAGTAAGATCTTTCAATGCCGATGCGGTTTCTCTAGCGGCACTTCCGGTGTAATTCTCATTGCCCTGTTTGGCGGCAGATAATAGCTGCGCCATAGCGAATCCAACATTCTTCGACGTGGCACCGAGTCGCAGCGCAGTTGATTCCGTCGTTTCTTCCGGTAACGGTCTCAACGAAGCAGCTTCGACGGCGCGGTAGAACTCACCTATCTCATCTTTTAGACTATTAATTAGTTCCTCCGCGGCGTCGAGTTCCAATCCACCGCAGGCTTCTCTCGCACGCGTCACCGCCGATCGAAGGTCCGCCAACGATGATCCTAATTGCTGCGAGGTGTTGTTCAGCTGCATGGCGGATGCCTGATCGGTGACCGTCGGCAAAACGGCTCTTATCGCCTTCACCACGGCGGTGCCCGGTTGCAGAAATTGCTCGGAAGCATTTATTAAATTCAACTGTGCTGTAGGATTATCCGGCTGCATCTGAGTACCCTTCACTCCCGATACGAGGTCTTGAATCTGTTGTGCCATCATGCGACATTCCATGTTGAGTTCCTCCTGGCTGGCCAGGTTAGTGTTGTGATGTCCAGTACCAGAAGACGCCGCGATACATTGCGTAGCCGTAGACGCGGCCTGTTTAGCGCACACCTCTAGGCGTGTGATAAGTTTTCTACGTAACGCGGGGGTTGCTGCCGCTGTTGTCACAGCTCGCAATTCTTCCGCTGCTTGGCGCAGTTGATCCTGCATCTTGGCGTCGTGCGGACTGCTAGCGCACTGCCGCGCCGCTTCAACCATCTTAGCGGTGGCATCAGCGAGTAGTTTCGCCGCAGCCAGCAAACGCTGTTGTTGCTCGGAGTCCGTCTGTCTCTCCGCCTCGCCCTTGATACTCTGAATCAACTGCGCAGTAGCTTGACCGACCACTCTAGCCTGTCGTACCATTTCGCCGGCATCACCGGTGCTAGCGAATAGTTTGTCTGTTGCAACTAAGATAGTTTCCACCGCACCCTCCTGGATAGATTCCTTAGCGCGTTCTCTAGTGGCGGTCTTGATGTGATTGAGAAGATCGTTCAAGGTGCGACTGACTTCGGCGGCGGCAAGGCTCAATTCCTTCAGCAAGTTATCATCGCTGCACGTCTCGTTGCAGACTTGAACCAGGCGCTCCACAGCTTTGGTCACTTCGCGAACAGCGTTCATCAATTGCGTCTGACAGGCGGGTGAATGTAAGGTCGGCGCCACAACCTTGGCGCAAGCTACAAGTTGAGACGTAGCCAGCGCGCATTGCGTCGCGGCTGATATCACCCTGTTCTGCGTGGCAGAGTCCTCGCACGTCGCTGCTATGTTCTTCGCTTTCAATACCAGAGCAGCAGTAGTATTAGCCACGGCCTTAGCAAGTGCGAGTAACATGTCTTGCAATTCGCGATTCGAGTCGTCCTCTTCACCAATAGTCGTTAATACTTGATGTGACGCTTCACCAACTCGCGACGCTGCATTCAGTAGATTTTGCCGCGGCTAAAATGTAAGCAAAGAATAATTTACACAACGTCTAAAAATATGTAAAATATAGTATACAAAAATATTTAAAATAGTTATATAAATTTGTGTCTAACGAGCTTTAAAATATTTTTTAAAAAATTACGTATACATCTTTTAATTCGTTTGTCACAGCTATACATAGGAAAGATGGATTGATCTCACATCCATTTAATTATGTACATTCAAAAATTGTTATTAGCAAAATTTGCACGGATATAGATGAGTTAAAAGTCAAATGCTCGAAAAAAATCTAAGACATCCATAAAAGAACAGATCTAATGTCATAAGCGCTACAAAGCTCAAATGTTAGTGCTTACATATTGTCCATACAGCGTAGACGTTATGTAAAAAGGCTGTAGGGGGAGGAGAAAGGAAAGTTAAAATAATATTCAACTTTACATTCACGGATTAATCGCGTATTAGTTTCACATTGCATTTTTTGACGAGGTTCTATCATCGAAGAAACTCTCACCTCCTTGGTCTCCGGTTCTGTAGCCTTTAGCAGATCCGAGAACGCAGAACACAGTTTTCTGGCGGCGTCTAACAGTCGCTCACCAGACGACTCATCGTCCATGAGAGCAGCTATCATCCGTACGCCCTTCGTCATCTCTGGCAAATTTGTGGCGATTGTGGTAATCGCCGCTCCCACTGCAGTATGATCGACGTCGTCCGCTGGTCCGGAAGTCAATGTTACCACCTGGGCGGTTGCAGCGTTCATCGCCGCAATTTGCGAGCCCACATTCTGTTTGTGGGTGTCGATCGTCTGCTCGATCCATCTTAGAGACGCCGGATCTGTGCCGAGTTCAGGTAACTGAGCCTTTGTAATCAATTCCGTTTCGGCGATGTGTATCACTTCGTGACCGGCGGTGATAGTCGATAATAAGGCACGTTGCGGTTCAGTTAGGACGGATGTCACCTTAGTTTGTTGGACCTAGTTACAAACGTATCAAACATTATAGACATTATTGCCGTTGCAAACTTGATTGATTGGCCGTACCACAGTAAAAGATATTTTTCACGTAAACAAGTGGGAATGAAACGTTTCGCTTATAACAGTCAATCAACGAAAATAAACGAAATGCGCGTACATAACGAAGCAATAAACTGCAACAAATAGTTGCGGCGATACAGAGTTTACTGATACTGATCAAGTATGAGCAAATATTCTGTCGTGAGAAAGCATGAATCGCAAGATAAAGAGATTTTATCTAGCCAGTAAGCGCTGTACCGAAAGAAAGTTGATCGACAAACACGAAACGCAAATAAATCAAAACTAAAGAAGTAAAATGAAGTAAAACGATCTATAAATTAAAGAGTAAAAGATAACTGAAAATTTTATCGTAGTGTACCTACTCTGTGTCCGCAATAGAAGGCGCCTAGCATGAAAATAAATTTAACCGTCTATTAGTCCCTTAAAATTTTGTTCTCTAATGTGCAAATATAATTTCATTGGTGCGACTTTAGATATCCATACAAAAAAATACGTATACTGTCCCAAATGTATATTTCTCCAATATATATATATATATATTTCCCTATAATCTCATAATTGTTAATGATTTACAGTAAAGAAATACGGCTTGCTAGTTAAAAGTTTCCGAAGGATTTTCAATTTTACACTTTGCGTATATATACTTATAACAAGCAACTAAAAGACACTGACATGAGCTTGAGAGCAGCTTGAGTGCTTTTTTTCGCAATACTTACCATAGGTGGAGCATGAGCGATGTTCACCTGCCCACTGATAGTCGTGTATTGGGCACCACCTATGTGACCGGTTCCATATGGTCGAGCCCCTACAAATCACACCATGCACTCTAGCTCTATGGCTATATATACAATTATTGACATTTCCGATCGAGTCCTCGATACTGTAAATCTGTTCGTTTAAAGAATGATTTCCGTTGAAAGCTAAAAGCGAGTTTAATGGCTTAATTATTTGATCTTATTATAAGCAACACTTTTACAAATGGCTGAAGCTAATTAAACGTGTATTTACAAAATGAAAAGTGTATGTATGTACAAGAACACATATTAACAGCTAAGATCCGAGGAGTCAATCGTGCAAAATATTGCTAAGTAGTTTCTCTTTTTAAATATACATTAAGTAAAAGAATGGTGTATCAAGATTTACAATATTAAAAAATTTGAAGTACTTTTCAATTTACAAAAATAATATGTTTTTAAGCTGCAATGTAAATCAAATTAAAATTTGATTTTTACTCGTATATAATTGCAGTTGAAATAACAAGATAATGTTTTTTGAAATGGTCCTGATCAAATGATCGAAAAATAAAATGTGAAGTAAAATGTAACAAAATTTCACTTACCATCTCCTCCGGCTCTCATAACAGCTGGTATTGCGACTGAGACAGCTTCTACATTTCCTTTGCCAACGTTGCTAGTCTCATGTTGCATGATAGTGGCTCTGTTGAATAAAAATGCACATGTAAAATCTCGAGTGTATCACTTTTATTTAACGCGAATTATACCCGTTAGAATCAGAAACGGCTCGAACAGGCTTGTTTGCGTAGCGTCTTAGAATCTCTTCCATAATTATATGAGATTAACGCGAAATATTGTCAAGACGTGATGAGTGATCGAATGTATGTCGGTCGAATGCATGTTGAAAATGAGCACGACTCTCGTCGACAACTGATAATTGCTCTAATACTATTTTAATGGCTATTATTACTCCTGTCCATACACTCGGCTCGGAGGAGCTAACACGTATTAAGAGCGTGAGAGATACTCACTTTAGTGGCGACACGCTATCCTCCACCATGGTGGATCCCTCGTCTCCCTCGATACCAAAGTGATCCTTCGCTTTCTGCTTTTTTAGAATAATATCAATGTAACCGGCGATTAGCTGCAGTATCTGTTCTGCTTCGGTGGTCTGTACACTGTAATATTGGTCGGAATAGTCGCCAAAGTCGAGAGTAAAGGTGTTCGGCGAGGCGCCCCAACGTCGTACGGTCGTCAACGGCCACGTCTTTAGAATCTCCTTCGTCTTCTCGTCAAGTCGTAGGACCGAATCTTTTGTCACTCCAAGTAGACGTGGCACCAACTTGTTCTTACCCTTCATCTTCTCCTTCACTAAGAAGAACGTGACGCCGTACGTATTCAGCGATCTGGCGGTTTTCGTGTACAAAACTTTGGCTTCTAGTTCCGAAAGTCCAATGTGTTTCTTGTGTTCCGCGAAGACCTTCTTTTCGATACCTTTCACTTTCACGTACGACTGCGGCAGAAATTCCTTAAGACTGAAAAAGAATACGATATAAATGTTAATCATACATGTACAAAATTAAGGAATTACATATAGAATGTGATGTATAAAGTGCAACTCACTCTAGGAAACCCGGTTTATGTTTCTCCTCCTTGTAATCGCCAAACTGTATTTGACACTGGATTCCGGCGAAAATACAAGCCTTTTCCTGCGTAATTGGATGCGTACCATCCAGAATCGCATCTCGCGCTTGCACATACAATAGCGACAGTTGTACAGGATCGCGACTGTCGATATTTTGATCGGAGAAAAAGAATTTCCTCCTCAACAGTACGGTTTCGGATTCATCTATACCTTGTTCGCGCAAAGTCTTACTTGGATCTATCCAATTCACTGTAAATCAAAAAACGAAAAACATATTTCGCAAATTCTTATCTACTGATGAAATTTTCAATTACGTGTTAACACGAGTACGAGAGTATTACCTTCGTCATCAGTTTTTAACTTTTTTCTCAACTGTTCCATTTTAGCGTCCCTTTCGCCCTTCTCTTCTTTCTTTCTCTTTAATGTGAGAGTGCCAAAATTTCCAGGTTTCTGATTTTCGTTTTCGTCTTCCACTAGCTCACGTACTAAAGAATATTCATCGTGATTCGTGATACCTATCTTCGTACATATCACTACCATGAGATTGGCCACAGGTTGACTATCGTCTACCAACATAGTTTTCAACGTTCCATCCAACATACGAACGCGCAGTGTACGGAGTTTACGACGATACTCGAGCAGATCTCCGTTCCTCAGGATGTAGTAGTCCAGATTTCGCCCGGGCTCGAGCCATACTCCCTTTTTCACGTCTTCATCAGCGAGAAACAAGCCGTAATCTTTTGCTATACAAAGAACAACAGAGCTAATCTTAAGATCATGCCTTTTATGATTTAACATAACATATATAATTTCATCATAAATTAAAATTTAAATAGTTTAAGTTTTATCAATTCCTTTATACCAGTTTCCATTAAAAAAAAATTAATTATGCTATCTTAGTACAGTTAAACAGAGTGTCCACTACTTCTAAAACCTGGAAAACCCTGAAAAGTCAGAGATTTGAGACTGTGGAATCAAGGATTTTTCTGAAAATTTTATTGCCAGTTCTGGACATTTTCAAAGTTTTATTTCTAAATTTAAATTTTATATCTTTCTGACAAAATTATTTCTTAGATTTTTTAATATCTAATGATAACAGTATAGCAGTGCACAAATTTCTTTAAATCAAACAAATATTTTTTGACTCAAAGAAATTTTTCTCTAGAAAAATTAACTTTTGAAATATTGATTGTTTTGAGCGTGTTTTAATTTTTAATTCTTATGTTTGTGTGTTACAGTATCACCGTAGCTTCCTGGCTGAGTAACTCCGCTCGTTGCGCATCGGGTCGGTGAGTCGTAAATCAATTTTTCAATTATATTTCTAAACTTTGCAAACATCCTGCGCAGGACAAAGAAAAGGACACTGAAAGAAAGAGTTCGATAATAACCACCAAATATTGGATAAAATAAATTTAAATAATTTTATTTATATAATAAAAAATAATTTTACTTAATTGACATTATTTCACTCAACATTTGGTAGCTTTTACAAACTCTTTTCTTTAGTAGCCGAATAATGTTTCGAAGGGGAAACCGAGTACCTAATCGCGCGCGATCGGTCCCCGGGAGTGCCGTGTAAAATACACTGAAAATAAAGTCTGATAATAACTACCAAATGTATAGCAAAATAGTATTAATTAAATATTTGGTCAGCGTAACTAAAAATAACTTTACTTTTCTAAATATTTAGTTACCAGATTTGGTAATACTATTACTAAATATTTAGAAAAATAAAATTATTTTTAGATATAATGACAAAATATTTAATTGATACTATTTCACTATATATTTGATAGTTGTTACCAGACTTTTTTTCAGTGTATCTTCGCGCGATCGTAACCGTATTTTCGCGAGTGAGAGAGTGTAATCCTGCTAATGATCTGAGAGAAAGAGATTGAGGCCTGCGAGGCAATCTTCAGGTGAGTTTAAATACTTTAAATAATATATAAAACATATACACATACTGAAAAAGAAGTCAGGTAATAACTACCAAATTGATACAGTGAAATAGTATCAATTAAATATTTTGTCAATATAACCAAAAATAATTTAATTTTTCTAAATGTTTCGTAAGTATTACCAAATCTGGTATAAGTTTACTAAATATTTAGAAAAGAAAAATTATTTCTGCTTACAATGACCAAATATTCAATTGATAATATTTCACTGTACATTTGGTAGTTATTGCCAGTCTTTTTTTCATTGCAGGGTTCATAACAATATCTAACCTATCTAACCAATGTGTATCGTATGTTACAGATATTCCTCAAGGTGGACAGCGACGAGAAGAGGACAACGACTATCGTCGCCGACTTATAATGGAAATAAACGAACCGTAGTCGGTTCGTCGCGTCGCGCGTTTGTCTCGGGAGTGTCGTTTAAGTATAGGACTAATGAACTTTTCATAACTCCCGTTCGATAGAGTCCTAATTCGAGGGCCGGGAATCGCACCCCCGCTGCTTGGCAGTGGACATCTCCTCACTGAGGCGTTGCCGCGACGTCTCATGCCGAGTGCCTTAAGGCTTTCTTAGATCTTTGATACCCCTTTTGGATTCTTTGGATCTAGGGTTCGAGCTAGGTGAATTACATTTCATCTGACTATGCACGAGGTAATGCCGGGTCGCATGTACGACATGTTTCCTCCGTGTGCATGTTGCGCGGCTGTCTGGTTGTGTGAGGCTAACACGCTCTGTCTCTGGCGATCGGTTCGGTCCTAAGCGGTAAGAGTTCGGATCGGTTGCCTTGGATTCGCGCGTTTCTCTTGCTCTCGTCCACCATCCTAAGACTTTCTTAGATCCTTGATACCCTTTTTGGATTCTTTGGATCTGGGGTTCGAGTCAGTGAATCACGTTTAATCTGACTATGAGTCAGAACTTAGCTTTGGCCGTCCAACGTGTTGAGAGGTTGGCTCTCATTTCCTGATTCGTCTATTAGAATGTTAGACGTCGGCAATGAGTACCTTCTTCTTCGTCACGTCTAAATGTCGTTGACATCGCTCGTCGTATAGACATCTCGGAGATTAGCTATATCACGAGTGGTGTCACCTGGCCGCCGCTGGCTTGGCGTATGACTGAGTCAATTTTAGACGTGATTTTTGTGAGACAAGAGGCGTCGGATTCAATGCCATTGATTTCGTTTTTCTCTGCGTGGGGCTTACCCTTGTCCGGGGCGGGTACGCGTGCGTTCTTCTCGTCGACTCGGGGTGCTGAATCCACGGGAATCCCTCTGAATAGGAACTCATATCATGGGTTTTATAAATCCGAAGTGCCGCAGTATTGCGTGAAAAACTTTATATAAATAATAAGTCCACGCGCGCGAATTTAGTATTATTCGCGAGTGTTCCGCGTATGCTACGAGAGGAAGAGGACAACCTAAATGACACTGAGAGGAGGAGGAGGCCTGGGAGAAGCATCGGGCCACAGCGGAGCAACTTTGGGGTAAATATAATTTCTTATTTATATAAATTTAATAAATCTTTCTCCCTTTCTTTCGATCTTATCGCAATAAATTAAAAAAAGTTACTTAAAAAAAATTTATAGTATAAAATGTTATACATATCTAGAAAAAAATTATATTTAAATTGATAAAATCGTTTCTTTAATTTGATTTTTTTAAGTTGAAATGAAAATACCTTTGAGAAAAATAAAAAATTATTTGATTTTAAGGAATGACCTTATCAATCTTTCTAAAAATAAATAAATTATTTGTTCAAATGATTGGTTTAATTTTAATAAATAATTATTTAATTCCAAGAAAGTATTGGCAGAAAGTAAGACACAATTTTATTATTCTGGTTTTAAAAACATATTTCTTTTATTTAAAAAAAAATTTGCTTTGCACAATCAAACTTTTTCTTTAATTCTAATAAAAAGAACAATCATAAAATTTCTTCGAATCAAAGAAATTTTTTTAACAGTATAGCAATACACAAATTTCTTTGAGTTAAACAAATATTTTTTGGCTTAAAGAAACCTTTCTCTGGGTGTATAAAAAGTAATTTGTAAAATACCGATTATTTTGAACACAGAATTTTTGAATCTTATGTTTGTGTGTTGCAGTATCATCGTAGCTTCGTGGCTGAGTAACTCCGCTCGTTGCGCATCGGTCGATGAGTCAGTAATAAATTTTCTCATTATATTTGCATGCTTTTCAAATGTCCTGCGCAGGATCATTTAAATTTTATGTCTTTTTGATAAAATTGTTTTATTATTTATATCTAATGATGGAAAGCGAGATAAACGTATCCGTCGATACACGCGTGCGTAATAAAATATATTGATTTCAAAGCTACATAAAAAAATTTTCTTACTTGGAATTTTGATAAAAATTCATTGGATTTTCAGAGAATAAATTTACAAATTTTAAGTGGACACTCTGATCAAAATACTGCAGCTATTTAATATCATTCATTCAAAAATAATCTTATATTATTAAAAAAAATCATGTTTTCAACAAATAAACAAGTGATAAACATTAATATAAATTATTAAATATTTATAAAGTTAAAATATTATTAATATTAGTATTAATTATCATTTACATTACTTTACCTATAAAAAATTTAATTATTTTTAAACTAATATTACAATTATAATAAATATTTAAAACTTTAATTAATAAAATTCCTTTACTTAATCTCCATAAATAATATTATTAGAATTAAAAAAACTTGACAAGATAACATTCAATATGTTCCTATATGAAAAATATTACTTTTATCTATTTTTAGAATATTGATAAAAATATCGTATAAAACGTAGGCGAAATATCTCGTTAATACAATTGAAGTTTTGCTGAATAAAATATCGAGTGCTTACGTTGACCCATGTTGCTAGCCTCGGGGAGTTTTTCTCTAATGATACGACAGGCATCGTATACTGACGTGCTAGGATCAAACTGCATCATCTTGGTGGCATTCTTCTCTGGTATAGAGATGCGTAAAGATAGCGTGGCCATTGCGATCGCCTGGGGTGATCTTCTACGTGCGCGAAAACCTCCAGAATCACTCGACTGAAAAAGATAATAAGCGGAAAATAAGATTATTTACGTTAATCAAGACGGTTCATTCACGGATATTAATTAAGATTTCGTAACATTTTGTCGGTCCGTCGCGATCGGCGAGTATATTTCTAAGATGGAGAGAGCTACGTGCGTGTAATCATCATCGACATAACGTTCGCACACAGTGTAAAATTATATCTCGCAAAATTGTCACATAATCTCACTGTTATGTGGAGAATAATTTAAAGGATTATGCAGGAGCACGCAGTTTCCGTTCCGCGATGAAACTGCACGCAACAAGTTGCAACGGCCAACTATTATGTCCCCTACCGTGTTACGATCTAATGATATGATAGAACTCGTTAATGTAATCATGTAACGTCGTTAAATTCAATTATATTATTTGTAACGTTAATCCGGTCGAGAGAATTATAATTATTTGTGCTCATGACAGTAAAAAGAAAAAATAAAATAAAATAATCGCATCATCACCGTTTGAAAACAAATTCTCTGCTGTACACGGAGATCCATTTAAGTTCTTTACGTAGATTTTTTATCGCGATATATCTAGAAAAAGCGCCGAGGCGAGGGTGAAGGTACGTGGGTTCGCGGGAACGAGGGGTAAACCACCACGACGCGACGGATTAAAAATGATCCGCGCTAGAAGGAGGAGGAAGCCACCGTGAGACTTCTGTCTACATATCGATCTCTCCCGTTGTACGCCGACAGAAAAAAAATGGTTGCAATTTACAAATAATCTAACCAGAATTTATAATCATTTTCGATGTCAACTGTATATTTACAGTTGTTGTAACCAGGGCAGGTTATATAATAGTTATTAAATTTTATTACTACATAAACAATAAGTGAGAGAGTTTGAAAAGTTACCATAATTGCAAATGCACGTATTGCATGAATAGGATTATTTCATTTTTACCAACCATGTCTCGATACTTAACTATATAAGGTTTGAAATTATCATCATTTGTAAAATTTTTTCATAGGGGACATAACAGTCGACCCTTGCAACTTGTTGCGTGCAATTTCATCGCGGAACGGAAACTGCGTGCTCCTGCATAATTCTTTAAATTACTCTCTGTATAACACCGGAATTATCTGACAATTTCGCGACATATAATTTTAATTGGTAGAATTAGTAATATTACAGCAATAGTACGAATAACATTTTTCTAACTCCAATTATCTTACTGCACCGAGAGAAAAAATTTTTAATTTACTTAATATTATTAAACTTATTAAATTATTTTCTTATATAGAGTAAAAAAAATCTGATTATCTTGAATATAAAATTATTACACAGTAAATATTTTCTCGAAAGAAAAAAAATTACTTGATTAAAAATTATTTCTTTATTTTATCTACATAAATATTTAAGAAAATTTTAACCTGGCGGCAAATAAATAAGCTATTAGGATCCACCAAGTATCTAAATAATTTTTTTGTTTTAAGATATTTTTTCTCTCAGTGTATGCAATACACACCCACTATATTTTCATACAAATTTTTTCACGAGCAACGATAGAAAGAAATAATAAGAATACGCCCTTTCACTCTCGAACTTACAGTTCGAAAGAATTAAATCGGATTCGATAGCTAAAAAGAATGTTCGCAACAAACGAAGTAATTAAATTTCCACGTAATACACAGCTCCGGTGATTTATAAACGCGTAAAACACTCCGAGATGATGTTAAGATATAATTGAAGCGAACGGTTTCTCTCGGAAGGGAAGATGAATGAGGACGTAACGTTTAACTACGTTTGATCGCCTTAATAAAGATTACCCGGGGAAGATATCTCACGGGGAGTAATTGCAAAAAGAGTGCGAGGGGGCATATTCTGAGATATGAATAGATTAAATCATGACATTGAAACCGAGTGTCATTACCCCCGCTTCTCTCGAAGGTACAAAGCGCGCCGAGTGCAGCGGCGGCGGCTCTTCCCTCGGGCTCGTCCCTCCATCGCGCGTTGAAGAAGATTGCTATCTCCTCGTTAATTTGCGGTGCGCGAAACGTGTATTCTCTTGCGACAATGAGCACGTCGTTAGACGCGCGTCGCGAGAATAAACACCCAATTTCGTTGTATTCAATCAGAGTCGATCACACCCGTGTGCCGTGTGTGTCGGCTGCTCATTCGCGCGTGTTTCTTTCCCCCACGTGTCCCTTGCGGAGGGGAGGGAAAGGCGGGATAGGCCTCCCAGGGCCTCCACAGGAGGAATAGTAATGCCGCATAAATTCGTCGCAGGTATACACCCTACGCCAATGTGGATTTCCACCCTTAAAGGTTGCCAGGCAACGCTGGTCTCTGACTGTGTCAAACTCCGACCGTAACCCCCTGCCGTACCCTCTGGCTATCCTTTCTTACGAGAGCTCACTCTCTCGTTCTCTTCCATTATCACCACCCACCTTCTCCCCCAACTCCCTCCACGCCCGTTCGTTTTCTCTCGCTGACAATTTTCACCCAATTAACGTACGGTTTTGATTTCATCGCGCGTATCGAATTTCTGACCTAAATGGGGAATGTTTGTCGAATACGTCGGCTGCAATAGTACACATCAAAGTTGCAAAGAATGTACGACTGATCACAAAGCATTTTATCGAATTCTTGACAATAATTATCGACAATTCATTTTCAAAGTCGGCAAAATATTTAAATTATCATAATTATAGAAAAAGCAATTAAAGATCGGTCGTGTAAATTCAGATACGCTATAATGTAATTGCTCCACTCTCGTTAATAACTAGAAACAATTTATACGTACAACTAACGAACGTTTGTTTGCTCGGAAAATTTGACTTTAACAACATTAAAAAAAATTGAGTTGATACGAAATTATTATGGAAAATTGATTTGCACGTTTTGATTAATGTCCGTTTCTACCAAAGTAGATTATCATTAATCTCGGTTTACTTGATATCTTTTTTTTCATTTTCAAGAATTAGAAAAAGATAAAAGGTAAGTTAATCTGCATCGATGGAAATGGACATAAATGCATTTTGTTCGCCTGCAAAGATACGAGCACGAGAATACCTTTTCCTCTCTGCGCCGAAGTTTTTCTTTTTCGAATAAAAAGAGGAACAAAATGAACATCCCAATGACGGAACGCGAAGGAAAAAAAAATCGCGCAACAGGCAATCGCTGGCAGAGCCGACGGCGTTTTACTGCGCGAAATTGAAACCACCGTCGGCTACAAAGTTACTTCGTTCAATTCGCAATACGTCACCTTCCCTACCCGCACGAACTCGATTCAGAGGGAATGACCTCATTACATACAACTGGATCATCAAGTCCATACATACTGCCGGCGGGATGGAGCCACTTCCCGACAATGCTGGCATTGATATTGCTGGAAATTGAATATTCTTACGGAGAGGGACGACGTTGCGCAACATCCACCGTCGAATAAAAGAACGGCGATAAAGTGGCGGACTCTTTGTTTCGTCAGCTTCACGCTAAATTCAATTTTTGTTCTTTTTATTATTTTCAAGTTCGATTAAACAAACAATTAAGAGCGTTAAGATAAAAGTGGTATAATTTTTATGAATTACAATTGAACGGAGAAGAACGTTACGTGACACGGTTGCGTCCCAAATTAAACATTTTAATTTAATTCAATTTTAATTTATTTTACTGCGCACAACACAATGCGAGATTTGATAAAATTCAGACCATTGGAAAAAATTATAACAATAACCGAGCACACAATAGAGATGAGGCTGTAACTAAGCAATTGAAACAACATTTACAATTTACATTAAACATCCATTAATATCTTACCGTTCATCAGTATCATTAAGAGATTCAGGAACGATAATAACCGATTTATTTAACTGGAAGCATATACAGTACACTTCGTCAAGAAAATTTAACGTTCTTAAAAACGTAATATAATATATAAAAATTTACTGACATACAAATCAATTATTATATGCATTTACTAAAGTAGCATTAAAAATTAAGATTGAACAACAGAAAATTTACGAGATTAACGATACAAACGACTTTAGAATCATATTAGAATTTTATCGCAAAAATAATGCAAGACATTGAAATGGGTTGTTGATACAATAGTCGACGAATTGTTTCACGGAGCCTCGCGCGTAAAATGAGAAACGTTAAATTTTTTTTTAAACAGTTACCTCGGCAAGAAAGAAGCACGCGATAAAAAGGCGGAAGAGACAGACTATTAGGGGGGAGGAGGGGAATTTGTTTAAGCAACATGATAAAATGCTTCTTTATCCCATGATCTTCTTCCCGCGGTACGGCGCGCGTTGTTCCTTCAACGCACTGGAACATAAATAGGGCTTTCATCTCGATCGAACTCCAATACCGTCTCTTTGACGTAGCAAAACAAATTCCCATTTTATTCTCCCTCATACCGCCTAAATTCTCCACGGAGAATTCTTCCATTTCGATACGGTTGATCGCTCGAACGCGAAGCGCACCGTTATCAAACGCGATCGCAGTATTTAACGGTGGAACGCGAGACAAAAAAGAAGAGGCAGACAACAGAGGAGGAGGAGGAGGGGAGGAGAAGGAAGCGCTGGAGAGCCAGTTGCGCGATTCGCGTTAATCAAGAGCGATTCTAAAATTAGACGTCGTGTATAATATCCGTCGCGATGACACTTGACGGCGGGCTAATTGAGGGCGGCGATCCGGGGCAGCGGCGGCGACGGCGGTCGGGGGTGGCAACGAAGACGCGATTATGCGGTCTGCAAAATCGGCTAATCCCACCGGCGCGGCGCGGCGCGGCGCCCTCGCTACTACTCCTCACTCTAATGGATCGGTGCCGCGCATGCATACGTGCCAATCAGCCGGCGGGGCCTCCGTCGATTATCGTGGAAACGGCGAATCTATAGTGGAAACGTGTTAATCTGTCGCCGTCCGGGTCCTCGTCATTTATCATCGCGGCGCAGCGCCGCGCGATTGAATAGCTCGCACGTTATATTTACCGCCCCGCTAAAATCTCGCGATAATTCGTGAAAAATCCCACCCTCTCCCTTTTCCTTCCCACCGATTCTCTCGCTCGCCATGGGAATTAGATGGCGCGTCTAAGGTTGGATCCTCGTGCAGACATCGATGCTTTAACAGCAGTGCTGTTTCAAATGTTGGGTGACGGTCAATTTTATAAATAAATTTCTAAATTGTAAACTATCTTTATTATGTTTCTTTGTATTAAATGATATGTAAATTTATTTGATTTTACATGTTTTTCACGCGATTGAAAAATTTGTAGTTTTATTTCACGACTTGTGTATAGTCAAAGAATTTTCGAAATACGCTGCCTGAAAAAGTTGAACTTGATCGAACTTTGGACGCGCTACATATTGTCGCCAGAATGGCTGTGGCTGCTAAAGATGGAATTTTTTTTCATTTTGTGAAAAACATACCTTGAGAGAAAAAATATCTTAGAAACAAATTTTACTCAGCGCAAAAAATTATTTACTTGTAGTCGAGTTAAAAACTTCTCAATTGAAATATTTACGTAAATAAAATGAAGAAATAACTTTTAATCATATTGCAAATAAACAACGACTTTAGCAAGTACATCTGGCTAGGTTTGTGACTAGAACGCTCCTTGACTGCATATTATTTTTATAACAAAGATAGTTAATAGTTAAAAAATTTTCCTATAAAATTAGATTAGCTGTTGCTCAACGTTTGAAGCGGCGGGAGTCTGCATGATGATCCAGTCTAATTGCCGTTAGCGGCGGCTCGGCATTGGCGTTGCAATTATCGATACAATTATCGATTTGGACGTCCCACACGCCCTCAAATTAATCTTTATGCAGATCTTACGGCGTTCTACGCGATTTCCGCGGCAGGCCGTTCCCGTAAGCGTCGGTTTAAATTAACTGAGTCTTAACTGATTCTACGCTATTTTCCAGAGCTGCAGAACTGCGGAAAGAGAGTTTCATTTAAACTTGAAGTTAAGTTCGGGCGTGTCGTCTCGTTTACGGTCGCGTGACTCTCCGCGTTGCAACTTGGGCTCGTCGTGATGTTACGGCATATCTGTTACCGGTGTTTTTGCTCTTCGCGACGGCGGCGGCGACGGCGGATGATAGCGAATGCTCGCCCGTGTGAGAATTAACAAGGCCACGCGCGCGCGACACAAGCCTTATGCATATATTCCACACAAATTACATTTCCTATGCATTAGAATATACTTGGCGCACCCACTCCGCAAGATTAATGCTGATAACATAATTTCCTACGGCCCCCTTATCGATATTACATTAATATCGCTTTGATTGCGACTATTTTCACTATTCTTTCAGCTCAACTTCCCAAGTTGGCTCTCGGGTACCCACTAATGAGTTATGCAAAAGTTAGGCAAAATCGAAAATTAATAATTAATAATCGGTTCAGTAATTACCGTCGATATAATCGCTAACTGATTGAATTAATAATGATTGCAGTGTAATCGTCAAGTACTCATGATCCGGCAATTCATTAATTAAAAAGCAATTATGCTTTTATAATTACTTAAATAATTTAACATATCACTTTAATGAAGACAATGTATAACATTTCGTTCAATAACTATCGTTTAATAGTAGCTTGCAAATTCAATTTTTCACTAATAATTTATTTCAATGACTATTTTCGGTGACGATTGTATGCTCTAGTTATTATTGCTTTATTAATTCTATATAAATATATGAATGCTACAAAACGTTATGTAATCTTATTGCTAAGGTCATTAAATGTTAAAGCGCTCATAAAATAATGAATCGCTCTCTGTACGCCGCCGCGTCGGTCATCAAGCTGTGAATAATCACGACTGACATCATAAAGGATGCGCACAATCTGCTAAATGAAATTTGCAGACGAAATCTGCTCGAGTAGAAGCGTATATATCGACCGTATATATGTAGATACGAAACACTTACTGCCATTTACTTTGGCCGCAGGATGTAGTTACCATGCTCCATTCTCGGAGCGAGTTATAGTGGCCTCGTCAGCTTTTTTAACTTGATCGCCGCCTCGCGAGGAAGGGTGGCACGGTCGGGTCGGTTCTCGCACCCTCCACTCCACGAACGCTATGCTCCTACCTTTCTTCTCTTTCGTGTCGTTGCCACCCTTTGCCGGATGTCATCACATTTTTCCGCGCGTCACTACTCCAGTTAAACCGCGCAGGAACACACAAAACGCGCGCGTAACCCCTTATTATCCGGGTTATCCAAATAACTTGTAACCCCCCGACGATTATACGATAACTTACGGGAATATCCGTGTCTCGTTGCAATTAATTTCCGCAAAGGAGATACTTATTCTTCGCGCAGTGTCGCGAGAATAGAAATATATTTTACGTCACGATCGCGGAAAACTTGAGCCTTTCATTGGCTCTGTCCACATCCAAAATCGATAAAGTGCAGGTAGATATTTAAACGAGCGCTTTTCGCCGCTTTATATTCGCCGGCGCGCGGCGTGCATTACGCGAATTTATTTTACAAGTTAATTTCGTGACATTGTGAGACGTCGTTGCAATTATTCCGTAATGTTTCTCGCGCTTTCACCGACGATGCGAGAAAAGGAGCCTTTTTTTATTCTCGCGACACTTTACTTTCGTTATATTATACTACGTGGCAAATGTGTGCATTAGGGACACTTAGTACGATACAAAGCTACAAGTAGACGCAAATATAACACACTAACGCATTTGCCGACGTGACGAAATAAAGCGCAAATGCGACTCATCGCGTTCATCTGCACCTGAATCGATCGAGTAAACGTTTTGTAAATAAACTTCCGTTCGGCGCAACAAAAGTTTTGATAAATTCACTTGTAAAGGTATGAAATAGTATATGCAGCTAACCATTTAAATTAAATGAATATTTCAACGAACTGAACAAATAAAGCTGGTAGTGTAACGTTGTCACTCAAACTCTATAGGACAAAAGTTTTTTAATACGAAACAGCTTGCATCTGTTCTAAATCTAACACTCTATTTAAACATCGTCGTTCTACGAAACATCGTCAGAGCAACATTTAGCTCGCGCGAGAGACGATCGAGGCCTCATTTATCAACTGCGTACCAGTTAAATGTTAAATTTCTATTTCCAGTTTTGCGCTATTTATAAAACGAAATTTTTCCTCGGCTGAAAATTGTTGCAAGGCACGTAATAATAAAGCTATAACGAGGCACGATCGTTTCTCGGATGAAGGCAGGCAAATGCCACGTGGCTGGTGGGCTAACGAGCGATAACGATGGACGTTGGCGATGCGACAACAGGCGCGATATGAGATTGAGCGGAAGAAAAAAATAGTGGATGATGATATTTACCTCCGGCGACGCATTGGCTTGCTTTAGCGGAGCCTAGCAGCAACTACATCTATATATCTAATTTTGGCTATTGGCGGACTCCTATAATACCCAGGATCGTGGAATGTTGGGCGCCGCCGGTTGACGCCGCTTCCGATGCAAGCTTCTCGTGTAGAGATAATTTACTATCCCTACGAAGCTGCAGCACGGGTTCAGCTCCATTTCTATTATATTTATGCGCGATCGCGACCAATTTACGACGACGGCGACGACGACGAGCTTTGATAACTTGGTAAATCTTCGCTATTTACATCGATATTCCATTACACGACAATCGACGATCCTCGATGAACGAGATTATTCATACGGCAACTCTGCTCTTGAAAACAGGAATATATTAATAACAATAAATATTTGCCAAGGGAAAGAATTTTAATTGGCATTCGATTAAAAGGCTGGATGCCAAATGCAATTCGCGTACAAGTATTCCAGTTAAAAAGAAAAAAATCATAAAATATAGAGGTGGAATTAATTGGAGAAGTCAAGTCCGCCTATTGATTACGAAATTAAGATGCTTATACTTTCCGGTATACAAACGCTCGGAATGAAAAGAGGAAACGATCGATTATGTATTTTAGATCGCGATTATTATTTTTCTCGCACTTATCCCGATTGAGATTTTATCGTATACGACTGCGGCACGAGCCCCACACAGGCGTCACTGAATCGCTTCGATTGCGAGGATCGATGGGTTCGAGCGAACGCGAGTCTCGCGCGACGACATTCCCGACCGCGTGCGTATAGCAATCTCGCAGGCCAATCCTCCTCGCTGGCCCCCTCGCCGCGCGCGGATACGCGACAACGTGACCGGGACAACCGGATCCTCCTGGGCGGAATCCCGAGGGAAGTGCTGCGACGATCCGATCGGGAACGACGGACGCGTCACTTCGATCGCCGTGCCGGTCAGAAACTGAATGTGCCGCGGTTCGGGCTAAAGCTCGAAATGTAACCGAGAGGGTAGGATCGGGGAACCACCCCTCGCTCGCTCGCTCGCTCGCTCGCTCTCACGCTCGTTCGTTCGCTCGCGCCCTGTGTCTTCCTCTTTCTCTCGAGGGGGATGTGGGACTCCGGCGGTCGGGGGATGAAGCGACGAGCAGACCAGGGGAACCGAAGGGGAGGGGAGGGGAGGGGGACATCGCTACGACGGCTCTCTGGGGCTCCACATCGGGCATGTTCGGGGCTTCTGCGCACTGGTGCCCTAGTAACACACCCCCGAACGAGGAAATCTCGAGCGTCGTGAGAGCGCGAACAAATCGTGTCGACCGGGTCCCGGTCATCTTAATTTTTCATCATTTTCTCCAACGATTAGCTGCTTTCTCTCGCTCTCCTCGGAAATCCCTTCCAAAATTAAAACTCCAACTACGATCGCTCTAACTAAAGCAAGAAATATTCTTATATTTGTTTTATTGTTATTCATTTTTTTATAACAATGTAAATTAAAGTTGTAAAGAAAATAATTTCATGTTGGGCCATTAAAATAATTATGTAGGACGTCCAAGCATAATAACGTCGCTGCAAACAGTTTTGACATTTTAGCAACCAATTTAAACATACAATTTCTTAAATAACGAGAATTTCAAATGGTTCACCATAATTATTTCAGCAAAATTATTCTTTCCATGTAATTTTACTTTTTCAACGTGTTTTTCTTTTTTCAATCATACTGTAACTTTTTTTTACATTTTATATTTTCGTTGACGAAGACTCGCAATGTTCGGAGAAATTTTTACTCGAATTGATCGCGTTTGAGAGACTCGGAGCCAACGCTGACACAGAGAACTAGCGTTATTGTCGAGCCGCAAGGAATAGTCCGCCGGGATTTCAAATAAACGTATATACGCTCGTGTGTTTAAGTCGTGATTTTAACGTTCGAGCGCTTGTGACAGATACAGAAATCATCAATTCTTCTTCCGCCACAATGGTAAAGAATTAAAATAAGGCGTGAAAGAGAAACAGAAAGGGATAAAAGACTCGGGATGCACAGGAATCTATATCCATAATTTCGGCCGGCTTCGAAACGACAGCTCGCAATATTGCGAAAATAAAGATGAAACAATTACTTCTTTTTATATATTAACTTCTATTACATTTTGCAAAGAATTAAATTAAAATTAGAAACTACGTATTAGAATGCTTTAAAGAATTATGTAAATATTTTCAGGGCTTTTCGAGGCTTTTCGAGTGTCTAATTTTATTGCATTTAATATGAAGTGTGTTGCCACATAAAATCGTATCTACTAGAGATAACTATATTTTTAGTGTGCACGTCACCAATAAACCCAAATGGATACCATGTCTCTATTGGAAACGCTCTATTGGAAAATGATTAATAATACTTGAATGTGTAAACGAGAGATTGTACAACTGAAAACTGTACTGTCAATAACGCAGTTCTATCGACAAAACGTCAAACTCAGAATCTATATCGCATTTGCTCGCGTATCACATTATGAACCTTTTATTTTTGTTCAAATAATTATTTAGGGGACCCTCATCCCGATTCTATTCACCTGTGCCGTGAAATTTTATAAACCGCTTTTGATTCCTCCAACGTGCACGGTTTACGATCGTTTATCCGCCCCAGTTACGTTACAATTCGACATACCCGTTCGTATAAACAATTTTACAAAGAATGATAAATATCGTTTAATGGAAAACCCTAGACAGTATCAGTACATATTTCTATCGTAAAATTTCACATCGCCGTTTGTGGGTTTCGGAGGATCGAATCTATCTCGTTTCGTCATTTAAAACAATCTCACGGGACGGGCGGGTTTTAAAGAAGAGAAATCCAATGTACGTGTGTGCATGTGTGCGTGAATGTCTGATTGTTATTAGTCAGCCTCCCTCTCGATATTGGACAATTTCGGGACCCCGGAAAGTCGACCCTCGTATTATACTATCTGATTTCGGGATCGTGAGGGGGTTGTTACCACGACTCGCTCTTAATAATTGAGTATACTATCTCGATCGTTCTATGGCAATCAATTTTACACACTCGGCCTTGTTAGCTCGTTTGTCCGTCCGATTTTGAATCCGGCAAAAATCAGGACACGTGACTTTTAATTTGAATACAGAATTCAACTCTGTCGTTAATGTTAGCAAGAAAGAATTCCATCGAAAAGTAAATTGCCATATTTTCATCTATATGAAGATATTTATTATTCGCGTGACGTAACATATCGAAATGTACTTAACAAATGATCATTCAGCAATATTATGTACTGAGAAAAAAAGTTGACTTGACTAAATTTTTCAACTCGATTAAATTTTTTTCCAGTTCAAGTATTTATGTATTTGACTTATTATAAATACATGTAATACTTCGGTTTAAGCATTTATATATTTAACTTAAATCCACAAATACTTGAACTGAAGAAATTCAATCAAGTTGAAAAATTTAGTCAAATCAACAACTCTTTTTTTCGATCACAAAAATAAATAAGGAAGAGAAAGATGGAGCCTTGTATCTCGATCGACATATTCTTCAGACTCTGAGTATTTGCTATCGAATACTTTTAATCAGATTCTACGTGTGTCAAGGCACATCTTGATTCGATAGAAGAATAGAAATTTTTCGCCACATTTTTGGAACAAATCGGTAAAAGAAAAATGATTATGCGAGTCACATCAACATCTAAATTTATTTAAAGAGAAATTTAAAAGATTATTACAGAGAGATACGTTAGCGAAGAGCTAGAGATGTTCTCGCGAACTGTGAACTTTTGGTCGCTTTAGATCGAGATGATAGCGCGGCACATCAAAAGCACGCGCAACGCGACAGCGCTAGAGAACGAGGCGCGACGTTATTTCACTTCGCTAACAATCGCTAAAGTTACGATTTAGCAAAGGTGGCTCTCTCTCAGGCGTCACACAATAGTTGAATAGTTTCTTACTCACCGCGCCGGTGTCATCGTGCGATGGTGTCACTCGATCGCGCTTCTCGGGGAAGGGGGGAGAATTCTCTTCTCGGACGGATTCGTCGCGCCCGTGATTTTCAGCGCGAGTCACGGCACAGAGGGAAAACGGAGGATGCTTCTAGGAGATTGTACGTAGTAGTCGGGGAGGGACGATCTTCTCTCTCTCTCTCTCTCTCTCGTCGACTGCACGCCGTCGGATCTTCGTGTCTTCGGGATCACGAACGTACCGCCCCGGTCACAAGCGGGCGCGGTAAATCGGGAAACTGGTGGACAAGGCACAAGGAAGGGACGGAGTTGATTCTCGAGTTCAACCTCGATCGAGGGAAACGAAGGGGGATGGGGAGAAGAGGACTTGCGGGAAGACCCGGACGGACTTGGATCTCGATAAGGCAATCTCGTGGTTGGATCGATAATCGACTCGGAGGGAAAATAAGCTCATTGGATACGATTCGTCGAACGCTGACGACGACGAGGTGGTTCAGTCTAGAAAAACCGGAAGATACGACGCGAACGCGCGGGAGAGCATCGAAAATTCTCGTAAAAAAAAGGAAGGTCTCAAAGTGAAATTTATTGTCACAAACTGGACGGCGGTTTTAAGGCACGAGGAAGTTCCGGGGGCGCGACAGCCGTGCGCTGCATCGCGATGATGCACCAGCTGCGATCGCCTTCCGGCGATAATCGCGGAACCAACGGAGTACGTTTCTTCCGTACGACCGCGGACGGCGCGAAGGCAATCGGCGAGCAATGGCAAACACAAAAGAAGAAAAAAATATAAAAAGAGATAGAAGAACCGCAAACGGAACCGCGAGAGCATTTTCCGAAAATTGCGAGCGAAACCACACGTAGGTTGAGAAAAACTTGACTCGACGATAGACAACGCGCTCGGAATATGGCGAAAGTAATAACAGGAGTTCCCCCCTTTTTTTTTTAAGAAACGAAAGTTCGTTTTACCTGAGAAACGTTAAACTGATTATATACCGCTTGCACGTCCTCGGAAGCCGGAACGATCGCGAGACCTGTCTTTCACTGCGACGCGAAGTTGAAAACGGTCGGCCCCCGCCCGATTGGACTCTATCTTCGCGAAACCGGACAAACAGGATTGAAGAATAAACAAAAGTAAAATGAGGATGGATCGATAAAAATCAAACGTTTCGAAGGAAGACAGATTGAAATAGGAAACTGGGAATGGGAAGCGGCGAGTTCGAGTGGAAAGTTGGGAATCAAACGATTTCTGACGGTGTGATGCGAAGGGTCGAAGGGATGGGAGAATTAAGGAGAGAGCGAGGATAGAGGGCGAGGATGTTACCCCGACGGCTGTCGCCAAAGAAGTGATAGGTCTGCGGCCTTGCGCGCGGTACCCGAACCGAGGGCGACGTAGGGAACCACCGACGTAGGGGACAATCCAACCGAGGGGCGCAGACGCGAGGGTTTCGAGGTGGACGAGGGCGGCGACGATTGGCGGCGACCGTCCGACGCTGCCCCGCTTCCTCGTGCTCCGCCAATTCGCGCCCCTCACCCCTTGTGAGCCCCCTTACTACCCTCGGCCGCGCGCGCGGGGGATGCGGAACGGCGTACGGTGCCGACCCCTTCGAAATTCGAGTGTCGTATCGCGCTATAGGACATCTCTCGCCGCCGCTGGCCTTTTTCGCCCCCTCGGCGACGAACGCCGTGCGCCGCGCGCCGCGCGCTGGCGAAAGGGCCGAGCGTCGCGCCGCGACTTTGCCGCTTTGTCCCGTGACACCGCGCCAAGATCCGCCGACGAATTTGCTAGTAAATTGCAGTAATCGAGATGACACCGGCCGAATTTATAGGACGATTACCAGGATGCAGTTGCAATTAAACTAATGATGTCGCTGCGAAGACCCCTCCTAATCTGGTACCTCGGTCAATCTTTCGGTACCACCGAATTGAAACGTCAACGTTTCATGTGCGTCGCTTACTACAGTATAACTAAATATTGAGTTGGTTTGGTTGACTCTTGATTAGACAATTTTTATCAAGTTGACACGAATAAATTGAACCTCTTTTTGTGCAACTAAATAATTGCTGAATCAATCCAATGTTCGGTTATTCGTATTGGATTGAATATTTGGATTTTTCAACACATCTTTTTTCCGAGTGTACAAACACCGAGTGATTATTCGAGTAGTTATTTAAAAACCAATCATTACCAATTAATTTTCATACCTCTAGAACTGATTTTTAATTTTACGATGGATTTAAAAATTTAAACCATAAAAATTTAATTCCGTAAAAACAGTAGAGGAGTAAGAGTCTTTTTTTACGATAGTTAAAGAGTTTTATTCCTCTCTGAGGAATAAAAATAAAGATCATTTTTTTCATAAATAGATACATTATATGTGCTGCATTGTTCTCGAGAATTTTTCCTCTCTCACGTTCATCTCTCGACGAGATAAAAAAAGCTTAACTTTGAAATCTCTATTGAAAAATGGATAAAGTAAAATAAAAACGTTACGCGCTTTTCACCAAACACCTCCGTTTCTTCAGACACGGCGACCACAGTAAGAGAATTAAATAGGTTCACATATATCGATGCGAAAACGAAATTTATTTACGTCACGCGAGCCGAGATACCTATCGCTTAAATTACGAAAATAAATTATGCGCTAAAAAGCCTCTGAGCGATGTGGACGTAAACAGCAATATCATCTCAGGTGGCGTGCCACGGCGCGAATGACAAAAAATGATAATGCGAATCTAAGAAGAAAATTACCACGTCAACCTATAGCTTTTTCGAACGTGCCACTTTGCGTTTGTATTCGGAGTATCGCAAAAAGCACTCTGCTATCCGACCGTTGCAGGTGAACGTTGCAGGCACTTTTACATCGGGCCGATCAATTCGTGTAATCATTAAATTTCATTGCGCTGTACTTCTCTCGTGTATTTTTATCGTGTCACGTGCAGCTTATTACGCGAATTTCCCGTATCTAATCAATACTCTTTCAAATATCTTTTATGCGATAATTCAATAAAGAAAGTTCGATCGTGGAAATTTCTTAATTCTTCTTCCTTTCTGCTTCTTAGCGCGGCGCAAGATCGGATCAGATAATTTTCTTAGGTGTGAGCTTAGGTCGCTGACTGTACAAAGATTCGAAACAGACCCACGCCCTTAAAGGCCGAAGGACAGGGGGAGGGAGGGGGGGTGAGATGCAGAAACGCGAAGGGATGATAATGCGAGTCTACAGGCGGGAGGTTTTCTACGAAAGAGGATGGGGAGTGTCACTCAGGAGCACGACGTGTAAGGGAATGGTCACCATCCCGGGGGGTGAATTGAGATGTACAGGCAATTTATGCAACGAGCGGCACTCCCTCCCGGAAGCCCGGTTGCTTGACCATAAGCGACTTGCAAAACATCGCCCAGCTTTCTTCTCTAATGGGCGGGAGAAAAAAAAAGAAACGAAAAATCGAACGTGGACAGACGAATTTTCCCGTCGTTCGAGCGCCGCGGCAGCTCGCTCAATTTTACGACTTGATTAAGATGTTTGTTACCTTCAATTGCAGCTCATATGTGCGATTGTGTTAAATGATATGGATGTAGATGTTAGTTGACGAATTGAGCTTGATCTAATTTTATAACGCACTTCCGCGATAATTTTTACGGAGCTTTAAATAATCATGTAAAATAGCAAGTCATATTTTTTTTAGATATTACATAGAATATTATACGGAAAGAATAATTTTCCTGCAGCATTTAAACATTTACGTAGGATGCTCAAATACGATAATATTGCTGTAGACAGTTTTAATATACACTGACAATGACAAAAAGAGTTGTAAAATTGAATAAATTTTTCAACTTCATTAAATTTCTTCAATCAAGTAATTATATATTTAACTTAAACACATAAATGCTTGAACTGAAAAAATTTAATCGAGTTGAACATTTAGTCGAGTTAACAACTTTTTTTTCCTCAGTGTACCCGTGTGAAGTTAACTCCCAACATTAAAAAAAAATAAACTTTTTTTAGCTCATTCGATTGCTTATCGCTTACGCATGTATGCACACTTCGAATTTTCGTTGCTAGAATGTTAAAAACATTGTAGCAACCAAATTAAATATTCGATATAATTTTTTAAATAATTTAACATTATTTTTAGACCTGTATTTCAGCAAAATTGTTCTTTCCATGATACGTTGTCAAGTAATCAATTAGTTTTTATAACAAAGGCGATTAATTCACTATTGAAAAAAAACATGATAAAATATAAACGCGATCTACGGCTGTAACATAACGCAAAAAACATTTCACATTGCAATGTGGCGTTAAAAAAATGAGCCGTTTATCTTGAAACAAAAATATCGCACCTGCATATCAAAGTATTGATAAAAATTTATTTATCCTTAAAGCAACATTTGCTAAGTTCTGAGTGGTTGTCCAGGCGTGTCACGTGTCTTCTTTTGCTTCGCGATTGTCAGCGGCGGAAATGATGAAAAGCATGCTTCTACGGGGGGATAGAAAACAGAGGATGGGACGAATTCGTCCGGGATGAATTAAGGAGCCTACCCCCTAAGTGCGTCTCTGCTTTTCTTTCTGCTCGCCATCTCGCGCTTCAGTCCCTCCTCTCTCTATCTCTCTTCCTATGGCCATCAACCCTTATCGTGGTAGCGTCAATCACTCTCTCCATACACGGTGAAACTTATCGTTCGATTAATCGGCCTGACAATGCGCCTGTCGATTCGAGTTACCCCCTGGATTCGCGCGCGTGCGGTCAGTCCCCGAAAATGCAGCGCTCGCCCGACAACGATTTACGGTCGGAAAAGTTTTATGGTTCCCAATTATACGGAGGATCCTCTCACGTGGAATTGTTAGTGAGTGAAAGCGTAAACTGTTAGAGCTTCACATTGCTTAAAGTACGAAATGCTAGAGGAATCCCGCGCTGTCGAATGTAAATTGCGTTTGATAATACTCGAATGAAGAAAGAAATTAATCCAAGTAAACAAGACACATTTGTATTAATATATCGTGTTCTATAATATCACTCATTCGCATTGTAGGTAGAGATGTACAAACACGTTTTTTTTTAATAAAAAAAAATATTGAAAAAAATACAAATTTGATTTTATTTGTAATTTTAGTACATATGGTGCGAAGCACTTCTAAAAGAAAGAAATTAACTAATGACTGGGTGGTAAAAATTTAAAGTTGCAAAGTTTACAACAATTCACTGCTCCTCAAAGTACCACCAGCGTAATTAATAAAAAATCAGAAATTTCTGAGACAATATCACATCAAGGAAAATTAATTTAAATGATAAAGTCGATCAAAATGAAATCTCAGTTTCTTCTACAATGAATTTTGAAAGTATAGACGATGTTGAATATTGTGATTAGATAACTATACTCTAAATAATAATATATTATTCAAAATAATAAAGTACACTTTTTATTACAAACTTATATCTATAATAAATACTCATGCCAAATTCAATTTTAATTTTTCTCTTTTGATACTTAATTGAAATGATACTTAATTGAAAGTAGTTTTTCATAACCATATAATCAATTTTAATATAATTTACATTTAAAATTTATTATTCAAAAAATTCAAAATTAAGAAAAATTAAATTGTAATAATAAAAAATACATATATATTAAATACATAAAAAAATCAAATATTTGTTGTTTTTTTTCACAAAAAACGTATGTTATGAAAAAAGGAAACATAAAATTTTTTTCTGCTTACATCTCTAAACATAGGTATCGTTTATATTTAAAAAAAAAATCTTCAATAGGGGATCTCGGAAAGTTTATGATTTATCGCGCCCTTTTTTGTATAATAAACCAGGGGACGAAATACTATCTGAAAATGTGTCTACGAAAATGGTTACGCTATTCGTGCATGGGGGAAAAGTATAAAATGGCTGCAATAGTAAAAGTTACGATCAAACGTGGCAACGAATGTCATACGTTCAACTTGTCATATAAATCTACACGCAAGTAGAACAAGTGTTGTCGGACTCGGTGTTTGTTTGCAGTTTCGATGTGTGGGCAGCTGTAAGTTCGGCGCCAAAATGTCTGGGCCATAACGTTTCCATTGTGTGGGCCATCGACGCTCGTGCTACTCCGAATGTACACATCGCACATCGAAATTCGAATATTCCAAATCTCGCGGACGAAGGACGATTTCCTGCGCACCGCGTAACGCTCGGTCATGCAATAGAACTTGCAGTTGTCAACTAAATGGATCCGTCACGAGGTTACTCTGAAATTCAGACGAGGTCTTCTTTTCGAATTTCATTTGATTTCACGCGTATTCGGAAAGAGAGAGAGAGAGAGAGAGATTCTCAAGGAGACTTCTCGCTCCCGTGAGAAAATCAAGAAAACGAGGAGGAAAGCAATTTCATCAAGGAGAAGATTTTAATTTCGGTCGGCGGTCTCGAAAGAGATGTAGATGAGGAGGAGAAGATGTGCGTACTCGGCTTTAAATTTCCCCGTCGTGCTTAGAGCATTACATTGCGGAATTATCGAAGGCGAACCGGGTTCAGCAATAAACGACGCCTGATCCCTCCGACCGTGCCATGGCTGCAAACACGACAACTGTAACCGCCGAGTTTGGACCGGTGGACAGATGCGCAGATTGCACGAGCCGCAGAATGGAGATTAAAGATAATGCAGGGAGATACGAGCGAATTGGTCAACAGAGACCATCGACCTCTTAACGCCATTTGCGACGGGCCATTTGCCCATATTCTTATTAACAGCGACCGCAGTCCTCGGCATCGCGCGTCGCGTTATGAAAAAGTATCTTCCCATCTTCCACGCGCTCCGGAAACACTCGGGATTTTGCTGAGCTGCGAACGGAAGCGGGATTATAGAAATATGTATGTTGAACATGAGACTTGACGCGTAATGCTCCGCCTGCATTTTATGGCAAAGTGTGACTGGCTTCGATTAAATCGTGCGTTCGCACGTCCTCAAATTGCTCGTGCCCACGGAGAGAAATGCATCTTCTCCCTCCTGATCTCGAAATGCCTATTCAAATTTTACGGGTCATATTTGTCGCAATTAAGTGTTAAATGTTTTCGGGCTTATGGCCCAGAAATATTCCATATTGAGCACGGGACGTGCCTCCTCGACCCGATATAAAGCTCAATTCGGGAGCCTGCAAGAGGGGGGGGGGGTGTGAGGGTTACACGAATGAGGGAGAAGAGCAAGTGAGTTTATGGCACTTGCGGGGGTATAGCTGGCACTTTCACGATTCGTCTGACTCACGTCGAAGAAGCGAGAAAAAGAGGGATGCGCGGGATGGAGCTCACTTTTACGAGGTTCTCCGGACGAGAAGGCGAGCCGTGAATACGATTTGCGAACCGGAAGCGGCCACTTCGCTACTTACCGTTGCCTCGTCGTTGTTCCTTACGCCGCACTTCCTCTCCCCAGATCGTGTGCGCGCAATCCGAAAATTCGCGTGCGTTCGTTCTCGTTACTGGCGTCAATCACGTGTATCTGGAAATTATTCAAGGTAACGAAATTGAATTTATTTAGAAATAAAATTGTCTTATTTATAAAAACTATATCGATTAAAACGTTTAATGTTAATCTCACTAAAAATCAGAGGTGCAACCCAGGAACTTCATATTAACATATATTTTTCCAAATTGTATTTATAATTTTCTTTAATTTAAAAAGCAGGGGGGGACGCACGCAACTGCATGCGACATACACACGTAAAAATTAAAGCCAGATATAGAATCATCAGCTTAAAATGCAATTCTCTATATGTCTTGATGTGTCGCTCAACAAAATTATTTCCAAATCTGTAGCTAAATGTTTAAATACTTGAGCGAAATCGTTCTTTCCGTTTACAAGTACATTCCGTTCTTTCGTCTTGGAGCCTTCATAAAAACCTCCAGCAAAGTTCATGCCAAAACAAAGACGCGGTAACCCTATCCACGCGACATCAGCAATATGGAACGTGCCCGGCACGTGTCATCACGACGGAAAAGAAAAAGAAAAAGAGAGATAAAAGTTCCGAGAACGGTTGCCGCGGTAGCAGAAGAATTCTCGACGATTCTTTCTCCGCGAAAGACGACGACAGACGACGCTGAAGAGGGAGGATGGCGCCTCGAAGATTTTCGCAAATTTCGGACGCGTCGGTGGTGAAAAGACGAAGAAAGAGGTTTACTGTTGGCGAGGAAGACGGAGGAAGCGAGATACCAATAGAGAGACGAGTGGAAAAGCAGAGAGAGAGACGGAGCGAGAGGTAGGAGGTAGGAGAAAGAGAGACGGAGAGAAAGTCAGAAAGGGGGTGAGTGCTGGCGGCGTTATGGCGGGCGCCGAGGGTGGCGCCGCGACGCTTTGGCGCCTTCGACGCCGAGACGCTCCACTGATGCTGGCTGCATGTACCCACGCACACATACGCGTGCACCCTCTCGTTCCGACTCTCACCCCTTCGCCCTCCTCCCTCCGGCGTTACCCTCCCCATCCCTCACACGTAATACACGTACGCGCGCAATGAGAGTTCGAGATTCTGTTTCACACACGCGTGCAAGCCCCCCTCTCTCTCTCTCTCGTCACCGGCGCTACCCCTATAACCGCCGCGCCGCCGTGCGTGTACGGACATTCTCTATGCGAAAGGGGGTGAATAGGTGGACGCGTGGCGACGTGCAGCGCGGGAGAGGAAATGTTTATAGGTGCGCATCAGAAGCGGAACTGGAATCCGTTCTCGACTTCGGGGGAGAGAGGCGAGGTCTCACTCTCTCGTCTCCGGCGACGACGATTCGAGGGTGTGGCATGCGTCAAGTGGGCCCGAATCGAGGGTTATCTGGCCCGTATTCGCCGATGGAATTTATCCCGCAGAGGCAGGCAAGATGGATCGTTGTTGACATCTTAAGCGCCTTGAACAACGCTTTCAGTTCGTTGCGTCTTTAATTAAAAGGTCCCGTATGAAGATAAATCGGCACGCGATCTTTTACACTTGTTTAGAAATCCTCCGGTGACATCGAAATAAAAAATCGCAGCCTCTTAAAGAGTAATAGCGCGTTGAGAGTAAAGAAGCAGGCGTATGAAATATTTCATCGCTGATTCATTAACGATTGATTAACGATAAGTCTACTTAATGAATAAATTGCCTTGATGCTCGTCCGCTAAATTTGCTCTGTGCGTCGCACAGCACGTCGCTGTTTAATTCTCGATAACGTGATCCTCGTTAGGACGCACAGCAATGTCAAGATATATTTTTTCCGGAAAAAAATTATTTAACCTTTTTATCACAAATAATAAACTTCTAATTTCTTTCTTAACTGAATGATGTACAAATATAAAAAGAATAATGTTTAAAAGATCAAAAATTAGAAAAACAATTTTGATGCTAAAAGTTCAATTTAATATTTAATTTACACACATCCTGAAAGTGTTTTTACATCTTCACTTAATGGCAAAGCATTTTTGGAAAAGCCATATGACATAATAAAATAGAGAACTATTAAGTAGAGAACTAGAGAAACCATATTAGATCAAACAGAAGAAAATCATTCAATATTGATAAATTCCGAAACGTTAATTTTACAGTGGGATTAACGTCAAAAGACAGAATAATTTTTTATTCCGCGCAGCATTCACATCATTGTGAAACGTATCGACGGTTTTTTTCTTTTTCAAGAAGCAGATTCCTCAAAATCTACGCCGTGTGTTTCGAATTTCATTGTAAAACAATCCAAGCAAGAGCGCGAAGCTTGCGATTTGTTATCCCTGTTGGGGTTTCCCCACTCGCGACGGACAAAACTGCGAAGCAGCCAACGACCTGTCAATAACCGTGACATAGCGTCCTGTATCAGCCGACCACGCGCGTACGCACAGCACGCCCTATAATTTCGCAGTGGCAGAATCACCGCGATGATAATGCCACTCGATTGCGGCCGCATACCGGGATTAGGCGACGTTGATTAGGCATCTACGGACGTGGGGGCGGATACCGAGATCGACGCGACAACTGCTAATTAATCGAGCCAAATTTTCGACGAAATCTCTTTGATCCGCGGATCATTAAACTCGAGGCGACTCGCCACATCGACGCCCGGAATTCTTACAGCGTACACAAGACGCGTATAATAGAGGAAGAGGGGGAGAGAGAGAGAGAGAGAGAGAGAGATCGGTTATTCGAAATTAACCATTGCGTCAATTACCGTACACGCAGGGAGAACGATATGCAAACAAGTGGGCGCTTGTTATTCAGTCGTCGTCTTAAATTATGACACACATTATGAACACACGACTACGAGGACTGCGTCGTCGACGACGGCGACGACGGAATGGATATCGCATTACGAGAATGAGATATAACAAGGACGGCAAGCAGAAATTGAGTTGCGGCTTGTTACGAATTTATTGTATCGCTCCTAATCTCGTCCGCCGGGAACTTCTTGCCTCAAATGTACTTTCTTAGTTACGCGCGTCTCGCTAATCCATTAACCCCATCGCGGTATAACGCAGACTGCTACGATGTAGCCGAGAAAGTAAAATTCAATGCCCGTCGAATTTTGGAGTGCAAATACCGCTGGGTGCGTGACAAATGTTTCAGAGATGCTACAAAAGCCGAGCGTTAACACCCATTGACCCTACATTTTTCATCTTGTCATAATCGGATTAATGCACCGCTGTGTTTCAGCCAAAATAAATATTCATTCGAGTAATTAAATGATACTGCACATTTATCAAAATCTCGTTACGAGGAACGAAACGTGCAATATTATTTCATGAATGCAGTCCGCATAAGCTTTATATATTGCACGTTCGAAATACGAAGTAGTGTATAAGCTCGCACAAACGTACGTTTCGAGTAAGAGCTACAAAGAGTACGTACACTGAGCTTAAGGGCAATAAAAGTATTTCCTGTACTAATGAAGAATTCGTTAAAACTGATTCAACGATCAATTTTATCATCTCAAGTTTTATCAAAAGAATAATTTGAATGATTAAACTAGAATTTATTGTAACAATGAATGTGTACGTTGTACATGCTTTTAAGAAAACCTTTTATTCCGCTGTATCAATGAATTTGGTTATCGAAACATTTTCTTTAATACATACAACAAATTCGATTACTGAGTTAATATACTTTGTTTAGTTAATAAAATAATGCGTTAAATGCATTTAGTCACTTGTGTAAAATTTTGTAGTCACATCAGATGAATGAGTTTATTGATTCCGTAAATATGTTCATTAGAAGAATAAACTGTTTCATTGGTTTTCAATTAAATGTTAAATTAAGTCACGATGCATTCAAGTATACATTGTATTAATAAACAAAAATTTATTACTAATTAATCCAGTTACAGCCAATGAACAATGTTCCATGTAGTATTCACAATATTAGTTAAATGTTCATTGTATCAATGAACGTCATTCTTATTGCAAACATTTTTTCAGTTTAATAAAGGGCATGTTTAATCTCTCTTTTTTTAAACATAAAAGTAAGGAGAGAAGCGTGTCCTTCAGCTCGCTCGTTACCTAACAAACGATTTGGCGCGAATACATCGTCATGAATAATGCGCAATAAAATATCTCGCGATCGCCGTAAAAACGGCACAAGAGACAACTAATAAAGTGCGCATTGTGCTAGTTATAACCTAACGTATAATCCTGTAATGGGGGTTGTTGCACACGTAGGTTACGCGAGGATCATAACGGTCGTAAATCCAATGAGTCGTCCTGTCCCGCCTCGCGCATCGATTCGTGAAAGATCCTCGTTTGCTCTAATGACTTGGTACGTTCGCGACGAGAGGTTCGTCGCGCAAAAGGTGACGCGACCCAAATTACAATGCCACAAAAAGTCCCGTAGAAGAATCTATACTGAATGCCGATGTCCCTCTTTCCGAAACAGTACACCCGTGATTTTACCCTCAAAATTAGAAATGACGGCTTTCATTTATCGCAAAATTATTTCGACGCTCGAGGACGTTTTGGCCATACAATACGAGCTAAAAGTTATCAAAATTTAAAAATTGAAAGCTTCTTAAGTTTATTTGTTTTTTTTTCCGAATCGACGAGAAAAAATTTTGATCGGAAATGTGCTGAAACCAAATGCAAAAAAAAACCAAAACATTCGTTTTATAATGGTGTTTGTAACGAAAATAATTATATATTACTGCAGTTTTAAATACCTTTTAAACGAGCAAGTAGAGCTAAATAAATTTTGGCACAAATATTTATTAGTTTTATTAGAATACCGAAAATAAAAGTTATTAAATTGACTAAATTTTCCAACTTGATTAAATTTCTTTCCACTCAACTTATTATTATGTGGATATAATGGATACCATATAATGGAAACGTCTATTGTTTACATTTTTTGTTTTAAGATACGACACATGTGTGTCTTTGAAGAAATAAAATGTTTATCGCGTTTTGAATAACGAGGCGAATTCTAGCTGTTAGAATTGCACGACGACGTAAGCGAATTCGAGTTCAAGTTTAAATTCGCACTCTCGCGCGAATACACAGACGTCGCGGCGAAGTGTCTCAAAGTATCGGATTATTCTCGACAGTCTCCGTCTCATCTGGGATATCATCTGGAAACACGTTGACACGCGTAAAAGGACGGAATGACTGCGTCGTCGTCGGCATACACCGCGCGCTACGGCCGCTACAATATTTCCCCCTTTTCGATGATCTTCTCGTCGACCGGTCGCGGTAAAATCTCCTAATAAGTTCGGTAAATATCGGAATCGTTGTTATTTTTATGCCTCGCGCGTGCACGTCCATTCGAGCCGATGACACGGGATGGAAGGTGTCTTAGGGCGGAATGTAAGGATAATCCATTAGACGCGTTGTAACCGAAAACCGCGCAAACAAGGGGTGGACTTGGATTAAATGTGACGGATGGACGGACGAGGGGATGGGACGGCTCTCTCGATTCTCTCTCGGCTCGATGAACGTCGAGGAAAAATAAGATGTATCGACGGACAGGTGGTAATAACGATACTAAACGATTTGCGCCGCGCGTAACGTCGGCGGATTTACGAACGGCGTGTGACATCCTGGGAGATTCTCGACCGATCGCGTTGTGACTGAATTCCGAAGCGAATATCGTCGAGTAATCCGCTGACGGACTAAGAATCCTCGCGTTTCGTGAATACACAATTTGATGCGCATTTGTAACTTTTTTTTCGTAAAAGTTCGATTTGTTTGATAAAGTATTTCCAACTAGGAATACGGCTATACGATACGAGCTAAAAGTTATCAAAATTCTCAAAGTTTATTCTTTTTTTCCTATAATCAACAACAAAAAATTAAGTAACTTTTAAACCAAATAAGTAAAATGTGCTCAAATTTTACACAGACATCCAAACATAATACTTTATAAACATTTTATGAAATTTTTGTTTCTTAGTAACGTTTCGAGACATAAGTTATACATCCTTAATAGCTTCAACCACGTTATTTTCCATATTTGGAAAACTAGAACGAGTAGCGCGTCTGGCATTCTGTACCATCCCAGAAATTCAATAACATCGTCGAGTGACTGCCAGCGATGTACGTGCTGAAGGAGTGCAACCCTAACGCGGGACAAATAGCAGATACTCTTTCCTATAGAGAATCCACTCGGAGGCAGTCGATGCCCGCCGCCGCAGCTTTGTCTTCCGTCAATCCGTGCTACATCTGGATTCCGAAAAGAGAAAAGGCAGATCGATGAGGATCAGCGGAAAATTGCGAGTCAACACGCGGAGTTCGAAACGGTAACCAAGAAATTCTGCGTATAACGGTTACACGCGATAATTCTGAAAACGATTTAAGAATGTATAGGACATTTCTCAAAACATTAATAAAAAAATTATGCAAAAAATTCAGACAGATTATTTTATATTGTATTTGAAAGTAGTAGAAAAAATTTGGTAGCAATTTTCTGTCTGGATAAAAAATTATTTTAATAAAAAAAGTAGATATGTGTAGAATAAAAATATAATTAATAATGAAATAATAAAATAAAAAATAATTTTTAAAAATCTGAATTTTTCTATTTAAGTACTTTAAATATTCAAAATAATTTATATAAAGTTTTGTTGCGATGCAGAAGTCAGTTCTGTAAAATAAATTTTATTTATTTGTATACAAAATAACTAAACAGACTCAAACAAAACCTTATATTATATAAATCAACTTGAAAACTTAAAGTATTTATACAAAAGAAATTAAGATTTTTCTTAATGTCGCAAAAAATAATTTAATAACAAATAGAGAAAATAAACTATAAAAATGTTATTTACTTTGGAAGGACTGTATGTCCGATACATCCTTAGATAAAAACAAATAAAAAAAAAACAATTTCTTCCGCAAGCAAACAAAAATTTCACGTCGCCGTTACCGCGAGGGAAAATTTTGAAGACCTTTTATGCAAATTGCGAACCGCGAATCTGCTGTTTATCCAACGAGAAATGATTCGAGCCGTTCTTTTAAATCAATGACACAATTGTGATCTAACGCTATTCATTCAGGATCCGTGTATGCGCTTCGCGCACATGTGCGGCCTTCAGGCCATGGCTACTATTACACACGCGCTCCGGAGTGCAGCATCCGTGGGGTGCACATGCACAATCTCTTTCTCTCTCTCTGTTTCTTCTTTTTCTTTCACGGCGATGACGCCACGAGTTTCGCGCGACTATGCGTCATCGTCGCAAGCGTGCATAAGTCGGTCGTCCTCTTCGCGCTCCATTACGATCTTCGAGGAAAGGCCGCACGCGTGTGCGTGCTCGGAGGCCGCTGCTACTAATTTTGAGCCGTCCACTGTCGACGTACACACGCACCGGACGTACACGCGCTCTTCGGCTATTAATACACCCGGGGGCTCATGTACCGGAACTATACCTTCCGTTTTTACCGGGCTTTGTCGTAAATGGCAACACGTAATCCGAGCGTCGTCGTCAATTCACGATGGATACGCGCTTTATCTCATCCCCCCGCCCCGCTACGACGCCACTCACTGAATCGACATGGAAATTTGCCATCGCTATTTTAATAAAATAAAGGACTATGACTACCCATCGCGCTTAAACGATTGCTTGGCACTGGGCATCCAAATGAATACAAGGCCCGCCAAAATTATAAATTTTTTCCCCGATTTTTTCATCCTAGATTCTTCGAGTAACGCGGAATCGAAATTTCTTCAATTAAAGCTTCGAGATATTAATAGTTTCCGAGTTGTGAATAATTGGAAAGGAAAGTTTTCCGAACTAAGTTCTCTCAGGATGTAATTAAAATAAAATCGAGGCAAGATTTTTCCGCTCGTAAGGGTGGATTTAAAGATATTCTTTATAATACGATTTAAGATACTCTTTATTACTACCGCATTTGCTAATAATTAGTACATGATCGATCGCATATTAAAGAGTCAATTTCGACCTTTGCATACTACCAATATAACTTCGACTTTATATCTAAAAAAAAAGGAAAGAAGTTTAAGAGATAATACTTTGCCCGCAATTTATGTAACGTAAAGTTTCGCGCAATTTTGCATGAGCTGATGAGAAAACTTGTCGTCCGCGTATATTAGCATATTTCGATGGATCATGCAGTTTCGTATGTTTATTATTTCTGGGCAAATGACACGCGCGTATTCGCACGTGTCTAGTTAATTATGTGGATCATTGTAATTTATTTTCCTCTAATATCTGCACTTTTCGACTTATTCAAAATATATATACTTATCAATGTGATTTTCGGTTATCGTTCACGAGATATTATTTTTCATATTTTAGGTATAAATGGAAAAATCAAATCTCCGCAATAAAAAAATATAAAAAAAATAATTTAAAATTTTCGTTTATTAAGTCGTTACATAATCTTAAACAAAAAGGTTTTAACCAAAAATTTTTTATAACTTTACTAATTAAAAGAATAATTAAGTATATACTTAAAGGAAACATACATGTTATTCAGAAACTTTGAATAAATTGAATATGGAAACATATATTTTTATAACAGTCAAGAATCTTAAAAGATTAAATATTGTTAAGCTTTTAGATGTAAATAATGATTCTTTAACTTTTCTTTTTATGCAGAAAGAACAACTTTGCTGAAATATCTGAAAAGCTAGATACAGATCTGAAAATAATTTTGTTAGATCCCATCAAAATAATTATGTAGGACGCTCAAGCTGGGTACTAGAATGTCAAAACTTTTTGCAGCATTACTCATCATGTTAGAACGTCCTAATTATTTTGACGGTCCAACAAAATTATTTTCAAATCTGTATGCAACTAAATTTTTAAATATTTCCGCAAAACCGTTCTTTCAAAGCAAATTGAAATTGAAATTATTATCCTCATTGCTAGCTTGAAACACATATAAACATTTAATGTATATATGTGTTTCTTAATGTCTAATATTTTTATTAACAATTTATTCTTTGTACATTCGGTCAAAATAATTTTCTCGCTGTAATCATAGATTGATTAGCGCTCTGATTGCAGGGAAATATAATTCTAATTAGCCTTACTCCCATGAAGACGCGCGAAAACGTGCTCCACATCGACGAGAGTAGTGTTTGGATAATTGGGTGTTCGTATGTCACGCATAATGAATCCGTAAATTGGGGTTTGTGTGACTACTATCATTCCGATCAGCCCCGCTTCCAATTACGTCGCATATCAAGCGAAGTGCGCAATGCAAATAAAATTATTCATTTACCGTCCATCACTAAAAATAATGACAATTAACAGCCACTGTTATACCATGAGAATTAGAAAACCATTAGCGCTATTAAGAGATACCCGGCGAGTTGAAAGAAAATTAATCAACGACAAAAAAGTCCGTCCCAGAATAGTCGCGTTAAAACCGATACATCATAATAGAAACTGACGAAACCAATAAAATTGCAACGAAAAAAAGTCTCGCATTTAGTCGAAATTATACGTGTAAAGTGTTTCGCTTCTCTCTGTTTCTATCTCATAGGAAAAAATTCTACCACAGAATTCTCTATAAAAGATTACGTATATACGATGATTCATGGCTAATTGTCAAACTGACTAAAATGACTCTTCGCTTCTGGAAATTGATAGACATCACCGATCTATCTTAAGCCCACTTTAAACAGTCTATAATTTGCGACAGAATACAAGAAAGAATTCTATTTATAATTTATATATCGAATTATGAATATAATTATAAATGAGAGAAAATTGTATTATGTGAATCGTAATTTGATTTAAAATTACGTGTAGAGTATTCGAATTAAGATAACCTTTCGGACGAATATTTATTAGTTTTATCAGCATACGTAAAAATTTTGATTTAATTGGTAATAATACTTCTCCATGAAATTTGCAAATAAGGAGTTTGCAAATTGCACAAAACGCAATTTTACATAAGAATCAAGAGTGTGTGAACAAAAAATTAAATAACTTTTAAACCAATAAGAGAATTGTGCTCAAATATTATATATATTTAAACTCATGTAATAGAACAATCTAAAAAAATTTATATTTTTGACAATGTTTGAAAATATGACACATAGATCTTTTAATTTCGATCGTCCACCTTACACATGCGGTTGAATCATTAATTTTATATATTTTATGGCGCAAATATAAGCTCAAATAGGTCATTAAACAATAAGCAGGAAATGGAGCATCGAATCACATTATTTCCATAATAAAATTTTCGTAATAAATAGCCAATAATTTAATGCCTAATCGAGATTAAATGTCTCTCGATCTTCGAGGCTGGACAAAAGGATTTTATCTGCAATTGTTGTCACGAAAGTGGGTCGTTGACGACGAATCTTATCTGTTCTCGCGAGAGAACGGTGAAATCGAGCATCCGGAATAACCGTTAAGAAATCCGAAAAGAGCCAGCCGAGGTCACGACGCGTGGGCAGGTCGGGAAAACAAACTCGAGGTGAGATTTGGCATCGCGACGATGACGATGACGACGACGACGTCTCGTTTCCAGCAGCAGCAGCAGCAGCAGCAGCGAGACATCGGGGTTTCCCTATTTAATCTCTCGCACGGCCTACCTATTGATTTTCCGGGGACCTATTGTTTTGGCACGTCGTCGCACATTTGATCGAATGAAAACCGTTGGAGCGCGAATATCAATAAGAAGGAGGCCCTCCCTCGCGCGAGAAAATCTCTGCGAACGCGCACGCACGCATACGCGCGATCGTGTCACACGCACGAATCGTCGTCGTGGAGAAGATCGCGATCTGTCAATCTCGTGAATCATCTATATTTCGGGAGACACCCGTTGGATCGACCAGCACCGGCCACCGTGCTGCCGTCGCTCGTTGAGAGGGGCCGCTTTGAGGTTAGCTCCGCTCGGCGGATTATTTACCCGTGTCGACGGCGGCTCCTCGTCGAGAGACATGCGACACGGGAACCGCGTGAGGCGGGGACCGTCATGAGAGGGAAGCTCGTGCAACCGGGTGCCTGAGACGCGAGATAAAACACGCGGGAAATGAGAAGACTCGAAGGAGCCGGACGACGACGGCAGCAACGACACGACGACGACGACGACGACGACGATGACGGTAGACGACAGACGGACGGCGGCGGGCCAGCACGCCCATTCCGTGCGTCGGGAAACGCGAACGGGAAAATCAATATTCGACGGCCGCGTGGCCGCGCGTTTTAATCGCTCGCCCGCCGAAATCCGGGCCAGGAGCGTCGCGCCGCTACTCACCGCGAGGAATATCCATAGATGCGCGCCGCTGCCGTCCTCCGTCGAACAAAATCAATTTATCACTTCGAGGCACACAGGCACTACGTCCGACAACACTCTCGCGACTCCGTCGTTCCCGATTCCGCCGTTCCTGTCGTCCAGCAGCGGCTGCGGCTGCGGCGGCGGCGGCGGCAGCGGCGGCGACGATGACGGCTGTGGCGACGGTCAGGGCCGGCGAAGGCGTGGAAACGCGGGGGCGCTGCCGCGCCCTTTCGCTAGAAATCCAATAAAGAAATGCATTTTTTAGCCAAAAAAATTAAGCATATAGAGAAATATTTAATACTGAAATTTAATATTGACAAAATTAAATTGACCAGTGATTAATTACTTGTTGTTTGTGCCTTTAATCTTCAAAATAAGTAATTTCTCTAACAGCACAAGATATCGTATGAATATTCTAGAATATTCTAGATATCGTACGAACATTCGTACAATATCGTGATATCGTGCGTATGTGTAAAATATCACAATATTCGTTCGTGCGATATCATCTGCTGTTAGGGTTATATTCTACTAATTGTAATTTCAAGTGATATATTAATTACTAGATAAGCTTTGTAAACTTATCTAGTAATTAATGTATCAATTGAAGTTTTGTAAACTTAGTTGTAATATCGTAAATATAAAAAAACAAGTAATTATTTTCAATACCGTCAGTATTAGCTAGGGGCCACTGATTTCGAATTAAGCAGAGCTTTGCGCGTTTTCGAGTGTTTTTCTCAGCAAAACAACCTTTTACGCTTTGAATTTCCGAGGGATGTTTCCCCACGTTGATTCGAAAAAGACTGAGGGCTCTTTAACGTTCCCACCTTCCGTAAAAAAAAAAAGATGGGATTAGGTTCGCGAGGCGCAAACTTTGCGCGCGGTGGCGTCGCGCGCAACATGCACAGTCCTACGCTATGCCGATGCAAATAACCGAACCAAACAAACCGCGCGTATCTCTAAAAATACCGCCTCCAAAATCCATAACCGCGGGAAAACCGCGGGACTGCTTCCAAGTATAAGGCGCGCGACGAATGGATCACGGTGTTAAACAATCGGCCGCGCGCGGTCGTCCTTCCGCGAGAAATAACGATTACGCCGTCCGCCGCGAGCGTTTCGCAATCCTCGCTTGCGCAGCCTCGCGACAAATTCTCTCTTTGGAGTTCCTCCTCCTGCTCATTTCACTCGCAGTTAGAATGTAAACTCTTTCCATCTCTTTCCCTCTCGCTCTTTCGATAAATAAAACACCGATCGCGCGGGTGCAACGCTCTGCGTTATTAATACGCGGCCGCAGCGTATCGCGCGCGAATAAAAAATCGCGCGTCGGGTCGTCTTAGATGCGGCGGTCAGCATCCAACATCCAGTTGCAGTGGATGCACTCCGGCCGGCGGATGCGCCTCTGTCCTGCACGTGCGGCGGGTTAAAAACGCCAAACTTCTTTCTTCGGCAAGTGTCCGATGAGCGGGAGAGCGAGGCCGCACCAAATTTGGTCATGCCAGCCTCCTTCCAGGGAGAGAGAGAAAGAGAGAGCGAGAGAGCGAGCGCGAGATGTAGGCTCTCTCGTAGTAGAACGTGGTGCGCTACGTAATCGCGTTACTACACGGCTGCTCTCGCGTATCTTATCGCGGGCACCAAGAGAAAGAGAGAGAGAGAGAGAGAGAGAGAGAGAGAGAGAGAGAGAGCGAGAGAGAGAGACGCGGTGAAGCATATTCTACTCTCGTTCCCTTTCGGTTGCTGTTGGAAAATGCGCACGTACGACTTTACGATTTGCAGTTTTGCGCGGCGCATCGATCGTCAGATTGACGAAAATAAATTCCTCAGATAGTTTGCGCGAGAAAAGAAGAAAAGAAGGGCATCTGAGAGAAGAATTCTTCCGCGGGAGGCTGTTCGGCAAGACGTCGAGCTTGATACTTGTTTATCGGCGCGCACACCGAAAACTAAGTTTTTTAGACTCAAGTAAATATTTATTTTAATGTTGTTTCCGTGATTTAAATAAATATTAGCTAGAATAATTATTTTTAAACTTAGGAAAAATTTTAAATCAAGAAATGATAAATGTATTTATTTAAACATAAAAAGTTTTTTTAGTGTATTTATAATTCTTTTTCGTCTTTTTCTCTCTTCTATTTCGTCGATTTGTTTACGAGAAGTTAAAATTTCAAGGTGATCTACGTCGATGCGACCGCCTTCGTTATTTCTGGCTGTACAATCATTACTATTTTTTATTTGAGCCACTGTTACGCAAAGAGATGACGGACAAACTGATGCGTTATCATCCGGGAGTTATCTCGAGGAAGTGGCCGTGCATTTCCTTCTCTCATTTTGCGCATAGAAAACCTTCAACAGTTGTTTTATCATTCCTACAGCAGCGTATCGCCTGTGCAAACGTAACTTCTAGACAATAACAACAACGGTGCTCTGATAATTTTTATGTAAAGTGACACATAAACCTTAGTAGAAAAAATTCTACACAAATTTGAAATACGTTACAAAGATGTCTTTAAAAAATGCTAGAATTGAAACACTTTTGTTAATTTTAGTAATTAAATACATATTTCTAAAAAAAATAAATATTTTTATGAAAAAAAAAATAATTTCTATAAATTTCTATTGTTAGTAGAATTTTGTTCTTATTTACAAAAAATTTTTTAAAGGTAAGCTACTTAGCTTCATCAAGAATTTCATCATAAACGTCGCTCTACAAAAATACAAAAATTTACCAAAATTTAGGAGTGTTTCAATTCTAACATTTTCATGTACGTTTTTATAGCATTTCTCCAAATTTGTGTAGAATTTTGTAGAATTTTTTTCGCCAGGGAATTTTTTTCTGTGCACAGTTTTGCCAAAGTATTTAAAAATTTAGTTAGTTGCAGATTTGAAGTAATTTTGTTAGACCATCAAAATAATTATGTAGAACTCTCTCGCTGGCTGCCAGAATGTCTAAACTTTTTGCAGCGATTTTCCTCATCATGCTCGAGCGTCCTACATAATTATTTAGATGATCCAACAAAGTTATTTGCGGATCTGTATCAAGCTAAATTTTTAGATACTTAATCATTCTTTCCATGTGGCTAAGATAATTTGGAAAATAAACTGTGTCCAAGTGAAGGAGAACGTGCCAAAAAAACGAAGGAAAGAAAACGGAGAACAGAGAATAGAGAAATAATTCATGATAACAACACAAGCAAAAGAACATTCTTATTTTGAGAATCTTCTTATTTTCGGAACATTAAACATTGAAAAGAGATTACACAACGTTAAACAGACAGATAATTTACATCTATGAAAAATATTTTTATAGTTTTATTAAAATATATACTTATTATTTAATAATAATTTTCATAAATTAAAAAAAAAAAGTATTGGATAAAATAAATATCTTCAAATTACGAATAAGAATTTTTCTTACTTATATATGATTGTTGAAGAGAATATATTAATTTTAATTTGACACTGTTTTTTTCTGTGAAGAGTACCTAAATTGCTCATGTGAAAACGTAATACAAATAATTATAGAGCCTTTAACGATTAACTAAATTATGCTAATATTTCTCGTTTGATTTTATATATATTTTCAAGTTCACGAAACTGCGCGTCAAATAAAGAAATAATTCGTTTTACCGAATCAAGAATTTTAATTCTCTCGTTAAATCGATTGAGTCTTCCAATTGACAACTAGTTTCTGTCGCGAGAATTAAGGTGAATCAAGGCGAACGCGTGAGCACGTGTTTATTTCAATGTTGTCGCTTCGGGCGCTCCCGCGATTTCATTTGCATTCACCAGGAACGTTTCGCGTTTCGCGAGAGAAAAAAAAGTATACGCGATCGAAGCCGACGCATGCAACGGGGCCGCGCATCGGCGATTATAAAAGGGTGGCCCCGCGGGATCGCGACGTAACGTTAGTAACGATAGGCGACGCGTCGGAAGAGCTGGGCGCTAAAAAAGGCAAAGGAAAAGAATGCAACGCGGCGGCGACTCGTTACGCTACTCGGCCTACGTTAACGTGACAATTCGCCTGTTCGCACATTCCACTCGTGCTTGCCGCGTCGGCGTTGAAACAAGGCTGACTCGCCCCTTCGATGTCGTTTCCCTCTCGCGTGGGCGCTCCTTTCGATTCACCTAAATTCACCATTCACCTATGCACCTGACTGACCGCGAGTAGGCGTGCTCTAATTGTAAAAGCACGTTCGTTGGCCGATTTTTTTTCAAAGACATTTTCGAAAAAGTTACTCCACTAGCGTGTGACTTCGAGTAAAACATTGACTTGTCAAGTAAATATTTGTGATAATGTCGTCAATATCGATAGAATTATCAATTTTTCATCGTTTGTTATAAGAGTAAAATGAGTTGAATAGCTAGAAATTTTATTGCGACTAATTCCATTTGTTGTATTAATCACTGATCAAATGAAGTATTAGAGTGTGATTAAACTTAGACAGCAAACAATATTTTTGATAAATATTCATAAATATTTATCATTACTATTTCTTTCTAATAATATTATATATTTATGTAATATATTATATATTTCAAAATTTATAATATATTATTATATGTATTTTGAAAACAGATTAAGTAACATAGTTTCAATATTTCAAAGCATTAGACATTCTAATTTTTCAAATTTTTGAGAGTCAAAACACTGAAAGTGGAAACCTTGCTAAAATAGGACAAGAAAGCACCCACGTATAAAACGATATGCGTGACACATATATCTATATATGGGATGCGCAATAAATTTCCTTTATCGGGAGATCTCGCTGCCAGAAAAGCTACGACGATAGAGATGAAGCTGGACCATCGCCAGAATCACGTTTTGTAATTCAATTTCATCCGTTTACGGGTCTTACCGTACGAAGCAAGGACTTCCGGCGCCACACTGCCGCGGCATGTTCTACTTTACCAATCGAGTTTCATTGGTGGTTTCCACGTGTGGTGCTATCTATACGGGGATACAGTTTCCTGCAGAACCTGCATTAGAGAGAATTTGGACATTTAATTTTTTTGTTTAATAATAGATTAAAATTTCTAAATTTTGCACTATTTTATTGAAAGTCTGTTTTAGACAATTTACAATTAGCAAATTTCAAAGTAAAAATCTGACATTTTTATTTATAAATTTTCATGCTGCGCATACGTGTGTGTTTATTTTAATACATATTTTGTACATATGTCAATTACCTTTTGCGCATAAAATTATAAATAGAATATCCTAAATTTTGACGAAAATTACGGAACACTTGAAATAGATAGATCATTTTCTTTGCTGTTTTCTTTTCGCGGGAAACTTTCGCAGAAATTAGAAATAAAACACCATTTTTTTGGTAGCGATATATCTTATACTATTTTTATTATTTTTAAAATTTTTTAACTAAAATAATTATTTTTTTTCGCGAATTAAAATTGAACGATTCAAAATTTTATTTTGTGTGCTCAAAACTATTTTCGATTTTTGTAGTTGTCCTACACGCCTTTGCGAATCTGTGTGTTGCACGTTGATATCATAAAATACTGAAAGTTAGCAGTCTGCATTTGTTTCTCTCTATTAATCCTGCAGGGATAATTCAGTACAGTCATTTGGATTTGGTAAACTCAATGTGCTGTGCATGGTCACATGCATTCACGCATCATACACATGTCATCATAGACACACGCTTCTATTAGTAACGGTGTAATAAATATGAGGAAATGTGGAAATATATATAAGTTGATTTAAGAATAATAATTATAGAAACAAAAGATAGCGCAAAAACCAAAACTTCCTTATTAAAAATTCTTATTTAAAAATCCGTATATGGATGATGTGTGATTTGAACGAAAAGTGCTTCAGAATACGCTACGTCACTACATTAATTTTAACTTTTACTGACGACTAACAATAATTTTTTATTCACAAAAATTTCTGAAATAATAATTTCGAGAAAATTTTTGACTATGCGAAAATTTTTTGGTTATATTTTTTTTAATTATAAAATTTATTTTTATCAAGTAATGGAGAAAAATAATTCTTCAAAGAGACTTCGTTACATCTATTCTGAGTGGGAGATAAAATTTCCAGGGGAGGCAATGGGAAAAGTTTTCTATGACGCACTTCGTAGCGATAGCACGCAATACGAATGGCAAATAGGGTAAGAGGGGCGATAGACTCATCTAGAAAGGAAGATCGAGATTGTCGAGACTATCTGCTTTCATATTTATTGCCATTCTTGCGTGGAGGACCAGTGTCTCTCAGTTTATCCAAGTGCCCTGTACGAAATGAGCAAGCACGCAGCTCTGATAGAAGCGCTCGAAGCATCTAAAATTGTCGAATTTGAAAAATAATTTTGAAATTTTTAATAATTTTCTCTCTCTCCCTTCTCAAAAATAAGATTACATCTATTATTTAATTGTTGTTAAAATGAAACTTATTCCGCACTGCGGAAAAGCTCTTCGTCTTTTTATAATAGCCTTCGGACGTTATAATCGATAGCGAACGTAATGAGAAATCGTATCGCGTGGAAATAAAATTCGACGACTTTCCCGTATCATAGGAAGTTACGTCTTCACTATTAAGACGATAGTGTTGCCTCCGCAAAGGAGTGGCCAAGAGGAACGTAAGGAAGGAGGATCCTGAGACGTCGGGCTAGGAAACGAGATTTTATGGGGGATTCCCGGGTGCTGAAACCAGCGGCAGTGATCATAAAAAAAAAACCTAGGCGCCCGCAGGACCGGGATGCGACCGGGATAGGATGTGTTTTGCCAAAAGCTGGGAAGCGTCGCGACGGCGCCAGGGGGTCTGGAGCCAATGTCCCGGGCCCTCTCACCCGTCTCTCCCTCTCCCACTCCCTCTCCCGGTTCCTGTCAATTCCGGGCGACTTCCCATCCCCGGGGGAAGACTCGCCCCGAAAACTGGTCCGCCACGAGCGTTCCCGGCGACCGCGCCAACACGCCAACGTTCCGCCGTCGCCTTCGTCGTCCTCGTGTACTGATTACGTCGTTCACGGTTAAACGAAACGAGCACGGTGGCTTCGTCAAAAAGTCCGCAGAGTTTACGCGAACATGGATAAATTGGCCCTTAATGCGCTAGACGAATGATTATCCTTGTCATGTTTCCCGACGTGTAAATAAGACCGTTGCTGTTGAACAGGATGATAACATAATTCGATGAAATCCGACCAAGATATATTTCTCTTCGCACTTTGATCATTTAGGATTCAAGAAACTACACAATTTTATTTTATTCTGTCTAGTTCAAAAACAATTTTTATTTATTGAAGAAATACCCTATAAGCGTGTAATATTATTTAATATTAAATAATATTCCTGAAATATTAATAAAAAATGGTTCCACTCCTAATAATATATGAATATTATAAAAAAATAAATAATAATATTTACTTTAATATTTTTAATTATCAAAAATTTTATAACTTTTAAATGTAATAATTATATAATTTACAAATATTTTATAAATAATAATTTACATTATTTTTTACCATAATAAGATTCATAGAATTAACAGAATATTCCCATAATTAAAAAAAAATATTGAACAAAATTTTCAAAATATTTTTATTTTTAATAATATTCGTATAATATTTTAGAAATATTGTGTGCTTATAGAGTAGATTTCATATCATATTAATTTTTATAAACACATATATCGAAGTTATTTTAATAACGACGAGTATTACAAGAAATAATTTACTAGATACGTAAACAAATAATAAATACATTTGTACAATAAATTTGGGCAATAATTTTATGTAAGATGAAACGTTTTCTTCTCATGAAATGCAAATATCAGTACAACAAAGTTGCATTCAATAAGAATTCAAGTTACAATTTCACGCCGAAGAGAACATGGCTGAAAGCTCGTGGACGAGAATCGCTTTGAAACGGAGTCATTCTCCATCGACATGATTTATAGTCGAGTTCCCGTCAACCCGAGGAAATAAATCCGCTGAAATAAATTCATTTCTGTGAGAGGTTTCGATCGTTCGTAACTGCGGCTGCTGCCCGATGGCGTCTACTCCACGAAACGCTGCGGGAAACGAACTTTGCGAGGATAGGAAAGCAAATATTTCTGTTTCAAGGAATGATTCTATTGCGGGGAGGCGTGAGATATTATCCATAAATCTTGCCGTATCTCCTCATAAAATGCCAGTTCTTTTGTCTCTACGAAGAGATGAGAAACTACAGAATTGTTGTATTATTCTGAGAAGGTGTAGAATTTCGTCGCGATTGTACTAGTAATTGATTGAATTATAGTCTATCTAATATTGTGTCTAATAATTGTATCGTAATGTTGTGATCTAATATTGTATTAATGATGCGAGAAAGGTTCGTTGATTCATCAAGTAGGCATGTTGAAACGATTCGTTCATCAAACTTAAGATGAGCATGGCTTTTGCTCCTCATGCAAATAAAGCTGCATTCGATGAGGCTCACGCTCGTGCAACATTAACTTTACTCATATTTAGATGTTTCTACCTCATATAGTTTATGGCTAGTCTCCCCGTGGAGAAGAAGGGGCACGGATACATCATGAAGCCCTAAAAAGAGGACAATAGAACAAACCCTTATGCGCGCAGCCGAGGATGATTTGACAAACTCTCGATCGCGTACGCCCGGGGTTGTACGATGGAAGGTACGAGATAGCGTCGGGCACGAGCATCGAAATCACCATAAAAAATCGCCCGTGTCTAACGCGTAAACAGTAGCTACATTCGATGGATCGTTTCGTATTCGAAGGGAATTAAACCGTGATGTCTGATCGTGACCTTTATGTTATCTTTATGTTACAACGATGTGAGAGGGAATTTCGTAAATGAATCGTAAAATCCATTGCGGAAAAAATTTTACAAAATTTTATGTCAAAATACTAGAACTGGAACTTTTGTTAATTTTAATAGCGGAATGCACATATCTGAGACAAAATAAATATATTTTTACGCAAAAAGATATTCCTGTTAAAGAAACTAATATTTCTACAAATTTGTATTTTTAGTAGAACCGTGTAATTATCTATAGAATTTTTTTCGCCAGAATAAGCTACTTAGAAATGTGTAAAACCATAAATGTTATATAAAATGTGTAGTCGTCTATACTTTATTAACATTTTGAATAAAGATTTTATGATAATATTTATATAATATATAAAAAAGTAAAGTGTAAGAAATATTTATAAATATTTATCATAAATATTGTCTGGATTTCGCTGATTGTTGCCCTTATTACTTTGCTTAAAACAAGCTTGATTTTTATATAGTTATTTCGGATGTGCGTTTTACAATATATCCCGAAGGACATTAATAATTAGATTTTTTTTTATTAACGCTGATTCCATGTAACAATTCCGCTTCGCGGAAAATCGCCCGTGATACCGGGTGTCGAAACAAAGATATCAATTAAGCCTCGATCCGATTTCACCCCCGCCTGGAAAACGAACGACGGATGTTCGAGGGTGCAGGGAGGCCCATTTCTCGGTCCCGACGACATCTCCGTCGGCGCTTCCGGTATCCGGTATCCGGTTGCGATTTTTATGCGGAGGGATGGAACGAGCGAACGATGATTCCACGGAATCTGAAAAGTCAGTCGAGCGAAAACGGCGCGGGCACGCACAAAGAGGGTTGATCCCACGACGGCAGAAGAAAGGGAAGAAAAACAGTTATTGTGCGTGGAAGAAGGAAGGGCCGGAGAAAGAGAATGAGAGTGAGGAAAGAGCCGACGTCGGAACGATACGTCGTCGCATCCGCCCGGGCAAACCGAGAATCACGGGGTGTCATTTGTCAACGGGGGTGCACGTGACGCTCGCATGAAATTTCGCCGGAAACTCGTCGTTTGCTGGACAGACGCGGTGATGCGAATCCGGAGCTCCGGGGTTCGCCGCGTCGCCATCTTGGTGTCACGTCTTCTGGAATACTGCGGGACAATTTTCCGTCGTTTGTACCGAATATTTTTCATGGCGTAAATGTGAAAGAAATGTGTTAAAACGCGTCAAGCATAAAACATTTTATTCGCTCGTTATTTTAGCTTTTACCTTTAAAAATTTATTCTCTGGAAAATTTCTTTGCGAGAAAATTTCAGAACGCAACAATCACAGAAGGCATAAAAGTCTATCTTGTGTAATGAGGTATCGTATGTTTGGGCGTGGACATTGCAAGCACGATTGTAACAGAGGAATATTAAGTATTAACGAATTATCTTGCTGGTAATTTATGTCACTGATGAAATACACGACTTTATTCGCTTCGCGCGAAATGGAGCCCCCGGGGTTAATTAAATCAGCAATAATCGGTCCGCCGCCACTCGTCCCATGCCATTAAAATTACAATCTCAATTTAGCACACGTGTCGCCCATAATTTCCTTCTTCGAATTAACACGCGTATAAAGAACTTGTTAGATTAAGTGTCATTCACTCCGAGACACGAATTCTTTCAATCCCTTTGTTGCGATAAAAATGTTTATGAAATTATCAAATGGCAAGATCGAAATTCTTAATGTCCACGATAAATAATTCGCAGTTATAAGCGTAACAAAATATATTAAGTTATCTAACATTTTTTTCGCGACTAATTGGTTCTTATAATTTAAAAACTTATTAAATAATTAATTTATAAAATCTGTAAACTTCAAAATACCTTTTCAAAATATTCATATATTTAAAATATGAAAAATTTTTAAAACTATTATAATATATTAACTATTGAACTTTATTTCACTAGACATTTCTAGATTTATTTGTGATCTTGTAAATAACATGGCTAAATATTAAATTAAAATTAATTAAAAATTAAATTAAATTAAAATTTATAGTAACTGACAAAATTATGTAGTTTTTTGTTAACAAAAATTAATTTTGCAAGATATACACTGAAAGGAAAAAATGGTTAATTTGGCTAAATTTCTTTAGTTCAAGTATTTATGTATTTAAGTTAAATATATAAATATATGTACTCAAACTAAAGAAATTTAATCAAGTTAAAAAATTTGATCAAATCAACAACTTTTTTCTCACTGCACAAAATGAATATTTAGTTGTACAATACTTACTATTTTTATCGAATAAATGAAAGCTATTTCTTTTCTGTTTTCTTATATACTCATATAGTTTGATAACGACATTTTTCAATACTCAAAATATTCATAATTGCAGGGGCAACGCAAATATGTAAATCTCTATGCACGTGCATTACGAACGTTTGCATAGTGCTCGATGTCGTTCAACCGCGACGGCTAACCGATGACAATAATAAAGCGTTAGTTAACAAGCCTCCAGAGGCCTCGAAAGAGGAATTTACGGCGCGAAAGTTACGGCGGGGGTGCGTTAACTACCGGGGTACTTAACTGTTCCCCCTCTAACATTTAAATCGCACCGAACATTTGGCCACGCAGTGCATTAGTCCTGGTAGAACGATCACGGATACGTGCGGCGATCGGAGGGATGCGCGCGTATCCTCGGTGCGGACTTAAGTAATGAACACGTTGCAATGAAGGGGGACGCGAATATTAAATTACAAACGCCTGCGTGCACTTGTGCGTGCACGTTGTCATCGCGTTTGCGAAAGCTTCCGATCTCGTTGATTCATTCTAAATGTGAAAAAATATGTAAGAAACATTTAGCCACTTATAAGATCGACGAACAAATGAAAATGTCTCTGTTGAAAAAAATTCTCATAATTTATCTCGCAATTTAATTAATAACCATTTAGAGTCACCAAAAATGCAGGTATTATCGTTTGCCACAAAATGTCAAAAATAATTGCCACGAAATAATTGACAATTGGATTGCATCAAGGACAGTATATGTAAAAGGCTTTAAATCTTAATGAAAGCATCATAACGTCAAGACAATGCATATTTCTCAGTTAAATCGGCTGCAAACAATCGAGGACTCGACTGTCAGCGCACATACAAATAACGGAAATTCTATCACATCATTGCCTCGCATTTTCACGAGGCTCGCGTCCAATTTGTACAATATATAGCCGAGGTGGAGTCACCCTCCAGGCTCGCTGGCCGCGCACCCCATAAATATCTAGAAACCACATAAACTGACCATCGTGAGTGCTCGCATTCGCGTCCTTTTGCAGAACAACCCTCCCTGCTGAGAGAACCTAGACAAAAGTTGCACTACCCCTGGAACTAGAGCGAGCGACGCTGGATCCACGCCCATGGCAGCCGAGGGTCGTAGTCAGAGTACACAAACTACCCCTCGGTATCGTCGGACCAAGGAGCACCGTTCACGTCAGATTACCGCCTAAGTAGCTCGATACTCTTCCCTTAAGTGGTGGCTTAATCTCATGTGTGCGTGTGTTTCCCCGCACCACGCATTGTTCATTTAACCCTTGTGCACTCGCAGGATGTACTGAAAAAAGGCTACGCATATTAATGAGAATTATCTGATGAGAGCATTGTATCCAAACTCTTTACACGCAATAATATTATCTAATTTAATAATTGGCGTGTGTGATTGAATTAAACATAGGAAAATTGAGATAAATTTAAAAAATTAAATTAAGTTAGTGATTCTTGTGCTAAATAAATATTTATTTACATATAATAAATACTTCGGTATTCAAACAAACTGTTCAAACAACCATTTACTAAATAAACGAGAATATAAGGCAAACTGATTTTGTGCACCTACAGTCTTTGCGATTTTAATTCATCTTTGACACTTTTAGAGTTTAATTATACGCGTGTAGTAACAAAATCTCTCTAGTTAACCTTATAGTTAATCTCTCCAGACTGCAGAAGTAAGAAAGGCTCTTTGCCAAGGGGAACACCGCCCCTGCAGTCTCATCGACGAGAGACAATTAATAATAATTAAATTCGAATTCAGCATCTCCGAGGGAGGTCCCCTTCTCAGCCGAGCAAAAACATCGTTGATCTATGCCCTCGCCCGCGTAAGATTATAAATGTCATCGTCCGCATAGCTCTTTTTCTTCCGCGTAATATATATCGCCTTTGTTCGTCGCGAGCGCGGCGGACCTTGACGCGGGAGAGTATTGCGCGGCTTCCTCTCCTCCGCGAGCTTTTTGTTTTCTTGCAATTAGGAACACGGCTGTTTGATAATCCGCGAGAAAATTCGTCGCGTCATCGATGCCGCCAGCTCATCGTGCGCGCATTACGCGAAGGAATTTACGGAAGAAGAATTTCGCGTTTCCGTCGGAAGGAAGTAGAAGAGAAGGCTCAGCATCCGGAACATCAATTATTTTAGAGAGGCCATTATCGAGCGCGCACTTACATTTGCATTTGAATACGACGGTGGAAAATGGTTTTACGAAGAATCAATGAGAATGCAATCTTGCATGTTAAGAGTTCTCCATTGTCTTATCTTGTAAATTTATTTCAGCGAGCTTTGCTAATATCATTGCGCAAGTCTGTTGTTGATTTTATGATAAAACAGTTGTACAAATTATAAAAATTGGAAGAAAGGATGAGAATTCAAAAGTCTTTAAATCAACTTCTGATTTTATAGTGAAACAAATTCAAGAATACACATGTAAAGTTGCGTCGCTTATATCATTACATCTAATGACATCCTGGACCCCCGTTTAGAGAAATCATTCCAGTCGTATATGAATGAAATTACTCGACGGGGGTCGCGCGTTCAGGGTGGTAGAATAGAATAATAAATTCGACAAAGAGCAACGAACCCTGTCGAGCGTGCATGACTTCCAATCGGGCCTAGGGCTTTTAATCAATCGAATCGATACGTATGCGATACATATACGCGACGGCAGCAATTCGATCAAGCAAATCGCTCGTGGAATTACGCCTGCCCGGACTACGTGCCCTAAATCATCGAAGGGGGTGGGCGTCCTCTCCCCCGTTATATAAATCATCCGCGTAACCGGAATACGTGCGCGCGTACCCGAAAGAATCTATTAGAAGATAATCGGCGAACCCCACATCTTCGCGGGCACATCGACGAGATATATTTTGATTTGTCACAGTAGGTGATACGCGCGTTTATGCGAGCACGCACTATTGACGATTGGACGCGTAAGGGTGAATCCGTGATGGACGTGAGAATCCAAATAGAAACTTTTATGCACCCCGCGTGTTCTCGGGATTGAAATTGTCGGGGGAACGCTAGACTCCTCTGGAAAATCTAGCATATCTGAGTTATGCATAAATCTAATCGCGTGAAAGAATTGCTGGGCGAGTCTGTAGAATTAGATGCGACGTTTTCTAATGTGAAAGCACGAGTGCATAATTAAAAGACATAGTTTTGTATTAACTTTGCTGTTTTCTTTGAATTTCCTTCATTGTAACATAAGGGGAGGGGTCATACGCTAAAAAAGTTCTAAGAAATAAAAAATAAAAAATTTTAACAGAAAATTACATGTTTTGGGTCAAATAAGTCTGTACAAAATAATAAAGTTAAAGAGAAACGAAATTCGCGTATCTTTTTTATACTTAAACTTTATTTGACTATATTTTACTTTGTCACAAAAACTGCTTTTATCAATTTTATTATTTAACATTGAACTTTCTCCCGAAAATGTCGTATCCAAGAGTAGAAAAAAAATATGAATTAATTCTTAAATAATAATTTAGTTTGAAATAGCAGTCGAGTGTTTGTTTAAGCGCGCGAATGTACATCTGCATTTCGTAGCTATTCAAAAGAAATGATTTCTTTTTATATTAACTGAGAGCTTTTACGTTAGCACATCTGAGTGTTTACACAGATTCTTTTTTGTATCCCAATATCAGTGGGGTAAAAACCTCGCGCTATTAGTTTTAGACGGTAGATTCTACGCTTGTTTGCATAGTGAAGTGCCGCTAATTTTTCCGTAAACTGTTATTCCAGAGGAGAAACCTGCTTTTCTACACCTTCCATTCTTGTCCCGCAAATCCATTTCGTTACAATGGCAGCCATTATCGTACGCAAACATAAATCTGCCCCCTCAGAAAGAAGTTATATTGTCTTGTACATTGAGAAAAAAAGTTTACTCAAGTTAACATTTTTTTTCTCAGTGTATTACATTTAGCTATGTTGTATAAAATTATTATTACATATTAGAGGAATAGATGATAATGTGAGCTCCCATATTTTGGTCTTTAAAACAAGTGAAAAAGTTCTCTGTTATTTATTCAAACTCAGGTTCAACAATTTGGAAGTCGTATCAGAATTCATACTCTGAATTTAACATTATAACAAAATTTAATATTCTCTATGTGGGTGTATATTTTGATTAAACAAATATTTATTGTATTAGATAACATTTAAAATTATAAATAAAATATTATTCTATCTAAATTGTCACAAATTCTAAACCGTCGTAAACGATCTTAATATTATATTTTAATTTTATTCAACACACGCATATGTATAAAAAGTGCATCTTAAAATCATACGTACACAACAAATTTGTCGCAAATTGTTGAATGTTGAAACTTCATTTTAGCGTAATTTTTTATTTGAAGGAAATATCAATCGTAATATTATACAATGTTTAAAAAAATAACGTATATTAAAATTGAAGTGGTAATCTATCTTCTCAAAGTTCTTTTTTTATAAATAATTACATATATTTCACAATCAGATATTTTTTAAAAGAGCAATTTTTACGTAAGTAATTACATAGATAAAATAATTTAGTTAATCATTTGATTTGGTTTGCCTTCAAAGAGTGAAATATAACATTTCAGATATTTCTTGAAGACAAAATTTTTGCTTCAGCAATGCTGTGAGAGTAAAAATAATAATAATATTTAAAGACAGGGTAATTCAAGTCGATCTTAGTCGATCGCCTCGAAGAATCGCGTCCATTAATCCGTGAGAGCATCGAGGCGTCTCTGGCAATTTTAATAATTCACCACCGCCATCGTATAACGCGGCCGGCCGTTTTACGCCGGTCGTAAAGCACTTTACAACTCGGTTCAATAAAAAAACAATTCAACAATTTCTCCGTCGGGATCAATAACGGATGAGAGCCGATTGGATCGGGTTTCGCCAATCGGGATTAGCCGCGGTAACTGGGGGATGGATTTCGCGGATTCTGCGCCATCAGTTCGGCGATCTCATTGGCCCCCTTGCAAGCGAGGGGGTTGTAACGTTTTATCAGGATGAAACTTTACAGATATGGACGCAAGCGAGTAGCGGGAATTACGCTGCTCCAAACAATAAAAAAAGATGGCGACTTTTGTCGCGTTCTTTTTGCTAACATATATTGCCGTGACGTACACACAATGGAGCTTTCCCGACCATCAAGAAAATTCTGGTCACGGTTTTTTTTTTAAATTGATATATAGGATTGCGAAAAAGTCACTCCAAGTGCGCGACAGCAAAAGCGATACCGTAAACATTTATTCAATGGCGCAATTTTGAATGCGCGATCTATTCGTCGGGAAATGTAAGAAGCAGAAAATGGGAACACTTATGTAAGTGTAAGCGTGAAATAGAACAACAGAAAAGCGAAATAAAAGAATGAGATAAACATGTAATTAAATAATCTTTCTTACGTTAAGCAACATCTAATATTATTTGTTAAAAAAATATTAGGATTTTAATTGCATATTATCCTTACAGATATTAATAACGCATCACTTCAATTAATGCTACTATTAGATTTAATTCAATTAAATGCTTTGTTTGTTCGTAGCTTTTAGATTTAATTTTGATTGATAAATCAAATAATAAAACTAATAATTGTTTAATAAACTATAATTTAATTTATTGCAGACAATAGGGATTTAAAGATTCAAATAATTTTCCTTTTGAATTATTCGGCCAATTCTGCCATAAATTTGGACATAAAAAAAATTGTAAGAAACGTTTTGAGTCATATATAATTGTATAAAATATTAAAAGAATAAATTTTTTCATATATTTCGGCGCTTAAAAACTTATTGAGAAACACAATAATTGTTTCTTAAATGATGAAATTTACTTGGGTAATCTACAGAGAATTAACATAAGATTTTTAAAAAATGAGCAAATTTGAATAACGTGTAATCTTTAACGATAAAATTTTTTTCTGTGTAATCATAATATAAGGTCTACAAAGTTTAGGGCATTGTAGTAATTTGAGGGGCATTGCAATAATTCAAGAGGCATTGCAATAATTCCAGGACCATTGCAAAAATTCAATAACTCAAAATTTTTTAAGTACAAAGACTTGGTGCTGCTAGACGTCTAATTGTAAGTACAAGATAAACGTAAATTTCTTTCTATTAAACTCAAGTGACACTATATTTTTATTTTTATTTAAAAATCTTATTCTAACATAAATAGTATCTACTTAAAAAGAACTAATATTTAAAAATGTTGTAATCTAATTATATTCAATTTAAATATGTATTTTTCAAAAAAAAGAAAGTATAAAACCTTGCATTGCATCGAGACTCAATTTCTCGAAGTTTATTGTTGTCGTTTTGCCGATGTGTTGAATGGTTCTCATTCAGCACTTATTTCGTGAACGACCATCGGAAATCGCGTATTTTGATTATGTGTATTGAGGGGTTAACAATGTAATAATATAATGTATAAAAAACACTAATAATACATGTTTCGTAAATTTATAAAAATATGATAAAATATACATTAATAACACAAAATGTTTTTCTTTTAAATATCCCCTTAACATTTAGTCCCATTCAATAACGAAAATTCTAAGGATTGTAATTTCTAGAATTAAAAATTTTAACATTTTGATGCAAACATTTAAATTTTTAAAAATTGATAGTGTTAAAACGGTTATAATAATAATAATTGATAAAAAGTTTGTACTATTTAAAATTCCAAACAATTTTTCAAGAATTGTGACAATTCGGAATTTTGAATCGCGAAAATTCAAAGTTTTAATGATAAGGTCAGGAAAATAAAATTGGCAAGAAACTTGCATTATATTTAAAATTTCAAAAAATCCAAGAGTTATGATTCCGAAAATTCGAAACTTTAAAATTAGAAAGATGTTCGACCGATACATGTAACATACAATTTAAATAAGAAGGCTTATTCGGTCATAGCTGGATCTTAATGCTTTATGTATATGTGTGATTTTATATACTAGTTGAGTTGGCTAATAGTGATTTCGGCTGGAGCACACGGGTTGCACATTTCAGGTGTCGGTGCAACTTTTGTGTTTGGCTAGTCAAATAATTCAGTTCCTTAATGGTGCCGCGTGTTTGTCTGGGCTCGATACACCTCACAAGTGCATATTGAGTGTATACACAAAGTGGACCTGAGAAAATAGTCGGAGCCAGTTTGTGTGCCACCGGTAAGGTGGCACACCGTTGCGCCCTAGCTGAAATCGCTATAAGATACCCGTACCGGAGATTCGGGAGGTCCCAGGTTCGAACCCTGGCTGAGATGATATTTTTCGCAATAAATTCTTTACAGTTTTTTCAGGGGGGGGGGGAAGGTTAATATACATGCTAGTAAGCATCAAGTATTATTAAATTAATTTTAATTTAATAAAAGTGATATTACTAACTCTTATTCGATTATAACCGTGTTATATGACCGAAAGTAACGGCGCGCAGTTTGGTTGAGTCTGAGAAAGTATATAAAATCACACGTATACATAAAGCACTACGATCCAGCTATGACCGAATAGGCCTTCTTATCAAAACTTTACATCGTGAAAATTACTAAAGTAATACTTCATTGCAAAGCAATAAACGACTTTTTCATTTAAATTTAATAGCTCTATTTGCTCTTGACAGATGTCTATTAAGATATATTTAAGATAAGATATAGAGGATAACATATAAAAGATATAGATTTTTAGTTTTATATTTATTTCTTTGAAAAGTTCGAATTATAAGCATGACAGACAATTAAAACTTCATCCTGTGTGGATACTGACTGCTTCGTAGTCCAAACATTGCTGACAGATATGTGAACAGCAATTTTTTATCTTGATGTTTCTTAATAGCTTTGATCACCATTTTGTCAACTACTCTCTGATCAGCCTTTCTTTGATCGCTCGGTTTATATTCTTCCTTTTTTTTGCTGAAAATATCACCTTCCTCCTTCTTGGCGCGCTTGTCACGTTTTCTTTTAAAATATTCATCATTGATGTGTGTGGGCACTTTGACGCCAGAAACATTTAAGCTCGTGGAAGTGGCAATCACATAATTTTGACTGACTCTTCGTAAAGGACAGGCATTGATCAGGAATGGTCCTGTAATAATTTGTTAATAATTATAAATTATAATAAAGTCTCACATTAATCTGTTAATATCAAATATAATATATAAAAGTCAGTAATAAACATACCAGTAATCAAAAGCAAACCACTCTTCAATTGTTTTAGAAAGACCACTCTCTTTCCCTTATGGGGACCAGCCAACAAGATGCAGATTGTTCCTGGTTTCAGAGTCGGTCTCAAGTAACGACGATGTTCATGGAAACATTTCTTAGCATGATGCACGGTAACTCGATCAGCGGTAGGATAGTTTGCGCGTCTCTTCTTCAAAAGCACAATACGCTTCTCACCGTTCTTGTCACCACCAATCTGCTTTTCGATAGTCAAGGGTTTCTTGGGCTTAGCCTGCAATACATAGATCAATTTTTTATTAGAATAAAAGTTTAATTAAAATTGGTTAAATATCTGTGATCAATTTTTCATAATTATTTAATGAGTAATTAATTATTACTACACTGTACCAAATAATTTCAAGAAATATTAAGTAATTTACTTTATGTACATGTATACTTTTAAATTAATGCATAGCCACTTACCTTCTTTTGAGTTTTCTTTCCAAGGAATTTATAGATAGCTTTTTTGTGGTACATGCGAGTACGACTGAACCTGTAAACGCCATTCCCTAAATCATAATTCCTTGGCTGTCCTCTCGTAGGCTTGCCCTTGCTCTTTACTTTCCCCTCTTTGGCTGCTGCTGGAGCAGCTACAGCTGGGGTAGCTGCAGCTTTCTTCTCCGGAGTTTGAGCTTTTGTGTCCACCATCTATAAAGATTTAAGTTTAATTGTAATAACAAACTGTATATGTAATCAAAGACATTCAACAATTATTTTACGCTTGTATACACGTAGAATTCTGTAACTTAGAGGTTATGCTTTCTTCGCGTTTCACGTGCAAGATAAAAATATGCATGAGAAAAGAAGCAAGTGTAATTTATCAATAACAAAAATAATATCAATGATAGAAATTATTCTATAAATTCAAGAAAGTAATATATTTATAAAAAGTAATACTATTTATTTATAATCTGAACAATTAGACACAAGCGGTGCATATGTCCTTTCCGCGGAAAAGTGACATCAACCCTTGATATCGCGAAAATATAGTGTTGCCCGAAGAGATCAGTCATAAATTATACGATATGCGCCCGTAAAGTGTAATATATTTTTGTTATAACAATCGGATTTCTTCGATTATATTAAATTGTTCGTCATAACACAATCTTACCGTAAAGCGAACGCTCGAAAAGGTAGGCACCCTCACCGACACCTATCGGCAGACATGTAAATCGTTGTCGATTTAAGTATCGATATATCTCGAGATATATCGATATTAAAACAATAACACCACATTTTAAATCGGGATTTGTACTTTATTTTTCATTAAAAAAAAAAAAAAAAAAAAAATTGTCTAATACATACTTTTAATGTGTTAAATATGTTTCAAAGATATCTTACATTGTGTTTAAAAAAACATCTGTTAAACAAAAAACTAGTTCTTTTTATTTTTGCAACTCTGTTTTAAATCAACAGAAATCACTACAATTTTATACAAAATACAATCTTTTTTTTAATAGTTATTAAATTATTATGCTATAATAATGTTACAATGAATTTAAAAAATGTAGAATGTTAATGAATTATAATAAAGGATTAGATTAAACGTGTATGAGGGAATAAAAAGATCCACATTAATGTTAACGTTAACTAAACTTTTTTTCACTTTCCATCCTCTTTGAATTTTTTGTCAGATATATTTTCTCATAGAGCTACAATATTCAATAAACTTTTACAAATGCAATGATGTCGGGAGTAACGAACTTGGGGGATCTTTCCATTTTCGTTCCCGTACGCTATAGTAGTTCTACTCATGCACTTTACACACGTACATACATTATTCAGAGGTATCATCGTGATTTCGAAAACGCAGTCTCACTGCACACGATCACGATGGAGTAGACTGCAACACACAAACGCACGTTCTTCACTACATTAGTCACTGATGGAATAGCTGAGTAAAGACATTCAAAACTATTATCACATAACGGTAAAACGCATCATGTGATAATTATCTGTCCTTGCTTTGAGAAATGGCGCAGTTCATAGTGGAATGCCGATGACCTCAAGCACGACGAAAAAGTGATGATTCTTAAAAATAAAGTAATCATATATTCACGTACTAAATGCGTGTTACAAAATATCGTACAAAAATTTATACGGAAAACCGCGTAACCATGATAAATGAATACAACGATTACAAATAAAAATTCACAAAAACGTGTGTGTAACGATAAATATGTATGCGACTGACGAGTAAAAAAACTATATATTATATATAACGATACAAGACAAAAATCGTGTGACATCTTTAATAACTCCCAGGTTAACTAATCCGTAACCTTCAACTTAATAATTCCTCGCGATACAACTGTAATATAGATTGCACAGCGTAATACACATTGCACCATGATGGAGATGACTTCCGACTTGAATATTTATAAATGGAGATATTTAAAATGGCGAGTTACGTCGCCGCGAGATGTTTTCGTGTCCTCGTGAGGCAATATTCGACGGATGATGTACAATTTCACATTGATCTAACGGATGAGGGGTTTTATTATACAAATGTTGAAAGATACGCATCATACTTCGCAAATACGAATAACGAGTGATAAAAATATCGAATCGTAATGCAAACGACAATGCATCGTAAATTTGCCGATGTGGACGATGTGTATGTTAGTAGAGTTTCTTCATCTGTGCTTCCTTATTGTCTCTGTAAAATAAAAAAAAGAATCATTAATATTACATATCTTCCTTTTACGTGAATAATTGCAAAATTGATAATGCATAATTACCGATAAAGACTGTACACCAATAATATTATCATCTGTATCGCGACGAACAGTAAGAACATACTAGTCGTTAGACAATTAGGACAATCTGTATTTCCAGTGGTTTTAACATCCTTTTTTAACGTGTTAAGCCCGTCTCGCATTTCCGTCATAAATGCCTGATAATCGTATCCCATTGGCTGTACCTGCGAAATTTATTGGTGTTAGAAATGTTTTGTAAAATTTGATTGCTGCTTTTAGACACCATAAATAATATATAAACCTGTGCTGTTGGAGCGTGTGCTTGATTATTAAGAATTGAGTCAGTCTTAGAATAGATCTCTCCCGTGAAGGATTTAATTTCCTTAACCGTATTCAATATGATGTTTTGATTACTCAGCACGGCATCGACTTCCTGTCGACGTATGGTGTCGATCAGCACAGGTTGCTGACCAGGCTGCCCCGCAACTTGTACACCTAATTATTAATGTAATTATACATTTAGATAAAATTGATAGATAATTATTGTATTGATATAAATTATAATTCAATTATAATTTGAAATATTATACCTCCTTGTCCAACTTGAGAAATTAAACTTAAAGTTCTCTCTTGTCTTCCAACAATCTCATCTAATTTCCTGTGAAGTTCACGCAAAGCATCAAACATCTGACTCTGCCCGTTGAATATCTGCCGTAATTCTCTTTGATTATCCGTTTCGTATTCTTCGAAATCGACTTTTTGCATTTCTGGATTCTCCCTGTCAAAATAACACATTACTACATTAGCACTCATTATTATAAAAGCATTATGATAGCGCATTGTATTTTTCCCTACTTGCGGTATTCCTCTTTGTGTTCATCTAGTTTCTTTTGATAGTCTAAGTATTCCTGTTGTAGTTTGGCTTGTTCCTCTAAAGAAATTTTATTCCCATCCACCGGTAGCTGTCCGGGAGGATATAGAGAGGTTGTAAGAAAATATAAGATGTCATGGTCATCAGCCAGACCACCTAGATAGTCAAAAATGCAACAATCACATGTAAATATGATTGTAAATATCACATGTAAATATTTTTATTATGCATACCAGTAGCGGCGGAAATTCCAAAGTATCCGTTTTTCGGTAACACAACGTTGTCGACTCGGAAACAAATTTCATAATCCTGCTCGTTGTTTGTCATGCCACTATGGAATAACACCTTAAATAGAGAAGATGCTAATCAAATGAAATGTCGAGAAAAGAAGCTGTTAAAAAATTCTCCAGTGTACCTACAGTTAATGAATTCATATAATACTCTATTCGTGCTCGCGTGGCGAAAGGTTTATTTCGGAAGTCTCGCAAGCAGCCTGCCAGTTGCTGCGTAGAGCCATCACTATTTAAGAACAAGATAAAATACACAAATTACATATAATTTGTTTGGAACGTGCAAGTCATTCGCAAGCTGCTGAATAATGAAATTTACTTTATGTGATCAAAAGCCTTTGTGCCATCATTTACAATCGCCATGATGTATGGATTATTGTGCTTATTGTCATTATCAAACGAGTCAAAGAAAATTCCTAGACCCGTCCAAAGATCCGAGCTACCAAAAACGGAACCGTTGTAGTGTCCTTTGTTGCTTGTGTACCAGAATGCCAAACCGTCCGCCCCTATCCTTCCACGTCCACTTATTCGGAATACTATTTCTACCTCCCACCAGTCGAAAGTTGTTGGCTGTTTCACCCATATTGCACCTAAATATTTCATAGAATTGTTATCCATCTTCAGTTTACAAAACTAAAGATTCAATATTATATACATTCACTTGAAAAGTCAATATTATATACATTCACTTGAAAAGTCAATATTATATACATTCCTTTTAACAATTTTTACTCAGGAAATTTTAAATATTGGCACATATGTAAAGTCACATATATTATACAAACCTTTTTGACTTCTAAGTGATGGTGCTACTCTAACATTTTCTGAACTAGCAATGGCATCTGCAATTTAAAATATAAATGTATACTTTTCAAAAATAACAAATATATTACATTTATATAATACTTATGTTAGATAAATATTGTATTTATGGAAATTACCTGAGAAATAATATTATTATTTTGAAGAGAAAAGTAAAACATATGTTCAATTAAAATCAACATAATACAGCAATATTAAACAATGCTATTGAATATTTCTTTAGACTATCATTATCAGATATTTCTTTATAGAAAAGAAGAAATCTTCCCCTATAAATTTAATAATATTTTTTTCTCATTTTCATTAAATATAACTTTATTCTTCTCTCATATAATTTCCATTATCCAACTAAACTGTTGTTAAGAAAATAATCTGGACGTTAATTGTAATTGTTAGTCTCTAATTATTATGTATCGACGCGGTCGTCGCAATTTCGCGCTTGATAGATAATCTGTCATTTGCTATTTTAATTTCGCGGTGTGTACGCGTGTGCAGCGAGGAGCGTGCACGCGCGCACACACGTCATCAGTGTTTTGATCGTTCTCGAGATATCTAATCGCAGCGGGAAACTATGCCGTCATGTGCACGTGGATCGACGCTCGTCAGAGGACGCGAGGAAGCCGCGAGTCCTGCCGTCACGTCGTCCAGGTCGGCGTCGCCGGAGTAACATACGGCGTCGCGCGACAGGTGTCGGTTTAGGTTATATACGTCGGCGCCCCCCTGCGCAATACGGAGACCCTGTGTACTCACTTCCGCCGTATTCCCAGAACGGTACACTGCCGTCCTTTTGTGCGAGGTACGGTGGCTTGAACGAGTACTTGTATTCGAATTTCCGATGCGGCGCCTCGCCGCGGCATGACAATACGCCGCATGACACGAGAAAAACGAGGAGCCACCTCACCTCGGCGGCCATCTTCATTTCGACTGACGGGACTGGTCGGCCGTCGGCAGCCGGTCGGTCGGCACGCCGCGAAGTTGCCCGCGTACTGAGCGCAGCGCGCCACTCGGTCATTGGTGGGCACGCGCGCGATTTCGATCACGCGATTGGCCCGCGGACAGTGACGTGTCGCCTTCGTGGCCAGATTTCAAGGGTCTCAAGGACTTTGCGTGGCATTCAAACGGCATTAAAATTCGTTTAAAACGCGTTCCGAGATACATCGACAATACCGAGGTTCCACAGTTCGCGTCACGTGCGCTATAGATTTTTAATATTATCGATATTATTTCAGAATGCGCTACAGGTGAATCTCTATGCCTTTTAACTTTATTTACTTTTCTATCGCGTTTAAAAAACCGTGCATTTCTTAAATCCGCGTAGACCAGCGTTTTTATCAATGTAAATTAATCTCTTTTTAAAATTAGAAAAAAAATAAAGAATAAAAATTAAATCAAGATTATAAAGTTGATCTATTATCACCATAATACAGCCAAATATATTAAAACCGATTTAGCGAAATGCTTCAAAGCATTTTTTAATTGATCAATTCGTAAAATTCTTTATTTCGATTGGTCAATGAAACGCTTCGAAGCATTTGTAGCGTCGTTCCTCTCTGGTAACGTCAAGTGAACTGTGGCTTAGGAACTCTAGCAGATTCTAGAGTACCTCTAGTAAGAGTATGGACACCGTCCGCCATTAATAGGGAACCTATGACGGGTTTTCTATAATTTATAGATAAATGAATAAAAAAAAAGAAAAATTAATAAAATTAATAACTTCACAGAAATACACGATGACATACTTGAACGATGCCTGACTTCACTAAGCATCACTATATCACTCAAAGAAATAACAAAATATAATAATTAGCCTTAACAGGATTCAACTTAAATCGATTATATACAAGTATATAACATTGTTTATTAAATTGTATATAAAATCACGCGTATATTTTTTGTTTTTATCAGTATACACAATAATGAATTCAATTTTCCCTCTTTTATTTCTCTATTACATATGGCGAATCGAGGAACCAATCAAAAATCGACTAACGGTGTCCATACTCTTACTAGAGGTACTCTAGCAGATTCTAGTCGGAATCGCCATCTGGCTCGCGCCGATGATCGATGACACACCCGTGTTCAAGATGGCGTCGCTCGTTGACAGCTACGAGCAGCAGTACGCCGTTCTCACAGCTGACATTACCGCGAAAATCGGGCGGATTAGGATCCAGAGTGGCGGTAAGGAACATCGCTGAAGCGGCGATCGAAGGGACGGTCGCCGCGTTCCGCACGAGGAATCCGCGCGCGATCGCCGCGTGAGGTTAGCGTTAAAGAACCTTAATCGATATAAGTGACGTAATTTACAGGTGAGAAAAGAGCCTTTGTGCAGGATGTCGACCGGCAAATCGAGGAGGCGCAAGAGCTGGTAATTGAATTTGTGTTTCCTTTTAATCGGAGCGAGCTTGCATGTGTCGCTGGGCCTTGATCCGCCGACTGTCGACGAACAATTTTTAGTATAGGCGCGGGGTTAGAAGAGTCATTCCGCGTTCTACGATTCTTTGGTGAAACAGTCGGGACGCAGTACACTATGAAAATTTATATACTGCACAAGCTGTATTAGACCTTGGTATCATAACTGAATATTGATTGAGAAACTGCTTTATTTATCGCGATAATGTATTCAGTATGAATAATTAATCCTGAGATCTCAAGTGTTTGATATGCATACGTAGCATAGAATATTTAAAGAACATTTTTAATAGTCTGCGAAAACTTTGTCATTCTTGTCTTACCTGGAACTCTTCTAATTTCAAAGATGTATATAAACATTTCATCTTTTCTATAATTTTAAATGGATTCTTGAAAGATTGAAATTTACATTTGTTTATAAAAACGTTTAAAATTAAGTATAAAAAAATGAAAAATTTAAATTGATTGAGGAGAAATTATTGATTTTAATAATACAAGTTAAGAAAACGTTTAGAATTCATAAGTTTGTAATCTATTCTATTTATGGAACAATTGTTTTTAGTTTATTAAAAATATTCAAGAAATCTTTAGCTTTCCAATTTTCAGGATATATATATAGCAAAATTTCATTCTTTATGTCATTTAAAATGAATTTTTGAAAGATTTAATTTATTTACATTTGTTTACAAAGACATTCGAAGTACCAAAAAGTGAAAAAGACAAATTGATTAAGAAAAAATTGATTTCAATGCAATTAAGATGATAATCATCTGTATTTATTCGGGGGATTCCACTGCAAAAGATTTAGAGATTGTCTGATAACAGCTGGAGCAAATGGAGCTGGAGGTTCGTGGGATGAGCGGAGCAGCGCGCGATCGCCTACGCGGTCGCGTAGAGAGTCACAGAGCGGAACTAAAGCGCTTAACGCATGAATTTCAAATGGCGAAAAAACCAAAGGAGGATGTCATGGAGATCACCGTGGAGGAATCTTGGGACAATAATGTGACGGAGGACCAAAGAAAAAGATTATTGGATGCCTCTGAGAAAATAGAACGATCGGGGCGAACGTTACAGAATGGTTATCGTATGGCGTTGGAAACAGAGGAGATCGGGTCTCAGGTTCTCAAGGAACTCCATGAACAGCGTGAAACGATACAACGAAGTAGAGGGAAGGTAAGGTTATTTATATGACGAGATTTACGCGAATTATATTTAAAAAGGAAAGAGCGTGAAATTATTGTTGCTTTTTTCAGTTACGTGAAACAGATGCGGAGTTAGGGCGGGGGTCTCGATTATTATCGGGAATGATCTTTCGGAGCCTTCAACAGAGAATTATTTTAGCAGGAGTAGCATTAGTACTCATAATCGTCGCGTGCATTGTGATATACTATAGTTTTAAGAGTTAAAGGACAGTTGTTTCATCGGCCAGATCCACTAGATGTGGTTTGGAAGTCATATTTATTATCAGACTTCAAAATGTTATTTCTATCAAATTGCGAGGTAATTATATCGTCTATCCAACTCTTTCGAACTTGATTGATCACATTTTGCCTCAGAGAACATCAGTCTTTACACTTATTCCTTCAATTTCATCAGCGTTGGATATGATCTCTTATGCAAAGCCAATATCTCAAATGAACAAACAAAACTTTAGCAAAATGTGTCATCAAACAAGAACAAAAGACCATTTAATGTTATGTAAAGTCTTGTATAAAAAAATATTGACCCATCCTCGTAAGGTAATTTTTAAAACGGTTTCACGATTCTTTATCATTTGCGAGTCAAAGTTGATTCTAACTCAAACTATATATCGCATGCGATTATCAAATGCGTTATTTTCAAGTACGTTGAAAAGGATCGTAAAACCGTTTGAATATTGTTATCCGAACGGTATTCATCGGAATCATCGGTTAACATTGCCCTGCGTTCGAGTTTCCAAAGATATTCCGAACCACAATATATTCAACAAGAAATGTATTTATTAAGTCATATTCAAGGTTTTTTCGACGTTGCGTGCGCCGATTATCGGGCACATTTTGAAATATTACCCTCTTCAGGGTAATATTCAAGGAAATATTACTTGTTCAAATTAAAAACTACGTGTACTTGTTGTAATTTTGACCTGAGCCGTAATATCGGGTGAGTTCATTGCGATGGACTCTACCAGTTAAAAATGCATTCTATAATTCATCTCTTACATGAGAATAACAACAGTCATTGTGTACATTATTGAAGTATGCGTGGATAAGGATCGAACTGTAAATACATCCATCACCAAAAATATCAAAGGATGCTTGTAATTGAAAGAAAGAGAGAAACTAGACGCGCCTAATAATAACTCCTTTTATTACTTGTTATGTTATCATTTACCTTAATTAGCCTAAACGGTGCTTTTTTCCGTCTGCGCGTTCTCTAATGTACCTGTGAAAATGATAATATAATAAAAGTATCGAGGATTAACGGATATTCAATGACAATAGTGACTTCGGTGTGAGAACGGCGGCGAGGAAAGGCGCTTTGCTTCCATCTCTACCATCGAACGTTTCCCTTTACGTTCAGTGCTGGTGCGGACAAGCGGTAGCACGATCGCTCAGTCTGGTCAGTCCAATTGTTGATAGAGATCCTCTATCTGTGGTTTGAAGTACGCTTTCAGTTGAGGCCGTTTCGATTTTAGCGTTGGTGTTAAAAGCCCATTTTGTACGGAGAACGGGTCTGGATGGAGATAAAGATCTTTCACCTGTAGAGATAAAAAAATGCATTTAATGAAAAAAAAAGAAACAAATTTAATGTTGGAATTTTTTTCAAACAAATGTAAAAGGAATGACAGTTTACCTGTTCAAAGGATTTCAGACCGGCTTCTTTTCCCCACGCTAACATATCGTCCAAGATTAATTTTTTGACTTCTGGATTGGCGCAGAGAACGCTTAATGTACCGGGTATGCCATTCTCTACCGCCCAGCACTTGATTACGTCTACGTCTGGTACTACTATTGCTATAATACAAGATTTTAATGATTCTCCATGGACGAATACTTGTTGAACATACTGGCTGCGTGTGTAAATATTTTCGATCTTCTCCGGGACGATGTACTCCCCTTGCGACAATTTGAAAATATGCTTTTTCCGGTCGATTATCTTTAACGTTCCATTCTGGAAGCAATTCAATACACACATATAAAGAATAAATTTTTATAACATTAAATCTAATTATCTTTGAAAAAAAATTCTTGTTATCTGATTTTACATTTATCATAAATATAAAATATAACATTATTTATAAGGTATCTGAATTGAAGAGTCCACTTGTTTTATTTTTTAAAAATCTGTTTGATAGTTTTTAAAAATAGAATTTTTAGAAACTCTATTTTAAACAAAATTAAAACAATATTAAAAAAATTCTTTAATAGGTTTTACAAATTAAAAGAAATTTAAATAGGCCTTATTCGGTCCACAGGTGTATCTCATCTTGCCAACAATATATTTTATACATATAATGTGATAAATGTAACTACTCACAGGCTGCCACATGCCGATGTCTCCTGTGTGATGCCATCCCTGTTCGTCGATGACCTCGGCAGTTTTTTCCGGATCCTTGTAGTATCCCATGAAGACATTAGTACCCTTGACGCACACCTCACCCTGGTTGTTCGTCGCGTAGTACTCCATCTCCGGAACATCGACGAGCTTGACGCAACAGCAGGCCACCGGTGGTCCCACATGTTCCGGTACGTGGTCACCCTGTATTCGGACAAAGAAATTAGAAATCCGAACAACAAATTAATAAGATAACAAGAGAGCATTTTTATTTTTAACAAAAATCAAGTACTGTATTAACTAAACGCGAATCTATTAATGTATTATTGATATATACGAAAGAGAGATTAGATAAAATTACGATGGATCGATGAACTTTTTCTGAATACAATAATTTCATAGCACACGACAGCTAATGGTCTTGTAATGGAGGTACACCACATGCCCTGGCACATGGTTCCAAAGCTTTGATTCGATGAGCTGACAGAAATATCTACAACTGCGGCGGCTTTCGCCTATATATTTATGTCGATACTCGCGCCAAGAATAAAGAGAGCACGCGCATCACTTGATTATTAGTCAGCATTCAATAAAAACATCATTTTAATTCCGTTAGTCTGTTAACGGTAAACACTTCCGCCGTTCTAGACATAAATATCTTTTTTTTTTTAATTTCAACTATCGATGAGAGGATGGAAGATGATATTTCTATTATATCTAACAAATGTTTAATTAAGTTGAAGCGAAATAATTAATAAATTGCTTAATTTTAGAAGAGGTATTGATCTGTGAAACATATCGAAAATTATATGTATTCCGTAGGATGTGCTATGAATATTTCACTGTGTAATTCCTTGTAGCTTGTTAAGATCTCGAGCATTTGATCGCGCGTTCTCATAAGCATAATAAAGGGCGAAGCGATATTAATTACCGGAGATTTACGCTTGGGTGATTAGGGTGGCTACAGAGCGGCGTTTCACAAACCGCGCGATCTGCTTCCAAGCTTCTAATAGAGTTTGCAATAAAAATAAAAGCCGCGTCGTAAATTTATCTCCTGGGTGAGGATAAGCTTTCCCAGCGGGTGTCGATTGTTTTGAAAGCGTGTAGATGCGAGACTGCTGCAATGCGCTTTGAAATCAAAATGTTTGGGAATCGTCAGTATTATTTCAAGCTATTGCTAATCGGATCGCATTCAATGACGATGTAACGGCCAATTTATATCAAGAATCGTGAAATGTTTGTTGACGAAAAATTCAATAACGGCGTAAATCGGTAACGGGTAAACGTTCCGAGGTGCATGTGAGGAATTTGCGGTATTTTAACGAAGACCTATGCTTCCTACATCATATTTGCGCCCGATGTTTCTGCATAATACTGATTTTGTCGCAGTGCCAAACGACGTTCGATAAAGTAAGACTCTTGCTTCTCACGACACTCAAACGTTGGATTTGTAACTTTAGTAGAATCAATAAGAGCCCTCTATACTGAAACGATAAATTTTCCATGTGGCATTATTGTTGTACAACGTTATTTATCGGCGATAGCGACACTTATGCGCTATAAAAAATAAGAAAAGCAAATAAAAAGCCTTTATATTAGCCATTACATTACATAAAGGCGAAATCTTCGAGTTATTTCGAACTTTGTACGATCCGTAGTGCGTTTAGTGTTAGGTGTTCGAGCTCGACGGTTTCATAAAAAATGCATTTGCGAAGCGTACGGTCTATTGACCGTAGTTTGTAACTATCGCTAGTATCTTTTACACGAACGAAAGGTCTTTACAATGTACACGTATTTACATTTACGCATCTCGAAAAATTGCTGCGTAGGATGTTAACGGTCTTATAGACGTATGCCAATCACCACACGCAACTTTTTTTCTCAACATAAAAGAAAAAATGTGCAATTGTGTGTCGATCGAGAGAATTCCTTTCAGATTCAAACAAGAAAAAAATGAGCGCTACATTAAGGGAAACTAAACAAACAGATTAAATAAAACAGAAAAAAAATATAGACCTGAGACAATGTACATTATAATATAAATGAAATACGGAAAAACGGAAAAAACCCAAGGATTGTAGAATACTCGTGTAGAATGGCGCGATATATAGATCCATAGTACACAAAAACTCGCGTTATGATATCGCGACCTCGTACAATTGTAATTAATCGATTTGAAAGCTTCGTAGAAACGAGCGTGGAATATGTACGAACCGATCGTAAAACCACAAATGCTGCAGTTCCGGCAATTGATTACTAATGCACGAACCTGGATCGTCAGCGTTATTGGTGCGGTGCACTCCGTCTGGCCGTAGCCCTCAACCACGACGCAGCCAAGGGCGCACCTGGTGAATGTGAGAACGTTCCCCGCCAACGGCGCGGAACCCACGAGCATCAGTCTCAGCTTGCCACCCATCGACTCCTGGATCTTCTTGAATACGATCTTGTCCCATACGCTGTTCATTCTGACGATGCTCTTTTTGATCTCTGTCTCCTTCGCCCGCATGCCCATGTTGAAGATCATCTTCTTCAGGAACGAGTTTTGCAATTCCGCTTGTACCTATGGACGTCAAGCGAGTGAAAATAACTACCGGAAGCCCCGCATTATTCATTGGACAATCATAATTAAAAAATATAATATATGAAATGAATACGATAAAAACACAAAAATAATATATAATTTTGAACTGTGAATGGTGAAGCGAGCTCATATTTTCTTAGTAGATATTTTAGCTTGGTAGCTGTGATCATACTGGACGTTTTCCAGCCAAAGACACAGATGATATGGTGTGACATAACGGGCTCTTTCAGTAATTAAAACGATTCTAAGATAAATTTAGATTTCAACGAAGCTATTAGTGATATTCTCTATCAAGAGACACAGTTGATACAGTGTGACAGTGAATGCAACGTTGCATCTCGATCTGTTTAGATTGGCGTTTAAAATATTTTTGTTATCACAATCGCGCCATCGCAAAGATAGAAGAGTCTATTTGGACAGTTGGGTCGGGTTCGATACACACTTTGTCAATAGGCGATCGGTGAACGACGATAACTAGATTTATATCGCGGATTTTCGAAGACAGTAAAGAGAAACAGAATCAAGCGGCAAATTATCCGTTTTCTCATAGTTTTGTGTCGAAGTGAGGCGTTCACAGGTTACTACGTGACTTGCCTATCAAATTTTGTGCGAACTCAGCATAAACGACCGCGGGGTACTCCGCCGCACCTGTTATGCGCATCATCGTGCACGTGCGCGCTGAAACGCGTGACCGCTCCCGTTGGCTCCGACTCCAAGTTTCGGATGTTTTTTAAAGCCTGGGATTTAGCGAGAGGAGTGTCGAAAGATGCGCGAAAATGTAATTTGACGACACGCTCTCGCGATCTCGTGATTGAGCGCGTGTTCCATTCAAATGAATCTCAGGGTCGCGTCGTCAGGAGTCACTTCCCTCCGTTCGCTTTTGCGATGCCTAACTCGGCAAAGGCTCGGAGTACTTGAGATCCCGAGAGAGAGGAAAAAAACAAAAAGATATAAAATCTTCCACAAAATTGGTACTGCAAGTTAAATATGAGACTATAAATTGTAGGAGAAAATCCACTGTATTACGTTTCGTGACAGGTAGTTCTTATAGAAAGATCGTGTCCGCATCAAAAAATATAACACTGACAAACACAAGTTAAATATGAGACTATAAATTATAGAAGAAAAACAATTGTGTTATATTTGTGTGACAACATAGTTCTTACAGAAAGATTATATCCTCATCAAAGAATACACTGTCAAGTCGTCAATGTAACTAAACTTTTCACCTTAATTTATTAAGTATAACAATTTTATTTTATTGTTATTAATTTAATTAATTAATTAAATTTCTCCAGTTCAAATATTTTATATGCATTTAAATTAAATACAAATATTTGAACTGAAGAAATTTAATCAAGTTAACGTCTTTTTCCTCAGTGTAGAATAATATCTTGAACGATACTTTTAATTTTCATGTAGCATATCATTTAACTCTGAAATTGCATTAGGATTATAAAAAATTAGCTGACTGATGAACATTTCACATGCGGATGTTATGAAAGGAGCGTTTAGATTTGATGTTGAAGGAGAGACCAAATGTTATCGTTGCGTCGTAAAAATATTGAACGGTATCCAAGTGTAACTTCCGCTTAATGAATCACACACAGATAACTTAATTACGCGAACGGAAGTATTATAAGAACAGTTCAAACTCATTTAACTCTGATGGCCGAAGGGAAAGAAGAGAGCGCTTACAACCTTATTTGTGAAAAGCGCCAAGTTGTTTTCGGTAGGAATTTATAACGCTATTGACATTTCGCCGGCCGTGTAATATAAGAGGAACGATTGGCCGTTTTAGGTCGTAAAAAAAAAGATGTTGACGTAGCGACGCCCTACGCCGACAACTCCCAAGGTTTTAAAAATAGGTGGAGAACACGCAGTCACCGGTCGCGAAAGCGCAACCGTGGATTACCTAATCAGGAAAATCAATATATGATGGATTTAGAATCGTGTAACTTACGGCATTTACCGCCTACATGAGATTAACTCTGATATTATACGAATAATGTTTTGATGGACCTCATTATCGCAATCTAAACAACGACGATTCATTAGTCACATTCATCAGATGTTACGACGGTGCAACGGGGTGTCGCATGATACATTTATATCACGTGGCCGATCCAGTGGCCGACTAAGTGCGAACTAAAAATAAAATATTATAGATCAACATAACGCGCACGCGGACGACAGTTACTCGAATAAACTACTCGAAATAAACTGCAGTGATAAACGGAACGTAATTATGTGATCTAAATGTGCAGACGATTTCAAGATTCAATCAGATGGAAGATATATTCTGCAGCGGCAGACGTGTCTTCCGTAAAAAATCATGAAGGATCATTTATATCTCGTTCTCATATCTTTTTTCGATCCTTGTGGAAAATCGCGTCTCTATCACGTTTTCCGTAAATAAACATCTTGCTTTTTTTATTCGAGTGCATTAAAAAATTGATGAAACAGATTAAAAAATCAATAGTTATTGCGATTTACAGTTTCCCAAAAAAATTTTTTTTTTTTTCCTTTATTATACAGAGTTTCCTCTCTAACTCGATCATTTATCTTTATTATTTTTAATGATACGAAAAATACTACAGGGAAACGTTCATCTCAAAAGGGCAAATATTATGAGAGGCGGTATATTTTGTCAGACTTATTATTTTATATGAGATTTTGAGATCAACATTTTTTTTAATGGAATGCTATATTTTTATTAAAATTGAAATGCAAATTTTTTATTTAAGGCCATCTTAAGGTCGACATATTCTGTATGGCTAAATTCCTTCAATAAACTATACTACTACATTAATGAAATGTGATATTCCATTAAAAAAAATATTGCTCTCTAAATAATTGAGTTGTCTCGAAGGAAACTTTATATTATTTTCTTTATATTTTTTCTGTTATTATTCTCTAAATCTGAATCAGTAAACTCTTACTGATTTACATACTGAGTGCTATACTTATAACTGTAATCATCAATAACTATTGTTCCGAGATTTCGGTTAAGAAAGGGGATACTTTTACTAACTGGATCAGTGTGTTGTCACTGAAAAACAGTCTATAATTAGTGATTGTTACAGTTGTAAGAATACCATTGAACACAGACATTGTTCAATTTCTTTCAGTGAATGATACATTGATTCCGATTTAGAAAGTATATCGAGGTAGCAAGCTAACGTTATTTGTCGTCACTTTAACGTTCTCAATTTTGACGTTAAAATGACGACAAATAACGCCAGTTTAGTAGCTGGGTAATAAACGCTTTATCTATCTTGGAGATGTGAGAATCCAACAAGAATAGATTTCCGATCCATGGCTCACCTTGTCATATATACGATTCAGCAGCCTAGGCACGGCCGGCATGACGGTAGGCCGGAGGGCTTTCATGTCCTCGGGCAGCTTCTTGATGTCACCGCTGTAGAAGCCAACCGAGCCGCCCATCATGTACATGGTGTTCTCGCAGCAACGCTCCAGCATGTGCGCCAACGGGAGGAAGCTAATCATCGTGTCCTTGGCCGTGATCCCGTGGTCGCCCAGCTGCATTACCACCGCGCAATTGGACGCCATGACGTTCTGGTGCGTCAGCATCACGCCCTTCGGGTTGCCGGTGGTGCCGGAGGTGTAGCATATCGTGCAGAGGTCGGACGGCTTCGGCGGCAGCTCCGGATGGTTCCTCTGCGCGCCGAGCCGCTCGATGTCGTCGAACTTGAACACGTCGACGCCGCGGTTCTTCGCCCGCTGATTCGTCGCCGGTCGCGTCTCCTTCACCACCACCAGCTTCCGTAAACATCTGTCGAGATCGAGAATCATTGAGATGGCGGGAAACGCCGCTGTGACGCCTCGATCGGAAACGCTCCGCTTTGTATCGTCTAAGCTCTTGGCAGCGTTACAGATTAAAGCTGTTTTCGGGGCCGGCCCGAGGAGCGTTTCTCTTTGAGGAAATTGACACGCGGACCGTGTGGATCACATCTGGCTTCCGAATCGTGCGTTGCGTCATGTGGATAAAAGAGCGTCAAAAAGAGAACTTCACAATATTTCAAGTCATCGTTATTGATTTGACATAGATGGGATATTTTTATGAAGAAAAACTAGTAGAATAGAAAAAAAATGCTAACTGCTATTACTAGTACATTATTGCTGTGTACACACATTTTTTTTAAATTAAATGAATTTTGTTACATTTTCTTTTATCTAAGCATTATTATACACATATAAATATTGGATGGTAATGGTTCGTTGTTAACCACTTAAAGAGAAAAGTTACTCGACTAAATTGAGAGCACGTTTACATATTAATTAATCAATATCATCATTAAATCGATATTTCGGCATATTAAATTATGGACTAAATTACAGGAAATCCTTTCTCCACCGGTATGCTAAATTAAGTGACGTTTAATTCTTAAATGCGCGACTCCGTCAATAATCGATAGCGTAGGTAGAGTGGTGTAGTCGTAAAATGAATTTTCCAGGAGAATACCAATTATGGTCGGATGTTTGCGCGCTACTCGAGTTTTCAAACAACCGATAACCAAATCAAACAATTAAGAGCGGCACGTAAAAAATTGTTCATTTAAATATAAGCAGATGGAGAAAGAGTATTTCGTAGAGATAAGCGCAAAATTAAAGACTGTTAACGATATACGTAATGAGGCCGGTCAAAACAGTAAACTCGAGTTGTAGAGGCTGAAAGACGTTCTCTTCGTGCACGAGAGATGTCAAGAGAGATTAACGTCAGCACGTACCTCGGCGCTTTGTCGAGAAGCAAATTGCACTTTTGGTCATCTTCGCACACCACCAGATTAATGTCAGCCTGATTTATGATGTACGCGCAGGCGTCCGGGCCCAGGGTGTCGTACAATGGCACCACCACGAGCGAGTACGAGTAGCATGCCTGCTCGGTGAGAATCCATTCGGGACAGTTCTGACTGTACAGGCCTACTAAGGTTTGTTGACCAGGGGCCAGCCCCAGGGACACTAGGCCGGAACCGAAATTCTTCGCCCTGAGCAGCGTCTCGTTGTAATGAAGCCATTGGTATGGTTTGTTGGGCCCGTCTCTCCACCCGAGGCAGGGACCATTATCTGTGCATTGAAAAAATAAAAAACGTGTTAATTAAAAGTCAAGTCATATCTCACTGAGATTCCTTAAGATAAAGTGTCTCAGTAAGCTGATGATTTTTTATTAGTTGATTGAAATATCATCAGTCACTGATATAGTAATCAGTTTATCGCAACACTTTATCAGTTTGTTTTTCTCAAGGGATTATACTCCCACTTTTCTGAAAGAAACTCGAGAAGTTTCAACTTGACCTAGGACGATAAAGAATTGACGATAAATAGCGCACAGCCGGACGGCCGCCCACGAAATCTCCTCGTGTGAGGAGGTTTCGCCGCCGGGCGAGCGGACTATCTCCAGCAAGATTATCGATCTTCGAACACGTCTGTCATCATTATCGTTGTCGCCATCGCCGTCGCCGTAGTCGTTGTAGGTCGAGTATAGAGTAGCGACAGGTGTCGGCTGCGCGGGCGTAGACTACGCAGCGCGCGGCAAAAATAAGAGATATACACGCGACCGAAATAACAGACAACCTTCGTCGGAAAGGTCGTCGAATTGACGACGACGACGACGACGATGATGACGAGGCGAGGAGCCCGCCGTGAATCGCCCGCCAACGCTATAATCCGCGCGACGGCCGATAATTCGCGTCGTTAAGTACTGCACGCGGTTCGCGCTCGTTAGGAAGCTACTCGCGCGCGGTCGCGCTTGTTTATTCGCTATTATAGCGCGACCGTGCGGCGTCGCTTGCCAAACGAGCCGCTAAATCACACACGCAATTGCGTACGCTGCGGGTGTACGGACGCGCCAAGGTTGCTTCCGCGGCGGAATGACATTCTGCGAGATATTCCCTCGAGCCGTCTAACATTAATTTTCTTCTCGATTCACGGTTACAACAACGTTACATTAACACGTTGTTACTAACTAAGACGAGTAAACTTCAATTTGAATTAATCTTTCGATTCCCATGCTAATTTCCCAGGCGCAAGTTCCCAAATGGGATAAGCGGATGACCCTCAAAACATTTTTCTTCATATTAGTTTATCTATGACAAATTATACATTACATTTAAGTAAATAAACATATACCTTGAGTATATTTGTCATTTAAGTGATTTTACAAATAAGCTAATAATATTATTAAATTTAATTAAATTATTTTCTTAGATCCTAGAAAAATCTGGTTATCTTGAATATAAAAACAGTATTTAACAATAAATATTTCCTAAACTACAAAAAAAATTATTTGATAAAATTATTTCTTCATTTTATTTACATAAATATTTCAATTAAGAATTGTTTCAATTAACTTAACTGCAAGTAAATTAATGATCTATTGGGACCCATATCGAATAAATAATTTTTTTGTTTTACGATATTTTTTCTCTCAGCGTAACTATTCGTTTGTGGCTCGTCTCGCTTGGGAAACGAAGAGTTAATGCTCGTGAACAACTCTACTTCTACCTATAATACATGGGAGCTTTGCTCCCGAGAATGAGGACTTACTGGACTCCTTGGCGCCGCGGCGAAAGCCTTCGTACAGGGTGCGCGTATCCTCGTAAAGGAAGGTGACGAACTTGCCCTCCTTACCCTCTTTGTAGAACTTGGACACCCGAATGTGTTCGTTACCCTGCGGAGAAGAGGAGAAAAAGTGAAACCGAGTGAAAACACGCATCCGGCACGCCGAATTGTTATGTAATTTCGACGCGCGCGGTACTAAATTTAGTCGGGGGCGCACACGCATACGAACACGCACACGCACGCGGCGGCGACGAAGCCGCGTGTAGCGTCGTCGGAGCAGCTGATTACGATGCAGCCGCGCGCCGGATCGCGGCGAAAGGGTGCTGGTGAAGGGATGCACGGGGTGCCGCGCCGCATATTGTTACATACGTACATTCCTATATATCGATCTTCGCCACCGACCGGCGCGGCCGACGGGACGTGGGCTTCTATCGGGCTTCATCGACGTGCTTGTGCAACGACGACGTCGAACCACCCACATTCCCAACGCACATACCGTCGGGCGAAACGTCCCGCGTACGAGGCGTCATTGAAATAACGCGGTGGCATCCCCGTGCGGTAATTTGCAGCTTCTTCGCTTTGTCAACGAAACGTTATCGTAATCCGTCGTCTCCACGATCGGCGAGCAACGAAAAGCGAATCGCGATTCCGTCGGGAAGCTAAATTTGCGTAGCACGACTATTCGGAGTTGAAAGAGAGCCACACGTCGTCGTGTAGTATTTTTAAAACAAATCGACACTTCAGGGGGTTTCCATTTGTAAGCAAAAGATGCAAAACTAATTTCCCACTTCGATTTAATGAACTCACGATTCACTTGTTATTCAAAAATTCAGAATTTAAGTTTTCACGATCGAATTTTGGCCTCTGATATTCGTGCGCCAAGTGTAAAAGGTTGTATTTGTGGTACGAAATATTCAATGTCAAAAAAAAATAAGCGGATTAAATCATATGGATAGGACGTATATAAATAAATAAATAAATGTCGTGCGTGGCATGACGAGATGCGTCTGTGCATTGCAACCTACGCATATTCATTACATCATTCATTTTCGTTGCCGCGATGTTTTAATGACTTGCATTTTACGTTAACGTCCAGTAATCACGAGGTAATGACGAGGAAAAGGCTTAGCGCGGCTAGCATAATTGTAAAGGAAGGATAAACCGTCATTTGTTACTTAATAGTAGTTAAGTACGATATAAAATATAATGTTGTAATATAATATGTACAATTTAATATTATTAATCACCTAAATGAATGTATATTAACGCGTTTACACATTAAATTATAATACGCGTAATAATTTGCATTTCTTTATGACGTAAATTGAATCTTGTTTTTATTTTTAATATTGCAAATACACGTGCAATTTATGCTCATAATCGATCGCGTTTAATTATATTTAACTCTGCGAATAGCTCTCCGTAGTGACGTAAAATCGTTTCTTACGAGTACGCATCGGAATTTGAAAATCATACGCAAACGTAATATATCGACAAAGCGGAGTAATAATGCGATTATCCGTCTTCCTCGGAAACCAATAACGTTGAAACGCGCATTCCTAATTCCGCCTCTACGATTCTTGTCACGAAACGCATTTCGGTGATCCACTTATAGCCTCGCGAGGAGGAACAGTCATTGCTATCGAACATCAAAATCCAATTTCACAATTTCCGCAAATTTTGTGGAGAATCAATGAAAACCCGTGGATCTAGTTTATGAAGGACCTCGCAATCTTCGCACACATACACAGGTGTATTCTCGATCGTCTGGTTCGCGCTACGCGAGGGAACGAATCGCGATCCTGAGGAAGGGCTTCCCCTCCCGGAGAGCTGGCCACTTCACCTTGAACGAATCGGACTGATCGCCGAGATCTAGCGGCGGATGGATCGGCTCGTGAAAGAAGCAGCTCGACGACATCCTGCACGCAACACGCAATCTTAAAGGGCGCGCACACGCCGCCGAACTTCTTTCGCGGAACTTCTCTCGAGAGATCGACTCTCCTTACGCGGGAATACAAGGCAGATCGGACCAGCCGGAGCAACGCGCCCGTGGCCACTGAATTCAAGTCGAGCTTTCGACCAGAGCTTTTGGCACGCTGCACGGATGTCATGCGGATGATGATGCTCGTCGCGTGGAAGAGATACCTGCTACTACCGTCAATATCATCGATCATTCTGAGCACACTATCCGGATAATTTGGATAAACAGAAGGGATAATAATTAACTCAGAAATTACTGAGAACGTGAGTGTATTATGGTTAATCACTAGAAAGTTCTGAAATTAAATTAAATTCAATTACGTCCAAGTATATAATAGCCACGTGCCAACTTACATAGAAAATTTTCTTTATTACTGAGATTGTTTTAGATTAAACACTGATTTTTTCTCTAATACTAATTTTAATTATTATAAAAACTAAATATTGTGTTCAAGTATTAAAGAACCTTTTTTTTTTATTATACATATATATATGTTTCTTTATTAATAAAATCCAAAAACTTCTTTCTGTTCGCACATGCAAAATATTCAATATTGCCCCTAATTTTAGACACCTGGGTTAAGCAGTAAAAATCTACTCTCGAGCTAAAAGAGCGTAGAGTTTTCCCGAAAAATTTAAATTCTATGGCACAAACGTAACGAAAAACAAACGGTCCGGTTTCTCCTGTTTTCATTTATATATAACATGTATTTCGTATATCTGAATTTAAATTTTCTATAAATTTTATATTTATAGACTTTAATCAAACGCATATTTTCTTTCGTACATCGTATCTTTCAGCAGAAAGTTTAATAATTTATCTCTTACTCGAAAAATTGAATCGATTAATATTATATAATTAAGAAAATTCTCTACTTTAAATATTTTCATTGAAAATATTCAATATTTAGTTGGAATTATATATAAATCACGGTTTAACTTACAGTGAAAAAAAGTTTGGTGATATATAGCTAAATATAATAGTTTAAACCAGTGTATTTTCCTAAATAACAAGTATAACCAAAAGTAATACTGAACATTTAGAAAAGTAAAATTAATTTTGGTTATATTAATTAAATATTTAATTGGCATTATCGCACTCGATATTTGGTACAGTTATTACCAAATTCTTTTTGTTTTTTTTTAGTGTACCCACTTTGTGTATTGACGGCATTAGCACGCGATCTCTAGCGGCCAATTGGCCTTCGCAAGGCCCATCCTCCGCGCAAAGATCCTCGACTTTAAATATAGTACGCCGACCGAGCGTCGTCGTCCTCGGCTCTCGTCGCCGAAGAGTTTTGGACAGTCGCCAGTTCGGGTATGGCCTGTTCGGTCGACGCCATGCGCATCGATACTCGATCCTGCAGTGTTCCTTCTTTTTCCACGTACTGTTTCTCATAGTGAACAAGTATCTATTTGGAAAGTTCGGGATTATCTGTCATTACGAGGCGCGTCTTACGAGGCAGTGAGATGTGGACCGAATTGGATCCCCGAGAATCCCGAGATTCTCCCGTTTTATGGGTCATTCACTGGTGCCGACGCGAAACAAAAATTTGGCCGAAGGAGTATAGAGCGGGTAACGCAAAGTATTACCTTGTTTCCAAATGTTTAAGCTTACGTTACATAGCTCAAGATACTTTTTGTTAGATGTAAAAAGTATTAAAATAACTGGGTTGCTGATTAAGTTGAATTTTAGACTGTTGAAATTATGTGTTTCAAAAGAAATATTTTCAAAACAAATTAATCAGCTTTCAACTCGATTACCGATCAATTAAAATGGAAGATTATGATTGTTGAAATAACATTTTAGTTTTCATAAAAAATTTAAAAAAATGTGATTATTATCAGTAGCCATCCGTATCACTCAGATCAAAATCAACAAGCGTGGTTGTTTTAAAATTTAACGAATCATCTTCCATCTTTTTTCATCAAATTCTTTGACAATATCGTTACTTTGATTTCTTCGACCAATTTTAAATGAGGAATTTTTTTATCAATGTTGTGTACTTTATCGAGAAACCCGTAAAATTTTCCATTAAATCCAGATTATCTTTGTTGTTTCGACGGATTACAGAAAATAAGATCAAATAGTGATCATTTGGAAACCAAGAAAATTCTTTAGAAAAAGGAATAAATTTTACATTACTGAAAAAATAATAGGGCCATCATAAAAATAAGAGAATTCAGTAAATTATGATTGCTGTAACGTTAAAGCTTATAACTTTACAAATTTGATAACAATGATTAAAAGGAGTATCTAAAATTCTAAAAGATTCATGAATATTAATATGTTGATTGGAAAAAAAGTCATATTAGATATATACAATATATTGAATTTCAATATCCCTCAGCGAGCCGATCCCTCAACCTCGGAGGGAAGCTTATGTAAACTGAGTCGAAACGAGGGTCGTTGCGAGTCGATTGGTAAAGTTAATCTGAAAAGCTCATTACATCTGCAGTCAAGCTTCGAAAATAACTTTAGCAAAGGTATTTTTGACGACCGATATTTCGCAAGGGATTCCGCTATGCCGTATGCACTTTGTATTATATTTCTGTAGTACGTGCATGTATATCCATTCTCGTTCGATGATATGAATTGCGGACTCAACACGTTATGAACGACTTCAATAAGCACGCGAAAGAAAAACGTGGGAAATGTCTGAATCGCTTATCGCTTTACCTACTGGCAAATTGTAGGGGATGTGTTGCGCGTGTGTATTTTTAAATCTCGTTCCCACGCATGTGATTTTATTCGAATATTGGTGCAAAAATCTCTGTTGAATTTTCAAATAAAAGTTCATGAATTTTTTTTTAATGGATATTCGACAATTTCTGTCGAAATAGTAAAGGTGCACTGAGGTCAACGATGAATATCACTCAATGAATAAAAATAATTTTAAAGCTGTAATATCTCGTTCCCAATTTTAAATACAATAATAAACTTTTTTTATCAACTCAATTATTGCATAAAATATTTAAGAAATGAGTCATTATTATATATAAACTAATTATAGCGTAATCTTTGCATAAAAATATGCAAAAAAATATGTAAAAATTAGTAAAAAAAGTTAAAGGTGATAGTTTTTAAACACAAATATTATATATAAAATATTTAAAAAATATGTATGCGACACACCACACAGAAAAAAAACTTTGTTAACTTAACTTTTTTCAACTCAGAAATTCCATCAAGTTAAAAACTTTAACAAGTTAACAATTTTTTTTCTCAGTGCTTGAATTACGAATTAGTCTTTACATAGAGAAAAATTCAATGTAATAAGAAATTAATCAATAACATTACAAATAAAATTTTAAAATCGATCTGTTTTTTTTAATCAGTAAAATCATGTTTTATTTTGAAGATTGTAATTAGTCTACGATATCTTATCTAATCTTGTTATCTCTGTCGTACAGAATGCGTGAAACACGTGGAGCAGACAGTACCGTAAATATTTAATCGATAGGAATTGTTCAGAGGATACAAAGTTAAGTGCCCTCAATTAGTTTAGCAATAGTGTACAACGCAAATGTCTATCTTGATACCAGTATTCTATCGGTCAATTTGCAATATTGATAATACAGTTTCTTATTATGCAACAATGACACTTTTGTACTATGACGTACGGTGAGCAATTTGAATTAATGTTTCAAAATAAACGTACAAAATAAAAGTAATGACTATGGCTAAATAAGAAATGATAACGTAAAATAAAATTACTTGTTCATTATTGTTCATTAATGAAACTTATATAAGATACTTTAACAATTATTTTCTTATGTGTTTGTGTGTGTGTCCTCAATAATATTATAGTAAAAAAAGATTAAAGTAATGACTACAACTAAATGAGAAGTGATAACGTGAAATAAAATTACTTGTTCATTAACAAAATTTATATAAGATACTTTAACAATTATTTTCTTATGTGTTTGTGTGTGTCCTCAATAATATTATAGTAAAAAAAATTAAAGTAATGACTACGACTAAATAAGAAATGATAACGTGAAATAATTTGCTTAACGTGAAATTATTTGCTTATCATTGTACACTAACAAAATTTATATAAAGTAATTTAAAAATTATTTTTTTATGTGTGTCTTCAATAATATTACAGTAGAAATTTTTCATCCAAACTAATTAAGACTACTAAGAGAGATTCTATTCATGTCAGTTAATTGATATTTCTAAATAATCAAACAATTATACTTTTAGATAAAAAAAGTTCATTCGTAACATTTTATAAATTAAAAAAAAACCTGTATACTTAATAATAATTTAATGGCATTTCTTCAATTTCTATTTTGCTCTTTTTCTAAATTTCTTATTTCTGAAAAACTAAAATGAAAAAAATAATTTATATATTAAAAAATGATGGTAGTTGGATTATGGTAGTTGGATTGTGTTTATGCAATTGCAAAAATATGTCGAGAATGCATAATAATACAGACAATTGTAAAACACACAGTATGTTTAATAAATTTATATCGTTAAATTATCTATATTACTGTTCAATTTAAATGTCAATGACGTTATCAATGTAATGTCGTACTTAGTAATTTTCCATCAGCGAAAGCGAGCAATGATATGGAATGCTCAAGGAAACCGAGAATTAATCAAGTTGTTTTTCTTTTTATCAGTTGACAGTAAGTTATGAATATGTATATACATAATACGACTGATTTTCATTTGTAAACTCTATAACTGTACTTTGTAACCACATCAAAGTCCACTTTAGTCAATCCATAACATTGTTCAATAAAAAGCATAAACATGAAGATAATCGTTTTTTTCTTCCCTGCTGGGGAAACTATTTTTTAAGCGCTGAATGTGACTCCGTTTATCAAATTGCTTCATCACATTACAATTTATGGTTGACGTTGTAAAAAAAATATTATTTTTGCATAGATTGGCGCCTATTATAACTATATGACGTGTTGGAAAAATTTTATTGCATTAAAATTAAATGTACTGTTGGACTTTCAATCTTTAAAAAGAATTTGTAGTGTCAACTGTATAGTTAAAAAGATATTTATAGAAGATTGATTAATCGAATAGGATCTATTGAATCGAAGTAGCGACCAAATATTCACATGTGTTATTATAAGAAGCAAATATTTTTTAATTCTTATTCAAACCAAAGTTTTTTTTAATTAAAAGTGTTCGAATTTTTTTATTAATTCATGGTGGTTTTTACAATTTTAATTAAATTTATCAACTTGGACATCAAAGTTAGTGTTTAGTAATCTGAAAAATTCTCAAGCTTTAATAAAATAATTAAAAAATATTTACTATATATAGATCTTTAATTATCTATCGCAACTGTGCGACAATAAATTATATTAAACATATATAAATATCTTTTTAATCGACATAAAACAAATTCCTTTTAAAAGCTAAAAATCCTGATAGTATATTTAATTTTGAAATGAAAGTTTTCTAACACATCACGCGTTTCAGTTATAATATAAAATATAATAAAATAGCTTCGTTTTGCAACTTTAATTGCAAATGTATCAAAATTGTAATAAGTAAACAGTGTTCAATTGTAATAAGTAAAGATCGTGTTCAATATAAAAAAAAACTAAGAAACGATTACCTTCATACTTATACTCGAAAAAAATTATTTTTTATTAAACAGCATAATTCACATTAGAGAATTTAACATAAAATTTTATTTACAATCTAATGCATAAAAAAAAATTAAAAAATTAGAATTTACATATACGTAAGAAACATATCATAATAAGTAATAAATAAAAGTTTAAAATATAATTCCGTCTTGAAATTTAAAGCAAACTATAAATCGCTTATAAAGCAAGGTTGACGCTAAACTACGTATCTTTCGTACGTTGTTATTATCCTGCTTTATCTAATAACATACACAATAAATACATAACACAAATCAATGTCAGTCCGTTAAATTCCTGAAGACTGTGTGTTGTTCAAATTATAATATTCTCATCTCTCTAGCGACATTTCTCTCGTTTAAATAGCAAAATTTTCTAAAAAATCAAGGCCAGTATTCCAATCGAGAGCACACACTCAACGCGGTTTTAAATCGAAGTGGGACACGAAACCAAATCCTTTGCAGTTTCGTTTTATCTTTTAAGCTTTATCCTCGAAACGATATGTTCGGACATCATAGGAGGAAGAAGTAAAAAAAAAAAAAAAAATCGGAGGGCTTTGCAAGAAAGATAGCTAAAGGAAACGATTTATCTTCGATTGAGGCACATTTTAGGATACTTTGTTACATGATTCTAAAATTCGAATTCCTATTCCCAACATTTCTTCATTAGCCTAAGAATGCCATTATACATTTGTCGTACGACAACTTTCAAGAGTATTGATTTGGCTGCAGCCTAGCAAGCAAAAATGAATTCAAAAGAATTGAAAATTACAATTTATTTTAATTTATTTGAGTTTGCGCTTTAGAATTTCGGAGTATTATTTTACTCAAATTGATTAAAATGCGCCATTTATCACTTAAAATTTAGGTAAATTCATGTACCCATTATATTTGTTTTGGATTTAAATAAATTGAAATACGAAATGAGCTACGCACCACGTTGAATTCGGATGTATTTAAATCCAATTTATATTATTTTTGAATTCAAATAGATTCGAAAAATCAGAAGCGCGAATTCGAAAATGTCGAAGTGAATTCATTTCTATCCATTTCAATTAATTTTGCCAGGACAGAATTTTTCTATCAAATGTCAAACTTTTATTTTATTATTTTAATATATTCCTGATATATATATGTAAATTTTAATTCTTAAAATATTTTTTCGAGGCGGAAAATTGTAAATAGACTTTTGTTAAATTCTCTGATACAAACTGTGTTTAATAAAAAATTACTTTTTATTTCTCTCATAGAGAAGTTCTTTACTCGGCGCAATTAATCAACACATTAAAAAAATTAATCATATAACAAAAATGATAGCGCGATCGCTCGGTTTTTCGGAAAAATCGCCACTGCGAGCGAACACGTGGGTGAATGCGTCCTGACGCTTCTGTTTCCTTACCGGTAGCAGCAGTGCCTGAGCGTCGAGCGGAAAGAGCGGCTTCTCGGCCGTCGGTCTGGAAGCCCAGTAAGCCACCCCGGTGACGAAGAGCGCGCCGGCCGCACCACCAAGATACGGCAGGTAGTCCTCGAATTGCGACTGTAACACTTCGTTTAACATCGTTTGAACCGTTCCGGAGAGAGTGCCAAGGTGGTTACGTAATCGGCGGCCAGCGCGACGACGACGGTACTACCTGCATAACGACTATACACAGGTAGGAGAGATGCGCTACTGCGTCCACGAGACGTCCGCCGTTCGAAGACTTTGCTCCGATTGCTCGAGCGTACCGTGTGCTTGCCCACCACAACCGACCGACTCGCAGTCAAGCGACTCGACTGTGCACCCGTGGCAAAGTTCGAATCCCATTATCCTGATTATTCCGCGGACGACTATCACGTCGCTATCTACGGGCGTCCGTTATCGCGCCTATTACAACGAACCGCGGCGATACCCGCGCGGAATCGCTCCGCAAGCGCGAGACAGAATCGCCCGTAAACTTTCGCAATAACGACGAAAATACAGTAATCTCGTGCACGTCTCAGGGGCGAGCACGACAGAAGCGAGAATGAGAAGAGGAAAGAGAACGAAAGAGAGAGGGGGAGAGAGAGAGAGAGAGAGAGATTTATATATATAGAAGAACGGACGAAGCGAGTGAGCGAGTGAGCGAGCAAACGTGCGAGATACCGGCGCGCGGCCGCGTGCTCGTTCGTGCTGCGAGCGACGATAAGCGCGATAGCGCGTACTCACTGGCGTAGGGCGAGAGGCGGAACCAGACACTCGTAGCGATTTTCCGCGCGAAGGAGACGACGCGGCGGAATCCTCCGCAGGCCGCCGAGCGTGTCCTGTCGAGCGCGGCAGCGACGGCGGCGACGACGACGACGACGACGACGACGACGACGACGACCGGATTTCGAGGAACCGAAGAGCGAAGAGGGATGACGGCACCAGGGTGGTCGGCTTGGATGGCCGGAAGAGAGACTTAGGTCAGGGCCACGGCATGACACTGCCTTTTCTTCGCCACCAACCACGGGGAGAATCGCAACGCTCACCACGCACGGTTGCGATGCGGACTGCCTGCTGCCCTCACTGCCGTGAACGCGGCGCCATGACGTCACCCCGCGCACCGCGGCGCACGCCGAGGACGGCGCGAATCGATGCCGGGGCGCTGCTCGACGACCACCCTTTCGACCGTGTCGTCGTCATCAGCCACCCCGAGCTAGCAGCGCGCGCGAAAACGAGACGAGCCACGGCGCCGACTGGCGCGCGCCCAACGCTCGCCGCGCGCGCGCGCAGTCGTCGGGGTGCGCGCCGCGCGCGCGCGCGCGGAACGCCGGCCGGTGAAATTTACGCGGTCCCGCGCTGTCTTACCAACTAGCGCTTTATCGCTTATTCCATCGATGTATATAAATACCTTGAAAAACGAGGGCGGCTTATCCGAGCGGAAGGTACGAGACACGTCTGGCTCTCACGTGATATGCATGTATGATGATGTTCCTCTGACCCGTCGATCGATGCAACTTGAAAGAGATATTGCCGCTTGTCGGACATGCTGAACGCTACACACGGAAAAAGAGATCATGATCATGTTTTCAGAATATATTTTTTTAATTCGGAAATATTGAAATGAAATTATGTAACGCTAAAGACTTGCTTGTTTACACAAGGAAATTTCATTTTTAATCATGTATTTTTATTAACCAGGAATAATTTTCGTAAGTTGAGAAAAAAACATAAGGACATTTTCCAACTAAGAATTGGATTTTTTAAATTCTAATATTATTAAAATAATATTGTGCTCTTTGGATAATTATTATATCAATAGATCAAAATTAAGAAAATTTTGCTAAAATTTATAATTATTCAATTTTGAAAGAAGATTGGAAGATAAGTTTTATTTTTATTAAAACATCCTGCACACGCAATGTAAAATTCAGAAGCCTTACTATTCTGTCTTCTGCATCAGAAAAAAGGCCATCGATTTCCATTATCTAAAGCGATGTTCTTCGACTAAAGATACCGACGAGCGCCACAACTGGCGAGGTAAAAGCATGTAGGGTTGCTCGGTCGAGTGGTGGTCTGCGGATGATAAGAGCATTCCAGGCGGTAATTTTGAACGCCTTGATTGGCGGCTATTTGGAGAGAGCGGTCCTTCAACTGGAGCTCTCGTCTTCGGAAGGATGCGACGTTCGCAGTCTGTGGTAGAACGGCGTCGACGTCGTTCCTTCTCCAGAAACCGGACGCAAATTAGTCAAAAGTTAATTGAAGGAAAAAACCTAGGACATATCGTATTCTGTTAAAAGAAAAAAAAAGACGGGTCAAAAATTGCAAGGTGAACATCAAATACGAGTGTACCAAAACAGAATCTTGTTTTTACAATTTTTATAAATTTCATTTAAATCTAATGCTGAAAAATATACCGACCGTCTAAAGTGCAAAAAGATTCTAATATCATGAGGGTTTCTTTGAGAAAATCCGTTGCTTTTCCACCTTCGTCTAAGACATATAGAACCCCGGGATACTGGTTGCTATTTGTCGCGGGTGCCTTCTTCGTCTGCTGTTTGTGGAAGACTGGATCAGTCAGCCGCTGGAGCTCCAACATGCGCGCGAAAGCACTAATCCACTTCGACCTGACGATTCCGTCCTCGTCGTCATCGTCGTCATCATCGTCGTCGCTGTCGTCGTCATCGTCGACGTCACGTCGACCTCCCTTCGACAGGACCAACGCGAGACTCTCTCGCGACGCTGCGCGCCGAAAACATCGGAGCATTCTGTCCAGATACATGCTACAGCTGTACCATCGGCGTCCGGACGCAGACGTCGTCCGCGCGGTTCAGCCGGTGCATATTTCCGGTCCGCTCAGCGACGGCGGCAGGATCCTGGAATTCGCGATTCCGTCCATCGGCGTCGACGAGACGCTAGAGGCCGCGGAATTGCTCGGGATAGCCGGCGCTATAATCAGAGTGCGATCGTTGAACGATCTATCGACGAAGAATGAAAGCGAGGTGATTCGGAGATCCAGAAAGGATGATGCCTGGCGGGCCTTCGACGTCACATCCGTCATTGCCGGTAGAAACGGCGGCACTGTCAAACTCTACGTCCATGGCAGGTTGACTTATCATCCTTACGGCGACAATCCGATCCTCTTGCTCAACTACAGCAAGGTCCGACGCTATCGTCGATCCGCGGAGGAGCAAGAGGATCAGGATCGCTGGGAAGACGAATTACCGCGAAGACGACGTCGGAACAACTGTCGCCGGCGGCCCATGTACGTGGACTTTGCCTTGATCGCGTATGACGAGTGGGTGGTCGCACCGCCGGGATACGAGGCTTACCAGTGCACCGGCAAGTGCTTCTTCCCGCTGGGTGATCACCTCAGCCCGACTAAGCACGCGATAGTGCAGACGTTGATGCACGGCGCTCTCCAAGCAAGCGAGGATCTCCGTGGTAACAAATTCATAGGCAGAGCTTGCTGCGTACCCACCAGACTGGCACCGACGAGTCTACTCTACTTGGACACCAGAGGTACTTTGACCTACGAGTACGGCTACGAGGACATGGTCGTCTCCGAGTGCGGTTGCCGTTAATCAATGATAATCAATTGGATCGTACGTTGTAGACGTTGGACAAACAATACATGTCTTTCGCTTTTTTATTAACAGAATTAACGGAGTTATCGTTGTGTAGAAACGAGCATACCAAATACAGAATCTAAATACAGTTAAACCCGGATGCATCATGATTTTCGAAGAAGTGAAGAATACATTTTAAACAAGACGAATGCCAGAGATAAATTATTTTTACTGTTTCTATATAAAAAATGATCCTGTTGGAAATTAATTTTCAGGATATATAATTAAGCAAAAAAATTTCCAGATTTTAAACTTTGTCTCCTCTATCAAAAATTTTAAAACAGTTTTCATGTAATAGTATTAATACGTGTATGGTAACTAATATAACATAAAATTGAGTAATCGATGTATCAACAAAAAACTTCGAACATATATCACCATATATCAGGGATCAAATGTAGAGCATTATCCATCGATATGAACACAACCGTTGCCATACTCAGATTCCACTGTTACACTATTAGGGGTCGCAATAAAAAAGAAAAACAGTGTCATAGTTCTTTATCTCGATTATTATCCAAAAAGTCCTTGAGCAGTCTTAGGTATGCGTTAACTTAAGTTCGTGAACTTCGCGCACATCTCATTGTTCTTTTGATTAAGCATGTAGGACCTACCGGGCGAGTGAATCTTCGATCGGCGCGTTTTCCTCAATCTGTGTCGGCTGCCGGGTATTCTCTCGATCTTGTAGATTTGATGCTTCATTGTGGTGACTGGCTGGCTTAGTCTCATGCACAACGCCACTGGCCCGCTGAAGTCCAGGTTGGTGAACAGCTGGAGCTTTGGCTCCAACGCCACTGTGAATTCCGCTTTGCTCTGCACAAAGCCCGTGTGCACCCTGGTACCGCCGTGAACCATCACGCCGGCATTCATCTCGACCAGCGAGTGTGCGTTCCTTGACCACAGACTAAGCTGAATCTCTCCAGCTAGCTCGAAGCTCACAGCGCCCTGAATGTCGAGCTCAGCTACAAAACCGGATCCCAATGGCACGTATTCGTTATGACTGTACAGAGAAGCGAGCGCTTGAAAAGCGGGAGTCCTCGTATCTGCTGTACCGGACCAGACGTGACCCATCAGCTCGCCCTGTCCGGAAAAGAAGATGAACGGTCGTATCCCAACGTCGAGAATGTCGATCTGCATTCCAGCGGTGGCTACCTCGTCGTCGGTTTCCGTTTCTTCGTCCTGATTCGAGACGAAGCTGCCAAGACCGCCGGCGAACAGTCCTAACGAGAACATCGCTTGCCGTTGCACGTTGTTTTCCAGTACGACGTCAACGATGCCGCGCTTCAGGAGGCCGGAATTCACTTCTTGAATGGTAAGCAAAGAACCGTTGCTGCCGGGCGAACGCATAAAGTGCCTTGTGAAAGCGGTGCTAAGACCCCGCTGCGCTTGCACGTGATAATTGTTGAGCGTAACATTGCCGCTTGCGTATATACTTGTGAGATACTCGCCGAATTGCGCGTCCCTCTCGGCGATTTGGTTCAGACGTTGACTCAGGTACTTGCGGACTTCGTAGACCGGGTCGTTACTGCTCAAATACTTGACGAGATCGCGCAGAACCTCTTGAGAAGGCCCACTTTCGAGAATAACATCCAGCGCGAGGGTTCGCGCGCTACTGTCCCTTCGTGGTCCTCCGATTTGATACAAAACTCTGTGTGCCGCGCTCTTCAGCTCGTCGGTCACAGCTTCGCGCGGGAAAGCTGTCAAAGCGCGCCAGGCAGCGACGCTGATGGCTTTGCTGTCGCTTAACGCGTGCTCCAACAACGTGGGTATCGCCGCTGGGCTTCTCAAATTTCGCAGAGCTCGCAGGAACTTGAGTTTACACTCCTCACCGGTGCAGGTCTCTAGGCCCAGTTCCAGACTGACTCGGGCTTTCTCTATCACCGTGGCGGACCCGTAATGCCGTGCCATCGCGCCCGCCGCAAGTGCATAGGTCTCGGAAACCTTGTCGTTTTGCATCGTCTCCTCGGAACGCTTGAGAATATCTCTGGCAACGTCGACATGTGGTGTTGGCGAGAGGGATAATGCCCATAGATACCTCTCGGTCTCGTCGCCGCTCTCATCCTGCCGGAGTATCTTCATGGCAGCTTGATGAGCGGGCATTGTAGACGCGGCGCCGAATACATCCAGCAACTGCATCTTTATCCGCTGATTGCGCGGCGTTTTCAGAACTTTGTGCAGCTCCTCGGGCGAAGCGTTCTTGACTAGAGGTAAAAGCTTGAGAAAAGCCGACGCAGATTTTGCTGTGCCCAGCGCGGAGACGGTGAGCGCTTCGTGATATTCTTCAATCGCTTTGTCGAGCTGCAATGAGATTTTATCAATAATTATGGATCCCTTGAAGAAAAGAATTGATAATTGCTATTCAGTTAACTAATGAAATATCATCAGTTACTGATACAGTAATTAGCTTCTTGAAACACTTTATCAGTTCTTTTTTTAAAGGAATGCAGCATTCAATGTTTTATAAAAATCAATGTACTTTTAACTTGTGTTAAATTTTAATAAAGAGTTCACAAAAAAATGAACAAGTTCTAAAATGATTTAATCTCACTAGTATATTTAAAACTCTTGATAACGCATGACATAATGTAGATAACTGCACGATCGTCTGTATTATTTTCTTTCAATTTATCTATTATTCCAGTTTTATGTGTTGGAGCGTTTTCTATCAGCACGTTACAGTTATCTGTTCCTATCGTCCGAGAGAACAAATGGAAACGTTAGAATAGGCAAAAGAATTTACCGTGGGACATCCGGCGTCAGGACATATGGCGGCCACATATGGCGGCTCCGGTTTGAGATCAATGTCGGTTTCTTTATATCCGGGCTTGAGGAGTATTACCGCATGCTTGGCGGAGTCGGCCTGAACCGTAGTCGCGCTTAGAACCTCAGCTGCCTGTTTCAGTGTTCTCTCCGATAAGACACTCGTACCGACGTCAGGCTTGGACATCAAGGTCGTTTTATGCATCTCATAATCGAGTATGTGTTCTGGCAGCAACGACTGCGTTAGCACGTACTTGGAATTGCGATAGCTCTCGAGTTTGACGGCGAACATTGGATTCGGATGTTGCTTCGGTAGTGGTTGCGTGTCGTAGACACATGCAGTTTTTTGTTTTTCAACAACATTTTCTCCGGACGTCACGTATGTCACGTCGCAGAGGCCGGAAGCGTCTCGTTGGCGCACCTCGTCGTCGAGTGTTCGGTACTGGAAGAGACTAGCTAGACCACGCTTAAAATTCGCAGACGACGTGCTCTCGGTCGGGTCCATATACACACCCTGAATGTCACCGTGTCGCCAGAGCACGAAAAAGGGATTCTCGGCGACCTGTTCCACCTTGGACGAGTGCTCCACGAAGCCCTCTGGCTCTGGAGCTCGCCGAGACTTGATCCATAACTGCGGTGATAGTAACTGAAAAAAAAATGTCAGAACATTTATTATAAAAATTATAAAAGAATTTTTTTATTATAATAGAATACAGTGAATGAACTATTGAATCATGTATAATTTCCTGTATACATCATAGAAAATTATTTGGTTAAAAAAATTTTCAAGTCGCTCTATAAATCAAACTAATCCTTAAAAAAAAGAACTGATAAAGTATTTCCATAAACCAATTACTATATCAGTGACTGATGATTACTATTCAGTTAATTTATGAAATACCATCAGTTACTGATATAGTAATATACTTAGTTTCTTGAAAAACTGAGGGTTCTTTTTTTTCAAGGGATATTATGTAAAAAAATTTCTTACTTATTGATAATAATTGCTTTACTTTAGAAACACTTAAACTATAATACATTTTTCTAATAATTATGTTTTGCTTTAATTATTAATATATATTAAAAATTTTTTCTCAATAAATTTCAAATTTTAATCCTTTTAAAATTTTGCTGATATATAGGAATATTGTAACTAAGTTGTTGCTAACTGATTTATTAATAAATTTTCAAGGTTCTCTTCGAGCTTTTGTAGTTCAAGAAATATCTTATCACTCCCGGAGGGTTATCAGTATCGGATTGTAAGTCCAACATGGCCTCCCTCAGTATCAATAAGCGCGTTTTCCGTAGTTTGAAATTTTTTGGGAATGTACTTAAATTTTTTGCACAGAAACTTTTGAAAGGTAACCCATATAATTACAGACAATGAATAATGTATACTGAAACGTGAACCATTTATCTTGTTTCGGATTCCGTTAACTGATAACGGTTGAAGTTTTGCGATTGCAGAATATAAAGAAGCATGTGTTCATGTGAAATGCAACAAACTAACTATTGTATCTTTATTTTAAATAATTTTCTTCTACAAATTGTCTATCATACAATTAATTTTTTGAGAGAAACATTAATTTATCATTATTTGTTCTAAAAATATTTTATTTATTTTAATTCATCAAAATAAACATGATAAAATTAAGATTTGATAGAAAGCAAAAAATCTGAACAGTTTTACATTTTAAAAAATTTTGAAAATGAATTTGTACACAATAAAATCACTTAATTAAATTTTTATTTTAATAAAACATATGCAACTAGTCTTTGTGTTCTCTGAAGTGTAAATACAGATAAGTAATCTTATTAAATAAAATTTATGCAAATTCGGTAATTATCGCAAATATTTTCTTAACAATAAAATTGTTTGACATATTAGCAGATAAGACATTGTCACAATTTAATAAATTTCCAGCAAACACCAAGTTACATGTAATACTATAAATATTAATTGTAATTTTCCACTCAACAATTAATTGTTATATAAGGCACTCATTATATAATAATTACATTGTTGAGTGCAAAATTATAACTAACAATTGTATTACATGTAACTTGGTGTTTAATGGGTTGTTACATTTATTTTCTTTTTAGAAAATTAATATATTTTTAAACATTTGTAATTAAAATATATTTTATTTAAAAGAATTAACTAATTCTTTAAAATGAAAATTGAAGCAAAATAAAGAATGACTTAAATCACGATTAAAATTACTCGACATTTTCGATATTGAAAACAAGATACCTGAGTAGATACTACAAGGTATTAGAGGTTTCAGTTGGCAATATTTCAAAAAGAAGATTCGACATACCTCGAATTTAAGTAAGAAGCTATTAGGATCGTTGGAATCCTGCCACAGGGCGGTCACGTCCAGGTCGCCGGTCAGCCTGAACCCGACATCACCTCCGGATTTTGGTGGTTCAGCCTCTCTGAAGATCAGCGTGTTCGTCAGCTTGTATTTGTGACCACCTCCTATTACCCAGCCCTTGGTGCCGCCAGCTACGGCTGCAAGTATTATGCATAATTTCCAGTAGCTACTCGTTTTCACGTCAATCATCGTCGATTTTGTGTGAGGTAGATACGTTGAACGTGGACGCGCGTACACGTGCAAATGTGAGCATGTGGATCGAAAGCTCGGCGACGTCACCACCGATCGCGAGTCGCGCGTCGACTGACGACGACGCCGGATGACGAGGATCAACGAGGATCGCTCCTCTCTCTCGAGACAGTCCGAGAAGAGACGCACTCTATACGTACGAATGTGTGTGTGTGTGTGTTTATGTGTGTGGGTTGGATGTACGTGTGTAAACGGAATACCGTTAATTCACGCCGAGTCCCTGTTACACGACGAGTGAGAATAGGCGTCGGGCGTGATGATCTCTATTTATTTATTTTTTATTTATTTAACGCGTTGCGACCGAGTGTGAAATAATTCAATGAATTTTTACTGGTTCGAACATTTTCCCCCTTTTAATCACGAGTCGAGATTCTCGAGTTGACGATGAGAATAATCACCTGGTGCCATTTGACAGTACGAACCTGTAAAGAAAAGATTCCCTCTTTGATTGTATTTCTCAGCGAGTCGTGAAGATTATTGTACAGGGTGTTCGATAAAACGTAGCACACTGATTAAGAATATCTCTCGTGAAGAACAAAGAAGAAATAAAAAAGTGTAACATCTATTGTGTGATATAAATTCTTTCAATGAATGCAGAATAATTTTTTTTTCCGAATATTCATTTGCCTATCACAACAGGTGTTTGTGCATAGCTTGAAAAGTTCTTTACATAGACTTATGTGATTACTGTTATCGCATTGTTAATTTTAGTTATCGTCTCTACACTACGACAATGTAGTTTGTCATGAATAAACATTCTTTTTTACGAGCTCCGACTAACTTTTAAAAAGAATGTATAATCAAGTAGAGTGTGCGTTAAACTTGCGCTATATTCTTGTGTATAAATTTGTGAAAATTACACAAGCAATAAAAAATTATTCTGCATTTTGTTTGTCTCTTCACGAGGAAACGCCTGGAATTTACTGAAGCAGCAGCGCCGAACTTCAATGGACTGCCATGTTCCGGCCGGCTTGTACGACGCATTTTTCAATGAATGACTTTGGGGGAAGAGGCAGGGGAACGAGGGGTCACCGAGGGGGAACGGCGAGACCCAGAGGAGCGAGGGGGCAGCAACTCGCACGGTTAGGGTGGGAGCGGACAGGAAAGGCAGGAGGGGAAAGAACGAGCGTAGGAACCGCCGGTAACTCACCGAGGAGCGTCAAAAGGTAGACCAGGCAGACGGCGAGCATCCTGGCCGTGCCCCGAAGACAGCTAGCCATCCTCCTATCCTCGGTGTCGTCCTGCGCTGCGCCGTACGCCGCGACGTCCGCTCCGTTCCGCTCCGCTCCGCTTCTGACCGCGCTTCTTCTACGCAACCTCTGCGAGTAAATACGAATAATTAGACGGGGCAGGCCTGCGTTATCGTGGTCTCCAGTTCAGAAACCCCTGGCCCCCCTGCCCCCGCCGTCCGCGAGCCCACTCCGGGACTAACAGGGTCCTTTGCTCGGTTGGTCCCCTCCCCGCACGCACGCACGCACGCACGCACGTACGTACGTATGTAAGCACGCACACATTTACGCACGCAACCGTAACAGTCTCGGAGGAAAACGAGTATCGGTGCCCCGATACTGGACTTGTGCTCTGTGCCATGCCGTGAGCTGTAAATCATGGTCGCGCGCGAAACGTGTAATATCGCGATCGTTTGATAATAAACGTCGTCGTGACACGATGATCGTAAGGATGCGAGATGTGCGTGGAAAAAACTGCCATTATGAGTACGAAAGCCAGCCAATTTACCCGATCTGGACTGACGAGTGAGCATTATACCGAGTGTCCCGAGTACTTGACATTTTGCGAAGGTTCATGTGTACACCAGAAACTGATTTTTTTCTCTCTATAAAAACTTCCTTGGGTCTCAGTCTTTTCCCAGATTGTTCCCCCTCTCCCTCAGATCTGATCGCGTAATTGACACAACCCGGATGCACCAATGATTAGAGTTAAAGCGCTAGGCTCAGTACCGCTTTTTTCAGACACTGCAATCTTATTTACGATATAAACGAATAAAAACAAAAAAAAACTTTTACTTACTTTCAAGTAGAAGGTGTAGAACTTCTAGTACGTTCTGTCTCTGAGATCAGTCAGTCACCATTTGATAAAAAAATCTTTTTACGAACAACTTTTTCCGGGTCAAGGAGCGTAGAGACGTCATCAAGATATCACAGAGTAAACGGATTATATTAACAATCCGATGAGACTCGCAATAAATCTCTGCGTGGCTAGATTACCTCGAAGGCTAAACAAAGCGCAAAGTGCAAGGATCTAAAATTATTTGTTAAAGCACAGTCCAGGCGGATCGGAGAAGACAAACTGAGCGCAGTAAATTCTAACACTCACGTAATTGTCGGACGAAATGGCACGCACAAGAACAAGATAATACACGTCGTCGGTCTACGTAGGCGACTGTTCGCTACATCGAAAGCAACCACGTCAAATCGAGATGCCGCCATGCCGAAGCGAGCAACAACAAACGTCTCTCGAAGCTTTCTTATCAATTGGCCTCTGAACTCCAAATGACTTCATCAACACCGTCGTTCAGTTGAATCCCAGAATTCCGATACCGGCCTCTCGTCGATTCGACTTACAACGGAATACTGCAACTGTATATTATAATGTACTGATTAACTTTTGTTTGTAAATAATTTTACTTTTAAATGGGTACAAATAAACAGTGTGCGATAAGTTAAACAAATAAGTAGGAAAAAAAGCATAAATAGAAGTAAGAAAAATAAGATTTTTTACATAACATTTAATTGCAGACTGCAACGTGAAATCGTGTAGATATTGTAGCATTTTTTATTAATTTCTTGTGTACACAGTATAACGATGGAAAAAGATTGTGATGAATCACATTCTGAAGAAGCGATTACTTATTTTTGTTTTAAATCCATAAATCTCCAGCATATTTATTAATTAAATATAATAATTTGTTTCTTTTTTTTCTTTTACACATACAATAGATTTTCTACGAATGTCTTTGATTCGTGCGATCAATTTGAAAATTAAAGAACTTGATATGTCGATATACAGGGTGTACAGTTTAGAGTATATTCCTTAAGATGGCAGAGCAATCCATTTTCTAACGAAAGATAATACCTTACTTCGATAAAATATATATATATTTTTTTCAATATTTTATGTAACCAAATTTAAAAATCAACCTAATTATTCGCTTAAAAAATTTTGCAAAAAGTAAAACATTATTTTAAAATGAAAATTGAACACGCTGGAAAAAGACGCCAACTAGTGCTAAAACTGCGAGCCACCTCTTCAAATCGATAAAATAACATTTGTCGGCAACTAGAATTATCCATCGTACTTATTTTAATTTTACGACGCAAAAATTTTTAATTTAATAGTAACGTGCCCAATATTAATTAAAAATAAAAATAAGAAGTAATTATTGCTTGAAATCTTTTTGTTAATATATGATTCAGTAAATATTTTTATTTTTATGTTAATTATAATTATTACTAATTTTATTAATTAACATATAAAGAAATTCATTTGAAATTTGTGAGAATTTTATAAATTAGTAGATAATTTGCAGTAGTTTTATTTGGTAATTGCTTTATTTAATAATTAAAATAAAAATCTGCCGCTAATGTAAAAATTTGACCAAGAATATATCGATAATTTTTAAATCTGCAACTATGTAAATTTTACTAAAATTTGATAGCATATAATCATGCTTTTCGAGTCGCATCTATTTGTAATAATCGTTTTACATGATTCCATCGGAAATACACGAAGCTTTACATTACGGTTATACATTGCAATTTTGTCATAAGTAATTTTGCGAATCCAATGTATGCCATTATTCCATTTGTTATTGCATGTTATAATGCGCACATAAATAAATAAATGTATTAATTAGCTACTCAAATATAGATAAACCAGCGGAAAGAGCGGAAATATCGATAACGTCAGATAATCAACTCTTTTCATGCGTTATTTCTTCGGGCCAGCCAATTGATATTCTTGCAGAAAAATAATAAAAGTAAGAAAAAAAATAAACTCTCTAAAGCTAGCATAACGTCTACTCATTTATACATGCTTTTAGAAACAACTGCCGATATTTTAGAATGATGTTATCACAAAAATATTATTAATTGTAAAAAAGGTACGTATAATAAAAATAACAGGAATCAAAAGCAAAATTAGTTACTGATATAAAAATTAAAGAATTGCTTGCAAAACGTATTATTTAGTCAAACTTATCAACATAATTCTTCACACAAAAAAATTAATTCTTAATTCACGTATATTTTTATTCTTGAATGCTATTTGTTTTCATTTAAGTATGAAATGTTCTCTTCAATTACAACTGTTCACTTGCATCGATATATCTGTGCAAAGTATATTTTATTTTTAAGATCTTTTTCTTGTTTCTCTAATATCATGTTGTTCTCACGGCAAGCTCAATCACATTATTTGAAAGTTATTATTTATTTTTGGATTAAGAATTACATATTTGAAAGTGCGATCTCGAAGCTTACTTGTTTCGCGTTCACGGGCAATAATGTGCATAATAGCCTAGTGGATCTCAGTTTTATGATTTTTATTATTAAGTTAGATGATTCACTCTTTGTTCGAAAATAATTTTAGTTATTACTAGTAGAAATAATGCAGTTGGCAGAAGTAAAAATTACTGGTATTGCGTTTCTTCCACCAGTAAAACCAGTATACGATCCCAAATAGTCCGAAACGTCATAAAAATTTTCAAGTTTAAAATTGCGGACATTTCAACGTTACCGCAAGCTTGTAGTAACATTGCAGAAATCTTTTCTAACTTCCATACAATATTACAATATTTCAATGTAAGATTTATGCAATAGGTTTCTTTAATCTTTCAACGCTGGGTTATGATTCTAATCTTCTCTTTTTATAATAAATGTTACATTAATGATTAATATTATTAAAATATAGATTTTATTAATTTCAAACTCTTTTCCTTCTTTCTTCTCCCTTCATTTTTCATTATTTTATTTATTTTTTTTTATATCCAATGTTTTATAATATCTATCCGTCTATTACAACATGTAATTTTTCCTGAAAATCAGAAAAAAAAATATTTTATTAAATAAATTTGTATTTCTATATCAAAATTTCAAAATATACCTAATCCAGCGATTATTAAAATATCTATTATTCTTTTGTGTTTATTATTCTCTCTTATTTTCTTTTTATTTCATTTCTTATTTATAGCTTTTTCTTTCTTTTCTTTGTTTTTCTTCTTTTAAAATTTTATCTTTTATTACTTTTTTTTATACAAATTAATTTTTAACTTTGGTAAAAAGATAATAATAACGTAAAGTTTATGTGTTTCAAAAATAACTAATTAAAGTTAAAAATTACATCATTTAAAATTAACTTAAGTTAAAAGTTATTAACTTTATTATTTAACTTTAAATTTTTTAATTACTCTGCAAATGAGTTACGAAAGTTTGTAATGCAGTGCGATGCAAGATTTCCCTAAAAGTCGTGACAGTCTCGCGCAGTGAGAGACTGCTTATCCAAGGTGCGCGTGTACGCCGTTTAAAGCGCTACCACTCGGGTCGTTGACCGCATGTGGTCTCGTCAGACAAGCGCACGTGCGTGCCGCTTGGGCCGCCTCCCCCCACTCTTCTCGACCGTCTGGGCCGCCTCCCCACTCTCCTCGGCCGACAGCGCGCACGTGCGTTTGTCTGACGAGACCACGTGCGGTCAACGACCAGAGTGGCGGGACTTTAACCGGCGTACATATGTTGTAATAGACGGATAGATATATAAAACGTTGAATATAAGAAAGGAAAAAAATAAAATAATAAAAAATGAAAGGAGAAGGAAGAAGGGGAATAGTTTAAAATTAAAAAATCCATATTTTAATAATATTAATCATTAACGTAACATTTGTTATAAAAAGTGAAGATTAGAATCATAAAACAGCATTGAAAGATTAAAGAAACCTATTGCATAAATCTTACATTGAAATATTGTAATAGTGTATGGAAGTTACAAAAGATTTCTACAATGTTACTACAAGCTTGCAGTAACGTTGAAATGTCCGCAATTTTAAACCTGAAAATTTTTATAACGTTTTGGACTATTTGAGATCGTCTACTGGTTCTTCTGGTTGAAAAAACGAAATGCAACAACAGTAATTTTCACTTCTGTCAATTGCATTTTGACTAGTAATAACCAAACTCATTTTTTAACAGATTATCAATGATTATGAAATAAATGAGGATAGTTTTTGTAAGTAAAATATTATATTAACAAAGCAAACCTCCAAAATGTGATTTAAACTTTCAAAAATAAGTAAAATGTTGAGCTCGTCCTATCTAACCTATGTCCATAATTAACAGACGGCCAACTTTGTCACAGCGACAGAGAAACGTCGGTTGCCTGTACACATAGGTGGATCTGCTACCCACAAACAACATGAATGAAATGTGCAATAAATTCGCCACGCAGCATACCCGCCCACACTGAAGAAAAATAATCCTAATAGAAGCATATTTAATGTTAAACGGGCGCGATTCTCTTCTTTAAATAAAGTAAAATTTGTTTTCAATTAAAAATATCTTTTTGCTTTGTTTCAAGAATAATTTATTCTTAATCGAAGATGATTTAGTATTGATGATTATCGCTATTCTGAGCATAAAATATTCTTAGATTAAAGTATTTATGCATTTCTTTAAGAATTCATTATTTTGTATATTACTTTTTTAAACATACGTTATCTACAATTTCTACAAGTTCTCTCATTCTGTAAACCACATTAAAATTAAAATTATTCGCAAAATTTTCCCTTCGTTGCTTGCATGTATTAATTTTCATCGCCTTGTCTATCGTAATTACGATTTAACGACCAAATAAGGTCTTCTCAGGAAGTAAAAATCACGTACGATAAATATAAAAAATTCGTTTTAATAAAAAAAACATGTTTTTTATTAAATATATAAGTCAGATAATATCTTGTGAGAATATCGCTTTGACGCTAATTGCGCGGCACGAATACGACGCTATATTTCCGGAATTTAAAGTATTAGCGATACCGTAATTTTTCGAACAACTGTCGCGAGCTTTCCTCCTGAAAACATCCTGTACAAAGCTGCGGAAGTAACCGTCCGGAAGCCGCAGCGAGCAAACGAACAAACGAACGAACGAACGAACGAACGAACGAACGGGCGAATGAGCGAGCGCGAGCGCGCTAAATAATCATAACTCAGAGAGACATTTGTAACGCCAGCCTCTCGCTCGTATTTATCGCTGTTGTTGGACGGTTTGTTGCAGCAATAACGGTAATGGGCCTCCCCCGCCTTCGGCCTCTCGCACCCCTTCCGTGCGTCTCCACCTCCGCCCCGACCAGGTCTCACTCTCTATCTCTCTCTCGCCTCGCCGGCCACCCCTTGCCGAGCGATTTATCCTCGGGTAATTAGCACGGGTAATAATTAATGCGGCCGCGCATTGTGCTAATTATCAGCGAGAGAACCTTTTAAGAAATGAAAGAACATTCGAAATAAAACAGGGCGCCGCGAGGACGGTAAAAGGGAAGGGGTGGACACGTCGGTGGCGGCGAAGAAGACCGGGAGAAGAGGGTGGAAGAAAACGGACCGAAGAGAGAGGAAGGTTCTTCGTGACAAGTACGCGTGTTTGTACAGGGCACCATCGAAACGTTTTAATCACAAATTCTATTAAAAATCTCGAAGTAATAGGGAGAACGTTTGTCTTTCACTATTTCAAATCTCGATGAGAAATTCGGTCGACATGGATTCTCGCGAAATTAATTTAAGAATAAGATATTCATATTTTTTCCCGCATAATTACTTCTTAATAGACTTGATCTACGTTTAGAAACCTACCTACCTAAAAAGTTTGATTTTTTTATTTTCAATTCTCTTTCGCGAATTGTAGCAATCGCAATCGTTTATAAAATCTCTCCCGCTACAGGAGGGCGAACTAAGCCGTTTGTTATTCCAAGAATTACAAAGGGAGGAAGAAAGATCTCTCGCGCGGAGATAAAACTCCAGTGTACAGTTCCCTCTATATTAACTTGCAATATTGAATAACCGTCGATCTTCTTTCTAATGCTTATAAAACAATCCGCGTGTTTTTAAATTGTAACATTTGCGCGGTCGAAAGGACACGAGGACGGGACGCAATCATGGGAGCGTTTTGTTCCACGCGTTGTTTCGTCAACTCGCGCGCGTGTTACATGCGAGAAGAGAGACAGGGAGAGGGAAGGAGAGAGAGAGAGAGAGAGAGAGAGAGAGAGAGAGAGAGAGAGAGAGAGAGAGAGAGAAAGAGAGGGAGTCCGTGCGGACTCGCTACAGTGGAGTCGAGCAGCTATCCATCAGGCTGCTTTTGTCGCCCTAATGAGAGCTTGAATTATTCAACCTGGAGACTCTCTTCTGCCGCTCCCTTCCCCGGTTACCCCTAACGTCGATTCCGTTCTTCCGCGCCGAGGAGGAGACCGCCCATTCGCGACGCTCGTATGGGACCCGCTCCGCTCGCGCGCTCTTGCGACTCTTAAAAGTCCTTCATTCCTATGTACGCATACACGCGACCAGTAATGCACCCTCTCCTTCCGGTTAGCGACAAACTTGAAAACGGCCGCTGCACCTAAGAGGAATCAATTCCAGCTTAAGCGGCGTCTAAGCAGCACGTATCATCATGTAAATAAGGTAATTATACGTATAAACGTACTACTACGCTACAGTAGATGGTATTATATTTCGATTTAAGCAATTAATTGTAAGCAGCTTAATTGACATTGAACGAAACCATGCGTGCATCCAGAAGTCAGTAAAATAACTGATGCAGCTCAATTAAAATAAAAAAAATATAAAAGATTCTAGTAACTTGTTTAAAATATGAGATAAGAAATAGATTTGGAAAACTTATTTAAAAGCTACAAAATAAGAAATTATATAATATTTTAAATAAAAATTTCAAACACAAAATAATCGTTTCACTGTGATTATTGTATAATATAACATACATGTATAAAGGAGATTATTGCAACGCGAAATGTGATGTTGCCCAAGATCGAAAATGATATTTTTATAACACTATCGAAAATCTGCGCCTCTCTAAATTTATTCCGCCTGTCTCGTTGTCATAATATTGAATTTTTCATGGAAGGCAGCGTTTTAATTACAATTAACATATACATGAATTCGCGCGCGAAATCTATCAGAATATTTTTAACTCTCAAACGCGCGTAGTGTTACCGATCTGGTGGCATAATATTCATATGCATAACTTTTACGCGGCTCTCACTCTCCTTCATTCCATTTAAATTTACCCGTTATACGCTGAAATGTACAAATATCGTTTTTAATGGCGAATATTTCGTACGTTTGTACCGGCGCGGCGGTTCGGTGGCAAAACATTAAACGCAATCAAATGAAAATGTGATATCAAAATAACGTGATGGAATTTCTCTGTGAAGTGCATTAATAAGCGTTAATAATCACATAAATGCCGTCGAGGCATTATATTTCGGTCTAAGCAACTAATTGTAAGCAGCGCATGATGGACATCGAACAAAATCGTGCGGGCGTCCAGAGCTCGGAAAAATAACTGATATGACTTATTTTGAATAAAAAAATATCAAAGAATGTAACATCAAGCATTTTCATGTATTTAGGTATAACTGTATTATACGTGTATGAAGCTCTTTAACAGAATCTTTCATTGGCTTTAATTAAAACCAGTCTCTCAAAATTAGCTCCCTTCAGCTCGGTTTCATGACAAGAAACGTCATTCGAAAATAATCTTTCCATTGGTGCAAACAATGGTAAATTAAAATGTTAAATTTAATAAACAACCGTCTTATGATTAGTCAAAAAATTGCAGTTACATTTTCATCTTGAAAGTATTGCATACGTTCTAGTTGCGCAGAGTTTGTATTTAATTCGTTAGAACCCCTATCGTCTTCAGCATCAATAAAAACTTATTTAAAATACCTATTTACAATTAAATAATTTTTTTCCTTTTTCTATTTAATACGGAAAATAAGAAATATATATAGTTTATAGAAGTTATTTAAAATAATAAATACTAAACGTTTTATTTTATTTCAAATACATATTTTTAATAATGTTATTTTAAATACAACTGATCCTTGCGTGTGTGTATCTTATTTGTAATAAATCGCTTTTTTTCATAATTTAGTGAGAAATTCCCAAATGTAATTTTTTTCATTAACAAGAGGGTGAGATTATTTTTCCAGATACACAAGTGAGTTATAAAACGATGAAGATCGCGTAAGATCGCGTATTGGAAAACTCCCGTCTATCGTTCAATCTCAAGTTCCTGTTTAACAATAACGGTATTAATAACCGACGCGCGATCGTGCGAATCAGGACGCGACCGGGACTGGAGAGTTCCGGCAGCAACCACCCATTTAAGGCCACTTCCGAGTAACGGCCGCCGCGGCGAGAGCGCTGTCGACCAATTTCTTAAGAATTTTACAGCCTCGGCTAAACTTTCGTGATTAACTACTTCCGAGTTGTTTTCAAAAGTGGAGCGTATATTACACCCGCTTGAACACTCCCGGGACGTCGTTTTGGTTCTCGGCGGAACGTCTAAATACCGAGCTTTTACCGGCCGACCTCCTTCGCGACGACGACGACGGCAACGATCACGACGATGCTCGGCAGCATCGCGCGGTCCGCATTCACGGCACCTCTATGCGCAAAGCTCATTTCCCCACCGGGATAATTGCACTGTGATATCGCGCGATTCATCCTTCCTTCTTTTTTTTTTACGTCCTCCAGCCCTTAGGATGATGGCGGCTTTTATTGCACCTCTTTACACGCTGATGGCTTACCCTTACCTTTACGTTTACCGCGGCATCCCCCGGAAACTTTCTAAGTCGATAAAGCTTCCGCCAAACTACTCGCCATCGAGATTTTCGCATCTTACGCCTTTTACGCCGTGCGACCGGATGAAAAGATACGACATGGCACATCCTTGATCGGTCGGGAAAAAGGAAGGAAAGAAATTGTGTTATTTTATTATGTTTAAGAATCGTGTCCTTTAAATTAATTTTTAAAAAATGCGTATAATTCCATGCAGATAATTTCCGTTATTTATTGCAGCACAAACTAATTATTTTTGTATTAATAAATTCAAATCGATTCGAAAAGAATTTGTCCGAGAAAAATCATGGTATCTCTTACGTCCAGTTTTATTAATGTAGTTTTTAGTTTCGGTTATTCTTAATTTTTTCCAATTTTTAAAACCAGAGAAAGATAATGAGTTAAATCGTAAAATTAAGACAATATTTTTATTTTAATTGTAAGATAATAGAAGCGTTAGAGAGGATTATTACATAAAATCTTGTAAAGAACTTAAAAATTTATAATGTGTTATAGATAACACACACGCGTATTTGGATGTGCATGCACGACAAACAGTCTCGGAGGATAAAATCAAACTCTAATATTTTTTTTCTGCACTGAGGAAAAAAGTTATTAACTTGATTAAATTTTTTCAGTTCAATTTATGTATTTGACTTAAATATATAAAATACTTAAAGTTGATGGGATAATTTGTCATCTTGTTGAATAATTAGAATTACGCAACATGATACATAATTTCCAAGTCTTCCAAATAGTAACGTGGGATTGCCCCGTTTCAGGATACGACAGGAAACCTTGACATCCCTCTTTCCTTCGAAACGGAAAGTGCGTAATCGAAGAGGGAGCAAAGCCGCGTAACCAATGGAACGCCACAGCTTTCTTAGCCTCCTTGGCACAATCGCGAGATGCCGGTGCTCGAGGAAAAGAGCCGGAGGACGACGGCGACGGGGGTCCCGGAGGGGGACATCTCGTAGGGATAGAGAAAACGGTGGCCGAGGAAGCGGTGCGAAGGGAGGAACGAAAGAGGCGGCCGGGCCGCTACATCCGCGAAGCTATTATAACCGCTCGAGCGAATCTCTATTAAAACGTGTTTACACTGGCTTAGGGGTTGACTCAGGCCGCGCGCACCCTCTCCCCTCCCCCTTTCCCCCTCGCGTCCCACGCCCTATCCACCCCCGGTCCTTGGTTTCAGCCAACTCCGGGGCTTCGTGTGGTTGCCACCCCACACACGTACACGTGTACGCGCGCGCCGGGGAGCTGTGTGTACGGAGTAATGCCTATCTAATTGTCGCGTGTATGAATAGTGAATCCCGGAGCACTCGAGGCTATGAGCCAGATCCGAGCTAACACAAGGGAGGAGCCATATGAGCTAATCTATATTATGATAGCCCGACCTCCGGGGTTGCGCTAGTTCGCCCCCCGTCTCGCTCTATCTCTTTCTCTCTCACTCTCGTTACCCTCGTTGCTGCTGCTGCTGCTGCTGCTGCTGCTGCTACTCCTGCTACTCTACACGACACGGCCGTACACCGCTGATCGTTGATGGTGGTCGCTGGTGGTAGATACTCTTACAGAAGTAGTGCAGTCGTTTATCCCTTCCCCTCTTTTAGCCAAGCAGAGAAGCTTTTTGAAACGGATTATTATATATGCCGTATATGCGTGAGTAAATATAGATATTACATACCATTAAGATACGGAAAGGTAGAGACGCAATAGGAGGATACTGTTTGCTTTAAGGGAAGTAATTCTTCTTATATAGAATTAATATTTGTACAATGGAAAAATCGTTTTATTATCGTATTTTTCATTTTCTCTCAGTTACTCGGGATTTAAAATCTTTATAAAAGATACCGCGACAGAGACGGAACGTTTAATCGTCTTTAGTTGCGAAGAATGTCTCGGATGTAAGTAACTCGAGGGGTGAGTGTGGCGATGAAATATTTAACGCATTAATTGGCGTTAACCGACGATGTTATTATTGATAATTAAACTCGCGAGGGTATCGTAAAATCGAGTCGCTCGCCGTAAGAAATTCAATGTCGTTGATATAACGGCTGTGGAATTAGAATCTCGTTAATGAGGGGGTTGGGGTTGGAGGGAGGAGGGGGGTGCTATTCACGTATACGCTCAGGCATGTATATTCGGGGCGGGGTCCCTCGTTTCCCTAACCCCGTTTATTATTAACGCTCGTTTATTATTATCTATTCGCGCGGCTGGCTCGCCCCCGTTACATTTTCTGATGAGGTTATATTACCCCGAATTCTCACGTGTGGTTTATTGAAATTTCGTATCGCACGCGCGTACGGGCTGCGCGTCTTACCCCTTGTTAAATAAGTAATCGCTTGTTACATACTGAACGCTACACGCCGCTTACTTACGCTACTCGCTGCGGGACTCGACTCACTGTGTTTTTCGCATCCCTCGGGTGAAATCTCGTTTACTTTGCGCCACCGCCGCCGCCGCCTCCACCGCCGCCACCGCCGCCGCCGTCGCGTCGCTTCCGCGCGGTCAGACCGTCCAGAGACTAATCCCTTCAGCTAAAAAAGAAAAGAGACGATGATAATACGTTATAGAAAATATTTTTATACAATTCTTTTCAAGGGAGCATACTTTTAAAGATGTAAAAATGGAAATATTATTCTGCTTTCTAAATCCTCACTTACTTTTCAAATTTATACATATACTTCTTGTACAGTCTTTGCATCTCAAGTATCACTTTATTTTTTTATATGTAAAATAGAATTCTACAAATTAAGGTTAAATCGAAAGACAGAAAAAAAGAAAACTGGATTAATCGAAAAATAGGCGAATAAAATTTTATAAGTTTTGAAACAGTTATCACTAGTTTTTTATTTTATACGATTTATTTCATAGTAATTATTTCTGCGTACTTTCTCTGCAATGGACACAAGACAAGAATTGTGCATTGCGTGTGATTCAGGGACGTCAGTCCATGATACAAGCGCAGAAATCGTGAGTGCGGGAAAAAACTTTGTCTCATATAAAATCACGATCCTATTTTTGAGCTTGTAACGAAAAAGCTTAATAAGCTCTTTCAAAACGTTTATTTTTCTTTCTTTTAGATTTTATTATTTTTTAATTGATCTCCAATGTTGCGAAAAATCGGAAAATTTTCTTTTCTTGATTTTTTTCATTGTGCAATAAATACCATGTTTATTATTTTATTATATAAAGTTCAAGCCAAAGCTGTAAAGATTCAGAATTTATAATAAACTTAATAACAAAACCAGTTTTTTATTATTTTTTACCTGTGAAGAAAAATTAATCCGATTTGCCTCGGTCTACCTTATATTATATTATCAAACACCCAATACGATTAACTTCTGCAAACTCGCCAAACAAGATTCGAGATGTAAATCACTTAAAAAAAAAAGAAACAATAGCTGATTATTATCAGTGCTGATTGAGCGTCTCCACGACGCCTTGCTCTTCGACAAAGAGACGAGAGAAGAAGAAGAGAAAGAGAAAAAGGGAGGAGGGGAGGGGAAAGGGAGAAGCGTCGTAAGCTCCTGTTAATTTATCACGACGGAAGTCTGGGGTTGAAACTACTCGTCGTAATATCTGCCGAGCCATCCTTCTCTCGTCCCCCGAACGAGTTCCGTCCTCCTACCTTCTCGCTCCACCGTCCTCTTCCGCCGTGGATGGGAGAACGTCTTACTTTATACACAAAGGTCCCCGCGACAGCGCCGGCGTTGGAGGGGTTTTCGACATAATGTCCCGACAGCTATTAAATGTGTATACGCACACGAAGCAGACGGCACGTGACCATACGTATGACGGATGGAAGACGCTGCCGAGCGGTCACCCGGTAGCTTTTACCGAGTGTGTCTAACGCGCTAAATTTACTGTGTTAAACTTACGGGGTCGTAAGATCGTGGAGAACATCGAGGAGAGGGGGTCGCGATTAATTATCGCTCGCGAAAGAAACGTAGCGAAACCATATTTCACTAAGGAACGAAACGCACTTAAGTACATGAATGTATTACGTTCGCCAACTTTATTCTATGACATGGACAAAATTCTTTTTCGAAGATATTAATCCAAGGTAATATTAGTAAGAATAAAACTAAGAATAATGATAAGTTTTTCTTTTTTTATTATCAAAGATAATAAATTACACTAAGAGAAAAGTTTAAACAAAAAAAAAAACATTTTCTTAAAACCATATATTTTGATGCAAGCATTTGTTTGTTCTATTTAAGTAAATAGACGTTACCTTAATTATATAATTTTGTATTTTTATATTTTTTGGATTTAAATGATTTTACAAGTAAACTAATAATCTTATTAAGCTTAATTAAATTGTTTTTTTAGATTTAAAAAAATCTGCTTATCTCAAATATAAAAACAATCTGACATTAAGCATTTTTTAGAACTGCAAGAAAAAATTACTTAAATAAAAATTATTTCTTCATTTACATAAATATTTCAATTAAAAAATTTGTTTAATTTAACTGCAAATAAATAAACTATTGGGACTAAACAAGTAAATTATTTTTTTAATTTAAGAAATTTTTTCTCTTACTGTAATTCGCAGATTTGAGAAAATCACAGATTGCGTCGTAAACCGTCGCGGATTACATGACGCCACGAACAAACGTACGAGATCCATTTCGCCAGCAGATACAGTTAAGTCAAAATGTATTTGGGGTACGCGTAATCGACTGGGCGTCGCGAACGAGAGAAGCGGAAGAGAGTGGTGGCGTTTCGGGGCGTCGGGACGCCGGACGTTGCAATCTCGTCGTCCCGCCCACCCTTCTTTTCGTGCCACTCGACGTGCGCCATTGTGATGGTAATATGTCTGGTCGAGAATCAGGGTCGAGAGCTGTGTCATTCGAGAATTAATCGCTTCTTCCACGGTCTATTAAATTGCAACCGCAAGCGCCGTCACTTCTTCGGCGAAACTTACGTTAGAATATGCTCTTTGTAGCAATGAATGTCGCCGATATGTAAGTAAAATTAATGGTCCGCGCGTTTAAAATAAAGGATGCTTTTAATCACGAGACAAGTGGATAAAGTCAAACCTAGTCAGATCGAATCATGCGCGTTTCCCCGGAGAATGCGTATTTCGATATCAGTTATTACTTATTTATTCTAAATTTATAACTAATTTTTTTAATTCTACAATTTCACATCCACGTCGAGGTCCGGCGACACTTGACTTCCGGTAAAACTCCCGACCGAAACATCGCCAATTTGATAAGGGGCGAACACTCGCCAATAGATAGGCGGACAGAGACACGCGGGAGCTTCTCGGAGCGAGAGATAAAAGGAGGATCCGAGGACCGGGGGAGCGAGATGAAGAGGCACGCTACGGATACCGGAAGGCAAGAGCCGAGGTTGGGTTGAGGGGCGCCATTACGTCCGGCCACCCTTCGGTCCTCCACTTACCCCTAACGACGTTCCGGGCAAATAAAAGTTGATTTCTCTCTTTCCCCGTCCCGCTCGCGTCCCTCTTCCACCCTTCGCGTTTCTTACACCACCCTCCCGCTCGCTTCTTCACTCCTCCCATCTCAGGCATCCCTCTGTGTCTCGTCCCTCCGTTCCGCCGCTTTATCTCTTTACGTGCCTTCCGCCTCATCAGCTGGCACAGGCCATTCGTCGGTACGTATATATGGACCCGCGCCAGTCGATAGAGAAATTTTGGGTTGCTCGTGCCGAGTCTCGGACAGATCTATCTAAAAATCAAAATTACTTATCCGATCGGAGAGAGTAATCGTAATTTTACAGCAAGCGTCGTAATGCTGCTCTGTTCCTCGAGAACACAATTTCGAAGGAAAACATTTTGGAATTGGCACTCGATACGCTAAAGGCTGTAGGCAATTGCTTTCAAAGTTGTGTGTGTGTGTGTATGTGTGAGGGGGGGGGAGACAATGCGGAAATGCGTTGCGATATAAACATGAGCATGTGCCGGCTCTTAATGACCGGGGCGTAATGATCACTTGGCACGTGCCGGATCGCTTTCGATAAATCCGGCAAAGCGGCTGATAATGATAGGGCGGCACCCATGCTCGAGGGGTGTCCCGTAAATATTTCCGGTTGCCGTCGACAATCCGTCGCACCCGTAATGCAATACCATGAGTAGAATGCACGTCTGCTCATTTACATACGAGAGCCATGCGTACGCCATTATAACGCTATAAAATAGATAATCTATTCGTGAATCACGCGAGCTATATATCAAAATGTACAAACAATAAATAATAAATACATCTATCATCATTATTTATTCAAATTAAGTTTTAATTGACTGCTCGGAAATTGCTGACGATAAAAAACGCTCGAACTTGTCGTTGATTCGCTGTCGTCAATTTTCGTTAATTCCAAAAGCCCCGAATCGAATAGCGCGTTGCAGGTTCCGAGAAACTAAACGGGGTTGAAAAGAGCCGCGGATTTTGGACGGCGCGGCGTCATGTTCACCGTCCCGGAACGTCGGTTGCGAGTACCAGCTCGACGCGACGGGTCGCATTTTTTTTCCATCGAAAGCGAAACGATCGGAGTGTCACCGGCGCCGCCACGGTTCCGCTACTTCCAGCGGAGGGCGAGAGGGCGAGAGGGCGAGAGGGCGAGAGGGCGGAGGGCGAGAGCCCGCCGAAAATCGCGTTAGTGCGCGTGTTTTCGCGCGATCCAATCCGCGGCGGATTAACCAACCGAGAGAAACCTCGTTACTCTTCGAGCCGACGATACCGTTGCTCTCTTTATCCGATTCCGTTCCCACTTTCTCGAGATAACGCGCGCAACCGCGCCGCTCGCGAAAAGCTGCCATTCCGGCAGTTACCGTGTCGGCGTACCCAAAAATACATTTGCAGAAAAGTATGGAAAACGCAGGATTATATTTGCACAGATATATATTTAGCAAGTCCTCGCGTTATAGAGATAAAAATTAATTGATTAATAACAAGGTAATTTATAGCGTTAATTAATAACGTTGATTAACAAATTTTACTGACACATAAATTATGTAAATTTATATTTAATGAAAATAATTAATTAGTTTTCTCTTTACAAAAAGAATTATTGAATTTAATAATTTAGAAAATAATGCGTATCTTTACTTTGATTGGGAAATTATTTTTATGCGAGAATTTATTATCATTTTTACATTTTTCCAATTTTCTTTTTTGCAAAAGAGTGAAATTGCGTAGTCTTAATAAAGAATGTGATATTAAAAAATAAAGAAAATAAAATGAAATCGATTCAAAGAAATGGCAAGACTTAGGCCGTTATTCATAGTCTTAAATAATTTTCAATCTTTAATTAAAAGCGTAGCTAATTACAGATTTATTTATTTTTCTTTCAATCAAAGATTGAAAATTATTTACGACTATGAATACCGGCTTGTATAGGTTTGTTCGATTAAATGTTATTATTATTTTCAGACATAAAAATCTTTTCATTGATTATAGAATTATAAATCCCTTTCCGCAATTAAAGTATACACAACGCAGAAAGGAGTCAACTTCATTTTCATTCATTTTCACATGAAAAATTCTCTAAATCTCATAGAGTGAAACGTCGCTCTAAAAGAGTGAAAATTGAGCCTGTGCAATTTTTCAAGCGATTTTTCACTCTACGAGATTTAAAGAGAAAAAGATTAGAAAGTTATATTTTTTTTTGAAGTTGATAAAAATCACGTTAAGCATATTTTAAACACATAATATAACATTATGTATTTCAAGTATATTTAAAATATGATTTTAAAACATTGTGTATTTAAAACAGGATTTTAAAACATATTGTGTATTTAATATATGGTTTTAAAGCATATTATGTATTTAAAACATATTTAAAATATGATTTTTACCAATTCTGATTTTTTCCGATTTTTGCAGTCGACAACAATTGCCATATATAAAAGTTTTAGACTTTCTACGTACACAAAAAGTATATTCCTTCATCAGAATTACACGAAACAACGATACTGTTTTTAGAAGTGAGTTAGAGAAAGAGAGAGAGAATAGAAACTTTAATATAAAACTAGAAATATATTTAATTGTGTATTAGTATGCGCGCGTTATCGATGTAGCAGTTCATAAAAATATGCTGATGTTTACTACTGTATCAATACCATACGCGCACATCCGGTAAAATTAACTCAACATTCCTTTGTTTACGACGCAACGCTCCGCCGGCTCGGCTCCGAGTTTGTTTAACACGAGGTCGCCGCGCACTACCATTCGCCTGCCGGAGTTCGCGCGGGCGAGTCGCGGCGAACATCGCTCCCTTCGTCGTCGCATTATGCTGCGAGACGTGATCGCGATAACTGTTACAAACACGATCCTTGCAATTTGCAAAAGTTGTCGTTCTTCACACGGCGATCCGTGATGGGCGGATGCCGTCGGAAATTTCTCGAATATTCGTACAGGCGCACGCCGCGATCGTAGCATGTCCGATGTTCTCTAATGAATACAACATTTTTGTAAGACGTTAATATCTACTTTCAATGCCGAAACACGATGGTCAATACATATACGACGTAGAGATCAACCTCGCGATGTAACTACGCCATACGCCACGCGTCCTTCCAAATTAACCTCAATTCGACGTAATTCTAATTAGCACTGGGTATCTATGGCACATTTATCTATAGCGCCGTTTTACTGTTAACACGAATAGTACGTCATATACGTACATCTGATGAAATCGTCAAATTCAGAGACAACGAGACAGTTACTGTAACATAATATAAAAAGTGTTACTCACCGATACGACGCACAGCAATGGAATAACCGTAGACTCGTGATTTGTGACTGTACGTTGATTTGTGACGTCCACATCGAATTGTCCGTCTCAAAATAGAAGGAACATCTGCTTTTAAACTTTCCCCGAGCGTGTGTGCACCGTGTGCAGTGCAGAAATAACGGGCCTCCTCGTAATCTTAACTTCTCGCACCTTCTTTCCGCAGACGGATTGAGAGGACGTGGTACCCGATGTCTCGAAGCTTGCGTTCACCTCGAGTGTAATTCGTCCCTCACTTCACATCGTCGCGAGCGTGAGGTGGCACGCAAATCGTCGCAGACGAACGTCGAACGGCTCGGGAAGAGGGTCGCGCGGCCGTTACGATGGTACGTCGTTCACTAGCAATTAGCGCGAAACGCGAGACATGAAGGGCACGTACATAAGCATAACGCAATCACTTCGACATCAGTACCTGCCATCCGTTACTCGCGATTCCGCACCGCACCGCGACGTGCCGGTAGGCGTCCATTTACGGTAGGACAACGCCGTGTTCACGCGACGACGAGCAAAGGTTAGAAACTCAGATCCGTCGGCACGGACAACGCGCAATACTTTCGTCTTCTCGTTGTTGTTTATGCTTAAATGATGCGACCGCGGCAAGCATCGCGTCGAGTCGAGCGAGTAACAATCGTCATCACGCATCGCGTCCATTACGTATGTATGTACAATCGCGTCCGTGAGAGTGTGAAGTTGCTCGCGAATCGCAGTCGCAGTCGCGTCAAACGACTCCGAGAGAGGGCCCCGAGACCATTATGGTGGAGCGTCGTCCACTAGCTAGCAATTAGCGCGAAACGCGAGGTTCGAAGATCACGTACGTATACATAACGCAATCACTTCGGCATCAATACCTGTCGTCCGTTACTCACGACGTGTCGGTAGGTGTTTGTTTACGGTAGGACAACGCCGCGCGCACGGTGGTAGGGCAGCGACGGGCGACGGACAAAGGGTTAAGACCCGTGTCCGTCGGCACGGACACAACACGGAACGTTCTCGACGTCTCGTTGTTATGCAGGCTTGGAAGGTATACAAGCGCGATAAGCAGCACGTCGAGCCAAGCGCGATTGCTTCTCGCCAGTGACGATCGTCAGTCTGCATCGCCGTTTGTTACGGGTTACGGGCAATCGCGTCCGTGAGAGATCGTGAAGTTGCCGCGAATCGGTAGTTGTCGTAGTCGCGTCGAACGATTCCGAGAGAGGGCAGAGGGTCCCGCGACCAGCGACCATTACGGTGGTGCGTCGTCCACTAGCAATTAGCGCGAAACGCCAGATACAAAGGACGCGTGCATCTCGTAACGTAATAAGTCTTTCACAACGATATGCTGTACCTGTCGCCCATTGCTTGCGACGTAGTTCGTTTACGGTAGGACGACGTCGTGCTGTTGTTCACTCGGCGACGGGCGAAGGACACTCGGATCCGTTGGCGCGAACAACACGGAACGCTTTCGACGCCTCGCTATTAATTGTGCGTGCTTGGAAGATGTTCTACCGCTGTAGCACATCGAGCGAGTAACGATTGTCAGCTCGCATCGCCGTTCGTGCAATCGCGTCTGTAAGAAATCGAAATGTAGTTGATCTTGAACTTGAGGAGCACCGTGCGAATGTCGCCGTCGTTCGCGTGGCGGAGGTTAGGTTCGAGACTCGGGTCTGGCGGACAACGCGGAACGCTTTTGACTCCTCGCTGTTGTGCATGCTTAGAAGAAGCGACCGCGGCGAGCATCGCGTCGAGCTGAGCGAGGAACGATTGTCAGCCTGCATCACAATCGCGTCTGTGAGAAATCGAAGTTGATCTTAATTAACTTTGGAAGAGCCGAGTGCGAGTGTCGTTTTTCGAATGTTTTCCGTCATATTTTTATCGCGTTTGTTAATCAGTTCGCGCGCGATCGTAATTAAGCGTGCCCTCGCGAGTGCTGTGATGTGTGTGATTGTGCAGTCGAGGAACCTCTCGGAGGAGAAGCGTGTGGTGCCCCGCGGATTGGCATCGGGCGACGGCGGAGCAACCTCAGGGTGAGTCTCGTTCACTATTTACATTTTATTCAGGAGTCGATAAAATAACTGATACGACGTATTTAAAGTAAAAAATATGAAATAGATTGCAGAAATTTATTTAAAATAGGAAATAAAAAATAGGCCATGAGAACCAAATTTTTTTTCCGAAAATTATATAATTATTTTACGTATTTGAAAAATGAATAAACTCGATAGGTACAACAATATCTTTTTGAGGTATTTAAATATTCTAATATAATTTATTGCTTTAATTTGGATTCTTATGCTTGTGTTACAGGTCAACGTATAGCTACAACTCCGCTGCTGCGCATCGTATCGGTGAGTGATCTTTTTTTATTTCGTGCTAAGGTAATGAATCTGTTAACTCTGAATTTAGTGATATATGTACATGATGTATTGACTTTACATTAACAATAGAAAGCATTACAGATAAATAGATCATACAGATTCGTTGCCTTAAAATGGACAGGCTGAAACAGATCAAGCTAAATATTTAATTCTATATGGAACTCTCTCTCTCTTTCCCCTATGATTATTGATTGATTTGTTGCACACTCGCGAGAATACATATTTCATGTGAGCAATAAAGATTAGACCGAGATATTTAGGTACATTTGTAATATTGGGCTGGAACAAAAGTTTATAACGGCACATATAATTTATGTTGAATAAATTTATTATGTATAAATATCAACAACATTTCACTTAAAATTTCTCTTAAAATTATAAGACTAAGAATTGTTATTCCAAATAATTATGCTCAATAAAAACGAGTAATTATTTACAATGTTTTGATAGAGAAAAAAATTATTGTTGAATCAGCTAAGTGTGTGTGTTTATCTTCTCTCGTGTTTCTCTTCCAATTATGCTGTCAAGATTAAATATTTTATAAATTAATGTTAGAAAGCAATACTCAAATATTCTTTTGAGATATACATATAAATAATATTTAATTTATTTTTATTGAAAAAGAAATCTAATAAGAGTGATTATTAATTATATAATTTATCTTTATACATATTTAATTTGCTCATTTTATCTTGATTTTGCACAGCCTTACATATTCAATTTGTATCAGTCGAAAATGACTTGATAAAAATATTTTGTTGCAAAGCACATGATTTTTTATACAGATTATTATAATTATTTAATGATTAAAAAAATACCGAAAAATATAATTTCTATAATATATTTTAAAAATTCTGGTAAAAGGTATAATACCAATATATAATTAGTATAAAAATTTATTATATATTGAAAAAAATTATACTGACAAGAAATCTCGACAGAAAAGTTTATTATCAGTTTCTGATCTCATGTCATCAATTATCGAGCGTTATCTGCGTTACAATTACATAAAACTTTAGGCGTTACGAAGTAACGGAGAGGTAACGGAGTAAAGTTTCTTTACTGCGAGCCAGCTCGTCAAGAAAAATAATTCGACACTTTTTTCACGTCATTATTATTCGTAGCATTCATTATTTCTGGTAAACTCAATACCACTTGCATATAATACATTTAGTGTTTAGTCTGAATTAGAAATTCGCGAATTTATCTTGCAGCATAAAAATTATTTGGTTTGCAAATCGTTCAATTTTGACTAAAAAACTTTTAGTTAATACAAAATGTATATATAATTTGTTATATTGAATATCTTATTATATTTATGCAATACTGCAACACTACAGTATTATATATAATTTAATTATAATTTAATTATACAATACTGCAGTACTAAAAAGTAGTACAGAAGATTTTTAACGTTTATTTTCTCATAAATTTATATTTTTCTTTGAAATAATTTTATAAGAATGTCAGTTAATATTTAATATAAAAAAAATGTTGATATTAATACAATATATTAGCGCAAAAATACATGTGTCAAAAGAAATGTGTCGACGAAATACAAACGAGGCGACAGACGTGACAGAAATGGTCGAGACTCGAGCAAAGGTAAAAGTAAAGTACAATTTCCGTATTCATATAAGACTCGTAGAAAACTCGATATTTTTTTCAAATAAGAGCTAACAAAACACTAAAACTGCAAGTGCAATTTTTATATGCAGATATAAATTATGTCAATAATAAATTGGATTATTGGATAACAATCTATTCGCGAATCAAATCAAATTTGTCAGAAAATTTTAGTGAAAAGAGCGTTAAGAATATTGTCAGGCGCAAACAATAGTTTTCGCTTATTTTCTCATTTTCTCTAAAGATTCTCTATCCAATTCCGATAAATAATTACGCGATGCACCTAGATTGAACTTTCAGGTCGAATTTTAAAAGGTACAGGAAGAGCAGTTTAAAAGGTACAGGAGCAAAAGTTTTTTTGCAATATTGAAGTAACGTAAGATTAAATTAAGTCATTGCGCGTCAATAGAATTGCAGATCAACAAGATTGCGTAACGCTTGTAGGAATGTAAACTTAAAAAATTAGACGCTATACACAGAAAAATATACAAGTATTAAAAATCACTTCAACTAAGTAAATATTATTTGATCTATACAAGTATTCAATAAGTTTATATATTTACAAATTTATCAAGTTCTTAAGTGTCAAATTTATTCAAAAATATATTCTGCAAGTTACGTCTGTTTAAGATTCCAAATTCTTTTAAGAAGATTTTACACTCTCGCTTATATATATGTATATGAGACAATGATAGTTGATTCGATACTAATTTTTTTCCATGTAGTCGGATGAAATCTGATCATCGAGATCGAATCTTTGATCAAAATCCTCGATCGAACAAATAACAACAATTTCCTAGCGATTAATAAACCCTTGCGTGCTACTCCGCATTTGATCGGATAATCGGTCGGGCGAAACCGAGAGTCGATCGAGAAATCGAGTCAATTAATTCGTGGATCACGTCGAAATCTCTCCGAACGATCATGAGCGATGTTTTACCGCGATAACCCGGAAATACGCGTAACGATATACTCATTATGACACTTTCATCGCAACTTTCGGCATTTTATCGTGCGGTCGGGCGACAAATGAAACGAGCGATCTGCCCGATTACTTTTTGCGCCGGAAAACGTTTCGAAAGGGGGCGAGAGAGGGAGGGTAGGGGGCGGAAACGGGGAAGGGTTATCGCGGGAGCGTTAATGCGCTCCCGGCATAGTAAACGCTGGGCTGGGAAAACGCGGCCGGCGGTAATATCGTATACGCAAAAATTTTTTATAAGTTTTGATTTATAAACCGTTTGATGTGTGTATCGCGCGTTGCGCGAACGAGCGGCATTTTATATAGCCGGGATGCATTACTAACGTTTTATGCGCACCCTCCCCCCGCTTGGCGCGGGCGAGCGGGCGCGCGGCTCTTTGATCGACGGGAGAGAGGCAGAGCTGATGGAAAAATGCGGCGTGCTTAACTCGATTATAGACTGCACACACGTCGACGTGTACGCGAGCAGCGTTTTTACGCATCCCCGACGCCAGTGTCGGTGTGCGGCAACGGCGGTGGCGGCGGTGGCGGCGGCGACGGCGGGGGTGAAAGAGGGGGCTGGTGGTTGGATATTATACCGGTACCGGTATCTGACGTCACGATGAAAACACTCGTTTCATTTGCCCGCCGTAAATACCGGTCCGGATTAAATCAATTAGCATCAATTTCGCATGAGGATCTTAATCGCCGCCGCCGCCGCCGCCGCCGACGCCCTTTGACGCTTTTTGAGGCCGGATTTGTTACGGCGATCTGATCTTCTCTCTTTTTACGCACTTTTTTTTATATTTATACAACTCCGCGTCAAATTTATCTGTGCGCCGTCGATGCGAAATCCATGGAAACGCTGATGCCAGGCTGTGGGGGGTGGGAAAGGGGGACGAAAAAAGCGTGCTGAAGTTCGAGTCTCGAGCGATGTAAATGTTTGAAGAGTTAATTGATATAATTGAAAAATTGCGTTACTAGTGGAGCGTATATGTTTTAAAACACGCGTAATATTTTCAGAGCGGGAAATTGAACGATACGCGCGTTCTATAAAAGTATTTATTATAGAACCCCGTCCGTGTATAAAAAATATATTTTTAATTTAATATTGCAGAAAATATGGCAGGAATATCGTAGTTTCAACATAGATTTTTCAAGTCTCGATTTTTTTTTTTTTTTTTTTATAATGAAACGCGTTATCGACCATCACTTTTTGTTTATCTTTGCCCTCTCTATGTACGCTTTATCGGTAAATTTTACGGACACCTCGCGGTAATAAGTTACTCGCAATCCGGAAAAACTGTTAATTTTTATCGTTGCGACGTCCCTTACTATAATCCTCCCTTTTTTTTGTCGCCTCTGTTTCATCTACGTGTCATCCTCTTGTTCCACTTTGCAACACATTACTCGAACTCTCTTTTTCCATCCGCGCTCCACTATATTATTCTTCATAAATTATCTTAACTGCGTGCCGCGGTATTGATCTCATCTCGAAATTTCCCTGTTCTAGTTTAAGTTTCGTTACTCTTGTTCCCTTTTCTTTTTCGCTGCTCTCCCACGATGTGCCGATACACTCTTTCGAAAAGTGTCGAGTGGAATCACGATGTGTGCTTATCACATTTAACGAACGAAGATACCAATAGATTAAATAATGTTTTACCTTTTTACGCGTGTCGCGTCGACAAGTGTAAGAAAGGAGCAAGAGAGGGAGAAAAGGAGAGAGAGAGAGAAAGGAGAGAAAAACTAGCTATCATTGACGGCGCTCGTGAACGTCACTGCAAAATAACGGACTAGCCTTTTAGAGTTTACCACTACCATCATACCGCCGCCACCACCACCACCACGACCACTTCCGCAAAATTTATTAAATGATTTATTTGATGTTTGCCATGCCGCGCGCGTATACGCACATACGTGTGTGTGTGTGTGTGTGTGTGTGTGTGTGTGTGTGTGTGTGTGTGTGTGTGTGTGTGTGTGGATGTGCGCGCGCGTATCGAGCGGATACCACACAACCGTGCACACACCGGCCATCCACTCTCACCCCCGCTAGCCCTTTCAGCCACCTCTGCGTATATACCCTGTGTGTCGGCCTGCACCATCGGCAGGCGCAGCCGAGCGTCCGCCAATTATTCAGCAAATGTTATAATTGGCGCATTCCATTACGCGTAATGGATCGCACTTAGCGGCTGCCGGTGTGATTGGGGCTACAGAACCGTAGAGAGGGAGGGAGAGAGAGAGAGAGAGAGAGAGAGAGAGGGCGAGAGAGGGTGATGGCCGGTTAGCAAGGAGGGTGAGCGGGGGGCAGAAGGAGGTGAGCCCAATCTCGATAATACGACCGTAGTGAAGGATACGACCTGACGCGTGCGAGATAGCTGAGGATAGGGGTATATCGGGATTGATTTGCCACGAGCAACAAGATAGCCGATTATCAATTTGCAAGTAAGCCAATATACTCGAACGCATCGCGCGCGCGCACGCGAATTCGACTTGACGGATACGTATTCTAAAGTACAAGAACGCGCGACAAAAATACGATGGACTAATTCTATCGTTTGCATTCTTATTGAATGGGAGAAGACGGATTTTGCCAATAAGACTTTACAATTTTAAAAGAGGTTTCTCCTCCATTCGCGTTGATCAGATTTATAAAATTTATCGTGCACGCAGAACTCTCGAACGCCCGATTTTTCTTACATTTTTAATTGGCGTAATGCGATTCGATTATTTTAGGGGTTTACCGACGGTTATTTGCTCTACTAACTCTAATAATATTCACATTCCCATATTCGTTACATCCAACGAGTTTATCAAGTATCTAATAATTCACATGATTTTATGTAATAATATGTAATAGTAATGAATATGCAGTATAGTAGTGAATTAACAAGTTCGCTAATTTTCTTCTTCACTCATATCGCCGCGTAATCGCGTAATAAGTATTCAATTATTCAGTATCACCGATGTGAATCCTTTACCTAACAAAAGTAACAACCAAACCGATCCTCTTTCCTCTCGCTCACTTTCGATATACCCGAAACGCACATTTTTCTCAAAAAGTCACCTGGGCAAGTAAAAAAGTAGGATAGATCGAAACGAATTGAATCAATTTTTTTTTAGTGGTAAAAATATAATAAACTAATTTTGTTATTAAGTTTCACTATAAATTCTTAATCTTTACATTTTTGGCTTGAGTTTTTTATAATATAATGATATATAAACGATATTTTTTATTGCAAAACAAAAAAAAATTAAGAAAAGGAAATTGTCTGATTTGCCCCAACATTGGAGACCAGTTTGAAAGAAATAAAATCTAGAAGAAAAAAAAATAAGTGAGTAAACTCTTTGAAAGAGTTTATTAAGCCTTTTCGTTACAAACTCACAAAATTGGATAACTAAATAATTGTTAAACCAACTCAATGTTTAGTTGAACGTATCGGATTAAATATTTTAGTTTTTCAACAAATTTTTTTTCTAAATAAAATGATACGATTCGCCCTGTGATCCAATTCGTCTCGGTCTACCCTATCTTTTTTTTTTTCGCATAGGTATATGGAGAGATAAAATCTGAGCGCAATTAACTTTGCCAAACATGTGAAACCATCTCTTTATGTCTCTCATTCTCATCGATTCTCATCATGCGATAGATCTCGCGGGCGCGGTAATAATATCCGCAATTAGAAACGTCACGCGAGTGATTCATGCAGGCTTACACACACACACACACACACACACATACATACGCGCGCGCGTAACGTTGCCACACGTACGCGACTAATCTTCGGCCGGTTACGCGGTTTCGTCCGATGAACGTAGATTGGATAGCGGGCCATCATTTACCCGGAAACACACGGCGCAGGCGGCGGGAGCGCGCGCGGCTGCGGTACGCGCTCGTACGCCGTGACAATTATTAGGATGGCAATTACGGTGGCGGCGGCGATACATGCGCGGGTGGCGGCGGTATTCTACGTTTTGCACACAGTTTTACACAGGCACATACACACACACGTACGGCCGCGCATACGTCCCGCGTACGCCGCGTGCACTCAGAGCGAGAAAATCTACCCGGATGCCAGGAAACAGACTCAGGTGCGCTGCGCCGGCCGGTATTGAATTTATAATTCCATTAGGGACCGCGCCGCTCCCCGATCATTTTCGCGTCTTCGCCTTTCACGGCACCGACCGACCGCCACGTGCCGCTGCCACCGCCACCGCCGGTGCCGATCGAACCGGTCGTTTAACATTTCGCACTATTTTCGGCCTCGCCGCGCAAGCGGAATTCGAAAATTCCTCCGCTCGGTTTCTCCGCTGCCGCTTCTGGCTTCTTCTCTCGAGCTCGATTAAAATCGTCCGATTATAAATTCATGAAAAACGAAAAAGACAACCGTCTACACACAAATCGCTTTATTATCTTCTACAAGTGTACTTTTTTATATAACGACGTTGCCAATTAATTATACCTAGTTCTTTATTTCTCTTCTATCCATTCTCTTCTAATTAATCATAAAGTCTGATGGCTTCCATAAAGCAATTATCTTCTGATACTTTCTGTGTTTATCGCATCGTACTCTTTCGATATCGAAGAGTCTGGTTTCTTTCATCTTGTTGTCGAAAGCTTTGTAACACGTAATATCTTTAGTTATTTTAGACAGCGTTTGAAAATAAACTGATTCGTTCCCGCAATCAGGATGCAAAGAGATTATGGGAAGTAAATTAGACCAACGGGATACATAAATGAGATCGATGGCAGTCGAACCGATGTATCGATACACCCACGCACGCTTCTAACAAGCACGCGAACGCAATCCGGCGTCGGGGGATGTGAAACGGGGGTAAAACGAGAGAACGAGTTTTTCCCGCGGGCGGGATTACGTCTATCCTGTATACGTTACACGTGAACCAGATATGTCGATTCGATCTCCCCGCCGAAGTCGAAAGAGAACGAAGGAACGGCCGCGAAGTGGATTCGAAAATTGAAAATCATTGCGGCTTCTGATCCCCTTAGTTTCGCCAGACAACCTCAATAAATTCTCCGCTCACCCTCGCCGCCCGTGGCTTTATTCTTTATAAGGCGTTATATCGAGGGAGGATCCGAGGAGGGTCTTCCTTCCCTCGACTCCTTCCGCTCGCGTCCTCCTCTTTGTCCGCCGGAACCTTTGCGTCTCTCATTTTAACGCCGCATATGTTATTTTTGTTGCAAATTATGCCGACGTTAATATAATTTATGCAATTCAAATTTTATTGAGATGAGTGCTTGTATCGATTTTTTATCAACAACCAAGTGCCCTCTCTCTCCCTCCGATTTTAATGAACTTTAAATGTGTTAAAATATAGAAAAAATAAGACACGTATTTTTTTAAGTACAGAGTCACTCGTTAAACATGTGAAACACCTCTTTAAAAAAAATATTTTTTTATTTTTTTTTTTAATCGAATATCGTCGAAACTGTAAGAGACAGAAAAAAAATATTCTAAATGAAGGTTGAATGGCTTCAAGAGTAACGATTCATAAATAACAGTAATAAAAAGAATTAAAAAAAAATTTTTTATTACTGTTTGAAAAAATGTTTTTAAAATTCTTTTTGTTATTTATAAACTGTTACTCTTGAAACCATTCAACTTTCATGTAGAACATTTTTTCTATCTATTACAGTTTCGACGATATTCGATTCGAAAGAAAAAATTGATTTTTTTTCAAAAGAATGTTTCATTTTTTTAACGCACCTATAAAAAAAGAATACATGGCTCTAATTTTTTTCTCATTTTAACATATCCAAAGCTCATTAAAATCGGAGGGGGACACTTGGTTGTGTCCTTGCAAGATAAATGATAGAACTATACATTAGAACAAAGAACACTGAAGAGGTCGAGCATCGATGAATAAAACAATAGAAGGGAAATATATTTGTTATCCATTGAAAGCTTGCAAGAAAGTTTTCTCCTTTTTTTTCATTTTGGAGCTTTAATCGTGTTAAAACGTTTTCTTTTGCGAGGGAATAAGAGTCTGCGGAAAAGTTAAGAAAGATACTGGAGAGCTTTTAAGATGAAAATTGGAACATCAATTTTTTAATATTCTTCTTCTTCTGTTAAAAAATAATAGAAGTATGTGGTTAAGCTGCTCAGCATATTAGACGTAAACGTAAGAGAGAGATCCGTCGATGTAATCTGAATTATTATTTTTATATTTATTATTTTATAATTAAAATGTTAATTACGAGAAACATTTTTTCGATAATCAAGGATATCAAGGAATATTGTTGGCACGGATCCTAATTTTATGGGTGGGCCGAAGCGAGAGATCGAGCCGTCTAATAAACAATTGCCTTCGTTCGCGGCGTCGTGCGCGCAAAGTGGCCTTATTTTTCCCCTAATTCCATCAGGCTGAAAGTGGCGACGCGGCGGCGCAGCGAAGCCCAAGAAGAGTAGAGACAGACACTCGATGGTAGCATAGAGCTGCTGCTGCTGCCGTTGCCGCCGCTGCTGCTGCTGCTGTTGCTGCCGAGTCCTGGAGCGCCGCGTTTCTCAGCGGCTTTGACATGCAAATTGCCTGACAATGAATTTCGTAAAACCTTTTACCGCGGAGTGCGCGCTTCGAGGGGTGGCGCGGGGGCAACGGGACGGGGGAGAGAGGTGAAACGGAGCACGCCCTCTTGTGCGCGACCCTACGCATACATCGGCGGGGAAGGGGTGGAAAGAGGGATGACTCGGGAGTGAGACGCCAGACGACGTCGCGGTATTAATCACTGTCTACCGGCGTCAGGCAGCTTCAACCATCTTCTCTCTGTTAAGCGTGAATCTCGTGATGCTCGAAAATCAGTTACTCGTACCCGATTAAAACGAACCCTCTTCCCGCGCGCTCGGATTGAGATTGATCCCGGTATCGCGCAGCGAAATGACACTTTATCGAAGGGGGAATGAAAAAAAAGGAGAAAAGAAAAATCTTAATCCACTGCACTGTACGCTTAATTGCATTTTACATTTCATATCGAAGACTAACAAACTGTGAGCAAATCTAATTTTAAGATTGCGCGAAGCAACAATGTTATTTGCGAAGTTTAATATCGTTCTAATTGAACATTTCATATATACTTTAATATTTAAAATTAAAAGAAAAAAGGCCCAGTCTTCTTTTTTCACGTTAGAATTTATTATTATTATTTTTAAATGTCTCTCGAACGTATCTTTTGTCTGATCTATTCCCACATGCGTAAGGATTCAATTTTATTCGCTTTCCTTCCTCGATAAAATATCACATCGAATCTTCACAGGAACCGTCTCTCGTGTCAACAGCTATTTTATTCGCATGGCCGCGAGGATCGTGTTCGCCATAAAAGAGATACTCCGCGTGCGTTGTCTGAATTGTAAAGGACCACTAAGCGACGGTGTGGGTGTGGGGTTAGGGGGAAGGGGGGAGGGAAGACAGAGTATCCGCAAAATCCGCCCATCCCGTTCCGGCGAGTTACGAGGAAGGAACGTATCGGGATAGCGTACGGGGGATCAATCGGATTTTTCTGCGAGAAACGCCAGTCTGCTCTCTGCACACAATGACGCGAAAGCGACGGTACCGGCTCGTTGAATCCCGGCTAGCCGCGTAATGGGTATCGAGAGACATCGTTAAGCGTCGATCGCCTCTCCCAAAGTGGCCCGGCGCCTTGATTCACTCTCCCTTGGCCCCCGTGCCCGCCGCTTTCTCTATCTCGCGCCACACTCTGGGCAAGGGTGCTGTAAGACTATGTCGGTGCGCGTCGGCTATAGATCGCGATGGAGCTCGCACGGAGGTGGTAGTGAAGAGGAGGATAAGGACGGGAAGACAGTGAGGAAGGAGCAAGAGCAAGAGCAAGAGCAAGAGATGGCGCGGGTGAGGAGGAGGAGGAGGAGGAGGAGGAGGAGGAGAAAGTGGGAGAGGAGGTTAAGGAAGGTAGATGTGCGGAGGTGGAGAGGAATGGGGGATAAACCATGATGTCGTTGATTAATACGGTTTACCAGTAAGTGTAACGGAGTGTGCAGAACACGCGCGTCCGCCACCCCCTGCCGCCCTTTCGTCTTCCAGCGGGGGGTGGCCGCTGCCTTTCCTCTCTCTGTATCCACCATCTCCGTCTCCTTTGCCATCGCCACCACCACTTCTGCCGCCGCGGAGGCAGAAGAGCTGCCTCCCTTCCACCCCCGGCGGAATTCGTTGCACCAACCGGGAGCCACGTGCCGATCAATGGCGTCTTGCCGCTGGTTGGTCGAGCCGGGAACAACCCCCTCGCTCGCTTCTCCGTCTCGCCCTCCCGCGCCGCCGCCACCCTCTCTCGCGCGCGTCTCTTTCTCGTTCTCCACCTACGCCTTTTCCTACGCCTACCCCTCCACGCGCTTTCTCTCCTTTTTCTTTTTATCCCGTGAGAAGACTCGGCATGTACCCCTCGAGGAGGGTTGATCCCATAAGAGAGGGCGAGCTTTTCTTATGAGGAGCATTGATTGCCAACACCCTCCCCTCGCCTCTCGCCCCTCACCCCTGCTTCCTCCGACTCGCGCCCCTTTACCTTCTCTAGCCCTTCTACCGCGATTCGCTTCCACTTCCGTGAGAAGACTGCGTCTTCTTTTCTCTCTTTCTCTCTCCTCTTCTCTCACGCCGTTGCATTATTTCTTCTACCTCCTGTGTTTTTACCGGTTCTTACTCGACGGCTCCGGTCCTCGGTTCCGTTTTCAGTTATGGTACAATTATTTGTCTATATGGGATCGAAGAAGCGCTTCTCGATGCCCCGATACTATTGGCGGATGCGGGGATGGAGAACTTATTGCGCCGAGATCGAATCGCGGAGCGATATCCGCGATATGCAATCTCGCGCTAACGTGCCACATGGCAAAAGAAGTTACAGAATCGGAATTTTCAGGATGGAAGATCGGGGACGCTGGAGCGAAATGCGGGATAATTGAGTTTGCCAGTGCCCTTCCGAGTCCGGCTAAGATAATTATGCGAACGAATGATTTATACACACCAGGCTTCATCACATGAGAGAACAAGTTTATTCGATATATCGCTACCACAGTTTTGACTACACAGTTAATCGCTACCTTACGCTATACCTTTCATTAGACTATCTTTGATTAGCACTGACTATTTATCGAGAGGTAATATACAGGTCTCTACAAACAACTACGTCCGTTTCGCCTTCTACGCCTTTCGTTTCGCGAAAATCCAGAGGGACTGCGACATAAATGGAATTATCGTTATCTCGTCGAATTTTGTGCGCAATCATCAAACCAAATCCGTTCCGTAATCTCGCCTTCCGCTCTGCGTTTCGACCGTCTCTCGGTCTCTGTGCGCCAGAACGACGGATTTTATTTGATGAATTACGGCACTCGCAAACGTAGCAAAGATCTGAAATCGGTTAATATTGCCGGCCGATCGACGAACTTTTTTTTTTTTTTTTTAAGGCATATAAGAGTAGTAACCAACTCGAAACGAGTTTCTTCGCTTTACTTTTAACCGGGGGATTAAAATCCATATAATCTCGAGATCAATTTAATTCAAGGAACATACGAAACATCCGAACGTTTTCTGACAGCGGTATCGAAATCTGAGCCGAGATTATATCGGTTTCAATTCCCGCTCGTAGGAATTTTATGATGAATGCACACTCGAGCCTGTCCGCGTGGCTTGAACGAATCGACTGGTCGAGCGTATCGAGCAATTGAATATACAGCGCATCAGGCACGTGTTGGTCCGTCGCGTCTTCTTACTCGCGTGGAAGGAAACGAAACCATCCGTAAACCACCCTGCTACACATCTCTCGCACAGCTCTCGACCGCAATATCGCGTATTCCTTCTCGTTTCCCGTTCTCGCCGCATTTATTCTCATTATGTACAATACAAACGTATCGCGACGCGTGTTCCAAACTCGAGAAGTCAGTCCGAAATCTGGCTTTCCCCTTTTCGCAGAATTTTTCTTAAATGCTTCCTCCGCCATGAGTTTCGACAAATCTTTTTTTTTTTGTTTTTTTTTGCGATACATCTGGAACTTAACGATTTTCATACGTTGTAGATAGTGAACAGTGGCGATACAAACGTGTCTGGTTCGCGAGTTATAAGGCAATAAATAAAATATAAATTCGTAATATGGAGAGTTAGACGCTATTGTTGAGTACATATGTGAGAAAAAGTTTTACGTGTCTGAGAATACTACGGAAGATTATTGTAATGCACCCCGTCTATTTACATCGTTCGCGGATATAACAAAGTAATCTGCAAATTGATAGTGCTGCATTATTCAACCGTTTATTGCATATGCAATGAGTATTAATAGTATCTTGTTTGTTTCCCATTTTTATTAAAATTCAAAAATGATAGAACGGCCGAGAAACATCAGAAGTAATCGCAAATAATCATTTAACATTTTTGAAGAGAAACAGGTCGAAATTATAAAGTTTAACACAAAAACTTAATAAAATCAGTGGCGTAAAATTGTCGCAATTGATTGTCAAATTTGCTGCGAACGGAAATTTCTTCTCAGCATCTCTTTTTTTCTCAAAAATCAACGTGTTATATGAGCTTAAAATAAGTTTTCTATCAAGATTGCGCAAGTTCCTAACAGGATTTGCGCCATGTTTATTTTAACAAGTCGCAATCGAAGACAGTATGAATACAGTTTGCGGTGTTTGCGCGGGCCCGCCTTACCGAGCCAGAGTTACCACCTAATAGCAATGCGGTTCGTTAATTCTTCATCGTCTTTCAGAATTGAGACCCTTAAACTCGCTTGAACTATCACAACGTCGAAACTTAGAAAAGCTTTTTTCCGTTTAAAAAAATACGAGAAGATTAAGATGCAATTATTTATTTGTAATAAGGAAAGCACTTACGAAGATGGTTGTGTGTAACATCGATGAGTTCAATTTTCGACGCTATATTTACGGAAAACTTAAATCATAATCAACTGAATGAAAAATCAACGATTTATAAAAACACTGTAAACTTAGTAAAAATAAAATCTAACAAAAAAGAATTATGTGTCGCGGTAGTGTTTACTTTAAAGAAGCTAGAAAAATAATTTTCCGTTTATGAAAAGACACAGAAACGCATAACATTCTATATATATTTTTTATAACATTCTATATTTATAACATTCTTCATATATAACATTCTTCAGCATCTACATAGCATCGAGATCCGAACTCACCGAGATTGTTATATCGCTGTCTAGCTTCGACTTTGCAACCATCCGATACGCGCAGAATATCCCTTTGAGATTTATATCTTGCGTCTACGAGACGATTCCGGCATTCGTGGAGGCGATCCTAGGGATCTTCCTTAGTGGTGGGTTGTATCTGGTGCACCACGCTAGGCAGGTGGTGATGATGATGATGCTCTGGTCGCCTGGAGAGGCCCAACAAGGGCGGCAGCAGCGGTAGGGGTAGAGGCAGGGGTAGTCCGCCGGGGAAGCCGGCGAGGCCGCCGAGGAGAGCGGAGGCGGTCGAGTGTTCCTGAGCTTTCCTTCGCAGCTCGGCTAGGCTGTTGCTCCGATGGAGATCCGTGGCACCGGTGCCGGCGGTGCCGGGTTTGCAACAGCCGCAAATGGAACCGGGCCAGCCGGTCGGTGACCAAGACAGCATCTCCTGAAGACTGCTCGGCCGATGCTGATCGCTGGTCGTCCATAACGTAGGAGTCGTCGATGTCAACGATGTCGACGCGCTACTGACCATCTTGTTGCTGAAGAGCGGTGGCGAGAATTGGGCGGCCAGATGAGGCGAGAAGAAAAGGGACGTCGGCGGTTCCACTGGCCTGAAACCTGCGCCTATCCCCGTAGCGCTAAAATTTCAACGAAAAGAAAAAAATAAATATTTAAATTAAATTAATAACGCAATAATAAATAAATGAGGCAAAGTACAAATTGTAATTTAACAAAGTTTTATTTTTAAAAGAGCTTTTAATTCGCTTCTATCGAGAATCGCCAACTGGGTGAATTTTTTAAACCGGTAAGAATAGAAATAATCTCCTGCAATGAAACATTTTATTTTCTCATTTAATTATTGAAATTCTTATATTTAAACTTTTTTTACACCCGTTGCCCTGTTGCAACAATTTTCAGATCCAGACGTCACGAACTAATCGATATTTGAATAATAACAACACAACTAATTTTATTTCGTCGAAACTGTTAATAGAATAATTATGAAAATATTAAGTACCGTGTCTATATTATTAGGAACAACAACAAAGAAAAAATGCTATTTTATATAGAATTAGTTCGGGGTTAAACATAGGAAATCTTTCGGTGCAAAAATGTAGGGCGCAAATGCTTCAATTTAAAATTTTAATGTAGCGGAACTTAAATGTTTAAGTTGAAACAAAGTTATCTCGTTCGCAATTAATATTAAAAAAAATACGCTATTTATTTACTTTTTGTTTCGTAATGAAAAGAATATTATTTCCTTTTTCTTTCTTATTTTTGTGTAAGTTCTTAGACTTGACGACAATAGAGCACAAGTGACGCGCACTGATACACATAGACATAGAAACATCTCAATCGTCACGCCGGAAACGATCCTTAACTCGTCCGCGAATTAACGCTATTTCAAGCACCGGCGCGATTATCGCCAAAAGGACGTCGCAATTTCGCACGATTCCAACTACCGGCGTATCAGCATAGCGAAAGCGAGAGACAGACAGGCAGACGCGAATGAAGTGCGAGAGAAAGATCGAAACCGAGGACGGATGGAGGGAAGAGAGAGAGAAGGAGAGGGAGGAGCCGCAGCCTCACAAGCGCTAATCCGATTAGCACGCGCGATGTTCCGCATCCTCCGAGAGGAGCGGAGGCTGCTTTGAGGCGCTGATGATTATCTCAAATATTAATCGCAAATATTGTTTAATTAATGTAACGAGCTCGAGTCGGTGCTCGAGTCGGAGCCGAGATCGCGGGGAGGGAGGGGAAAGGAGGAGGAAAGGATGGCGGAGGACGCGTGGAGGCGGGTAGGAGTTAGGGCAGGCAACTCACGGCATTTAGGTCGTTAGTGGGGTGGGGGCGGCGATGGGGGGTAGGAAGACGCGGTTCGCGTCGGCAGGCCAGAGTAACGGATTTCAGGTGGTTGCCTCTAAGGGAGGGGGCGGGCGGGGGCAAGAGGCAGAGGGCCGAAGGGAATGGTAAGGGTGGCAAACCGCGACGCGCGGGGGCGATGGAGACGGAGACGGAGACGGCGACGGCGACGGCGGCGGCGGCGGCGGCGGTGGCGGCGGCGGAAGAGCCGAACCGCGGTAAGCGCGATAATTAGCGGCAATTAGCCGCGTAGTCTACCGTGCACCTTGCCTACGTGCGCTCGTTTACTTGCCACATGCGCGCGCGCACACATGCAAATGCATATCGTGCACATCGGTGCGTGATGGACGAAGCGCGACTTAGTAACATCCTCCTATCTTATCGACGCGTTTGCTCGGCAGTGAGTTATACGGTGTCGAGTTACGATGTACACGAGGGGTGACGGCTGAAACGCAGATTACCTCGCACAGACGACGTAAGATTAGCATCCGCCGCGCGCTTTCGGAAGGAATAAAAAAACTTTGCGAGAGAAAAAAAGGAAAAAAATATCAGCGTTTATGGAAAACGATAATTATGCGGAATAAAATTTTTAGACAATTATGATTTAATTTACATGTTAATTTTATATCCTCAAAAATTAAACTTCAATTTCATCAATTACCACTGCGATATTTGTATCATCAATTTTAAATTATTTTAATACAGGAACAATATACATATCTATGTTTACATGATTTTTTCTGATTTATAATATTAATACTTACAATGTCCACAATAAAATAGTTAAATTTTAGCAAATAAATTCTCCAAAAAAGAAAATAATAAATATTCTAATCACTCACATATTGAAATTGAAATTTTTATATTCTTTTAGATAGAAATTTGTACCTCGATAATTTGAAATGTTCTTTTCTATTTCGTATCTTTTCATCCACCTTTTTTCATTTTCACGAATTGCGAAGCCCGTAATTCAGTCGGGCACACACGTGTGATCACTTTAGTTATTTTATTTAATATTTATGCGCTCCATTTTACTAAGGTATAACTAGTTTTTTATCCTATAATCGCTTCTAGATAAGTAACGACGTCGATAACTACGATATTACCTAGACGAGGTCGCGTTTCCCGCGTAATAAGACTCCATTAAAATCTTTATTTAAAATTCAATAACATTAAACGCTTTCAACCCTGCCGCCGCCGCCACGCTGCTACCGAGCGAATATAGCGTAGAGTTGAAGCGAGTAATAAAAGTGATGGGAAATGATTCTGAGATGGATATATTATCACGTTGACATCGTTTGCACGCGCTGTAATTAAAAAATTTTTTTCAAGTACAAATTTTAATCATATAGAGTAGTGAATTCTTTTATGCTCGCACTTTTATCATCTCGGCCGACACGATCTACCGATGCGGAAAGTTTTGAGTTTTATCAGCGGAATATAGATGCAATTCCTATGACAAAGTGTTTACTTCTCACTGGGCTCTAACAAGAGTAACGTATAATCAATTCTTACGCAAGCTTCCAAGATTCGCGAGACAAAAGAGTGGTCTAGCGACGAGACAACGTCTTTGCGACGCGGATCCGCCCCTCTACACAGCAGCACGAAGCCGGTCGCTCTTAAGGTAGCTAGGTAGAGCTAAGGTAAGAAGGAACGCAGAGCTTACACCCTCCCCCCATTCACTCCCTCCGCCCGCGACCCCCGGCAGGAGCTTCGCCGTTCCTCTGAATAAATGATGGGGATATATTTACGGCGAGCGGTTTTAAATAAATTACACAACTGCGGGGACGGCGAAGGAGTATCTTCCTGCCGTTTCTTCTTTACCTTTTCCCTCGACCCCGGTACCAGCCCCACCGTCCCCTTCGGCCTCCTCCCTCACCCCTCGAGCCGCCGCGCTACCTCTTCGTCGTCTTGTCGACGTCTAACGTGCCCTCCTCTCGCGAGTATTACGCGTGTCTGCTACGCGTGTTTTTCGGCATTTTTTTTGTTTCCGACTTCCACGTCGATCCGCAGAGAGCCCACCGTCGTCGTCGTCGTTGTCGTCGTCGTCGTCTCGGGGATTATAAACGAATGCTCTGTCCCCGTGGAAAGAGAAGATCGCGAGCGGGATAAATCGCCCCTTTCCGATTCCTCGGACGTGCTCCGACCCCCTTATACGCGCGGCCAATGAAACGCGTCTCTCGTACGAATAATTTATGTGGTACAAGTATTTTTCTATATTTTCCATGCGCACAATACACATTGAAAATTCTTTATAATATTTTAAACATTGATAACATAAATAGATATTTATGCAAACAAGTTATTTTTGTGAGAAATAAAAAGGGAAATATCAATATACGTTCTATCATGAAAAATGATTATTTTAATTATTACTTGTTTCATTCAACGTTCACAGATGCTATACGCTGAGGAAAAAAAAATTTGTTTAAATTAAAATATTTAGTTAAATACGCAACTAAATATTGAGCTGGTTTAATAAATTTTTGATTAAGACATTTGAATGGTTGATATAAATGAATTATACCTTTTTTATACCTAGTAACTAAATAATTGTTAAATCAATGTTTAGTCGATCGTATTGGACTAAATATTTGAACAAATTAAAAGTTCACTTCTATCAATCATTGAAATGTTTCAAAGACTAATTTTTTTTAACAAATCTTTTTTTCAATATACGTCTGTGGATGAAGAAAACGCGTCTAACGCGCAAAATTCTGTAGTAAACGAGTAGCAATTTGCGCGATTGTAAAGGTGAATAATTTGGAAGGTCTTTATCCACTTGCTGCAGCCAGAATTACGAAATCTCCGCGAAAAACTGTCACCGGCTCTTTAATCTTTTTATCTGTCGCAAACTCTCTAGCTCGAGTCGTCTCGATGCTTCTTTCGTGGACATGCGAGTCGTAAACGCGCGAGACGCCATTTAGTTTCACGAGACAAAAGTCTCCGGAGCGAAAAGTGGCGCGCATCGCTTTGCCGCCTCCGCTGTCGCCGCCGCTAACTCCCGTGGAAGCTGCAGTTTAACGAGGCGACGATTATCGCGATTATACGAGTGGCTATATACGAGGACGACGCGCGGAAGGGGCGAAGGGGGGAGCTACCGGGAGAAGAAGCGGCTTAACCGGCGGGCGTCGGGGGCAGCGAGCGATGCCGTCACGAAGAGTGGTTTAATGGCGCGTATCGAGCATCCGGCCGGCGGTGTTCAGCAGCGCTTGCACCCACTTACCCGTTGAAATCGTCCGAGAGTTTATAAGGGGTTGGGAAGGGCCGACAGAAGGGAGGAGAGAGGAACTCAGGAAGGAGGAGGAAGATATTTCCTAAAGACGTAAATACAAACGAAGCTAAGAGCTCACCTCTCGGCGGGCGGTCCGAGGCCCCCCACGGTGCTCGGTGGCGGCGGCGGCGCCCTTATGGGGGTCGGCGGTGGCGTCGAGACGCCACCCAGGGACGGCTGACTCGGCTGAGGTCGAGGACTGACCGAGGCGGAAGTCGTGCTGGGGCTCCTGGAGCCACCGCCGCCGCCGCCTCCTCCGGCGCCCTCCGCCGCGGCGTCCTCCGTGTCGGCGGCACTGCTGCTCGTCGTCGTGCCCTCCGGATCGTTCCCCGTGGGACTCGGGCCCGCCGACGAGGACGTCGGCGCAGCCAAAGTGGAAGATTCTACGTTTCCGCTGCCGCTGCCGCCGCCACCGCCGCTCGCTACTACCGCCGTTGCCACCACCGCCGCCGCCGCCGCCGTTTCCACCCTCGCGTTTGCGTTGCTCCTCCTTCAGTCGTTCACTCTTACGCCATTTCGCCCGCCGATTTTGGAACCATACCTGAAAATTACGATCGCCGCAGTTAGAATAGATTAACGCTAATACGCTTGTAGCTTCGGAGAATAGTTGATGGAAAGAAAGCATAACTTTGACGCAAAAGTTTTTATTTTACGAGTAAAGTTACTGAATTAACTCTTTTTTTTTTCAATGGCTTGAGAAACTTTTTACATGAAAAAAATATCCTGCTGATATTCAGTTCATTGATCTCCAATTAATGCATAAATAGATTCAAGTAGAAATACATTCAAGTATCCGCAACACACTTAATATCCTTTAACACGACGACAGCTTTTGTCCCACGTTTTTATTTTGTGTCTGTAACATGTTTCATGTCTCTTCCGTAATACAATTTTTGGGTTATGCTAAATATGAATAAATATCATATCGCAATATACCATGCATCCAGGAAAGTTAAACTTCTCAAAAGCCAACTTGGCGGAAGTTTGCATAATTCTCTGATTCAATATTCCCGACGTCTCAGTCATCTGGCTGTACTAGGCGCGCGGACGAGAGGGTTAAGTCTCGCGAAAGTCACAGAAACGGAAGAGGCGAGAGAGGCGTACGTAGGTATAAGAGAAAAATGAGATGGACGGTCGTACGTAGCCACGGCACTCCGCAACGTCCGCAAATGTGCAAGGATAATTGCATGCGCGGCAGAGGAGGGGTGGCATTCTGAGGCAGAGAAAAGCACGAGGGTGCGGCAGGTTGGTTGGCGGACATGGGGGAGGCCGGGGGCACTTTCCGCCGTGCATGTCCAACGAGCCGACAGCAACCACGGCGGCCGAGTGTTTTTTAAAAAGCTCGAGTTCCGCTAACGAGGCTAACTTGACATAATACCGGCTGAAATAGACTTTATTACACCCAGCGGTTCTCCGCCGCCGACTTTGCCGTCCCGAGACAATGGGTGTACGCGTTGACCGAATCCTCACGCGCGGAATTCTTGCTTGATGCATCAGATAGGCCGCGCGACGCGTGTGTAATAGTACAATGTCATTGATGATCGGATCCACGTATAAACAAAAAGATATCTCGTGCCACGTCTCGAGATTCCTTGCATATATTTTTTCAAAAAGTTAATGTCGAAGAATTGCGTGAATTTCGAATAAAATTATTTTGATAAGGAGAGATAATTGTGCAAATATATCTGAGAAACGAAGAGAATTTCGTAAAAAAAGTCATTAGTGGAAAGAGCTGAAATAAGATTGTGGCACATCCTATCCTGTATAATGGGTCTGGAAAATGATTATCTTACATTCGAGCGCAAAACTTTCGCAGGAGGAAGCTCGGAAAATGGTTTAATAAAATAAATACGATGGGTACGACTCTCTACCGCCACCTCGAACATCGCGAGAGGATGGAGGATGGGGCGGCAGACGGGGAGATATAATAATATCCTAAGGGTTACGGGGAAGGAAGGCGAGTAATAGCTGGGAACAAAGCCATGGTTCCGTAGGGACCACCGTCGTTTTCCTTTCCACCCTCGCGCGATATCTCTCCTCTCCGCTTTTTTTTTCAATACAAATTTAATCCGAAATTCGTTGATAATGGGCGTAAAACGTTTTTAATCGGCCGCACCCCTGTTAAACGAATGTGTCGCTCTTTGTCGCGAGATTACCGATCGCGCGCGTATATCAAGCGCGCCTGACACGCTTTTTAAAACGGGTGACAATGATAACTACTGATTAATTCACGAAAAGCTGTTTTTCCAACAGCTTGAAAAATTGAAAAATATCCGCTTTTACAATAAATCCACGTTTATGGAAATTTCCTTCTCGCCTCTCGTAGATTCAGCTATTTTCGTCAAAACTATCGTGAATGGAGATACTATAATTCATATCGAGCTACACTCTTCTCGCGTTATCCACGACACGTAAAATTTTCTGCATTTTGTAACTCGACAAAGGAGCATAGATAACTATATATATGAAAAGAAGGGAAGAGAGCTCCGCGAAATCCAAATCGAAATATCCGCCGAAAATAGGAGAGCCAACGTAATCGCGGATGCCCAGCATCCCTGCAGTCCACGCAGGGCGCGTCGCACGAGCGCAGGTGCGAGCGGCGTTTGACGCGGCGCGTCTAATTCACGCACGCCGGTAATTGCCGCCTCGCATACGCGCGTGTGTGTGTGTGTGTGTGTGAGAGACGAGATGTCGCGTAGTACGTGCCTCGGCGATACAACGGACCCCTCCTTCAACCCCCCGATCGTCCCCCTCCCTCTAGGAGGTTCTAATTGGAGCCTGGAGAAGAGGACGGGCGCTACGTAAACGCGCCTATTTGTCCATTATTCCAGATTCCCTTTGTCTTCGCTAATGAAACAATGAGTCTGCGCCGTAATTGCGTCACAGCCAGACCAACCGCCTCGCCCCCTCCCCTCCGCCTCCGTACCTTGCCGTCTCCCTTCTGTCTCTTTCATCGTCATATGCTCACATTGTCGTCTCTCTCGTAAAGATTGCAGCCTTCTCAACTTTGTAAATTCGTACAATGCACGCCAGGCTGCCTCTTGGACTTTGTGATCGAGGATCCTACGCGAGTCAGGATATTAATGACGCGAGGGTAGAGCACCGAGATACTCACTGCATTCCAATTATTAAAAAAGACAGGATGAGATAATGACAGCAAATCGATTTGCTCTATAGAAGGAGTTTTGGTTATCGCGATATATTTGAAATCGCGAAGAGTGTCAAAGGATATTATCCGAAATTGGAGGGAGATGCACGTTGGCGACTGTCGAGAAATCAAAAGGCACCATTGGTAATCAGATATCCAGTGCAGATGTTCCAACAGGATTTTAGGCTGGAATCGCTGTTACGCTGCAGGGATTCTCAGCGCGAATTACAGCGGCGTGAGTAAATATGGCCGTGAGGACGTAGCCAGGAGTACAAAGTAATCCCGGAGATTACCGGCTTACTCTGTCAGAAGATTACGTCAGGTCGAGGGTGTCAGCGCGCCTCTTGGGGGTCCAGAGGCTCCCTGCCCTTTCCCCGCGTTCACCGTCCTGCCCGAGTCACCCCTCCGCTACTACATACGCTTTCGCTCTTGCGGCAACGCCGTACGGCCGCAGACAATCGATCATAGTCGCGATCTTGTACAGATTTTCTTTTTAATTTTCCATCAGTCGTTGAATAATTTCATCCAAAATATTTTCATCCGGACTAAATCTCGCGCGTTCCCCATCTACGTCGCGTAACGTTATACATAAAATATATGGCGCGTTATTTTTTGTACGATAAATTATAAATACGGCAAATTTTTAAAACCGGGAGTGGCAAAGGATAAAAATCGATTAAAAAAAATTTGTCGAAATTTCGCTTTGGATCGCGGAATCCGGTTTACGCGTATTTTTTCGCGATATAATCATTTGGATACTAATGGATACGTAGGCCGGTAATATGCATTCTATTGTGTGTTCCGCGAAATATTACGCGAAAAACGTGCAGCGCGAAAAATGTTCTCGGAATTTCTCTACTTAACGCATGCGAAGGCGGACAAAAAATTACCGGGTTGCCGCGCGTAATTTTCTCATCGCATTAAAACGCGGAATCCAATCTCAATGCGCTGAGACGCATTAAAAGATTAAGCTCGCTGCTGCCAATGCTCGGACGCGAACATTCCGTCAAGTTTTAATGCACGTGCTTTCATGTTATCGAATAAACGTGATTATACAACGTGATTAGCATACTTTCAAGTAACCTGTTTTAATATATCCTTAAATATAATGCACAGTGTGCTCCTGCCATGAATTTATTCGTCTCCCTTATTCTGATGGATCTTTTTTTACAATTTAACCGGATTACGGACATTATTACATTATATGCGGCAAGATACTTTGCGAGAACTGACAAAATTAAACTGAACAAAGTAAATAATTATGTTAATAATAATTCAGCAGCGCGCGCGCACGGCTGCTTTCTATACCAGGACTCGAAAAACGTTGGTAATCCGGTGAAAAAAATCTAATGAGGTTGCAGCATCGCGAGACTCGAGGGATGATAGAATTGCGGGACAATTGGATTAGGATTGAAAGGTCACCAAGTTTTTGGTGATAAAAAAAGATGGATCTCCGCCTTGTATTATCATCACACTCACCTGTACTCTAGCCTCCGTAAGATTAATCTTCATGGCCAGATCTTCCCTCGTGAAGACGTCCGGGTAGTGAGTCTGCGCGAAGGCGGACTCGAGTTCCTCCAGTTGCTGGAGGGTGAAAGTTGTCCTGTTTCGCCGCTGCTTCCTCCGCACGAAGGAATCTTCACCGACTCCGTGCAGTGCTGGGTGATAGGCGGAGTAACTAGTATCTGTAACGAATCCGGCAAGAGCTGCGAAATAGTTGTTTATTTCATGCGTTTGCAGATGTCGGTTTCTGTAATTATTAATTGCTCGTATGCGCAATTTTATTTTCCCATGGCTGGGAAAATAAAAACACACAGTGTTGATAACGCAAGTGATAATAATAATAACGCAAGTCGAGTGACAGTAAATTCATTGGGTATAATAGATGCGAATATTAATAGATGCGAAAAATATTTCGAATTAATTTTCATTACTCTAATAATATAATGCATTTTTATAATTAATGTTAATAATGTGTGTTGTGTCGATATAAAGAAAATATTTTCACTTCAGAGGGACAAGTTCGACGAAGTTTCGCCTTTTAATTCTTGATAGATTCGAATTTGCGAAGTTCCAAGAGAACTTAGTTCGGTACTCCGCATATTTGCCTGTGCTTGACTAGGGTTTGCGAAACTCGGTAACTTCAAGAAACTTGTGAGTTACTGACAATCTCATGGAATTTTCAAATTTATACGGCAAGCGTTATTGCAAAATAAAATGATCAACATAATTTCTTGCTTTTTCACGGTGACTTAAGTTAATAGCTTATTATGTGCGAATAAGTTGTATAGTTAGATATAAAAAAAAAATTGTACGTAACAAACATAGATACACGCTCACTCGTATTTGTCTGCTTAATCCAGTTTAATCAATTTAGCAAGTGTAATAATTGAATTCCTCGTCTTCTCCGCGTCTTTCTGCCATTCGGAATTATTAATACGCAATTTCAGATACTTCAAAAAGTTCATTTAATACTCGATTTGATATGTCAGCAGAAATTTATTAATATATAATTATATTGTTTCTGTCCCCCTTCTAATTTTGATACGATCCCAGTATGTGTATTTTGATTCACTGCTGCAATTACGCGAGCAGACAGGGCATATTAATTAAAAATGTTCCGGGAAATATGGTTAACAGTGATCTCGCGCGCGCGCACACGCGAAAAGATCGAAAAGTGAAGCGCCGATATAAAGGCATCGGTCGGATACGCGCGCATACAACGAGACGCGAAGTGGGAGCAGACGTTACGAAGCGGCCGGAACCGCTCATCAATGATGCAGAGCAATCAGCGCAATTAATTACCGCGGCGCTAAGCCGGGGCTTAGCGAAAAACACAAATTAATTTCCTAAGCTCATAAAAATTCATGCCACTCTCTCTCCACCGTCCGGTCGTCTCTTTTTCGCTCGCACAATGTCTCCTCCTCCTCCTCCTCCTCTCTTTTGCTCTCTTCCCTTTGTGCCTCTCTTTCACTCTTTCCCTTTCATCCTCTCGACGCAGAGGATGATAACGGCGACAGAAAGAGAGGGGAGAGAGAGAGAGGGAGAGAGAGGGAGAGAGGGAGTGAGAGATAGGGATAACGACGAACGCATGATGGTGTTGAGCCATCAACGGTGCAGCCACATGGTTGTATCGTTGCCACAGGGGCGCACCGAGATACTTCGCCTCGATGCCGCTGAACTTTCATAACCGTCACGGACGCGCAATTATACGCTACGGTCGCTGCGATCTCCCGTATCGTTTGCAAAATTAATATCAATGAGGATCCGCGAGGATTTTCGCTCTAAACCACGCACGCGAAAATCAACGATTCGAGCTTTCCGGGCCGCCGTATTTTATCAGGACGGTATTTTATCAGGGCGTTTAACGACGTTGCGGACTCGCGGATGCACTTAAAACTTTGTTTCCGCTCGTGCTCCCGTCTGCCCGATTATCGTGCCGATACGGATTTATTTTATATACAAACGCGCAGTGGCACCGCGCTTGTTTTCCGCGTAACCGTTTAGAAAATTGCAGTAGTCGTAACCAGCGAGCGAGATATAATTGTATACATCTACTCGTTATCCGTTAATGTAATTTTATCGTCAAACATTTTACGCCGGCATACGCCGAAACTTTTGTGAATGACACTGTTCGATTTTAAAAGAGAGAGGGAGAGAGAGCAGAAATTCTTTTGTGCGTGATTTAAATTAATGAAACACGAAGTAGTAGAATTTTGTGAGATACACCGTAATGCGTAAAAATTGTTTTTCCATTATCGACGTATCGATAAGCAACGACGGTCGTTATTACTGCGGCTTGCAGAGAAAATGAAGATGGAGAAGCGAATCCGGCGACGACCGCGGCGGCTAAATAAATTTGCCGGTGCCCCAAACTGAAATCCACTCAAGATCTTAGATTAGAGTCGGTCCGAAGTAAAGCCCGGATCCAGACAACTCGTACAACTCATCGAGAGTCGGTCTGATCCAATTTATTAGTAGTATCCCGGGTACGGAAGAGAGAGAGAGAGAGAGAGAGAGAGACCCGGCGACTTTTGCGCTCGGCACGCACGTGCAAACTCCTTTTCGCGACACGCTTTGTCGTTGTTGATTTTGCCTACGGAAAACGCGAAACAAGACAATCAATTTTTCGCGCACGGAAAGCATCATTAATTCACGCGAGTTTTCTACGCGAACGAAGATCACATATCTTTTTCAAGTAGGATTTAATAAACTGTTAATGTGGAAATCATGTCCGAGACTACTGGATTTCGTTCTCTGCGTGGCTTTCCTTTTTTTTTCATTTCATTAAATTTTTATCGTGACATACACAACATGGATGTTTACACGCTTTTTTCCGTTTTTTAAAAAATTAATTTAAAATAAGACAATAAACAAAAGTTGATATAAATTGGAGATATATAAAAATTAAGCCTTTTTATACAGAGCTTTTTAAAAAATATCTTCTCTCATGTCTTACATTTTTTTTTTAAGTTGTGACAAGACAGTTTTTAGCGATCTAAAAGATATTCTATACAATATTTTGAGATATCGTTTCTGGTATCTGTGTAGATGTCTTGAAGATATTTTTTAGAAATTTAAAAGACATCTTATGTGACGAATATTTTATAAATATTTTTAAAAATATCTCTTAGACATCTAGAAACATCTCGAAGATATCTTTAACAAGTTATCTTTTTAATATCCACTAGATCTCAATATTTTTTAGGTTGAGCTCATTTTTTCTCAAAAACAAAAGCTCTGTATAAAGGTGCTTGATTTTTCTAAAAGATATCTTTCCGTTTATGTGGGAAACTAATATAAACTTAACTCCAATTTCACTTGCTCTACTTTACACTTTCACATGCGCAGACGTGTCGGCGTGCAACTCAAAATTATTCCAAACGCGCGTCACGATCCTCCATGATCGCCCGTATCCGTTGCACTTGCGGACTGCAGGTCTCGAAGGCACCCGGGTGAAGGGGAGAGAGGACGGTGGTGGACCCGTGGAAAAACTACACGTAGAGAACGAAATCTAATGACACCCCGACCGTTACTAATGACACTAACGAGGTAGTTAGATGTTAGAGCGAATGTCGGTGGGTCTGGACCGTGGGCCGAGGGAACCCACTTACCGACTTATCACGTAGTTACCTAATCTGTTTATCCCAACGGGGGGTAGAGGAGGCCAGAGAGAAAGAGAGACAGAGAGAGAGAGAGATCGAGAGCGAGAGCTCCGAGTCAGCGGGGATCAGGGGAGACAGACGAGGGGGCAATCGGGAGCTGGAAGGGTGCCCGGACGTCCCTGAGGACACCCGTTCCCCCAGACTCTCCCCCCCCCCATCTACCTCGACACCCTGTTCGATCATCTACCGGAGAGAGACCGCTGCCTCCCACATTTATGAGCCTCAATGGGTGTTGTGTTTTAAAGAGAATACAGAGCGCGCGTTACACTTCCCACGTTCTTGGATTTACTAACGACAATTTGGACGTAGGGTGGAGATAAATGATTTTTGAGATATTAATATATATTTTGTGACAGCTTAAAATTAATGAAATAGCAATAACATTTGACAAACTTCTTTCACTGCTTTTGCTAGATTTGCTCGGATGTTGAAGTCAGTATTGTAATATGCTGCTGCATTATTCAACTAAAGCAATCAGTGCGCTTTATTCATTTATATGAATAAAATGTTGGTGATGAAAAAGATAGTTTGAACAAAGGAATGATAAAATCTTTTCCTTTATTACTATATTTGTCCAAATCTTTGATAACGTCGTAGTATTGTACTTGTTTTTATTGAAATTACACAAACTTGTTCGTATACTCTCAAAGTTGTAAAATGCTGATATTATATTTGTCATAATTGAATACGGTGGGAATATTTTCTGCTCCAGAATGCGCGAAATAAATCTTGCGACTATAATTGGATAGCGCTAAATCACCGTGGTCGAATGCATGGAGAAAACAGATTGATTTGTCGCCAGATTTGACAGATCGCACCGGGCTGAAAATTCGTCATCGGGAATGGGACGCGACTTGGAAAACGATCGGTGAATAGGCAAACTGCCGTCAAAGTTCTGGGTAGTGACTCGGCTCGACTGCCGGCGGGACGCGGTTTAACTGGAAGTTGGCTCGAAGTGCAAATTAAGTTTAGCGGCCGTCCAGTTTGTAGCGTCCACTTTGCGTAACTCGGTCTAGTCGGTAATGTAACTTCATCGATGTGTTCCGCTAGAGCAAGTGCCAGTACAATCAGTCTGCCCCCCTCGTCTTCCCCTCGAGTCTTTCCCTGCTGTATACCCGGTGTCTCTTCTGTCACTCGATTGCACTGATCTCTTCATTATATTTGTCACTCGAGATTTTTTTCGCTTTTTTCTCGCTATCTCTTTCACGAAAGTAATTTCTCGATAACGCGGGACTTTTCTCGAAAAACACACGAAATAAGAAACTATTTAAACTCGGTTTAAAATTGAACAAAGTTAAAAGAATAGAAAAATCTATTATTTGATTCTATAGGTCATATAGATCCGATTTGATGATTCGATTTATGTATATTTTCTCTGGACATATCACTTTCCTCCATCTTTACACATTATCCGTTTCTCTATTGAATGATCAGTTTTTCATGCAAGTTTTACGGGACTCTCGATGCAAAAGATTACTGTTTGAAACTGCTTCCCTTTTTTCCCCTCACTCAACAAATAGCCGCGCATAAATCTAAAAATTTCCTCGTAACGTTTTATAGCAATTTCGTGCGGCACGCCTTTCGCCAATCGAGGCGCCTATCGAAAGTCGACGAGGAGGCGAGTCGAGGTAAAAGAGAAAAAAAAAAACGATATCGTGTGCCTGCAGCAGGAGGAATCGAATTTTTACTTACAGGGGTGAGTCGGGGCGAAAGGATACTCCAGGGATGGCGGTAATCGCGGCGCTGGGAGGCCCGGGGGGCAGTGGTAGCAGAACATGCCTCCGGCCCTGGCCACGCCGCCCCCGGCCCGCCGGCCCCTCCCGCGCCAGCACCCGGCACCTGCGGTTGACTCGACGCCTGTTGTTGCTGTTGCTGCTGTTGCTGATGGTGCTGGTGGTGGTTATTGTTCGGCTGGTGGGCGTGGACTGCGCCAATCTGCAACCACACGTCAATGTCAGTTGATTTCATGATCTCTTCCGCGGTAAAAAAAAAAGGAGAGAAAGATTTTCGGAAGTTCGAGCAAGTTTTTTTTCCACAATTGTAGAGGCTTTTTGTAAAATAATATTTTTCAGATGAGAATGCGCTTCGATATAAATACTAATCCCGCTCATCATTTTAATCCACTCTGAGAAAGAATTTGTTGAAAAACTGAAATATTTAGTCCGATACATTCAACTATCTACACAGCATACTTTATCCAAAGAACGTCCCGAGGATGCCTTTAGAACATTTTTTGCATGTCTCATGAACGTTCCTAGGACATTTATGCTATGTGGGAAACATTAGGTTCATTCAACAATTATTTAGTTGTTCAAATAAAAGTATTATAGTTGGTTTATGTCAATCATTAACATTCTTAAATCGAGAATTCAACTAAACCAACTCATTATTTAGTTGAACGTATTGGACTAAATATTTTAATTTTTCGACAAATTTTTTCAGTGTAGGTAGCTCTTTATCTTGGACGGTTTATTAAAATTTAGAGTCTCTTCATAGAAAGAACTTCGTAATATGCGATTTGTACTGTCAAAAATAAGGCTCTTATCATGTCACGATTGTGAAGAATTATCGAATACAAACTCGGACCTTTTCTCATAAAATAATAGACATATCCCTAATCGCCTTATGTCGTGCCCATCCCTCCATCCGGTCAGATTTTTCTGGACCCGGCGGAGTGTATCGGGGGAGTATCGCGATGGCCCTCGGAAAGCGGAGCATCGAAGCCACTTCCGATTTCGCCGTGCGACGCGCGGATTTTCGAAAGCGGGGTGAAACATGATTAAGAGGGAGCGCGACAGCGGCGTGCTGCAGCGGGGTGGGCGGTTATACGAGGGGGGAGGGAGGGACAGGGTGGGCGAGGGCGCGGAGGGGGACGGATGGGTGGCCGATTACGCCAATCCCCATTAGAGGGATTGTAAACTCGCGTAAATAAATAATGTATGTATCGGCGAGAGAGGAGCTGCACGCAGAGCGAGAGTGAGCGAGCGAGAGAGACAGAGCGAGAGAGAGCAAGAGAGCGGCGCGACGCGTAGAGGGCTCTTTGCCTAAGCAGGCATCGGTCGTGGAACTTAATAAACGGCGGAGTTATCAATTTATAATGGGTCGGCATGTCGCGCATGCGCGTGCCTACGGGGCCCCGCCGTTTCTCTCTCGTTATATAACGGCGTGCACGCGAGTGGCTTTAGAGAACCGGTGTACACTAACTATACCCCGGTCCCCCTCATCTCCAACGACCACCCCGTCCACCCCCTTGGCCCGCGCCTGCACCCACCGTTAGCCCCCTCCCGTTATCTCTGTGCGGCTGTTTATCTCGCTCGCTCCATCACGGCATTTCCCCTTCGTCTCTCGCTTCTCCCTTTAACCGTCGCTGCTCCACTATGTCTCTCCTCCTCTCTTTGCGGCTCTCCGGTACGAAGGGACAAATTGAATTTTAGATCATGGCGTGTTCCTGTGGGGTCCGCGAATAGAGAGGAACAGAGAGAGAGAGAGAGAGAGGGAGGGAGGGAGAAGCGCAGAGGCGGACGTTGAGATGATACTAATTGAAATTTGAAATTGATATTAGCGAATTATTACCCCTCTCCCGTCGTTCTGCTTGGCCCAACGCAATTACGGCCGCGTGTCGGGTATCAAAAGTAATTGCTGCCAAACTTAACAAAATTCGAGCAATTCTCGTTTCGGCCGTCTGACCTCCGGCGAAAATGACGCGCCGGCTGCAGTCGGTCCCTTTCCTGCATACGCGCTTAAACGTATACTTGTACGGAATATACTTTTAACGTGATACCAAATCGTGTTAGTAGGCTCCCAATAAAAGCAGACACTTTTAATATATTCAGTTCAAAATCGATTGAATCAAGCGCCTTGGATGCGCAATTTTAAACAATTACATTTATTCGCCCGTCAAATTTTAGATATTTTTAAGTACTCGAAATACTTTGTTACGAAAAATTAAGTTATCCGCATCTTTTTCCAGTCAATTCTTGATTATATTAATAGAACAAAAGACGAGTTTTATAGTTTCTCCGTCAAATTCGAAACTATAAAAGTGGGAGAAGATTATACTTCTTATCTTAAAGAAATTTTGTGACGAATATTTCATCGAAACGTTTCATCAAAAATTAGCTGTCGAGTATCAGATGATTAATTGCGAAAACAAGTAACCGATTTACCGCGATATTCGATAGCTCGAGGAAACAATCGCGATCTGTCCATCCTCCGTGCCCCATAAATTCGTCCGCCGCGCCGGTGCCATTGGTTTTGCGTTTGCAGAGAGTTAGAGGCATAATGACGGGACATACGCACCGACAGAAGGGACGAAATGTAGCGAGGCTAATCCGCGAGGGGGAAACGTGAGGCCCGCGGGTGTCCCCGCGGCACGCGATGCAACCTCGCGGGGGCTCGCTCGCCGAGATCTCACCCTCACCAAGGGCTAGCGCCCTGACATACGCGTCTGCCCCTTCCCCGACTCGCCTCTTCTCGCCCCGCGCGAAATAGGGGTCGGCATGTGGTGGCCTAGAGTGTATTTGCGGTGTTCAACCAGCCGGGCGAAATATTATGCCAGTGTTTTATTGTGCGATCATCCCGACGACGGTACCCCACGCTGGGCGCGCGAGGGGCGATGGGATTGTGGCTACGAGTGTTGCGGAGAGTGTTTACACGTTGGCACACGCCGTCGGATTTGTTACATGCTCGTTTATACGAGGCGCGTTTGCGTTTACCAAAGTCGGCCTAGAAGAGGAAGTTCCGATGGCATTTCGGATGAAAAGACTGGACTAGAGAACTGTTGCATTAGGCTCGCCTTACTAATTTGTCGCAGAAATTTTAAGATATCACGATGTTATCTTGAAATTCTATCGATTAAATATTAAAAGTCAGAGATTAGAAAATTGCGCAAGGCACAATAAAAAAATTACGAGTACAAGGAACTCTTTACATTTGAATCAGTGGAATCTAACTGATTTGCAGTGATGTACTTGTAACTATGATCATCAGTGACTATATTCAATATTTTTTAGTGATTTTGATTCAACGAAGAAGGGGGTTCTCTCACTGAATCAATGTATCGTCACCGATTGATATAGTTATATCACTGAAATCAGACTACTCACTATCTTTCAATGAATAATACACTGATTCTGATTTAGAGAGAAGGGGGTTTTTAATTAATTAATTTAAAATCCTCTTCTCTGTAATTAGATTAATTACAGATTTTACAACAATGGCAATTGATCCAGTATATACGCTAAGATTAATGGTCAAACTTATATACTTGTCCTGACAGAGAACGCATATGTTTAGATATAATTAAACGCATGTTATCCAGATAATAATTTTATGGCTTGGCATCGTTCGCGACAACGCATGACGCGTTAATGAAAGTTAAACCGGATAGGGGCGTATCGCGCTTTAGGGGTGAACAAAGACACGGTTCGGTGTGTCGCGCGCGCGAGTGGGTGTCGGGTAGCCGGGTGTTTAGATTCCGCGCGTATAACACTGCGCGCTCATTAGAGCGCGGCGCTAATTGCATAATTGGTGCCGGCAATTACGAGCAAAGCGGTGCCGCATCGGCGCTCGGCGGCGGCGGCAACGGCAGCAGCAGCGGCAGCAGCAGCAACGGCGACGTCCGATGACGTCAACATCCAATAATTCGGCACGCGACGACAATCGCGCTCTACCACCACCGCGCCATTGCGCAAATAGCGGGAATCGCAATTAAAAGCGATAATTCTGTAATTAGCTTCCCGTCGGCCGTTCTTTCCTTCTCTTTCCCCTTCCATTCCGAACGCGAACGCGAGAGACACTCGATCTGCACGCAACGAGATATTCAGGGATGTTTAAATTTGATAGAATTTTAGACGCTTATACTCAATTAACGTCAAGTAAAATAAATATACGCGTAATACACTTTTCTCTGAAGAAGCTGAAACTTTACAGCAACGCCATTGCTCTATAATTAAAGTTATGGTCTACTGCAGTAACAATCTATACTTTACTTTTTTTCATTTTGCTGAAATTTTTTATCTGTATTTTTTCAAATCGATTACTGGCATATTATACATAAATTTAAAGGATTCTTGAAACAAAGGATAATTCACATTTGAATTTCTGTTTAAATTCTTCCAGTTAAAAGTGTTTAAAAACTATCAAGTGCCTTGTAATTTTTGCCAAGGCTATAATGCACGTGATATTACGAAGTAATGGTGAAAGAAAGATGCCGTGCAACAATAAGGAAAAATTTTTTTAATTATTTTATGTAAATTATTATTTTTAATTAAGGACTGAACAAATAATTATTTTTTACACTTTTCAGTCTTTGATTATTTTATAGAAAGTGATACAGAAATTGAAACACAGCGTGACATGTTCGCGAGAATAAATAAATTTCAGTTTCCGCGAAAATAACGCTAACTATGTTGTTCCGTGCAGTTGTCCGTTCTCTTTTTCTCGAAACGAGAAACGGCGGATGATGGTATCAATGCAGCATCGCGCAACGCATCATTGTGCATCGCGTGCGATGCAACGCGGCGCGGCACGGGCAGTCGAGCGGCCGCGCGAGAAATTCGTGGAGCTGGGCTGCAATTGACGTCGCGAGTTACGTCGGAAAACTCGCCGGCGCGGCGGATAGTCTCTAGCGATTAACGAAGATTTCATTAGGGACAATATTGCGGTGGCATCGGCGGCGCTCGTTGACCGGCGAGCGACGCGGGTCCCGGGTTTCTTTATTGGCCGGTCTCGGAGAATAAATTGGAGGGAATTAATTAAGCGGCACAAATTGGATGCAGCGCGTTAGCCCTTATTCGTGGATGACACAATTTAATAAGCATCTTCTAACGTGAACCGAGAGGCGTGGAGAAAGAGAAGCGCGCGGGCTCCGGCGGGGCCCTTCGTGTCGTAACGAACGAGAGCATGCGGGACGGAGATGTCGGATTGAAGATGATAGACGTCATCAAAATTATAACATTAACACATTTAATAAGATTTAACAAGAAGCGAGTTGAAATTCTTACGGATGTTTTAGCTATACAATACGAGCTAAAAGTTATTGAAATTTAAAAACTGAAGCCTTTTCTACATTTATTCTTTTTTTCCTAATTAATGACAAAAAATTGTTCTTTACATAATGTTTTGCGATTTTACATAAGAATCAAAAGTAAACAAAAAATTTAATAACTTTTAAACCAATAAGTGAATTGTGCTCAAATTTTACACAGATACTCAAATGTAATACTAGAATATTTAATAAAATTTATCAATTTATTAATTTTTATATATATTTTTTAAGACATGATTCAAACACCCTTAGTTACAAAAATATATTCAACGGTTATGTGTCTGAAAAAAATACATTGAAAAAATAGTACTCTTTATTTACAAGATATGGTTACACACATAAAATACAATTTGTCGTATTAAATTGTACTGCTATGTTCGGCAACTTATCAGACTCGATTCGATTTTTGCTTAAAGTTCGCAAAGTGTTGAAAGACGTTGTGTGGAAGCTGCGAATACTTTCCTGCATATTTTTCTTTCTCTCTCTCGCTCTTTCGTTACGTTCGCGCATAGCTACCATCAGCGAATCGTCTTCAACGAAAGGAACGTTAACGTCCATACAGTAGAAGCAGTAACAATGCGTCGATCGCGGGTCAAGAGGGAAGAGCGTGGCCCAGAATGTAATATCGTGTCGTCCACGATGCGATTGTACATTGGCTCCTTCGATAATATTACGGCATGGACGGTCGCGGGGTTAACGGGCCGCATTGTCGTCTCGTCAAAAAGAAATCGAGGACGAAACGAGCTGTGGGTAAATACGACGCGGCCGCCTTCTCGTCTCGGCGAGAGCAATTAAAGGCGCGTGACGCAGACGTAGGGTGTTGTAGACTGATACGCGATTTTTTACAATTAATTATCGAGCATTTCTATTTATTTCTATTAATTAATTAATAACAAATTAATAAAAGATATTTGTAAATAAACCCAAGTACAAAATGAGATAAACATACAAACATTTTCTAAGGCAATTGCTTTTCCGCAAATTTCGCTTGTTATTCCAAGTCATAGAAAATTTCTAAAAAGGAAAAAAAAATTAATTAGAGGTTTGATATTCGATCGAAGAAGCCACAAACGCGGGACATTCTGTAAAGAGAGCGGCCGAGCTCTCTCGTTCTCCACGCGGCGCGGGATCGCTCTCGCATCGAGCATCGGTGTAATGTACTTTGGTTAAGCGCATCGGAGCATGCTCGTCGCCGAGTTAACGCATTTAATGGAGGTTAACTTTGCATATGGTATTGCTCCCCCGTGCCGTAACCCCTTTACTGGCGCGGCGCACTCGACGGTATCGAACGCGCGACGCCGGCGTCCAAACTAACCGGGAATTATGCGATACAAAGCGGATAATTACGAGGCGGCTTGATCGATCTTACGTACCCTCTCCTCCTCCCCCCCGGCTACCCCCTTTTCCCTCGCTCTCTCACGGTAGCTTTCCTCGTATCACCTCCGCCCCCCACGCATGTAATAATGTAAAACTATTCTCGCCGCTGTACGTAAACTTTCGTAAGTGCGCCCTGAGCTTGCTCCCTTCATCCTCCTCCTCCTCCTCCATCTACTTGTGCTCCTGCTCGAAGATAGCTCCTTCGGTATATCACTTTGCGAACATAGCGGCAGACACGCTCCTCGTGAAGAGACGTGCATGGTTAACGCTCGGAAAACGCGTTGCGAACGTTCCCGTAGCGTTTTATACTCTGTCAGCAATATATGCAGAGCGTTCGGTAATAGAATCTATTATTGCGCGCGCACGGCGAGAGCAGGCCGCTGCTGCGTTACTGCTGCCGTTGAAAAAGAAGCGCGAATGATTTTTTTTCTCGCGCTAAAACGCAATCGCGCGCATCCTGCGCTTTTCCGCGCGGTTTCCGGAGCTCTCCGAGAAAGAGTTAATCATTGAAGAAAGCTCGGAGAACAAAAAAGCTGCGCAGCCGCTCTCAGATCAAACGGATTTGTTTGCATAAGACATAACGTATATGTGATTCCAATTGAAATTGCTGGGCCGGGAAGGGTTAAGCGGATTACCAAGCGACGTGATATTATTGTACTATCAAATTGTACGCCTTGATTTAATCCGTTCATTACCGACGGTCATTAATGCCGAGCAGTCACATTAATAAAATTATTATTATTCCATCGTTAAATCTAATCTATCTAAAAATACCAAATTTTCCTTAAGTAGCTGAAGTAAGAGTCGGTTACGTAATTCCGAAGAAAAGTTGCGGGCAACTGATCCGCGAAGCGAAAGGAGAAGAGGGGGAGGGGGGAGGAAGGTGTGGCTCTTAATAGATTTGAAGTCTAAATTACGGGCGATTTAAAGTGACGCCACGCATATCGGCGATGTAAAATAGTTTTCGCGAAGGGCGAAGCGTGAAAGCCGCAAATATAGAATCCGGGTATCGTTATAACTCCCGTATTAAATGTGTAAATAAATTAATTCGACCGAATTGAATAACTGATTATAAATTAATAGCATGTAATGAGCGAACCGTAGCGACGCGATCCCTATGCCATTTGGAACGACGAGCGGTTATGTGATACCAACAACAACAGCATTAAATAATAAATACGGCCGCTAAACAGCAATCATTATCTCGTACATTACGCGGGGAACCGTGAAACCCGCGAAAATAGTTGTTGCAATGCTTACGGGATTAAAAATAAGGAAAAGTTTATAGATGAATCGCGCGCTGGAGAGATAATATAATAATTGGAATAACGTGATGCACGTTAATTAGCGGTGATATTAATTTAAGAAAATAAAATCGCCCGCTTCTCATCAAAATTCCACGATTTTCCCCTTATCGGATTTTAATATTTATCAAGCAATATAAATACGGCTCATAATGAGATAGAAGTAAAATACGTAAGTCGGGTAGTAACGGCAAGTTTGTTTAGGAATATAGAATTAAGACCGTTAAAGTTTGCGAGCTGATCTACTTCTAGATTGGAACGACGGCTAAGGGCGATTTCATTATAAGTACGACGTAAGCATCACAAGAGAGAGAGAGAGAGAGAGAGAGAGAGAGAGAGAGAGAGATTTTCGTTATCGAGTAAGAAAATGGAACTCGCCGCGATTGAATTTATACTGATTATCGATTTACATCGACCTGCACCCCACTGCACCCCCGCTTTATACCGCGCGTCGCGCGCTTCCTCTCCGACCGAGCGCCGGTCTGTAAAGACAAGTTTTAATTGAAAGTTGATTAAGACTGCGCTCTGCACCGTAAGTTACAGTCTTAACTCAACTTGCGGTCCCGAGATCGTAACTGAATCTCTTTATTCGGGCCAATTGCCGATTCCAAGTTTAATCTCTTCGGAGACTGCGGCACTTATAAATCGTAGCTGAAATGACAATTTAATTCTAATTGATTTTTGACTCATCGTATCTCTGAAGCGCCATTGGAAAGCGCGAAAGTATATTTTTAAAGGGAGTAAACGTAGATGCAGAGCGTCCCGTTGGGACAATTTTTCAAAGGTTAATATTATTTTCATGCTGTATCTGTGGCAGCCACGTACGCAAAGGGCTTTTTGTGCTGGGCTTCTCTCGTTCTTCCGATTTATAAGGTCCATAAATACGTGCCACGGTATCCGGAAACGGAACCTTTCGACCCATTCAGCAGGACGAAATCACGTCCGGTCGCCCTTTCACCATCGCAGGGGCATAAAAGCGTCACTCTTTCATTGAAACGCGGGGGAGGAGGAGGGGTACGTGACGAATACATGAATACGGAAACACAATCACGGCGAATATAATACCCCGCGATCATCCGACGTAATTATTTCTCATTATAATTCTATATGGTAATTATCCGCAATTATTTTATTACAATTATCCCATCGCGATTATTCATAAACGTTTCAACTATCTGGAAAATTGTAATTCCGATGACGCAAAAATCGGCTTGATTCCCGACGATTTGGTCGCGAAAGGTAAGCCGCGGGCGACGAGAGACGTTGAAAAGAGTGGTTAATTCAAAACCGTGATTGTGCGCGCGGAACCACTTGATCCGATAGCACACTTCTCTTCCGCTTGTCTATCTCTCTTCGCTTCGCTTTCTCGTCTCTCCTGACACGTCGCGTCGCAGCCGCAGGTCGACTCCATTTGACTTTTCGCTCCACTCGATTCCACCGCATTGCACACGCCCTTCTCGACGTGCACACTCGAGAGAACATTCCCCGTCCCCCAATCTCTCTCTCTTTCTGTCGCCCTTTTTACAGAAAGGGGAGAGAAACGAGGAGAGCCAGTGTTTGTATTCTTCACTCGCGCACGTTCTCGCCGTTCTCGTTCCCTCTGTCTCCTTTTCCTCTCTTTTTCTCTGTCTCGATTTACAGAGCGACCGGCGGTTTTCGGTTTATTTCCCACTTATACATTCGACATTTGATTTATTCCGCTTACCGCGCACCGCGCCGCGGGTGGTGCGCTCCGATTATCACACCATGGACTCACCGTCGTCCGATTGTGAGAAGAAGCGTACCAGCGACGTTGTAGCCTTTGATGGGATTATAGTAGGTCTGCGGGCGCAAATGGACACAATGAAACGATAGTTACGATTCTGATACCACCTCCTCTGATACCGTTAAACTTTTTCCATTCTGGCGCACAAAAAGCGTTGCTCTTATTTCGTGAAAATAGAGAGAGAAAACATTTTATTATAATAAAACAGAAATGTCTTTACGAAAGATTCTTTTACATAACTGAGGTTCTCTCTTTACTTTGTATTACATAAAACAGCGACGCTAATTGTTAATAAAAGTATGACACCCGAGCCGACGCTCAGGTGAAAATCGTGGACCTTTCCTCGTCCTTCGATGGAATATATTAACGCGCTGCCGAAGCAAAAGCGGACGCAGCGAGCCCCGAGAAGAAGCAGCATCGACGGTGTGATTGAATTAATCTGTCAATTTGCCAATTACACGGATGAGTTTGTTTGGTGGTCGCGGCACGCGGGCGCGTCTTCGTTCATCGATCGCGACCAGATCGGCGATTGGTTGATGGATTCGTGTTCTCCGCGCGTGTGCGTGAAATCGCACGGCGTGCCACGCACGTGCGTGCGTGCGTCCGCGTGCACTATAGCGCACCATACGTAACCGCGTGGCTCGGTGCACAGATTCAACGAGCTCAATTGGCGTACCGAACGCAGAAGAAGAAGAGGAGAAGGAAGAGGAGGAGGAGGAGGAGGATCGTATTGATTCTCCGGTTACGCAGACCCCGCGACAGAGCTACGACGAGCCTGACTTCTGCCTCAAGCAAGAATCCCATCGGCCTCCGCGAGACGCTGCGTGCGAAAAATAAAGCTTTCACAATCGCTCCGACTCCGAGTGCCGCGACAAGATGCACAGGAGCAAACGTCAAATTCTCCAATGTTCTTCGATATTGAGTCAGGAGTGCAGTCTGATTTTACATCTTTCTGTAAAACGCACCTTTGTCCAAGTAAAAATCAGAGACGCTAATCTCTTTTTCTTTAGGAAAATACGAACGATATTCAAACGTACCATCATTTAAATAATTTCTATTTCTATCGCGAAAGCGTTGTGTTTAAATAAGCGATTTTTGCGAGAAAACGTGAGAGATATGAAAAGCGCCAAGATGCCGCGGATCATCGCTATTCTATTGTAGGTCATTGCACGCAAGCACGCGGCATTATTGCATTTGCCGCGGCAAAGTTATATCAAGCCAAAGTTAGGTTTGTTCCGAGACGAGCACCGCCGGTCTCGCGCGCGTCTGCGGGCGATAGAAAGAGAGACCGCGCGAGCGGATAGACTCCTAGGCGGTGTAATATCACTCGATGCGCGAACGGGGGTCGAGGGAGGAGAAGGAGGAGGAAGTGGTGGAGGTGGAGGCCCGATGCCGCGGGCTGCGAGAGGGAATAGGGGATGCGCAGTCGAGGGTTTCGTTTCCGAGCTCGGCTCCGAGCCCCGAGGGCACCATTTCCAGCGGAACCGAGAGCGCGCGCGAGCCGGGACGCGGGGATCCCCGGATCCCGCCGCTATTCCAATTGCTTCCCTGTTTGATATGCGCCAATTTCGTCCAATATGTCGCGCCCCTTAGACGACTCGATTCACCCGTACTCCCTGTGCCATGTCGGCGAGCTTGCGGTCGCCCGTCTTTCTCCCTTCGTCCTCGCGCGAGTAAATCTTAGTGTAAAACTACGAGACATCTATTCTTGTTGATTTAAGGATGTTTTGGCTATACAGTACGAGCTAAAAGCTATCAAAATATAAAAAAAAACTGAAGCCTTCTTTAGGTTTATTCTTTTTTTTTCTAATCAAAAAATTTTGTTTTTTACGCTAGAATTAAGAGCAAACGAAAAATTAAATAACTTTTAAGCCAATAAGTGAATTGTGCTCAAATTTCACACAAATACTCAAACGTAATACTAGAATATGAAATTGTTAATGTTTTGAGATGTGTCATACACCCTTAAATTCAGCATGTGAAATTAATCGGCAAATTAAACTCAGACAAACGCATTTTTAAAATTTATTTTTAAAACTTCTATTTTTTTCCTAAATTTCTTTACAATTTTCTATTTTTTAATTATCTTTTTATACACTTAAGATTGCTCTTTTTTTAAAAAAAGCTTTATTTTTTTCTTTTTCCATGACTCCTTTGTTACCCTTGTACTTACGGTGTCTCCGGCCACGCGAGGGAATCCCCGGCGTGCGGGACGATCGCGGGTGGTCACGTGCTGCCGAGTGACCACTCGCTCTCTTCCTCGATGATACTCGTCGCGTCGTCACGTTTGAGGTCCATTTATATTATTTATCCCGGCTTTTCCGCGCGGGAAAGATCCGGAGAAAGGCGTCGACGCGAGATGTCTGCCGCGTGTTTACTCTCTAACGCAAACGGATGGCCACGGGGCGACTGCTGATCCGATTGCGTACAGCAGTATTTGAGATAAATTATTAATAATACACTTGACAATTGTATCTTATGAGACAGAAATATCTTTTCGATTATTTACGTCTTTCGAACGTTTATATCAAACGCGTTCTTGAGCTTTTTTCGCACTTATTATCATGATCACTTTCTACTCCACGAGCATAAAATATATTTAATTAAAAAAATAAAAATAAAAATCTTCTATCTTTCGCCGTGTACATGAAAAGAATGATTTTTGCTGAAATATTTGAAATTTCAGCTGGATGCAGATGTAAAAATAATTTTGCCGGACTATTAAAATAATTTTGTAGAACAGTCAAGAGCAATGTTGCCAAAAATTTTGACATTCTAGCAATTAGCTTGATTAGCCTTACATAATCCTACATAATTATTTTGATGGTCCAGCGAAATTACTTTCAGATCTGTATCTAGCTAAACTTTTAGATACTTAACGAAAAAGCGTTTTTTTCCGTGTATGAATTTTAAATATCCGCGATAATTTTTTTTCCATTTCCAGCACGATAAAAAGCTTTTGAGCTCGATTTCTCAGTTTGTCCATTAGACCGATAAAAAGAAAGAAAGCGAGTAACTGTAAACAAGTAAGCATTTGCCGATACATTCGCTAATAGCCTTCATGAATCATGCATCGGATATGCCATTGTCGTGCATACATTATTCAAGAGAATCGAGCGACTCCTCGCCATATTTCCGTGAGATTCATTTTTACGAATCTGGTCCGGTGTGCGCGGGGAAAGCACGTGGAATTATCGTTCGCTGGAGAGCGCGCGTTGTACATACATACGTGCAATGTGCAATCGACGTTGCGCGCGTGTGAGAGAGCGCGTGTGTACGAGCGCGCGCGGTCTCTCGCGTTTGTACTGTATCTTATAAACCGCTGCGGATTTGGCGCTTGTCCCGAACACGTTGCAGTCAATCTCGTACGGCGTGCCGGACGGATGATAAAGTTGCGCGGACGGGAACTGACAATGCGCGCGCGTGTTTGAGGACGGTCCGGACTTGCGTCCGCATCGCGGTCGAGTTGCCAAATTTCGCCACGCGCTTACAACTTTGCCGCATAGCGCATAAACCTCGTTCCGAGTAATCTCATCTCCCGCGAACTTCCCTTCCGAGACTGGCAAGGATCGTTATGCAGTAAACATTTTTCTGCATTTTCCGAGAACCGGAATTTACGTCGTTATTCTTATCCTACTCTGAAATTTCTGTCGGTCTTTTACCAAGCTGCCAGATGCAGTTTCGCATGACCGTTACCAAGTATGAATAATTGCTAGATTGAATCTCGAATGCCGAGAGCTTAAAAATCTTTAAAAGATTATCTCATTTATTTTAATACCTCCATCATACATGGAAAAAGAAAAGAGATTCGTTAAAATAATTAACAACTTTACTGATTCAGCTGATCTATAACCGTAATGTATCACGGAAGGAATAATTTTATTGTAATATCTAAACATTTAGCTAGATACAGAAATTACAGACTAGAAAATAATTTTATGTTGGACTATTAAAATACTTATGTAAGACGTTGCATGATGATACTGTTGCAAAAAAATGTTGACATCCTAGTAATCAGCTTAAACGTCGAATATAAATTTTTTAACGGTTCAACCTAATTATTTTTAGATTTGTATTTCAGCAAGATTGACGACGAGATTGCTAATATTAGCGATATCGCTGGGAAGTTTACGCGATGTAAAAAATAGTCCGTTAAATCTTTGGCAAAATCACGGGCCCCATGGTGACGACACGCCGAGCGATCATAGCCACCCCCGGAGGTGCGGAATGGATCCGGCCGGAGAGGAGCGGCACGGCGGCGCGCGCGCGGATTCGGATACGGTAAAGAGGAAGCTCGTAAAGAAAGCGCACGAGGGCAAGCTGTAGAGGGGGGATGGAAGCAGTCAGTCAGGTAGAGAAGAAGCCGGGAACGTGCCGGGAATGTATGTGGGATTCCCGTTACTCGGCTGGACGGCCGTAGAGAGCCCGGGCTCTTGGCTCCTCTTCCTGCACCCCCGCCCTCGCTCCCTTTCGCCCTTACACGCCGTCGCGGCGGACTGTGTGCAACTCGCCCGGGCTCGCTCCTCCTGTATTATTGCCCGACCGTAAATTTCGCCCGGAAAGCGATTTAGCGAGGAAGCGGTAAGGATAAATCTTGAAAAAGTCGAAAAGCGTAAAACAGGAGCCGCCGCTGCCGCCGCCGCCGCCGCCGCCGCCACTGGAGGCTGAAGAGGCAACGGGGTGCGGAGACGGTGCGGCGGGACGACGGCTTCTTCCTTGCCTTCGCGAGGGGGGCGAAAAGAGAGGAGCCTCGCGCTTCTTATCTCGATGTATATACCGAGCGAGCCCTCGCGATCCTTGCTCTCTTCTCACCTACCTGCCCCCTTGCCGTTATTGCAATTGCACCTCCGTGCCCCCCGCGGTCCCCTTTCGTTCGTTTTGCGCACCACCGTGCCTCGCCGCGTTTCCTTTCTCTCTTCGGTCGTTTTCTGCCCCCCGTGCACCTCGAGAAAGGATGAAAAGGAGGCGTGTCCGCGCGCCCGCGAAAAGCGTGTGTACATTTCTCGTCCGTAAGCGCTCCTCCGCATTACGTTACGCTTACTCCTTCTTTCTCTCTCCTCGGTCTGTCGTCTCCTCCCCCCGAGAGAAAATTCGCTTTCATTATGAGAATATGCTCAGCGTTCGTTCATGTATGTTTAATGTGTGTTCTCGTCAATGCGAGAATTTCGATTCGCGGTTCAGACTTGGCTTTCTAGATTCGCGCTTTCGCGATCTTTCATCTTGCTAATCTTCTCGAGCTCGCGACTGAAAATGATGCGTCTCAGAGTATTCGGTTTGATTTTTTTTTTTTTGTCTATACAGATCCTACGGAGCTTCGATCGAAACATTCGTTTATCGATCTTTTTGAATCTGTGCTCTGTCATATTTGTCATTATAAAATTATAAGGATCTGTCGAACAATTTCGGATTTCAGGACGGAATATTCGGAGAACGGGCGCACCGATCGAAAAACAGCGGTCGGTGGGAAGCAGCAGCAGCAGCAGCAGCAGCAGCAGCAGCAGCAGCAGCAGCAGCAGCAGCAGCAGCAACGGATTGCGGGAGTCACCGGCGGCGGAACGCCGTTGGCGGTAAGTGAAAATTGCGGGCACTTTGATCCTCGCGAAACGGCGGGTCCTCTCTTTCGCGTATTTTTTTTCTCTCTCCCTCTCTCTTTTTCCTTTTCGTCCTTTTTTTCCGTCCCCGCGCGCGGCTTAATGCGATTTGCAAATTCGCGGCTCGGCCATCGCGGCATCGTCGGCCCGACCAGCCGGCGCGGCCGGCCGGCCCGAACGAATGAATAAATGATACGCGCCGATTCGGCCTATTGCGGCATTATCCGTCGTCGAATTCGCTCCTGACGCGGCCAATTATTCATGCTCGCGTGGCGCCACTGCGATTAAAGGTCAATTTCGATCCCGACGCTCGTAAGAGCGTGCTCGCGCGCACGGTGTAAGAGATTCTCCTCGTAAACATTCCTTCTATTAAATACGCCGGATTCGCGAATGCGGCGCAGCGACGACGACGGCCGCCATGATTCACAGCCGTAATTAGATCTTTCTTCCTTTCCACTCGTCTCTTTCGTCTACTATGTCGACAATTGGTTGGTTTACGCGCCTTAGATTGCGCTTAATCGAATTCGATCGCGATCAATATCTTAGGGGATATTCGCTGTGTGAATCTGATTGCGGTGTAAATAACGCGCATTATGTATTGCATGTTAAATCCATTATGGATTGCACATATTGGCAAATACTAATTAATATACCGTTCATTATTCATCGTAAAAGGCTATTAGAATCGCGTGCGCGCACGGGCGAGAAGAGAAGTTTAATAAATTTCCGAAGAGACAGAAAAAGAGGGGGAGAGAGAGAATTTTAATCGAAGAAGAATAAAGATTCATTTAGCCTCGCATAACTTTGCATAAATAATATTTGCGCTTTCAGCTACTAATAATCAATAAATTTACTACTTCATTTTTCGCAGCTAACATTTGAATAATTTGAGAAAACGAACACTGACAGAAGTATGCATATTTAATGCGCGTAAAATTATTACAATTTACTTTTGATATATACAAATGTTAACATAAGTTTTTCCAATTTTGTTGACGAGATATCTCTCAAATAATTGATTTCAAAAGATGTAATACGAAAGGTAAAAAGTGAAGAAAAAATATAGACAACTTTTATGAATAAGAATCGTGTTTCACTTCTGCGTAAAGAAATTGTAAATTGGTACGCGTTGACGATATTTATTAAACCATCTTGACATTAATCTCAGTTCATTTATTATCATAATATATTCTAATATTAATATAAAATTGAATTATTATCGCTGTAGAAAACTTGGTGCAGTCGAATAGATCGACGTTCAGAATTTCATATCATTTAATACACTCTTGAATAAACGAATGTTATGACATGTGAAATAATCCTTTTTAATTTGCTCGTTAGTGGTCGTTAACCCTCGTTTGATTACGTTACACATTGCGGTCTTGATTCCAACATTAATTATTGAATATTTGTTCGGCAAAGAAAGAGCACAACTTATGTATGTACATTGCCGGGACATGCAGAGTCGTTTTCTTGGCGTACCGCAATGCGGGAGAGATCGGCCGCTAAAATAAAGACGAGCGATCAAGCTGAATTGACATTGATATCGAAAGGTGAATCACGCATGTAGAGAATGCACGATCCGGACGAGCGGTCGGCCTCGCGAGCGTCCTCATCCTCCGTTTATCGCGGGCATACATATGCGCGTCTAGAGGAAGTCACCGCACCGTACACGGCGTAGAATAAACGGTCAGTGACGCGCGGTAATGGCCGACATCCTAATCCTGGCCCCCTACAGCTTAATGCCATACACTCCGCAATGATAATGCCGCGTGTGCTTTTTGTCATTACCAGTGCGAGCCGTGCCGTCCCGTAATGAGCGCCGCCGACTGCTCGGCTCCTCGGCTCCTTGGGTAGCGCGCTGGAAAATTGCGAAAAGAGCCTACCCCCTCGCGTCTCGCACATCTTAAAATTTATTTCACGCGGCTTTACATAACTCTGGGATAGAATGCTGCTTTCTAATCTGATGCATCTCTTCTCTCTTCTCTCTCTCTCTCTCCCCCCCTTTCTCTCCGGGTGAAGGACCGCATGTCGAGAAAATATTTTCATGACTCTTTAATTACAGCTAGAGAGAAAGTTTCCTTAGCGAACATTTTTTTTCTTTTTCTAAAGCTTAGCGCGCGTTTCGGAATTTTTAACATAGCGCGTCGCGAAAATGAGCTTTAAAAACAGATTTTGTTTCAAAATTAGAACTTGTAGTTATTAGAGGTATTAGAAATGAAATTAAAAATGCCTAGAAAGAATGGTTTTGCTGAGGTAGCTAAAAATATAATTACATGGACCATCAAAATTATTATGTAGAGCGCCTTCAAATTGATTGCTAGAATGTAAAATTTTCTTTTTTTTTTACTATTATTGAGCATATTAATTATTTTCTCGATCCAACTAAACTATTTTCAAATTTATATCAGATGCAAATTTTTAGATGCTTCAGCACAATCTTTTTCTTTTTCACGTGAAATTTATTAAAATCTATAAGAACCGGCGTGTTAGATTGGTCGCTCGAAGACTCCGCGTCGGGAAAAAAATGTGCGGGTAGCGAGCGAGCGGTTATAACACGCATTTTGTCATCTCAAGAAGTGACGTCACGGGTCCTGACCCCCTCACCCTCCCTTCCCGCTTGCCGTAACGGAACGTCTGCGGGCTCGAGAGCGAGACTGCAGAAGAACGAAGGCGAGACGAGGAGCAGAGAGGACGAGGAGAGCGTACCCGCAGCTGCCGCCCCGTGGCTTCCAACACAATAATATCTAATTAATTTATTAATGAGGTTAACTTGGCAGGATTGGACGGCAGACAGCGCGAGCCGGCGAGCTCTCTCTCTCGGAGCAGTTTAGCGTTAACGTCTTCTCCTCTGCCTCGCTCCTCGTCGGCGGAATGAATTAAGCTTAATCGGAGCGAAAGTGTCGGGCGCGTGTGCGAGCGTCCTCGAGCAGGGCCGCACGGCCCTTCACCCTTCTCTCTTCTCTTCTTCTCTTCTTCTCTCTTCTCACGTCCTAGGTTAACAATAATTAAGGCCGCTCGTCGCAAATAGAAATGTCGGAAGCAACGTCTCACTGATGATGCTCCGCAAGCCCACAATTCATAATAATAGCGAGTCCCATTTTTTTTTTAGATGTAGCCAGGGGACCTTTAGTGCCAGACGAATCAAAATCAGACCTCGTAAGATCAGCTTTAAATGCGAAGGAGCATATCTGAAATAGATTGTGGACCTGATTCATTCTACCGGACGTGTATGTTATTTTCTCTTATCTTTTTGTTTCTTCTTATCAATTTTGGAATTTGATAAAATATCATAGACGCGCGCGCGGTCCAACGGAGCAAGACACAGAGCAAGAATCGTTCCGCGTTAAGTTTCGACCGGGGCTTCTCCAGCGGCAAGCTCCGGCAGTCCGTAGACAGCTGCCGCGTGGAGTCCCCGGAGGGATTCGCGGCGGCGGCTGACGAAAACGAGCTCGGACAGCCGCCCTTACAGCCATCATCATCGTCGGCCTCTTTTTCTTCGTCTATCCACTGCTCCGCTTACTCTCTTTTTCTCTCTCTCTCGCCTCTCTCTTTCTACCTCCGGCCCTCCCTTACGGCTCGCGAAACCGTTCCTCGCTATTCCCGCCTCTTCGCTCAGCGACAGTCCCGCGTAGTTATTACGTGACCATAAAGAGCAGTCGCTTTTCCGAGGACGATATCGTATTGCGCTTGTCGCATCAAATTCCGAGATCGCACTTGATTCCGGAAGTAACGCGGAGGGAGGGGGAGAGAGAAAGAGATGGAAAGAGAAAATCCGGGAAATGTCGGATGGCGAGACTGAAAGTCGCCGATAAAACGAAGGAGAGAAGCTGAGTAACGGCGAACGGAAGTTGATATTTCATTTAGGCGGATTTAAAGAGTTACAAAGCATAGTGATATAAGTCAGTTTTTCCTCATTCTGACATTTAAGCGTTTATCAGAAAGGGAAGGGAAAAAAGCCATTGTAAGTACAATGCAATATTGTACCAGTCTTGTCTCCTACGAAAACTGACTCGTGTCACTTTGCCACTCAATCTTTCATCTTTAAGTAAGTAGATGGTCTACTAGGATATTATACTATAGTTCAATTTATTTTAGTTATATCCTTAGAAAAATCATAAACTTTAAAACTCTAACAATGGAAGGGTAATAAATTGAACTCTATTATCAATTTAAAAGTATAAAATGTTTGAGAAAACTATACTGTGGCCGCATCCTTTCTATTCACTTAAAGGTTAACAGTGAGAAAAATGCGATGATTGTTCGAAAGAAAAATTTCAATGATAATTCAACTTTTATTGAGTAAAAACATTATTAAGTTGAGAAAAAAAATGGACGTGAAAATTGATCGAAAAGAGTTATCATTTAATAGTAATGCAATATTAATGAGACAATATGTAATATATGTATGAAGTTTATAATCTTTAAAACATAATGTTTCAATTAATAATTGAAATAGATCGTAATTCTGTACAATGAGGACTATCTGTATACCACATTTATTTCCACATGATTTCCATATAATATGCCATATTAATTTGAATAATAATAAAACAATTAATTTCGATACACGAATAAAGAGATAATAATTTCAAGCAAAGTTTAATAAAGTTATTTCAAGTACGTATCGTGTGCCACTTGCACTCGGTGTACATTATGGACGAAAAATAGTATTCACAAGATCAGATGCAGCTGTTACAGTTTACATAGTAGCTTTGATGGCGCGCATCTAGAATAGACGGTCACCTGAACGTGCCGTAAATTCTAATCCTATTAGGGGCAAAGTCTAGCTCGAACCTAAAACGGAATTATCAGCTACCCGGGTCTAATGCCGTAATTGCCATATATATCCCTGGATTATAATGTGATCGCTGACAAGTTTCCGCCATGACAATTTAAGCGCATAACTCTCAACAGATATCGTGCGCTCTTACAGCTAACAATGCAGGCTTTAAACGGAGATAGAATTGTATCAGTGGGTAATTATGGTCGTCGTTCGAGACCCTCCTAAGCTTTGAGATCTTTCTTCTTACAATCAAAAATGATGTACAACGATACACTGAACGTTGCCAACTTCTACTCGTCGCAACGTCTGTAAAAACTAATTTAAACTCTTTGCCAAGTTACAAAAGTAATCTGTTTGACTTTGGTGTACATTATTTATAGCGTTCCATCGAATGTATATTTTTTTATAACTTTCAATATTGCGTTTGCACGATCTCCGAAATTGCAAAGAGAATAATTGGATCAAGATATACCTTTATTCTCACAAAATGAAACATAGTTACTAACAGGGCTATACAAAAGAGGGATGCACCCGATCAGAATCCTCAATTATGGGATCCCGAAACTTTGGTTATCTTTTACTGTTTTCATCCAAATTAATTTTGTGTTCAAATTACATTTATAATTTATGAAGTAATAATTTAAATGTAAATTTAATCCAATTTTCATTGCCATTAATTTGCTATAATAAAATAATATATATAATTTGACAATCTAATTGCCTGATAATCTAACGAGCAATTATTAATTGGAGATATTGACGTTATTCGAATTCTTGTACAGGGAATAATGAAGAAATAGAAAGCAACGATAAATAATTTTATCACTTTTCAGTTTTAAATTATTTCATTGTAAAGGACGTATAATACACTTGCGAGAGAATATTATAGTTGCACTCTCCTTAGTTAGGGCCTACAAAATTCTTTGATCGGCCCTAGTTATTAGATACAATTCTTCCTATTATTATATCATCGTTTTTAAATTGAACATCCCGGTAGTCGCTGTACTCTTGGTATATATCCTAATATATTAATGCGTACGTTGATCGCATCGCGAATTATTTATGGAAAATAGAACGGGGAACAAATCGCACCAATTTTCTACTCAGAGCTTTATTACGTCACGTACTAGTTCGCATACGGTACTTAATAGTTAATTTTAAAATAATTCGATGATGGCCGAAAGTTATTTTTAACATAATTTTCTTCGACTCGCATGTGACAGTCGAATGCGACACGTCGAGTCTCGCGATTGCGCACGGTGAAATACCGCAACGTATATATTTATTGTAACGCTGTAACAAATAAATCTGTTATAAAGGGCTTTTTTAAACTGCGAAAAGTACATAAAAATAAAAATAAAAACAAAAAGAAAACTAACAATACCTCGTAGATACAATAAAAAATATCAAAATATCAGAGAGAGAGAGAGAGAGAGAGAGAGAGAGAAGTAAAGTGAAAAGCATAAAAGAAATCTATCGATATCACATTTGTCTTCATTAGTTTACGTGACGACATAAATGCGTTTTATAGCACTCATTACGTTCATCCGCTCTACCCTAGCAGGCCACTTAAATGTGACGTGATAATTCCGATCGACTTTGAAACAGCGATCGAATTTAAACCTCTGGCGCATTAATAATTTCTCAGCACGATTATCGTAAGGCGTTAGTTACATGTAAAATGTAACTAACCGTGTGTGCACGCGTGTTGTTGAGCTAAAATGAGCGAGGCGCATTTAATAATTAAGCTATTTAATTTAGCTCTCCATGATTTATGTGAAATAATTTGTTGTTATCCGGATAAACGCTCTCGTTTCTTCCTAAAACAGATTTTCCCTGTAAAATTCGAATACATTTTTCAATACGTCTTCGTGCTCCCTATGTCAGACACATTGAATTACGTTGCTCATTGCAAAAACTTTACCGATATACAATTCTGCGCGGATGAGATTTAAGTACGTGTATTACTTCAAAGGCCGGACGTCCGAAATGCGTTAGTTACAGATAAAACAGTGCTCTTGCTTGTATAGTCATACTACTATTATTCAATTGTTTCAATCTCTTCGTTATCTGTCACGCTGATAAAATGAATAATTTAATAAATAGCGCTCGTGTTTCATTCATTTGTTGGGAGTAATCGCGAGACCGATTCGAGTGATTTAGTGTACCTAGCGTGAAAGCAGAAATATGTATGTACAAATGCATAACACTACATTGGAAAACCATTATCTTATCGCATAATTAAGAACGGACACTTAGGGAAGATACTTATAAGATATCTTTTTGTCAAAAAGTTGTGACTGAACAATTATAGCAAAAAATGGAAAAAATAATTAACAATTACTCTCGCAAAAACATCAATCTATATTATTTGTCGATAAATCGTAAGAATGTATGTGTCATTTCAAAATATAACAATTTCATGGAATATTCTAGTATTACGTTTGAGTATCAGTGTAAAATTTAAGCATAATTTATTTATTTAAAAGTTTATTAATTTTTTGTATACTCTCGGTTCTGATGTAAAATCGTGTTTTACAGTATTTATTTGTACATTTGATGGGCAAGTTACATTATCAATTGAATAAAAATTTTTACGTATAGTAATAAAACTCTAATAAATATTTGTACAAAAATTCATTTAGATCCGCTTGAATCGTTTAAAAGTTATTTATTTAAAACTGCAGTAAAATATAGTAATTTTTGCAGCAAAAACCATTATAAATTAAATTTATCATTGTTTTCTTCTTTGCAGCTAGTTTCAGGATCAAAATTCAGACATTCGCGACCAAAATTTTTTGTTGTTGATTAAGAAAAAAAAAGAAACCTAGAGAGCCTTCAGGGTTTTTTTAAATTTCGATAACTTTTACCTCGTATTGTATAGCCAAAGTATCCTTAAAAAAAATATACATTACTAAGTTGATAATATCAATTGCAATGCAGTGGTTTCTTCGATCGACTTCGTTCGAGCGCGTTTCGTTGAAACTGAGGAGGGTTTTTTTTTCAATGTCCTCGATCAAAACAAGAAGCTTACCTTGACCAGGGGCGGACTGTGCGCAGGAGGATGATAGTGTCCCGGTGATGGGCTCGCGGGTGGCCCCGCGCCCCCGGGCGAGATGGCACTGCCTCCGGGGGTGAGAATCCTGGACTCGTGGCTGAACAACACCTTTCCGATCTCTTCCGCACCGCCGCGGACCCCCTTTCCCCGCGAGTGTCAGCCGGTCGACGGACGCTCTGGCGAGTGCCCGCCGTCTCCGATCTCCAATCGATACGCCGCCGATTCCGCCACTTCCCGCCACACTTTCCCGACCTCGTGTCGTCGTTTCGACTTTGTCCCTTAACTCCGCATGCGTGTTAACTTGACTTCCGTAAATCTCGCTCTCGGGATTCGATCTGTGGGAGGAGATCACGTTGCGGGAGAATCCGCGGTACTTTTCGCGGCGTTAAATCACTGTTCGCGGCGTCAAATCAATTCGGAAATAACGAAAAGATACACAGAGATCGTTTCTCGTGGATTCTCGCAAGTTCTGAACGACGAAGCGAAGTGATCCGTCGGACTTGTGCCGAGAATTTCGTTTTTGTCATGTGCGGACTTGACAGTCACACGCGACTGATGAACTCGGCGCGAGGATCACGATGTTCTTGCGAGCGGCATTGATGAATGACGAGAAAACTTATCGGAGTACATTCGGTCCAGACGAGGCGCGGATCGTAAGAATTCCGCTAGGCGGTGAAGTTGATAGAAACACTTGTAGAAACTGGACTTTTTTTTTCCCCTCTTCGAGTGACACTTCCGAGCGAGAGGCAAAGGCTGGAACAGTCGGATTTCTACGTGCGTTCAAGACGAAACGTGGTCACGATCTCCACTAGGTCCTCTTCGGAGCGGCGGCTCAATTGGCATCCACGCGACTGAGATGAAATTCAAGCTCGAATTCCGATGCATCGAGTCGAATAGGATAGTCAGCTTGATCTCGTCATTTCTCGTTGGTGCCTTCCACCATCGCACGCGGCGACGAGCACTGCGACAGGGAACGACAGGACGGGGGACTTGTTTTCTCTCTCTCTCTCTCTCTTTGTCTGCTCCGAGAGAATACCGACAGTACACGCGGGCCGCAAGACGACGCAGGACCTCCAAACCGATAGTGCGTCGCGTGACGACGACGTGTCGCGGCCGCGGTGGAGTCGCGGACGGTCGCGCCGTTCCGTCGCGGGCCGCGGACGGGAAGCGTGCACGACGATAGGCGGAACCACGCGTGCGCCGAGCACGCGGTGAGGCGTGGTCTACGCACTCTGGCCGTACACACCGCGCGCGCTACCCATCTCTTTTCGCGCCGCGCCGCGCGCGCCCTTCGCACCCTCCGCCGCCGTCGTCGCCTCGCGGCCGCCGCCACCGCCGCCGCCGCCGACTCGCTCGCTCTCTCTCTCTCTCTCTTTCTCTTTCCCCGATGATCGTCTATCCGCGAACGGCGCGACGCCCGGTGCCCTCCGTGCCGCCGCCACGTGGTTTTATTGGCCAAATAACGCGTACGACAAACATCCCCTACTTTCATCCCTCTCTCCCTTCCGCCCTCTCTCTTCTTGCCCCCCCCTCCCCCCGGCCATCACGTCCTCCCCCGCGAGCAGAATCTCCTGTCACCCGCCGGTGTGTCGTAACAACTCTCTCTTTCTCTTTCTCTCTTTCCCTCTCTCCTTCTCTCCACATCGCGCCCTTTCGCGGCTGCACGTAGGCACTTTGCGCGCGAGAAGAGAGGCGATAGTCGTCATGGTGTAAATCGCGTTTACCCCCCTTGTCTCTCCTCTTGCCGCCCTCGCAAGTCCACTGCGATCCTTCGCAGAGCAGGCGATTCTCGTCCTCCGCGCGCGCGTCGTCCGCGTGCTCGCGAGTTCTCGACGGTCTATCTACTTTTTTTTAACACGATTCTAAATGTGATCGGGCACGGATTTAGAATCGTGACGCAATTAGATTCCTTCTTCCTCCATAAGGTAAAAGTAATGTTGGCGTAAATTTTTTTTTTCTTAATTTTTGAGTTTGTGCGAAAGATGAAAATGGAATTTTGAGATGTTTATGAAATTTCCATTCTGGGATATTGCGTTAGAATATCGAGGGAAAATTATAATTATCGATTAATAGTCCGCAAATCCGCGTAGCCACCGTCTGACGGGACTGCTATACGATTCACTTTATGCAGGCGACGCATACTGAGTAACGTAATTTCGGTTTACATTGCCCGTACAAAGTATCCTTTCCATCCTTGATATCCTCGCTTCGTCCTTCCCTTTTCCGCATCTTCGTCGGCTCTGATATCGGCACGCTCTCGTTATGCAATAACTTTTTTTTTCGGCAGCTCACTTTGATTCCTTTGGATTCGATAATGCGTGGAAATTGTTAAGTAACAGGAACCAATAATTGCAATAAATATGTTAATCTCGATATTATCCACACCCTGAGAAAAAAATGTTAACTTGACTAAATTTTTCTATTTGATTAATTTATTTATTTATGTATTTGACTTAAATACGTAAAACACTTGAACTGTAGGTATTCGATCAAGTTAACATTTTTTTCTCAGTGCACTTTTATAACGAACGCTTCTATTTTCGAGTTAAAAAATATATAAAAGGCATTTGAGCGTTTCTTAATATCTCTTTTTAATTCATTTCATCTTTATTTCACGCCCTGTGCAACGTAATTTTAAGTACAGTTTTAAAGAATGATTAATTACTCCGGTTGTCTTAAAAATTACGGGAACGGCTGCTTAAAAATAGATTCAACGCTAATGGAGAATTACGATGAATTTTTCCGTCACGTACAACGCGATTTCTTTTTTTTTCTGGAGAAAGTATAATAAAATAATACAAAGTAAAATAATGTATATATGTTCATATCGGAACAATATCTGTATATTTGTGACAGATTATAAAATGAATTGAAATATCTCTTTAAAATACACATAAGTATATAAACGTGGCACACACGTTGATCTTTTCAACCTTAATGTCAAATTATCAATTTTAAATCAAGCCTCTTTGCTGCGTCACGAACGATAGGCGAGACGATAATAGACATTTCCATTATCCGGGGGTAGAAAAAATAATGACACCCGCGCGCGCCGAAGATTTCCTCCAACCCGTTATTAATGCCACGTAACTACCCGCATACCCGATTACAGCTTTCCATCCCGCCGGTTCCACGTTACTCGGCCTCCAGGGATGCTGGAGTTGCGACAGGAGGTGAGAGTACGAGCGGCGCGACGGGAAGAAGAGAAAGAGATATTCTGAAAAAGAGGAAGAGAGAGAGAGAGAGAGAGAGAGAAAACGATAGGCCGAGTTAGGAGCATAATCGTGTTACGTGGTGACTGGATTATACCGCGCCACACGTTTGCGAAGTGCATGCCGCGAACACACGTGCATCTCCCCCCTTCGTCGTACGTATAAGTAGCCACCCCCTGGACATTATCAAATCGTCCAACCCGTTTGACGCGAAAGCAACGAGGAGTAAGAGAATGCCGTCGAAAATGTTCCTCCCTTATATCCACTTGGACACTTTTTTTTTCTTCTTCTCGTCGTTTATCGCGAAACGACAGCTTCCCTTCGCGGCTCTACAAAGCGCGCTCTGCGAATGTGTTTCCGCGCGAGGCGCATTAAGCGAATTCCCGTCGTTTCACGCGGCCGGAGCCGCGACGAACGCGGCGAACTTTCGCGGGGGTAGAAGGGAATGACGCGTGTCGTAAAACAGAGGATGGGAAAGAGAGAGAGACGTAAACGCGTTATTCGTTTAGGTGAAAAATAGATTTCATTCTCGCGAGTTTACAGAGAGAGAGAGCCACCTCTCCTATCGCGTTAAATTTTCACGACGGGCCCTTTGACGAATTTAAAAGTCGGTTTTTTTTCTCGCCGGTGTTGCGCGGTGTCGCGCGATGTCGCGCGTGCGAATTTAGGACCTTGGCGGAAAACTAATTAATTCGTTAATCTCGACAATTGATTCTACCCCTATGCGACAAGTGTCACGAGTTGAAAGAAATATTAGCCAAATGAAATTATACGTACGGTTTGAAAAGTCATCTTCGACAGGTTTGCTGTAAAGCTTTTTAAAATGAGCGCAAACTTAATTAACGAATCGAGTGTTTTGTCATTCCTTCTTCCATTTTTTTTCCGCTCTAGCATTCTTTTAACTCAGCTCGCTCAACGCTTCCTCAAGCGAGGAACAAAGATAAGTGATTAAAATTAATGAATCGCTCTTTCTCTCTACGTCCTATTTTTCCTACAACCCAATTTAATATCCACGTTGCTTCACACCGCGAAGAAGCACTCGCCCTTTCCCCATTCTCTGTTTGCGAGGACGACGCGACGCCGCGACGCCGCGACGGTGCGGAGAACTCGCTCGCGGTTAGACGAGCTGCTGCGCGTCTCGAATTCCGGCGACGTTGGCGAACGGGCGGTGCGGAGGTTCGTTTAATAAAATAACCTTGTTACCAGCCCCGTGCTAGGGGTGGCGGTAGCCTAGATGGCGGAAGGATGCAGCGGCGAGGAGGAGGAGGAGGAGGAAGGCGGAAGGGGTGCAGGCAAAGAGAGGGCGCGAGAGGATCCGAGACAGAAGAGCAACGCTACGGAAGCCGGCGCGGCGGTGTGACGGGCACTGACGTAGAGCACGGGGGTGGCGGCAGGGTACTGGGTACTGCGCGCCGTCGACGAGAAACGAGGGTCGGGGGAGAGAGAAAGAGAGAGAGAGAAAGAAAGAGAGATACGGCGGGGGTACTAATACATAAAGTAGCTTAAAGTAGAAAATTGTGGAAGCGTCGTGATGCCTGGTGATTGCGTTACCTCCGAGGCTTTGATTTAAAATGCAACGGGGGGGACTGGCACCGGAGGAAGGGAGGAAAGAAGCGAGGAGGAAGGGAAGGGAAGAGAAGTGAGTCCGGGGGGATGGAGGGGAAAGAGGGGATCGGGCAGACGGGGGTGTCAGAGAAAACGGGCCGCGCGGGGTTGCTGCCAGAGCGAGGGTGTGGACGGACGGATCTCCTGCCTGGGAGCCATGTTCCTCCTGCGAGGAGCGGAAGGGGACGGAGAGGAGGGTGGCGAGAACGCGGGGGAGGAAGAAAACGAAGAAGAGTAGAAGGTGGTAGTGGCGGCGGCGGCGGCGGCGGCGGTGGCGGCGACGACGATGATGGTGGTGGTGCTGGTGGTGTTGGTGCCACCGACGCCGTAGAAGCTTCCACACATCCACATGAGGAGGGTGCTCGGAGGCCAAGGGGGAGAGAGCGAGAGAGAAAGAGAGCGGAAATTCTTTCGCGAACGATCCTGCAACGTGCCGCATCGACTGGCAACTTTGGTCCTCCGACGACATCTACTTTGTTGTTGCTCTTTCCATTCTTCCCCGCCGCGGTGTCTCGGCCCTTCCCTTCCAATGTCAGAGGCGCAATAATCCCTTATTAGGTCAACCCTCTCGGCCCTGCCGCCCGCATCTCTTTTCCTCGCGATTTTTTCTTCGCGAGTACGAAGACTTTCTCTATCTCCTTTGCGTCAATTTAATCGCCAACGTAGTTGCTGCTAAAGCTCTGCTTAAAACATTTCGTTATCCCTCTAAGCTAAAATGTAGATGTGTCTTGAACTGTAAGATTGTGTTAAGTGTAACATACAAAGATTGAAAGTTATTTGTACATACCTTAAATATACAATTTAAAGGAAATATTGTAGGATTTGTCTTTTAATCGATATTAAATTAAAAAGAAATTAAAATAATTAAATTTTATTTTAGAAGCAGAACTTGCTAATAATATAATCAGCAAATTTATGTTAGAAGGCATTATATTGCACAAGTATAGATTATATTACGTAAACGTGTACTAAAATATATCAAATTCTAAATTTTATAGGGATGCGACGGTGCTTCGCGTTTGATCGCCCGATAAATTCGAGTAGCCCAACAATATATCCGATAACTCGATAAATTCTAGAACTTGCGAACTCATGCGCTTTAGGTTACTCGATAAGTCCAGATTACCTGCTAATCGTTTCGGACAAATTGGATTACGTCGGATGCTGTTATAGAAAAAGAGAAAGAGAGAGTGAAGAGAAAGGAGAAGAAAGGGAGAGACAAAGAAAGAAACGAAAGAATGTAAACTCCGCGACAAACTAATTTCGTTGAGACGCGGCGAGAGACTAAGTCATCATGCTTTAAAGCAACGGATTGTTCAGGATTTTCGTTGAAATCGGTTTTAACCTGAACGCCGTCCGCGCTACGCGAAAAGTCAATGCTAAAACGGCACGTCAAGTCGAACGGCGTCTTTTTAATAAATTGAACCCTCGAAATGCGATTAGGTGTAAACACCCTGTTTTAAGGGAGGAAGGGCACGCGAAGGGACGCGCCTCATAACACGACGGAGGCTTTCGTGAGTGACGGCAGATAGACAGCCGGAGACTTTGGAGTTACCCGGTGATGCTACGGGGGCGAACTCGGGGGTGACAGATGATTTAGCGCCGATACTCCCCGTGTCAATATAACATCGCGAGCGGGGAATTACCCGCCCGAAGTGTGCCATGCGAATGTCCTCGTTTTTCCTCCGTTCCGTTTTTAATCCAGATAAGAAGAGCGACGTGAGCTAATGATAATTGAATCTTAATGAAATTATTTTCCTTTTATCCAGCGCGGTTAAAAGTGGCGCACGAATTTCTAGAAACGACTAACATGATAAAATATTTAATATTAACATCTAAATATATCATTTATGTTAAGTGACTTGTATTAAAATATAATACAAATAAATAAGAATAAAAATTAACAAAAGATGTCTTGGTAAAAAAAATATGCATATTTAACTCTTTCAGGGTTAGTGATACATATATTTTTAAAAAATCGTATCTCTTGTAAATATTAAGCTGTTCAGTTTAATTAGGACTTTTTAAAGAAAATTGTTTAAATTTTAACTGAAAAATATTGATATAAATGCAATCATAAAATATACAAAAATTATTTATATAATAAATATTTGACCAATCAACCAAAAAAGATTCGAGATGATGCGCAATATTATTTTCGCATGGCAATTACTCAAATATAATTGATAATATAAATTTCTGATATTTATACGTAATGTAATATAACGCGCATAATTTTCAAATCTCTCGTATTTTAATAATAAAAAAAATAACTATCGATGGAGAAATATTATTGATTGATATTGAAAAATGCGAGAAAAAAACGTCACTAATAATCAATTTCATTACAATTTAATATTTTATTTTTTGGATCTGTCATATTTGACCCCTCATTTTAAATTTTATGTTTCAACTTTGTTTTTGTATATTCAGCAATCTCCTAAATTTTTAAAAAGAACTAGCTAATATTAAGTCTTCTTCAGTCACTGCTATATAATAAAAAACATTCCGTCATTATATGATAATAAGAAAGTTAACGACAGGTCGGAAAAGCACGAAACGTACAAACATAAGTCGTTGTTAATATTAACGTCCTTGTGATGTTACTTTTATTTGTCAAGATTAAGGATTCTTTTTGTCGCAAAATTTATTTTTGGAGCACCGTTCAAAAATATACAAATCCCCGAATGAGTTAGGATCTCTCACGAGAAATATTCCATCGTAAAAATTTGCTGCGCTGACAAGTTACGTATTCCTATCGCTCGGTGTGAGAGACCACACGCGCGCGAAATCCAGAACGAGAAATCGACCGACCGTCGGATGGACGATCGGTGTCGAATTTGATGAATCTAGTTTGTTAAACCGCGAGCGGGATTCGAGTCTGCGAAGGAGGGGCGTGGACTCGCGAGGGGTGTGTGACGAGGGTAAGAAAAATGACCGGCCGGAAGAGGAGATCCTTTACCGGTGGAATTCGAGTGTCAATCCATATCCCCCTTTTTCCTCTGATCCCTTTTATCCTCGGGGACTTGGTCATAGGCGGGAGAGCGGGCGTAGGAAACGGAAAAGAAAAGTGGCGTCTGATCTCGGGGAGGATGTAACGCGCGAGGAGTAACAAGATCGTGAAGGATGAAGACGAGAGCGAAATTACATCGGAAGACCAGGGCGACGTCATCGATATTGACGTCGCCGTTTACTTATTGAATTCACTATGACGCGTCGCTAAATATCTGAGATAAAATAAGCGAAATGAAATTTTTCAGACAAGGCAGTGCATTACGAATCTTAACATCGGTACATTGAGAAAAAAAATTGTCAATTCGATCAAATTTTTTAACTTGACTGCATTTTTTCAGTTCAAGTCTTTATGTGTTTTAATTAAATATGTATAAATGTTTAAACTGAAGTTTAAATATTTTAAGGCACAAATACATAAATACTTAACTGAAAAAATTTAATCGAGTTGAAAAATTTAGTCAAGTTAACAACTTTTTTTTTAATATAGAATTTAAAGTTCGTTTAAAATCTGGATAATTATATTATATATATATTATTACGATTTTTAAATTATATTTTTTATATATTAAAACTATATACAAATTATATTGAATCTTGATATTTCCAATATCAATAAAATTAGTTTACTACTTCTTTGATATTATCTTGATTGAATTCGTGTTTAAACTTTACGATAAAATCGATTCTGATTTCAAAAGTGTTTCGCGAGGACATATATTGCGAATTTCGTTACGCGCCTCGCAGCGATCTTGTGAATCAAGATCAAATGGAGATTCTCAGAGTTCTGCCATGCGCACCGCGCATTTAACATCCGCATCGATATCGCAGCGCAACGTCGAAAAGAGTAATTGATATCGTTGGATCGGATGAGGATGCGCCTTCGATCTTCAGCGCGAGGGAAGACCGGTGCGCGCGGGCTCGGTGCATTCGCCGTTAATCTCGATAACCCGATCTGTCGGACGTCTTTCTTTTTCGCTCGTTGTCTGTCGAAGATTGTTACAGACTCGATTTCCACCGAAACAGCGTGTACACTTTGGCTCTCGCCTCGATTACGCTACGTACTCTCTCGTCTCTTTATTTCTTCATCGACGAATACTCGCGTACAAATTCTTCCCAATCTCCAATGTATTTTTATTATCTTTTTTTTTAACGTGTGAACGTGTTTCTTTTTTTAATATTACGTTCTTAATTCGCTTTTTATTAGTGTTTGCAACTAGGCCCTCACATTTACTAAGAATCACAGAAAAAAAATGATTTTAAATCAACAGCGCCAATCTAATTAGAAATATCTTGTTAATTCAATAATTAATGAAACAAAAAAATTAAAAGTAAGGGCAAATATAATTGAATGGATAAAATTTAGTCGAATTAACTACATATGTCAGTGATAGCTCGTGATTCGATGTTTAATTGAATCAAATTACGTTTTAATATATATTACGTTGCATGCACTGTTTTCAGTGTAGACTCTTGGGACTTTACAATCACCGTTCTTTGTAACGCATTTTACGCATGAATGATTATCCACATCAATTTTTTTAAGAACTAGACAAAACAAGTACGCGCTATAAAGCTTTAAAGGTTTACAGCATTCAAAAGCGTGAATCTTTACCTTCAATTTGCGTACTTATTGAGCATTGTACAACTTTTATTCACCGAGTTTATTCGACATTGAAGCAAAAAAGGTTATTTTTATTCAATGTATAATTTTAAACGCAGCTAGAAAGACTCCGCATTAGCCGAGGTGCACGTGCGTCGGTTAAAGTCCCACCGCGTAAGGTCAACGTCCCGTGAAATAGACGCCGCGCCGCGCGCCGACTCGGCCTCCCCACTCCGCCGGCCGCTCGGTCATTCGCCTTACGCGAGACCCCGAAGCGCACGTGCGTGCTGTGTCTCGGCCTTCCCACTCTGCCGCGCTCCGGTCACTCGTTCATTCATCTTACGCGAAACTCCCGAGGTGTACGTGGACGTTATCTGGGCCGCTCCTCCCCACTCTTCTCGTAAACAGGAGCCGCGAAGACTCAACCGCTCGGCATTCAGCAACGGTCGCCAAACGTTACCAGCTGTGGTGTGCTTAATAATGTTACGATGAGAAAAACTTAAAAGTTTTTTCGATTTATAAGCGTCATTATTACATAGATGTTAGCAAAAATACTTTGGGAGTAAATATGACTCTCTTGTACGGAGAGTCTTCTGCCACCCGTTCAGGTGAGAGTGCGTGGTATTATATATGTCTAGGACATATTATCCTGGACTAGTACAATAGACCAACGACCTAGTTGGGGCAGGGGTAGACTTGAGGCCATATTCCCCAGACTTACCCTGAGCTTGCATTCTAGGCGTATGGTATCCCTTCAGGAGGCTTGAACCTATTGCGATTATACTGCAAGCAGCCCAAAGGGGGACTAGTCGAGAGTAAACATATACTCCCGCCTCCTGGAGGAAACGTGACCTTGCAGCGAAGGTTTGTCATGTGACCTGGCTTTACGAAGTTCAGTGCGCAGGTCTGGGTATCGTTGTTTGAAGTTATGGCTTCTAGCGGCCTGGAAACCACGTCGTACGTGCCACACACATAAGTACTGAATCGGTGTCGGGGGATCCTCCTGGGTGAGCATAGTTGGGACATGATGCGCAATACAGACTTTTAAGTCACTAAGCCTCTCACGTCCAAGTTGCACAGCTACCTTCACGTGGTACTTCTGGTAACATCCGAATCCGTAACTGGAGACGGATGGCTAAATGCTGTTGCAACACTTGGGAGTTGCCGTTTGTCTCGGGAGTGCCGTTAAATACTTATTGGACTAAAAAGACTTTTTTTATAACTTCTCCAACTTTATAAATAAAATCCACGCGCGCAAAATTATTAGTGTATTATTCACGAGTGTTCCGCGTGTGCAACAAGAGGAAGAGGACAACCTTGAGGACAGTGAGAGGAGGAGGAGGAGGAGGCCTGGGAGAGGCATCGGGCCCCAGCGGAGCAACCTTGGGGTAAATATAATTTCTTATTTATATGAATTTATCTTTTTCCCTTTTAATGTTATCGAATAAATAAAATAAAATGTATATGAATTTAATAATCTTTTTCTCTTTTGATGTTATCGAATAAATAAAAAAACTTACTTAAAAAAGAATTAATATAAAATTGTATACACACCCAGAGAAAAGTTACGTTCAAATTGATGAAATCGTTTCTTTAACTTGATTGTTTTAAGTTGAAATGAAAATATCTTTGAGGAAAATAAAAATTTATTTGATTTCAAGAAATGACTTTATCAATTCTTTCTTAAAGTAAATAAATTATTTTTTCAAATGATTGGTTTAATTTTAATAAACAATTATTTAATTCCAAGAAAGTATTGGCAGAAATGTAAGACACAATTTTATTATTCTGGTTTTAAAAATATATTTTTTTTATTTAAGAAAAGATTTGCGTTGCACGATCAAACTATTTCTTTAATTCTAATAAAAGGAACAATCATAAAATTTTTTCGAATCAAAGAAATTTTTTTATGTAGCAATGCACAAATTTCTTTGAGTCAAATAAACCTTTCTCTGAGTGTATAAAAAGTAACTTTTAAACTGTCGATTATTTTGAGCACAGTTTTAATTTTTGAATCTTATGTTTGTGTGTTACAGTATCATTGTAGCTTCGTGGCTGAGTAACTCCGCTCGTTGCGCATCGGTCGGTGAGTCAGTAATAAATTTTCTCTTTATATTTGCATGCTTTTTAAATGTTCTGTGCAGGATCAAAGAATAATATTATCGCGCGATTGTATCCGTATTTTCGCGAGTGAGTGAGTGAGTGAGTTAATTTGAAGAAGAGGAAGAAGACTGGAAGTCTACCTTGGGGTGAGTAATATTTGTAACATGTACTGAATGTATATATATAACATATCCATACTAATTAATGGATATCGTATGTTACAGATATTCTTCGGGGTGAGAATTGACGAGAGGATTAAAGGAAAATTACATCATTAGCCCCTCAATACATATAATCGCGATCTCCGCGATGACAGTCGCTCACGAAGTTAGCGTAGCGAGAAATCCAATCGACATCGCGGAAAAGCAACTACAATAACTTCGATATATTTTTTCTTTTTTTAGAAAGGATATCGTATTGGATATGATAATGTCGCGGAACCGAGAAGAGCCCTTCCTTCTATCGCCAATTCAAGCACTTTCCGCCCTATACACGCCCTTGCTGTCTCATGAGCGATGCAGACCGCTCCGCGGAATTCTTTGAAAAACTACTTCGGAAAATTGGGGACGCGGCACGAGAAGGGAGGAACGATGCGGCCGAATGAATAATAAATACGGTTATCGTTTAGTTGATATTTTGAAGAGGGGGCACGGAAATTCTCCGCCTGCTCTCCTCCTCTCGATCTCTCTCCCTCGTCGAGAAATCGGAGTGAGAAAGGGATCAAAGCGGATCCGAGATGAAGGCCAGGGGAGATCCGTCCTCTCGTTACATTTCTATACTCCTATTGTTCGAGATAGCTCCAATCATATGGCATATCGATAGCGCAACAATATCAATCGCGACCAATATCATCGACGAATATCGCAATTGAATTTATACAAGGAGCGTTAAAGCTTTTACTAAAGCGGGTAAATCACATTACGATCATTGATATCGTAACGCGGAGAAACAATGTACGATTCGTGAAAGAAAAGAGCAGAAATGAGATAAAAACAACTGGAAAATTATTATAATAGAAAGAAATAATTGTGTATGTATTAAAAAAAGAAAGAAATTATTAGACGTGGATCAGTTGCACTGACTTAAGCAAGATGGAAGAAACGCATAAAAAGCTGCGAAATATATTCATTTTTTGTTTCTTCGATTAAAACTGTCTAATTATATTATTTAATGTACAGTTTTATTTAACTCTGTATTTAAGTATAACTATTAAATTTGTATCAAATTTTACTCTATTTGAGTTACATTTAATCATTCCTATAATCACCATTGTTCGATGATTCAGTTAACTAAAACAATGGAGTTAATTTATTTCAAGAAACGTTAAGTTTTTTTATAACATTTAAGTGTTTGTATACGTATCTATATTATTCAATTTATTAAATATTGTATATAAATTTTATATTATATACAATATATTCAAATTGTGATATATTTACCATATTATTTAATAGTTATATAAAATTATCTTTTATATACAAATATTTTAAATTATGTATATATATATATATATATATATATATATATATATATATATATATATATATATGTGTATATGTATATGTATGTATGTGTATCTGTTCGTGGGCCTCGGGGTTCACAACGAAAACGCGTCAGGATAGTTTCGCTCTCTCCGGTGTAGGATAGCCGGGCGATGGAGCGGCTAATAACGATAACGATGCCAGAAACGATAATAGAGTTGGGGGTTTCCGCGGTTTCCACGGCTCTCCCAGGGCGCTGATTGCTGGAACGGTGCGGCGCTCGGTTTTGCCGTCGGGATGCATCCAGTGCAACGGCGATGCCGTCTCTCGCCCGGCAATCGCTACCGCTACCGCCGAAACGCAAATCCTCGGTGCATTAATTTAAATGCAGGATATTCTACCCCAATCGAATCAGTCTAAAGTCAATTTTTATTTTATACAACGAAAACATCCTCCTCCTCCTCCTCCTCCTCTATTCTCTTAATTCTTGAAACGATCGCCAGACAATTCTTAAAGAATTGATGTTAAAATTTAAAAATATTTGTTCGTTAAAATTTCTGAAGAATTTATATATTTGAGGAAAAAACTCAATAAAAATTTCTTTATATAAAAATATATAAGTGAAAAATTTTTATCAGAAAATATAAACGCAATGCGGAAAAAAACCAAACTAACGAAATCATAATAATTAAAAATATAAATGTTCAACACGAGAAGAGATGGAAGGTAGAGAACGCTAACAAAAGGAGGTCCAAGGGCATTGTCATTGGCGTCGTCGTCACGCTGAGACTTCGACAATGTATGCGTGCGAGTGCGGGCGCAGATGGAGGCCGTAACAAGTACACAATGCGATGCAAATTGGTTAGACTCGGTATGCCGCGCCGGGCCAGTCAATCGCCCGGCCGGTTGCCTCCAGTCGCGGTGGTATCGCGCGATGGTATTACTAACATCGCTATTCTATTATGACGTTACGACTACCCGAGCAGCAGCAGTAGCAACAGTAGCAGCGGCGGCAGCCTATTACGATGCCGGCTCCCTCCCCCAGGCACTCGATTCACGATAACTCGTTAACTATAGCGGTCATCGAGACTCTCGCCGGGGAGAGACAATACCGGAATGCCCGCCCGCCCGCGGCCGACTTCCCGATTGATTCTCGTTACACGTTCGACCGATTCTCCCGCCTCAATTGGCGGTCCCAAGTTGGAAACTCGTTTTTTAACGCCCCTGACGATGTCTCCTTCGAGACACCTTAATTGCACAGATACGACAATATTATTTACATTTATGTGACAACAATTTGGAAATAAAAATTTATAAATGTATACATTTTTTAAGCTACATAAAAACTGTTGACCCTCAATCTCAAGTTTTGTTAATACGAGTATTAATATCACGTTTATAATACAAATTTGTAAATTAAAAAATTCTTTTAATAATACTTTTAACCCATATTGTAGGATATAACGAGAGAATATTAGAACTTTACTGGTAGATGCAAACACTTCTCGAACGCGTCGAATATTACTTCGAATTTTATTCATTTCAGTACATTATTTGAAAATTAAATTTATTAATACTCAACACTGCTTCAGAGTAGCTACAAAATAATTTTCATTTTATCACATTATCTGAGGTATTTTGTCAAAGTTATATATAACTTTTTTGTAAGAATACGCACATTAACATATAACGAATACACTGTAATAATTATAAGAACAATATTATAAAAATATGTATATAAGAAAACATATGCTGCATCGTACATGTATATAGTTATGTAGGAACAACACATACTTGTGTTTGATATAAAAACGAACCATGTATTTTTAAATTATTCGGTGAAACAATACTTCTTTTTAGCTGGTGGTCTATTATCCTCGTCATTGTTTCTTTTCCTACTCAATGTCACTCTAGATAAACCACTGGTCGACGCTCCAAACTGATTAGGATCTTGCTCTTCCTCGTCGGATTCATCTTCATTCTTAATGTGTAAAAGAGAACTCGTAGGTTCGTTGAAGTCACAGATCCTTACCGCGGTCATACCGCTATAAAAATAAATCCAGTTCGTTATTACAGTCTTATTATTTATAAGAAATATTCATTTTTATACAACATACTTGTGTTTGCGGTAAAGCTCATGGAATTGCTTGTTATTATTCAAATCGGCAAGTTTTTGCAGAAACTTTTCATCATGGCTGATTATGATCAACTGGAAATTCTTTTGATGTTTCGATCGCAACTCGACTACCCTGCAACACATATTCGCGTTGTATTGCATTTATATCATTTATATAGTTACTTTGATATTTAATTTTCAGACAAAAATATATACTTAGTTAGCATATCCGCTAAGCTCTTTGCGTTTTCCTCGTCCAGATTTGTCGTCGGTTCGTCTAACGCGAGAATGCCACAATTCTTACAAAATGTTTCTGCCAAAGCGAGTCTTATAATTATTGACGCCAATACCTGCAAAATTCAAGTGTCAAAGTGAAACGATTTTACTCGTTTCGCTAATTGCCTGATATAAATATTATATTAATTACCTTCTGTCCAGCACTGCAACGTCCTCTCATATCCATTTTACAACCATGCTTGGTTTGCATGAGTTTGTAGCAGTAGCTCCTTCTGTTATTAGCTGTCTCCTTCGTAGGCTCCGTGCAGATTTCTATGCTGCTCGTATCCGTACCCTTGTAAACGTGCTTCCACAACTTCCTCATTATCTTATTGACCGTTGACATACGCTCCTCATGGTATTCTATCATCGCGACATCCAATATCTTATTGTAAGCTTTCAGATTGGCTATAGTATCTTCTTGAACCTAAAACAAAAAAAAAAAAATACACAAGTCAGATTCCTTGAAACCATAACTAGAACACATGTGTTCAATCGCTATAAATATCGCAAAACTACTATATTTCGCGTATAATAAAATAATCTCACCGTTAATTCAATGCACTTGTTATTGTAATTTCGACGAGCTAAACGGTATTCTTCTTTCTGTAATTCGTGTGTGTATTGTTTGATTACTCTCTCCAATTCTTCCTGATTTCCCAATGCGACATTTTTCTAAAAATTGATCGAAGAAATTGTTAATTAACATGAATATAAAAATTTGAAAAGCAAGTTATGATATGTCGCTTACTTGCCGAAGCAATGCTTGTTTCTCGTTTTCTAACTGGTCCCATTTTTTCATTATCTCCTTATAATCCATATTTTTCAATTTTTCGTTCAATTTTCTGTACTGCTCTTTCAGGGTTTCCAACGTTTCTTTAATTTTACGTAAATTTATATTGTCGAGTAACTCTCGCTTTCCGATTTCCTGCGAGGCAATGTCCTCCTTCAACTTGCTTATTGCCTGCTCTATGTCATTTTTCTTGTTCATAAGTTCCGTCAGCGAATTCTTATAAGTTTCTATCTCGCGTTCATAATTTGCGAGTTTCTCGAGTACGTTGCTATTAATAAAAGAATTGATATCGTCCAATATTTTATGCAAATCAGACAAACGTCTGGCACTTTCGGAGATTGATTTTCTGTCGGCTTCTTGTTTTTGCCAATTTTCCGTCTGTAAAAGAGCAAAGTTTCATCTTCAAATATGTAAATATTCGTAAATTACGTTTGACATTTTTTTAATTTTATTATTAATTATTCGGAGATAAATAGCAAACCTTGGTCTTTTCCAATTGCCGATTTCTGGACTCCAATTGAGTCTCAGCAAGTGCCAAATCCTTTCGTAGCTTCTCCATCGTTTCTCCAATGGTAAGTTCTCGCGCATATAAATCTTCCTGTTTGTCCTTCAAATGTTTCAATTTCTGCATATCGGAATGTATTTTTAATTGCTCCTCATGTAGCTCGTTATACATTGCTCTAGCGTCTTGCAGTCTTTCATTATGCTTATTCAATTTGAGTTGTAACGCATCAATAAGATTACGAGTCTCTCTAAGAGACGTTCTCAAAGACTCTCGCTGCGTCTGCGCTTCTTCTATAGTCCTTTCGGTCTTAATTCCTATACATAGAAAAAAACTCAATAATCACAAATTATTGAAATAATATCAATATAACGTTACCAGCATTGGCCATTTTAGCCTCCAAGTTGTTAACTCCTCTCTTCAATTGCTGTATCTCGTCTATACATCGATCCCAGAATTTAATATCGCCAATTATACTTTTATATAGTAACAATTTCTTCTCAGGCTCTGCCTTTGACGTTTCTAGATCCTTTACAGTTATTTTTGACTCTGCCACACTGTTCTGTGTCTTTTTTAACTTTTCCCTAATTAAAAAAATATTATAATATTAAATGTATTAAAATTAATAAATAAAATTATTAAAAAATTAAAATTAAAATCAAAGATTTAATGTATAATATACACTTAACCTAACTTACTCCAATCTCTTCAAGTCATTTTCTTCACATCGAATGATATTTTCGACAATCGGTTTTAATTGCAGCATATTATCATATTTTTCTTGTTCTTTTCCTAGTTCTCGCTCACATGACTTTAAACGATCGGGTTGACTACGTATTATATCATTTTCAATTTCTTCTATTAAATTTGCAACTGTATCTTCTTTTTCAAAGTTTCTGTGACATAAGGGGCAACAAGGATTTTTTAAAGATAATTTTGCAACATATTCCTTGTAAGCTAAAGCTTGATGAGCATAAATTCCTCTTTTGTTTTGAAGATCCTTTATGATAGTTGATTGAAACAACAAAGTCTCATCGAAATCTTTGTAATCGCACACTGTAGATACTTTTTGTTTATCATCTAAAAAAGAAACATTTAAAATAATCACATGAACAAAATTATATAAACCATGAAATTTTATATAGTATTCTTACTATGTAGCTCTAATGTCTTTTTCTTAATTTCGGTTTCTATATGCCGTGCTGTTGTCTCGAAAGCAGTAGTTTTACGTTCTTGTGTTTGAATCTCTCGTGTTAAAGCATTTGTTTCTTTTTCCTGAAATTCATAATCATAGTAAGATTTTTTTACACACGTAATACATAAACGAATTAATCACATACCAATTTCTGATGAATGCGCTCCAAAGTATCTTTCAATTTTATTTGTTCTAATTCTTGGATATTTAACAAAACTTTGATACTATCTCCATGCTTTCTCTTCAAATTCTCCAACTCTTCTTCCTTAGCTTGTAATGCCGACTTTTTTAATTCGAATTCCGCCGTTAACGAACTTAATTTATGCAAAGAAGAAATTTCGTCGTCAATCGCATTTAAACTTGTTTCAATCTTATCTCTTGATTTTATTTTTTCTGCGATATCAGCTTTAACAGAATCAACATTCAACGCGCCGCTAAGTTCGTCAATTCTTTGTTTTGCCGTTTGAAGTTTTTGCTCGATAGACTTCAACTTATTTCCCGCTGCACCAATCTACATTAAAAAATTAGCAATTACTTACTTGAAAAATAGAACATTTCTATTAATGAGACTATTAACCTGTGTTATTTGGTTTCGAATTGCATTTATTTCATCTCTTATCTCTGTTATGTCCTGCTCTTTGAGAATCTTCTCCGATTCTATTTTCGAATAATTACTGCGCAGCGTATCAACTTCCTTTTGTAATTCTTTTTCCTTGCTTTGCATAGCTAATCTATTTTTCTCCACCTCTTTCTCTAACATTCGCATCTTTTCCTCCAACCTTTTCGTAAGAGCCTTCACCTCTGTGCATAAAATTTGCGTACAATTTAATAATGCGAAAAGAAAAAGTCTAATATTAAAAAATTGAATATGTGAAGTCAACTATTTTAAATGTACCTATTTCTGATACATCTGGTTCCACCGTATCAAAATCCCAAGCTTGCAATGCATTATTTAATAATTGATTGCGACGAACCAGTCTTCTCTCATGATCTTTCACCTGTTGTTTTAATGTACCTACAGTTTCCCTTCGTGTCGCTAAAATATTTGAAATCCTATTCCCTTTCTCAGAGATACCTTTGACCTCAGCTTCATTCTGTGAACAGAAAATTACAATTTATTAGATTATTATGATAGTATTATATTGTTTTATATTATATGACATTAATATTTATTACAGTAAATATTATAATACATTGTATATAAAGATATTGTTGCAATATTTTTTGTACCTCTGCTATTTCATTATTTTTATCCTTCAATACAGTTTCATAGGATTCTATGCGTGTATTTAATTCCTCTGTTGTTTCCTCAAAGATATTTTTTATATTTTCCTTAAGTTTTGTGTATCGATCTCTGTGCATACTGTATTCCATCTTCTTTTTCTCTGGAAAGAAAGAAAATATTTCTTTCCTTTTTCTATATTTAATAAATTTTTGTTCAATTTACCTTCTTCAATCTGGACATTGTTATATTCTGTATGAGATTGCTGGACTTCTTCAATCTTCTGCTTCACAGGTTCAAGCTGTTTATTGATTTCACTTACTTTTTCCTTTGTAGCATCCAATCTCTTCTTATGCTCCTTGAGCTTATTCTCTTTACCCTCAACTTCGGATACAAGTACTTTGTAAGTTTGTTTTTCCGCATTTAAAGTTTTAATATCACCTTGTAATTCTTTTTGAAGCTTCAAAATAGCTTCCAAAGCTTTGTTAAATCTTGCACTGTCAAATATTTCATCAAATCTTTCCTTCAACACTTTCCCACTGTCAAATGGCCAGTTAAGCTCATCTTGATGGCAAAATATGACATAATTCAAAATCGATTTTGAAACACCCAATGCTATGTTGATCTCAGTATCAATGTTAGCACATCGACCTGTTATTGATGTTTTCTATAACAGAGAAATAAAATGATTGAAATAAAAGAAATCAGTAAGATCTATAAAATTAAATAAAAAATATATTCTGAAAGATACCTGTTGTTTATCTCTGCTATATCTGGTTATAGTGCTATCGAGAGTCTTAAATTTTCCATTTTCTCCTTTTGATAACTCGATTATTCTAGATACTTGGTAACTTTCACCCTTAGAATCAATTATTTCAGCTTTGACAACACCTCTTACCTACAACAATAAATCTGATCTTGTTCTCAACATCCTTTAGAACATTTAAATAGAAAGGAAACTTGATGTGATCACGAGTGAAACAAAGTATCTGAAAGCTGATTTAAGCCAAACAATTGAAGATTTATTTTTTTAAATTTTGTTGTAATAATGTTACTCGTTCAATCTAAATTTTGATACAATTTACACGAGTAGATGTCGCAGATGCAAGAGAGACAAAGATATAAAAAAAACACAGAAACGTAATAAATATAATTGCTGTCGTACCGTGCTGGTTGTCGCTAGTATGGGATCGTACACAAAGTTTCTTCCCGCAGTGCCTGGTCTGTCACCTGTTGGTGGGAAACTGCCGGTTGTCGCAAATTTCAGTGCCTCGATGATGGTGGTTTTCCCGGTGCCATTCGCGCCCAAGATGAGCGTGAGCGGACAAGAGAAGCGTATCAATGCGTCCTCACTGTCGTCGCCGAAATTGCGAATGCCACGAAGCGATAGTCTCCGTACTTTGGACATGTTGTTGGGTCCGATCTGGGTCCGATCGAGCGATCAGCTTGATTATCGGCCACACCCCGAGATCCCTCGTCGAAACGTCTTACGACGATCAATTACTCGTCTCTAGGTGATTAGAACCGACGTTCTTTCGAACAGAGAAACGGTTGATGACTCACAAATGAAATGGTTTGAAGGTGTTTGAAGTGGTTTGAAGGTACTAACCACTAACGATAAAACGCGCCAAATAGATTCAGCGGCGCACTCTCGGCATTACGTCACAGGTAGTGGGGAGAGTTGTACTTGATGCACTCGAGAGTGTATTTCGAAATAACCTAACTGCACTGAAAATCGAGCGCACGTGACAATTCCCCGAAATGTACCCGTTTTTTCTCTTTTTTTTTCCTATTTTTTTCTTCTTCCTTCGTTTCTCTTATCTTCCTACTTCGTTTTTTGCGCAATCGAAAAAGAACGGACCTGACGGCGCAACTACGAACAATTACGTCACTTCCGACCCGGCGTCCTCTGCACGTTCAGCTCGCATTGGCTCATGATCAATGCGTCGTGCCGTTCTGCGTGGTCGTGCAAGTCTCGTGTTTCCGACGAGAAGAATTCGTAGCTTTCAAATTGTCTTTACGAGATGATAGACTTTCGCAGTAATTCGGGAAGGGCCGACGCCGACAATGGGAGATACAACAACACCAATATACCTGGTAAGTTCAGGAATCTCGGGCGAATATTTGTTGGAGCCGCTCCAAACTTTTTCGTCATCCTCGTTTCAATTTTTCTTCTTTTTCTTTTGTAAATAACAGAAAGTATTTTACGACATTGATAAACAGAGCGTCGACTATCATAATTATGTATCTCGTAAAATTGTGTCGTCACGCATGATTATTTGTTCATTTAATTATCGAGATATATAAAAGAATGTTCCTAACCTACTCATTGTGCCAGTGACTCTATAGGTATAGTTTCTTTTTTTAATTATCAGTGACAATTACAACTATGAGAGGATACATTTTGCGTCTATATAAATTGATAATAAATGAAGAGAGTTTTAAAATAATTAAAAATAATCCTTGTTACACACATAAAAGATGTATTCAAGAACAGCCTGAACAAATAATGAAGCGTTGATGAATTACAAACGAATTACGAGCAATAAAGAAATTTACTTGGTATTCTGTGATTTTTTAGGTATTAAGACACTTTAATTTTGTTTTTTAGTCACTTCGCAACAAGGTTTAGCCTCACTCAGCCCATATTTAAATTTTGATCCATCGTATCTTCCTGTTACTCAGCCAGAGTTTATATTTCCTGATGGTGCTGTAAAGCAACGGGGCCGTTTTGAGTTAGCCTTCAGTCAAATCGGAGCTGCATGCATAGCGGGCGCAGGAATCGGTGGCGCGTCGGGTTTGTATAGAGGTGTTAAGGCAACATCTATTGCCGGCGAGACTGGCAAACTCAGAAGAACACAGTGCGTTTTTATTATTTGCATACTCTTTGTTTGATACCTGAAAAGTTGTACATATATATATGTATCTTTTCTTTTTAGATTGATTAATTATGTCATGAAGGGTGGTGCCAGTATGGCGAATTCACTGGGTGTGATGATGATAATGTATACCTGTGCTGGAATAGGTCTGACTTGGCTCAGAGGAACCGATGACAGTATAAATACAGTAGCTGCAGCTGCCACGAGTGCTACTGTATTTAGATCACCTGGTATGAAGTATAATCTACATATATATATATATATATATATATATATATATATATTAGCAAAATTATTAGTATATATTTATTATTAGCAAATTTTTTGTATATTTTTTATTTCTATTGATATTAGTTATATTAGTTATTACAAGAAAGCAATGTGTTAAATGTTAGCTGGAATCAGAAAAGCTGGTATCGCAGGAGCTATTGCGGCGGGGGTTGCTGTGATGTACTGCGCTTGGAATAATGGAGGCTTGTCGTTGCATCGTGTAAACAGATGGAAACATGCGGCGTAAGAGTGTGTACATGTTTTAGTAAAGGGTTTAGCTAAATTATAGTTACATCGAAAGTTTTTGCCATATATTTTATTGTTATTACTGCAACGATCCATTGTACGGACAGCAGTGTTATAATGTTGAAAAAATTAAAGGTTCCACAAGTTTATAAGCTACATTTATATATGTACAAAGTACAATATAAGAGCACATATTAAAAATATGTACATATTAAAAATATGTACATATTAAAAATGATTACGTTATTAAAAGTATATTATGACTTAATGTAAAATTGTACAGAAAGATATAATTTACAAAATTCTTTTTTATTAAACTTAAATAGATAATGCAATATAAAATTGATTCAAATTTTGTGTAGAATTTGTTAGAAATTTACTTCTATTAATGCCAGTGTCTTCTCTGTAGAATTTTATAATTTTAATATATATATATATATATTTTTTTTTCATATATGCATATATTTAAATATATATTTATATTATATGTATATTTACATATAATATATATATATATATATATATATATATATATATATATATATATATATTACATATATATATATATATATATATATATATATATATATATATATATATATATATATATATAGCGTAAAAATCATGTAAACAGAGACTTATTGAATTTAAAAAATATGTATCTATTAAAATTTAAATATTTAAAATTTAATGTGTTATATGTATTAAGGTCAACAAAAGATTATAGAACTATAAAACAATTTAAATAAATTGATTGAATCAGAATATTATTACTAATTTGACATTTCTTCAGTGCATCCATGTTAAATCTACAATTTTAATTATTTATAATAATTTTATTTTATAAATAAATGAATCTCGTTGATCAAGATAACAGTTATCACACATAACAATATTTTTTACGCAATAAAAATATTGCATGAAAAATATGTATAATACATTAAATTATTAATAGTAAAGTGACGTGACATTAAAAAATTTTACTTGTTAAAAATTTAGAGAAATTATTTTTCTCTGTTTTGTTTTAATTAGCCAATTTTTGGCCAAATAAATTATTTTCCAGAATAATAAACTGAGTCCAATTTTCTATTTTTGTTAATTATTTTAATTGTGTTATATAAATTAGGCATAAAAGTATATAAGAATTATGAATAATGTGGCAAAATGTAGAAAAAGCCATGAGTCAAGTAAATATTCTAATGTAATTTCTTGTTTTTTTCTCTTTGCAGATTGTTATAACAAATTGACGTCTATACTGTAAAAAAATCTCTGGTGCGTTTTCATACCATCATGTTACCTTGTACATAGAAAAACTACTTACGTATGACACAAATAAATTATTGAAGGGATGCTAGAACAAATAAATAATTAAAACCAACAGAGTGCGTACTTTCAAATAAACGGGCTGACGTAACATGTGCGTATATTTACGATTTAACATTGTATATATATGTATCTAATAATAGTAAATCTTACTTGTAAATGCAAATATATTATAAATACCAAATATATGCACGCTTTTGCGAGATCGATGGCAGTTTTACTTACACGGACAACGCATTATTGCCAGAAAGGCATTAATCTTATCGAGGTTTATCTCACTATCGGGTCTCGCGCATGGGAAAATGGGGATTTCTCACTGATCACAGCGTATTCAGCCGCGTATACGCGCATATGTATCGAGCAAATTGGAATTTCTACAGTGGTTGAAGAAATGAAAAAGCATTCAAATATTTACTAATAGGACAGAATTAGAGAAAACTGTGTTGTTAGTATAAATGGTGTACCATTTTTACATTTAAACGTATGAGGAATAAAGTGTTACATCACCTATTGATAACTGGGGGAAGAAAGCGAGTTTTACGAGTAACTGATATATGTTATACAGGTAAGAAAACGAATACAATTGCAACAGATGCTTTTCTCTATTTGAATGCATGACGCTCTTATCTATATTGCAAACACACATTTATCAATTTCAATGCAGCTGGCAACATACAAGTATTTAGAGCTTTCTAGATAATCGTTATATACGCGTGATTCATTTTACACATAATTATTTCCTTATTTTAAAGGTGAGATAAGTATCTGAAGATTAAGCGAAAGATTTTTTAGATTAAAAAAGACGCTCAGCATTTACCTCGCATATACATATACATTGAGATAAAAGTTTCTTTATTTGCAGAAAGAAGTGTGCGTAATTTCAGCGATGATTTATTGAAAAATCACAATAATCAGTTAGTTAATGAATTAATTATCTGTGAGAAGAGAAAGATGTTGCTCGTCGCGCAGATGTGGCAATAGGAGGCTGAGCTCATACGGAGTCAATATTTGACCCGCGCGGGATCCACGACCGTTGTCGAACGTCGTATGGCCATGATGATGAGAGCATATTTACGAAAATGTGCGGCTTATTTAAACAAGAACCCACGTGCACGTAAATTCTTGCGTATACAACGCGTTATTGCAACGCGAAGCGCAAGAAACCCGGCAAAAGTAGTCACTTCGGATTCTTCGACGCCGATGGACGTGATTCGGCGAGATTTGAGGAGAACAGTTAAGTTTCGTTGTTAAAAATCACGATTGCCGAAGCTTCCTAACTCTAACAAATTTTTTTTATGTCGATCTCTATTCACTGATCATCTGTTTCTCCGGTGAAAATTTTCTTTTAAATTCATCAGAATTTCTGTATATAATTTTATATTTTAGAAAATTTCTCAGATTTTTTTATACAAATTAAAGCGCTGAGAAAATTATCTTTTCTAAAATTCTTTGTACATGTGTACTCTGAGATATTCTAAGATTTCTCATTTTGTAATTTCCGAAAAAAACTTACAGAATCTAAAAAAAGTTAAATTTTTTTTATATATGTTCATAAATTAAAAATATGAGAAATTCTTAAAGTTATTATGGAATTAATATTAGCATTTTTTTCACCAGAATTATCATCAAAAACGAATTTTGGAAAAAAAAGAAATTAAATATTTTTAATTTTTGGATTTTTCTTAGAAATTTGAATATAAATAACGTGTGTACACTAATGTCGATTAAGAGCCGACACCACCTATATACTTAAATTAATTAATCAATTAGACAAAGCAAATATAAATATTTCGACCCTTTTAGGTCTATTCAATACATAATTACTCAAATAGCGATTACATAATGTGATCATTTACATTTACTTTGACTAATTAATTAATAAAATTTAAGTATACATGTTCACCCTGCAGTGTCAGTTCTTAATTGGTATCTATTATTGTGGACACAATTTATTATATTATATTCTTTGAAGCTTAAATCTATTTATATTATTTTAAATATAAATATCGCATTGTTTATAGTTTTATAAGAGCATGATTTGAAAGAATTTCTACACGTTTCAAATTTTGAAAAAAAAAATTGAAAAATCTTTTTATTATACTTTCTTCTTCATTAAAAATTTACAAGACTGTCACAATACTCTTTTCAACTCGCCTTTTCAACTCGCACGTTTATTACATACCATCTGCGTCGTATTCTACAACATTGTTGAGAAGGCAGGTAATGCTAATTAACCCTAATTAACACCTCCGAGTCTAGCAGCAACTAGAATTAGCTAGATAGAGTGAGAAGAGTTTTATTATCTTCGATCGACGCCAATCAACACGAGTGCGGTCGGCCATTTGTAGTCTTTAGTCTGTTATCGTCGATCCTCGCAGGTGCACACGCACATTCGGATTGTGCCGTGAGTGTTCTATCGTTCACACGTTAAGTCCCACCACTTGTTTACTCAAGTTTGATTAATAGCTCAACATGGTGCACCTCCCAAGCTTCGTCAGCCTCTTATCATAACAGCTCGCGTCGAGAACTGGGGCAACGAATGTTCTCTTGTTAAGTAACGTGTTTTTTACTTTAATCTTTTAAATTTTCAATAACTCGAGTTTTCTTTCAACGTTTGTTGTAAATTGTGCTTCTTGCAATATCCCCTCATAGAATAAAGCATACAAAAATAAAGCAAATTTATATTTGGGATTTAAATTCAACACATGTTGCCAGTTCGTAAACCACATCTCTTCTTACCAGCTTCAATGACATTGATTTTAACTCTCTCGCTTTTAACTTTAATTTTCTTTAATTGATTCTCTGTTTCCTTTTAGATTCATTATATTTTTAATATGGGCAGTGTTGGATAATTAAGTCGATTATCGCCAAGCGTCAATCAGTTTGTGTAAGACCGGATTATCTTCAGTCTGACAGTGAAGATACTATTGTACAAAAGCAGAATACAGAAGGTACCATTGAATTACAAAATTACACATTATATTAGCATATTTGTACAAAGGATAATAGATCTTTGATCGACCAATATTATTGTGAAAAAGTGAAAAACATTATTAATAGATATACTGATTCAACGTTTAAAGACAATATTAATTTTGTTTAATTTTACATTGTGAAATCTACGGTGAAGACACCGACGTCCATGATCGAAAACGGATCTCCACCGGATATGCGAAGCTGAGTGTACGCGCGATAGGAATAGATGAAATTGAGAGGCTTAATCCGCCGAAAATAGATCTGTCGAACATGGGGAAACAGTTTTTCTAAAATATTTATACCGTTCTCAAGCTGTTTCATTTTACAATCCTACGCGAATCTTCGCGCCATCCGTTTCATGTTTATGTGCACTGATAAATCGCGCCATTCCAGGACCTCAACGAACTCGAAAAGCAATTAAACGGAGAGATTAAATAAAGTTGAGCATAAAAACAAGAATCAAGATTATCATTTGTCGAATCTCCTTGAAATTAGAACTTTTCGAGACCTTTTGAAGGTCGCAATTACAATATTAAGATTATTAATTAAAATAATTGATTAATTAAACAGAAAGATTAAAGTTGAACATAAAAGCAAAAATTAATAAGACTAGCTAATATAATCTTATTAATGCTAATTTTATTAATAAGTAAGTATAAATTTATCAAATCGATCTGAAATTAAAATATAGGCCATACTTATTCAGAATTTTTTAAATATAAATATTTTTAATTAAAAACACTAATAATTTTACTTCTTTAATCGTATACAATTATCGATTATAATATTGATATTAATAATCATCATATTTTCGATGCGGTTAATTACCAGACAAAATTACGTTTTCTTTCATAGAAAAAATACACGTATGCATCATTCTTCGTGTTTTAAAATAAAAATTCATTCTAATTCAGGATTAGGATGATATAAAAAAAAAACGATGTTTTTAAGTCTAACAGGCCCATAAATCTGTAGGTAAAAAAACTGGACGGAAATCATGCTCGTAAAATTTATTTTCTCAATCTTCCAGGTGAACTCATCCCACACGTCACATACGAAGCTGTAATCATTAAAATATGAATAGAGGAAGAATTCGCCTTGCATTCCATTTAAGAGAATAAAATGGATATTGAACAATGTAGCTTCTATATTTTTTTAATGAGACGAAAAAGTGGATGCGCATGAAGAATTCTTTTCTAGTCAATTCGGATAGAAGGGACGCGAATTGAGAAGCGACCATGAATTCGAAGCAAGCAGAAACGTGGCTGGCGACATTGTACATCGGATCCATGGTGCTGTCCATCACATCCGTCATATCACTGGTGGTCACATGGCAGCATTGGCTAATGACTTTAGACGGCTGCATCGACGTCGATTGCGGCTGTATACTATACGGTATTAATACGTTTCGCACGTTCCTCGGCGGTGACGAGAAGCTATGCCATTTTGCCGCGTACAGTCTCGTACCCGTCATCGTAATCAGCTTATGTCTCGGTGCCTATCACGGGTACAGGTGTTGCATACACAAAAATCTGGATGAACCACGGCGAATTAATCGTGGACAAGTGTATGATGATGACAGGTGCTTATTCTTCTCATTTACCATCTTATTTAAAAAGCAGATTATTTAAAAAGATTCAGAATTTATATAAAACTTGTTATCTTATATTTAAAAAGGAAAAAGAGAAATAAAATTTTAAATATATTACGTTTCGTTTAATTCACAATGACGTGCATATATTATGTTTCTTTAATTAAATTTTCTTTATAGGAGAAACCTTAATGGACACGTTGTGATGACTGTGAAGAAAAGAGTTGCTTTTAAATTGTGGATGCCTATCGGTTTCCTCGCAGCATTCGTTTGCTGTCTGTCTCTCGCCCACGCGGTCGTGATAACCGACGGTTATTACAAAACTTGCGAACAATACAGACGAAATCTCATTCAACTCCTGAATTCAGGAGGCCGGGAGAATCAAGTAAGACGAGCGCCTCACTTTTCCTTCTAACTTAAATAATTTAATTGGTATATTCCAAAAGAAGAATGCAACTCTTAAAGATCAGAACTATAATCTATTTTAATTTCTATCTTTATAGGCGATTCACAACAGGTTGCCGTGCGGTGCGATTTTCGATTTCATGGATTACGTTCAGCCAGATAGGAATCACTGGAATCGCGGCGAGATGAACACCGCGATCGCGCTTCAACTCGCAATATGCACGAGCTGGTTCAGTTTATTCGCCTGGCTGACCGCGTGCTCGATAAACTTTATTATGGCGAGGAAGAGACAGCGCAATTTAGGAGAAAAATTCTGCTGTTGTTGCTGCTAAGTGTTACCTATAGCGATAAACTTGACAGTATTTATGTAAAATATAATAAGCAAAGATTACCACTAAGGAAGTATGACAGGACACAGTTGTGGTATAATTGACGCTCGTGGTAATAGTATACATTTTATTTATATATTTTATACAGAGATATAGTGTCTTCAATAACTATTTTCTTCATATGCCTAATATCAAAAAATTAAAGACTCATCCGTTCTGCCATGGAAAATAATCGCGTTCATCTCTCATATTCTATATAATCGCATTCTCTTTATACATTTTTACACGGTTTTTATTACTATATTACACATACACATTGTATACACATTGGAACAATATTTTTGATCGTCCTGAGGGTAAAAGTGTTTGCACTGTTAAACTTAGCATAAACGCGTCATTTCTTTTACATTATATCTTTCCAAAATATGATAATTGCGTTGTTGTTACTTATGACAAATAATAAAGAAAAATACTGTAACACCTGTTAGTGCAGGCAGTGACGAAATTCAAATATAACTATTAAAAGTATCTGTAAAACTTTCCAACACACACATTTATTTATCTCCCGTACATGTATACATCAGAAAATGAAGGAAATTTATTTTATCAGAAAATGAAGAATATTTATTTTATCTCCCGTCATGTATACATCAGAAAATGAAGGAAAAGGAAAACTTATAAATCAGCTGTGTAATAAATAATAACATATGAAAATTTAACGGAATGTATCGTATCTATACCACATACGTAAAATCGTAAGAATTTACATAATCAAATTACACTCCTCTTAGGATGTTAAATTAAAAATGCTCGGTATATCTTTTAGCACCTAGCTCACTCTATTTTATACACGGTGTAGAGAATGATGGAGTATATTATTTTAAGGCTTGTGGAATAACAACGGCTCTCCCATATGTTCAACAAAAATACATTGAAATTATAATCTTTCATCAAATTCGTTGAGTCAGTTTGCTGAAATTTAACGTTTAATTTCCTATTTGCATAACTCTTGCTCTTGTTGATGGCGTTAAAAATCACTTTTTAACTCTTCCTATAGATTACATACATCTCACTGTTATATATGTATAGGAACTAAACAGAAAACAATTTCTCAGATACACTATCCCTTAAATATACAAATACAATTGACTCTGTTTATCTTATAATACTATCAGCTTTTATGCTACACAACAACAAAGATTTGCAAGCTTGAATGCTACTCGATAAAGGAAGGCACCTAATCATACAAGCTAATATCTACAAATTATGTTACATTTTTATATATGTATATATGTGTGTTTGTGTGCATAAAAACACATAAATTACAAACATGATTTTCATAATATTGTCACATCTTTTTACATTGAACTAGAATCTGTCTATAGAGTCGATTAAAAAGGCGCAGCATATTAGCAATATAAAATTTGATGCTAAAATTATTTCCGAAGTTATATAAAATGTATTCAAATTTGATTGTTGAAATCGAATAATTCAATACAGATTCTCTCTTTCTCTCTCCCTCACACTGTAAATGTAAGATAGACATTAACACTAATAAGTATTCCTACTAGTACTGACGTACTAAGTACCAGCTGGCATCATGTCTACTTTTCGTACATTTTATTTAACAGTCTCGATCGCAATGAGACATGACAATCGCATTATTCGTTCCCAACATTTGTACCTATGAACAGTAGCGTTGTCGGATTATAAGTAATCACTTAAAAAGAGAGACAATCGTCTTACGCAATGTAAACATTAATCGAGACTGTTAAACAATAAGTCAGTCTTACATGATAAGGCCAATTCTTTAGGCAAGCCTGTTTTTTGTTTCTTTATAACAAATATTATGAATCATTTCAATGCTATTATCTGCGCCTTTGTAACACTAATTTCTGTAAATTTTCATTCATTATGTTATAATCTTGTGTGTGATAAGGAATACTCTGTTATAATCTCTCTTTTCCCAGAGACCATAAATATATATGATAAAAATTTTCTCTTTTTCACCGACGGTAGACTTTGCGACGAATTGCGAGTTACAGATATATATATGTATATAGTACAGATTAACTTTCTTAGAAAAATTGCTTTGTATGAACTAGTAGATTGTACTAGTAGAAATCTACAAATTTTTAAAGTACAAACGTAGTGAAAAGACTTAGCTGCAAAAATAGATGCACGAGCTTTCTCTACTTATTTTTATCATTTTTGGTATCGAGCTGCCAAGTTCCACAACCTGGTTTCATATTAAAACATAAGTTGGGAAGTGTCTCTCTTTCTCTCTCTTTCTTTCTTCTTCAACATTTCAAAAATCAACAATTTTCTTTAAAATGTCTTTTTTCTGTCAATTTCTTATGGCTATCTGTCTTGTTTGTGTAAATCTTCTAAAAATGCAAAAAGTAATTAAAAAGTGGTAGTATATGAATTAATACTTTCCAACATTAATAGTAAATCACGTTTTATACAGACCCATCACTTGTTTGTCAGTTAGGCATGTGTACATATAAATATATTTGCTCATGCTGTATGCCTCCTGATATAAACATATGCAGCTATACTCGCTGCTATCACATCACATTGTCGACGTTTGTGAAAAAAGTGCACGAGCGTCAAAAAGACATTGATCATGTTCGCATAATTTTGTTAATTTAAGAGCAATTTAAGCATTTAAAGAAACAGTTTCTAATGAATATTGTAGCGTTAAATATTTGACTTAATCGTAGAAGAGAAAACTTTGAGTAGAATAATTATTTTTTGCGATCTTCCATAAAAGCTCTACTAAATAAGTTACATTTCTCTAGATTATATTTTTTCACAAACGCACATTCCGAAAAATAATGTAAGACAGGCGTAAGGCTTTATTCAATCGGAATTTCACTCTGACGTATATATTTGCGCGTCTGAAAAGCAAATTGTCTTACACGCAAATATTTTCTGTGTATATACAACCTGTATGTCAACTGATTTCTCAGTATTGGAAATTGTATCATGCCATTTTTGTCGAGATTAATATCTTGCTAACGCTGTTAATATATATGTGTGTGTGTGTGTGTGTGTGTGTGTGTGTATGTGTGCATTCATAAGACACATAATAAAATTCTCAAACCAATGAAATAATTTTGCTTGTTTACCGATATCTCTACAACATACACAAAGAATTAATCGACTATATCATATCGATGCGTTCTATCTGTCGCTAATAAACGGCTTTGTGTCAACTAGCTCCTAACGAAAATCATCTCATTTCAGGTGAACGGATTGCTCCGCCTCTTCAACGAGCCAAATCGCTTCTCCGAGGCCTCGCGGATCACCTCGAAGGGCGCTACTTTCGTCCGTCCCGCTTGTCTCTCCTCGTTCTCGTCGCTGGGAAAATCCTCGAAGCTCATGTTGCTGAAACCAGCGGTCGCCGTTGTGTTTTTCTTGCCCTTCGGCGTTTTTTTATGACTCGTCGATTTTGCCTTATGGGACACTTTGTAGGTCGGTAACACGTCGACGACATCGCCATGGTTCTCGTTGATCAGATGATACTTGGACTTGTCCTTTTTGTTATGCTTCGGCGTATCGTCGTCCGCGACAACCAAAGGCTCAGGCGACATGGGTGATATCATGTCGGACGTAATGTCTACCTTGGAGACGCTATTGACTGCGTGCACAGTGATCCTGGCGGTGTGCGTAGTCGTTTGGATCGTGAAGGCGGACGATGGTTGCGACTGCGATGACGGTGTGGGTGTCAGATGAACGACGTTGTTCTTTGGGGACTGCACGACGCTACTGACCGGTAACGCCGTTGTTAATGCGACATTGTCTATATAATTCGGCGATTGCGACTGCGACAAGGATTGTGACAGCGACAGAGACGTCGGACGTTGCTGCTGCTGTTGTTCGTTGAGCTTCAACGAGGCAAACTCCTCGAATGGGATCGACCCAAAGAGATCCTTGGACAGTTCCGCGCTAATCGCTGGCTCAGAGTTCACCGTCACCATACCGTATTTCGACGTGGACGCGATTGTGTTCGAGTGACTAGTGTAATAATTATCCGGTGTTGCCGTGTTGTGGGATTGCAGCGGGACGCAGTTGGCATAATCGATGTACGAGGAAGGACCCACCGGACTCAGGATCGACATGGGCTGCGTCGGTACAGAGTCAATGTTCGAGAAATTCGACTGAGTGTTGTTGAAGGGATTGGTAAATCCACTCGGGCTGAACGGGGAGGAACCGAAGAGGTCCTTCTCGAGGTTCTCCTCTTCCTCGGCGATGCTGACGTGAGGACTGCTCTTGATCGGTGATGACGTTTGGACGAGATTTGACTGATGGAACGTTGCTGGCTCTTCGTAGATAGTTTTGCTGTTCGCGATTACGAGACTCTTGGGATATTTGCAAGGCATAGCGGCGGACTTGGCCGGAGGTGCGGCTTTACTCTCCACGACGTCCACGAACACTTCCGTCGGTATGGGTGAGTTAGAGATCGGTGTTACCAGATTCGAATTGTGAGGCGAGTTTCTTGCGCTACCGCCCAGATCGACGTTCCTGGGTTCGCTTTCGCGACTGTCGCTGCTCTTCCGCGAACTGCTGGACCGCGGAAAAGGAGCCAGGGCGAACACATCGTCCTCAACCTTCCAGATTCCGTTGTTGAGCGACTTGGACTTGTCGTTGTCATCGGACGAGCTGTCGCCGTTATTGAACAGCAACGGCTTCGAGCCATACTGATGTCGCACGAAGGGATCGCCGTGTGACTGCTCCGGCTTAGACTCAGGATCTAGCTCATCATCCAGCAACAGCGGCTTCTCGCCGTACTGGTGGCCGACGATCGGGTCCGCGTCGATCGTCGGCAACTGTTGCTCGTGCTGCCGATAGTGATGCTTTCTCGGCCTCTTCATCCTGTAATCATCCTCGTGCGTCGCCACGGATTCGCATTCCGCGTGATACGCAGAGCTGCCGCACGTACGCACGCTCTCGGAGATGGTCTCGTCGTGTTTGCCACGCGCCTTACCGTCCTCGTCCTCGTCGTCGTCGTCGTTCATCTCGCCGTCGTTACCCTCTTCATCGTTCATTGCACGCAGATCGCTAGCCGAGCCGATTGAGTCGTCCGACTCGTATTCCACATTCGCTGCGCTATCCGCGTTGTTGTCGTTATGCTGAGCGGCCACTCTCCTCCTGCGGCTCAGCACGTTCTTCACGCGTCGCCTCTTCGCTTTCCTCGCTCGTTCCTTCGCTTCTTTAGCACCCTTATCACTGTCACTTGACACCTCGTCGGCGTTAAATGCTAATTTCTCGTATTTGGAACGATCTTCCGCTGGTGCGCGAACAAACGGCGGCGAAACTGGGCTGGATTCCGTGATTAGAGATGCCTCGTCGTCCACGCCACCGCCGCCGTTACCACCGTGCTCGATCCCGGAATTCCATTGTGCCAAGGGCACCCTTGGTCTACCGTTCGTCGATTTTCCTGCAAAACAGAGCGTCGAGTTACATTAATAAAATTATCAATTGAAAACGTTTTTTATATAGATAAAGTATCTTCTTTAAAAAATTAGACTAATACGTAGAACCTCCTTTATCACTAAAGTGTAATGTACTTACCTATATTTTTTTTTAATTTGCAAAATTTCATCAGAGAAATACGACTCGACAAAGGTCTATGTTATTATCAGTCCCTTCAATTAGCTAAACTTTCTTTTTACACTATGCAGAGTATCCCAAATTTTATAACAAAAACGTTGAAAAATTTAATATAATCTGGACCACTCTGATAATAGGTTTCTTTAAATATTAATACAATAAAATAGCTATTACATATGCATTTTCCTTATAATATAATATAAAAAATTAAATTCGTAATACAATCTTTTTGATTTACTCAACTTTTGCTCTTTTTTGCTCGTATTATTACACTAGTACAAATCATTTCTACAAACTATGTTATATTAGCACAAATTTCCCTTTTAATACTTTTAGATCAATCGTTTAAACCTTCTAAAGATATATAACTGATACGACTAACTTTACGATATAAAGCGTGATATCATTATCTATAGAAGAAAAAAGAATCAGAAAAAAACGGGAAATGTCTGATTAGGTCTGTTGCAAACAGTGCACTTTGCTGAATATGATTGTGCATTTACTGTGTATTGCTGTAATGAGCTTCAGAAAAAAAGATAATGTTAGATTCTTCAACATATGGAGAAAGTAGTACAATATACAATATTGTAGGATAAGCTATTGTTAGTACCGCCACCAATAGGTCTGGAACAGTCCTAATCAGATTTAGAGGATTGAGGATAAGTGTTAAAAAACGCAGTAATGCTCTGAGAGTGACAAGTTCTCTTTAAACCACCACGAGAGAAGGCGCATATCCCCGGCGAACCTTGCGTTAAATTATTTCCCGCACAAAGGACAAAGTATTGCTGCGTTTTCTGCCAGTAACAGTTTAGAAAAAAAAACAAATACTCCGTATGCTAATTTACATTTTATTGCTGCAACATTATTTGTCTTAATACAACGAGAAAGGTATTGTCCGAGACATTTGTCAGCCCCCTATAGTGCTCTCAATTCGCAAAACGATTTTCCTTTCTCTCTCCCTCTCTCTCTTTTTTCATACATTTACGACTTTCGCTATAGATGCCAGTGAAGAGAAGCATGCTTGTATTCGATGTAATGCCGAGTGGACAACGAGTTCTTTTCTTTACACGATATATCGCAACCTTCATTCACCGTAATTATGGTTCTCCGAGATAAAATACATTTATTATAGAGACACTATGGGAGGCAAACAAAGCAGGACAAAATTGATAAAGAAAGATTTCGTAGACAAACGATTTTTTTTAAGTGAAAGAAGGGCTTGTGCCTCCCAAACTCATTAGGTTGTTCCAGACATTGGACAGATAGAGAGTACAATTTCTCGTAAAATTTTTCTCTCACAGAGAAAAACAAGCACATTTATCAATTGTCGTCAATTGTCTCCGCCTTGCCGTACCCTGAAGGATTCATGATACTTACATACGCTCAAGGAAGAATTAATATTACACGGCGGTTCTGGTAATACTACTAGTGCCAGTGAAAAAGAGATATTCTAACTTCGTTGGACTTTTTGCATAAAATTAATTCTCCCTGACATAATTCTTAAAAAAATATCTGTCATTATTATTTTGCTATATAAAAACTTCGTTAGGAGATATAACAGTTTTAACAAGTACATACAATATTAATACCTATGGCACTTGTTACAATACAAGATATGTTATTTGATATAGACATAAACGCATTGGACAGCAAATACGTAAGACGAGTAGGCAAAGTACGTGGTATACACAACACAGATCGTGACTTTTTACATTTTTAAGTAAGATAAGATAATGTAATTTGTTGACGTTATTCTTCAATTATTTCTCTTAGAAGTTGCGGATATTATAGTGCTAAATTACATCATCTTATGCCGAAATTTTGTATACAAAGGCCAAAGAAATACGAATGTAATTAGTTGTACTAAAAAGAGACCCAAATCAATAAATACCGTGTAAAAAAAGCAGTATGACTGAGATACGAATAGAGAGAGAAGAAAAGGGCACAGTCAAGATGAAAAAAATGAGAGGATGAGGAAGAAGAGAGCAAAAAATGAAAATAATCGCTAAGTATTTGCCAGCCACTGTAGTATTACCATCGCACGAAGCAAATACAATCTGGCGATTTTTATATAATAACCCCTTAATGTACATCTGTATGTATATATTCACGCATCGCGCAGAGAATCATTATTCTGTGGGAAGGAAAGGATTCGTGCTGATATCTTCACACACAAAAATAAATCTTCGTATTCGACAATATATTCCGAAATGAACGATCTTTTCAGTCCCACTATTCTTCCGCGTTAATACGCATTACGTATAACACTCTCGGAAATACTTGAAACCTATTCTTCCCACATTCTTCCTTTGCTATATAATACAATCATTATAACACATAATACGTTTGCACGTATATGTGTATGAGTAGGACAAAATAGTGTACCTAAACTTTTGTATATCACATAATATATAACATAATTTATATATGTATATATATTGCAGTATGTATATATATTGTGTGTATGTGTGTGTTTGTGTATTTATTTATATATATGCATATGTAATATTTATATGTAATTTGTTCCTCCCTTTTATAGATACATCAACTATTCTGCATACAGAAACACTAAAAATAAAAGCTAATTTCGCCTTGTGCACTACATATCATAGGAACATCTATTATAAAGACAAAATCTTTTTTATCCTATAATATGTTCATATTTTCAACAATATTTAATAATTACACTTGTTGTAACATAATCAATATATAGCATATATTTCGCGTCTAATGTTCGATGTGTTATCCTTACGCTGTAACTTACTATTTGAGGTAAGTAGAAGTTAATATGTAATTTACCGGTAATACTCTACCATCCCCTTTCTCATGTAATTGAGCATAACTGAGCAGATTTGCATCACAATCACTTTTTCACAGCAAATTACATTAGCAGATAAACCAATTGTCTGTATCAAAACTGTCAAACAATAACAAAGCATTCTGAGAAACAAGTATAAGAACATAAGAAGAAACAAAAATATTTCATAATTTTATGAATACTTTTAATAAAACTTAAAATGATTAAACAATATAAAATAAACAATTGTGTATGTATATTGTTAAAAATTAAAATTTTAATCACGATAATCTCCCTTTCATAAATGATATTCTTTCAGAAGAATAATTTGTGCATTACGTTTCTATCAATTATTTATCCTATTATGCTTAAAAGATAAGATTTATTCAAAATAATGAGAGCACATGAGTTTTTTTTTAAATTAGTTAACTAAGGCATTTTTTCGTTTCCATTTACATGAGTGACGTTTCATTTTAGTAGCTTATCACACGTCTTTGGTAAATTAGACGGTGGAGACATCCATTCTTTTATTTATATAAATAAACATTTGTAAAAAAAACATTAGTTTTTTCAGTTAAATTTAATAAAATAGTGCAACAATATGATTAATATAATATTATTACACAATAATTCATTATGTATTATATCACAAATCAAGTTTTTTTCACATACTATACTAATTAAAAATTGAGAGAGAACATTTATTTTATATATTATTTTGAAACGTTATTTCTTTCACCACATTCAAATTCTATTAATGAAAATTAAGATTTATGTACATGGAAGTGCAGAAAAGCATTGCATGCTGGTAATCATTATTTCAGCATTTATCTACATCTATTGTCCATAAATATTTTGTATAAATACATTGCTATTTATAGATGATCTTGTTCAATGATCACTTCAATTATGAGCAATGTAAAAATAAAAAATATAAATTCAAACAAATAAAAATAGAAAAAAAGAACAATTATAATAGATATTTTCTAACTACAGGGATAAAATTTTTCTAATTTTAGATAAATTGTTTTTAATTTGTTATTAACCTCACATATGTTATTGTGATTCCAAGGCATAACCTTTTTGTAATTTGTGTTGAACATGTCATGACCTTTAATATATAATGATCTGTCAATTGCACATGTAAAATTAGACTAAAAAAATTAAACTAAAAACATAGATACTTTTACGTAATTGAAATAAAAATAATTAGATCTACTTAATTCTTTTACCGAACGAAATTGTGATGTTATGAAATTGTGATAAATTCATAATTATAACATATGTAATATTTATCTAAAAGTTTTCTTCATATTTATATATGTATATAAAGCTAAAATATGAAATTTTGGAAATAGTCTTAGTTGTATAACAAGATTATTACTTTAGTACTTTGTTCTTATAAAGTAATTCAACAGTTAAGTTAAATATTACAAAATATTCAAAAATTAAACTGCTTGACTTAGCAGTATCTATATTGTAAACTACATCTATATCATAAACTACATAAAGCTTTATATATCCATTGGTATATATAGAAATAAACGTTAAATTAAATTAATAAAGCTATGTATATTCAACAATATGTATAAAAAAAAAATCTCTTCAACATTTTGAATGAATAGTTCTTCAGAACTTATTATTTGATAAACTAAGTATCAAATTTTGTAAATGCTTGATATACTTGAAATACAACTGAGACTGAGCGAAAACGACGAAAGACAATAGTTGCAACTACAGCTTAAAATGTATAGTGATGATAACAAAAGTAAGAAACCAAGTATCAAGACAGCAAGCGAATGGCTTTCCCAACCAAGTATAGATTAATAGATTAATATAGGAACGAGTGGAAGAGAGAGATGATGAAGGACAGTGTAAGAAGGATATTATGCATTACCTCCAGCAATAGCAGCAGTCTTTGACCCAATTTTATTCTTCTTCCCTGCTAAGAAAGAATCGAAACATTAATAAGTATTTTAGACTTATAACAAAATATATGTTTGTATTACTTTTTGTGACTAATATAAAATTTTAACAAAATCTTACTTGGCAGGCTAAAGGGTGCAGATTCAAAAGGATCTTCTGGTAATTCTGTATACGTCATTACAAGGCTTTCGCGACTTTTCACCCCACTGATACTGGTATTGCTTCCTCTTCTTATCTTGTCAAATTCAGCACCGAAGATATGATCTTCCGTTAACTGATTAAAAGGTTGTACATCCTCAAACGGATTCCACGCCGCTACATCCGCACTTAACGATCTCGCTTCCGATCCCATTAAGTTTGAAAGTTCGCCCTGATAAAAATGTAGGCAAGTTTTTTTTTAAGTATTAATCGTTTTTATACTTTTAATTTCAGTAGTTATTTGAAGATGAGAGTATCATTAATGATAGTGCAGTGCATAAAATAATAATATACTAATATAAACATATAAAAAGGCAAGATTTTAAATAAGTAAGAATAAAATCAAATCTCGTATTTCATTTAATCTACGCGGTAGTCAAAGAAATTTTATTTTATTTGTGTTACAAATAATTTTTCGATATTTATAAAAGGATTTTATTATCTTTTCGTGTATAATATTAGATATAATTTTAAAGTAAACCTTCAAATTAAATACAGAACAGATCTTCCCAATAATATAAAACACGATTCGTAATTTGTAAGCGGATCAACAAAAATAACCGTTTAACAAAAATAAACATAAAATTGTGCGCATCGTGTACTTACAACACGTACATGCGAGGCACTAGTTGCTATACAAGGCCTTGTATCACTTGGAAGTTCTGGTGGCGTGGTCGTATCATCGACACGCGGCTTGACCGAAGCCTCATATGGCGCTAAGAATTGAGTGGTTTCCGTTGCAAACGCTCTGTAAACAACGAAATGATCACTGTAATATACATAAAAGTAAATTTTTAACGCAAAGAAAGAGCCCAATCTCTCAAAATTATACATGTCAGCACTAATTTAAAGAAATTTACCGAATATTTCGTAAGTATCAACTTTGCAAATTTTTTTTTCACAAAAACCTGAGAGAGAAAAATAATGCAAATAAAAGAAATAAATTTAAATAGCAAAATAAGCTTACTTGTTAAAAGCACTCGTGTCACTGACGTTCCTCCTGTGACGTGACGACGACAATGTCGGACTGTCAGGCGGAGATATGCTCGAACTTATATTTTGACTCAAACTCTCCGTTTTATTAACTGGTTTTGGTAAAGCCGTTGGCGTCACCGTCGACGGAGTCGTCATGTTAGACCCCGTCGGAAGTGACAATTTCGATGGTAAGGAAGTCACTGGAGGATACTTGGATGATGACGGATAATTAGGATTGGACAGTTTTGGAAGGATCTTGCTGGGTTTAGGTGCAACGGGAGGTGGTATCTTGGCAGGTGGCGGCATCGCTCTTGTGTCATCCTTGAACGGATCCGGATACCCTGTAAAATGTAACAATGTAAAAAAAACCACTAGATCGCTTTTAAATGTTTCGCTTCTGCTCCGTGAAACTTGAGCACATTATTTTTTAGAAATTACCTGACGCCGGAAATAATGCCTCTAAATTCTTTTCGTTTACGTTCGTTGTAGCTCTCGTAGCATCATGCTGCCTCGAATCGAAGTAAAACGCATTTTTATCTTGAACAGTGACAGGTGACTGTTGAGTCAGAGGAGAGTGACTGATCATTGGGCTCTGTGATTGACCATACTGCGACGGTTGTCCCTGCGACTGGCCGAAAGGAACACTTTGACTGCAAACTTGCGGCGATACCTAATAGGACGAAATAATTACATTAATTAAATATTTGCTGAAAATATTTATTTTTTATATTTCAGATATCGAATGTACTTGCGGTTTATTAGCCTTACTTGAACATAAGAGATAGAATTTGCCGGCGTAGTTTGGGGTGTCTGATTTCCTTGGCCTGATATTTGTCCCACAATTTGACCACTTAAACTGATCGGTCCTGTACTAACAGCCTGTCCTTTCGGTCTTTGCCTCGGCGTCACGGACGTGCCTTCGACCGTCGTCGCTATAGGCGTGGGTTTAGGTGTTTTTACAGATGCCGCCCTTTTAATATTCTCGGATTCCATAGGAGGGCATGGTAATGACTCTACTGTTGGAGTTGGGACTTTCTATAAAGATAAATTCTATGAGAATAAATTTGAGAGAACAAAGTTATGTAAAACAATAAGAGACCTATTTGATATAAATTTGCCATAATATCAGTACATCACTTGTATATTACAACAACATACATGTAAATTTTGCACAGGACACTCTTTGCCTTGAATTTGAAAGGCAACTGCGGAAACTTGGTAAATGTCAGGGCGTATATCAGGATCTGGCTCAAGCATGTACCGAATTAAACAATGGAGAGCTTTACTATATCTGGAACATGAAAATATTTTATATATATAATTTACTTAACTACTTAACATTAGAAATATTAATATTTTTTACTAAAAAGACCAAACGAGTCAAAATAAGGAATGTAATAAAAATCAAATATTTTATCAGAAATAATTTAAAGGAAATAAGTGATAAAAATTCAGAAAATTTCAAAATTTTATTTCTTTTAATCAAAAAATACTTAATTTAATATAAAATTTAATCTAACTTATAAAAATTTTATGATCGCTCGGTACTTCTAGTGTTAACACATATATACATAGTAATTCATTTTATTTTCTATCTTTTCAGTTGTTCGTTAAATTAGTGGCAATTTGTGTCAGCTAAGTAGATTTTTACATACTTCGAGTTATCCGGTATAGTAAAATTTCCAGATTGTATAGCAAGCGTGCTTTCACCAAACGGTAGTGTGAAAAAGCAAAGTTTATACAACAGACATCCTAAAGCCTGAAAAACAAGAATTCTGTGTAAAAAAACTTGCAATGTTGGTAAGATTTTTAAATTTTATTCGTACATTACAATCGTATAATATAATTGTGCAATGCATATAAATGTAAGTAATATACATTACCCAAACATCTGCTTTCGTAGTAATAGGTTTTCCACAATACATGTCAACCATTTCAGGTGCTCTGTAGCTTAAAGTAGTATATTTCTTTATTTCCTCCTCGACTACCGCGGCGCCGTGGACGCTGGGATTGAGAACTTTTCCCGTTGCGGATCCAAAATCGCATAGAACGTAATGTCCGCTGTCAGCGAGCAATATATTTTCCACCTATCACAAGACAATTAAATGTAGCACGAGATATTTCTAACATGACGTTACATAATGTCCATTAAGTAGTTCACCTTGAGATCTCTATGAATTATGGGAGTTTGACAATGATGCAATCTTGATACAGCTTCACAAACGTCACAAAAAATTTGTATAACTTCTGATTCACTGAAACCTGTTTGCAATCTAGAAATAAAAAATTAATGTTTGCCTAATGTTTGCCATAAATTTTCACAACATTAGACAATTGATAGAGAATAGATAATTAATTGATAATATTTTAACAATTAAATAGAAATGTGATAAATAAAATGTATACATATATATATTTTTTCTATAAACTTGTCTAAATATTATTAAAAATAAAAACAAATGTGATAGAAAGAGTTATTATGTATTACTAACCTGGTATTCATCATTTGGAGAACTTGAGATTTACAGTAAGGCATTAAAAGCAGAAGTTCATGTATTCCTCCGGTGGTGCGATTTATGCTACTATCTACATATCCTATAATATTTTTATGACCGCTCAAATTTTTCTGTAAACAGAAGTAAGTTCAGTCTTTTATTTACTAAATCAAAATATTATGTTTCTATAAAAGAAAGAAATTGACTATTATTATTATTATCACTAATTAGCACCTTATTATCCAAGAGAGTACTCACAGCAATTTGTATTTCTCTCTTGCACACGCCGAGATCATGTTCATTATTGACATACATCCGTTTAAGCGCATATCGTCCACCCGAGGCTTTGACCAAAAATACAATCGCAAATCCTCCTGTAAAATAAAGACTATATGAAACAAATACACAACAAAAGGAAAGAGAAAAAAGAAATGTAAATGTTCATTATTTAATTATAATTGTATACATATTCCAATTAGATTAAAGACAGCAAATTATAATAATCAGAACAAAAAAAACATCTAAGTTATGGTAGACCACATTGCGTATTGTAACTCGATACAGATACAATTACATGTGTGGTAATAAAAGATATGATATATTTCAACTCGCGTTTTATCTCAGAGTAAATTTACTGATTAGACAATCAATATCTGTTTGCCAGCTCCAGGATACATCGACATGTAATAATAAAAATCTATTATCTGGTATTCCATGATGTGGTGCGACTATGTCAGAAGATTTTTCGCAAATCTCATGACGTCAACTGTCCAGAGAAATAATCCACCGCTTATCCCGGAGCGACAAAACTGACACGTTCTTTGTAAGTGCAAATTTGTCAACGGCGTGAAATGCGCACTTCACAATCGACGTTTCAAGATCGACGCTTCCTGAGAACTAATGAGCATAACGATCGCTCATCGGCAAAATATCTCAGAATTTCTCGAGGGAATCTCGAACAGCGTTAATCGTCCAAAAGTTAATCGATTGTTTATGCCGCGGCGCGACGGAACAGACGTTCCTCGAAACCGTCGACCCTGTGAAACGCGCACTTGGCAAAACTCCGGGCGCTAACGAGCTTAATGACATCTACATCGAACACCCGCCCCGGATGCGGGGAAGGCAGATCGGTGCGGCTCGTCGCTTATCAGTACTCACGAGGACGAGAGAAGAGAAAAAAGCGGGACTGCTGGTGAGGCAGGGAGAGCGGGCAAGGTTGCATGTGCCATGTAAAATAGAGCGGAGCAACGAGGGGGGTTCGCACTCGCACACGTCGCAGCGGAGCAACCGGAGGCTGAAACAGGAGCACGAGAGCAGGAACGAGGGAAGTGTGACGCCGTTAGGTGGTGGTGGTGGTGGTGATGGTGATAGTAGTGGTCGTCGGTCGGAGAGAGAGAGAGAGAAAGAGAGAATCGGCCAGCGTACCTTCCGCCAGGACCTCCTCGACGGTGACCGTGTGACGGCCCACGACGAACACTTTCCCCAAGTAGCTGTTGGGCTCCTTCGACGTGTTGTCGATCTTGGAGAATAGCTTCTTCATGCTGGCGCGCTTCGTCCTCGTCGCCGACGTCGATTTGACATAGGGCCCTCTCGCGCGCTGCTGGCCGCTGCGCTCCGCTCCGCCGATTCCGCCGATCACCGCCCCCGGAACGGCACGGCACGGCGCGGTACGATACGGTACGACGACGGCACGGTGATCTGGCGCGGCGCTCTCTCGCGCGGCTGGACCTCTCCTCCTTCTCCTTCTCCGTCGCCGCCGCCGCCGCCGCCGCCGCCGCCGCCGCCACTAGCAGGGAGAGAGAGACAGAGAGAGAGAAAAAGAGCACTGAGCGCGGCGAAAGAGAAAGAGAGAAAGAGAGAGTGAGGGAGAAAGAGATGTTTCCCAATTCCCGATCTTCCGCGACGATGGGTATGTTGCCCGGCAACGGCGGCCTCCTCTTCGCGTGTCGAATCGACGGCACGGGTACACCTCAACCGGTGGACGCCGCCACGACGATGGTGCTCATGATAACGGTCGTCAACGTATCACACATCACTCCACATCACTCCGCCACCGCTCCACGGTCGACATATTCGGGCCGCGGGCCGACTGCGCAGCCGCGCCTCCGCAACGGCGACGTCGGAAACATATGTGCGCTACTTCCGGCCGAATGTCAAAACCGTCCGTTGGTCGACGCGCCGGCTACCGTGGCGCCGCCGTCGCCACGCCGTCGTATTCGCGCGCGCGCGCGCGGAAAAATTCACCTTTCAGCGGACGAAGAGAATTATATTTCCTCCCGCTGACGTCGAGCTCGAGAACGAGAGAATCTGTTTCTCTTGTTCCGTCGATCGTCTTGTCCCTCGATTCTCCTCGTTCTTTCCGCGGAGTTCCCTTGAAAATGCCGCTGCCGCGCCGGTACGAACAATGTTTCTGGAGTTACGTCACACCGCGACCACGTGACCGAGCTCGCTCGTGTTTGTATGGAGCTGCGACGCAGAACGCGCTCTCGTCCTCGTTTGGGATCCCCCGAGTCTCGAGAGGGTTCCCTCCTCGGCCGCCTCCCACGCCGACGGCGACTCGAGTGCCACTCGTTCTTTTCTCACATCAACACCCACGTAATTGAGAAGAATACTTTACAGGTTGCGATGTGTCGGAACGACCGAATCAACGCTATTTCAATGTAAAAAAAATCATATTAAATGTTGCTTTAAGTTGTTAAAACTTTACAACGAAGACTGCGGCGAACGTTGAATTAGCATTCGGATGAATATTCATTCGCGTCTTGATTTCCATAGACTGGAGGAAGGTCTGGAACAGAATAGACGACAACCGGTCGGCCTGTGTCAGCCGCGCGACGCGACGTGAGGAGCGCGCGACGAGAAGGCCAGCGTTGGCCAGCGTCTTTCGTTGACACGTACGATCCGGGTTTCCGCGTTCTGTTCACTTCAATATTTCCCGGCTGTCTGGGCTGTCTGTCTTACCGGCACAAACGCTTACACTTTGCCGCGGCAAGTAGGTTGACTGAGGGGAGCTGAGAGGAGCGAGAACCGGAACGCGCGCGGCGTCTGCTGTCTGCTGTACCTGCGCCGCTCTGCGTGCGCGCGATCTACTACCTCTCATCTCTCATAAGCAACGACGGACGTCAACGGACGTACCGCTTTGTCGTCGATCGCATCTCGCAGTTGCGGAAGGAATACAACGGATAATACTTCCAAAGGGGTGTTTATCAAGGAGGAAGGGAAAAAGGGACTTAAATTCTGCCTCAGCAATTCGAAACTGCAAACGTGAAAGAAGCGAAGGAGCTTGATCGTTGATCGTGCGGGGTTCCAAGACCTCGATTGACAGCATTATGCTGCTTTTTTTACATGATAAACAAAGTTATTTTCCAAGAACCAACTGCTCTGTACCGTATCGAGCTACGTAAGTTCGCCCTTTAATTAGATTAGATGATATACCATGTATCATATTCCCAGTCGCCACAATTTGTAACTGCTGTATAATTTAGGAATAGTACTTTATGTAACAAATATTTCATGACATTTACATCATAATTACTTGTATCTTTTGCTTTCTTTTGTGCAATATGAACATTCAAATGCTACATATTATTCGCATAACAAGTACGTGATGCTTTAGTATATAGAATTTAAATGTTGAAACTACACAGACATCATAAGTAGTTAGTCATGCAAGTATCGTTACTTTTAAAAAAGGGTAAAATTGTAATATAATTATATACAACATTGCTGCAACTTCTCCATATCTAAAATGTGTTAATAAAGTTATAGTTATTATATAATGAACATATAACTGTCAAGTGGGTCAATTTTTATTGATAAAATTTGTAATATGAATTTTTATTTCCTACAGTATAGGAGAGACTCGGGGAAGTGTTTTCTTTGTTATGCACATGTAAGACTTGGATTAATAATGGCATCGCATCCAGTAGTGTTCTTTTATTGTCCAACATTGTATAAGAGAACTTTCTAAAGAATTCCAACTTTATTCTTCCAACTTCTCACATCTAATTTTGGGAGTTTCCGCTACGTAAGTTTGCACTTCATTTATCAAATTTTTGTTATTAGTTAAATATATTGTATATCATTTAATTTATTTGCTGCAGTGATTGAGAAGCGTGCATCCTCATTCGTCATGAGCGAATCCGATGACTGCGATCTCCTGGCCGCGGATATCCAGGCTCTGGATGAAGCTTTAGCCTTGGACGTGAAAAGAAAATCTTGGCCAACATATACCGAACAACATTCTGACATCTCGTCGTCGTCGGATCTCGAAAATCCTGAAGATAATGACGATTGTTTCGAGTATCTCTACGCGAATCAGCATATCGACGAATCTCTGAACGCTTATGAGATTAATACAAGGTTGATAACGGGCTTGTCGATAGCCAAAAGGAAATTGACTGTTCTACTGGAAGAATGCGAGCAAAAGATAAAGCTACTAGATGAGAAGATGGCATCCAGGGATACGTCGAGCACAAGTTCGAAATATGCGCTTAGCAATGCCGGTATGCCATACTTCAAAGACAAGGATTATTTCAGTCCTCCCCAGAACTATGATACTAAGATAAAGGAAGCACGCGGTGAGCTGCTCTTCTTGTCTTTAAAAAAGCCGAGCCGCTGGTCAAGAAAAGACAGAGACACACTTAACAATGCTATAAAAAGCCAGGCTTACGAATCTCTGCTGTCCGAAGACTTCAACAAAAATACCAACGCGTCCACATCCAATAATCAGATTAAGAAAATTAAAGTGCTCCCGAAAACTTTAAGAGAGATGGTGGGAGCGATAGGTGAGAAAGAGTTTGATTGGCACAAGATTTCCGCCATGGACTTCGACAATAAGCATTCGCCTGGCGAATGTCGAGCTATGTGGAATGTCTATCTGCATCCCGACATCGAGAAAAATGAATGGACGAGTGCGGAAGATAACAAACTGCTCAAGTGCGCGAAAGAACATAACTATCAAGATTGGGACGCCATTACAAAGAAATTAAACACAAACCGTAGCGCGTACCAATGTTTCATCAGATACAATACCATCAAGAGGGTGCCGTGTTCCGGGCGTATTTGGACCAAGGAGGAGGACAAACATCTCATGAAAATCATGAACGCGATCAAACTCGGGGACTACATTCCCTGGACTGAGATCTCCAATCACATGCGGCACAGGACCAAGCAACAGATCTATGTACGGTGGATGTACAGCCAGGCGCCGCATCTGAAGAAGGGTAGATTCACCAAAGCGGAAACGTCGATTCTCCTGAAAGCGGTGCAGAAATATGGTAGAAACTTCTGCAAAATTTCAAGCCTTGTGATGCCAAATCGTACCTCGGTGCAGCTACAATTGCGTTACGACACTGTAATGACAAATATCAAGAATTCAAATTTGAATCTGTGGACAGTTAACGATGATACGACATTGATTAATTTGCACGCAAAATACAAAAACAATTGGTCCGCGATAGCAACGCATTTTCCCGGCAAATCAAGAACACAAGTGAGACATCGGCATCACGCATTAGCAAAGTACGTTATGAAAGGTGTAAGTCTCGAAAGTATACCCAGACCGCCTCCAACAATTCCCAATAGAAGACTTTTGATGAACAGGAAATTTTTATCCTCGTCAAAATATCGTAATATATTTGTAGCACCCAAAAAGTCAGTGCGAGATACCGTAAGTGTTTATGAGATTCAGTTGAGGTTGTACGAAACTCTCTGTTTTCCACCTTCAATGCCCAACAATTTTGAAAAAGAACCCTACGACATCGAACAGCTTGCGCTTAATACTAAGAAACTACACGACACGTTGAATTTGTTGAACGCCAATCTCAATATTTCGAGTGATTGTTTGAATTATGCACATTTAAATAGCAGAGAGAAACAAATCTTAGATTCCTTAAAAGATTGCATGAACGTAGAAAATAACGGAACGCAAAACAGTGAACTGATAGAACAATTTCGAACGCGGATGTTCGGTAACATCGCGAAAAGTAGTAAGAGTGATTTCTTCATACCGCCACTTCCGTTCAATGGATATGTAAAACTAAAGAAAACTAAAACTCAAAATACATCTACGAATTACGATTTAGATGCTAATGAAGCATTTCTTATTGATATGCCTACAGAATTCTCCAATAGTCCCGGCATACTTGATTTCGTCAGTATTGATGAAGAGATTCAATTTCAAAAATTCAGTCAATTCTTGATAAATGATTATCATAATTGGAACCAGCAAAATGTAAATTTATATAAGTCTTTAAATTGTGTCTTTCTTTTAAAAAAAGAAGAGAGCATTGCAATTGAAACTGTATTAGAAGATAATGAACAAAATATAAATTTAGAAGATTACGAGCAATTGGAGCTAAATAAGTTGACGGAAACTGTCAATATTAATGAACCAAAAGAAGCGGATAGAAGTAATTTAATTCTGCCGAATCGAGCGTCTTTAATGGGTTTGAAAAATCTCTTTGTTTGGAAATTACTGTACGACTATCAAGACGAGACTCGTAAACAAGGCGAATCGATCGCGTCGTGCCATGGTTTTGGAAATGACCTAGCATCAAAACAAACGACGAACTCTCAAGAACCTGTGACAACGAAAAGTGCCGAATATCAATTACTGCGAACTCGCCTATTGCAATTATTTAAACTTCCTATAAGTTTATCGAACACCATACTGCAGACGCAGGGACCAGAAACGATATTTTCGATAAAAGAGAAATCACCCGAACAAAATGTTGATACGAAAAAAAGAAAACTTGAAGACACAGAGCCTGTGCAAAAAAATAAAAAAATTAACTCGAACGTTACGACTGACAATTCATTCTGCTTAGATGTTACGGAAACGGAAAACATTCCTACAACACGTAGATCACTTCGCCAAAGACATAAATTGTCGCAAAATAACGTATAATACATAGTCAATAGACTGGCTAAGTCAATATGGAGATATTTGTAGGAAGCATTAAAGTTTTATTTATCTGCAAACATGACATACATTTTTTTAGTTTATATTTTTGTTTACATTTCCCTTTAAAGTAAATGAGCGTAGAAAAAAAGACTAGTTTTTATTTATTACAAATATAATCTTCTGAAAATTATTTATAAATGTATTACACAACTGTGATAATTAACAATAGCAATACTCTGAAAATATATATGTATACATAGGGTGTCAAATATACAGGATGTCTATAAAGTCTTTAATATCCCCTATATTTCGGAAACGATTAAACTTTAGAAAAATCACGAAATACGTACTCGATCGTTTCGAGAAGTTACTCTTTTAAAATTAAAAAATAGAGTAGTCTCTCAAAATAATCGAATACGTATTTCACGGTTTTCATAATTTTCGAAATATAAAAGAATAAAACGTTGTAGACACTATATATATAATATGTGTATGTGCATGCATAAAGTTACAAACACATGTATCTAATATATTATAAGTAGAATATAAAATTACATTTATAGATTTTTGGAAGGCCATAGAGTGGCTACTAACAAATATTGTTTTAAACAAATGTTTAACGAAATCTATTTAAATAATGTCAAGGAACGTATAATATTTGTAAAAGACATTAGAAAAAATGCAATAGCAACGAGTTATATAAGAAAATATGCTTCATATAAATTGAAAAAATAAGATAGTGCGGTGTATACATATATATATACATATATATATATACACACACCAAAGTGTTTGATTTTTCTTATTTTCATCATAATGAATAACTTTTGTTTTATTATAAGTACTTAATATTCTTAAAACCACACATCGAAATTAATGCTAATGAGCGATACAAAATAGCATGAAATGAAGGAGATCCAATTTTCATATATGCATATATATATATACTGAATATTACAAATCATATCACACTTTTTGTAATAAGTATAAACATAGAATGGAATACAGATTATTAACAGTGTAAATGAGAAATGCAACGTATTTAACATATCCGTTCATCAAATATCAAAAGCTCTAAAAAACCTCATTTATATAAAATAAAATGCCTGTTTCTCTTATGAGTTATCTTAGTAGACTTATATTTAATGCGTTATCATACACGACATAATAGTTAATATTGTCTAACAGAGACCTATTAGGTGAAAGGAAGAAATGCAAATGTTTATTTTACATGCAAAGATTAACCTTGTATCTCTAACAAAGTTGTAAGTCACACTGTATGCAAATAATTCATATTCAGCTGATATATGTATATTTTACAGCTTGCATCTTTGTTAATATTCAATATCTTATAATTTTGTAACTTATTAAGTTTTAATGATTATCGCTCAGAGTAACTATTTCTTTTTCGATGCCGAACTGCTGTAACCTGTTATGATAAGTGCGCAACCGGCCGTAAATACGGCCCATAAAATTAAGCTTGGTTCCACTTCTCTGACCAAAGATCTAAGATAATCCAAAATCAATTTAAGTGGTTTATTTGTGACCTTAAAACCTGGCTTTTCTTGAATTATTTTCATTTTTTTCAAATAATCAATAAGAGGAGGATGATTTTGGCTGTACATTGGGAAATACTCTCCTACTCTTTCTCTGGTCCACCAAGCACGAGTATTCGATCTGTGTGTGTAAGAATATTAAATTGTGTACATTTGAAGCAGATATACTTTTATATCACACTCTTGCAAGAAGCAACACAAAATTCAAAATTTTTAGAGTAAGTTAACTTTATGTTTAATGCAGTAAACAAATAATTTTTAAATAGGCAATTTTCTTTTCTCTTTCAAAAACAAATTTTGATTTGTATTACTTTTCTTATAGAGATGCAATAAAGTTTCTTTATATATATTAAATTGTACTCACGTTTGGCTCCACGGCGATGTGTAATGGTAATAATAAAGACTGGCCCTAACATATTTCGGTGGTTTATCTCGGAATGGGTTTTCGACAGTGTTCATCAACGCTAATACCTCGGGCTGTCCGCTCAATAAACGATAGGCTAGCGACATTAACCACGGATTGTTATGATATGTACCTAAAGCAGCAAACCACATTTGCCAATCGAGACGAGGTTGATGAGGTGCTGCAAGGAAAAAATTGTTAAAGAATTTTTACCTTTTATAATTTTTACATATTTATTAATAAACTGAAATAATGTATCAACATAAAAAGGAATGCTTAATATACAGATATATCTCACCAACAAATGGCAATGAGTTGTTAACATTTCCTGGTTTATATAAAAATTCATATTCCTTCCAAGGTCCGTCAATGTTGTCGCTTCCCTCTATCACAACCTCAGGTCTGCCGTCGACTCCTGTCATACGACGGAATAATCCATAATTATTCGTTATATGAAGATAATCCACTTTTTCATGGATCGGTTTTAGATGACCGAGTATCGTTGAATTGTTCGACTGATGCAAAGTGGAATACGGTACCTACGATTATTTATATTTACACTTTATATGTAATACGTTACATGTGTTGTTCCTTACATTAAATTTTTTGTAAATATAAACCCAGGCAGATTTAAAGCTTAGTATTACTTACGAGGCTTATTGCAAAAATCCAGCCTATAGCTATGATGTAGAAAATGGTATTTATTATTGTTATTATTTTATCACGAGTCCTTTTCATTTGATACATAGAAGTGCTTATTGAGTCCACTATCGTTAATCCGAGGGATGCTACACCGATGTATATCGAAAGTAGCACTGCGCGAGATAGAATGTAATCAAATTGCTCCCGTGTAAATGCTACAATAAAAAACTTGGTACAGTTTTGATCAACGTTAACCAAATATCAACAATTATCAATAAAATAGCGATAAGTACCGATACTAGTTTCAATGGTCCAATTTTCTGTTATCCTAAGATCATAGTAAATGTATGTCCCATAAATTACTCCTCCATAAACTAATATTGTCAATAATATAGAAAAATAATTCTTAATACGAGACTTATCGTTCTTAGATTTTCTTAATTTGTAAAAGAACTGATCGTCCAGCAAGGATATGCATAGGCAAATGGTAAGAAAATTAAAGAAATTATAATTTCCAGTAGCCATAACGCAAATTTGCAGAATTACCTAGAACAGTAACATTAATGTATCACAATTTAAAAAAAGTCAATTAATCAATTGATATTTAATTCTATATTCTATTGTAGCTTGTTACACGCACGCGCGCAATTACTACATACCTGCAAATAAAATGCCGTTATTCTCACTTTTCTGTTTGGGAAGAAAAATAAGAATGGTACAGCAAGCTCGATAACATTTGTAGCAACGTTGGCTAATCGAAGGAAACATGTTGGCAAATGATGTGCGTACCATGCGAGAGGAGTTGGTATACATTGGGATTCAAAATGGATATTTAGGGCTATAAAAAAAGTATCATAGTTAATGCCATAATTAATGTTATCTATTGGATTCTTTGAAAATAATTTTACCATCTAACTTCCACCAGATTGGACAGTTTGAAGTAAGTTTCACTACTCCACTAGCAAACATAAGACGGAATAGCAACCAACGTACAGCCCAGACTGTCACACCATCGCTTGGCCTCCCATGATAAGGACTCCACCAAAATGGTGCCACAAGTATGCATAGAAATCCAACCTCTAATAATAGTACGTCCCTATAACATACAATTTATTAAAATTATCAAACAAATTATTCATATAGTCAAATAAGTAATCTGTTCACAAAAGCATTGAGTAGTACATATTTTAATAATTACTTTTTAAAATTTTATTATGTATACATAAATTATTTCTTTTAATTAATTTAATAATAATACTTATTGATAGTTCCCCATTATGAGATAAATGCTATATATAGTAATATAAGATATAACATTGGGCCTATAACTTCATATATTATTTGAATCAACTACAGTATGAAGGAATATATTCATAAATAAAACTTAGCAGAGGATTGAAAAATTTAATAATGTTACAAATTGTAAAACACTTTATAGTGTTAAATTATACATAAACTATGGATAAAAAATTTATTGGACTCACCATTGAAAGAACATAAATGTTTGACCAATCTGATACAAAGAATAATACAGAGACCACAGTCCTGCAAATATTGGTGCAATACAAAATTTCTGTGAGACAAATCTGTAATCAAATATAATTTCAGGTATTACACTATGACATCACGATGAGAATTACAATATTTATTTAGATTCATAAAATATAATAGAATTTGTAAGCAGTAAGACACTATGACATCACGATGAGAATTACAATATTTATTTAGATTCATAAAATATAATAGAATTTGTAAGCAGTAAGAATTATTTTCAAACAAAAATTGCATATTACAAATACTCCTATATTAAAAATTTTCTTTTAATGTCAATCTTGTAATATAACTATCAACTGTACCCTGCAAAAGAGAAAACTACTCCAAGGAAAGCCAGTATATCCAGCATATAATCAACGTTTAAGCCCAGATATGGGGCAAACCATAAGAATGTCGGCTTCTGTTTTAGTTTGTTGACCAATGTTGCTCTTCCCTTAAGATCCAGCTGTGTCCTGGCTGGAAGGATCCCATTGTCTCCATACAAACCTGTTTTACAATATTAATAACATTGCAACATTATATTTTGCTTATCTCCAAAAAAAAAGAATTTTCATATATATCTCAAACTTTACCTACATATTTTTTTTAACATTACAAGATTGAGCTTCAACATTGCAATTAATTAGCAACGTAGACATTAAAATTCCGTTATGCAACACGAGGAAGCGAAATCATCCGGAACATCGGAATATGTACAAGCAAACGGTAGTTTACATTCCGAAGTACCGTATACAAGCGTCGCTGATCGACGTTTATCAATCTTTTACGTGGCACGAATATGTCGAGCGTTTAACGCAGGTAACGAGGGAGACGAAGACCCTCGTGTGCCCACAGAATAAAGAAACAAAAAGAGTCGCCCCTACCGGACATTAGGTGGGTCGTTCACTTTATCACTCTGTCTATCCCGAGAGAGTGGAAAAACCACATGGGTCCTTGAGCCGGGTGAAACGGGTGGGTGACGTAAAGGTGCGTTCCAAAATGTATCGCTATAAAAATTTCTATATATTTGTGATAAAGCTCGTATATTTAAAACAAATTTAAAATAAAAAAATAAATTTAATTTAAAATATTATAGTAAATAAAAATTAAAATGTATAAATATAATAAAGAAAAACGTTAATAACCAAGTAAAGTTTAAACGTTTTGTTTATTATTCTGTTTATGTAATTACAGATTAATAAATATTAATCTTTTATTCTATTAATGTAAGGTTTCTTGGTCTACAGTCTCACAAAATCGTTATATAAATATTTATATTTGAGATTAGTATGTTAAAGATTTTTAGTATTATTAAATATTTTCTGATACTAATAAAATATACTGTTTGTTTTCTGTTCCTGAACTCCCTGAATTAGTGTGCACTTAAAGTGAAATAGTTATATATTTGAAAGTTAGTGAAAACAAGAAGGAACGTTCCAGTGCAGTCTAGTGCAGGAATAGAAAACAAGCCTATACATATAATAGATGATATGCGCAATATATATCTTCATCTAATTTGTTAAAATAAAAATTTATTTTCATTGTTTAAATTGATTCGTCCTATTCTACTAACATTTAATTTTCATCTACTTTAGTTATATTGATAAAAATATTCATAGTAAAATATTTATGTATTATCTTTATCGTTTATCTTAATTTATTATGTAATTTATTCTGAATCTGAGATATTTATGTTACTATTTCTCAGCGTTATTTGCTAAACACACCCAATGTTTGAGAGTGCGTTCAGATTCCATAAACCACTAGGGAGCTATTTCATCCGGAACATCGGAATATGTACAAGCAAACGGTAGTTTACATTCCGAAGTACCGTATACAAGCGTCGCTGATCGACGTTTATCAATCTTTTACGTGGCACGAATATGTCGAGCGTTTAACGCAGGTAACGAGGGAGACGAAGACCCTCGTGTGCCCACAGAATAAAGAAAAAAAAAAAGTCGCAACGCACAGTCGGCGTTGGTATCTCACGGCCAAAGTACGATAGTCTTACCTGGAATCTGCACGTAGAAGCTGAGGAATGCGAACAAGTATATTATGCAGATCCCGCGCAGGAAGAGGTTACGGGTGTAGCGTAATTGTGCCATAGTCGCAATAGGCGAGTTTTCTGTGAGAAAGTCAGCCTTTAACGCTGACAGACGGGATAACGGCGACCAAACACCGCCGGGTCAAAAGCGCGACGGACGGACAGACGGATGCGCGCGCGCACGTACACAAACACGACTGTTGTTGAGATGATCACGGATCCTTGGCGGTCCACGGCACAATTACACACACGTGCACACGCACGGTCGGTGAGAGTGTGAACACTTCGCAGACGTATGGACGTAGACGCACCCAACGCAACGAAACCAGCCAAACTGAGCCAAACTGCCTGCTTGCCGCGACGCCATCCGAAATTTCAGACTCGTCTGCAGCCGTTGGTCGACACGAGGCGATCCAGGCGCTCATTGGATGCGCTCAACAAGCTGGCGAAGCAGCTGACCGAGCGATTGAACTTGATTGGTTCTTATTCATAGGAATAATATTGTGAGAGAATCGAATAATTAAATCGCTTCATGCGTAGCAGTCATTATGACAAGTGCGAGAGTTATTAGTGTCCACTTCCGATTATCGGTGCGCGCGCGCTTGTCGTTCGATTCGCACTCGTCACTTCCGGAGAGAGTCGAGTGGCGCTCGAAGAATTCGTGACACAAGTTTGCACAAGTTGTATACTGTATCCACGCGTACCATATTTATCAATATTTATCTTGTTTCCGAGTGCTGTGCAATAACGCGGGGTGAAAGAGAGAAAGAAAAATATCGGTGCTCCGCACGCGTGTTTTCTCAGTCGCTTGTTTATTAAGACAGAAGAAAGAAAGTTAGGAGGAGAGAGGACCAAAGTGATGCAGGGTGTCGAGTGTCGAGGTGGAAGTATGGTCGAACGACTCGGTTTGGGGCCGGAGATCCGCGAGCTCAAGCTGGGTCCCAGCTTTACGAGCAATAGCACCAAGTTTCACACCTTAAAATGTAAGTTTGATCGTCCAGAATCGAGAATCTGCTTGATTCTTCGCTTCGACGATGCTAGAATCTTCTCCAAGACTTTAACATATTGACCGGAGCAGAAATTTAGAACAAAAGCTTGGAGCAAAGCGAAGAAATCTTTCTTTCAACACGAGAAGAATGACGATACTTCTAGGACGTATCTAATTGTATGATTTTTCCAGATGACTTCAAGCCCGCGAGCGTCGATGACTCCAAGGTGGCCAAAGTTGATGTAGGTTCGGACAACACGGTAACGGTTACCATGCCACATTTGGATGGTGCTGGCACCCCTCACACTGTGTTCAAGGGCTCGCAAAGGCCCTACAATAAGGAGTACGTCCTAATTTTAGACAAAGTTACCGGGGAGATTACGTTGGAGAAATTAACTGGGAATGTCCAGGTTAAAAAGACACGGTATGTTTATTGCAGTCATTTATTGTCTCTTGTATCTATTATGCATCACTGAGTACATTGTGAATCTTGTTTCATGCAGAGCGGAGCCCAAACGTAATAGCAATAACAATTCTATGCCAGTTGAGGTCAAGAAAAGCCCTACATATGGCAGGGCGAATGGGAGGACCAAGGTTATTAGTGGGAAAAAGAGAGAACCCTCACTGCAACTGCATCCTACCAAACAGAGCCCACCACGGACATCACCATATGATAAAGCTAGTCCCCTGAGTACAGCTGCCAATGGGTATATTGTCAAATATAAATTTTTAATTACATTGAAGAAGAGATTTATTTGTTGCTTCTTGTTAAAATTGTTTTATCTCTATTTTTAACAGCTGTATTCAACAGAAAGATAGCTTTATAGCTGTTATAAAATTATTTGTGGTTTATACATTTAGATCCAGTAAAAATTAGAAGCAAGAACTCTAAAAAGCGCATATTAAAAAATCTTACAACTGTTACAGAACTGGTTTTTGTGCTGAATTCATCTATCACTGCTTCTTGTTTAAATTTTTTTTCTATATCCTTATTTATTTTTTTCATATACTATACTATAGTACTGTACTTAAGGAGAATTCATATACAGACTGGAAAAATAAACTGCATGTGTTGCATGGTAATTGTTTGTATTTCCTGTTACCAGTGAGTAAATTGTTTTTCTACATTCTGCTTTCTCACTCCATATGTGAATGCGCCCTTAGGTTGTACACCATGCAACACTGAAGCAAAAATGGCCTTTTTTGTTTAATGTTGAATAATTCAGTAAATAAAAATGTACAACGTTCAGCAAGTACGCAAATTAAAGGTAAAGATTCACGCTTTCGAATGCTGTAAATTGCATTTGCGTGGAATTTTTATTTCACGTCATGGAGCTTTGCAAAGTTTGTAAAAAATTTGGAGATTTGGCGCAACACCATTTGAATCTGCCTAACTTCGTAAACAATTTGTAAATCTTTTGATGACTTAACAATTTCAAAACTAGAGATTTCAAGCTTTAAAATGTTTTTTTTTAACATTTTTTATGATCATTTTTGACAAAGTTACACTCTTTTGAATTACACCTACTTTTCAGAGTCAGAATAAGTAATCCTTTGATTTTGCTGTTGAGTGTATTAAATGCTCTGGTTGGTTAAATGCTTCGGAGCATTCGTAGATTAAATTGAGTAGTAATTTTAATATAAAATTATTATGAATAGACTAATATAATTGATTCGAATGACAGCTTTTCTTCACCTGTGCAATCATCCAGTGGGCAACCAACCTTGGCCAGTTTACCGATGATCGGATCCGACAATGATGATTTTGGACTGGCGTCAATGATGCCTTCGTCCTCACTGATCCTAACTTCTCAGGCAATGCCAACATTAAATACTAAGTCGACCACATTGGAGAGTGATTCCAGTTCGAGCAGTTCGAGTTCCGACAGTTCAAGCAGTGATTACGAAACAGAAAATGTCTCAGTGCCAACAGCGATTAATGGTAAATGAACATATAATATTGAATATATATTTTTTCTGTGTTATCTCTCTCGAGGTCTTTTCTTTTGAAGAAATAAAATTATAATAATTAAGTGAACTCTATTCAATCCAGATACTTTATAGCTATTTCATTTTAAGTATTTAAAACAAGTATATATACTAATTCTATTCAAAAAACAGACCTTGTAGTTATAAATTTATTGAAAGTATCTCTAATTATACACTCTGCTTATAGTTATATTTAAAAGTAATATTTTTTTAGGTAATTTGAATAGTACAACTGCCTCACCCACATTCCTGCCGGAGAATCTCTTAAATGATGATCTGCAATTATCTGAATCGGAATCAGATTAACGGTGATATATCAATAGAAGTAATAAAAAGTATTCCAAGGAGTCAACCGTACAATTTTTGTTCTGCGATATCTTTTTATTAATATATCAATTTTGCGGATTACGATAATTCAACAGATTTCTTGAAATTTTTATACGGATGTACACGTTATACATATGCATAAAAATACATATGTACAATCGCCATTGCATCACAATGCTGCAGTAAGTGCAATTATCTTTTTACAATTCTAAAGAGAATAAAATCTTAGACTGTTATTTGCAAGAAATGTAAACTAACTTTATATCAATTATAAATATTTATTTCAAGAATAAAATATATGAATAAATAAAATACTCTTATAATGTATATAATTGACTTGGTGTGTATATAAATCTATATAAAAAACATCTAACAGATATATTGAATTTTGTTGTAGATTGTAGATAATTGTAAACATATTTATCTTTTGTTTATCTCTATAAAGTGTCATTCACATTGTGAATAACTTAAATTACAATAAATAGAATTTGTAATCTTTGTAAAGATTGTATACTGCGATTTATACTTCTTTATGTTTGATAGCTCTGATAATCTAATATCAGTCTAGCCAATTGACTACGTTTACCTAAGTGGCTGTTCCTCAATTTAAGGCAACTTTTATATATACTGTCATTGGAAGTATCGTCGCAGCTGACATCTTTGTATTTTACCTTTAGCGTCGGTTCTACCGCACGAAATATATGCATATCGCTGAATGACACGTACATTTCAAATAGAGAAGTTACAGGGCTGTGTTTGGAAAGTTTCAGGAGAGTAACTATGTCCTTATCCGATCGCACTAATGGAATGTTCGTCTCAACTGTTTGCCGCACTGAAACATTTTAACGAAAACATCAAATGTTATTCATACTTGAAAATATTCAGACTTCGTGAAACGAGTTGATAAAAACATATGCACATACTTGCGTTATAATCTTTAATGTAAAATGCGATATTATTGTAGTTCTGCTCATCATATTTTCCATAATTGCTATTAATGTCGACTTCGTCATGAGCCGCTTCATTTGCATAAATTATATCAGGATGAAATTCGATAAACGGAATCGGACTGAATATCTGATAGCGACTGATGGTATTCATTCGAATCTGATAAACAGAGACAAATTAATTGTACTTGAAATTACATGTAATGCTATTAACTTTGGTGCTTACTCTGTTTAAGTAATCCATTTTTAATTTCGTTCCTGTCTCTACGAGAAGAACCAGACTTTCCGACGAGAATTTCTTCGCGCACAAGTCGGTCACGGCAATCTTTAACATCGGATCGAAATCTATGGAAGTTACATTGGGTGGCAATCGTATTGAAAGCCAAGTAATTTTGGATTGATCCTTTTTATATTTCTCGTTCAGCATTGATATATATGTTTTTACTTCATGATAAACGTCGCCTCTGCCTTTTGACGGTGAATCTGAATTATATAAGAGAACCTACAAAAATAATATGTATATAGTTTTAATATTTTATATTTTTATTCTTATAAAACTATAGTAAACTAATTTAACACTATACTAGAAAAATAATATGTTTCAAAACATGCTTGAACTAACCACCATGAGGAAGGTTTTGCATTTCTTTTCCATACAGGAAAGCGCGTAGTGTTCGATAAAATTTAATGCTTCCTGCTTCTTGCTCAGATCGATAGTGATAATTATATTAATTCTCGTATTTTCAGTCACATACGGAACGGGTATAATTTCTACTTTTCCCAGCGGCTTACAGATCTCGATTCGTTTCCTTATTTCCTTGCCCGTTGCTACTTCGCTGAATATCAAGTCGAGTATATAATCCATCCCTCTGGACGCGTCGAATTTTAGGTAACCATTCAGCAGTCTGACAAAACTTAATTTGTTATCGTATTTGTTTATAATATTGTTCACAGCTGTATTTATCACGTAATCTATGTCAGATTTTGTATCGCCTTTTAATTCCTGAATGTTAATAAAATCTGTCTCAAAGAAAACGTGAGACACATTGAAATATGACCAGCGTAAAACGTCAAAACGTCCTAGAGGTCTGTTTCCAGGCTGGTTTCCAATAGGCCATGATACATTACGTAGATTCGGTGGGCCCAAGTGTGCAGTCGCAGATATCATCTTGCGTATATCAGTAATCTGTTTATGAACTTTAACGGAGTTTATCTGAAAATAATATGCTATGATATAAAAAGTTACATATATGTATGTTTTAGAATTCTGTAAAGAATCATATGAAAATCGTGTTTTGTAAAGTTTTATAGTTTATTATTTTAGAAGACTTACTGCGGCAAAATACATGTTAAATTTATAAATGAGCATGTGATCGTAAATAGGATAAATGGAAAGCAAATTCTCGAAATTCTTTTGCTCAGTTAACCGGGCGAAATTCTTGTTAAAATTAAACGTGGATCTCAACCGTGTAAATGTAAAGTTTCGTCCCTGTATTTGATTGACACAGGGCATAGAAGTGGAATGGAGAATGCAACGGCCAAAATTAACGTCATCTGAATCCGAATATGCATTCCTGACACACCAATCCAGATTATTTTTCATTTCTCGTATGACAGAATTGCTCAGAAGTATACCAGAGTCTAAAAAAATAATTTTAGTTACAATTGATTATTGACTACTACTGATCAATAAAATGTCTATAAATCTTACCAAGAGTACAATAGGTATCAATTTCACTTTGAACACCTACGTGAACATTTTGACTCACACTTATTTTATTCACAAACTCCATTAGACCTCTCGCATTTACGTAACTTACATCCTTAGTTAGAAAGTAATAATCATAGCTTTCCAAATAGTTATCGACGATGTATTTCATGGCATGGAAAGGTTTCAAGATACTCCTCGTGTCCGTAAACCCCACTATTCCAGGAAAAGAAACATTTGGCTTGGTCCCTTCTGGTATAGAGATAAAGTAGCGAATTTTATCTACGATATGAGCGATTGTCTTGTTCAATGCAACGTCCCTGCTGTGCAGATGCTCGCGACTCGTTATAATCCCAACAAACAATTTCTCCCTGATCCCGAGCTCTGTGGAATAGTATCTAGGACGCACAAATGCTTTCCTCGCCTTCTGTACTTGCTGTGGTTTGCTGTCGGTATTTATTCTCGGCTCATAGGGATCTATATCCTCCAAGGTATTCAAGGAATGATCAAAAGATTCCGCTACGTCGTGCTGTCTGTCAATTTCAATTGGTATCAACAGGAGACTGAAACTTAGGCCCATACATATACCCATTATCAAGTATGCGTTACTCCAGCAGAGCGAATATAATATTTTGAGTAGTGTCTTCATTTTGCTATATTTAAGAAATCAGTTTCTTCTCTCAAACTGTCCTTATCGTTTAGAATGATGAAAATGATTTTTGAGAGTTACTTGAGAGACAAGTTTCTTTTTTATTTTCAAACATGCTCCAGAATAGAGAGATCCTGAAAAGTACAAGTATTTGTAAATAAATAATGTCTTAGATTTGATATAAATATTTATTCAATTTAATAGTTAATAATAATTATACTCTTACACATACATGTGATACTAACTTTTATATTTTCTTGTCAAAATCTCATGATAACCTTAACTTTACGTTGAGTTTTTTTCGATGTGCAAATACTTGTACATCACGTTAATTGAATTTAAAATCTTAACAATAATAAAATCACAATTTTGTATATTACATTTACAGATTTCAAGTATGTACAATAAATTGGAAAAAATACTACACGTTATGAGAACACTCGATTATGAGAGACGCGTACTCCCTCTCCCTTCTACTCTGTGCTCACTCCTACTCTTCTTTCTACTATTCATCAGAGAGAAGACTGGAGAAAACTGAGAGAGGCCATCACTACGTATCACATCAGCGGTAAAATCCGAATGAACGTGATTTGTGTCCCTCTTATGCCCATTTCCATCAATGTAGATTAACTTTGATCTCATTGTTAGTTTAACTTGCTCCTTATTTTTTTCCAATTCTTAGAACTAAAGAAAGCTAAAGAGTAAATAAAATTGAGATTAAAGTTAATTTGTGTTGGTGGAAATAGGCATTAGAAGGAAAGTTATGAGCAAATTAATTTCAAAAGAAGTCTACCTCAGAAATTAATTTTTCATAATTTTTATTCCAAGAGGGACTTATTCTTCAAAATGTGCTCGTAATTTCCATATATTACTCAGGATGTGTTTGCAAAATTTTAAGAATAAGCCCCCCCTAAATGGGAAGTTATGAGTAAATTAATTTCGAAGGAGAGTCTACCTTAAAAATTAATTTTTCATAACTTCTTTTTTAAAAGAGATTTTTTTTGTCGAGATCTGAGTTTAAAAATGGAAAAAACAGATTAACGATTATCTCAGTCCAAATGTTGGTTTAAGATATTGACAGTGTGTAAAATAAATGAGAAATGATACTAGGTATAAATGTAAGCACGTTTTTAAATTCAATGATTAATTAATCGATGAATTAAAAAAATTGCTTTAGACATATATACATATTAAAATAATCGAATGAAAAGTTCTACACGTAAAACGTTCTCATTTGCGTTTGTCAGCTATTGCTATTGCTCCCTGTCAAACTTCACGAACTTTATGAACTTCATGTCGATATAAGCATTACAAGTATCGCTTTTACATATCAGTATACTTACGTGTCGCATCGTGCGATGCTCCATGGAAGATTCATGCGAATTAACGGTGACGGTGCGCGTGAATCGTGAGCGAAGGACCGCCTCTAAGAATGCTCGTGATATGACGCTATGCAAATTATCCTTTTCATCGTATTTTACATTGCGACTTATGTGGCAAGGATCGCAATTGGTGGCGATATCGCTAAAACAATGCCAGGTATACATAATTATTTAAAAATGTACTAAATTTCTTTCAGTTAATCTATTCATTAATCATAAAGCTGTTGACAATTTTTATATCTATATAAAAAAGAAGGGATATTTCGTTTCGGATAAATGATAAAGTATGAAATGATAATAAACTGATAATAATTTTCTTGATTATCGCGCGTGTTCTCCTAGCATCTCTTTCTTTGAACGCATTTACAGGAAGCAGTGTGAGATACATTTTCAATCAGAAAAGTGGTACAGCACGGAGTAGAGTGTCCGAAATACCTATCGACGATGGAATTCAAATGATCAATATGTATAAGAGGCAATTGTTAGGGAATCGAATCGATGGCTTTCCACGTAGCAGAAAAAATTTCAACAAGTTGGAACGAATCAAACGAAGTCTGCGAAAAAGGAAGAAATATGCGAAGAATTCGAATAGCAGGATCGCACAGAATGATTACGTAAACGGTGATGATATCGTCGAAGACGGTATCTCGTCGAACGTGGCGAGATTTTCGATCTGGCGAGTTGGGAAATCAACCGCTGTCGCAATTAATTTCGACTCTACAACAAATCCGACGATCATGGAAGCAGAAGTGATTAATCGCTCGCTGTTCACATTCGAGAGGCCGCGAGCGCAATTAAAGAACCTAGACGATCGCTCTTTCAATGAAGCTGTATTCCCTATCGCCGAGCGGCATCCAAATTCACAGAGATTATTTGATACAAATAGTTCTAATCAAAATCTAATACTTTCCAAAATCGCTAGTCCAAAATCCAAAATTAAGGTCAATGTACAAAGCTCTGCTTTTGAAGATCCGAATAATGAAATACCGTTTTCTAAGCCTGGAATACTCACTGGTATGGACTCGTTAAACTCGAGCCATTCTCAAGAATTTCAACAGCGACATCGGAACGACTCTTTAAATCCATATAACGTTAAAGAAAAAATATTTAATGATCGTCGAACAAAATCTAACAAAAGATTTCTGCTAGTACCGGTTTCTAAGGATCTATACGTTTTGAAGGACGTCCAAGAGAATCCTCGAACAGGCGCAGAGAGAATAATTATACCTAAGAGATACAAACCGTTAGAAAGAGGTAAAGGCAACGCAACATCCGCCATTCTCTCGTTCAAGGCGCACATGCACCACGATGTGAAGGACGTAGGTAGAGCGTATCTTCAAAGAGGTAATTACCGTTTATTTGATCACAACGCGAATTATTTACACTCTACTCTTGATTCTCGTATTCCCGAAGAAAGCACGAAACCTACGGAAAATCCGGTGCCGCCGTTTTATCCTGACTTGTATCCGGGGGGTGGTATCGCCTTTCAGACTCGTCCCAATTTAATTGACGCTGTTTCCGACGAACAAATTGTCTCTCCCATTCCGGATTATAGCAGCACACCCTTCGCGGATGTTAATTCGCGAATCAATACTTATGATTTGTCGCCACTTTTATCATCTTCTTCTCTCGATATTCTTAATTATGATAAATCTTCGAAGGAAAATGCGAATGACGATACTCAACCGAGTATCTCATTTGTGACAACATTGGATGATGAGATAAATCTGTTTCAAGATAGAGGAAATTACGAAAACTCTTTGGACTACAGTGAGTTTGGTGTCGAATTGACAACTACAAATTTCCGAAATAATTTTTTTGACACATTTGATAATAGTATATATACGCCAGCCACTCTAGAAAATGTTGAAATGTTGAAATGTACTAATGACAATAAAGAAGTACTTGATATATCACAAAATCGAGAAGACGGTTCTAAATTTTCGACAGATAGCAATGAAGTTAAACCTATAACAGATTTTACAGATGACATTTCGATTTCGAATGGAGCTGTCTTTGCAAACGAAGATAACATGTTCTTTTCGAATATTACTTGCACTAACTTCGTTAATAATGTCACTTTAAATAGTGAAGATGGAGAGAAAGGCAACCAAGAATACGGAATGCTAATTCCAGGCGAATATGATAATAAGATATCAACTTATTCTATCGATTATAATAGAACTATTGATAAAGCGTTATTTGGTAATTATAGTACTCAAGGGGATTTATTTCTTAATACGGAAGATTATGTGACATCTGCGCCGTTACTTCCGGATACCGATGAATGGCCATTGAAGAAAGCGCAATCTAACGTAGAAAACTCGCATGCTCTATTAATGGCCATTAAACCACTGTCCTCGGAAATGGAAAAATTGCTAAACGCAGTCAAGTTAGTTAATCGGAGTCTCAGCGATGTGCAAAACAGACTGTGCGATAAAAAAAACGTCAGATCGACGAGGAGTAAAGATAGAATTGGGGAAGAGTTTCTCAAATCAGGCAACGTTGAGAGACGTAAATTGCCTCATTCGAGATTTAATAGAAATCTGAAGTCTTTGGCGAAAAATTATAAGACGCGAGTAAAACCAATGCGACAGTATATCGAATCCGGATTGAAAAAAATGAAACGTACAACGCCTTTTTTAAGATCGTCGCGTCTGATTAAAAATAACGTATTAAGCAAAAATAATTTTGTAGGTGGTCGTGGTGCACAAAATTATCAGATAACCAGATCAATAATTTCGCCGAACAAAGCGCCCACTTTAGATATAGACACGAAAAAAGATAGTTCAGCACATTTCTTCTCGAACGACAAACGAGATCTAACGCGACGCAATATGAAGAGAGCAATGTCGAGCACAATATCTAATTCTGATAAAGAGAAAGAAATTTCTCCCACTGATTCGCAATTTTACAAGGAAGCAACGGCTTATCACGATATACTTAAATTGTTGGACAAGACTGAGAAACCTCACATAGAATACACAACCGCTGTGTGGGCCACTCAAAATCTAACAGAGTCGTTGCCATCGCTGATCTTTAGAACCACAGAATTTTCTGCGTTAACGTTCTTGCCGTACTTTACCGAAGCACCAACACTTACAGCTTCAAGTATAATCGCAGAAAAAAAAGAAATTTCCGAAGTGACCGAATCATCTTTGTATGAGTATGTAACAGTTACTGATTTTGCGTACAGCGAGGCCTACAAACGAAATTATACGGGGCTGTATAATGATTACGAGAAAGATTTAACTTCTAAAATTTCGGAAATTATATCGTTGACGCAATCGCCGGTAACGTTGAACGCTTTTACAATCACAATGCCAACTACGTTACCATTATTTTACACGACAGAATTAACAATTCTTCCGATTGACGAAGCAGTTTTAACCACTGAGATTTCCACTACAATTTCAATGGTAGAAAATTTTACAACCGAATCTGTCATGTTGTTAACTCCATTTTTAGAAGGTATGACGGATATTACTTTAAAAATTACAATTCCTGTAACTACTTCGATCGAAGAGACATCTGCGTTAATTGCTGAAACCGTGACTACGGAGGAAGAAATTGTGAAAAGTACCTCGATAACTTTAATAACGAAAGCAAACACGTTTTTATATACATTCCCGACCGTACCATTAGTCAAGACTACAGAAACAGAATTAACGTTTGAAACTGTAACTTCCATACTAATTCCAACATTTCTGACAATTACAAAAGATTCTCAAATTGCAACATCAGAATCTACTTTTAGCGAAATTTTGTATAAAACTGAAAGTACTACTGCAATCACAAGTTCGCCTACGGCTTTAGAAACAACGGAAACGATTTTAAGTACGTCTACAGAAGTTGAGATAACCACGTTAACACCGGAAGACGAAACCCCAGTAACACAGATTGAGAAAACTATAACAGCGGAAGAAACAGCTACAGAAACCCCAATAACTATCGAAACTTCAACGCCCACTGAAATCGCAATAACTACTGCTGAAACTTTAACCACAGCTACGGAGATTTCGACGTCTGTGGAAAGCACGATAACTGAAACTCAAATAATTAATAAAACTTTAACAACTGTGAAAGCACCAACATCTACCGAAATTTCGGCCACCAGTGAGATACCAACAACCACTATAATTTCAACGACTATAGAAACTAGAACATCTATTGACAGTCTGACAACTCTTAGAACTCCAGTAACTAAAGGAATTACAAGTGCCAAAACTTTAACGCCTACTGAAATTCAAACGTCTACTGAAACTAAGACAACTACTGAAATTTCAACATCTATAGAAACTACACACACAATTGCTAAAATAATTAATAAAACTTTAACAACTGCAAGGATATCTATTGAAACTCCGACAGCCAGTGTGATACTAACGAGTAGTATAATTCCGACGACGATAGAAACTACAAGTATCGAAATTTCAACACCTATTGAAATTTTGACAACTCTCAAAACTCCAATTACGAGTGCCAAAACTTTAACGCCTATTGAAACCAAAACAACTACTGAAACTACAACAGTTACCGAAATTCTGACAAGTATAACATCAGCGTTTACCGAAACTTCGACGACCACTGAGACATCAACAATAACAATTGTAACAACTACAAAAATTGCAGCAACGCTTTCTACATTTTTAACAGAAGAAACTACAGCTTCCCGAATGTCTAGGACAACAACGTCTTCACTTGAGACATTTAAAACCACAACTGTATTGCCAATTTCCACAACGGTGTCTGCAATGGAAACATTTCTGATCACATCTTCCACTATAAATGCGAAAGTTTCTACAGCTGTTAGCGCAATTACAACAGAGATTCTCGAAAGTACAAAATCTCCAGTCATATATTCTACGGTAACAACACCTTCTATCACTCAAATTCCAATATCTATTACAATCACGACGCCTATTGCAATGGATACTGGAACAACAGCTTATGAAACTACGAGTACAGAAAAACTAACAACAAAAGAGCGTACGACAATTTGGGTTACTGAAAAAAAAAGTACTGTTGAAGAAACAATACCAATGACATCTTTTACCACGCCATTTTTTATCGAAACGACTACCAAAGCAATTTCCCTTGTAAACGAAACGATTACTTGGGCTACGATAACTAAAGAAATTAAATTGATTGAAAATGTCACTGTTATTTCTATACCAACAATTGAGGAAATATCTACACTTTCAGAAGTTATTTCTACTAAAACAAGTACAGTGTCAGAAATAGAGACGAGTATTACGGGTATCAGTTTGGTACCTACAATAGCTATGACTTCATTTTTGGAGGAAACTACCATAGAAATGATGGAAACAAGCTTGACAAAAGATACATTATCGTTGACTACTGAACGACCAAAATATACAACAATTTTAGATGCAACAATCGCCGTGACGCTTGCTCCATTTTCCGAATCTATTCTACCGATAATAATTACATCCGTAACGCCAGCTACTACACCGAAAATTATTTCTACATTGCCAGAAACTGTATCAGAAGAATTTACAACGTCAACAACTGAAAATTTGCCGATAACATACGCTACAAAGAGTTCTATATTATTTATCGAAACAACAGTCTATCCTACTATTTCGGCAGCAACCACTGAAGAAATGCCTGAAGCTGAAACAGAATATTACATAGCAAAAGAACCATTCTACGAAGGGGAATTCTATGAAGAATACAAAGAATATGATACTGAAATACCAACTGGCAAATGGTATTATTACGACGAATACAAAACCACGACGAAGAAACGGATAACTGTAACGACAAAATATACGGAACTGCCCAAAGAAGAGACAACAAGTCCCCCGCCTTTTGTCACAGGTATAACAGTTCCATCTGAAGTAGAAACTTCAGAATTTACAAGATACTTAACATCTTCTGCCTTGGAAACATCCGCATCGACTAAATTTACAGCGTCTGCTACCAGCGAAAAGGTAGAATTAACAACGACGACGTGGTTGACCTTTGGCTCTACTGAAGAATACCTTCTTCCTTCTTCGACAATTTTCAAAATCACGACGGTGCCACTTGAATATCCTTCTGGATACACGGAACTGCCCAAAGAAGAGACAACAAGTCCCTCGCCTTTTGTCACAGATATAACAGTTCCATCTGAAGTAGAAACTTCAGAATTTACAAGATACTTAACATCTTCTGCCCTGGAAACATCCGCATCGACTAAATTTACAGCGTCTGCTACCAGCGAAAAGGTAGAATTAACAACGACGACGTGGTTGACCTTTGGCTCTACTGAAGAATACCTTCTTCCTTCTTCGACAATTTTCAAAATCCCGACGGTGCCACTTGAATATCCTTCTGGATACACGGATTTAGAACGTTTTACACGAATACATGTTACCTTGCCAAAATTTATTACAAAGCCTAAAGAAATTCCGGAGATTATATTGAGAGAGACTACGACTTTAGGACGAGTTTCGACAGAGACTGAGATTGCAGAGACTGAGAAGCTAACTTCTGTCTTCGTCTCATCGGTGCTGACAACGTTAACCGAGAGGGAAGCTTTTAAAGTGTACACAACGACTATGAGTACTGCATCTTCCGAAATAGAAGGTACTGTCGAAACCGGTTATGAAGTCACATTGGCGATGAAGGAAGAGGAGACTCTTCCAAGTGTCACACCATTTATCACGTCTGAGACTGAAGTCGAATTTGTATTTACTACAACGAGCAAAACTGTCGACCAAGAAGAACAGAAAAAACAGTTATTGCAACGACTCGATGATCTCAAACAACGTGAGAGAGAGATAGCGGAGAGAGAAGAGAGACTGAAAGAGAGAGAAGAGAGACTGAAAGAGAGAGAAAAACAGTGGGAGAAAGAAAAGGAGAAACAGAAGGAAATGATGCAGCGTGAGGAAAAGAATATTACAATAACGACTGGTACAACAGAGGGCTATGTTACAACTACTATTTTGATTACATCTCCTGTTGAGACTGTTGGTACAAAAAATTTGACAGTTTTGACTACAGAGATTGAAGTCACATCTCCTAGTCTTGATACGTTTATTACTACGTCGAGTTTAGCCGAAATTACTACGATTTCAATTGAAACAATTCCATTTAGTATTATAGAAGAAGTTACATCTGTGACATATGCTATGGAGAAGATGGAGACGACAACGAAAGAAAGTATGTTTATATTTGCTACTGAAGAAACAGAGGAAACAGTTACATCTTATGTTACAGAAAAAAGCACATCTATTACATACTCTACGGAAGAAACAGAAAAAGTACAAATTACGTATTATGTAACTTCGACGCCATATGTCACTACATCTATCATGGATATATATAATATCGGCTTAGCTTCAATTGAAACTACGACTCCTTATACTATCGAAGAAATATCTACTACAAGTTACGCAACCCTTTATAGCGAACCTTTATTCGCTTCGCTTACCATTACTAGCCCAATTACACTGGCCACTGATGAATTCATTACAATACCCATTGCTACGTTTAGTGAAAGATTTGAGGAAATCAGTGTAACTTCAGTTTTAACCTCTACTTGGTACACTACAGAAACATACGCAGCAATTTATACAGATTATAGTAAACCTTTATTCACTTCATCAGCAGCAGAGTTTACTAGCACAACCGCTTCATCGACTTCGGCTATTATCACGACTACAGAGATAGAATATGACGAGGAGATAAAAAGATTGAAAGAAAAATTGCGCAAGAAGGAACGTGAGTTAGAGCAGAGAGAAAAAATTTTATTAGAAAGAGAGAAAAGATTAGAAAAGGATATAATGGAATTTGAAAAATACAAGGAAGAGTTTGAGAAAAAAAAAAATATATCGTCGGAGAAATCAACTGTACTCACAAGTTTATCAACGCCAGTACCGCCGACTGAAAAGACAACTATAGAAGCTCCAATAACAACGCAAATTAAAGAGATAACCGAGAAGAAAGAACATCAAACGACAACGAAGATGGTAACTTCTCGACATACAGAAATGAAAGATATCGAAGAGGAAAAACAAACGCAGTTTGCGCCTGAAGAAACCGTCACACAGAAAGAAGAAGAAATAGTGACGAAACAAATATGTTTGAACGTTTTAGAAAATACGACAATTCCCTTAGATAAAAGGAGAGATATTGTGGTCAAAAAGGTTTGTTTGCCGTATTTTCCCGAGAAAAATAAAGAGAAGAAATCAGTCGGTCGATTAAACAGAAAGCCTCTCGCTTTGCAAAGTATAAGGAAAATTAAAAGACCGAGATGGAATGTTTCATCGAATTTTCGGTATCGCAGAAGAGTGGCAGAGACTACACGTAAAATCTACAATCTGCAGCTGTTGCGTCACGAATGGCTGAGCAAGGAAACCACGAAGCCGCCACGATACTTTAAAGGCTTCACTAGGATTTACAGAAAAATGAGGAAATTTTCAAAAAAGGTTGCACCCGTTACTCATACGCAAAAAAATACGACTATTAATTTTCAAGATAGAATTCCTTTATATAAACAACGTGCTATCGATTATGAAAGTGTCTTCAGACCGACTACATTATCTATGTTGGACAGTATGGATCATAAAAAGAGAGACGCTTTCTTCAGATATGACTTAATTTCTGCAAAAAAAAGCAATTTTCCCATTAACAACAAAGCAAGTGTTCAGAAAAGAAACGTTTTATCGATAGGGAACAGTGCACGATTGCGATCAAAGAAAGATACAGTAAATATTTCGAATCAAAGAGTAATAACTGCAACAGCCAAAGATGATTTTTATACAGTAAATGTATTACGTCTCTATTACAATGAGGACAAACAAACGCATGAAATAATATCTTCTAAACCAGATGAAGATGAATTAACAGAGATTTTATTTGAATCAAATGACATAACTGAATTCGGAGAACATGAAAAAATTACAACACCATACTATGATATTGAAGAAAAAGATGATCTAGAAGATAATATAGAGAAAAAAATAGAAGATAATGAAGATTATATTGACGATCAAATAGAAGGTATGATAAAAAGAATACTATTATACTAGAATTTTTTATCCTAATTTCTATAAAATCCACTTGCTTATATTATAAAACTATTGCACAGTTGGTTGCACTTTAGTTCATATTACCTTCATTTTTAAGACTTTACTGTAATATTAAATACATCTTTATTTCTAATATGTAAAATACATCTTTATTTCTAACATGTAATTGTTCTAATATGTAATATTATAGACTATATGAATTATAAGGAAAATAAAACATTGACTCCAATATATGATGGAAGATTCTTAGACAGAGGCAAGAATAAAAAATTAACAAAAAATGAAAGAAAATTATTAGATCAAGCGTGGCCTACCGAGAAAAGTACGTCATATCATTTAGGTGGTACTAGATTCTGGGAATTAGACTATGTTACGGAGTTATCAGCCGCATTACGTACGACGATCGATAAAAGTAAAATTACTGACATATCGATTAGGACGACCTGTTTCGATGTTATTCTTAAAAACAAAAGTAATGCCAAAGTAAAGTCCAACATGCTTTATCACAAGAGAAATGCCAGTCTTAAAAATATAACGAGAAAGAATGCGTTACGTTACAAGTTAAGAACGGAGCGACCCAAGGCGATAACGAGAAAATTAAAACGCGATTTGCAAAGGTTGCACGGACCGAATTATTACAAGCAAAGTTTCGAGGAAGAGAGCACAGTAAAATTTAATAATTTCCGGCATACCAAGAACAAAGATTCAATAACGGCAAAAAACCGCAAGCTATGCGGTGTCAACGCAAATCAATTAACAAATAAAAAAAATCATCAAATTGTCAAGCACAAAGATGCTACAGACAAACATAAAAAGAAGCAACCAGCAAAATCACAAACATTACAAAATGTTAATTTACACTCCGTTCATAATACACATAACTGTGTCGTGAATAAAAAAAATAATCATCATCAAACAACGACTGCGAGCCAATATTCTCAAGTAAAAATCACCGATGACAAGAAGAACAATGACAAAGTAACACATTCCACTACCATTGACTATAAAGCTAAATCTACGTCGCACGAAAGAAGAATTCATAATTGTATGAATTGTATTTGTGACATCACAAACGTACTTAACAGTATAAAATCTTTACTGGACGGAACAAGCTTCCCGATAGACGAAATTAAAGCACTTAATTGCAACGAATATAAAGAGATCCAGGATAAAATAATGATCACAATGGATTCTGACACAGAGGAGGCTAGAGAATTTCCACAACCGCATTACAACACCGAATCGCTAAAGGGTCAGAAATACATCAAATTAGAAGAATTGGAAAACAATTTCAAGAATAATTTGGAATCCGACAGCGGTATTTCTGTTGCAAATTTTCAAGTCTAATAATAATTCTTTAATATTGAAGTATAAAAATAGTAATAATACAAAGATCTCTTTCCAGATCACGATGTCATTTCATTACCTGGATTTAATCTCAATTTACCCTGCAATCAAGATAGCGATGGTATCACCTGGTTGTCGAGCGTCAGCAGACCGAGTTACACGTGGAAAAGAACGGATGGCATCGCGCTCTTCGGTGCGACATCGCTATATTTAAACTCGAAAGAAAATTTCGGTACGATAGAATTCACGAGGTGACCGTTCGTTGTAGGTTTCGTGGCGGAAAACGGCGATTTGGAATTGCGAAACGTGAACGCGAAGGATACGGGAAACTACACCTGCGTCATGACGTACATGAACCCTGACAACGAGGAACCAGTGGAAACCGTTTACGAAGTCCATTTACAAGGTAAATTACTGATCAAAATGTGCAACAAGTTTGAATCAATGGCGAACGCTTGACTTTGTCAAATTAAAAAAAATCTTTCGTAGTTGTCACATTGCCGAGATACATTGTGCACGGAGAAAGTCGTTATCATGTACGATCTTGCGACGAAAGGGATTTGGACGTATTGGTGACGTATCTACCCCTAAAAGTGAACAACGTTATATGCGAGGCGGATATCTGTAATGCTTACGTCTTAACGCCGTCTTGCTCCCGAAGTCAAGTATGTGAAAAATATTGGTGAAAAAATTCTCAACATATCTCGGTTGTAAAAATCTGCAAAAAATTTTAAAGATATAAAATCATATAAAATTATATAAATATTTTAAAAAATATAAAAATTCTGAAAAATTATATATATTTGAAGAATTCTAAGAAAAATTTTCACAGTTTACATAAAATAAAAGAACATTTTTCATTTTTCTATTTCGATCTATTAATGAGGGCTGGATTACCGCTCAATTTAATCATTTAATGATTAATCTTGATTACAGATTACAGTAAATATTTTGATAGTTCCCTCGCATATCGTTAAACTAATGATGGTCGATCCCAAACACTGCAACGTATACTGTCTTAAAACCATTCAGGATAAACTCTCACTGATACTGAGTAAAAATTTGCAAATCTTCCTTGGGAAGACTAGTCAGTTATCAAATATATACTCGTTTTACTTTGTCGCAACATATCTTCTACTTTGTTACCCTGTGAAAATTAATCTCATCTATTATTATTTTATGTTTTGCCTGTATGACGCATTCTATTACGTTACAAAGAATTTTTTATAATTTTTTGTTTGGAGATACATTTCTTAGTAACAAGATGTGATGGAATGATTAAAAAATATTCATAATTGTATTAGAGAAATGTTGCGATTTTATATAATTCACAATACATCTCTATAGAGTTCTTTAACTATAGTTATTTTCAGATTGCCGCATTACGAGCAGAGATTTGTACCTGTCGTTGAAAAGTTCTCGTTCGGAAGACGAAAGAGAGGAAAGACCGATGCAAACATATCCATCGGAAGATCCAGCAATATTGGTTTGTTTTCCAGCTGTCCAGCGGGATATGGTCTTCGTGATACACGTTGTGGTACGTATGTAATTCGCATATTAGAAAAATTAATATGCTATAATAAACTAATGGTTAACGGACTTTTCTAGTTCCTTGTAACGTGGGTACTTATAGCGAGGACGGAATATCACATTGTAAGAGATGTCCATCTGGCACGTATCAGCCAAATCACGGTGCTCGAGTTTGTCGCACGTGCACTAATCCAACGACGAAAGGCTGTTACAATATGGTGCATATTCGATTGCAATTTGTAAAATATACAGTGCGTTCGGCAAGTGGAAGAAAATTTAAGAAGTGATTCTAGATAATAAATAAACTAAGATAAAATAGAATAAGAAATCTACGATTAAAGGTTTAGTTTTCAATTATAAATGTCTAAATATTTATGTAAAAAATGTTTAAAGTACGTGAGTTTTTAAATATTTATAATTAAAAAATATAAACTAAATTGTAGTTTATTTTTTTTTTATTCTTAATTTTCATCTTATTTTATCATCTAGGACTTTTCTAAAATTTTCTTCTACCTGTTGGCGAATATTTTGTATAACATTTTAAAATTATATCTTACAGTGTTTTAATTTCGATGCATTAATGAAACAATATGATATATTCATAATCACTTTCTTTCATAGCTCTGGAATTCTTTCTCCGCTGTAGTGGTAACTTTGGCAAGTATTGGTGCGATGCTGTCGATATGTTTGCTACTGCTATGGCTAATTTGCTGTGCTAAAAAGAAATTCTGTGTAAAACGAATAGCTAGTATTGTCGCTAATGAAGACTCATTCGAACAAGAGGTTTGTAAAACCGCATTATAGTTTTTGAATTTAAATAAGAGATGATAGAAGATTGGCAATTGACTCTTTTACTTTACAGAAACACATAGAGCAACCGTTAATTAAAGATGCGAGTGAAAACAAAGATCAGCAATGGGACAGCAAGTACAGAATTAAGAGAAAGAAAGGAAAGTTTTATGTAAATAAAAAATGTCGAAAACAAGATGAAAGAAGAAAATATGACAAGTCGCACGTTCGTAAAACTGTTAAATACATGATAAATTTTTATCAACGTTCCTAAAAAAAAATCTCACGTTATTAGCAATTTAATAAAATTGAAAACTTATTGTCTGAAGCTAATTTCGTACCTCATTCCATTATAGGTACACGAGGATGAATGGGGATCGCATCGCGTAAAGAATGCTCCAGTTATTAGCCCAGGTTCCTATCAGTCTCACGAAGATTACAACAACCGTAAGTATCTTTTAATATATAAAATAATATTTATATATCATTTTATAATCCACAATTCTGCTCTTTCACATAAATGTCACGTATTTGCGCGTGTATGTAATAATTGTCAACTATATATAGATTATCCAAAACGGTCTCATCGTAGAGGACCGCGGCTGCCAGAATATGATTTTGATACATGACAAAGGACATATGCATAAGAAAATATATTGCGATTAGCACAGAAGAGAGTTACGTAGTCTAAGAGAAGCTTGTAAGATACTTTAGGCTCAATTATCAATTAAAGAACTATGTAACATTTAGTCGATGCATACATCTCTTTCTAGGATGTAAGTATACCTATTAAATAGCGCATTAATTATATCTGCTTATATCTATTGTATTCGAGAAAATGTATATTATAAATAAATGTTGTATGAATAGTATACGCGAAAGTGTTTCAAAATATCACATTGTGATTATATAATTGTATTTCTATATATATATGTATATCCCTGATTCTTTGAATCTTATCTAATTATCTATAAATTCTTTTTATCTCTTGCATTCATCTCACGCACACAAATTCCTTTCAGTATTGAGATAATCAGCTTATTGATTTGCTAGCAGGGAAGAGAATAAAATTAGTAACAAACCAAAACTAAATATTTGGTTCTACTATGGATAAATTATTATTAATTGCAGAATTAAGAATTCTCATAAATTAAAATAATATAACAAATTTAATAAGCTTCTGCATCTGATGAACATTATCAGATATTAATAATCATCTTTATTACATACGCATACATTTCCTAATGTATTATCCTAGCGTAATCAAATAACGTTCTCAGCATTGGTGCAGGATATTGTACTAATGCGATGCAGCCAAGTGACCTGAAAAACAGAGTGACAATTGAAGTAACATCAGAATACAGCCGAGTTTTTTAATTCGTTGATAGATCAATCACAAATGCACAGGTGTAACATTGCTCTGCAAGAGCTGCATCTGCGCGTAATGCGACTAATCAATTGATGAATCAAAACACGCTTTTGTCAATTAATCAAAAATGAAATTTCGATTAACATCTTCATTGCGTCGGCATGCATTCAGTAACAAAAAGAGCCAAGGAATCTATTATAAAATACCTGACTAGCGAGGTGACACACTGCACATATCAGAAGCTTATTTCTTCAGCTGATGTCGGACCACGAGGAAGGGAACGGAGAATCCGCTGCCGCAAAAGACCATAAAAATAGCCAGCAGTACGTGCCTGTTTTTCGTGCTGAAGGGAAAGTTCTGCAAAATAGAGTGTGTGTCGCGGTTAGACGTGATGTTCATTGAGCGCCCCGCGGGATGTTATGCAATCGTGCGAATTTGTCACTCACGTGTCCGGGAACACCATCGTAAGGATCGTGATGACCGCTCCTGCGGACCGTGCTCGTCGTGAACCTCCTCAACGCTTGGCGAGCGATCACGCTCGCTGAATTCAACATATTTGCCGAAATGCTCAATCTATCGTCTCCACGCGACGCACTCGTACTCGTGGAAAATGGCGGCCCGTCGTCTGCTCCGTCTGCAGTCAGGTTGGCCAACGCGCATAGCACAGCGCGAATAGCGCTGCACTCGATAAATGAACGAAACGCGCGATTTAAATGTCGTTCAATCGAGTGGCACGTTTTTATTCGTGTACTATAAAATAAATCGAGTAAATAATTCTATTCTTCGGTTCTATTCCATAGCACGATAGCGCGTCGACAGTTTCCAAGTCAGAAATGATTAATCGAATCGATATCGATCGATATAGTATAGGGAGACAATTTGACTCATATTTTATTTATTTAGATCTTTTTATTGTTATTTAGAAGTAATTATAATCTAAGACATGTCTTAAACCTAACAATAATTTGTTTTGTAATGTAAAAATTAAATGTAAACTTAAGATCGATATACGTAGTATCGATCTTGGCGCGTGAAGTCGATCGCGACGGAAACGAAGCCGCTTCTCGCTCTTTTCACTTGCGGAACGCGGCGGATGCGGGCGGATTGGAGCGGGCGGCGTTACAAATTTGTATTTAACAGGTAAACGAAACCATCGTCAATCTCGCATTAGTGTACACCAGTGTACACTGTCGATACATATTGCGAGTAACGCGCGCGGATATGCCTACAATATTACTTACGCCTATTCTAATCGAAATCATAAGCGCGATTGCGACGCGTAAAGTTACTTGTCCGGGAACGAAGCCGGCTTGTCATTTTTGTTCTATTGCAAATCGCAGCGAACGCGATGCAGATCGAAGCGGGAGCAAATGGTGTCGCAAACTCGTTAATAGGTAAATCTATATCAATCTCACGATAAAATTTAAGTTTGCTGCTCAACAATATGTTGCGGAAAACGTATAAACGTTGGGTTAGTGCGGGACAGGTAGCGTCGCCCAGCGTCGCCGGAGGTGGCGCGCGGACGCGGCGTCGGTTTTGTCGCGTGAAGTTAACCGCGCAAAGACAAAGCCGCTTCTCGCCGTCTTCTCAGTTACATTCACGTTTCTTTTACAGAACGCAATGGACGCGAGACGGACTGGCTCCGGAACGGAGGCGTCATTGCGGCTCGTTTTTAATAAGTGAGCAAAATTATTCGCATTAATAACTATTGTTAAGTTAATTATCGCGTAACGTAGATTCGATGCACGTAAATTGCACGACCGCGGCGCGAATGCGGCGTCGATTCGACGAGTTTGATCGACGCGTAAAGTTTACCGCGCGCGAAAACGAAGCCGGGTTGCCATCTTGACTCGCATTCATGTCTGATTAGAAAATACGGCGGATGCGACGTAGATCGAAGCGGGAGCGAGAACGCGTATTTCGAGCAGAGATCAAAACGTATACGCTCATGACGTGTCATGTTGATCGCGCGCGCAAGATGAAGTCGCTTTGCCATTGTAATTGCATTTATGTTAATTTACAGAAAGCCGTGAACACTCTTACAAAACGCGGAATGGAGTGGGTCCGAAATGAGTGGCATCGCGACTTCAATTGGTAAGCGACACTTATATTAATATTGCATTTGTATGCAATCAAATTAATCGCGAAGAAAACAAAGCGACATTGCTGACTTAATTTATTCATGTTTATTTTACAGAATGCGGCAGATGCGAGACAGACGTGCTCCAGAACAACGCAACTTATTTTCACAATTTGTGAAAAGAAGAAAGAAGAGAGAAGAAGTTGGACAATTACTCAAAATAAGAGGCCTAGGAGAAGTATCGGTGGAGCAACTTAGCGGTAAGCATTATTGCTTAATTGCGTGAAATTAGTCTTTATTTCAATAATTTAAAAATAATAATTATTAAGAATTTTAAATTTTAAGAATTATTAAAGAATTTTAATTTAAAACTTTATACAAGTTTCAATGTCTAATAAAAATACAACTTTTATAAAGTTTCAAATTAAAATTCTTTAATAATTATTTATTATTTTTAAATCATTGAAATAAAACTAATTGCATAATTATTTTATTATATATTTAATCAAAAAGCGATTAAAAAATTCTGTGTGTAAAAATTATTAATCAATGAGCTTTTCTTCACGTGTTGCTTTACATTGAATGATATGCTTCTATGTTACAGAATCATCGTAGCCACGTTGCTGACAACTCCACTATTGCGCATCGGAATGGTGAGTGATAAACAACTTTAATAATGAGATAACGAATCTATGAAAAATATATTAAATAGTATATAAATTATATTTGAAATAAGTTAAAACTTCATGGATTTGTTACTATAAAATGGATAAACTTCAAAATATTATAAAAAATGCTTAATCTCGAACTCATCTTTTATTATTTGTTAATTTAGTCTATTATTGTGCCTGAGGTTAACTTGCATAGGCATACATGTAAAAAAATAAATAAATTTCACTAGTTATATTATTTATCAGAGTAAAATAAAAAATAATTAAATTTTCAAGTCAAAGTAAAACAAAGTAAAGTTGCTCTTTCATTATAAACAATGTGGAAATCAGAAAATAACTTATATATTTTTTTTATTTTAATAAAAATATTTCAATACATAGGAAAAAATTATTGAAACAGTTAAGTTGTCGTTTAATCAAATTGCAGAAATAAATAGCAAATAATATAAGAAATAAAATCATAATACAATTGAATTAATTTATACAATTGAAACGTTGTATTTTAAAAATGTAAAATTATTTATAAAATTTTAATAAAAGATTAGTTTAAATTATTTATTTATTGCATATCTGAAATAAAAATTTTGTTAAAGAAAAAAATCATTAAACAAAACAAGTATATATTTTTTTAAATTTCTCCCTCAAATATTTATCTAAGATTAAGTATTTTATAAATTGGCACAAAAAAATAATATACATATCTTTGAACATTTTTTTTAAAATATTGTAAACAAATAGAATATTCTAAATAAAAAGAAATATTATTATAAGAACAGAAACAAGAACTTCCTTATAAGAACAGAAAACATCCTTATAAGAAATGTTATAATAACGTACATTACAACTAGTTTATTTTAAATATGCATTATTGTATATGATAATACATCATTTTCAATCTATTACAAAAAGCCAATTTTAATATAAAGTTTTTTAGCTTATCCATTTAATTAATTAATAAACTAGCTTTATAAAGTATAAAATAACAATAATGGAACAATAATTATCTTGTAGAAAGAGAAATAAAAAATATGGTAAGAATATAGTATGTGAATAACACACTCAAAAAAATTAATATAGAGATTTTAAAAGTATATTTATTATTATTTTCATCTTAGCATGAATTTTTTGTAAAAAGTGCTAATTTTGACTAATTTTTTGTTTTTTTTACTTATAATAAGTGCAAAATAATTACACATTTTTGTTATTAATGTATCCTATTTGAAAAAATCGATACTCGATTTTTCAAAATTTATTATTGTTAAAAAGTAATCCATTAAAGGTAGTCAATACTGATCAAAAATTATATGATTTGCATAAATACATATATGTAAGTATTATACACGTTTTTTTCACACTAAGAGAAATGTTTGATGAAATCAACTAAAATGTGATGAAATAGTGATCAAATGAATTTTATAGTTATATTAGATAAAACAGGCACACGCTACGTGCGCATTACAAAGCTTCTAATTTTATATAATTTTATACAAATTACAAATTGAATATTACACTATTCCCCATATTCTCCAATACACATAGTCAAAATACGCGATCCCCGTACAGCCGTTCACAAAGCAAGCGTTGAATGAGAACCAATTAGCACATCGGAAAAGCGACAACAATAAATTTCGAGAACTCGAGTATCGACGCAATGCACTTTTTCAGATAGGATAACAATATCGAATACGTAATATAAATCAACTATCAAATATGTAAAAATATACAAAAACTGCAGTGAGAAAGGTGTCCTTTACAGAGAACACTATAATCCAACAGAGAGTTAATGCGCGATGGAGCTTTTCTTTGATAAAAAAAGTTAAATTAAAAACAATACATTTATATATATTTTTTTCATTTCAACGTTAATAATATATTTTATAATTTTTCAGTTATAGTCAAATGTTGCATAATTTGTAATGTTAAATTCGTCGCTTTGTTTTCGTGATTGAGTGTATTTGTGTAGAGACAAAATTGACATTACACGGTAATCTATTGTTACATTATTAATTAAAGTAAACTAATATCGTTAATCTAAACAGCCATTAAACACGATAATGAAAGTTATTTGCAACAGCCAGTGGCAATTATTTTACACTGCATCACTGGGATGCAAGGTGTTTCATAAAAAAAAGATATTGTATCCGTAGAAATACGATGTATACAATTAATTAGTGTGTCGTTCTTAACAAGTTTAATATTCATTTGATGCTTTTTATCACTTTATTAATAACAGTTGACATATTGTGCGAGTTTACTGTTACATTAATAATTAATGTAAATTAATAGCGTTAATCGAAATGGTCTCGATTAAACGCTATGATTAAAATTATTCATAAACACAATAGTTAGCAATAATTATTTTACATTATTTGCGGTATCGCGATACAAAATAATAAATTAAAAAAAAAGATCTTTCGTGGTAATTTGATATATGCAATAAATATCACGCTCTTAACAAATTTAATATATCCATTTGATGAGTTTTATTACTTTGTTTAATTAGAGAATGCTTCGGAAGCTTGCCAGCTTGCATGTATATTCAAGATTAATTAAAGTTCATGCTTTGTTCGTTTATGCCTAAAAAACGTTTACATTTGCTTTTTAATTAACACAAATTATTGATTAACATTGAAATTAAATAGGGAAGGAATAGGTAAAGTAAAACGCACGTAGCAACAGCTGTTGAGTATGGAAAAATTTATTTCTGTACACATGGCGAGAAATGTAATTATAGGATATTACGGCGAATGAATTTCCCATTTTCTGATCAAAAATTCACCCTGTTGCTTAATTAATCTGATCTATTTTAAGTCCGCAGCAATTAATCCTTCTTTTTTTGTTTTTAAGCGAAACAGAGTTTCATAGCTGATCACAATATTTTATTGCATTACTATTCACAAACGATTTGTTGAACTTGCATAAGAAGAAACAATTTTTCATTCTCCAACGCCGTGATTAAATAATTACAGGTCTTTGTATTACAGATAATTGCACGCGCGTTATCTACTGCGCACATTTTTCCATTAATTTATTATATTTTATAAACACACTTGACAATTCAACAATTGCAATATAATTTATTTAGAATTCCAATAAAAGTTGAACGGGATGCGAATTCCCGCATCTTTAAATATAAACATATATCATATCGATAACAACATCGGAAATGTCCAGATAAACAACAGCTAATTATTACGTAATAAAGTTCAATTTAATTAATTAATTCAGTTGATCCCGCATGCCTGCATGAATATCGCCGCGGTAGAGTCAGAGTAATTTATCAAACAATAATATCATGTTATCGCGAAACAATCCAATCGTATGTCCTTTTGTTCGTCGCTTTTGAGAAATTACAATGACTTTAATTAGCGGCCGTATCGAGCGAATTGTCTTCGGTGGCCATTGCAAATCGCGTACGGGATTTAAACGGCGGCGTGTCGACGCGCCGGCAAATTTAACGCACTCACACACCTGAAACTTTGCTCACCTTTATTTTCTCCAAGTGAGAGAGCGCAGAGGCCAGGTAAAAAAAGCAAATTTCAGGCGTAAGAGTACCGTCAAGACACGCCGGTTCGATGATGATCGTATAAAAGGATCTATTCCACTTCGCCTTCGCGCTACGTTACGATGTTACGTTGCGATACAAACACACCTGAAACTTTGCTCACCCAACATTAAAAGTACGGGCCGAGCAAAGAGTCAGGCCCGCCTGTAACGCCCAACATTTTTCCGTTTCTTTGGTGTTCCTCTCGGTGTTTCTCCCATTGACGCCGAACGCAGCACAACAACGGATCCGTATGAATAAAACTGAGCGAATGCTTTTTGTTCTCCGCTGAGGTAAATGTTTCAGACGAGTATGAGAGCGAAGATATTAAATTTTTCTTCGTGTTCCTTTAAAACAAAGGTTCTCGTTTACACTTTCTGTCATCTCTGGTTTCGCTCTTACACAGAAAAAAGATAGTATTTAATCAACAATCATTGTCTTATGTATTAGCAAATAAAAAATTTTCTTTAAAACATTTAATAATGAGTAGATATAACTTGTACATAAAAAAATTTGTGTCTAATTTTATTTATTTCATAAGTTGAGAAGAAAAAAGTTAAAAAATAACAATATCTTCAATCTTAGTTGTAAACAAAGATTGTAGACCGCATATATGTATAGTTGATTATAACTATACTATAATATATAGATTAAGAACACGATATGATTCTTTTGACAATAATACAAGAATGTTGAATTAAAATTTTGTAATACTATTATTGTCAAAACAATTATTACGTTTTTTTAAACAATTATTAAAATATTAAAATATAAAAAAATATATCATATATTGTTGAAATTTAAGATTATCGAACTCTTTTTAAAGATTTTATATCCTTGCTCAACGATCGTTGATTTGATACTAATTCCTTTTTTCTGTACACATAACCAGAGAAAATTTATTCCCCGGGAAGCAGCTGTGAATCATTGGATCTGCAACAGAAAGAATATACATTTTAAGTACACGGTCGTGAAGAGAGAAATATATAATTATGAAAAGCATATTACATGTAAAAGATATTTGTCTACGATACGAAAGAAAGATATTCGCATTAAAGGCTGTAATTAACGTTTATATTAAAAGATCATTTAACGTGATGGCTGTAATGTGGACATTTTTCACTCCTACGTGTTTTATTCACTGCAGCGCGGTGGTTTGAACGTTTTTTTAGTGCTCCGCTGCATAAAATACACGCTTAAGCCAAATTAAAATTCGCTTTAACGCGCAAGTTACGGCGTCGCTCTGTAAAAACGCAACTTATGAAATGACCCGCCTGCCCGCTTGTGTTTTTTTTTTTAAATCTCTCTTCCTCTTTTTTTTCATGAGAGATCGCGATAATGGAAGCACTGGATTTACGTTGAAACATTACTGAACGTAACAGCTATTATGTGCCGGCCGCTCCAATTTGCGGCGGTGTTTATTCAACGTTGATTCAACGTTCATTTGAAGCGTTTTGTCAACGCCGCCGCTGCTGGCGGCCGACACGATGCGCGCCGGCGGCGATCCGACTCGTAGCCCTCCTACCCCCCAAATTAAAATTCGTGTCACTTCTCCACATCGCTCTGTTAAACGCGATTTATGAAATCCCCCTCTTTCCCCCGTCCCCGGCCGGCTGAGACGTTTTATCTCCAACTTTTCCGTATGCGCAGCGCAGACGGCGGAATACGACGACGCGCAGGCGGCGACGGGAGAGAGGATCGTGGACGCGCGTACCGAGCGTTGTTCCTCTGATGTTCGTGAAAGCGCCCTTTCTTCGTGGCGCACGGTGCGCGCGATCGTGCGATGACTCGCACGATAGTGAGAACTCTCTCGGAGTGGAAGAGGCAGAGCGGAGCGGACGGCGCGGCGGCTAGGCCCTCCGTGAAGAGGAGGATAGAGAACGCTTTCATTTGGCGTGCATGCACGCGCAGATACGCGCAGAAGGGAGAGGTGATCATCACTGCTCTCGTGGAATGCGAGCGTCAGGAGGAGAGATAGGAGATTACGTCAGGCTCCGGCTCCATTTAAATGCCCGGCATTGCTGAAATTGGTCCGCGGTGACCCCTGACTTTGGGACTTGTCTCGTTTCTTTGTCCGGGCCGCGGACATCCCCCTCGCTTATATATCGGACGCGCGAGTATATCCCTCGACACTGGGGGACGGTCACGGACGACGGTGACGAGAAGACGAGGGGAAGGAGAAAAAAAGATCTCGAAGAAAACCGGCCGAGGACAGAAAGGAAGAAAGAGAAACGCCGCTGGTTATCGTCGGTCAATCTGGAGTCTCACGCGCGAAGCCGAGCACTGACGACGACTCTCCGAAAACGAGAAATGTTCCAATTAACGAGATTTTCGCGCGCGCGTGCGCGAGAGAGGAATTTCTTTCCTTTTTTTTCCTTTTCTTTCTTTCGACTCCGGTTCTCTGGTTGACAACGCGGCGGCGGACGTTGTTGTCGCCAGACTCGCCGTGACGTTGACTCGGCGCAACTTTCGGGAAGAGCATTAATCATGCAAGTCGGGAACTTACTTGCGTATGATTCGGTTGGGCAAACAACGCAAGCCGGGCCGAGGTTGAATACGCTGATGCCGTCGCGCCGCACCGCGCCGCACCGCGCCGCGCGGGCACGCCGCGAAGGATTAATATTCTTTTGCCGCTCGCGCGCACGCGGAGAACCGTTTGTTATTCCGCTGGCTGGTTCACTAAAATCCACGCCGGCTATGATATTCCCGTGTATCTACCCGTCTTCTCTACCTGTGCACATGCACCTCCGCCGCGTCGGGCCGACCGTTATTTTCCGTTTAGATATGCGGCTTGGAATAGATAAACAGACGAACCGCCAGAATAGCGGAAGACGCGGCGTTATTTTAATTTCCAACCGCTTCCGCCGGCATAAGCGTGGAGCTTGAACTCCAACTGTGTGTTTGCCGAGACAACACTACGAACGCGTGTACAAGCACCGCGGTGAGTTTCCGTTTTAATGACAGCTCCACACGGTCGGATTTTCAGTTTGTCCTCTTTTTAGCGATAATAATTTTAATTCACACACACACACACACACGCATGCGCATCGCGACAAGACGATTATTATAATCTCGTATTTTATCATCGATATCGTCCGCCTCGATTTCATCGAGCAGAAACGCCGATTTATTCTTTGAATAATTTCCGACAGAAGCACGCGATTTTCGGCGAAGCGTCTCCAAATATCGAACGTATTTCAAAAGTATCTTGGCTTGGCTCTCTTTACAATATTTCGCGCATACACAGGCACGTTGAATCTCGGTCGTCGAAAAGAAAAATCGTCGTCCATCAAGACATACGGATCCGATAAAAGTGTCGCTCAAAGGACGTACTCCGGAAATTCTTTGAGAGTCGCGGCCTCAGGAGTCTCCTTCGTCTCTCACGCTCGGCGAAATCGCTATCGAATTTCCCGAAATGTGACTCGCCCGGTCCCTCGATCCTCCGCTTTTCAATCGAGATTGATCGAGCGATCGATCGATTCTCCGGGGATAGGGTTAACAGACGCAAACAAGAGATGGGTTTCGCGTCTCTTACAGATTTTTTAGTTTCATCTCGAAGCAAAGTGTTACTCGTGAGTCCTATGCGCGGATATTTTTTTAATAAAATAAAAATAACACTTAAAAAAAATTATTAAGCTGTCCTAGCATTTAAGTATGTATGAATCGTATCTCAATTAAAACATTACCAAAATTTTCATAGAATTATTCTAATATTACGACTGAGCGTCCGTGTAAAATTTGAGCACAATTCACTTACTGATTTAAAAGTTATTTAATTTTTTATTTACTCTTGGCTCTTATGTAAAATCGCATTTTGCAAATTTAATGGGGAAGTAACATTACCAATTGAATCAAAATTTTTACATATACTAATAAAACTCTAATAAATATTAGTGCAAAAATTTATAATTTGGGTATTTGCGATCAAAATTGTTTGTTGTTGATTAGAGAAAAAAAAAGAGCAAATCTAGAGAAGTTTTCAGTTTTCAAATTTCGATAGCTTTCAGCTCGTATTGTATAACCAAAACAGCTTTAAAGGATTACTAAATTACTGAATCATCTAAATTGATGAAAAAGATATTAACAGGTCGATTGTCGGTCGCTGCCCCCCCCCCTCCCCCCGAATTGTTATTCTGCAATTCTCGATTCTCGAGCACGTGCCTAGATTTTACGTAGGTGCTGGATATAACGAGAACGATGGCCGAAAAGCGAAACGGTCGAAAAAAAAAAAAAAAAAAAAAACGCTTATGAGCGGGTTTGATGGAACATTTATCCTGGCCCACCCCAGGCCTCTCCCGCGGATGATCGATCGACCGTCGTTCGGGCGGCGCGAGCGATATTTTGCGAAATATTTTCGAGACACCATTTTCCGGTTCGCTGCGTTACATTTTACACGCGCGCGTGTGGCCGAATTTATATCGTATATTCGGCAAAACAATTGTTCCCCCGCGTGAATGAGATTATTTCTGTGCCGATTTAATTTTCGACATTGGCTTCATCAATACCCGAAGATTGCCTTTCGATTATTGCTGCTGTTCGTGTTATTTGCACATTTGCATGCTATTACGTTACGATAACAAATGTTTCACGTTACAAAACCCGCCAAGAGATATCGCGAAGCGTATAGTAAAATTAACATTCTATTAAAATAATATTCTGAAGAGGTATCTCTTTGTAAAAATAAATCTCTTCTGTCGGAGAGAATAAACGTTTCCTTGAGAGAAATATATTATCAAGTTTAGTAAAATATTTAAGGTAATTTGACGAACTTTGATCTCACAAATTCGTCAAAGAAGAATTTTCTCTGGCAAAGTAACGCGTGCGCCGCGGCCGGTAATTTCGGGACATCCTGTATACAAACGCGCTTAATGTGCATCGGAAATAGCTGTCCGTGGGTTATGTAACGGTATAATGATGCACGTTTCGCCAACAAAACCGGGAGAGTTAAGCTACTCCCGGGGTCGTTCGTTCATAAAAAGGAAGGAGGAAAGGAGAGACTGAAACTGAGACGGGCGCAAAAAAGGGCGTGCCGGCGTTTGACAGGAAGTTGACCCAGCGTCCGGTTCTAATGTATTTCCGGCCGGTTACGGCTATCAAATCGCACCGAGTTTGCGGTTTCGACGCTCTATTTCTTTTTATATCCCCTTTTCCCTGTTATAATCGCCAATCCTCGCTTTTCGACCGTGCCCGAATTAACGACGTGTAAAGACGTCGTTGAAAGCTTTATTATTGTCATTAACGTTTCTACGCTTTCATTCGGGGTCGCCGGCATGGGGGCGACCGCGACCGCGACCGGCGCGGCGGCACGGCGGCGAGGCCATCCGTCGCCGTCGCGAATCACGCAATATGAAATTCCGCGCCGATGAAACAGCCCTCTCTATTTTTTATTCGCAATAATTTGAGCGCGGAGGATTTCGAGAGCTCTTTCGTCATAAGCAATCGATTGTCTAAATTAAAAACGTTCGGAGGGAGAGAACGATCGTTTCGCTGAAAGTGAACGAGGATATACAGATAACGGCCGCCTGGGAAATCGGGAGGTGAATCTATGATCCACCTTTTAAAGCGATAGGAAATTTACTGCTGTACCTGCAGGATCGATATATAAGCGCAAAACTGCTCGGGAGCTCGTAAATCCAAGTAAAACCGGTCACCGTACTTCTCCGCGCCGCCGCGCCGCCGCGCCGCGCGCGCCGCGCCGGCTCGCTACAAAGGGCCTCGAGACGAAGTAAGAAATCATACATATCGTATCGACGCGTGGAACAAAATGAGGATAAATCTCTGCGATAAGGCCTAACGATCTCCACCCCTAAATGCGTTACAGTCATGCTACAACCATTTGCAATCTCGCGAGCTCGTAAAACAAAGAGGAGCGGGATTGCGGCGGTTAAAGTCGACTGCGCTCGCGAAAAAAGGTCCGTTAACGAATCGATTGAAATGGAAATCGATTGAACAAGCACTCGCCGCTTGTTATTCCCCATTTCCTGTCTCCTCCTACCCCCTCTTCTCTCTCCCTTTCTCCCTTCTCTTTCTCTCTCTCTCTCTCTCTCTCTCGCTCTCTCTCTTTCCATCTTTCTAATGCGATTCCTCCTTAATACAGGTACTTTCGCGGGACAGAAATCGTACTCTCGAAATCTGGAAAATAAAAGAGAGAGAAAGAGAGAAAAGGGAGTGAGAGCGGGGAATGAGGGATAATTGTATTGTAATTGCATCCTTCGAGCTACGTCCGCCGACGAGAGGCAGAGAGAGAGAGAGAGAAGCGGAACCGCGGTCGGAGTCGAGCCGAGTCACGGTTGACCCGATTTTTTTTCCTCCTCGGCTCCGGCGGCGCGGTGGGAGTACGCGTCGGGTTCCCGAACTGAAACTAATACCCGCGATGGCGGCGAAGGCGAGGGCACGAGGAAAGACGGCACGGAGGGCAATATGGATCTGAAGTGGCGGTCGTCGTGGCGGAGAAAGAAGAGAGGAGGAGATTGAGAAAGGGGGAACGCCGCGGAGGCGATGCGGGAGGCTGATGCCGCGCTGGTGGACCTATCCACAGGGTGTCCCGCGCGTGTAATTGCTCTATCGTAATAGTGAGAGCCGCCATTCATCGCCAAAATAATCCCTTATTTTCTATTTTCGCAAGCGAGCCTCACTGTAGCGAGGAATCTCTCGAACATCTTCGGGAAGCACCAATACTTTCTTCCTGATTAAAAACACGAAGGAAGAGACGGTTCTTTAATCATGGACGATCCGGAAAGCGAAGAGCTTTCCGTAAACTCCCGTGACCCTATTATCTAATAAGTTAACGATTTACTCTCTTGTTGCTACTAAGATTTAGTAATTAACTTTCCGTTCTCTCTGTTTTCCGGGTCACTGATGTCTGGATAGTGTTTTGGAAAGCGTTTTGGGCTCTGAAAGATCTGAACAAATTCCGGTACACTCTTCCAACCAGAATACGATTTTTCGCAATTGTTTGATCTTACATTGCGAAAAAAAGTAAACTTTATTAAAATTTTCAACTTGATTAAATTTCTTCAATTCGAGTATTTATGTATTCAAGTTAAATATATATATCCTTAAATTAAATATATAAATATTTTATGAATAATTCAAAATTGAAAATTTGTCTGGATCTTTAAATCGTCAAAGGGTTTGGAGGGTTAATTTACATGCTGTATAAAAAAATCATTTATAGAACATGTAATTTATTTTTGATCTAAATTGTGTGAATACGTCTCGACGAGTCAACGATCGAAACTGTAAAAGCGCATCTTTAATTTTTTAATTTCCCTATTACGAAACATCCCTCTCCCTATGTTCCTGTTGTCGCGTCGCGCTTCGAAAATTCCTATAAAGAAAGGGATTAGAGCGATTCCGCTGGCAACGTTACTAACGACTAACGACGCCGTGCGCTTTGCTTCGCACATGTGCCACGGGCTCTTTGTAATCCGCGACGAGACAAGCGCCGATCGATAAGCGTGTTATATGCATTAGGAGGCCGCCCCCCGTCGCCGGTGCAGCGAAGGAAAGTGTTCCGCTCGACGACGGAAACGTCGAGGGAAACGACGAAGAGGAAGACGAAGAGTTCGCGAGCGTGTCCACTATTTTCACGCGGGTATACGATATTATCACGCCACGTGGACTTTACGTTTCGTCACGCGACATTGCGAGGCAAGCCGAGAGGAGAATAATTTATCTCACTTTACCTTTGCTCCATTTTACTGTTTTCTTCTCTTTCATTTTACATCAGTGCTTTTGAAGAATCAATGATTCTGAGTCGATCGGGCAATTTGCGCGAGCCATTCCTAAAATATCCGGTGAATAAAACCCACCGATAAATAAGTAAAATACACTGAGAGAAAGGTGCTTGATATTTCTGACTATAATTGAATGTTAAACCCGACCAACACTGTAATTATTAAGTACTTTGCTACGCTACACTTAATATAATAATTATGGTTCGGAGCTCCAGTTTTATAGTCATTACTGCTATATTGTTACTAATAACATATAATGAGTTACGACGACAAAATTGATTGCAGTATCATAAATTAAATACAATTGGCACCAAAAATAAGTATAATTTATAATCAATTTGATGCCAATTATATCTAAATTATACTGCTTACAAGCATTTTTGTTTGTCAGTGTGTACATTATGGCTGTATTCCAAACGATATTAGTTTGACTTATTTTTTTTAGATGTTGGCAGTCCTTTAATTAAATCGAGAAGTAAAATTTTTATACAAATTGGAACACTTCACAAATATTGAGAAAAAATTTTTTTCAAAATTTTATATATATATAAATTCTTGTAATGATGAAATATTGTAAGATAAAAGATCTAAGAAATTTTCTAAAAAGTTATAAAATTGTATAGATATTAAAAAATATTGAAATTTTACATAAAAATTCTGAAAAAATACTTTATAACCTTTATAAAAATTTTTCTCAGATTTTTCTACGATGTTTCAAAATTTTTCAGAAAATTTCTCAGATAATTCACGTAAATCTTAGAATGTTAGAATTCACGTATGTGAAAAATTCTGAGAAAAAATGTCGATTTACTCAATATTTCTGAAGTGTTCCAATTTATACAAAAGTCCTGAGAAAAATTTTCATCAGGGAATGGTTGAGTTATTTACAAGTTATTACAGATCATGACGTATGACGAATTGAGAAAACTTCTCGGTTTAGTTAAAGGGCTGCCAATATCTAGAAAAAAATAAGCCTCAAGCTAATATCGTTCGAAATATACCCTATATGTTATTACTGACGTTATAGTAGTAATAACTATAAAATTGAAGCTTCTATAATAAACTATAATGATTTTAACACTTAATTATAGTCACAAATACCAAATACTTTTTCTTCGGTGAAAAGTGTGAACGGAAGTACAATAGAAGAAGTTTGCAAATCGATGCTGTAATCTTATTAGCGTTATTATTTATTACGATGTTGCGCGAGCGGATTCACCCGGCAGACGATAATGTATACCGTCGCTTTTGTCTTGTCTCGCGCGCCTTCGCCTGTTCCCATACGGAGCGCGATCGATCGATCGGAGCGCGGAGAGGAAACGAATAAGAAAAACTGCGCATCCGGCCGTCTCGGGACAACGCTAAAGTCCGACGACGCCATTTCAGCGTCGCGAAATAGATCACCCGGCTTATCCGGCTTTATAGCCGACGGCGAGCGCCGCCGAGGAAGCTTTTTCGCGCACGTACCGCGAGTTATTTCAACATAATCGCTCCACGAACTGCCGGATGAGGCAGAGAGAGGAGAGAGAGAGAGAGAGAGAGAAAGAGAGAAACTAAGAATCCGCTTCGAGAAAATATGATTTGCTTGATTCACGTGCGTTCCTCCCTCGCAGAAATAAGACGCGATCTAGATTGCGAAATTCTGCGAAATCGCCGCTGGTCGCCTCGTCAACTTCCTTCAGAAACGTTGGTCTCGTGACGGCAACAATATCTCACATTTGATGTGTCAATTAAGAGGTGAATCCCACTTCTGATATACATGTAAAGGGGGTAATAAAAATTATAGTTAGGGAGAATATTAGTTAGTGTCAGGAATAAGGAACGGTAAATAAGGAGGCGAATGAGAAGGGAGGGCCTGTGCAAGGAAGAAGACGATGCTAACCGTAATCTTGTTTATTCTCTTGGCGGATACACAGCAAAAGGTTAAGTCAAGTGCGATCACCACGGCCGTGATCTCTCTCTCCCTCCAACCGAAAAGCCCGAGCTGCATCGTGCTGCCTCACGCCCACAGCGCCGCACAACGGCAAAGGTGTGGCGCGATCCCTTTGGCCAATGCCTAAGGAAGCAGCCGCAGCGCGCGCAACGCTGCAGCCAGCCTGAGTCGTTTCGACGCTAGCTTAAAGATATCTTACAGCTTCGGCCGGACTGACGGACTATTCGTCTCGAATAGTATGATTGACAATTATTGACTCGATATAACACAATATGATGTAACAATATGAATACAGTTTGGGAATTCTTGTATGGACGTATTTCCAGTCTGAATACCGCCTGAGATTTTACTTATCATTATTGTTTGAATACATTTACTGTTACTTACTGAAATTAATCAAAGTATTATAATCTTTGGTAGTATTACAACCTTTGGAAGTATTACAATCTTTGGATAATTGGTAACAAAATCTTAATCTATGCCGCACGCATTTTTTTTTTTTTTTTTAATTATTCGCTGTTAACTGGCTTAATCCACGGTTTTAGGCGATCTGGGGAAAGTATTGAATCGTACGGGCGAGACGTTATGTTAAAGCCTGGAATATCCTTTATGACATAGCGATTTTTATTTAAGATTTTTGCCACTACGTAAGGGCCTTTATAATTCGCTTTGAGTTTTTTATCCTCGCCTGGCTTTGACGCCGTGTCTCGAATTAATACATAATCTCCTATTTGATATTTAGTAGGCTTCGCGTGCTTTTTGTCATAATAAATCTTATTATAGTTTCTAATTTTATTCGATACCTCTTCTGCAATCGTGCGCATATTTTCACGCTCCTCATTGCAGCAGAGTTCGACTCTCGCAATTTGATTTAAACTTTCAACAATATCGGCGTCAGCATGACGCTTCTGGTCGTACCCCAACAATAATTTGGACGGGGACGCGTTTAACGACGCATGATGTGTATTATTCATTACGTATTGTATCTTATCTAGATGAATGTTCCACGTCTTAGGTTCTTCTGTAAGTTTTTTCAAAGAAGATTTTAAAAATTTATTGACTCTTTCTACCAATCCATTACTCCATGGCGCCGCAACAGCTACCAATCGGTGATAGATTTTCTTCGAATTTGTGAAATCTAAAAATTCTTGTGAAGTGAAAGCTGTACCTCGATCCGAAACGAGGGTATTTGGAAAACCAAAGACGTTGAACACTCCTAATAAATGCTTAATGGTCTCTCTTGAGCTTGTTGTCTTGGCTGGAAATAGCCACGTAAACCTAGTATAGGCATCAACTAAAACTAATATATACTTAAACCCTTGTGAAGTGTCTGTAAGCGGACCGAAATGGTCACAATGGACTATTTGGAAGGGTCGCTTCGGGCTGTCTACCTCCTGCATTTCCCCCTCTCGAGTGTGAACTGACGAATTGGCCGTGAGGCAAGTCAGGCAATTGTCTACGTAAGATCGAACTTTTTTTCTTAACGAAGGAAACCAATAATTAGAGCCTATCCCTTGTACAGTTTTCTCGACACCGCAGTGTGCCATTTCGTCGTGATAAATTCTAATAATATTATTTATCATCGAATCAGGGATCACGAAACGAGGTTTATCGGCGCACTTTCTGAAGACAAGGCCGTCAATTAGCTCGAACTTCTCGTTTTCAGCAAACTCAAGCTCCTCCGCTAGAATTTTAAGTCGATCATCTAGTAATTGTTTATATTCCAACTCTCTTTCAATTGGCATAGCACCAACATAGGCACTAATCCGACTAAGCGCGTCAACATGGGTCATACGATGCCCCGCGCGATGAACAACCTTGAATTTATAATTTTGCAATCTTAGTGCCCAGCGCGCGATTCGCGGATTCAAGTGAGCTTTATTTACCGCGTACACTAGGGCATTACAGTCGGTCACAATCGTGAAATCCAGACCGTACAAATAGAGATGAAATCGCTCAACTGATTTAACAATGGCAAGCATCTCCAGCTCGAAGCTATGATATTTAGCCTCCGCCTGGTTGGTAGCTTGACTATAATAAGCGATAGGCGCCCATTTACCTGATTCTTGTTTTTGCATGAGAATTCCGGCTACCGCGTGAGCGCTGGCGTCCGTATGTAATTCAGTCTCTACTTTTGGATTATATACTCTAAGTACTGGATATGAAATTAATTTATTTTTAAGCGCGTTGAATGCTTCAAGACAACTACTATCAAAATTAAAATCAATTGCCTTTCGCAAAAGATTCCTGAGGGGCTTAGCTATAGATGCATAATCTTGTATAAATTTACGGAAATAGCCCGTTAACCCGAGAAATCGCTGCAAGTCATTAATATTTTTTGGAAGAGGAAAATTTAGTACTGCCTCGACATGTCGCGGACTCAACGTGATACCGTTTGGCGAAATAACATAACCGAGATATTCAATGGTTGTCTTCAGAAAATGGCACTTCTTATAATTTACCTGAAATGCGTGACGTTTCAGCAACAACAATACCTCTTTTAATGTTGCAAGGTTATCTGTAACCGATGCTGACGGTATCAAAATATCATCGATATATACTAAAACGCGATCTTCTCTTATCAGAGGCTGTAAAATGTGAACCAGTCGTTTCTGAAATTCGGCTGGTGCCTCACAATAACCGAAAGGAAGACGTGTGAATTCAAATTGCCCATCGGGCGTTGCAAATGAAAAATATTTAGTATGTTCTGGATGCACTGGAATATTATGAAAACCGTCTTGTATGTCTAAAGAAGTGAATATCGTGTTGTTGCCCAGACGTGCTATACAATCCTCGATAATCGGGAAAGGATATTTTTGTTTATTTACCCGCGAGTTTAGAGGACGCAAATCTACGCACAAACGTAAAGCACCGTTCCGTTTGCGAACAGGTACGACTCGAGCACAGTATGGGGATACGCTATGTTTAATAATTCCTCGTTTAAGGAGATCATCGGTAATCTCTCTTATTTGTTGTCGTTCCGCCCATGCAAATCGTCTGGGGGCGAACGCATATGTTGAGTCGTCTTTAAGAGAAACCCTGACGGCATAATCGTCCTTTACGGGAGCAACCTCCGTATTTTCGACCTCGTCTATTATGGACAAAAGACTCTTTTTTGTTTCCCCGTCAAAATCAATTTCCACGCTTGCCATATAAGAAAGTATTGAGTTCTCCGTTTCGTCCACCACGTCCGCGGACGCAACATGCTGTAGCAACTCTAATTTATTTTCTTCCGTGTCTGCTTTTGGAGAATACAGAACGGTGATTTGATGTGTACGCAAAAAATCGCGACCGATAACAAGATCTACAGTAAATACGTTATTTTGTAAAACCAGAAATTCGATTTCCCCTGTGAAATCAGGTAACGACTCGAATTGGATTGACGACGCAACTGTACCCATTGTTTTAATCGGTAAGCCATTAATAGCTACAAGAGAACGATTAGCTTTAACAAGGGAGGACGACGATCGATCAAAGATTCTCTCAAAAACGGTTGTGTGTACAAAAGAACAGGGACTGCCTGTATCTAATAGCGCAATTAAATTACAAGGTCTACCGTTAATGGCGACGACTTTCAGATGTGTGTCACTTATCTCAAGAGTTCTGTCCAAGTTCGAAACCGCGCCGACGACCTGCGGTGGAGAGGCGGAGGGGTCATCTTCCTTGGCTGCCGCCACCGTGGCTGGCGTTGAAGGAGTCGCTGTTCTCTGTCCTTGCTCCTTGCGCTTCAGCCTGAAACAGTCGTCTCGAACGTGCCCTGTGCGTTTGCAATACACACAGAAGAGATCCTTGACTGGTTTCTCTGCGGGGCTGTTCCTCACACTGGTTCCGTTGATTGGCTTCGCTTTGTCCTTCTCTATTTTTTGAGGCGGCACGAAAGCTTTCTTAAACGGCTCGGAGAAGGAAGCCGTGATGTTATGCATCCTTTTCAAGAAGTCGTCTACGTTGTCCACTGGTAGCGCCGCTGCTGCGCTCTTAATGGCCATATTGTTAATGCCACTAACGAGATAATTTATAACATCTCGATCTGGAAGATTTAAGCTATGTAGCATATCTGTTTTATCCATAGCATATTCCTGGAACGTCTCTCTTGGATAGTTCCATCTACGAGCCTCAACTTTATGCAAGGTAACTTGTACAAGAGTTTCCCTCTGAAAACGACTTATCACCGCTTGCTTAAAAATAGGCCAGGTCTGATTTACGACACCTGTTTTGGAATCAAACCATCGACGGGCAATTTTGGTTAATTTACCCGTGGCGGCTAACAATGTGATGTCGTCTGAGGCTCCGTGTATACGAGACACTTGCTCGACTTTCTGGATCCACCTGTTCACGTCGTCATCTTCAGCTCCACTGAATTCGGGCACTTGTGACGCTAGTAGTTTAATCGCCTGTCCCGGGGACACCGCTGAAAGGATCGTATTCCTCGGCGGAAGTGTAGCTTGTACGACGGTCGGTGGCGTCGGTAACGAGGGAGCAGGCTGTGAACGGCTCTGCCCCGCGGTCACCGCAGCTATTAATTGTTGCATGAAAGCTTGTTGTTGCTTCATTTGTTCCGCGAACATTGCGCAAATCTGCGGCAAGGCTTCTCTCGATGAGCCTGACTGAACACCGCTAGTGGAAGTCGAACCGAACGACCCGGCAGCTTGCAGAACCGTGGTGGCATCCTGGCGCAAATCGTTGAGCGGGCCATTTCTTTCCAAATGGCTCATAATTTGATCGATAAGAGCTTCACGGGTGGCTTGTGGCTCTAACCCGTAGCGTCTAACCTCTGTTTGCAACTCCGCATGCGAAAGATCTTCCAACTGTTGTCGATCCATTGTATGGCGTGACACGTGGGAGACGCTTTGAATGAAACTTAAAATGGCGGCGCGTGGGGTACCACGCGGTCGGACCTCTCTGCTCTATGAGCAGCACAACGGCACGACACCACGAGACGAGATAATCGGTTTAAAAAAAAACTGGCGGCGCGTAGCTACCACGCGGTCGATCCTCTCTGCTCTGTGAGCAGCACAACGGCACGAGACCACGAGACAAAAGCGAACGCGACCGGCACGAATTTCCGCACAGCACCACGAGGTGAATCCCACTTCTGATATGTTGTAAAGGGGGGAATAAAAATTATAGTTAGGGAGAATATTAGTTAGTGTCAGGAATAAGGAACGGTAAATAAGGAGGCGACTGAGAAGGGAGGGCCTGTGCGAGGAAGAAGACGATGCTAACCGTAATCTTGTTTATTCTCTTGGCGGATACACAGCAAAAGGTTAAGTGAGTCGTGCGATCACCACGGCCGTGATCTCTCTCTCCCTCTAAAACCGAAAAGCCCGAGCTGCATCGTGCTGCCTCACGCCCACAGCGCCGCACACGGCAAAAGTGTGGCGCGATCCCTTTGGCCAATGCCTAAGGAAGCAGCCGCAGCGCGCGCAACGCTGCAGCCAGCCTGAGTCGTTTCGACGCTAGCTTAAAGATATCTTACAGTCTCGTGACGGCAACAATATCTCACATTTGATGTGTCAATTAAGGAAACGCGCGACGACAGAAACGAGCTGACGCAACACGTCCGTACGTACCAGGAATTCGCATATGGAATCTCGATATTCTTTTTTTTTTCTTTCGGGGGAGATCGCTCGGGTTGTTAGCTACTTCGGGGAGAAAGACGATCCTCTCGCGGAATTTGGGACGCGCAATCTCTCTCGTCGCGATGCTCTCTCGGCGGCGTGCTCAAGGGCCGCTGAAGAGGACTTGTAGATTTCATTGTATGCATGATGTAATCGCGTTCCTTTGATGCGACACGACGTCGGAGAGCTCGCCCCAATGTTCCACACCAAAACGCGCAATCGCGCGGCTTTCGGCGGAATGGCGTCTTCGTGTAAACCTTCGACGACGACGACGACGACGACGACGACGACGACGATGATGCACTGGCATCTAACAGCGCATGGATCTCTCCAAACACTGTGCCACTTTGTTGCACCACGTCGCGCACGGACTCACTACGGCTTCTACCGCGAAGCGAATTCCGCACACGCAGCGCAGCGAGTAGTCATACTACAAAATTAGACTGCCTTGTTGAATCATTCAACGCAAAATGCCGCCAAAGATTCCGAGATGTTTCTCTGTTTCTCTAACGCAAACGAATTGAAAATACAGTCCACAAATATGTTGAAAGAGAAATTTCCATAAAGTTAATTGTTATAAAACGAATGACTATAAAGATACAAATTCTTTTTCAATACGAGGAAAAAAATTATTGGAGCGATCGTTAGTTTTCGCGATATAACTGATAACAAATTGATTCGGAAAAAAATATAACAATGAAATAAAAAAAGCAATTAATAGAGGATAAAAGATAAAAGCTTATTCTCTCTGATTTTGTTCTTTCTTTCTTTAAATATTTAGTTTTTTTTTTTTTATAGATCTCGTCATACGTGAAACATTTGACCGTCAAAAGATCAGACCGCAGACTGCGTCGCTTGCATCACGCCGTCGTTAGACCGGCGGCTCTGATAAGTCTTGTTTGGCGCGGGACGTTGCGTCATCGCCGTCGTACGCAATATTTTTATCGCCTCCGAAGCCATTCCGCGTCCGGCGCATTCCGGCTCTCTATCTCGGGCTCGTTATTGTTTTTCCCCGTCGCGTCGCGCGTGGACGTCGCCATTCCACCGTTTTCGCGCGGTGTATTTTCAAACGCGCGGGGACCCGTAGATTTTCCAGGATTTCGTAACGCGCGGCGTATAACGGCTCTGACGCAATCGCGTGTCGCGCGGCAGGCGAAGCGTACCAGAGAACAAACGCGGTTGCACGAGGGAGAGTGAGAGAGACGCGCTCCTCTCTTCCTCTCCACTCCTCTCCTCTCGCGCGGAGGACGGCGAAGCGTTAAAAAAAAATCACATGCATGCGAGCCGCGCGTACGTGGCGTTTCGGAGCTCTAGGCTCATTCTAGTTTCTAATACAGAAGCAGCGACAACTCGCGACAACGCCGTGACCACACGCCTCACGCACGTGTGGCTGTATAAATAAGCTTTATGACGTCACCCCGCGTGCGGAGAACAGCCACACGATTCCTCCCCGGTCACCCCGTTCCTTTCCGTTTCGCTCTCTCTCTCGCTCCGCTCTCCAGCTGTCCTCTCCTTTGCGCTCCTTGAGACGTGCGGTCGCTGAATTGCGTCGTTCGCTCCGGATTCCCCGGGCTCGAGAAACGCAACGGGGGTTCGTGATGGCCGAAATCCAATGAAACGTGAAAATTAGGATGTAAACAAACGCGAGCGAGATCGCGGACTAATAAAAGTGCCTTCTTTCTGGATATTTCTTATGACTACAATGAGAAAAAAAGTTATTAATTTGAATAAAATGTTCAACTTAATTAAATTTCTTCAAATATTTAAATTAAAAATATAAATACCTACAGTTCAAATATTTTATAGATTTTAGTGAAATATATAAATACTTGAACTGAAGACATTTAATTAAGTTGTAAAATTTAGTCAACTTAAAAACTTTTTCTCAGCGTATCCGTATTTTGTCAAGCGATACAATAATTACTAAACATAATAATAGTAATCAACCGTTTGATAATAATTGCTATATTAAAAAGTAAAATTAGCGTTTAGTCGCTTTGATTATTATGCTATTAACCGAACGTTAATTCCAATTATTTCAACATAGCATTAATAACTATCATCTAGGTTCAATTATCATTATAGCTGTTTTATCAATGTATACATATCTTTCGTGAAATTGCGAAAACTCGCAAAGGTGATGAATTTCAATGAATTTCGTCAATTTTCTACATTAATGCATATGTAATTATTTAAATTACAGCTTAATCATCGAAGCGTTTAATGTTAAAACGATTTAATGAGACGCGACTAGTAATAATCAAGGCTTATCAAGTGATTCATTAAGAAAAGATTGCGATAGCATTCACGTTGGAAAGAACGGTTTATTTGTTCCACGACATCCTGTAGAGCCCGTCCTCACACCAATGCGCTCATATTGGAGCGGCGCAGTAGATAATCGGTCGGAATAGAGTCTTACGTAACGTAGAAAACAGATGGTGTGATGGAACGCGGACCATCCTCGTTCTCGCGAAGAAAACGCAAAGCGCGGCGAGACGCGCGCGAGTGCGCGAGTTTGCTCGTGGGATTAAAATATGGGCTGCGCCTATATATGCGGTCGCAGCAGTAAACTCATACGTAAATAACCGTAAGCAGAAGCCCTACATCCGTTACTACGAATAAGCTTTACAGCCGACCCGCGCAATCCGTCCGAACAATTCCAACGATTAACACTTGGCATTAAACTCGCGACGATTGCGACGTCGCGTTCGGAATTTCCAGCTAGTCGTAGATTCGTGGAAAACATGACGAAATAGACCGTTGTTCGACCATATTTCCAGACTTCTACGCTGTACATTTTCTAAAGTTGTCTCCAAAAATATACTGCAGGAAAATAGATCCTTACAGCGCACTTATTTTCTTACTTTGCTCTGGTAGTAGAAGTCAATTTAATATTTTTCAGTCTTTTCATATAAATTTTAAGAGATAATAAATTTATGATTAATATACTTGATTTTTGTTTAATTTTTTGACCATTTTTCCTTAAATAATTTTCCAGAATATTGAGCCTTATAGGAAGGAAAGTTTTAAGTAATTTAATTAGAAAGTATAGTTTTTAAAATTATATAAGAAAAAATAGAGTTAAAAGAACATTTTGGAAAAAATCAAATGCACTGTATCATTTTCGTGCGAGAGAAATAAAATGTTCATAATATTATTCTCTTTAAATATGATGTCATACTAGTAAAAATACTGACTTGTTAATATATTTAAATCACTATTACAAAGGATTTTTTATCAAGTTTGCCTATGTCAATATTTATGAATATTTTACAAAGAAATTCTTTTTAAATAACAAATCATTGTTTTTATTGCTTAAATTTGATTAAATATTTATTATTTTAAAAACACGGAAATGTCTCTCACAAAAAAGCTCCTGTGTTAAAAGATATATACAAACTGAAAAAAAAAATTTACTTTCAAATAATACTCTTTTAAACATTATTTCCTTGATTAAAAATTTTCAAAGTTTAAAAAAAAATTAGTTTATACTAACATTTATTTAAACAATCAGAAGAAACTTTTATCCGCGTATGAAAAGTTACACGTGATTATTCTCTACTTTTTTTCAGTTGGAGAATCTCATTAAATGTTAAATTAAAAAATGAAATTATTAGTGACAATAATGAATTTAATTTGAGTAGACAAAATTAATATTTCTGCTATTCGATTAATACAGCATTCGTTTGAGGAACAATAAGCTTCAGTTATTTTTTTGATTATCATTTTGATTATAACGGTAAACGGTTGCAGTTAATTAAAGGGAGGTCTCGAAATCTCTTTCCGGGGGGCGATATCTCACGACATAATGGGACGTATCCGCGTTATATTCCGCGTGGGCTTAGTCAAAACCGTTCCGCGCAATTATCCACGCAATTTATTCGCGACGGCACTTCGCGTCGCTTAACATAAGAATATCGGGCGAGAGCCCCGTGCAAGCTTGCTCCGAGAGCGAGAAAAACGAGCGGCTATGAAAAGTTTAAGCGAACGGAGGAAGGTGAAGGTGCGTAGAGACGAGGGGGAAGAGCACGGCACCACCGGCAAATCCGCGATAAGTATGCGCAAAATGTATGAAAGAGATTTCGCGCATGGAGCGACGAAATCGCTTACAGTAGATCGACCGAAATTCGAGAGACCGCGACCTAAGCATCGCCGCCAGGCGCGGCGGAATACTTCTAGAATTTTTCAAACCTTCTGCAAACGTGTGTCGTACGAACCAATAAACCTTTCCTCCCGATTAACATTAATCCATGTAAAAATTCAACAACGCTTTCTACGCGCGCGAAGAAAATCTGAGTTGGATACAGATCTGAAAATCATTTTGTTAGGCCATTAAAATAATTATGTTGGATTCTCAAACTGTAAATTGCTAAAATGTTTAAAATTTTTTTGCAGCATTGCTCATCACGCTCGAACATCCGTCACAATTATTTTGATGGTCCAATAAAATTATTTTTAGATCTATATTCAGCTAAATATTTAGATACTTCAACAAAATTGTTCTTTCCTTGTATACTTGATGAAAAATGTCTAGAGGGGCACTTTACTTTCCTTTTTCTTTTCATCTTCTTAATCTTCGAAACATTTTTTAGAAGCTGAATATGTTTTTACATTACAGTTTGCATTCGTCCTAAGTTTCGTTCCAGACCTGTTAGGAAGATGGGCAGCTATCGGGGTTGGATGGACACTTGAGGGGGATGAGAGCAAAGCAACACCGATGTTTCGAGCGCTAGAGATGATGAAGGCTGTAAATGACTGAGAAAGAAGGCGCGTCTCTCTCTCTCTCTCTCTCTCTCTCTCTCTCTCTCTAGCGAAAACGACTCGTCGCGACATAATAAGGAGAGGCTCGGAAACCGAGACGATGAGAGGGACGACGATAGTTAAAGAACCGGGTGAAAGGGAGGTGGGCAAAACTGTACAAAATGTGACATTACTGGGGACAAGCGATCATTAAGGCCACCCCCGTGGCTAAACAAAGGGATCATTGAGAGACTTAAGCGGGGCTGCAGGCAGTTTGAAAACTAGTCCGCGTAGTCCCTCGAACAAGTGAATTGTACATCGCCACTTTCGCAGATTTTCTCTCCTTCTCTCGTTTCTCCTTCACTCATCCACCTCGTGCTCCTCCCCTGCCACCCTCGCTCGCGTACTCGTTCGCCTTTGCACTTCTCCGCATCGGTGCACTTCGACCTTTGGACAATGGGAACATCTCCCACGGGTGTCGTGCAGGTTTCCATTTTGATTTCGAGGTTGAATTGATCGCCCGTTCGAGTCTTAACAGAGTTCAAGCACTATTTTCCGATGAACGTTGAATTTTCGCTCGAGAAGAAGCAGCGTGTACTATTTTCCTGTTTCCACCTTCCATTCCAAAAGTAATAAACTTTTATCGTACATACGTATTCAATCATGTATCTGCTAATCAAGATTGGGCAAAAAAATCAGAAGTTATTAATCTTTCCAACCGCATTTTAAAAGCTTTTCAAGTTCTTGATGTAATTCGGAATTTCGAGGATTTACAGCAAGTATCTGAACATTTAGCTGGATGTACCTGAAAATAATTTCATTGGACCACCATCAAAATAATTATGATGAATTCAAACGTGGTGAGCAATGCAAACAATTTTGCACAAAATTATTTTCAAATCTACATCTAGCTAAATTTTTAAATATTACATTTGAGAAAAATCATTCTTTCTATGTAAAGAAAAAAAAATGGTTATAATAATCAGAGTAAGAATAACTCACGCGAACATTGGTTGGCGTTATACGGTGCGGTGGCGGTGGCTTAGATTTTCATGCATTATCCGGCGCGCTCCGCTATCAAGTTCAATTGCAGCACCTGCATACCGATTGGCCCGATATTATCGATCCCCATACATCGGAAGAGACGGAGCATCATTCGAAGCCCGGCGTAACGGCGTATGCACATCCCCCTCCCACATTTCGCCGGGGGTAATCTCATTTCTTACCGACAACGCGACGAGATCGGCGACGGCCGAACGTTGTTAACGTATCGTCATTGAAATCCGATTACATGCTCCACCGCCGTTCTCGTGCGGACAAAAAGCGACGCGGAGCGAGAGGGCGAGCGGCGGGGAGAGAGAGGCTGAGAGAGCCAGAGAGGAAGAGTAGAATGTCCACCGCGAGCGCGTAATTTTCTCCCTTTCTTCCCTTTCTTTTTGCGCGAAACTTTTTCCTTTTTACACGAGCCCCGATCGTACGGTTGCAATCCCAGGGAATTTATTTTCTCGCCGATCGGCGCCGGTACAAGGGTGCGCGCTTCGTGGTGAATTTACGAGGCGACCGTACGCGGGCGGTCTCGGCCGAATCCGGCCGCGGATGCGACCTGTCGTTATTTCCCTTTTTTGCCGACCCCGGCTTGACGCCGGCATCGAAATCAGAATTTTATTACAGACAGTTGTGTGTGTGTGTGTGTGTGTGTGTGTGTGTACGCGCGCGCGCGCACGCTCTCCGGTGGTTCTAAAACCGCGCGAATCACCGAGAGCGAGGCTACGAGAGTAAACCGTGGCGACACGAGGTCAGAAATCTCCGCGCCACGAATTATTAAAGGTCCATGAGGGAGAGAGATCCGATTATCGATTTGGCAAAATAAAAAAAAAAAAAAATCAGAAAATATCAAAAGTTGGCGTGCCAAAGAGACGAATAATTGCGAATAAACGTGAAAATTTGATCTTTCGCCGATACTAACGAAAGGTCAACAAATTGGAAGCCATCGAGTCCCGCGGGAGAGGATCGTGAACGTTGTAATCGTAACCACACACACATTTCCCTTTATCGAATATAGATTTTTGCGTTATTTGCGCACTCGTTCGTGCGGTTAGGTGTCTCATGGCGGCTGTAACCGAATTTACATAGGATGGCCGCGACGCACCCGGAACAGTTATATCGGCTAAATAAACTGGAAAATGGTCCCGACCCGCGGAAAATGAACTTTGGGGAAATTGCCGCGGTAGAGCCGGGCTTAATTGAATATATCGAGTTAATTAAGTATCTGCATTCTCATCAATATTAATATCATTTATATTAATCAGGTAGCAATAATGGGTAACGTGGGACGTCGCGCGCGCTGGCGTTTTACCGTTGTAGAAATGATTACTCAAGTCGCGGCAATTAATTGCGTTTGAGGCGAATCGAATGCCGCGAATGTATTAGATAAATTGCGACATTTGCAATCGCATTTCATTCGCACGAATGTGGGTTATTATACTATTATTGATATAAATCAGTTTAATCAAGAGCGAACGCTTTTATCCCCGTTGCCAATTTAGATTTTCGTGGATTTGACATTTTAGTTAAATTGTAATCGCTAATAACATAATAACTGAAATTACAACTGGTGGAAAAGTATGTCACAGAAATCAAACAAGTCCAAAAAGTTAAATTTTCAGGAAACAAAAAACCTCCCCAAACCATTCATCGTATAAACATGGTAATTTTTCTCTGGATATATGATAGGTATAAAAAACAAAGTTGTAAGCTTTAATTAATATTTTAAAAATATGTTAAAAAAATAAAAAAAAACCTCTTGTTTTTGCGGGAATTTTATATGTTTACTTATTAATCCTGTAACATTATATTTTACTTTTATTTTTTATAACATTAATAATGATAAAAGATATAGAAGGAAATATAATTTAAAGCAATATTTTTTTTATACGAACTAGTTTTGTACTTGTAAAATAGCATATATTAAACTAAAATTTCTTCATAATTCTTGTCAGAACAAAATTGTTCACGATAATACAAAATGATATAATGTCCTAACACGAATTTTTTAGTATAAAAATGAACTTGTTCGTTTTTTCGTGAAACACCTTTCACATTGTAAATTATCTCGTATTTCTTACCTTGTTCTACATTGTGTGCTCCATCGTCGATTGCTAATAGTGCATGTGCACGATTCTCAGTGTATTTTTTTTCACTTGGGCTGCTCGTACGTCTAAAACAGAAAGAAAATAATTTGTTAATTAATGAATCAAAGTGGATTAATGCACGATTCTTTGATCACGCGAAGGAAGATTTAGTATCTTAGACGAGTCGTAAAAGTCTCACGTATTAAAAGCAATTATAAAATCGTTAAGAATGATTACTTCTTTAATAAACATTATATATCACTAAAGCGAGACAGCCATCAATTATCATTAAAAAGTGCTGCGGTGTCACGACTGTTCTGATTGACCCTATTAAATATTAGACCCCCGCGGCGTCGAGATCTGTGTCAAGTTTCTCATCTGTCGGGAGAGACGCAGGCGCAGCTGCATTCCGACGAGTCATCATCGTAACATCATCGGGCGCTGCATTTGGAAAAGAATACCTCTCCACCCCTTCGCGTACAACGCGCATACGTGCGTACGCTCGCACGCACGCATATAACGCTCAGTGTTCCCTGCTCGACGGAGAGAATCGACAATTTGACGGATCGATGACCGTTCAACATGCCGGCGGATTCGATCGTCTCTCTCCCTCTCTCCTCTTTCGCCCCTCACCCTTCTACCTCGCTGTATGTATGTACATTCCCGCGGGATTGCGCGGAGGCGTGAAGGCACCACCATTATTTATGAGGACCGTAAATCACGATCGATCGATCTGTCAGATCGATCGCGCGCGCACTCGCGCTCGCTCGCTCGCGCGCTCGTCAAACGCGCTGCAACATCGGTCTCGTCGTCGTCGAGGAAACACTTTGACGAGAGATGCCCGCGTATGATGCAACTATCACGGCTATCACCGTGACGCTAGTGGAATTATACCGGGCAAACACAATATCACGCGTGCGACATATCCGCGTACATACACGTGTATATGCATCGGATGTACCTACGTATACCTCTCGTATGCGCGCGACACGGCCGAGATGTTATTCTTCGTCAAACGCATCACTGTCGCTCGCTATTTATCACAGTTTATTACCCTCTATACCGAGAATCCGAGAGGTAAAAGTATGAAAGAGACGTGCGCCGGGCTTTCGAGATAGTCATGTTGATACAGAATTACGATATGAAGATACTTTAAACCACATCAAAGAGTATCCTATATATCTATGTTAGAAAAAATAAAAATCCACAAAGAAAACATATGTGCATCTGATACATTTTCTTTTCATTTGTTTCTTTTACGTGCCGCTAGCCGCAGTCGCTTATCCTTCGCAATTCTTCTTCTTTAACAAAAAATAATCTTACAATCTCTTTTTTCTTCAGACATGCGTTACGTGTCGTCAATTAAATTATCGTGTCTAATTTGCAATTAATGTAATGATGCAAATATCGCGGCTAGTGTGACTAATGTGGGTAAAATAGATAGCACGGTGGGGAGAGACAAAATTTCCTTTCTTTTTTAAACTCATCGGTTAATTTGCAATGCTTGATTTATCTCGCCTACGTTTCGCCCGCTCATTACTCCCGTCTATTAAGGTGAGGCTCTCTTAACATAAGATGGCTCAGATTTTGCTGAGCTGAGAACGATATAGAATTCCTGATTAATAGATGCTTCAGTGCCAGCGATTTACGATGATTATGACACCGATGTCACCGCGCAGATACAATTAATTGCTTAACAGGTGCCGTTTACATCGCTTAACGCGCCTGCGGTGATCGGGCGCTCTTACTGGATCAATAAGCAGCAATTAGCGATAATATGCGCGTTTTTTCTCGATTAACATCTTGCGGTGAGATAATTGCAAGAGAATTAAATGAAATTGCGGCTATCGAAATTATATCAGAGTTTTGGAATAATGAATCTTTTCGTGTCACTCGCGGACTGGCAAGAAGCTTTTCTGCACTGCAATTTGCAAGGGGTAACGATCATTATAACACTTAAAGCCCTCGCGAATAATGGTAGATGTGCTTAGTCACGTTTTTCTCGCAAATTAAGATAATGCGAGTTTTATCACTGAGAATTTTATATATGCACACGCGGCATTAATACCACTTTACGTCGCATTTAATTGCCGAAAAAGACTGCTTCTCTCGTTATATTTCACGTTACAATATTATATGGAAATTATTTTATATCGTATCAGAGCGATTAGCAATTAAGGGAAAAATAACTTTTGTTTAATTACAAATTCTTTAATAGAATCTTTTTATCTCGAGACATGGTTCGAGATACGTTTAAATACGTGTGTCAAAAAAGTAACGTCGTTGAATGAGACTTTAGCCGACAATGAGCAAAGCTCATTCAAAATTTTAGCAAAGCTAATACTGTTTTCAGTCTACATCTAATTCTATAGGGGCGCGAGTTATCCGAGTAAACTTAGAGTGGTTACCGACAGATTGCCTGATAACACGACGAGTTTGAAGGAATTTTATCCACGGAATCTGACCCAGATTCTGCCCCTCGAAAGCTACAGATTATGAAAATCGTGTTCTAACAAGCTTGTTAGCTCCTGCGGAAGGGGAATGCACCGACGATCAATTCGTTGCACGTAGCAAATCGCGAACGGCAACGGTGGATTTAATGAACGAGGAGCGCGACGAAATAAACTGATACGTTGTAGGCAAGAGCAATAAGAAAAAAAATTTAGTAACAAAAAGCACGAGAAAGATGCAACAGCTTAAAATAGCACAACGACAGAAAATGTATAAATTAATAGGAAAAAATTATTCTCGTTAAAAATACTTCCCTGATATATATTTTCTACACCATTAAAATAATGAAAAATTTGACTTATAATGATTTTTGCAGCGAAAATTATTATATTTTGTTGCAGTTTTAAATAAATAACTTTTAAACGAGTAAGTTAATCTAAATAATTTTTGCACAAATATTTATTAGAGTTTTATTAGTATATTTATAAGTTATAAAAACTTTGATTTAATTAGTAATGCTGTTTTCCCATTAAATTTGCAAATAAGTACCGCAAAACGCAATTTTACGTAAGAGTCAAGAGTAAACTAATAAGTGAATGTGTTCAAATTTTGCACTGATACTCAAACGTAATACTAGAATATTCTATGAAATTTTTATATTTTTCAAATATGACCCATACATCCTCAAGTTACACAAGTACATTAAATTTAATGTGGCTCTGCAACTGAAAAATATATTATGAGCATGTGCATGAAGTCTAGTGCACTTCTGACAACAGCTTGAAATTTGCTTCCGTTACATTACATTAAATTTTGCTGCGTTTCTTTAACAGTGTATAAATATTCGTTATACATCAAGATAAGAAGGACAAAGGATATTAAGGGCCTGCACACCTGTACGGTAGTCGGTTCTCGAAATCGCCGCTCGCTCCGCTATCTCGAACGGTCCTTCCAGGAGGAAACCGTATTTCTTGTTTGACGGAATTCGGCTCTTCCGGTGTGCGTATATTCCAACGGTCCCATTACTTAATGCCGCCCGCACCTGCCACCGAACAGGTGATAGGGCCCGGACCGATCTCCCCGGCCCTCCATCGTGTTCGGGGCACGTGCTGCCACTGTTGCCCCGTCGCTGCGGAAACGGTGTGTCGTTCCGAGTAGCCGCGTATCGCGGGACACAATCGTTCTGCCATAAAAAAAAGACAAAGGGAAAAAAAGATAGCAAAAGACCGACGCGCGTTTGTCACCTTGCGGCAGCGGCGGCGGCGTTCGGCCGATTCAGCTCGATCGCGGCGCAAAAGACCTTTAAACTTCAACTGACGTCATATATCACTTGCTTCCGGATGCAACGGGGACTTGTACGATACAACGAAACGTATTGTCCCACGCGATCGTATCGTTTATGCACAAACAACTTGTCGTGTAAACAATGTACCTCTATCTGTGTAGAGATACACGCAACGCGCAAGAGAGCGATGCTTAAGAATCGCGTCGATTACATAAAATGTGTTGGAGCAAATAAAATTTATCCTGCTCTTGCGACACGTTGAATTCGCATAAATTTACATCGCCCGGGACGCCTTATGAGATTTCATCGAATTAAGCTTCGGCACACAATTGCACTGTCTGCGACTCCGTACGCGCTTCGCCGTACGACTACGCGCGCGATACTAACTAGTGTGTTTTTCCTCCTTGAATAACCAACTAGAATTACACGAGACGAGATCGTTGCGTCCTTGTATGCAACACCCACATTGCATTACAAACTCTCGCCTCCTATCGCATTACGTCGCGCTGTTTTCGATCGACGATCGTGGACAATTTATTTTCACGAGGCTTCTCGTCGAATATGTATTAGAGGAAATTTTATCGAAATTAAAATGTAAATATACACACAGCTGGAAAATTTATATTAAATTTAACATATATTGCATGTCCTAAACCAACTCAAGTTTTTGTGTTAGTTTAACGCAAGATGAATATGTTAGAAAGTAACAAATATTACGTAAAATATAATATTTCAACAGAATTTGAAAACATATTTTTAGAATTAATATTTATACGTTAACACGTACATTTTATTCATTTATCTTGGAATTTACATACTAAAACTACATTATTTTTACATTATTCATTCGTTCACTTATAAATCGTGTTATTCAAACGCTAGGAAATGAATATCAATTTAACACGAAATATTCAAATAGCACAGTCATATTATTAATATTGCCACACGAACGTGTTAAAAATTCCACACAAAGATTTAACAAGAACCGGTTGTAATATAAACAGAAAATATTTTTTACCAAGTACGAGCTTGAATGTACATATACGTACTCGTATCTATCCATGCGATTCAACTTGCAGCGCAATCATGAAACCATTGCGCTGCGTAAAAAATATCATCGTTCCCACAGCTTGCGTTGAATAATGGCAGCGATGTAAATGCATGTCGGACAAGTTGGTTACAAGTCGACTGGGCTCGGTGTATCACGCGCTACAAGATTATCCGAATATATTTACGTAACTAATGTAGCTCATGCACAATCGCAATAACGGTAGTCAAATATTTGACGAATGATATATATCGCGCGTCGTCAGTTAATAAGCGACCTAAACGAACCGTTCACTCGTGAGCACGGGCCATTTTGCACGAGCCTCGGGGATTACGAATGACAAGATCTCGAAGCCGCAACGCGGTTTCGAGATGCAAGGCAGACCTTCGTTGCTGCCACTGCCACTGCTGCCGCTACTGCTGTTTGCTACTGCGTTCTCTCGCCGGGAGAGAGAGAAAGGCAAATAAAGTAACGACAATCAAATTAACAGCGCAAATCTCACGCTTCACCGCTCCACTGACTCACTCTCCCTGTGCACCGCGCGATCGAGCGCGTATGTGTCTTTTGCCACCGACTATATATCAACAATGTATCCAGGTTGGATATAAATACGCATGAATCACGCATTACGCAAACGCGCGCAGCTTCGGAAGGGCGTGCCCGGAAGGTATTGTTTGCCGTTTGTATCTCTCTATCGCGGTTTTCTTCTCCCGCAGCTTTCGCAGAAAAGTGTATAGTCTTGTAGCTCGGTTATCCCTCGATATCCCGCGTAAGCTTCGCGTTACCTCGGTTACTTCTGCCGCGCTTGTTCCCCTTTCGGATATACGTAACTGTCACACAGGGTACTTTACGAAAAACGAAATTGGAAACAAAATTGATATTTTAATGCAAAAAAGTGCAATTCCGAAAATATGTCGCTCTTCTTTCGACATGCTTCAACAGCTACGCGATTAACGTAACAATAAGAGCAAAAGATCACCGAGTGAAAATATGCTAATGCAAGGCGCAGCAGATAATAAGACAAGAGAAAATGTAGTTTGCACTGAAAGTGTTAATTTTCTCTGAAATAGGAGCGCAAAGTTAGCAAGGTAAACCGTTGTTGCGCAACGATATCCAGATATGCCATAAAGTCAATTTATAATCGGTATTACAGAATCCTATTAAGTAACTGGATCGTAACAGTCTTCGCTAATTAACGAATCTTGTCTCCTACGATCGGAGAGGGAAACGGCACGCTCGCTGCATACTTTACATGCACTTCTTGCTTCCGAGAGTCGCAGGCAAAGTAAACTCGATTCCAGTCTATAAATCGCAGTCCGAAAGGATATAAGCCAATTTCAGTTCGAGGGAGGACAGATTCTAATTCTACTTTTACTTCCGCTCTCCCCAATCTTGCCCACGGCGTTAATTCCAGCTCTACTGCGGGAAAAGGACGAATTCTAATTCAGGAAGTTACAGCGAGCGAGTTTTTCGCGGTCCTAGACTGTACAGCTTGTTAACCAACAGCGAATTCTGCTACAAATTCTTGTCAGCAGTTTGCGAAACTTCAGCGACTCTTCTCGGTACTCGCTCGTGTATCGGGGAGACCGGGTCCGCATTTCATTGGAACGAGCCCCATATTTTCACAAATCCCACCTCCGCGAGCCTCTGTTATTAAGCGTTCGCCTGAAAATTCTTCTGTATAAAAAAAAAGAAAAAATGAACTAAAGAAGGAAGTCGCGGTTTTAAGGAAAGTTTATCGTTTCGTAATTAAACTTTTATCTCCCGTGTCTGTCAAATTAACGCATTAAGGTTTTCCGGAAAGAGGGTCCACGAAGAAGTGCAGAAATTAAAGAAAGAATCGAATTGAAGACACTTTCCTTCTCGTAGAGATAAATTAAGAGGCAGCATGCTTTAATGCGGTGTAAGTGCAGTGTAGAATCTAGATGCAAAGCATCGTATTACATTTATCCATTAAACGGCGGTCCTCGTAAACAGGAGTGTACAAAGGATTAAGAACGCTCGGAGCTTCGTCGCAGGAGAGAGTGGATAAGCGCTTAATAATAAAACTTATTAAGTGATTTTAATTTTAAGCCCGCGCAAAAAGTTTTAATTGCGAAAGTACGAAAATAATTACGTTAATTGAAATGAAAGTATATCTTATGGATATTCATATTTATATCGTAAATGTGAAACTTTCTGGAGAATTTTCTCTCCTCTCGCCAAAGTTTAAGAAATAAAAGCGTGCAAGCGATCAAGTTTTCACGGTAAAGAAAAAAAAAGGGGAGGAGGGGGAGACCACGGCAATCTTTTCCGAGGTCCGTTAACGCGGGGCTCGGATCGGTAATTGAAACACATTTATTACGTCTCACTTACTCGCGTTACTGACAGGCTGGGATTCACTGCAGTTTTTACCTCAATGCCGAAGTCATTCATTTCGTCGTCGCACAGTCAAGTCGACCATTTCCGAGCACACGAGCACACAACGCGCGGCTTACGCCTCCTCTCTTTTTTCTCTCCATCTTCTTCTCTCCTTCCTTTTCTCTCTCTCTCTCTCTCTCGGGTTCTCAAGATACGAAACTAGAGCCAAGCAGCCGTGGTAAAAGGACAGGCGGTGACGCGCAATTGCGGGATGAAAGAAAGCACAGGGGGGCGTTATCGCCAAGGGCGCCGAGTAACAGAATATCGGCCGATAGAGTTACATTCAGTATCCGATCTACCACGAACCCCGATAAAGCGTTCGCTTCGGATCCCGCTTTCAAGGAAATCTTGCGCTCTTCTTGCGGAATACAAATCAGGCGTGAAAGACAAAGGCGAGGAAGGAGTGCAGGCGGAGCCGTGCGCTCCAAATCAGCTTTGAACAAATACCGCAAATTTTATCGATATCTCAACGTTTAATACGCGATCTCGTTTAAATCGTTTTTTTTTTTTTTTCAAGAGAGAGACTCTGTCATAATCTCATTTTCAATCAAAACCCGATAAATCTGCGCGCACTTGGAAGCATCGCGTTTACGATATACGTGAATCACGAACATCCGACGACGGTACGTCACGTTACGCAACGCGTAATCGCAAGCGGGACGAGGCACGCGTGTGACGGACACGCACACGCGAAATACGGTATCGTGGCCGCGCGCGTGTGTGTGCGTACGTACCAGCGTGTAGATACCCGTTCGCGCGATGCGTCGTTTACTCCCTCATGTACCGTGCGACACGCATTCGTCGTCGACACACGCGCCCGCAGGCAAACAGGCGGACAGGCAAGCAAGCAAGCAGGCAGGCGGGCAGGCGAGCCTCTGCTCGCTCGGCATCGTTAAGTTTTTCCCTCCTTTTGTGCTACGTTCGCTACGTGAATCCCCGACGAGGGACTCTCCGGCTCGTCAAGGACACGCTTATCCGAGTGCTTAAACGCCCGCCTCGCGCGCACACACTCGCGGCGCGAGTGATTTAACGAATTTCTTCCATCCGAACTTCGCGCCGCTCCGTGCCGCTGAAAAAGGAAGCGAGAGAATGGAGGAATATGGGAGCGAAGGGAGCCCCGAGATAAATGGCGAACGGCGATGATACAGTTGGTGGCGTTAATGTATGCGACCCCCGGGAGAAACGCCGAGTCTTTCAATCACAATCTCGCGATTGTGCGCTTGTTGATTTACTTGTAGAAGCGACGATTGTATTTTCAGAAAGCACTACAAATCGAATCGAATGCGAACGCTACTCGTTTCAAACAACGCTAACGCTAACATTTCAACATGCATATCCCACACGAAAGCAAAATTAGTATCAAATCAATAATCTTGTAAGTAAAAATGTAACGTGGAATTTAGAGAATTTTTTTCCTCTGAGAAATTTAATAATGCCGAACATAAAACATATGGTTTTAAAAAAACGTATTTTTTTTCATTAAAAAAATTTCTTGCTTATTGTACCCGCTTGAAATTTACTTCCGTTGAATTATATTAAATTTTGCTGCGCGGTTTTGACGTTGTAGAACGTATTACTTTAAATTTGATACTGATTTTTTTCTATGCATAAATAATTTCTCATCAATTTCTACATCGTTTCGCCGGGAAAATAATCCGTTCCGTAAAACGGAAAATTCCATCGAACGACCATCGTCGTCGTCGCCGTCGTCGTCGTCGTCGTCATGCGGGAAGCGCGCTAAATCGCGCCACTGAGAAGGACAACAATGAGCGACTCTGTAATTGTCGGAACGAGAGCGATCGAGCGAAAGAACATAATGCACGCTCTGTGCTGCGCCGTGACGAGCGATTCCTCCTCGTTACGCTCATGGACCCCCGTGAATCACTCGACGCGCGAGAAACGGCGAATTAGCGCCGCCGATAGACAAGAGCGTTAGTCACGAGGATCGTTAGTCACTCGACGGGCGCTCGCTCGCTCGCTCGCTCGCCTCATGCCTCTCGCTGCCTTCTTGCTTAGAAACATCGACGCTTTCATTTCTCTCGGAGAGATGGAGGATGCGCCTAGGAGGCCAGACATGGCCGTAAATCCGTATACAGAGTATCGTTCCGGTTGGACGACCAGCGCCATCAAAACCTTTGTAAAAGTCCCTGTTTGCTTTTCGTCGAGACGCGCCTGTCATTTTTAATCTACGTGCAATCGCCCCCCCCCTTTTTTTTAAGATAAAGATTTTGTTTTATTACTTTCGTACAGATATTGTATTTAAAAATATGAGAAATACGTCGATAGGTATAGGCGCTTTTTGAGGATATTACGAGTTAACGTGGCGACGCTAATTATGTTATTGACTAATGAATAATACGCATTTAATATAAATTATAAGATAAATTATTTAATTATGAAATTGATCGAAATTATTTGAAAATTGATACGACTACCGTATCTTTGAGCCATTAATAAATTATTCCAAGAATTATGTAGAAATTAATTTGGAAATGTGATATTGGTTTTAAACAAAGTATTTTTCGTGACGCGATACGTGTACTATTACAAGTACGCTTGTCATCTCTCACAAGTTAGTCAATTGCAAACTGCGACGAGGATACGTTGTTCATCCCACACATGGTTTATGGAACATTCAGTCGCCTGGACGAAAGCTTTAATAATAGTATGGAATCAATGTATATTTCGAATGAAATGTCAAGGTTCCATATTATCGACTGCAATAAATCCAGCGCTTTGTACCGAAATCGGTATTTCAACAAAATTATTTCTACTTTACTATCGCTACATACAATACACGTACATACACACGTCCGCGCAAATACGTATTATGACACAATCGATTATCGCGTCGCGGCAATCGAGAATTTATGGCATTACGCCCGAAGAAATCAATGACTTTAATTTAATTATTAAATAATTTGCCGTCATTGTCGAGGATCAATTATTAAATAAACAATTATTAATTGCATAATCGCGCAACGTGGCGCGAAACAATATCGTCGGGGCAGCGATGGTTAACTGCGGAAAAATCGCCGACTTTTATCATCGCTCCCCTCCGGAATATTACTCCTTTGTACGACCTCGATTTGTATCGCTTGTGTTCTCGGCGTTCACGTGCGTAGGTAGGCCTTCATCTCGAATTTGTCCGTCGCGAGCTAGGCGCGACCGAGTTTATGAATCATCGCCGAAGGAGAGTGCGGCGCTCGCACCAGGAGGAAACGTCGACGAAGACGCGGACAGAGTAGCAGCTGTATTCCGTTTCGCGAGCGGAGAGCGTACCGTGAGAACGGGCGTTACGTAAGACGTCATCGCGGTAAGATCAACAGCCATCGCGAAGTTGTGGCAACCGCGTGCGAGAACTATTAAATTGCCGACATGAATCTAGTAATACGATAATTATAAGCTTTTCTACGCCGTAAACGCGTGGGTGGCCGTAATTCGTTCGTTACAACCGCTATTTGTGCTCAACGTAATCGCCGCAATCCGCTCGGTTTGTTTTTCTAATTTTTTTTTCTTGTTTCGTTGTTCCCGTAATTCCTCGACGATCATCCACAAAGTAGTATTTTTATTGCTTCTTACGCATGAATTGCCACACCAGCCGCCAGAGATACGCCGCTGGCAAGAACGTCGTGCAATAACAATGGTGAACTGAGAAAACCGAATGACCAACGTTTATACCTCGGGTCTTTGCTCGTAGCCGATCTATTAACGATCATCGCCCGCCCGCACGACGGCCACGATTTCGACATTAAAAACTCTCGTGTTTCGGCCGTTGAGGATGCCGTGCAACGAATACCTATGCTGGCGGGCGAGGCGCGATCAGGTGAAACCGTTTTAGAACAATGCTTGTTCCGCATCGGTGCGTGCGCGACGAACAAAAGAGACTGACACGAGTGGAGTGGAGAGGAGAGGAGAGGAGAGGAGAGGAGAGGAGAGGAGAGGAGGGAGAGGAGAGGAGAGGAGAGGAGAGAGAGGGAGGACACAAACGGCCGGCGTAGCCTCGAGGAAGGGAAAACGAGAGGCGAGTAAACAGGATGATTGAGAATCGTCAGAGGAACCAAGACATCCCAGCCGAGACTTCCTTCGGCGACTCTTCCCCACGGCACGGCTTTGTTTTCCACGGTGTTTTCCCTCCCTTTCAACTGGTGTGCGGCCTGTTTGTGTGTACATATCGTTAACACTCTCGCCCCTCCCCTCCCCCCTTTACCTCCCTCTTTCCATTTCCCCGGCAGACTGTCACCAATCTGTTCCCAACTGCACACCGTGTAACTCTGTACACTCCTCTTCCTGTCGCCCTCTTCGTTAGTTTCCCGACTTCCTTTTTATACCCCCTTCCCCCTCCCTCGCCGTCTCGCGTCACCCCCGTGTCTCATGCATAACGTAAGCTTATCCGTTGCCTTTGTGCCAGCCAAGAACGGAATATCCCACCGGCTACCGAGCACTCGAATTGTAAGCGCAGGTCCGGCGAAGGACGGGCGGGCGGGCGGGCGGCTTCTCTCCCTCGCTGCTGTCTATCGTCGCTAACGAGACGGACAGTCCGAGCCGCCAGGAAACGTCCGTACGCCGCTTCTATTCTTAGACAATAACGCGCGGTGTTATCACGCTAGTATCACGATGGGAGGATTGGGAGAACGCGTGCAGCAGTTTCGTCGCTCGCGTTTACAGCGTGTGCGTGTGCGTGTCGCAGGTTGCTGCCGGTTGGATGGCGTATCGCTTTAGTAATTGGAGTACGAGCGTTACTACCCTTCTTACGCGGCGGCTACTATTAGAGACGTTATATTGGATAGCAATTTCCGCGGAAAGGATATCGATCCGCGCGGACAAAGTAAAGCGGGGTGCGAACGATTTTCCGAGCGATACTCCCCGAGCCTGTCACACTGACGCAGCTATAAATTTCGTCGGAGATGGTTGAGCTAGTTAACGCGCGGGTCGACGTATAGATAGGACTTCTCCGTTCGAGTACCGCCCGCCCGCCCGCCGGCTACGAGAGGAAGACAGAGAGAGAGAGAGAGGGAGAAGAGAATCAAAGTCGTCCCAGGCATTCTCCCAGGCGTTATCCATCGGCAGTTTTCGAGCGGGTCATAATCCACGGAGTTAAACCTCAAATTACGGGCGCGTGAAGATCGCGAGCTGGCATCTCGTAGTGGCCACCGGCCTCACATCGGCGTGTAAGACCATCAGCACGGAGGAGGAAGAGGCCAAAAGGGTTAACGGCCCGAGGACATCGTCGGCGTTCCGCGAATAGGATGATTGTCTCCGCCGCTGTCTGGTGCACACGCACACGCACACGCACACGCACACGCGCAAGCGCACACTTTTATCGCGCGCGCTCACGGTGCTCTCCTTTCGAAATCTTTGTTGCGCGAGAGCCTGTATCAAGGGCCGCGCCGTTACAACATTTTTATGGGCCATGTCCTCCTCCGCTTCGTCCCTTTTTCCCGCCCTCTCCCCCTTCAGCCCCCTTGTCCTCGCGAGGACAGACCAGAGACGACTGTGAGGATTCATCCGGGCTCGTTTAGATAGGACTCCTCCCCCGATTCAGATACACCGAAATTGCGCGAACCGACGAACATAACCGCGGCAGTAAAACCTTCATCGCGCTTTCTCTCCCGCACCTTCCTCTTTATTTCTTCTCGCTCTCGCGCCTTCTCTCCTCTCCATTTCTCCCGTTCTTTCTTCCTCGCTCGCGATCGTCAGCGAGTGCCTTTGCCCTACCCACGATATCCTCCTCCTTCGCTTCACTCCGCTCTTTCATCTTCTTTGTCCCCCCACAGCATCCCGGAATCGCCTTCTCGGGTTTATACTTCTTCCTTTTCACAGCCTCGAATATCCTTCAGGAATGCTCGGCGCCTTTCATACGCGAGATGCCCGAGGTCGTTCGTCACTTGGAGTAAGTGAGTTTTGAGCGCTTTTCGCTGTACAGAACGTCCCACATTTTCATCGTATTACTTTTTTAATCGTGCAGCTTCCCCGGTCAATTCAGATTCGATTTTTTTTCTGTCTCAACGGGAATGCCCAGTCTTTCGTAATTTTCATGAAATTAACGGCGAAAAATAAATTAGTGAGCTAAAAATTTGGAAACTGGAGATAATAAAATTTCAAGAATCAATTTTAGATATAAAGCAGAGTGAAAAAGTTTCAAATTCTCCGCGTTGTTTTGTGATGTTTGATGTTTCTTAAACGTGCCCCTTTCTCCGATTTTACATCTCCGATGTGCCCATAAAGCTCCGGCGAGATTTCTAAGCTGCTTCGCTATCAATATCTCCTTCCAAAGCGCGAAGGCATGCATTGCCGCCTTAATCCTGAAGGGAGATATACATGTTACAATATGTATATCCCCATGGACCAGTAACGTATATTTGTCCCGTGGCGCATAACTCTCATAATACTCGTCTCGACAGCCTAATGGTACTATATACATCATGTATGTATAAATGTATTCTATGTGTACCTGAAGTTTAATACGCCAACCACGATAAACCGATAAACGTGGTATTTACTATTGATTAATATTAATTACATATTTATCAAATAAATTGATAAATAAATAAATATATATATACACACACACACATATATACATACGTATATGTAATAGATATTTATTGCAAGTATTGATGACACAGAGAAACGCGATCATACAAGATAAAATGATGTATCCCGAAATTAATTAGTGGATATTAGCAGAAAAGCAGCTTCCACTACTTGATGTTGTTATCTGCACAGAGAATGAAATTTTTAACGATAATCCGTATTGCAAAAAAGTGCTTTTGCGAATTGGCTATCTTTTCATAAGTATCCCATTTCGTTGATTAATATTTTGTCGCTTCGTTGAAATAAAGCTGAGTCGATAAAACCTGTTTTTTTTTAACGATATTAATTATTTGAAAGTCTGTATACAATAACTTAAATTCACTCGATTTTAAAACCAATGAAGCAAATACAATTTAATATTTCTGATTGACTATTTTTTTTATACTTGCTGTACTTCTAAATAATTTCATACGTATCATTAATAAATTAACTAAATATTAAAAAGATATAATTCGCTTATGCGCGCGCGTAAAATAATTTTTAATCTTTATTTTTTAGGTATTTTGTAAGATTATATTTGTATATTCTTTTGTACTTTTTTTAGTGCCCTTGTATCTCATCTCGAGACTCAAACATACAAAGATCAGAAAGTCTGATCAGCTTTGTACAGAAGATGCGGTGGAATCTCAGGTTTCAACTCCTGGACGCGCATTCTGTGGTCTTGCTTTCGTAACATGTGGGCGAAGATCGTCATAAAGGCCGCAATATAAGGCGGCAAGATTTAGTAACGTTACCTTAGAAGGGTTACCAACAGTTTTACAACAAGTTTTTCTCTATGTCGCGTGCAATGCCTCATTTGTCATTTTTTTATTAAAACGACAAAAGTGATATTAATTTAATTTTTTTTTTTTTAAATTATTAACAATCACATACGATTAATGCAGATCTGTATTTGAGCGTAAATTATAATATTGACTTGCACGTTATTATCTTTTCCTATTATTCCAATCTATTATTCCGAGTAATATATCTATCAACTTTAGATAGGCGTGTAAACGATTCGGATCACCGACGTCTGATAGCTCAGCCTCGGGACGGAGCTATCAATCACATTATTTGGTCATGCTTCCCCTTTATTAGCCACGCTCGGTTTTACTCGCGAGTTGCTCTTGCACGAACGTCGAGATCTACCACGATCTATCGCTCCCCGCGAGGATTCTTCGACGCAAAACACCGGAACTCTTATTGTTACCTGGGTTCTCACCCGGAGAAGTTGCTCGTCTTCTTGCCTTCGTAACGCCGCGCGAGAGCCGTAAACATTATTATACCCGAACTAATTGACTTTGCATAGGCCACCTCTCTCCCTTCCAAGGGGGTTACCGTACCGACAACGCGACGCTGTAAACCGTCGCGGTTTAAAAGCAATTAACGCTTTTCCTCGAGACACCTCCGCTCCAACCTTCGCGATTGACGCGAACGTTTCAAGAACTTCGAAATATAACACCGTCTGAAGAATCCTTCAAGTAGATAGGATGTGCTTAAATGAGCAATAATTATCTTCGTGTCGCCAATCTTACGCGGATTTTCCACGTTTTTTAATTGGTGCAAGATAAAATAAAGATGTAAGGAGTTTTCCCAAAGTATTACAATTAGTTAATTAGAAAAAAGAAAGAAACTAAAATTTTCAACTTGATTAAATTTCTTTAAGTTTGTCAGCATCAATTCAAACAGATAACATTTATTGTTTTAGTACGTTCCGTGCATATTTATTTAGCGATATTTAAAAAAGTGTATTTGAGCTGTAAAACGTACTATTTATTTAGGATGATATACATTGAGAAAAAAAGTTGTTAAATTTTTCAACTTGATTAAATTTCTGCAGTTCAAGTATTTATGTATTTAACTCAAATACATGAAATATTTTATACTTGAACTTTAATTTAAGCATTTATATATTTTAATTTAAACATTTATGCATTTAAGTTAAAAATTTGAATGCTTAAATTAAAGTTCAAGTATTTTCTGCATTTGAGTTAAATACATAAATACTTGAAGCAAAGAAGTTTAATCAAGTTAAAAAATTTAATTAATTTAATAACCGTTTTTTCTCGGTGCACATTATCCTAAATAAAGCACGTTTTACAACTCGAACACTTCTTCAAATGTTAAATAAATATGCACTAAAACCACAAATGTTATCAGTTCGAACTGATGCTAGCAAACGTCGGAGTTACTTTGTTCCACTTGGAACTAATGATTTACGGAAATCATAAACGTTAACAGTCACGCTGTATTTACGATGATCGCGTGACTTCGCGATGCGAGGTGGTGTGCGAGCGCGTACGCGAGTGTATTTTCTCTTTTTTTTTGTATTCAATGAGAGGCAGAAGCGAGTGGCACGTGATAAGCATAATATACGCCGTCGACGATAACTCTTCCGTGCAATTATGTAGAACGAATGATTCACGCGCAATTAAGTTCAACCAAGTCAATCAGTCACTCGTTTCGCCTTGGCCGCGACGAATCATATGACGAATCGATCGTATCGTCGAAACAGAAATTTGCTATCAAGAGAATTTGTAGAAGATACATCCTCTCGCGAATGATAAATGCAGGTTGAACTAAAGATGTCAACGGCATAAAAGAGAGAGAGAGAAAGAAAGAGAGAGAGAGAGAGAGAGAGAGAGAGCCGCATTTCTCGCCAATTCAGCGAGTTACAAGTCTGACGTCATCGGCTCGACATAATTCGATTCAATTCGCTTAATTTTGCGAAAATTGCCAATCTTCTTCACTGCGTTACCGTCTAGCTCCTTCGTCTATCTGCTCGCCGTCTCGTGGACCTCTTGCATCCCTCCCGGCCCCGTCCGCCTCTTCCTCGCACGAGAAGCATTTATCGATCACGGTGTACACCTCTTTTCCTTCCTCTCTCCTTCCGCCGCTTATATGAATACATCACACGAGATTCGTTCTGTCGGCTCCACGTGTGCGCGAGAGCTCTTACGTGCCGCAACTACTATTGTAAAATTTTAGATTATTGACATTCTCAAAACTTTTCCGAGATGAGATTCACGGTCAAATAATATCTTGTGTGCGGCATCATATCCTTAATATAAAATTACATCTTTTATTTTCGAAATCGATAACGCTCATCTTCTACTGAAAATTCTAAATTTTTTTTTCAAAATCGAATCAATCTTTATATTTGATACCACAATAAGTCTTATTATTTAATTATGATTATTTTGACAAGGAACTGCCTTGCATATTAAGTGAAGATCCATCTTGAGCTGAGACTCAGTTCTCGTCAGTTGCTCGTCGTGCGAGTAAACTCCAACTTGGCGTATTAATCTGCAATCTCGCTTGCCTGTATCACCGCCGAATAAAGCCTGGTCAAGAAGATAGTGTTCTACCTTCTCCTAAAATATTGCGATGCGTCTCGCTCGCAACAGAACTCTGCGCAGGATAATCACATCCTTCATTTTAATCGTTTTATTTAATTCGGAATCCTTGCAAATCGATATGTTCATTCAATCGAAACAATGTTTTAATAATCATGAAAATTATTTTAATCAGGGAAATTACACCGCGTCGTTGTGAATAAGTAAAAACGCAAATCCGACAGTATCTGCGAAGCTTACAACGTGTGCAACAATTAAATGATTGAATCGCTCCAATATATTGATATAATGACGCGTAAAATGTAGCCCTCAATTTAATTTAATCGGTAATACTTAATGATACCGCACTGCCATAGATATTGCATCGCATAATCCTATCTGTATTCGTTTCGATGTGTAGCGCACGGCAATTGCGTGAATCAAAACAGCCAGTGTTTTAACCGCCGTCGATTGCGCACTAACAAATGCCGCTAATAAATAAAATGACAAAAAAAAACCAATGGTTCGCTAGCATTTTGTGCGCGGTGTATCACAGTTATTTGAGTTGTAAATCGATAATGCACACAACCCGACATTTCTCGATGTAAATATTTTTCTCCTCGACAAACGTGCGTTGTAAATTTTTTAACATTCTACCGCTTACTGGATTTCACGATTGCAATCCGTGCGTATTTTTACAAGTTTTCCATGAAAAATATATCACTCTGTAATCAATAATTCCCTATCTCTCTTTATCTTTCATCCATCGCCTGTTTTGATTGCTTGCGTTTCCGCGAGTTTTATACCAGAGGCAGAAACTTGAGCAATAAGACGCAAATAATATGAAAATCAACATGTTCGATTTGCTATTACTTACATTAATGCTTAAATTTTCAACTGTGACTGATCGATTCGCTTACTAACTGCTCACGTTTTTCCTACGTGCCACTAGTATTACTTTGGCAAGTGACCGGAGTAATTCCTAACTTCGATCGATTGCTCTCGAATCGATCAATCGGAAAAAAAGAAACGACACACGTGACATCAAATTAGGATAAAATTCGCTTTAGCAAATAGAACAGGCAGATTTCGTTGGAGATGAAACTTTCATGTTCTCTCAACAAAATGATCTCTTTTTTCCGCGGAATTTTTCCAGTTTTCTGGGGCGCATATTACCTTCTGAAATTTGATTCGATTAATTTCACGTGACTCCATCGTTCGCGATAACGGGTTAAACGTTTCCTCATGAAAGCCGATGAATTAGACGGACGAATTTGGCAGACTAAAAATCGGCTCGGATGACGGCAGTCGTGTATGACACACACATGTGACAGTTTGCGAGATAGACGGTCACGGAGCTCTCTCTCTCTCTCTCTCTCTCTCTTCGAGGAAAACGCGAACGAGGGCAGGAAGAGGGAAAGAGAGAAAGAGATTCAATTTAGATTGGCAGTGTTTCTCTTCCTCTTTTTCAAATATCTTTTGTCGGTGCCGATAACAATGAGAAGAGAAGAGAAGAGAAGAGAAGAGAGGCACCAGGCGGGCGAGCGAGCGAACGAGCGCGGGTGCGCGCGTTTGCGGCTCTATTGAGCGCGCGCCTTTCGCGCGCCTCATCGCACCGTGTTTTTCTTCTTATTCAATCTTCCAGTCGAATTGATAGGGTTCTCGCGAATAATGACAAAGCGTGCTAGCCCGGCTGCCTGGCATAATGCCTCCCAGTCCGATTGGGCGGCGCACGCGCGCCCGTGAGTGTGGCATGAGCGCAAGCTGCTGCCGAATCCGCAGAGTCCGGACGGAAGTACCTATGGTTCTACGATGGTGTCTCTTGCCAATCGTTAATTTCTATTATCTTTGATTAATCTACAAGCGCGGAAACTCTGATTATATTGCCAACGATGCTGACCCTATCGACTATCGATGCTTCATATCTGCTGCGAAACGAGTATCGTATCGGAATATCGCATCATCGCGGAGAATATATTTAAATGGCAAACATTCGTGCAAATTTAAAAACATTGGTCACAGCTTAAATAAGAGAATAGCCGCTTTAAACGTTTTAGCGTAAGAATAAAAACGAAATGAATTATTAAAGATAAATTGTCCGTCTCTCTAATTCGAGACACAATATTTGCTATCTTTTCATTTGAACGAAGAGAGGAAATTTAATTACGTCAAATTAGCACCGAGCCGTAATCGTAATTAAAGTTACCGAAAATTTAAAGCCATTACGCGGATCCGTTCGATTTCACAGAGGAGAGCGGACGCGCCGGTGGCTGACCGATTCGATTTTTGCATTCCGCCAGCGCAATAACTATGCGGTGGCAGATGCAAATTATTCGTTGGAATTGTAGCTCTCGAGTAATTATCTGAATAATATATGAAAACAAGGCGGCCACGTGTGCGCAACTATAATAAAATCTGGCACATTATTACTTTTTCGTTTAATTATCGATGCTACATTAATCAAAGGCTTTTTCTGCTTATGCATGCCCATTGTTTTCATAATAATTTCGTCGGCCCACTTAAATATTCATGTATCGTTATTTGCACGCAGCATGGAAATCGCGTAATTCCCTATTAAAACTGATTCCCATTATATTGCGCGATATATACTAATTGTAAGTGGCTTGATCGATTTGTCGTAATAATTGGTGCAACTTATGTTTAAATTTGCATAATTAATTTACGCATTGAATAGTTTTAATCCTGGAATGTTACACTACGGGCGAATTTTCGCCCGTGTGTTAATTCAAGTTTGGTACAACTTTTGTTATTAAAATTTTGTTACGGAAAATTTTGACAGCTCAAAATAATATTTACTAAGAATTTTTTACATTGAAATGGTGTTAGGTAATTGTGTTATTCTAACACCTCGCAACCTGTTACAAAGAATACATAAAAGATGTGTATAAAAAAAAGTATAAAAAACTTCTTAATTACGTGGGTGAATTTTCATCCAAAGCAGTGTTAATGTAAGAAAAATATATAGTGTTCCAGGATTGAAGAACGTAGGAAGTACTTGTGTAAATCTTTATATAAGACAAATATAAATCATGCAAAATCAATTTATCATTCAACAATCGGTACAGAGCCCGAGATAAAAGACAAACGTCAGGTCCTTTAAACGACAACGATACAGACGTATGACGGATATGACATTTGCACCTCATTTCCACGTTGGAAACGCGAGTTTTATTGCGCCGCGAGGTACTTTCACGAGACCTAAAACACGCCCCCGTCCGGACTCGCGAATCGCCCCCCGTTCCTTCGTCGAAAACTGGTAGAAGAAATCGATTTGCCCGTATAGCGCGCGTCGATACAATTTCCCGTGGGGTGCTGTCGCTTCTCGTTTCGCAGCCCTGCAACGGCTGGCTGGCTGGTCGTAACTCGTGGACCGACCGCGGGCAGGAAGCACGAAGGGAACCAGCGGATTCGAAATTCCTGCCACATTTCGCGCACGCAGCTGATAGCGCGGCCGCCACGCGAAATAGTCTCCTGGCGTAGCGCGGTTGGGAAAGAGAGAGAGAGAGAGAGAGATCGATCTGGCGTCAGCCGCGACTATTTTCTCTCTCTTTCCTCCCTTTCGTTTCCGCGAGATATCTCGAGAAATTATTATTTTACGAACGGCTGCGCGGCAGCTGACAACGCGCTCGCGCGGTCGCGAAATAATCCCGAACGGCGAGAGATCGATTTCTCCCGCGAGTATTCTTATCCGCTCCTATTCTTGGAGAGACGTCCCGAGAGATTATTTCTTTTTTTTCTTCTTCTTTTTTTCTATCGCCGACGAAATCGCGCGAACATCTCGACGGTGCAACAACGGCGACGGCGACGTGCGCGCGGATGATCGCGTTTTTCCTCACGTAAACTGCGCTTCAATTTGCATGCAAAGGTGGCGCTTGTTTACTTTATTATCACGGCTGTGAAATTTAATTGTAAATTTGCTAGAATTTTATGCGGCGGCCTGGCGGGGCGCGGCGCGCAGAAGGAAAAAGTTTTTAATCTTGCAAGCCGAGTTTAACAGAGATATTTATGCACGTTGCACACTCCGGAAAAGTTACGTCGGCATAAACAACGCTCATAAAGGTGGAACGCAGCTTTTACCTGGATTTTAATCTTCAGCGTGCATCGTGCTTAGAATGTAATTTACCGCAAATAACGTTTTTCCTCACTCAATAATTCACGTGGCCGTGATACTTTTCGAGATACAAGCTCCAAGTTCACCGCGGTTCGGCGGTTAAACATAACTAAGATTCAGCCAAGAAGGAACAAATCGCACGCTTTAATTATTATTATAATGTATGTTACAGTATTATAATTTCCATATTGCGGCGCTAATTAATAATTAATGGTGTAACACGTGTTCTTCATGTGGAATGTGCCACAGTGCAACTACGTTAATTAGGCTCCGTTCGTGCACTTGCATACATTGTACATGCGCTTGTGTGTAAGCCTTTCGCGTATATTTTTCGGACGCGGACGCGGACGCGGCCGCTCGAGCGTACGCGCGCGGATGTTTAATTTGCATTAATTCGAAGGGCCGCCGGACTGCACGCTCGACACCTTAAATCTTCCTCTTTTTCCGGAAACAAATTCAATTTAATCCAATTGAATTCGCGAACCGCTTTCATGCCTCATCGTCCTCATGCAAATCTTTTCCGAAATGACCTCCCACGGCATTCGAATGACTGTTGCATAGCAACACGTACCTTTTGCATTGACCCGAATTCAAATCCCCGAAATATAGAGCACTATATCCAAAGTAGACGGTGATATTTCATAGACACATTGGCGATCACGAAACCGAACGGAAATTGCGCACATGGGTATTGTCAGTGGAATGCCCGTGTGATTTATAATTGACAGATAATAGAGGCATCCCTATTTAAATATACTTTTTATTTCGATTTCGTCAAACGTCGCCACTCGCCACGAGTATATTCCCGTACGTGTAACTTATCGCGACGAAATAAAAAAAGTCGGAGGTGCGATCTAAAGATAATGGTAACCATGGCGCTCGCCTACTTACCTTTTTGGGTCGAGGCAGATCGATAGGCGCGCTTCCTCCTCCGGCTGCAAACATCGCGACGCTTCCGACGTGGATGAAATTTCGGTTCGGTTCGCGAATTTCCTCGGTCACTCAGGTCTATCGATTGCCGGAGACGAGCTACATGCCGGCGCATGTACGCGCCCGCGAAAAGCGCGAACCGCTCTCGCGAATGCCCCGACAATGTCGGATGTTGCGCAACGATCTCGATGTGCCGCGTATACGAAGCAGGCGCCGCCACCGCCGTGTCACTGCGCGCACGCTTTTACAAATAATTACGCTTATAATTGTAGCTTGACGTTACAAGTAGCGATTTCCGGTTAATACCGGATGACGTAACGGTTGAGCGGTTGAGAGAAGCCATCTAATCTAGCGATAATCGCGGCGCCGGATCGCGTTTCGAAACCGTCGAGGAAATGACGGAGGCATTAGAAATTTTTTGGGAAACCTGTGATTATGATTACGAAGGGAAAAAAGGAACGGAGAGCACGGTTTCTCAACCGAGAAGAGACCGGTACTCACGGAGAGTCCGCTCCTTATTTAAGAACGTCTTAAGTACCTATTGTCTTAAGATGTCATAAACCAATCGTAGAACCGTATCATTAGCATCTCGAGACATTACTTAAGACGGTCTTGAAGTAAGAATCGATTATAAATACCGGTCTAAAGAGCTATGGCTACGTTGAATAAATATCAACGTTGACGTAACTAGCAGCCTGGCCACCTATATAAATTTCCCTCCGTCCAAAATAAGAAGGAGACTTTGGACTTCAAAGGGCATTTGTGCTTGAAAGTAATTCAGTAAATTTGTTTCCATTGGCTCTCGTCGTGATCGTTTCAATAACCGTGTCTTCAAGTGCTTTTCTTACTTGAATAATAAAGACCTCAAAGAGAAGCGCAGCCGTTTGTTATAGCAATAATAAATCTAGAACGAGGACAACCCATGCCACTTCGCCGCTCCGCGAGGACGAGTGTCGTACATTTGTACGCATAACGTTTCCTTCCCTCCACTCGCTACAATTCCCAGGAGACGATATTACCCGCTCTCATTTCAAAGCCTCGGTATTCCGTCCATTATCGGAAAAGTTGTATTATCAAAAGAAAACCGTAGACAAAAATATTCAAGAAAGCGGAGCCGGGAAAGTAGCGAACAAAAATGCTTCGGGAAATGCCCGATGATTCGCGCTGTAAAGGTAAATCGAGGCTGCAGTTGTAGTAACGCGAAATTCAACCGGTCGTCGCGCGCACCGTGCAATTACTTCCGCTTCGCTCCAATATGTCCAACTAACGTTCTGACGTTTAGCGCAAAGTGCCGCGAACGGTGTTTTTGCCAGGATGCGCGGCGCATTCATTAACGCCCGCCGTAGTCTAAGCCAGGTGAATTTCGCGTGCAATTATACACGCCGTATCGCGACATCGACGTGGGACACTCGCTAATTCGCGCTATTACGAATTTACGAGGCCGAGCGCGCGAGAGGGAGATTTCGGTTCGTGAAGTTTTAGACGCAACAAGTACGGCGGCGGTGTTACATCGGGAACGCTTTACTTCGCCGACGGAGCCTCGCGGCGGAACTGGGGAAGAAGAGGGAGAGGGCTCGCGGAATTTTTGGTACAAGTGTCAAAGGGATTACGGTGATATAAACGAATTCAATATAAACGAGCGCGGCGAGGATAATTTTGCAGAGCCGCAATAGATGCATGCAGTTACGAAACGTTGCATCATGATGATTCACTCGGAACGGCGTTTTCCACGCCGTTGGGAAATCTTGCTTAATTTCCACGACACAGAGCTCGATTGTTTCGCACCGGGTCGCAGGTGAATTTACGTTAGGCTCCTAATCACTATTCATTAGTTCCTCTCCCAACACTTCTTCCAAGCTTCACGTTTCATTACGTTAATTACAAATTCGTGATTTGACATGCAAAGTACGACACGATACGCACAAGAGCGCGTATTAGCGCGTCGTTAAATAATTCAATTACGCGAGGGATCGCTGCGTTAAAATGCATGACGGTTTAATTACAACCTACCGATTTTTCCGTCTGTCGATTTAATCAATCGGACATTACTTCCCACTATTTTAATCCTCGAAATTCTGACCTCAACGATTCGAAAAGTAATTCGCGTCGCGCGTAAAAACCTCACTCGAACAAGAATTGCGAGTTATCAATGAATACTCGTCGCGTACTGTGTATTTGTTCACGCCGATATCTAGCAGAAACATCATCCCGGGACTAGAAAGAGAAAAAGGGAGAAAGAGAGAGAGAGAGAACGAGAACGAGAGAGGGGAGGAAACAGATGGGAAGAGGGGATGAGTCAAGCCGATATATCGATCCGTGCAACCCTCTTTCAAACACCTTTTTCAGCGGGAACAAAGCGTTTCCAAACTTCGATCCGAAGTCGCTGGCACCGGTCGGGCCATTCTCTTTCGCGAAACGAATTTCCCAGAACATCCTCGACCACAGGGACGCACATACTCTCTCTCTCTCTCTTTCTCTCTCTCTCTCTCTCTCTCTCTCTCTCTCTCTGTCTCTCCCGGTGACGTTAACACAGCTACAGGGATAAAAAAAAAAAAAATAACGACGAAATCGCATTGACATCGAGATTGATTACGTTAACCGGCAGGGTGATTAATCGTCGCTGAAAAAATTTCGGGAAGATCGTACCACGGCAACGCGAGAACGTGTCGCGTGTGGGTGTCTGCGTGTGAGACGTGTGTACGCAGGTCTCTCTCGTCAGGCACTACCACCAGCTTGATTTTGGACGCGGCGATTGACAATTATTGTTGGGCGGCCCCGTCAGAAATCAAATTTGAGGACGTGTCAGCCGCTGGACTGGGATTTTCCGCGCTTTCGTACGCGATCTATCCACGGGCAAATCTTATTGATTAACGCCGCTGGAGTGATGATGACGAATATCCTCGTTAATAGCCTCTAGTATTAATATTAGATATATACTCGGCATTTTTCGAGTGTCGCCGCCAACACACGGTGCTGGGATTACTGGCTGACGTGCAACGGCGCGATCCACTCCGACGGGTCCAAATATTTCCATAGGCAAATATTTTCGCTGCACGCGCAACGCAGTGCAGTGACAGCGTGTTGCATATTCTGGTACAAGCGTTCGAGCGCGGGGAATAATTTACTGAGAGAAATCGGCGCGACAGATGCACTCGAAAAATTTCATTACATGTATTACACCGATCTCATCTAATTAAATATCGATTATTTTCATGAAGCGAATCTACAAATCTTCCGTTCTTCCCGAAATTTTACTAGAAATTGATATGTGAAAGATAGACGCGCACCGCTCTTTGGAAATCATGTAACTTACACTCGCTTCAGATATCGCCGACTGATGTACGTACTTGATTTACAAGATCCAAAGATAACTCGCTGAGATAATGCCATTGCGTCGCGTGTAACTTCTCTCGTTTGCTATCACGACTCTCGGTATCAACCCGCATTACGTTACGCGTCAAAAATGCGGACACTCGTCATCGACCCCGAATGGGTTCGCTGAAACTTCCCAACGTGCCTTACGGGCATCTGTAATCTAGCCTCCGGAACATTAGCTCAGACCGAACTTTGGCTCGCTGGTTCACAAGCTTAATCGCATATTCACTCGAAAGTGACGACGATGATACTGTATACTAGCGCGATAACAGGAGTCCCAAATCGCGGAATTTCTGACAGTATAACATATATTTCAAAATCGTATGCGCAAAATCTTTCATCGAATCGAGAGTTAGACCTGGATCAATGTTCTCGAACAATGTGCCGGCGACGATTATCGGTATTCGAATGATTTAAGAACGTCGCTTGTGTGTGAATGTGTGTGCATGTGTGCGACACCAACGGCTACAAGTTGAGCTAACTCTATATCTGTCTGCCGTCTCATTGTCGTCAATGGTAATTTACGATGATTAAAGATACTGACAAATAACTGGCATCCGCGAAAGAGCAGGCGGGTCTCGTTTCATCAAAAAACGAGATACCAGTCCCTACACGACAGACATGCATAACGTCCATTAAGGTCGTTATACGTTCACGCTCCAGAAAAGTTGTTCGCACACGTCATCAAAGAATTACGCACTCGCAGATACCGCGACTCGACGTGATCAAAGCCGCGTTTCAAAAGCTTACTTCAAATTCAAGAGAAAGCTGATTTCGATTTTCCACGATAGTTAATTAATACAGACTTCAACTAAAGTAGGTCTAGTATAAAAAAAAAAGAAATACCATGTACTATATTTGCCTCGAAAAGGCAAAGAATATCATTCGCCTTGGAATTATTGCTGTCTAGATGTTTTTTTTTTTTTTACACCGAATAGCCGAGATCTCGTTAACACCGCGGAGAACATCGCAGCTGTCAGTGGCCGAGGCGACAGCGACAGCGTCACGAAGCGGAGCGAGGAACGAGCGGGGAACGACCGAACTGAGCGCACAGTGACAGTGACAGTAGTGCCGACAAAGCGGATGACGAAGCGAACGACGTGAACCAGTGGCGGAACCAGCGGAAAACGCGTGACAAGGTGACCGCGTCGCGGTACCGGAAACCCGACCGGGAACGGGTGCCCTCCACCTCCCCCTCTCCCATTCCGCCGGTGTCCGTCGTCGGGCGACAGGCCCGAAAGCCGAGGGGGACATCCGTTCGTCCAACCATCTCCTCCAGCACCTTCACCACCCGTCCCGAGGTTGGAATCGGGTCGAAACCGCTCACGGATCGGCTCACTTTCGCGTCGCACTCGCGTCGAATCCAACAAGTTAAAGCGCTCCTGACGTCAGACCGACCGGGTATCCTGTGCGCGACCGGGTCAACCCCCGGACCGCTCTGCTCTGCCAGGACCGCGCGCTTCTGTGGGTCTATATAATTCTCTTCCTTCCTTATTACCCTCTCTTCTTTTTTTCTTTTCATGAAAGACGAACACGGAGCGCGGATGCAACGTTAACACAGAGCGGAGTGCGCGACGGCGACTTACGTACGTACCGTACATACGTATTTGTCCCGAGGTCGCTCGGGACTCAGGAAGAGAGAGACCTCCTGAGTAGGATGGCAGTTTAAATGCAACTATGCTTTCTCGGGTTTGGGTTGAGCGCGCAGGGTCCGAGTCGGCTGTGTTCGGTGGCGCTCGGCCGCTGTCGGATCTCGTCGATATGCCCATAGACACAGTGTATATGTCTATGGATATGCCGTGCCATGCTACGCTATGCTTGTGCCTGGGCTGCCCCCTCTCTGTCTCTCGCTCTTTCTCTCTTTCTCTCGTTCTCTCTCCTTGTCCTTCTCCCTTCGTCTCCTCATCACTCCATCCTCGTACGTGGTGGCCTCCTTGTTCCTCCATCTTGCTCATCTCTCCTCGGGTTACTCTTGGCTTCTTTGTCCCCTCTTTTTCTCCTTCCCACGTAATCTCCCCCGCTTCGCTCCGTCTCTCTTTCCTCCTCAACTTCTTTCTTCTCTCCTTTATCGTCTCTCTCGTTTCCGCTTTCTTGGGTCGATGTGTTGGTCGGAGAACGTGGTGGTAGTGGTGATGGTTGCGGTGGTAGTTGTGCGCCGATGCCAACGTGGTGGGAGTGCGGGGGTGGTGGTAGGTGGCAGACCGGTGAGACGAGAGGGCAAGGAATGACGGTAGTAGAATGTAAAGGATAGCGATGCGGGTGTAAGAGGGGGCCAGGAGGAAGCTCCCCTCCTCTCTTCCTCGCTAGGTACCCGGAGCGGGGACCAGAGCTTGCGACAGAGACGGTCATATGGCGCCCGAGTCAGAAACGGGGATGTCTTATGTCATTCTCCTCGGCGATAGTCTAACGGGTGTCGCGTGGCGTATCGCTCTGCCCAAGTCGCCGCACACGGATACAATTGAAAGATTTCCACGAGTTTCTCCAGTTTCTTCAAACTTCGATCATATACGCGAGATAAGGTTCTAAAAGCGTTTGCAATATCTTGCAAAAGGCACACGGCGAAATCAAGAAAAAAAAATATAGGGAAGATAAAGCGACCGAGATGTACAGCGATTAATGTGTTATTTTACCCAACGTAGTTTAATCTTGATTCAACTTACTTTTTATCTTTATTCAGTTTTAAAGAGTAAGTTAAATCGCGATTAAAGTTAATACATTTTACATTGGCAGAAATCCAAGTATTAAAGAGCTCTCGTTTCTATGGTTAATCCTTTTAAACGCAAACGTAATTTTTAATAATGATTCGAATAGTATTGAAGTCGAATTTGTCATTCTACCGCATCAATTAATCTTTCCCGTCCAACTCGTAAAAGTTTTCCGAAATTTTTCGGACTCACCCTGACATCCCCTGATTCTTCCCAGCTTCCCTGACTTTTCCGATTTTCCGGACGCCTGACAAGGCCGATTTCGTATTGTCGTATCACCGCGCTCGGCTTGGAGCCCTTTCTCCCGCTTCCGTGCGTGTCGACTGTCTTTGCAATACTATTCACCCGACAAAGAGTCTGATGCCTATTCATTCGCTGGATTTGAGAGAACCAATGTTATTAAAATTCAACATCCGTCGGAGCGGGGCCGCGGTAACTATCGATTATTCAGTTGTTTGTTGGGAACAGAAGATGGTTTGCGGGAAATGGAATTAAAAGTCAGTGGGGTTCGGCGCAGTTCCCTCGGAATTTCCGACAACCACATCCATCTTTGTACATTAGGAGTACTATAAAATACGCGCTGTTAACGCAGACCTTCTTGAATAAGAAGTCACGTCAGATGTTATATTACCTCTATCAACCGAATGTTAACTGGAGTATTACAGATGACAGATTTCCTCTTCCCGTGAAGAGAGAGAAAGAGAGAGAGGATATTGTAACTAAAAAATTTTGTAATTTATAAGCACCAAGTTACTATTTTCTCTCGTTCCAGCGAATTAAATTACCTTCGTTGCGGTATAAAATTTCGCTTTACTGGCGTGAAAATATCAAATAGTATTTTGCATACTGAACATTATGTAAATTTAAGGGAGGTGTATAACATTAAATAGTTAAACCGCGAGACATAAGTTTTCCTAGAACCGCCTAAATGAGCTAGACATACAAAATGCATCAAGACACGATGTTTCGATGCTTCTTCGGGCAAATATTACACGTTTTGAATACGCGTTACGTCGCGTTCGTGTCATTAATACATCATCAAAGTTATAAAATTTTAATAACAATATCATGTATCATTATTATAAAATTTCAAACTGCAACGCAGTGAGTACGCGATGATAAAATTAAACGTTCGATTTTACGGGTCACGGAAGCAATTCGGACTCTCTCGTAACTCTAGCGCTGTGCGCTTATAGAAATGCATATCAACCGCAGCGAGATCGAATGCCGGGCCTGTTTCTTTGACCAGGTATCTCGGACGTTTCTCTCCGCTCACGAGAATCGTGCGAATCGCATCCTTGAATTCCCAGTACGGTCGTGGAAGTTTACGACTGCACCGGTGATAACAGGCGTGCAGCAGCAATCCCTTCGCGGTTTATCGCGCTTTCATTTACGGATCTTATCGTTGCGCCGCGCCGTGCGATATGAATCAAAGAGGATCGCCTATCCCCGGCGATCGACGCGAATGAAAGCATTCCCGTGGGAATGCGGCGGGCTGCTGTACACCGCTCGTTACGCCGTTTAGAGGACGCGCAATTTAATCGGCATCGCGCGTGACGCATATGTTCCCGGCAGTTGTTCCCGATTACGAGACGTGGATATTATCACTGTCGTCTCTTTGCCTGCCATCGTTAAATTGAACTGTTAGTCTAGTCGGTGCAATTGACCGGCAAAATGCAATACGCCGATTAGCATGGATACGACGCGTTTTATTCTGCCCCGGAAATTCGGGTGATCCCATTCGGTCGATGCATTTCCAAGCGCTACATTATTCATGGCCTATAATGAGACACTAGGATATACACGTAATAAAACGCGAGCGTTCGCATTCATCTCGGTACATCGCGCACGTCCGAAATCGTAATACCGTAATTGAACACATGGCGACGGTTTTTCGAAGGAAAAAATGGCTAGGGCGAATTTTGAACAGAATCGCCTGCCATATTATTATGCAAATTAATTTATAATGCGGTAAGAGAATAATATGTGATATATCAGTGGCCTGCATTCATGGAACGTTTGATTTACATAAACCACATCTCATTGCGTTCAAAATGAAAGTCCTGCAATTTCAAAATAATGAAATATCATTTAAGCACCCATCGTAACAATTACGTAAATGTATATTAAATAAAATGTAGGTTCGAATGAGGAATATCACGAAAAAATTATAAAAATCTTCCTTACGCACACACATACACATATGTGTACATTACCATAAATATTAAAAATGTTTGTCTTTAATTTCCTGTATAATAACTCCTTTCATTTATTTTCATATAAATACAGATGCGATACATGCAACGCCGGATATTCACCGAATTTTTCAAAAATTACGCGAGTGAAATGTGAATCTAAAAAAAAAAATAAAATAAAATAAAATAAAATAAAATAAAAATAAATGTTCAATACGATCTGTAGAACAGATTGCGATCTATACGGGATCATTGCACAATCGCTAGTAAATGATGATATTTTGAAAAGAATAATAAGACTCCAAAATAATAAATTGCAAATTGATATTTTTTAAATCTAATTTTCATTCAGAATTAATTAGGATATAATTCTTTACTTAAAAATGTAATTACATCAAGTTGAATTAATTTGTTCATTGACTGGTGTGCAGTGACCTTATCGCTGACGAATTAAATGCCACCGACAGCTTCACGAACTACCGCGTGCAAATGTTTCGGATAACTGGATCGACTTCTCCGTTATTCGATAAGGCGAGCTTTGAGAGAGAGCCGTCTCGCTCCCGCAAAGTTACGCCTCTCCTCGCCGTGATTACTCTAATGCACGATGCGAGAAAGAAACGGGAGAGAAAAAGAGAAACGGGAGAAGTTTTGGCCGCGCGCACGGGCGCGTGAGAAAGAGAGACAGAGAGAGAAAGGAGAGAAAAGTTATCGCACCCGACGGGTTTTCGAAGTTGGTTGCCCAGTTGCGCTAATCGAGCCAGCCATTTCTGGACCGGGAGAAGCGGAGAGAGGAACGGGCCACCGCGCCGCGCCGCGCTGCGCTGACGCAGAGAGATGCGTCATCTTCGGGATCTCCCCCGGCGGTGCACCCGCCTGAATTACCATGCTGAAATTTAATTGGCGCTGTGCGCGCGCTCACACTCCGGGAGAGGAGGGGGAAGAGACGATTTAAGAAATTTTATCCGATTTGTCGCCGTTTTCGGTAATAAAATCGTTCTATTGAATCTCGTTGCGTGGCAGATTTTTTTTTAACTACAAGCGTATGAATCTCATTCATTGCACTTTGATTCACAAGAAAAGATCTTTTACCTTTGAAAAAAGAACTGATAAATGCTTCGATAAATTGATTACATGATTACTATATCAATAACTGATGAATAGCTATGTTCAGTTAACGATATCAGTTTATTGAAACATTTTACGAGTTCTTATTTTAAGGACAATTGTCAAATCCTTAGACAGAATAAAAGCGATCGTTTTCCCAGGCAATTGCAATGTTCGCATAAAAAAAATTTTTTTTTTCGGAAATATAAATTTTTTCACGCTTTAAGAAAGCAGGCAGATATTTATATTTTTCAACGCTTTACACATTATCAACGTTTACATCTTTCGGCGAGGTAGCTGCGGCCCTGTTCGAGCGTGTCGGCGTGGGTTGCCGACGAAAACTTGATAACCTAGATTTTGGCGGTCTCTGGGCAAGAGTTAGCACACGCGGAGACTCATTACGTAACTTTTGCGATCGATCGTTCTGCCCCGCGCGCGCGGTACACCCGCACGCTCTTCCGGTATGCATGCGCGTATGCATGCATGCATGCATGACGCATGTATGCGTGCACGCGCATATGCCCATGTATATGCATGCACACGACACACTTACACGCGCATGTACACGCACGCACATTCGCACACGCACACACATACACATTTACACGTATATACGTGTCGTGACGACGAATTGGATCGTGTTATCGTGCCGCTCGCTACCGGCGGCGTTGTAGGGACGATAAAAGCGTGCGTGCCCGGAGTGAAAACATGCAAAGACGCGCTTTATAAAGTTCCGGCGTGACGCCACCATTCTGCCACCCCCTTCACCCCCGGTAACTCCCGGTTCCTCCGCGAAATGAGACATTCAAGTACTCGCGAACATCGTTCCCAACCGCCACCCTATACACACGCTTTCCCCCGTGCCCGTTTTTCCGCGCCTCGACGGCAACCTTTCCCGAGCGTTTTGCCAGGAATCTGGGTAAACGTTCGTTCCCCTTTTATAAAGGTCGACTTTCTTTCTCTTTCTCTCTCTCTCTTACAAATACTTGCCGAAGCAACAGACCCTGCTGATTGACATCGAGGATTAACCCGAGATTAAACGGGCGCCGTTGCCACGAGAGATCTTTGACTGAGGCTGTCGTTCGTCGAGGATGCGTTGTACACACGCAAAGACCACCGTTGGAAAACGCAGAATATCTTTTTTGTACATGCGTATTAGATACTAATACGCAGTTCAGCAGACTAGTAAAAAATTATCGAAAATAGGAGGCGAGACGGGATCTCTTTCGAAAAAAAAAAAAAGAAGAATTAAAAAGTGATATGGAAGCAAACAATATGTGAAAATAAAAGAGGCGATGCAAGATTGTCGACGATTTTACCATCAGTTTTTACTGAAGAAATAAAAGTGAGAGCGATGAAAGGCGCGATCGATGCAATCGTTGCGTTATCGGCGCATTATCTGTTCGCGTTCGACGGTGGAAGTTTACACGTCGTTTCGCCTAAATCGCAACAAGCGACTGTCCCTCTATCTATCTGGCACATCTTACGCAGCAATGCCGGCGCCGAGAGCCCCACGTCTCGTATACGTGCGCCTCCTCCGCGTGCGGAGCCCTAATTGAAGGTTTGCCTCCGCGCGGATATCGCGGGCATTTACAATTTAAATGACGTCTCCTTTATTCATCGACCGTCAGGTCTCGTGATTCCCCGAGCGGTTATCCGATTGCTCGAGAGAGCGAGGCGCTCAGAATCGACCGCGAGGTCGACGAAAATGCAAGCGCAAAATTAAAAAAAAAAAAAAAACCTATAGCATTTCGAGGGGAGACGGCGAGTAGCGCTGGGGAGGGTGGATGTGGGTACCGGAAATTCTCGAGTGTCGCGATTGTTCGATCTCGGTCGGAAACCCCGACAGTCCCGGCACTGCACACCGGCCGAAATCGAGTACGTTCCCTCTCTCTCCTCCCCTTCGGGTTCGAATACTCGATAATCTCGATCAACTTTCGAGCACGCGCGACTGCGTCCGATGCGTTTTTAATCCTTTAACGCGCGTATTTTTTTTCCTCCCCAGAGGACGCGGGAGCTAAAATTGTTGAAAAATAGTTTTCCTACCTCACCGCAATACGGTGGACTGCTAGTGTCAGCTTTTCAATTCCGGCCGCGGGTTTCCGTTTCGTAAGATTCGAATGGCCAAAGCTCTATGTCCAATAGCCGGAACAATTTCGAGTACTGGAAAGACTATACGCTTGCGTCAGTCTGTCAAGGATACTCGAACTCGACCCGCGGCCCTCGAAGGGAAAGCTCGGAATCGATGCGATCCTCGTGCTTTGTCGGTTACACGCGTCCGTAAAAATGCAAAATAACGAAACACGATGAGTGCAGAAGAAAAAACTACGAGAGATACGCGGAAGCGATATCGAGAGTGGAAAAGAAGTACGTCGAGATAGAGACACGTAGAGGAGAGGGAAGATGAGGACAAAGAAACGAGGAAGCGAAAGAGACGGAGGGGACAGGAGAAAGGAGGGATAGCAAGTGCTCTTGGACGTGAGTTGGAAGGATGGATATTCTTTATGAAAGGATTTGAGGGACGAGCGAGAGAGGGCTCCTCCTCCGGCTTGTCCTTAAACCATGAAAAAGCCTCGAGTCCGAAAGTTAAGGCCTGAGTTCGCGAAAATGAAGATCCGGCCCAGTGGCCTTGTCGCGGCAGATTTGCCCGTTTTTTTTTTCGCCGTGCTTTTCATACTTTGGTGAACGAGCGATTGTAATCGCTTAATTATTTGCATATCGTAAAACTTAATATCTAACGCGCTCTAATTTTCTTTCGTATTTTATAAAGTTTAATACATATTTCTCTCATTTAACACTTTATTTTATGTTACGAAATAATGAAATATATATATTATGTCTTTGTAATTTATTTGTAATTTATTTCACGTCAATTGCTGTGCAACTTTTTCGACCGTCGGTTTTTCAAACACCTGCGTAAAATTCCGAATCTAAAAGGCAAGACGAAAATCATTCACGGCGACCCGGAAATTACTCATAAATTGACCTGATAAATTCAGGTTTGCACCGACAAGATGGACGGATGGACGGAAGTTAAGTTCTCGGCAACTTTTTGCCCTCGCCTTTCCATGTTCTTTACGATGTCCCGCGGACGGAATTCTCGTCGCCCCGTCGCGGCTACGAAAATTGGATTTACTCGAGGATCGATAAACAGTCTCATAAATCTGTCCATTATCGTCCCGTAAAGTTCTCCATGCGAACCGCGGGATCTGTCATGCACGCAGACTGTGCACGTCTATCTGCGACTCGCTATACGCGGTGTCCTGAAACCGCCGACTTTAACTTTTATGACAATCTCTGGTTAACTTGCAATACGATTTCGCGAAATTAAAAGTTTTCATCGGTGTTTCGTAAGAAGTATCACTTTTCAAAAAATTTCGAAAAAGTTTTTACCAAAACACTTTTCATTCGTAGCTCAGTATGCAAAGATATATTAAAAATTCAAACGTAAGATAATCTACCTCGACATTTTTCATTGAGAAAAAGCAATTTAAAATCTAAAGAAATCTCATTAAAATCAAGGATGATACTTGCGAACACCCTATATACAAGCTTCTCTCCTTCGTCAGAGAGAAGGCATCATGCACCGAGGAACTGCTTGAGAAAAGACTGGAAGGATCGAGAACTCGACGTGGAATTAGCGTGGCATCTCGAAATGCTGGAGAGATTCTCGACACCGTCTATATGCTTTCTTCGCGTCATGTCAACGGCATGAAAAGTCGTCTTCGGCTTTAACCCTTTGGTCCTCTACATTTGGCGCGATATAAAGGATACTATCGACATATCGCATAAAAGTGTCAAATTCCGATTCCTTTAGACGTAACCGTTATCACTCGTTCGCTATTATTTTTTCTTCCAAACTTTAGCAGTAAAACGCCATCTATTCTATAAAACATATATTTGTTGAAAAATTTAATCTGTTTCTAAAATGTTATGGTTGATCTCTTAATATTCATGCGTTTAAACCTGCTTTTATTCGACTTTCTGTCCTATTATAATAGAAGCCGATATAGTAGATGACTCTTAGAGATCTTTTGACTCTAGAAAAAATGAATCCGTTTACAAAATTATCCCGTCACGTCACATTTTTGAACTATTTTAGCTCAAAAATATCCAGAAATCATTTATGTCATTTTAAGTCGAATTTTTTCAAAAATGTGGTGTAATAAAATAATTTTATTAGTGGATCGCTTTGAGCAATACAAAAGATCTATATATAAGAACTACTTTAATTAATTAGAATCTGAAAAAGTTTAAATTTGTCGAAAATAGTGTTATTATTAAAATGATTATTATCATCCAAATATTACGAGAAACGAAGGCACGCTTATAATGGTGTTTAATTAGCGAAATTCTTTATCGTGACTTTTCTGTAGCACCATATCAAATGAATACATTACGTAGCGAAGATAAAAGTTAAAAGTCTGAAAGTTTAGAAATTACGATTGATAGAACACGATATTCTGCTGCGGCGTAAAATCAAGTTGCATATCGCAACTTAAAAAGTAATTAAATTGAAATAGTACAAACGAAATGAGAAAATGCAATCGTAATACAACCCAATTACGAGAATTATATTTTCAACTGATCATCTCTCTCTCTCTCTCTCTCTCTCTCTCTAGTTCGCTTTTTCGGTCCACACGATGTCGTCATTGTATTTGTATTTATTGATTGCAAGTGTTTCAATTAGTGTTGAATTGGCACCATTATTGTGGCATTCAAATTCGCCGACTGTCAGTCAACTGTTTTTTTCTTTCGCATCCAATAAAAAGTTATTTGAATGTGTGTGTATGTGTTGCAATATTACGCAAATTATATTATTAAATACATTTCACTCTCTTGATGAGAGTTAGCGGAATTTCGCGCGAGAGTGACGTAATAATAATGCACAGGAATAGGCTGTATCCTAGAGGCGTTTTATTTGCAAATAAAACAAAATCGGTTTTGTTCACCGTATTCGCGCGAAAAAAGAATAACGAAGGAAGGACAAATATTGGCTGTTAAACGGTAATGCAAAGAATAGATTTCGCTAGAAGCAGAGTTTTAAGATTCGTTGAAAAATCTTACCAGGAAGCCGGTGAAGTGACGATGCGCGAACGTCTTCATAACGGAAGCGGGAGGGGGCTGAGGGGGACGCCGGTTGGCGAGGATGGCTGACGGGGGATGTACAGAGAAATCTCGGAAATCCTTCTCGTCTAAGCCGAGACCAGCTCCAGAATCCAGAATTCTCAATTCCGCGGCGGAGTGTGCTGAAAGAAGCATGAGTCGAACGTTAATTTGGTGTCTGCGCCCTTGCCGACGTATCGGCCCTTCTTCCACCCCCTTTTCTCCTTCCGCCTCGCTTGTCTCCTTTCTCCTTCATCTACCATCCCCATTTCTCTCTTTCGTTCATTCTCTTTCTCTTTCTCTCTCTCTTTCTCGTTCGCTCGCTCGCCGCTCGCTATCCGACTTTCTCCGTAACAGTCGCGACGTGGACCAAGTGCATTAAAATAAATTAATTTTCATGAGATTTTCCCGTAGCGAATGGCCGTTACGGGGCTTAAAATAATAATTCAACGAGCCGCGTGGACGGAATTTGCATTTTGACGGCGCGGCACGCTTCTACGCGATGCCGGCGAGAGCTAACTCGCTCGATGAAGGGATGAAACCAGTGGCGGATAACGCAATCTAGGATCTTACAATGTAAAGAAGCTTCACAATATATTGTTTCAAATGCAGATATTATGTAAATATCGCAGAAATACACCATTTCTTTTTAATATAAAGCAATTCTAAAACAAAATCAATCGTACACTAATTTTTTTATTATATACTTTTCAAATTATAAATTCCTCGAGAATAAAATTTCAGAAGCATTTTTCCGATTTAATCATTAAAGAATTACTGCACATTATATTTTAGGAAAAAATATTTCAATTTATTTAGAAGTTTAAAATTTGTCCTTTCATAAACAAATTTGATTATAAATTTGATTTATTAATTTTTTTGCAAAGTAAAAATATATCAGGGCTTCAAGAAGCTTTTATCCGTCACTGGATGTGCGAGAGAGAAAGAGAGAGAAGGAGAGAGAATAGAATGGAAAGAACGAGAAGATCGTGGTTTGAGAAGTTGGGAAAGAAGAGAGACGGAGGAAGAGACACAACGAGATTCTGGCAAACGCATTTGTTTTCGCTACGTGGTTACATCGTGACGTGACGATGGAAGTGATAGGCATCCCGCGGATGTCACAGTGTAACAATAGTGTATGTGCATGCAGCCATAGTACATACACACATTGTTATACGTGTGTGTATGTGTGTGTATGTTCGTAGCAGTGAAATACAGGTAATACATAGCGCAACGTTGTGTCGAGTCCTTTTTACAGCGTAAGATATATGACGAAAATGGATTTGGTGCACAGATACAGTTTGCGAGAATGCAGTCTTTTGTTGACGTGAATACTTATCAAGAGTTGTTAAATGCAAATGACGCTAACTGGAGCAACAGAGTTTGCTTTTTACTATATTTTTTTTTTGTAAAATATACAAAAATTATTCGAGCAAACATTTCTTTTTATGAAAATGTGGAATATACCAGAAAAATGTAATAATTTAATGCAAAACATTAAAAGATATAATAAAATCATGCGATAGCACGGTAATAAAATAATATTATATTGTACACAATATAATAATCTAGTTTTAACAAAAAGAAAAAAAAACAAATGTTAAATAATTCGTCAAAAGTAATATAAAAATTGCTAGAAATAGCCACAATTGATTAAACTACAAGACAATCTTTGCAATTCTTTTTCTTGGAGAATCTTTGATTATTTCGGATCCAACGTAAAACTATGCTAGCAGTAGAAAATAAACTTCGCAAACTCTCCAAAGATATCCTCGACATTCTTTATGAACGCGGAATCGTTTTCGTAGCGCAACCGGAGAATGCCAGCCATACATATTCTTCCTCAGAGAGAGACTACAGAAAACAAAGGAAACGTAACGATGAATAAAAAGAAACCTTTATCCGACGGACGTCTCCAATCCCTCGATACTCGGCAGAAGCAATTATACGCAGCTGGCGCGGTTGCGACGTCGAATCGATCGAGCTCGATTCAGACGATTCCTATGAATGTCGAATAAAATCGATCGGAGAAATGGTGACACGGGGTCACCGATATCTCAATATATCAGATAACGTCAATACTTTTCTCTCGTTATTTTGACATTATTACTCGCCCCTCGATATCAGAAATAGACGGTATATTTCTTAACTGAAGCGCGCGCGTCAATAATTCAGAGGAAAGAAATGCTCATTTATATTTGGATATTTCGCTCGAGATATTCGAAATTCTGATTAAATCGCGCCACCAGATAATTATAAATCAATACGAGTTTCAAGCGCATTCTTTTTTAAGACGCTCGTTCAAAGTTGGAGAGCGCAATAAGTGCAGTATCGCCCACGGAATACAGAAGCGTATTACGAGGTAGCTACACGAGGAGAATCAGCGTCGGGATCAACGGCGCCTAGAGAACCTCGCGTTCCCCACGATTCGACACGCTCGTTTTCCTCCACGGGCACGACCCAGTTCTCAAAAGGAGTCACGGCTAGTTACCATCTACGTATTTCTACGCGCTGTACTCTCTCTCTGCTGCGCGTCTCTCTGCCTACGAAAGTTCCTCTTCCCATTGCGGCCATAATCGCGAAGAACGCGATCCGCGATGTGTTTTGCGCTTAGCATCGCGATGCATCGTACATATGCAAGTTCAGAGGGGTGGAGGAAGAGAGGAAAGGAGAAACAAGGGAGAGATCGAGGCAGGATGCTCTGAAGCACCCCCGGAGAGTCAACGGCCGGCGCGACGTTAGAGGATGGAAGTTCCGCAATTTATCCCCGGCGCAGTACTCGGCCTCAAAATGCCCGAGTGGAGCAATCAGCCTCGCTGTCCTGGGAGTAAGACGTCCATTTTTTCCTTTGTCCCGGACACGACGGACGCGACGGAGAAAACCGACTGAATTTATCCCACTGCGCGTCGCCGCTGGCTTGTGGTCGGTCGTCTTCCTCGTAAGTGAAGCTCCGCTAAGCCGGCCCGGTAATTTGTACTGCTCGATACTTTCGTATGCAAATCGTGGAACAGTAAGGTAGCGTGTTTCTGCTCGCTTCGTTCACGACAAAGTTTGCGACCGAGTTACAGTGCGTTCCGCGCTTCGCTGTTCTATTTCTTCTCTCGGTGTTGCATCACCGTTACTACCGTTATTTACAAAGGCCTCCTTGATCGCGTTGCCGTTATTAATATATATGGGCGTAAGAACAATAAAATGAGAAGAAAAGAAGAAACGGCTAATATAAAAAAATAAAAAAATAAAAGAAAAAAAATTTGATTAAGTGAGAAGTCACCGCACGCGCAAAAAGAACGGCTTATCGATCCAAGTATCTAAATATTTAGCTATGAATACAGATCTGAAAATAATTTTGTGAAATAACTATAGCATTCTAGTCTGAGCGACCTATATAATTATTTCAACAAACCAACAAAATTATTTTCAGATTTGCATCTAGCTAAACTTTTAGATATTTTAGTTCGTTCCATACGACTGTGTGTGGTGTTCTGAATAACGTAAAAATGTATTATGTTACGCTTTGCTGCATGGAATTTATTCAAATCGAAAGGCATGCACATAGTATCGTTGCATTTCATCGGATCTTCAAGGTTATCTGAACGCTCTGAGGCTCTTGGAATGTTCCAATCGTTGGAAATGTGGTAAGCCTTTAAGATCTACAACAACTTCCAAGCTTTTAAATCTTCCGAGATCTTCGGAACTTTTAGTATTTTCAAGATCTTCGCAACTTTCCGGGATATTCAAGACCGCATGGCTGCGAGGTATTTGAACAATCCTGCAGTGACGTGAAATTTCTTATCATAACTTTGAAAGTGTTGACACTTATCACGTTATGCGATAACAATTTAACTCGATCAAAAAGTTATCTTTTCTATTGAATAAACATTCCAATAGCCCAATGCAAGTGTGTTATATAAATTATGGAAGAAACTCCATCAATTACTCCGCGTTATCATTTATCTTATCTTGTATTAATACCTTCTAGTTGTGTTCAAGTTTTTTTTCTAGCCGAATATTTTTGGGAAACTCTCGTGATATTAGAGTATTGTTGCATTCTTGTATAGTTACTCTATTTCCTAAAATGTGTGTGCGTGTCCAAATATTGTAAATATTCAGAAAAATCGCAAAGTTTGAACCATTTTTTTTAATAATACTCTTATACCACGAGAATTTTTTAAAAGCGTTTGAGTCTAAAAGGACGATTAATTTTTGCTTTTATAATAAAGGGAACGTTCGCAGCGCATATGTTTTTAACAGGAAGGGACGGGATAAGATATTACAATACGCTCCGGTCATGCCTCGACGTCGCGAAATCGATCGAGTAGCCGGTTTCCGAGAGCGCGTCTGGTCCAAATATTTGCGGGAGCCGTTCGTGCGGTAGAAACCCATTGCACTTCCGGCGGAGCGTGTAAAGCGAGACGCTACGAGGGGAAGCCAAGCTATACGTGGGCGCAGCCAGCTAAGATTTTCGAAGCTAAAAGGTTACATCGCAACACACACCGCCCCGGCCGACGCTGTATGCCTTATGGATTAATCCGGGAGGGTCACCGTTTGACTTTCGGCAATATTTAGACACCATGGCAGTTTAATGGATCCGCGAGAAATGTGTTTGTCCATATGCAGCGAGACATGATCGATTCGCTGTACAATTTCGATGTTAGTTTGCCTGAATTCAAATGCTATTTGATGCTTTATATATACTTATCTGCATCAATAGAAACGATATGTGCAACTAAATCGTAAGTGCCACTATATAAGTATAATTATTTAAAATTAATTCATTTCTGAAGAAAGGAAAAGATGTTATAATCTTCATTTTTCTCTTTCTTTCTAAAACTTTCTTCAAACTTTTTACACGGAAATAATAATTTTGTTGAAGCATAGATCTGAAATAATTATGTCAGACCATTAAAATAATTATATCGCACGTTTGAGCTGGTTGCTAGAATGAAAACATTTTGCAGCAATATCATCATGCTTGAGCGTTGTACATAATTATTTTGATACGTCCAACATAAAATTATTTTTAGATGCTGATGTGAAATTCTTTTCGTGTATATATTATACAATTCCGTATGATTACAAGTGTAAAAATTTCAGCATACATTTTTAAAAAATATAAAAATTCTGTGAGGGATGTAAAGACATGAAATGATGTGAAATAATATTCGCGAGTTTTCACTGCCGCACTTCTCCTATAAGAAGCAGGATATATGCGGCAGATTTCTCTGACGTAGAAATTGCATTAATATGATATTTCACGTGCCATATTTCAATGTTGCAACGTCCTTTCCTCTATTTCTCAAATTATTATAGATAGCTACGGAGAAAAAAAGGAATTAATTTTACAATATTTATTTATCCTCGTATAAAAATTGTTATTGTGTTATTAAAGATTAAAAAATATAAATTTGATGTTAAATAACAAAATAAAAAACTAAAAATATACGATATTTTTTTCCGAACAACTGTGACGTATAATCTTTTTCTCTATTAAAGCACGAAAGTTTTCGTTTGGATTTCGACAAACGCGAAGAATGATTGATTACTTCTCGATACTTATAGTCAGGCACAAAAATGTTGATATTGATCGTGATTCGATCATACACAGTGAGTCTTACGTAGCTCTTATTTCCGATAATATAATAAGCTTAAAACTTTATTTATGCATATAATTTTGAAATAATTCTTACAAAAAGAATTTTATTTCAAATATTTTCATATTTTATATTAAATTCCTATTGTAAATTTAGATAGATGAAAAAATGCAAAATAATTACATTTTTATTTACGATATAAAAAAGATATTTCTAAAGAAACTAATTAAAAGAATGAATTAGTCTTTTGAAAGATTAATGAAACTGTTAGAATATGATGACGATGATGCTTTTAATATTATTGCAGTAGTCCACCGAAGGCCATCAATTAAAAGGAATCTCAGACAGAAAGGGATTTTAGAATTCGCAATCAATTATAATTATTTGCATTTTAAAATGTTATTAATCGCACAATTGCGCACCAGTACTTTCTAGCTATCAATTTGTAACTAAATTTACATGTTAACGAGTCAAACATAAAAATTTGTTTAAATTATATGATAATTATTGAACTTGCGTGCCATTCCGAGCTGAATGCCGCGCAGAGGCATAGATCCTTACAAGGAGTTCTGATCAACAGATCCGTACAGATTTAGATGCTTTCATTTAAATGGATTTCACTATACATCGGAAGCTTTATGACGGTGCGTATCAGCCAATCCTCCACCTCGTCATCTTTCGAAATGTTTATGGCAAAGTTATTCCGAGGATGGAACAAACGGCCCAACATAAGCAAACTTTGCAGCGGAACGGCAGCTGATGCTGACTTTAGCTGTTGGCTGTTAACCTTCCGCGGATTAATTCGGCGATGCCGTCTGTGTGGCTGAAACATCGAAGAAGCTTTCTCGACAAATACGTCTCGGTTCGACTTTAGAATAGGATGACCGATTTTTATAAAAATCAAGGAACCACAAAGGTACCCTCGCGCCACGTAAATTTTACAGAATTTATTAATTTTCGAATGTAAGAAAATAACAATCTATATTTTTCAACTCTGATACTGAAATTGGTGTAACTTTCGCGCAAGAAAAAAATATGAGAAAAGTATTTAATTATCTTGCGTTTGAAGAAGAGATTAAAATAATTGTTCCACGTCGTGAACATCCACCGGACACGAAAATCGTGGATTTTATTGTATTTTTATGTCGCACGGGTCTTTTTTCAACAGCGACTGTTGCGCGATGCGATAATTTATTTTTTTCATGGCTACATATAGCGATGGAAAGGTCATTTTTTAAAGGCTTCCTTCTTCATGTGGGCAATTCATTTACATGCTCTGTCCAAATTTTCTGTTACAATTCTTTGTTTAAGTATTCACATATTTTAACTTCTGTAACACGATCTGCACGTTATTTTATACTGATCTTTGACGGGGAGAGAAATTAATCGCTATTAAATATTCAATTCATAATGATAGAATATCCATTGCAATAATTAATTTAAACATAAATCATAATCAGCTATTAATCGTATTAATTTCGCTAAATTACCTTCGAATACTCTTCATAAGCTGTCGGTTTCGTTATTGAAAAATTTCCGATTCTATTCGCGAGTACCGCCATCGTCCCACTTTTATCTAGAAGCGATCAAATAATAATTTAAAATTACTTTATCGGTTTTGTCTTCCGCATTGATTTCGATTTCGCTCGCGCGAGATACGCACGCGGGGCAGGGCGTATTACGGAGAATAGGTGAAATATGCAGAACTGGCCGGATGTTTTCGGTCGGGACAGCAGCTACATTCTTATGCGGCTCACGAGCGGGGATTTGTATACACTCGACTCCAAGTACCGAACATATGGCCCTTTATCTGGAAACTATACACCGTCCTTTGGGGTATGTGGTATGCACAGCTTAAAGAGAATACTTCGAAATAGTTTCACATAGAACGACGTTTTACAATGTTACCGTCGTTTGCGTTATTCACGCTACACGCTACCGGTTTCGATATTCCGCGCAGTTATAAAACGCCGCGTATTCATTCTTTTGTCGCTATTGTTATCTTGCTTTGAAAGCGCCGGTAGAGTTAGTTTCTACCGAAAAACGTAACAACGTGTGCTCTCGTAAAAGCTCTCTAAAGAAGAAATGCCCTTTTTTCAGTAACGTGGCATATTAATGTGTTTTCCTGTTTCGTAATACCTCATTTTATTCCATCGCGCAGCAAGTATTACAAGTTTCTATTTTTTGTTGCGCTAAATATAGGGGAGAGTTGCCAAACCCGTAACGCCTGAGCTATTTTTTTTATTGTATTTTGCATTTGATGCTGTTCTAGATGCAAAAGTTCGAAATTGTAGCTCGATGTTACAGTCATCTATTATTACACAAAAAGAAAAATTTTCGCTGTTATAGCTGATCACGATTTGCTAAAGCTGTATTTGCTGTCGTAACTATAAATTTATAAATTTCAGTAAAACGTTTTGCTGTTGCTCTTAATACATTAGTAAAACATGCATGTCTATGAGAATCACATCGTACAGCAATATAAAAATAGTTATCGGAACTAACCGATATGTCAGTGAAACGTAGGTAACACACTTGGTACTTAATTAATGTAGTTACCCAGAATAACTTTTAGCTACAGAATATATTTTGGCTACAGTAAATGTTTTCTGTAGCTAAATTCGTGTACCAGGTAGCTAAATTCTTTCAACTAAAATCACAGATAAAATATTGGCTGTCCATATATTACGACGTAATTTTGTTACCATACGCAGTCTTTAGATACAACTGCTACCTTTTCCGTGTACATGTTAATTACCAGTTGTATAAAAAAATGAAATTTGTTAAACTTTTGTCTATTTTTATTTATTTTCTATTTTTGTTACTAAATACTTATAAAAAGTAAAAATGTAAAATAATGAATAGGTACGCTTTAGCAACTTTTCTCTACATCTTGGTGGCCGAAATTTTAGTTAAATATTTATTACGTATCTAATCTCGAACAAAGCAACAGACGCCAACGCGTCAAATGTGACAGAAACATGTCTTATTCATTAACGGTTATAAGTACTGAAGCCAGCGTTGTTTCCGGCGCTTACCGCGCTTATATTCTAATGGTAGATTAAGTCAACGTGTATCACGAACGACGTACTGTAATGTCCGCGATGGTATACGTAATATGTAGATGCCAGTAGAGCGAGCGCGCGCCGAATGGACACGATATACACCTGCGAATGTACGTAGCTTACATTTTAGCCGGCGCGTAAGCCTTATGTTTGCATCTAAATGTAAACTTAGTTTGCATAATCTCATCCAGCGGCGGTACACGTGTTCGTACTTTTAATTTTGCAAATACCGCCGCGTCCGCGGCTTACACGCGCCTCCTCTGCGCGGTAGAACTCGGCCGACGCCCGTAATAAACACTTCCCCGACGACGGCGGCGGCGGCGGCGGCGGTGGCGCGGTATCCTTTCCCCGCGTGCGTAAATATTTCAATTGGATTTCGTTTTAATTAAGTTCTAAAATTGCGCGGCGGAAAAAACCCCGCGTACTGCGCGACGTGACGAGAAACTTATCTCCGCGCAATAGTTGCGCTTCCAGCAGCGGACCGGTCTATCGCTCGTGGCAAGCGGACGAATATTCTCTACGAGCTCCGCTCAATATTGGCTCGAGTCAGAATATAATACCTGGCGCAAATATATTTTACAAAGACGTATGGGACGTCGAAACCATCCCCATCTATTATCATAATCCCAATATGTGGTTAACGATTATTTTATCTTTTGTTTACAACTCTAATATCCCAGAATGTCACTCATATTTTTCTTTACGTTAGTACTAAAAAAATTTCTATGAAGGAAATTAGGGTAACTTTGCGTTCGGATAATTGCGATTGATTATATCTTGAGATGTAACAAATTGTTCAAAATTCGATAAAAATATAATAACGGAAAAGAAAGAAGCAAAAGTTAAAAGTTGAGAACATATTCCTTGTAAGATTGTATAGAAATATATAATAGATATATGTAGTATAATATAAATTGCAAACATCATTTGGTTTTTTGAAAACTCTCTTTAGGATAAAGAAGAGATCAGTCTTGCGCTTTCTACTCGACTTCTCTTTTTCGCAGTTAGTATGAAACTTCGCGTTTGGGCACGGACATCTGGTACGTTGACGGTATTCTAGTATCGAAACCAATGTATCCATAAGTCTTACGGAGAGTTGGCAGGCTCTACCGCAATTCCGTTCGTAGTAATTTCCCATCTATTATTCATTTGTCTTCCTTCTTGCTTTTGAATCTTTTATCTTAAAGGCAATCGCGCTGAAATCGTGCAGTGTAGAAGCAGCACTATGTTTAGATTGTCTGGTTTTTTTCGGTAATTTTAAGATAGCTTTCTCGAATACTCTTTTTCTCTTTACCCACCCAAGTAAGAATAAGCAAGTTTCGCCAAAGATACATCAAGCTTTTAATTCCTACGTTTTGCTAGCATTAGTCTTTTTTTAACGCGCTTAATTTTCCAAATATTTTTCTCGATTGCGATTATATTTTGCAATATTACCTCCAAAGCTGAAAGCTTTTCAATAATATCAAACCGTATTTTAAATGACACTTCACATTAATCACCTCAACTCAAGTGAGGATAAAATCCACCATTCACTAGTCGATAATGTTTCGTGTGATGTAAAATCCGCATCATTAACACTCAAGCGCGCTTCAATTAGCCCGCCATAAATTACTCGCCGGCGGGATAAAGAATGGGGACATTAACAACGTTTTTCGACGGATGCGGTTGCCGTATTTCTTCCAGCCAGCAACCAACTAACTGGTCTACTGTTTCTGTAACGTCCTGTAGAGACAGGACCGTAACCGAGAGCGATGTACCAAAATTTTAGAAACGATAAATTTCTAAAGTACGAGAGTAAATTATATGCGCGCAGAAGGTTCTACAATTTCCAACAAATTTAAATAAATTCTTCGAATATGGAGGAGACGTCTACAATAGCATTTCTCTTTTATTTCTCTAGTTGCTATTAATCTCTTAGATAATGTGTTATTTTTAAAAATATTTTTTCGATCTAAAAATAATGAAATATCAATAGTTTAAATTAAATAAAAATTAAAAATTTAAAAATTATTCAATAAATATTTATCAAATTTAAATAATTTCTTCTCAAATATGGAGACGATAATCACAATAGAATTTTTTCTGTATTTCTACTAGGTTACTATCTACTTCTTAGATAACGTGTCATATTTTAAAATATTTTTTCTATCTAAAATACTCAGGTATCAACAGTTTTTAAATCAAATGTTTCAAAATTATGCAACAAATATTGTCAATGTTTGCTGAATGGTAACGAGACGAGTTGGATGAAACGTAGAAAGGACAAGGAAAAATATCATCGTAACAATACGCCTCGGGCGACGGGATGTCTGGTCACAGTCCTGCATAGGCGTGTACATACATCTCCCTCGTCTTTCGAGCTTTACCATCTATCTTTACCGGGAATAATACTCTCTCTCGGGAGAGTAGTCGATACGAGAACCAGGTGTTCGGCTTCGAAAAATCGATCACGACGCGGGGCACCGCGTCGCGACGCGCTGCGCCGCGCCGAACCAAACCGAATCGCGCGGAACTCAGAAGCGTACCGGTAAAATTTGGCCGTGCGTCAATCGACTCCCGATTTAGACTTCGCTCGTGAAACGCCGGCGATATCCACCAGCTAAATCCATCTCGAATCGAAATGTTTTGATGGCGGACTGGTTGCGCATATAATGTTTTGCTTTTGATAAATCCATCTGGCCATGACGGCTACACCGCGACGGTATTCGCGAGCGCGCCTGAAAATCATTGCCGAACGCTGTTTTATGCCGGGCTATTTCGCGCTTAACAGCCGGGTTGCGACCGTGTGATTTATCATCGAGCATCGTTCCTCGGGATTTCCGCCCGTCGAGATTTCATAATATCACTCAATTCGGCGGCTCTCTACACGTTTTGTCAAAATCGTAGCACTCACATGTTCCAACAACCTACACGCGATTCGCATAAATTTTTCGTCTATAAGCTCAAAATAGAGATCTTATACGCGATTACATAATATTTTCTTATAGTGAGTTGAAGAAGAGAGCGACATTCATTATCCGACAGTCAATACGACTCGGCATAAAAGCTCATAAATATTCTCAGGTGAAAATGATATAAATCTAGCTCTACGGTATTAATAAATGAAAAGCCTTACTGTACTTCACTGTGACAACCGGATTTAATTTTCTTTCACTGGTTGTCCGCCGTCGTTAGCCGTGATAAAGCACCGAAATGCAATAATTCCAATCTCATTGGCCCGAGCGAGGGTTCTCGCGGCGTGTAACATCCGCCACGATCGTTCGCAAAAGTCGTCGGATTAACCGGAAATTTCGCATAACGGCGGTATAACTATGCGAGGCCGCGGCGCGAAGATGGTTACTAGTAATTGCAGTTCGGAGTCGTTGAATGTGCGTATCGAGTCTGCGGCTAACCGCGTTGCATGGCATCGCTTTCCTCGCAGATAGCGACGGAAACTTCGACTGGCATAGCGGGGTCCCGTAAGCCACGATCTGCCGTCATATTGAACTACTTTTGTCGAGGCAAACTTTCCAATGCGATAAAAGAGAAGTCTCGGCGAACAATTAGTGTTTGAAAAAAAAAAAAAGTTTGTAAACTTCCATTATAAGAATTATGGAAAAATTGCATTTTTTTAATGATAAAAAAGTAGGTAATTATTATCTGATAGAAAAGCTAATTATAAATATGATTTTATATATTCAAAATAGTTGTTATAATCATAAAAAAAAATGTAAATGGACTAATTATAAATCATTGTAAATTATAATATATTATTATAAAAATTATACAGCCTTAATCCATTATTGTTTTGGATTTTCCCATCTATTTATCAAGCATTAGACGCGCTTCTAAAATCATTTTCTCTGCACAAGTTATTGCCGTATATGCGGTACAATAACGTCTCTACATCATTCTCGGCGTTTCAATTACACACGGTTGTGCGTGTACGCGCACGCGGACGCATTCGCAGTTGCACGTGCGCGTACATAAGGCTGTCATGTCCAGAGAAACTGTTTATTCGATTCGCATCCGAATCGTCACTTGCACAGATTTTCATATCTTGCTTACTAAACTACCCGCCTGTTCCCACAATACGCGTGCTTCACGCGTATTTATATCCGGACTGAGACTGACACAGCCAGGAAAGGAAATGCTACCTTTAATCAGGGCCATACGCTTGGGAGAGAAAAAAAAGATAACAGTGGCACGGAAAAAACTGATTTGATGATCAAAACCTTAGAAAATTTAATCCAATCCCACTAGCTCATCAAGCTTCACGATTCCTTCATAATTCTTTTTTTTTCGGAAACTTTAAATCAATGATGATGCATCAGGCGAGATTGCGAAAACGATAAAAAAGCAGATGTTAGTTTTCGACCGAGAGAGAAAAAGAGAGAGAGAGAGAGTCCATGTTTAAAAACAAGTGGAGGCGGGTTCATGGGAGAGAAGGACGCAGCTCCAATTGCGGACAAATATAACTTTCCAGCTGCAATAGGTTCGCCAGATTGCGTACACGTGAGAATCAGAAAGCTATTCCCGTACGGCGATGTATACATAAATAGAAAAGGGCGATGTTGCAGCGCAAACGTACGAGCGATATGCGGCGCATGCCAGTAATGCCGGGCAAGCGCGAGTGGTAATTTTGAAAATGCCTGTCGTATTAGCGGAATTTCGAGCAAGTTATGCGTACATATTTGCATTAACATTGATTGCGTTGTTGATATTGCGTACATGGGAACGATGCATTCTGCGCGTTATTCCGCTGCGCGATAAAGCGCAAAATCTTTAACTTAATTTCAACGGCAATCGTGTTGACCCAATAACGTTTCAATTTGAAAAATTTAATTGTAACGTTTCTCTTGACGTATAAATCAATCAACGGAACGTTGACCTTCTTAGTCCAAAAGTCAACACTGTTACATGAAGGGTTACGTCCAAATTTAACATATTAAGCAGAATAAAAATATAAGTTATTTACAGAATTCGAGGAATAAATCTATCTCTTTATAAATGTATTTGTGTATATTTATATTTATTTGTCCGCATCCTAATTTCTTTATTCTTAACATTGTTTATTAATACTGCGGATAAATAAGTAACTAAATAAGTCAAAAGTTCAGTTTAATAATTAAGCAAAAATAAATTTTATCGTAAAAAATACATCTCTTTTTGCTCGCTTCTGACCTTTTATTCTTTGCTTGATTTGGAAATAAAAGCAATAGACCACACAAAAAAACGAATTCTTAATTCACGTATATTTTTATTCTTGAATGCTATTTTCTTCATTTAAGTATGAAATACTCTCTTCAATTACAACTGTTCACTTGCATCAATAATAAATTTATCTGTACAAAGTATATTCATTCTTAAGATCGTATTCTTGTTTCTAATATCATATTGTTCTCACAACAAGCTCAATCACATTATTTGAAAGCTATTTATTCTTGGATTAAAAATTACATATTTGAAAGTGTGCTCAACTTATATTCAAAGCTCACTTGTTTCACGTTCACGGACAAGTGTGCATGACAACCCAGTAGATCTCAGTATCAAGCAAGATGATTCACCCTCTGTTCGAAAATAAGTTTGGTTATTACTAGTAAAAATAATGCAGTTGGTAAAAGTAAAAATTACTGGCGTTGCGTTTCGCTTCATCCACCAACTAGTAGACGATCCAAATAATCCAAAACGTTATAAGAATTTTCAGGTTTTTAATTACTCAAACCTGTAAATGAGTGACGAGAGTTTGTAACACGGTGCGATGTAAGATCTCCCTAAAAGTCGTTGCGGTAGTCTCGCGCAGCGAGAGAGACTCCGCTTACCTAAGGCGCGCGTGTACATACGCCAGTTAAAGCCCCGCCACTCGGGTCGTTGACCGCACGTGGTCTCGTCAGACAAACGCACGTGCGCGCCGTCGGCCGAGGAGAGTGGGGAGGCGGCGGCCCAGACGGTCGAGGAGAGTGGGGGAAGGCGGCCCAGACGGCAAGCACGTGCGCCTGTCTCACGTGACCGCGTGCGGTCAACGACCCAAGTGGGGCTTTAACAAAGACGACGTGCACGTGCAAGAAATGTATTTTTGACTCGAATTTAGTTCATTATTTATTAAGTACGTTACTGAAAAAATAAATTCCAAAATTTTAATGAATATTTGTTCTAATAGTACTAATAGCTCTAATGAAATATTTACTCTATAAAAAAAATCATACTTAAATTAACGGTTCTTGCACTAAATAAATATACATTTAAATATTTAGTAAATATTTAATTAGCACTATTCAAATAAATATTTATAAAAATTTAATTTTTCCGTCAATGTAATATAAGCATTCCTTACTTTGAAATAAAATAAAATCAGCCATAAAATTGGGTTGATGTAATTGTTTTTCAACCACATGTTGTATATTAAAATAAATTTCTCATGACTCACACACAGAGAAAAGAATAAAAATAACAGAATGTCATTTAATTAAAAAAATTGGTTCAAATTTGATTCTTTAATATTTCAACAGTGCGGAAAGTGCACCTATTATCGATATAAAATTGGCGCAATAGATTGAAAATGATAAGCCGCACGATTCTCTTATCACGTTTTTACTAAATTCGTATAACGTCCGATTTATTTTATCGGAGTAACCGCAATTTACGGGAGAGAATCGGAGAGATAGCCGAAAATCGTGATTTAACGATACGATATATTTCAGTTGCCCGAGACTGTCAGAAATATTGTCCGATGAAAAGATAAACTGCCGTACAAACAAGCGACTAGCTCATGTTGGCGCGAGAAGCGATAGCGCTCGCTTGTCCTATGCAGGACAAACGGACAAATACATATCCAATTAGTGGCCGAATGCTGCGCCCGGGGAATAACGAGCTATCGAAAGAAACCGAAAGTTTTCGGGGTCGCGGGATCAGAGGGCGAGAGAGCAAGGGGGGCTCTCTGTGGAGGCACAATGTGCCGTGTCGAAACGTTATTCCCCCGCGAGAGTTCCCCCGGGAGCTCGCAGACGATAAGGACACAGCCAAATAGTGGATGGTTACGTGACATTTGAGGATTGACATTAAACCGGGAGGTGGCGGCCGTCGTACGTTGTTGCAGCTCTTACCGGCATTTCGCTAATGCCACCGGGACCCGCCTTTAAGGGCGGTTTTTACGAGAAAATCCAGCGGTTTTAGAGTGGTCGTATTCTCTCTCTCTCTCTCTCTCTCTCTTCTTCCCTCGCTCGGGAATACGTCTCCGCGGCTCTGTATAACGCGCCTCGCGCTTCGCGTCCTCCGCAAAAGACTCTGGGAACGACTCGGAGCAGAGATATTGCACCGAGTTGCGCGCCGATGTCGCGACGTGCATGCCCGCGGAGAACGCAATTTGTCGGATAAGCGGCGTGATTGAGCGCGCGTCGCGAGATCAAAACTTCTGGCCCTAGCCTAGATGTTGAATCTCTCCGCCCGAATAACGTCCCGCCGGGTAACGCGACTCGCGAAATATCTTCTCGCAATCTCGCGAAGAAGCGCGCCCAGTTTTTAATTTCACTGATGAAGAAAGAAAATTACACAGACGTAAATATTAATTTCTGCAAATTTTTTTCAAAAGAATCGAGAACATCTCGCGTTTCCGGAAAAAGTTCTCGCTTTTTCGAGAAGTACGTCCGTTCTTGATTAAAAATCTTTAATTACATCATATAAGGTACACGAGATGAGGTTTTTGTCGTTAAACTATTCACGTTTAATACTTCTTATCTTGCGACAGAATTATTAGGACTAACGACGTGACTTCTATAAATTAATTTTCTTTATCACATAATTTCTGTTGATTTCTAATAATTAAGTTCTCAGTATAAAACAGGAATAAAGATTGCACTCGATAGTATAACGGATAAAATCTTGCAATTATCTATATATTATATCCAGGTGCATTTATAAAATTATTTATCGCGACGAGAGGATTTGAATATAAAAGTATTTTTAGATGCACATCGGGGATCTGGATCATTTCTTTCCCTCCCGGCAGTTTATGAACTTAATTTATTTCTGTTATCTGTATATATATTTCCGCATACTTGAGATGCTACCGCTTCCTCTCTTTCTCTCTGTCTCTCTCTCAAAATACTAATCGCGTCGCGATGCAACGTATTGCAACAGAACTGCGAGAAACTTGGCAGTTTATAATAGTTGCCGCAAGGATTTATTACAAAGCGAAATGTTATTAAATTTAATTAAACATGAATATAGCAATTTTATCACACACACACACACCCAACTTTAAGGAACTCCGTTGTATTCAGGATAGCGATCGTGTAACTTTTTTCTCTAAATCTAAATCAGTAAAGTCTTACTGATTTGCAGTGCTAAATTTGTAACTGTGAACATCAGTGACTATTTACTGCTTTTCAATGATTTTGATTAAGAGAGAGGATATTTTCACTGATTATAATCAGTGTATTATTACTAAAGAACAGTATACATATTTGATTGATATATATACATAGTTACAGTACTGAAATCAGATTATTCCCTGTCTCTATGAATAATACACTGAATCTGGCAGTAGGACGGAAACGTGAAAAATGAAAATTTTTACCATTCAAGTATATAAATGGAGAAATTTTTTTACTTTTCACATTTCCGCCCGAGAATAAAAGTTACACGATCGGTAGCCTGCATCTGTAATTTTTCGTCTGAAAATCTTATTTTGCGAAACCTAAATCGTGCGTATGATACATTGATGTTAATGCCTGTCACTAAAGAAAATTAAATTCCATTTTTAACGACGAATTCCTCGAATATTAAAACGAGTTAAATTTTCGATTAATTTCCGCTATATATTTCTCCGTCATAAAGATAAACACTCTCCTGTTCGCCATTCTTCGAAGTTTACTTATACAAGATACCGACAGTATACAAAAAGCTCTTGAAACCATCGTACGAAAAGTGAACTCGTCCTTGGCTTTACGCGCGTTACGAGCGTCTTAAGCGGCGCTGGCACAAGAGAGAAAGAGAGAGATAGAGAAATTGTGTAAAAATAAGTTCACCGGGGTTAACAATCCGCAGGACTGTATGGCGCTCAGACAACGAGCGCGGGTGCTATTACTCTTGTTACGAGCGACAGTAAAACGACTAGCACGACCGAGCCGAGAGGCAAGAAGAGGAAGAAACGCCGGGAGCCATCGTCGTCGTCGTCGTTGTCGTTGTCGTCCGGAGGATAAAAAGCATGCGGTTGCTCGCCGTTGCGGACGTCGAAAATTTGTCGAATCGACGCGGAGAGAGAGAGAGAAAGCGAGGAGGCCAGCGGGATGGGAACAAGTCGCGCGAAAATCGCGCGAGAGGCTTCGAGCGGAACGCTTAAACGGAGAAGAACGTCAACGCTATTTTAAGCTGTTTACAATGCCGGTCTGACACGCACGGCGAGCACGCCGGTACGCGCGACGCGCGATCGCTACAACATTAGACGCATATGCGGGCGAAACGGATACACCGGAAGTGCGCTTTGTGTCGCACGTGTCTACTTTGCATTCGCGCTTACGTTTCTGCGTTTCGGGACAAGAGCTAAGGGACTGGATTACGTATTCCGATGACGACGTCGCCGCTGCTGCCGCGCGCGCGTTTTCGCTTAGCCCGTTTAAATAGATTATTAATGGGGCACGCGGCTTATCCGCCGAACCGTCACGACACTAACGTAGTCGCCGAGAAGTTATTACGTCGAGCATTTTATATCCGGGGGATCGCGCTGGCGTTTTCTTTCAAGTCGCGTGCTCTTTTTCCTCTAATTTCCCTCTGGTAACGGACGGAAAACAATATACCTTTGTTCGAGATACCGCTATTATATTTCCGCGCATTTTATTCCCACATTGATATTTCCTTCGAGTTTTTACGCATTTCTCAGAATTTTGTTATAATAACGCGAGAGAGAAAAACGACGTGACTTCTTAATAACTTATTAGCATTAACTTGCGATGTAATTTCGATTAAATGCGAGATTGAAGCTGTTAAGAAGGATGGGGGATTTTACGTATAAATTCCTTAACGGACGAAATGGGATTTTTTTCACACGAAGAATACTTTCCGCACATCCAGGGGAATTTGCGTAACATCAGGATGTCAGCTTTATCGAAGGTGCATACGGCTAAATTCGCATTATACATCGCAGATTCGAAGACAAAGAGCTTCGGCTTTGCGAAACCGCACGCTCATATCCTCCCGGTGGTTTCGCGCGCGCGCTGCAACGGGGGCAACTCATGAAATTCAGAATCGATCGTTCTCCACTCCAGGTAATCGGAGAAACGTCGCAGTTCTTCAGATAATAAAATTGCGAGGGCGAAAGGTAGACGCGGGAGCCCGTCGTAAAAGCGACCGATAAAAGTATTATGTTCCGCGGAATTATAGGTGCGCTGCGCGCGGTGTAGCGCGGCGCGGCGCGGCGCGGCGCGGCGGAGATTCATGCGTGTGTGCCGCGGCCTCGGAATTGTTAAGCTCGCTCGAAGTTTAAAGAGAATCGGGGATCCCGTAACGTCCACCGGAGTTATGTGATTTTTAGAACGAGCGGCGCGATACAGAAACAGAATGCACGAACGGAATAATAAAAGCCACCTTCCAACGAAATAACAATAACGATGCGTTCGTGTAGCGTCGCACTAAAATCAATCTCCAATTAAATTAAATTGAAAAACACTCATGAATTAAGGATGTTTTCGCTCTACCACACCAGCTAAAAAAATCATCAAAATTTAAAAACTGCAGACTTCTTAGGGTTTAATCTTTTCCTTTTTTTTAATCAACGACAAAAAGTTTTGTCGTGAATATCAGACTTTTGCTCCTGAAACCAGCTGCAAGGAAGACAACGAAAAATTTACCTTACACAATGGTTTGCGTAGCGTGTTTTACTACAGTTTTAGGTAAACAATTTTTTAACGAGTAAATAGATCCAAATAAACTTTTACACAAATATTTATGAGTTTTATTACACGTATAAAAAATTTGATTCAATTCGTAATGATCCTTTTTCGTCAAATTTGCAAATAAATAATGCAAAACGCGATTTTACGCAAGAATAAAGAGTAAATAAAAAATTTTTTTAATAGTTTTAAATCAATAAGATAATTATGTTCAAATTTTTAAAAATTTGATAGTCAAAATTTTTTCACGTCAGCAAATAGTATGTCTGTTTAAGATTATAAATCCTTTCAAGATTTTCTATTTTTGCTTACATATGCTCGTTCCAAACAATAAACCGTTGATTTTCTACGTGTAAAATTTTAAAATTGTTGGTAATGAGATAGCACATGTACATCCTTGAATAAAACAATGAGGTTGAAATTAAAGAAATCGAAGGGGAGAATCTAAAGAGATAAAGTGCTTGATTTTTTCACTTTGAAGATTAAGTATTCAACTTCAAAGAGGCAGGAGTTTCCTTTTCCTTTCTCTCGCGAATCACCTACTCTATCTCTCTATGGTCTCTTTTAGCCGCTCGCCTTGCCCAATTCGCTCCGCACGTGGCACAGCATATAATTGCACCGCGCCCTTCGTACGTAATCTAGCCCGGGGTAGGCTGTTATCGCGGCGTAACACCATAATTTCAATCCTCGCGAATATATCATTTCGTTGTCCCCGGTTACATGGGGCGGGCAAGTAGCGCACGCGTTTGCCAACGTGCGCGTGCATTCCGCCGTGGCATGACTATGTATAGACTCTGGGACAGCGGCGGAGCTGCTGCCGGCAACGCTAGCGCCCTACGGAATACCCGTATGGAATATTGAAAATCGATTAGGGTATCAGACCCTATCAAATAAATATGTCGGCGCGCCCTATCTCTCGTCTGCTCGCACCCTCGCCTCGTCGTCGTCGTCGTCGTCGTCGTTGTCGGTGCACGCCTTCAGCGTCGCCCTCAGCAGGCGTTTGCGCCCGTCACGAAAGTACGGAACGCTGCAAAGTCTTTTCCGAGACCCAACTTGTACACGCTTATTCCCGTGCGTCGAGTAAACTCGGGAATTGAAATCGGAATTAGCTACGAGCGAACTCGGTGAGCTCCAATAATCTTGAATCGAGCAACATGGTTACGCGAAGGAATCTTTTCAAGTATGATGGTACTGCAGTTTTTGAGAAACCAACCATTTCCTTTGCTACTAATAATACGATATACAATTGCATCAAATTTTTATCACCAAAAGCTCGTTGTTCATCAGAGTTAGGACGATACGTGGATTCATTTGCCAATTAGAAATAATAACAAATATATAAATTATATCGAATTGCAAAAGATTCGCGAAAATTACATCGTCTGCAGCATAACGCGACATGGACTCATCGGGGACGGAATAATTTAGCAGAAAAGAAAAAAAAATGAAAAACTGACTCGCTCGCTTAACTATATCAATTTTGCTTTTATAACTGGCACAAATTCCACGCCGTTTACGTGTGATTTACAGAGAGTGAGGGAGAGAGAGAGAGAGAGAGAGAGAGAGAGAGAGAGAGAGAGAGAGAGAGAGAGAGCTCAATAGGATTCTTCGCAGCCTCCTGTAAATCTCCCTAATGAAAGTCTCCAGAGAGAGGTTCCTGCAGGATCGTATTAAACCTGGAAAGCTCTGCTAAAGAACCTACCCGGCAACTCTTGTGAGACATCGCGTGCGAGAACATCTCGGAGTCGGCGTTTCCTTTCTCGGCCGTAGCTCCTTATTAAACATTCTTGAAAAAAGGTGAAGTTCCGTACTATTCTCGGAAGTGATAGTAACGTCATTCGCAAAATTTAACGGCTGAATTATATCTCGTAATTCTGCCGCGTAAAATTTAGCGCGAATAAAGAATGTCGTGTATCATTCTGTCGCTATACATCTTACAAGTTTTGATATTTTAAATACGAATAATGCACAAGTAAAAAATATATATATTTTTTTGCGTACGCGTTAAAACCGTTCTTCGTTAAAATTTTTATATTAAATTTTTAAAACATCCGAGCGTTGTGAATTTTGCGTTTTAAACTGACATTCAATATTTTTTAAAATAATACAATTTTAGAGTAAATAAGATAACGTAAAAACAATATTAGTTTTAAAGTGTGTCAGTTTTTTAAGATAAACGAATAAAAATGCACATAATAATTCAACATATTATTATGTAAATGTTAATTTTACTGAAGAAATACATGTACGGGTTATTTTTTTTAACATATTCATTTTGTGTTAAATTAACGCAAAAGGTTTATACACCGTTATACAAAAATGAAATGTACGTAAGTGTGGGCAAATTGTGTGTTAAAAAGGAACAGCGATCTTCCTGTATAAATTATTATTAAAACGAAGCGTATAAAGAGCAGAAAGGAGAGCAACGCAACGCAACGCAACTGAATGAGTCGCAACACCCATTGTTTACGGCTTGACGAGAGGAGGGGAGCACCGATTTTAATTCAGCGATCTAATTTAACGATTAAATCGAAATTGCAGTCTCATAATAACGACCTTAGAATAGCGCGGGATAAAGGGGAGTGACAAAGACTGTCCGCGCGCTCGGATGCGAGTAAAGCGAGCTAATCGATACGAGCCCGCCGCCGCCGCCACCGCCGCCGCTGCCGCCGCTCGCGCGGTTAGATATAGGCCAGAGTAAACGAACTTACTCGACCTAACGAAACATTATTACGCGCCCCAATGAATTCGATCAGTTTCCGACATTGCATAAACCGTCACCGACAGAAGTACGGCGGCGGACAGAAGCAGCCTACAGAGAGAGAAACGGCGGTGGTGGCGGCGGCGGCGGCAGCGGCGGCCTCGCCGTTTCGAAGAGAAACGCGAGTTATCGATGATTCAGAGCCGGCTTGCCGCGCCGCGCCGCCGGTCGGCCAACGGCAGCTCCCTTGGTCGGCCGGTGTTTTGAGCGAACACAAATGCAGATACACTGCTTGATGAGAACAGATGGGTTCCATATGGACTTGCATACGCAGTTGCGATTTAGCTCACGCATGGAGCTGTCAGGAGTATCGGAGTCCTTTGTGCGCCTTTATGACGCGATAATCGTACCGTTACGAGCAATAAATTTAGTTGTCATGATCATAACCGCTTGTAAAAGATACACGTATCTCCATACCTTTACTTTTATCAATCGCGCAGGTTTCAATTCCCTACTGGATTAATTCTTTTTACGGAGGAGCTACAGACGCGTTTGCTTTAGGTCTTGCGCGCAATGGAGAAATATTAGATGTTAGAAAATTTAAATGTTAAATTTTAGAATCAGTTTTCTCAATAAATATTATAGATAAAAATAATTATACTGTATCTTGCATAACACATTTATGTCTTACGTATTAGTCGTATCTATTGTGCGTTACGCTTAATAGAGGTAATTAAAGGGGTATTATGGCTACTGTGAGCATTACGACTACCCCTATTATGTTCGTTATTAGTTGACAAATTCTAACAATTTTTTATTATTTAGTAGGCGATTAATAGCCTGCTGTTTTTTAATGACGCTAATATGACAATTGTTATATCGATTACAAACAAAGTTATTCAATAAAATGAAAATGGGTGCCACATTATCCTCATATCCTCTATTTATTAAGAAAACTGATTCTAAAATTTTAATTCCCATTTCTAACATCTAATATTCTATTCGCAGGGTCTCACACTTTTATTGGCAATTTATTGTAAAAATTTCGTTGCAAAGTAGCTTTAAATTTCGTCCTTTTAAAATTTCAAAGATCACGCGAGCATTTTCGAAAATGAATATCTCTGGCGAGTGTGCTCGCCTCTCCTTACGATAGTTCAATGCGAACAAATTTGAACGTCGACTCGCGAGAAAACGATATCAATTTACAAAGTAACGCACCGGCGGCGCGGCGGAATCTAAAATTCACATTCGCCGGGCAACGCGCTCAGACGACAGTGAGATTAATGCTTCTTTCGCGGACAAAGCTTAAATCGTTTCACCATCTTCTCTGTTTTCCGGAAAACGTAAGATCTTCGCGGGTCTTTTCCTGCTTTTGTGCAGCGTATCCTCGGTCGCTGCGGTTTCACAGGCGGCTTACGCGCGCGCCGTTCTCATATTCCCGAATCTGTGCATGCGATGCGGTTGAATTTCAAACTAGCCGCTGACAAGCCGCCCTTTGTTTCGCGCCTCGTACTACACTATTACGCTATGCGCATTAGCCGGCTCATTGTTTTTATCACGAGACCATAGCTAGCAAACGCTAACTCCCAACACTCCGAACGCGCGCGCGCCTTCCATCTATTTATGCCTCGGTTGATGCAAGATTTATATCCCTGACAAGTCCGCCGACATACACGGTGGTTGAACTTTCGCTATCTTACGCAACCGATTTATTTTCAGCCTCGAAAAAAGGATGTTCCACGTAAGACCTAATAAAAAATGCCAAGATGCTTGCACGTGCGTTAAGCGCGGAGCGTGTTTTCTTAGAGAACACTTCTTTAAAGTGGAGTAATCTCTCTCTTTTTCATGTCAGAGAATTTATTTAAATTATAATTAAAATAGTGATTATTGTAGTTCAGCGCTACACTAGATAAAGTACAATTACGTATATTATGTAAAAATGTAAAAATTGTGCAAGTACGTTACAAAAATAACTAATTCTTACACGAAAAGAACAATTTTGCTGAAGCATCTAGAAATTCAGTTAGACGCAGATCTGAAAATGTGATAAAAGTATGTTGTAAAAAGTTTTGACATTCTAGTAATCACCTTGAGCGTCCTACGTAATTATTTTTATAGTCCAATAAAAAATCATTTTCAGATCTAGCTAAATTTTTAAATATTATATTTCGGCGAAATCGTTCTTTCTGCGTAAAAACTTGATAAAAGAAGTGATCTTTCAAGGTAATAGAAATAATCTTTAATTAAAAAGTGAAGGACACCTGCACAGTATTTTCACGTCATTTTTTTTTCAAGTAAACGGACGCTCGATCAAATGAGGTGTAAAATTGTCCGTTTAAAGGGCACTTGGTAAATTGACTTATCTACCGGTATCAATTAAAATAAAATATTTGATCGGTCATGGGGACAATTACCGTGACCGTAGGACGATTAGGGGGACATGTACGGCGCCAGTCCAGGAGGACTAATGGAGTTTCAAAGTCGTTAGCCCGCGTTGTCCGTATCCCTGGCGCGGATCGAGCGAGACGAGGGCGAGCGCAAAGGGAGGCGAGCCTAGTCCCCACTTTGAAAGGTGATAGGTGACAATTTGAAGGCAAGACGAGGCGAGGCGAGACTCGACTCCAGCTCGCCGCCGGTCCCTAGGAGACTCTTCAATTTCGCGAAGAAGACCGGAAGTATATCACTCAGCGGCCCGGACATATTGACACTTCGCCCGGAGCAGGCTTGAGCTACGGCATGCCTTATTAAACCTCGCCGGCTAAATTATGGCAAAGACCATTCACCGCCGTGGCGTACTACCGCGTCGCTATCCAGCCAGCGGCTCCCAGCAGTCTTCATCGAACCTCGTCTGATCTCCGATATACCGCGCTCGCTTCTATATATTCGACTACTGGCCGCTAGCGCTCAAAGGAGTTTTTTCAAAGTTGTCGCGATATCGTTATTTAATTACCTTATTTTATTTCTACAGGAAAAATAATGCAAAGTGCAGGGAAAAATATTTTAAAACGTATAAATTTTAAAGGCTTCTAGAAATTCAATTTTGATATACAAATTAGATCAATCGAATTAATGTAACTACATAATTTCACAAGTTATATCAAAAAGATATAATTTCTTATTTAAACAGAGTATGTGATGATATACGAAATAGGCGATCAATAACGCATTAAGCTTTCCATATCCGGAATTATAATTACTTAATGAAAGCAACGCCTTTATGGGAGCGGAAGGCCAGCGAGCTTATAATACGTGGTAAAAGCTCTTAACCAGCTACATTCGTGATATTGCGAACAACAACCGCGTGTGTACTGCATGCATTGTATCGTTAAAGGGTTAAACCGCAGCATTTATGCCCCTTGCATTAATGCTCGCTTACAGCTCCGTGGATGCGTTATATCATTATGTACAGTTAAAAATTTACGCTGTAGCAAATTTTTAGTACATACATACGTAAACATTTTTGAAAACGTGACACGTTATACATGTATATTAATATAACTGATAAGTAAAGAAACATTTCTCAATTTGAGATAACATTTGAAATATAATTTGCAAGTATTCCGAGCGAGAGAGCATCGCAGTGCATTCACGTTCGTTACCTCACATTTTAATTTTACGCTTCGTAATATTAATATCACAGCCGGTCCGTTACGGCGATAAAGATAGCCCACGCCTGCTCCATATTACGAAAGCCGGGGAGAGAAAAAAGACAATTTTTCTATTACACCTTAATAAACGGCAGACGTAAGCTAAGTGGCACTCAAGAAACAAAGTTCTCTATTAACCTATTAACCGGAGCAGAATTGCAATTAGTCCAAATTATCCGAATGTAATTGTCGATGAAACAGAAAAAAAATTCTCTCCTCTCCAACCTCTTTACGGTTAAAATTTAATTAGACAAATACTTCGAAAATTAAAATAAATTATGTTTTAAGTGGTGCACGATTATAAACCTCTCATTTTTGCCTTCCCTTGGCAGAACGTGCCTCTCTTTTTGTAACGATCGTTTCAATTACGATAGTCCAAATTTAGCATTAACAACTATTACGACTAATATGATCGCGACCAATGACTCATCGAATAACGTTAATTTACTCTAATTAACGTTTTGGCCTGACTAGGGGTTTGTGATTAATACCAATTTTAGCGTTTAGCGTTTAGTCGCATCCCACGTGCGCTGAATAGCATTTAATTCGACGCTACAAATGCTAAAGGGCAGTGAATAATTCTGGAGTACAATAGTTATCAAAATACATGCAAAACAATTATTCTCAATACAATAAAATACAGTAATATGCTAAATAATCATTATTGTTACAATAGTTTAACACGTGTATTCTGCAAGAAGCACACCGAGAGAAAAAAAAATTGCAGTTACCATAACTTAATATAATTCATGGGCATTTTTTGTGCCAATTATATATTTATAATTATTTTAACTGCAAATTATATTATCAGCTATTACTGCGTAAATAATAAGTAAAAATTAAAAAAAAAAAACATAAAAAGTTACATTCACTATAATTGTGAATGCATTTACTATATACAAATATTTTTTTTTATTTTTACCATTCGTATGTATTTAGATTTTTATTTTATTATATTAATAATTAAAATTATCATAATTTTTAATAAAATTATGGTTATTATTAAAATTATAGCAGTAAAAATGGAATTCCTAATCAAAATTATTTTATCACGCAATTATAGTCATAAACGCTTTTCTCTCAGTGAATACATATGTTTTACTGCTATTTCCTCTTTTAAATTATTTCCTTAGAGTTTAAAAAATGAAAGACAAATGTAGTTTAGAACGAGAAATAATAAAACATAATTCGATGTTAAGCATCGACTTGTAATTATCGTACGCGGTCGGTTCCCTTTATCCCGTTTATTTATAATACCCGCAGGATTGCGACAGAAGTGGTACCGCGATGAATTTCGAGGGCTCCATCCCGTTTTCGAGCGCAAGCAGGCGTCAAGTTTTGAGACGTAATCGCGCCGCTGGAGGCGCATGATGGCTGTGCTGCGGGCGCCGTCGCCGTTATTATTTTAGGACGATGAGAGGGAAGCCCTGAGGGCGACCTTAAGATTACCTAATCGAAAGTTTCTACGGCTTCCGACACGTGCCTTGCCAATACGTCGAAAAGCGAACGTGAGAACCACGCCGATCTGACATTCCAGGAACGTGGTGGGGTTTTCGTCCCGAATAAAGAATTAGAGCGTGACGAGTAGGTGAATAAGTAAAGTATATCATAAAAGTAATAGTTTCGATCTTGTCTAATCCATTTAAAAGTCGTCAAATTGTAAATTGTTAAAAATTTAATTATTTATCGCATCGATAATAAGTTCAGCCGTAATAAATGTTATTTAAAAAAAAATTTCACGATTACGTGTCGATTAATCAGCATGTAACGCGAATCTTCTCATGTTTTATAGCTATAAAATTGCACGATAAAATTCCTCTCTTTACTGCAAAATATATTTCATGCCTCGTGAAGGAGAATTCAATTGGAGCATGGTTTTAAGATAAGACGACGCGGGGGCCTTAAAAGAGAGACAATACCCTTCCGCGCAGTTAACTTTAAGTAGCCGATTGAAATGAATCTCAGTTGCCGAAGAGCATTTATGGATGAATCCTAGTTGCCGCGCGATCAATTATGAATGAAGTGGGTGCTCTCTCTCTTAAAAGCCGTCTAAGGATCTCGATTTTCAGATGGCCGACTCTAGTTTATTACACACGAAACGCACTTGCAATTATCGGCGATAATAAACACCATTTACGGTAAACCGTTACAAATCGAGCTAAACTGCGATACACTGAATTTATCAGGCTAGAGAGAAATTCTGGGTGGAAATGGATACGCTCGACAATGCTACTTGAACGAGCGTATACGTCAGCGGATGTGTGCATAACAACGGCAATAATAACTCACGCCGTATGAATTTCACAGAGAGGGGAAATTAGGTCCCGTAAATACCGCGCGTAATCAAAAACCGATGGATTAAATTAAGTATAACGGAATAATGATTAATAACAATAATAGATAAATTTCATTGCGGAATAATACAAATAATTTAATTCGCGTGAAACATTACCTGCACAAGTAATAACCTTTATTTCTACTCATCCGGTGTAATCCCTGGAAATGCGCTAATGATTCGTATAATAAACTAACAAAGTAGCGTATTGTATAATTTACTTGATTTTATGGAAAAACAGGACTCGCTTCGTCGAAGACGAGCACTTAATCGCTGCGAACGGCACACGCTCGTAGGGGCGACCGGATAATACAGAGATCGGATGTAATCGTTACGCATGGATCTGTGGCATTATCCCGCGAATGGAATTACGACGATTTTCAGGCGGGCACGGAGGAAGGAAAACAGACGTGACGAGGAAATTTAACGGCGGCCACGGGCCGGTTAAGCTCCGTTGCAAACGATCTTTAGCGTACCCGCAAATTAGCGAATCCACGTGACACGCAATTTCAATCCCCGATACACCGTAATTCTGTTAGATTCCCGTACACAAATCCAGAACGCTAATTACCGCATTTCGCGTGCGTTTGCTCCCGTTATTCCCCAGCCGGTGCCCTCTGTAAAACCCGATAATCTTGCAAACCGATGCGAGTTTCCGCGATACCGCTGCATCGGACTGTGGCCGAGAAGTCAAGAGAGCCCGTTTCATCGTTTCCAATTTTATAACCGAGCTTTTCGAATTATTTAAAAAATTATTTCAACTTAAAACCGAATTATCTTCGAACGCAAGCAGATGAACCATACATATCTTTTCATTGATACGCTTTTCCTTTTTTTTTAAAAGTCTCCACCTAAATTCTCATTTTTATTTTATATTCTAATTTCTTTCTTTCCCCTTTAATTTTATCTTCAACTTAATTAACGAAAACTACATAACGTATCACTCATAATTTCATTTCCGTTCCTCGATGTCTGCTTGATAATTTTCTCTTAACCCGGTTAATTACATATACTTCGACAGTTAAGTCGCGATGTCGCGTCGTTAGCCATAACTTTTAACGAAGCACTTCCGGACATGCACCGCGCACGAGTCGAACTTCTGACTTATCTTGCCCAAAGTCTTAAGCCTTAAAGCCGCTGTACCGGTTTGCCCGGGTACTTCAAAGACACTCTGTATCTCCCGAACAACCGGCGGTGGCTCAGCATAATAGGCACTTTAGACATGTGCCCGGGGGGAGGGTCGATCCCAAAGGACGTGCTTGAGTGTCAAAGGCCGCATAAGATGGTATTAAAAAAATAATAATATCAACTATTATATAAAAACGTAATGCAAATACATGCATCTTCTCCAAAGATTATCTGCCTCTTGTTTAATTTTAGAGTTATTACGTTACTCCTATAATTATCTGAAATCCCCCGTATAATATACTTCAATATTCCACAGATTAATTAGAGTGGAAATCCTGATACAAAGATATCGAAATCACGATAACTTTCAAAATTGCTCCTTGATATTGTGTGGCGGCGTACGAGGTATTCAGGTCGATAACCATGCTTTCATGCATACTCCGATTCGCGACAAAATATTTATTGAACATCGCATTATCAATTTATCAGATAAATATAGATGAAGAGGAAAAGGTTATGAGAAATTAAGGCAAAATTTGCGTATTATAAGAATAGAAACAGTACTTTTAAATAAATTATTAACTAAATAGTATATTTTAAATATAAAGCAATGACTGGTTATCTTTTATTTATACCTGTGACATATACATCTTGAAAAAGCTCAAAGTGTTATTTTATAGTATCAACTTATGTAATATTTAATCTTGGAACAGTATAGATGATTATAGATCTCAAAATCTATTAAAAGAATAATGAGAAGTAAAAAAAAAAATTAAAACAACGTATTAACTTTGATTTTTTCTTATTGTCTTTTTTAAATATATAATTTATTTTTATTTCTTTCTTTTTCATTTGTCATTATTTATTAAAACAACGAATTTAAAAAGTAATTTGAAATAATTAATTGTAATATATTTTTCATATTAAAATATAATAATAAATAACATTTTTAATTATCATATTCTCATGGTATTTTCTCTTGCGTTTTTTAAAATTTGTATATGCAATTATCGCGCGTGTTATTTCATTCGTAGAATATTAATATTAAAATATAAATATTAAAAATTAAGGTAAAAAATTTTTTTGCAAAAATTACATCACAGTACCATTTTTATCATTTTTTAATCATATTTTATTTATGAAATATTTGTTACAATATTTATTTATTTATATGTTTCAAAATTGTCCTACTAATTTCAGATCATTAACATGTTTTTCAATTAACAAGATCACGAAATAAAACTTCAAAATATATATATTTAATTGAATAATGTCATGAGCTTTATTTTGTAATATTTCTAAGAGCGCAACAATATACTGCATCCTCATATACAATATCGACATAAATCGACAAATAATTTTACGTATTCCAAGATTATATATTGTCCAGCCTATTTGTTCTAACTCATACATCTCGAGGCAATGAATTTATGAAACTTCGTATTTATCTGTAATATTGTATCTTTGCAATTTGATGCATGCATGTATCTCTATCGTATGCGATATATATGTGACACAATTTTCCCGGATCCATTACTTCAAATTAAAATAGAGCTTTATTTATCACTCACCGATACAATGCACAACGGTGGAGTTGTAAACTATGCCATACGTTGATCTGTAACACACAAATGCACGTTCCAAATTAGAGCGCAGTACAAAGTAATTAATATATCAAGAAATAATAGTTATGCACACACATAAAATGATTATTAACAGCTAATTTCGCAAATTAAATGTTCATACATTAATATAAGTATATTATGTATATAATTTTCTTCCTCTCTTGTTCCTTAATAATACATAACGTTCACTCACGAACATACGGGCGATGAATTACGAGCGTGCATTCAATGTCAAATGAATATAGGATACTTTAAGCGGCACTCCCGTCATTAAAAAAATTTGATCGCAGAAAGCTATAATTCGCTCGACACACCCGATGTCTCGCAAATTAAACGAATAAATCATTCGAAATTCAGTATTGCGTATACATCTGCGGACGCACGGGTCTCACGAAATGTACGTATTTATTGATTAACATTCGATCGATCACTCGATATGTTGTTCACATAATTACTGTAGTTTGATATGAATTACTAATCGTGGGAAATTAATCGCATGGGCTAACAATGCTTTCAATAACGATCGCTTCTGGTGTACTCGTAGTACTTGTCGCTATTGCGTTTTCAAAGAATGATACGCCGCTGCTTAACAGCTTGAATAACGAGTCTAATCAAGAAGATCAAAAGTTCTGTACTTAACTCGTATTACTCTGATTAGGTTATTCTAATCTTTCTGAAGTTGCATCAATTTCGCAAACTACTTTTCCGCCTTCTCATATTTCTTAGACGATATTAATTATAATAAAAGAAGAAATTATTCAAGTTTACGTACGCGATGAAACAACGAAATACAAAGTCGAGTCGCGAGATCACGCGCTGACCCACTACGCTCGGGAAATAAAAGGAGATGGTAGCGCGTATCGGATTAAAGCGGTGAATTCAGCAGCCTGAACAGCAACTAGAAGGCTGCGAGCAAGCGAGCAAGCGAGCAAGCGAGCAAGCGAGCAAGCAGGCATCTTAATAATCCTCGCCGTTCCGCTTTCATCCCTGAAATCTTCCCGGGCGACGGCGCCGCGGTATTTCTATTGTGTATTATCGCGCGCGGGCTCGGCTCTTGCTCGGTGTCGGACGCGCGCGCGTTCCGCGTAATATCCAGACGCCCTTTAGCGAAATAGCGATATGCTTTATGGTGGCCCGTAACATTTATCGCGGCCTGAGCCAAAGAGCGAAAGAGCGCGAGTAAATTAAAGGGGGAAGAATGGGAGAGAGACGAGTGCGAGACAGGGACGAAAGAGAGGCGGGTTATGTCCTCGTAACTCGACATAACTGCACGCCGACGTTATACGTATGCTAAACTAGAAAACGAGGTGGAGAGAGAGAGAGAGAGAGAGAGAGAGAGAGAGAGAGAGAGAGAGAGAGAGAGAGAGCTGACGGACCAACTCCCGTTCATCTCCGCGTTTCCGCCCCTCGTCCCGCAAAACTTCACCCAACCAGGGTTGAGCGTTGAATTTCATTTCGCTTCCATGGACATCACGCAGTTTTTGGTCGGCACTTTCAAAATGTCTGTGCTGGGTAACACTATATAGCGAGAAAATAAACGACGGTTCTGCACAATCGAGGGAATAAAGAGACAATATTTTCCGTTAAACTTTCCGACGTGGAACAGAAATTCCATTTATACGTGGCCCCTTTTCATACAAATATTTTGGAAATACGCAAGAAACGTTTCCAAAATATTGCAGCTCGAAACAGCCGAAACGATTTGTTTTCTTCCTATAAAAGCCATCCATTTCAAGCGGCGAGGCTGATTGTTTGGAAAACGCGCGGTATGATGAATCTGCCAATAGTAAAACGCATAATTCGTTTGTTAACTCCCCCTGCGTGCGTTCATATTCCGCACCGTAAGTGCAGTCATCAACCCCCGACGATTCGATGGAATGTTTTGTTGCCGAGCGATTACAACGTTCGTCGATGCGTGTTCCATGGTGACGAGCACGAACGCCGAGCTGTGTCTCGTCGTCGCCACCGCTGCCGCCGCCCAGCAGGGGTGTTATAAAATTTATCCTGGTCAACAGCTGTCGAGTCACCTGTTCAAACAGCCGTATTACGTGGCCCGGGGCTATCACTAGCCCACGTCGACAACCCAGCCAGGTGAGAACGACCCGCGTCGTTATGCACTTTGTACGATAATCTTGAGTTTGCAAGACTCAAAGGTTTACATTCATCGTTCGAACGAAAGGTTTACGTTCATAGAGCTATAAACGTCTCTTTGAACGTTCCTCGAAGATGGCACGTATCACTATCGGTCGTATAATCGCCGCTGGGGTGCTTTTGCCTCAACCCTGGTACGCTACTCTTCTTTGTCTTACACGGAAAGAACGATTATAATAAAGTATCTGAAAGTTTAGCTAGATACGAATCTGAATTAAAACATTACTTGTTGAAATTAAACAAATAATTCAAACATATAATTTATTTACTTTAAAAGAGGCTAATAGTGTCATTTCTTGAAATTAAATACATTTTTATTTTCTTCAAAGATATTTTCACTCCAATTTAAACATAACTTCCCTCTTTAGGTGCACGTATACAAATATTTTGATAGTCTAACAAAATTCTTTTTACATATGTACACAACTAAAATTTTAGATTAAAAAATTTAGTAAAATCGTTCTCTTCTTGTACATTAACATTTTGAAAATTTACTTCCCTACGAAAGAATTTAAAAAACTTTTTTAACTTTATCACCAGGAATATATCAGACTTTAAGGTGTTAAAATAACTGTACTCTAACACTATTTTAATAAAAAAAATTGTATTAAATATTATTTCAAGGTATCAAAGTTTTAATGACAAAAACTTGTTATTTTATTAAATTGTATTAAATTCGAATTAGCACCTGGAAGAAAATCACGTACAATAGCATTCCAGAGTTAAAAACATTTGACACAAAAAAAAATTTTAATTTAGGTTTTCTTCTCTATACACATCGCGTTTCATGAATACAATTTATCAAAGTATCTCTTTTTTTCCTTAACTGATTGAAAATTTATGTTTCGTTATTTTTGTCAAATAAAAATGGATTTCACCGCCGTGTAGATTAAATGGGTCAATTATTAAACGTATGATATTTCGTTCTAATTTTTAACCGCGATGCGTCCAGCAAAAACATGCACAGCTTACACGTGTTGCCCTCCGGGATGATTCGTAAAACATGCACGCGCGGATAATGATAGATGGTACGGCGATATCGAATCGCGGCAATTTATTCACAAAGTCAACAATTGAGTGGAAAGGATTAATATGTATTCGTGGCGATCTTCATCGTGGAAATCTGATGTGTGTCGATGTAGCACGCTGCGGCGGCGGTTATTATCAGCTGGCAACACGTGCCAGGGCCACGTGCACGAGCAGATGGTACACAGCTACACCTTGCAACCCTCACATACAAACGGGCTGCTTTACCTCGGCTGTTAATAGCCAACGAATGCTGCGGGTGTCCGAGAAGTAACGCGGACAGCAGCTGCCGTCCCGCGCCGATGAAGCGCGACAGAAGAGACGTTCGATGCTTCGAACCGATCGAGCGCAAAATGATGTCTTCCCACGAATAGTTGCAAATTGTTTGAAATTGTTGCGCAGCGCGACGTAATTATCTAATGTAATTTCAGTCACTCTGTTTCTTCAAATAACATTTAAAGATTTCGGATTAGCTTTGTAATTAATTTTTTACCTAATAATCTATACTTTTTGCGATGATTGAGTAATATCGCAATATTAAAATAAATTATAAAAAATTCCTTAATTTATTTAATATTTCATAAGCCCATATAATTTATATCATATAGAATTATCTAGATGAACTGCGTTGCCTATATCTACATAAATAGCTCTATAAATTATGTAGATTTAATGAAATATTAAATAAATCAAAAAATTTTATAATTTTCATTATATTTAATAATAAATATCACTTTTTAAAAGCTTTTTTTATCACTTTCAATAATGTAACACATACATATATAGTTTTTCGTTTAAAAAAAGATATCAACCACGATTATCGTGATTGACCTTAGGAAACGTATAACAAGTCTAAGATAAGTGAAGAAAAGTGTAAGAGAGTCTACTATTCGTTATTTCGTAAGTATCCATTACGAACAGAAGCGCAATGTATCCCATCGATGTGTCGGGGCGGAAGTGCATTTTCGTATCAGCCGTCAATATCCGATTCGATTACATCAACTGGGCCAGTCGACGAGACGCAGCGGCGAATCAGCGCGACGCGACGCAACGCGACGCGACGAGACTCGTATGTTTCTTTTTTTCTTGTTTTATCAATCGCGTGGAAAATTTGACGGGGCTCGAAAAAGTACGCGAGGAAGGGGAAAACAGATAAAACGGATATATACTACGGCGCGCGTCGACCGAAACCGAGAAGTCGAAACTGGGTCTCGACAGCGATATACTCTATCTTTCCCCCTGCTCTTTCTCTCGTTCTCGCGAGAAAGTCAATTTTCGTTACAGCCGAGTGGGCACGGCTCGATAGCCGGGGGGTGAAACGAGTCGGAGATGAACGAGGGTTGGTAGGAGAAATGGTGAAAAAGAGGGTGAAATGAAAGAGAAGGAGAGAAAATGGGGAAAAAGAAAGAGAGAAGGAGAGAAGAAGAGAAAGAGAGAGAGGGGGAGGAGGGTGCGTGCAAAAGACGGAGATGAAGCATGCCAACTTGCGTGAGCAAGAATCATAAGTTTTACCTCTGGGCGGAGATCGGTGTGCAGGCGGGTTAATTAAATTCGCTCGATTAATTAGGTTATTTGTCGACTGCAACATCCGATTTGGGAATTAATATCGCGCGCAGTGATGTCGTATAATACAATGAAGGAAGCGAAACTGAATAAGTGCCGCGTCGTCGGCATCTGTCACGATGCTATGCGCGCGTGTGACAGATGCAGCACGCGATTTGCACATTTGCCGATAGTAAATCCGGAAGAATGCCGGAGACGAGAGTCGAGTGGTACGAGGAGGAAGTGTTCATCGCCTTCTATCTCCCGCGCTTCTATAAAAGTCTCGCCGATTTGATAAATGGTACGTATATACGCTATTCTTTTTGCTAAGTACATAAACGTAAAGTAACTTTCTCATCGCATTTCTCATCTTCCTAAAAATACCGTTGAATACAAAAAGTTTGAAGAGTGAAGTTTAAAGATTAATCTTAAAAGAAGAGAGAAAGAGAGAGAGAGAGAGAGAGAGAGAGAGAGAATTTCAGAACACGCAACAAAGAGAAAGATGTACGCATTTAATGATTTAGAAGGAGATGATTAATGACGGTCGACTATATTAAATACAAATTCAAATTTGCGTCGAAAAGTGTTTACAATCAAGAGAAATTTCTTTTCAATAGAATCTCGATAAATGAATTCTCGTGTAATCATTTTGACGGGAGTTGGTTAGTACTCCGCATTCTATATCGAGGTTGATTTTCTAGATGACGGACGAACGGAAGCGACGCGCTGGCGACCTTAGCTCGCAGCGATATCATTCCGCAGAAACGATAGCGTGCCGGCGCACCCTAAACTTAAATGAAAATTGACTTCTCTCGACGACGACGCCGCGGGAACACCCTCTCGGCCAACACGACGCCACCCTGCCGCCGCGGTCGGGGGCTAGTTACATCAGACGAATGATTACGCTGCGTGTACACGCCGTTGATGCGCGTGCGTGCGCGCAGAGCGCTGTAGTGCACACGACGACTCACAGATAATTACCGTCATTAGCGCCGGGCGAGCTGCGATACCCGAAATACCGTCTTGAGTTCGCCGTATACGAAACCGTAAACGGCGAGTTTGTAATTTGCAATTAAAGCGAGGTGCGATAGCTTTTAAATGATACCGCGCTGATTAGAAAGAGAACTGAGCTCCGCGATATTCCCGCTGCCGCATTAGGAAATTACGGTCGATCTATTTGAGCCGAGCTTTCGCGAAAGCACCTTGTTAAATATTAGTCTATCAACAGCTGAAAGTGTGGCAGTAGCTAACGTTTGCATTGTATTCCGATCGCTCGTGACCCGTTTCACCACTTTATTTCCAGTTGTACAATAATTTAGAGTACCTATTGCCTCTTTTTAATTATAACGCTGAAAGGAGCGTCGAACAGTCAAGATAAAAAGTTGCTCAGCCGAATACTATTGCGTAAAATAATTGAAGCTCGAAATAGCAGCTTGCAAGATTAAATAACAATTGCTTCTTTTTAAAGAAAAAATTTGTTGAAATAATTTATGGTATATCTATATTGTTAACATTGTTGAGTAAATAACGAAATTTAAACAACTGCGATATAAAATGTAATAATGTTGAATTACAAAAACCTCCAATTTATGTTCACTCAATTTAATTACAAGTAGATAATTTATACGCAATTTTAACGACGATGTAATATGCATTGCACACATATGTTGGTATAGTTGTTGCTGACAACGTTGAGAATTATTTTCCCTTTTTGGTTCTAACTTTCTTCCATTTGCTAATTAACTTTGCATAAGGGATTCTAATTGAAACTGCGATAATTTACAAATGACCGATAACGAGTCTCGTTTCGTAAACGCGGTTTTGCCTCCTTGCGCGCTGCTAAAAGTCGCTTATCTCGAATGCAGATGTACCTGAGCGTTATTTGTCGCGTACGTAAAATGACGTGACATTAGCGCGTTTAAAATTTATTTAAACGCCGCACGTGTATGACGGCGTTACAACTTTGCCGCATAAACGCCGAGTGCGTAATCCGCAATTAAAGCAGCTCATAACTTTTAAACGTTAGATAACAATGCGACGATGCGAAAGAGCTTCGCAAGGGTTTTACGCTTGCCAGGCTAGCTTGCTCATTCGGAAGCTCTAGCAAATCGCGCGATCTGATACTTTCTGGAATGTTTTTAGATCCCTTGAAATTTGGAAATGGAAGTGGATTTGCCTAAGAGTCGTCGACGTCACCGCTAAAAATTAATCGAATATTAATTTCAATTATTTAACTGCCTGGACCTGTCGAGCAAAGTGTGATGAAGAAAATGTAAATATACATCTCTTCATAAATGCTACTACAAATTATTTGTAACTATTTTCTCATTTCTATTAAATATATTAACACGTTATTCTTTAGATTTTTAAGGATGATAGGCAAAGATTTAATGGGAGGAACGATATTCGTTAGAGAAGTAAGACTTAAAACTTTATTCGAGAGTCGCGGCACGCGCGGCGTTATGCCCGGAAGTAGGATTTACCGTCGCGAGTGAGGGCTTCCTCGCGGATAGCTGGGCGAGTCACGAGGCGTTTTCAACGAAGAGCAGCAAGATCGAAGTGCGGTCGGCCAGCCGACATGGCAATAAACAATTACTTAAGGCACTGTTACGCGCGCGGCACACCCACGCATTAGCCGGAGTAGAATGCCGCACCCATCCGTGATCCGCGTGGGTTGGGCTCGGTACCTCCATTAGTATATACGTCCCACACCTTTCACGTGGTGCGTGTTCATACCGACCGCACGTGTACGTATACGAGTGGCCGTGTTTGCCGTGCGTTCACGTGTCTTCGATTATACTACTAAAGCCGGGGGTGATGCGCCTCCGTCGTTCTGTACTTCTCTCCGTTGCTCTTCAGAGGGTATACCGCGAAGATATACTGCGTCGCGTGTGAGTATCGTTACGAGGCTCTCTGTCTCTCTTTCACTCTCACCGATGAAGGATTGGTCGAGGATGGTAGTACGACTGTCGGATCTGACGCTGTCGACGAATGGTTTATCGTGTATGAGTAGAATGACTGAATCTACTTTTATAATACTGTGTGCGACAGTCATTCGCGATTCTTAGAAGATACATAGTTAATATTTATAGAATTATCTCATGTATTATACACTTATCATATATTGCAAACACAGAAAAAATTATTATGCAATCAATAATTATATTCTCATATATAAGAGAATAAAATCTTGAAAGAATTTGATAATCTTGTTTATATATAAAAATAAAATTGTTAATTTGATACTAACTTCTTTCTGTGCGTTAATTTTAATTTTAATTATTAAGCTTCTGAAACTGATGAATCTGTTGAACCTTCCGCCAATTATAAATCTTGAATTATTTTTATTAAAATATACATTTCATTTTTTTAATACGATTTTTTAAAATTTATGTCATTGTGGTTCCTTGGTTCAACATAAATTAAATGCAACTTATAGACCAGCAGCAGAAATTGTGTTACAAATTTTAATATCCGTATTGGACAGTTAATTTGTTGAATACTTTTGCATATATTAGAATAATTTAGTGAAATGTAAAACGATGAACAGTGTAAATACACCGGATATGATATACCCATACCCCAACTTTGATTGCTTATAACTTTTCTAAAAATAATCATATTGTAATAATTTTTTTTTCAATCAAAAAAATTTTGAAAAATTTTTTTCTTCCAAAATTTGTATTTGTTAAAAAAATTAAGATGAATAAAAATTCAACAAAAATGGAAATTTTTAATTTAAAGAAAAAATAAATGTAAATAGACTCGTATTGTATACAAAAATATGCAATATGTGCGTTTCAAAAACAAACGACACAATTGAATATGGCACATCCAGTACGAATTTTCGATCGTTATTATTTAAAGATTGTTTCGCTGATTAATGCTATCTTCTACGTAAAAAAAGAAATACATTAGCTTCGTAATCTATCAACTATATAAATTAGCTTTCAAAACTATAAAAATGTCAACTTTTTAAAAAAGTATGTCATATCCGGTGTGTCGTACTAGAATTAATAACAATATCCAATCTAAAGTTTTTAACATAAAAAAGATAATAAATGAAGTAGACACGTTTAAAAATATTTAACGTATTATAAAAAAACAACTGGGTCAAATTTTGAAAAAAGATAATAAATGAAGTAGACACGTTTAAAAATATTTAACGTATTATAAAAAAACAACTGGGTCAAATTTTGAACACAAATAGCTCACGAGGACACTCGAATATCCATCCTAAAAAAAAAAAAAAAGAGATCGTATTAGAAATCAGACCGTCTGAGTGTCCTATCTGAGGGCATGCAAATTTTATCGTTTCACATTTAAATTTGTTACCAGAGAGAAAAATAGTATAATTATAAATTATTTAGAACTGTTTTTTTTCATACCGCGCTTTTGTATCAAGTAAATAATTTTCATCGTCTTACATATACGATCAGAGATTCAATAAATAACGCTCTTACATCCCTGCAATTTACTGTCGTGATATACGTCTGATTAAATATTCCATGATCCACCATCAACCTGATTTTCACGGGAACGTGCGGTTGACACGTATTAAATTTATCAGCGATGCATATCGAGGCGCGAGACGTCGGCCGGAGTGCTCCGCGCATAACGCGCGAGCCGATATGACATGAGTTTGTTTTACGTCAAATCGGCATCGTCAAAAGAGCAAATGTCACGCTATTTCCACCGCATAATTCACACGCGAGCATAAAGTTTCGAAACGAAATCGGTTATTATGCCGGCTGAATTATCGAGGTTCGCACGTCGTCGAATAGCGCGCACGTCGCACACCGCAACCCCTCGTCATATTCGATCCCGGCCGGATTTTATATGGAAATTCCCGTACAAAGCCAATTAAATTCATTTTATTTGACTGTAGGAATCTATATGAAATCGTATGCCAGTTGACGAGCTGCACCTCTGGCGAATGTTATGTCGCGTATGATAAATTCGCCCCGAATTGAAGTAATATGGAGCAGCTTATGGAATTTCACAACACTAAAACTTTAATCTTCGTTTTACACATTTTTTTAATAATTTTAATTCAAAAAATGAACTCATATAAAAAATTCTTTGTATAAATAAATTCTCTATATAAAAAACTTCGACTGATTATTCTTGGATATAGTTATATACTGAGAGAAAAATCAATAAATTTTAATATTGGTTTGAATAGTTGCAATGAAAGATTTACTTACGATACATAAATATTTACTCAACAAAAAAATAATAGTTAAATTAAATAATTCTTGTACTAAATAAATATTCATTTACATTTAATAAATATTTCATTGTAACTATTCCAACATTTATTAAAATTTAGTAGTTCAGTGTTACAATAATTAGAGGCGCGATAGAAAGCAACAATACTAAAACTTTAAGTAGATATTAGAAGATTTGACAGAAAAAGGTACTTTATTAATTAAAAATAATTAAATTAAAGTTTGTAAAAGATATATAAGTAGAATAGAAGCAAACACGTTTCCCTCGACAGCTTTTCCTATTCGGGTCAACACTAATTATGCTATTATTTACGCCACCGGAGATTCCTAAAAATGATTAGCTGCAAGCTCCGAGGAACATAATCATCGTCACCGCCCATGATTATAATTAACGCCCTCGCACGTCCGCAAGCTCATGCCGTAAATTTGTCCCGACCGAACGCGTCGCATTTCCTTGTAGAATTACGGTCGGGTTCGGCGAAATCTTGTCGGAGCGATTATCTCGATAGGTTCCGCAAACCAGACGGAAAAGGAAGGAAAGTGCGTCGAGACGTGACCGCCGGAAGGCGCCAAGTCGATACATTTCCGCCCGTCTGTGTCGAGCCAGCCACTTCTCGAGAGCGAGTGAGTGGTCGAGTTTGCCCCTCTCGAACGGTGGACAATCCTGTGGGCGAGGACCGTCCGTTACACGCTTACGTGCTCACGGAAGATATACACGCGCCATTGGCCATCCTTCGAGTTACCGTCATATTAGAATCAATATTTGGGTCCGTGTACCACCGCGAGGGTGTACATCGTTGAACCGTGACGTTCCAGACCTATCGCGTAAACTCCCGACCGTAGATAGCGTAAGGCAAATTACGAGGAGTAACAACTATATTCCACGTCAATAATCGAGACGCGAATAATCAAAAGTTGTTGCGAAATGTAAATAGTGGAAATTTGAATAGATGCATATTCGTTTTTGCATTCCATGAATTTTTCCAATATTCATTCGCCACTTCGCGAAAGGTCGTGAATTAATTCGATAAACCTCGCGCAGTAATGCAAAGTTCTCGGTTGACGACTGTCGGATTACGAAGAAAAAAGGCAAAAAAAAAATTAACGCGGTAACAGACCTACATTTCGCCGGTATCGTCATGGAGATAACGGCGTTAAAATACGGGGCCCAAATATCAGCTCGTCCTGTGTGAAATATACACCTGCTCCTCTCGGCATATTAATGAGAGGCACTCCGTCGTGAGTCACGTAAGTGCGCACAAGTTACCAAGTGCCAACGAGCCGAGTGCCCGCTACAGATCGCGGGCAATATGCATAATGTACCGTCGTGACGTGCGAATGTATCTACATTTCATTTCGCGCGTCCAATCGAGACGTCCCTACACTATAATTTAGCCCGCGCTAACTTTTGCGACAAAACGCATAAATTCCGACGAACCGCGCAGCAGGCTGACGATCAGCTGCCACCTCGTTGCCACTAAAGCGGCGAATTTCTGCGTAAAAAAATGTCATAAAGAAACGTATTAAGAATGAAATGTATTAAGACGATATTAAAGCGTATGTTATTAAAAATTTCGTAAATTTATGTCTAAAAAAGCGTTCTTGCGAGTAATTCCAATTAAATTAATCCATGATAGCGTAAAGGATTTTAATTGAACGACACGATTATTTATCTAAAATTGACAACTAAGATCATTAAATCGTTAATATTAGGTAGATCAGGCGAATAGAAGTAACTAGCAGGACAAAACCGATCGTATGAAATAAAAAAAAACTGATGCTAACTGTCTCGAAATTTATAACGATCCGATTCGCCTCGGCCTCCTCTATAGTTAGATATACAAGAATAAAGGAAAATTAACTTGTGCCTTTTTCATTTTCTACTTTAATTTCGCTAGCAATCATCATAAAGATTGTCGTAAATATTAAATGGCTCATGCGCGTCTTCCATGTCCAAGCATAAATTCTCCACAATATCCAATGGAGATGATCGATTTACTCGAAATCCGCATCACCATATACGCTTGGTCGTTACAACGCGAACGACAATGGCCAACGCGTAATACGCGCCTGACGAATAATATCGACATGGGTATTTTGAGACGCTTATTCCGCGGCGATTTCACGGACGATCGCATTGGCACCGACATCAGTATCGATAATAGGAGTCCTTGTAGTCTGTCTCTACCCTCTCGGTCTCACGTCTCGCGCGCCTCTTCCTCGCCGCGTCCGTGTCCCGCGAGGGAGTGCCAGGAAACGCCGCTATTAGCCGCCCGTAACTCTAGCCTCGTCCATCCAAGGATAATTGCGCGAGTTAATGGCTCCTTTTTCTCCATGCTTCGGCTCGTGCATACGGAATACGTCGCCAGCCAACGGCAGTTTCACATGTGCGCCACTATTGTTTCCTTTGTTTGTCTCGCAAGGTATCTGTCACGGCTGATTCCGAAGAAACGTGCCAGGACCTCTCGCCGATGCGCCATTCTGCGCTTTACTCCTTCCAATTATAAAATTCTATGCAAAGCGGCGCGAATTCTTCGTGAAAATGAAGCAGTTCGGTACATATGTGGATTTTGAATAAATTGTGTAGATTCTCGATTAGTAACATTTTTTCGTGACGTTAAACCTCTTGAGAAGGTCATCGATGATCGCGATAAATTAGTAATTACGCGCTACACTTATCGAGTGCATCTACTAATGAACAAGGCCACTAATGAGACACGAGAATTAATATTACGTCATTTAGCAAATGGTAGACCGCCTATATACCTGTATATTTGATGGCGTCTACGGTGCAGGTAATCCTACGAGCTTTACCGATCGCTTGTTTACGTAATGGCAAAATGGATTATAGATACGATTATACAAACGTTACCCCTTTGATAGATTAATTAAGTGCGTAATTATTACATCCTATTTGCAACAGCAAAAAAAAAAAAATATTGTGGATTCAAAAGGACGTTGACGATTCAATAGTCAAACGATAAGGGATTCTTGAAACTATATATAATATATAATTTCTATTATCAATTTAGATAATTTTTCTTTTATAAAAGAAAAAAAATTACACTGTACGAAAAATCATATTCAAATTATATATGCATTTAATATATTATATTTATATATATGTAAAATAATATGCTGGTGGAATAAAATATTTAATTAAATTCAGTGATGCAAATCGTAATTAATATTTTAAGGTGCTATACCTTGATAAAATCGGATCGCGTAAAAGAGCTGATAGACAAAATGTAATACAGTCGGCATAACAGAGAGGCAAACGCAAAATTTGAGGGTGGAAAGGGAGAAGGTTAACGCGGTTTAGATTAGTTACCGAATTTGATACGTCCATTGGCCGCAATTGTGTAAATACATAAAGGGCCCGGGAGATGCGCGAGAGAGAAATATTATCTCGAAGCCCGGGCAACCCCCTTCGGATTACGATTCTCGATGGTCTCGTTAGCAAAGATCTTCGGATTATGGAAGGCTCTGATTGGAGTGCCGCGGCTACACGAGACCTCGCCGTGTAGCCGCCCGCCCAAAACTGGTCATCGTATTACCATATAGATTCGCGTCGATCGTTATACGCGCAATTCTCCGAATCTACGAGTTCGAATAATCGCAATAACGCGTCCCAATTAACGTTAATCCGCCGTCAAAAAGAATCTGTCGCTTTAATGGCGAGGTGACAGTAAAAAAAAAAAAAAAAAATCACATTTAGAACACATTTAGAAGATGTACCGCGCATAGAAATTATAAACGTTATTTGCCGTCGATGACAATATATCGATAAATTTGAACAGCATTCTAATAAAATTTAATGTTAATTACAATTTGTGTCTACACCTGAAACGCAAATATTCCAAAAGCGAACAAAACAATTTCGCAATGGCCGCACGTCCATTAAAACCACTTTGGCGCAATGGCAAATAATTCAAAATTAATATGCTTACTTTGCATATTTCTGAAAGGATGAAAGTCACGTTTAGCTATGTAATCAAAACCACTGTTTTCTACGTATCAAAGAGATATGAATTGTTTGTTCACTAATTAATCAAATTTATTTAGATTTATGCAACTAAAGCTGTATAAAATTGAATTTTAATTTATTTTAATTTGATTAATTAAATTGATTTAAAAGCCAGAAGAGATACAATTATGATACAATTCCGTATCTACGTGTAAATTTGCATATGAGAACACGAGTTAATTTAATACAAATATGAGAAATCTTAGTATTCGTTCGGGATTCACTGATACAATTTCAGACGCAAAGTCCATTTTAACTTTGCTGCAATTATCAATATGATAATAATGAACTCGAGTTGCACGATGATTTTCTTTGTTCGGCGAGAACTTAGTTTTCGACGCTCGAATCATTTATCGCGAACGAGTTTGCGAAAGTAAGAAATTTTAGTTTAATTGATAACCGTGTTTCCACGAAGTGTTCCGCCCAGTACCACCCGCGATAGAACATTATTTAACTCACTTTAATTAGTTCCGATCTCGCCCGGTGCTCTTAAATCGCCTTTACGAATTCCACTTAATCCGTGTATGGCAGATGTATTGCGAATTGTGAGTTTGGAGGGCGAGGGTGACGAGAAACTGAAGAGAGAGAGAGAGAGAGAGAGAGAGAGAGAGAGAGAGAGAGAGAGAAGGAAATATTAAATTGGAGGTGGTTGACTTTTGTTCCTCCGTGACAGCGCACACGTTCGTCGTCTGAAGCATAACCCTTGGACATAACCGGGGAAATCACTTGGAAAATCCTCAATGAATTCGCAATGAACTCGTGGTTGGCCCCGCACGTTCATACGTTACGACATTCTAGAATTGTCAACCCTCTCGCGCCCCTTCGTAGCATTTTCTTTCTTCCCTGCCTCGTTTTCGTCGCCTTTCCCCTTCGGCGTTCTATAGTTTGCGTGTTATGCTTTACATCTTTCTCTTTTTTCTCCGACACTCGTTCGTTTCGTTAATAATTTTAATGATCGATAATCATTACAATAACAGCAGAAATAATTTTCAATCTTGTAAACATCTAATCGTTTCTTTAAGCTTGAGAAATATCTTGAAATCACAGTTATACATTATTGAAGAATTCAATTATTTCTACCGCAGAGTGATATTCAAACTTAGATTTGATGAAAACACGAAATTGCGTTGTCAACGAGACGAATATCAAAGCATCTTTTCTTCAGCGTGACTTGTATTCGTTTATGACGCGTTTGAACGCCAAGTGTATTAAAGACCGTAGGACGAGTTAGTAGAGCGAACACGATTTGTCAAAAGTAATCCTGTTTGCCGCGGAAAAATATTTAAAAGTGGATACTCGAAAAAGAGTGTTTGCGTAGCATCGTTACTTTACTGAAATAAGAACGACGACGACGATGTCGCGTACACGATGAACAAGTGATCGTCCAAGTCTCGCGAAAGCTAGTGCCAACATTATATCTCATCGCTCGAAAATTATAGAACGTTTTATATTCATACGCAGAAAAATTACAAGATTTGTTAAAAATCTACAAATTTAAAATTTAAAAAAAAATACGAAACTGTTTGCTATCTTTCTTTATTAAATTCTTACCTTTTTTTCGCAAAGTTCTAGATCCTCTTTTATCTACATTTATTGCTACAGTGATACATAATATATATAGAAAAAACATGATATAAAATTTAAAATAATTAAAAAAAATATTGTATATATTTTATAATTATTATATTTAAAAAACGATCCTTTAACAAACGTATTTTGTTTTTAAGTGCAATTTTATCTGTCTCACCTCGTACATATTACGCGACAGCCCATATAACGTGCCGTTGACTGCAAGCCCAACAAAAGTTTTCTTCGGTAGCTCACGTAATTCCCGCTTCTCTTTTCCCACGTCTTTTTCTTCGCCGCTACGTCTCATATCTTCTCGTTACCATATCCGCGCACTTTCCGCCTTCTATTCATCCCTTTCCGCGCAATCACCTTCTTCTGCCTCTGTCTCTCTCTTTCTCTCTTTTTCACTCTCGCGAACGACGTCGTTAATCACTACCTATTTTAATACGATCCAGCAGCGCGTCACGCCTACGATCGAAGGCATTACTATTAATGCTTGATCACGAGCACCGGCTGAAATCATTTTTCTAAAGCGCCGAATGCACGATCAGTTATAAGGGCGCCTGTCTGCCCCGCGCGCGATCGTTAGTCTAAATCGAGATTTACATTGATCGAGGATAGAAAGCCATTGTGTGTGCCTGATAGTAATTGATATGCTCCGGCTTTCGCATGCTAATCAAGTTGCCTTGAATTCGGTGATTGATAAGACAATATGGTTACGGCCACTTTATCGCAATAAAAGCCAACGATGCAAATTATTTTCTATTTTCCATTTTCCTATTACCTTTTTTTCAAATATCTATTTTTGCACAAATTTCGCTCCAGTTGTTTTCATACAAAGATACGCGGAATTTTTATAAAATTTTCGGATTGATATGCACTCTGCTAAATGCACTAAATATAACAATAACAGAGGAAACCACTGTGCAGGATAACAAAAACCCGAAAGGATTAAAAATACACGTTGCAATATAACGATGTCGTTCGCTTTTTCTATCTTTTTTTTTTTTAAGAGGACGACCCATTTTTTATATTTACGAGTTTGCGTGATACCAAACTTTACCGTGCGAGAGGAGGGTGGGTGGGTGTTCGCGCACTAAACGCTTGTAAATTATACGCCCATAATTTGCATCCGCAGATACGAGATACGCGTCGAATCGATAGGCGCGAGATCGCCTCGCGTTCGTTCGGCTTCGCCGTTCTCGTGGGCGAAAGAGCACGCGTAATTCAGGCAAATAACACTTTGTTCGTCATTACCTTACTCATTGATCACGTTTTCGAGGAGTGGCGGTTCGGGAGTCCGACCGACCGGCTGTCGACGGAGCCGGCACACGGGCGGTTATTTCGGTTAAAAACGTTTTATGGTACGCGCATGTTGATTTATGCCGGTGCCTCGAAGAAACGGAAGAAGGGCGACGCGCAAATTGAACGAGCGTTTAGCGACGCTCCGCCGAGCATGGCCGTCTCGGCAGGGTCATGTCAATATTTAAATTAATCCTCGGCTCGCGTCCGCGCGCGCAACTCGGGGTTCCTCCGCGAAATTATCGTTTCTCGCCGACTTATTTCCCTTTTTTCCTCTTATACCTGCGCAATCTCCTTTTTCCCCCTTTTTTCCTCCAGGGTCCCAATCGTCGCCTTCCATATCGTATTTCCCATTTTCCTCACGACGTCGTCTCTCCGGCGACTGCCGGATTCGCCGCGACGCGTGATTAACCCTCCAACGTTTTTACGCCGCTTTTCTAGTCTAACCGGGTCAATGGTAGCGGGTAGTGTTTTCGAAAAAGGTTTTTGGGCTTTAAAAAAGTCTGAAAAAATTCTGGTACACTCTTCCAACATTCCGAAATACAATTTCACAATTGTTAGACCTAAAGCGTTTTTCACTTTTTTTTTTTATACGTGTTGTCGGAATTTGAGGCAGAATAATTCAAAACTGAAAATTCGACTGTGTCTTGAAATCCCCGGTTGGATCACGGAGGGTTAACTTCGTCCTTCTCGCGATCTCTTTTACCGCGTGCGAGAAACGCCAGCAAAGAATTTCCCTGGATATCGATACGCTGCACGGAAATGTATGAATGCGCGACGGCGACCGCAGCGTCTGTAGAGCTCCTACCAAGTAGAGCTTAGACTGTCGTAGAACCGACGGGAAAACTTTATCTCCTCCTATATTTCTCGTATTCGCGCGTCGCCTTTGCCGCACATGCCGTCATGTCGGCATCAACTTATGTGTGCCATCTGCGAGAAATTATTTCCGCGATATCAGCGGACTCGCGCTCCAAACTTCGTTTTCGCCAGTAAATTAATTCAACGTTTCCAAGTCCCTTAAATACAGTCATATTCTAACGAAATTTATATAGAATAATTTCAGCTTATACGCTAAGGCAGGATTTATAATTTTTCCTTAACCGCACGCATCCATTCATCCCTTATATTATTTGACTAGCTGAAATTTAACGCACATATGTTGCACATTGCACATACAAGATCTTTTTCATTATCTCGATCCTACCTAACATAGTATTTTATGTTTGGTTACTTATCCTCTTTTACCCGCCCTTTTTTTATTTTTTACTACTTATCGTTTGTCTACTTTTTCAACAAAATCCAATACTATTATTTTGTTCTAGTTCCCTTTTTCTTGTTAAATCGTTTTTCTCTTTTTTTTCACAATTTCCACGATTTTTTTTTCTTAATTGTGTCTAAATCTAAATTGTCGGAATTTATATTTTTATACCGAAATGAGAACCGTTTCTATAAATTTGAAATAAAATTATTCAGATTTTTTTGTCTATATATTTTTCTTTAGATAATATCTAAAAATATCATAAGAAACAATTTGATGCAATGCAGTTGTAAATTTGCATTTCAACATGTTTGCAAGTGTACCCCGATTTGATGCACGGAGTCAACTAACTTTTCCCTCGGGAAGAATTTGTCAACGAAACTGGACCGAGAGGAAATGCGGTAGTTCCGGGAGATACGGAAAGTTTTACGATAAATTTTTGAGAATGCCGGATACATAGCGCTCTGAGAGGTAATGCATTAAGTTCGACGTGTTCGATTACAGGGTTTGCGTTGAGGAAGTTTCCGCAGCGATTTTCACTTAATAAGTCAGGTTTGAAACTGGATTAAACACGAGTTAAGGACGGATTATAAAGTTAGAATTAGATCCGATCTGCCTTATTACTGAAGGTAGCGCGGCCTTTTGCATTTCACGTAAAAAGAGACGAGTGTTGTATAAATGTATGAAATTGTATTAAATATGTATTAATAATTAAATACAATTCAATGCATGTGCAACAGCTTAAATTAAATTTCTTTTGTAAGTAAATTATAAACGTTTATGGCTGTATTTATATTATACCAAAATAATCTTATAGCATCATGCTTATGCAGCATATAGTTTACGACAAATTGTATATGTTAAATAAATGCAATACCTAAATTAAATTCCTCTTGTAAATCGTAAATTATCATGTTTGTGACGGATATAAATTTACATTACGTCACAGTAATCGCTTGAAAACCGATAAAGCTTATAATTGAGCGTGCAGAAGTAGATTCCGCACATTTTCCGCAAACGCTTATTTTTGTCGGATTTGCATTCGATTGACGATACATGCAGCTTCGCAGCTTACTTGATAAACATGGTTTAGCAGGCTCTAAAGTTTCCCAAAGTAATAATAAATTGGTTACGTCTAATATACATACTTTAACTGGATATCTCAGCATTTCATTCAACTTGTTAAACAACTTTCGAGCACTCCAGCGACGCGGCCGACATTTTTATAATCCCGGTCAAGCGGCGACCGTGCGTTTCTACCGGTGCAATCAAACACATCGAATTCGTCGTTGGCCCTGCAGCTAGATTCCATATAGACACGCGCAACTTCGCTTACCTGTCAATCGAATTCCGACCCGCTCTCGAATCGAATTACGTCCCTACGCGCGCCCGTAGTTCCATCTCGCTCACGTATTTATTTATCGCACACGACCTCGCCCCGTTACATCTCTCTCATTCTCTCTCTTTCTCTTTCTATTGGCGAAAGGTGAAAAATTATTTTCGATAGATACACATACTCGCGACGAACACGCCTCAATCGTGCAATCGACGAATTGCGGAAATCACGGAAGCGAGATAATATTTTTTTATACTATTCGCCATGCGCAATTTTACTAGAAAGCATTTTACGTAGCTGGGTATCCCGATTTCAGCAAAATTGCGTAAAATAGAGTTCGATAAAAAAAGCATCTCGCAATTTCTTCTTGGAACGAAGGGAAACAATTTTAAATTCTTACATCCAAGATGAATATTTTCCCCTCTTTCGAAAGAAATTGAATTGCGAGATAGAGTAAAAAAAATAATTCTTACAAAAATACAAATACTGCAGTCATTTATTAAATTTTACGGTTCTTTTTAAATATTTCTTTCGAGATAAATTTTTAGGGAGCCATTAAAAAATTAGGAGAGCCATCCCTAAAGATGAACCATAAATACCGATCGTGTAATTAATATAGAGCCAAAAGAAATTCTTACTTTAACGAGCACCAGCGGCACGCGGTGCGAAAATTAACGAAGCTGGAAAATTTTCTCTGGCAGGGGTTTAATTTCAAACGCGATTCGGCCTAAAAAGCCGCTCGAGCAAACCGCCCGCAGATCCTCCCAAGAGGTAATTTCGGAAAATCATTCGCGGAGAGGTTGCATAAACTGTTTTAGCGTTCGGTGGCGTTCGGTGCAATGTTGTTCGCCTCTATTGATCGAAGCTCACAGAGGCATAGAGTTACAGGCCACTGGCGTCGACCGTTTCTCTCTCCTTGCCTCTCTTCGCTATCTCGTCTCTCTCTCTCTCTCATTCGCCCTGTCTCTTACCCTCAACTACCACAGCTTACCCTTTCTGCTCCGTACTCCCATCTCTCTCTCTCTCTCTCTCTCTCTCTCTCTCTCTCTCTCTCTCTCTCTCTCTCTCTCTCTCTCTCTCTCTCTCTCTCTCTCTACTCCTCCGCGATCTGTCTCTTTCTGCGTATATATTTGGTCCTGAACTATCCGAATTCCATTTCCGTCCAATTACAATTCATCCCCGTTTCAAAGCGGCAGTCACGCCGCGTTCATTTCGCAAGCGCGCTGCCGCCAGGAGCAATCATTTCTTTTCTCTTCATTTCATCTCCCATCTTTTCAACCCGGTCACACTTCGTCCTTCGCCTCCTTTTGGAGTCGTTTACTGACCGACCAGTAATGATGGACGGTCGTGTTAAAGATAGTCGCAATGTGTAACCTTTATTATAATGTTATTCAAGTGACAAATGCTTGAAAACATTGTACCATATTTATTTAATTATTTAAATTATTTATTTATTTAAATTTAATCGATAGATAGTTACTGCAGAATGTAACATGACACGCATTTATTGCGATAGATTAACGTTCAACATTGTGCAGTAAGGTACATATGTTGAATATTGTAGACGATAAGGGAGAAACTTAAAAAGAGTTTATTATTATCTCTAAAATTGTTCCGAGTATTTAATTTAAATTAGGTGCAGCGCGTTTTGCGCACAGACATGAAATTGTGCACCTGTGTGATAAGATGGGAAGAATAACTAAAGTGAAGCGGGCAGTAGAGTGAAGTTTAAGGAGTTTTGGATGCGAGGGGCGAGTCCTTGGGAAGAAAGTTCACCGGGGAGAGAGAAACGGTGAGAAATTAAGCAGATGCTCAACGTTCAGCACCATAAGAGACAATTTCGCGACATGGATTTTTTTTTCAACTTCAGTAACGATATAAGTAACTGGATCTTTTCATCCTCCATTGCACTTTCGGCTCTTCTGGCTAAAGTGAGAACGGAGGTCCTCTCCAATACTTTTGCGAAACGATGCTTCGGGCGTACCCATCCAGAAGGAAAAGCGTTCTTGAGCTACAAGACTCCATTACTCTCATTAGACCCCCGTGAAAGTGCCTTTTTTATGCTCCGATAGCTAATCTCCCGGCGATCGATAAGCTTTAAGACGAAACGGCTCAACGGCGTATAAATAAGCGACTATAAATAACGATTAATTTTAACGCGACAGAGTGTCTTAATAATACATCCACCGGGATGCCCCGTTGGCCGGTAAATAAAAACTAACGGGAAAACTATTAAAATAAAATCTTATTTCATTCACTATTGCGTTCCAATCCGTAGCTTTTGCACCAATTATAGCTCGTATCTATTTTTTTTCCAAAAGCTTTGACTCGATACGCTTTGTACTCTGTTATTCTGCCGTGCGACGCAACGACGATATTTTCTTTTGTATCCGATGTTTGCGAACGACCGATGCTGTTGACGTTTCTTTGATCACTACGGTTTTCGACAGGCCCTTGACAATTATTGCCCCGGGTGGTATATCATACCTCGGTAATGATTGATTAATGACAGAGACACCATCGAAATTATTCCCGTTGTAAAATTGATTGAACAAATTTATACGTAATGGTAACTTTATTCCTCTTTAAAAATCTATACAAGTATGACTTCTTTTTTTAAACATACTCGCTCGTGTTTTTTTTAGAAAATAGTATTTTATAAACTATAATTATAACAATCATTACCTAATTAGTTTTTGATATTGAAAGAAATAAATATTTAATGTATAAAAATGAAAATGTTTAATTTATAAAAAGGTAATTTATAAATAATTTTCAGATACTCTCTACTCGTAGTATCGAAAAATTACTGCTAAGACGAATTAAACAAACGATTTTATGCGGCGTTCAATTAATTATCGCACGAAACGGTCCAAGGAGAAGGCCAAGACTCTCGATTGGTCAAAGTGATCATATCGCATTTCGTCCTTCGTTTTTCACGTAATACGTAACGCCTCATTGCCTTTAATAACAACTTTTGACCGTAATGGGCAGGCAAAAACTCCCGTTTCCTCCTTTGTTTTTTTCCGTTCACAGGCCAATTTATCGAGGACGTATCGTTTCGGCCAATCATCCAATTAAATGCCCACGCGGTCGATTCATTGCTCGCGTCTTTGCTGGAAAAAAAGAGGCGAGCGGAGAGCGACGGCGATGGCGGCCGCCCACGTATTCCCGGACGATACGTTACCCGGATGATGATGCGCCGGGCAGATTATTGACGATGAAGTACGACGATCGCGCACACGGTACTGTCAACCAAGCCGGTGAATTATCAGCGAGCTCTCGCCTCTCGCGCCGCGAGCCGAGGTGCAATCATCGACGGCGTAAGCGGATGTTTCGCGATATTCACGTAACGTGTCCCGTATTGTACACGCGCTGCAGCTGGCTGCAGCATCCGCGCGCTCCACCCTTCGGGTGGATCGCCACCGAGCTAACGCGCGCGGTTCCTGATCAGCGTGTCGACGCGTCGCCTAACACGGCAGGCAATTAAGAGATTTGAATGGAGATTCGTCGTTTCGCAATCGCCGGCTTTGACGTTACCGGATGGCACCACCGATTGACCTCCCAATGCGTACGCTGGAGGGTTTGACGACCGCGAGAATGAGGCGGCGACCCGTGCTTCATGCCTTTTGAGATCTCGAGCGCGATAAGCGCTCGCGACACGATTGTTTGCCGTCGTCGTTAGTGAGACGCATGATTTACCGACTTGCTTATTGCTAGGATAAATAAAGTTCCACAGAATTGCGCGCGCATGAAAGATTTTACAGAACTCTTGATCTTTTGTTTAATGTATGTTTAAATTCGATATACTGCGCGGGTCATGTGCCAATAAAAGGATAACTATATATTGGCAACTTTATATATGTAAATCTAGAATAATTCATTGTGCTTACCTTTCATCCGGCGGTCTGATTTTCAGTCGGCTCCGTTGTTGATCTGCAAGATCTGTCAACAAATAAATTAATAAGAATTAATAAAATCAATCGACGATAATAATTGACATAAAATTTCATTGAAACTAAACGCCAAGAGAAAAATTTTAATAAATACTTATTTGAATATAATTTTAATTATTTTTCAATTTATTAAATGTAAATAAATATTTATGTATCGTAAGTAAATATTTCATTGCAACCTTCCAAACAAATATTTATTAAAATTTAGTAATTTTTTTCTTTCAATAAAGAAATCCATTAACTGATAATCATAAATATTTTAACATTCTCCACAGATCAACAAAAAATTTATCGAGTACTAACAAATGTTGAGAAAATGTTTAATCATCATTCTTTTGCTACTAAGCTCTTTGCTACAATTTTGCTGTTGAGTATCTCCTTTAAGTATTCTAGAAATTATGTGTGACAAATCGATACAGCCCTGTACTTGTCTACTTGTCTGTCTCACAGATACAATTGCTGAAAGCGGCTGCCGGAAGGCATTTGAAATGAATTCAAATGAAACTTTTCACGGTGCATTTGCGATGTTAGATTAGTTGATGTTTAAATATTTATGCGGATTTCCAGATTGTTTACGTAGAACTTGCGGCAAGACAATGGAAATATACGAAACGTGTGTATTTCTCGAGAAAATCCTAAACTGTCGCAACTGTTAATATAGACTTACACGTTTCAGTATAAAAAAAAATATAGAAAATTAAATAACTAAAAATTACAAATTAAGTTCGGTTAAAAATACAAAGCCAATGTATTACATCCTCTGCTCTCTTTTTCCCTTTCTCGTAAAACTTGCCTGTATTTTTTCTATCCGCGATAGAAAACAATACTTAAAAAAAATATAACTAGGTCGGAAAAGAGAGCGTCTCGCGACCTTTGTTCTAGCTTAGCACAAAGCGTCTTTGTATATTGAATAAAAAAGGTATACACCAAAGGATCGCGTAAACAGAACGAATGTCCTGTTTCCTGACGCTTGACATTTACAGACGAATCAAAAACCAATCGCGTACATTTTCGACAATATCGCGAGCATCCCGATCTATCGAAATCATTAGCGTGAGTAATAATCCATGGCCAAGTGTCTGTATTTCCTCCTACACACTTGTACTAGCAATTGAACTGGCAATCGGGCCTTCGCAATCGAGTCTCCTCTCGCGCATATGCGCATCAATAACAATCAGGGGATTAACTGGCCGCATCGAGCCGCGCGCTCAGGGGCACTTTTTGCCGTGCAGTGATCTTCCGATCACTGCGATCTTCGTCGATCTAGCTCGCCCGTTCGTCGCGAGGCGCATATAAAAAGACCGTGATAGAACGTGATACGGAGCAGTGTAGCACGACGTATGTCCGGTCTCGCATCGACATCCTCTGCGAGCGATCGATCTCGCGTAACGCGCGATACGTGCGTGTAGGATCATACACGGCCGTTCCCTCTCGAAGCCGGGCACACGTGAGATCATCCGTTCTCGGTTCGCTGGCAACGCTATAAAAGATGTCGCAACCGGAACAGGGCGGCAGTGTGCAGTGCGAAAAAGACATGTCGACGTCCAAGAGCAGCTCGTTGTTGCGCCTGAATCAGGAGGGCCGGCGCGGTTCCGCCGACTGGCCGGACCACGGCGACACCGACTCGGAGATCAGCGAGAGCGACTTTCTCACCAAGGGCGCCTTCCTACTCACCCCCAGTCACGAGCTGAGCATGGAGAAGGCCGCCACCATCTGCGAGAAGATGAACTTCCGGTGAGCGCATCACTTTGGCAGGCCGCACCGCCTCGTCTCGCCTGGGACGAGGATTATTTCCCGGATCTCAAGCCGTTCGATGAAAGAGACGTTAAACCGGACGTTGTACCCCGATAACTATGACGGACGAGCTCGGAACCGTGTCGTCGATTTTCTTGGTTGCTTTTTATCGTGCGCCTTGCACTCACCGATTGTGTTCGACAAATTTATCGCGAAAAGATACACGTGTATGTATCGTAAAGTTTAAAGGTCGTATATTCAAAAAACGCAATAAAATTAAATTTTTGACAAAAGTTCTTTAAATTGATTGATTGAGGTATAGTGTATGTGTGTGTGTGTGTGTGTGTGTGTGTGTGTGTGTGACACATGACTATTTCGTTGTGAGAATTATTGCACAAATTTCGGTTTTTTAATAAAAATAATTAATTAAATAACGATGTAAATTACATTTTGCTCATTTAAAAAAACAAGAGGATTTATAAAGGGATATTTACATTTACACAAATTAATTATTTTGTATCATTTCTATTCACTTGTTAAAGGCAAGTTATATAATTTTATGCAATACCAAAATATTTCAAAAAGACAGATTTACGTCGAATTGTTATTTTTATCGACTTGCGGCATTGGTATCGACTGTGTATTGTCTAGATTACTTCGGCCTTCACTTAGTTTAATCCGCAAGAGAGATCCTAAAGCACTTTGTGCCCGAATCGGATCTAAAAGTAGTTAAGTCAGCTGGCGCGTCGCGTGAAGTAGTAAAGGCAATAACAGGTCGGACAACAAATCTATTAAGCCAACTGCGGTTGATGCCATGTGCGAATGTTTTTGCGCATCGACAATGAGTTCGGTATGCGTGACAGTAGAAGGAATTCACTCGCGCATCAAAGTTACAAAGTAAATTAACCATTAATCGCGATATTATAGTATCACGAAAATATCAGAGATTTTCACGTTAAAAAATTTCCCTTGTTAATTTATATCGTCAAGTCAAAATGACTTTCTATTATGTGATCCAGAGGTGCATTTTCTTTGACGAAGACCGCCACCGGTATTCTCTTCAAGTTCAGCAACATCGAGGACTTTCAGGCGGTGTATAAAAAAGGCTTTCACAAAGTGACGGGTGCTCGTTTCTACAAAAAGGTAGATACTCCATACCGACGTATCGCGGTGTTTAATTAGCTCCGCATTCATGAACTCACGGAAAATATTTCGTCCCTGTGATAAATAACAGTTGGTAAAGCAATTTTTTCACAAATAATTTCACGTATATTAACGTTTTAAACTTTACATCCGGGGGTGTTTCATTATGTTGCACGTGGGAAACTTTACTAAAGCTAAAGCGCCTGACACAGAGAAATACCTTATAGCGCTTCTGCAACTAATCTCGGGATCTGCATGGATTGTACGCCCTCGTAGCACAAACACATGTTGCGGATATGCAACAAAATGCAAAGGGCGCTGCGAGTCACGAAAATACTTTAATTAGTAGTTTGCGTAAGCAACTAAAATTCGATTATAAAACTGATGGAATTCGAAATGACTAAATATTTGCTTTATTCTCGAGAACATAGCTTTACTCCCTCTTTCGCTCATTCTTTAAAATATAATTTCGCATTTCGTAACCGCTTTTGAATCTTTCTCCGGAATAAATTTGGCAAATGATATGTATTATTTCGTAATATATATATATATAGGTCGCTATACCATGTAGACCGGCAAAGATCTTCACGGTCTACGTTCTAGATGTGCCCGAAGAGCTGCCGGAGGATGATATTAGACACGCTCTCTACAAATATCGATCTATCGTCGAAGTAACCAGGCTACCCCTGAATACGGGAACTGTTTGTGAGTCACGAAAATGCAAATGCTTCTTCTCCATATTTCTCATACCGTCGCTCTTTCCAGGGGGAAAGCTTTAGACCCTATACGCGTAACGTGATGGATACCGCTTCCCCATTCACGATCTCAAAAATCTTTCGCTTATATGCATTTATATATTAGATATATTTTGCGTAAATATAATTTAAGATGTGCAATTTGAATAATTTTCGTGAAAAACCATTCAACAAATCGTATAAGAAAAATGATACAAGTTCAAGTCTTTTGAATTTCGTATTATATGCGGATTGTGTTAAAAATACATCAATCTTCAATTAAAAAAGTGATTGAATAGTGATTGACAAATCAAATTCAACAAAAAAAAATAAAAACTTCTATTTTTCTACTTTTTGTTTATTGAAAAAAAATACAAAATAAAAACAAGAAAGATGACATAAATCAAAATAGGAGTTTTTAATTTTTTTTCTATAATTCCCGTGTAATCAACAATAGCTTTTGCAATTGACCTTGCATGTCACATATTCGGGTTTCGTTTTTTTAAAAGTACCATTATTTTTCGTAACGCTTTTCGAGCTTTCTGCCTTCCTGCAACGTATGCAATAAAATCGTGTGTTAAATAAATCAGTGAAGGCCATCAATGACAAGCTAAAGAGCGACGCGCAGAATCTGAACGAGCCGGCGACGATTTATACGGGGCCACCCGTTATAAGGGTTACCCTGGCCAGCGTGGAGGAGACCTCGATGCTGCTGAGCCGTGGTTTGGATTTTTATGGGGCCACATATTTCCCCACCGAAACGCCCAATCCAGCCGCTCAACCCCTCGCAAAATACAAAAACAACAGGTGGGAAGTGAACTCGTTCGTGCATGCTTGCTCGTGCGACGCGATCCGCGTCGTGATTCATTGAACGACAAATTCGCGTAGCCGTGTTAAAAATTAAATCGGCGCGACACCGATATCGTTTCAGCCCTATTTATTATTCGATATTTATTAACAGTTGCGTCGAAATCCGAAACACTGCGCTCGACAATTTGGAATAATCGCGGTTGTTTAAATATCCGTTACGTCCGAATTATGCAGGCCCGCTGTTATTAATTCGCTGGTAGATCAAACGTGTTAAAAATGACTTTACATACGAAACGGCTTTTCGTACGAGATGAACGAGTTATCAAATCGTAGTCGAATCGTTCGAATTTTTGTTCGAATTAGGTACTTTCTAAATCTAAATCAGTGTGGAAGCTTACTAACTAATTTGCAGTGCTATATTGATAATTATGATCATCAGTGACTATTCACTATTTTTCATTAAGGAGATACCTCTCACTGATTGAATCAGTGTACTGTCACTGAAAGATAGTGCACACTGAGGAAAAAATTACTAAAACTTTAATAAATATTTAAATAGTACTAATAGTAAATATATTTACTAAATGTAAATACGTATTTATCTAGTACAAAAATCATTAATTTAAGTATTCGTATAAGTTTTTTATAGAGTAAATATTTAGGCACCGTAAATATTGTATTACTATTCAAATAAATATTTATTAAAAGCAATTTTTTTCTCAGTACACATATCACTGATGGATATAGTTATAAATGTATCACATTACTGCTATCAAATCAGCTTATTCAATATCTATCCGTGAATAATACACGGATTTAGAAAGCAGATTTTTGTTCCCTGCTGGCTATAATTTTTTTTCAGTGAAAATGATCAATCTCTTAATGTTTTAAAACGTAGAATTAAAAAGAAACAAAATAATTGCTATTAGCTTAAAACGTAATCTCTTTAAAAAAAAAAGAAAGAAAAATAATGCGCCATTACGTGATCCGCTCTTCTACTTCGTCGTAATATCTTTAATGGAACATTGCCAATAAAATACAAAAGGTTTGCGGGCATTAGGAGGAAACGACTCTTTTCAGAAAAAAAGAAGAGGAGAAGAGCGAACCTCTTTCACGTGTTTCGCCATTGCAGATGGATCGAGCTGGCGTCAATCGGTACGGGACAAAGAGTGAGGGACCTACTTCCGGTCTTTGACAACGCGGGCTTCAACAAATTGCCACCTCCGGCGAGCCGTGTAATAAAACCGCAAAGAAACTGACACGTCCCCCGTCCGGCGGCGGCGCCCCGAATTCTTCAGCCGCCGCCACCGTCGTCGTCGCCGCCACCGCCGCTGCCGCCGCCGCCGCCGCGATCGATAACGGCAACGAATCCAGGGAGGACGCCACCGCGAGGACGACGTTACGACCCGGCGACGACACTGATGCAGACTACCTCGATCGAAATCCGGACAGTAGCGCGAGGATCCGCTTTGAGCGATTTCAACGCGACTCTGACGCTTCGTCGATCGCGACGTATGAAAAAACGAGGTTTACCGCCGTACGTATACGAGATAACGCATAAGAGAAGCGAGATATCAGGAAGATCACATATTTCAAATCGAATGGAACAATCGAGTAAAAATTTGAAATCTATAGGGAGATCTAACGCAAAGACGCGTGCACTGTTTTCTTCTCTTTTACACAGCTCGATTATTTGATCTACAGAGAGCAGACATGTATACGCGAAGAGACTAGATTTATATTTTATCCTCAGTATGGACGCAGCTGAATAGTAAATGCTAACATAAATGTTAATTTGGCTAATAAAAGCGAGGCGTGGAAATTTGTGAGATTACACGATGAGTCGTCCTTTTCGAGCGGCCAGTGATACGACACGTTGGACGGTTAAGCACATAATAATACGTCGGCGCATGTCGCACGCTGCCTCTCGCTATCGTTCTTGTTATTCAAGAGAAGAATATTGTTCATATCAGTCGCGCCGACTCACATAAAACATTGATACGCGCGTAGTTACTTTAACGCGTCATGCTCGGCTCCGACTCTCGATCGAATCACTAAAAAAAAAGTTTGTTAAAAAAACTAAAAGATTTAGACCGATACAACCAACTAAACATTGGATTAATTCAACAATTATTTAGTGCATTGGTTATAAATTATAGATTAGAGTTCAGTTAAATTCACATAAATTCAATTTTAATTCGTTTCCTTCTGGTTAGTTGAATTCTAATTTCCAATTCGTAATCCTTAATCTCTAACGCTTAACCAAGCTTTCTAAGAGATATTCTGCACAGCTATATCGAAAATGAGAACGCGTGGGCAATTGACAATGAATTATCGCGTGTATATGTGTGTTAAGAACTTTGAGCGATTTATTTTATTCGAATAAAAGAAGAAATCTTTCCGCATCGCTCGCAATAAAGAGAAATTAAAGAAAAATTTTCCTTCACTATATCTAATGACGTTTCACATATCTTATTATCGGATTGATTACGAATTTAAGTAGGTAAGAAAATTATCCCTCTGGGTACGATATGGAAAGAAAAGAACTACTCGTCAAAAGATTAATTAAATTTTGTTCGTTCTCTCTATGTTATACAAGCCGGTTAAAACGGAAATCCGGTTAAAGCATAAGTCCAGCCGTATATCTCTTAGACGCATATGCGACCGATGGAGGGTCAAGCGTAATGTGCAAAGGGAAACTGCATTATACGCTCGTGACTCGTCGAGCCATTTCTCGACACGCACACGCACCGTAAGATACACCGTGCCGGTTCGCAGGTCGACGTGATTTCTAATCCCGTCTCCCTCGCATGCAGCGAAGGTTCCTATTTTTCCGTCGGCGAAAAGGTCAGCGCCGCAATATTATATCGTAATATATATGAAATTACCGTTCCTATCAGTCGCTTACTTTTGCGCCAGTCACGCGACTAACATTACCTTAAAAAGCACTAAGTCGATCACGCGCCAGAAATTAATCCACCGGTGCGCCGATAATCAGAATTTCATCGAGCAAAGTAATCGAATCTTAGTATACACAGTGGCTCTTACGAAAGCATATTCGAATTTCATCGTTCAAGTACTTTCAGGGATTTATATACGGAAAGAACGATTTTGCTCAAGTACCTAAAAATTTAGCTCGATATAAATCTGAAAATAATTTTGTTGGGCCATCAAAATATAATTATACATGACACTCAACTACAATGAACGATGTTGCATTGTAATGCGACAAATTTTTAAAAATTTTAATATTTTTCCCGTGTAGTATACATAAAAAAAAAATGGTTTCGCTCAAGTATTTAAAAAAATATTTAGCTAGATATTTAAAAATAATTTTTTGTTAGACCATTAAAATAATTATGTAGAATACGCAAACTGGTTGCTAAAATGTCAAAACTTTTTGCAGCATTGTTCTCGGCGCTTAAACGCCCTTCATCAATTATTTTTATGATCTAACAAAAATATTTTCAGATCTATATCTAGCTAAATTTTTAAACACTTCAGCAAGATCGTTTTTTCCGTGTATATGTAAAAATTAAAAATTCGATAAAATAAATAATTTGTTGTCAACTCCAATAAAAAATGTATTATTTTTTTTATTGCGCTCTTTTCACGGTCCTCGACCTATTTTAGAAGTGGTGACCCCTCAGCGTATTTCTGTAGTGTGCGTTTTATAGTTTACACAAATATACGGGACATGCAGTTTTAACGCGATTCCAAACGGCCTAGTTAGAAGGGGGGTTCTAATGGCAAGATACTTTCATTGTCTTCCGAAAAGTAGCGATCGAATAAAATCCAATATCTCTGATCGGATTTGAACCCGGACCTTTGGCACAGAAAGCAATCACACAACTCGTTACGTCACGATCGCATACATTTATTGCACTGGTGGATTTTTGAATATTAAAAATTACCTGTTCGTATTAGAGGCTTTCTTCGATTACATAAATTATTACATTGCGAGTACAAACAATTGTAAAGAAATTATTTTAATATGATACTTTTAAAATTGTAACATTCTCGTTAGAAGATTGCAAATTTATTAATGATATGTTTAAGTGTAGCTAAGCTATATTTCTAATACTAAATTAATGACTCAATTTTATAATTGAAAAATTTGAGAGCTAGTATTTATGTTTACTTGTAATAATATCGCTATTGAAACAAATACATTAATATCTTTAATTTATACCATAAATCTTCAAACTTCTAAATGCTAAATATTTTAAGTCAATGTATTTTGTTGCGTTAAATTAGTAAGTTTAAAACGTGTTAAAATAAAAATAAAAAATTAATTGTAATCATCTGTCATAATATTTTAATTACAACGTTCAATGTGGCATTATATACTTTTTTATTAATATATTTTTTAACAGAGATTATTTAGAAATGCGATTGCTAAATAATCAAAAAATACAACGTTGTGTGAAAAAATAAAATATTCATAAACGAGGCCCGATAGACTTTAACATCGTTTAATTTATGTAAAAGAATGTAAGTTAATTTATGTAAGAATGTAATTAGGGGATAACAAGATTCGACGTGGGGAAAAGCTGAGCGAACGAGGGAACGAATTGGGGGAAAATGGTTTTCTCTTCTTCTACCTTCGAGTGAATAATCGCGAATAATCACTGGCACACATTCGCACAAACCTACGCCGCGAAATTTTTTATCACAGAGCGGCCAGGTGATTCATTAATAATAATAATGAAATTTACTTTATACAACATGTATGTGCTTATTAGTGTATATATTATGCCATCCGTTACGTAACCTGTAATATTCCCGTTATATAAACGTCCCGCAGCAATTACGTAATGCCCGTACGGATGGGATACATACACTTGACCGCGGATCATGATATATGTATATATGCAATCTTGTCACTCGCGTGAAAGTCGTAACGACAATATTGCCTTCTTATTAAAAGTATTACGATGTGTCGCGTACCTATCACCTTGCGGTACATTTATTTTAAAATCTCTCGCGCTATTACTCGCGCGCGAGCAAGTGGCACGTGATTTAGACGAACGTTCAAGAGGGGCATTTTTTCCCTCTTCCTCTCTCTTTCTCTCTTAATTTAAATTTAATATTTTTCAAGAATTATTTTTCAGCGTTCGAATATGAAGCAATCACGTAAAAATGATTGTCGTAGGTACCATTTCGTATGAAATGTAACCGTCGAGCAAATACCTCGAGAATAGGAGAAGAGAGAAGATTACACCGCACTAAATGCCGCGCGTTTATTTCTGATTATTTTCATCGCCGACGGGGGCAAGAGTGACGCTGCTTTTAACAAGGTGAGACTTTATCAGGAAAAGAGCTCGTGAAAAGAGAGAAACTTGGCCGCGATGAGTGGTGGTCACAGGAGGGTATAAGTAATTCTCCGAGAATGCTATTACGTCCTGCTGCGCCTTCGCTCGGGGGACGAGGGCTATTTCAACGCGTAATATGAGAGAGGGTGGATATGGGAGGTGGTAAATGTCAGCTATGTATGAAAGAGAGTGCCGCCATAGAGCGTGCGTGGCGCGGACAGAGCCGGGTTATCCGCCATGGCCATGGCGCGGCGGCCACGGGGTTGGGGGGCATCGCGGGGTTATCCATGGCCGTGGCAGGAAACTCGAGGGACCGGCGATAAATTGTATGTCTTCTGAAAAAATCTCAGGTAACTTAAAATATCGTACGTTTTTTGTCCTAAACATATGAGGGAAAATGCCACCGCAGTTACGTTGTTGCGGGAACGACATTATTCGCTGTTTGCGGGTTAGAAATTAAAAGAGCGAGTCATGTCCTCGGCTGTGTTTTTAAAATTGTTTTCAGACAATTTAGCAAGCTACGCTAATATTCTATATTTAACTTCAAATATATTGTAATTAGGGAATATTTACATTGTTGCAACACATAACAGAGAAATGTAATAAAATAAAATAAATAAATATGTTTTCATCAATCAAATTCAATCAAATTTTATATAATAATTTAATGGAATTATAATGCATGTAAATATTTTTTAATGTATATGGAATTACGTAGTTATATTCCTGTTAATTAAATGTACCATCAATTTTATGAAAATTTGTTTTAATTGTATAATATTGAAATGTAAAAAAAATGCGGGTGTACAAATATTTACTCAATTATCACAAAACAAATCCGAGAAGAAAAAAAAGGGATTGCGGAAGCACCTTGCCCTCCAAAGTGTGAAAAATACGCAGGATAGCAACTGCCACCAATTTAACGGCTTCAATTTTGACGCAACGTAGATTTTTTAGGACAAGTTAAAGTGAGAAACCTAGTTTTGTTAATGGCCGTAACTTTATTTCAGAGGACGAAGCCCGAGCGGGCAAGCTTCGCTCACCAACAAGTGCCATTATCGCCGCCTCTCGACTCCGTAACCATAGACTAATTTCGCTTAAAGAGCCCGCCGGACAGTTAACCGGTTTTTTTAGTCTTCGTCTCCGCAAATTTCAATTTTACGCGCAAAGAAATTTCCGAAAGTTAAGCGCGACATGTAATTACGTTTTCCCTTTGGCGGCTATAAAGAGATACGCGACCGCGCAATTGTCAAAACTTTTACCAGACAATCATATTAGAGAATATTTGGGCATGTCAGTAACCCTTCAAAGACGGCATCACCGTATCGTGAAAGCAATTTTTTTTCACTGATTTGTTCGTACCGAATTCACTGATGTATCCTTATATCTGCTCGTAGAAAATAAACGTGGTAAATATGCAACACTCCAACCCCTAGAGGCTTAAAGAATCAAATTAAATTTGCCAAGTTAAAATTTTTACGTTGACCGATTACACATCAATTATTTAACCTCGACGTTCCCGGCCCAAATAAAAACTGCAGCAACTGAAAAAGAAAAAAAAATAAATAAATAAAACAAGACCATCGTTCAGATGGAAGAGCAGTAAACTCGATCGAGTTGAAATCACCGTTAAAGCGGTTCGTTCGTCGGAACGAAAGCGTGTCGAATCGATTAAAAATGTATACGGAACGTGTGCTAAGCAGCGGATATTCGAGGAAAGGCCTCGAGGGATCAACCCCAATGGCGCGAGAGACGGCCGTCCGATCTACGCCTATCAAGCGAGCGAAGGGGAACGGGAATCGATAGAGGATCGAAGGGGGAAAAGGGGACTTGCTTGCTGCCAGGCAAGCTCGAATATTGCAAGCAACGAAAGAACGGAAGAAAGAGCGACAGAGAGAGATAGAGAAAGAGAAAGAGAGAAGGGCGGGACGCCTGGCGTAAGCACCTCTGAAGGACCATTTCCTCGAAGCTTGCGTTCCTAATCGCATCGGAGTCATCTATATTATTACGAAGCTTCTGCGCATAACCCTCTGAGCGCCACTATACACGGATGCAAAGGGCTCAACCTACAACTGACTTGGTTCCCCTCTTCTTCGTTCCCTTATTCCACCAGCTATATCCTCCTCCGCCCTTATTACCCGCGGCGAAATTCTCCCCTTTCGTCCTACGCCCCCGTTTCGATCCTCATCGTTCCGTGGGTCCCTAGCCGCGCACGTGCTTCTGCAGAAGAGAGAGAGAGAGAGAGAGAGAGAGAGAGAGAGAGAGAGAGAGAGAGACTGGCGGAAATTGTCAGCTGTAGCTTTCGATGTAGCTCAATCGGCGATCGTCGATTTTAAGCCAATACCGTCGCGGCCAAAATGCATCGCTCGAAATAAGTGTGATTCAGCTTAGATAGGTTATTATTTTCCTTTATAACAATTTCTCTGGATTTTCTGTGCGACAACGTTAATCTTTTATGCGACGTCCAATGTTCAATGCATGCGATATCGTTACTCCAAACTATTTACTTTTATGGAAATTTCCTACAAATCTAAAAAGCCTGCAAAAATACATTTATTCATCAGTCGGCATGGTGGAGAGATTATTCTCGCGTTGACTAAATTAAACTGTACTACACACACCTACGTTTGTAGTGAAAATAACGGGATTAAAAGAGAGAAAGGACGAGCAGATTTTCCGCGTCAACGTCGGACAATAATCGATACGCTCGCTGTCTACCGGATAGTCGCACCTGTGTTTTTATTACATTGTAGTTCGCGCCGAGTTTAATTAGAGACTCCACGGGCGGTAACCAAGCAATCTATCTGTAATGTCCCGCGGCGTCAACTCTCGTTTTCTTCCCATCGCTCGACTAATTAAATAAATATAGGACACGCAATGCACGCGCATGGTGTCCCCTCTCTCCGCGATCGATATCGAGTTCTACGACAAGCTCGCCTGATGCGCGCACATACTGAAACCGCTGTTAACACAAATCAAAAACCCGTCGAGAAATAAGAGACGTCGTACGGAAGGAAACGGGAAACGTGTTTAATTAGGAATGTTTGTTCTGTAATCAAGAGGAACGCAAGGAAAGCAAGCTATTAAGTCTATTTCTTAATGTAGTAGCTCCTCCGTGAGGGAAAAAGTTATTTGAACAAATTCATGTAAATTTGTTTTAATTTCAGCATCCAGGAACTTTGTCCTCGTTTTCGCGCCGTTATCGCGTCTTTAAAACATAATCACGTTCTTTCATCGGATCAAGATGGTGCGCCCTCCCCCTCTCGCCCCTCTTTGTATAATATACGTCTCAAAATTATCATGATTTATTTTAATCCAAAGTATTACATCCAGAAAAATATTGTAACTACGAAATATATTTTCTTCTCTGATTTCCTTGTTAATACCATAAACTGTCTGATAAATTTTCAAACACGTGCTCTCTCTCCTTACTCTTGCCTCATTGGCTTCCCGACTCGTGGGAGATTGTTATTATACTCAACTTTCGAGGCGCATCGTCACAATTCCGCCAGGGTAAATAAGCGGGCAAAGAAGCTAGGAAAGAGCGGGAAACGCATGGGGAGAGTGAGGAAAAAAAGCAGGATTAGACGAAGGGTCGACGCGCGAAGAGGTAAGACGAGCGGAAAAACAAGGACAAGGAAAAAAGCAAGGAAGGCAGAAAGAGAAGGAAAGAGGTCAGGGAGAGCGTCCCCGGGATGAATATTAAAATGTAAAGTTCCCAGCAAATTAATCGCGTTAACGTCAGGGCATTTTCTCGCGTCCGTCCTCTATCTCTCCTTCACCACGCGTCTTTCTTCCTTCAGCTTCCTCCCTTGCTGACCATTCTATTTTTTTCCTCTCTCTTTCGTTCTCTCTCATCTCTCGCGCCAACCAGTGCAGAGAGTCCAACTCCGCGCTCCGTTGCTCCTGAATATTCATTAATCCCGCTTTCCTCCGTCGACCGTCGGAAATGCGCGTCTTGGGCGAAATATAAAAAGGAGAGTAAATCTCCTTCGCGCCGGTCGTCACCTTCGTCGGCACCGTCGGCGTCTTCCAACGCCGCGCCGCGCCGCGCCGACCGTTGCGAAACAACTAGACGCTCTCGCTCTGCACCCGCGTGTATGACTGCCGTAACGAAATTCTCGACGCGTTTCGCCTTGATATCGCCGCGAATACGAATGCTGGATGTACGGCGGATACGTGCGCGCCGCTGGCCGTCGTTGTCATCGTCGTCGTCGTCGTCGTCGTCGTCGTCGTCGTCGTCGTCGTCGTCGTCGTCGTCGTCGTCGTCGCGGCGCGGAATTTACATGCTCATTAAAGAAATGAAGTTTCTGGTTTACGGCCTGACTTACGCGAGAGACGTCAAGATAGCACGTTTACGGGCTAACCGCGGATTTTAAAATTGCCAGCATGTGACAAAAAGATGAACGACTCATAGTGCTTGCGGTGAGCGACGCAATGAAATTAAATGAGAGATACGGAAGCGAAGACTCATTCCTCCGATTTACGCGATCCGCGACCAAGTTGAACAAGTACTTTGGTAAGATCTGGCATCACTTTCGCTTCTCGCTTCAAATTGAAATAGACGCGCGAAATGCAATTTTTTCCAAAGTGTTCTCGAGATTGTTGCCACTTTGTCTCGTTTCTTCTATATTCGAAATAGAATCTTTTAGAGAGAGGAGGATTATAAGATCTTTTTTGCGAATCTCTAGATGGTGCGGACCTTCACTGTGACGTATACACTCGATATACGTTGGCGAGTAAGGGAGGCCGCAAGTCCGCCGCGAGCGAGTCCCTGTCGCGACCGATTTACCGCAAATGGTTGGCCGCCAACCATTCCGGCCTCTTCAACCGCCAACTGTTCCAACGAGACATAATATTATCGCTGTGTTAAGTGCATCCACAGAAGTGTTTACCCGCGCGCGGGCTTCCACCTTGGACTCGGTCTATGTGTGTTTGTGTGTTTGCATGTGTTGATACAAAGACACACACGTGGGAAACTTTATACGTACACACGAAACAAACTTCGTCCTATCCCACATAATCGCTTTAATTTCTTCGAAACAATCGCGAACTGAATTTTAATTTGCGGCAAGCTTAACGACCGAGTGCGAAAAGTATCGAGCTCTCCGCGATTACAGAAACTGTCGATTGATTTTCAAACATTTATTTATTTTACAGCCAATTATTTGTTCTTGAAATTACGCTGCCACGCACGGTAAATTTGTCAAAAGTTATAAAGGCATCAATTTATCTTTCTCCTAAACAGAAATCGACCTTAAAGCTCATTTAAAGCTGTGTTTTGTAATATTATACATATATTTTGCACATCGTGTTATTGTATAACTTTGGATTACAGTAACCAGTCAACGCGAAGAACAGCGACGTGTCACATTTATGAAATCGGGATTGAAATTTATTCGGTGAGATAAAGAGAAGTTCATTACGGCTGAAGCTTTGTTACTGTCCTCCCCAATTATAACAGCCTTTGTCATCAAGTTTGTTAAAAGTCTGATCAGGCGTGCGTGCCGCTGACATGACGACAATGTCGATCGCGTATGGAGTTAATACACGTTACTTATCGCAATTTACGTCAATCCGTCTAAAATTTGAGAGATCAGGCACAATTAGGAACGTGAAATTTTTTTGTCCGGCATAATTATTTTTGAAATTTGCACTTCAGCAAAATTGTTCTTCCCGCGTAGCTAACGATGCACACAAGCGGGCAGAATAAGAAAATGCAAAAAACCGTATATAAAAAAAAAACAAAAAAAACATGACATCTTTTCGTAATTGACAATTCAAATACGTTCGCAATTTTTTATATCATATGTAATTATATCACGTAATTTTTGTATTGCGCTTTTATCATTTAATCTGATTAATTACGTCTTCTATTTCAAATCACGTCATATTCACGAATGTCTACTATGTTAATATAAAATTAATTTTTTTTTTTAATAATTATATCAAATGTTATTACGAAAAGTTCACCGACCAAAGAGATAATGTGAAGAGAGAGAGACGCGAGTATACGATTGACGTTACTTCATTCCCATTATAATGGTTCACGCTACAGAGAAATAGCATTAAAAGCACTGTCCAAAGCACGTTGGAGCAGCGTTTCGCATCGGACACAGGTAGAGGCGGCTGGCATAGCAAAAAAAAAGTGATTATGTAGCCGCGGTCGCGTTCCCTTCGGAATTCACCCACATACATACACACTTCTCCCCCACAGGAATCAGCACGCATGCAAATCGCGCGCCAACGTTTAAATCGTATCGCGCGAATTTCCCGCTCGAGAGAGAAGGACGGAGAAAGGAAAAATGAGGTGGGAGAGGGACGAGATGGGGATGGCCTGGTAGGAAACGAGATAGGCAAAGGATAGCAAATGAGGGGATTCCGCAGGTAACTCGATACACCGCCGTCGTCATATTTTTACGGCCGCTGAAACGAAACACTTAAAACGCGGCGGTGGCGGCGGCGGCGGCGATGTATACGCGTTATTACATTTACGCGATAGATCACACTAATTGCGGTGTACAACGAGAACGGCGGTCGCTCGTAACTTACGCACAGCCTGGTTACGAGTTTACGAGAGCCGCGTGCGAGAGAAAGAGAGAGAGAGAGCTCGAATCGCGGCGCCGAATACTACCTCACGCTAATCTGCGAAAATTACGCGGAATTTATTTTTCTTCGGAAAAACACGTGCTCTTTCCGCTCTCCGTTTTCCACTCGCGTGATTTATAAATAATCGTAAGCGTGCCGTTACCATGGCGCGAGTTTGCACGGCGAAATTTCGCTCGCGACTGTCGCACGCGTTCTCGAAAAAGGCCGCCGCCCCCGATTTGACCTCTCTTCCATTTCGTCTGCCTGCAGGCGCGGAAATTTTGGCCGACCGATCGACATTTGCAAGCTTCCGCGAGGAGGAAATTTGGCACCGATGGATAATAAAATGGCACGTATAGTGCAGGATATAAATGTCTATCCTACAAATAGCTAGAATGGCTCGCATTAGCATTGTTGGACGTTGAAGCATGTCGTGCATCGAAAGGGAGGGAGGGGGGCAACTTCGCCAGTTTATATATACATATTTCCAGGAAAAGCATGAGATATCTGAGACGTGCATTTCAGTAACGTTGTAAATGGCGAAACGTTAGAAAATGGTACGAAATTATTGCGGCAGTACGTTAAAGGCATTTTGTACGGAATCAAGAGACTCCGTCACGAGTGAGGGTAATGTTTGCTAAACTGCCCCCGAGCAGCGAAACTACGTGAGCGACTTTTTTGTGTTTAGTATATAAAAATCAACCGGAGAGTCGGTTCGATTGAATTACGGTGCCGTTATACGTACTGATTGAATGAGCCGCGTTTACATGGCAGAAAGCAGTAACGCACGATCGCGACGTGTATATTACGAAAGTTTCGATATGCTCACGGCCGCACATGCGCACACCCGGGAAATATAACAAGGTTAGTAGGTATATATACTAAAAGCTCGACAACCCTCGGTAATCAAAGAGAGGGTTCCGCTTATTCGAATCTTCGATCTGTCAAACTCAAGAAACCTCCATATATGACGAGATGTGAGAAAAACAAATTATATCTTCACAAAAAAATCAACAAGTATCATGCTTTAAAAAAATATGATTTTTTAAATTGATTTCTTCAACTAAGATAAAATCAATTAAAACAAATCTTTTTTTAATCAAACTGAACCTTTCTTTTAATTTTACTATTTAGTGATAGAATTGTATCTCTAAAAGATTCGCAAGTATCTCGCTTTTCTTCATCTTCGTTCTTTTAATTGATTTTTTTCAAAAATAAGATAAAATTGATTTAAAAATTTTTTAAAATCAAGTTAAGTTGTTTTCGATTTTAATACTTAACTTCCAACATTTCAGATGATCTTTCAATTGAATTATATAAGATAAAATAAAGATAAGTAGTTTTCATACAAAAAATATTACCATCCATAAGGTATAATTTGACATCTTTTTAAATCTGTTTATGGATTTATCATAAAAATTGAACAAGCTCTGTAATAAAAGAATATTTGAGATAGAAAATTACACGTAAAACAAAAGAGAATGCGATATGCGATTCATTATTCGAGAACCTCTGCTAGTCAGGCTCGCCGCGAGATTATAACACGCGTGTAGTGCAGGAATCATCTCGATTCATGCGCGCCTCTTATGCATAAAATTAACAACTTACAAGAGGATTTCGCCGGCTGAGTATACAATTGCGAGGCATCAACCAGCTTTATTCGTGATGAACCAATTGGAGCAGCACGATTGTATGCGTGATAATATGCAGTAAGCGGCCACGTCGGGATTTATACATAGTCGGGATGAATAACAAGAGGCACTGCAAGAGATGGAGAATCAAGCTACAAACTTCCGAAATGAAGATTCGCTAGTTAATTGAAATCAAATCGTCTGTACATGAAGATTGGAAGCGAGAAGTCATGACTTTAAGAAAGCCATTAATTTTCTTTTATCATTTAAAAATAATTTTAATTTAAAAATTCATTGTTTTATTAAAAGATTTAATGAGATGCAAAATGGGATTAAATTCTCTCTCGTGTCTCATAAAATACTAAAACTTCAACCTTTTCAAAAGTGTCCGACACAGACCCGGTATTGATTCGTTCCTATTTCTGCGGTATTACAGACCGCTGGAATAAAATTGATCGAGTGATATTGCCGCGAAGTGACGTGCTCCGACGTAGCAACGGTCCAGAAGTGGGCTCTGCAATAATTAACCAGCTGTTGTAATCCGTCGTTAATTACGTGCGGATTCACAGAAAATATCCCGCGTCACGCGACAGCGGGAACGATAATTATTCTGTGCTCCATCATGCAGCCGCGTGTCACGCACGTACGCACATGGACGCAATACGCGAACGATTAATTATCCCGCAGCTAGTCGTCTTACGATCCACATGCCTGCATTCACACCGTTTGACCATTAGCCTATCTCTACTCGTGACAATGTCGTCCCGGTATGTAGATAACAGCTTTCGGAGACGTACATGGTGCACGCCCATGTGCATACATATTGTAATTAAATTCTATAAATTTAGTAAGTTTAAAGCGATAATTGCTCAAAGGAAACGACGTTCAACTATAAAAAAGAGAACTCACTTTACTGATTTTTAATGAGATATTTTTTTTGTTAAGTATATATCTTTATTTGTATTACTTTCGAGCAAATCACAAACGTCATATTTTTTTTATGCCTTGATAGCCTCATTAAGTTCGTCATTTGCGGCGAAATGCAGCGTGTTTTCTGCGAAACACTAATGCAGCGTTTTGAACATTTCGAAAATAAACAAGATCGCACATATGATAATATAAAAATAGGTATTTGACAGTATATACGTAATTGTTATACTATTATATTCTTCACATGCGCATATGACATAATGTGGCCATAATACGCGATGGTAACTAACTGCTAAATAGCGCGGAATTTGGTATCGCATCGTGCATTACGAAGGCCAATGAAAACACTACCTGACACACGCTCTACACGAGTAATTTTGGTAATAACGGAACTTCGGGATACGAGCGCACTGGTGCTTTCGATGAAACTGCAATTGCTGTTCTTTCGCGCGACGAGCGAACAAGAATATTTGGACGTAACGTTTGAATGTTGTGTCGAACTTTGAATCGACTATCTCCGTAGTCGGCGGCGGCGGCGGCGGCGACACTTTTGCGAAAGGGCGAAAGAATCGCGCGTTAATTCAGTACCGGAGGGAATGTTATCGAGTAAACTTTCGGAGCGAACTACGAGCTTCCTCTTTCCCACGCTGTATACAGCCAAACTTTCGCGTGCTCTCTTTCTCGATAGCAGCCTCTCCCGATTGCGCGACGCGGCTTTTCGGAATCGACATGCCGGAGAAGAGGAAGAACACGAAGATTGTCATCTTGGAGATTTAGTAAGCCCCCGCGCGACGATACCGTCGCGACTCGACGCAGGAACTTTGAAACGAACGAACGAGCGAGCGAGCGGCAAACTTTGAAATTTTCTATCTACGTGCGTTCGACGTTTACAGTCTACCCCCGCGAGGTGCGACCGAGGCTACGCCGGCAATAAAGTTTTAATCGACGACGATAATTTATGAGCGCGGCCGAACGCGCGCGCGCGGAAAGAAGATCGAAAGGCGAAAGACGGCTGGCTCGTCCCCCGGAATTTCACGTGCCGATAACTCACAGTTAGAGTTCGTTAACGAGAAGTCGTCCATTAACCGCGAGAATGCTTTTAATGTAAAGTGGACGAAGTCGTAAAGCTTCGGGCGCGCGCGCGCGCGCGCTCCGCTTCCATACGTAGATCAGAACTCTCCGCTTCCCGGGCCATCGCAACTTCTCGTTTCGCTCCCTTTACGATCTTACGCGAATGTTCCCGCGCGGAAAAGCGAGTAGTATCGCCCGCGTAATGACCACGCCACCGCTGGAAAATCACCTTTAACCGCCATAATAAATGTCGCCGTATTCGTAGGGCTTTTTCGCGACGCTTGGCCGCTTTTAAGCGAAAACCTCGGGGGTCGTTACATTTTAATCGACTCCGCTGCGCCGGTTAAATCAGAGCGAATTTTTTAAATTGCGAAATTCGAAATTCCTTCGCGTATATTTCACGTGGAAAAACGGACTAAAGGTGGAACTTCGATCGGCGCGGCGTAATTTTTCGTCGCGAGCTTAAAATGGCATTGGCACAATTTTATCGACTTGACAAGAGATCTCTCATTTATTCTCATTTTCTTATAAAAGAACTTTAAATCTCACACATCGTGAAATAATACATCTTTCTTAATCATATATTTAATATACGCGTAATATATGTACGTTCCACGTTTCTTTATATTAAGACTAATAGTTTTCATTTTCCGCTAAAATTTTACGTCGATTCTAATTATCGAGACAGACGCGTTTTTCGCATAAACATCACAGAGCATTTCGCCGTAAAATAAAGCTCGCGATAAAGACATTTTTAGTTCGCGTCCGCGTTTCTCTCCATTCGGACAATTTAATCGCGGGACCCAAAAGGAGCACGTTGACCTACATTGAGCGCACGGCTGAGTGCTGAATACTTCAGTTTATGGTGTTCACGCAGTAATTCGTTTAACGCAGATCAAAGTTCTGCGGTGAGTAAGTTAGTCGGCGTTAATAAATAGTTTAGCACCGAACTGCAAGTGGGCGGCAGTAAATTGGGAAAGTCGGAGAGAGAGAGAGAGAGAGAGAGAGAGAGAAAGAGCGAAATAATAGTCATCGATAACTTTCGCGCCACTCCTATTGTTCGATAACGCTCGCATATATTTTCAGGAAGCTTTTCCCGAGACACGAGAAGGAAAAAATCAAGATTTATCGTTCATTGTAAAAAAATCTGTAGCATCAAATAGTTTTAAATACAAGTTCGAAATTAATAAATTCTATTAAAAAATAGATTTAATACACTATATAAATGTGTTGGTCATATTAAGAATTTTGTTCTTGCATTTTGTTTCCTACTAAGTTCCACCTTTTAATTGCACGTATAATTCTGGAGCATTTCGCACGGTCGCACAGTATAATTCTATTTACAAGTCTACTCTGCAATTCGCTGTATCTCCGCAATGCGTAACATCGCGCGATCACGTGGCGTAAATTATAAGGTCATTTCGAGCCACTGAAGGCCTTAAGCAAATTTGCCAGTTAATGGATATGAAATTTACTTTCGATCCTCGCCTATGCCATAGAACGCTCGATTAACATAATGATTATTATAACGAACTTTCGATACGCTCGTCGTATTATCGCTGTTTTCGTACTTTGTTACCCGCCCCCCGCCCCTTCCCCCCTCTTCGTTATGCTATAGCATCGAGTATTGTGTTGCAATTATCGATTCGAGTAATCCTCGGAAAAAACTATTGAACAATAATTTTGATAAAAATACTATGCGATTCCTTCCACGTATCTTTTCGTCGATATCAGTATTCAATTACAATTGGAGCAATCACTGAAAGTATTCTTCGTTACGGTTTTCGGTAGCAAAATTACGACCGCTCGTAAACAGTCGAGAGGAATAAAATGTTTGTAAAAAAAAGTCTGGGTAAATTTGACTTGGAAAATGGAAGCTTTAGCTTCGATATTGCGGCCTATTCAATGATCGAATAGCAAACAAATGCTAAATAAATATAAAAACGATCGCAACTGAAATAGATTATCGTAGAAATTGATATAAAAAATCCAGTTATATAACTACCAAAAAATGGCACGTAAATAATAATATAAAATAAAATACAAAATGTAACAATATACAAACAACGGATAATAAAATAGTGGTATAAAAGAAAAATTAAAAAATAACAATAACAGATAATAAAATAATGTAAAAGAATAAAGTGAATATTGGTCATTGAGAGTAAGTTTTTAATTGCGTGTCTGAACAAAACTGATAACATCGAATTCCGTTGTAACACGAGCATCACAAACTATCAAACTGAGCGACATTTAAAATAAATTTCAATTTCCACCATTAGATCCGCAGTCCAATCGGACTGTACCCTGGATACATTTCGCCCTTTGCAATATTGATTTTACCTCTACCTGTGCCGTTTCCTCTAAATATTCTTCCCTCGAGCGAGTGCGGCCTCCGACTCTGTAACCACCGACCGCTGCAAAGAGAGCGCATTGTAAGCGGTGCAAGAATGCACGTGTATGCGCCGGGAAAGCGACCAAGAATTATACGCGTACATGCATAAATGCAGCGACATGTGCGCGGACACATTCCCGAGTGAGACACGCACTGTAATGAAATTCATCGGCGGAAGAAGCGCGAGACGCGAAAGAAGGGAAAAGCGGAGATACGTGACGAAAGAGCGGAAGGGGCGAGAGAGAGAGAGAGAGAGAGAGAGAGAGAAGTCGCGGCATTAATTTGAATTCCGAGTGAATTGAGTTCGGCCGCGCCGCGCGCTCTCGAGTCAGCCTCGCTTCTGTCGAATAACGTCGACGTCAAGACGCATCTTGCCCAATCGAACACCTTTATGACATCATAAATCAATGGGGCGCGCGTGTCCGTCGGAAGCACGACAGTGCAATGGTGCGGCAATTCTGTCTGTTCCAAGTCGATGCAACTTCCCGAGCGATCGGTAAATCGTCCGTCGCGATGGGGGATCGCCCGAATCTCCGTGAACGTACGATCGGAATCAAATTTCAACGTCCAACGTTATTCTCGAAATCCCATTATTTCATTGCGCGCACCTTCTTTTTACTCGGTAAATTTGCAGCGATATTGGACGGTAACGTTCAATGAGATGATTGACAGCCATTCCCGCGAAGGGGAAATTCGATATTAAAGCGCACACGCGAGCACTAAGCTAAAATTCTTGCATTTCGCCAGCTAGAAGCCCGCCAGCGCAATCTCGCAATATTATGATACACGTATTTGTATGTTCCACTCTCTCGCGGTCGTACGTGATTACTAACCCGCTCTTCCGCGCGCGACCTATCGATCCGAAAGCGCGCAAGCCGACCGGGTTCTACGTGAATTCATCATTAATCCTTGCAGTTCGATTATTCTCGCCATAAGCGCGCTCGTCTCTGATCGCTCCGCTTCAATTACCTCTAATTCCGATATATATTCCACGTCATCCACTCGACGCTGGCCAGGAGGTCGCGCGTCTCTTTTGTGTCCCATTCCCATACGCGTATATAGCGACCGCAAATTTCCGATAAATAATATTATAGCGCAAATATACATAACTTCGAAATCACAGTATCAAATCACGGCGATATTTGTCACTCAATCATGTATATTTCACGCGCTTTCGCCTCGCTGCGTCATCTTATGGCTTACGAATTTAAAAAATATTCAGTTTTGAATGCACACAAAGGTATACAAATACATTCGAGCAAGTTGGAATTCAGACCAGACAAAATTTAATTAGACAAGTGGCTTACTGACACATTTAAAAAAAGTGACTAAAACTAATAAAAAAATAGATGTATTTTTATTTTCTTAGAGCTGATTGTCATTTACATAACCTGTTTTGGCTACATGCTTTTGAAACTAACGCTACTGCATAATGGCCGGCATTATTGTTCACCTTTTTCCCTGCAGGCCACGACGACGGCGCGACGAAGGGCTAAACTACTTCAAAGACACGAGTGCGACACGATGTCGCAAATTAAAGCGGAACGACGCCGCGACGACGGCCAGGAGGTCGCATCCTTCTCCTTGCTTCCTTGTTCCGAGAAACCGGTAAGACCGAAAGCCCCTTCCCCTGCTCCGCGGCCCGCTGGGATTTTCCGGAGACGCGTCAGTGGTAAAGGTCAGACTTGCGTCAGACTAGAGGGAATACCGCGACTAAGTTGATCCGTGATTCACGGAAGATCGATGAACGTCTCGGTCCGCGGAGACCAACGCTTTTTACGCGAAAGCAGCTCGTGATATAAAAGCCCGAGTTAATATCAGTATTACATTCGCCCGAAAGAAATTGCGATTGCTTTTGCCATTTTTATCGCTACTTTTAGTAAAGAATCGCTATATGTGCTCTGACATATCTAACCAATGATTAATACGCGACCAAAAGTGAGGTTCAATCGATATATTCCATAACATTAAAAAATTGTAAACCAAGGATTTTAAAGCAACGTCAATGTTAATGCGCGCTACGTGGTGCAAAGTACATCCTGTGTTCGCGAAAATGACTGGTCGGGTTTTCTTAAGGATCTCGCTTCTCTTTTAGCTTTAAAAGGAGAAACCTACGAAGACGAGGGAGGACTAGTCTCGAGGCAATGCGGATACAAGTGTCGGAACGCCGCCGTAGCAGCGGTACTGGACGGGGGGCCTCAACTGATTACTTACACGACAGTGGACGAGACTACTTCAAAGACGACGAGTGCACACTGTGTCTCAAATTAAAGAGGGACGACCGTTACTCATTCACCCTCACTCCCTCTCTCTCTCTCTCTCTCTCTTGTTCGTTGCTGCCGTCTACTCGCTGCATCCGCGAAGCAACCCTCGAGGATACCGCAAGCCTTTGGCCTTCTGCCGGTCCGCTCTAGCCTTGCCTTCAAATGTAAGTTGCGGACTTTGCCATGACGTAAGTTTTAAGTGACGTACCTTTGACTACCTCGGCTAAGCTCGTGAGCACAAAGAGTCGCAGCCGGAGAGAGAGAGAGAGAGAGAGAGAGAGAGAGAGAGAGAGAGAGAGAGAGAGAGAGAGAGAGAGGGAGGGAGGGAGGGAGGGGGAGGGAGCAAAGGCATCTAAGACAGGTAGCTAGAAGATGCCACAAATTAATACCACAGAACACACACACAGACACACACTAACGGATAAGATTTCCTCGGTACCGACTGCATCTCTCCGGATAAATCGTTTGGCTTAATCCCAAACGCAAAGAACGATACGCCCGTCTATAGAAAAGTAAAAGTTCTCTTACGAAGATGAGAAAATGCACGAGAGATATTATACGAACGGACATAAAGGAATATAAAAATAAAAGTTATTGCTATTCATATTACAGTTTCGATCTCTTAATTATTAACACAGATGAAAATTTTTTTACCAGTAACGATATTAATAGAGTAAATCTAAAATCGGGATTTTACATTTGCCGAATGAATGGAATTATATCGAATTTATGTAACGATGATATCTCGTTCTTATTTGAAAAAAAAAATGTATAAAATATATATATTCTGGAAAATGTCACTTTCTTGCTCGTTATATTGGAATATCATTTCAGTTATTATACGTTCGATATTTTACCTCTGACTAATTACTTATTCATTTTCGTATTCCTGTAACATCGAACTATTTAGGATTTCGGTATGATTTCAGGGAGATGTAACATCGTTACAGCGAAACGTGTCAAAATTTTCACTGCTGTCGCTAATTACACGTTTATTGCGAGGTTATTGTATCGAGCGTTTAGATCTTCTATGATATGCATGCTATGGGAAGCAAAATCGTTCTACAAAGTAGCGTAACGGTAGCGATTATCGTGCGGTCACGAAACGCTATTAAAAGTATAATACGTGCTGATTTGTAAGCAGATAAGCGATACGGTTTAATAAAAATTCAATATCTATTATTGAGACACGGAGAATCACGAAATAAAAAAAAATCTATTCGCAACAGAATTAAATCTCAATGTTACAAATACAAAAATAATAAAATATAAGCATATGTTATTAGAACAAAAATAGCTATTTGTAATAAATTGATGAAACAAAGTTTACATTAAAACTTTAGCTAATAAAGAAAAAATTAAATTAATAATGAGAAGAATATTAAATTTAAGATACGTTTCACATCCTTTCCTTCAGATACACACAAGATCATATAAAATTTTAATGAGAAACGCAATTTAAAATCATATTCTTTCTCCATGTCTGTATAACTCAATTTCAAATTAAATTAAGATAATATATTAATTAACCATTTACATTACAAAGACACGCGTTGCGTCAAAGGGAAGAAATAATTGAAAAAAACATCCAGTTCTTTTCCTCTTGTAATTTTGCATCGCTATAATCAATGCAACAGCTATTGCACAATAATTTTAAATATATAAAATAATATTTACTGTAACACTCGTTCGAGTGTGAAGAGTCAAGTATCCTCATTCTTCTTCATCTACCAAAGTGTCAAGCACGTTGTACAATAATTAAGATCACGCGGACGACGAAAGATATATTCCAAACTGCATCTCGATATTAATATTCGATATCCGTAAAGTTAGTTCATCGGCACGTCGCAGCTCCCTCCCTTCCGCCCTTCTGCCTCCTGCTTTCATTACTCCTTATAGCAAAGCGACGACGCGGAACGATCGATCGGTCGCTCGCTCGTTCGTTCGTTCGTTCGTTCAGTCGCTGCGTTTCGGTTGCCAGCCAGCCGGGATTTCCGCAAGGATCGCGCCCAACAAAAATTATTCAACGCCGCCCCGGTAAGGACCCCCGGTGGCCTCTCTAATCGACGGCGGAATCCATAAATTCGCCGACGGCGCCTTCGTCATTTCGCGCGGCACACGAAGCGACATAACGATAACGTGACCAGTAAAACGGCCATCCGTTGCACATTGCGGCGCCATTATCAACGACGGTACATGGTACGCGCACTGACGATTTTCATTTCCCCGTTTTTATTGGCCCGTTAAAAGTTACGCCCCCGCCGTCATTTATGCCTGATTAAAGTTTAACTTGATTCGTTGCGCAACCCCTGCGTTGCGAGCCCTTTTCACCCCCGCCTGGTACGACACTCCGACGACCCATACAAACTGCTTCTGCAAAGGCGGCCGTCGAGTTTTCGCCGGAAATTGCGAACTACGTACACACGACGAAAATCCGGGCAAACTTTATTTCGAGTATCGTGACTTTATTTTGACATAACTTCAAATTTTTGAGTCTAAGGGACAAAAAAAAATTAAAAAATTTTTTAAAGATTACTTTACCATTCAATATTGTATTAGTACACTCGTGTCATAGAAGGATACTTTTGCCTAATAATTTACAGTAAAACAAAACAAAAAAAATCGACGCGCATTTTTCTGCAATTCACGATTGTACGTTACTCGTATATTTAAACGCTGATGCTGCAAATAATTCTTAAAAGTGTCGGAATTTCAAAATTCTCTCGCTCAGCACACATTTATCGGTTTCGAAATTTTGGCAAAGCTCGTTGTGCTCGGAAAGAGCATTAACTCCGTTATTTACGACAGGCTTTGGAAGATGATGGTAGGCTATTAAAACTTTCGACTTTTAGTACCCGGAGTATTTCGGGGCTGAGTATTTCGGACTGAGTATTCAAGATAATTTTTTTGGAACTAGTTTTCAGGTAATTTTCTTCACTAAAGCTCGTAAAATATTGAATCGGACAATAATATTATAATAATAAAATAAAGTCGACAAGATATATATGGGTAATAGTTACATAGAATTTCCCTTTAGAATAAAGTTATCTATATAACTTTGAGATATGTATTTAAAATTAAAACATTTTCTTGTATAGAACAAAACCGACATCTTTCATTAGCACATTTATGTTTCAAATAATCGAGTTGCTAGGACGTGATGAGGAGATAGAAGATTGCTAGAACAAACCTAAGATAGCTCTCGCATCGTTGAATATATTTTCCTCCGTTTTAGCGTTAAACTCACGTAATATGATAAGCTGACGTTATCGAGCGCAGATTCTTGCATAGCGTGGTATTTGGTTTCGGAAATCTTATATCGAACATCGATAATGCATTAACTGCTAAAATCAGAATTGCGCTTTAGTGATCTTTGTAAAATTATCTTATTTTTAGAATTTCGTTGCAATTAATAGAATTCCATTTCTTCCTAAAATAATTGATAATCCTAAAATTATTGATGCAACGATTAAAAAAAGATCTAACGATTAAATAAAAAAAATAATTTTTGTTACGCACAATTTAGTAATAATTTTTTTCATTTCAAACGATTTAAGTCATAATATTTTTCACGCTAAAAATTTTAACAAACATTATCAAAATTTTATTTTAATAAACATTATCTGAATATTCTTGGAAAAATATCGAAATTAAGAAAAAAATTTAATTTTGCGGAATTTGGAAAATTTCTCGAGAATTTCCGAGAATTGAATTATGTCCGGAACTTTGTCATTTTTATTCTTATCATTTCGGATATTCGGCATAATCGTTAGAACTTGTGTCCACCTACGAGTTCACGATAAAAACAAAAATGAGAAAGTTCCGTTGATTTTTCATTTCTCGGATAAGAATTTTTCAAGTTCCCATCAATTAAAAGCTTACATAGTCTCGTTATACAAATGAAATAATTTCGCCAGCCGAGTATGCAAATTGACGTGCGGCGTGTGGCGTCAGTTTGACACATGTACAAACGTCGTTCAATATTTATCATTAGAAAGAGATAACGCACGAAGATATTTGAATACGGTTATATTGGAGCAACAGGTAAAAAGCTCTGGAAATTGGTTAGGCAGGCAAACTCAACAGGCACAGCGGTGGCACGTATACGAAGCGATCCCTATAAATATGTATACGCTTTTAGGCGTATCTTCTTACACGTGTGTGATAATTTTGGCAATGTAGAACACGACATGCATCGAGCTGGTCTAGCATAAATACATGAAAATACTTTACACGACTCTATCAGTGCATCTTGCATATCATATAAAAATATTTCTAATCGACATAAATAATTTTTCGTTGCATTTTTCAAAAGTATAATCGCAAAACTGAACACTGATGGAAAGCAGAAGATCAAAAACATGTAATAGACACTATGAATTATTTTATTTACAATAATGAATTCATTAATGGCACAATTGGATTTTAATGTACCTTGTGTTGCGTTTGGAGTTTCGGTGGTTTGAACGTATTGTCCATATCACTTTCAAATTAGAAATACGAGATGAACTTTATTCGCGGACAATATCAAAGTGCCATCAGTATTTTTGAGTTGAATGTCAAATGTACAAAACAAATCGATTCACTTGTTAAATACCTATATTTTAATACGGTTAGCTTAATTATTCGCTTTAATTATTTATATATCGTTTATTACGAATTTTCGCCGCTTTTTTCAGTTATGTGGGATTCGCAGGTGTTGAACGAGTATAGAGCTATTTTTCTCGCATTATTTTCGCGATCACGTTTCGAGGGAATCCACCGCAATGTACAACAGTGCGCGTCGCATGTAATTAATGTTGAGAATGCCGTGCAAAATGCGGGCGATTATTTTTTTGTTTTTTGATGATTAACGTGCGATCGTGTAATTAACAATGTTTTCGTTTATAAACATCGTTGTACGAGTGCAACAAACAAATCTGCGAGAAAAAGAAGGAAGAGAGACCTGGAAAGCAATAAACGACTGTGGAGCACTTCTAGAGTGAGTAAATTATCATTTATTATGCAAATTACGAAATTTTTTCATGTTTTATCTAATACCCTTTTTTCACACAAGATTTACAAATTTAAAAAATTGAAAATATTTTGATAGAAATTTCATGCATTTTTTGAAGTTACTAGACTAGCTTTAGCTTTAGATTCCATTCACTGAACAAACAGGACAATAAATCTTCAACTGATTAAATGGCAAACCTGAAAGCCTGTCTATAACTGAGCAGATGTCTACACATATTTTTACCAAGAAATCTGCTTCAACTATTAAATAAAGAAAAACCATCAAGTTGGTTCATTTCCTACCGCAATATTGTTACAACTAATGAGAATACTAGATAGTTACTGGATAAGTGTCTGGTGGAACTGCATACATTTCTACCAGGGCATCGAAGTAATCATATAAAAAAGGAGGATTAGAAATTCGAAAAACTTCAAAGCGGTAAAAGAGTACTCCTCTATCTCCCTCGGGCTTCTTTCCATTGACCTGAATTCTTTCGGCGAGCTTGTGCGTTTCAATACCATATCCCCCAACTACCCACGCCCCTTCATCCCCGGAAGTTTTCACCGTCTATTGTACCTTTTGTGTGTTCTCACCACCATTTCCGTCGCTGTATTTCTTGTTTCTCTGAAAGCACCCCCGTGCATGCAGTTTTACCCGGATAAGAACACTACCGAGCATCGGTATGCGCGTTCTTTCATCCCTCACGTTATTTGCGACATTCCATCGGCTATTTAAGTCACATGCGCGATTTCACAATGCGCATCTACTCGTTTTTAATAAACAGTCTCTCGCGTTCGTTGATTTCCCTGGCTTCCAGTGTCCCAATTTCTAGCTCTTCCAAAATCGCAAATTGCGGCTGTCCGCATTACCAATGATTCATATCGTCGAATGCATAGCACTCGTGAATGCAATGCACTTTATCGAATGAATAATGTAACTTCCGACAATGTAATCTCGGAGTCGAGCTATTATTTTATTTTCATCGATTTAACTTTATTATTTAACTTTGCTCTTCACCGGTAAAAGCGATGACGTTACATTTATTACGTATAACAACGTTAATTGTTCGTGATTCTAATCCTTTTTTAATACAAAAGTTCCGATTAATTTTTTAACGTAAGACCGAAATATCCGACCGAAATTACATAATTAATACTAAAGTGTGGGTAATCAATATCGCGCTCGTAAATTAGATTTTTAATGGCTGCCACAGTGATAGGGTTGTTCTACTTTTTCCGTGATAAAACGGACGGCCGCCTTTTGCCCGCTGGTGCACTGCTTTTTATGCACTCAATGCGGTTCGTCCCAATTTGAGAGATAAAGATGAGCCGCGCAGAAAATAATGATGTCATATATCCTGGAGTGGTATGTGTCTGGGAGGGGGTGTATTTGGCAGGCACACGAGTACGCTGCATTATATATGTATATCTGCGCTACGAGGTCATATTATGATACATTTGCGCTGGGAACGCAAGTTGGCATTGCAACGACAATAAAAAGCACTATTCCCGAATATCAGATAAGACTATTCTCTTATTCACGAAAGGCACAAGCAAAATATATAATCATAACTGCAGAATTAAGAAGATATAGCGTTCATATTTCAACGCCATTAAATGGCGTTGAAATGTTTAAAAATTTGTTCAGTTTGTAAGTGTAATTTGTAAACAGATTTTTGTTTTTGCATGTATAACAAAAAGACGATAATTAGAAAATAATAAGAATGAAAAATAATTATTTTCTGATAATTATCAAAGTTATTACTGCTCGATACTAATAACCCGTATATTCGTATCGTTTCCCATCAAGAGATAGCCGATGAAGCTGGCCGATGATTGCTGATGAATTAGTAGTATGCGATTTACCCTCGTACCGATTGACGCATCTCGAGCGTAGAGTTTTATCGAGCGACGCGATTTCCGCGCGCGGATACAAATGAAAATAGACGTGCGAGGGAAAAGGGGGAAAAAGGGGAGAAAGAGAGACACGACGACGGGGTTATTCTCACGGCGAAACATCGCACCGGCATCTGAATGCACCCGTAATCGAGCCGATTGCAATTCGGTCGGAATGAATGGAAAAAAAAAACCAACGAAGTCGCGTCGCCGTCGCCGAGCGGAATTAACCTGGCGCTATTGTCATCCGCGATCCGGTTACGCCGCGTGCACACTATAACGCCGTTATTAGGACACCGCAGTCGGGGAAATAGTCGACGTTTCGCGCTTCGGCGTTTATGCGAGTCCTCCTCCTGCTCCCCTCCTCGTCTCCGGACATCGAGAGATCGAGAGCAATTAAAAATGCACCAAAATAGATGAACCAATTCCCAATTGTCTAATTCGAAATAAATGGACTAATCTAGTCGTGTGCGCGATCTGAATCTAAATCGCGCGTGATTCCGTGGAAGCTGCGTCCGAGTTCATCAGAGAGACGTGACTGTTAAGTCTAATCGCGATTTTATCTTTAATTTTGGTAGATACATTTTCTAATTTGGAGGTGCACACACACACACGCATATACAACGGAATGTTTTTTGTGCAGCTTACAAATGTTTGCAACTTCGTATTGTAATTTTTTTTTCCATTCATGTCATATCCTTATTTTTCATCGTATTGAGAAAATTTTCATTTTTTATTACGTTTTTTTATTTAGAACAATGCATTCAAATTGAAATTTTTTTATCAACGTTAATACGCATTAAAAGGTTGTTAAAAAGTACGTTTCCAGAATTCTCTTGCTGATTAATCAGTGAAATAAAGTTGATCCGGTGAATGCAAATGGAACAAGGAACATTCGCGAGCGAGCGTAATAACTCTCTAAGATGTAATGCGGTTTGAGCGCAAAATTTACGACTGGTAAGACGCCCGTCTTCCATTACTCTTCGTCAATTAACTTAATTATCTAATCGTATAATGAATTTCCCCGATGAAGCTTCGTCAAACGACCCAGCCGGCGTAAGGCGTGGTTAGTAATCGTTCCTTTGGTATACGACGTATATACGAAATGGCTCTGGCAATCATGATTCCCGCAATTAAAGCTTTATCGCCGTTTAGTTTGTGATACCCGTGCCTTAAGCTCCTTTCGAAAATTGACTGCAACAATACGCGAGGGTGCGGAATTTGCTCGCGTACTCTTCATTAATAATTTAACGGAAGCTATTAGCTATTCATTATTTTATTAGTTTATGATATTAAACTTAGCACAAATCGAAGTATTAAAAAAAAATAAAAACAATAATTATTTAGAAATTATTTAACAAAAAAGTTATCTATGCGATTTCTTTCTTTACTTACGCTTATAATTATATTTTAACAGTATTAACATTGAATTGTGGATAAATAACCGCAGCAAATTTTAAATTTTACTGAATTAATTTTAAATTCGTAAAATTTATTTGAAATTTAAAAATAATGTCAAAAAGTAAAACAGTTATCCAAAATAATTATAAACAGTTGTTGAAAATATTAAAGGAGTGAGTAATACCATATACATTTTATATCTTGTCGTGGCATTCATTTATATTAAACACGATTAAGAAACATTTATTTCTCTTTCTTTTATTGCAAACATGGTACGTAGGAATTCTACAATACGCGTGGGAAGAATATCTTGCACGTAGATATACTCGTTCTTCCGTATTTCGCGATTTTTATTCTTTCCACGCTTAAAGCTTTCAGCTACAGCCGAGATCACCGTACCGCCGCGTTTCAACGGTAACGTATGACATACATTATGCAAAAGAGGTCACCTGTAATGTGATTCGCGAAAATCACATACGAGGTCACGCTCCATTTTGGTTACTTTCGGTCATGGCATTACGGCCCATATTCCCCGTTCGCTGCGCTTTGATGATTTTTAGCCCTTTCAGATTTCGGGCACTTTTAGCTTCATAAATCTGGCCTACTTCCTCCTAGCACGCGAAAAGTAATTTATCACTTTTTTTTTCGAAAAAGTTCTATAAATCTTGTATGCATACTACCTATTTCCTTAGGAAATAAAATAAATCTTCGTCTTCTTCAGATCGTTTTTAAAGAAATAAAGTATAACGACATTCTCTGCTTTGCGAATTCTTACTTCTAAATTCTACATTCTGAAATCTAATGTGCATGCATGTTTCTACTCACAGAAATTGACGTGGTCTTCCCAGAGAGACGCGGAATACCGATTGTAGTTGATGATGCGATAGAACCAGCAACGTTATCGATTACTCCGCGACCGATAAAATTTTCGGAATTGTTGGAGATATATCAATTCACGATTCATTCGTAAACGCGAGTTCGTCGTGTCTGTTATTTCTGTCACTGTGTAAATAGTTTTACCATCAACGTGGTGGTTCCAAATTTTACCACTTAATAAACCAACAAAATAACAACATTCCCTAAAAAATATTTTTTTTTAATAATATTTTCAAACGCTTTTAAGTGAATCAAATAAAAACATGGAATGATATCATGAATGATTCATTCATACTAACAATTCGCGTCCGCGTGAACGTAGAACATAATTTATTTTTTGGAATAAAACGAATAAACCACTGTAAAATTAATTCGCGCCTAATGTTAAATTGTTCGTTTAATTATTAAAATTTTAATGGCATGATAAAGAGTGGGTTAAATTTTATATCGCAGTAATTTATTTTCGCTACGTAAATAATAGTCGGCCAATATCACTCGCTATTAATCAAACTTGCTAACGCCAATAGCTGCCGGGCAGTTTCTGTAGTTTACAAGCTTACTTGTTGTTGGTCTTGATAAACAAAGTGGACTATGAAGATTGACGGAAAGCTTATAAATCTGCTGATGCTTCGGTGCAACAGGTAGCGTAAAGATGCAAGTCGAAGGAAATTGTTTAAACGTTCGACCGAGACACAATGCGATCTTTTTTTCCTCTCTTACTCTCTCTTTCTCTCCCCTTTTCTGCCCCCCCCCCTCTCTTTTCCCTTATCTTGAATTAACGTGCAACAGGTGCGCTAGTATGCGTCTCCGTCACGTAAGTCAGACAGAGTAAGTCATCTTGAAGTTTCTCACCGGCGTTCCTTGACGCATATTTGAAAGCTACCTGCTCGCATATATCTACCGGTAGCGCATAGATAGACACGTTATTTCCAGGTACACGGCGTATAATCAAAGAACACCGACTCAGACTCGCGAAGAGTTGACTATATTCTCAGTAAAAATGTCTCGGTAAACATATATATTCGGCGACGTGTGCAAGAGATATCTTCAGAATAGGCGAGCAAAGGTAAGCTCTATCGCGCGCCACATAAAAATGTGCATCCCGACATTTTTCTCAAATATTGACTCCGATGAACGTGACGGAGAACGATTTAGCTTGAACAAAACGAAAGGTAGGGTTTGAAAATTTCTCAAACGCGCTCTAAAACTGTCTTAAAAAGTTAAGAGCGCGAAATATTTTTACAGCATCGAGCCGAGCGTGGTTCGTCGCGAAATTACATGCGGCTGTCGCGGAAGAGCCCGAGAATCCCAAAGATTGGCGGTTGCGAGCAACAAGTTGCGAGGAGCGCCAATCCTATCTGCCAGTAACAAGTATAGGCGCGTAAAATTTTTCATTTGCCGAGTACCAACGTCTTTCGTCGTCCGCGCTCCTGATCTGTTCAAAACGCGATCGTCCTATCACGCGGTGCAACAGGTAGGCACTTAGTATCCGTCTACGATGTAGAATTAATTTTGCCGACGTGCCGCACACTTGTGTCTCCGTCGTCGCAGCAGCCCTGTATGGACTACATATTAACGATACTCGAGGACGATTCGCGATCTACGCAACGGCACAACGAGAATGTAATTGAGTTGAACTGTACTTTATGTAATATACAGCGATGCAAAAGAGAAAATTGAATCGCGCAGAATATTATAATTAAATACTCAGTTTTTTTTCTTCATTCTTTTACATGTGCCTCTTGACTTTCATTTATTAATATAATGACAAAGTTATTTTCGGTCTTTACAAATGTTCCTTTTATGGAAGAAAGATAAAATTTTTTTATCATGTCTTATAAAAACGCAATCTATCGATGAATATTTTTTTCAGTTGTATTCTTACATATTTTTCTTATATCTTTAAATTAATTTATATAATTTAAATCAGATAATTACATTGTCGTAACATATTTATTTTTAAAGACTTACATTATTATTATTTAAATGTTGCAACTCTCGGTTGAAATATTATTCTCAAACAAAAATTTAATATAATTTTTCCAAATATGCTAGGTAAAATTATGTAATATAAAAATCATATTTCTAATAATTTAAATTTGTTACTAAATTATTTACAAGTTTATCGATACAATAAAATTATTCGTTCATGAAATATTCATTAAGCAAAAAAGAATATCAAAATCTCTAGGAAAATTGCAAGATGGATCGAGCGAAAAGCCAGTTATAAATGGCATGATCGTAAGAAAAAAAAAGTATTATGGCCGATATGGTCTTCCCACAGGAAAGTAACGCGCAACAGGTAGCGACACGATGTAACTTACGACATGGATTTCTAATTAGCAGGTTCGCAGTCACCGGGAATCCATTCTCCTGGATTACTTTCGGATCTGCGCGAATCGGACGATAACTAGATGACAAAATGCGGCTCGTGAAGTTTTAATGCGAACGGAGGCGTGTTTGTGCATCGAAAATCCTGATGGCGCGATGTCGCCGTCGTCGTCGCGCTTGAAAAATCGATATTACGCGACCGCGCTTGTGTAACATAATATAATACACTATCGTCGACGTTATATGCATTTCTACATGCTATTTTATTTCCGCGAAATTGTGCGTATACGTTAGGTAAAGCGTTACGCAAACACAAATGCTAGGTGAAAACGTTTCGCTCAACGTTGTGCATTATTTTCAACCCGTTATGAATCCTGGCTTATTAAAAACGCAGAGTGCAACAGGTATATGTAATTTCTACACATGCTTGTAAATAAATTAACTACGCGAAAGAGATTTTAATGTACGTCCGTTACAGAAATAATTATCGTTTAGCCGGGAGGAGGGCGAAAAAAAAAGCGGGACCGTCGGGAGCTCGGTAAATATCGACCGCTCGCGCGTGACATGACCCAATTTGCAACAGATTGGCAGCATCCTCGATGCAACAAATAATAGACGGTACGCGCACCTGCGACAGCTGTGAAGTGTATTCATCCTGCGTAAAGCTTCGGCGTGTTCTGTACAACCCTCTAAAAATGACGTCCGAATTGCGCAATCCATTCGCGATGTCCGACCCTTTTAAAGTTGCGAAAACGATCGCTGACGAGAAAACGTCACTCGAAAAGTGAAAAAAAAAGGAAAAAAAATACGGCAAAAAAGAAACCGGTTCGTTTACGAGCGAGCACGTCGCACCGTTTCGGCGTTACGCGAGATAAGACTGTTCGTCAAGGTTCGTGGTGGTCGAGAGAAATAGAGATGACCGAGGGTGCAATGGAAAAAAAGATACGGGAAAAGCGCGGTCGCCGCAGGAGCAGCTCCTGATCGTAGGTCGTAGGTCTGTCTCTGTCTCGGTAAGCACTGAAGCGCTGTTCGATACCAGGAATGGTTATATTATCTTCCTACCACCCCCGCGCAGCTCCGCGTATCCTCGTACCCATTACAAGATGGCCGTTCGTGTTTGCAAAATGGCGCCTGCGCCACGCGAGTAATTCGTCCACCCTGCCTCCCTTCGCCGCGTTACCTTCCCACGGTCGCTTTCATCCCTCTCGAGCCTCAACGTCTCTCTACCCCGCCAAGGTAGGAGAGAACCTGCTCGTCTCTTCACCCTCTTGCTTCATCCCGTTCCAAGATTTTTCTCCCTCCGCCGCGGCTCGCACGACCATCTTCGTCTCGTCCACCACTCCTCCTCCCGCCCCTTCGTTAGATCATCCCGATCTCCCATTCCTTTCGCTCGACCACTCAGACCGCTTTCAGAACAAGTGCTATCCACACCTTCCTCGTTTCCCCTTTCCTCGAGGGTTACGTCTATGATTATTTTGCGGCCTGCTATCAACCGCGAGAGATGGGGGAGAGGGCTATTGGTTGTCGCTTCGATCCAGCATTTATGGACGTTCTATCCATCTATTAGATCTGGATCCCACACCTTTGTTATATTAAGTCAGACAAAAAGTTCTGCTGTTTTTCGTAATAAAAAGTAAGATGATCAAAGTGCAGTCTTTCCATAAAATTCTTTTCTTTCCATACGACTTGAAGTATTTTCACGCGAAATTATAGTTTCCAGAGTAGACACGATAAAAAAATATTAAGCACTGTATACATCGATCTAGTGTTTGAAAAATAAATTCGTTAAAGACAGTTACGATCTCCCGTAAACATTTTATAGGTACAAATGCGTTCTACATTCCGACATATCTAGCTTGATTGTACGTAAGGAACAAACTTTTAAAATTTAACACAATCGTAGCGAGGTAAAATCCGAGTCCGGTATTAGTATTTTAAATAAAGAGAACGGGGACTGTTTGTATTAACATTACTCTTAGTCCAGATAGCGGCGAAGAAAATTGCCACATTAATAAGTGGAATATTCCACGCAGATAAACTGACCTATATCTCCATGGCAGAGAGTATTCCGTGCAGGCTAACACCACCTATTCCGCCATAGCGATATGAACGCATTGTCATTCATAGCTGGGCGATGCAAATGTTTAATGCTATTGCCATTATAAAATGCTCGGGCGTGGAATGTGTATGTTATCTAACAGCGACAAATAAATTTTATAATAATATTACAAGCAATCTCATATTTCGACGCGGGCCACTGTTACGTTGAATCGGTAGAAAAGGCACAACTTTAGATTTAAATTTGAGAAAGCGATCTTTTTTTAACAAATCTGTTGGCTGTAAATGGAAGCACGAGATAAATTAGGACTATTTATCATGGAGAGATCAGATCACGTTATTCGGTTTGAATCGTGCACGCGCGAGAGTTATTAATCAAATTAGGATAAAAGAATTCATTGCGGTTCGTCGAAACCGAGAGCTGAAGACTAAGAAAGAACTTTATCGATCTCTACTCTGTCCGCACTAACGACGCGATTATACTTCTACTCGCGAATGCATTCGTGCGCGTGCGTCCGTGTATGCGAATGTGCGCATTTGTATGCAGATAAACCGCAGGAGTACTCTATGGACAAGAGGATTTGTCAAGGGTGCAAACCTGCGTGCGTATGCGCTTCGATAGTTTGTCGTGGCGGGTGCTCGTGACGTTATGATTAACGTCGTTGAATTTCGCGCAAGTTTTATGCATCGCGCGAGTGTCAGCGCTCGCAATATATCTTGCGACTAGTCGCAAGGATTCGAGAGCTTCGGCTATACCAACTAAATAAGACCAGAAGCTACGACGACGTGGCACAGTGTCTTGTCCTTCTCCCCGCAATTTCATCCCACGCAAACAACTTCTTTAATCTTGTTTGTTGATAGCGATAACAGAGGAGACACGGCAAGAATAAAATTTTCCAAATACGCTCGCGAGTTGTAAAATAAGTAAAAACTTGAAATATGTTAATTCGTTGACAGTCAACGTCACATTTTTGAGATGCAAGTTTTTAAGTGAGTCATAGGGGCATTTTGTTCTCCGTTATAATTTTTTTCTAATGTCACATGCATATTTTGATGCATCTATATTAATTGTATTACTGTAATTATCACGCTTCACATTACAGTCGCTAATTTACGATTAATGGAACGTAAAACATAATTTATTCGATCCCATTCACCATCACTCATCCTATGTCACATAATTTATTTTCGCGATAAATCAATAGAGCATTTCATCGTTAACCGTATCGCATAATCAATTTGCATTTATTCATTATTGTCTCGTATATGAGCAAATTCTTCTTAATTATTATCCAACGCAAAATCGATGCGCGTGTCTTGTTTGTACGACCAATATAAACTTGAATAGAATTTAAAAATAAACGTAAATTTGTGAATAAGAAAAAAATATATACAATAGATACTTGTGTTAAATAAAAATCGTGCTACCGAAACGTAGTATCACGCTAATCTGGCTACCACCTGATGATCACGTGATAATCTCCAACGGTTATCAGTCTAAAACTGCAGTCGAGCTACTCTATACTCGCGTTGTCGTTTCTTTCCTTTTTCTTTCGCGAGCCATTACACTCGGCGGATATCCACTCGGAGAGGATCTCGGCGAAGAGATCTTTCCGGAACACAATTAAAGCCCGGAAGCGCGAGAGATCCATCCCCTACAAGACGTAGCTGTAACGCGGAGCGAGAGAGGTGGTGGTTGCCGATAGTGCGCCGCATAAGGGAGAAGGTGGAGGGAGGGGGTGAGAAAAGGGGGAGTAATGGTACAACGCCAGGGGTGGCTGACCCGAGTTTTCTCGACCCCTTAAATTTCGGCTGATACCACTTGTTGGCGGTCCAACGCGAAGAGCAACAGATGACACTACGTTTTCATTCGCCGGGAAACCGGATGAGAGTATGTTCTATCCGCTTATCTGTGTCTCTCGCCACTGAACCGCCGGCGATTCAGCCGCGCGGATATATATTGGGAAAAAATCCAAACGAATCGTCGGTCGACCGCCGCGCCGGCCGGTGCGATCAAATAGGTAAATAGGTATCAACCAGATATACAATAAAGCAGCGTACAAATAAAATAAAGCCAATACTTTTGCTTTTATTTGTCCGTTTCAGCCGTACCAGCTTATCTCTGCGGACGCTTAAACGTCCCAATTTATTTCGGAGGGCTAATTAAAGGACTCTCTCGCCGCGAGTCATAGAGCTTAGCAGAGTGACTGTTCATACCTTCTGAATATTCAAAACCCGACGAATATTCAAGTTCCCGACATCAGTAATTATTATGACGTTACTGTTAAAATACAATAAAGTGAATTAAATATCCTACAAATTACTGTAATGTCTCATAATTTCAATTATATTTTGCGTGTTTTACTAGATTACAAAAATCATAAAAATCTTTTAGCTCAATGCAAAATGAACAAAGAAAGCGCATTTTAAAATGTTAAAAAGCTTCATAGTGGAAAACGAAAATGGATTCGTGATATGAATGATTAATCTAATGAAATAAAAATTCGTTTCCTCGTCTGATCTATAACGAATCCTGTTACATAAATGATTTGAAGACACATTTTAGATATAAGCTTTCAAAATATAGAATATTTCATTGAAAAATTTGAAATAATTACCACACGCTAATTTTATATGAGCTCTATAAATATATTTCAAATATTGTACAAACGTTTAAATTATTAATTTTCTCTCTTCAATCAGTTTATTAAGATTCATAACGTGTAAAATTTACTAAAGATAGGTTAACTCTAAGTAACACTGTGCCCATTATATAATACAATAATAGCGGAAACAATTACTGAATAATTGAATTAGGATAATTTTACCACGAAGGTACCATTCTTGTGAAGATTGAGCTAATGGATGTATTGAATGTCACATACATAACGCGCAATCTCCAATTCGACTCCCCACCAAACTAATTATTATGATCGTTATTATCGCATCGAAACAATTCATTGATGTGTATTATGATTATCCGCCTCGTTAGCACTGAATTAATAATCGAGTGGCAACCCGTCCGGCGCAGATTACACGTAGTTCAATGTGAGATAAGCAAACAATACAAATCTTGCGCGATCGTTGCAAGATATTACCTATCTTTCGCAGCCCGGTACGAAATCATCGTATTTTGTAACGATAGATACCACAATGCGATCTTTTATTATAATATTGTCTCCATTTGCTAAACGCGGAGAAAACATTATTATGTTTTCATGACAATATTATAATAAAAGCATGTATACAGCATTATGCTTGTTTATCATTTGTTAATAATTAAAAAACTTCCTTAATCTAGTTAAAGAAAAAATTAATTATAACTTTATTAAAAAAAAATAATAATAAAAAAATAAAAAACTTCCAATAGTGCTGCTCTGTTTATTGGAAAAAGTAATTTATAATTTAGATAATTTAAAATCGAATTTAAAAAAAACACATACAGAGTTACAAAGAAAAATGTTACTCGTAAAGAAGACAGAGAAAGCTCGTATCAGATTATTAAAATCATTTTTTTCGTTTAAATATTATTAACGTCTATTATCACATAAAGCAAACACTCAGTTCACATTTAAGTTTTTTAATTGCACAGACGTAGCGTAAAAGTTAACTCTGAAATTTTCTGACTTTTAATTACAACCTTCTAGAGTACATTTGTGTAGCTGTTCTCACAATTTGGTTTAATACAGTTTTTGTTAAGGACTTTGAAATGTTAACGTGTGAAAAGCGCGGCGTTCATGGCGAAAACAAATATGTACGCGTACATATTTGTAAGAATAATTTTACTGCATCTGAAAATTTAGCTAGGTCAGAAAATAAAATTTAAATTTCAAAATTAAATATTTTTATATTTGATCATAAAAATAATTACCTAAGATGCCGAGTACGATAATGTTGCTGCAAATAATTTTGACTTTCTAATGACCAAGTTAAACATCGGATACAATTTTTTTAATAGTTCAACATAATTACTTTTAGATCTGTATTTCTATAGTCTACCGTCTACAGTCGACGCGGCTCACGCTGTTGTTTAACCTTATTAATTTATTGCGACAGATCAACGAACCGGTCAATGTCTCATTCTTTTGCTTTTACAAGACTGTGGGTCATCTCGATCAACTTCGATTAACTCTATCAGCAATGTTGCCAACAGCTCATATTCATTAAATAATAAAAAATTAATTCCATACATGTTAAAATTATAAAATATATATATATCGAATGTAGTGATCAATCAAATGTAGATTATAAAGAGAAAAGAAGAGAATTTTGCGTCTTATTTTAATATAATAAACTGTTTCACTTTCCATCTTGACAACTTTGCCGATCGTCGATTAAAGTTCGAAGTTGATCGAAGTATTGACCCTGTACTGACGCAATACAAACTGTTTACTATTTTTATTTCTTTTATTAATTTCTTTTTTTCCTATCAATGATCGTCTTCTTATGAGAAAGCTATGTAACAATTACGTCGCACTAATACAGTGACACACATGTACTCTCTAAATCTCGTAGAATAAAAAATTACTGAAACAATTGCACAGGCTCAATTTTCGCTCTATAAGATACTCACACGAGAACACTAACGTTCGTTTGTCAAACGTCGGACAATGAAGAATAATTATGGCATTGTCATGCGTAATATTGTAAGAGCTAAGTTATATAAGTAACGTTATATATATATACATAAATTCAAGTGAGGCAATGGGGTTTATAGATATGCCAAATTAGATCAATATTGAACGTATTATGATGTAGTGAATAGGACCAGAGCTATTACAACCGTACGATGTTCAGCTCCTAGATCGCCCGTATACGGGAGATGCGCATACACGAACATCCGTTAGATTGTATGTCCGCTAGACTCAATAGAATATCACAGAGAGATGATGATACACTATACCTATGCAAACGGATATTAGATTGGACCAAAATTGGAAACCCATAACAGATTCTATCGGATCACGTTACCTTATTGTAAATACTTATCCGAAAATAGCTTATTGAAGCAGCGACAATCTTAAAAGCAATGGCCATTTAGGAAATGTTATAGGCGTGTAAAATTTCGACTAGATCTTCCATGACACTAACAGATCAAAATTAACCGTGATACAGTTAATAAACATTTATAAAAAATTTATGAAAATTATTTTGACTTTAATTTCAGTTAAGTCATTAAATTGGATGAAATTCTCTCTCTTTCTCTCTTGCTACAGTTATCAATTGAAAGAAACTTACAAAGACCTCAAAGAACCGTGCGAGTAGTGCAAGTAGTCCCTTACACTACAAGAGACATCGCGCCGCTTTGAATAATTATTTTTAAATGAAGTACACCGCGAGCTATATATGCAAGGAGGCCGCGCGAGGGAAAGGGCAAGGGGAGCGAAGGGTGCTAAAGAGAGGATCGAAAGCTGGAAGTAGGTCAGTAACGCTCGACGTGTGTGACTGCCTGCCTGTTGGGCTTTTCCCTCTACGGTGTCTACTCCTGCGGACGTGCTCGTCCTTGATCCCGTCGCGTACCCTGCGAGAATGGGGGCGAGAATAACGTCCATCTGTCCGTCCGTTTGTACGTGAGACCCGCGTATGTGCGGGTGACATGCGTGCATCGTCAATCACTGACGTTCCATGACCTCCGCGTGGAACATCAGCCCTACACTGCACACTCTGTATTCCTATCCCTGTCGCCTTACCGAGTAGTGCGGTTTCTCCTCTCTCTATACCGATGCGCTACTCTCTACATGCGCGCGCGTATGTACGTGCGGTACATCTCTTGGTGCCGTCGCACGACATGCACCAGGCGATGTCGGTGTGAGAGAGCGTCTGCCCCGGCGCTGCTGCAATCAATACCAACTGATGCATTTGTGCCCGTGGCTTTCGTGCCCGGCCGTTCGCACGCAGTACCCGCGCCGATCACCAATCCTATTTCCCGATATTTCTTCCGTAATAACTCGCTATCGTCTGAATTTAGACAATTCGATAAATTTCTCCTTGCAAAACAACCAGAAATATACTTGGAAATCAATGTAATTTTAACGAATTTCAATCAGGGTCAAAATCATTAGCTCGAGGACCGACCTACTTCAAGAACGCCAGAATAGATATTAAGAAAATAGAAAATTTACGATCAATGGATTAATTGATACGACCTCAAAATTATCGAGAGAGTATCGTTAAAAATTATCGTCTATAATTGCCAAAAATATCAAACCTTATCGGTTGGATGAATAAATAAACATCGGCATTCAAAAATGTAAAGCTTTTATAAATTATTATCTCCTATGTAGAAATAGTTCGCTCGTTGCATAACGAATGAAAGTTGAAGAGTTAATGTCATACTGGAAACACAATTGTGTTCAAACGACGTCAACTTGAAACGGATTATCAACGAGAAAAACTTGTAAGTTTAACGAGAGAAGTAAAAATGTAGGAAACTTTCTTGGCACTAACTCAATCTTATATGTTTCAGCAAGCGTACGTGCGCAATGCCACGCGATCGCTACGCTTATGTCGCTGCGTTACGACGACATCGACACGCTATCGACGGTTTCATGTAAGTTTTTCTTTTTTTTCTATCAATATAAAAGAATCCATTGTCTCTCCCCGTGCGTGCGATATTTACAGGGCACCCCGGGGGCCGCTTCCTGACCCGGAAGGAGGACCGAAGGGAGAGAGCCGATAATGTCAATGCGGCTTTTCCTCGCGTGTTTTGAACGGGCCACACGCTGTGCGCTGAGTGCCTCTAAATGCAACCTATTTACTCGCCGCACCGCCTACAGGATGTCTCGGGGAGAAATGACTACCACTTTAACAAGGGCTAATGTGTACGTTTCCAAAAGATTGTACCTTTCCGCTGTTGTAGCTATTGTTGCGCCGAGACGCCCTAGCGTGTGCCTCAGTTCTAACAATTTCTAACATTTTTTATGGTAATATTATCGACGAATGTAGTGATCATCGAGTTGCCATGTGTGTTAAGGAATTGTTGATTTTTAAATATACAGAGAAAGAGAAAGAGAGAGAGAAAGCAAAAAAAGTCAAATATTAAAAAAGTAAACAAGTAAGAATAACTTTTAGCAAAAGTTATCGATTCAAACTTTATGTCTACATTATATTAAATGTAATTCAATTTTTTATTTTATCATCTGCGCTTTTGCTCGTTTCTTGACTTATTAAATCTTGTAACGCGATATGTCTTTATAAGCGCGTTCTAAAAATATGGGCCTATATTTTTACTTAATATAAGCAATATTTAATAATAAAAATATAAACTAAATGAGAAATGGATAAGACAAAAATTTAATAAATTGTATCTAGTTTTGTATTAACAATACTTAAAAAAATCAGGTATAATTGATCCTGTTAATGTTTGATCAGTTTATGTAGCAGCTAATGTAATCGTGCATTTTGTATTCAATTTTTGTATTTTCACAAAAGAATGTTTATTGTAAAAATATATGCTAATTAATTTTAATTTTAAATTTATTGCTTCTGAAGAGAGTTTTCAAAATTTATTTGTTTATTTAGTGCCTTCGAAAATAAATTGAAAAATAAAGAATGACGCGCGCTCCGTCGCTAATAATGTCTGTTGAAATTAATGCGCGATGGTAGTACTGTTTCCGATACATTAATTATCGCAATATTTATAAGGCTGGTAGTTACGTACGCCTATCGCTATTCCCGCGAGTGCCATTGTTTCTGTGTCGCTGCACCGAATAATCCATAAATTCACTTGATCGTAAAAATGATAAACGAAATCTCTCAGGCACATCGAGAAAAAGGCTCGTCAAGCTGAATAAAGACGTTTTTTAATAACATTATTTCAGAAAAAGTCAATTATACAGACACATTACTGTAATTTGACTCTAATCAGATTAAAACAGATGCTTTATTCAAAGGAAACATTTTTTTTAAACAGAAAGAGAGAGAGAGAGAGAAAGTTTTCAGCAATAGCATTTAATAACTTCGACTCGCCGGTTAATATCACATGTTAATATCTAATACTATAATTTTCTATACGAAAGAACGTACTATCGGCAAGTTTCTTATAAGTATGAACTCGTTAAACCTCGTTGATTCGAAATATGTAGGAGAGAAGCCGATCAATTACAGTATATTCAGAAAACGAAGCCTTGTAGGTACTCTATAATCTTCCCAGGATTATCAACGACCTCTCTGATAGACCTATACAGTATCTAAGATCATCAAAGATAAAGTGTAGAATGTAGCGTAAATTGCCGTCGAAGCCCGAGTATCTTTCGTAAGCTATGGGTAAATAGCACATTGCCATGGTTATTGAAATGAAAAGTCTTTCGCGACTGCTTCGTGGCTGCTGAATCGGGACGACGGCGACGACGACGACGACGACGACGACGACGAAGAAATGAGACAGGGTGAAAACAGGGCAGCAAGCGGAGAAAGAAAGAAGAAACCAGGGGAAAAAATGTGATGAAGAGAAGAGGTCAGAAAATTACAGGCGAGGGTGCATACTATCGTTCGGCCGAGTTCACCAGCGACGCTATTTCTTTTCCTTTCTATTGCCCCGGCTTCTTCCCCGCTCCCTATTCCTCTCCGGGCGTCCTGCTCGTATAATCCGCAAATTACTAACCTAACCCCCGAGCGCCTTAAAGATCAAGCCTTGTTCGAGGTAGATTCAAAGGAGGTAATACCCGCCCAGAACTTGGCAAGAATCCGCCGCAAAAAAGCCGCGAAAGAACGATGAAATACTCTCCTCTGCTAGGGAGAGTCTGCGTCTTCTTCTTTCTTACCGATGCTAGCTGTCTGCCTTTGGCTAGTCGTGTTTCTTATACGTAGTAGCGTCGTGCGCTGACATTTGAAATACTCTCTCGCTTACCAGATCGCGTCCTCGCGTTTGATACGTGGAACAAATTTACGACGTTTTTTCGATCAAGCCCGAAAATCGCGAGAGTTAGTGCAAAAAAGAACGAGATATGTTCGGGCCATTCCCGGCGACGTTAATGTCCCGCCAAGTGGCTGAAAGTGTCAACCGTACTGCGAAATCTCGGCTCAAAGAAAGAGAGCAAAGTGAATCTTATTTTCTTTAATTCTTCCGTGTATAAATACATTTAGCGCATTTCGCGGTTCAAGTGATGTGCCTATAAAACGAGTATTAAGAAAATCTATTTACAGCTTAAAAATATAACTTTAAGAATATAACTTGAATGAAAATCCAATAATCTATTTTATTATTCAAATGACCTGAATATTATCCGATAAGTCTGATTAAGTGTGCACCTACGATTTAAATGATTGCTGCGGTAAATGGTGCTCCAGCATTTGCTTATTGCACGTTATTTTTACTTTTCAACATGTAACTTCGATAATTTTCTTTAATTAAGCCAAATATTGGTTTAATTAAGTAAATTCCAATATGAAAACTGTATTTTTTCACATTTCTGATTCTATATAACGCATACTACTTTTAGAATTGTTGCCATAAGATCTTTAGAACATACGATATCGCAAGTGATATTTAGAATTTCTATTTCTCTTCCTTTCTTATCATTTTCTCGCGAATTTATAGATGAGTAAACATTATCTATTTCGCTGAAGTTAATTTTCTTATGGAATACATATCAAATTATAAATGTAATTATTTATGTCAAAATATATTTCAATTTAATAATATAATATATTGAATTTTTTCTCGTTTTTAAAGAATTCCAAAGTTTATGATTTTAAAAAGAATTGTGACAATTAATTTGTTTCAATGCGAGTCAGTGGCCGTAACCCTTCACGAACTAGTGTACGTGGCGACACAATGCATGATTTAAAATATTTTTGGGGCCCAAAACTCGCGACAGTGTCACAGCATCTCCCTATCATGTGGATTTTTTATTCATAATAATTATTTATAATTATTAGAAGTGCATTAGCTGTCACAACTCTTGACGAGCTTGTGTGTGGGGACGTAATTCGTCATTTAAAACTTTTGTACAGTCCAAAACTCGTGCCAGAACTGTAGCATCTCACTATTGTACATTTCTTATAATAATTACTTATAATTATTGGATTTTAATTGTCAAAACTATTCACTAAACCTATCTATACTTCAAAACTCCACGGATTTTTACTCTCCCACCGTTAAAGATTCAAGATTCGGTAAGATGCTATTTGACATTATCGGAAGTTAGCATCTCATTTCTTAAAACCGCGATTTTTATAGTAAATTTGATAAAACTGTTGTTAAAACTTATCAAGAACTGTGCAACTATGCTGGATGCTAATTAATACGCAGTTTAATCGTGAAATGCTCACACTTGAGATGCTAACTTCACACACTCTGAATAGAGAATAACGATAACGGGCTCTTGAATGTCGCTCCGTTTAGTACAGGTTGTAGCTTCAAATCCATCGCTATTCCTCGCCTATGTGCTCTCCCAAAAGCATCCAATAAAGGTGAGCTTCACGACTGATCGTTAATTTAATAAACGATGGAAACACGCTATTAAACTCGCAAGCACACGTGTGCGGGAGATAAAGTATCGGCAAAGAACTACAATCGACAGACAACACTGCCTGTCGCCGCGTCGTTTACGATAATGAGCGTCCGATGCTTGTTTGGTATCAATAATGCCATTGCTGACGTATACACCGATTTGTAGGCGTTATCGTTTCGCGTATAATCGTATCATAATTGTATATCTCTACAACCGGTGCGCACAATTATTTAAGACGCTGCAAGTAGCGGTTTTGACAAAATTCCTAGCCGCGAAATTTTTGCAGACATTTCGCGTTGTATACGTACATAATAATCCGAAAGTAATCGAAAACAGAGAAGAGATCGCGATGTAACGACGACATAACGAAAATTATGTTGTTTATCCGTATATCGCATTACATAATCGAACACTTCATCAATCGAACTTTCCTCACGCGATGGTATTACGCTGCTTTCCTGAACGTGTTTTTAATCCAAACTTTTGTATCGGTTTCGAGATGCAAGAAAAAGAGAGGAAAAGAGAGACTACGAGAGAAGAGAAGGGGGTGCATTTATGTGATCGTTCGATAAAGGGCGTTCGCGTTCGTCGAATCTCTCTCCTCGCTGCCAATATAACCGATTTTAGTGCCTCGTGAAACCAAGATCCTTTTCATTAAAGCTTTTACTGCTGACTAAATACGGTGAACTGCGGCGAAGGGTCGGGTAAAGCGGGACAGAATATACGAATGAGAACGGGTGGGAGGAAGTTCTAATCCCCCGAATGTTAACTTGGATTACGTGCAAACCGACCGATCTTCTCTCTTTACCACAGGCGGCTAATAAAGACCGGAGTAGTGTGCATAGTAACCTATTCAATTGAAAGCACAGATACACCGGGTGATCGAGCAAACGTCCGCAAACGTGACGAGACGAGATTCAATCGATACCGGATATTTCTATCGGATTGAAAATTAAATAACTCATAAGGTATGTTAAAGTATCCTTAAAATTACAGCGAAATATCTGCCGGTCCGAGAAAAATTGAGATTGTCGAAGAAAATAAAAAGATCGATTGCGCAAAAATAAAAATCTCGACGATGCAACTTAAAAGATAGATAAATAAATAAATGTTACAAGTGTTTCGAAAAACTGTAGCCTGTTGCATAGAAATTTAAGCGCGAAATGTTTTTCATGATTTATGCTCGTTTGCTTATTTTTCAGTTACTTTTGTACATTTCACCTATTTGCCACCGCGAGTTAAAAAAAAATAAATGAAAAAAAGAAACTTGATAATTTTTCACGCTTGAGCACATAGCGATCCCATTATGTTACGTAATGGAACGAACAAAATCCTATGCATCCTGATGGTTCGCGTTTATTCATTTATTAAGTTCGTTACTTAGTTATCTCGGAGAATGCACGCGATGGTACGCGTCAACTGAACGCCAAGTTACTTTATTTCGTATCATTGGCTCGCTGTTTAAAGAAGCATCGTTTGCGCGTCAGTGTGTGCTTTAAAAGACGAGGTCGTCGGTGCAGAACGTCGAGAAGAGACTATACGCGTCCAGACGGCGACGTCGTCGACGGCGCCAAGCGCCGTGCTAACTAGCACCCCTAGCACACACACATACACATGCCCACGCCCTTTATTAAACGTCGCCGCCCCCGTCCCCGTCGGCACCCCCACGCGTCCTCCTTCATAAAATTGAACGCGACGTGTACACCTATACGCGCCGACGACGACGACGTACATACACACGTGCTGAAAGAAAACGGACGGGTGGGCTCGGCAAAAATCAGAGCGAGAAAGCGAAGAGACTCGCGCGACGGTCATTAAGCTCGAAGGTTTTCATTCCGATAGAACGACCTGTCGATTTGCACGAATTAAAGTGTACTGTTCACACGCGATGTTTTTTACCGAAGTAATCATTCGGTTCTTTTGAGAGAAAATTTTTTTCAAGCACACCAAGATTCCTAAGCTTTTCATAATTAAGTTTTTTTTTTTCAATATAAGTACATCAAAGTATGTAATACAAGAATATTAATTTACAGATACATAGTTCTAAAATTAGAGTATGGATCTGTACCGATTTTTTAAATTTTTCTTTATGTTGCATATAAAAATATATAAAATGTAAAACATACACAATTAAAAAATTGTGTTAAATTTAACGGTCCAAATTTTTGTGTTAATTTAACACGAGATGAATATGTTAGAAAATAACGTAAATATTGTGTAAAGAATTAACACAAAAAATGTAACACTTCAACATAATTTGATAACAGAGTGTAGAAATATATTTCTTCGTAAAATTAATTTATATGTTAACGCATATTTTATTCATTTATTTTGGATTTTATGTTTTACAACTACATTATTTTTATGTTATTTGTTTATTTGTACTCATAAATTGTTATTCTAACGCTAAAAAATGTTAAATATTAATTTGACACAAAATGTTCAAACAACATAATCACGTTATATTAAATTAACACTTGGATATGTTAAAAATGCAACTATTTTAACAAGGATCGATTTTAACATAAATACAAAATGTTTTCAAATGTGCATGTATTGTTTTATATATATTTAAATGTATATCATTTTTTGTAATAAGATATAGAAAATAATGTATGTATAAATTCTAATATAAATTAAAAAGATTGCACATACTCTTTCACAATATCTTATTACAAAAAATAATAAAAATATATAAAACTGTATAAACATATAGAATATTTTTCTTATAAAGAGAGAAAGGCAAAGTCCCAAAAATGCATAGTGTCTTAATTATTAATTTTTTCATACTCTTTGGTTAATCATATATGTATCTCTGTGATTTAATTTAAAATATTTTTGTGTCGTTTTCCATCACGTATTTTTCGAAAACAAATTTTTTTTACATTGCACGTCGATTAAAATTAGAAGCCGAGAATAAAGATTCATTGATTTACACATTAGAGTATCCTTTTTATTTTAAACAAAAATTATCATGATTCCTAGTAACAATGACGAACGATTGCTTATCTCCAGTCGCTATTATTCCATTACTTGTAACCAGAGTCGAGCACTTGTGACCCTTCTCGAATGACTAACGATCTGATGAGATGGAGAATGATTGATCGGATTCGCATACACACACTCTTGACTATTAATTAACTTTCCTAATACGATGACGGAAACGGTACATAAGTTTGTCGCGCAATTTACTAATGAAATGATATTCAATACCACTGAAATTTGGACATACGGAAATATACATAGGAACATAAAAGAGAGAGACGATATAATCGTAATTCGAATGTACAGAAATAGAATGTTAATGAGAATAATGAAAGATAATATTGACCGTAAAATTTGGATCGACTAATTGTAGAGGTACGTAACATTCAAGTCAACATCAAAGTCAAATGATTCTGGCAAATTAAACTTCGGGGGATAAACTTGTAATGAAACCTTCCATCCATCCATTACAGGTAAAGTTAACCGACGGGCACAATAGCTCGCTACTGAATAGATCGCGATGTTAAATTACTTGTGACTATTATTAACACGCGCGAGAGAGAAAATGCCATAAACAACGGCGTAAAATATGCACATTTAAAAGTGCACATACGCGCCCACGTGGTCATACATATTCATTAAGTAAATACATTGCAAATGACTGTTACAATTAACGGGTTGACTGCAAATCTTGATAATTTATCGAGGAGTATCGAGGGGAAAAAAAAAAAAGAAAAAACATCGACTGTTGCATCTTTAATGACTCTCCCGTGACGCAGGGTGTGCTTGCTTTATTGTGTGCTTAAAACAACAACTTTTTAAAGCCCGCTGCGGCCTCTAAGATGAAGATTGCGCGTACTAAATATCGACCCTTCGCGACGGTTCGTTAAGCGCCTTCACCCTCGGCTTTCTAAATTTAGTCGACTCGTTCGATGCCATTCTTTTTACTTACCCCCGAGCTGGTCCGGCCTAATCGCGTTAATTTTGTAGCCGCTGGTTCCTTTGACACAATCCGTGCGGGGCCCGCTGCACCGTTCCCTTTGATTCCCGCGTCGCGCCGCTAGTGATTAACCTGGGAAAAGGAGAGGAAGGTGTGTGAATAAACTCCCGCGCTTCATGCAGTATTATTCCTGTTGTTTGTCGCGGCCACGTAAATTCTTTGATGCTGGTAACAAAATTGATTTCTCTTCCTTTATGGAAAGACTAAGGAAAGGGCGCTGCAGTTAATTATATTGCAGGTAATTACCTCGAAGTAAAGCTTCTAATAAGGTTTACGCACGGTCTCTCACATCCATATATTCGTCGTAATGGACAATTGCAAATTTTCGATGAAATCTTTGTGTTGAGAAAATATTTCTTATTCTTCGTCAATTTCACAAGAAATAATATTTAAACTTTAAGACGGATAGAGTGGCCACAGCATCTCAGGCAACGAGGAAATGGAGGATTAGAAAATCTTGTTCTGAAAAAGAAAAATAGAAAATATTATTACAAAGTATCGCTACAAGTCTTAAAGTTCTTTTTTTTTTTCTTATGAGATAGAGTAGTATAAAATTTACATTGGTTAAACTCTTGGAAATGTAAATTTAAATGTAACATAATATACCGATGAAAAAGAGGTGTCCTGCACACGGGCGAGTAAAGCAAGGTCAAAGGTTAATAAAGTACTACGTTACCCTGATAATTGCCATCATTTACCTCGACTTCCCGCAGCAGTCGCTCGACAATTCGCTTGTTCCGTTTGCACTTCACTTTCCTCGCAACGCGACGAATACACAGTACCGAACCACAAGAGTGATTCTAGTTGAGAAAAGACTAAAGAGACGCGGAAATGCAAGCTTGATGCGAGAGTGCGAGATCAAATGACTGCCGCCGCATCGCGTTGCTTTGCGATTAACCTATAAATCGCGAGCGGCGTAATTGTGATGGATTATGATAGCGCGCGTTAGTCCGACGCAAATGACTATGACTATTACGCGATATTTCGTGTACGCACGTGTACCGTTGATACGTATATTTTTCTGTGCGACTCGGTTCGATTGTTCGACGAGAAACTTGCGCGAAAATCACTCTTCGGCTAACCACGACCAGCGGCGCGACGATTGTTGTTATCATTATTGCCAACTACGCAAATCGCGGTAAAGCGGATTAAGGTTCTCGGGTGTTGATGCGACATGATCCTTCACCGTGATCATTCAATGTCTCCTGCATTCCTGACAATCCTGACATATATTTTTCCGCACGACTCCGGTTTTTCTCGGCAAACGTGACGCGATCCACGCAATCTCACTTCGGCTTCGAGCGGAGGATATAGCGCGAAATCGACGTGGCTGCGGTACCCCCCCAAAGGGTTAGTTGCAGGATAATCGCGGCGAACTGTGATCCTCGCGATTGGTCTTGCCCCCACCCCCCCCCGCCTCCTCCCTGCAACTGACGTGATTCACAACGATCGTGCGATACTCTACGTGGCATTCGCGACGCGTGTTTGCGCGTACAGTTCACTCTTTTCCGACGAAAGACACGAAAAACGCGGAGTAGTCCCATCGATTTCGAACTCGTCAAGGCGCGAAAACAACATGGCCGCCATCCCCACCACCCGTGATACTCGTATCGATTATGGATTAGAGATCGATCTGTCTCCTGTCGCTGCGATTAATTATTCCCCGTATTCTGGTGGAAAAACGCACAAATTTAAAAAAATGTTACAAAAATCTACAAGAAAATTTTAGTATTAAAACACTTCTCTCAACTATAAAACATTTTTATAGTTGAATACATATTTCTACTTCAAAATAAATAATTTCTATAAATTCATATTTTTATCAGAAGTTTGTATATTTATTCATAGAAATTATTTCTAACTAGGGTAAGCTAGAATGTTGCATCTAGACAGCATACAATATTTAGAAAAGATTTATAAACTGTTTACAATAATTACTTAAATAATTATTGTATAAATATTTACGATATTTCACATTTTTCTGATCTCAGTTCATAAAGCTTTAACTTAAGTATTACATGGAAATATTTATAAAACACGTATAAAATAATAATATAAATATTGATTTTTTAATTTATCATAAAAAAATATTAGAAAAATTGCGGAAGAATGTCGCTAAAAATAATATATGTAATATAAACGGTAAAATAATGTAAAGCTACAAAGTGTAAAAAATGTGCCAACTAACGCCACCTCGCGTCGAATATCGAAGCTTGTTCGGTTTTGCTCGATCAGTAACAAGATTTGTCGATAAACATTAATTTCGCCAAATATATCGTGTTTGAATTAATAATTTTCAAAACTAATTAGTAATGCGATTAAATGAATTGCCTGGATATGTACGATATTGTGTCATGATTTAATGTCAAGTATACGAACGATATGTGATTCTAACCTCCTCGTTGACAGATCTGTTTACATTAGGAGCACTTTCTATTTTTTTTCGTTATTAAAATAAAATAATCGCTTATATCGAAGAAAGAAAGAAAAACGAAAGGTAAAGCGTAGACGATTCGGCAAAAGAAACCTTCGAACCTGACGTTTTGTCGTCTGCTACGAGAGACACCGTAAATGCCGTAAACCGTAACCCATCTTAAAATGGCACAAGTGTTGTACGGATTACTTAACAGACGTATTTATTTTCTGTCTAAACATAGCAAAAGATTCGCTGGCCATAGCAAATGGGCAAATATAAAACATGCAAAGGAAGAAAAGGATAACGAACGAATGTTGTTGTTTCATCATCTGAAGATGCAAATGACAGTTGCTATAAAAGGTATTTCACTAACACAATCTTTCAGTTATCTTTGCTTATTCTTTTTCACACATTTATTACTATTTATTGGTTTTTATCTAATCATACAAAATGCCCAAAATATTTTATTCGTTCTCTTGCTTTTGTCTTTAGCCTATTCTTTTAGTTTTTATATTGAAACATATTGAAAATATTCTACTTGCATTAATAACTGCATTTGGACCTATTTTTGTAATGTACTCCATGTGTACATTGGCTGTATTTAATTTTCTTGCATATAACTTTAGTATCAATATACAACTTACAAAAAAAATTTTTAATTATATTTTTTTGCAGAGGGTGGCAGTGCAAAGCCTAGTCATAATTTAAAATTATCACAAATTATCGAACGAGCTAAAAAGGCCAACATGCCAGTGGCATCGATAAAGTCTTATCTTGAGAGAATGGAGTCACGTAAGAACAAGACTAAGACAGGTATACAGGAAGTTCGTGGACCAAATGGTTACGTCATGCTTGTGAGCTATACAACAGACAATCCTAAGTTATTTGAACTAGAACTTAATTCAAAACTTAAAAAGACCAAGTATGAACAATATATATTTACTAGCATATATATATATATATATATATATATATATATGTATCTGAAATATATTACAGAATATTACTGTTTTACAAAATAGATCTTTCATCTAATATTGTTTAATCATTCCACAGAGGAAAAGCTACAGATACCGCTGCCATAAAGATGTTTAGTCACATAGGTAGTATCATAGTTGAAAAGAAAAGTAATTTGGATCAAGCTATGGAGGATGCCATTAATGTTGGTGCAGAAGATGTAGAGGAATTCAAAGAAAATAATACAGAATACTTCCAGGTATAAGAATTCATTTTTAAATATTTAAATAATTATAAATATAATCTTGTATATTAGTGATAAGCAATATGTATTAGTGATAAGCAATATGTATTAGTGATAAGCAATATGTATATGTTTATGTACATTATATTGTACATGTGTAATATCAAAATTACAATTTGTATATATTTATTAATATTTGTTGATTACAGTTTAAATGTGATCCAAAGCATTTGAGCAAGGTAAAACATCTTTTAGAAGAGAAAGAATACTGTGTGCTTTCAGCAGAAGATGATTATGTACCAAATATTGTAATACAATTAAATGAGTCAGATTTGGAAGCCATTTCTCATATTCACGAAAAAGTTTTAAGCTTAGAAGATGTTAATCATATACATGACAATTTACCATAATTTATGATGTTAATTAAAAATGTATATAATAAAAAAATATCAATCACTTGTACATTTTGTATAATAATTATGATCAAAGAATTGTTCACAAAATTGTTCAGAAACATTTTTATAGAAATTTTGTATACTATATAATTATGTATATTATATTTTTAAAATATTTAAATAATAAAATAAATATTAAATACACTTGTTATTTCAATAAGAATTTTTGTTTAAAAATTTTATCAATCATTACTATCAATCAAATACATGAGTTATTATAAGTAAAACTTATTTCATCTATAACATAAAATTAATTATATTAAATACTTTTCAAAAAAATTTCTAATATATTACATAATTTACTTAATAATGTACGTACATTACAAATATCATTAATCCTTTGAATACTGGCATATATGCACTCATATCAAGTTCATTTCGTACTATGGATGCATATATACGCTCAAAGCAAGAACTACTATTTTCATTTTGCCATACAGAGTGTTTCTTCATTGAGTTATTCCATTGAGTTATTCCATACAAAAAAGCTTAAATACAAATTTTTATCAATCAACAGGCTATTTACCATAAAAAATTCCTTGTTACTACTATTACATATTATAGAGTATATTAATCTATATATTATAGTTCATAGTCGTCTGCGCCATATCCCTTTATATTATGAATATTAGAACCTGGAAATTCTGATATTGCCTTGTTATGGAAAAGTGTTACTAGCATTCTCTTAGACATCCTTGCTGTTACATTCCATGGACTATTATTTATATTGTCAACAGCCTCGCTTACTTGTCCTTTTTTTGAGGGTGTATTATCAGTACACTCTACATTTTCTATTTCGTCCTGCTGTATAACATTTATATCTACAACTTCCTTGTTAGGATTAGAAGAATCTTCTATGTCAGATATCTTTTTATCTTTCGATTTCTTACTTTTTTTATCTTTTTTTGCTAACTTTTTGATATTCAAATCTTGCTCTTTGTCACTGTTTTCCTTATCACAGATTTCCTTTTCTACATTAGGTACATTAATCTCATTCGGACAATCTTCTTTGTTGATGCTTTTTCTTTTTTTCTTTTTCTGTTTAATTTTTACTTCTTTTTCTTCTTCTTTGATTGAAGAAATTGACAATGTTTCAATTGCATTAATTTCATTCAAACAATCCTCTTTGTTGATGCTTTTCCTTTTTTTCTTCTTTTGTTTAGTTTTTTCCAAGTCGTTTTCTTCCTCTTCTTTGGTTGAAGTAACTGGCTCGATCTTATCTAACGTATCTAAAGTCCTGATATCCTGTTGATCATTGTTTATTTCACTTTGAATAGCATGTTTTTCACTCTTGTAATTTTCTTTATCTTTCTTCTCCTTTTTGCATTTCTTAGAAATTGTTTCTTCTTCTTTATCTTCTTTAACTTTTTTCAACTTTTTATTTTTATTAATTATCACTTCAGTAACAATATCCGATTCTTCGCTCGAGACATAGAATACTGCAGTGTCATCAACTTTGGTCCTTTTTCCTTCTTTATCTTTCTTCTTCTTTTTCTTCTTCGATTTTTGGTCCACAGTATTAGTTTCTCCAGTTTCAACAATACCAGTATCCAAAGTATCTACCAATTCTATATCAATCTCAGTTATTTCCTTTTCTGGTGATTCTTGTATCGTTTCTAGATTGGACGTTTTACATATTTTCCTTTTCTTAATTTTTTTATTTCTATGTTCATTCAATTCGTTATCATTAATTTCTTCATATAATATTTGTACATCTAACGCTTCATTAACAAATCCATTCGTCGCAGGAGTTGTAGTGCTCTCACATTTCCGTTTTTTCTTATTCTTCTTCTTATTTTCAACTTCAAATTTATCCAATGTGGTCTCTCCTTTTTTTTTCTTACTGGAATTTATATTATACTCGTACAACATGACATGATCGTTAAACGTTACGCGTTTCTGATCGTTTTTTTCATCCGTAAGATCTAAGCCACAATTTTCAAGGCCAGATTGTGTTCTGATTACTTCAAATTCTTTGCCATTACAATTCTCCTCAAAATTCGTGTCTAGATTAAGAGCTGGATTAACAAAACCGCTCTTGCAATCACCATCAATAATTTCAGTTTTCAATTTTTTTCTGGAATTATGTTTATCTATTTCAGTGATATGTGAATCATCAACCTTCTTCCTCTTCTTTGTAGACTTTGCAGAAGAGTCATTGACATTACAAACAGTTTCTGTAGGACTATTTAATCTCAAACAAGGATTATCAAAAGCAAAATTGCTCTTATCGTCAGAATTTTTTAACTCTCCATAATTGGATGCTGGTACATTTTCTCTTTTAAATGTACATCCAAAACCAATGTGTTGGTCATTCTCACTTTCAGAGTCAGTAGTTCGGTTGTCAGTCATATTGTTTGATGAACTTGTATCATTGTTTAACTCATTACATTTTAAGTAATTAAACATTTTATGATTTGATTTACGTTTAAAGTAATCAACCATATTACCACCATTAATTGTGACAACTCCATACCAATCGTCTCTCAAGTCAGAAACTTCTTTCTCATTACTATTTTTTTCTATCTTGATTTGAGTTTTATCAACCGATTCATTTTGGTCAACTATACTTGCCAAATCTTTTGACATATATTTATTTGTGTCATTGTCACATGTAAATTTTTTACAACTGCAAATAAATTAATACATTTTTATAATACAATAATGCATGAAATATCATTTTAATAAACAAAATTATAACATTTATAAAACTATCATCAAAATCATTTAGAATTTTGTATAATTCTGAATGTATATGCAAACATCTTATATTTATATGTATAAATCAGAGAATAATGCTTACTGAGTATTGCTTTGCTTAGACTTCAGCTGAGTGGATTGTCCACTGAAATTAGAGTCTTCATTTTTAACAGTGTCTTCATTCTCATTAAGTTGCCGCAGAAACTCACTGAATTTATCCATTTGTTCAGTCCATGCTTCAGTACTTTTGTCAAATCCTACACCTTCAAGAATAAATAAGATTTCATTTTATACCTATAAAACAGTCTCTATATAAAAATTTCAGATTGCTTTAATTACCAGATGTATCCTTCTTAAATGATGCATTGGCAAATTCTGTAATGCCTTGCTCGTTAATGCCTAGTCCTTTTCCTTTAGTCCAACCCATCTTCTCCAACATTCTCTGTCCAAATTTGTTCGAGTCTGTATCAATGTAACATATTAATGAAGAAAATACCATCAAGATCACTAATTTGCATATGCTGCAGTACTTAGATTTGTAATAGTTATTATATATATATATATATATATATATATAAATCGTAAAAAAAAGAACTTCTTGGTAATCATAAATTTTATATATCTTGAAATATTCTCACCTTCGGACCACCACTTTCCCCGTGGATTAAGGGACCATTTCTGTTTTCTTCGACGCTCCGCGAGCATGGACATGTTTCTTGATTTAATTTCTTATTTAGTTAACACAGTTACGCAATCAAAAGCGACAGAATCTCGTTCTTCTTTACAATATTAAATCCAAAGCTGTTATTTTCCTTTTGAAAAATTAAATTTGCTCTGAGAGTATATGCACACAGCATACAATACCCCAAATTTGAAAACGAGGTAATTTTCGGTTATAGGTTATCCATAACCTAGACAAGACCAAAGTCTGTTCTTTTTTAGTTGAACCCCACGAAAGCACGTCGTTCGACTATTGGCACACCTGACGAAGGAAACACCGAGCGCGCGTACACGAGTTCAAATTGTTCCTATCGTAACTGGTTCTAAAATCGTTTTCGCATGAATGACTAATTCGTCGCACTGTACCGACGATAATTTATGCGAGCGCAGATGACGAGGCACGAATATTGAATTATAGCGGCAAATAAACAGTACAATACGAGTACAAGCTGACTCACCATTCGCCGCTGGTCGCTCTGTCAGCTCTGTCGTCTCGGCTGCAGCTTTCGAACTCATGACGATCCTCCTCATAACGATCCTCCTCCTGACGATTCCTCTCCTCTTGATTCACACTTAGCACGAACGCGCGACACTTCGTTTTCGACATCCCCGATACTCACGTGCATCGAAAACTCGAGATACGAGACAACGGAGAAGATGCGAAACACGATTGAACGCAATACGACTTCGCACCATGTATAGAGTCTCGTATTCGACACGACGGATGTTGATACGAACGCCCGACACCTCACTTCGCTTTCGACACTCCACGGCACTTTCGAAACACTTGCTCACGTCAAAAACTCGTACGAGACCACGAAGATCCGAGTTGAAACGCGTTGCGACGCGTAGCGACGTCACGCCGTCCTCGACCTAACCTAACCTTCCGATTGATCGGCCGGCGGCCGTTGCCAGCACTGCGTAGTAGCGTGTCAGCGCGCATGCGCTGCATGGCTGCCGGCTTCCGGCTTCTCTCTGCTCCGTTCTCCGTTCGCGCGTTCTGTTCTCTCCATTTTTGGCAGTTGAACGGGTAAGACGTCTTTTCTCATTCTATTCTTCTGTAGTCGTTTCTATGTACTTATTTTTTTGATCATAATTCTTTCAAGATTGCACCATTTTGCCAGTTATTCCTTGTGCGTGAATATTGAATATATGATTCGCGATTTATTATTTTTAATCGTTTCTTGTCGGGACTCCAACTCGCCACGTGGTTTAATTCAACGCGTGGATAGAACAAATCTTTCTGAAATATAACGGAAAACCAATGAATGCTGTGACAATTTTAATCAAAACTTGTACGATTTTAATTTTTAAATTCATTGGTTTAAAGTTATCTATTAAGGGAAGCAGGATAAATTTGTGTTTAAAGGTTAAGTTTTATAGAAATAAATGAATAGTTTTTGTTTAAATGTTATGTATTCCCTTATTTAAGACGCAAAAAAGTAAATTGTGATACAAAATTTATTTAAAATACTTTGTTTTTTGTTATTCAAGATAAATCTGAAATTTTCAAGTTTTGCTATTTTTATAACTTTTGAGGGAGCAATTCTTTATTTTCTAGTCTAGTTTTTCTTAGAACACTGTTCTACAGATTGAACGTAAATAGAATTAAACCCAAAAAACTACTACGAAATGTTAACAACATAAACATAAATTTCGTCATTTTTTAGAGCTTGATGTTATCTCGAAAAAATCGGAGAATCACATCCATTTATTTTTTTCTCTAAAATAAATTAGCCTCTAATTTAACTGTACAGATTTTCTGCTTTCCCTTAATAATTGTATCAATATATAGTATCCTCTCATTTTGGCATGCCTCCAGTTTGTATCTCGCTGGAGCATGAATGCTTGTGGGAGGTAAAACAAAGAGGGAACTTGCCTTCGGAATCCACACGATACTGTCTGGAGCCGTTTCTCTAAGTTTCCAACACTTAATCCTCATAAAAATATGCTGACAAATACTTTTGTGGGTTTAATACTGCTAAATCTACATTTATCTTTTATCTTTTTTACAGGACTGTGCATTTTAAGGACAAACTCCAAACGAAGCATTGTTTGCACGTGCAATACTTTACACGTTTATCTGTAGAAAACACTAAACAATAATAGAATTTGAAACAATGTCATATTTTTTTACTAGATGCTTTTTTTACTAGACATTATTTTATTATTAGAAGTTATACTTAATTATACTAAGAAAACCATGTGTTCCATATTTGAAACAGATCTCATATATTTATTACATTTCGAAATTACTTGATATTTTAATACACAAAAAGATCAGACAATCTTAAATACAAATATGATATTTGTATGAAAAACGTAGCAAACAGATTATGCAAGTTGAATAGGTAAGTTTTTATAATAAAAATTGGTATATATTTAAAGATTTTATTATATGATGATATTGATTTATGATAAACTGTGATTATACACACGGTTGTTTTCCTCTAAGAAGAACTGACAATTAAGTTATTATTTTTATAATTGCAAGTCTCAAGTATAAATTTTATTTATATTTATATATTTATAAATTAAAAATTTCAGAATGTACTGTGGAAGAGCAAGTTGATGCTAATACTGAATAATTACAAAAAACAATTGTGAATATTTGACAACACTTTCCATAATATCTATTGGAAAATTAATAGCAAAATTTGCATTCATCGATAGAGCAATTATTTTGTTCTCTTAAGTAGACCAGAATATGTAAATAGGTGCTTTTGACAAGTAATTATTCGTTTTTCATGATTACACAATCTAAAACGATTTTAGGAATAAAGCATCAAATTTTTTAATGCAATATTTGCGCAAGGATTTTACAAACGGAGAAATTATGTAAGTTAGATATAAGTAAATTTTCTTAATTAAAAATTAACGTTAAAGATTTATTATAACATGATGATATTGGTTTATGATATAATTGTGATTATACACACATAGTTTTACCTCTAAGAAGAACTGACAGCTCAAGTTATAATTTTTATTATTGAAAAATTCTCAAAATCAAATTTTAATATTTGTTTATTTAAAATTTCAGAATATACTATGGAAAATGTGATGGCAATGCTAGACTCCAAGGAAAAGCTCAACACTTGGCAATTTCTATAATATTGGCTATATATTGAAAAACTGATGGCAAAATTTGAATTCATCAATAGGAAGAGCAATCGTGATTTTAATATCTTAGATCGGAATATGTAAATAGGCGATTGTGACAAGTAATTATTTGTTTTTCATTCCCAGTAAACGGAAATGGATTTAAATGGATTCAAAATTTATAATCCATTTTAATTTATTTGATATTATTCCAATCTTATGTCATAAGTTAAAATGATTGAGAGACTCACGAAAACTTTTAATTGTAAGTTGTAAAATGTTGAGAAAAAGTATTGACACTATTGATTAAAATTTTATAATTGAATTATAAAATAGATGTGTTGATTTATATTTTTTTCATCTTTAATCTTAAAAACATTGTTAGTAGTTTATCATATCTATAAATTATTAATTAGATGTTAATTTATAAACCTAATGTTTTGCAAATATTGTAATATATTCGCGCTTCTTCCGATTTGTTCAAGCATCCGTAGAGATCGTTTAGCTTCAGACAGTCGATTTTACTCATTGCTTTTCGCTGGCCAATCATGACGCCAGGTATTTTCGGCGTCAGAGTCGGTTTCGTAGGATCTATACTGAAGAAGTGGCTTCCGTAATGCATTATACTGTTGTACCCGTACTCGTAACTGTACGTCGCGTTCTCCGGTGATTGCTTGTTGAAGTTTGATCGAAATTCTAATAACAACGGTGATAAATAGAGAACCGCACTTATGTTTTACATAATATAGATCTTAATACGTTGTTTAATTATACAATTTTTTAAGTTTAATTTACCAGGGATAATATTTTTGTAGTGTATGTCTATATACATGTCTCTGTCGGCGCGACTGTGCTCGTGGAAGATACCGAGAGCGTGCATCAACTCGTGTATCGCTCTTCCCTCATTTTCTAAGCAGTTCGGCCCCTTTTCATCCGGCGGTTCCAAGGAGAGTATCTGAGCTCCACCGAATTTCCCCACGAATGACCAGCACCTGATGGATTTATTTTACGAGATAGAGGGAAAGAATTGATCTTTTCTCTTGCGACAAGAACGCTACAATATCTTTTACATGTGAATATTCACCCTTTGGGATACATTATTGGCCAAATCAGCAAGAAGTCCTTGGCTTTACCATCCCATGGAACAAATTTTATGCACGTCATATAATTTATATATGCAATGGCTTTATATATTTTCACGTAATCCGCTGCAGCTGGAAACGATCGTGTACGTTATTCTTTCAAGATTTTATTTCTGTTTGTCACTATCGTATTTTCGAGTATTGTAATGCAACGTAAAACAAAGATCATATACTCTTATGCACATATACCGTATAGAGCGCTAATTACGTAAGGAACTGTCCTATTTTCCCACAGCCTGTCCGGAAAAACATCCCAACGTAAACCGACGCGCCAGTAATCGAAATACTATGCAAAAATAAAATTCATTACAAGAAATATAGAATGGAAAAAGAAGAGTGATGTGCACCTACATACCTCGCTGGTCACGGCTATATCTCCCTCGAACAAACCGGGACGGACTTCTGCGTCTTGCGACGATTCGTAAAGCCGTAGCAAGTCTTGATTAGATGTTCTAACTATAAAAGATTTTTATTCTGTAATTTGCATTTCATTATTCCAACACGTCCGGTTATCATCGACATTTTTAAGTGAAATGAATTCAATGCTCTCAGATGCTCCATGTAAAATGTATCCGCATTTATACAATACCTATGTCTGGAACAATAGGATGCATCACATTGACGGAAGTTTTGTTTATCGGCAGTGCAAGCGCAAAACCGATTATTACCGCGCAAAACGAGTAATACATGCACAGATGCGATTTCATCCTCGATTCTTCCAATTTTGTATGACACACTTTTGCAATAACTGGAAATTTCTTCGAGATGAGATTCCCCGTGGCTTGCGCGGTTTTTTTTCAAAGTAAGTGAAGGTAGGTCACCTTAGGATAGGTCGACATCAGCTGATCAGCGAGGCATATGATAGATAAGAATCCACGAATCTCGAGTTCTTTATGCTCACTTATAATCGTGTTTCACGAACTTGACATAATTATTGTCAACTGTGACCATTCATTTCACTGATGCTTCTTTAATTTATTTAGCTGTGTAAATCTAGTTAAAATATAGGATCTTAAATAAGTACTCATTATGTAATTTTGTATTTCACTCTGCTCTTATAATTTAATCATTGCATATGTATTAAAGTGACTATGGGCTTTTCGGTACAAAAAACTGCAGAGCCAAACTCTGATCACGCGATCGCAGGCGCTGCCAGTGGTTTTATAACGAGATTTCTATGTCAACCTTTGGACGTCATAAAAATTAGATTTCAAGTAAATGATTTTATGTGATAAAGTGTGCACTTTGATTCATTTGTTTTAGTCCTGTAATTAATAAACTACTGTTTTTATTGCAGTTGCAAGTTGAACCAATTTCAAAGTGTCACATTAGTAAATATAGATCTATGTCACAAGCTGTACTACTAATTATAAGAGAAGAAGGATCTGCTGCCTTATGGAAGGGTCACGTACCTGCACAATTACTCTCAATTGTCTATGGGACAGTTCAGGTGCCAAATAAAGTTTATTCAACGATTATATGATGCGTAATCATAGTTAATATATTGCTTTATGTTATAATTTCAAAGACCTATTATAGATTTATAGGCTTTGTTATATAAGATATATCAATATAATTTCCAGATATGTTTCTATTCTTCCAACAATCATATCATTTCCTAATAAGCATAAAATTATTACCATTATTACAACTATATTTAATAATATATAATGAAATGTGTTTTATTTAATATTGTATTTCAATAATATCAAAAAAAGTCTTGTAACAAATAATCTTTTTCAAATGTTTGTACAATATTATTTTAAAACGTTTAAAAATACACATAAAATCAACATTTTAAAATGTTGCTTTAATGTTTCTTGCTTACTGGGTTGTGTGTGTAGTTCTATTCTTACAACGTTTTTACGAAAATGCTGCAACAAGTTCCACAAATTGAGGAATGGCGTCACACGACGCAGTTTGTCGCTGGAGCTGGTGCTGGCAGCATGGGGACAATCTTCTCGTTTCCTTTGGACACTGTGAGAACTAGATTAGTGGCCCAGTCGAGTAATCACCAGGTGTATAATGGAGTATTACATTCTTGCAGGCAAGCTATAGAAAATTTACTTTTGATAGCATTGTAGATAATAAAAATCATAATTCAGAGTGTTTTACTAGCACAGAAATCTCTTTAAAAAATATTCTTTTACTTTTGAATAACACATATCGTTTCTTTTTTTTTTTTAGTTCGATTCTTCGACAAGAATCATCGAAAGTCTTCTTTTCCGGTCTGCTACCAACTTTATTGCAAATTGCTCCACACACTGGCCTGCAATTTGCGTTCTATGGACTTTTCACAGATTTCTATAAGAGATGTACTTCTGATACCAATACTAGTTTCTATAATTCTATGTTATCTGGTAGCGCTGCCGGGCTCCTAGCGAAAACAGTCGTATATCCGTTTGACCTCGCTAGAAAAAGATTACAGATACAGGGTTTCCAGCACGGCCGTAAAGGATTCGGCAAGTTTTTCCAATGCAGTGGGTTATTGGATTGCTTGAGAATAACGGTAAAAGAGGAAGGCGTACGAGGTCTATTCAAAGGTTTAACGCCGAGTCAAGTTAAAGCCACTGTGACTACAGCTTTTCATTTTACAGCGTACGAGCAAGTTCTATTACTATTAAAGACACTGAGATAATAGAAGGGGGATATATATATATATATATATATATATATATATATACACACATATATAATTATTTTTATAGATGCTGCTTAATTTATACCTTGTATTTTAAAAGACTGATTTTTAAGACTGATTTCTATAATTACATAATATACTCTTCTCTAGATTACATAAATTGTATAATGTACATATATAAATTGAAAAAATAAATAAATTTATCTTAGACTGAGAAATATTATATATCACAATATGATTATCGGTAATTTTTCACATTCTACATCGTATAGCAATATTAAGAATTTGCACGGACATATTCTGCAGGCATTTCTTCGGGGTATCCTTCTAAGACAGCTATAATATTTGTCGCTGTGATACGAGCCATTTCCTGTCTAGTTTCTACTGTAGCGCTTCCTATGTGAGGCAAAACCACTAAAAGGTTGCAAATGCATTAGTATCATATATTTAACATTCTATACAATTCCTTATATAAAATCTGTATTATTATACGTACCGCAATTATCTAGCTGTAAAAGTTTGCTATTTAATGGTAGTGGCTCCGGTGATGTGACATCTAAACCAGCTGCTGCAATTTTATTTTGTTCTAAGGCTTCAATTAGCGCATTTTGATCCACCACATCCCCGCGGCTACCATTTACGAATATAGCCGTCCTCTTCATTTGATTGAAGGCTTCAGCATTAAACATGTATTTTGTATCGGGTGTTAATGCCACAGTTACTATAACGAAGTCACTGTTCTTGAGTAATGTCGAAAAATCTACTTTTTCGCCATCAAATTTGGATGCTTCTGGTTTGATAGTTCTGCTATTGTACAATATCTTGGCAACATTGAAACTCTTAAGTATTTCTGCAACTCTAAAGCCAATTCTACCCATACCGACGATTCCTATAGTTTTCCCTGCCAGTCCTACACCACACATCCATTTGGGTGACCAGGATGTCCATTCACCCCTGTAATAAGAGTAACATTGTATTCATTCTGAATATATATTGCAAACATTATGCTATTATATAACATATCCTTAATATACTTATCCAACGTACTGGAAAACTGCTAAGTTTGCATGTATCACATTTCTCGATGTGGCTAATAAAAGAGCTATTATCAGCTCTGCAGTGCTCTCAGTCAAAACATTTGGAGTATAACCAATTTTAATGCTTCTTCTATGCAAGCTGCTTATATCTAGATGGTCCAAGCCCACTGACATAGATGCCACGACTTTCAACTGTGGCCCTGCATAATCCAGAATCTCATTATCTATCTTATCCGTTAACACACAAAATACAGCATCCACTCCTTGGATCTTAGTCAATAATTCAAGACGTGGTATTGGTTCAGGTTTATCCCATATTATAAGATGATATCTTTAAATAACAAAACAATTTCTGTTAAACTCACAGTAGAATCAAATTAAGTAATAAATGTATATTTTATACATATTACAAGATGTAAATATGTTGAACTTGTTACATTTGGCATATTATGAAATTAAACTATAGCATAAAGTTGTAAAAAAAAAGAAGTATTGGATTGAGATAATAATTTATTAAAATGACTCACCGTTTACGCAGCAAATTTACGCCCGCATCAGGTATATCTGGTCGTGTAATCAGAATTTTGGGTTTACTCATTTCAACAGTATTCGATGTCAGAGCTCTCGAATGATCGCAAGTTAAACTGATTCTCCTTGAACGAAGGATTTTCTCGCTTTGCCTGATGAAACGGATAGTATTTGTGAATATCATAATTTACTGACATTTGTTTATGTTTTTTGCCCGTTGCGGTCGGACGAATAGTCGCGTGACACGCAGTGACACGATGATGAGAACTAACCCCACTTGTATTTTCAAAATTTTCCTAAAGGACCTTGAAAAGAACGCGATTTAATAGAATGTAACGTTAATCTGATTCAATGATCACACATGGAAAATTACAGAGTGGATGCTTGCAATTAATAATAAGAAAGAATTTATGCTTTCGAAATTTGCACTATCTGAGAGGACAGTAGCGGATCTGTATATTTCTGGAGCCTGAAGCTAATGGGTACTTTGCATTTAAAATTTTAAATAACACAAGTCGACACAAACATTATTCTATCTTTATTTGATATTCAATGAGTAACAAAGATAGAATAATACTTGTGTCATTAAATGGAAAGCATCCAATATTTCTGAAGCTGTAATTAATATTTTTGAAGTCTATAGCAAATATTTGTGGGACTTGAAATTAATGTTTTTAGATCCTGATATTTTTAAAAGTTAATATTTCCAAAATAATTTTTAAATAAATAAAAATTATTTTTTATTTATTTATAAAATTAACAAGCATTTAATTATTAACAATCAAAAAGATCACATTTTAAAAACATAAAAGAAACAGATTTTATTTGGTACAATTTTTTTTTTTAACATGGATATATATATCAATATACCTCTGATAAACATATTATTTAAATTAACAAATAAACTTTATTTATAATTATTTTCGCAAGAATAATACTTCATTTGTATATTACAAAATATAATATATCTATTGATTATCAAACGGAGATCCTAAAGTATTTTTTATGTGTCAGTACACAAATGCCTTGCTATCTTCTTCTAAGTGATCGGATTGCTTCGTGTGTGCTTGATTCCTCATAGCGGCCGTGACCGTATTTTTCATCAGCATCGCCACCGTCATAGGGCCAACGCCACCGGGAACCGGCGTGATATGCCCTGCGACCTCTTTCACATTGTCGTAATCCACGTCTCCCACCAAACGATACTTGCCGTCCGCTGTCTTCACTCTGGTGATACCAACGTCGATGACGCAAGCGCCTGGCTTTATCATTTCCTTGGTAATCAAGCCAGGAACCCCGGCCGCCACTACTACAAGATCCGCCAGCTTCGTGTACTTTTCCAACTCCGTGTGAGGAGTGTGACGATGGCAGATTGTCGTTGTCATGTCCAGTGCGCCCGTTTCGCCTGAAAGTAACATGTTCAATTAGTTTAAAATATCAAAAATAAAAACATAAAAATTTGACGAAATTTATGTAGCGTTACTATATGCGTCAATGGATCAATAAAAATAATTTAATATAATATAATTACATTTTTAAATAAAAATCATTTTAATTAAAGCTGTGTGAAAAGTATACATAAAAATGTCAATTCAAAATTTATTATTTTAAAGTCTTATTATTTTAATATTTTTCTTAAATTGTTATTTATTGTTGATTATTCAGCAACTGATGTAGTGTTGCTAACAATAAGTAGTTTTGCATTAAAACTTTAATTTGTGAGAAAGTTCTCTTATTGAAGAAAGAAGAGGCATAAAATAATAAATAATAATAAAAGAAATGATATGAAATTATTACGAAATGAGACAATTCCCAATAATTTAGATAATGTTGCAGACAAAACAAACAATACACAAGTGATACAATTTGAAAGGTCTATGACGTCAAAATATGTTATCTCGCTACGAGAATACGATGAAAATTTTCCCAAATTGATAATTCAATCACCTTTGCCATCAGCATGAAGTAACAACGCGATAGGCAGTCCTACATGTTTCGATCTACCCACAACCACGGCGTTCTTCCCAAAGGTCTCGATTTTGCTTCTAAGGACCAATTCCTGAACAGCTAAAGCTGTGGCTGGTACAATACTGCTATTGTCCAATGTCAGATTACCAAGGTTTTCCAAGTGGAAACCGTCTACGTCTTTTTTAGGAACTATCGCTTGACATACTTCTCTCTCATTCATGCTCTTTGGCAGTGGTAATTGTACCAGTACACCATCGACCGATGGATCTCTGTTGAGATTGTCGATTTCGTTCAGAAGCTCCGCTTGCGTTATATTCTCTCCCAAATGAATAGTGTAACTCTCGATTCCTAATGATCAATAAATAAGATTAGTTTACGAATTCAGCGGTAGCAACTATCTGCTTGCAGTGAGGATAAAAATTACCTATTGACTTTGCTGCTTTCATTTTCCTACCAACATATGCCTTACTGGATGGATGGTTCCCTACTAATATCGCCACCAGCTTTGGCCTCTTCTTTCCTGCATTTGTACAAGTTTCTACAACCACCTTTAATTCCTCTTGAATCTCTTCTGCTATTTTTGTCCCATCTATAATCACAGCTTCTTGCCTGCAAACAACAAAATTCAAAATTCCATAAAAATAGTGGAAAATCATAAATTTTATGTTAATATATTTTTTTGGATTATTAATAAATATAATTAGTAAAAGATAAATTATATTGGCAGAAACACATGAAATTTGTATAATTCAGATAAAAATAAAACTATCTTTCAACTTGGCTATTTAAATAAAAAACTAATTAAAAGTGATATTAAAATTTAAAAAATTAATTTTGAAAAGCATTTTATTCTTACTAAACAAAAAATTCGCAAATTTTTAAAGTTATATTATTCAAAACAATTTAATGGATTATTAAATAAATTTAACATTTGTATTTGAATATATTTTATTTTATATAAAGTTTACATGCAATAATATATATAAAGAAATATTATTTTTTATATAGGAGTGTATTCTTTCTTGTAGAATTATTTCCTTTTTTTCACTTAGTGAAAGAGTTAATGAATTAAAGTTTATGTGTTTAAAAAATAATTAGTTGAAATTACAAATTAAATCATTTAAAATTAACTCAAGTCAAATTAAAAGTAATTAATTTCTTAACTTTATTATTTCACTTTTAACTTTTTATCTAGTTACTATATATTTAACTTATGTTGACACAATTATAGAATGAGAGCTCAAGAGTAGAATAACTAAAAAAATCCTTTAATATAGAAAAGAGAATTATGTTATTTAAAATGTTACAATAAAATAATTTACATATTATGTATACATATAAAATTTTCTAAAAAAAAATTCAATTAAAAAAAATTTAATTCTTTATTAAAATATATATTTGTAACACATATGTGTTACAAAAAAGTCTTTCTTTTGCTGTTGCATTATATCAGATAATATGTTAAATAATCTAGGACTATATGAGCCCTTGACAGAATCGTTCCCATCCATACTCACCGGATTTTCGACAGATGCAGCTTTCTCGCGAACTTCTGCGAAATCAGGGAGACGACGTTCCTCAAGGAGAACATTGCTGGTCGCTGTTGCTTCGTGGGATTCGTAGGCTGATCTGACGATGGTGTTCTACCGCATGTCACCAAAAGTCTTCGAAGTTCTCTCGGCGAAGCGACGGAAGGTTCCCACTGCAGGGGGTTCGTGCGATAACGCAAGGAGGCTCGTGCGTATACGCAAAATAACACGATAATAGGACAAACAGTCGACGTCGATCGCGATAACTGTCAGTTCGCAGGGGGTCGATAGCGCTGTGGGGTTACGAAATCGATCAAATACCGAACGAGACGGCGAGTGAAAGGCGATTAGGACACTAGTTCGACCAGCTCCGCCTTCTCCGTACGGAAATTACGCGGAAAAAACGAAGCCGGTTAGATTGATTGGGTTACATTCCAGTCGAGTCCGTGGACTCCATGCTCTCAGCTGATGGAGCATTATGGTTATGGCATGGCACTAACGAGAACGTGGGTATTATTAGGTATTATGAAGGTTAGTCAGTCCCAAGTGAATTCGACGGATTCAGAGATAGAAAGTAACATAAAAGTGGATGCATATTAATATAGTAACTGTTGTATTTGCAAGACTTAAATTTCTCGATAGATATAAACGATAAAATAACATGTTACCGACAGATGAGCACATATTTTTGTTGAAATGATTTCGAATGATATCAAAGATGGCACCACGAATCCATTAATGCGCGGATGCGTGGTTTGGTTGAATGAGGTATATCATATCATACATGTAATATCAATATGATAAAAAATTATCACTTATAAATGAAAATTAATTTTGTCTATAAAAAAATAATCTGTGAAATATATCAGTATGCAGCATATACATATTTATATTATAATTATCGATAAAATTATTGTTTATAATTAAAATAATATATCTAAAATACAGAGTTGGAAAGTAATAGCTATAATAGTTAAAAAGTTAATAACTTTTAACTTAATTATAATTTTAAAGGATTTTATTTTTAACTTTAACTAGTTATTTTTGAAACACATTTAATTTATTAATTTTTTCCTTAAATTAAATATTTATTTATGTAAAAGAAAAAAATTATAGAACGAAAAATACACTCTTATATAAAAAACAATTTTATTTCAAATAAACTTGATTTACAAATAAAATATTAAATTTGTTTGATCTACGTTATAACTTTTGAATATCTAACTTTTGAGTAATTTAACTTTAAAAACTTTGATTTTTTAATTTAATATAAATAACGCTTATTAAAATTAATTTTTAATTTAATTTAATTTAATTTTAACATAACGTTTAGCTTAATTTTGTTAAAAAAATATAAATATTAACTTACTCAACCTTGCTGAAATATATGTATTTTTAAGATTTTAAATATTATTTATTATAAAATTGTGATTTTTCTAATAATTTATGAACAAGCTTAGAGAGTTCATTTACGCTAGCAAATCTGTATAATAAAGATAGCAACATTTAAGATAATTATTCATTAAATTGTTTTGATTTTTTAAAAATATTTTTTTTGCAGATGTTTATTCAACATTATTGAAATTATCAGTGTTATACGACATTTTCGATTTTCGATATAATAACATCGGAGTTCCGCAAACACACCATCAACACATGTAATATCTCTTGCTCTGAGATTAAAAGCTGTTCAATAATTAATCAATCGTTTAACGCGAAAACAATTGACGCTTGTTTTTCCAATAATTCGATAGCAATTTGATTCGCTGATTGTCGCCGCGCTTGCTCGTCTCGTAACTTGCAGGTCACGCGTTAAGAAGAAGATGCGTTCCCGCGAAACGAGATAATGCGCCGGACGCGCAAGCGATTACGTAAAATTATTGGCAACTTTCGGGATCCGGAAGAGAGACGCCCGCCCCGGCGACGAAGTAATATTACGTTGGAACTGTATTAAGTGCATGAAATATGACTGAGCGTACCGGCGTGCCGGCCGTATTATTACTCCGATCCATCGTGTCGTAACTACTGTAACGTGGCCCGCATAGTAAATATTAAACACCGGGCCTGATGTCCGAACATACGCTCGTGTATCGCGAACTTGACGTGCCCACGGAGACTACTTGTTCGTGATCTAGAGTAAAGAAAACAACGAACGTTTATTTTCTTGCTTATAATAAAAAGAGACAACCCGTATAGCACAGCAAAAACGTTGCAAAATATTTCTACAATGCTTCAGTAATATTGCAGCAACGATCAAATAATCGCTTTAGAAATGTTGCAGTAATGTTGTGCTGAAACATTGCAGCAATATTTGGCAATACTTCTATGCTATGCTGTACGGGAAATTTAAGAAATGACGAAATAATTCAAAACCTTATTATTTAATAAAATAGTTTATTATTTCTTGAAATTGCGTGTCTATTTATTAAAATTAAGCTAATATTTCATTATTTTCAATCATAAAATTTAGCTGAGCGTAATATGCTATCTACTCCATTGTTATTAAGGACGGCGGTAGATCAGTGGATTATGCCGTGCGATGCGTCTTTTAATCGCAATTTCGCAACAATGCATTGTTATCACTTTGTTTCAAAATAGCGGTCTATCGATTATTGTTAACTATTTTGGGGGCGAGCATGGGATACCGAACAATTTTAGCAGATCTGCCCACAGCTTGGCCAAATATTTAGTTGGCCGCAAGGTTTGGCGTATAGGGCGCATACTTTCCACGATATTATAAGCTGGGCTCGAGTTGCCTCGACGTGCGACCATTGATCAAATAGTTGGTCTCAGTTGCGATCAAAGTGTCGGTATGTGTGAACGCGCGTTTGTTGCCTAAATCTTGCTTGTCAAAATTTCAAATCGATTCGACAGCACGCCCGGCCGAAATACTTGACGCTGCGAAACGAGAAACATTTCCGGTATCTTCGATGACATGAACAAATATATGATGTGACAAAAAAAAATACTGTGAATGTATATACACTTTTAAATTCGAATTGTATCCAATTTATTTTTCAATTATTTCTATGTCGCCACTGCTCTTTCTCGATATGTCATTAAATTAATTAAAACAATGGAGCTAAATGATGCAACTTGAGAAATGTGTTATAAGTTTGATTCAAATTTATTACTGACTAGTTTATTATTTACCAAGTGCATATAAATTAACATTTTGAAACTAAACAATTCAACTGCAGAAAAAGTTGTTTTTAAACATGGTTGTTTTATTATCGATATATTTTATGTTAAAATAACAAATTTCAACGCACACATGCATATACATATAGAGTAATAATTTATTCAGACATTATTTAGTTAGCTTATTTTAAAATAAAATGGCGTTTTATTGTTTTATAAAATATAATGAAATGTGATTAAAATGTTGGAATTAACTCGAACGAGCAAGTTCTTAAAACGTAGAATATTAAAACGCGCGGATATTAATACACATTACGAAGATATAATATAAATTATATAAAATACGCGCTTCTGTGCAAATATGTAGTTTTATATTTCGTTGAGAGGGGAAAAAAAGAGAGGAAGGAGGGAAGGGGAAGAGATGCAACTATGTCACGCAGTTCAGCTATTTTAGTCGGTGGTGATTAATTCCAGCGAGTTCTTTTCGCATGTGTCCGCTTGTAGCTTGAATTTCCTAAATTCACGAACTGGTTTTGAGCCCGAGTCCAGAATTCCTCCTCGCTCAACATTTTAACAATTCGGCGCCCGCCATAACTGCGCGTAACTATGATAATTATGCGTCTCTTTAGTAGCGTCGTTTCCTGTAAACTCGGCGTCCTCCGCGATGTTCGTGTTTCAAGCTGTCACCCCACTTTCCGCGACATGTAAGAACGTCGCCTTTCCTCTCTCCTTCTCTTTCTCTTTCCTTTCTTTCCTGCCCTTGTTTTTTGCTTTTCTTCCCTCCGCGAGTGGAATTACTCCCGATATTTCAGACGACGTCGACGCGATCGGGGGTACCGCGCGCGCAGACTGCATTATGCAAAAAAATATGCGCCCGTTGAATGAATAAATATGTATTCCTGTCTCGTATGTACTACCCCTCTTGCCCTTTGTCCTTTACCCTTCGCCCGGCAAGCTTCGCGACAGCGCTCATACATAATTTATCGTCCGAAGAATCTGCGCGCTCTCAACGATAAAACGGTTGCCATAATCGGTACATACATCGTTATCGCTATTGACACAGCAGGTGAGGCTTGCGCAAATGCGTATAAATTCGGCACCTTTGACCTAAACTCCGTTCTTATCTATGTAGAACATTCGGCGTGCGCGCTTTTAAGAATGTTTTGGCTATGCAATACGAGTTAAAAGTTATCAAAATTTAACAACTGTAGGCTTCTCTAAGTTTAATCATTTTTTTTTCATAATTAACAACAAAATATTTTGATCGCAAATGCCCAAATTTTTGCCTTCAAAGTAGTTATAAAGAAGAAAACAATGAAAAATTTAATTTATAATGATTTTTACAGCAAAAATTACTAATTGCTGCAGTTTCAAATAAATAACTTTTAAACGAGTAAGTAGATCTGAATGAATTTTTGCACGAATATTTATTAGAGTTTTATTAGTACACGTAAAAATTTTGATTTAATTGGCAATGCCACTTTCCCATCAAATTTGAAAATAACTACTGCAGAATGCAATTTTACATAAAAATCAAGAGTAAATAAAAAATTAAGTAACTTATAAATCAATAAGTGAATTGTGCTCAAATTTTACACAGATACTCCAACGTCATACCAGAATATTCTATAAAATTCTTATATTTTTTTAGATATATCCCATACATCCTTAAATGGAATAATATTTAATCTAAATATCTATCTGCCGCATTTCGTTGAATCGGCTTACAAATTGATTACAATTGGTTTACAGTTAACTAGATTGACGTACAATTTGATTAAAGAATACATGTTATTGAGATATATTTGTGATATTAAGTTATCGATAGAATGTATCTCCTGCCGTCACTTCGTCATTGCGGCAATCGCGGTTGTCGCAATGTCCATCTCCTATTTTTATGTCAGACGTATCCAGGGGGGTCTTGATAAACTCTGGGCGGAAAAAACGTCCAGATATGAGTAAACTTGTTCGGCATATCGGGCCGGTAACGAGAAGTTATGACGTAAAACTAGTCACACACGCCGACATCTCTGAAAACAACCGCGGTGTCGGCGGTTGACGTCAGTAGGTCACGCATCGGCTTGTCGCGAGTCAACTTTTGCAATGGATATTTGCTCGCACACACGCAGACGACGGTGACAGCGCTGACACCGCGGTTATTTTGATTGAAATCGTGCGTGACGATCGTTGCAACACGTGCAGCGATTGCCGCTATTTTTTATCATTGCGTTCGATAATTCGATCATCTAGCGTTTAATCGCGTAAATATCTATTTGTAGAAGAGCGATTTAGCGATTCTTGAAATAACAACGGTAAATATGTCAATGTGTCTAAGCCTTAGAACGTATACTACTGTTCTAAGGTGTAAGCAAGAGACAAGAGAGATGCCAGGCTATTTTTTCGCAATCAACTTTTTTTTTTCTAGCTTTAGAGCGTGCGCGTTGCCTCGAAAATCTTTTTTTTTTCTTATAGTTATCACGCGTTGACTCTCGATATCATTTTCAATCTCGTGCGTAAATTAATAAGACGACGATTTATTACGAAATTCCGTCGGCTATTGATTACCACTTGCAATGGGCAGTTAATTAAGCTTTTAATTTAATGTAAGCGGTGGCGGTGGCGGCGGGCACGTAAATTCTACGATTTCTCATCGAGAATGTCGGACGTGTTTCGCGATTCTCGTGGAAATCTGGATTTGCGGCCGGCGATTTCCATCAGATTCTGGACTGGCGGCTGACCGCATTTGCGGTATTACTACTTGCCGGAAACATGGATCCGCCGGACCTTGGGCAGCCGTTGCCGATACCAAGATATATGTAATGTGAAAGGTGTCAACCGAAAAATTACATTGCGGTACACAATGTAAATTGTATGGAAATGTAATCGCTCAATTTTACCATCTGAACGTTATCGCAAATTTACTTGACGTTCAATAAGAAATTCAGAACTTTTCAGATTAATTTCAGATTAAATCAATTTAAGTCTGGGCAGAGACGCCAAGAGAGAGAGAGAGAGAGAGAAAGAGAGAGATAGGATTTTTTTAATTAAGATAATGCTTATGGAAATGTATAAATACGCGTGTTCATGTTGTATTGCACGACAAATATAGTATGATTTTCTTGATAAGAAAATACGCGGATACATTTCCCGATATTACATGATGTATGCGTTGCTAGTAGTTACATGACATTAATGTAATGACCGTGCTATAGTTACGAGAAAACGATGTCACGTTAAAAAAAAGGATGTAAAACATGATGTGATGTCACGACACCGCGCTCGATAAATGTAACTCTGTTGCAGGAGAATTCGAATAAAACTATGGCTACTACCCAGTCGACACAATTTGTAATTGCTATATAATTTGGAAATAATAATACCTTATATAGCAAATATTTCGTGATATTTATATCAAAATTACTTGTATCTATCGCTTTTTTTATATAATATAAATGTACAAATGCTTTATATTATCTATATAACAAGTATGTGATGCTTCAATATATAGAATTTAAACATTGAAACTATATGGATTATGCAAAAAAAGTAATTAATTGTAACAAGATGATATAAATGTACCATCATCATTATTTTTGAAAAAGTTCTAAGTTTCAATATGACATTTTATATAAAATGTAATACTGAAACTTTTAGCTATTACATAGTAAACACATAATTATGTCGATTAAGTAATTACCTGTAAAAATGTATTGTACAAGATTAATGTATTTTTCTTTGAATCATACGCAAGATAGATTGGAAATCATGTTACAACTAAGATTTCTAAAATCAAGATTATAGAATAATCTTTTTTGCGATTCTCCCTTGAAGACAGCTTATTTATTAAATTAAAAATCAACTTTTGTAATTCTTATACCTTTTATCTTCTTTTATTTTTTATTATTTTTTATTTTGATCTCGTGCGCGATTGTCGGCTCACTCTGTGCATTAATCGTTTATGCGTGATGTTCGAATATATCATACACACTGTTTTTCAGAATTATTTTAGAATTATCTTGATGAATCATCCTCTCGTGTTTAAAGCAGAATGTTATTTAGCTTTGCTTAACGTTAGCTGTAATGTTAGTTGGTGAAAAATAAAAAGCATGTAAAAGCTCAGCATTTTTGCGGCCACTTTGCAGTGGCTGACATTTGTTAAAATTGCAACGACGTTAGAACAGAAGAAAAAAAACGTCCCGCACATAGATTTGTACTATAGATTTATACTTTACGCAAGGGCTTTATCTTTCGCGTTAAGAAATCGCTGTTTCAGTAAGGCACTTTTATCGTCGCTAAATCCGCGCTTGACGTCGCGCCTCGCGCGGCTATAATAATTAAAATATTATTTTGCGACAAAAAAAAGGGAGGAAAAATGGAGCGATAAGCGTAACGAGCCCATCGTGGACGTAAAAGCGTTTCCATTTAATTACAATCGATCGCAGCCGGGATCGCCTTCGGCATCGGCCTGCGGGGCAGAAGGGTCGGGGGAGGAGCGGTTTTATCGGCGGTCAGCCACGGTGGTTCGTACATCGGCGTTAAAACCACCACTCAAATTTGCAGAACTTTTTATTTGCCCCGCTCCCGCCGCGAGCGTGTTCGTCCCAACCTCTTATCGGCCGCTCTCTTTTCGAAGGAGCTTAAAATTTCAGGGAGCTTTCCTTCCTGTCCACCACCCTGCTCTGCTCCTTCCTTCTTTCCCTTTCGCTGACGGACGAATCTTTCTTTCGCGTCATTTGGTTAAGAGATTTTTTTTGTCCGAGCTTTTGGCGATTTTTCGTAGTCCTCGCAAAGAGAGAAAGGGGGGGGGGAGGAGGAGGCAACCAACAGAAAACATTTGATCTACTTGATGCATTGCCTTCAATTGCACTCCCGATTCTTCGTTTCTCTTTTCGAGCGCCTCTCATCCGAGACTGCCCCTTGTTAGTTCGGATTTCGGTCTTGCCGGTGTTCCCTATCCTCCTCCGTTTCGTGACCTATCTCTGCATGGCTGTGGAATGCGAATGGTTGCGGTTCGACCGGCAGAAACTGCCGAGGAGAATGCGAGATTAAATTTCACCTTATAAAGGAGGATTTTTAATTGTTTGTAGAAGCGCGAGTAAATTCTCCGAAAGAAGAACTGAAAATAATTGAAAATTTGTATATAATCGATATTAATATGGGGAACGTAGCTAAGATTATCTGGAAAATTCCATATCGTATGGTAGATCCGGAAACAAACCCGACAGATTTTTGTTGCTCGCGCCCTGGCTTTCCGCCACTTCTTGCGCGCGCTCGTTTGTCATTTTTTGAGCAAAGTTCATTGCTTCCCGGACCATCGGACGTGAGCTATAAAAAATGCAGGAAAAAGAGAGTGGGAGGTGAGAAGAAGGCAGGAGAAACACTTTGAAGCGGGGCAAAACTTTGGAGCCGGGCGTTATTGATGTCTTCGGTAGACGTGTGCGAGCGAGGGGGCTGACGGAGGGCGGTAGAAAGTGGGATCGGTCGAGGGGTAATCCTGAGAGCAGTCTGAAAGGCTAAATGAGAAATACTTTCCGATCGGTCGACGGCAGCGGCAGCGGCAGTGGCAGCACCAGCAGTAGCAGTAGCAGCCGCCTTAAAGACTCTCGCCGGCGAAGCTTAAGACTTCATATAACGCCCCTGATCCTCGACGTCTCAGTCCGGCGTTGAGATTTCGACGCTTTTATTACGTAACTGCCGATTTTTCCTGTCTTTCGATACCCCGATTAAATTGTGATCTTTGCTTCTGCTTCCGCACAGAAATCACCGCGCGATCCAGGGAGACATTAGCATTCCATGCCAAAATATTCTAAATAACTCGAAGCTCGGATTTAATATCGAGCTCGTCTGGGCGAGAGAGGGATAAATGTTATTGCTAATACGAATCCGCGCGCACTTTTTTTCACGCGATTACTTGGGGTTAATCGGTCCTATAAAATTTTCTGCGCGTCTTTCGCAGTTTCAAGTCTCAACCGCACGGATAATCAAGAGAAGAGGGGGAGGGCCGGGCATCGGGGGGAAAAAGAACGGCGGTAGGAAAAAATTAATTATGGGCGCACAACGAGCCATAATGTTATTACGAGTCGGTGTACCAACCGAAGTACACGAAGAGCGTCCTGTCAGCAGTAATAGTAAATTAGGCAATAAATAATAGCGTTTAAGTGGCAACGTAATTTTCAGCTGCTAGTCTTACGGCTGGCCATTAAGGCCATTATTGCGAATCTCTTAATTTGCGAAAAACACCGCCTTCTTTGCGAGGAACGGTCGAGAGAGAGAGAGAGAAAGAGAGAGAGAGAGAGGGAGAGAGGGAGAGAGAGAGAGAGAGAGAGAGAGAGAAAGAGAGAGAGAGAGGGAGAGAGGGAGATGCCGAGTAGGGAGCGCTAGGTATCCTGCTAAATGAAGCGCCGCGGGGTTGAAACTGTTCGCCGCATGTGTCGGGATATTATTCATTCTAACCAACCGGCTCTTGACCTCCTTTCGTCGGGATTATATCGCTCTCCCTCTTTCCCTTCTCCACCGTGTTCTCTTACTTGTGTTTTTTTTTCTCGGCAATTACTATAAACAATTCCGACAGTTAATGGCCACTTATCACTCGCTCTTGAAATGTCATTCTCCGCGGTAACAAGACTGTTTTCTCAAACTTTATCTGTATTACCATAACAATTTGATATCAATTTGTTCATCACAAAACTTTAGACGTGTTAGTAGTTTTTTAATTATACACGATTGGAAATCAAATTTATAGAAATGTAATACTCATCACTCTTCATATAATTCTTCAATACTTGTACTTTTTAAACTTCAATTTGAGATTTTGATTTTAGCAAAGTAATTTCTACGATTCGATTAGATTGCTAAAACATTTAATAATAATTTAATAAGACTGGAATAAAATTGATCAAATCCGATCAAATTGTCTCGCTAACAAGTCATAAACTTTACGTTGATTGGGTGAAAAATTTCCGGATATAAAATTTCGCAGATTTCTCTGGAATTATCCCGCACATCATATCTTACTTTTATTTTCATATGTTAATACGACATTATTGAAGCAAACAGACAAGGCAGCCTCTGCCTCAAGTTTGTCTTGTACTTCTCCCTAAAAGACGGATATACACTAAGACTCCCTGGGAATACGAAATTTTCAAAGTTGCTTCCCGTTCCAGTCAATGTCTTAAGTCTTACTCCGCTTTGGGTACAGTTCACGTTCTCCGCGGCATAATTTTACATCTTTAGACCTGAATATTTAAACGTAAGTCTGCCACTGCGTTTGAGGATTCGCGGGCGTAGAGCCGCCGGGGCTTCGCGTAACTTTTACACGATGTTCTATTGTATGAGAATACCTAAAGATTTCGCGCGGCAACGCGAGACCTCCGCGCAACGCGTAAAACGTACGTTACTTCCTCTAACAATAGCGATTCGCAGCGCGCCATTAGTCCACGAAGAGCAAACAATGAGCCAACGATTCACATAGATGATGAGACACGCTCTATAATCTTTAGTAGATTTTATCGCAGAAAATTTTAATCTGTGATTTAATTACCATTTCATGTGAATTTATGTGCGTCTATAATGCTATGTAAGCACAAAAAGAACAATTTTGTTAATTTAAAAAACCGTTCCTTATCGTTATTTTGATGGTCTGTAACAAAATTAATTTTAGATCTGTATTCGGCTAAATTTTTAAATATTTTAACAAATTGTTCTTTTTATGTGTATCTATTGTCAAAGAATAAAAAAAATGTGGGAAATAATGTTGAATAACTTTTGCAAGAAGAAATTAATCTCAAATTTATCTCATTGAACTCAAAATCATCGAAACTTCCATATATGAATGAAATTACAGGAACTCGTGATAAGCGTTAGCTAACGTATTGCGAGAGAAGCTAACAGCTTCTCTCCCTTGCTTGCTCTAGTCTAGTATGTTACCTTCAAATTCGGGCCTTATCTTTAATCTCGCGTATTTTGATATTATCTGTCACAGTCTCTCTCTCTGCGCAGTGCTCTCCGCTTCTCCTCGCTCTTCGCCTCTTCGCCTCTCATTCCCCTCTTTCGGCGGCTCTCTCTCTCTCTCTCTCACCCTCTAATGCTTTGGGGCTGCTACCAACGCAAGCTGTTAATTATGATTAATCATGTCTCGGAAATTAAAGCGATTAATCTTCCTGTTGTTACCGGCTCGAGAGAGCGAGCGAACGAGCCGAGCGAGCCTGCGCTTGTCTGCGCACGTTGTTGTCCAGCGCGTTTCTGTTCTGCCTGCGAAAACGGAGGGAGGTGGTTTTCCCAATTAGTTGGACCCGCTAATCGGCCCTTTAAGACCCGTTGGTTCACGTACATGAGATAAGTCGCCCATTACCGTGTAACGACACGCGTTTACGTTACATCCTTATATTTGTATCTTCGACTTCACCGTACAACAGACTGTCGATTTCTCGTTAAATTCTAATAAAGATAAATTTTATACGGGTTCTACGTTTCAAAGTGCACACACTCGAACAAATCAGGGAAGGGCTTGGTAAAAAAAAAAATAAATAAATAAAGCGCAAGAATCGAAGCACGAAGTAGCTCGGGAAATGGACACGCGTCGTTACGCTTTTGTCGTTGCATCGAGGGGAAGCTAATTGAGCGGAGCTCATGAACGAGTTCGATAAAGCCACCATCAAGCTTGGAAAGCCGCATTATCGAACATCGTACAAGGTTCAAGACAAAAGGGAAGAAGAGAAAAACGAAAACAAGTGAAACGCACAAAATGAAGTCTTGATGACCGTGCTCCTCGATAATACGGAATACCACGGCAGGACGGAAATCATTATTTTTGCATCTTCGTATCTTAGCGTAACGGCCATCGCCGTCGCCGTCGGGCCGAAGGTTTCGTACACTTTCACCGACGCTTTTCCACCACCCGTTGAGAGGGAGGAAGAAATCGCGTTCCGGGGGTGGCTCGAGGGAACAAAGAATTCCGACACGATAGCGGCTAGCAGTATAAAAAGTACGGACTATCGCAAATAAATAACCGATGGAAAGAGTGGTTGAGAGAGGTTGGTTTCTAAGTGCGAAATAGGGGTGCGCGATAGAGAGGGTACGAGGAGGACTCGGACTCTGGGGTGGGGCTTGAAATGAATGCGCAGTGCACGAAATGGGGCGGCTGCCGGTGAATGCAAGTGTCGGCGGTGCAACGGGGAAGGGAAGAAAGAGAGGGAAAGAGAGCGTTGGGTATGGGTTCGAGAGCGTGAAAATGCGGGGGCGGCAACCCCTTGTAAAAGAAAAATATATAAACTCGAAAGCCCGATAAAGTCAGTGCCTGCTGTTACAACAAGCTCTCTTTCTTCTTTTCACGTCGAACGACGGCTCTTTGTCTCGTTCTCTCTCCTCCTTTCACGGCACGGCGGCCACCAGGCGGTTCCGCGCAGTTCCGCGTTCTCCTCTCACAAATCCGGACTCACGACCAGAAAAATGGAGAGACAAGCTAAAAGCGCCATCCGTAAATCCGAGTCACGTGTGACGATGTCTCGGTCCGTCGCACGCGATTCTTTCTGCGGGATGCGATATCAGCGAATCGCTCATTTCGCGAGAGCTTACGACTCGATGGAAACTGAATTTTTACACAGGAAAGAGAAAAAAAGCCCGGTACGAATGTACTTCCGCGCGCGGTACTATCCTCCGCAGATTCCACGTTTTATGGGATTTTGTATCATTACGCAAGACTTTGCCATTCCCTATGCACATCTCATACTGATTGAATCTCGTTAAAGTTCCATGTGGACATATCTCAAAACATTATCAAAAATATATAAATTTCATAAATTGTTCTATTACTACGTTTAAGTATCTGTGTAAAATTTGAGCACAATTCATTTATTGGTTTAAAAGTTATTTAACTTTTTCTTTACTCTCTTGATTCTCATGTAAAATTTTGTTTGCTTTCAAATTGTATCAGTATTTTTTACATAATATTTGTGTTACTTTTTAATATATTTATCTTATGTTAAATTAACATAAAAATTTGAGCGGACCATATCGAACATGTGAAATGTATCAAATTTAACACAAAATTTTTGATTGTGTAAATAAATAAAATAAATACCTTCTTTGAAATTGATTGTAATTATAGGTAGTCACTTTTGTAGTACTTATTTTCCAATTTCGCGACTAAAATTTTTTCTCATTGATTAAGAAAAAACAAGAAAAAAACGTAAAAAATCATCAGTTATTATTAATATATAATTTCGAACTTTTAGCATCTATCGTATAGCCAAAGTATCCTCGAGTTGCTTCGAAGTCTCGAAGCAAAAATGCCCGATGCCGTTCCTCGAAAGTACGTTGGAAAGTGAAGGAGGCGAAATTCATTCATTACATGGACAAATGATCGATTAAATATTCTATCATTTCGCGAACAATTGGGCGTTGCGAAATGTTGATGTAATCGAACACTTAAATAATCTGTAAGCGATAATTACATAACAATTTAAAACAGAACATTTGCGAAACAATAGCGCAATAATAATACAATAATTATAAATCAAACGTTCGCAGTAATAATACGGTAAGTATAAATTAATTATTGACATTATTGTAACGTCAATAATTATAAATCAAACGTTCACGGAGTAACGCGATAATAACGCAATAATTACGTATGATCGTTTCGGCTAACTGGACATTGGTAGCCGCGCGATTAACGGCAACGTTAACGAGCGTTACGTGGAAATACTTAGCTCAGTTTCGCCCAAGACGCTCGATGGTCATCTCGGGACGGTGTAATGGGTTAAACCTCTCCGCGGTCCGGCCACACAGTTGTAACTACGTTTACACGACCCACTTACACTTGCCTTACTGACACCGGTTTAGAAACACACAGGGCGTTAAATGCCGCGTAAATGTCTCGCGCCGGTGTTACGACAACGGTTTATACGCCGAATCCATTGGAGAACACGCTAAGCCTTAATATTACGTTCATGCTGCACGTAATACCCACGGCAAAATTTGTCGTCGCTGCCGATTTCGCGTGTAACGTACGTACGTACGACCGCGACGAGAACAAAGAGACTTCTCGAAGCGCGGAGCCGTAAACTCGCTGCATTGTTATTGTATGTTGTATGAAGGGATTTGCGAAATGGCCAATAAAAATGGTGAGGAGATAAAAGAACAGTAGCTAGATATAATCATATATCCACGATTATAACGTTAAACTGTTCTTTTTTTTTTTTCTCGGAAGATCGAGAAACTTTATCGGACAGATCGCCGTTGAAAAATTTTAGTTTAGTTAATTTTTAGCGAAATTCGGCAGCTCTCGACAACATCTCGTAGACGTAGCTGTCGATAGCGATCGAGCGAGCGAGCGCGTTACGTGTTACGTCGAATGCTGTATTATCTGACGCAATCGTTTTGTCGAAAATCTGCTCGAACCTGCCGCGGGAAATGTATTTACCGCAACGGGACGATGTGCCTCTGTGTCGCGACAAAGCCGTTCAATCAGGCGTCGTCTCAGGACCGTGGGGGAAGGAGGAAAGAGTGATTCGAGAGGACCGACAGCGTCAACCTGCAAGAATGGCGACGCTAAAACGACGGTGTACAAACTTGGGAGAGGCAACCGATAAAGTCCGCGACTTGCCCGGTTACATTCACTTCGTTTCGCCCGTCGCCGTATATTCCCTCGGATTTTTTTTCCTGCCTTCCGCAGTCCGCCTTCTTATCTCGCCCGCTTCTCGTTCGGTTTTCCCTTTGAGAGCCGGACTAAAAGCTGGTTCGCCAGGCGAGTCACGCGCGATGACTAAATAGCTAAGGCCAGAGCGTGCCGCGGATACAAAAGCACGTATACAGAGTGTTTACAGAATAATATCGAAAAGTTTTATAGAATTGTATGAAAAAACTTAATAATGAGCTTGAGAGATAGGGTAATTGAAAGCATCTCTGTTTTGAGTTGGAAAATTATTTTCAACAGTGACCCGTAATTACTTTCAATTTCATGCAAGTTATTTATTTTAGTTATTTATAGAATAAAAAACTTTGTATTAAATTTAATTAACATTTCACATGTATGGTCCTCAAATTTTTATGTTAATTTAACACAAGATGAATACGTTAGGAAGCAACAGTATTAGGAAAATATGTAACGCTGATGCAATTTGAAAGCAAACAAAACGAAAAGTGCATTTCATATCTTCGCAAAATAGTTTAGCATTATTCTGGACGCGTTCTGCACTTGTGAATTCAACATGCAAGTTCTAAGAAACACGTGCATCGGACGCGCGCGCACGATACACATTCATTAACACGTACACACGTACATACACGTGCTTCTGTTTTCCTCGTCTCTTCGCGGAGTGTCGCAGGTAATGGATGACGGGAAACAAAAGGGCCGGTATGTGTAAGGAAGAATGGCCAGACGGCGGCGTGCCGCGGCGCCACGGCGCGGGCGTATCAATTCAAGTAGTAACGGTCGACGATGGTCAGCCGCACCGACTTTGCGCTTTGTACGCGTTTAACTCTTATCGTATCGTCGCCGGCGATAACATAGCGATTGTATTGTTGACAGAAATCATTACTCTTTGTGTTCTTAAAAGCCATTTCAATGTTAAGCTTGCGCATAAAATTTAACGCGCGTTGCGATCTAGCGTCGTTTGACGTATAGCGACACGTTATATTGGTTATTATAAAAAGATAGACGGTTATCACGTTATGAAATAATTACGCGTAATTCCTCCTGTCAAAACTTTGTTTCGCAAAGTTTCGTCAAAATTGATTTTGCGAAATACATTTAGAGATTTTCGAGAGGTAGATAGAGTCATTAAATCGTAGAGAGAAGGCGCACGGTTGGTCCATTAATTTTAGCGAAACAATGTAGCAATAACAATGGAGAATGTTGCAATCGGGCGCGGGAGATCTTTCACTTAAAGCGTATCTTCTATTACGCAACGTAGCGTTAATCCGTGAGATTGTTCTCGTCACTCGTCACGGAAGTCTATAAGTTTTAAATGCTTTCGCACTTCATACTCTGCGAGTGATTGACTGTAGTACTGATCACAATTAAATCGTCGCGCGTCAGAAATATAGACTGCGATAAAGGAATACTTTTTATGATTATTTTAAATATATAAATATATTTTCCATAATAAGCATTATAATGAGAGACTCGTTACAGTTGCACGTTAAGATAAAAAAATATGTTATTAAATTAAATTACACCGTATTACTATACGAAATGAATAGTTTTGCTAAAGTGTTTGAAAATTTACCTTAGATCTAAAAATAATTTTATTTAATTACCAAAATAATTATGAAGAATTTTCAAACGTGACGAGCTACAACAGTTTCGATATTCTATTCTCCATTTGAGCGTTCTATATTTCGATGATCTGAAATTATTTTCGGATCTGTACCTAGCTAAATTTTCGAACACTTCAGCAAGACTGTGTAATGAATCGATCGTAGTCCGATTTGCAATATGCATTTCTGTAATACTTCTTCATTGCATATTAAATGCAGAAATACTGCTGTCTTCAAAGGCTATTAAATAGTCTTTTATTAATTAATAATAATTAATGGACGTTTCTATTCAAAGAAGAGATGTAATTTGTCGCTTTGCAAACTGTTCATCTTTATTAAATCAGATGCAATCGTTATTAATAGCTCGTAATATGTTTCTATTAGTAAAAGTTTAGCGTTTGCTTGTAATAAAAATATAAATTAAAAATACGTAAGATAAAAATTGTATAACAACTCATTTCTGCCAAAACAATATAAAATATAGAAAAATTTATGTTGCTTTTTAAAATGTACATAAACTAATTCCCGAGTTTATTTCTGAGAAACCTGTTGCTGAAATTAAAATTAAAAATCGCAGAATATTTCGCGCACATAAATATCTGTGAAGAATACATCGTTTCTCTCGAATGTCTAACGTAATGCAGCGCGAATAAACTCGGACAAGTGGGAATTTTCGCCAAGTGTGGAAATATCGTTCGCGCTCGTCGATCCGCACGGCAGGCCGTAAATAAAAGATACATCCTATATATATCAGCCGGTCATGTACATAAAATATCCGTAAGCAGCCGGGGTGTACACGGAGCTGGAATTTGATCGGACCATAACTCTCGCTATCAAATATTCATTCGCCATTGACTAATAGATGCGGCGGGGTAGCTGTCGGAACGACTGGCAAGCGTTCCGCCGGCAGAACGGTGTACAAAACGCGCTCCTAAACGCGAGAGCGATGTGCATATGCGCAGCGATGACGATGACCGATTGGCGCCTAATATACCGCATTAGAGGCTCGAATGAAAATTGAGGAATTCGCGCGTTCACCAACGTGCGATATCCGTCATTCCGCACCCGCGTACATTAATAAGCGTTCTGATATACACGCAATCTTTGACACGGCAATCTTTGACACGCATGCCTATGAAGACGTATTATTTATATCGATGGCGAGGAGTTTAAAATAATAGGATCTTTTCGGTCAACATTTTTTTTATATCATATTGATAGTATTGCTTTATAGCCATTAAAAAATTTTATGATTAATTTTATGCAAAAATATCCCGTAAGCGAGGAATCTATCGATATCTCATTTTTTTTTCTTTATTTTGATTTCTTTCGACGATTAGCCTCTTTGATATATATCAGGGATCAATGCTACATACACTTCCATTTGCAGTTTTTAAGTATAATTAAACTGAATTCCGAATTTATTGAATTTTAAATTTATCAATACTGGCCGCTGGACGGTTCAAAATTTGCTAACATTTAAATTAACTGTTTCAATAATTTTAATGAGAGAAATGAACGAGCGGAATCGCTAGATAACCACGCACAGTTATAACAATTGAACGTGCGCTAATGCAACGTGCATTTCATGCATAATATTTGGCGCATTAAATAACGTTACATTATCTGAATAGTTTTTTCATCTTTCAACTAATCAACTATTGATGGTTGGGTTAATGAAAAAACAAAACGTAATTTTACATATATTTTTATAATTTGGATATATCATTCTAATAAAAAACTATTTCATTTCTACCTTTGGGAATCTTCGGAAATCGCTTTCGGATAAAGAATCGAGTGAAACACACTTGGACCATTGCAAAATATCTACGCCGGATATTGCGGACAAAGTCGATATCTCAGTATGAGGCAAGCAAAGTCGATTCCATCTCTTTATCCCTTTATTGACATCCAGAGAATGCACCGGTTGGGTTAATACCCAGTCTCCAAACATAATCCCGAGTCATCATCTATCGTGTATCTACATCGAAATAGCGACGTTATCTCTCGTGATTAAATTTCTCTTCTCTCTTTTCTGAGTCGTCGGATTCGTATCTCTTCTCAAGACATTCGATAAGGTACAAGGGGAATTATTAACAAGATTTGTTTCAAGTCAAATACAAAATTATTGAATCATTACGGAAGATGCTGTATGAATTTTTTATGCGGTCGATTATTCTAAAAGTGTATCGTGTTACGCGTTCACAAAAGGATTTCGTTTCCCCAAGACTCCGTCATCAAAGGAAAACACTTTCCTGGATAAATTATTGCGTTTAAACAACAATCGGTGCTTTCAATGTTTTATTAACCGCGCCAATTTAACAACGGGGGTTATCGTTGCATGCGATAATCATTTCATTTCGATGCCATTGCCGGCAGATACGATCCCCGCGAGAGAGGAGAGCGGCAATGGCCGCTTCGCGTTTCCTTTTTTATCAATCACGCTTTTACTCGATGATCGTTGCGCTATCGGTTTTCCCAACGGTGGCCGAGGGCTATCGGCGACACCCATTTATACCAGCCACTATCCGATGATGTACGGAACGAGGCGCAATGCTTTTTTTTTATCTTGCAAACCCTTTTACATTTCGAGCTTCTGCACGAGATAATTCACCAGCAATGGTCGCTTTTTTCTTCTTCCCTCTCTCTTTTTCTCTCTTTCTCTCTCTTCCTACCCTATATTCTTATATTCGAAATTGTTTAATTCAAAATCTTGAATTTTTAATTTTGTGAGATTAAATGTAAAGCTCGCGGGAACATCCATTAAAACGTATAACGTACCGAGAAGCCGAACATTTTGCAAAGAAAGTTGAACTGCCAGCGACAATAAAATATGCATTTTCTCGGATTCTGCATAATAAATTCTTGAATTAAACATTTATTTCAAATAATTTATTTACAAGATTTTGTGACATATATTCCAAAATAGGATCATTTAGGTTTGTATTGAAATTGTCGCATTTACCTTTAATGAGCACAAATATTCCATTAATTAATATCAGCTATTCATCAAATTCAGACATAATTCTATTAAATTTTAAGACCTACATTAAATAACGGATAAAGATATATTATTTAATTTTTATGGGTCCATTAGAAAACGCAATAATTTTTTAACTATTCGTTGCTCGAAAAAATTGACGTCCCGACATTTTTCCAGTTAGGAAAAAAAATCGACTCACGAAGGGCACACCTCGTACATCTACATTGACAAATTGTTTCTATCGAGAAAAGCGGAGTAATGTCAAACGGAATGTGAAAGAAATAGTTTGATTTCATTAAAAAAACGACAAAAAGAGGAAAAATTGGTTTCCTGCGCGCCCGTGACTGCCAACAAAAACTTCCCAACAACGCGCGGAAAATTCCTGCGCGCTGTTACGCACTCCAGCGTGTGGACTTGCCTGTGCAAAAAGTTCGCGAATAAAACGACGAGAAGAAAAAAAACAACAGAGAGAGAGAGAGAGAAAGAGAGAAAGAGAGATAGAAATAAATAGAGAAAGAGAGAAGGAGAGTGGGCGGCAGACAGCGAGAGGGAGGAAGCGCATTTTATTTCGAATTCCGACGGCCACTAAACAAGTTCGCTCTCTCGCGGGCACCGTCAACCGTCAAAAAATTTATTGGTCGTCTCCACGCGCTTATCGGTGACGTTTATCGCGCCGCAATATTTTCCTCCTGAAACACAGCTCGCGCGCTCGCCTCCCTTTTTTGTCAGTCGTTGACGCCGCTATTTCTCCACGCGCGCATCTCCCCTCGGCCACCACCGCGTGTCCATTCCTCCCCAATTTTTTGTCTGTTTTCTTGCCCCTTTTTTTATTTTTTTTAGATTTTCAGTAACCGCGTCAGAGTCCGCTCGACCTGTCGGCGCTGAAATTGTCGAGATCGATCGACCGACCAGCCGACCGACCGACCGACCGACCGGCCGGCCGTCGCCGCGTACGTCGGCCGGTCGACCGAACGACAGGCCGACCGTTCCAGCGTGCTCTGCCGTCCCACGAGTGCTTCCGCGCGAAATCCAGTTAAATACACCACCGTCGCATTTTCGGTAGCATGCGAATGTAACGCGAATTGAAACATGATTCTTTCGACCACGGTACACCGGGGACGGAAAGGAAAAAAAAAAGGGTGACGTTGACATTTATGGAGTGAAATACCCTTTTATGCGCGCGTCACACAGTGCAATCGCCAGTGATTTTTTTTTTTTTTTTTTTTTTTAAGAGTAACCGGGAAAACACGTTGCTCAAGGCGAGACACGCCATACGTTTGATTACCTTTGGCGATTATATTTGGTGATCGGGAAATTATGTGTGCGGCGCGCGAAATTATTTCGGTCACCGAAATGCACCGGGAACCGGGACTCTTAATCCCGCAATTTCCAATGTAACCCGGCGATCCTTTAAACTTACATAGACGCTAATCATTTTCGTGGCCTGTGTAAGTTTAGAAGACCTGTACGTGACAGCGGTAACCGAAGGTTTAATGGATCTACATGCTTTATGAGATGCAATCCACGCGAAATCGATTTTTGTTCTTCACGCTAGATTAACGAGGAGACACGCGACGCGCGAGAACGTTATCTCCGGTTTTACATCGAATTTATCTTCGCACACAAACGCAGAAAATCGATCTTTATTATTACATTTGCGTTAACCCATTTGAGGAATAAGCATGCGCAATAGCGTTGTCTCGTGTCAAGCTGAAACTTTTCTACCGACAAGTCCGCTTCTCGTATGTATTTCAATTAAAAAGAGCCGCGCGCGACTTTCAGCTTCACCGAACGGTTACACCGGTCGAAATACGATTCGTTTGGTTGCGGAAAACGAACCAACGGTATTGAATAACGCAAAACTGGGAAAATTCGTTTTTATATATTTTGTTGAGTTACTCAACAGATTGCTCTTGAAATTTTACTACTTGCGAGACGATGAAAACTTTTTATAAAGTTAAAATTTGAAGATTAAAAATTCTTAGAGAAAACTTTATCAGGTAAGAAAAAAGGTGTAGATAACGAGAAAATTCCTCACTATTTGAGAAAATTCCTCACTATTATAGAAAATCATTATATTGGCGATAAAAAGCTAAACCTTTTCTTCGCTTAAACACATTCGCAGTTTATAAACAAATATGCTACATTAGTGCAAAATCGATTTCAATACGTTAAAATATCTTCTATATAAATTAAAAATATTCTGCACGTATAACATGGATAATTATCTTGAAAATATCGATAATGAGACATTTAATAAAAATTTGTCATTGTTATATAAAATCTATATATAAAAAAAAATTTAATGTCTTCTTCCTATACATATTTGCCATTTCTAAATATGCTGCATATTAATGCAAAATCAATTTCACCATGTCAAATATTTGTTTATAAAATACTCTCTGTATAAGTTTGAAATATTCTGTACGTTCAACTAACAATTATCTTTGAAATACCGATGTTGAAAGGTGATTCCGTTCATTCGCACGAATAATAAAAGATATTGTCATGAATAGAAACCGAGGACGATATAAGCATCGCGTGTTCGGTTGAAGCATGTACGGCAATGGTAAATTCGAGCCAAGCCGCGATCGTGGGCGTTAAAATAGAATAACGTGTACACGAGGGCCAAAGTTATACAACTGCTTTTAAAAAAAGGGAGAAAAGGGAAGGAAAGGAAAAAAAGGACCAACATAAAAGAAGAATGAACAGAGGTGGATTCTTCATCGTGACACCGGCAGATCGCGAACCGCAGCCATTTTCCACGCCGTGGAGTAAAAAAAAAAAAGTACGCGTGAGCCCGGCGGACAGATCTATGAAACACGCGAGATATTTCTATGAAATTATGCGTTCGAGAAATTTTCACGGAGAATCAGTAGGGGACCGCAGGAGATGAACTACCGTCGCGAATACGTATTCTCGCGTGAGGAAGAGAAACTTCTCGCATTTAACTCCAATAAATTAATGCCAGCGAATGTCTGTGACGTATATTTTCGGTATGTTGCATTATCTCGAAATTTAGAAAAGTTAATTGAGTAAAAAGTTAATTGAGAGGCGAACGACGCTTAACAGGATTCTCTTGAAATGAATTATTCCTTAAATCTCTAAAAAACATATCTCGATTGTTGTAAATTGTATCATTTTAAATTTTAACGTTGAATTCCTGAGGCAAGATTTAAACTTTTGCTAAAAGAATATGAAGCTAAGGGGGACGGAAGACTGTTAATTATTAAGATAGAGAGAAAGAAGATTACAGAATTCGACAAAGTTTCTTAATCTTAAAACGCACTTATTCATTTTATCATGGAAATGACATGACTAGATACGGCATATCTAATCTAACTTTGATTACTACATCTTTTACAAAAATAAATATATTGTAATAAAATTTCTCTTTTTACTCGAAACACCAGACATTAAGAATTAAAATGGTAACACAAGTAAATGTATGTGTATGTTTACAATAAAAGATTATAATAAGAAAAAGAAAATAAAAACTTTGAAAATTCTTTTTTTAATTTGTTGTAAAAATCAAGATAAAAAGCTAGTGTTCCGAAAACTAGATAAAACTTTGAATTTTTTAAGATAATGTACCAATTAATGTTTTTTATATGAAAAAAGTATATCCTAACGTGTTGAAATATTTGCCAAGTAGATTAATGAATTTTCAAAATTATTAAAATGTCAATCTTCGAAAAACACATCTGGCTATTCCATAGCGAGTGTATTGTTTTAGGATTAATTTTCGAACAATTTAATGGTAACTTGATAACAAAATGATGTCACAGTGAGGAAAATGACGATTAAAGTTATCCCATCATTAATCGTATCGTAACGACGAGATTTTCGTCAATGCATATTGCGCACGCCACTCCAAACGAGATGATTTGGAAAGATCAGAACTGTTAAACGGTAATTATGTGGAAAATAAAAGCCGTGATGAATAAATGCGAACAAATATGACGATGACGTCTGATTAAACGAGCCGAGCTCCCGGCGATCAATGGACTCTCGGCAATCGAATCATCCTCAATCCGTTCGCAAATAGAATTGTTTATTTTGATGTGTTATTTGTATTGTTCGCTTTATATGTTTTCGCCGTAATGAGCACGGAGTTTTCTGCGCGAATAATTATAAAATGGAGGATTATTCGCACACGCTTATAAATTTTTACAAAAATTGGAAAGGGTGTTTGTTACGCTCATTTCGCCGCACCCTTTACGCTGCATTCTTCCCGCTTGCATGTTATTATCTTCATTTTCATTATCACAACTAACATTGTTCTGTTTATATAGAAAATTATCGCTCGTAATTATTAATATTTGGAAACGGAGAGCCAAAGAAGAAATTTCTTACCGCCATCCGCCTTCTCCCAGTCCAAATGTTTACGCGAGTGATGGAAGAAGAGGGGTTTGCCCTCGGGCTTCGGCAGAGAACAGAACGGCGGGGAAGCAGAAAGAGGTGCAACGGTACAAACAGAATAACAGAAGACATCAAATTGAGTTCCCGAAGAATCGCGCGTTGCTATAGAACGGCGAGGACCGAAATCTAAGGCAAAGGTGAATAGAGAAAGAAAGAGAGAGAGAGAGAGAGAGAGAGAGAGAGAAAAGGCAGTAAAGGATTTCTTTCAGGGCGTGAAAGCAGACGTAAGATACGTATAATGGAAAGCCTGATAACTTTTCGCGTACCGTCTCCTCGCATGGGCCGCGGAAAGAGGCGTCCAGTGCTCACGGTGCACGGTCGTCGTGGCGTAAACCGCGGATTATCCGTCCTGGGTCGAGGAGTGCAGACCGTGAGATTTAATATTATATTCTTTTCTTGTCGCCTTCGGCTTCTCTCTCTGCGGAACAGGAAGAAAGAGAGAGATGGTAGGTGTAGGGCTTCGACCTAAAGTCGACAACAGTACGTAACAGCTGACGCCATCAACTTCGAGTGCAGCGTCCTGCTTTTCTGCGCTTCTCTTCACCCCTCGGTCTCTCTCTCTCTCTCTCTCTCTTCTTCCTCTTCTACTTTTACTTCCTCTTCCATTCCTGCCCTCACTTCTCTCCCTCTCGCACGAGTGCCTTCCTCACGGAGACTCGTCGCGCGCAGCTAGTGCTTGAATACAGAACTTCCGCACTTCAATCCATCTGTCTACTCGTGTTAAGAATCGGTCAACGCACAGTCTTCTACTCGTGTGACTCTGGATATTTTGCTCAAGGATTAAAATTTACATAGCGGTGATGCAAACAATTTGGTTCCGAAATATCCAGTTAATATCTGAATTAATTCTGTGCTGACCCGAAAGATTCGACCGAATATATTCTGTCGACGGTAATGTCAGCTCTCAAAAGCTCAAGATATTAAGAATTCGACCTACTATTTTGAAACTATGATATAATACAGTCACACAAAAAAGTGTCATGTCCGAGAGATTAGACCAATGTATCCCTATGTATTTTGAGGTTCTGAAATCGAATATGACCTCAATTGCGCCATCAGGATTCGACCGAGTCGAATAGTGTAATGTTAAGGAACGTTTGGCAATTTTTTGAGAGTAAAAAAAATCTTGATAGAGCAATTTTGAGATTATATTTGATTTCAGAGCCGAAATACATAGGGATACATGGGTCTAATCTCTCGGACACGACACTTTTTTGTGGCTGTGTAATTGTAAAGACACGACATGGCTCTAATAAAAACATATATTAACGATTGCATTATTCAATATCGCATTCTTCTTTCAGGACTTCCGTATATCATCTTCCTTCCTTCGTTGTTTTTAAGAGTACTTGCCGTATCAATAAATTATAGAATGCTGCAGTTTTACGTAAATTAATAATTAATTTGTTATCTCGAGGGGGTGACTTGTTAAATAACATTTGTACGAGTATGCTTGCTGTTAATGGAAAAATTCAATATTCAGTTGTAACAAAATGCGAATGCCAATGCGAATGAGCGAGTTAATTACACACGATTGCCAGACAATTTCAATGAAGAAAATTTCTCATTGCTGCAGCGAATTGCATATCCGTGCAACGATTAAATAATGTAACTGCCTGTTCATTTGAATCGTAACTACGCTGTACACACTTTTTGCCATTAATGAAGCTCTCATTTAAATAAAAAAAAAACCATCACACACATTTGAATACTTTAACTGCACCTAAACACGATGTTTTTACATGAAAACGCAAAAACACGAACGTAATTCACAGTGACAATATTAGATTGTCTATGTCACTTATTCGAGCACTAAAAATCAAAAATACAAATTGATGTCGCTCGGTCGTAATTATTAAATGCACAATAATAATGGACCATTAAATACACAATGAAAATATCAATATTTACATGTTGCTGGATTTGCATAATATCGAAGTGCGTAACTGTCAAATGATGTCTGCGTAGAACAAATTGTTCATGAAAATTAAACGCAATTCCTTCCGTTACTGCGGCGAAAGTCCATTTAACTAAATGTAACATTGTACAATCTTGAAATATTTTCGAATTAAAGAGAACGAGTGGCTTATCTTGACGCGCCGAGAGGGTCCGAGGAGCAAGTTTCATTAGCTTCCATGCGGAGATTCGCCCTTGCGTAAAATAAGCTCCGTGAACCCGTGTAATACGGTCCAACCGCAAATGACAAAACTTTACATGTAATCGAGCATACGGCGGCGGACGGTCCGAGGGTGGCAACTCCGCGATAGGGCGCGCAACCCTTCTCTTTGCCCGGCTATCTGGCTCCCTCCTGCCCGCGCGAAGGGCCTCGGTTAAGTTTGATTTAAGCGCCGGGTATAAGGGTCGTAAAAGCGGTACGATATTCCGTGCTCGCGAAGAGGGACAGCTTTATTGCTTTCGAAATATGGCGCAAATCACGTTCGCGATAGCGCACTCTTTTCTTTCGCCAGACTGAACTTCTTTCACGATCGCGCTCTGACTTTAAACAATTTTATGCAATTTTGAACAATCTTATTGAAGGACTTAACTTATATAATTTGTCTTATATTTAGTTATAAAACATTGTTCGCGTTAAAGTAAAACACGTAAAATTTTGAAAGAATATTTTATCTAAATAGGACACGGAGAAAATTTAAATAACTGACGGTTTGTGTAACGAAAGTTAAGCACCTCCCTGCATGGAAACTGACGGTAAATGTAAAAACACACTTGTTTAAAATAATATAAGTGCACTCTATAAAAGTCATCCGATACGTTCGCTTTTACTTATTTTTAAAAGAATCACAATGTTCAATTGTACTTGTTTTAAAAAAATTACAATCTTTAATCGATTCCATTTCTTAAATAAACGTGTCATTTGTCACCGTGAAAATGGGAACGTATGGACTATCTTTAACGATCGTTCACAAGTGACAATCGTGTGAAATGTATCGGATATTATTTTATGTCCCGCGTATTAGAGCAAGAATTGTAAATGTCTGTGCGCGATAACGTGTTTTATAAAAAAAAAAAAAAAAAAAAATGCGCGAAAAAATAAAGAAGGTACGAGAAATCGTCACCGCGCGGCTGCTGAGATTTTTCGCGTAAATTACAGTTCCTCGCTACTTATTCATTGTATGCGCTTCTCTTGATAATCCGAGTAAATGAACATCTGCGTACGTCACCGAGCACTGTCCCGCTGACGACGACGACGACGACAACGACGACGACGACGACGACGACGACGACGACGACGCAGCAGCAGCAGTAGTAGAGACGTCTGAGACTATAAATATGCATGGCATTAACGGAATGGTAATGAATTCGGTAAACTCTCTCTCCTATCCCGGGTTTTCTCTCTCTCTCCGGGGACATTGGTTTTTCTTCTCTTTTCTTTATTAAGCGCGAGAGCCGGACTAGAATGCATTAATTAAGCGAGTCTCCACTCTACGCTTCAAATTGATCGGCGCCACGGTAAACAACATCGCGCGCGCGTACCTTCCCTCCTTTTATCCCGCTACCGTCGCAATTATCTGCAATCGCGGGAGGCGAGGGAGATTTCAATGAGGTCGCGTCCTCGGGAAACGAGATGAAAAGAACGTTTCACATACGTATAAATAAGGAGTCGTCGCCGTCTCACATTAATGAATTTCGATTCATATCGTACCGAAAATCGTATTAGTGTTCAATTACAACGCGATCGTCGATATGCGCCCGCGGAAACGAACTCGAATATCATTTTCTCCAGGAGCATTGAGAATTTCCGACATTGCGTTTTGCGCAAATTGATCAACGGATGACAGCCGTCCGAGGAAACCAGACGCGTGTAATCATAGATTATGCGTGTAATTATTGTGCGTATCGTTTGACGCGGCGCTCCTCGATAATTTCCGTTCATTTGCCCGCCTCGATAAAACCCTAAATCCGTCCGTATGCAATTTCAGCCGGACGCGACTCCGCAAATGAAATTTCCCACATTCGCATTCGCGTAGCGGGAACGAGGCGCGGCCGCGACACATATTAAATTTGTTTTCCCGGGATATAAGCCAAGAGACGTAGGAGGAAAGTTACCTTCCTCTCAGGAAGAGCGGAGGAAACAAGGCGCGAAAGGCGGAAAGAGAGACGAGGGTAGAGACCGCCGTAATAAATAAATAGGGGTCGATGGCGTTGTAAACGTCCGTCGTAAAGTGATTTAGCCACTTCATTGGCTCATAGAGAGTTAAGTGCAGACGCGGGCTACATAAATGCCGGTCGTGAGATTCGCTCGCTCCTCCGCGTTCATCCACCCGCGCGTCGCTGTACCGTTCACCACCCTCTCCCCCCTTCGCCGCCTGTCTTTTTTTTATCCCCGTATTTTCGCTCTCGCTTCGCTACTGCCGCGTCACCCCCGCGCACCCCCGTTTCCACCACCGGACGGCACGTGTAAATCCCACGGCTGAGTCCTCCCTCGCCGCACCACGCGAACTCGCTCTACTTTCTCGCGCGGATCCCTCGGGGGCGTAAAGCGCGCCTTTATTTTTACGTCGGATTTAACCGCGGTTTCACGCGGATCTTCGAAACGATCTCGCCTCTGCGCGGCCTGTGTGTCAATAACGCCGGCTCATAGTCTCGCGTTGAAGACGCGCGGACGCGTCGTTTGCCGCGCTGCGCGCATTTCGTGCACTTTAACCCATTAGCGTCCGGTGTGGCGATAGAACAATTTGCTTGTTTCTTCTTTATCTTTAAAGAGATAGATTTTCGTGAGGCAACGTGTCACGTTTTATTTTGTATTTCAATATATCTTTGACAGTCTTCCAATTCTTCGTCCCATAAATAGATAGAAAAACTGTTTATCTTCGCGAGATGTTTCAGGAAAATGTAGGAGATGTCTATCAAAGATTCTAATATTTCTCAACGACAGTTTCCGAGGCTGTCCATAATTTGTAATAAGGGAGAGTTTGATGTTAGAAATTTCATCAAGGGAAAAGGTCGAAACGTCTGTCATTGTATTGTTTATAGAATTTTTATCAGCCATTTAGCATCTTTCCCCTAAATATCTAATTGTCATTGTGGAATATTTCAACAATAAAATTAAAAGTAAGAAGGGGGAGGGGAGGGTGGAATTTTAATTAGAATCAATATTATAAAAAAAAAAAATATTTTATTAACATTTAACGTAACATAATCGATGAGACTGCATTTAAGAAATTTCTCAGACAGGAATTCTTAAACGAAGTGCAAACGCGATAGCTCGTTTCCGTCGTCGTCGTTCATCGAAGATACTCTCGCGAGGAGCTTTCAGACACAGTTTTCTTTAGCTTGCTTGAATCGCGGCGAAGGCGCAACCGTACTGTGTGTTTGATAAAAGGCGCAACGCGATTTTCAAAGGTCTCTCGTCCCGTGTCGTCTAGATAGACCGTGGAATTGGTGTGCGAGCGGCTCTTTACTATCTTTATGGTTTGCTCTCCACTGTGTCGTCGCGGGCCATTCTTCTTACTCTTGTCACTCTTATCCCCGTCTCGCGTCTCCCCCTCGCGACTTACCTTTCTTCTCGTCGCCTCGTTCTAAGTAAGAGATGCTCTTTCTGCTTTCGTCGCGAAAAGCAGGCTTTTCGTTCTGCGGATTTAATACAACGTTACGGACAGTATCGGGTCTTCTATTAAGCTGCAATTTCATTTTGCATAAATCACAGCCCATAAATATTCATTTATTTGCGGCGATAATGGCACTCGAAAAATTCGCGCGGCTGAAAGCGGCTGAACTGGCAAATTTTGCAATTGGATTGCCGAGATGTTGTTTTGGTAGCGAAGGAGGCGAGGTGAGATAACACGTGAAAGAACTGGAGAACGAGCTTTCATAAAAGAGAGGAACGGATTATTCTCGAGGGAAAAGCGTGAGGAGGTGTGAGAACGCCGAGAAGAGAAAGCGGCATACGATAGAGCTGATGGTCGAGTTTGAAAGCAAGTACATGTCAGATGTTAAAACTTAGACGGAAGGAAAGGTAAAAGTTGTTATATGATATTTATGGCGGCGGAAAAAGAAGTTTCAAAGTGTAGGATATCACGGGAAATAAGGAGATACTGTATAAAAACACATTAATTTTTACACGACTAATTTAGTTGTCAACTGCGCTCCACGGATCTCCGATTACCCCGCGTTAAATAATGGAACACAGTTAATAACGGAATAATGGTTTAAATGCGCGATATGTAGCTAAATCCCGCGCGAGAATTCAATTATAGAGCGATCCCCTTAACGAGACGCCGCGCCGCGCGTCGCGAGCTTACACCCAATTCGACCTATACGAGATTTCAGAATTCGAGCATTTAATTCCGGCCCGGTGCGACGAGGGGGATCTTCCGGTCGATTGCGGTGCAAAACCCTGAAAAAATCGTCAGATAAGCGGCCGTTCTCTTAGAGGGGAACGACGGTTATCACCGGCGAATCTTGGTCGGCGGAACAACTTTCACGGCGGCGGCGGCGGTCGGGTTTGTGTGTTCGGTCCGAATAGCAATGTTCCAATCTGATCGAGTCTATGTCACAGGGAGAGGAGGATCGGCGAAGACCGTGATTACACTCGCCATTATCGCGACCGACCTTAGTTGAATTCAATTTTCCATACTCTTTTTCGTCTACTTGAACGGGATGCGCTTTGGTTTCACGCGAAAGCAAGGTCAGCGTGTATTAACGCGCGCGATATAGTAAAACAAATTTATAACATTCGCATCGAACATTTATCATCTCGTTATCTTTCTCCTTTCTCTCTCTCTCTCTCTCTTTCTCTTTCTGTTTCTCCGGTTCGCTCTGTAACTACTTCATCTCTCATTTCCTCGTCAGGATTTCAGCATAGTTAAGCAATTTTAGGATGTAATTAGAGTTCAATAGTTTGGATTCATTAGTGCTGAAGCGGCATTATCTCAAGATCTAATTCGTGATACTTCGGGTCGAGAGGCAGCCTATTACTTTCGAGGACTTTCAAAGAATTCTCGTCTCCGTTCGCGGCCCCATCCACGCCACTTCTCGACGATTCCGAAAGACTTCAGTGTACATACACACTACACACCTAAATAATCTCTATATCGCATTAAATTGTCGATAAATCTTGCGGCTGTCATATACCAGTGATTTTTCATTTTCTCTCTTCAAAAAGAAATTTGCGCGAGAATATTCGTTAGATATATAAATATCTATCTTTTCGGTAAAAAAGAAGACAGTGATTTTACTATTTCAGTTTTATCTGCCAGTCAAGTTTACAACGAAATTATCAAGCGTTCGGAAGTGTGTCAGAATAGTTATTAATCAAAAATTAATGTCTATTTAATTAAAAGAAAAGATGTGCTTCTCTGTTTCTCCTTGCAAGACGTTAAATCAATGGCTCTATTCAAGTTGGAATTTGATAAAGAAACGACAAACTATCGTACTATCGACGTATAATTTTATCATAAGTCACATGAAAAGTATACATAATTAATTTTGTATATCTCGCGCATCAATCCTTCGCGAATCGCTTTATCATAATCGTTTTACCGCGCTTCCGCTTCCGTTGCGACGCAAAGCGCACAAGAACACTTAATCGGTAACGTCGCATAATGCGTACATTCAGACGCGAGTTAAGACTGCGAATCAAAACGTAAAACAGCTTTATCCAATTACAACTTCCTACAAAGGGCGTTTACGTAAAATAATCGTATTAATGTTCAACAGACCGGACTAATTACCTTACCTCTAAGCAACGGAACGCATAATTCTCCCGGAAACGACAGCGGCCAGATTGGAAACTCCTTGCGCTCGCTCGTCTGCTGAAACGATTCCAGCACGGCCCCATGGTACCCACCAAGGCAAGCGCGACGTGGATTAGTTTTGCAAATACACAAATACGCGCGCGTGTTTCGCGGTCGTTACGCCTAATTTAGCCAACACTTCTGTGTCTGCCGACGGAGTGGAAGTCAATGGCCCAAAAGTCAACCGAATCAGAGTAATTCATGGGGAGAAAGTTTGCGACGCGACGTTCAGGCCGACGATGAGACGGTTGATATCACGGTTTGTTCTAGCGGTGACAAAAGTAGCGTATCGAGGATTGAAACGTAAAAGTATAATTTCGAGTGAAAAATTAATTGAGACTCTTTTTATCCTCATTGTTCATTTTTTATTATTTTATATTGATCTGTATGAAAATAATAAAGTGGAACAGTATACGTCGTATTTGTAACGCATCGTAGTTTAATGAAAGTTTTTTTTTATTACAGCTAAAAAATTTATAATTTATTTTTTAACTGTAAATTTTATTATAGGATAAAATAATTTTGTTTGTAAACTGAGGGAAAAAATTCTTAAATGTTAATAAATATTCATTCGAATAGTACTAACAATTGATTCTTATATCGCGGCAAGATATTTAGCGTGAAGATATTTAGTGAATTAACGTTTTATTTGTTCCACTGGTTTATCAATTGAATTATTTAATTTTTTACGTGATTTTGACGGAATACTCACGACGAAGCGACCGGACGCGTTCTACGAGCGATCAATTCTCAATCTGCGTTCGTGGATTGCGGTATCGCATATCGCCACCGAATGCTTCAGGGTGGAGTACATCGGCATTAAGTCTAACTTCCATTATAATCCATATCCAATCACTTGGGGTCGATTACCGGGGTGGCAGGAAATGACCCGCGCCTTGTTTCGTGCCGCCGCTGAGTGCCAGCGCTTCGATTGACGCCGTCGTCGTGTGCCTCGCCGAAAATAAACTGTTTGGTATTTCCTACTCTTATGATATTGCGTTGAGCAAAGATAGTCCGATAAGTAAACGTATTTTTTTTATATTGGTTGGATTTTTTTTAGCAACATTAACAACATAGCTTTTAGATCAGTAGGAGAGTTTCGGATCATCCATATTAAACTGTAATTGCGAATAAAAATGATTCAATTTAAAATATTAATAAACTGCATTTTAATATGCATTTGAAAAGGTAAGAGTTTCATAATTTTAATCAAAAGAATATTTTGAAAATGTAGACAATTTTTTGTATGATTCTACATTTTCAAGTCAAATTTGAAAAGCATTCGATTAATTTTCTTACGAAGAAATAAATCAACTTAATACATGTATGTAATCGTACGTTATCAATTACATACCTGCAATATGTTTACGCAAAATAGAAAAATATTAAATTGCTAAGAATATTAAAGCGAAACAAATATTCAGCTTAGCTTATTGAAATTTTTTGACATTGATATAAAAAAAATTGCTCAGCAATTAAATTTCATTTATATAATCGTATAGCAATAATAAAGATAGCTATTTCTTCTAGCTGAGGTGGCTCTTACTTTCTTTCGTTTTCGCACAGAATTTCGGACAACTGCGCCGTCGAATTCCCCGATTAAAGTACAACGCAAGTGGAAATCGTGTTCCTCGTCCGCGGTCATTTCCCCCGGACGAAATTTCCACCGGATAACCGTCGATGCCCGCCATCGTTCGCCGACACGTAGCCGGAAAGAGAACATTCTACGTACAGATCAGCAGACGGAGACGTTCGCCGTCCGTTTTTGCGAGGGGAACGACGCGCGTGAGCCGGATAACCGGAGGCTCGTTCCGGGCCTCTCTCTCTCGGTCTGATCCTAATCGGGCCAACCCACTGCCTGACTAGTTCTGGGCGTAACCACTGGATGGAATCGCGATCCCTCCGCAGCGGCCACTGCGACAGTCCTCCTCCTTTCTTTCTTTTTTTTTTCTATCGTTCTCGCTTTCGAAATGCGAGTTCGACCAAGATTGCGCATCGTAATCCACTCGAGTTGGACGACGAGGATGTAAGCTCGCTTTTACGGAAACAATCTTTCTTCTCGTACGTATTATACGATCAAAAACGTTTAATTGACAACTTCCATTGTAATTTATTTGTCCGAAAATCTAACAGAAAATCTTGTATCCCAAAAATAAAATAAAAATATATTATTTTTTTAAATGTAATTCACATTTTAATAATAAATGAGAGAAGAGTTAGTAATATTGCGGTAATTGGGGCATAAATTTAATGTTATGTAAAAATAACTTTTATTTAAATATATCGTTGACATGCGTTTGATTATCAGATAAAAACAAAAATGATAGCAAAAATCTGTCAATTATGTTGCCCATTAAAGCGATTAAAAGCGTGAAAAATAAACTTGAAAAAATAAAAAAAAATCTGCAGCCATGTTAATAAAACTTGTCATTTATAATATGACAACTGGGTCAAACGGAAAGTAAAAAAATAGTTTTTTTTTAAATATTTTACTTTCGCTCGACCCAGTTGTCACTATTACATTATAGATTAATGTAACTTGCAAACTTTCTTATTTTATTAAAGTTTATTTCTAACATTTGTAATTTCACTGGATTTTATAAAGAAAATGACAATTTGCCTTTGTTCTTTTCATTTGATTGTTTCATTACGTATCAACAATTTTTCGAAATGACAACTCAAAAAGTGCTCAGCATTGTTCCTCTGATAGTATTGCTGTATTTTGTATTGTTGCTGAAGATAGCTCGAAATGAAACGTTTAATCAAGTATTGTATTATAAAAGTTATCTTGACACAAAATTAAATTTGCATTCACAATAACCGCTCTTGCACTTTTACTCTCTCTCTCTCTCTCTCGCTCTCTCTTTCGCTTACTGTCATTTATTATTACAGTTTCGAGTGTCTTTTTTTATCTTATTTTAAATTCACATTCTATTTTCATTAAACGGATTGTGGGAGGCAATTCGGGAGGTGAGAGAGGTACACAGAAGCATCGCAGAGATTCCAAGGCATTTAAGGTCGGAAAAATGAAAACTCAGCATCGATTCCTTGAGAAAATCATTGGAAAATCCTCGAAACGGACTCTTTCCCATAGGAAATTACGAGAGATGGAATTATTTTTCCATATCAACGAGAAAGAGAGATATGACGCCCGCGCGCGCGTGTTCAGTCGCGACACACACGTGCCGTCCGGAAAATGCGACGCTGGTTATTTTCCATCTGGAAAGAAAACATTTGCCTCTGCACTCAACTTACAGCGGATCGCCTTACGGGAAATTCGAACTCCGCTCTCTATATCGGATTGACTCTATATCAGGCAGGTAGTGGGAGGTAGGGGAGGCATCCGGTTACACGTCAGACAAGTGATGGATCGGGAATAAATGGGGAATATTGACTGGAAATATTAGAGATATTAAAAAGGAGCCGCGGGGGCGTACGCCCCGGCGTATCTCGCATATCGAGAGATTGAAATCTGACACTCCCGTATTATCCAAATCGAACAAAGGGCACGTTCAACGAGATATGGAATATTCGCGTGATACCTCCGCTCGTTCCCCGCTTGAGTCCGTTTTGGGAAAAAAACGCACGACAGAGTACATACGTCAGGAATATATCTCGAAAATCTAATAAAAGATTCAGATAAAATTAGATGGATAAAAAAAATTGATATAATTGAATCACGTTTTTAGTTAAAATATCAGATTCTCCAGATCGAACATGTTCCCGTGTATGTAAATAATCTTTTCATATTTCATTTTAATCGCGTACGTGTTCAACGACGAAACGACGATTCATTTTCTGACCTATATTTTATGCTTTTAAACGACAGAACACGATTCCGCTTGTACAATTCATACACCGTAGGGAATCTATGATGTGGGAATCTATGATTTTTTTTTTTACAAATGTAAGCTACAACCTTTAGGTAAACCAGCGGGCAAGATTCGGATACGTCGCGGAAGAATACGTCGCATTTGTTAGATCCGTGGTTAGGAAAGGAAGTAAGTAGCTATAGAAGGTAGGTATAACTATTTGTTATAGTTACTCGTCTCTTTGTGTGCGAACTCCCTTATAGAATCTTGAAGACGTCCTTAGTTACAGGAAACGCGTCTCCGACTTCCTGCGAATCGAGCTTTTCCTTAAACCGCTTTCCATGACAAAGGGCGCGCTTTGTCGCGATACTATCACACAAACGCGACACAATCTCGCGAAAGACAGCGACTGTGGCCTAACTGTGATTAGGTAAGAAAGGGAGGAAGAGACGTTGCGGAGTTTCTGGTCCGGTATTCTTTCTTTCCTCTCTCTCTCTCTCTCTATCTATCTCTTCCTTTCTTTTCTCTTCTCTTTTTTCGGAGGAACCATACGGTGGGGCTTAATTTCAGCTGGATTTCTGAGACGGCTCGCTTCCTCCTTTTTTTATGACCGGTACTAAAGCCTCGTACAAAGAGACAAGGAGGTAGTGCGAGGAGGGCAGCGGCGCGCGGGACGGGCGCGGAAAATGCGGGAAAACATCCAACCCGGGCGAGATTGCCTCTTTTCTAATTTATAACTAGACGAGGCCTCGCCTTAACAATTTACGCTGTATCCGTACTCCGTGCCAACCATCACCCCTTCGTCGCCCGCGCGCCCTCCCCAGATTCCGAAACGGTTACGAACCTATAGGACATCCGAGGCAGTTACGACGTCGCGACACGAGATTGCCGGAGGGAGACGTCGCCGTCGCCGTTTCCTTCGCCCGCGTCGCCGCACTTTGTGCCATCGCGCTCTTCTCTCTCTTCTCCTTTGTTTCCCGAAGACTTATGTGGCTCCTCGTTGATGGAAACTCTTGATTCTGATTGACCCATCCGAAATAATTGCGAGAAAAGGTTTGACATTTGGATGACGTACGCGCCGCACTATTACTCGAAGAAGCGAAAACGATAGGCGCTCAATTTCACGTCAAATTTGTCGGAGATAAAGAAGCTTACCCACGGTCATCTTGGATGATGATCGGCCATTCGAACTTCGAACGCTCTAGCTCTCCCTCTTCGATGATTACTAAATGATTAGCTTCATTTCGGACGAGCGTACGGAACGTGTTATAGAGTACACTCTAATTTTCCTACTGAAAAAGTCGGCAACGTCAATGCAAATGCGAGAAGTATCTCGCTTATCTGAATTGCAAATTTCATTTTCTTAATGGTACCGGAATGTAAAACACGCCTTTCAACCTTGAAGAAGCTTCCAAACATTTGCTTCTTACACACAGATGTGATATGAAGAAGCGAGCAATCAAACTGTTACCCAAGGCAGAAGACGTCGAATAATATTTACCGCTGCAACTATTCTTTTTTTAAATTATTATTGACATTGTGTCAACAGATACGTGTCAGATACTATCAATGAGAAACGTTACGTGCATATTGTCGTACAATAAGAGAAAATGAGTTAGACTTTCGCGAGTAAAAATAATAAATTTGGAAAAGTTCCTTGATTATTTATAACTACAATTGCATGGTAAAAGAATTATAGTTAAGATAATTTATATCTCTTTTATATCACTAACATTATTACTGCTATGATATTAGTAATATAACAGCCATCTATTTATAGTTCTATCAAATATGACAAAATTTATTTTATAAACCTCGATAAATTTTAAATTAATAAATATTAATAAATATTGTAAAATAGACGTTTGATGGTAAAAATAAACATTTTTATGTAGTAAATCGCAAGTATATTAATTATAATTATTTTTTTAATATTTGCTTATTGTACTATTTATGTAATAATAACTAGTATAGCTATAACTTGCTTGATTAAAATAATTATAAACTGTATAATTAAATTTGAAAATAACAATAAATTATAGTTGAATTGTGATAAATACAACTACTTTTTTCTCTCAGTGTAGCGCGCTAATTCGCGCGAAAAAATTATCTAGTTAACAATCCTAGGATCTACATCGGGCGACTTTAAACCAGGGCGTTACAGTTATCGTAAAAGTTTCGCAATTTTACATGCGACGGCACATACGCGAGCGCGGACGTGCACCTCTGCAATACAAAAATATATATATATGTACACGTAGCGTATGTATAATATAATATTCCAGTGGGCAATCGTTACAGAACTTATACCGTTGGACCGTAGCCTTAATACCGGGAGAATTTTCCTGGGAAATTTCAGTTCACGGACGCCAACCGAGGAAACACTAATTATTTCGCAATCTCGGCATTCACCCCATTTCGCAGATAGTGTTGCATTAAGAAAATTAATTTTTTACAGCCGCTCCGTTAAAGCGGATGCGCATCGCCCGTTCGTCCCGGCGATCTGATCCCGGAAGTAGCGATAGCAATTGGATGTAAACTGAAGATTATGCCATTAAGAAAATTAATAAATGAAAACAAAATTTTACGCACGCGCGACCATTAAGAAAATTAATTTTCTCGTGACGCATGTAGTTCGAAAAAGTCCGCATATAAACACGTGTGTGTGCCCGTAAGTTCGACAAAGCGAACGCCACACACGTCATGTAGTGTCCCCTCCTTCAATCCGTTCTACTTCCATTTATTTCATTTTCAATATTATCGTGAATTCCTTTTAAGAAAAGGTTGTCACATCTTACTTTCGCCCTTTTTATCAAGATCAAATAAACGAAATACATTTCCTCGTTCATTTCGTGGCACAAGTGCATGTAATTGAATCCACCAGGAACTCGTGATTCTGAATAATGTCATTAGATGGTAACGATCTTTCCATGGAAAACGTACGACGGGTGAGCGCGACGCCGATAGAAGCCAACGCGTGGAATACCATATTCTTCCGTAAGATTCGCCCGTCGAGATACATGTTGGTACGTTTTGCTAGAGTAAACTCGAATACGAGAGCCGCAGTTACGTATTTGTCAAGATTCGCTCGCGAGACGCGCCTGTCGGTATCCCGGAGAGATATTATTCGCGATAGGAGAGAGATGGAGGTGTCTCGCCAGAACCCGCGCGAAAATGGGCACTTGGACAGTTGGACAGTTCGTGGTCGCCCAGAAGACGAGCGTCGTCGTCGTTCGGGTCATTGCGGGGTGCGAGGATGGCCGTTGGGATGCGCGGGGGTGTCAGGATGGACAGGCGGTAGGAAGGGAAGAGAGAGAGAGAGAGAGAGAGAGAGAATCGGTGATGGCGGAGGCTTCGTGAGTCACCCTATTCTTGTCACTCCGAGTTTCTTGACGGTAGGGTGACGTCTCTATCGAGTTACGGCTTTGTTTTTGGGTCGGCCGACTCCATCGGCACTTCGGAAGGGAGTCTGGGGACTTTCTTCCTCGATCCCACGTCGTTCGCGGGACAACGAGCGGACGGTGATGCCTGGCTGAACATCCGTTCCGTTGACGATCGCAAATTCTTATTTCAGCGGTCTGTAGTTCGTACCGGACGTATCGTTCCGCTCGGTAGTTTTATTTCAACGACGCGCGAGAAAAAAATTTGTTAAAAGAAGATTACGTTGAGAATTCAATTGAAATATTGAGATTTTTAAGTAGATAGCTAGAAAAAGATTGAAATATTATTCCATCCCTTTCACGGAAACTAGTGGAAAGAGAGAGGAAGAGAGGAAGAGAGGGAGAATTGTATCTTTGACATCCCATTCCTTATTCCTGGCGATGATTCATCGTTGCACAGTTTGCACAGGATGGTTCATACCGACACAAGGCTATCCATCTCACGGCAGCCGTTCGCCGAACATTCGATACCACTGAGAGCATCTATACCACGCGGTCACGCATCTTCGTGCCGCGTCTGTAATTTACGCCGCGCGCGCGTATATCGCATTAGAAAGTTCACGTCGGCGGAGCTATCCCCATGGCTGTTCTATCGCGCGCACCGGGAAATTCTTCCGAGTTTAAGGAGCGAGGAGGATTCGAACTCGTAGTAACCAATAACGAGGAAGAAAGCTTTCTTTATCTAGGTTGCAAAATCAAATTGCCACCCCACCGCCGCCGCGCCGCCGTGAGCTTCTTCCTACGCTGCTCTTCCCTTTTTCCTCCGTCTCTCCCTCTTTCTCACGAATTCTCGCACCTTTCTACAGCCACTCACCGAGTCGAGTTTGTGAAAGCGTTTCGTTCAAGCACCCGACCGCCATTCAAGCCCCCACGCCGAAGTTAAGAACTCACTGATGAGGTAAATCAAACGTTCCCCGAGAAAAACAATTCTTTCGCCATTCTAATGACCGCGCTTTCATTTGGAAATCTCACGTCCTGGGAAAAATTTTGATCAACTCGGAGAGCTTCAAAGAAAAAAATGCACGAGTGTTTGACGCAGAAGTGAAAGAATATAAAACTCCGCATAATGTTGCCTTATCTAAAAATACCAAGTGCATCTTGCGCGAAAGTAGAACTCTTTAAATTAAGATTCTTTTCAAGCACAGCAAAGGCTACGTTCTTCAAATAAATTCTATTTAAAATCGAAAGCTTTTCAGAGCAACACACGCAATCGTCTCATCTATTTTTGTAAATAAAAAACACTTACAAAAATAAATTCTGAATTACAACTAAAAGATTATTCGTTAAAAATAACTTTAAATGTGTTACATTCTTAAAAAATCTTAAAGAAATTAAATTATTAAACTATAATTAGTTTCTATAGAATTTGTCTCCGAAAGAACGGTACTTTTTATTGCTCAAGTATTTGAAAATTTAAAAAGCTAGATGCAAAGATCTGAAAATAATTTTGTTGCATTCTCAAAATAGTTATCTGGGACGCTTAAATTAGTTGCTAGAATGTTAAAATTGTTTGCAACATTTTCATCATGCTTGCATATCTTGCATAATTATATTTTGATGGTCTAAATAAAATTATTTTGAAATTTATATCTTGCTAATTTTTAGATACTTCCGAAAAACTGTTTTCTCCGCATACAGTACTTAATTGCAGCCCACCGTTTTAGAATTGGACCGAATATTTCAGTCAGAATTTTGTATATTAAAATCTGCTGCGTACGTACTCCGGAAACGCGTATGTAATTTCTAACGTCACCCGAGAGCTTCTCTCCCTCGTCGGCTCGTAATACCATCGCTATCGAGAGAGGAGCACGCTTTGTTCCGTTCATGCAACGCGCCGAAAGGAGACCAAGTTTTGCAGTAAGAACACCTAGCGAGAACTGCCGTCACTGCCTCAACAGTTTGCAAGTAGCTGGCAAACATGGATGCCGCCAACTCGCACATAGTTCACGAGCACTTCTTTTCCACTGTATATGGGACCAATCGCGAAAGCGCGATATACTTCTACCAAATAACGTAATACATCGCGTCAGGTTTAAATCTTTGTGAAGGAATAAAGGAAGTAAAGCTAAAACTCGTATGTATGTAAATATAACTACGAGCAACAGGTAACGCAATTTCGCAACTGATATTAAACGTTTGCGTGCGAGGCGAAAAACAAACCGCTTATTACTTGGCTATTGGCTTACAAGAGTATGTTGTGATTAATTAAAAATATGCGAATAATTAAATCCCTTCAAAACCCTATATACAGTTTTTTGCTGCAAATATTTATTTGAAATTAAAATTTTCTCAAACATTGAACCAACACGCTGTAATTTTCTGCTGTTATGTTCAAATTTACTGTACAATTATATTGTTTGAGGGTCAATAAAAATATTTTTAAAAAAATAAAAAACTCACCAAATTTCTTTTTTCATTCTTTTAAAATCTTTTCTTACGTTAATAAACAAAAACATCGAAATGCCAGAGAAAAGATTTTCAAATAAAATTAGTGTTAGTAAATAAATAAAATATATTTGATTAGACCCGGAGGGGAATAGCAGAATTAAACACCTCGTCCTGCGGAAAAAGACATTTGTGTGAAAAAAGCTGTTTCTTCGGGTCCGCGAGGGGAGCAGACTGACAGGTGACTCGAATAAGAAGATGCAGACAGGCAAGGCAGCGGGAAGGAAGGCCGGAGTAACTTAAACAGCGGCTAACAAGAAGTAGCAAGTCATAATTGAGTCGGGCAAGTATGGCGAGAGTCCATGTCGGTAGGTGGAAAGCGCCGCTGCCGACATACCTGACTGGAATTCGAAAACAGGGGAGGAGTAGTTCTTCGGTCTCGAGATGGTTTCCGTTAGTTCGTCGCCGATCGAATGGCGTACAGATGTTTCCCGGCATATTAATGTTATACGCGCAAATATCCCGCCTTCGACTGCGGCAGAAGAGAAAGAGAAAGCGAGGAAGAGTAGAGGAAAAGGTAGCAATATAGTATTTACATTTTATTTAATTACTTTGTTAATATTCAATATTTTATTTTGAAACTTGAACGATTGTACTCGTTAAAAGTGTTGTTTAATAGACTGTAGACTTAAAATTATGAAAAATTTATTAGGACGTGATTTATAAAAATGACACTGCATAAAAGAGAAAACAGAATAGTAATATGGTAATCTCAAAAAACCCCTAGGGATAGCCGCTTACAGTAGTTATAATACTACCTTCTCCTCTAATAAAAAGTCATACGATTGTTTAGAAAAGCTTAAAATTTCGATACTCGATACGTTTTCTATTCAGCGAAATTTTTCGTGTTTTTTTTTCCTGATCGGAGATATTCTAATTTCAGTCTGCATTTCACGAATGTTTTTGTTGTATTTATATTATAAATAAATATGTATTATTATAATATAAACAGATAAACATATAAATATAAATGACTGATGTTGCCATTTTCATAATTTAAATATAAATTATTGTAAATATTATATTATACTATCTTCGAAACCATTTTAATACATGGTAAAATTGAAATTATGGGATTTATATATTTTTTTAATTCAAAAAAGTTATGCAAGCCAAATAATTCATTTTAATCCATGAAACAGGATTGAAATAAAGTGATTTTTATTTTTTCAATCTAAAAAAGACGTTTCCGCGACTTATCCAATCCATTTTAATCCGTGACATAGAATTGAAATGACTTAATTGATGTTTTTTAATCCAAAATGTATTAAAATAAATTACAAATTTTTAATCCATTTCCGTTTGCTGGGTAGAAACTGAAGAATAGATAGAAATCCTATCCTGTCTGTAATTTTTGACAAAGTATCTTTGTTTGTGCATTTAATCGCTGACGATTCTTTGTACCCATCGTAGAAGATAAACAAAAAAATCGTTCGCATCTTGACGAGTCTTTTTTGTAAGTAGAAAATTACAAAAATCAGATTAGGATTGCCATAAATTTCAAGGTTACGTCTGGATTATTTACATTATTTTACATTTACATGAATCTTTTTAATGTAAATGAAACAATATAGAGAGAGAAAAGTAATTATGTTATAAGATTGATAATATATTTGATTTTAGTATTGACTTTAGTAAGATAAAAGTATGTGTCAAACATAAAAAAAAGATACATAATTTGATATATAAATATTTTTCATTATTTCTGAATCTTTAATGATCCATGAATTATTGTTTACAAAGGCACACATTTCATATGTAAAAGACACGCGCCTGTCGAACTTTAAAGATCGTTCGCCAGAGGGTGTTCGCGTAGTGTCTTCGGCTGATTCTAGGAATTATCGGGTAATGGTCAATGTCTATGACCTCAAGCGAGGCAGGAGACGGCCAAGGATCGATCTAAGGGCACAAGAACGATCGATGCGAAAATGTCGCACGGCAATTTGCTGCAGGGATACAACTGTAAGTACAACCGTCTACCATTCTCGTCGTCCCGTCTCGCCAATAAGTCGTGGATCCGCCGAGCGGGCACCGCTTGCACCACGTGAAAAATGAGCTCTGATAATGGCGGCTTTCGTTTATTTGACGCTAGACAAAACAAGCCGAGGGCCCGAGCCGCGAATCACGATGCAACGTGACACCTCGGGAAGATCGGTCGCGTGTCGTGAGAGAGAGAAAGAGTGAGAGAAACTGTTGCCGTTTTCTCGACTCATGTAAAAAGTAGTCGGTGAATAAAAAAAAATGTAACGTTATAAAGGTATACCGGTGAACACATTTTGTGTCGTGCATCGCCCAACAACGATTCTAGGCCTATGGATCCTCGGAGCTGTTGACGCTTCCGGCAGGATGCCATTCACAGTACGTTTCTTTTTTGATCACAGTCGCATTATCTGTGCGGCTATTGCACATTGTAATTCGTGTATGCAGCGGTGGTAATTATATGCCTGGTAATTATAGGATATGGCGGAAATAATTCGGAGTAAGACGCTTTGAAATACAATAAAAAAAATTATGTCAGTAATTTATAAATAAAATAAAGTTTAAAATTAATATATTATGCATTTAATTGAAAACAATAAAATGTATTTATATTTTTTACACACACGAAAAATTAAAAACAGATTGCATTTGCAAATGGCAGCAGTAGATTAATTAAATGATATTCTCTTTGCTTCACGTAGGTTTTGAACACAGATATTTTTGCAATTAACTAACATTGATAGTTAAATAAATCTTCAAATAGATGTAATTATATAATTGATTAATTTCACATTATGGTCGATATTTTTGTATAGTCCTTTGTTATATTTAAAAGATCTTTTCCTTTTTTATTTACGAAAACAAGACCATTTTTTACGAATTTTTTTGATATACGGGTTTTATTTCACACATTGTTGAATATGTAGAATAAATGCACAAAACTTGAGATCGATCTGCATAGTTTTTACCAAAAAAATTTGTAAACACAATCTTGTTTTTCGTACGTAAAAAGGAGAAAAACCTTTTGAAATTGTCTCTTAAATATCGTCTTAAAATGTCAGAAACTCGATAGAGCACATCTTAAATTATTACTTATGATAACTTGAGAATAAGAATCGGAGATATATATATGTATCTGAGATATATATATGTATAAATATCTGCCTATGTAATTTAAATTTTAATTTGACAATGAATATAACTGTCTATTTGTTACAATTATTGCGCAAAATTATATTCTCTTATCTTCACAATTTGATTTTAATTAACACAGATATTTTTGTAATTAGCTAATGTTGATACTTAAATTCAGAACTTAAATAAATCACAGCTCTGATACATATTTCGATAAATTTGACATTAATTATATTTTCTATTTTAATTTTACAACGGCCGCGGATATGACTGCCTATCCATTAACAGCCACTAGCGCAAAATGTAAGACGTGAAATGAGTGTCAATGATATACACGCGAGCCTTGATGCATAATTTATGAAACGCGACGAAACTTTGAGATAGATGTTTACACGATGTAATATCGTTGTATCTAAGACGAACAGCATGCGTTGTCTGTACCGATACGACTGTATCGCATTATCTCGCTTGAGATGCCATCCGCCGATTAGACGGCTGTATTAACAAACAAACAGGGCTCTCTCTCTCTCTCTCTCTCTCTCTCTCTCTCTCGCTCTCTCCCCCGAGGAGCTTCGAAGCAATAACAGGTAGAGGGAGGTTTTCGATTAATTCGTCCATAAACAATAATATCGCAAACGTATTTCTTCCCGAGCAAGAAAACATCGGCGTCGCCGAATGAACGTTGAAAATGAAAAATTACTTCGTAGTATTTTTATTTTGTCTTGTCGAATTGCAAATTTTATTGATTACACCTGCATAAATCTATTGCTGCTAGAATTACACTGATAATGATGATAATCATAATAATAGTAAGAGCTGTATCCGTTTGTTTTTTTAAATAGATTCTTAAACATATAGACTGCGAAAGTCATGCTTACAACAAAGCATTCGATATATAAAATAATAAAGTACATGTTTGCGGAGTAAATAAAGTTTCTTCGAAATATCAAAGATATGCTTCTCACGTGCGATACAAAGTATCCGTGCACTGCAACGCGTACCGTCGTAATTATTTTTAAGATAAGACAACAATTTCTCCACGGAATGTGCTTTTCGACTTCCTAGGGGAAACTCAGTACGACGATTCGCAGGTGCAATTTCCTCGTCCCATCCCGGATGAAGTTATCAGGTGAGTTCGAAACGTCCGTGTAAGTAGTCAACATAAGTACGGACGCGAAGCGAACTTTTTCCAGCGTCCGAAGAAAAGTGTAATTATCGAATTGCACAATTGTTATGTAAAAAATATGTTTTTTTTTTTTTAATATAAATATTTAATGAGCTAACGATATTCTCAGTTTTCTTTAGGTGAAATTTTGTACATGTAAAAAAGGAGTTAGTTATCTGTTGTCTGTTGTAGTAGAGAAAACGTACGACATGTACATGTTTGTTGTAATTCCGTTATTAATCCCATTAAATATGAAACTGATGCGGCGGCCAATAGCGTTTACGAGGTTTACGTGAAAGAGGACTCGGGTCCGGAATTGAAGAACGGTGATGTAGCGGGTATTCCGGGATCGGGATCCGTCCCCAATCATCACTTGACCCAAGTAAACAATTGCTACAATAATTTTATCAAAGACGAGGGTGATTTACTATTGAGCGAAATCACTTTCAAGGAGGAATGTATGGATGATACAGCTATAGAATCCGAAGTGATCAATATCGGCAACGCCGTCACGAAGCTCGGCAAGGACGCGTTAAGGTACAAAGTAAGTGCCAAAGTAAGGTATCTTAAATATTTGTCGAACTATTAGCGCGGCAAGTTGTTTGCCAAGAAGCGAGTGCATATCGTTACAGCAGCAGTTTATATGAAATATTTCACCTGACGGGCGTCGCTCCGTTTATCTAGTTCGCTCCCTTTTCTTCTTACTTTGAAGAATGCCATTTGCATACGCTCCGTTTCTATAGTTTTATGCACCAAGTATTTGCCTATCTACATCGCGATGCATAATTGCGGGAGTATTGTTGGAAACTGCATTTTTACGCAGCTGCATAATGCAATCCTTGAAATTGTACCAACAGCTTTCGCGTACGCGATTTAACTTCTCGGCATTTCTTCGTCGAGATATTTTGTGAATTTCTTTGATTTTTTTTTCGCGTTTCACTGGTATTTCAGTTTAAACGTGGTCTTTTTTCAGATTTTCGAGCAAAGCGTTAGCGCACCGGACAAGAATGTGGTTGTATATTCACATCCTGTTGTCGAAGCGCCTCCGTCCTCGACAACAACCCGGCTTATCGATAAGGATGATCCGCGATCCAGACTGCATTTTGTAAAATATCTAAAACGCGACGGAAAGACGCTCAAAATTTGGGAATGCGGCATTTGTACGTAACAATTTTCACTGTAATAATATCCAAATTTATTCAATTAAGAAATAATAAAGAAAAAAATTAATAAAAAAATAATTGATAAAGCTTCATATGCATTGCAATTCGCACTTTATATGAATGGTAATTTTTCCGTATTAGTGTTAGCTAACAACCATATCGAAAAATAATTACACCAGAAAAAAGGAAATAGTTAAAAATAAAAATGACAAATCTTTTTCTTTCGTGGAAAATGTGATTTAGATTTCTCATTCGATTACTCGCAGAGTAGCGAGTAATTACTTTTTAATGTCGACTTGGGGGAGGCCCGACAGCTTGTTTTCGTCATAAGAAACTTTTACGTTTAATATTCGAATCAGGTTCAAAAGAGTTTCGCCATCAGTACACTCTGATGAGACACTTGCCGACTCATACCGACGAGAGAAACTTTAAATGCGAGGCTTGCGGCAAGGCTTTCCGACAATTGTCAACACTGAGCCAGCACAAAGCTATACACAGCGATGCCAGACCCTACGTGTGCGAATTTTGCAAGAAAACATTTAACAGGTTGGAAATTTGTTTATATTGTTTTACGTTTAAATGACAGAAAACGTGCGTAATGTCTTTAATATCTATTTATCATACGATATTTCAGGGTATCTACATTAATCTCCCATCGGAAAACGCACTCGGAACACAAGCCGCACAAGTGTCATGTGTGCGGTAAAGGATTTCATCAAAAGGGTACAAACGCACAAATATAAATTATAATGATCTATTATCTCGATCAACTTCTTCCCGAAAAAATTTTCAATTGTTGTCAAATCTTTTTTCCCCTTTAGTTTAGATTTGTTCATAATGATTTTATTATATATTTTTGTAACGTAAATCATTGTAAAACTTTCCGTTTTTAAAAAATCGGCCAATTAATTTCTTTATAGGTAATTTGCGTAACCATGTGTTTACGCACACGAACGAGCGGCCGTACAAGTGCGAGCTATGCGGCAAGGGCTTCAATCAGATGTCGAATTTGGTCTGTCACAAGGTGAAAGCGCACGCACACGTCGACAAGATGCAATATTCATGCGGAGTTTGCGGAAAGGAGTTTCCACGCAGATTCGCTTTACGCTCGCACGAGGAGTACAAGCATGGTATTAAGTATCGAAGCACGGGCAATGTGCAATCCACCACGAACGAGACCGGAAACGCCGGAAAAAGGTATGCGAGAAAGTGGCTGCGATAATGCACAATCATTAACGTAATAAATATATAAACGGTCTGATAAAAATCTCGTTGGAATTCATTGGCCACCCCGAATGAATGAATAACCATAGAATATGCGATCAGTAAATTCCAAACTCATTTAATTAAAAATATCGATCTCTCTGTTATGAATTACCAGTTGGTATTTTTGTGGGATATTATGAGAAAAGATATCGCAAAAATAAATGAATTAAAGGCAATTCGTTATAAATTTACACGTCAATCTTCTGTAAGAGAGCTTTCTTAATTAGTTTATTTCCTGTAGAAACTAAGCAGGCGATTAACGCGATTATATATTATTATTTCACGCGGTGTAAAATTGATTTAATTATAGATATTTGAACACGCAATATGTAATTATATAATATTATATATTTTCAGTAAGAACGTTAGAATTATTCAATTGTCCAACGGCGATCGGAATCAAATGAGTGAAAGCAGAGAGAAAGATTATTTTGGCTCGGTTAGTATATATTTGATTTACGATGAATACAACGAATTACGGATTGTGTAATTAGTTTTGGAATTCTATTTCATGAAAGTCGGATATGGTGGACAGCATCGTGATAAACAAAATTGATACGAAAGCGATGGAAATGGCATTGCTCCAGGGCCAGACTCCTTTCGCTCTTTACAAACCAGCGAAAGGTATACCGATACTCGTTAAAATTTCGTCCACTGCGAATAATAAACATGTAAGTATACTTTGCTCTTATTAACATAATTAAATCACATTGGAAAAAGTTTTTAGCCAAAAAGGTAAGCTTGAAAATGATTTAAAAAATTATGCAATTGAAATGTACGTTATAATAATATTACTTGTTAGAAAACGTCCAAGTCATAGTGAAGTTAAGATTTTTAATTTTTTAATACAGCTTTTTTATTATTTTTGCTAACATACTTGATAAAGCTTAGGATTTAGTTGACTTTGCAAGATGTCCGATGTATAGCAAGTAGGTTATATGCTTTGTGAGTATATTTGTTTCGTTTATCTTGCTGTTAATCCCAACAGCTTTTCTTAAGCTTAGTCAAATTTGATTCGTTACATGATCTGTTACAATAGGATCCGTTGCAAACAGCAATTCCCAAGTATTAATGCTAATGTCTGCTAATATTTAATTATTCGATGTATTCAGTTGTCGCCCTTGACAATTATACATCATTTATCACAGATGCTTACACCCGCGACTGCCGAGGATTTGCGAATAGCGGGAAAAATAACCGTGAATTCTACCGAGGCTTCAGACGCAGATGGTAATAAAGCTGTTCAAGTGAAAGTACCAGTAGTTGCAACTGTGATACAGAATATCGAACCCGATGGCAGATCCAGCTTCGTCATTGAGCCTCCCGGCGCGGAACAGGAGCAAGGTAAGCTCTCTCGTCGATTTACCGAGGCGAGACAAAGGGGAGTAAGACGCGCTCCTCTCTTTAATCTGCCGTCAGATGATCTGGTGACAGCGCTGGACTCGCAGTTCTCGCCCACTGTGCTCAATCGCAATGAGCCGGACCGGCAAAATGGCCCGAGCTCAACTACGTCGATGGACGAGTGTAACGAGTTACTGGAACTGGCTGCGCAAGGTGGAATACAGTTTGTTCGTGCCACAGAGGACGGTCGTTACGAGGTAATGTAGAAACGATTACCACATTCAACGTACGAAGCTATGTTAGCGCTCGTAGCGGCGCGTCCAGTAATAGTCACGTTTGGAGGGATGTTATCTCTTTCTGGAACTTAAAATAACTCTCCCTACGATTTAATTCAATTATCCTCGCGGTATATTTTCGCGGGCTCTAAAAGATTCAAGACGACATGGTCTGTGATAATTATGCTTCAAGTGCCGTGATTGCTATGATAAACTTTGGTAAAATCGAGAAAAAGGTAATTATTCAATTTGCAGGAATTAAGTGTAAAAACATGAATTCCAGGGTATAAAGTCGTCTTCTTTCGATATCTTTATTTTTTGGAAGGGCGATGTACTTTTCTTTACGCAGAACCGGCATTACGGCGTCTTTTCGATCGACTTTTCGACTCACAGTACGCGCGACACATTCGAAGTATTCACGTCAGGCGCCTTCATTCCTTTACATAGAGTTCTCTATTTAGAGAACTGCCGCGCTGTGCCGCGTTTGCGAAATGTGCTGTGTAACATTCTTATAAGAACATATAACCTTCGCTGGAATTTATCTTTGGCGCTTCTTCCATTAACCATAGAAACTCGATTAATTTCAACATTTATATCGACGGACCCCGAGTGCTGCAAGAGTTTTAATGAAATCTTGATTTCCACATTGCATTTCTCTGAGATCATTTTGGGAAGCTAATTTATTTGATAAAATTTAAATTGATAGACATATATCTTGTTTAAAATCTTAAGAATCCTGCTCTATTTAAATGCTTGATTTAAGCCAATCTTATTCTGTATACGGTGTCTCTGATTGAAGATTCTTAAGTTCATCACAATTCTCAGTTATAATAGAATAGAATTGGTTTTTTTTTAACTGTAGGAGTTATCGTGGCTGTAAAATATAATGAAATGTATTTTAGTCATATTTTTGTGTATGTGTGTGTGCGCGCGTGTGTGTGTCGTACGGTTTGCCCTATCGTAATAAATTATTCCGATCATGACGAAGCTTTAAACAGTTCAATGCCCTTACACGCGCGCTATGGCTGCTGCAGGTCATGACGAACAGCGAAGCCCGCGACTTAATGGCGCAGAATTCCCACGACGTAACGATTCTTGACGGCGAACAGGCGGACGCCATCAATCTCGTGAATATACGCAATAACGGTGACGTCATCATCGGCGACAACGATAATCAGATCATGGTACTGGAATCCGGCCAGAAGTCCAGCGGTATGCCAATGGACGGCATTGAGATCCTTGAGGATAAAGACATTAGAATTCTCGACAGTAAAAGCCTCGACGATCGTTTCGTGGATGGCATGGCATTCCTTTCCCAGACTAAAATCGATGATCTCTTGCTGGGCTCCAAATCGCTGCCTATCGATGGAGATGGCTCTCTCGCTAGCCATGACGATGGTAGGTGAATCGATGTTGTAATGTCACGATTAAAATGAATCCTTTAAGTTTTGCAGGGGCCGTTGCACATAGTATAAGTTTTCAAGTATAAGTCAGAAATGATTTCAATTTCATTTTACTTTTGTTTATAAATAAGTAATTCATAATTATAAAATTCGGGTTAATGTATAAGGAGCCACAGATGCGCGGAAATTTGCAGTCGCTAAATCTCTTGAGACGTTTGAAATTGGTTTTAGAACTGTCGTATCATAACTTTTATCAATGGTTATCGATCCCAGCAATGGCTGTGACATCGAACCAGCAAGATCTAACGAGCATCTTGGGTCATCCTTCGAACCTGACCAGCTCGCAATCCTCGTTATCGTCTCTGTTAATGAAGAACCATCCGCCATTGTCGTTGTTGAGCGAGACATTACCGTATCTAAAGAGCAATCAGAGCCTTTCGGAAGATTTAAATATTCTCGGTGTGCCCCCCATGGAAGATCATCATTCGGTTCAGGATTACGACCCGAAGATGAAACTGTCCTCGGTCTTCGACGACGACTGCGATACTGGTTTAATATCCTTCGGTCAATCCGACATGAAGATGCTCGACTCCGGAAGTCAGTGTATGAAGGTACGGTAGTTTGAACTTGGTTTGCGGACGATACTCATCGAGAGAATACTTTTACGCGATTTACACGATGTATTTTACAGTCTTTCAGTGACAGATTTTCTCTACCACCGCCGAAGATGTATCCCGGTCTAAATGAAATAAAGATCTTAGGACCGAAGACTCATGGTCACGAGTTGCTAACTCCGCACTATCAAGATATTAGATTCCTCAGTCCATACGAGCAGTTCCTCAAGAACACTTCTATGCAAAATACATGTGTACCTAATATTGCCGACACATCCGAAGGATGTAGAAAAGAGGTGAAAATACTCGGTAAGAAGCTCGGAACTGGCATCATCACTACGACCGAGGAAGGTGATATCGTCAAAGTTATCGATGACAAACCTAAATTCGTAAGTAAAATTATATATTTCTCTTTCCTAATTATTATTTAAGTAGTAGATTTGTATCATCAATTTATAAGCGTTATTAAACGTTCGCCGATTATAATTTATTAATTTTCTAGTTACAACAGTCTGATTGTAAATCATACAGACGTTTGATATTCTAATTATTTGATGAAATATTTGGCATTCTTTATTGCAGGAAAACACGATGGACTTATGCGACAATGCTTTGCAGCAGTGTGCGACCGTGTCGCCGAGACGATTGCATCGGCAGCCGCAAATGGAAAATGATGCGGACAACTTTTTGCTCCAAGTAAACACTTTTGAAAATAATTACTATAAGAGCGACGACAAAGAAAATGTTTTCCGAACCTACGCAGGCTGGCAGTCCCTGCTCGGATTTTCTGAATTTCGGTAATCGCCTCTCCGGAAAAGATCTGTCGCCCGACGGTCATATTGATAGAAGTCAGAAGGATGATCGCGGAGACAATTTTACGTCTGAAGGAATGTTGGATCTAGATTGACGAAGCGCGGCGGTAGATAAGATGGACTCTTACTTCTGGAATTACTCGTTTTTTGTCGTCGCCACGCTTCTACGATTCGCCTGGCAAAGTATTCGTGCGTTGCTTCGATCCTGTTCGGTGCGTACAGAGAAAAATGGAAGGTAACACGTGAATAAAAAATAATTTAATTATGCAACGAGAAAGAAGGTGCATCTTGGTAATTTTTTATAGTTTTCCGTTCTACAAAAGATTGCACTGACCTAAATATGATAGATCGAATTTTTATTTACGCATTTTTACTTGCAAATTTTTGTTGCTAAACAATGGGTGGTACCATGTGAAAATTGTGCTAATATTTTTGAGAGTACGCAACGATTGATTTGCCGCCAACATGGCTGAATAAAATATCTTTTAAAGAAAATTGAGAATATATATTTTTCAATAAATTGTAATAAGTATCTCTCTTATAAAATATGTTTGTAAATTGAAATATTCAATATTTCAGATATTTAATTTCATTAATCCTTATATACGAATAATTCTTAAATTACGCTATATTGTTACTTTCGAGTTTTCTATACTAATTTACGTAATATGATTGTATAAATCTGTCCAGTATTTTATATTCAGATATTTGAATGTTGAAGAATAAAGTATAAATAAAAGTCCTTTTTTTGCCCGAGCTTCTCTTTTATTCGATAGTGAAAAATAAAATGTGGTATATATCCGTTAGCACGCAAGGAAAAATCATCCCAGCATTGCTGTTTTTAATAAATACGCGGGATAGAGAGATACGAAAGACTGCGGTATCCCGATACGAAGGTTATTTAGATTTATTCGCGAATTCTCGACTCGGCAATATTTTCTCCGCGTGCACGTGCCAATACCAATAGGTGGAGTGGTTAATACCATCTGCCCTGGCATCCATCCCTGCTACTTGATAGTCAGCTCCCATTCGAAACCGTACCGTCTTATATAGTAACCTGTACAAGCAATCTGATTCGCAATTTGTGGGATTTAGATTTGATGTGAAAGACAAATTAGTCGGCAATTTGTTGACTCGATTCTTGTGCGCGAAACGCTTATAAACATATATTTTTAGTCTGAATGTCTAAAAAATTCTATCTTGTTTATAATTGTTGGAATTTAATTTTTTTTCCTTTTTTATTGCTTACATTTCATTGCTACACAATAAAATATAAATTTATAAATCTATAAAGACAGAGATGTTGGTATTGGTAAGTGCACCACGGCACACCTATATTGGGTGATATCTTATGGCTGGAGTTAGCATTTATCTTCACTACTTGATAGTCAGCTCGTAGGAACCCCTCTACATTTAGATAACGCGAGAAGGCTTGTAATATAATATCTCGGAGAGCATAAGATCGAAATAAGCGTAATAAATTAAAATGAAAAGAAATAACGTTACCTTTCGCGTATGTCGATAAAGCAGCGTAGCATTTTCTCTGTTACAAAGTGTTCGGCATCTTTTCTCGCAGGTTGCGAATTCTTTGGTCAAATCATCTTCCGAAAGATTTTATGGAATGTTATCATTAACCGCGAGAGCCTTCAATTTTCGGTACTTTTATCGAAGAGTCAACAAAGACTCGATAAACTCGACGATTATAAACTCATCTTCGTTTTCTTTCCGTAAAACAGATAAAATTGGTGGGTAACGAATTAATAAAATTCTGACGCAAATCCGTGACGCACCGCTGCTTACGAACGCAACGCCATACGCGCGAGCAAACGTGTCGGAAAATTTACTTTTCTCCCGCAAAGCCAGTCACCCACCGCGCCGCGCCGTCGTCGCCGTCGTCGCCGTCGTCGCAGCGCTCGCAAATACGCAAAAATTAAGTTGTAAAAGTCGCTCCGAATCGCTCGCGCTTTCCAGCCACGTCTGCCGCGTGGAGAGGAGCGAATCCCACGGAAATTCCATTCGTTCTTTCCCCGTGTTCCGCGCCCTACCCCGCGTCATTCCCCGAGACCTCTCCCGGGAGGGAATTCGCGCCTTTTCTTGGCTGCTTTGCATCGAATTATTTAAAAATGCACCTGACGTACCGAGAAACATCTACTTAACTCGGTGGCGGGACGTTCTTAACGCGCTGGGAGTACCGTGAGAACAATGGCGTTAACGATGTTTCGCCGTCGTTCGACGACACCTCGCCTACAAAAGACGAGAAATTCAAAATCCCAAAAAGCCGACTGGGACCTTTACAACTGTTCTTAACCGATGTTTTCTGTGCCGAGAAGGATTTTCGTCTTTCACGATGTATATAGAGTGTCATAACTGTCACATAACGTACTTAGGGATGTATCGGACATACAGACTTTGCCAGTAAATAAAATTTGAAAAAGTGTTTATTAATATTTTTCATTTTTAATAACATATTTTTATAGTTTACTTACACTGTTATTAAAAAGTAAATTATTTTTTACAACATTAAGAAAAATCTCAATTTTTTGTGTAAGTACTTTACGTATTTAAGGTGATTTATACAAAGTTTTATTGTCTGTTTAGTTATTTTGCGAATAAATAAATTTTTTATCCAGATAGAAAATCGCCATCAAATTTTTTCTACTACTTTCAAGTGCAATATAAAATCTAATATACAATCTAATTTTTTAATAATTTTCTTAACGTTTTAAAAAATGTCATACTTTTTTTTTACACAATGGTTTTCTCAATAACGTATAAAATTTTCTATAAACCTGGACACGCGCGCGCGCGCGTGGTTATTATCAGGTAATCATTTCCAATAAATCCATTTATGGGTAGCGATTTATCGAGCAAAAAGAGATTAGCGCAAGCGTCGTTAATCGCCATACGGGAGATAATTGAATTTGGTTCGGCGAGCTAATCGCATTTTCGTAAAGAACCGGGCGATGAGAATGACCGAGGGATGAGCATTCTTGTTTGCTTTATAACGTAATTGCAGCAGAAAGTATTCCCCGCTTTAGATCACTCGGCGCGTTATGGCCCGGTGCAGCACAGCACCCCTCGTAAACGAGAGAAGAACACTCTCGTCGTCTTTCTCCACCGGCGCGAGGATTTCTCCCGCGGGTATAACTTTGGCGAGCGAAACGGCCCTGCGGATTATCTGAGGAAGTGCGAAGAGGCTTTTAACTCGGTATAATTTATTTAAAAGCCGAGGCCGAGGGGAGGCCGCCCGCGAAAAGGGGAATCTCTGAAGAAACAGCCTTAATTAGCACGGACTTTCTTACCACCGGGCAGATTCCGCCTTAATTTTCGCAGATGAAAACCGCGCGATTCGCCTCTTCTTCTCCGCGCTTTTTCTCTTCTCCGACCTCTCTCGTCCCCCACCTCTCTCTCTCTCTCTCTCTCTCTCTCTCTTTCTCTCCCTCGCGACTTCTATCGATACTCGTCCACGCCTTTGTTCCACTCGAGCACGTTTGACAATTCGCGACAAAGAAAAATTCCAATGTGTTGATTAAATCCTGCAATTAAGAATGGCGATGCTCAATCGAACGTCTATGCAGGATTTAGTTTAAATATAACAAAGTTTAAATATATAACACGGTTTTGCTCGATCTTGTTGAAATTGTGCAAAGGCTGTCTCTCGCGTTTATCGCAATATGCGAAATCGATTTTTTAGCTTGATGAAGATTTGATGAAAGTTATAATCAGAAAGATATTTAACATTGCAGATGAAAAAGTTTAGTTTCCGCAAGTTAAGATTCAAGAGATGGATAGTAACCTCTCTCTCTCTTTCTTTCCCCGTGGTTAATCTTTGGATTTTACTTGAAAAGAAATTTTATTTAACTTTATCACGAAAAATATACGGTGTTAAAAATTCAGAATCCGTAAGTAGTTCTTTCTCATCAGTTTTAAATGAATTTTATTATGCGCGATGAACAAGACTGTATTTCGCGGATTAGATGTGCCGGCGGTGTCTCACTCGCATTTTTCACCGACGACGCGTTACCCTTCAGATTTTTCAGGGACGGATCGGAAAGCTCGCTGCAAAAACGGCTAAACGCGACGGCTGTCGCGCACGTCTGACGACAACTATTCTCCTTAACAAAGTCAATTGACGGCGCTGCCGTAATGCACCGTCGCCTACTTTGGAAAATTTACTTTGAATTTTGCTCCCTTTACGAGCTTTTCCTTTCTACTTTCCACGGGACATTACGTCGTTCCCGCGCCCGGTGCCCTCGCGAATTACCTCGTCAGGTATTCAGCCCTCATACACAGCCATTTCGCAAATTCGATCTTCTCCGGTGCGCGAGAGACGCGGGGTGAGACCCCCTCGAGTTTCGAGCCGCTCTCTCGGCAGAGAGAAGGAGAAACAGGCGAGCGAGTCAGCCAGTCGCCAGTGGCGTAATGTTAAATTAAACCGACTTGCGACACATAAAACTGCGCCCGACGTTTGATTAACGCCGCACCGTAGCGCGAAAGGCTTGATATAAAAGAGATTATGCGCGCTAAAAATGATGTTATAAAAGAGATTACGTGTGAGAAATAAGAATCTCAGGATGGAGCTACTTTCTCAAATATCTTTTCTTTTTATAATTTTTGCAAAATCAAATAATCTGTCATCTTTTTAATATTTTATGATGTATCTTTAAAAGGCCGAGAAATATTCTTTGCTTTTTATAAATAAGTTATTCCACTTTTCACCTCGTGTAATGAGAAAGACTCTTTTAACGGAGAATATAAGCAAATTGATAGAAAATTTGACTCATTTACTAGGGGATTAATCGCATATATGCACATTATATTATCTACTAAAAATCGTTAGGAAGGATCATATGGAGATGGAAGCAGATAGTGAAACGTTCAGTCGGGAAGAAACTTTTCCCAGGATGCTGTCTTTTGTTTTAAAAGGCGGGAGACGCGAATCTGATCTGACCCAATCTGATTTCAGTCCACTCGAAGGACTATCGTGCAGACATAAGGTTTCTCCGCTACGGCAAAGTAAAAGAAGCAGCGAGAGATTGGGAGAAAGGTAAGAGAGAACGAGAGAGAGAGAGAGAGAGAGAGAGAGAGAGAGAGAGAGAGAGAGTGAACCGGAAATGAAGCTGCAACCTGCTACGACAAATGTTCGCCGTCATTGGCGATTGGTAGTATCTTTTATTGGATTCGATAATTTTCCACTTTTAAAAGAGAAATAATTGGAAAGTAAATAAAATGAAGCCGATAAAAATAAATGTGTAAAGTGAATTAACGAATTAAAGTAAATCTTTAATTATATTTTTATTTGCGAAATAACATACGCTTTAACTTACTGCAAATACCAAAATGTTGAAATTATGCAAATAGACGATAACAATACTTTTTTTCATTAAAATATAATTATCGTGTTCTTTTAATATTCATCGTTTCACTAATTTTACTGATTTGTTCGATTATACAGTGAATTAAATTTAGACATTCAGCGGTTTTCCGATTATCATATTTCCCATTTAATATTCCTTACTCCAGTAATATTCCCGATTCAGACTGGTAGAATTTAGATGGAATTTGTCAGACGGATGTTGATGCTTCTTCATTTGGTCTCACTTTGACTGACCAGCTATTTCTTATTGCAATGAAACCGCGCAGAACGCGGCTGTTCCTGCTGACGATAGGAAACTCGGTTTTCTCGAATATTCAACGTTCTGGTTTTGTCGTTACACGTGTCGCGTTAGACAAAAAGATATTAAAGCGATAGCTCATATTCTTGTTACCAAATAAATTTAATATTAGAAAAATAAGTACGATACACATGTCGCGTAATATTTCTGATGACATTTGTAGCTCAATTGTCCCATTTGTTGATAACGCATATCAAATTTGTCACTCAAAGTTACTAAAAAAAAAAACCAGTTTTTTTTTACCTGTAATAGAGGGGAAAAATACTGTTACTTCTATTTTTCATTTGACGTTTTCACGAATCTTGTTTGTCACGAATCTTACATTCTTAGAGTCTCGAAAGTTTTATACGTTTTGATTATAGCGGGCATAACGTTAGCGGAGCTTGTGCTATCTTAACTCGTTGCGGTCTTTTGTGAGGAATACCCGGTATATCACGACGATTCTGCCCAAGCACGCTTTTACGAGCGCCGCAAAAAAATTTATGACTCTAAGATGGAATTGGATCGCACAGTAAGCGTCCGTCGAATACTGATTACGCATTGCGTTACTTGCGCATGCCGTGGAGCTCGGTCTAGTAGGAAATATCTTTTTATTAAAAATATGTGCAAGCTGCCGCGATTTATCGAGCACTTCTGTGACTTCCCTCGTGAGAAAAAAAAGCAAAGAAACATATTTATTTCTATCTGATTGGACATCCGGCAAAATAAGCACCGGAAAAGCAGGTAACGTTAAAATTTCATAAAACAAGGTAACACAAAAATCGCGAAAATCTGTTCTCCAAACGCGACGAAATCCGCGCGTTAAATTCGCGGAGAGCACCAAATAGGTATTTGGAATTATCAAACTCCCGGTTTCGGTCCGGTTGGATATGAATCTTGGATATCGCTACGGCCCGCCGGGACAATATTATCGAGTAGTTAAATTCAGCGGTATAATATATTTCGAGCCAGCCAGCGGCTATTAAGTTCGCTCCGAACCTGGTACCGCAGGGCGAATTAATTAATAAAACCCGTTGTTCATTAACTAATTGACCAACGGGCAAAGAGCTTCGCTGAGAGATTTCGTTCCTGACGCGACATGTTACGCCGATCCCGGCGTGCGTGATTTAATAATTGTAAAAGACAACTCTGTGCAGATTGTATCACGACCAGTCTAGTGTTTACAAAAATATTAGGAATAATTAAATTTGATTTTTCGCGAGCCTTGCAAGACGTAGAGATATTCACATAAGCAGAGCTCAATTTTTTTTAATAAAAAGTATGATGCAAATTGCGATTTTGTTAATAGGTATGAAAATTTTAGAAAATATATAAATAGTAAGACAGTAAGATCTTGAGGGGACTGAATAAAGCTCATTTGATTTTAACTTTTTAAAAACTTTATCAATTACCTATTAAATATTTATTTTTAATAGAGGTTTTTTAAAAACAAAATTAAATAAGGTTTATTAAATTCAGGTTTTATATAAAATCTCTCGTGCTTTGCGACAAATGTTTAATTTTTTTATACAGTAAATCAGTGTATGTAAAAAGGAATATTATTTTGTAATAAATTTTTGACATACAAGAAATTTATTATATTTATTTATTATTTATTGTTTTTTCGTCATAAAAATTTTTAATGCGGCGTCATTTGTCAGACGCTTTAAACACGCTATTTATTCATTTACAAACACATCACGCGCATTATTTTGGCACGAGGTTTCACAGAAATTGCCAGCCGTTTCGCGTCATCACGGAAGAACATTTATACGGTTGTAAGTGGAAAGCCTGCTAACGATCTACAAACTAATATGTGTAATAGCACCGCACTGGCGCCGGGGCCAGTTGCCGGGACCATTTCCGCTTTTCAAACATGTTCTCAAACGCAACGGAACTATCCAATAACATTTACACTCTGCTCACGTGATTGCTCAAGATTTCCAAACTTTACTAAATACCACCGCGAGGCAAAGCCTCCGTTTCACGGAGAAGCGACTTTAAAGCTCTCCATTACATGCAGTTGACCTCGTTTGTCAGATTTCACTTGCGAATATTTAATGCACGTTATTCTGATGGGCGGATTTAATTTAGTGTGACATTTAAATTTGTTAAGATGCAAAATTATTTATATAACGTATGCTTGCGTATTCATATGTTTATATAAAACGCTAAACACGAAACTGATTTGTGGCGTAAACTGAAAATTTCGACGATGTGAGTTCGCATAACCCAGTTAAATAAATAAATTCACGAAAGCAATGTTTAATTCGTCGCTTATTCACATCGATGGTCAATATATATTCGAACGAACTCGGAAAATTATTAATAGTGATAATCCGAAGGTGTGCGTGTACGTCGCCAGATGGTGAGTTTAATAAGTCAAATTAAATTGGATTAAGAGGAACCATTCGCACGATGCAGGACCGAGAATTTTGAATATTATATCAGGAATTTTCTGCAGGTCCCTGTGCAGAAACAGCCGTGTAGCAGTTCAGCTACATCAGCCGGAATGGAGCGAAACGGGTCTTGCGAACAAAAGATTGTTCCTTTCACAATTGTTACAGCGTGTCTAACACGATTCTAATTAATATGCCGAAAGACTTTTTTTATTAAACTTTGTATTTGGACAGAGATTATGTAATGCAATCTTGACAATATCTTATTTTTTTTTTTAGAGAAGCCTTATTGCAACAGTTAACTAAGAGCTAATTAAATTTACTTATTCGAATGATTTATTTTTGGTATTTACGTAACAATTGTAACAGACATAATTGATTAATGCAATGTAATATTTAGTTAGATATTATTTGCAATAGGTGGAATAAAATCGATATATCGATTTTGCTTTAACAATTTGATTATTCAATACTAATTTTATCTTGAAATTTTCTTGTCTTAAAATAGAAGAAAAAATATTTGAAAAAATTCTTTATAACATTTGAAAAATATTTGCTTGATTTTTACTCTCTCTTTCTCTCTCTTACACAGTTTTATGCGTTATAATCCTAAATGTGCGTGACTTGTAAATATTTTTGAATATAAATCATACATGCAGTATTAATTAATTGCGCGATATTAGGTTGTTCGTGATAAAACGGGTTGACAGTAACATGTGATAATGTGCATTCCCTTATTTATTATTAATAATCGCATTTTGGAGAGGCACGAAACTCGATCGAAAATAGAGAACGATGACACATGGGTACGTTGTTACGGTATGCGTGCGTACTTTCAGAAACAGGCGTGTAAAACGTGCAAATCGGTTACATATTGTAATGGGGGCGTTTACGCGAGCAGGTACAAAATTCTGAAAGCGTAAATTAATTTCTCTCAGCCCCCCATTATCGAGAATCCGCGAGCAAGAGCATAATTTCGCAATTAATATTTACTTTTTTGCCTCTAATTATATTACGATTTCGTTTCGATAGCGCATCATGAAAATTCACACTCCGATAAACCCGTGATACGTGCAACGTATCAATTTCGCAAAAATTAGCTTGTCCGGTTAGTCGAAAGTGGTCGAAATTGGAAAAAAGGAAGGAGACCCGGCAATTGGCGTGTTTTCGTTAATTGAATTTTCAGCCGCTTCATTATCAGCGCTGGTTGCTAGCCCGTTGATATTTTTCCAATCGCGCTCGTCCGCTCACGCTCGCGTTTTCCTTCGTTTTATTTTATTTTTATATATATATTTTTTTTCACTGTAAACGAACGCGCGCGCGCGCGGTCAGTAATTAAAACATAGAAAGTGGATACGAGTGGAGAATCGCAAGAGGCCCTGTGGACAATGAAATAAAGATATACGAGAAAAAATGTTCGATACCTCTGTATTAATCTCCATTAATTGTCTGTTGGACTGCACGTAAGTGTTTTGAATTAATTGCTTTTTTAAATAGAATAATCAAGATTCTTTAGAACTTGTAAAACACAATTTCCTTTTAAATAGAATTTAATAAATTTTCAGGCTTCTTAAAATTATATAAAAGTCAATTGAAACGACGATTGAAAGCTTTGATCTCAAGTTTCTTTTAATTTTTTTTTCAGTTTAATTGTAATTTTACTTTCTATATTCTTTCTAATAACGATAGCTTTATAATATATCTTTAGAATACCTATTATTTAACACCAAATCAAATTAAAACTCTTCCGTAACAATTGGTCGATGCGTGTGAAACGAAAGAAATTTTATCGCAAGGGAAAATATCGTACACGTTTTCCCGAATTGAGCAATCACCGTAATGTGCGTTACACCATAGACATTGCACAAATACGATGTTAACGCAATGTTGTGTTACGCCGGAGCGGTGCGAATCGTCCGGTGAAAGCGACGAGAACCTTGCGAATTTGTTCTTGCTCCACGCGAAATCGACGTCGATCACTTTTCCTCGTTTCACGATCGCAAAGTTTTTACGCAAAAATCACATTTCAGGAACTGGCCGCACGCGCAAGTCGGATACGTCGGCTACGTCGAGTACGTTGTGAGAGCGATCGGGCGCGAAATTGCTCAAAGCGATAAGCTTAAATGCGAAATTCTCCTCGCGGTACGAACAAGGAGAGGTTTCGAGGGCGGCTCGTGACCGCCACTAGTTTCGATCGTAATCGCGCAACGATACGCCACGGTTGTCCGACCATATCAATCACATCAGAAGCGGCCCAGTCGATTCCGCGCGTTACCACAATAGTGTTTCCACGAGATTATTGCCACGTTACACTGGTGTGCGCGAATAACACCCGACGCATTTTGACGATACACTTTATCGCGGCTTGCATGCTCCACTGTAATTCCGCATCCTTCTCGGTCTTGGGAAGGCTTCCCTTTCGCAACGAATAAATAAGTAAACCGCCATAGAGTTGATTTGACGCCATTTTTACGAGTTTCTTTAGAATATTGCGGCTCTCCGATGATTTCCCTAGACCCTTTCTCGATCTTTTCATCAAATTATTAATGACTTTATCATTTTCTCGATAACAACAATTTAATACGTAATTTCTAATATTAAAATAAGTAATTTTCGTTGATTTTATAATTTCTCTACAGAGAGGCAGAAGAGGATTTTTACTGTAAAAAAAAGTAAATCTTCATTAAAAAAAAAGAGTAGAAGAAGATCTCTCTCTGTTGAAAAATTCCAAAACTTCGGACGGTGAAGCCCCCGTCCATCTTAAATTCTTCACGATGCGAAATAACTTATAACAACGTCGTGGATAAAACACTTCTTCTTTCACCATCCCCTTCCTACTCGCGCTCGATCGTTGGAATTATTGACGAGCCGCGGATTATATCGAAGGTACGAAAGGGGGCGAAGACACTAGGAAGAGGAACGCGTATCCGTTCAAGAGCGGGGAGGGAGCGCAAAAAGACGCGCCCTTAAAAAATAAACGAACAAAGACGAGGAGAAAAGGAGGAATAAGGCGAGGAAGAACGAAGCGCACACGCGCGCGCGCGCGCGCGCGCGTCGATAGGAATGGCGACTGCTTGATACACCGTGCACATCGGATAAATTTTCAATCGGACAAATTCTGAAAGGGTCGCTACTGCACCCTCCCTTTTCCTCTTCTTGTTCCCTCGCCAACTCCTTCGAGCCCCCGCACACGACCGAGCAAGTTTAAAAATCGATGCAGTCTCGAGGAACCTTCTTCGTCTTCTTCCTTTTGCGTTTTCTTTCCTTTCCTCTCTCTTTCTCTCTCTCTCTCTCTTTTTCTTCGTCCCTCCTTCTCGATTTCATGGGGGGTGAAACCGTCCTTCCTTTCCTCTATCGGGTCTCCTTTTCTCCGTCTCGTGAATAGGAAAAGAACGTATACATACTGGCCAGATACGCGTACGATGGGCGATATAATACAGTCCGATAAGCGTGCGCTCCCTTTCGTCGCTTCAATACGATTTTTGGTAGACACGATTGGAATTCGAATACATATAGAGTTTCCCCCCTTCTGTCTTTATTTTTATCGGATCGGACGGCACTTTTATTCTTACACAACTCACGTAAGGTGTACGTTAAATATTAATCATTAATTTTACGTGCTGAAATAAATAGTAACGCAATTTAACAATTCGTTTGGTAAAATTTCAAGCACATTTCGCTACCGCTATAGATCGAGGGAACGTGCGTATTATTTTTACGGTCCGTTGCCTCACGGCCTGGATCTGTATTTTTAATGCTTGCTGGGAGTACCTTTGGGGGATTTTCCAGTTTGATACATCGCATATGCGCCGCCGAGATCACGAGCCGCAGAATTGCAAATCGAAAATACGTATCCATTTTTTTCCTCCGAGCCTCGGTCTCTACGTTCACCGGTGTGTGTACACACGTGTGCGCTAAGACGAAGCTCGGAGGTATTGGATGTGGTTCAGGGCGTCGAAATTCCGAATGCGGGCCACGTAGACGCTAAAACGCCCCCATGATTCAATTCGCATCAGCCATCCTCCCTCGTCCCCTCCTTTCATTCCCCACCTCCTCTTCCTCCTCCGATCGTTTCCCCGCAACCTCCTCGCGTGCACATCTCCGGGAGAGCTCGCGAGTTTCATCCCGGCGCGAAGACATTCCCGAGCGTGTCAACCCATGTGCTACTTACCGCGATTGTCTACTCTCACCCTTCTATGGATCCCCCTTCCTCCTCTCTCGCGGCGGAAATTTTCCTTTTACGGCCCTTCGCGGGGGATGCAATTTCTATTTTAGGAGCACCGATCGAATGCATTTAGGCGCCGCGCCACCGGAGTTGGAGCGGGCCGAAGCAGGATGGTGCGCGCGAGAGGACTCACTTCAACTCTCGGGGATCGATATGCGGCAGCTCGGACTCGTAAACTATCGCGTATCTACACAGGCGCGCGCGGCCCTGACACTTTGAAGCCACTCGAAGAAAAGAGGCTTGGAAGCGATGGTGCGCACGTGGACGACGTGGATGTGAAGAGAGTGACTCAACTTATAAAATAAGTCGGCTAAAAACGAGAGTGTTGTGCGCTTGATAGATTTAGCTTTATCCTCCGGTCTGATATACAGCGGCAACTGAACCAAATCCAAATTTTATTAGGGTAAAACACGTAATGGATACTCAAATGGAATATTTTATCATCTTCATTTGAAGCTCCATTCGTGAAAACCCCTTTATCCTCAACAGCTTTGTAATTCGAACTCTATTAATAATTGTGATTAATAAAAATCACGTGCAAATATCACACGAGGAATAATGTTAACTTAAATTTCCATTAATCCATTAATTCATGTAATTATTTTTTTTTTATCTAACGTATGTTTACTTTTCAGACATAGAAATATTGATTCCATTTGCATTGCAGGTTTGATATTACGACACAACGTACTAGTGGAGTAATTAAATTCTAAATATTCACGAACCGGCACACACATTTAACAAATAAAAAAACAGTGCTTCGTGCCAGTAACACGGTCAGTTAATTAATTGGGAAAATGATCAATTTGATAATTAATGAATTGAAACTCAATTGAATCGATAACGACCAAGTTACGGAGATGCGACGTACGTTAATTCTGTATGGAAATGGGACGTAATTAAACAAACTAATATATGTATATGGGTCATTAAAATTGATAGAATCGTAATGTTACTCGTGTGTACACAAGTAAATCATATTCAGGCATTGATGAAAAATTCCATCAAAGAAAAAAAAAATGTATTTATCTCTTCGTTGAAAACACATTTCGTTAATGCAAAAAATTTTCTCATTTTCATTTAATGGATGTGACACGTGTAATGTAATATGCATCGAGATTTCTGTTTGCGGGAATAATCAGACACCGAATCATGCAGAATGAATTGTATTCAGAAACGCGTTACATTCGGTTTGAAAATTTTTACGGTAAACGACGCACTATGCTGCGAAGAAACGAATGGATTAGCTTCCATTTTCGCGCGCGAACGCCGTGTATGGCGAAAAAAAAGTAACATACGCGTACGGAATACACGTGCCGGCCGGGTATATATGGAACTCATCGTTCCCAAGCTATTTCGCAAGTCCGCCCAATCGTAGAACTATTTTGTTGTACGTGGCTGGATTCGGAATGAAATTTTCCTTACTTCTGGTGCTTGTCAAAATGCCCGGAATTGTTAAGATGGGGTTTACGCTAAGTCGACGACGGTGTTTACGAAAAGGGAATTCACTCTGCGTTACACGAGAGAAACTTTCGAGGTCTTGCTACTAGCATTTCTCTTGTCGCTAATAATTTTAATATAAAAAAAAAATATCTTGATGTTACAATATTTTTAAAAAATATATACGTCGATATTAATTCGTGAACCTCGAGCGTGGTACAGAATTCATCGGTCGAAATTGTTAGAGAATTGCGAATAGATCGCCCGTATCGGGATTGTAACACCAGACGGTCTGTGTTATTTTGCGGTCGCAACGTAAATATTATTTTTCGTGAAATTTGAGGTAGCAAAACATATTTTGGGAAAAAAAGAGCGCCGCGCGAAATTTAGTTGGCAGCGCTACAAATCTGAAGTGTTTTCTTTATGCAAACGGCGCAACGATGGACGAAACTTGAGATTCGAGAGATTGTTCGAGTATGGAGAAACGTGCCGCGGTCGATGTGAAGAAACCAAGTAGGATTAATAACGAAACGAGTGTCGAAGGGTGTAATATCGAAAAACTTGCGAATGTACACAGGTTACTTTCCAAAGTAAAATGGCAATTTGCGCAAGGGATGACAACGTTGCGGGACGAGGGCAACGACGATGGAGTGGACTGAGGACGGAGGTGATACGAATTGATTCGTAGGGAGACGAATGAAAGCTCGTCCGAGGTCTCGTGAAAGGGATGAAACGCAAACTTTTCAACGACCTGGTGTGGAGCGCGCGATTTCTTCCCCATCGGACTTTCTCCTCCTCTTTCTGTTCCAACCCTTTTGCGCGAACGACGCTTCCGGATAGACTCCTTGAAAAGGGCAACGGTATTTTCTGACTTTCCTTCGGTAACGGCGCTACCTGCATATTAAAATCTCGTTAACGCCGTCGCTCAAAATTATCTTACGCCCTTTCTTTTTTCTTCTCGCCGACTTTAATGCGTAGCCGCCGGGTAAGCTGTAATCGATGCTAGAAAAGAAAAGCAGCCCGCACTTTCCTTTACTGTGCCTCAGCGAGCGTGCGAAATTGGAATGTGAGTTTATAGAGAGAAATTGGAGTAATTATGTTTGTAAAAAATTACGATTCTGCTCTTTTTAAAAAAGTCCGTCACGATGAGGTAATTAAATGTTGCAGATATTAATCTCGCCATTGGTAAATGCGCTTTCCAATGGGGACATTTCAAAAATCGCACGTACATAAAAAAACAAAATCCGAATTAATTCTTCATTAAAGATATACCGCTGAATATTTCATAGAATTCTTAACAAAGAGATGCGTATAATTTATTACATTTGTATGAAATTACGGACAATTATTTTATTTAATAAATTTTGTCGTTCCATATCGTTATATTCTGTATATGGATACGAACGGTAAACATATTATGCAGGCTAACACACCGAATAACGCTGCCTAACGTTACGCGATCCGTCGGATGGCTGCTTGTCAATTGATAAGGACGGCCAATCAAAATTAATGCGGCCGTCGTTAACGACGGCGGTGTCGAACTTTCTCCAAGGTCCATTCGTCTCTTTCGCAAAGATCGGACTTGGTCTCAGGTTCAGGAAACCCTGGGCGAAACCCTGCGGCCCTACCGCGGGAATATCCGGACGTTTGTCAAACGTTTTCTTGCCGCGACTTGTCGGAATCGGCCCCGACAAATTGGCTAGGGCGGCAAAAAGCGATACCGAGCTTTCGGCGTGTCTGTATATGTCCCACGGTTGGTCGGCTGTTACGGAGAGCGAATCCCTTTCGTCGCTTTTTACATGGGCCTGGCAAACTCTCACGCGGCAGCTCGCGCGCGCAAGATTTCTCTATTACGCGTAATGAAACGACGCGGTTACATCCGAAAACACGACGGCGGGGACGGTTAAACGAGATAATTCATAGCCGCCGCGGAGAATGGACGAGTTCTAGTTGTTTTGATACGGAATAGCGGAAAGCTTGCTGAGAAATTAAACACAATTATCACGACTATGCTATCTTATACATGATATTTTAGCAACCTGATTTTTTAAAAAGGTATTGAATTGAGAACTATGTTTTAGTTAATTTCATAATTTAATTTGAACAAATATGGATTGGTTAAAAATATTTTTTTAGATATTAAATATTGAAATGTATATAATAATCAATAATGAAATAAATAAAATTTAATACATAATTGTGTAAAACTTGTAAAATAATAATGTATTTAAGTAATTTCATCTCTGATCGTAAATTTAGCAAATTTTTTAATTTATTAATGTTTCTATATTTTAATACATAAATACATGCTTTTCGTCTATCTAAACATTTTTTATTCATATTATTCTCAGATTTGTCAATTCAAAATTAATCTGCAGTTTATTTATGAGAAATGTTTTAGAAGGTAATTCTCCCGTCAATTAATGTCAGATAAATTTATAATGTTTCTTAAATTGTGATATATATATATATATATTCATATATATATTATCAAATTTATATTATACTACTAAATATAAAAATTATTAATTTCTTAAATTTAATATACTTAAAAAACCAGAAGTGTTTAAATAATAAGAGATCTTAATATCTTATTAGGAGTACAGATTTATCATAAATAATATCAAGAGGAAAAATTACAGTATGTAAAAAAAACTTAAAAAAATTCTGATTCTGATTACGAAGAATAGTTGAGTTTTCTAGTCTTGATTGTCAGGTATCAATCGGCGGTCGTCGCGAGAGGGTGGGAGTCAAACTGGGAGAAAGTAGGACGATCTTATGAAAGCGGGAGAACTATGCTCATAAAAGTCGACTTCGAACTTTACATCCAGGATTGAGGCTCGAGTTTGGTTTGACACATCACAGGAAAGTTATAATTCGGCTTCAATTTGGCACATTTGGTTGAAGAAGTTCGGAACCTCGCCTCGCCTCGGAACGCGCCGCGGAACTTTATATTCACGGTCGATGTAGGTAAAATATACGCGTTTACTGACGATGTTTGAATTAATAATTTTCGTCACCGATAAGCGATCGACTTTCAGCCAAGTATCGGCAAAGTTTACCAGTTTTCTTTTCTGTACCGCTATTTATATCGAAATATATGCATCGCCATCCGTTCAAGGATAAATCACCGCACATTATAACTCCTTTTCTTTCTGGGAAAATTTCTTATTAATCGGAAAGCTTGCATATATCATCCCTCCCTTGTAAAATTCATCACGGAAAATCTCTTCTCCCTAGTTTCTAGTTGGGTAATTGTTGAGTAATACCTTAAGTGTCAAGGCTAGAACGTTTTACCAACGGCTTATTCCTAGCCGCTCCATTTATTACGGCCGCAAATTTATCACGGTTGCGAATTTGTCGCTGCGGCGACGAATTTCGCAAACGTGGGTCGAGTCTACGCGTTTCTGCCGATGATGGTTCGCGTGCCCTCCTGCCTCGCAAGGCAGAGGATAGGTCATGCGTGTGTACGTGTGTATATGTACGTATGTGTATGTCGCAGCGCACGTGCGAGGACTGCAAACGCAGGACGAGGCTTAATAATGGTGGAAACTCGCGGCCTAACATTCCAACGTGACCGCTGGCATACGCGGTTAGCACACCTGAGGGATTTTGAGTTATGACCGGAAACGACGGTGGCGGCGGCGGTCAGGCAGACGCAGGAGGCGACGCAGGTGAAACGAAGGGTCGTGTGGGTCGGGCGGCACGAGGGACCAGTGGACGGGATGGCGGGCTCGCGCTTTGGGATTGCAGACGAAGGAGAGCAGGTCGAGGACGTTAACGCGGTGACGCGCAACATCCGTGTCGCCTACGAGCTGGCATTAATTATTTCATATCCAGAACTCAATTTCCCGTCTGGCTAGACTAGAGTCAATTCTGTCCTTCACCGGCGCGCGAGTGGATCACAAAACGACATTAATATCGAAATATCTATGATTTACCCAAAGCGATTCTTCAATAAAATGGAAACGTAAATTACTAGAAACAAATTGAGTGCTCCTGGTACACGTAAATTTATATTACGAGAAGAACAGTTCTGCTCGAGTATTTAAAAATTTAACTAGTTACAGATCTGAAAATGATTTAGTTGGTTCATTAAAATAATTACGAGACGCTTAAGCATAACGAGCAATGCTGTAAAAAATTTGAACAAACCAGCAATGTCAACTTGAGCATTCTTTATAATTATTTTAATAGTCTAACAAAATTATTTTCAGATCTGTATACACCGTGGAAAAAAATTTCTTGAAAAATTAAAATATTTAGTCTGATACGTTCAACTAAACGTTAGGTTGATTCAATAATTATTTTACTGCACAAAAAAGTACAGTTTACGTCAAACATTAATATTTTTTAATCAAAAATTAACTAAACCTATATTAACTAGACCAATAGTCAGTTAAATGTGTCGGATTAAATATTTTAGTTCTTAAACCATTTTTTTCCTCAGTGTAGCTAAATTTTTAGATACTCTAGCAAAATCGTTTTTTCCCGTGTACGTATAAATGTTGCAAATGTACATGATCAGGAATTTAAATTTAACCATCAACGATGCAGCATTTGTGACAGACATAATGCGAGATGTACTCGCTTGTAACACGCATTAGCGAGCGTCCTAATCGGGAGAATTCCCGTGAAAGTACGATTAGTAGCGAGCGAACCGTTATTCGCTAGTATCGTGGGAAGATCATCATGTATCAGTAATCCACTGTGCTCGACGACGAAATTGAAATCTAGAAACAGTGCTGGGCGTCGAGCTAATTACGTCTGCCACCGCCGATGTATCGGTCGTCGTCGACGAATATTGCAGCTCGGTGCTATCCAGCAGTCGGCGACAATTATTGGCTCGATTGTAAGTATCTTCGCGCGTAATTGGGCTGTCAGTGAAGCACTTGCACAGTCAATTATCGCGGAAAAGACACGATTGGGCTCCGCCGCGCTTCGAACTTTACCGCTCGCGTGTAACTCACGGCAACAAGTGGAATTTATTAAGTACAACTGCGTCAATCTTTCATTTCAAGTTATTAGAAAATTGAGATCTCAAGTTAAGTCGAAAACAATTGCGCCTTCCCTACAACTTGTCATTAAAGCAAACGAAAAGAATCGATTTATTGTACGTAAGAATATATAAGTGAGACGTTTAAATGAAACAGTAGGAGAATACAAGGCAACGGTTTCAAGAAATGCGTTTTCAAAGGCGGTACGAACAACAGCTGCGAATTTCATTATCAGCGAATTAGCTGTACCGCCGAATTACGGTACACTTCGATGTACATCGTCCCGCACTTCAAAAGTTCTCCCGTTAAAAGCCGGCACCGTTCTTTTACGGCGGGTCATTAATGATTAATTGCCTTTCAACGTACGGCGGCCAGGATCAATCGATCGCGATCGACAGCAACCCTTTCCTATTTCTCTCTCTCTCTCTCTCTCTCTCTCTCTCCGTCCATCTACTCTGCTCCTCGACGCTCGACTCGCATTTACCACTGATGGTTTTGCACGCAATTTGGAGTCACGCCAGGATGTGGTTTCCCACGACCATCATGGGAGGAGGATACCGTGGGAGGTGTACCGAGCGGAGCCGGATTGTGAGATGGAATAGAAGATAGGCAGTCCGATCGGCTTCTGGACGCGCGGATGCAGCGTATTTGAGCGGATTGCCAAGTGGCTGCCGTGCCGCATTCCATAGAATCCGACGGTCCGCCATTAAGTTTCCGTTCAATTGCAGATTAAGGCTTACTTCCGACGCGTTTTAAAACGATCTGCCACGTTTGTGAATTTTAATTTCATCCGCCTCCATTGATTCTGACTTCTCATCTAATTCTATTCGTATTTCGAATACCATTATTAAGTACATACTAAAATTTATTAGATATTAAAATATCCATCATTTCTAATATATTTTCTCGTTCAATTGAGTCATCTCCATCATCTCGTTCAAGAGAATAAAACAAATAATAGAGATTATTAAAATAATAGTTGAAGATGTAGAGGACATTTCTCAAACATTAAGAAAAATATAAAAAAATTATGGATTGTTTTATATTGCATTTGAAAGTAGGAGGAAAAATTTTGCAGCAATTTTCTATCTGGATAAACAATTATTACAATAAGTAAACATGTGTTTTAATGAAAATATAATTAATAATAAAATAATGAAAAAATCTAAATTTTTTTATATAAAAACTTTAAATATTTATAATGATTTACGTAAAATTTTATTGCAATGTAGAAATCAGTTCTGTAAACAAAATTTATTTATTTATAACTAACTAAATAAAAAGATAATCACAATAAAACTTTGTATTATATAAATCATCTTGAATACTTAAATAAAGCATTTACACAAAAAAATTGAGATTTGTTTTAACATTGTAAAAAATAATTCAACTTTTAATAACAAATAAAGTAAATAAACTATACTACACTAAATATGTTATTAAATAAAAATATAGTCTTAGTCATAACTTTTAAATAAATATATTTGAAATGTTAGTATTAAACACATTTCTAAATTTTATTTACTTTGCAATAACTGCCCGATGCATCTTTAATATACATGTAACATATTGAAAGAAATTTATATAATTTATTCAAAAATGTTTAAATTTATTCTATTTCTTCAGTACAAAAGGGCAAATTTAGTGAAGAAAGCAAAATTTTTCATAAATTGTGGATGTGCTTTTCTAAGGAAACCCGAGGATTTATTTACTTCGAAATGCTATCTAGAAAATCACGTGAGAAACTCATGAAGCGACTTCTTGGCTCCAGGAAGGATTTAAACAAGAGCTTCTCACTCATGGCGGTGCTTCATGCGCGTCCGCAAACCATTCACGGGGTCTCTCGTGTGTGCGATGTTTTTGCGAAATGTTCAGCGTATGTTTGCGTGGTTGGCCTGCAGCTATAGACGTACGTAGATGTGCTCACCTACGAACATATGCATTCTACCTCGCGTTTACCACGTTCGTTTGCAGGTTTGCGCGAGCTGAACGCAACTTCACCACAAAGAACATCCGTGTCGTAAAAGCCATTAAAGTTGCCGAGAGAGTATATTAATTTCCTTAGTATTATCCCTACAATAATATTAATCCCCAGGAAATTCCCGAACCTTCAAATATCGAAATTTCTAATCGCGTCAGAATTCATGTAAAAAGAAACGTGTTAAAATAAATACTGTGTTCAACTATGACGACACCCTACCATTCTTACTTCACTTTGATTTGCACCGATCCTCATTCTCGTGCGATACTCACGTGCACACACGAATCTATGCAAGCTGGCATACGCATACTCAGAGGGAGACAAAGGGAGGATATGAAACATCCGGCAACGGGGATACCGTTAAAATGTCGCCTTCGGGTCTCCTCGCAAAGCTACCGACTAAGTCATCATTCCACGTCCCCTTTTCAGCTTGCAAGATTATTCTTCTTAGGAGGGATAAATATATATATGTATACAGCAATGCGGCGCAACGGATTCGAAGGAGAGGGTAGTTGCGAGGGAGAGGGTAGTTGCTAAGAAATTTTATGACACTGAAAAGTACGCTGTGAAATCCCCGCGACGTGCTTAAAAACTCGTTCGGAGATCGTCGCGAATTGTGCCGAGGGTTTTGGTACGCGAGGTCTCATATCTACATGTCGCGCCGTCGCGATTACAACTAACGTACATTATTTAGAATTGCATTTAATTAATTTCGATCCGTATTATTAAAATTTTATAAAAGGTTTAATTACATTTCTTTCTTTTGCGTTATAATTATCCAATCAAGATGTTAAAATGAATTAAAATGAATTATAAAATGAGCGAATTAACTGAGCGAGTTAAAATAAAAGTCGACGAACAATAATAGGTATTCTCAATGCTAAATTTAAAATAACTTTCTTTTCTCTTTCTATAACCTTCGCTTTTCTCTCGTCGGAGAAACGGGAAGGTAGTAAAATCATGTAAAGTACGGTACCTCTAAGCAGCAATTGGTGGTCGCTTAAGGGACAAGTTGAAGCTCTCGCTACTTCCTTCGCAAGTATCCACCGGCCGGTCGACGTAAGTGAAAAGTTCGCTGCATTCTGGACCACGCAGGTTGCTGTTGTTCTGAAACAAAACATATGCCTCAATTTACAGAAGAAAATATGTGTAGATAGTAGATACACTGAAAGAAAAATTTGTTAAAAAATTAAAATATTTAATCCGATTGTTCAACTAAATACTGAGCTGGTTTATTTAATTCTTGATTAAAATATTTTAATAAATGAATAAATTATACCTTTTTTTGTGCAAATTTAAACGTTTAAACGTTCATCTTTTGATAAAAAACGTTATTTTAATAATTGCTAAATTAACTCAATATTTAGTTAAATGCATCGGATTAAATATTTTTCAACAATTTTTTTGAATGTGTAATAATAAATTCGATATAATATTTCGCGTTTATTTTTTGTATTGTACAAAATAATCGTATGCATGAATAATCACGTCATTTCAGATGTAACAATTTTGCAATTGCATTCATGAGAGAACTGTTTTTTTTTAATCATAAGCTGGAAGTTAATTAAAATCGAAGATCTCAATTGAGATATTTTATCAAATCGTCAATTATCAATAATATAATTGGTCAATTTGTTATTGATTTTTACTTTGGATGCTATTTTTTATTCACAATTAACTTGCGTCTTTTACTATTGTTGAGAAAAAATTTTTTAATCATTTAATAATATTATTAAATTTATTAAATTATTTTCTTAGATTAAAAAATCTGAATATTTTGAATATAAAAACAGTCTAATCAACTATTTTCTAAACTGAAAAAAAATTACCCGATTAAAAATTATTTCTGTATTTTATTTACATAAATGCTTCAATTCAGAAATTTTTAACTTGCAAGTAAATATGCTACTATTTGTCTATTGAGTAAATAACTTTTTTCGTATTAAGTAAAATTGATTTGTTTTACATTTTTTCACTCAGTGTGAAAGATGTGAATTTTTGAATATTTCAAACCAATCCTTTCGTACCAACAGGTACGAAAGGATTAAAACGTCACCTATCAAGCTTCTATGCACTTACCGACTGTACCGTTCTACGCGCACTTACCAATTGTAACATTTTTGATGAATCTGGATTCGTAATTGTATCACGTTCCACGATCGAATGGGATGAGCAACGATATCGCGAAAGGAGACGCGTAAGATGCGCGGCAATAATCCGTCTAAGATTAATTGCGTGACGCGAGGGATGGAGCGCGCTTAACCTCGCTTCTCATCTCCGAGGCACACCGTCTCGTACTGATGTTATGACAAAGCTCTATCGCACGCACGTACTGTTATTCGCGTACACACCTCGCGCACGACGACGCCCGTTATTCACTCGCTACTCTCGCGTAAACAAGGTCATGTATGTTGTGTCGTTCGCGCGGCGCGACGCGCGACTCCGGCCGGCGCGCGGCGCGTGCCGCTCCGCGTGTGTATTGCGTCGCCGTCTCGCGAGCGCGCCACAAGTGTCGGGCGTACGCACACGAGTCGCCCGCGATATCGTCTCCGCATCACGCACGATAACTACGTTAACTCGCGATTCTAACATTCTTAACGGATCTAGATTCGAGTACTTATACCACGTTCCGCGATCGAGGGGAATCAGCGAGGATGAGGAGACCGCGAAAGGAGACGCGTAAGATGCGCGGGAACAATCGGTCTGAAAGTAATTGCGTAGTGCGAGAGATGGAGCGCGCTTCTCTTCCGCGCACCTCGCCTCGTACTGATGTTATGACGACACAGGTCGACCGTACGCACGTACATTATTCCCGTACCTACACACGTCGCCCGCGACGACGTTCGTTACTCACCCGCTGCTCTCGCTCGTATAAACAAGATCGCGTTATCATTCGCGCGATGCGACTCCGGCCGGTGCGTGCCGTCCTGCGTGTGTATCGTCGTCGTCTCTCTGTCTCGCGAAACGCGCCAAAAGTGCCGTGGGGAGGAGGAGGGGTTACGTACACAAGACGCGATCGTATCCGCATCGCAGACGGCAGTTGAGTTAACGCGCAATTGACCGACCTGGACACGACGTGTCGAACCGACTGTTGTACATTACTGGCAGGTATTTCCCTCGTTTCGAAGCGCAGTGACAAAAATTCGCGGATCGCCGTCAAGGGTCCTCGTCGTACGCCATCTCTCTCGCAATGCACGCCGGTCGCGGTCTTCTCGAACGACGTATGGCGTCTGGGTTCGAGCGTAATGCAGGGACTAGGAAGTGAACCCCTCTCGCGGGGGACGCCGGCTCCAATAATTAAAGCGACGAAACGGCGCGATGTGCGTATTTATCGTATCAATAACGCGTGTGTTTTGCGTTTGATTTGCGCCGCGGGTATAATGCCACGCTCCGATCGTGTGTTTTTGAATCGATTATTGCGTCTTAATCGGCGTCGGCGTTGTTGACTCACGTAGTGTGACGCAGCTTCGGAGTGAAGCTGCCGCTCTCCGGCGAGACACTCGATCATTAGCGCAACGTCAGGGGTACGCAGCATACGGAGAACAGACGGGGCGGACTGATTTGTGAGTGGCGATGCGTTTAATCAGTGAATACAGGTAACGATTGAACCCGCTTGTTCGTAACGTGAGTGCGTATGCGTGTGGACGATTCGTCAGGCTGCGCGATGTTCGTCGCGCTTGCTGCGACGCCGCGACGTTCGTTCGATCGAGATTCGTGGCGCCGGCGCCATGACGGTTAACAAAAGGACGATCGTATTTCGCGTCGAGACGTAAATCGCGCGTGATTTTCTCTCTCCCGTTTCCCTCGTTGCTCTCTCTCTTACTCTCTCTTCCTCCCGCTCCTTGCTTATCTCTCTTTTCTTTTCTTTTTCTCTTTCCTGGTCGCTTTTTCTAAAATATCACTTTCTAAAGAAATGTCGCTTTTTCTCTTTCTCTCTCTTACACGCATTCCCCTTGTCCCTCTCTTTCTATCCTTTTTCCCTTACCTCTTCTCTTTCCCTCTCGTGTTTTCTCTCTTCTTTTCTCCTTCTTTCTCTCGCTCTCTTCTTGTCGCTCTCTCTAAAAATAAATGTCGCTTTCTCTCTCTCTCTCTCTCTCTCTCTCTTCCATGCGTCGTTGATTAGCGTTGCGGCGATCTAAAACGCGAGTCTCGTTCGATTGACAACGGAGAGTACCGTTCAAAGTAATGCGCGATCATCGATTTCAGTAACACGCGCGCGATCGTAATTAACGTCCTCGCGAGTGTGTTGTGTTGTGTGAGTGCCGCCAACAGCGAGGGAATCTGAGAGGAGGAGGAGGCCCGGGGTGGTATCGGGCATCGGTGGAGCAACCTCGAGGTAATTTATTATTTATTTAATTTTATTATCTATTATTTGTTATTTATTTACATTTGTTGTTTGCGAAATTAATTGTCCGTATTATTTACGCGTTGCTTTACACGATATTAACAGTAATAAAATGTAAAATATTATTTAATTTTGGCTTTGAGATTTTTTAAATTCTTGACTAGTACATAACTTAATTTATATGTAGTTATGTATTTTTTTATATTTAGTACATAAATTAAATACGTATAATTAAATATGTATATTTCTGATATGCTTAAAATTCACAGTTACTTGTATTATTCATAATATGAAATAGATTTTTAATTATAAATTTTTGTAAGTTTACATTTGAAAGAGAGCAAGATTTTTTTCCGAAAGTCATATATTTACTTTATTTAACATGTGCACACGAAAAAAACAAATAAAAAATTTAAATCACGCGAGTAATTTTTAAAAATATTAATTATTTTGAATAACGCAGTAGCTTAAATTTTATATTTGTATTTTACAGATTAACGTACACAACGTAGTTACAACAGCTCCACTGCTGCGCGCCTCGTGTTGGTGAGTAACGAATTATCTTTTATTTTAATTTAAGGTAATGGATCTCTGTGAAAAAATATTTCGAATAAATGTGAAACTCCACAGATTCATTGCCTTGAAATGGATAGGCTAGAGAAGAGAGAAAGAGAGAAAGAGAGAGTTAATATATTAATACATTTAATTCTAGAATATCCGTCGATTTTTGTCATGGATATAAGATTGCAAAATTTATAGAACAAAACTATAGTCCGTTGTTTTATATTTTTTATTTTGTCAGAATATTTATTTAATAATAAATAACGCATCAATAATTAGTAATCGTTTGTTTTCTTATATTGTGTTAATTTCTACACTATTAAAAAAATGATATTTAATTTAATGTACATATATAACCAAAACAAATTTCAAGCAGGTATATTAAAAATATTTTATGTTGTCAAAATGCATTAAACATGCACATGTACACAAATATACTTTTCAGTTACAGAAACATTAATTTTAATGTACTTGTGTAACTTAAAAGTACATTGAATTTTATTTATCAGTGACATTTTTAACAGGATATATTTTAAAATCTTTGATATCTATAATTATTGATCATTTCGTCAGTTTTGGAACAAATTAAAATAAAGTTCGTCGAATATCTCGTCGCGGAAGAGAAAATCGGTACGCGTATAAGCACGGTTACTTGAATGCGTGATACCATCGGCTGTAACACCTGGAAATTCCTGATGACACTGACATATCCGGCTCTAATTAATTTCAAGAGTACCCTGTTAAAATATCGTACAATGATTACCGGACACCCTGTAGATTTCAAGCCGCATAGTGGCTGGGCTTGTTTTGTCCTGGCAGACCGAGGGATACCGGTGATTTATTAGCACAGGCAAGCAAATCCTTGTCGCATGCAAATAGAATAAACGAATGGAAAAAAGAAATGCGCAAATGATGCAGCCGCGAGCGTGTTATGGGGCGATAAAAGATTACTGGCAGCCGAGAGAGAAAGGGAGAGAGAGAGAGAGGGAGCGGTAGCGGTACAGGATGAGTCTGCGCGGAAAAAACAAAATTAAAAGCCACGACGAAATGTGCAGAAATTGGAGATGAAATCAATTCGTGCGGTAACTGCGCCATACGGAAACACCATGTGCATTAATTTCATTTATCGAATTTTAGTACAAAGCACGCTCTATAGGAAAAACGAACAGCAGATTGAAGGGCTTTATACGTCAGACTCGTAGTACAGTTTCATATCCCTTTTCTCGCGATCTTGTATACGAAATACTTTCCGTAATTCGTATCATCAAGTCCGTTTTATTTTAAAAAGAATTATCGCGAAGAAAGCAAAGAAACTTGTTAACGTTCAGATGCGCAACCGCAGTTATTGATTTCAATGAAAACCTGGAGTCGATGAAGAATTTGGTGAATATTAAAATCGTATTAAAATCAAGTCGAGGTTATGTATAAATCAATAATCAATATGATATTTCGAAGATTTTATCATGATATCTAGAAAATATTATGTAGATGTCGACGATCTTGTCATCATTCAACTTATATCGTATTGCAGTCGAATAAACTTTCTAAAAAGATTTTTCATTTTCAAATAAATATTTTTTGAACATTATTTCCTTAATCAAAAAAAAATATTTTCTAAGTTTAAAAATAAATTATTTATACTGACTAATATTTATTTAAATCTTAAACGAAAGGATCGCGACTTGAATATGATATCTATCATGCTGAGGGAAAAAATTACTAAATTTTAATAAATATTTGTTTAAATAGTTGCAATGAAATATTTACTAAATATAAATAAATATTTATTTAGTACAAGAACCACTAACTTAATTTAACTATCATTTTTTTATTGAGTAGATATTTATGTACCGTAAGCAAATATTTCATTGCAACTATATATTCAAACAAATATTTATTAAAATTTAGTAATTTTTTCTCTCAGTGTAGATACCAATCAATTGCCAATAATTGATCGATACTTACACAAAATCTTTTATATATCAAATTGATATGTATATATCTATACACTGAGAAGAAAGTTGTTAACTAAATTTTTTAACTCGATTAAATTTCTTCATTTCAATTAAATATTTATGTATTTAAATTAAATATATAAATGTTTAAACTAAAGTTCAAGTATTCTATGTATTTAAGTTAAATACATAAATCAAAGAGATTTAATCGAGTTGAAAAATCTAGTCAAGTTAACTTTTCTTTCTAGTATAGATGTCAACATTGATATAGTGTTAATTTCTTTCGAGGAATCAATGAAGAATTTAATCAATCAAACGTTATCAAATAAAATCACGGTCCAATAAGATCATGATCGATATCGATTTGTAAGCATATCGATTTGTAAGCCTGGGAAATTTAGCGTGAGAAGTGAAATAGATCTTTCTAGCTGCAGCTGTAACTGCGCTTTATTGCATTCAAGCCGCGTACGTTGTAACTTACAAAAATGTACCGTTTATGCACTTCTCGCCGCGGGCTCGACGCGACGCGGCGCGGCGCGCGTTACGTTCTGATAAACTCTTGCGGCAGCAGCAAATAGAGCAGCCCAAGAAACACGCTGCAGCAGCCAGAGCGACGGGGCGATAATCCGATATAATGACGATGACGAAAGTAAGGATGACGATAAAGGTAAACGATGGTCTCGTCACATCTTTCAGCCGGATGGCGTGGCGAGTTCTTTTTCCATGGCGGCCTCACCCTCCCTCCCTCTTTCCTCGCCTCCGTCGTTCTCTGTCACCACGCCGTACGTCGGTCGCTCAATTCCCGACGAAATGGAATATCGATACGCGGAACATCCCGAGGGAAGTGTAGCGAATATTGAAAAATTCTTGCCTGAAAGAAAAAAAAGGCGGAAGCGAGCGAGGAAGGAGAGAAAGGGCGAGAGAGGGATTCGCAGAGAACGCGCGGGTGGGAAAAAGAGAACGCGTTATAGAGTCGTTTGCATTTTTGGAAAATATAATCGACCGGCTTGAATTGATCGGCGCCGAGACAATTGGTCGAGCGTTCGTCGCGCTCGTTTGCTTTCGCTCGAATTCATCGCGGCGGACGCCCGCCCAGTGGAAAAATCGCTGATCGGCGCGACGCGCGACGGACGCGCCCGCACCGGCGCCGTCGAGAGAATTCGACCTCGGAATTTATTCTCACAACAATGTGCGTGTTATTGCAATCCTCGATTTGAAATGTATGCATCCCCGTCGTCTCCCTCCGTTCCTCGCCCGACGACTCTCGATAAAGAGAGAAACGTTTCGCTCTTAGGACGAATCGATCGCGTTATTATTCCGATTCCTCGCTATTGTATTCGTACGCGTGCACGTCGCATACGATTTGATTAGCATCAATAACAATAACATTTTGACTGCAAGTTTGGTTATGATGGTTTGGTACAAAAAGAAAAATGAAAAAAAAAAAAAAAATATCACCGATGTAATTTCAAATTCGATAATAGCTATCGCTGATACTTGCTCATCGGTACACGATAAACTCTATTGTCTGAAACAAACTAATAGCTTTTCACGTGTATCGTTTAAAAGTTTCTGTCAATAAATTTGAAAGCCGGATACAAAAATCGCTTTGAAAATCGTGCAGTTCCGGCGGGAGAAACGTTAACGGCAATTTGGCCTCGAGTGCTTCGACTTTTGAATCCGTCCATCGCAGGCTTCAGGTTCATATTGACTACAGAGAGATATTTTATTATTTTTTGTTTTGTTTTTGCGAATGCGCATTTACGCACGCGACAGATGATTGTTGCGGAAAGGGGAACGTTTTAGGCGGGAGAGGTGATCGGGGAATGGATTAAACGCACATTTGAAATTTCGATTAAACGGGATTTCGATACACACGGAACACGTCCCGAAGGGAAATTTACCGAATGTAGCGCCAGGGCGTCCGATCGGAGATACGAGAGGGGTAGTTTTCGGACCGGTACGAAGTCATTGGCTAGTTGGCGGTGGTGACGGCGGGGGGAGGGTGGTGGGGACAGTATAATGCAAAATGAAATTGTCACGATAATCGTTCGCGAGCGAGTGTATATGTATCGCGGCCGGATAAGCTGTGCGACGAGTGTATACCGCGATTGTCGGCGTCCACGCGTATTTGCGCGCGGGAAAACTTTACGTGTATAAACGATGAGAATCTCTCTCACTTTGTACACAAATCAATTGATTAACGGAAAGCTCAATTATTATCGGACGCACGATTGCTCGCCGTATTCGTAATCGTAGGTGTCGAGTTCGCAGCGTTTTAAACGAATGCATTTTGCATAGAAAAAAAATTAATGTCAAATCGACAATTATTGCTTCATATATTAGCAAGCATATAAAATCTTTCAAGAGTTTGATAATCTTAAATTTCAGCGAAATATTACACCCAGAGGAAAGTTATGTTTAAATCGATGAAATCGTTTTCTTAACTTGGTTTTAAATTGAAGTGAAAATATCTTTGAGAAAAAAGTTATTTGGTTTCAAGAAAAGGAACAAATCAGTCTTTTATAAAGTAAATAAATTATTTGTTTAAATTATTTGTTTTGATTTAAACATAATTTTTTAATTCAAAGAAAGTACTACAGAAATGTAAGAAATAATTTAGCTGTGCTAATTTTAAAAATATATTTCTTTCATTTAAAAAGAGATTTACGTTGCATAACCAACTATTTTTTTTAGTTCTAAGAAAAATAACCAAAAAATCTTTCTTAAATCAAAGAAATTTTTACTGGGTGTACATTTTTAGTTTAATGCTATAATCGTCATCTAAAGAAATTAATGTTTTGATAATTGTATTAAAAAGTTCTATTTTTTAAAAAACTATTAATATTTTTTATCCAATATTTTTTGCTTTCAACTCTTGAACATTCTTATCTTATAAAAATAAATACAAATATTTTTAAAAATTAAAACCATACAAAATTTTTTCATATAAAAGCAAGTTACGTCTGTTTCAAGATTATCAAATTTTTTTAAAGAAGATTTTATATTCTTATTCATATACAGTGAAAAACGTTTTTTATGTTTAAATAAATATATTTAACATTATTTCCTTGATCTAAATAAATATTAGTTAATATGAAATAATTTGTTTTTAAACTTGGAAATGTTTTTTTTAATCAAAGAAATGATTTAAAAATAAATATATTTACATGAATGTAAAAAAATGTTATTTTGAAAATGTTTTTCGGTATATAAGATAATAATTGTTAATTAATAGCAATTTATTTCTGTTATGTATCATTATAGTTGGACTGAATAGGAATTATCGATAGAATGCTAATTGTTATTTTTTTTTATTAGTTATGCTGAAAGTAATAAAAAGTAATTTGTCATTAAGTTAAAAGTGTGAGAAATGCGATACGAGAATACTCATTATACGCGCAGTTGTGGGAAAGGGAGAAATAGAAAGGTGCGTTTATACTTACCAAGTGTAACCACCGCCTGCAATTTTACTCTGTACTATTGACACTTTCTTATTGCTTCTCGCGTTTCTCTTGGCACCGTCACGTTTCTTACGGAATTAAATAAAAAATGCATCCGTGTATTTTCGCGTCTGTGCGCGTCTCCTTTTGTCGGCGCGACGACAGTTAATGACTGGATCCTTTCTTTCATCTTCTGGTATATTCCATGCTAGACTGAGAATTGGTCCCGGAGGGGCCGATGGAAGGAAAAAAAGGACTCGGAGACGTGCGCGCTCGCGCGCGTTAAAGGATCGAAGAAACGTAAAAAGCTGGAAAAAAACCCGAGGGTTATCGATATGCGGGTGAAGTAAAACAGAATCGAAATGAGACAGTGAAACGTCGCTTTGACGGTACGTCGATCAAAGCGCGAGACGACGGCATAGACGTGAAAATCTTTCTGTACGGAATTCATCTTCGTTTAGCACGTTTCTCGCTCTCCTCGATTATCAGCCGCAGTCTGCTGAAACCATCGCCCGGAAAAACGACGGTCTTTTGAAACGCGAATTATGGACTGGATCGGTCGACGAACAGTTAAGATTACTCAAATCCGACGAGTGCTCGTCATTATGCCTCTCGTTTTTCTTAAGTCACGCGCTTATTCATCGCGAGCCACACGTCGAACGACTAACGACTTCACGACAAGAAGCAGCTTTCTATTTCGCCATTACACTCGCCGTCCCTGCTTTGTGTTGCGGACAGGCAGCAAATCACAAACTTAATACTCCTCCTTTGAAGTTGAAATTCTTCCATTCGTCGGACGGCAATCCGTATGATTCACGTACGTGGCTTTGTAAACATTTTCTTCCTTCAGAAGTCAAGAGACGCTTTTTCGTTAGAACGGCTTTGTGCTTTGCTTCGTTCTAATACACTGCCTAATTACGTTTGTACAAAGGAGATTTTGGGGAACGGTACAAAATATACAAAGATAAAATTCGTCTTGTCAATTAAATAATTAAATACAAATATATTTATAAGAAATCTGCTGTTAATTAATACAAAACTTTTTTGTGCCATTTTGTACGAATGTTAAAAAATACACTGAGAAAAACATTTTTTTGAATGAAAAAAAAATACATTTTCTTACAATCATATATTTTGATGCAAGCATTTGTTTATTCTGTTTAAGTAAAAATACACTGACCGAAATGGATATCCCAATAAAAAGAGTTATGCTAGGTGAGTAAAAATTACATGGAATATTTGTTTACATAAGTTATTACATTGATATTAGTTACAAGGTGATAACTCACCTTGTAATTGGTATCGATGTAATAACTCGTGTAGATAAATATTGTGTGTAATTTTTATTTACCTGGCATAACTCCTTCTTGGTGTTGGGATTTCCATTTCCATCAGTGTAATTTACTTTTAAGTAAATAGACATTATATTAAATATATAATTTTGTATTTTTTACATTTAAATAATGATTGTACAAGTAAGCTAATATTATTATTAAACTTAATTAAATTGTACCCTTAAATTAAAAGGTGTCTAATTATCTTGAATATGAAAATAGTTGAATAATAAATATTTTCTAGAATTGCAAGAAAAAATTACTTGATTAAAAATTATTTTTTTATTTTGTTTACATAAATATTTTAATTAAAAAATTTTTAATTTGACTGCAAGTAAAAAAGCTATTAGGAACCGAGTAAATAATTTCTTTGTGTTTAATAAAATTTTCTTGTTTTAAGATGTGTTTTTTCTTTCGGTGTATTTTTTAGATTGTCAAGTAGCATACAATTTATTTCACTCAATTTGCTAATTTGCCGTAAATCTAAATTAAATTATCAAATATTTGTCGGGTTTCTGTAACGCAAGAAAGATTAACATCTCAATTCATTATGCCATCCATTGTGAATCTGGCAATGCTTGTCTGGTAGTGCATGCGTTTACTACCACATTACCGCGTAGCTATTGGATAATTATTTATGTCTCTGGAGGCACGGCGCCCATTCTATTCTAAGTTAGACCACTACGACGTACGTGAATTATTGACAATTACTACACACGACGGTACTAATCGGAGCCTTGACATTAAACTGATTAATGAAATGTAATATAATGATACAAAGTTACACATATATGTATATGAAAAAATAGGTAAATTATTATAACAAGTAAGGTAAAAGAAGAATAGGACAAGAATCTTTAATATCTTCTGTATTTTTAATATGTTATTTAAAATTGCGTTTACACTGAGAAAAAAATTGTTAACTTGATTAAATTGATTGTACTTAACTAAATTGTTCAACTTATTAAATTTCTTCAAGCATTTATGTATTTAAGTTAAATTAATTTTTTTTAGTTCAAATTTATATATTTAACTTAATTATATTAATATATATTTGTGTAAAAATTTAATCAAGTTGAAAATTTAGTCAAGTTAACAATTTTTTTTAAATGTAGTTTTTTACGTACATTTTATAAATAAATATACAAAACGGCATTTTGTAAATAAATATAAAAATGTTTTAATAAGATTACACATGGCAAATAATAAATATCAATTTTATGGGGTTTTAAATATTATATTTATGATATGTGTTTTTATTAATATATAAGCTTGCGAAGAATTGTCTGTATTTAAAAAGAGGCTTGAGACGTAAATTACTATAATTATTATAATAACATATTGTCTCTGAAATTGGGATGATAATTATCCGAATGTAATGTGCAACATGAAGAGAAAGAGGAAGAGAGGGATGGTAAGAGAAATTGCTCGAATTCATAGTGTCACACCATTGCTGTTGCCGGGCGATCGGCAGCATCGGGAAGCAACGCTCGCACGTTCGTCGCTGATAGTACTATGCGGTAATTTGAAATGCAGGAGCACGTCGCGCATTATATATTGACTGCACTACTAGCGTCTGCGATGTCGCCAGTATTTCCGAAGTTGTCCCTCACGAAATCCGACGGCGGCGGCCGCTGGACCGCGTCGATCGTCCGTTCGTCGTCCAAGCTCTTTTACTTCTTTCGTGAGTTACCAAGTTTCACGTAACGGAAAGTAATTTCGAGAGTAACTATGTATTCCCATGAGAAGATTGCGGTGGAAGAGTATCATGACCGACACAAAGTGTTACAAAAAGTGCTCAGATCGTGCGTTAAAATTTACGTTCTGACAATTTCTTGTAATCATTTTATTATACACAAAGGTAAAATAACTGATACGATTTGTTTAACATAAAAAATGTAAAATAGGTTTCAGTAGTTTATTTAATATGCAAAATAAGAAAAAAATAAATAATAAATAACTATCTACTTTATTTTAAATACATATTTTAAATATCATTTTAAATGTGACTCTATTTAAATACAACTATTTTTGTTTTTAAATTTTAAAAGCCAAAAAGCCAAATCCAATGAAAATTAATCAGCATTGCAGCAATAAAAATTTATTTAAAATATTTATTTAAAATTAAATAATTTCCTTTGTTTTTTTTATTTAAAATAGGAAATAAAGAATAAAAAGTATAAGAATTTATTTAAAATAATAAATGCTAAATAAATATTTTATTACTTCATTATACAATCGATTTATTTATACACAAAAAAGTATAAGTAAAACAAAAATGGTACTTGCATATAAATAATTATAAACAAATAAATAGCCATTATTGTCAATCAGTTATAAGCTACAATAAATATTTTGTAACATATTAATAATGTTGCATTTTTTTATTAATGTCCAATAGATATAAAAAATAAATTCTATTAATATAGATTCTCTATAAATTACATTCAAATATGTTATATTGCATAAAATAATTTGAAATATTATACTGAATATTTTAAAAGTATATTTTCAAAATGTATTTTTAAAGTTATTTTCATTAAAAATAAAGTGCGAAAAGTTCGTGTAAAAATATGTCAAAGAGATCTTCTCAATTAGAATATTTTATTATTTTCGAAACTTTCAATAAAAAAAGAGGCGACTTGTCATATCTCGTGATACCAAATGCAGACAAAAATCATAGTAATCAATCATAAAGTGGACGAGCCGTAATGAATCGATAGACAATGCGCGTACGATTTGCCTTGGGCCAGTCGACACATGATGGATAGTACTTGGTGAGTCCAGTCAAAAATAGCAACGCGTAGACAGGTGTAGAGAAAGGACTCTAGGGCTCGCGGCGAGGGGGAGGCTGAAAGAAACCGTAAAAGAGAGAGAGGGGGGGAGAGGGGAGAAAGGAGGGGAGGGTGGAAGAGAGGATAGACCGGAGGGTGAGCCGTTATACTAATTTGGCGGGTGCTCGTTAACGACCCCTTTGAGGTCATAACTTTTGCCGCAAGCTCGACGCGTGTGCGAGCGCGGGTAGTGGCGCGAAGCGCACGATGTACCCGGTGTCCCTTCTGCATCGCGCGCGTCTCCCTTCCTTCCCGTCGCGTTGTCGCCCCACTACCGACGGTTTCAACAACGTTTCAACACTACTCGGCAGTCGGTACTCCAAAAGCATCGCAGAGCTTTCGTAGCCCCCTTCACTCTGTCTCCCTCATCTAGCTTCCTCCTGCTCTTCCCTCTCTTTCGCTCTTTTTCTTTCTCCCTCCGTACCAAGGGGGCACGCACGTTACTCGGCGAGCTTTCGGGCGCATGCCCGGCCAATCAGCGCGCACGGCGCGTAGCGTAATCGCGGGTTCACCAAGTGGGGATGAGAAACGTGCTCTCATCTCGCGGACGCTCCTCGAGGAGCTTTCCCACAAGCTCAGTAAGCGCCGCGAGCTCGCCGTGGCCGGGAGCGTGGTCTCGCGGTTGTCACGCGTTCATAGATAAAATATAACTCTTGCATCCCAGACTTATCCCAGCGACGAGACGTTTGCTGTTCTCGCAGGTTCAGTCCGAAACTTCGTGCGGGGAGAAAGTTCCACGGAAAAAAAGAGTTGCAAATCGGCGAATCGTGAGATCGGCCAATATTTTCGCCGACGGACGTTTCTTTTCCGCCTCACACAGCGAGATACACCTGGCGATTTTTCCGGAAAGATTACTTTCACAGAAGACATAGAGGGATCACTTCATTAAATTTCAGACGAAACTTTTTATTTGGGAAAGAGAAAAGGGAGACAATTAAGTTGAAGTCTCGCATCCCCCTCGCGTCGAATGGATGCTTTGATCAAAGATAAAAGTTCGACTATATTCGATGAATAAAAGGAAGTCTAGTTGCGCTAAGGGGCACTTCAACTTACTTCGCTAAGTTACGCTGAGAGGATCCCGGATCGAGGAAGCTAGCCCGTGAGGAATTGCGAGGTAGCTTTCGGCGAGCTGACGTCATCTAGAACAAACAAGTAGACTGAAGGTTCGCGGCGGGGTGGGTATTATGTCCCAAGGCTAAAGGAAAGAAAGCGAAGGCGAAGCGGTAGGAGCAACGGCAGGAGCAAGAGCAGGAGCAGCAGCAGCAGTAGTAGCGGCAGCATCAGCAGCGGTAGCGGCAGCAGTCGGAAACAGGAAAGGTGAAAGAAGAGAGAGAACGCAGGAGAGTAGAAAGACGTCAGAGGAAGACGTCGACGAAGACGAAGAACGAGGAGGAAGAGAAAGCTCGGGAGCTCGAGCCTCGGGGTTATTACGACAGGCAAGTTAGACAGGCGAGATAGGATTTCGATCGAGGTACTTCCGGGTGCCGTGGTGGTTAAGAGCCGATTAATGCGATCGGTTCTAATTAGCAATCAGCTATTTCGCAGTCGTAATTCGCTTTTTCGCCCGCGTGATTTTGAATATCTAATTGAGACGTCATTGTCGTCGCCGTCGTCGATTGCCGTCGCCGCCGCCACCGCCGCCGTCGCCGTCGTCATCGTCGTCGTCGTCGTCGTCGTCGTCGTCGTCGTCGTTATTTTTTATCGGAGGAAGGGTGAAATCGATCCTATCTCGATGCTGACTCAAGATATTTTTGGCATCATTCAGCAATGATGACGGGCGCAGTATTTCCAAGGAACATCTCCGTACTTGTTATCAACTGATTGATCAGACTGACTGATCCGACGAAGGAATTGATCCCTCACGCATTAATAGGACGAGGACGAACGATGCTCGATAAAGCTACGTAAGGATCGCGCGTACCTGTTCCTCTTTGCCTTTTTTTCGTCGAGGGTGACGGAAAGAGAAGGAGCTAAAGATGTGCTCGAGATCGTTGCTACTGTGCGTCCTCGGCATCATCGCTGTCGTCAACGGTAAGCCCACGACAACGTTAGCATTACCGAAAGTTTATTCTCTCGGAGTAGTTTTTTTCCATCTGGTGCACGAAAAAAACGGGGAAATATTTCATGAGAAAACAAAATCTCTTTTTAATTTGTATTTTTAATTAGAGAAGCGTGATTAAAAATGTTTTGCAATTTATGGAAGTTCAGCCATGCAATAGGATATTAATGATCATTGAACGTATCTGTGCAATCAATGATTATTTCTTAGATGATTAAGTGAGAATGTTAATTGCTAAATTTTCCGAGAGATTTCTAAACCATTTTCAATGAAAATTGTTAATGATGTGAAGACGGAGGTGAGATGAATGACAATGGGGTGAGATAGAATTATTAAAAGTTTATAAAAATAAATACGAATAGGGTAGATACAGAGCGTTTATTTTAAAGCGCCAAGAAAATTGTCTGTCTACCAACGTGTAACGCAATACATAATCTTACGAAGCTAACTCGAAATTCGCGTGTAAATTTTGCGCCCGGTTCCGGAAACGTAAGTAAGAGCTGACCCATCATTCTTTATGTTTCTTGTTCTCCGGCGTGCTTTTCTCCGCGCCAGCGTTGACGGGCGACACGGATGGACCTCGCAGAAAAAGAACGACGCGACTTTGGAGGGTAGGGGGTGCCCGACGAAAATGCTCGCTCGTCGAGCACGCGGGAACACGACGGTTTTATACACGGCCGGTTTTTATGGGCGCACGCCATACGCGCGTGCCGATGGCCGTAATCTATGTGCTGAAATCGGGGGGACGACGAAGAGCGCGAGACGGGCGGCATAGTACTGCAAGGCGAAAGAGAGAGATGGAGAGTGCGAGGTGGACGGACATTTTCGCAAGAGGTGAAAGAGGGACACGATGAAAGAGAGGGAGAAAAAGAGAGAGAGGGAAGAAAAAGCCGGGCCAGGTTGAGGTTGTTAACGTGTGCTAACGGAGCTCTCCCGTTGTACGAACTGCGACGAAAAAAGGCTTGATATTTTTGCCGTTTCAATGTATCGGCGACAGAAAAAAACTGGGCGATCGGCACGACGAAAAATTACGTCAGCAACGTCCGGAGGGGTAAAAGGAGGGAGGAAGGGGGATGGTATCAGTTTCGTTTGGGGTAAATTGAAAGACCGGCCGAATAATGATTCTCTTTTTTAGTGGTTTTAGCATACACTCGTATTCATACCGTACGAGACTCTGTTCCCTTTTTATCATCGTTTTAGAATCCCTCTCTGCCGAGTTGGAAAAAATAAATGTGCGGCGCGCTGTGTATTTGCGCATTTCAACGGCATATCTACTTGTAGATCTTTTAATTGCAATTTCTTTTTTATTTATTCAGAGGTGCAATTTTCACTTAGCAAAATTTTAATGGAACGCTCCTTCATCCGATAAAACTCTTTAAAAAAATTAAAATATCATTATCGCCATAAGAAATCTTTATGAAACAAATCTTGCTATAGACAAAGTTTTAGATTTTGGAATACGTCATGTATATTTTATCATCATATTTTTTCCGCCTGAAAGAATTTTGTTTGTACAGCGTGGCGGTGTTTATATGTTTGACCGTGCTTATATTAATTAATATAATCCGATGCGTGGTATACTGCGGCTCTCGCGGCCGCACCATTGCGCGGAAAAGCTAATTCCGAATACTCGCAAAAGAGAGGCGCTTTTTGACTAGGACATTTTGGATGTAACAAAAATGCAGAAATAAATCGACGGTGTGTTGGTATAAACGCTTCGCTCGGTGCGCAAGATACGCTCGTTGCCTCCGCCATTGTTTGAACTCCGTGTAATTAATTAATCATGGACGTTATGCGCGGCATCACAAATATTTGAGATAAAAATGCATAACTGTATGCATCGAGCATCGTGATTAATGGCGAGCATGAACGCTTCGCTATATGTGCGCGCGTTGAGAGAGTGGCTGAGGCAAAATTTCATTGCAATTGTAAACAGTGAAAAATAGGGAAGCATTTATTAACAGAAAGTAACAATATCGCGTGGAATCACAAGAAAGGTAAAATTATGAGTATCCAAACAAACGTTCAACAAAGTTGGAACAATTTAAAGGGATATCTAAAGAGCGCCCGTGATGGCATAAAATAATACAGTTTAGAATATAACTTATATTATTGTTCTTTCTTCTTGCAAACGTATTTTGTGACGCTTGCACATTTCATTTACCATATACAGCGCCAGTGAGAAACGAACAACAGAAGCCAAATCTCAGTCGGCGCGATTTGATTGTCGTTCGTATACGCGCGAACTGTCGAGTATTGTCGGACTCGAACCAATCATCGTCAGCAGGCTGCGCGAGCGTGATTCCAGGCGATAGAAAGCACAGAACTTGCACGTTATATCGGTCGCCTCCGGAAATCTAGTCCTCCTCTAGTATTGGCTATTGCGCGAAATCGGCTATCGTCCGAAGACGATCATCGTCGTTTTTCGATTCGATCGGTCCGATGATGGTCACGCGTTTAACTTCCGGTCATTTCTAAAGGATTTTAACCTAGATACGAAATTCTCGAAAACATAATACAAGTATATAGTCGTTTCTTCGCTTAACGGGTATAGTATGTGTAGACGTATATAGACTATATACAGAAGTATAAGTTGGTCCTACGATAAGATCTATAAACTGAATTTACATAAAAGATAGTCGTATAAAACAGATAATGAATACGGTGATAAGAATGACTTATATAAGGACAATTTAGAGAATAATTTGTTAATTGATTCTCTCTCTCTTTTTTTCTCTTTTTCTTTGAACAAAAGATCTATTCTATACTTTTAACGCGATAGTGTTGGTATCGTTACATTGTCACAGCAACTTTTTTCAACAACAAAAAATTTTGATCGTGAATATCCTAATTTTAGTTCTAAAACTAAATGAAAAAGTAAAATAAATAATTTGGCTTATAATAATATGCAGCGTGAATATATTTTCTTGTAGTTTTAGCTAAACAACTTTTAAACGATTAAATGGATTTCAATAAACTTTTGTTATGAATATTTATTAGAGTTTTATTAGAGTATGTAAAAGATTAATTTAATTTCACAGGGGTCGGTAAAATAATGGATGATTTATTTAATTAAAAAATGTAAAATAGATTCCGGAAACTTATTTAAAATATAAAATAAGAAACAGATCATGAGAAATTATTTAAAATAATAAATACTAAACAACTATTTTATTTTATTTTAAACGCGATGTTTTAGATACCGATCCTTAATTCGTAATGCTATTTCCTCATCAACACAATCTTACATAAAAATCAAACAAAAAATTACAAAAGTTTGTAATTAGTACGAGAATTGTGCTTAAATTTTACACACATTTAAATGTAATAGAACAATCTCTAAACTTTTTATATTTTTGGTAATGTTTTAAGATGTGACACATATCTTAACGCAACAAGATGAACAGTGTTCTAGTTTCAAGTATTTACGTGCTACGTTTCTTGACCGTGAGTAGAAAATCACCAGTGACGGTGACATCTGTATGTACACAACGTGCGCCGCGTGTTCGCGTGAACACGCGGGCTGACGCCTTTAATGACGCGTGCGCGTCACACTATCGGCACGATTGACGTTTCTAGTTCTAACAATTTGCAAATAACAATTCTCTCGAAATTATTGACGTTTTGGGGAGAATGAGTTGGGATAATTTCGAACCGTTTCATTTTAATGAAATAAAGTGAACGAAAGAGCTCTTATGTAAGAGCATTTCATTGAACACTGTATGTAAATACTAAATGAAATGTTTCACAGTTTTGCACACACGATTTAACAATTTTGTCCTCTTGCAAATTTATTCTCTTGAAAAAACTCGGAGCTCTGTAATTAGTTATGATATTTATATACGGTGTTTAAATACGACGGTCCTTTAAATACGACCATAAAAAAATATTTTCTAGATGTTCAAGTATATGCAAGAGTCAAGAATAGAAGAATATTTTTATACCTATAAAATTAATGAAAATTAACTTAAAAATGTAGTACACTAATAAAACTTCAATAAATGCAAAAGTATATTTCTTGCCATCTCTTGTTTAAAAGTTATTGAAAACTGCAGGAAAATATAATCCCATTGCGCTACATAAGCTACTATTCATAATTCATTCTTATCTCAAGATCGTCCTAAGTAATGTTTTAACATGCTCATATGACTCTGTTGATTTATCACGTTATAAGATTGTACGTAAGATGGTAAATGAAATAAAAGACGACTACAAATACTGGGTCTTAGAATAAAATATCGACATTCTTAAATAACGTTATTACATAAACGTCGTGCTAACATGGTGTATAATTATAGCAATTAAATTCTAACTGTCTGCACGTCGTATAATACAAAACGTTTAATTTATAAATTAGCGAATAAAATCGGGCAAAGCAGGCTCAGTCATATCGCGTAACGTGATACGTAATACGAAACGATAATATCATAGATATTACGTACCGCATCGTATGAGCAATTTAAGCGAAATAACTTGAACCCTTTCGCCCGATGCGACAAGCGCGAGAATTTTTCCTGCGAATTTTACGGTGGCCTTTTTCCACTTGGCGGATTACGAGCGTACATCCAGGTGAAAATGCTCCCGCTGGGATATGGGAACGCGATCGTACATGAGGCACAGGAATATTGCTAAGAAACATTTTGCACGGACATGTAAAATGCACAAAGAACGCTAAAGAGATTATAAAATTCTTACGCACAACCAGTCTAATTTAACCATAGTACTTTGAGCACGCACTTGAATAAAAATTTCAACGGTAGGAGATGAGATTAGGTCTTCTTATACTTTTTACGACTAATCGTCGACTTTTCCAATTTTCTCTTGTTGTCTTTCCCTTCTCCTTCATAAATTTTTAAACAAATAGAATTATAAATAACAAATAGATGTGTTTTCTAGCGATTTCCATATTTGCTCGACAATTAATCGTTAAACTAAACACATGAGTAGCATTTGCATTCAGTTAATTATTGATATATGAAAATGATAATGACACGGAATACCTGCCACGCCAGTCATCGAGTTAATCATTAAATGAATAATCCGCGGCGCGCGGCGTTGCTCTCTAAGCCATGACAGCCACATGAGAGTAAACCACATGATACTCTTAGAGAGCTCATACCCATTTATTAACGAATTAGCGGCACGCACGAGACACGCCCGCCTGGTGTCAGGGCATTTCACGCATTTTCGCGGGACATTTTTTTACAGAGCGACAGTAGATCGTTATAAAATTACCCGGATATGTGAAAAAATTTCGCGCTTGTCACGTACGTTTGGAAAAAGTACGACGGCTGTCGCCACGTCCGTTGACGAAGTTACATCCGATGATAAACTGAAAAAATGACAATGAGGCGCGCGGATAATTTAGTGTTACCTCTCTTTCTCTATCTGCATGTGTGTGTTTTCCTCCCTTATCCCGTAGCAACTCCGTTCTCCTTACGCGTTCAAAAACCCTGAGAATTACGGAGAAGCGACACGGGTTGATTAATTACGACCGCGTGCGTGCACTCTGGCACGGCGTGCATCATCCTGGCGCGGATGCATCGCTTCGTCGATGCGACGGAGACGTGACGTCGAGACGGTGACGGAGACGACGACGGTGCGGGACGTCTTTCCGCATGGCATACTATGAGCTCGCATATTCGCGAAAGGCATTCGCGAGTCTCGTATGAGTACTGCGAGAAATTCGGTGGTAAGACGACGCCCGCGGGTACGCGCGAGAGGATGCATGCGCAAGTGCACTCCTGTGCTTGCTCATGTATCTAAATACATACTCACGTGTCGAAGGAATGCGTATGCGTGTGTCAGCTTTCGATTTTGAATTTCGAGCTCTCGCTCATGAGGATTTTGCAAAAACGGTGATTAATTAAATTTTTTGCGGAAAATAGTGATTTGTATATGAAAAGAAAAATTCTCTTCTCACAATTAGAGTAGAATGTGAACTGAAAAGCAACTATCGCTCTAATACCGTTATATTTAATCACACTGGAACACAACAGCGATTCTTTTACAAATCTAATAAATATTTATAGTAATTAACCAATTATACAGTTATTTGATTTAATAATTATAATAACGAATTAATTGTGCAATTATTATATTTATATTAATTAAACAAATAAACAATTATTAAATGAATAAATTTACAACTAATTGGAAATGCGCAAAAAAAGCTTGAAATTAGAAGTTTTAAATTAGATAATATGCCAAATTTAAAAGTAAGTAAATAAAAAAAGCATCCATTATGTTTAATTTTATGTATTTTTGTCGCGTTTAATATTTAGTATATTTGCAGCGAAGAAATCAGAAAGCCATGAAAAAATACGAGAATAATTGAGTAAACCAAGATATATACCTATATATATTTTTTTTTTAAGAAAATGAACATTTAGGTAAATGTCGCGCGCAAAAATTGAAGGATCAATAGTTCTCTACACTTTTCTTTTTTTTTTATCGTGGCACATTTCCTTTGCAGCCAAGATTGCCGCGCGGCAAAGTAGTAAGCGCAAGCGAGCATTTTCTCTTTTTTTCTGTCAGACGCACGGTAGTACGGTTGATTATTTATCGATACAATGCGGTCGAATTAGGAGGCGAAACACACTGAAACGTTCGGCGCTTTGCGATCGGTACTCGCATATGTCCACTATCGCGTGTAACACTCTTTTTTTCTCGTTAGCATATCCGGCGCGATATAGCGACGAGAATCTCACTCGAAAATGAAAGGGATTTCAGAAAAAAAGCGTGTTAAGCCGCGACGAGGGAAGGTGTATACATAGCAAATTGAAAAATACGGGAGTGCCGCGTAAATGCTGTTTTCACCCCGTTTTTCTCCCCTCTCTTTTTTTATCCGCGAACGAGAATGGTTTTTCGGACCGCTGCCGCGTTGCCGACGCGGTACGTATATTCGAACGTCGTCATGATTTATTCAAAGCATAATCCAAGAAACGGGAAGCCACGAAATAATTACTTTACTGCCAGATTTACCCGGGTTGTATTTTCACGGCCGCTTTTTCTTTCTTTCTTTTTTTTTTACGTACCGTGTACGCGCAAGCGATCGATAATACTGCCGCCACAGCGTTGCGTGAAAATCGAAAACGGAAAATGCGGCTTTTAATTAAGCTGATAGGTGAGCCTGAATACACTTTAGGAATTTTACAATTAAAATTGAAATTGTTCATTTTATGTGCCACATGCAATGATTAATGCGATTGCGATCAAGAAGTATTTAAATTTAATTTTGCGTTAGTAAGATTTTTAATATTAAATAAAATTTTTAGTTTCAGAATTGTAGCTCGTATTGTAAATTACTTCATAATGCACGGTATTTAAATGGCTGATTACAACCTTGGCAATGAAAACGTTTGAATGCGACAGCTGTTTAGCAAGGATCGTGAATAAATTTGCACGAGTTTAGTTTCGAATGACGTCGAAAATATTTCGTCGTCGTAAATCGTCGGCTTTTATTGCGGAGTACCGTGTCGTTGCGTGTTTGCTTCATGCAGCACTAAATGCAAGTCGCATAATTTTCATTCTCTTTAATACAGCGCACGCCGATATACATTACGTTGAATAAAAAGGCTGGGTATTATTTTGCATTCGAAAATAATTTAGTTGACATGCTTGCAACGTGATCACGACAGGCTTAACAGAACGATGCTGTAAATGTTATTATATTAGACGTCGCGATAATTTGCATTAAATTTCCTTGCAGGAGAAATAAGATATCTCGCATAATTCAAAGCGACATAAATATTCTACGCAAATGAAAATAGTTACAAGACGTTAAGGATATTTCGGTTATATAATACGGGCTAAACATTATCAAAATTAAAAAACTGAAGGCTTCTTTAGATCTATTTTTTTTTAGTCAATAACAAAAAATTTTGTTTGCAAATTTTGGCCCTGAAACTAGCTGCAAAGAAAACAACGAAAAATTCGATTTAAAATGGTTTTTGTAGCAAATTAGTAATTTTTGCTGCAGTTTTAAATCAACAACTTTTAAACGAGTAAGTGAATCTAAATGAATTTTTGTACGAATATTTATCAAAGTTTTATTAGTATATGTAAAAATTTTGATTCAATTGGCAATGCCATTTTCCCATCAGATTTGCAAATAAGAACTGAAAACGCGATTTTATAAGAATTAAGAGCAAATCAAAAATTAAATAACTTTTAAACCAATAAGTGAATTGTATTTAAACTTTACATAGATGTTCAAACGTATTATAATATTAGAATATTTTATGAAAGTTATATATTTTTGACGAATGTTTTTTGACATATGACCTAGATATCCTTAACGAGATTACTTGCGATAAAGCGCAATTTTTATTTCAGAACATGCTGATCTAAAAACTAGTCAATAAAAAATTGTTTGTACGTATTCGACATTTTCGTCGCAAAGTTTCCGGTCGTCAAGGGATGATTAGGACGTTAAATCCGAATGTTATTACGATTTCACGGCTCGGCCGAGGTTATCCCGGAAGGACAGGGATTATGGCTGCGGATATAGGATAATAAGGATCCAAGGAGGTAAAGACGAGAGCTTGGTCGTACGTGACTGGAATCGCGCGTTGAAGAAAGCTCGAATTACTTTGACAAACTCCGCGGCGTACGTGCTCCGTCTCTTTTGCAAAAGAGTCATGCTTGTTAGAAATCAGCGAGGATGTACGTACGAGGCGGAAGCGAAATACGTAGAGGATACGTAGAGTCGAAACCGAATTAATTTCTGTTATGGCGGAACTACTTTTCTTTCTGACGACGTCTAGAAACGTATACCGTTCCGCGGAACTCGGAAATACGCGGCGACACACGAGGAATTGCGAATCGCGCGTAAAATTTATTTGAAAAGAGAAGCAAAATTTATTACACGTGTGTCACTCAGTAATCAGATAGAGAGAATTATTAAAAGATATCTGAACTTCCATATTTACATGTTTTATAGTGCTATACGACAAATATATATTTACTCGTTTAATACATGAAAAATTTCATGCAGCTGTAGCTGAGCAATTCACATAAGAGCGGTACGAAACGAGAGAAAAACGAGAGAAGGAGAGTTTCGATCCTCGTGCTTTTCGCGGCGATGCGTTGCCTCCGTCTTCGCCGAATGAATAATTCTCGTATTTCAGCCGTAAAAGTCAGACATCGGGATACAATATACGGACGGGCTGAAATTCGAGGTGTGCGCGAAAGAAGCCGACGCGCGTCGGCGGAACGCATGTAACTTTTAAAAGGTATTGTCGCGCAGTATCGCCACGACGACGTCGGCCAAGTTTTCCCGCCGAAAAGTTCGCGAGACAATGACGGGAACGAGACCGGGGATGGTGAGGTTCGCCTCCCCCGTACATTCTCCCCGGAGCATCCCCGGAGCGCGTCGGGAACTACGCTGTCTATATCTATCCGTCGCCGATAGCAAGTTTACATCTGCGATAGTAGTTCGAAATGTTCTTTCTATCTATCCCGTTACTTTTATTCCCGCCATGCATCGGCGGCGATTTCTCGCTTGCGCCATCTCCTCCGTCGTAACCCCATTGGCATCGTCGACCTCCCGTCCCAGTGTACCTATCTACTCTCGGTCAAGTTACGACTCGGCCGGAGGATGTGATCCCTCGAATCTGACTTCTCTTGTTTGCTAGAATCGACTGGCGGGACGATAGACCGTCCCTCAGAATCGGTAACTCGATATCAATTGAATTGGTCATTTCGAAAGGGTCGCGTCTCCGCAAACGAAAGTTTTATACGAGAGACAAGGGGTGGTAGATAAAGAGGATCTTCTCCCGAATCGAACGAAATTAATCGTATTATTGTGATTGAGAGATCATGGTGAACATATCTCGTATGGTGTATATGTCTTTAGATTGTGAATTTTATGTTTCTTTTGCCGAGGAGAGGCGTTTCCCAGCTTTCCTCCATACGTTTAAATCGATGTAACGGGCGTTCCTGGCATTTGGTACACGGCGCAATCGTGTACTTAAAATCGATTAATCGCGATAGGAACTATGGTTGCGTGTGTAAGAACATTTCGGGGTCGACGGCGATCACTTGAAACTTTTGGCGATAAATGTCGAAGACCATTACACGAAAATTACACGAAAATTTAGTTTCAACGATTGAAATTCCAAATCATTCTTCGCGCACGAAAAGTTATGAGTTTGAGCGTGCACGGCGTCCGCGTGCTAAAGTGTGGAAATAATTCTTTCGAGATTCCATATGTATACGTTTAGAAGTCAGTAATTTAACTCTCGACATCTTACCGCAGTGCCGCCGTCTCTTGTTGTTACCAATATCTCCGTTCATCTTACGTCATCCGACTTACGACTTATCCTCCAATCCGATTTTCCTCCATTCACCGAGAAACCAGAAAAGCTGCAATCTCATAGGTATTCACAGATCTTCGTATTATGAGACGCTTAAGTTAATATATCGAATAATAAATATTGCCATCTATTTATACATTAATAATAATTTTACCAGTTTTCGTCAAATTGATGGTTTTGTCTGCCGGTCAAAGAGTACAATGCAAATTTACATTTTTAATGAAAATTTAAACCGTAAAGATACGAACAAATATAATTAATTATTTATTTAATAAATTTGTTTATTATTTAATACTAAATATGTGTATTTAATATATATTATTATTTATAAATATGAAAGAAAATTATATTTATTCGTATTTGTAGCGTTTAAAGATTATCATCAAAAATTAAATTTGCTTTGTAACATTTTATGAGCGAACAGAAATGTTGACAAAAAATATTGAATTACGTATCTACATATATTTGTGTATATAAAATATTAAATACATATATATAATTTATAACGGACAATACAAAATTGTGAGAATATACAAGTCAAGTATCTACACGTTTGTGCATGTCATTAATGTGCTTGATAAACTTTAGAAAAGATCGTGTCCGAACAAGTTTTTTGCTAGATAAAAAACGTCTGTCAAGTAGACTATAGAATTCATAGGCGGCGGAAGTTTATTCTCATTCATAGTCACTCGCGTTAAACTTTTATTCGAGAGGACAGTGCGGCGGTGGCGGCTGCGCCATGCGCTGGCAGTAGTAAGCGTACGAAAGTGGTCAGCCGTGCCTGGACACACTCCTTCGAAGCGCGGGTTCTATCGACCTCGATGCTCCATGTCTGTTTCTTTTGGTGCGGTACGGGAGACACGTTTCTCGAGAAGCAGTGACAATAACGGCGAAAGACCATAACGTCGTAACAGCAATAAAAGCACGCTGTCGCTGGCCGGAGATGAAATGAGCTGGCAGTAAAACTGCGGAATGCGCCGTGATGCATATAAGTCCCCATTTGTTTCAATTTGCGACGCTCGCTCTTTCGCGTTCGTCTCTTCCAGCCGCGTCTTTCAACAATTCTCCCCCCTCCCACCGCCCCGCCGGCTTTCTGACTGCGGTACAACCCTCCGCTGATTATTGTTACTCGACTGACGGAGCTCCATCTTCACGTGTTATTGTTAGTCGGCTGAGAGGGCGGATTTTTGGGCGCATAAATTCCAACGAGCTACCCCGCAGACAATACGCTCTCCTCGGATTGCGGTCGGCGCTATGTTTGCCTTAATCATACGTAAGAATGCCTCCCCTTTTACGCGTGGGTTTAGCGCTTTTTTATGTTAATCTATTTTTTCCGCTCGACTGGGAGATAGAATTTTAGGGCATAAGAATAAACTTGGGCACAACGACCACCGCCGCCGGTTACAAGTGCTCCTATTTCAGATTGCGAGAGTTTTTGACCAGATATTTCTTTAATAAAAAGTTCTACATATTAGACCCAATATACGTTTAAATTACATATTAAGTATAAAATTGCATTTTTTGGTCGTAAATATTTTTTTTCCTCGTATTTATTATGGAAATGTATTTAGGAATGAAATTTAGCAAGAGTTTCAATTTTGGAGGGTAATATATTTAAGATTTAAATTCAGGGCGTGTGTATGTGTATGTATGTGTGGTATGAGCCACGTCGGGAGAACTTGGGTGTTAAATAAAAGTGATTTTGCAGTATTGCGATCGGATGATTCATGAATATCGGCTATCGTCTTGGCGATGACCGCCATTGTGGAGCTTGATGCACCCATCCACCCGTGTCTTCCCCCCTCTCCCACCTCGGCTAACAACGTCCAACCTTCCCCGAGGATTTTATTTTGCCCCATTACCTCCATATCGGAACGAACCGGCGCTGACGTCATCGAGTTCCATCAAGTTGCCAATTTTGCACTTTTCTCGACCCTTCGTCAACCCTCCCCTGGCACTGCATCTTCTACGCAGAGCCGCTGTCCCCTTGCGCGCCTTCACGTCCTAAATTCTCAGCGTTACATTTCACTCGAGATAACTCTTACACAAATTTCGCATTAATAACGTGTCTGGTCTAATTTTTATGTTTAAATATACTCGCGACGTCAAATATACACCGGAATGGCAATATCGTTCCTTTACTCGTACGCGTTAATTAAATTTTATTTATATCTTGGTTGGCGCCAACACCCCAGAGATTCGATGTTACTGGTAATTTTGTGTGTGTTTAATGGATCTACGACCCGCAGAAAATCAAGACTTAGAGCGTCGAGTGTGATAAAGCTCGACTGTTATTTGACGATACATCGCGCACTACAAGGCAACATCTTCCTCCGGTTTGTTTATGACGTCGCATAGACGAGCTAAACAAGGATAACGTTTGTTGTGCCAGCAAGCTCCACGTATTTCCACCGAGATAAATGGCAAGCGCTTTCCTAAAGACGGCACAGTGTGAAAAGCGTGGGATATAAGGGAAGAAATCTAATGAGTCACGCGTCGCGGATTATACCGCGATCATTGAACAATTTTCTCCAATTTAAATTACGTTCTAGTTTTATATTTTCTTATACACACCGAGACTGCGATGTAAGATCGTATTTGCTTTTAAATGTTCCGCGATAACCTTGTTATCAATTTTTCTTTATCGAAAATTTTATGAGAAGTCTGAATGAGCATTTATTATTGAAGATTAAGAAACTTTGACAAAGTTAGATTCAGCTGTATAAAGAGCCGGATAAGATCTGACTTTTCCGGTTAATTCCACGCCTACGGAATTGATGAAAAATTAAGTCAAAACTTTTAATGTCGAAAATTAAAATATTTCAACTATAATTTTGCGCCAAATTTTCGTTGAAAGAAAACTAATTTGTAACTCTTTTTTGTTCATGAATAATCTGTGAAATTGTAAATCAGTATTTATAATAAAATTAATGCCGTGTTCGGGAAAGTCGCTTAGTTATTTCGATATAATTTTTGCGAGTTATATTAAGACTTTTATTTTGGTAAGAATATTTTCGAGCAAAGCATTAATATGTATCTGTCGTGAAACACCTCAAATATTTTCTTTAACGATCGAGGAGCTAAAACAAGACCATTTGATATTTGCGTTAAGAAATCTTCGTTGCTCGTTAAATCCAAATTCGTGGTCGCGGTGCATACCTCGTTTCCTTTCCTCTACCTCTTTCTATAAGAGGAGAGAATTCCACGCAATCTTATCTAATTCAGAAACGCCGAATGAGCAGTCTTTAGCCACATTTCGCGGATGTAATTGCTGTTGTCCACGTATGCAAAAGGCACTAGATCAATCGCGATATATTTTTTTCTGAGGAAATATCGATTGGATATTGTTAAAAAACTCTTACGAAAGGCAAAACAATTTTGGAGCAACTTGTATCTTTATCGTTCGTTGGCATATGCATGTGTGCATTCGTTTGCCAACATATGAGCGTTTCATGCGAGGTTGACGAGATAAATGGCAGACGGCGGAGATATCTGTGAAGAGCGAGAGACGTGAAAGCGCGGCGGGGGCAGAAGTGGGTTTTGGGGGTCTATGGGGGGCGAAATGGGACCGTCGCGTTGCAAGAGTCCGTTTCAATTCAGATAGCGACGTCAGCGTAGGACACGTCGACTGGCAGGCTTTCGGGGCAACGGTCCATTCCCCTCTTTCCTCTTCCTTCTCTCTCGAGTAGCGCGCGACAAAAAGCGAGGATGGCGGGGGCCGTGGGCATCCTGGCGAGCAGATAACGCGGGTGAAATGTGCACGGGCATTATTTTCCCGGGTAAATGTGGCGTAATAGAAAAAAAGAACGAGCGAGTCGGAGGGGTGGGGGAGCGACGCGGCGATGCATGCCCCCGAGTTATCCAGACTTTATTTCGCGGGGATAAAAGAGAGAAAGAGAGAGAAGAGAGTGGATTCAAATGATGGAAAAGGGAGACGTGTGCATCAGGCGATTCTACTTGATGCTACTGGATGGGAACGAGAGCAATGATTGAAGACCCTTACGCCAAGAATCAAGCAAATTCACAAATGTTACTCGGTGAAATTTCGATCAGTGGCGTTTCAATGAAGTGGAAATGGATGGTGCGTTGTCTGATCAACGTAGAAATCCCGCGACGTGTTGTAAGGAATTGTATTCGCAAGCAGTGCTAGGAAGATCGCAAAACACGAATGAAAAGGTGCGATTTAAGTTTCGTAAACAAGTATTAAAAATTAATAAATGCTAGAGACATATTTTAACAAACCGCAGACTTTCATAATTATGTTCATACAGAGACTTTGTCCTCTAAAAGTGTGGTACGCTGTGAATTCTGCTTGTCGCAAAAATACAAACATTTCTCGTCGTTCTTTCGTCTTTGAATATATAGTCTGGTAAAGAGTGCGAACTGTGCGAATGCGCTGGCGGCAAGGTGAAAAAAGGAGGAGTGAGTGAGAAAAAAAACCAACTAAGCGTCGTAAAGGAGAAGCGGAAGCGGACGTACAGGACGAATATTTGAAATATTTTTGGCGAGAAAATTTCGGGAATTTGTTGCTGCAGGATGCCTCGAATTCTTCCTAGAAATTTATGGATCCTCGACGAAGTCTCGGTCGGGCTTCGTGAGAGGCGAGATATAATTACGACGAAGTAAATGGGGAGGGATATTGCGGGCAGGGAGACGGGGGAGGCGGTGCAGCAGGCGTTGTAAGAGGTACTTCGGGGGCCGTCCGTTAATGCCGACCACGAATTATGTACACGAGACTCGAAATAACGAGCGTAAATCGATACAACAAGCCGGAAGGGAACACAGTTTAAGTTTCTACTGATTGTGCAATAATTATATCGGTTAATTACGCGCTAACGGCGAATCATTATTTACATGTACTTTACGCCGTCAATAGGGATTGTGTCTCTCTTTCTCTCATTCTTTCTCTCTCACAGAAATTATGACAATTGAAGAGAGACAGTGAATGATCATAATGAGAGATAAAAAATGTTTTTTTACAATTAACAAAAAATGTCGAGATATTAATGTTGCTATGCAAAGATACTTATTTTTATAACATCTAAGGAAAGTTAAAAAAATTATTACTGAATTATGTAACACAAGTTACGTGCTTTATATAAATTTAAGCTAATTATTTTATTTAGCATGTAATGAATTTATTTTTGATACATTGATTTATTAAAGCAAACTATTTCGTTTCTATCAAACCAAAGAAATTGGCACGAACTAATAAATTAACTTACATAAATATTTGTTTTTTCAAAATAAAATAAATTTTATTCTTCAAATAAATGTTTGAATTAATATAATATTATAAATAGTCTACGCGAAATTATTTTGAAATGCGAGAAACGGGATATTTGGAGCATATTTGGGTTATGAATCGAATATTCAATATATATTATACCTATATACTAAATTATATTAGTTGAAATTATGTTATGTGAAGATATTTATTATTATTAAAACTAAAGGAAGTTGAAATTTATTAAATAATTACTGAATTAACAAAAATTAAATATTTTATATAGCACCTGCTAAATTTATTTCTAAAAGCATATAAAAATATCTTCCAACGTCGGATGCTTATTCGTATATATAAGCGTCAAGTTACAGTCTTGACATTTCATGACGTTTATATCATGACAATTTTAATTAGGTTATAATTTGAAAATTACTACGTTTTCATATCAAAATTTTTGACTTTAATTAATCTCTAAAATACCAGTTAAAACATTTCTCACGATAGCCGTGAAATATCTTGTATTACAATTTCTGGGGCAACACGTGATGCGGTATTCCGGTGACTGACGTAGCGCCTTTATATCCTGTTCGTAAGAATGACGTTATTATGATACGATTAAATTCCGCGTATGATCTAGAAGTGCTGTACGCCGCGACGTGTCATTGCGAGTAGGTTTATTGATTTTCATTGCGATATAATGAGGACGGATTTAAAGCAAGTGATAGAAACACATGCTTCTAACAATAAACAATACTCATAAAGATTCATTCATTACTACATTACGTTAATACTGAAAAGTGTTTATTTTTAGAATATCAATATTATTTAAATAACTATTCACATCTCTTACATCACGCTTTTCTTAAGGATATTATTTTGCACGTCTTCTGTTTCACGTAATTCATTAATTTTCAAGAATGTTATTTTTTCAGACGGTATGTTTTTAAATTATTTATTTGCAGTATCTTTATATTGATTTTAGCATTACAATAAAATTTTATAATATTATAAAAGTTTATTTAATATCTGAGTCTTTTTGTAAGAAAGAGAGTGAAAGAGAAAGAGAAAGAGAAAGAGAAAGATAAAAGGAAAATAAAATCTCTGATAAAAATATCGAAGTGTCTGCATTCGTTGCATAGATTGCAACAATACGAGAGACATTCCAAGAATATCCGTCCATATAACGTATAATCGTGGGAGGCAGCGTGTGACGCGCATGTTACAATGGGCGAGACTGCTACCGGAGCTTCGTAAATGCGCGTTGTCGCGCCGTTTTCTACCTGTCCAGGCGTTCTCCCTGGCGAAATAACGATGGGCGGACAAAGTGGGCCGCCGAGAAGCGAGTCCAGTCCAAGGACAAGTTTCATCGCGGGCGCAAACTGCGCGCATCGCTCACCCTGACGTGAGCGTGACGGAAAGTAAGGAGGCGAAAGTGCGGGAGAATATTGCGGGGGACGCATAGAATGGCACGGTGTGACACGCGGACATGAAGCGAAGAGCTAGGATTACACTTCGTCCATTAAAAGACTCGTGCCTTGCGCCGGTGTCATCTTTGTGTACGACCAACTGGTTTTGAAATGGAGTTGCACACAGGATGCCTCGCTATAAGCGAGACGATGTTCCTTGAGAACTCGATTGTTGCATGGATGCAAGGATATCACGGGTTGTAGCTCGAGGATATGAGAGGAATATTGGCTGTCAGTAAAGCTGCAGTGCGACGTAAAATAGGAATATATATCTATCCGACTTTGTACGAGATAACATTGTTCGTTTAATATATAATATATATACATTTATTTTATGATATATAGCTTTGCGTTTATCATAGAGAAATAATTGTTAATTTGCTGAAATTAACTATAAACTTCGCAAACGCAGAAGAAGCAAAATCTGCTGCACGTGATACACGTGAAAAGAGAAAACAATGTCGTTCTTCCTTTTTACCAAACGCACGAGTATTTTTCGCTTGTGTACACTATTGCATGAATGTGTAATGGAACAAGCGAGAGCACGCACTTTGAATGAAATATAAACGAACATATTTCACTCGCAGTGCGTCCGTTCGGTTGTTTCTTTACACCTCTGTATGGTAATATACATGAACGATACAGACACTCGTGTATTTTGTGCAAAGAGAGAAACTCGAAATATAGCTTACTCTCTTTTATGTTGCACCTGCTTCAACATTCAACGATGTCAAAGCAAACAATGCTCCAAAATCATTTGTACTATATCTACTTTGTTTGACAGATCATACGACGCGCGAAAGCTCTGGAATTAATTGCTTCATATAAAATATACACATATAATCGAGAGAATTTTTAGATTAACGTAATTACATTAATTGTAACTTCTCTTTATAGTGTATAATTACTTTTGTTTGGCTAAAAAAACCACGTGCCCCGTGGACAGATGTCTGACTGGTTAAAGCGCCGTAAAATTAGTACATAGCGAACTACTAAAACGGAGCAATTATTGCGTCACGTGTTGCTGAAGCAGAGTGATAACATGTGGCATAACAATCGCGCTCTGGTTTAGCAAGCGTAATGACCCCGTTGATTATGTTAATTATCTATAAAGTACAGCGCGTATTTCAGCTTGTCAGCTACTTCCACGACGACACCTCGATGCGAATCGCTCCTAAAACAGTTGTAATTTCGAGAAACCGCCAATTATCGCGTTCGCGCGTTATTTTATGCGTTATTTAATTTTCGAGAGAGTCGATGTTTATTTTCCGAGAAGGAAACTCCTGCGTTTCGTTATTAACAAGCGGCCGCGTATGAATTACACGCCCCGTGTTATTTTGCAATGAAAAATGCGGCACGCCGGCTATGAGTAATGGAAAGACGGAGGGAAATAAGCGAAACAAAAAAGACGATCGCGTGCAATAGGTCGCGGGACTGCGGTCGTAATGGCACAACGGCGGCAAAGTGAAAACGAACGACAAAAAGTGTACGATGGGAGGGAGGGAGGGAAGGACATTGTAAGCGGAAGGTGGTCGGCTTAAGGGAACGTCAGGTTGTGTGGCGGAACAAATTGTCACTAATACACCGCGAGAAAAATAGGTATCGTTGTGGAGCAATATTCTTCAGTCATTTTCAACAATTAGAAACGACAAAATATTAAAATCGATGGATCGTAGAAAAAGGAAAGGTCTTGCAAAACTGCATCTGTCACACACGTAAAATAATACAAACCTCGTTTTTCAGCACGCGGCAATATTGCGCTTTGAAGTAAAATCGAATACCGGCCGTACGAGGCACGCAAATAGCCGGCATGTGTAAAAAATATACTGTAACTTTTGCTAGAATAGTCTAAATATTTTCGAGAGCATCCTGCCGGTACCTGACAGGTTCGCGCGCTTTCGGCGCGCGAGATGAAGGACGATTCTCTAGAAAAATATCGATTCTCTAGAAAAATATCAATTTATATATATATATATATATATATATGTATATATGTGTGTGTGTGGAACAGACGTTTTCTTTGTCGCAATAAATTTCGGAAAATATCGGTATAACGTAGAAAAAGTTAATGAACCGTTTCGTTATAAAATTTTCCATGCCTTGATCGACGTATCAAAGTTTTTCGTATATTACCGAACGGAGTATTGCAAATGGTATCTCGACAGTTGATCGATTTTGCCTCGTTACATTTTGATTGACATCCTGCATATTTCTTCTTATCGGCATTAAAATGTGAATTTACTCGGATATATTTTAATTTTGGCGATACAGATTATATATGCTTGTCTTGTTTTTTTGCTGCCCATTTATCGCTTATATCATTCTCTGCATATGAATTTCTCAGCTGCCAATAATTCGTATCACAAATGTTCCGAAAAACATATATACGGTTGGTAAGTGCAACAAAGAGAGGAAATATGATCAATATCGCAATAGGCAAATACGAACGACGTTTTGTATAAATATTTACAAACACCGGATCAGATCAGAGTTAATGGCCAGTGGACCTTTCCATTCCGTGGCGCGGCGAGACAATCGATGGGGGCAAACTGTTTCCGAAGCGCGGTTCAAAATTTCCCAGAGGCGTCAAATGGACGCGTCAATAGGAGAAAACGTACCAACACAGTTCGGCACAGGTCGGCACGAAGGCGGAAATCGAAGTGGTCGTTTGGAAATGAATCTAGGGATGGAACGTAGCGCTAATATACGACGTGTCGAGGGGAAAATCGGTAACGAGAGTTGGTCGAGTGTGTTGCGTCAAAGGCCAGCTGGACGGATAGAAATGCGAAAATTAAAATAAACGAATCAACGAGGTAAAAAAGGGGATGAGAAAAATATATAAATCCGCGGAAGCTGACCAGGAAGAGCCCGAGGGGTTTATCGCACACAAGGGAGAACAGCTCTGCATGAACGAGAGGAGGAATAGCATGAGACAAGGAAAAAAAGAGGGTGAGAGAGAGAGAGAGAGAGAGAAATGGACGAGAGACGGATGGGTTTGGTGAATGAATGAGCGAGCGAGAAAGATACCACCATCTCCGTATGAGTGTGTGTCGTCCCGTTGGTGGATCAACTTTTGCACGAGTGTGAGCGTATGCGTGTACATAAATCGGTGGACGTGTGCACGCATCGCGGTTGCGCCTAGGGGAACCTGTTTGAGTCGGCTCGCAAATTGAAACCGTGCTGCCGTGTCTGGCGGCTCGCCCGGAAGCTCTCATCGAAGGTATTAATTCGACCGAAAAAACCGAAAAGGTTCAGTTAGAGAGAACCGAACTGACGGGGTACCGGATAGATAGGGTTGCATCCTCCCGAATCACTGGGGAGGATCTTTCGAGTGATCGCGATGCACTGCCGGTCCGCGCATCGTCGGGCTTGCTTTACAGCTTCCGACCTAAGGGAGGAAGAGAGTTGTTTTGCTGTTTCCGTGTACCAGAATCCCCCTATTTTCCTTTCTTCCTATCGTTATTGGAAAAACGGAATACCCGATCGATTTTTCTTTGGAGAGCAGAAATGAATAAAATCGTAGCAATGGAATTATTACGATTTTATTTTCGTTAATTCGAGTTCTTCATAATCCGAAGCTGCTTTGATCCCGTTGAAATCTCTATTTCTTCTCATAAATGTTAAAAATTAACAAGACGACAGAGATATATTGCAATAATTTTTATTGAATTCTGCTGAATTTTTTTTATGTGAAAATGTCACGCTTCTCCCCTTCCGAAACACTCCTTCGAAAATTTCTATCCTGGCCTGGGAACACTTGCCTGGGAAAATTTCCCGATGGCGCATTCCCATCGGTGGATAAACCGAGCACGGTTATTGCGCGATAACACGAGTTTTGCTCGTGACCGTTCGAATTTTCCGCGAGATCGAGGTTCGTCGAAGTTCTCTCTCTCTCTTTCTCCGTCTCTCTCTCTCTTTCTCTCTTTCCCTCCAACTGTCGGAGGAAAAAGAAAATAGCCGGCAACTTCGGTTTTATTAAAGAGCGCGAACTTTGGACTTGCGCAAGAAGAGAAAACGATGTAATATGTCAACGGCATGGATAATGAAGCCGGAGAAATAACGTCCACCTCTGCTTCCGTGGCGTTGCCGAGTGCAGAGGAGAGGAGAAAAAAAAACAGAGAAACTTCCGTTCGCTTTTATCCGTTTCGCATAGTAATTCCCTAGAAATGAGTTTCGTGTTACTCGTAGCCGGCTTCATTGATTACATTAATTCTTGTAAAAGTTGGATATTGAGGAACGCGAAGGGCACTATACCGCGAATGAATTCCATCGGTTATTCAACTTTGCGAGATAACTGTAATATAGTACGACGGATGGATTACAATACGTATGGAATTATTTGAATTCGCATTTAATATCTTTTAATATTCCCCGCAATATATAAATTGTGGGGGGGGGGACAAATAATTTAACTTTGCACGTACTCTTCTTTTTATTACGTGCGTTTAACTACAATTCACATTTATCTTATTAATTATCTAAAGCTAATATATAAAAAGTTGGCGTAACTTTGTCGGCTATTACCTCGTATCCCAGTGATACAAGGGGCGCGAAATTGTTTCGTCATCGTGACGGCTAATATGAGGGGAGCATATTTTTTTAGTCATCCCTCAAAGTATAAGAGGATCAAGAGAGAGAGAGAGAGAGAGAGAAATCGTGCGCGATCGTGGGGAGGGTATGATATCGCAAAAGGAGCGACGTATCGCTCGCTCAGATAAAATGGGCATGTCCATCAGTGGCAGCCAACCGGCGAGCGGTATCGCCACCCGGTATCGTCTATCGGCTCGGTATTATCTCGGGCGGTGCTCGCGCAAATGGCGCGAACATCCGCGAGACTCCTTCCTAACTTATCGTCGTAGGAAGTGGCCCACTCATCCTCCTTACCGACGAGTTCGCCTTCCTCCTTCGCATGAGGAGACCTCCCTCTTTTCCCTCGTCGACCCCGCCACACTTCGACGTTCCTTCCGTTTATCCTGTCTGGTGCGAGGTAAAAGACTCTTCAGAGGCTCTGAGACCTTCTTTTCGTGAGGTGGGTTAAATCTCGCGGGCGGAAAGGTTATCGTTTTTTTCCTGTCTCAAAAAAAGGTATCCTGAGTCCACTTCAAAGCTCGGGGAGTTTATAGCTGGCATTTTGCGGCGTCAAGTCGACATATTTTTCAATGTGGTGCGTGCAGCGTTGGTACAAAATCACCAAAGATATTCTCAGTTTCCATCGCAAAATAAACTTACATATCCTTTCTAACTTTTGATTAACTTCGCAAGTGTGCTTGATATATGTAAGCATTACTTCTCGAGTAAGATAAAATAATAAATCGTTGCGACGGTTCAGATGTATGTGCGCGATATTCTTATAAGTAGATACATACCAGTTAAGTCAGACCGATTTAATTTTTTGACGTAATATTGAGTGAACGTTTCAAACGCACATTCTTACGTGCCACGGAGTGCGGATATCACGATGCTTGCGCGGATGGCTCTCAATATCACCTGTTACCGCTTTCGAAACGAAGTTTCATTTATCGCATATCAGCCTTTGTAGTCTTGTCTTCTCCCGTAATTCCGACTGTCGTGTTTGCTGCCAGCCGACTCTTCTTTCGTTTCTCGCACGTTCTCCTGGATCCTTCTCGCGGCCTCTCAGCGCTTTCTACCTTCGGCTTGTTACGGATCATCCGGCTTATCGCGGTTCGAGAGTTATCAAAATCCCGACAAAGACGTAGACGTTTGAGCTATTACCTTCCGATAAGAAATAAAAATCTTCCGTTGCGTGACGCGTTACGACGCGTTAATTGTTACGAGACTGTAAAAAATGTATTCAAAGCACATTTACGTGCTCGCTGCTTTATGAAACGATAACGAACGTTTAAAACGTTTAATGATGTCCGACATCACTGAACGTGTCATGAAAATGCATCTATGCAGCATTTTAACGCAGAGGCGCGTTTCGCGCGTGGTGTTTCGATAAATCGGGTTTACGCTTGACGCTTATTACACGAGACCTTTATCGTACGTTACATTATCGCGCAGGGTGAATTACGTCGACGGCCGTACGTTGCATGCGCGCGTTCTGTGATGTGCACATGCACTCGCATACCTACGTTGCGAGAATCAATGCCGATGACAAAAAAGAACCCGGGGGAGGGGGCGCATACGGTAAAGTTCGCTTTGAACGCGAATCCGCGGGAGCAACAAGTGCAAGAAAAAAAAAAGAGAAGCTACGAGAAAAGTTGCCACACGCGGGCGATGCAGTTTTAGGAAAGTGCATCGCCGCGGCTCGGAGAGAAAGGAGCGAAAGGTAAGCGGGCGAGAAATCAAAATGGATGTGGGGAGGAGGCGGTGAGTAAGGTAGAGCGAGGACATGTCGCGCGCGAAAGCGTAAAAGAGATTCAAAATACGTCATATAACAGCCATTTTCAGAACACTGCGCGAAGTTTGGCGAAGGCACCTCTATGCCGCGACCCACGCGGTCGGGGACAGGCGAGAGAGTTTTCCGAGAGGTAGAAGACTCGCGCCGGAGTAACCTAGTTTTCTCCACTCCCGCATGCACTTACTTAGCCAGAAAAGTTCATATGCGCGTAGGGGTGGCGACAAGAAGCGATAAAAATTCGTCACGTGTCTCACGAATATTTTTTCGCGTTACTCCCCGGCACTCTTGGTGGAATTTTTTTTATCCACAACGCACATCTTGTTTCGCGAAACCTCTCGCGGTGCCAGCGTTTCTCGCTGTAAATTCGCGAATTACGTTCTATTACGGTTTGATCGTTTACGGTTGATGCTTACACGCGTAACGCAGGTAAATAAAAAAAAAAAAAAAAAAACAGGTACAATGGCGAAAAGCGTTAAAATAAAATATCGCGGGTACGCAAAAGCGAGTACATTCGCGGTACTGCACTCTCGAGGTGAAATTCGATCTTGTCGAATCGAGAGCGGTCCCAACGATACGGAGCGACTCTAAAACCATCGAATAATCCGATTAAAGCATTTCCGAGGCGCATGTATGTACCGTGCGTTTGGTGTACTCTCTTTCCATCTCGTTCTTCCTCCACGCCCGCTCGTCCCCAACTTTCCCCCCTTCTGTTCCATTTTCCCGTTTCCCGTTCTCTCGCTCTATCAGCGTCACGGTGGTCTCTTCCTGTTTCACCAGTGCTCTCACTCATGCGCGCCGTCCCTGCAAATAGTCGTCAGTGAGGTGAGACCCCGAGGTTTAGCATCCAAATGGTGGCAATTTGCAGCAGGTGATAAAGGTGATAAAGGTGACACAGTGGTTGCACAAGCCCGGTACCAGGCTGTCCCCTACCTAGCCGCGTTCCACCATCTCCGTCACCCGCCGACCGCCCCCTGAGGTGTTAAACCCCTAAATAGCTACCCCCTTCGCCAGGTCGAGCTGCACCCGAGTCGGTTAGCTACATTCGTGTTGATAGTAACGGCTACGCTTCGCTCGTACGTCTGAAATAGTCGCTTGTAGTCTGTTATTTTTTAATTCACTACCTACGTACATTTTAAGCATATTTTACTGGGTCCCTAGTCTCTAATCATCTTTTCGAAACTCTGTTTTTTGGTCGTAATTAATTAATTGACAGTTTATCATTAAAAATTAAAGATTGACAAATATACACATGTGTATGTATATTTTCATAAATATTTATGTAATTAATAAAAAAATTTTCAATTGATTAATATGATTCATCTAACTTCGCAAATTAAAGAAATTTTTTTTATGAAGCTTACATGCGATTGTTTCACAATATTTTAGTTTATGTCTATCGAAATAAATGAAGAGATAGGATCCATAATTTATGCAATCGTCAGTAAATTCTTTCAGAGGTGCCTCAAATGAGATATATCGTAAACGAGGTCATCTCTTTGATAATATATAATCGTATACCTTAACACATAAATTTCTATCAATATTCACAGTATTAATATTAATATCATTAATAATTACGTTTAATTATAAATTATAATTATAATAGTAATTATGATATTAATTCGTAGGTTAATGTAAAATGGTGATTGATACACTAAACGGCTGAAGCGGTTTTGTTCGCTTCGAGCGTAACGTGAAGGTTTCCTTGTAGATCGATGCATGAAAGTGAACAGGAAATACGTGTTACATGTGGTAGGTGAGCGCACACGTGTGTGTCTGGTAAAGCGCGAAGGCGAACGAGAGGTGGCGTCGACTAAGGTCGCTCTGTATCGGAAAACAATTCGAACGTTCGCACCTGCGGGCTGGCACGTGCGAATTAGGCTAACCCCGCTCGTCGCCTCACCCCTGCCTGCATCTTCGGCTGTTCTCTGTTCGTCGTATCGTTCGCACCGGTGTGCAACGACGTACAAACCTAATATCCGGGGCTTACCTGGCTAATTAAGGGGCAAGTCTAATGACCTCCGTATCATACTCGCGCCTATAATCACCCTCTTAACCGATAATCAAGCCTGGTTCCCAAGTCTGGCAAACTGAATTCTACAAAGATGAGATTCGTACTTAACGTTGCGGCTCCATAAATAAATTCTGAATCAAAAAATAATTTCAGAATTATTATCATCTCATTTTTTTTTTTTATTATAAAGACGTCTTTGTTCTCAGACATTAGAATAAATCTACAGTTTATTTATTATGTAGAAACCATTTTATCAAGATTATCATCAAAATTTCGACAAGATAACAAGAGCAAGGAGTAGATTGTTACGTCTTTTCTCTGCTTCTTACTCTTGTATTATTTCTTTAACAATACAGAACGTAAATCCGGATGTTTCGGTAACACTTGTGTGTTATCGACTTTTATTTAGATCATTTGTTATGATAATCTTAGTATTCCCTTTGGCGCTGTTTAGATCGATTCGATAAATTTTGTTTGGTGAGATATTCAATAATTAAATTACGTTACCGAATTGTGTTTTTATATGAATTGTTGCGTAAGCTTTTATCGGAAATATCGGCGAGGTGTATATTGGACGCGGAAAAAGTATTGCACCGTGATATGCTCAATTGCCGCGAAGGTATGTGCATGCACGATGAAATCTCTCTCATAACCATTTTTTTTCATGTCGCCGATAAACAGCACGCGGTGAGAAAAATATGGCGCCCGGAAGAGCGCTAATTAAGAAATTAATTTTCTATTTCGCGTTGTTTCCTTTACATATTGCCTTAATCAAAATCGGTTAGTGATCAAAGGAATTTAAATTAGTATCTAGTATTATTAACGCGAAGGCCAAAGAGAAACGCGCTATAGTGGATAGTGTACACACACACACACACACACACATATAATATTTATATGTAATATATACACACACATATATAATATATATAATATATATATATATATATATATATATATATATATATATATATATATATATATATATAGCTCTTTGAAGAGACATGCTCGAGGTGCAGATTGCATCTTCAGAAGCATCTCAACGTTGCGAATTCCACGAATTTCCGTCATCTTAGAGACGAGACCCAGTTAAAGAGCAGGTTATGAAGGTAAGCATCGTCAGATGATATCGACCCGCTTATGCATGATAAATGCATTCCGAATCTAATTATCAAAGCTTCGTATTACCACTAACTTGACCCTAGAAATAAAAATTAAAATGCTACTTTATGTTTTGTATTTTGCGTTTTACGACTCGATTACTTTAGACACAAGTCAAGAATTTCATAAAAGCAGTGACGCTCACGAAACACGAATCGTTTCAAGTTATCGAATCGTTATAAATAAATACCCTTATCTGCGTTATCTTTTACAAATACTGCGGTGGAGGTTAGAGATTAACGTCATCGATATTCCACAGGTTAACGTGCTTACGTAAATAGGTATCGATATTGGAATTCACGTGCGGATTTCTGCGCTTACACCGTGAATTTGTAAGTTGCACCGGGACACCCCGGAATCGAGTGCGGCGAATTTTATCTCCTCTCGTCGGAAGCGGCGAAGCGGAGTGCCGCCGTGTAGCGTATACGTCGCTTCCTGCCGCGTGAAATGAAAGCGGAATACGAAACGCCGAGCGTGCCGTTACGAAATTATAGGGGGTGACGATACGGGGTTGGAGCGACGGGGTTCAACGTCGATGCAACGCGCTTTCCGCACCGGGCGTCCCCCGGTGGGATCCGAGGTTCGCGAGGCATTCACGCCCGCCCTCAGGCAGATTTCCCGAAAGTGCGAAATGTTTTCGAGAGCTGGGATAAGGCTGGGCTCTCTCTGAAAATGTTATCGCGCTCTGAATAAAATTCGTCCAGCATTGTATCGATGGTGCGAAAATATCAACCGTAGCCCGTGCGACGCCGTTGTAAGGAATCGTCAAACTGCAAGTTTAAAAGGCAGTTTGTGTCGCTTTGCACTTGTATAAAAAATTCAAATAATGTATACATATATTTATTACACTGAGAAAAATGATTTTATTATATCAAGGTATATTTAATTAAGTTCATTTTGCTAAAACCAAGCAAACTTTTTAATTATTATAATAGGACTAGAGATTTTCTAATTGAGAGAGAACGTTTGCTAGACGTTACTATAATTTAATAATTCTTACAAGATTTCTGATTCGTCCATTTTTAAATGGATGCGTTAATTAAATCTAGCAGATTTTTAAATAATGCAACAAGACTTTTTTTAGTGTACGTGTGTTTTATTTTAAGCATTTTTGTTTAAATATCTAAAAATTTAACTGGATACAGATTTAAAAATAGTTTTGGTAAAATAATTATGTAGGTCGTTCAGCTAGTTGCTAGAATGTCAAAAGCAGCGTTTTTAGAGCATTGTTTATCACGCATGAGTATTTCACGTAATTATTTTTGATGGTTCAGCATTAAATATTATATTTTCAAATTTGTATGTAGCTATATATATAGATACTTCAGCAAAATTGTTGTTTCTCCGTGTATATATTTTTTATACGTTTTTAAAATTTTAATTAAATAAATATTTAGATGTAGTGGAAATAGAGATATGACAGCATTTATACAATAAAATGTTAGTTTTGGAAGAGAACAAGCTTTTACGCGAGTATTGTACTTGAATTAATTTGCATGTAAATACATTGTCGAATTTTCTATTTTTACACTGCAGATGTGTATTTTCTACTGCCGTTTTGTTTTCTGTTGTATGTTATATGTTAATTTACTGGTAGCTGTGAAAAGATGCGGGATCGTTACGCCTCAAAACGAGAAAAAAAAGGTCACGACAAAGTTCCTCGAAGGCACCTTAAGTAATAAGTATCTAGCGCACTTAAAACAAGACTTTAAATAATGCACAACCATCGTCTTTAAATGAGCACTTTAAATAATAAACGTGAGATATTATCGCGAATATAATTTCTTTCTTTTTCTTTTTTTCTCCTCCCCCCCACTCTTTTTAGAAATTTTTCTCTTTTTAAATAAGAGAGAAGTTATATGAGAATTGGTAATTTTAATTATAGATGCAAGGTAATATATTTTTTCTCTTCTTAAATTGTAAAAATTTTATGTTAGAGTGTATTTACATTTTTTCATACTCCAAATATTGAAATGAGTGAAAATATTATTGACGCATGAGTAAGAATGTAATATCTCTATGCACGTGAACATATACAGCGGACGTAAACTTCACTCATTCAGAGACATTTATTTGATGCAAACATTGTTTTTCAAACAAAAGAAAACTTGACGCGCGCGACCAGAGAAAATAAAACAAATCCGAGATCGTTATTGTATATTTTTACGCGTCAAATAATCCAGTGGTCGAAAAAACTAGTTTACAAAAATTGCCCGCACACATACGTGCGGACTTTATGTTATGTACAATAAAGGATCACAATTTTTTCGGTATGTGCGGTTATAATAAAATAAAGCGTCTACATTGAATTAATTTTGCCAGAGAAAATAATATACGTCTAAATATCGACAGCTTATATTTTTATTAAAATAAATATACAGAAAATTTTAATTGATTTGATGTTTGATAGAAAGAGTTTATTCGAGAAAAAGGGGACGAAACTATTTATTTGCAAACTTGTGTGAGGTAAACATATAAAATTTTGTAACTGTGATTCTGCTTGAAAAACTATAGAATATTACGCAAAAAGAACGATCTTAAGTAATCCATCCATCATGCGAAACTGTTCGATTCTTTCTTTCTTTTTTTTTTTTTTTTTTTTTTAAAGAATCGGTATTTTTAGCGAATTGCCTCGGTGCATCAAAAAGCCATCAGGAGCCTCAAGTTCTTGCGTTCGATCCGTTTGATAGAGGCAACGGCGTATCGTCACTTTTCACATTCGGTTCCACCTCCCCTTCTCTCCGCGTTCAAATATTTATCTCGCTTCTATTGTCAAAGTAATATCAGGCAATTACAGGAAATTCGAGCGAACTTTAGCAAGCAATTGACTATCGGCCTCGCGCTCCAATCGATCAAACAGCCATGAACCGAACGATTTATACCCGAATGTCTGGATACACTTAACACACACGTACGCATGCGTCCACACCTATTTACACACACTTGCTTTGACTTAATTGTGATTAGTGAAGTTGATCTAATATTCGTGCTATAGCTAATACACTTCTATCGCATCAATCTTTTGTAAAATATACGTATCTGTGGTTCAAAACATCCCGTTAGTTCATTAAATCGTCGTTTAACTTGCGCCACGCTCGCCAGGAATATCGTCCTGAGCTACAGAGATAACGCGATCTCAGACGAGCTATTCATAAACTTTGCTCTTCGCACTTCCAGTTATGATTATTATTTCCGCGTTATTGCTGGCGCAATTATTTTCGCGGCTTAGCCGAGGTAAAACCAACGCCGTGTAAATAATTACTCGGCAATTACGGTGCAATTAAGGAAAATTAATAAAGCGCTTGAAGCTGCACGATTCTTCTCGTTGCGTGCGTTATATTTCACCCGCAAGTAGATTAAGCATTCTCGCAGAATGATGCGTGTAAAAATAGTTCCTACTCTACTATTAGAAGTCTAATTAAAAAATTAATATTTAATGCTTGAAATATTGCTTATATTAATACATAATTATTATAATAAATAATTGATAAAATTTTATATACATATATACATATATATATATATATATATATATATATATATATATATATATATATATACAGGGTGTTTATTAATGGTTGTCCCCACGTTTTACCATAGGATCACGCATTTGGTATTTCTAATATAATAATAAGTTAGAAATACATATCCATCGGTAAATCATGCTCCTATGGTAAAAAGTGGGTACAACCATTAATGAACACTCTGTATATATATATAACTTTATCAAGTTATGTAAAAAATATATACATATATATAAAATTTAATTTTTTTTTAGAAGATTTGGTCATAAAGGTTTGGTCTCGTTTCTGCCACGACTGACGTTGATAGCTCTAGTTTAATAAAAATAAAATTTTTAAAGCGTTGATTCCACATTTGTAAATAAATAATACGTATTGTATAGCTGATATTTGACTCTACCGAATTCAATTTCCAACGAATCCAAATTACACATGTATCAAAGTCTTTCAGCTTTAATCTTAAAAAATGTACAAGTTTATTTTTATACTCTTTATGTGTCTTTTTATACTCTTTTTATACTCTTTTTAAAAATTGACATGTTTCCTATTTTTATTTAATTATTAAAATATTTGCGCATTACTTATATATTTTTACTGCAGATTAAGAATCGCCTAAAGGCGGATAACATCAAAAATATAGTGAGTCATAAAATTCTTTGAAAATTTATGCTGTCTCATATAAACCAGATCGCTGGCAGACGGCTATTGCTCTCTAATCAAAAAATGCAGTTACGATCTTTATCACGTGTCATTCTCGTAGCACTATCGTGCATATGATAGCGCTCGTGCATCGTTAAAACTCTGCCACAGTGAGTTGCGTATTTCGACCAATTTATGGTCTGTGAGAAATAGTTTTCGAATTTTAGACAGCCGAATAGTGAAACTATACATCCAGTTACTTGATCATTGCCGTTTCTGCGCCATTAGATTAACAAAAAATAATTACAACTATTGAACAGATATTATATTAAAATGTGTACATGCGCAAACATTTTAATAATTAAGTAAGTAAAACTGAGAGACGTATTAATTTTTAAAAGTATGAACAGTATAAATAAGAGCATAAACTTGTACATTATCCAAGATTACAATTAAAAGACACTTTTATATAAGCGTAATCTGAATTTGCTGTAAATAAAATTAGAAATACTGGATATCAGCTTTAAAACATGTGTTTATTTGACTCATGTATGCACTTTTTATATCTAGTATATTTTCTTCAACGCTTTTAGCATTTTATATTTTATTAAACTAGAGCTATCAACGTCAATCATGATAGAAACAATGACCAAACCTTCATGTCTCAATCAATTCAAGCGATTTGCTATGCAGAACTGCGTTCAGAATGAACGTCTAGGTGCACCCAGGCATCATTCTATCTTTGTTTAACATTTGGTAAACAACAAAAATAAAACAACATCTAGGTGCACCCGGACGTTCATTCTGAACGCACCCCAGATCACAACGCATCTACGCACACACGCGCGCACTTTTTCTTTTTTTCTTTTTTTTTTTATAGAATGTGAAGATACAAGAGAATTTTTTGAACCGTTTCGGATATCCGTCATACTTTTTACGATATCGAATGAATAAATCATTCCAAATAAAAAGGGAACGCGTTAATAGAACTGCGTACATTAAATATTATATTCTCAGAGGGTAACAAAGTAATCGGATACAGTTACAATTTTTACGTAAAATTCAATTATGAGAATTTAAAAGAATATACTTTATCGCGTACACGTGCAAAACGAGCTCGAAAATTTTATAAAGTTGTCATACGCCAAGTGAAACTCGACGCCAAGTTTTGTTAGACACTGGAAGTTCAGAACTATGTACGGAGTTTGACATGTGTGAGTCTTCCGAGCAGGTGTAACCGTAATTTAGTCTCCACGTTTCACTTAGAGGAGAAGATCACCTGCTTTTGTTCTGGTATGATGCCTTGAATAAACGCGCTAGATGTCTGGGAAAACGGGACAATTCAATTGAATACAACGTTATAAATATAACTCTCTGCACTGTGCTACACTCTGTATTGTTGCTTAGATATTTGCAGCATCAATTATCACACGATTTATTGAACAGAATTGGATAATAAGTTTTTTATGAGAGTGTACATTACAATTATCGTAGATATTATGTATATAAGGAATAGTCTTTATAGATACACTTTGTATATACGCGGCACTTTTTAAACGAGCAACGAATTTCTTTTCGGAATTTAAAGTTTAGAATATTTGTACCATCAACGTTAATTGACTATTCTTTTTTTCTTTTGACGTTCTTTTGACGTTCAAGGACAACCTTCAAATTGCTTAGTTAGCACAAAAGCCATGGAAAGCAAAGATCCTTTTGGGGGAATGCAAGTGCAGACTTGCCAAGCATTAGGACCAGGATAAATAATACGACGATGAGAGAGAGGAAGGGGGGGGGGTGGAAAAGATAAGAAAAGGACAGGTAAAAGAGAAATGAGAGAGATAAAAGGCGTAAGAGAGAGAGAGAGAGGGGGAGGGGCGGGAGGGACACCTCGTATAATACTATTGCTGAATGTTCTTTGTGTCGAAGTTCGACGAACGATAGGGGGATGGAGAGAAAAGGCCTGGCAAAGGGCGTCGGTCCTTTTCGGCGTATAACCGAGCTAGGTATTTGAATGCAAATTCAATCGCGCTTCGGTGAATTTTGCAACGTGATCCTCCCCCGGACCTGGGGCTGTCTTTAATTCATGAACGATTCGCGCACTAAAGGTATCGAGGCCGATCAAAGTCTTTCGACAAATTAAGCTGGTCCGTGCGCGCTGAATATTGGAAGAAAATCCGATACTACGTGAAAAGCACTGCATGGATACGGTACAAATATAGCATTAAGAAATCATTCGTGCAAATATACATAGCATTAACAAACCAATTCAGATAGTTTTAAAATATCTTCTACGAATGCAGTTGTCAATTTTCTATTTATTTTGTATGAGATAATTGTTTATGCAATGATCTAAATTTTTTGCTTAATTTTATTTTGTTCCACATAACTTACATTGTATTTATAATTTCTTTCTAATTTCTCTTTGTTTGAAGTAATCTAATTTAAAGTAAAGTAATTTTAAGCATTTGCAATTAGACTTTACACGAATTACACAATTACCGCACAACATTTTTTCGATTAAAAATACTTTAGGCGACATGATAGCATTGATTCAAAATGGAACACAGTTGCAGAGCTAAAAATATTTGCACTGATCAATGAATTGTTCCCTTGTAGTAACGCAACAATCTGTGTTTAATCAAAGCTGCGAATGGTCAAAGGGCTTAATCCGCACTTGTCAACGGTGTTTCCGGTTTACGCATTAGCGGATTTCAAGCAATGTGTAATCGATGAATGCTGTACTATCGTTGAATCTGTAATTGCGGAGACTTGCACATTACAATTGTTTCAATAGTAATTTCATTGTTGCGTTTTTCTTTTAAATTTTCCTACGAATAACAATTATATACAAATATTTTTTTTATTAACAATAATTATTCGAATAAATTATTAAATTAACCGCACTACTAAATTATTCGATTTGCGTATATTAATCAAGCGGGCTTTCAAATCCGAATAACATTTGTTTATTTTATGGAACAACGTGGGACGCTTTAATTGAATGAGATTACGAACTTGAAAAATTTATCATTGTCATTCTCATTAGTTAAATCGCATCTAATTAAAAAGAGTGCAATTGCGCACAGACTATTCGGATAACTGAGAGCGTAAGGATTAAACTAAAATCAGCACCGTACGATAATCTGCTAAAATATTCACGCGATATTATTTCGGAACACGTAGAAGCGAAATGTCGCGCATCGCCGGCAATGGTTGGCGGAGATATATTCATGAGCTCGTAATTTTGTTCACTTCGGGTTACTCGCTGAAACAGCGGGACAGATGCACCGCATCGAACGGACAAGCGTGAATTTTTCTCCTACGTAATATCGTACCAGATAAGATACTAGGAATAATCACGTCATCAATACTTATGTAGTCAAAAATACTTTTATACAAACCGAGCAACAAAATGTACGGTAAAAAATATTAATGGAAATTATTATATCTGCGTCATATAAAATATTTTTAAAATCAAGCGTTAATTTTCAAAATTTATTCTTATAAGATATGCTTATTTTTGAATATTTATCTTTTCGAAAAATTATCATGAATTTTCTAAAGAAAATGTTGAATAAAAATTTATATACGTGTAATTTTGTCTCTCTCTAAATCGTATAGATAGTTAATTGATCCCAATGGCTGTATATTCTTTAAAAGACTCTCTCTACTTTTCTCTTAGAGATATTTTCTAAGGAACTGTCGAGGAGAACTGTAGAATCCGAAAATACTAGAGGAATAGTAAGTGCAAAGAGGAAAATCTGCATGAATGCAATTTCCGTCGATTTAGTGATTTTCTTTAAAGACTTGAAGTCATTTGGGATCGAGGAAGGTACCAATGGGAAGGTCAGTAAACTCAACAGATTTCAATTGAAACCACTTTAACCAGCTAGTTGTGGATACTTGGAAAATAAAGAAGCTTCCATTCAATACATTTTGTGATGCGATTTAAGAGAATGAACTACATACAGATTCCATTTTGAGAGTCACACATTCTATTGCGAAATTCGTTATCAAAATGGAACGATCTCTTTTGCGGTAGAGGGAGAAAGAAAGAAGAAGGAGAAAGTTTTCTTCTAAATTTTCAATCTCAAACTTGGCCGAAAAATGTTTCGTGCGAAGAGGATTTATACTTCAAGTTTAATTAATCTTTTTCTTCACGACGGATTATTTACTCTACTTATATTTATATCGCGATTTATATCGTTTCCGATATAACTTATGACCGAACCGATGATAGGAAAATGTCGATCACTACTCGCGAGAACGATGATAAAACGGCACGGCGATCCTTCGTATATAAGATTCCAGGGCGCTACTTCCGGTGCAATGCTTTCTCGCAAATCCGTGGCTGTCCATCGCTCGGAACGAAATCACACGGTTCAATTTCACGGGCCAAGGCTCTCCACGCACGTGAAATTTCCGAGCGATGTCAGTACGGTCTGAATTTTTAGAGGCTGCGATACGTGCCATAAAAACGTAACATAAGAGTATTAAACGAGATACCTATAGTTATCCAAAGATTATTATTCGCTTATGTACTCCGTAAAGAAGTCTTAAAAAAAAATTATCTTGGGCGAACGTGCAAATTTTACGACGCGGTAGTAACATGATTTTTTTAAACATATATTTCTCTCTTTTAAGCATGAAATATCGTTTAAAAAGCAACGTATTTTCAATCCCGGTAAATTTTTGTCTTTTATAAAATTCCCTTTTCAAAGCGACCGATTCGATTAATATTTCTTTGTGCGTGAAATTGAATAAATTCAAGCACTTTTGCATCTCGTCACCGAGTCCACGAGACGCTCTTATCGCGATATGAATCGCAAAGGTGCCGAATACGTTTGCACCCTGAACGCTACGTCACGCTCCCTCTTTTTCGCGCGCGCTGTCACCCGAGATCAACGAGTTTTTCCTCGGGAAAGATCGCAATTTGCAACCGGGTGAACCTTTCAAACCGATTGACAACTTCTCTCTGTCGTAAACGCGGCGCAGCGAATCGGAGAATCGACGGAATCGTAATGAACGACTCACGCGCACAGCCACCAATCCTCCCCGGACACCCTCCCCCCGACCTCGTCCCCGGGGGTGGCACTGCTCTCGTTCCCTCGCCGTTCCCCGATCGAGGGCGAGGGGGGTGGTAGATTGTCGCATCGAGGAATTCACGATCACTCGGAACGTTTTCATCGGATTCGGGCGTGCCGTGCTTTTCTGTCTTTCTTTTCCCCCTTTTTTCGCTTACCTTTTCACGGAGGCTCGCCCTCAAATCGATGGAAAGTCCCTCCTTCCCCTGACTCCCGTACGTTCTTCTTCGTTCTCTCGTTCCTTTTTTCTGCTTCTTCGTCGTCTTCTTTTTTTTTTATTTCTACACCCGCGAACGAGCTTAAAGGAGGGGTCTAGCGCGACTGAAAGCACCGAATTTAGGCCGGCGCCCGAAGTAACAAGGCAAACAAATGGAAAACCTGACCGGTTGGCTGGCTAGCTGGCTGCGATGCAGTATTGAATCGGGTATATCGTATTACGGCGCGTTTTATATCTAGACTGGAATGGGGAGCGTGTGCTCTCTCGAACGGGCGAAAAAAAGATGGCTCGTCGCCGCGCGTGTTTTTCAGCGGAAATCGTTTATTCGCCCTTCTGGATGTTATAACTACAAAAATGAATAATTTGATCCAGACTAAAAAATCATTCCGCGTTTCACGTTTCCGAATGCGAAATGTATTTTTTCCAGCTTGATGAACTAACGGAGAGAAAATAAGAATACGAGGTAACATGCGCGGAGCGTTTCTATCGCTGGAAATACTCTCTTAACCATAGCTGTAAGATATTTTCTTACGATGTCGAGGTTTTCCCTTGGTACAGATTAATTTATTGGCAAAACAGGGTCCGTTTGTTTGTCAATGTGAAAAGCAGCAACTTAATCGTTTGATCTGATTATCTTAATCGGTTAATAAACGAACTGATGAAAAGTTCCTTTTATCCCCCAATCATAAATATATATATATATCTGGATCGAACAATTTTTTATGGTGCTCCCATTTTATCTTTTTCCCATATTTTGCGGATTAATAACCGCGCAAAAGATTATAAATTGATTCAGAAATATATACTGAATATATGTAGATATTTATAACAAGACCGCACAGCCACAAGAGAGAAGCCACAAATTCAATGCAAAATCTGTATGAATAGCGCAGTTGGAACTCTCGAGCATAATTGAAAAATGTTTCAATAGCTGACTCGTAAAATGCTTTCATTATACAGACGCTATTTTAGCAAAAATCCGCCTCATTTGACCAACTTCTGCGAACAAAGTTTAATGCGGAATTTTATTACCGTTCGGCCACGCCATCACGCGTGCTCCAGCAAATACGATGTAGTTAATAGGTGTGCACTTTCGCGGATTTTCACGTTACAGATCGCCTAAGGGTTGCTAGGAAAATTTACCGCGAGTTGCAATGAGTAATTCTATAACGTGAAAGTTGGCAAAACATATAGTAGAAACTTATGACAGTGAAATACGGAATATATATTATTTTCATTGAAATTACTTAAAACATACACCTCTCTTTAAACTTTATAAATATAAATAAATTGCTTCGCGTTAAATTAAAATGTAAAATTGTCAAAGTTGCGCTTGAAAACATATTCATTTAATCGTTTATTTCTAAATTTATTTAGCGGTACAAAATTAAGAGACCGAGAGAAGACTAATCTTAATAACAATAAAAGAGAAGATTAAGAGGAAAATAAAGAACTCTTCGCATAAGGGTCCGAAAAATTGGAGTACGCCGTTGAATGAAGTGCGGCCTGCTTCTGACTGCTTTCTCTCTCTCTCTCTCTTGCTCTCTTTCTCTTTCTACCAAAAGGTACCAATTTAATCGAAAAAAGAGGGTGAAGGATAATTCCTCTTTCTCCGCTTCCCACCACCTGCAGCGCCTATCCGTCCTGTCCAACAGCTACCACCACTACCATCACCGCCACTCTGCTGGTCGTCTATCTGTCTGGTCTAACCCCGGGCGCGCACCGAGCTATCTGTCGAGGAAGTATTTGCAGGCGACTGTACAGAAACCCAATTTAGTCTGCGGTCGACTAATCCTATCCTACTACATACCATCAGTCGATAGCTCGGGGCTCGACCCACTCTCACCCTCTCTTTCCACCCTCTTTTGAGCGCACTTGCTCACTCGCCTTCTCCTCCGCCTGCTGCATCTCCTTCTCCTCCTTGTCCGCTAGTCCCGACAATCCCGGTAAACTGTCCGAAACTATTCGATTGTCCCAGAAAACACGTTTTTCGAGAACTCCGGCTGGCGCGGAGGAGAAGAACTCCTCTTTTAAAACTTCATCGATATAACGTCCGGCTATCAAAGTTCCGATCCTGGACGGTAGTAAGGATCCCCCAATGATACAGAGAATCACGTTTGCGTTCGGTTTAAAGGATGAGACTGTCTCGGATAACAGCAGTTTAATAGAGAATTTTGTTAGACGATGCAAGCGTCTATAACGGTTCGTAAATTGGAAACGAGTGAGGGAAGAAAGTTGCCGGTTAATTTTATTAGACATACATTATATTTTCTACATCTGCGATCGACGCAAAGCGTTTTAATTTCGAGGCATCGGGCTGACGCGCTAAATTTCTGTTTGCTGGACGTGCTTAATCCTCTACGGACGTAATTAGTTTCCTCTTCCGAGAAGAAAGGCTGATAAAACCGAAGCGATAGCGAACCTAGTATGAAGTAAACATTAAATCACTTTTACCCTTCTGACTTTGCACTTTTTAAAATGGATCGGAACAAGGTTGTTATTTAACATCCCTCACTTAAAGACCGTAAATATATGGTGGAGTAACCACTCAAAGGGATAATATCAGGATACGCGTCCACGATATCAGGACTGTGCAACATACTTTCCGCTTTTGACTTCTACTTGGCTCATCTAGTAATTTGCAAGGTCTCGCACGAAACTGCACGTAGGTATTACCTAGGGGCGCGTATACACAGGCGCACAAGATGGCATGAACGCGCCGCTGCTTCTTGGCAGAATAAGCCGGCATAGCACCGCACACCGAGCTCTTCCTGGCCAGCCCTATTCTGGACACGATGACGCGACATAGTTGGCGGAAACACCGCCGAATAGTTTCGCCAACAATTTTGCGCTGTATTTTACCATGTGCTACGAGGATTGCCGTTCGCTCGCGCGTGCTTCGCCACCGCTGCACGCTGTATCGAGCAACGCGCGTTCTTTTCTGACCGACGAGAAGCCTGTGTTGCGTGCCCCGTCGACTTCCAAACCGAAAGCAACGGAAAAAGGAGAATGAGAGAATGACGTGCCATGTGTACGAAAGACGGTAATTTTGTAAGCGCAATCTGAAACGTAATAAGCGCGAAGCGATAGGTGCAATTGCGAGCTGACTCGAGAAACTTGATTCGTTCTTTACTATTGCGATGTTATTAACCTGAAGTAAATATAATCAATAAGTTCCTTAATATTTAGAGTCTATGAATAAGTAAAACCAACTTAACATTACATTTTTAAACAAACAAATGATAGTTGAATAAAATCTTATGAAAGTTACATCTAAAAAATATCAATTAACTTATAAATTTATTATTTTTATATCTTCTTTACATTTTATTATTTGCTGCTGATGGTGAATTACGTTTAATTAAATTAATTCTTTAAAGATTTATGTGCGAATTCATGTGTGTCAACTCGCATTTTTAGCTGTTAGTGCCGATTGTACACGGTCGCGGATTTGTTTTTACTTGGTTGCAAGCATCTTTCAAAGAGACAGATCGCGACTGCCTAAATTTTTTGCCGATGACAGCAGTGCAAGCCGTTCGTCTTCTCGAAAGCAGAGACGACTTCTAGTTGCGATAGGAATAACTCAACTCCGCATTTTGCCTTAGTTCTTTATTTTTCTCCTTTTCTTTTTGTCTCTCTGCCCTCTTTTCAACCTGCTATCCGCATCGGGGCTATGCACCCTTCGACTGGTTCTCGTTCCCAAGTTTCGACACAATGTCCTTTGAATTCTCACCGGCCGGCAAAGAAGGCACGCAGAAAGCGAGTGTAATCTAAAGTTCGAACTCTCGATTAACGACAAAGGGAACCGTGGGAAGGGGTAGCGTTGTGCGGAAGGGGGGTGGCAGCGGGGCGAAAAGGAACATCGATGGAAGCGAAATAATATTTCCTTCTTCGTTCTGGCAGACTGCAGGACGAAGAATTCGGGCGAGGAATAACTCAGTTGGCAAGTTTTCCATCTTTGCCCCACGCTACCCTTTCCTCATCCTCGTCCTCCCTCTTTGCCTTCAGCCGTCATCTCCCAACCCGCTCGCGCTCGGGCACACCTCGTCGTACCTTCGATTTCTTCGTGTAGCTTCTCTCGTCTTGGCGGGAACGGCAATGCAGCACGTTAGCGTCATTATTATCGTTATTATCCCTCGCTAAGCAGCCCATCGTGAAAACCATTTTCCCACGGTTGCTCGGAGAGAATCCACGAGGAATTTATCGGTCAGGAATACCGAACGAGGTGAACGAACGAAAGAACGAACGTGAGAGAACAAACGCGCGGTGGAAAAAAGGAGGTAAGGAAGAGATAACGGCGCGCGATCTTATTTCGAGACGGTATTTGCATGGCTCACCGGTATTCCCGGAGAGAAGAAAGAAAAACGAGGGGCAAAAAAGCGACGGAGGTGAAAATCGCGCGCGCCGTAGGTTGTCGATTTTGTAGCTAACTGAGATATTTTAATATCGATGCGTTATTGGATGTTAAAAAAGCAGCCGCGCGTGTTTTTCGTTGCAAATCTTTTCCCGTTATTAATGTTATTATCTACGTGTAAACGATAACTTTGTACTGTTGCGAATTGAGGTACTCATGGGTAATCTTTAATTACCTCTTATGACACGTTAGTTGTCTTTTGAAATGTCTCAACAAGATTTTATTTACACTTAACATCTTATTGTGTCGCTTGAATGAGCAGATAGAAATGAAGGAGGTCGGAGCATTGGGTCTTGGATACATTGTTCCGGTGCTTGGATTCATCCCCCCGACAATGTTAAATAATTCCGCGATTCTCCGCTTGCCACGCGAGACCATACAATCTAGCAATATGTATTTCCTTGCGCGACTCACCGGCACGATAATAATTGGCCGGTTGCATAACTTCAAAACGAGCGCCCTAGTCACAAACGAGGATCGGCCGTTCGGGACCGTTGGCGATATGAAATTACCCGCATTCTCTCTCGCGATCGAGGCGATGGCCGCCACGCCCGAAATACTCGTAAACGCGAAGCGGGACAGGGTCCTCGTAGAAATTATCCGGCATTTCGAAACCCTTGGATTACCCTTATCGCGCGACCCGAATTCAAACCCGTCCGCCCCCTCGTTTGCCGCACCGGATTACCAATCCTCTCCCACACACGCGCGGTATAACATTCCACAGAAATCCTAACCCGAAACATCCTGCGGGGTTACGGATACACAATGTTGACACACTTACGCGTATCTACATATAGACATACGCGTAGACCGGTCGGGAATTCCGCATGCACGTGGTAGATCGGTACATACGCAATTATGGATCAACGGAGGTTGAACGGCTCAAAATAACGCGCGACAAGTCAAAATAGGGGACTTTCGTTCAAAAAATAAAATTTAATAAAACCTACGAGATCAAAGGGACAAAGGACCTAACAAAATTGAGGTAAAATAAGATTTTTTGACAAAAATAAAAGAAACAAAATTTTTTTATATTTTTCAAGTTTTTAAATTTATTTTCTCATTGAGCTACTTACTTTATAATTTTGTTTAGTTTTTAAAGTTATTAAATAAATATTCGAGTGCAAGGAAGCGTAAACTATTGTTGTTTATTATTAAAACTTTAATTATTTCTTTGATAATTAGTATATGTATACTTTACATAAGAAAACGTACACAGCGCAATATTCGTTAATGATATGCATGCGGGCCTGTAATATCCAGCTTAATCTGAAGGATAACGCGTGCACAGGGCGGCACTATCGTGTGATATTCGGGGTGGATAATTATCGTATCGGCCCACTCGGTATTTCGTCGGTGTCATACATTTCCGAACTAATACCGATGAAAATCTGGATCTCTCGCCCGGTAGTGTACTAAATTAGTGTACTAATTAAAATATTATCCGCCGTGAACCTAATTACGTCCACAGCAGCCATGTATTTATCTTCTCTGCATCGTATATCCGAAAACAAGCGGTCACATAAGTTCGTATCGAAAATCAACTGCAGATTTCGTTAGCCCTTATAATCGCTTATTGATAATGAACACACGCAAATATACACAGACATTATGATATCTTTTTTTAAACATTTAGAGTCACTTTAATTAATTTCAATTAACTTTGTTAACAGTTTGTAGTCGTCAAATAAACAAAAATTCATAATTTTATTTATTGGAATTTTCCGTTTTGTTTTAATAATGTTTTACTTTCTATATTGCCAACTGTGTTAATTGAGTTAATCGTTAATTAAAGTTAATCAAAATTGATCCAAGTGGCTCTTAGAGATTGAAAGTCATCTTGAATAAAAATAGAATGGGCTTATCGAAAAAGGCAATCGATTCCCGTTCGAACATTCTAAATCTGATTAATAAAGTATCTTAGCATTTTTCTAGGGATGGAAAAAATTAAGTGGCGCAGGAATAAAGTAGCATATAATTATGATACGCTTTATAAATTTCGCTTCATACTCGCAGTCTTTAACAATGTCGATACATATGCAAATAGCTAAAATCTTTGCGCCGGCTTATATCAAACAAATAACCAAGGATCCCGCGGATGTGTCGCATGCGGATGCGGTTGTGCGTGCAGAACGTGTGTATCGAGCGAAGCCGATAAACGCGAGTCGCGTAGCCGGTAGCGGCGTCGGGGAACGCATCCCTCGTACATAAATGCACTCTAACACAAGCGCATCCGCATAAACGCGCATCCGCGCACTCGCCTTCATTTCCGCGTCTGCACGCGGGTGCGCTATCGCGCTCCGCGACAATGAGAAGGGTGAGGCGAGTATTGTTATTGGGTGTCGCAGATATTATTCGATTAAACGCACTCGACTAACTCACGGGCCAGTCGACAGTCGAGTTCACTCGAAAGCGAGTTTGTCATCGGCAAACACTCGCGTGACACGCTCGAGATTACGTCGCGAGATGACTCGCTGACACGTTATTTGTGTGTCATAATTGTACCGATAAATTGAATTTTCCTAAGATGTCATCGTTGATCGATGCGCGAGAATGAAATTGCATTTTACGTATTGCACTTTTACGATATTTGTGTACTGATTCACTTGATGATCATCAATGGAATATCGAAGCCACAAAGTGGTGTAATCAAGCAAAATAAGGCAATGTGAAGATACGTTATGCGGCGGTTTCACTCACAGGTCCCTTCTATTAAATTAATTACGAGCGCAAGAGAGAAACTATGCTGTCCACAGAATGTTGTGGAACAGTGGAGACACGCCGGCGGAAGTTAAACTAATGAAAATCTGTTCTAAATTGGTAAGTTATGGCATGCACTTGCCCGTATGACGCAATAAACCTCGCGCGTAGAAATAATGTTCCACTTAAATTTCTATTCCAGCCAATTATTTTCCGCGCTACTATTTAAAATTCGTATCTTGGAAGAATATTACGCGAAACTAATGTCGTCCTGGAATTTCCAATCAGGCCCGCGGTTCGATGACGCTATTACGAAAGTGCGCGCAGACATCGTTCTTGTATTCTCGAAAGCAATGGCCACGATAATTGTCTAATTATTGCGTTCCTACTTTGTAAAAGTAGGCAGCATGCATCTGTCGTATATCTATACCGTACTTCCATAATTACGTCTCAAACAGTAATTTAGTTAACGCTACTCTATTTTTAGTTAGTGAACTGTTATTTTATTATTACACGGATAAGACCGAAATTTCGACGTTGAATAGATTTCGTTGAATAGATTAGCCGATATCCAAATGTACGTATGATGGTTGATTTAGCTGGGCAAATTTATTTGTGCCGAGAATAAAGTCAGTGTATCGCGTCGCTTTGCGCAAAAAAATCCCTACAGCCTATACTTATTTATAATTACACTGAATTTTGGCGACAATCTTGATTTTCGAGAATGAGGCGTACCTTCGGGAAATTATTAATAAACGAACGATCGACGCATTGTCATTAAGCAAGGACACGGGCCGACGTCCTGGATTTAATTACCGGGCATGCCTTGTTATTATTACGTCGGCCAGGGAAGCGGACTATTAGGGCCGACCTCTGTCAAGCTTCTCCGAGCCGAGACGTCGAGCATGCATCCGACCTAAACGATTCTGCCCGGAATCGCGGGCAGATCGATCGACAAGCGAAACCATAATACACGGAAAATGTTAGTGCATGGTTGGCATTCAGTAGATGAATATAAGATGAAAAAGGGGGAGGCGGGCGACCCAGTAAGATGGCGGAATTTATACAAGTGTCTTAAAACGAAAGACAGTACGGTCTTTCAGAAATATATGCATGAAATGTAAAACGCGATATAATATTCCGCCCTTCTCCGGGAGAAGTGAGAGAGAGACTTTCTTGCTTCGCTTAATTATGCCGTGTTATTTCTTAACTTTTGCCAGACAATATTTGAACATTGTCCAACACGGCATTTGACGTTTCTTTTCAACTTTGCTGCGTGTCAGCAATATTCTTCCCAAGAGAATTTCGTTTTCATTGAGAATATAAGGTAGACTGAAATTAAATTACATGGTTACTTTATTTTACTAAAATTTGAAATTAAATAATTTTATATTTATCGATACGTATGATGGAGAAATGAATAAATACATGTGTATAGATGTTTAATTATTAATACTACTATTATACATATAATAATAATTTATAAAACATGTAGAATAGGTTAAGCTTGTTATAGAAAATCTATACATATTATAGGGGAAGAAAGGATATCGAAAACGTAAATTGGATTACGTCTAAAATGTCTGTGATCAGTGATATTTATTATTTGATAAGATATAGACTTAACGAAATTATCGTCCTATCTATAATTAAAGGTGATTGAGCCAAATTGAGCATCATATCGTCTTTGTTTTTTTGCCAGAAAATAGATCAAAGTTACGAGCGACGAGAGAAAAAGAAAGATAGGAAAAGAGAGAAAGAGAATTAATTTACTCGAGATCTGAGTCTCGATAATAAGAGTTGACAGGAACAGAATTACATTTTATTGTTGGCAGAAGTACTTTGAAAGTTTTTAAGTTTTAAAAACATCCGTTATTAATCTTCATGTATTTTCATAATCGCGATTCTTGAACGGCAATCTCGATATACGATTTTTAACGGTTTATTGTTTACGATTTTGCGTCATGTGGGTCGATGATAGCGTTCCCGTAATATGGAAAATCTACTCAACGATAGGCAACATCCGCGGTCGAGAACAGAGAAAGCGAGGCAGGGTGACAGGAGCGGAAGTAGGGAGAGGGATAAATATCGTACGCGGGAGAGCGGAGAGACAGAGAAGGTGAGACAGGAGAGGCAGCGCGCGCGTGGCTAAAGTGGATTACATATTGCTGTCCCAGCCTGCAACATGTTGTACACTTGGCCGTACCGGCCTTCCAGGTAAATCGAATCACCGCTAACCTGAACGAAGTTACCCCTCTCGGTCCTCCCTCTCGCCTGCGCCAATCTCCGTTCCTAAGTGCGTACGCACCATCAACCATGTCCGGGAGAAAGTAAACGTCGGTCGCGCCTCTTTTTTCCCCGCGTGTATATGAAATAATGAATTAAAAATTGCAAAACTGTAAAAGGAGTTAACTCATTCGTGGCCATAGATTTTTTTTTTTTTTTAATACTTTTACCATCTCTGAATTATGAGAAACGTAAAACGCGTTACAATTCGGGACGAATGTATCAGTTTTTACTTGGCTTCCCCGGTAGATAAACATCTCTAACGAAAGCGATGAAAAATGTCAAGTGTGGCAGTTTCGAAGAAGCCAAGTCGATAATGTCGAATGATCCAATATTGGAACTTTGTAACGAATGGGTTAAGTACACGTCGTTTTCTTGCAGGCGCGATCCAGGTCAGATCTATTTATCGACAGGATTCTTTTGATAATCAATATCAAGGTTGCGTAGACTAACATTGTTAATATGCGTTACTATTTGCTTATTTTAAAAAAATAAAAGATATTACGTGTGCAGACAATGATCGATTGTCGAACGCGATGTGCTCGCCTCGTAAAACGAGACGGAATTTTATAATACGTATCATCGACCATATGCTCTTCGATTTGTCCGATCGGAAATTCACGGTACGCTGGGCTTGTCGCGATGTCAGCAAAGTTCACGGATCAGACCGAATGTCTTACTCGGTTGCATTCCGAGACAGAGGATGAAGGTGCCATTTGCGACGTAGCTCGTAAATTCTAAGCAGCTTAGAAACAGCGCACGCAACTCAAACCCCTCGGCGCTACGAACCCTCATTCTCACGGGTTTAACCCGTTGCGCTTGCATTCGATGTTTCCTTGCGTGATGAGCATTCCGGAAGTTAAGGACACTGATGAACGTCCCTGTGTGTTGCATCTCTCGAATGGCACGCACGCGTTTTCCCGGAAATCGGGCGCCGGCTATAATAGCACATTTGAACATATTTAGAACAACATGTTAGACGAACAATGTGTTATCTTACTAATTTTTCAATTAAATTATAATATATTATTGAGAAATAGATGTTTATAAAATTATATGAAAAAAATGCTGTTGTCAATTGAGTAAGTTACGTTTTCTGAAAAGTTGCGAGTCACGTTAATAGATTTATTTAGAAATAAATCATAAATTGTAACGTCGATCAGTCAGCATTGTTATCTATCTTTTTTCGACGTAAGTGTGCTTTACGCATGGTTTTGCCTATGTCGTTTGTGGGGAATATTGTGAAATCATCGTGCTTCGTCTCACGGATTCATTATGCTAGTGTAATTAGGACCGGCGCCGGGAAAGCACTTGTGCCGAGTAGGATGAGAGGTGGAACGCGATATTAGTTCATTTACGTGTCCTAATGCCGCCGCGGGGGCACGTGTTTACGAGGGCGTATTTACGAGTGCGGTGCCTGCACCTCTCGTTTTCTCTCACGTAAATTTCACGTCAGTGGCGTAGCCTGTCGCAACAAAGGGATTGTCGCCATACGCGTTTTGCCCGTAACGCACACGTACGCACGTTTTTGCGAATTATGGTAAATGCCATAAACTACCATCGAGAAACTGAGATTACCTTTTTAAACCTATGAAATTACGCTATAAAACTTAAATAGCAAAATTAAAAATCTATTATGCGTAAAATCTAATCAACAAATAATACAATATATTATTCAAATTCTGAAACAGTATTTGGTACTTGCGACTATAATTGAGTGTTGAAATAATTATAAATTGGAGCTTTTATTTTAACACTGTTATAATAGCATAATACGTGTTACAACGAGAAAAGAATAATTACAATTATTATAATTTAAATATAGTTTAAAAATAACGATAATTGTAATTATAGTTACAAATAGTAGTACTTTTATATCAGTATATAGCATGTTATCAAGTTTTCCAATAAACCATATATATGTACAAGTATATTGCCGACACAAAATAGATCCGCGCTTGTCTGCGATTTCATTAAAATCGCCTTGTATGACGTACACATCAGCCTGGAATATCTCACACATTTGCATATATTACCAATTTATTAAGTTTTATGAGAGTCGTATAAGGCGCGCGTGATGGCATGTTCTATACGTATGCACTACAGGGAAAACAGCGGAATCGAAAAAAGGCCGACGGTGATCGACGCTTTTCGTTTATCCACGAAATCTTTTTCGCAAAAGAGATTCAGCCGCGGAAGTTTAAAGAAGCCATTGAGTTGAACTCCCGTGAGAATTTCACCTGCCATCTCGATTGCCCGTTAATCCCATTGGCCAGTTCTCGAGAGGGTACGCCGACAAGGGTGACGAGACCATTTGATTCGGCCCTGTGCGCCATCCCCGAGGCTGTGCTCGATTCCGTCGGAAAGGAGGATTGGGAGCTATCGGAGAGGAAGAGGAAGAAGAACGAGGATAGCGAAGGAACCCCTCGAGTAAACAAAAGAGGAAATGGGGTAAATAAAAAGCAACCGCCAAGAAAGGATAGGAACCGGTCCGGATGCCTTTGTGTGTGTGTGTGTGTGTGTATGTGCGCGCATGTATTTACACGTGCGCACCACACGCGCGCACATTTCATGAGAAGCTAGATTAGAAGAATGTATACAGACTGCGTCTTGAAACGTAGATCTGCCGTCCCCAGAAGTTTGATCAAATGTTCGCGATACACTAAATATAATTTTTGTATAACATTTCGATGCGTTCTTATACGCAAATAAACTTTTATTTAATTATTAATATTTACAACGGTTTTATAAAATAGAAAATTGGAGTCTTGGTTTCGAAAAACACCCCGTAGATTCATGTGCGCGAGAGAGCCGATGTGCCACGTGTGAGTTAAGCGCACACGCGCGTTTCTCGATTCCGGAGAGATAGGAGAGCGAGAAGGAGCGCAAGGAGCTTTCATAGGGCACAAAAAACCGAGTAAGAGCAGAGAGAGAGAGAGAGAGAGAGAGAGGCAGTGAAAAAAATGGAGAGAGGGAGAGAGAGAGAGAAAGAAAGAAAACCGCGGGAGAGAACTTGCGGAAAAGTAATCCGAACCGGCGAGAGCTTTATAGTTTTGTTTATTCCCTCGCATACAATTACGCTGATGACGCGGAGTAAACGCGACTCGCGCGGAACCTTTATCCCGAGACCGCCTCTTTTTCTTACTCGTTGTTTTCAACCCCGTTTCCCCTCCCGTCTTAGAAATGGAAACGACAACGGTGGTCGTCGCTAAAACGGTCGTAGAGCGGCGTCTCGTAAGATGAGGGCGAGAACTCTGAAACGAGAGAACTCCGCAGCAGCGTCGTTGCTCGGTACGTGGCGCGACGCGCCGCATCGCGAGAAGGCTATAAATTTGAGGATGAACGGTGGAACGAATCGCGTGGACCGGAGGTTTTAAGGATTAAGGAGACCACCCCGCGCGTGTGTTTACGGCCGCACTTACCAGAGACGCCGCCGCCACCGCCGCCGCCGTCGTCGTCGTCGTCGTCGTCGTCGTTGGTTCGATCCCTGCACCAAGTAGTAAGAGTTTATGTTTGGGCGGATGCTTCGACGAGGCGAGCGCAATCGGCAATCGAAGCAAAGCGCGCCTAAGCAAAGCGCGCCTAATCGATGAACGAGAGAAATTCGTCGATGCGCGCGATTTCGATTTACGTTGTATACTACGTAACATTGAAAAAATTATCTCACAAATAATTCTCGTGCTAACGTTTGTTATGCAACGTTGGCTGTAATACGACGGGAAAAATTCAAATAATCGTAAATTAAATTTAATTTCGTCCATTAAAGTGTGTTTATTTTTTAAAAACAAGGAAAAGGTGGAGAAGCGTGGCCATTAGTGGCGCCGTTCGCGTGAATTATGCACCGTCTACGTGGATTACGCGTAAAGAAGTAGTTTACACGGTCTACACGTAGACGCGAGCTATTCACACGCAGATACTCGACGGTGCGCGGCGCTTCGAATCGGCGTTGGGAATTCGCGTGCGCGTGTGCGATTTATTGCCGCTGTCGCCGTAAGTGCACGGCGATATCAAGCTTAACGAATCGCATCCGTTCTGCTGGAACCACACGTTAAGTGAATATTGAAGGGGCTGGATGCACGCTGCATAGATGTCTCGGTTCTCCCATCGGTTCTTCATCGCTACGCTTTACTTCCGATAGAAATTGTATTAAATGCAGGATATCTGATTATTTCAGATTTTATATTGATGTTTTTTATTAAATCAGTAGTGTCAATTATTTGCACCATTAATTTTATTATTAAATCAAATCAAACTATTTTGAATACGTCTGAGTTTAACGATCTATTTAGTTTTTATTTTATTTTTTCAGTTTATATATTTAATTTCATTACATACAGATGTTTCATAATGTTTAAATACATTTTTAGTTTTATCCGCAGTGTAAAATCTGCATTCTAATTTAAATTATGAATTTACTAGTATGGCATTTTCTTTCTTCGCGCTCAGAAGTTTTCAGATAACACAAAATCATGAGATCTTTTCTTAACTACAATTTTCTACTTATATAATATTTTTCTTCTTCTTTTTTCTCATTTTGGAAAGTAGTATATCACTTATTATTTTTCAAGTATACATGAGATATAAAAAAGATTAATTGAAAAAAAAATCTATTTCTATGGCGATTCTTAATTTTACAAGCAACAAGTATTACAATTAATTTTTAATACTTCTAGTACTAAGTAATACTGGTTATTTTGTCTTTTAATTATTTGAAACATTTATGAAATTATTATACGTTAAGTAGTTATATATAAAAAGATCTTAGATAAAATATAATAAAAATAGTAAAATTATTAATTATATTATAAATAGTAAGATTATTAATTAAGAATATAAACGCCAGTCGTATTTATTAGTAATTTGATATGCAAAATTTCAGTGTCCATTTATCAGACAGTCAGACACGTTCTTTAAATCTCATAGCATTTACATTAACCGTATGATGGCGAAAAGAAAACAGCGCCGAAAGGAAGAAAGGGAATATTATTCATAGATCGATAGCAGCGTTATATAGCGACTCGCGTCAGGCAAACTCGAAATGGACTGTAGGCGAAATCAAACAAGAACGGTGACGAGTGTAAGAGACGGACGAGAAAGAGCGAGAAAAGAAGATGACGGTGCTGAGAAAGGAGGGTAGGAAGGCAGAGGGTCGGTTGGCTGTATGCGGGCTGAATTGTAAACCAGACTGAACTTTTCGCCTTCTTCCTCCTGGTCGTTGCCCGAGGATGGGACCGCGGAGGCAGAGGCGGTGGGGTGGCGGTGAGTGGGCTCGAGAGTGTGGTGGTAAGAGATGAAGTTCGTTCCTTCTTTAAATTACATTTGGCCACTCGTTTGGACACTCCGGCTCTCACCTTCCTTTCCTCTATCCTACTCTTCTCCTGTGTAACCCATTTCGCGCCCTCCTTTGCTCGAGCACGAACGAACGAACGCCGCAAGTAGTCCTTCCTACGCGCCTGCACCCTCCGTCCGACACTTCGCGAAAGAGCGTAGGTAGCAGAGAATTCGTTTACGACCCGCTTGTTACTTCCATATACTTCGCGATTAATCTAAAGTTCATCCAAGAGGAGTATGCGGCTTTGATATACGTTGAAAAATTGGGATTGAAGAGGAGATATTTTCGTAAGTCTTATAAGCCACTTTGTACACTTTACGCATTTTTACAATTAATATACAGTAAAAAAAATACATCTTTGATTATTTAAAAACAATTAATTTTAAACTTTGCGAAATAAAAAGTCATAGGTCAAAAACATGTTTTGATTCTTCGTAGAGAAGATTTTTCATAAAATATCGCCAAGGAATTGGGATGCATCGCAATTTTATGGAGATTTTTATAGTTTGAAAAAAAGCTTGTTAGAACGAAGTTGACCCTCAAGCTTTTGTAGTAAACTTCATTATGAAAGAAATTTACACGCAGGTCGTTTAAATACGCAAAGGAAAGTACACCGTCGGTCATTAACTGTCTGGCGAGCGTATGTCGACGCGCTTGTACTTCTTCTTTTCATCTTTTAATCCGGAGGCTGCTGTATATACGCAAAGGCCATCCGGCCCTTTAAAGTCATCCGTGTCGACGGTGCCTGGACAAGCGGCCCTTTTCGGCGCAAAGTTCATTTACACTTTTGTGCTGCTTCAATTTGAATTTATCCGTTTATACGGGGTGGCTCTCTATGCAAAAAAGGGTCCTTAGCTATGTGCGCCCGCCGCGCGCCGTTATAAAGACGTATGGATGAATATGCATGTATTCAGATCACGAGTGTGGTAATATGGTAACGCGCGGACGCGCGCGCTGCGCTGTAATAGAAGAATAAGTATTAGAAAATTAGCCGGGGCGGATGATCTCGTTCCGCTTCCACGTCACGTCGTTGAAGGTGCCCGGTAATTTCGCGCCGCGTATATACGAATAGAATTACGCGGAATTATCACGTGCCGGCATGCCGACCGTATCGATTAATTTGTAACGAATATCGGAATTTTCTCAGTGCGAGACGTTCGTTTCTGCTTTCGGAAAAAAAAAGGAAACGTCAACGAACGTACGTATTAAAAAAATTTGTAATATGGACTTGGAGTTTTATAAGTAACGTGGCCAAATATTTTCTTATCCAAAGCGGAATGAAAATTAATTTTTGTTATCGATATCTCTTAAATTGAAACGTTTGGTATTCGAGACAACGGAACGATCGTCTCGAAAGTAGAACTGTCCCGCGCCAAAAGCGGGACGTCCAGTCGCATTATTTATGAGATTATTATTAAAGGATTTATGTCCGCGGGTGGAAAAGTTGGTTCGAAGAAGAGTTTCTTAGGGAATTGGTTGTGTCCGAAGCGAAACTTCCATTAGTCTCTCGAAAATATTTCGTGCGCTATGCGCCCGATCGCGGAATAACTTGGCCGTGATACGGTCTATACAGTTGGTTAGTTATAGACTTATTTGATATGCCTCTTGATAAAAGAAAGAGGCACAGGCGATAGTATCTGCACCGTTATTTGCCCAGTCTTATCTTGCGAAACGGCGCGCCGGCATTTGTGGACTGTAATTTCGTATGGCTCCACGGCGATCAATTTTAATGTTTAATCAGTATCTGGCTCACGTGCCTTTCATTTATATCACGAAATATTTACTTAAATTATCCGAACCGCGGTGCTTTAACACACCCTCGCGTGCGTTAGTTCTGCACCCGGGATAACCCCCTCGGTTCACCAACCCCGCGATTCGCATTTTCGATCCGTGATTCAATTTTGTTTCACTTTGTTCACTACACACACGTTACGTGTCTTTGCTCGCGCCTGACCCGAAATTAATTTAGCGCAAACACTTTCCCCCGATTCGGCAATATCACCTATCCTATCGTGGCGCCCGGAAAATTGGCTTACTTGTAGTATCGTTCGCGGTAAAAATCGAACGAGAAAACTTTTTCGCGAGAGATCGATTCGAACGAGTCACATTTATTTCACAATGTTTACGTCAACGTGCGTGAAACGAGAAAATTATTATGTTTGCATCAAGGAGGAGGAGTCAGCCCTATTTTAAGAAATGAAAATCAAGTATTGACTATTCTCAATACGGCTAAACTCTTCTCCTTTTTTAGATCAATTTTCTATTGCGTATTTCTCGCAGAATCTCCGGCGGCGGCGGCAGCGGCATGTGACATGAATTATTAAACGCTTGGCGGAAAGTTATTTCATCGGCCTTAAGGCGAGGTCCGATACGCGTATCTAGATACGGGCGCGGGTAGTCTTCCCGGTGGGAAAAGGGTTCGAGAAAGCGGCGTAATGGTAAGGAGAGCGCGGCGGAATAGGCGTACTATTGATTCCACGTGTAATAAGAGTAACAATTTGCCGAATGTAGGAGAATCGTGCAAGTGTGCTCGCACTTGCCGGTACGGATACGCTCTTACCGCGAGGCGAACGAGAAATTGGTGCGAGTGTTACCCCGAGGCGAGCAGGCACCCTTTAGCCTGCGTGCAATTCCCGTGTGGTCGTACATGCATCCGGTGCATGCGAGGGCGCGTTCTGGCAGTCGCGAGACTTTCATTGCACATAATTGCATAATTCGTCCTTGAACAATTGTGAACTAATCTTTCTCTTTCTCCGCTTTTCTCTTTTACCCATTTCCCTCTTTATCTCTTTCTCTCTCTCTTTCCGTTCAAAAGAAGAAATTTTGCGCGTAACATTTTATTTGAGAACACTGTTCACAGCACTCGTAACAATATTTCTCCTCTTAACTGTTATTTTAGTGTTTATTTCTTGTAGTGAAAGTACATAATGCGTAAACCGGATTGTTACAGATTGTGAGAAATATTGTCGCGCCGCTTGTGTCTGACTGTTGTAACATTTTTAACGTTTATATTTCAAATAAAGTGCTTTTCGTATTTTAATATAATCTCAAACGGTGATATTTTGTAAAATAATATAATTATATTATAATGTTATAAAAAATTTATATATTGGTCATTATAGCTTGAACGTCTCATGAATAACAAAACAATTATAAAATAAATTGTAGAATATCAAGAGTGACATTATTAAGTGATTTTTATTATACGTAATTAAATTATTTATGAAGAATCCACATTACTTTTTCCGACATTTTCATTTATTTTTTTAAGGCTCACAGATTCGTTTTGTAATTAAGAGAAATTCCGACGGATTTTCCGCGCGAAGATAAACTATTCCGACACATCCTGTTTAAGCGGTTTGTTAAATTCGTGCTCAGAACATTTGCCCCATGCGCGTTGGTCTTTCCGCAGTTAGCGTGAAAAGATAATCAGGGAAATGTTTCGCATCTGCGTTATTATACAACATAATGTCGCATTTATAATGCAACTTGAGCAAGACACGAAACGAGAAAAGGAGAAAAAAAGAACGAAACATATAAAAACGCAAGAAAGAACAAAGCGAGCGAGATTTACTTTTGGCATCTTGTTGCTACTTAACGTAAGTAGTGCAGTCGGAAACAGATCAGACATCGAGCGTGCATTAGAGGAGCGCGTGATCCTCGTGCATTTCCGGGTACATCGCCGATCGTAAGGTGATTACAGAGAGTCTCTCCCTTACTCGTTTTCACATTGACAAAGTTCTCGGGCGAAAGTGAATCGCTAAAAAAAGAAAAAAAAAGATAAGTTTCACGGCTGCCAATACGAAAAGTCTTCCCGACGATTTGCGACAGTTTTGCGTATTATCGTTACTTTAGATGACGCTTCGATGCTAAAAGGTACTTCTTTGCCCTGTGTCGGACATAAGTATCTGGAAAGCTGTTCGTGATCGCCCGTGTGTAGGGACGTGCGATCCGGGCGCGATAAACGCTATCGTATAATCGAAATGACGCCGGCAGGAAGTACCTCGTAAACGTATCTTCGTATATGCAAGTTAGTGTTAATAGTAACCTCGTGAACTTTGGTCCGACGAAATTATTGATTTGTCACTTTATAGCCACGTATGTTAAATATCTGGTATATTATCGTACTATTACAAAGAAAAAGGAAGAATCGTGTGTCCGCTACGTAAGGCTCACCTACAAATTTTCATCGCAATTGTTATCACTAAAACTATGGTTGCCAACTGCGGGGCTGTCTGTAAATATGTATTTTTTTTGTATGCATCGAATGTCGCGTCAGAACAGTTTGAATATAAAACGTGCAATGAATGATGGAATGTTCCGCTGAGAAAACAAGTCTTTCGCAAATGAAATATTCAAATTAGATGTATTGGGCGACGTTGTCCTAAATTCTAAAATATCCGCCGGAGGAAACGTTACTGTCGAAACTTGAACCGGGTTACGAGACTAATAAACTTTTTTACTGCGTCGTGGAAAAAACCCCCTCTGTTTTATTTCACTGAAAATCGAGACAAACGAGTTGTTTTAATAAAAAAATGTCGATCGGCGAAAAGAGATGTTGAAATAAACATGTAATCTAATATCAACGTATAAGGCTAATTCGACTTTGATATGATAAAACTTGTCGTTATGTCGTAATGTTGTTATTAAAGTCAATAACGCTCGCAAGTACTGTCTCTATCGACCCGATGACGCGTAACACAGTCATAGAGATCAGAGATTTGCAAAATAGCGCAAACGTCGCGTTCGATCGCGATCCTAATATCGGGTTCAAGATTTGCCGCGCGCTGTACTCGAACTGATAATATCACCCGTCGAGCGTGACAGTGACAGGTGTCGCTATCGATTATGCACGATGCGCGCAAACCGCGCGCGATTGTCGATCCTCCGCGCGTTCTCGCAAGCGCATTCGCCGTCGCGCCAGCCGGGGCCGGGTCGTATTCCATTTGTATTCGCGCCTGACAACCAAAGTTCACACGTACTCTCGCCTCCGTACGTAAGGAACCTGATTTCACGTGCCGACAGCGCATCAATTCTCCGTCGGTCATAACACGCGAACGCGATGGCAGATTTCGATACTTGTGAAATGGTTTCCTTCACGCTACAGGGTCGAGGGACTTTTCTACGACGTTTTCAGATGTAAGCCATTTATCTCCAACTGCAAGCTCGGTCCCGATAAACTCGCCGAAATCGACATGTCGCGTTAATTTATATTCACATTTCGCCCCGAGTTCCTTTAATGACGTTTCTTTAACTGCAGTGACACAATGTTGCCGGACATTATGCAAATCGTACAGATGAGACTAATATTTAATCGTGCAGTTACGAGAACGTGCGCCTGTCGGTCCTATTAAGGTGCACATTGTACAGTCAGCGAGTATGTGCTGCACGTCGTACACGCGGATAAACATGTGGCGCGTCAGATATTATAGACACAAGTCAGTAGTCCGTAACGGTCAATGGATCATGAACGCTGAAACGGAGTAGACACCTATAAATATCGCTTGTGGAACCGAGAAGAGAAACGCCGCGCCGGTGAGAAACGCGATTGACAATAGAGAGGAAGAGAGGAAGGGGCTAAAGGGGAGACGAAGAGAAGAGCGGACGAGGCGGCGAATCCGGGATAGCCCGAGAAAGTTTTCCAATTTGAAGCAATTAGTTTGCAGTACCGCGTTGGATGGCATGCATCCAGATAATCGAATATGGGTCAGCGTCTAACGCGGGATGGGGTCGAGCTACGATCGGAGCGGTTACGAGAGAGAGAGAGAGAGAGAGAGAGAGAGAGAGAGAGAGAGAGAGATGAAGCGCGAGAGTTTCCCGAGTGTGTGCACGTGCGACGGGGTGGACCCGTCGCACTTCTGGTATGTTCGACGCGCATAAAACCACGTGGCACAACTCGAGAGGCACCCGCCTTAGAATTCTACCATGCGAACAATCGATTGACCGATCGTCCCCGATCTACAACTACAATTGATCGATGTACCTGCCGGCCCGTGTCTTCAGACGCGGTGATAGAGTTCTAAAGTTTTCCGCTATACGTATGTTTGTCGGGGTTTCTCGGGAATTGCTCGGGCAAGATGTACGAGAAAGAAAATTGTGGCTATCGCAATCCAACCGTGTGACATACGCGCGTTATCGTGCAGTTTGCATGACACTAAAGGTGCGATCCACTTGACGCTACAAATGCTTCGAAGCATTTGATTATCGAACAATCGATGAGAGCAAAGAGAGTTTTACGAGTTGGCCAATCAAAGAATGCTTTCAAGTGTTTGTAGTCAAATGGATCCCTGTGTTTAGAAGATAGTCATCAATATTTTCAAACCGAGATTTTTACTGACGTTCTTTTCCTCTTTGTTTACAGAATCCGAAGCCAGCTGGGAAGAATGGTGGACCTACGATGGTATTTCTGGTAAGAATAACTTTTTTTTTACCAATTTTGCTATTAGAGAAAATAAAAGTGTCACATTATTTGTTAAATTCGTTTATTACAATTTTAAACTCAAAATAAATGATGAATATATTGTATTCAATTGGCAATTAACAATTCATGCATGCGACATTTAAGAGCGACATTTATCTATTTCGTTTTGTGCATGCGAATTATTGTAATTACCATTATTATTATTATTATTATTATTATTATTATGTAAAATAATAATCATTAGTTATTTACTGTCGAGAAACATCTGCCGAGTTCACTGACATTTTTTCGCTTTGCTGCCGCTTGTTACGTGTCGCGAGTATAATTTCCGTGTTCCTCCTCACCTTTTTTGATATTTCCGACTGTCACGCGGTATGATAGACAAAGTAGAAAACTTAACCGGCCCGTTCTACCAAGTTTGTTCATTTCGCGCAAAATTCTCACAACTTCACTACCGAATACTAAGGTTTGCACGACGTTAATAGCAGAATTAATGTTCCCGAATTATCCCGAGGACACGTGGCGCAAAGTACATTACGCAATTAAAATTAATTTTATAATGCAATATTTTCTACAAACATACGATAATTGATCTGTCGTACCAAGTCCACATTCCTTTGTTACAATAACGCGAGATGTGCTCGTCGTGAAAATCCATCCGCTAAAAGCGCGTTTAAATGCAGTTTGCGGCGCGTATCGATGCAGGTGCATCATTCGCCAAGTGATTACTATTAAATTCCTGAGAACGGGATATAAGCTTTTCGCAAGCTCAGCTGGTTGTGTGGCGGCTTCCTAATTTTCTTAATTTTAAGTTACGAGGCCATCGAGTGCCTCCAGGCACCGGTGAATTTTTTAATCTCGCACCCAACCCTTTCCCCTTCGTCGTAGTTTTTATTAAAAATAAGGCGAGCGCGCCGATAAGACTGCATCACGTCGGACCTGGGTCTTGAGTTTAGTGTTGTTCCGCCATGCGAGCCAGCTGCCACACGAAAAACAGTGCCGTATACTCGGGCGTTCGCATAAAACGCCAAAAATTTCAGCTGCACCCCAGTCATCCGCTCTCCTCTCCCTCCGTTTCCTTCGATCGCGAGCTCTACGAATTTCTCTTCAGCCTGTTGACGTTGGGCAGAGACGAAGTTGTTGATCTCATTTCGGAATTTACGAGCGCCACAAAATTTCGCCATCGATTAGCTCAAGTGCTGCAACGAAATTAAGCCCGCTCCGCGAAGTAGGAGTAATATCGTTATCACGAGCGATATTCTTGCGACGGCGAGCACGGCACTTGTCGCGTCATTTTTTTCTCCTGCTAGTTCGGACTTTGTGTGCTTTGACTTTCCGCGTAACGCGGATTTAAAAGGAATGCTCGCAAGAGAAATGAGAAAATTCTACTTTAATAAAATGAAAGGATGTACCTTCTATTATCATATATACAAGTACGTAACATCGTTCGAAAATTCATTATAAATTGCATAAATTGTAGTCTGTAGCCTCACATTTTATCTTAACATTTTTGCAATTTAATTCCTTCGGAAAAGGATGCCAGATATTATGAGCGTTTCATCATGAAGAATAAGTATTTTATGACCGATCGCAGTTGATCGAATTACGTCGAATTTTTCAATGAAATGATTCGCACTTTAGGCACACCCGCTATGCCGTCGAATTGGCTAGAGGTAACTTATTGTCGTGATCGGTGACAGGAGTCGATTTTTAGGATTCACTGGTGTCTCATATCGTGGACAGATGGGGGTTCTCGTTTTACAACCAATAAGCGCACACCCTCGGTCGTGCACTTTGATCTGAACATTACGCGCGTACTCTGCTTTTTTTCCGAATTTATACAGGCTCCTCTCTTGCCTCGAGTTTTTTATGCCGCGTTCTCTCTCGTTTACGAAATCTTTAATAAATTTGGAGACGATTTTTTTTTCAACAAAAATCTGATTACTCGCGCTGTTTGTTTACAAAATTATTTAGCGTTTGACATTCTAATATCTTTTAAATAATCTTTAGCTGAAAATATTGTTAAAATGTTCAATTAAATTTAGCTCCAAAATAAGATTTTGTTTCTACCTATTAGCTTCTCGGAAAATTAATTTTAGGTACTTGAAGTGTATTACCACATAATTCAAAATTTGGTGCGTGAAAAATTAACTGCGGATTGAAGACGAGACGAAATTATATTTACGTGATTTCCGTAATAAAATTAACGAATGTTTCTTTAATGACATGTGGTACACGCTTTATACGAGTATCAACGTGGAAGGCTGCCAATTTCACAAAGTCTGCGCGAGCGCAGGGTGCATGAACAATTGCATTTCCGCGTGTATTTATGCGACGGCGGAATAATCTGATTACATTACAACGCAGATTGCAAGTTGAGCACTTATGCTTTTTTCGACCTCAAAATGCACTGTTGCGGCAGCCGCGTTTACGGAACGGCCCCTGATTTTATGAGCGACATGCCGCGGTACATGATATATCTTTGATTTCGCCTCGAGGGTATTCGCGCAAACTGCTGGCTGAACTTTGCTACCGTTGTTATATTATAAATGTGAGACGAGAAGGAAAAAAGAAGTTTTAAGATATATTGCTTCGATTATTCGCGAACATGCCGCGTGCTCCAGATTTACCGGCACTCTTCTCAACTACAGATACCGTAGAGAAAAAAAAAAGAAACAACGTGATAGTAACTAATTTAATAGAACTTCGTGCGCGACCTCTTTCACAAAATTAAATTGCTAACAATAATATTTTTAATTTTATAAATTGTGTATTGAACACAGTCGGTCTTAAACCAACTTAAAATCATAAATTAAAGCTAGAACAGTATTGCAAATTAAATTGATTGTCAACTAGACCGAGAACTATTCGTAATTGATACAATTACGAATAATAAGTAAAAATTTTATATATTCTAGAACAATATTTTTCACATTTTGGGATGCTCGTAACATTATTAAATTGACGATCAAATTAATTTGCGATACTTTATTCTAACTTGAATTTACGATTTTGAGTCGATTTAAAACCGACTGTGTTCGGCGCATAATTTATAAAACTAAAAATATATTTAAGATTTACATAAAAAAATAAAATAAATCATCAAGATCCAATTCAGATCGTAGTTGGCGCTCTTTTACCTATTTGTGTAAATCGCCAGCGTTTAAAACGTTAGAAATTTCACCCGCACTTACTTTTCTGCATTGAAATTGTAAATAAGCGAAATATCTTAATCTCCTAATTATATATTCCAAGGCTCCCGTTCCCCCATAATAATAAATGCTAATTCATTATGTACGATGCATTCAAATTGCATTCACATCGATTTTAGAAGATTAAACGGCTGCCGCTCTCGACGGCGATATTACGTAATGCGAGGAATACTCGCGGCCAAGGAAACAAGCCGCGGGGATTATTAGGGTCGCGAATTGCAGCGGAGTCAATGTGAATCATCGGGCGAATAAAAACGCGCCCGGCGAGAGACGGCTTGCGAGGAAAATCTCCGCGAATGCGGAACTTTTCCAGGGCGACGGGGATTAAGCTCGGGCGCGCCTTCCTTTACTCCGCCACGCAACTGGTAGCATTGGCAGCGCCCCGGTTACTTGACGAACAGTTTCTTAAGCCGAGAGGAGAGGAAGCACTACGAAGCTGAAGATGAAATTTCCGCGGTGCAGCGAGAATATGTCTTTCCGGCTAAAGACGTTGAAAAATGTAACGCGTTTCTCGGGGATTCGGTACGCCTCCAGCCACGCGTTGCATTTCTAGTAGGGAACTACATCACGGACCGTAGACTGTAAAAAAGCTATTTCAAATTTTAATGTAATAGATACGCACAAACGATCTCTATTCGCGATAATAAGGGAAACCGTGTGCACATGTGCGGGAGGTCTATCTGCGGCGCACATGGAAAATTTTCAATTCGCTGCAGAAACGTCAGAGTTAACTTTTGATATTTGCACTATCTCTTAACAGACGCTTTAAAATGCACGTACGTGGCTAACGGTTATACAGAAGCATGGCAACTTAACGAATTTAATTTCGGCTGATGTGAAAAAAGGAGTGGATTTTTCCGTCGGAAATTGTAAATAGCCTATCTTTTCCTTGTCGTCCAAATATTTGCCCGAATGAATGGCCTTTTCCAACTCCCGTACGTTCCTGGGCCTGGGTTTGCCTACTAAGTTTTCGGTAGCGAGAGTGCCCGACTACCCGGATATTTGCACATCCGCGTTAAATCACTAACACTAATGTATTTATGAGAGAGAAGTTAGACGAATCTCCATGCAATACGATAATTGAAATTACCGCGCAAACCAGTTTACCGGCGGGAATTGCGGGCTCCTGCGTTCTAAATATTCGAAAGCCTCGCGATATTTGCGCAACGATGTAAAGGGTGCTCCTCAGCCGGCGCGACAACTAAGAAAATAAGTAATTCCTCGTCGCGGAATAAGTCATTTCGGCTATAAATGCGTTTTTTCCGTCGCGGACTTTCGTCGGATTTGGACAAGATTATTACTAACAATATTGCGCGTTACTGTGTAAATAAATATCATTTATTTTCTGCTCTCGGTGTGTTTCTTTTTTCACATTACTAGACGATGCGATTTACATTTCAATATTTTTTTCTCACTTTTAATTTCCACGAGAGTAGTTTGATAACAAAACCAGAAATTTCTTGAACTCTGCACTCGATACGGTTCTTTACCCAAATTGCGGAGTTGTCCGTTGCTCAACAAGCGTGAAATGGCCGGACTCGACGTTTGGATCCAAACGTGAACAAGGCGGACGGAAATATCGAAATACGAAAGCAAACGCTGAGGCAATTTTACAAATGGTTGCACGAATACTGAATGTTTTCTAATGGCCAAACATTGCGTAGCTTCACATGACTGAAATATAAATACATATATTGAAAGAGATGCGTGCGTATCAGTGCGTAAAGATCAGTTTCTAAATCTTTTAAAGCAGACATTGATATTACATATTTGATTCAATAATATATATGAATGTTTGTGAAAATTTATTGTTTGATAGGATGATAAAATCTTTAAAGTCATATGTAATAATCATAAATTAACCAAAATAAAGTATAATTTTTTAAAAATATAATAATGAAACTATATTATTTTTTATATTTTTTATTTTATTACATTTAGTCCAAGTTGATATTTCAAAATTTTAATACTACCTAATTCTGTAGTTATTTTGTCCTTTTGACGTATGTTAAAATTAGCGATGTATTGGTATTCTGTCTTCTACTATATGTAAGTTGAAACAAATGCATCTTTAGGAGATATTGTGCAAAACGGAGACCTTGATGAAAATAAAGCTTCTGAATATTTGATACAAATCTTCCAAGCTCTTTTGAAATATTCACCGTGTGTCCTGTAGGTCATTTCTGCGGTACCTTTCGTACCGGATATGAATATCTTGCGACGCTATCTTTAGGAAGTTAAACGAATATACTGTATGCATTCCGCATTGCGTACTAAATCGGAATCCTCGGCATATATTCAGAATATTAAAAATATATTTAAGAATCGGCTGATAAATCCTGTCAGTTCAGCGTACAATTTATTTCGTGAATAATCTAGAAGGACCAAGTTTTTTTTATAAGAGCTGCAGCCATTTTCTGGATCCACAACATATTTCAAATAATTGTTTCAATGATATTAAATAATTTTAATAAACTACATAAAATTTAATAAACTACATAATTTCTGCTATAGCTCAATATAAAGAGAACGCTTCAAAATTTTATTTGTCTCTATCATTTTTCTTTATCGGCGTTTTCATAAATGGCATTATGCAAACAGACGCGTTGATATAATTTAGCGTTTTGTTCGATAGCGAGATTTATAGGACAGATATGAGAAATTTGCGCGATCGGTAACTATGCGGAGCGAACAGCTGCTTAGACGCGCTTAGTTTCCGGTAAGCAAGTCGATCATTCGGTCAATCAAAGTTTGCCCGAAAGCTCAACTATTCGGCCGTCGAGATTACCAGGCGAATACGTGTTCGCTGCAGCCGTGGAACGGCCACTCGCGTGCGTAAATCCGGGATTCCTACTTGGCATAGCCGAGCATACCGTCGTAATCAAAACCGTCTCTCGCTTACATATGCAACAGTCCACTTTCTCGCACGCCACCTCGGTCCTGGGAGAACGCATTGTGTGCATTATTTAGAGAGCGGATGAAGAAATGGATTTTCTACAGCTCTGAGTATAAGTGTTTATCCGACCTTTGCACTTTCCGTTTAACCCCGCCGAATACAATACTGCAATGCAATACGTATACTGTACTTAACGATGATTTATCATTAAGAGAAAAATTACATTCGGTATATAACAAAAAGTACAGGGTACAATATCTTATACAGTCTAATAAAATTTCGCGCACGTTAATAACAAAAATGATAACTGTTAATGTATTGTAGAAAAAGCTCGTTTTTGATGTTTGACTGACACATCTATAATAATCTTTGAAAGATCTTAAGTTCACAACGTAAATTTGACCTTTCTTTTCAAGATGCAGCGGAAAACAGGTAGGCAACATTCACTCCTGGAATGGAAACGACGCGCGTTAGCCAAATAAAAATAGCGCGCATTCATTTGTAAAGTGACATTAGGTCGCGCCGTGGCAGCGCTCTCGTGTTATTTTGATATTTCACAGATAGAAAGTAGACTCTATAAAAAGATGATAGAAAACTTTTGTGGCGGAGAAATGAATTTGCCACGGGATCGATATTACGATTATTTACAAACGCTATGCTACTCTGGAATAACGGATTTTCGTAAAAACGTAATTTTCATCAGCCAGCGATGGTATAGACCCCGATAACGTGATTCATTGGAAATGTAATTGATTTCCGTCGTCGCATGAATATTATTTCGCGCTGCGATATACATATATATATGTATACCCATATGGCGCGGCGACCGTCATTAATGCAGGTGTAAAATGGATCGCGCTTTTCGGCGGCGGGCGTAACGGCGTCATAAAAATTCTCGCAGGTGAAGATTTATGCCGGCCTTTTTGACCCACTCTGCCATCCCGCGCAAAATGATGCATTGATCTCTCCCATGACGCCGGGCGATGTGTCCAACGCGTAACGTTTGTGTCAGGGTCAACGAAATTTTCACCGCGATTTATGATCAATGGGTCTCGGTCGGGCTCAGATTTAGGCGCGAATTAGAGCGACATTTTGTGTTTCGCAAAGCGGGTCAAAGGTCAAGCCATATGTATAAATCCACGGATCTCTCATGCGCTTCCGGCCATATATTTTTTCTTTCTTCCTTTGCTCGAAATTTGATTTATGTGCCAAAAGCATATGGAATACGCTACTTAATTTAAAAAAATATTTGCGTGGTTTGTAACTTTATTTTCTCTGCGATATATACCGGCGTAACACTAGTCAAATTAAAAAAAAAAACGGATTGCAGTTGACACACCTCACGTGTGTAAGAACATTAATGAAAGCTTACGGTCAGTGGCAATGTTTCTGGGACTACCGGTGGACGGGAATTTCTCGGAATTTCACTAATTTGCGAAATGTCATGGAATTCGGCCACGTGATCATACCACACGTGTCCGATATCTGATCGACTAGTTGCCAAAGCCAGGGTTAGGCGCGCACATGTAAGCTTTCAGCGGTCAGGACGGAGTGGAGTTTCTCTCGATGAAGGTGACAATTCTATATTTAAACCTTCGTGCCCATTTAGATTGTAAACTTTTTTTCTTATATATGTAAAGATACGTTGAAAGCTATTTTTGCTAAGTAGTATTATATATAAAAAAAAGTATATAATTTAAATTTTTATTTTAAACCTAAATTTACTCTTTATCTTTCAGTAAATCAGCTTTGTTTACAGTTTTGTTGCACAACATTTTCTGAGCAATTGCCAATTTTCAATGTAGAATGCGATTGAGAGAATGTATTGCACGTTACATCTTCGATCCGCACACCCTTGATGGTGTAACGATGAAGTTCCGCGCGCGGATTAAATCGTTGCTGTCGCTATGCGCAAATTCCGACGCGAGAAATCAAGTCTCGGATAATTAACAAGCCGAATCGAAAACTTCTAATAGCTTCCATCTCTGGCTGTACGCCGCGAGATTAACGAAACGAGTCTACGCACGCGGAAACTTCGTACGAAGCGACGGTCGGCGCGTTGTATGTTCCGTCGCCAAGAAGTTTGCACACAGATTGCAAATGTAAGTGCGTATCTCTCTCTCTCTCTCTCTCTCTCTCTCTCTCTCTCTATATATATATATATATATATATATATATATATATCGACGAAATTCTTGCATCGTTGCGTTTTAGATTTGACGGCCCCGAACATTCGACTCGACGCTATGAATTAATCAAAGGTGATGGATTCAAATTTCATAACAAAAAGTTGATCAAAATGACATTTTGACAAAAAAAACAGAGTTATTTAAACATATAATATTGAATAAATAATATTAAAATGGATAGATGAAAGATGTTTTGTCTTATTCATATACAAAGTACTATTTTGGCCTTAATCGCGTTACAGATATCAGTTATACATACATTTGCACATCCACATATCTGAGTTTCCAGATTAGATGGAAATGGCCAAACGAGTCTGACGCTTTATCTTTTTTGGCGATGACAATTTAATTGAAATAATGTTTTGGGGAATGAATTATGGAAGCAATAATAATGAACCAGAAATGATTTATATTGTTGATATATCGAATGTCCTCAAATCTCCGATCTTAATCTTAATAGAAATCAATAACAAGCTAATCGAAATAGCATTTTGAGAAGAAAAGAACACAGTTAACTGAAATGGACAGATTAAAAATGATTTGTATTCGTATCATACATAATGTTTCATAGTTCTTGGCCTTTATCAGTAGTAGAAGTCAATTATATATCGGCACACTACTAATCGACATTTTATCACCGTTAAAATTTTAACAACATTCTGGTAAAAATCGTTGATGCCGATGGGACGTGAATGAAGGGAAGAATAGCTTTCTGATTTGTCACGTTATTTTTTGCACAAAGCGTGTCATCGATTTTAATTGAAAGGTGGAAACAGTTCGGTCGCGCATAACGCGACATCGAATGAATACTTTGAATGCGCGTGGTCAAAAGTTGGCGAGATACGATGAACCGGTGGCAGTCGGCGAAATGGACAAAATACAATCCCCGCGGTTTTTACAACCGCCGCAAACACGATTCAGGCTTGAGAGGGAAGGGGTTTTTCCGTATATTTTTCCGCCGTGCGTGTGGTTGCGCGTGGATCACCACTGCGGGGGGTAGGAAAGAAAGAGAGCGGAATTAAAGAAGTGGAATAAACATGCAAATGCCGGCCACTTTCCATCTTTATCACTTCGCGCTGAATGCAAGTGCGCCAACTTAACTGCGCGCGGGGCACGGGTCGCGAAAAAGGGATGGAAAAACATGGGGGGCGCGGGGGTGGCTGGAGGAAGGTAGCGAGGAGATTTTCTTTTCTTTCGCGTTGCGTTCATTGTCGCGATTCTAAAACGCTTGTGGTCACGAACGCAGAGTAAATTGGACGCCGTGGCCGGACTATTAAAGAGTTTTTATTTACAAACCAAACTTAAATCCATATTTCCGGAAAGCGGGGAGGGGGGGGGAGAGAGAGAGAGAGAGAATAATAATCTTTCTTTACTTTATCTCTACCTTTCCTTTTTTTTTATTTTTTGCCTATACAGTGGATTCTCGCGTTTTCATTCAAGTGTGGACAGGTATTAGCGAGGTGTGTAATAAGTTTTTCCTTTCAATCAACGATTCAGTCAATCGATACGGTACGATTAGAAGCGTGCTTCTCCAGGAGAGAGCGACTGAAAATAAATTTGTCACGCGCTCGATGCACGTATTTTCTAGGGAGCCAGATTGCGGAGTGGTAGAGGATAACGGGGCGGATAAAGCCGACGTATGTGCTATCAATCACGTTGCCGTTGGCTGCCGTTGTGCATCACTCTTTGCGATGAGTAGTCACTCGCAGGCGACACAATCGTGTCGTTATCGCATTGCACACTGTGTCGTTGTGATTTACGTGCGATATCGCATCTTGACAAGTTTTTGCAAAACAGGTCTGTCGCTCACGACGACCTGTAAAATATCCCCGCGTTTCTCGCTTTTCATTAATTTACGAGTCTTGCCTAATTTGAGACGATATTCTTAAGAAAAATGTCCGGGTTATACGTATAATTGTACGTTTCAAATGAAATTATAGATTGAAACATTTTTAAAATCTGCGGGCAATTTTGTAAATTCTCAATTTTACTCGCGCCAATTAACAGTCAATCGCTCACCTGTCAATCTGATATAATTTTGAATCGCAATTAAACGACAAGATCCTATTATACGTTTTATTATGCATTCATCTAATTTTAAGCATTGTGAAGCAAAATATCGGGAGATATCAGCGAACGTGGCGTTCATCACGCGACGACGGTCGGCGATAAAAACGTATGCCGTCGTCGAGGCACTTAATTAGCACTCTCGCCAGTTAATATCCGACTCGGCGACCCCGCCGCTGTCCCGACCGAATTCGCGGACGAACGTAAAAGCTACCGGAAGGTGTTTCTCGGCGTTACGGCTTTTTGTCGGCCGAAACGGCGCGGCGACGCGAACTGGGTCCACGGAATTAACGTGGAAAAATATTCCTCGCTTGGTCCGTTTTCGGAGAAGAGAACGACGGAGAGAGGCTGAGAGGAGAGAGGGAAGAGAGAGAGATAGCGAGAGAGGGTGCGAGAGAGGAGTAGCAGAAGGGCCGCACACAGAGATTAAACGAAATTATTTAAATGCCGTAATTTAACATCCTGACTACCGGCGGCCGGACGATGCCGGGCGCTGCTTCGCAGGTGTTGAACATGCATGTATGCATAGAATATGTTTCCGGAAAACCGACTCTACTCCACTCCGCTGTACCGGTCCGGTCGGTCTATCCGCCGGCTGGCTGGCTGGCTGGCTGGCTGGCTGGCTGGCTGGCTGGCTGGCTGGCTGGCTGGCTAGCTGGCTGGAGTGCGTGCATACATTACTATAGTGACGTGTACCCGGCCAGAGGGGACGAGATAGAAAGCGAGAGAAAGGGAAAGAGGGCGAGTACGCGCGACGTGTGGATTTCAAACAAGCGGGTCTTCGCGCTCCTGCGCTTTCGTTATGCGGTACGTGTCTGTTTATCGGACAGAGAGCTGCGTCTATCTTTGCGTTTCGCCCTCGCCCTTCGTGCGCAGGAAGTTCTAATTAAACGGGAAATTAACCGCATTCGCTTTCACTGATACCGTGCGCGCGCGCTTTCAGATTTAATCGCGATTGCTATACGGTACTTTCTTCCGCTAAAAGTTTATATTTCGTCGTTGTTTCATCCGAACGCTACTCGAGCCGGCCGACTTGGATCCTATGAAACTTTTTAACGCTCAGATAACGCTCAATGTGCGACGATATACGCCGGGCTTATTTAGCACTTAAAAAGCGAATGTTCTTTTCGTTCCGGCGCGATTGGCGGCGCGCCAGCTAATGGCCGGGGCTTGGATCAGATTAAAATCGAAACGCGTTAGCACTTGTAGTCCAACGGTTACACTCTGAATTTTCACTGCGTAAAACTTGCCGGAGTTGCCGGTTTGCGGTGTTACGCGACGAAAGAAACGATAGTAACCACCGAAAAGAACTGTAATAAAATGTCCTTTACGCGGACGTAAAGATTATGACGTTTGCAGGCCAATGTTCGAGATATAAGGTTTATCTTCTTCCAGAGTTTCGCGAACCCGCGTTGACGGGAATTTAGGCCAACTACACTCTATCGATTCGACTCGCCGGTCCAAACGTAAATGGGCAGAGACTGAACGAGTGATCGCTTGATTGATTTTGTAACTGACGTAGATAGAGTGCATGACCAGTAATTACTGGTAATGTATCAATGTAACTAGTAATTACTGGCGAAGATTTCTCAGACTCCAACGGTATGAGATTTGTCGCGAGTGTTTTTAAAAACACAAAGATCGATAGATGTCTGTAATGAAAATAGTAGCTTACAAGATGTTTGCTCAAGTGTTGAATAGATGCTTAATTGGAGTTTTAAAATATTTATTTGAGTGTTGATGAGATGGAAATTTAAACATGGAATGTTTATGAGATGTCCGCGATTATTTGATAGACGTTCGAAAAGTGTTGTACGTCTTCAGATTTTACAAAATCTAATATATGAGCAAATGAAGATTGAATATTAAATTGTAATTTTTATTTTGTAATTTAATATTTCTAATTTCTAATATTTTTATATAAAATTCTTCTTAAGAATATTATCAGTTGTTTTTTACGATAAATTCATTCATTACAAAAAATAAACATGCGTCTTTGTTGTAATATTGTTAACTTATAATTGCGCGAGTAATAATTTTTTTATTAAAACATTCCCCGAAAATATACAACACCTTTCGAACGTCTATCCAAACAGTCGTGAACATCTCATAAACAATTCCATGTTTAAATTTCCATCTCATAAACACTTCAATAGATGTTTAATAAACATACTATTTTCGCCAGGGATTATTAGAACATCTCTGTATATTCAGAAAAATTATCAAAGATAATTGTTTTACAGAAAAGCAACCGTTTAATTTTTATCTTGTAAAATATCTACGAGTTACTTCGTCACATGTATCTTGTGTTTGGACAGGTCGATTTCGCCGAATTGATTAATTCACCTCCGAGTTTTATGATTCGCGATTACGAGTATTGCGCGGCGATACATTGTGCGGAAGAACGTAATAAATGTCTTTATGCACAGTTACGTTTAAAAACTGAAAGCAATAACGGCATCAGTGGTGGAATTATGCTCGTGGGAAGGGGAGGAAAAAAAAGAGTTGGCGAACGAACGGTCACGCGACAGGTGCTGTACCGTTGATTGCGAAGTTCTCTCGCGCCGTTCATACGGTAGCGTGGATATTCAAATGAAGCCTCCAGCTATCACGCTTTTCAAGGAATTACTTGCAATATCACTGATACGAGCAATAAAATTACGGTTGCGAGAGAGAAAAGTATTCTCGCTCGAGGGTCTGCTTTTTTTCCGCCGATGAGATTGCCGGCTGTAACTAAATGTCCTTTTACTACGAGCTTGCAATCACGCGCATAAATCCACGCGCGTACGTATGCGATCGTAAATCGTAAACTGTGTAGGAAACTAGTCGATATCGGCAAGTAATAAATAAATATGTCCCACTGGCACAGATGCAAACTAATAAATCCGCCGTGTCTCCAAGTTAACCGGCGAAATTTTGGTCGATCGCGCTTGTGCGCGCGAGCGTTGTAATGAAGTCGTCGTCGTCGTCGTCGTCGTCGTCGTCGTCGTCGTCGACGGCATCGTCGCTGTTGCCGTCTGATGAAGATACAAAACAGGCAGCTGCGTTATTCACACGATGCTCGGCGTAAAAGCTTCGATTAAACTTCTACGAAGAGTAGACGCTTGCAGCTACTGGTTCTCGTATACCTGTAAACGCGAATTAGCCGACTTATCTTAGACGGAGAAACAGGAACTTCGGAATCGATCGTACGAGTGCCAATTCAAGTTCGTCCGTAAAGTCAATCGCGAAAGAGAGCTAATCCCTTTTTTAGTGAATTAGTTTATCGTCCGAAACAACTGACAATATTCTTTAAGAATAATTTTACGTGAAAAGAATCTTTTGTAAAAGTAATGTTAGGAATTAGAGGTATTAAATTACAGAACACAATTTAACATTCAGTCTTTATTTGCTTATATCTTATGTAGATTTTGAAATTACATTTGTTGTTATTTTCGATAAAAAAGAATTAGTACTCGCGCGCGATTATAAGTTAACAATATTACGAAGATGTTCATTTTTTCTAGTGAATTAATTTATCATCTAAAATGATTGACAATATTCTTAAGAATAATTTGTATAAAAATAATATTGAGAATTAGAAATATATTACAGAGAGAATTACAAATATAATACTATCGAACAGATTTTGAAACTTGCTTCGTTCATATTTTTGATAGGGAAATTGATAATCGTGCAATTGAGTTAATTTGTGCGACGTTACTAAGTCGCATGTTTATCTAATCGTTATCGAGCGACGTTCACCATTCGTCATCGTGTGCATCATACATGTTACTCACTGCTCAGAACTGAATTCATTATCGGGCTACAGAAGCAATTGCCTTAGTTAATTAACGAATTTACAACTGCAGCACTGGCAAATCGGTACGTATATGCGGCAGTAACGGCGTGAATACGAGCCCGGCTACGTATTAAGCTTCGGTAGAGCTTCGGCTCGTTGACATCGCGAATTACGTTACGAACGTTGTGCGAATATTACTAATTGCGCTCGTTTTCCACGCACGCTGCGTGTACATTCTTTCACCTTGATGGGAATTCATCTTGGGGAGGATTTATCGTTGCCGAACACGCGTAAAGCAACGAGATTGTTGCTCGGCGTCGAAACTATACTGTGCACCGGTATATTTGCCGCTGCCACTTTGCCACGCGTTGATTAGCGTAAATATGGATGGAGGGCCGCGAATTCTCGCACGCGCGCGCGCGCGATGACAAATTACTGAAACTGTAAATGTCATTATATTCGTAGCGAAAACTAGCAATTTGTTCTGTTTTCCCACAGATTGAAAAACGGCCAACGTATCGAAGTTCGTTTGTAAATTCCATATGCAAATTACAATTTATATTGGCCGCGAATGAATGATTCTATCACTCCGCGCGGTGGATGTTTTTCTGGATTTTCTTAATAGCAAAGAGCAGTAACGTTTTATTTTTATTTTTAATATAAACTTTTTCCATGTCAGTAAAATTAAAAATTTATTATACATTATGATAATGCATTATGTAAATATATCGACACTCGACGAAATTGACCCAGTTTCATAGAAAAATGGTGCCACTTGATTGCGTTAGCCGACAGATACTATCCTCGTGTATTCTCGTTAAGATTTTGAAGCTAACTCGATTTTTTTTCAGGAGATTATTCGTAATGGCGGGTTGCGCGGCTGTGAAAGCTGATGAAATTTTCAAGTCCCTCGAACACCTGATCTGCCGTAGCAGTTGTGTGCCGATGAGGGAAACTCGCGCCCGTATTTTAGCTCGATGCATTTTGAATAAGCTCGTAGTCTCCCTGGACTACAAGTGGTCCATTAGCTTAAGTGAAATATAAATGAGCGCCGACTTTAAAAATAACAAGAAGACAATTACAATCATGGCTCCGTCAGTATCCTGTATTTGTCTGCCACGAAATTATCTACTCAGCCTTCACAGCATAAATTCTGGGGTGTGTGTGCATATATACACACACACACACACATATGTATTTACATATATAAAATGATTGCGAAATTTGGATTATTCGTTTGATTATGTTTGAAGATTAATTATCGTCCAAAATTTGCTTTTAAATCATTGGCTTTATAGGATTCTATAGAATCGGAACCTATAGGATTCACGCACAATCGTCGCGTACGAATAGACTATTTTAGCACGATAATATAGTGACTTAAAACGACGGGCCAAATCGCTCGCCGACAAATTGACGCGAACGTGGGCGATGCCCACGGTGGCTCTCAAAATCAATAACGTGGCTTTTTAATATCTCGTCGCGCGTGACAAAATATTTCACGCGGATATATTCGAATACTTTAATCGCGCCGGGATTTACGCGCCGTAAATCTCGCGAACGATGTAAAATTTAATTCATTTGCCCCGTGCTCAGTGCATTTTTCATCCTCCAGACTAAACTTGTTGCCCCTCTGTTCCCTCCTGCCGGCGGGGGTCGTTAAACCGGTTGCCATTACGATGAAACGCCAAATATCGGTTGTACATAGTATGCACGTGTGTACGAGATAATACGACGATGTCATATTGAAATTAAATGTAATTGTTACGTACGTGTCCAGTGTGTGTGTACGAGCGACACGCTCGCGCTGGACGTGACGTTAAAACAGCATTACATTATTACTTCACACTGCGCTATATCTGCTCCGCGTTATCACCCCGAAATCCTTTCGAGCCTTTTTAACAGACAAAGTTCAGAAACTGTTCCCAGCTGCAAAAAGTACGACGCCGTACGTGCGAAGCTAAATATTGCAACGACGTTACGCATCGACAATTAACTTTCCTTATCTCGCGCCGGTGCCGTTCATTCTCGCCGCTCATTCGGCACCGCGGTTTCTCAGTTTATAAAAGCATTTGTTTACGTCGCACTTGTGTTGTTTGTTATCCAAGCGAAACTATGAAGGCAGTCGTTTAACGCTGATTTCGTAGAAGTTATACTACTTGGAAGCACGCAATATTCGCATTATTAATCGATCTGGACGAAAGCACCATTCCGTACGATACGTGCACCTTTTTATTTCGCAGAACTAATTATAATATTTAAAAAGAAAATTAATATTGAAAGAAATAGAGTAGAAACTACGAATATTAAAAATTAAACATAATCCTTTTCGAGAAGAGAAGAATCTAATTGTTGGTCACTTGATACGTAAAAATCTTTCAGATATGTACATAGATAAAATAAGAAATTTCCACAGTAATTTTATATAGCAATTTTTAATATCTAGTAATTTTATATAGTATTATAGGATAAGAAACCAGTAGGATGAGAGATAGATGATACTATTTGAGAGTTACATCGATTAATGCTCCGTTAACGTAGTGAAAAGCGCAAGGTCTTAAACTGAAAAGGGCAGCAAAGAGAGAGCTGTAGAAACGGGCGGAAGGTAGCAAGTGAAAAGCTCTAACAGTCCGTTGACGTGTCTCGACGTCGTTAGCTTCAGTCCCGATATCTCTCTCTCTGCCCGTAGTTCGCCACTTTTCAACGTCAGTTCTTTCATCGACCAGCGACTTCACGCATCTTGCGCGCATCCCTTCGGCTACAAATTTACTTGCGGCACGCCATCCCGCCGCAACGCGCGTGAAGGGAAACCATCGACATCTCCCTCCCGACTTCGGAAAAATATGTGTTCCTTCCGATCCTCGATCGCGAGGATACATCGTGGCCTCTCTCTCTCTCTCTCTCTCTCTCTCTCTCTCTCTCTAAGTTATCGACTAGCGCCGATTTTAGGGGGCGCATAGGGAGAATTAGAGATAGCGAAGAGAGTCGTAGATCTATGGGGTTACCCAGCTTTCGCATGTATTTATTCATGAATTTTGAGCTAAAATCAAGTAGATCCTTCTGAGTGAAAATTTAATTTCTATTTAATTAAATTAAATAGGAAAGTAAAAATACTTATAAATCATTAAATTAATAATTAATAGTTATTGGTAATTGAATAGTTACCTGTTTAATTTAAGACTATTATTAATTATTTTTTCTATTCAATTTAATTAAATATATTAATAATTTCATTAACCGCTTTTATCTCCAAAGTTATATTCATATATTACTTTTGACACTTTTATTATAAGAGCAAAACTTTGAATTTCGGAGAATTTGAGATACGGAGTCTGGGATACCCCGTGTATCAGCACCGTAGTCGGAGAGAGAGGGAGAGAGACAGAGAAAGAGAGGGAGAGAAGATCTAGTATGTTGAACCTGCGATAGGAACGGCTTAGGACGAGAGGGTTGGGGATGACAAACCGGTAGGGCGCGAAGTCCAATTAAGATGTTTTTCAACGGTCGGGCTTTAGTCCACAGACATCGGCGTATCTAGGCGCCGCGCGGCGTCGCCTCGGCCTACCGCGAGAGGACTGAATTCATATGCATACATGAATACATTTCGCTGTTCCCCAATCAACCCATTGGGGAGCCGGCTGCGGAGCTATTGTCCACGGGCTGCCGCATAGCATGGCCAGGTATTTTTTGGGACATGGAATATCCACATGCTAATGAACGGCCGTTCTGTTTCTCCATTTCACACCTCTTCCCCGATTACGCCTCTCGTTAGAATCTTTGGGGGATGGGCATAGTACCTTATGGATATTATGGATAATTTGATTACCAGAACAATATAGATGCATATATTTCGAGGAACTACGAGTACATAAACCTAATATTTATTAAGAAATTTGAACATTAAATTTATTTAGAATTTTTCTAATTTTAGTGTTTTACAATCGAAAGATTTATATAATTGGAAATGCAAAATATTTTATCAATGCTTATTTCATTTGCTTTTATGAAGATTGATGTAGAAGATATTAGAGAATTAAGTCAAATAATATTTAGTGTCTATTTGTATTTGCTATTTGTGTTTTCATGAAAAATTAATTCGATGAACCAGTTGAGTAAAAACATAGCAAACAATCAATTTCTCCGAGCATTTTATTGACAATTTGTTTAGACTGAACTTTATATTTAGCAAACATTTATAAAATTGTTGAAAAAAACGAGAAGCACTAATATGTTGAAATATAATATCAGATTCTGTATTTCTTTTCGGTTTTCTCGCGGCGCGAGACGTTCCGTCTTCGATGATATCGTTACTCAGGAAGTAGTTCGATTCGATTTGTAAAGGACGTGACGTCGCGACGACATTGATTAATTATACAACGGCAATTAATTTGGAAGTGATGCGACAGCTTTAACGACGTCGAAGCCGAAGCGAAGACCCTCGAGATGATGTCATAATCCTCGGACAATAAGTCGTGAATTCTTAATATTTGATCCCTACAGTTCTCCCTTCATTAATCATGATGGATGTAAATGTCATTTTAAAGAGTGTCGTTTTAATGGCGATCTGCTCACTCTGAGAGGTGTCTTTAATCATAAAGCTGAGCAAGTTACGTCGAGCAATATCTGTTTTGTGACTCTGACGCGTCACACTATCGAACAATGTCGCAGTTAATCTACGAAAAAAAAAATTTTGCGTCATATTTCAAGTGATTATTTATGATGGAGAGTATTCCCGCGGTCGATACTACATTTGGCATTCTAAGGAAAGATATTAGCGATCGTGATTTATTTTTATCAGAAGCCAGAGATCGAGCGAGCAACTTCGTTCGGGCGGACTGCAACGACCTGACCGGTGCGAATGCCCTCTTATCGTTCGCGAGAAAAAATCGTGGGAAGTGGGTTAAAGGTTGCGCCCGGCGGGTGGAATAAGAGACTAATTCTTTCCGACTTTTGTACAAACTTCTGATACGTCCTGGAGGAATCCAAAACGCGAATAAATCTAGTCAAGATAAATTGTTGTAAACGAAAAGAATTTATTGTTGATAAAATCATACTTAAATCGCGTTTCTTTTCTTATACATAAATCAAAATTTTCTTGCTTTTGAGCTCAATTAGACTTTTAGAGCTCCTACCGCGTACTTCGAAATAATAATTATTGCAACATTTTCCTTTGAGGTTAAAAATAGATTTTCAGCAAAACGACTTAAAACTCTCAAGAAACTTTATTACAGTCAATAGGTTAAATATGAAAAGTGGTTTATTTAAGCGATTAAAGTATCAAAATAGGCGTAAAAGATTTAATTGAGATCGCAAGTAGGAGTAAAATTTCGACTTGGGCATATACCTTTTAAACTTTGATCTTTCGAAATCACTAAATTAAATATAGGAATAAAAGTTTGCGAATAGTAAAGTTTCGCTTGCATAACTTTATTAAATTATTCCGTATACATTAACCGTGAGAAACGTTGAGAAAGATATTTTAATTTTTTTAACGCGCTCTTTCCAATTAATTTAATCTTCCGATGTATATTAATCTCCTCGGGCCGATTAAATTATATTTAATCGCCGAGACTTTTAGAAAAAAAAAGAAAAGAAAGAAGAGCGAAAGAAACTTTCCACATCCCCCGTTTGAGCGAACATTCATTCTGCTTTTACTAATAATTCTTATCACTCTTCCTTTGAGAGCCCCCGTTATGATATAAGCGACTTAACGATCTCGAGAAGAAGCTGGCGGCTATGAAGAAAATAAAATCAAGCGTCCTTCCAGGACTTCCACAACTTATGAAGGACCTCCCGGCGCCATTATATTCCTTATATCGACGACCTTTGCCTCCTTCGTGGCAAAACTCGAGCTGCGCCCGATGGTCGGTCGCGACACTTTTCATGTTCTCACAGGAGTCGATAAATCTTCCTCCCTTTCGGAGGAAACGAGAGTTTCCCGAAGAGAATCGAGAACCCACCAGCCAGCCAGCCAGCCAGCCAGCCAGCGAGTCCTCCACGATATATTTTTTACAGCGTGCTGGAAGAATTTTTACTGTTTTCGCCGCTGAGCTCTTTTTCACTTTGCCGCGGTAGTGTAAGCATCGACGAGTCAGATTGAAAACTCGTGTTACGCCGGCAACTTAACGGAATTCTTACGTAAACCTCTCTCTTGGAAGTCAATCGGCTCGTTTATTTGGCCGAGTTTACTTGCAGCGCTTTCTAGTAAATCGCCAAATCGTGTCCGTGGAAACCACGACACTTTTTGTGACACTGACGATTTAAACGTTGTAAAGAAATTTATACGCTATATTCTGAAGATTCTGAAAAAAAGATGACAATCGTGATGTCAAATCGAGATGTGTGTGCGCGCGTGTATGTATGTCTGTGCAAGAAAGGAATCTAAAATAAGATAATATCTTTCTCCATCATATTGTTAAATTCAGGTCAGGAATTTTTATATCGAATTATATAGGTAGTTGAAAGCAACATTTTTACTTTCTTTTTATATTCTCCTCGAATTCTCACATTCTACTTTATTAATCGCCTCTATTTTGGCGAGTTGATAAAAAGAAGAGAAGAGCAAGTTATAAAATTTTTATTTTCTTTCTAATTATGTACATATACTCGTGTATAATTTTAGTCAAATGTTAATTATTGAAATAATTATATCTCGGTATAATCAAAAAATATTCTCGCCTTTGTAAAAAAATCGCGCTTTTATAATATATTTAATAGTTGGCCTTTGCGTTGCATAAATTAGCACGCTTTAATACTTACAGAGATATAAAGAGAAATAGATTTTTTTACACGTACAACGCTAATTTCAATTAATGTTCCTATTCTACTCTTTTTTTTTTCTTTAAAATTCTTTTTTAAGTGGAAGCGGTAGCGTTGTCACATACACACGTAACACTGCTAGAAAAACGAATAGGATCGACATTCAAACCACGTTTCCGTGCAAGTGCGAACGCACAACGCATTTATCAAAATAGTCCGTTGTATATTCAGTAACAGCCTTGGGTCTTTGCTGACGCGTAAATATATATGCTAATGAATACCATGCAAATAACCGCTCCCTACTTTCCCTCAACTTTTCTCTTTCCAGGACGCGCCATTAACACAGTTTTTACAAGCATTTGGTTTTCAGATCTTATGCGCGACGTAGCTACCCGTTGTTACGCCCTCGTTGTACTAAGCGAGGCGCGAACGAGTTTGTACGTCACGATTTTTTCGTGAAATTTAAATGTCGCGATGAAACACGAGGCTCTTTCCCGCCTCGTTTGCGTTCGCCACGCGAGTTTTGCAGCGCGCGCGTTCCGAGTACGCTATTCAAAAATTGCTTTACACGGTTTTCCATAACACAATTCGCACCGCGGAACAGAAGGGAAACGTTTTGTTTCGGAGCGAGTTAATATCCTGCGTTGCACAGCAATTGCATGCATCAACTAAGTATATTATTTATTTCATCCAGAGAGATATTTTTATGATAAAACACACGTCATGTCATATACACATTAATCCTTCTATTTTAAAAGAGTTATGAAAGGTTTCCTTTATTTTTCTACGAACTTTATAATAAACTATAGCTATGTACGAAAGAGTTAACAAATTTCTTTTTTAGAATATCTTTTTTAGAAATTAAATGTTAAAGCGCAATGTATAGGTATGCGAAAGTTTTAAATCAATTTATCAATTAGTTCACAATTTGAGTATTTAGGTCACGTAAGGAAATGGTCGCTGCTATGTTTTCGTTCGTTCCACTTGCAGGTTTACTATCGATATCTATTAAGGTTTCTGCCCGATTTTCGTCAATACAACGAGCTCTATCACGATTATTCCATCTTCAGCGCGCTTGTGGAAATCATTAAAACGCGGTTCAAAGCCGATTCGATCCTAGCATTTTTCAAACACTCCAGCCGTCGATTAATTGTTTTTATCGAAAAGACCCATCCCATAGGGGCTAATCCACCCTTGATTAATCCCGCTGCCGTTCCCGAGCAACGTGCTGCTTCTTATCGGCGGAAATCTGACGGTGAGGGAAGAAACGACTCCGCTCGGTTGAACGGCAGAAAAAGAAAATCGTGCTAAGATGGAGCGGCGGAGCAGGGACAAAAAATTTCCGGCAATTATTCGCGGCGCCTGTTAGCCTATAATTAGGTCGGTTAACGAGACACTGAAGACGAGGCATCGGCCGGTTCACCTTTTTTTTTCTCACGCCAACCGCCCTCTCTCATTAGGAGTTATTAGGATAGGTGAATAATTAAAACAGGTGTTTAAGGACTACAGTCTGCGCGATGACGCTGCGAGTGGAACGAGGGAAAAGGGTAAGCTCGTGCTGAAGGGTCGGAAAATACCGCTTAAGCGAGGATCCGGCACGACGACGCTCCGGTTGCCGAGCTCGTGGATCGAGGGGGTGGTGAATGCGGCTGAGGCGAGAAGAGAAGGGAGAGAGGACTAGGCTACCTTGGCTTCCACACTTAATCACTTTTGCTAATTGCAGAATGATTGCTCCGCGCTTGAAGTTTCAATAATGGGGTTGTTACACCCCCGCCAGGACCTCCTTCGTAGCTCCGGTTATATACCGGGGCCAAGGAGGGGGGAGGATAGGGATGCCTGTGTCTGTTCCTACCCCCTTCATCTTCACCACCATCGCCACCTGGAGTTCCGCCTCGCCGTCGTCGAGCTCGCCTCCTCAGGTTCCACGTGATGAATGCTATAATAGCCTACCTGCCTTCGGGTGATAAGAAAGTAATCATTCCATCTGCCCACCGTTATTTCATTATCTCTCCCCCGTGCGCTCGCCCCGAGAAACGGCTATCCTTATCCGTTGCACCGACATCAGCGAGCTGCTTCTTAATAACGGTCGAGAAGGTAATTATGCAATTATGCGAAAGTAAAACTCGATGAATTAGCAACGAGAAGACAGAGCTGCGGTATCTGCGGTTTAGCGAGTTTGGATGTATTTCCGGAATAGAGACCAAGACTCGTGGCGCAACGTTGTAATCTTATTTCGCGATTATTACATTTTCATGGTATATCTTAAACTTATAACATATACGTTTATCGTTAAATATGAAATTAGATTTTATTCTAATAAAGATTCGTGCACTCGAAAATTTTGAAACGTCTTACTCTGGCGGATGTGATACTCAAATTTCCTTCCGTTTGCGTTTGTATAAATTATTGATGAGTAACTATTAGTACATTTCGCATTCTGCTGTGCATGGTTCACCAATTTGTTCGGGTAATTTACAAAAAGTAACAATAATTTCGATTGAGATATTTAGACATTTTCGCTTCTCCCGATTATTGTGCAGAGGACTGTACTTTGCTACGATCGATATACTCGTACTATCGCGTCAAATGTATCATACTACTCGCCTCGGGATCGATCCTAAACCTACCGTGAGTGACAGTTGTCTCACTTTCCTATCAAGTCTAAGAACTTATCCATCATCACACGGGATTACAACGGAAAAAGAAAATAATTATATCAAGAGCTTCTCCCAAGCTCTTGGTAAATTGTATTAAAATTAATTGATTTGGATCCTTTTCTCGTAATTACGCATCTGAGTGAAATATTTAATAAACCTAGCCGGACCCGTTAGCACTGCGATTGAATGTGTGTGATCGATCCTAATTGGATCCCGTGGCTTTAAATTGGTCTGTTCTCGGACCGATACAACGCAGCTATGTCCGCGAAGAACAATGGGCTTAATTTAATAGAATACGGTCCGATGTGGTTTAGGTCCGATCGTCCACTGGCGCGAATCGATTTAAACGGCGCCCATGTAACTATAATCCAATAGTAGATTACACGTCCGGTACATACATACAACGACTACGATGCTTTCCGCGAGCTAATAATTCACTGTCACGCGTAATGTATCTCGCGCCGAACAAAGTGCCGCACAATAAAACTAATATAGTAATATATATCATAGCGGTATTTTGCAGAATAATTCACTCTCGAAACAGCCTTGCCTCACGCTCGATTTCGCTAAGGAACGCGGCGCGTTTATCGCGACGCTTAAATATATTATAATATAAAACGGCCTTCGTTAAGGAAACGATATTTCATTAATAAGTTCACGACTTAATGAACTGAAAACTGTTACCGCGCTACGCCGCGTAAAAGGGCTATGAATATCGTAAGTGCGGCCGACTTACGGAACATTTTTCGCAGTACGTATTTGTTACGGAGATTACGTATGAGCGTTTTATGTCCCCCGAGCACGCTAGTATCTGAAGAGCGATACGAAATCTAAATTGCAACAAAATACTTCAGGCGTCCCCGCATTTGCGTGCCCGCACGCACACAGTCGGCGGCCGCCCGGCCGGTCGGCCATGCGTTTGAGGATCTCAATCGGATAAATCGCGGATCCATGTAATCCTCTGATAAGCAGATGCACGTAAGGTATATCTCACCGCTCGGTGCGCCGTGCGCGTCTGTGTGTGTGTGCGCGCGCGTGGGTGGATGCGTACGATAACGAAGAGATATGACGGAGATCGCGGAAAGGGCTGGAAATAAAACGTACCGCGGCGCAAAAGTATTGCGCGACGAATCGACGACCGGAATGAAAGGGGAAAGCGTGCATTTATGAACGTGCGTCATTTAATAAACTTTTGCGTGGCTGGCGCGATGGCGTGCCGTTTCCTACGACATAAATTTTGCGGTAAGAAATAGTAAAAGAAAAAAACACCGCGGTAGAATGTATGTCGCGGGAGATGTGTGTGGCGAATAATAGCCGCCCTCGCTCGCGCGTTAAGAAATCAGGCGCGCGGCCTTCTTTCAAACCTCTTTCTCTCTCTCTCTCTCTCGCTTCACGTGCGGGGAAAGTTATAAAGAGCGTGCCGGGGAATGTGTAACAACTTGTGTCCAGAAAATAAATCAAAAAATAATATCCCTTCGCGTCACATCAACCCATTTTTCATGCCGCCATAGTCAATTGAGATTTATGGTGCGAGAGCTTAGTGATTTTACATTGAAATCACAAGTGGAAGTAAACACTTGAGGGGAAGATGCTCCTTTCGACAGGTGTCACACGAAACCACTTTACATGCATATATCTCTCTTGTTTTAGGCATTGTAACAGTTATGCATTTTGTGTTGGCGAGCAAAGAAAAACTGGCTAATACATAACGTTTTTTATTATCTTTTAATTAATAAGTTCCGTTTGATAAAGTGAATTGTACACGAACGTCGTGCACAGAAAGCTCACGTGACGGTCAAAGATGAAAAAAAAGTGCGCATTTTTGCGCTGAAATGCTAATTACAACGGGGGTTAATTGCAGCACAATTACGATACCATAGTGCCGACGTGTCGCTGCTGTTACACACGAGCGTGCATGCGCGCACGTGTGCGTGAACCCGGCCAGGGGTTTGCCCGTCGGTGAACCGATACGCACGTTTATCGGGGCCGTAAGTTTTGATTATGCTCGCGTGCCGGTATGTCATTACGTGTCATCCCTCGTGCCTTCATCGTTGGAACCTCAGCGTTTAATACATGAGCTTGAAACTTGTTTCGCTTGCGCGCGTACACGGGATGATCTAAAACGCTCAGCTTTATTTGCGTCCTTTCGGCTCTCATCTAGTATATATGAATATATCTACGACTGTTTTTACGTACGACGGCACGGGAACGTTAGAGTAATGACACGACGCGACGCGATAAATCTAATAATCACGGTTAGTGATGTATTGATAAGAGAGTTCGTTCGTTTCCCTTCTTCCCCCCCCCCTCTATTGAAAATCAAGATAAACAAACGAGCTTTCTGTGTGATTAATTTAACGAAATATTAGAACGTTTCACACATTTCGTGTACTCGCCGTGTAAAATTGACAGGGCCAGTGGTTATTAATTTTATCCATATGAGGAATATCATATGATGTATTTACTCCAATGTCATAATTATTTTGATTAACTGCAATCAGCACGAACGATTTATATGTGTGCGGTGTCTTCCTTTTACGAATAAATTAATTGCTGCTAACTAGACGTAGTAAATATCTATATTTTAAGCTCACTCTGTGTGTATGCCGATAGTATCTCTCAGATGGTATCAGTATGTATGTGTGTTCTTCACATAAATACCGTAGATATGTTCGGAGTGTCGCTTATACGAGTTGCGGTATTAATAACGTATTCACCCTCTTAATAAATTGCTACTCCACAGGGGTCGTTGTGCGACCGTGATTTCATAAAAAAATAAAAAATGATTATTAGAAGGATAAAAATTTCACTCGAGAACATTTCAGAAAAGTTCTATTTATTATCCCTCACGAGGATGAGTGGATTAAGAGCATGACTTACAATTTTTCTTAGGATTGCAGAGAATGTGGAGTGATAAATTAAATCGCTGGATCCGGAGATAGATAGAGATACATACGGAAATAGATACATACGTACATCGAGTAAAGTACGAGTGGGAATAGAAATGGAATAAAAATCGTTGATTTTCAATATATAACGTATCGCAGATTTTTAACTTTGAATATCATTGAAAGTATGTACAGGCATACAACGCAGTTCGTGCCTTTTCGCGAGTTCAGATTTGCGACCGAGGATTCGTTAAGTCGGGCTTTCACGGGATATCGATCCTCGCGGGTGACGTGAAGAAAGTTAAATTTCTCAGAGGAGTGGCGGAAAACGCGAACGTCGGTCGGTCCCTAAGACGAAAGTATCAGAAGGGGGGTTGCGTCGGTCCCTGGCGTACGAAGCCGGCGAAACGAGTTCAAAATCCCTTCTGCCGAGCGAAACTTGACGCGAGCCGGACAAGGAACGGACCGGTCGGCGCGACCAGCCAGAAAAGTTGAAATTATAAAAATTTCAGATTTCTGAGCGGTTGACACGTGACACGACGATTCATACTCAAACAGAGAAAATAAGAATCTCTCTTGGGAGTTTGCGCGACCGAGTTTCTCCCGTATCTCCCAGATGCTCGCTCGGAGATACGATACAAGTGCAAAATTTTGGAATAAAATCACACATTCAGCGTGTTTCTCGACGTATTTAAATATTCTTTTTGTTCTCAAAAAATTGTTATTTGTTGAAATTATTTAATTTTTATAAGTAGAACCCCTTCTTTCTTTCTGAAAATTTCCAAAATTTCTGCAAATAAATTTGCAGTCAGTTTGCAATAATCTTTTTCTTCTTTTTCTGATTCTTCGTTATCTACAATTTTTTGCAGGACCTTCGTTTTGGGGCCTGATAAATCCACAGTGGTCTCTCTGCACCAAAGGGAGGCGACAGAGTCCCATCAACATCGAGCCGGACAAGTTACTCTTCGATCGTCACTTGAGACCGGTGCACGTCGACAAACACAGGGTAATCCATTTAATCTTTTAGTTTGCAAAATTGCAAAGCGATTTGCGAGTAGAGCTTTTGCAGGTATTTAGAACATACAAGCGTGCAACGAAGTCAGAACCTTGTAGAGAGAATTACAATTTGAAACTTTATTTAGCTTTAGTTTACGATTGCATTTTAAGTCCGACAACCATGTCGACGCGTAGTTTATAAAACTAATAAAATATATTTAATAATTTAATAATTAAAATATTTAAGCATTAAATATTTAAGCATCAAGATGCTTCGATAAAAAAAATGGTACTTTTTATTTCTTACATCAATCATTTCTCGGTCTAATAATCAACTTGTTATTAAAACTTCAAGGTTTAGAAAATTTTATCTGAAATAAAAAAAAAGTGCTTAATCTACGTATAAATTAATTAATGACATACAAAATTAATTATCGTGCAAAGTATCTTGACGTAAAATATGCTCTAATTTAAAATTGGCACATGTAAAAAATTGCGCATTAAATTTCAATTGGAGATGCTTCAGCAAATTTACAATAGATATTTCTACATTATTTACCGTAGTTTGTCAATTTCCGACAAATTAAGATTTAACGCAACAACGTATATCATTGCGCGTTCGAGTATGATATCTCGGGGAAAAGGGTGCGAAGAAGTAAATCCCGAAGTTCGGTCCCGTCCCATGTGCACGTCCACTTCAAATGAAGACGAAAGAGTCGTCTGATGGACGCTCGTTAGTCAAGCGGAGTACATACTGGGTGTCCCTCAGCGGGATGATTAAATTGCTCGGGTTTTTGCGTTTGGCGGACGAATAATGAGAGATACCTCTCATTGATATTAATGATTTCCAAACGCGGTCACTCATTATGACTCATGATGCATTGTTTACTCCGGATGCGTTTAAATATGTTGACTATTGTGTGTAATTACGTGTCACGCACTATTATGCGTATTGCAGTTGAGTTACTTTGGTCGCTAAAGATCAGTGTATATATATATATATATATATATGTATATATGTATGTGTGATGTATGTATGTATATGTGTGTGTGTGTGTGTGTGTGTGTGTGTGTGTGTGTGTGTGTGTGTGTGTGTGTGTGTGTGTGTGTGTGTGTGTGTGTATATATATAAAGAACCGCGTTTTATAATTAAAACAAGTCAGAATAAAATTATAACATGTATGATAATTATTTTAATTATTTGAAGCCCGGTGCACATTATCTCGAATAAAATGAAGTATAAATGGTATCGCAGCTAGAAAAATAAATGCAGTATACGTTAATGAAATTTCATAATTACACAATGCAACTCGATTCACATACTGAATAAATATATGATTCTGTTTAACGTTAAATATAACAGCAATTTTCATTTTACATAATTGTGTAGCTTTTATAATGTAATATGCACGCTAAAATTTCATATTTACTGAAATTCTTATTTGATGAAATGGAAGAGAATTATTACATTATGTAGAATATTTTCACAATGCCAGATACAGATACAGATATGAAATTATATATTTTTTTAATAATCTTACAAAATTCATGCGTGATGATTGACTTATATCGAAACATATTATGGTATAAACTCGGTAAGAATTTTGCATCCACTTATTAAGGCGTCCACTATTTCAACTAATATTAACGTCGCGAAACTAAATTAAAATTAGAACATCGGGAATGATTCATTTGCTTCGAAACACCTTTCGAAAAGCAAGAGTAAAATCAGGTTGGCTACCATAAAAGTATTCCCAGGGCTGTCGCGTGATAGTAATGGATTTGGAATTCACCGGCGAGAGAGCTGCTCCACTTTCCCGCTGTCCATTTTTCACTGGCCGAGTTCGTTGATTCGATAATAAAGCCATTAATTACGAGGCCACCTATTTAACGCTGATTTCCGCTCCATCAAGGAGGATGCCTCGAAGAGCCTCGGGGAACGTTAATTTTCCATTAAGAAAACATTTATTCATCATACCATTCGTCTCCTCGAAGCCATTCGGCTCGATTTGACGAATAGTAACTTTTAATAGTTTTCCAGCGGAATAAAAGTATCCGGATATGAGAGTTTCAGAAAACGACATTACGACAAAATGACGTACTTAAGGAGAACGTTTATTGCCTTTATTGTCGGGACTGCATTTCTTACAACCATATTCGTTATTTTGAATTTTCGCCTATCTGCATGTACAAGTGACTCATGCATGTGGTATGAGCGCATTGAAGAATATATTGAGGGGTCGAAAGCCGTTTATAAATGCATGAACGAAAAGTCTCTGTGAACTTTCGATATAGAAGAAGTATGAACTTTCGATGTAGAATGGAAGAACTTGTAACGCGCGCGTTGCTCGATTTACATCTCCATTTATATTCTCATTCATGTCTTTTTGCTTTCGGGATACAACTCTATAATTCGAATTTTACAGAGAGAATAAAAAAAAACGTTGCGGAACGTACACGTGGACGTGGAGGATTCGACGGAGAGGAAAAATGAAACGCGCATTATTTGCTTAAAACGTCACATTTTATTATTATTTATGTAAAAATTAACGCGTGTGCCATTTCTTTTTTATTTGATACGCGTTACTTTTCACTGCACGATTCTCCGGTTTGTTGTACAAACTCAATAAACTCGTAACATCCTGTCGTAAATTTCTTCATAATTACTTGTATTTCTATCAATTTACGTCGCCCGCGTTCGTCGTATCGTTTTGTTCAATTCTGTCGATTCTATGTGCTCCCGCGTAACGTTCGTGCCGATATTTCTATCGCGGCAGCGAAGCGTTATGTGGTCACCTCTTTCCTTCTCGTGTTCAATGCTGCTCCCACCATTTTCCACGGGACATGCACCGCGCGCTGGCATGGGTCGCGGTCTCGGGGCGTTATTCCTCAGAAAAGCGAACATGAAAAATGCTCGCGTACCGTGACAATGCCTTCCCTCTCGGATACGAGTCTCGCAGACGGATACGAGTCCCGCCGCCCGTATTTCGCCCGTCTCCTCATGCGAGACGCTGACCGAAAACTTCCGCGCGACGATATTGCCCGCGAAGGGATACAATAAATACGGCGCGATCGTGACAATAACTCTTTTGTACCAGATGCAAGCGACCAGAACTGGCTCGCGACGAAGATATTACTGCGGCGTCGCTGTCTCTCAATGTTGGCTCCTTTTATCGCGTTTCGTTGCCCCTCGGTTTTGCCTGTATAAGATAAAAATGCGGCTGTATCTTTGATAATCTTTATCGCCTCGATAAGAATAAAACGATAAGTACAGAACGCTTCGTTTGCGACTCTGCTGCAGGTTGGTGGAAAATTTGCGGCGGACAAGTTTTCGATGACAGATATTTGCGAACTGATGAATTTCATAGGAAAAACTTTTCTTCCACTTTTCTCATCTGTGGCTTCGCCCTCACATTATTCTAGGCATTTCACTTATTTCTTCGCGACTTTACCCGCGCTCTGGAATATATTCGTTCATCTTGCGCGTTATTCAGCGCAACCAGTTATTTGTCCACCCACCCTATTCGCGGAAGTCGTAGATATGATATCTATTTCGCATCCCGTTCCTGTTGCCTCCGGTTCACGGAAGAAAAGAGAAAAGGGAGAAAAGTGCGCATTCTTCGACTTGGCCGAATGCAGACGGAAACCACAAAGTGTTTTCCGCGGAAATGCACGTGAAAAGGTTTAAACGCTCTCCCGAGGTGGTGTATCGTTCGCCCTGTCGTCCTCTCGTCCTTGTCGTCGTTTTCTTCTCACCCCACGATCTCGTTTCCATTGCTTTTTTCGCTACCGCTTTCTCATCGTAGAGTCAATCTTTTCCACGTCGCCGTCAGTAGCCGCGCGTAGTTCTCACGAGCCGTACGAGCGCGAGCTACATCGTCGCCGGATGCATTCCGCCGCGCTTTGAAACGAGCCACGGACGGGACTCTTCATTGTTTGCCTATCCTTCGGAGCGAGCGCGGCTTCCTTCGTGTGCGCGATGGGAAGCGCTAAAGAGAGTTCTCTCAAGTATCCTCCTACCTCTTGCCACGCTGTTAACCGCGTCGACGCCATTGCGCCGACCCTTGCCTCTTTCATTGAAACAAGCAGCGTGAAACCGCCGAGAAATCACATACGGCGGTAAACACACGAAGCGCAAAGTTTTTGAAAGTTTCATTTCAAGCAGGAATCAAGGAACTCGGAGAAAAAGAATTAAATTAGCAGCGAGATAAAATGAAAATTTAAAGTGAAGGAGAGAAAAATACATGTACATATAAGAATACATACATCGTTTCGATAAATTTTTTCTCTTTTTTGCTCTTTCTCGGAGAGAATGTGCACATTTTTCGGTTTCTTGCAAGAATGAGATTCAAGCTCGATCCTCAATTTGTCGGAAACGCGTAGAAGGACGAGATGAAACTGGGCACTCTGTGCGACGGAAACCGCAGTGACGTCACACCTGGTCCCGCCTGGTCCCGCTATTTAAACGCGGTCTCGGGCCGTTTCATAGCCGACGCCAACCGACCGACCGACCGACCAGACCGACCAACCAACCCCCGTTGGTACGACTGAGTCGTGCGAGACCAGAGGGGACCGGAGGAGCAGGGGACCTCGTGAATTTATACGCCGTTTAACCCGGTTAAAACTTTGGCACTTAAATTAAACAATAGAACGAACCGCGCGCCCCAGCACCTCCTGGAGTCGAACGTACGTCTTCGGCTCAGTGGAGCTTGCTGCAGCCGTTTCATCTCTCTTCCTTTACCTCTCCCTCTCCCTCTCTCTCTCTCTCTCTCTCTCTCTCTCTCTCTCTCTCTCTCTCTCTTCCGCCCAGCGCCCGTTCGTGGCCAGTTTGCTCGCGAAAACGTCTATAGATCGTTTCACAGTATGGTAACAGTCGAAGATACGGCAGAGATACCATAATTTTGCTATAGAAACTCACGTTTTCGGTGAAACCTAATTTTGCCCGGTCAATTTCTCTCCGATCCCCTTTTCGCCATTGTTCCATCTGCTGCAGTTCGATAAGCTCGTAAAAAGGATTTTAGGATTTGATTAGCGATATTTTATCCATCGTTAAATTTTGATGAGCATCGATGTTCTGTATTGAAATATACAGAAAAGTAAGATGTCTTATAATTATTGAAGCATATTAATAACATATTAATAACAAATATTTTAATAATTAATGTAATAATAATTGTAATGAAATTAATTTGGAATAAATTTTTTGGAAAGTAATCCGGAAAGTAATGAAAGTAATCTAGAAATTGTGTAAAGTAAGATTGAGCCATTCTGTATCGACGTTACTTTCCCGGGCCGTCGTAATTTTATTGCAACAAGTGATCGAGTAGATTTCGGTCGGAACGGCATCGGGCCTTTACGAGCTACTTCTATCTCTGGCGCGCACTAAAGCCGCCGCTAACGGCCCGTCGATACCACAGTACGTTTCTTCGCACGAACAATTCCCTCGCGAAACTGGCGAATTGTATGTGTATACCCCGGGTTTCGCCATAATCGAAGCTGTAACGAGCGCGTTCTCTTACGTCGCGCCGGAATTGCCAATTCCCGGACGTGCCTCTGCGGCCAGCGCGCCATAATTGAAGCGGCACGTTTCGATAAACTCGATCGTAGAACGGTGTAAGAAACTGTCGCGCGGCGCATGAAATGACGTTAACCGTCCTATAAACAGAGCGAACTGTTGGTTAACCGTGCGGGAAAGGGCCACGCAAGCGAGGGAGCTTTTCGCATTCCGAGTACCGAAGGAGCTAAGGGGGACGTACGTGAGTCGCGTGCGGGCCCGATTCCGGTGGCCGCTCGATTCGTGTTAATTACCGGACAATGTTGGACTCCGCGTAACCGGCTTTTCGAGGTCTTTCGTGGCGTTTCCACTAATCCCCCGACTGCCTTGATTCTCGTTTCACGTGAAAGCTCGATCCTGCTGCTGTACGAGTTGCTAGTAATTCTGATCGGGATTTGTCCTCGATCTCTTTCTATTTCTTTTTCTTTCTACCGCGATCTCTTCGTCTGACTAGAGTTCATTTCTGCTACACAGTCTCCGATCTCGAATGAGGATCGCATTGCGAAAGCTCGTGGCCGAATATAACGCCTGCCAGGTCGCGTATTATGCAACTAAATCCATTTTTCATAGTTTCCGAATTCCTGGAGCGTAATCGCGAAATTGCAGTCCGTATGGAAAGCGGATTTAGCGAGTTTTGGCAATCTCGTAAACACTCCACGAGAACCAGACTTTACATCAGGGGTCTGGCGCGCTCTTAACTAAGCACTAGCCCAACCCCTTCCTGCGAAACTCGATTATTCTCACGACTTCTCCCAACCGGCATTCCCATTACCCGAAAAAGGAAGTCGTCGGTCGGGCCGGTATTAATCGTGAAACATCGCCGCGCCGCGAAGTCGATGAACTTTAAGAAGATTTGGCGCCACGCGCTTCTTATATCTCGACGTCTACCCGTTTTCTCTCCTCTCCCCCTCATCCCTCCTCTTCCCCGCCCCGTCGACCACCATTCCCCAACATCGTTCGTGAATTCTGCAGCTCCTGTGGGAACAAAATGGGAGTGGATTCTACGGCAGCCGGCCAGAATGCGCAATGACGATTGTTCGGACCGAGGCGGACGACTTTGCGGAAAGCGGCGAGGGGGAGCATAAGGATGGAAGATGATCCACCCTCGGCCGAACTTTGAGTTTCGTCGAAAGAACGGCGGCTTTTGTGCGCCCATTCGAGATCGCGCGGAACTACCGTGTTCCGCTGTGAGTCTTCCTTCCGGTCTCTCGCCGAGTCGCCTCCATTGATCCAAGTTCGGAGGCGCTCGGTACCAGAGAAAAAGGAATTCGGGCGGACGAAAAAGACGAAGGGGGCGGACGAATTATTTCTGGCGACCGGAGGGGTGGAAATCTATCGCGAAATAATGAGTTATGCGCCATTGACTCTTCTCTACGCGTCGAGGGGAAAGTCGTCGCGCCACCTCGCCTGTTCGCGTTCATTTCTCTCTGTCATCGCAGGGGGGAGAAGGGGAGGAAAGAGCCGCTGCTCTCCCATATCTTAATGAATTCGGGAGGAAACAGCGATGAAGGAATCTTCGAAGTGAGAGTAATCGATATGAAATTGCTTAAATTTAGAGCAGCCTATGGCGTTAATTGCAATTTTCGCATCGCAAAACGAAATTATTTATTGTAATTTATAGATTGTTATAGCTAAATAATTTGTCATTTTACTAAAATTGAAAAAATGACGCTGCAAGATTGTTAAAAAACGTTTTTACATGCAATAAAATATTGGTTCTGATTTCTGTCCTCATCTTTTATTGATTTATAAGAAATCTTATCTCAAAAAGATTCTATATTAATGTAGTAAGTTGCGCGAGAAAGAATCGTCGTCGTGCGCAAAAGACGAGTGGAAGGCTCGGGGCACCGAAAGGCGGTCAGAGGGGCCAAAAATCTATTGCAAAATAATAAGTTATCTCCCGACGACTTTTGCCGACGTGTCTTCCGCGGCTGGCTTCTCCCCGAGGTTACCTCATTATTTCTAACTGATGACGCCATAATTCAGGTTCCCGGCGACGTACAAGAAAATGGACTTCCCCGGCCTCGTCTTGCACTTTGCCGAGCTCCTGTGCGACATGGCACCGTGTCTGGTTTTGCTATTCCGTCCAATTAAATGCCTAATCAATTATCCAGCGGACGACGAGTTGCCGCCCTTTCTTGTAGACATCTTTGCAACTGTGCTCTTATGCAGCTCATTACGATAAAGCATGCGAATCTCTCATTGTTTGCGAATCTCGTTCCAAAGTGCGTCGAATTAGTGTTAGAGACCCTTCACGTTAATGCGGACAAAAGTCTGGCTTAGAAATAAAAGACGAATTCATATCGAATGTAACTATAAACTGATATGCAATCACAATTTATAAATTTATAACGACTTATTTTTTAAACATCGTCAAACTTAATTAATTTCTAACTTAATTCATCTAATCGTATTTATTACAGTTTAAACATTTACTCTCATTATTGTTATTACTCGGGAGAGTACGAATTTTGTGGACGCATAGCGAACTTTCTTTCCGTTTTCGGTATCCATCAATTAATGCAATTAGACTACTGTCTAAATGAATCTATTTAATTGCATTCTGCTCGCCAAGTTTATTATTGCTACTAACAAACTTCAATCAATTTTGCTTCCAGATTTCCGGACACTTACATAATACTGGGCAATTCCTGGTATTTAGAGCAGACAGAGAAGCGAAGATACGGGTTAATATAACGGGTGGTCCACTCGCCTATCACTACCAGTTCGAAGAGATATATATTCACTACGGAATGGACGACGGTCATGGTTCCGAGCATCGTATTAATAACTATGCCTTTCCTGCTGAGGTGAGTAGCACATACAATGTAGGAAATATCTCATATATGGTACATAGTATTACACATTGCCTGCACTTGAATTAGTAACAGTCAATTATTGCAATCGCAATATGATGATGGCTAATAAAATCCTAAGTAAAATCTGCATTATTATGAAAACGAAATACTTGGGTAATTAAATATATTAATTAACAGAGAAAGGATCGCACGCTTTAATTTGTATATTACATTCAATTGTTGAATTTGGCGTAAAACAAAATTAATTGACTTTCCGTAGCAATCTGAGAGATGTCTATTATATTTTTCGCAAAGCCGAATAATACATAGGTTATTCCCTTCGTAAATCCTACGAGGAAATTAAAGAGGCTAATAAGAGAGAAAGAAACCATTTTCGGATTGCTAGCTAATTGAATCGCAAATTTGCGATGTCTGTGTAAAAGTGCTTGCAATTTTTAAACATTGGATAAATGCCATTCGGAAAAAGAGAGATTCTATTTCGAGCATTAGTATGAATGTTAATTATAAATCAATGCATTTTCAATATTCATATTACTCTCAATGAATTCCCTTTTTCTTTGGAGAAGCTTGTGAGCTGTGTAAAACGATAATCGATTTCGAAATTGATACGTAAAAACGTTCCAAGTGATCGTTAAATCGAAACAGCTGATTACTAATCTGTGCTTCGAAACAGTTCACGTAACAGCTGATTCTGAAATCAGCATCGTTATTCAATTTGCAATAATGAAAACTTTAATATCGAAATTAATACATACATCCAGTTTTAGCGTTGATTATTGAAATGGATTGATTCCAAAGTCAACATGCGCTTTTAGTAATTTTTGTTAAGTTTTCATAAATTAAAAATGTTATCGCCCATCAAGTTTGCTACTTTCTTGGAAGTTTTTGCAAAATATGCAAAAATATTGATTTTTATAAAAAAGGTAAGTAACATTTTGCAGCAGAATTAGTGAAATGGAAAACTTTTCAAGATTGATTTGAGAAACTTCGCACGCTTGTAGATTCGCGCAATTAGTCACGTTATTAACTAATTACAGTTTATTCTCTCCGGCTTTACAAGAGTAAAATGATACTTACAACTGCAATCCCGGGGTTTTCGGTTACGGCAACCACAAACGCGCGGTACAGACAATCATGAAATTCTAATTCTAAATCTACACCATTATCCTAGCAATCGCTTTACAAAGCGACAAATAATTAGAATTATCATGTAATTTGCAGTTTGCCAATTAATTATAACCGCAATGCAGTCGGCAACCGCGTCTGTGACACGGGCATGCAGTGCTTCCGGCCCTCTCGTAAAATTCTACATATTAGCGTACGTGATTTTATTCGCGAATGAACAGTACGTAGAATCATCGCTGTAAAATGAGAGCGGAGGATGACCTGGGAATGACGATATAATTAATTGAAATTAATTACGTGCCGGCAACGTAATGAGACAAATTAAACATTCGATAAACGGGACATGACGGTGGACCAATTAACTGTGACCCGTTTATATCTCTCTGAAGCAGCTCCTCGCCTTCCTTTTGCAATTTTCTTAAACCCACAACGTAATGCCGCGATCAGCTAACATTGACTTTATTGAGTATAATGATTGACATTATTAGATGTTTAATGATAATTTTATGTAAACCAGAGAAAACAGTGATTATGCTGCGTAAAAAATACTAAAGCATGCAGTAGGTGAGCGGCTGATGCAATGCTCCTTATCTGATTATTATTACATAGGTATATAACTAATATGATTCAAAATGTAACTATGAATTATTATTAAGTATAAAATAAAAGATGTAGTAAAATAATCGAAAAAAAATCATCTAAAATTTTTAAAACATTTTGCAAGTTATTGTGAATGTAAAGGAAAATAAAAGTTACAATTATATAACATTCTACCTAAATTAATAAATTCATATACATAAATATAAGTAATAAAAATACATTATGACATAATACTAGTAGACAGAAGATACAATATAATAATTAAAGCATGTAGAGATATAAATTAAGGTATGATATACTATAATTGTAATGCAAACATATTATAATTGTATGATAAAGATAGTAATTATTACAATTGATTATAATGTTAACAAATTATAATGCAGCAAACAAAAGCCTACCTGACTAAATAGATATACAAATAAAATGCAACAAATATTAGGTATACAACACAATGATATGTTACTCGCAAACTAAAGTGAAACATAATGAAATAATTAAAAAAAATATTGCAAACAGAAATTTGCAAAGAAATTAGAATATATTTGAATGATTTTAAAAGTATAATAACAAATAAGTTATATGTAATCACACAAGTGATATGCATTTAATTTCGTTCAGTTTAATTGTATATTGACAAAACAGATAAATCAATTATAATGCAGAGTAATGTATTTAGTTACAACCAATCTAAAGGAAAAGGAAAACGATAGCTAGCATATAGAAAATGGAAAAGAATTATAGAATTTTATGATGGAGTACGAGGGGGTTTTAAAATTTTACTGAAAAAGACAAGAAAGGTTGCTATTGATGACGAGTATCTGAAGACAAATTAGAATGAGAATCTAAGTTGAAATGTAATAATTCATGGAAAAAACATAAAAGTATTTGAGCAAAGAATCCTGTAAATCAAATTTGATCAATACTTCAAAGATGGACAATGAAACGTTAGCAATATTTACATATCTGGAGGAAGAAGAGGTTGAAAAGAAGAGGTTATAGCATATTGTAATGTTCTGTCGACATTTTTAGACAAAATTGTTGCAAATGCGATAGTGGCATTTGAAAACTTTTAAAATCTACTTCGTGAAAAAATATTGATATGTGAAGAAAATAGATAGATATGATATAGACAGGAAAAAATAAAAGCAAATTGTGATATTCTTTGAAAGATAAATTGTAATGGAAAAATTTGCCCCAGGATGCAGTCGAACGGTTTCCACACGAGCGGTATTATCAAGTCTGCTAAAAAATTAAACTTCCGAAAGCGCGCGAGCGCGGTTGAATCGGCGGAAATGCAATATCGATTAGTACTTCTCGTAAATACAGGTCGAAGGATACTTCTCCATCCTTTTTTCTTAATGACTAAAAAGGGCAGATTAATGAATCCGCGCAACCAGAGGTAATTATCGAGAATCGATAATCAAGAAGTCTAAATGCATTTGTAGGATGTCGAATCGATGATACGACCAACACGGATTTCTCATTTATTAAAACTCGGTGTACGTAAAATTCAATATGCCAATAATAACCAACTTCCTCGTCGCAAATCCTCTTAGATAGCGGTAATGAGTTACAAGCATTCACGATAATTAAATTCGTGTACTGCAAATACTGTTAAATAAACGAGCCACTCTAATAATAATACAATTTTTACTTATAGCTTATTGTATATTGATTAAAAAAAAGATTAGATTTTTATTTATTTATTAAGTGTTAATACAACACGTTAATTATCTCATTAATTATAAACAGAAATTGATTATAGTATGTACATGTTAAGAAAAGAATGACTTTAACAATAATTTATTATCATAATTGTTTTTTTTTTGCTTTTTTTGCACATTGAGGTACATTAAATCGAGGACATTATATTGCTTGACCATAATGTTGCAGCTAATATAAGTAATTTATTTAAAACTATTTATATTTATTACTTTATTAAGATTGATTTAAAATCGAGTGCAATCTTGCTTAATATTGAATTCAATTTATATTGAATGCAATTTGCAGAAATCCTGATAAAAGTAGTTCTCTTCTATATATAAAAGCACGATAAATAAAATAAATAAAAAACAAAAGCACAATAAATGAAATAAATCTTTATGAAATTGCGGCATAAACCATTTATCGAATATAACATTTTGAAGAAAAACGTTTCTCTAACATGTTTTTATTGCCATCAAAATATAATGTTACGAAGGAATAGTTTTTAAAATTTTCCAAACTATTTTATAATGTCGATAAAGCTATCTTTATTTAGAGATAAAACCCATTTCTCCAATTTGATTCAAAAGCATGATATATAAGATACGAGGAAAATTCAGGGAATATCGATCCCATATATATTTTTCCGGATGTGTGCGTGTGATATCAGGCGCGATACGTGAATGGAAGAATGTTGAATACCATCTAGCTCAAGACACAAGGAATTTAGATATGCAGTTTCCGAGTTTTAGGAGTGTATTTTTATTTCGACGTGCACAGGCATCCGAATACATAGTTTCCATCTTGATGCGCCCGGCATAGATTTTCCAACAAATCGCACGCTAAAGAAAAACTCGTGGCAGGGCACGTACGTAAATCGCATTTTTTTTTCTCTTTTCTCGTATCTATTAAAATTTGATACGTCATAATTTAGCGCACCAAGAGAGAGAAGGGTTACGGACGCATTGTTATTTTGCAAGACACACAGGAAAAGTGTCAAATACGGCCGGCCATTATATCCTTGCGTCCCCGGTGAGGAACGGGCTTTCAATGGCGTCGTGAATCAAAGCTAGTCATCTACCATCGCATGGTCTACCACCCCTCTCGTCTAGCTCGCGCCTCTCCTCACGATCGCTCCTATATATGCCTATATAGAACACTGACTACGCGAGAACATACGTGAATTAATTTGGTAGCTGCAAGAAGCGGTAAATTCGGTGTACTTTTCTGCTTACCGAATCGACCTTGATTGAAGAAGAGTTTGTTTTGCTAAGTTAAAGAAAGAAAAAAAAACACGTCAATATTAAAATCAAGAAGATTTATTTTTATATCTTATATTTTTCTTTTTCTCTTTATATTTTTATAAAGAAAGAACTCTCTTAGAGACTCTCTTAGAGAGAGTAATCTTATTTTACCACGCATGAATTTCCTCAAAATTATCTTGCACCAAGTGCGGGTTGTCTTTAATTAGTAAGATACATTCGTCAGGCACTCTGGAGCTGTAACACTGAATTTCAGAAGTCTAGGGGATAGTTCGGAAGGTGCGAATGTTAGGTAGATAAATATAACGCACGATAATCGCGCCGCATATAACATTATAGTCAATAAAGAGGGCATAACATGTTTATTGATCATTAATTCAGTATTCCCGGCGGGGTGAGTAAACACAATTACATTCGGCACCGGTATGCACGGTGCATTATGCTAGGTGTGTATATAATCCACTGTGTGTTCAATAGACGCTTGTGTATTTGATGACAAAAGTTACTCGCTTAATTTAGAAAGAGATCGTTTTCATTGAAAGCACAGCGGTACGTATCGGAACCAAAGCTGCAAAATTAAATTGAATGTCGAATCTCGATCGTCGATTCGTCGTCCCTCGCGGTTATAAAATCGAAATTTCTGACAAAATTGCAATTTATAATACGTCAACATATTCCTCGGCCAAAAGTTATATCTACGCATGTAGATATCTTTTTTATTATAAGTTTAATTCTTTTAGCTCGTTTACGACTATCGCAAGGAAATGAACGTTTTTTACGGATGGTCCATCAAGCAGAGCTAACAGCTTCGTGCGGGCGACTACACGTGCGCCGCACAAGCACGTTACACGATTTGCATTCAAATGTAACAGTGGCGTCGTTAACAGCAACGGCGCATTAAAAAGCCGAGCGATTAATCAGCGGCGGTGAAGGGCCCCGCATAGTTCCGTAGCGTCAAAGGGATGAGAATAATTCAAGCTGCTGCTGCGACGACGGCGGCGGAGCATCTTGGTCGCGTAAACACTTGGCGGAAGGGGGTGGGGGAGGGCTCACTAGATCACGGTTAGCCGTTGGCGGTGTACATAATGAAATCTGCATTAATACGTGTGCTGAGAAAGCCCAACGGGAGAGAGACAGAAACTGGCGGTGTGGGCACGGCGGTCATGTGCGAGCGGGGGCGGGTTGGCGGTTTGGTACGGTGGTTAGCGGCCGGGGGGCCGAACGTCGGTTTGGCGAGGAAGGCTCGGTCTGAAAGCCCTAGCTCCGGGAGGACAAGGAGATTCCAAGAGCCACACGACACTCGAGCGAGTCTGACCCATTACCAGCGTGTTTGAGGGACGAGCCGCTTTGATGCCGAAAGCCTACTCGAGGAGCAGCTGATGGAGTGCCTCGAGTGCGCGCTCCTCGAATGGGGTCCGTCTCCCCTGTCCCTCCTTTCGCGTCGCGAAACGGATGTCCACGGGCGTACCAGGCTATCCACCCCGGCAGACAGGCCCCTGTCGAGACCGTTCGCGAATTTATGGCCGCCGTGCCCTGCCAAATTGGGCGAACTGCGCGCGTTGTGCGTGTTATTGTCCGCCATCGATCACGTAAGAAACGTCGGCACGATTTTACTCGATACGTCTTCGAGATCGAGTCAGGAAAGATTTACTCAAGGAATGTCATGCGATACGAATACATATCGATTCATAGATCTCTGGACGTAAATAATAATCTATCTAGCTTTGAAAGAGAGAACTATCGACAGAGTATCGGATGATCTCTTATAATACTTGGAAGATTATAATACATGGCAAATCTTTTGATATGATAATTATTTTATAAGAGGAAAAATTATCCAAGTTGTAACCAGTTTTTATACGAGCTAAAATCTGAGCTCCGCTCGGTGAAGAAAAATTAATTAAAACTTTACTGCACGATAATTTGCTAATTTTATAACTTGTTCATTTGCCGATGAGATATTTCTAATTTTGATTAAACATGTATTCACATAAATTTAATGACAAAACCTTAGGAAATATAATTAGAAATATTATAATTTTGCTTTTTAGAGAAATGTCAAGAGATCTCGTGCTTGATTGATATTAATATTTAGAAATGTAATTACCAAATGGGCCACGAAGTGAGCTTTATGAAATCTAATTAGCGATGAAATCTAAAATATTAAAATGATTTTTACGTGACATGATCGTATGATGTTTCCTCTGCCTTTTTCATTCTTTTCTTAGGAACGTTTAAAAATTGATTACTTTTCGGGATTTCAATTTGAGCACATATTTAATCAACCGATTAATTTCGGCATCAAAACCGAAACAGAACGGTGGCAGTGCAAATGCGACGTAGGATACCGAGGGTCCTTTTGATAGGAACGGCGCTCTGACAGCCGGTATACCCGTTAATGGTCAAACAACGTGGCACGGGATTCAAGTGCTATGATTATGCCACCAGAGCGTACACAAATTGACAGGCATAATTGGTTTAATTTCTGCATGGCGTCCAGCCCGTGGAACGCGGCCGTTCGGAATTGTCTGGAAGGACGCTAATACCTTAAAGCCACCCGTCGCTATCAGTGCACTTCAGCGCGTAAATAGTCCCCGCAAAGATGACAAAATTTCGTCACATATTATTCTACGTTTAGTATTAATAATTAATTAATGCTCCTCATCGACTCTAATAATCGTGCAATTAAACGGGTGAATAAAGCTTCTTCGTGCGAAATTATACGAATATTTTATACAATAAATTAAAATGATCAATAGAGAACAATAGAGAATAGTAATAATTTCCACGTAATTATTTATCATGTTTGTACGCATTGTTTACGTATTGTTATGTCGTTGTATTCATACATTTTGCGGTAACAATGGATTTTAGGAACTGTCCCTCCAATCCGTTAATTTTTCAGCTTCGTCATTAAGTTTACAGCGAAACTCTTTTTAGGGGAATGTGGCTGCGGTCACGAGCGCGTACTAAACGTATGGTGGAATAAAGGGAAATCCGAAATGGTAGCGCGTATATTCATTTAATTATTCTGTGCGGAGCTTTAACCAGTCGAGAGGCCCTAGCGCGCGTTTCCGTAATTGTAGTGGTCGTTTATAGTTGAACGACCCTCGTCGCGTCGCGATTGTGTGTTGTCACGAGCGCCTCCTTTACTTCCGGTTTGTGCTAAAAGGTCACTGGGCGCTGCGCCGGGGCTGGAGGGAGAGTGCGGTACTCTCGGCTCTTTTTTTTCACACGTTAAGCCCTCCATCGTCCCTGCCATCGTGACTCTCAGCGGGACGCCGCATTTCGACGTCTACTTGAACATCATTAAAATTTTACAACGGCCCCTGTGTTGCATGTACATATATCAAAAGCGGACCTTTCTAACTCCGACGAAATAAATTAATAATCGCAATATTGATCCGACTTAATTGGATCACGGAATGATGTAACGTGCTACGAACGCTTGCTCCGCGCGTAGTTTCGGGAACTTATTAATTAATTTTGTGTTTATATACCGCATTATTATTATGCGCGCGTATACGATGCGGTAATATTTTTTATTTTGTCCATGCAGATCCGCGAGCACACGAACAAAAAATAAATATGTATATATATTGATTTGACATTATTTGTTAAAATCTCCGCTGTTCGACACGTGATAATTGACTTAATTGAAACGGAAACTGCCGATAAGCGTTGCATACTGACTAGCAGCCGCATTGTCGCGAGTACTATTCATACAATATCTGAAACGATGAAATATTATAAAAAACGTTTTTCTTCATGACGCCGTTGACGCGGCTGACGTGAAAATGCGGCGGTCAAAAGTCCTGGACAAACAAAGATAGACGATAATTCGCGCGTTGCAAAGAAAGGTTTTTTTTACACGCCGTTCTCCGCGAGGGCGGGAGAGAGGAGGGTTAACCGTATTAACGACGCTAAAACGTAATTAGCAATAATTTGAAAGTATAATCGCCGCATTCAATTAACCGCCGACGCGATATAACGGGCGTATCCGTAGAGCGACGTAACGCTCGGACGGTAATGGAGTACTTGGCGGTTTTTCAAGCAAAATGACGCAAGACGCATCTACATATGAATAGTAGGAATTCTCAGACGTATACGTATACACACGCATCTACATATTAATGCACGCGTATCCCCGGCGTGTATTGTCACGTCCCTGTGCCCGTATAGGCATTGGTGTCTGTGCAGCCGGCACTCGTGGGTTAATATAGAGCCGCCGCGCCGGGTGGAGGGGTCGGTGGTAAGGGGGTGGCAGCGCGGCATTACAGCTGTATATCTATCACAGTAGAATAGCGCATTGTGCCAGAAATCGTGATGGTATGCCCATAGGCCGCAAGAACGCCATAAGCGCACCCCCTAATGCGTGAATTATCCTTGATGCACGTCCTCGCGAATCTGAGAAAAAGACTCGAGTAACGACACAACGTCGAGATTGCAACGGGAGCGGTGATTTGGCGCCGAGCACTAGAAACCGTCCGTTTGTCGCATCGTTTTACCTTAGGTATATTTTCCAACTTGAATCAAAGACTATCGCAATTAACGAATATACGAGACACATCGAAGTTATCGATGTGACGGAAAATCAAGAATCTTTCGGTTATACGTGTTAAAAATGATCGAAATTTAAAAACTAAAGTCTTCTTCAAATTTATTTTTTTTCCTAATCAACAACAAAAAATGTTGGCCCCGAATGTCCGAATTTTAACCAATAGGTGAATTGTGCTTAAATTTTACACAGATACTCAAACGTAATACAACTAGAATATTTTATGAAATTTTTATATTTTTAGTAATGTTTTACCAAAGAGATATAAGAGACACGTACATCTTTAAAGTACAAACAAAGTATGGACGAAAAGATAACGAATACGTAAAAAAAAAACAAATTAATATTATTATTATTTAATCCGCCTATTAAAAGTTGCGATTATTTTATTTATGATGTGTGTGTCCTGGCTGTTTTCTGACGGACGATCCATTCATCTTCGTTAATAAAAAATTGATTTTCACAAACGAGTAAGTACAGAGGGAAAATCAAACTTCAGAGAGATTCTCAAACGTTTCGACACTCATTTGCTTTGATATGATTTCGATGCTCTTTGGTTCGACGAATATTGGATTTTTCAATTATGACGACAACACGACATGCTATCCTTATTAAGCCCATCGGAGCACATTTTAATCTACCCGTTTTATTAGCTACGGTTTATTTGCTTACGGCTAATCGTTTATTACGTTCTGTTGCACGTACTGCAGGATTAAATTGTACATAATATGAAGCTTAAATCTTCTATAATTATAATTACGATTCGGAGAATCGAAGCAAAAAATTGAAAGTCGACAAGTCCACTTTAGTTCCGACCTTTGATTTTATTAAACGGATTATATTTTGCATGTATCAACATCCCGTTTCGAAATATTGTTTTAATTACGATGCGTTTGCAAATCTTACAATCTTGATTTTTTATTTTCATTATCTGGTGTTCTCGCGTCCCTATTTTTAACTCAATATTGGGGAGAAAAAATTGACTCTAAATTTGATAGAGATATTTTATAACTGTTCAGCGAGTGTACCTCGTATAAACCTTGCCTATCTCGAGGTGCCGATTTTTCAGTTTAGTACGTTCATCCCCTCGTGATTGCACTCGCTGATTTCACACTTGATGCACCCAACGAATGAACCGCGCATATCGAATATTCATATCGGCCGTGACTCGCAGAGCGTTATCACACCTGCTCCGAAAGTAGAGGCATGGCGCTGAAAGAACGCGTATAACGCTATGAATACGAGAGTATATCAATTAAGAAAGAAATAGATTTATCCTTTTACCCTTATGATTTGATTTTAGTATAGATCTGACTTTAGCAGAGAATTTTTCTTCCGTTGTTATTTTTCGCGTGAATATGCGATAAAACGTTAAAACAGAAAGGCTTATACACATGTTCGATGTAGTTAATACGTAAACTGGTTGCTTACGGAAACGAAGGCGATGGGGGATACTGTTTGTAATCAGATCCGGACAAAGTTTGCATACGAGACAATTTCGTGTGTCCAGTCGGGTGGCTTGCAATGCAACGGCAAGATAGCCTCGTAGGTCCAGGCCAATAGGTTAACTAGTGTCGTCGGATCAGTCGCAATTACTGCTTGCCGCCGCGCCGCGCACCGTGCCCGTGTGCATAATATCGTCTCGAATTGTTGCAACGTATATTAAGACTAACATTGCAATGCAATATTGTTTACAAAACGTATAACTTTTTAAAAACATAGATTTGTCTAATTGTTTTTTCACTTAAATTCATTTTAAGCATTTATAATTTTTTAACGCTCTTTTATTTCTTTTTTTTAATAATTATAAACTAAAACATGTTATAAATATATATAAAATAATAATTTTCAAACGTTATAAATTGAAAGCCCAAGTTTTTAAAAATGTTTAGTTACGTGACATATTTAATTAGTAAATTTACAACTTGCGTCTGAATCACTCTCTGATTCTCGCGCAAATGTTTACGAGTTAATTATGTAAGTCAAAAGAGTAATTTTCCTATGCATGCATATAAATACAGTATGATAAATATTATTTTTACTACAAATTGCGTTAGTTATTAATTACGAAGCTACAGAATATTCTTATGAGTAGATATCGCAAGCGTACTTCGCGACACCTTGCCCTTAATGAAACGGGTACACAGAGTATTTTTCATTAGTCCGAGATAACTCCCCGACGACAATTAACTCCAGATGCGCATAAAAATAATCTTCACCGAGACTGTCGTCGGGTAGCGCTTAAATAGAGGATAATGCGTTTACCGAATGCGCGGCTGTGTTTGCGGGCTCGTCGCAGTCTTCGTAGAGGGTGGTGATTATGCTCTAGTGGCGGGCAAAGTGGCGGGTAAAGCACAAGGAGGCGGTCGTGAAGGAGGCATCGGACCAGGATGAGAGGCAGAGTGCAGAAGATACGTCGAGATCGGATGGTACACGTGAAGCGAAGGTGCTCAGATGTAGAGAGGGCCAGCTCGGCACTTCGCGGGTTACCCGCGGTGAATTCCGAATTTCCAGGGCGTAGCAAATTTCAGAAAACTCGGCTATATACCGCCTTGGCTCGGTCGTCAAGTAGGATTTTGCTCGCCCGTGACAACGAATTTCGGGATCGCCGCGCAGCTAAGAGCCGCAGAATTTTATCCCAGCTCGAGATAATGGAAGGGCGAAAGGAAGTACACCGTATTTCTGAATAAAAGTTTGCGTATGAAAAATGTGAAAAAAATATCTGTGAAATATTTTTATTTGCCATACAGACTATTTTCTTGCTTTTTGTAACAAATACTTATCACGCGAAAATTATGTAACAATTGTATTATCAATAAGAAAAAGACGGTAGGAAAGGGACTTAAAATATGAAAGATATTCTTAATATGGCGCTTTATAATACTCAGAGAGTAAGATTGTTACAATCTATATCAGCAATAATATAATGAGCGCAATGAAAGCTGATTTGTGCACAGAGAATGCTTTTTAATGACAATTTTTCTGTCTGCAGTTTGCCATGTTGACTAGCCGTACATAAGATAATCTGGAGGAAAAAAGCTATCAGGAAAAAATCCTATTATTAAAATTACTTGTGTTAAAAATATTCGACTATTGACTTCAACAAAATCGATTTAATTATAAATATATGTCACTTATAAACCAGACCCGTAATTACAAGTCTTTAAATTTATAAGGAGATGTTTTAATAAGAAATAGCTAAAAGCATTGATTCTTTATATTTTGAATAAGTGTTTATTTAAAAAAAGTTTTTAAATAGCATACATAAATACTTACGATTATATTTTATCACTTAGAATGTCGGTAAAAATTGTGAATAAATGCGTACCTGATTTTTCTTTAAAATCAGTCATAGATAATCTCTTGAAATATATTCGTGCATTAAATTTCATGAAGTTAGAATGAACTCTCCACAGACTGCTGTTTTCGTACCTAACTTCCACTTCTGTTTACCCGCGATAAATATTGAAACTCCAAGTTTGCATGCAAAAACCGTCAATCAAACGTCGAAATAAGTCGCTTTGCTGATTCACATAATTTCTTCTTTCTCAAGTTTCTCGTCGGAAGTTGCGTTGAACGAACTTTGCTTCCACTTTCATTATTATATTTATTTTTATCTCGAAGATTTAAATTAAGATAACAGGTATACGGCAAATCAAAATAAGAATTTATTCGACACATACAAACCGCATGAATATCAAATAGGTAGAAGAAAATGGAATACATTTCGATAGTAAGTACTATTTTTTTTACCACTATCATAGATCATTTTTATATAGAAAAATCAATTTGCACATCTGACACAATATTATCTGACACAATATTATAAGTCTATAAATATTAGTACACGTTTTATGTATAAGAGAATTAAGTATATTATTCATATTTTAAATTATTCGTTTAATATTGAATTAAATGCTCACAATCATAACAATTTACAATCTAGTTTTACTCTTCAATTTTTAAAGTGCATTAAATTAAACACACTCTTCGTAATTTCATTTTCGCCATGTCGATATTATATCAATAAATTATCATCTGTCGTCGTTTCAGTAATTGAAATTGAATTTCAAAAAGTATAAAATTTTTTGACTACGTGATGACGAGAAAAAGAGAGAGAGAGAGAGAGAGATATTTTTTCTTCGATAAACGAAGAAGCTACCAAGAGAAAAATATCCTACTAAAAGGCAGAAACGATGAGAAGACGCTGTACTAAAGAAAGAGGAGCGGTCGAGACGGGAGAAAATTTCATGAAAATGAGAAGGAAGAGAGAATCTTTCCTATTCCTAGTAGTACGAGTCGTACTTTGATCAGACGCAGTGGATTTACACTCCCAGCAATCCTCCTCTTTCCTTCTCACACTATCTTTTTCTTTCTCTTGTGTCTCACGCCGCTCTCTTATCCCTCTACCTCTTCTTCTTCATATCTTTACCCTCATCTGTCGCGTTACAGCAGCATACTCCGACGTTTTTGAAACAGAATTCGTCGCGCGGTGCGGACATTTTAGATGCCCTTAGGCACAACCGGAAGTGCCGTGGCAATGCCATTACTTGCAGAAAGAAATAGACATACGGATACAACGGAAAGAGGACAGGATGGTGGAAACAAAGGGGAAACTACGAGAAAAAGAGAGAGAATGAGGGGGTGGGGCAGAAAGAAGGACGGGAGGAAATACTGCAAAGAAAAGCGATCGCGGCGAAATCCTTTTCTTCGCGAGAAAGACACGTACATGTCGTCGGTGTCTTTTCCGCGCCTTATCCAGCATACAAAACTTATAGCAGGTGACATTCGCGGGAAATGAGACACGAAACGAGATGTATGTCCCAAAAACAAGATACATTTTACGAGCGACTTGGTTTCCATTTCTCTATAAACTGAACGCTCTTCTGTGTACACGCGACGATAGATCCGTCTTTGCGACTTACCTGTGTACACTGCACTCTTATTCATGCAGGGTTCTTTTTTTTTTAACAATGAATTGCGTAGCACATCCTTATTTTAGAGATAGTAGTCGTAGGAAAAAGAACATTTGTTGTATTGTAACAATAACATATATTTGGTGTATTTTTATGCATGAGAACACGAAGGCAAAGGCGAAATGTTAAAGGCGAGATATGATCAGGTATCGAAGGAAACTTTATTCTCGCAAAAGTTCAATATTTCTACAAAAAGTGCTGCAAAAAGCACATACTATGAGAGAATATTTCCGTTTACTAAAAACGAAGATTCTGACATAAGAAGGCGCACAAAAATGTCAAAGGAAAAGTGCATCCACATATGGTATGCGCTTAAGAATCTTGGTGCCTCTGAAGATTTATATACTAGCGTAAGAATGTGATTTAATAGGTATGTGTTCGATAAATATTCTCGGAATATTTATTCAGGGCATAAAAGACGGGAGCCGAATATATCTCGAACGCGCAGATCATATTCTGGAATCTCTTATCGATTTCTTCAATTTTTAACAATATTCAGCGTATACATATAAGGCTAAAAATTTATGAAGGCAATTTATAAATGACGTAAACAACTTTATGTCATTGGCTTTGGTATTTTTAGAAATACGTTAACGTTCACGATTTTTAACACTTTCTATAAAGTATTTTTATCTGTATCGGTATTTTAGTTATATTAAATAGGTTACATAAAAAAATTAACTTTCTTTGTTAAGTATTTTTATCCGTTACCTGTATTTTGCGTGAGGTCACATAAAATATTTACTTAATATTTAATACATCGAGGGTTTATCGTTTAATTAGCTGTAGCTAAGGTCGGCAACGGTCGGCCAGAAACGTGATTGTAGTGAGTCGATCTCGAGGGGAGATAGAAGCATGGGGAAACGCGAGGGAACGACGTAGTGCGAGGCGTCGTCGGGCACGAAATGTTCTGGAATCTAAACTCTAAACTCGAGAATTTGTTCGTGCGGGGACGGAATTTGTCGGCGTGATCGCGTTGCGGGAGATACGATTATGCCCGCGGCACGATTCCACCGGGAAGTAATTTCTTTGTGGTTTTCTCTGTTGCAGATACAAGTCTACGGTTTTAACGCCGAACTGTATCACAACATGAGCGAGGCGCAGCATAAAAGTCAGGGGCTGGTGGCGATCTCGTTAATGGTGCAGGTGAGTGAATTTTCCATCGGGGATATACCCGACAAAAGTTTCGTTCATTTTTCAAATTGTTTAAGTCCGTAAAAGTTCTGGCGCGTTAACTTCCACGCTATAAATTTTTGCAGTCGTTTAATCCCATACATCATTAATAAAAACGTAATTAAATCGCGCAAATATTAACTTTGCTGCATTCAGTAAAATCGAGAATACACGCAGTGGTTCTGAAGGAATAAATAAAATGTAAATCGTGATTTTATAATATTAATTTTAAAATTTTGATATAAGAGTTTTTTTGAAAGATAAAGAATTAGGGCTTAAAAATCATTAATATTTTTTATTAAATAACTATTTTTATTTATCTACATAAATTCATAAGAAATTTGTTGAAATATACATTGAATTCTGCGTTTAAGATGCAATGAAGTCGACAGTTGACAAGAGACATATAACTTCAATTTATATCATACTTATTAATGTAAACAACTTAAAAACATATATCCAAATTTATACTTACATGATTTATCGCTTTCTAACTAAACCCTACGTTTAGTTAGACGTGCGAACGAACCGCATAAATTGATAATTATGTTGGTTGTTAACACCTTTGCCGCTTTCCAACCCCCATCCCTCAGCCACCGTGTTATGGCGAAGCTGTTTCTAACAGGGCGCATATCGCGATACTAACTTTCTCGACTTTGGACCGTACTTAGCTTCCCCTTACAAATGCATTTGGCGTATCAGAGATTACGGTAGTTAGCACGTGACAGACACTATGTAGCCTCGCTAATAACGCTTGTCTTGAAACAAATAAATGGCTAATATTCGATTATTGTTGATTCTTTCGTGAATTTTTCTGCGGTAATTTTTGTCGGAATAATGCAATTAGATGAATAGCTAGAAAAATAATTTGGTATACTTTGATAAATTTCATCGAGAATAATGCGTTGAAAGATGCAACAAATGTTTTCGACGCGAGTAAAATAACTTTAGAGAAATTCGCGTGTAAAATGTTACTCTCAAAGTACGCGCGCGCGTGTGCACAACAGGTAGAAGTTTCCCAAACGGGCATTAATTACATCACGGCGAGGGCGAACATTACCCGTTATTTTTTCAAGCTGTGAACTCCCCGGCAGCCCTTACATTTCCAACTAACAATATCATTATTATGGCATAATCATTTCGGTCAGAAGCTGCGAGCAAACACGCGGTAAGTTTTCCACGACGCGCGGGCGTTTAACACAGAAATAAATTCCAAAGTTTTGAGAGGGACCTTCTGGCCGGTTAAAGTTGTGTCGCGGCCTTTCCTTAACCCTTGTTCGTTTCTCTCTTTCATGTCCTTTCCTTACCTCGTCGGTTTATTCCTTCTCATTTCTCTTGTTATTAAATTCCAAATTGTTTGTACTTGTAAACGAGATCATCCTCTTTAATAGACAATCGCGATGTGGTTGCACCGCTAGCCTTCTATTTGAAAATAAGTTTGATTATTACTAATAGTAAAAGTAATGCAGTTGACAGAAGTGAAAATTACTGACATTGCGTTTCTTTCACCAGTAAAACCAGTAGACAATCCCAAATAGTCCAAAACGTCATAAAAATTTTCAGGTTTTAAATTGCAGACATTTCAACGTTACCGCAAGCTTGTAGTAACGTTGCAGAAATCTTTTGTAACTTCCATATAATATTACAATGTTTCCATGTAAGGTTTATGTAATGTTTCTTTAATCTTTCAATGCTGGCTTATGATTCTAATCTTTACTTTTTGTAACAAATGTTATATTAAGGATTAATATTATTAATATATGGATTTTCTTATTTTAAACTCTTCCCCTTCTTTTTTCCTTTCTTCTCTTTAGCTTCATATTTTTTAAAAACTTCTTTCTTCCTTCTCTTTTTATTTTCATTATTTTATTTTTTTTCTTTTTTATATCCAACGTTTTATAATATCTATCCGTCTAAATCTCTCTAAAAGTCGTTGCGGTCTCTCACGCAGCGAGAGACTCCGCCCAAAGCGCGCGTGCACACTGGTTAAAGCCGCGCCACTCGGGTCGTTGACCGCACGTGGTCTCGTCAGACAAACGCACGTGCGCGTCGTCGGCCGAGGAGAGTGGGGAGGCGGCCCAGACGGTCGAGGAGAGTGGGGGAGGCGGCCCAGGCAGCGCGCACGTGCGCTCGTCTGACGAGACCACGTGCGGTCAACGACCCGAGTGGCGGGGCTTTAATTGGCGTGCACGCGCGCTTTGAGTAAGCGGAGTCTCTCTTTCTCTGCGCGAGACTATCGCAACGATTTTTTGAGAGATCTTGCATCGCACTGCATAACAAATTCCCGTAACTCGTTTGCAGGGTAATTAAGAAATTAAAAGTTCAATAATAAAGTTAATAGTTTTTAACTTAACTTAATTTGGTTAATTTTAAATAATTTAATTTTTAACTTTAACTAGTTATTTTTGGAGAGAGAGAAAGAGAGAGAGAGAGAGAGAACACGTGAACTTTAATTTATTAATTTTTTACCAAAGTAACGTTGAAATGTCCGCAATTTTAAACCTGAAAATCTTTATGACGTTTTGGTCTATTTAAGATCGTCTACTGGTTTTATTGGTGGAAGAAACAAAACGCAACGCCCGCCAATAATTTTCACTTTTGCCAATTGCATTATTTTTACTTGTAATAACCAAATCCATTTTCGGACAAACTATATATCAAAGCATAAAAATTGACAAATTAACAAGTTGTAAATTATAATTTAATGGAATTTTGGCTGATTGATCTTCATTTATTAAAACGCATTGTTTTCTGAAATTTTAAATGTTGCAAATTGTAAAACATAATTTTTATCGAAATGTAACAATGACGAATTGTCTTAGGATTACGTTTTAATACGTTAATAACAAATTTATGATGGGTACAGCTAAAATAGCCGATACGTATAACGAAACACGATACAAAATGTAATGTAATGTAAATGTAATTTGAAAATTATATTACAGAATTTATATATGTTTGTGTGTGTGTGTGTGTGTGTGTGTGTGTGTGTGTGTATCTGTATGTATATATATTATAGATATTCATACATATACACGAATATCTGTAATACAATTTTCAAATTACATTTACAATTTTGTATCGCATTTCAGTTCACGCGTCTCTCATACATATTGTACTCCTTACAATAATTGAATTTGCTATTATATTTTTCTCTTTGTAGCAACAATATCGATTACACAAAATGTATGTGTGTGCGTAAAGAATAAATCAGATAGTTTCGATGCTGGCGATCAAAGCGGATGCGATTTTAGTATCATACGGAAAATAATGAACCCGTTTTCCCCTCGTATTTTTCTTTTCAAATAACGGAATTATTATCGTGGACCAATTATTTTGCTTCAACGCTCGTGGACAACCGATGGTTTTTTCTCGATAGCTTCTTCCAAATTATCTACAAACGAAATTTGCAATCTTCAATGGAAATTATACAATATCTTCTCCTTTCTATTTTTTACTGAAAGAAATATACTCCATTAGTCCGTTTTTACATTGTTTGTATAAATATTATAAAGCATAATAAATTTGCTCTAATCTGATATTTAAATTTCTTACTTTTATAACATATTGTCGCGAGAGTGGAAACGGAAGAAATTTTTTTTATTTAATTCGTACAGCCAAATTAATAATTCAAATATAAATTGTGAGGGAGAAAAATTTTGAAAAAGATAGAAATTTTAAGAGAATAAAATTTTTTTTATCAATGGGCTTTTATGAAATGTTATCCCGCTGAATAAATAGAATTAGACATGAAACTATGTGTTTATTAAATATATGCACATATATACGTGTTTTTCGTTTGTAATAAAAACCACGAGTAGAGTGACGAGTTTTCAGCTGTTATTCAAACAGCAATGAAGAAACGCGAGCGAGCTTGTTCCCACATTTTCTGCCGGTGAAAAGCGGAATATTTTTCACGTATAATAATCTAAAATGGAAGAGATTATCGTCACGTGATGCATTTCTCTCTTCCCTCTCTCCCTTTCCCTGAAAAGGGTGCGATATAAAACATGCAATAACTACTACCGACCTGAACTGTATTTACCTCCGAAATAACTTTGAAACTTTCAACGACGACCCTCTGTCTTCTCCGCCACTTGCTCACACCTTCTTTTAGCGAGCCCTTTTCTGCCTTCTTTAGCAACTTAACCCTCAAAACCACAGCCCTTTACGTGGCAACGTAACGAAGACGATGAAATGAGAGAGAGAGAGAGAGAGAGAGAGAGAGAGAGAGAGAGAGAGAGAGAGAAGGGGAGTAGAGAAGAGAAGGAGAAAGATAGAAAAAGAGATGCTACAATGTATACATTACAGCGACTATGCGTTATAATGACGCACTTTGACTCCCCTCTTGCAGTCGTCGACAAATGAGAGCAACTTCTGAATATTTTTAAGAGGATGTTTACGAGCGTTCTAAGACGACGACGACGATGGTCGTAAGACGATGAAAAGGGTTCGTCGACGCGATAATACCGAACATAATAGCGCTTTTTCCGCTAGAATTTACAGCCGCGCCTCTACGCGCTCTTTTACATTAGCTCTCTCGTTGCTTGCCAGCCCGTCTGCTGATTAATATGACAGATAAGTATAAATATTCATGATCCCACTTCCGCGGAGATAGTGCAAAAGATTTTTCGGTTACTGTATATTCCCGCAAATTAATATTCCGCTGGGAGAAAAATACGTAAAATGTGAATAATGGATTTATTTTGATCAGTTGAAATTGCTTAGTCAAAGTGATTTTATCTGGTTATAATTGCTCTACGGATAATTTGGAATTAAACGTTATAACAGCTCTCAATAAAGCCGTGCGACGTGTCAGAGGTGTGACAAATGAGAGGGAGTTAAATGTTATAGATCAAAATCCGCATAAACAGAGAACACTTTGGGCAACCGCAAAATAATTTTCGCTAGGGTGAGTCGTAAATTTCAATAAGAGGGTAAAATAAGCCTGATAAATACGCGGCCGCACGTACGGTGAGGTCAGCATTTTGAATAATCCCAATGCGGCATCATCCTTCCTGGAAACCTTTAACAGGTGCTCGATCTCCCGACGAATAGATCGTAAAGGCGTGTCTGGAGGCAACGGGTTGACGACTGTAATTCAAACGGATTATACCCTGGGGTGTCTGAGGGATGAGATCCAAATGAGTCGGTACCCCGTGATACCGTCGGTACTTCTACGATCTCGGACCTAAACGAATTCCGTCAATGTTTTAACGCCGGAAACTTTTTAAACCTTATAGATTTATAGCGTCAATACGTAAGATCTCGTAATGCGCTAACATGCTGTTCTAAATCTCAACATCAATAAATGGTTTATTAGAATAGATAACTTAATTGATTTTTATATATTTAAAGTTATTGTTATTATTATTATTATTATTATTATTAATTCTAGAATAACATACTGAATATGGTATTTTTTTTTAAGGCTGACATTTCTATAAAATTGGCTAATCTACTTGGCAGATTTGAACACGTTAGAATGTCTTTTTGGTATAAAGAATAGCGTTAGTCAGCGAATAATCTTTAAATAATAACGATCGAAATGTACTGATTATACCGTTTATTTTCGACAGATACATACTTTTTTTTATACTCAAAGTTTTTAGTTTTTAAAACTGAAAAAACTTTATTGAAACAAATTTTCATTTTTAAATAAATATTTTTTTAACGTCATTTCCTTAATTAAAAAAAAATTTTCTAAGTTTAAAAGTAAATTATTTTATACTAATATTTATTTAAATTAAAGGAAATAATCGGATGAAACTTCTTTCCAGTGTGCTTAAAAAGCCTTATATTTTAATTTTTTCAACAAATGCAGATTAAAAAAAATAGTTTTTGTATGTTTTGTTTTCTATAACTTTTTTATTAATAAAAAAGTGTGTGTGTGTGTGTGTGTGTGTGTGTGTGTGTGTGTGTGTGTGTGTGCTTGTTATTATTACATTCCATAATGCTTGGTGATTTAATTGAAAAAAAATTGTTGCAATTGTTAAAAACAATTTATTTTTATGAAATTTATAAACAATCAAAGTTGAATTGGATATACCATGTTCAGTGTGTCGTTTAAGGTTTAACAACAAAACGGATAGTGCGTCGTTTTAGATTTAATAATAAACTATAATTTTTACAATTTGCGCAATTATGCGACAATTGTTGCAATTATGCGCCACTTACGTCTGGCCTTGCGACAGTCGCGATGCATAAATCGCGCATGCCGTCGCGACAACTGTTTTATGGAATGCGAAAAGGTCAAAGAGAAACTACAGCGATTAAACAGAATCAAAAGTTTCTTAGAAAAAGGCAAGGGATTCGCAATCTACGACCTAAAACCTATAAGCGTCACGCTTGAAAACCCCGTTAAAAAAAAAAAAGTTTTAGGATCCTGCTTGAGCGAGGTCGAAAAAGTTTATTTGCAACACGCGATTCCAGCGACTTTATTTTCACAAATTGCTTGTAATTCAATGGTAAAGTAAATTACGTACAAACACGAATTTGTGGTATTAAAAGAGCGAAATTTGCATGTAAAATAGCTGATTTTCTTTTCGCTGTTTGAAAGTAAAAGGCTCGATCAATTGTAAATAATTGTAATTATGATTAAAAGGGACAAAGACACATTGTCCTTGTCCCTTGTCTTTGGTAGCCAAATATCAATACCATCGAATGATTTACGCGGCCGGTTGTTTATCACTTTAACTGCTGCAAGGAAATTGCTAACCCGTAATTACGCTACGCGTCAATTTAGCGCAACTGCCAGTCAGTAGTCCTGATCTAATGACAAAAGACGGGAATTCCGCACTATCAAACGGAAGGAGAACACGAAGGATCTTGTATTGCCGAGCAGCAGAGGGAGAGAACGAATGAATTGGGCTTGCTAATTCCCCATGTCCGTCGGCTAGACTGCATAATATGACGTGAAGTCGAGCGCGCTGGCTGTTCCTTGCATCGGTTCCTAGCGCAATACCTCTTATCCCACGATCATCGTAGCACGGCCTGAAGAGAGCTTAGAAGGACGGACCCTCGTCTCGCGATCGATACGATCTCAGAACGCGGACGGGGCGTCGTCGTTGGAGCTTGTTTATTGCCCAACTGCCGCGGAAATTACGAAGCTACAATTACAAATTAGTGTACAGTTGATTTGCCAAACAAGTAGTAACATGCTGACGGCGTAAGCCGCAACTGCAGACCGGATTTAACTAGATAGACTTTGGTCGTACCGTGTTGGGATTTAACGCAGCTGATTTTGCAGTATTTTACACTGGACATCGGAGGTATAAACGCAAACGGTGAATTAATAAGTGATTTAAATGTATTTTAAGGAAAACACAATTAAAACAAAACGAAACGTAGTGAAGTCGAAAAATAACATGCATTACGTTAATAATTGCATAGATATACGTTTTTCTCTTTTATTTTTAATAGATATTTTTCAATTTCATATTTTCGTTGAAGATATTAATGTTTATGAGACATTAGTCGATAAAAAATGTTAGTATATACGTGGGCAATATTTTATATGTGTAGCACGAGTTTTAAAGTTTCATCGTGCCTGTAATAAGGAGAAACCTTCTTTTGATTAAACGAATATGAAGAAATTGTGATTACCACGAATTTTCCCAGTTAAGTTTATTCTAGAGCGACGAGATTAAGAACGTTTAAGGACGGCCGTCATTGAGATTAATTCTCTTAGCTCATAATTAAGATTAGGGTCCCTTTATTACAAGAAATTTAAACGGAGATTAAACCGTCGGCGTCCGCTTACCTGTCTCGCAACTGAATCTCGATTACGTCCTATGTAATTCTCAAGTGTCTGGATTAAAAGGTAAAACAGTCGCCACCTCTTTACATAACTTATAACTCCTGATAATTTCAATAGTATTATACGCATTTAGTTGATAATCGTAATTGTATCATGAAACGTTATAAAATTTATAAACGTTTGTTAAACATAAACATGAAAATTGCCGCGTCTACATGTTAAAAGTTAACGTCAGTTTAATTAACGCAAAGTACATTTTATCTAAACCGGAGAAAATTAGTGTTCGATAAAAAAGAAATATAATGCATTTTCAATGTGTTTTAAACTTTTTTCTTCTTTGCCGTAATTGACGTCCTCAAAGGCTAATGGAGAGCGTTGTGCTCCTCCATTATTTGTTCACAGCAGCTTTTGTAAAACGTTTTTTCATGCGGCAGTAACATCAGTAGTTTTAATTAACGATTATCCATAAATCTGGATACCGAAGAATATAATGCCCATTATAAAGAGAAATATCTCTGCTTTGCGCGCATTTCAACCCCGATCGTATCTCACTTCGTTTTATCCATCTTCTTATCCTCCTTGTTTACCTCTATTTATGGAACGGAGAGACGAGGCGGAGAGGCGGCGATAATAATTTCGTGCCACGGATAGGGAAACGGCGAAACTTTTGATCGACGGCGGACCCACGCGGCCGCGCCTCGCACGGATCAACTTTTATTATTTATCGTTACTTTAAAGTCCGCGGTCGGTTTAGTCAGGGGTTTTACGGTTACCTTTAATGGCGCCCAGTGTAGAACTTTCGAAACGACTCTTTGCCTTCACCTCTTTATGCGGTGCACTTAGCACCGACCGAGCAACCCCTTTTCATGGGAAATCGATGGAAAACGTATCAGGGCGGAGAGAATGACGCGGGACGGGCAGGGAATGGCGAAGGACAACATCGCTGACACGGTGCATACGACAGCAGCGCCGATGTGATATTGGTGGTGGTGGTGGTGATAGTGTTACGGTGCGGTATAAGGTGTCACTGTCGTTTAGCCGGATACACAAAGAAACCTGTTTTCTGTTTCAGCTTGGCGAGACGTTAAATCCCGAGCTGCAGATCATCACCAGCGTGTTCAATAAGGTCATACATCGGGGTGAGTACGATACTTGGAGCGGAGGAAAGCGTAAAACGCTCTTCTTCTCCGCTCTTTTCCTAAATCAAGCTGGAAATTCCGTCGTCATCCTTGCCTCTCTATTGCGTAATATCACGCTTGCTTGTATCTTGTCCAACGACGCGATAACTTTTTTTCCTTTTAACCCGCGCAACCCCGGGCTTCCACTAGATACCGCGATAGCTTTCCTTTTGTGTATGCCTCGTGTCCATTTGGCTGCAATCTCTTCCTACGCTATATATCCCGAAATGATATTAAGCAATTTTCAAATTTTATTTTATTATTATTAATTCTGCAAATATATATAAACAAAATCGTACGTTATTGCATTTCCGGGTCGAGTAAATAACTTCGTAATTGGCGAGCGGTGTATTTGCAAAAAGTAAATCGCGTGCGTTAAACGTTGCGTTTAAGCATCGCTCTATTATTTCCTTAAACGAAACTTGCGAAGCGTTTCATAATTGGCAGGAAATACGTAATTTTATTCTGAAAAACTTGCCTCTGAAAGTAAAAGTTTGAAAGTAAAGTTTTAATGCGGCCACGTTTTTGCAAAAATGCGTCCCGATTTCTTCGACGCTCAATGAGGGCAGCCGGTACTACGTACGCTATTGATATCGAGACGTATCAAGCGATGTGTAATAATAATTTACTCGCGATCGTGCGTTCTCACATTGGTGCTTTTTACAGTGTACGCCGGGCGACGCGACGTAACGACAGACGACGTAACTACGTTGTATTGTGTCACCGGAAACGTAAATCCTGAACAAGCTGCGCAGCAGCTCGATACTAATTTTCTACAATACCCCGGCTAAATGCGTCATTGAAATCGTCTCGACGCACTCCACACCGAAGAAATCTAATATATGACGCGCTGCGTACAAGAGAACTTTGAAAAATAATGAGATCTGATTGTTTCGTGCAGAAATCCAGATATGGAAATCCTTCGATATTTTTACATGTTCCAAAGAGGGAAAAAAATACTTCTCTCTGAAAATTTTTTAGAGAAACAGATGCTTTGTACTTTTCGTAAACATACTTTGTAATTTTCGTTGTTTCTATAAAATTGTCGCAATTTTTAATTTTTTTTTACGATCACAAATTCAATCGATAGCGACTTGTGTGTTTAAAAGAGAGATGAATCAGAAACATCCAAATATGGTAGAGAACCAAATTTAGAAAGTTTCCTCGAGTTAAAGATTGCGTTATAATATCGACGGTTACTGAAATTCCGGCTCGTCCGACGTCGCCTGAGAGCTCTGAAAGACGACTACAATTAATGAGAACTCCCGTTAAACGATCATCGGTCTGCGATGAATGGTGGTGCCGGCAGTGATTAGGTATATGCGATTTTGCGTGACGATGAATATGCACTTTGCGCATCAAGTGTCATACGCGGCGATCTTCGAGACGGAGAGCTCGCCGGATGCTGCGGTCTGCTGGAGTAACCGCGGATAATAAATAAAACGCCGTCGGGACGAGAGAGAGAGAGAGAGAAGAGGGTCGGTTTTGCCGGGCGATACCCAGACGCGAAGCTTGGAGGGGCGGCGGTGGCGACGACGACGACGGCTGTAGCGGATGGCACTCGAGTCGAGAGTGAAAAGTCGAGAGCGGGGCCTCTACGGGAAGGAAAAAGACGAAGGGGACGAAATGACTCTCTTAAGATAACGAGTCACTTCCTCGACCCACCGAGTATTCGCGCCAGCGGACGCGTCTATGTCGCCGTAGGATACGGTGGAAAGCACCCTTTTCTCTCCAATCTTAAGTTGGAATTTATAAGAACGATGAGTTGTCATATCCGGCTGGATAAGTAATGGATGTTAGCTTTCCGGAGCCGTTTCTAAACACAGTTAATAACTTCTCTCTCTCTCTCTCTTTCTTCTCTCATACATTTTAAAATACAGAGTTGTATATGTTGGCAATTTGTAACTGAATAACGCGATAGTTTTTTGGAGAATGGTATTTGTGAAAGTCATCCTTATCGCGTGCATACACATAAATAATTATTGTAGGAATTGTTTGTAATACGTAATACAGGGATTATAAATACGCGCTCCATTGAAAATGACAAAAAGTAAAAGAAGCAGGTGAGTATGAATAACGAGGAAGCATTTTAACGGAGAGCAAGAGTAATGAAGAAAATGCGAACCGACGGTGTAAATTACTTACAGTAATGCTCCCCGTGCATCGAAGTAAGCGAAACAATGCTACTAGACAACTAGTTAATAAATTTCCAGCTTTCTAATTGCCATAGAATAATTAGTATATTTCTCTTAAAAACGAGGTAATAGTTGAGCTCCGTCTTTTTATTTTTCTTTTGCGTCTGAATAATTATAACTGAAAATAATAGTGTCTAAAATAAATTACATGCAACGCGTCGCGTCAAATATAATATCTAGCATCATAGGTTTTATTGCAACCGTACATCTTTTTAATATAATGTCATTTTTAACATCATTTATCTTTCATTTTTTTCATTTCATTCTGTAACAGTTTTACTGAAGTATTTAAGAATTTAATTAGATTCAAATCTATGAAAATAATTTTCCCATGGACCACGTGACTTAACTAAGTAGAACGCTCAAGTTATAAGTGGTAATATGCTGCGAAAAGTTTTGACATTCTGTCAACCAGTCTGAGCATCCTGCATAAGTAATTCAAGGGTTCAATAAAATTATTCTCAAATTTGTATTTAGCTAAATTTTTAGATTTGTTTAAAATCGTTATTTCAGTGTACGTTATTTCACACGTCTTTTCTGAATAATTGGTGAAATTTCTACGAGTATTTAATATTATAATTTTGCGACTTTCGTATCAGTCCGATTTTATCGCTTTCACATTGTACACGGGTAACATTCGCATAATATCACGCAAATTATGGTTAACCGATGCTGAATACTGAAACAGAAGAAAATTGCAGCGTGTTGTATCAAAGCGCCGATAACGCGCGTTAACTTCGGAGCGTGAATTGAGTCGCTGTAGGTGTACCGGTGCGGCGCGCGGCGCGTTTTTATCATCGCAGATCCGTCCGCGATTTTTCATAACTTGTCTCGGCGAATTAACGCCCGTCAGAGCCTCGTTACGATATTAAAATTAAATGGATGGCGCGCATAATGGATTATAGCGCTCGCGCGCCGTTCCTGACGCAGCGGCGCGCGAGCGCGATCCACCGTTTTGATGCATCGTGCCGCGACTTACGGACGCAAATTGCGCCCGACGTAAAATCGAAATATGACTCCCTCTCCCTCTCGCCTGCGCTCTCTTTCTTTCTCCCTTTTCCTGCTCCTCCCCCCGTCTTTCTCTTCTCTCCCGCAGATTCCATCGGCGCAACGAACTTCCTCCCGCGATTTCCATCCGCGCATCCGCCGTCGCGCGCGCCGTCGAGAGCGCCGGCAAGAAAGCGCCTCGTTCCCCCGTTCAACTTGCGTGGCATAATTCTGCGAATGCCACGGCTGGTTGCATTGCTCGACGAGGAAGAAAATAAACTTTACAGCCAAGTATTCTCGAGGGGGGGGATGAAAAGAGAAGGAGGATAGGGTGAAACGTACGCTGTGCCAGTAGAGAGAAGGGCGGAAGGACCATCGATGCGCACTCGGTGTGCTTCCCGGTAGGATTTCAGATACCACCGCCGACACCCTCTGTAGTCGGAGGTCCGTATAAGGGCGTTCAGAGTCTCTTGGGCTAAACGATTCGACCTGGAAGCGTGCCTGGCGCTTTTTACACAGTTAACACGATCAACGCTCCGACGCGATATGGGGAACGGGAAGGGGGAGGGATACGGGGGTCGATTTACAAGGTACGGCGATGTCACATACTCCGGCCGGCTGGTGTGTGCATAAATCTGTATGCACGCCCGGGCACGGCTATGTGTGTATTTTAATCAATACCCTGTTGACACCGCGACCAGGGAACATAAATCATAAGACAATGGAAAATGGCGCGCGGGGAGGAGGAGCTACAGCGGGATCTAAGTATTCCATTGTCGTGTACGTGCCGAGACAGGCACGTCGCATATACAGTGGCCCACAATAGTTCGCCTATGCCATCGTGAAATTTATTTAACTCAAGCTTTTCATCAGCTAAACATGTTTTTGCACGGAACCCGCTCGCGTGCAGGTTGCTCTCGCCAATGAACGAAATTGCATGGAACGACGTTTTAAGGGGAATTTTTATTTAACGCGAGATAATATCGAGATCGCTCTCTCGTGCTACCACGATTAAAGAAAAGGGAGAAAGATATTCTTAGAATTTTCTTGAATTAAATGAGGCAACGCGAGATAAAATTTCCTCAAGCATAAACATATTAATCCTGGATATGCTACTCATATTTTTCTAACGTTAATATTACTCCGAATGAAAACCTCACACAATTAATAATTTTTAAAACACTTTATTTACGTTTGCTCAGTCTATTTTTTTTATATTAGGGTCGTTGCACCAGTCGCTGAACAGTCGCCAATAAATGACTGTTTAGAAAAACTATTAAAATAATAAAACTTTAAAATAATAAACTGAAAAATTAATTGATATTGTTGAAATTTAATTTTCATGTAGATTTTATTAAAATGTAATTTTTTATTTGAAAATGTAATTGTATTAAATTATTTTGTGTTTGTTTATTGACTGATCCAATTTCTTATTTGTTCATTGACTAGTGCAATGACCCTATCAGAATGTTAAACTGAACTAACACTATTTTTATGTAAAAAAGATTTTATTAAATTTTAAGCTATCCAAATTTTAATAACAAAATCTGTAGTAAACTTGAATTAGCAGTTGGATGAAAATTCACCCACAGTAGCGCATTTCACTTAAGCAACACATGTGTTCATGCAAAATACTCTTAACAGCTCAGATGTAAGTTAAGTGTTTAATAACGCTTCTACGGCAACGCAATCGCGAGAAAGTAAGGACCATTTCATTTATACGCGCACAATGCGCATTGCGAAATTGATTTTATCCGGCATCATTAATAATAATGTCAGTAATGTCCCTGCCAAATCGATTTTCGGGAATAATGAGTTTTTAAACCTTGATCAATAATGCGTATGACGTAATTAACGGTGATTACAGCCGGCGCAGATGGATTGGAAAAGCACGACGAGAAATGCGTCAACATGCCATCGAATATTTCCGAGGCGCGGTCGAAACGTATCACGTATTCACGCATATAATTTTCGTAAATTATATATCATAATTACTAATTTTTATTACAGCCGCGTTCTTTAAATTGTTGCATCAAATCTGCATTAAACGAATTGTTCAACAGGATATAGCCATTACTTTGAATTTTATTAAGCAATAATTTCCACTCGATAAATGAGTTTCGAGTATTTATATGACGCGCCTGTGATATATTTTAATATGTCATACCTGGAATATTTGGCAAGAATAAATCGATTTGAAAATTGCGATTAAGTAAGAAAGAAACGATAATTTTAAACTAACAGAATCTATTTTTCACGTGCGAATCTGTAACATTTAAAAACAAATTTTTTTCTGGCACTAGTAAAGTTTTTAATCTTTTAAACATTCACAGAATTTCTTCGCGAAGAATACATCTATTTATGCGTTATCAATTAGGCAGCTAATGAACATATATAATTAAACGCATCAGGGTGTGTTTTTAATGTTTTCATTACGGAAAATCCTCTTCCTCCTGCTTGTGATACCTTCATCCTTGTAATTATCATGGCCGGCTTCCGCGTGGTGAAATCGTACCGAGACCGGTGAATTAAAACGCACTGATTTACGTGGTCGTATACACGCACGAAAGGGATGCTTCGACGCTGCCGGTGTAGTAACCCGAACAACGAGGAAGTAAGCGAGCGGGACGAAGTCCTAGGTACCGGAGGAATATTCGTAGCCTCGCTGTACGCACACAAACACAACACACAAACGCACGCATACACATCGCCGGCCATTTACTCCGCGCGCACCCCCGTTTGCAGCCCTTCCGAGCCGCACACCGCCCGGCGAATGCCTACGTATCTACGAAATGTAGATAATAGATGAAATATTTGCGCGGTATGCGTGGTATTAAACCGACACCCCTGAAATTGTATTTTATAGCTACCCCTGCCACCGACGGGGCCCACTCGCGCAACCCCTTCAGAGTCCTGACTCTCTCCCCACCCACGATGCATCCAGTTTGCATGCCGTTCTCTTTCTCTCTCTCTCCTTCTTCTTCTCTCTCTCTCTCTCTCTCTCTCTCTCTCTCTCTCTTTCTCTCACCCTCAGTTGCACAATCGTATACACAACGTCGCAATACGGCAGGGTAGCAAAACCGCCTCCTTCTATTTCCCGGCCGTCCCCCATCCTCCACCGCTCTACCGACCCTCCAGACGTGGCGTTTCGCCATATAACGAAACGCCAGAAAGCAGTTTGCGGATCCGGCCGTCGGGAGGCGCGAGGTATCTCTCTCACCCGATGCGTTTCTATCTTTCGGCGGGGGTTGCATCCCCCTCCGATGCGGCCACCGTTGCCCCGGCGTTTCTTCTTCTTTTTTTTCTTCCTCTCTTCTCGCTTCTTCCATGTCCCTACCCCTACGCGCGATCTCCCTAGTCGATAGAAATATTTTCCGTGGCTACGAGGATTGGAGGTGGTGAATTTATCACGGTGACAGACCATCCTCCCTCACTCTGCGCCGAGGGCCGAGAGAGCAATCCCTCTTTTTCGGGGTTTTTTTTTTTTTCGTTCGTGGCGAGGGCAACCGCGGATACAAGCTCCATCGATGCGACGATATTCGAGGATAAAGGACGATATTTAAAAACAGGATGATATTTAAATGTTATTTGAAGCAACGCAAGTCACTCTCGTAAAAATAAGCTCTGATATATTAAAATCATTATATATTATATATAACATATTATATACCGCGTTAACGCCATATATCTTCAGGATCGTGATTGACGCTCGCAGATATATCGCAATGTTTAATTGACAAGTCGTGTATTAAATATGACGTATTCGATAGCGGCATATACGTTATAAAATAATGCTACAGCACGAAAATCATGTTGCATTGGCCAGCGCCGCCGCACCGGTGGATTCGATGTAACGATAGTAACGTGGTAGCGTGGTTTTATATATACAGATGTTATTATTTATTGATGCGTTGCTGTGTATCTCCTGTAAAGCTCTCAAAACATATCGGGGTTGCTACACATACGTCGAATATACTACGATGCTTACTTTGCCTTCAAATCGATTCGAAAGGAGGATAGTTATGAATAAATATGCAGCAAATATTTAGGTTCGGCTGCTACAGGTTCTGCTGCATGCATAAATAATGACACGTGTAATAAGTATCCGATAAGGAAGGATACACTATGTGAGAGGAATACTTTCTTATATGTAACAAAATAATATAACAAATAGAGGAAAACAGAAATTATTAATTACGTAACTTAATTAGAATTTCCCCTTTTGCCAATTAAACGAAGTCGCGCATATAACACTTTCAAAATTACAATATGTCATACGTCAAGCAAATTACTGTTTACTTTCATTTTATACGTACAAAATTACATATAAAACAATTAGCTATTAAATTAGACGGATGTTGACATTCTAAAGAGATTATTTTAAAGACAGTGATAAAGTGAAAATTGAGATTGATAATATATGAATAATACAAATAAGTGAAGAAGAATGTCATATTATTTCAAAGATTAGCTTTAGAGCTGCTTATAACGTTGAATTCAGCAATGAGTTTGTATCAACTGTCACGTTTCTCTATTTATTTTGAATTATTTCGACATTTATATGAATTTTATTAAAAACCCCTCGCGATCATCGTACCGAGCTGGCGTGCTAATTGAGAGTAAACAGCAAAATGATCGCTCGGTCGTCTCTCTCTCCCTCGTTCGCGCACGCTCTCGGTCAGGATGATATAAGGCAGAATAAACTGCTCGAGAGAGCTTGGCCGGCTTCAAGCCGAGAATTATTCACTCGGCAAACAAGAATCTCGTTTCGAGAAATCGAGCGACGACCTTAATGTTCCAAGTCGACGCGAAATCGACGAATGTCTTGTGTGTCGAACAATACACACACACACACACACACACACACAAACACTTACGCACGCAACACGCACACACGGCACACGTAACGAATCGATGTTCGTTACGTGCGCTGAAGATGTTCTTATATTGCGATTATCGCCACTGTCATCATCATTATTCCGCCGGTGTGCGCCATTAGGCACGGTCAATTTTCCTAAGAGCACCTCACGTTATTCCCGACGATATTCGACTTCCACGCAACGAACCGGCCACGTGTCGTGCGTGTGGACCCACCACAGGAATATCCGCCACCCCGGGCCCCGTATGATAGTAGATAATGGCGCGCTAGCACGGATTTGCGTCGACCATGAATTATTAAACGAGAATCCGTTATATCCCTTTTCATGCCAAAAATCGCTGTTTTTTTTTCCCATGAGAGAAGACTCTGCATTATTATACGGCGCGTCCCTAGTAAATTGTGATACGACTGGCGCGAGGGTTGGATTTTTCTTTGAAAAAGAAAACAAGAAATGTAACACAAGTCGGTTGCATTGTATCGCGAGAAAGACGATATGAGCGAACTGTATGTCTGCTTAACTACATTTGATTATACGTACGAAAATTATTTGGATGAAACTTTTTAAAGATTTTAGTGCTTCCTCTTTCAGCGAAAATTCGATTTATCAAAAATTTATGAGAAATGTAAAAAGAGTTAATTTCCCCCATAAAAGCTACGAACGATGAGCTTTCATCAAACCTCCTCTGAGAAAAATCCATTTGAATTTCGTCAAAACGAGATTGCGAGAAAATGCGATAATTCCGAGATTCGATAGATCTCCGCCCTCCTTATAGCGGTCTTCCACAATGCATAATACAACTGCATTTTGCCTCGTTTAAATCTCGCCTGTGTGCGCGGACGTATCAATAGCCGTAGCTCCCGCAGACTCTCGAAGCAGCGGCGAAGCGATCTTGTAGCCGGCGGTCTTTTCTCAGGCTCTCGCTCTTCTCTCTTTCTCCGGGAAAGGAGTTAATGCATTTCATTAATCACCAGGAGGGCCCTTTCCACCCTTTCCCGTCCATCCCGGTCCCTCTCTCATCCTGCCTCGTTGCCACAGACGGTACGAAGCAGTTGATATTTTCCCGCTCTTCGACGCCCCCGTTATTATTACTTGTCATCTCGCCGGATTTCTTTCTCCTTCCCTCTTCCCCAAGTTCCATTTATTCCCATCTGATTCTCGTTCGCCGGGGAGGAGATCACAATGCGACGATGAATAAAAATAAAACACGCATGCACGGAGCGTAAGGTGCGCACGATATATACGTCAATATGGAAAGATAGCGGCAAATGGCGAACGGGGGACAGGGGTGGCACAGGGTGGTCGACGGCGGGCGTCCGCCTCGAGAAGAACTTGACATGGCTTCTACTTTTTGCCTTCGGAGTGCCTGAATGTCGACGTCCTAAGAATATCTCTGCGCGAAAGAGGAAACGGTAGGGAGGGGAGGAGGGTAGAGGGGGATGGCGAGGGACGCGTCGGAAGTCGGCACATGGGGGTGGAGGATCGTTCTCTGTACGAAGCAAAACGGCAGCTCCCTTGTGCCGGATCTGCCATTTGCGAGAACGCGTTCACCCATCTTTAATGTCACGGACTCAATACGAGGAATAGACGGCCGCGTATACAGAGCGACATTTTGATGAAGCGCTCGCTCCCTGTCGCGGTTACTACTGCTAGGTTTTCGTCGCATAAAGACGAAATCGTCGTTGCGTTACGTTACTACTTCAAACGGACTCGTTACGATGGTTAGATGCACTTAAAGTGTTTCCGTTGTGCTGCGATGCGTCTTGCTCCACGCACGCATCTACTCTCAGATTCATCAACCATTGTGCTTGCGGCTGATATATCATACTTCAATCTCTTTGATTCTTCCGTTCGCATCTGTGCGTTTGACTTTTTACTGCTATTTGTGTTCTGATTATAATTTATATTTTGATTCTATAACGCTAGATATAAAATATCAAAATTCTTTATTCACTAAAAAAGGATCCAACGAACAAGTTACTCTGAAAATAAAGAACATGATTAAAATTCATATATTTCATCAATATAAAGGACACAATTATTAAAAAGTCAAAGAATTTCAGATATCTTTCACGCAGAAAAAATAAATCAAAAAAATAATTAATAACTCAGTACTTCTACACTGAAAGAACAACTTTGCTAACATATACATTTGAAAATAATTATGTTGAAATATTAAAAAAATTGTATTAGATGTTTAATTTGATTGGTAGAATATCAAACTGTTTGCAGAAACATTATCATGCTTGGGTGTTCTACATAATCATTTTGATGGCTCAACATAAATTATTTAGCAAAATTTTCAGATGCTACAAAAAAATTGTTTTTATTCATGTGTTTTAAAATATATTTTTATATCATACATTACATAAATTACTTTACTTTATTTCCGTAATTGAGCACAAGACGTACTCCTTTATGTTTAAATGCATAAACTAATGAAGCAAATAGTACGGCTAGCTGTGACGTTTGATATGATGGGCATAATACGTATGCGGTTTGTGTAAATTTTACTGTAATACAAGCGAAGGATGGATTCTATGCGTTTGTGAGCAAAGGTTCACGACTACGTCATGGACTCGATGCGAGAAATAGACGCAATATATACGGAGAACGTTGCAGTGGAGTCCGTGTTTAGATACATAGGACCGTCGTGCTATCGTGGATTATATGTATCCCTTTATTTGTAGATAAACTGGGACGGGCGTGTGTACAGATGGTTCAGGCCGGATTTTCATCTCGTCCACGACGAACGAGATTCGGGTAATCTTATGTACACCCAAAATATGCATACACTTGGTGATACTGGTAATATGTCACCGACGAACATGCGATTTTCCCGTTTCTTTTCTTTTTTTTACAAAGTACGCTAAAGAGTCCTTAATTGAACGGTCAACTGCACGCAGGATTAATTTTCGCCGTCCGATATGAGAGGCGTCGACGCGGGGAAGAACGGAGACACGCTCGAATCGAAGGTTCGCACGGTTTCACCGCGCGGTAACATACCTCCCAGGGTCCCGATAAATACGATTCCCCCGGCGTGAGCTCGCGCACTGTTCCGAGCGAAAGATTTATTTTCACCGCACATTCTGAAATGATGACCTTTTACGCTGGATTTCGCCCCGCGCGCGCGTTACGTAGGAAAGATACAAATCACTTCTGGACATTCGGCGGTTACGAACGGCGCGCACATCCTATCGTAGTACATACACTCGAAACTCATCGCTCGCTCTCTTCAAGAGTAAATTCCGTCAACACGTATCTTGCACGGTCTCTGAAATACATTTTGCACGATACTTGATATACCTACCTAAATCGGGTGCAATCGCGTCTAAATCTGTAATTCAATCGTAATTACGTGAATACTATATTTCTCGTTTTTTTTTTATCTCCTCAGCTTTCATTTTCTTGCTATTTTTACATGCTATTTTTACAATTTAATGTATCCTAAAAAATGTATTAAAAGGCTTTTTATATACTCGCAACTTTTCGTACACGTCTTTGTTTGAAATATCTTATTTTACTTAAAAATAGCTCGAATACTTTATTACTATTTATACATAAAAAGAATAGTTTTACTGGAATATTTAAAAGTTTAGCTACTCTCTAAATAGGAATCAGTAAAATTCGACTCATTTCAGCATTATTCTTATAACTGCATGAATCAGTGATACGTGCACTCTTCCTCGGTGGTTATATATTGATTCTAATGAGTGAGAGTATTCCTTTCTTAATCCGAATCACTGAAAGACAGTGAATAGCCATTGATAATCACAGTTATCAGTACAACTCTGCAAATAAACAAATAATCTAATTTAAAGAGTATAGATGTAGAGAAAATAATTTTGATGGTCTAATAAAAATGATTTTCAAATCTGCATCTAAATGTTTAGACACCTTAGCAAAACCTTTTTTTCCGTACAGTTAGGAACGATTACGGTTTGTTGTTTGAATGTAATAATTGAATTTTGAATGACAGCTTTTGTGAAACGCGGTAAACCCACTGTTGTCGATAGAAAGTTATGCCGGTTAGTGCATGATGTATTGCGTATACACACTACTCTGCATGAGACGCAGATATTTGCTCAGTGACGGCTTGCAAGCGAGTTGCACATTGTTTGTTCTTGTAATTCTACTGTTTGCCAGGCTACATGATACACTTATGACCAGCGACGTTTGAAATTATAAATGTGTAGAATCAACGCGGGCGTTATTATCGCGAGAGCATTACCGCTTAAGTGCAGTGTCATTATTCCGATGACAAGGCTAATATTCGCTAATAATAATTTCAAGATGTCTCAAACGAGGGAAGAGAGTTCACGTAATCGTATCAGTAATAATACGAGTTTAGAATCAGCCACTTTTATCGCTTCCACGAAAGGAAAGTGAAATATTTCTTTGAGAATTTTTTTTTTATTCAAATTTTGCAATTGTAGGACACTCAGGGCATTAGCATTTTTTCCGCGCATTTTTTTACATGCACGGAAAGTTGGAAATGCAGATTATACTTAAATATGTAATGCGAATACATGGCCCGCGCGCCTTGTGCACGATTTATGTATGTTTGCGCGGCGTCAATCATCGCCGGCTGCTTCTTTCGCCCTCGTATTTCCAGACTCGTCGTCGACTTTTTTCCCCGCCTCGCTCTCCTGCTAGAGTGCCAAAAGTTCAAAGGCGAGTTCGCAAAACGAATCGCGAGTAATTTCGTTCGCTCGCCTTGTCCGCCGAATTCCCTCGCGTTGCCGCGCGTTCCACGAAAATGGCTCGACGTTGAGTATCGCGACACCGATTTGCCGTCGGGGAGCCTCAGAGCGAGAGAGATTTGAGACTTTTACGCTTTACGATCCCCCGTAATCCACATACGCCTGTTATCGGTAAAAGTACGAGGTTTGCGCTGCGCGCCCGGATAATCGTTGAATTTATAGGAACGCCGCGCGCTGCGTGCAGCTGTAGGGAATGATTCTCGTTTGCTGAGTCTTGCGATCGGTATACCGGAATCAAATATCAAAGGACAGAAAAAGCGCGTATAAAAACGAAACAATCCGCGCGAAATAACTAATCGAATGACGAATAAAACTCTTTGCCATCTATATACCATGTATAACGGTTGATACGTTAAGCAACTCGGTATATCCTGATTATTCTACGATCGTCATCTATAATTCGCGCGTATCATTTATTTCTGTATCGTTTAGCATTTTGTTTCACATCATACTAATTGCGTTAACATGATCCTTGAAAATCTCGCTTTTCAATCTCCGTGTCCTAATTTCGAAACGCACTTTTATTTCACGACCTCTTATCTAGGGATCTAATTAAACTTTTAAAGCCACCTAATGCTCGAAAATCCCCTCCGGTGTTAAAAGTATCTCTGACTGATCTCGCTCGATTTATCCAGCTAGTATCGTTGGAAATCCTTGAAAATTCCAGCGAAAGAAATTCACTGGCAGTCAATAGTCGGTAATCGTATCAACCGCGAAATAATTGAGACAAGACTTGGTCGCGTGAGACGAGATAATTGCATTCCATCTTGAAAGTGGGGTTCAACGTAAATTAATAATTTATATCGGCGTCTTATTAATAATTTATATTTCAGGGGACACCGCACCCGTGCGCTACCTGTCCCTCAAAAGCCTTCTACCGGACACCACCGGTTACATGACTTACGAGGGCAGTACAACGCACCCGGGTTGTTGGGAAACGGCGGTCTGGCTGATCCTCAACAAACCAATTTACATCACGGCGCGAGAGGTAAACATCGATCCCCTTACCCGGTGATTCGCCGTTGAACTTCTCCTGGCGTAATTTCTCTTTTTTTTCCCCTGCCTTTCCTAAATTCCGATTCTGATTCGCGACAGCTCGCGTGTCTCGCAATAATAATCGAATCATCAAAAATAGTGGCCGACGCGGCAGGATGGTTCCTAGATAGTTTTGTCGATACTGTTGGATCAATCAACGAAATCCTGTTTTTCTATAGAAGCGCATTGTTTCTGTTATTAGCTGTACGCCCTAAGGAAATTAATGCAGGGCCCCTCCACTACGCCGAAAGCGCCTCTCGGTAACAATTCCAGACCGCTGCAGGGTCTTCATTATAGAACCGTACGAACAAATATCGATTTTGCCAAGGTAATATAACGCTGCGATTATGTCATTCGATACTTTCCGTGCTAAGAATGTAGTGTCAATCAGAATAATTGGCATATTGCGGTAAATCTAATATCGTAATATTAGTATATCCATTAAAGGGTTCTTAAAGGAACAAAAATGTTGATTCTTTTTAGAATTGTTTGACTAAAACTAAGTTATACATACTGAAAATAAATTAGAAATTATATTCTAGACAATTATAGATGTACAAGAAGCTTTATTTAATTTAAATAGACGCTTCTTTTGCATTTTTTAGAGTTAAGTAAAAAGATATAACTTTCAACATTTGATTCAAATTTTCCTTTTATCTAGAGATTTTATAAGAGGTTTATCGGTAAAAGGTATTCTTGCTATAAATATCTTGATTGATCATAAAAGAATCAATCCCGCCAGTATTTCTCGCGGAACTGCAACTTAAATGTACTTTCTGTGTTATTCCGGCAGCGGGGAAACGCCAAGTGTCCGTCGATGGCGCAGGACATGCATTATAGAGGTAACACACGATGTTATCCAGGCTCCAGGAGCCCCTAAACTTCGTGCTTCACCGCGAAGGGATCGTCTCGATGAGAATTTGAAAAGATGACTTTTTCCTTCCAGCCAACACGTGGCGGGACGACGGTTCCCTATCGCACAACGTAGTCTGAGGCCATCCACGGGGCAGGACCAGGAGAAGGGACTTTTCTTTGAAGGAGTGGAACAAAATGAATTCATGTAACGCGATACAAAGGGGGAGTGGGAAGGATGCCAATGGGAAGAGCTAATTTCTGACGGGAGAAGGAAGAAATTGTGCCGTGGCTGTGTGAACAGAGACAGAACGTAAATTTTAAATACGGTTGTAAATCGCCGCGATATATGAACATCGCGTAATAACCCTCGAGATGGACGAACAATTGTAATGTAATCACCGCTATGTCATGCAGAAGTTATATGTACATAATTATCTGCAAATTATACATCAGATATAATTTGTAGATAAGTTTTGCAACGTCAATCCAGTTTTGTTTTATTCTCCGGAGTAGCGAGGACAAAGTTGCGTGTTGCTACACAGCGCTAACGTAATTCTCGTAACACGAGTGATCAAAGGAGCTTTAAGTGTCTTGTTGGGATACAGATTTTCGTTTAACGCTGTTTGTAAGTTTACGCATTGAAGACTATAACAGTTATCAAGGATGGGCGCAATTTAAAATAATACGTGTTATTACAAATTACGGTGTGTATATACGAGTATACACACATGTATACATATACATATATAATTTTGTAAAATGGACAATAGCACTTTCAGATGATGGATGATTCCTATAGCGACGAGATAGGCGTTGTCTCTTAAGGTAAGGAAACTTTTTTAAAATGCCCATCATTGATAAAATCATGTACGATCAATCTGTTTTTCCACGCGAGAGATGGCGAGAATAAAATCGTGTGCTTGAATGGTTTAATCCCGCTGACGAGCTTGTAAATCGGTCGAGTTATTTGACAGGTTTTTGTCAATTACTTCGTAGCCAATGGCGATACGACGTGAACGATGTAAAGCGAAAACCATTACGAAACGGGGGTGGGAAAATGGGATGGGGGAAATGAAGCGGAAGCGCGGGAAGAAGCGGGACGATCGTGATGGATCTCGGTGGAAGATACAGAAGAAGAAATAGCCGGTATCTCGTTGGTGGAAGAGGCGGAGGAGAAGAGGCGAAGAGCAATTTCGTAATAGCTCCGGGATAGAGAGGAGTAGGATAATAAAGAAGGAATGGTTCGGAAGAGGAAGAGATTAGGATGAAGTCATGTGGTAGATCAATCGCGCGGAAGAGAACGCGCTGGCTCTCCGTTAGCTTAGCCGGTGGACGAATAATCCGGCGCTTTTGTATATAAAAACACAGAAAATGTACACGAACAGACATTACCTAAAATAGACGTTAAGCAGCGCGGAAGGCGAAACTTTTAGGGAGGAAAAAAAAGCGTGTGTATAGAGAATAAAGTTGTATCATATGAAAAAGTGAACGTTTAACAATTGTGGTTAATAAGCAAACGGTAATAATAAAGGCGACGTTATATTGTACAGCAACAGCGATCGCTGTGTCTCTCTCTCTCCTTCTCACTCTTCTCTTTTTTTTTCTTTTCTCGGACACATTCTAATCTTGTCTTTTTATTTTTGTTTTATAGGTTCGTCACACGCGCACGCACACACACGCACGCACACACCCTCTCCTGTGATTCCTCTCCTGCCACTCTGCGTATTTGATTGGATACATCTCCAGCTATAATCTCATCGAATAATTTACACGGTATCGTACATTAATATTATAACGCGCTAACGCGAAGAGATCGAAAGCGTAAATTAATAAATTCCAATAACCCGCTAATCTCCGAGAGTCGCTTAGGAGAAAGTTCGATTTGGCACACCCCCTGAAAGTTAGGCATTACAAATTTCTTCGTCGACGTGCGTCAAGGGTAAGGTAAAGTTCCGACGAGGCGACTCTCGACGCGCTCGCGCTCGCGCAAAAGTTTGGCGCGCACTCCCGAGCATCGGGAGAGCCACGCTCGATCCAAAAATTCGAGCACGCTGACAAATTATCTGGGACAAAACTGGGTTGAACACTAGCCCGAAGTTCATGCCTCGGCCTGTGAGACCACGTTTCATCCTTAATTAATTATCCACGGCAGTAATGGCGAGCAACTTTCGCGGGACGCGAAACCCTTCACCCTCTTCACACCCTCTCGAGACGAAGGTAAGTGGATCCTATTTTATCAATTTGCGGAATAATTTATATGCGAGAAACTGATTGCCCGTCAAGGTGCAATATTCTTCACCGTTAACGTCACGCTTCTCGCACATATACCGTGACGTTATTGTAATTTAATCACGCTCGCAAGCGAGAAGGACTCGAGCACGCGGCCGCATGCAACGTTCTTAATGAGGTCACTTAACATGTACTTTGACTCGAAATGCAAGGCAAATAATTTACTACGCGATATCTGAAGGCTAGTGCGTGTAATTACATTAAATAGTTCTCCATGTGAAAATTCATTCGCTCACAAATTCGTCACGGATAACTTGAGTGACACAAGTTCTATTAAACTTGAAATAAAATTACGGGAAATGGGGCGACACGCCGAATAATAAGTATGTAGACGCGGACGGGCGGGTGTGTGAAGTTTCCGAATCTCCTGATCTGCATTCGGATTAGCGTCTACTTCGGCAATTTCTGCGCTTGAATTACCCTACGGTCGCTGCCTCTCATTCGTGATCCGCTTCGGCTGCGGGAGCGATTTCTCGGTCAAACATTCTCACAGAGCGATACCGCGCGTCGAGCGCGTTCGCGTGTGTCAGCTTAAACGAATGCAATGAATTTAAGGAGGAACGACGCCACCGCGGGATTCGCCGAGAATGTGCTGAGTAGCTGGCTCGTCGCGTGTAACCGAGGCTAAGAGGATGCTGAGAGATATGCTTATCGAGCTCAAAGCTCCTTTGAGGGAGAAAAGAAAGGAATGAGGAAGGAAGACGGGGAACGAGGAGAACAGCCACGTGACATTCTCGATCGAGGAGCGTGGGATGGGGGCGCGTACTCCTTGCACTCTTTTATGGAAATTAAGGACGTGATTTTGGATTTCCACGAGTACAAGTTTCATTCCCCCCCCCCCCCCTCGCCTCCTTACCTGCTCGTTCTCGTGTTCTTTCGGTGAGCCGCTACTTCGTGACTGAGCCGTGGTACCTCCTTATTTTTAGACCAACGCGCACATATACAGGTACGACGTCGCATGAATACGGTATATCGCCGGTGGATTTTGCAAAATCAGTATCGACGGCCACATTTATGGGTCGTATATTCAATACGCGAACTATCATGTAACTGCGCTTTTTCCTCTCGTTCCTTGAATTTTTTTCAATTTATTTTCTCTGACGGAGATCCTATTGGATTCCTCTTTCTCTTCTTCGCCTCGCTGTTCTTATTCCAAAGTTTTTACATCTTATTTTCAAATATTTACGCCATTTGCGCTATGTGCGTACATCTGTTTGCACTATCGAGCGATCTGTTGCTAATAAAAGTTTCACAAGGCACGAGTGTATCTACGCCTGCACGTATTCGTCTGTATCTTATGTCTCACGCCACGACGAGAAATGCGCGCGTTCTGCGCGCAGCCTACATTCGCTATTCGAAACATTGAACCCGGTTAAAACATGGCATATCTAAATATGAACCAATTTCCTCGAAGCTTAGCGCTTTAAATATAACGACAAAACGCGTATCGAACGTATACCAGTGCCAATTTAATCAGACGCTTCCTTCCGTTCGACAAGAAAGCGGTCGATCGTTGAACCGCAGAACACGGTTTTAGAACGCGAAATGGAAGTTGGGAAATAATAACCGAAAGTTGAATGCAAGTTTATTTGGCGGAAACTGCTTCAGTCTGCACATGCAACTTGCGCGATTGCACATTTATTCCGTCAATGCGAGGTGCTGCACAAGTTCGTTCTCCCCGCTCCTTTGAAGAAACGATAAAACTAAAATGCCGATAGTTTCTACCATGATAATACGAGATGTAGTACGATCGAAACAAAAGTTAAAGAACGGCATTGTTATAAACAAAATAAATGAAAATCGATCGACAAGTACAAATCAATCCATCATTTGAGAAATAACGTAGAGACTTCAAATGTTTCAATTTCGACAAAAATTGACTAACGTCGCATTTTTCAAGGGATCGATTCGAGGTAGATGGGGCTCCCTTCGCTTACTTAGTTCTGCTTAATTACAATAAATAATTTTTGCCTTTACATTGTTTTTTACTTAATGGATATTTATTCTTTAGAGACCAAATGCATTCGCGTGAATTTTCACGAGCTTTTGTGAACACCGGCATTGTATTTATATTTACATATACACGGAAAGTTCTGCAGAAATTGTTATTATTTTGTTTTATGTAACGTAGTTATTACCGATGTCGACTCTCATGTTAAAACTTATTTTCTATGCGAATACGACCGGCAAACGCGGGAAAAGTTGAAACTTTTGTAAACGCGTTAATGTATTGTTCCATAAAGCTTTTTTGCGATTGAATTACGATATCTTGTCCTAAAAAGAGAAAACGGATTCCACTTGTAAAATTCTAATCGAATACGAGGAGTTACGAATTTTATTTTGAAAGTTAGTTATCGCCGCTACAATTCTATTATAATTACGGTTTTTAATAAATCAAGGATATACCGTTTTAGAGACTTCCGAATAAGCGATTCTTAAAAATTAACCGATATATTAATAAGGTGGGATCGATGTCGATTGGACAGATAACAGCAGTAACCGCGTCGTCGAAAGTGCGGTCGGATCATGTGGTGTGGATCAATTCGTCGTAAACGGAAGACCTTAATTCGCGGGAAAACTCATGAAAATAGAAAGACGAATAGCCCCGGGCGTTGGAGAGCGGGACAGAGGGTCAGGTAGATCGTCCGAAAAAGATAATCGGGGTGGGAAGCGGCGACGTTAAAACTTATCGGCGCCTTCTTTTATGCTCGCCGCCGATAGATGAGGCCGGAACGGCGTGAGAAGGTAGGATCGGGAAACCATCTACCCGTACTCTCGGCGGCCACGTGGAAACGGTTACGAGGGACGAAAAGCGGAGGACCGGAGCGGGAGGGCCCGATCATGACTCCACGGCGCGTTGAGGAATTATGGATACCATTATACGAGAAAGATTAGAGGTTCTCGTAATATTTTTATTACCTCATCTCACACGTGCGTTAGTCCGCGTCGTCGAGGGCGAGGCTGGCGGCTCACACAGGCAGGCAGGCAGGCCGGCACGTGCACAGACGAGACACAAATTGCCGCGCGGTAGATCGCGACTTGAGAGATGGAGGTAGCGCGGTCCCGCATTAAGAAGAGATCACGGACGATGAAGGAGACTATATGGATCCCAGAGAGGAATTTGAGACGCGGAAATCCGGCCTCTCTTATTATCCCGTTGTCAGAAACACGGTTAAATCGCGGCATCGTTTAAATAATTTATTATATACAAATTTTTCGTATTATTTAATTATTCTCACGTTATATGAAATTTTGGAAAAGAGCCTTTTAGGATTTTCTTTCTACAAAAATAATGATGGAAAAACCAAAGTTCATACGGTCGCATAACTGATAATCGCGTTGCAATGGCGTGCTAATAAAACTCATTTATGATTTAATTCACATCGATGAATATTATAAGGTTTTAACTATAAATAAAATGCATTTACGCGACGATCAATATTTCGGCCAATTATTTTAATTTGTTCATCATTGAGGTAAATGTAACTTTAGGAAAGAGGTCGTCGCGAATCGCGAAATAAATGTAATCGCTTGATTTGTAATAAAGACGTAATATTGACATGTAGCATTCGTGTGATGAGTTTAAAAGCCAAATAGCGCGGGTGCTGCGCGTAATTACGCTTTTCCGGATTCCGGTATTTATTACGCCCGTCTGTTCGTCGAAGCCCTTGAAACAGTGGGCGATTATTAATTTACCTAACGGAGCGCATGCAGCCGCACAACCGATGATCGCGTTGCAATAGCGTGCTAATAAAACGCATTTACGATTTAATTTACGCCGATGGATATTATACAGTTTTAACTACAAATAACACATTTACGTGTCATTACGCGATGAGACGAATATTTTGTCGAATTATTTTATTCAACGTCACTTCCCCGCGCAATCACGATTTACATTGAAACCAAGGAATGCGAATTAAATTGCAGATTCGTATTCCAACGTATAATGATCGAATTTTTCCGATGACCGACGGTGTCTGTCGATTAAACGGAAATATGTCATTACGGACGAATCATAAATTTAAAATTCATCTCGTCGCGCGGGATTTCATCCCGCTATTGCTGCGGCGAGAAAAATGCAAATCCGCTGTATTTTTCCGATTCGTCGCCAGTGATGTAGTATAATAAAGGCGTGATTCAGTCATCCTTCCGAATTCCTTACAGCCATTGCGATACCCCTCACGAACACAACGGGACACCAAATCGTTTCCATTCGGCGACGAGAGGAATCGGCTTACCCCGCGTACAATGGCAGGCGGCAAAACGATTTTCCTCCCGGAATCGTGAAAAGGAGCAAACCTCCATAACGGACTTACTACATCCGAACAATCCGACGCCGGTCTGAAAGGCTTTATATCCTTTTCATCGTCTCGCTGCACCTGATACCCGTGTCATATCCCTCGAATTTTGCACCACGACAGCTTCGCTCAGCAGCATACGTAATTGCCGCGGTCAGTGCTTCCCTTTAAAGCGCGCTGTAGCTTTATCTCCCTCTAATCCGCCCCTTAATTCGAATAAAAATCTGTCGTAACATTCAATTCATTTTACATTTCTTTCTTTAATTCCGCAATTGTGGAACTCACACACACACACACACACACACACACACACAGACACACACACACCCTATCTTAATAACCCTCTTCCGTTCCCAATTTCGGTTTCAAATTTATTGTATAGTCATATTGTTTGGGTCAATACGATAATAAAGTTTTAAAAAATAAAAAAATTTCATAGAAGAAAAAAGATGCGTTACAAAGTCATCCGGATCCATTTGGATCAAACAAATCCGAATAGATCAGGCTTAATTAACAATTGGATTGCTGATACTTCATGTCTTCACAGCTTGTATTAAATTTCCGATCGGTGCTACGGTGTGCATAATTTTTCGATTATTCTCACGTGATCTTGCAGGCGTCGGCACTTAATGCCAAAAGCGGAATATCGGGAATATTCGACGAGACCGATAATGTGCCTGATTTGAATTCGAACTAACTTTTCGCGCAGCGGCAATTACGGCCCCTTGATACAACCTTTATGCATATCGGTTATTATAGATCAATTAACATTGTTCCTGTCACATTTGTCTTGGGCTAATTCAATAAAGTAGACGGCTGCCGAGAACGAACGCAGTCAACCTGACGTACGAAACGCGAATAAGTGAAATATAACAGAAAACTCTCGATGTATGTCAAACTTGAACGCGTGAAGGATTGTTTTCGAAATATCTGTATTTCTTCGCGCACGTCCGATCGATTGTAAAAAGTGATATACATCCATTTAAACGGCTCGCTGGTTTTTACGAGTCCGTTGATTACGTTTCCGAAATAACGATTGCGAGCTTTCAAAATTACAATATTCGACGCGTCGTTATATCAGCGTACATAGTTTTGCGTGGGAGGTGCGTAATCAGTAATTACCAACGTAATTAATTACAAGCCTAATTGGCCGAATATCTCTCCAAGGGAACACAATGGCAGTGGGACATAACAATGAAACGATTATAGAATTACGTGGCAGGTGCCTTACGATAATACGTACGTCTCATTGTTGTCGTTAACAATGTAATTCGCGAATGTCGAAATAAAAAATGTGTTGCGAAAGGATATCCGAAGATCTGACATAGTTTTTTTTCTGATAAGTCCAGCAGAAATCGATGGGAAAGAAAAACACTCGGAAGACGCGATTTTCACGGACAAAAAAGGCGAACAAAACATTTGGAAGTTTTGCGAAACACGCGCCCGGACGTGGATTGCGTGAGGATAAGTCCGCAGGCAAGGGAGAAAATGAAGGAACTTACGACGAGAAATTTCAAATTCATTTCCGCCCCTTACGATCGCTCCAGGATTGTCCGTCCTCTAACCCTCTTTTTTTTCTCCTTGCACAGTAAACTTTATGGTATCTCGTCGGAGCTGCTCACTCCGCTTGTTTCCCTCAACATACGTTCATGTGAATATTTTAGAAAAAGAACGAGAAGAGTATGAAGCCAGCTGGACGATATTACGTTTGGCGTTTCGCTGTCACGTGGCACGCGACAAACGCAGTCCTTCACAAAATTGTAAAATCTGTCCATGAATACACGAAGCTCCGTTACAGAAAATTTACGTACACTAAGAAATTGGATCAATTTAACTTGCTTTATTTTCTAACAAGCAATTTTATGATCTCTGACGCATGAGTAATGACGTACGTCTAATTTTTGAGAAGCGTCCTATGTAAGTGCAATCTGAAGATTTCTAAAACGCGGGGAAGAAGATATCTAATAACAAAACTTTCTCTACATTCATGCGATGTTGGAGCCCGATATCGATCCGCAGTTCTCGCGGAAGGCACATTTGATGGCACTTGTTTGCATAACTGCGTTAAAGGGAGTATATTTTATTCCGGTCGCGGGGAAAAATAATGCGCGCGGATACCCCCGAGGCGCAGAGCCGGGACCGGGTGGTTCTCTCTAATCTAAATAATCAGAAATATTCTAACATTATTGAATTTACCGCCACCGAAGCTTCCGGTGGTAGACTTCTAGCCGCGCGCGGCAGCACGATAAAAGTGGAACAAACTTAACTTTCACCCCCGCCCATTTTCGCTACATGCGCTCGATGCATCACGAGGCTTGCATGCCTCGCTGATTCTGTTACGGTCCTTTTTTTTGTCCCCCGACTACAAGGGAGAGCACAAACTCTATTTACTCTTCATTACGGCCTAATGAGCGATACATTAACGAATTTCAACATGAGAGCGTAAACGAAGTTGTTTATACTTACGGCCTCAAAACTAGGTAGAGCGACCCGCGCGAGTATAACGAGGCATTATAATACTTTAGCAATTGCCCAAATCGGAATTGGTGAAACTTGATTTGCAGTAATATACCAATAATCATCAGCGACTGTTTACTCTCTTTCAATAATGTCAATTAATTCCCAATTTCTTCATTTTTAGATAACTTTATCCATAAGATACCTTCCAGAGAATACGGTTATTTCTATTAAAATTCTAGTACATTTTGTGTCGAAAGTTAGTAGTATAGAGAATAGCTAACCTTTAGATACGTGGTCAAAGATCTCAGTAAAGAAAACAAATTTTTAGTTAATTGACGAATATCTTTATCTGGAAGGTAATTATCGAGAAGTGTGAAGAAATTAGGCATAAGAGGGGGAATATCTTACTGATTAGAATCATTAAAAGACAGTGTACATATCACTGATTGATACACATAAAGAACAATGCTATCATAGGATCTAAAAATTTAGTTAGATACAGATCAGAAAATAATTCAGTGTTAAACTATCAAAATAATTCTACAAAGAGTTCAAGGATACTAATATTGTTGCAAAAAGTTGTGACATTCTAGCAAACAGCTTAAACGTCAAATATAAATTTTTCAATATAATTATTTTCAGATATCTATTTCAGCAAAATTGTTCTTTCCATGTATAGTTATAAGTATAGCACTGAAATTAGACTATTTTCAGTCGTTCAATGAATAATACATTCCGATTTAGAGAGTATACGGATTGCAATTCGTACTGCTTCGACAAAATCAGGAATATACTTTGTCTTGTGGAAAGCTTTGATACTCATCGAATGCTTATTCGATACAATGCGTTGTATTTACGCAAAATGCCGCAGATCGCGCGGACCGTTATTCTTTGTATGTATATCGAGGTGTCGTACGCATGTAGCACTAAACGTTCAGTGAGCTCGAAACAGATAATCCGGAATACCTCCCAAATAATTTCATTAACTATCCAGGAGAGCTATGTGCTTGGCGGAACGCATCGCAGATAGCGACAGTTTTAATAATCATCTGTTCATTAACTTCGTAATTCAAAGCTTAATAACTCAGCTGCACGTTTGCACAATTATAAACTGCGTTACAGACAAACGGGTGGTTTAATGAGTCCCTTTAATAGTAAAAAAATAAAAAAATAAATAATAAAGGATCTCGTTTCATGGATTCGGATAAAATTTTACGCGGTGTTGATAAAATTTCAAAATATTTGTAATGGATATAAAGAGGAACAATTTAAACTTTTGACCGAACATATTTGTAATATTTATATATCGGGCACAATTCTGTTAAATGCGAGTAAAATTGAAACGTTTGTCCGCAACGACGACAATGTCAATTTAAGCGCTCGTACGAAACGGACGATAAATTTCTGCCTGACATCGGGGAGATTAAGTTCCACTTTTATTTTAACATAAGCCGAATGAGATCTTTGACAGGCCGGTAGCCTTCAATTCCGCTCACGTTCGACGGCTGCATAAATTGTTTGATACCCAGACTTGTCACAAAACCGGAACATGTTTACGGCCATCAGTCTGACTAAGGCTTGATGAATGTGCTCAATTTTATCTCCACCACATGACCAATCATATTGATTGTGAGCGCCATTGATTGGCAAGCGAGATTCCAGTTGCACGCCACCGTTCCGCTTTCGCTGCTTCTCCAACAAACAATAGCTACAAATATCGCCATTTTGACTTTTGTGATATATGTAAGTGTACACGCGGACGCGTTACATCAAGTTACACCGATTATTACAAAAAAGTAAAAAAATGAGAAATTTTAATAAAGATTACAAAAAATATATAGACGAAGTAACGAATAAAAATAAAATCAAATTCCATAGTGAGGAACACATTGCATTATTCGTAGAAAACGATAATACCGATTTTTATAGTGCACAAACGCGCACCAGACAGGAAACTACACACGCAGGTTACGCGCTCGCTATCCAAACGAGGAAGGCATAAATTACGAATCGAATTCTCGCTCCGCTCCGCGCTTAAGGAAGGTAATGGAAATTTAATGTACTCTCCGCGCCGACAATAATAAATAACACGGTGATAAGGCGCGCGATAAGGGCGCCAATGAGCAATGTCGCCCTTTAGGTTAAGGGATGAAGACCAGCGTGGTGGATCCGGGGTGGTGGCGAGCGGTGGAAATCACGACGGGAAGTGCGGTTTTTCCCCGGTCGGTCGTTCGTCGATGCATCGGCTTCCCTCGCCCGAATGACACAAACCAAGATAACTCGAATAAATGTAAAAGCGAGTGCCCGAGTTTTCTCTAAGTGAAAATCGATGGGGTTTTATTGTGTGTTCGGGGAGCGTTCCAGGGCCGCAATTCGCGCGCCCTTACCTCACCCCTTTCACCGGCCGCGCACGGCAAGTCCTTCTCCGCCTCCTCTCTTCCTGTCTCGTATATACGCCGCTTTCTTGTCCGAGAATGCCGCCTTTGTGTCCAGACCCCGTCGTGCTCTAGAGCGATCGAAATCCTATAGCGCTCTCCCCCGCGGCTAGTTTATTATACGGTCACCCCGAGTTCGTATTTGCGTGATACAAACGAGTAATACGAAGTCGTTTCGCGCGAGGTTCGCGCTCCTGAAACTTCGGTAACTCCTTCGGCGAATTTTCTCCTCGGCTAATTAAAAAGCGAGATCTCCCCCCCCCGGGCTTACTTTATTCCTTCCTTAATCCTTTGATTTTCGATATTAAATCGCGCGATGCGGAACGGTGATACAAGGTATTTTGTAAGGTTTGCATTAAACTTCGGGAGAACTTTACGATAACTTTGCAGCCAACCTTGACGTTGCGAAAATTTCTACCCGTGATATAATTCCAAAGTTCTCTTTACCTAAGAGAGAAAATTATGTGTATTTATAATTTATATATAATGAGGAGATGTTCCCTCGTATCAAAATTATATATTATTTTACTTGATAACGCGAAGAATTAATACAATATTGAATATAAAAGACATTTCATTACTGTTATAATAATGGCTTGCAAGCATTAAAAATATAAAATACTATATAATAATTATTAATTTAAATACAAGTAATATATTAGTAATAATATACCTATTATTATATTAAATATTATAATATCTAATTATCTTAATATAATAATATAATATTTATAATATCTTAACTCTCCGTGATCTAACCAGGAAATTGAAAACTCGAGTGTATTTACAATTTTGAATTATTCTGCCTTAAATTTGGACACGTACAAAAAAAATGGAAAATGATTCGGATTAAACAATTGTGAAATCATATTCTGGAATGTTGGAACAGTATTCCAAAATTTTTTTTTATTTTTTAGAGCCCAAAAACCTTTTCGATAACATTATCAGACATTGTGACTCGGTTGAACTAGAAAAGCAACAAAAAACAAAAATTGTACCACGGAAAGTTACAATTTTTGCTATAAGAAAACGTTCTTTTCAAACAGTTAAACTTTTATATTATTTTTTCATACGTTTTTTATATGGTCGAGAGGTATGTACTGTTGCAACGAATGTTGCAACGAGTATCGGACGAAATCAGAACTCATCGATGAAGTCTAATAATGTCCGCGCTGTAAAATTATTTATTGAACGAAAAAGATCGGACAATAAAAGAGCGTAACAACGCGCGATTGCGGATCTGGCTCTTCAGAATATTGGAACGTCGGGATATTTTTCCGACCAAAGGAGTTCATGAAGGAAAAAAACGGAAAGAAGCGGAACGCCCTTCCGGCCCGTAAAAATTTTACGATGGCCACGTTGTTTCGTGTATTGGTCTTTATTTACCCGTAAAAGTTTCACAGTGTTATCACACTTCGCTGCTTGCCGAAGCGGGACGACCTGTGTCATTGGAAAGCGCCGGGCGCCGAGCCGCTTTTACGAACCTGACGCAGTTTTTCCTTCTTCTGAAAAAGAAATCCTAAAGCTTCGGCCATTCGATGGGCGAAGTTCTCTTATCGCCATTCGACCGCGCGCGAAGCGTATTTGCAGCGGCGGATAATTCAAAATTACTTTTAAAGCCGCTCGTGTATGGCTCTAAGCTAATCGATTTCGTCTGAGGCTAATTTTCTTCCGGTCGGGGCGAGTTGCATTGCGGTGCGAATAAGTGGCGTGCGAGCACCATCGAAAGGGACACGTACGTACAGCGTATTGCACGGACTGAAATGTGAGATAGAAATTTCTCAAATACCGAGATGCAACTGATCCTTTCGGACAATTGTAGAAATCGCGAATGTATGGCGAGTGTTCGTGCACAATGGAATATGTAGATATATACTATCGCTCATAAACTCGGGATGGCTCGCAATTTTCTCGCATCTCACAAAAAATTAAATATTTTAGTGAAAACAAATCGTAGAGAAGTTTCCAAAAATAAATTTTAAAAAAGAGAGATAGAGTTGTAAATTTATTTACAAGTTACACAAAATTGAAAGTTGATATTTTTTCAATATTTTTTTTTTTTTTTTTAAGTGCTCTAAGCTTGATAAAGTATGATCGAACAAAAATTAAGAAAAATATTTGAAAGCAAGCTTTCTATTTAAGCTTCAAAAAAATTTTGAAAAAATTAACGCGACGATTTTTTTACAATGATACCGAATTTAATAATAAATGATTGAAACATCGAACTACAATTTTAAACTTTGATTTGCATCCAAAATAGCAGCAAATGCGAAAGATAATGGAAAGTAGCTTCACTGATACGCATTTGGCAACTCTCCCCTAACGATACAATGTAGACCAAACAAATTTTCAATATCGCAAGCCTAAAAAGCATCGCGAAAACACGGTGACAAATCCAGTCCGTCATTTATACGTATTACGAGCAACGCCGTCGCATCTTTCCCCTTGCCGTCCGTCATTATTCGTTCGTGGACCACGCGTCTCGCGAAACTCGGCTTCCGGTTAACGAACAAAAACTCGCGGATACGTGCTCTCGTAGCTCCATCGCGCAGCGCGTGGCCGCGTATATATCTCCGCACGTATTCCGCGATACTACCGCATGCGGTGCAGAGAGCACCGCGCCGTATAAAATACTTCTTCCTTAGTTCATCAATTTCGTATAAAGCGCGAAGGAAGTTTCGGACGGGGAAAAGGTAACGGCGAAGTTCTGTGAAAGCGCGCGGCGGCCGTCAACGGATCGAGATGAAATATTCCGCGGGAGCATCGGCGGACGACAATACGGGCGAAATTTTACAGGACGCGCGCAACACGCGCGCGAATGGTAAAACGTATTTATATGCCCGCACGCTCTCGCGTCGTGCGCGTCTCTTTCTCGCGTTCATATGTAAATCACGATTCTCCGTCGAAGGAAACAACTTTTGGGAACGCCGGTGCACCGCGCTCGCTCGCTCTCTCTCTCTCTCTCTCTCGCAGACTTTCCAAGAAAGTCTGCCGTTCTGCAGGTTTGCGTCTGTGTGCGCGACGAAAGCCATTGTGCAATAATCAAATAAAGTCCGAATAGAACGCAAGTAGAATCTTGTCATACCGATGCTAGAAAGACGAGGAACACTGTTTCGCTATTACGGTAATGAAGTCTCGGTAATGAAGCAAAGACGAAATCACGTCGTGCCGGGTACTGGAGACAGACGTGTCCTTATTGTGCTCGTGCAATGCACGGGGCCACCATCCCCCGTTCGCGCGCGAGAAGGGCGCGATAAATCGCTCGCGGTATTCGCCCTCACGTGACCCATTTGCTTAACCCGGGGGATAATAATTTTATTAATGCTGTTAAGGTATCGCTTTGTCCCTCTGCGTGCGAGATGGCGATTTATCCCGTGGCTATTGTACGTTTCTTCCTCCCCGCCTCCCCCAGGCTTGTTTTTATCCTCCGCAATGGCGGCCGAAAATTTCGCTCGGACACGTAGTACTTTCCTTAATAGGACGCAATTTCCCTCGATGGGAAGAAGCGTTTCATAATTGACGAGTACTCACACTTTAACCCTCGTTACCCTCCGTTCCCCTTTTCTCTCTTTCTCTCTTTCTCTCTCCCTCTTTATCGCTTTTCTGCCTCATCACTCAAACTAATGCGTACACGCGCTGACGCTTCGTCCGTTCCGGCGGTAGTTTGGAAAATCTAAAAAGTCACGTTTCCGGCAGATAATCAAGCGGCACTTATTATCGTACGTTTAATTGCACAACGAAAAAACGTTTGCATCGTACTGTTGTTATTGCTTCGTAACTGGTAACATTTTACGTTGTTATTGCTCACGAGAGTTTGGCTAGACACATACAAGGTGTCCCCGTATTAAATATAAGTCTCCACAAATTAAGAAAAATATAAAATGTCTCTTTTTTTCCGCGAGTACAACAATGATTTGATACGTTTTAATATGTATCGTAATAATTGTGTTTATTAGATTAAACTGAGTAACGGTGGGGTCGCCTCGGATACGAGCAAGTCGCTGTTTAAAATTGCAACGAGGCAGACGAGCAAGTATCAGCGAGCTCATTCAAATTGGACGATATATGAGCCGCATAATGCGGGCGTTGCTACTCTGCAAAATTCTAAATTTATGCCTGTGGAAAAATTTACTGCGCCGTTTACGCGTCGTAAATGCAGGTGGAAGTAGGACATGGTTACCGCCTTTTAATCAAGCACGATTTTTATAACTTTATATACGTTTTGTTATAAATAACGCGAAACACGCTATTGGATACAAATATAGCCACTGCGCTTTATAAACTTGTAAAAAAAACCCAGAGCTCAAATAATTCTATTATGTATATTTTTATGTGTATTTCCAATTAATGTGCGCTACACGCATGTGGCTAAAATAAAAAAAAAAGCGCGACCATTTTCATCGAATAAATCATCCAAAATTTTACGACGAGACTTCTGACGGTTTAATTGATCTCTGCTCCGTGTATATCGACTGTGTTGGCTACACACATATACAGGTTGAGAACGTATATATATATATATATATATATATATAAAAGTACCGATATGCAAAAGGGCAAAAGTTCATAAAAGTGAATAATCTAATTTCAATGTTATACTTATTACTACTATAAGTGATACAAAACAGTTCACTGTGTGTTTTAGTGATAACACACTGTTTCAGGTCAGTGAAAATATATCCCTCTTAATCTTTAAAGAACCAGTATTTTTCCTTAAAAATTTTGAATTTTTTATTGTAAAATGTATGCATATAATATATAGAATCTACTATACATGTTGCGTAAGGTTTTCGAGTTTATTGCTGGCCACTATAATGACCATTCTAAGGGTTAATCGAAATTATTGAATTTATCACTGATGATCACAGTTATGAGTGCAGCACTAGATATTAGTAAGATTTCATTGATTTAGATTTAGAGGGGTGAAAGGTGACGTGCGACGCGAAGGTTCACGTTTGCGCGCGATAAACATAAAACAATCGTATTCGCATTAGGATCCCCCGTCCGGCGTATATACGCGAGCCTGTATACATGATTCAACGACGCCACGTTCATAATTCAGAAATATCCGTCCGGCGGAACGCCGGCCAGCCGCTGGTTTAAAACCGTCGGAAATGTATGCATGTTTTACCAGCACCGAGGAGTCGGGCGAACGTCAAAAAGAAAGGACGGGCGCCGGTAGCGTAGAAGATAGATGCGCGGTGGGGTTTCGGTAAAGGAGTGTATAACCCGGAGAGTAAGCATGGGAAAATTGCGGAAAACAGTTGAATGAAAGGTACAATAGGTTTCGTAGATTTTGCCCCGGCGAGATAATCTCGTCGGATTCTCTTGCAGAGAAACGAGGGCCATGATAATTGTTCGTTATCGACAGCATTGTTAAAATTGTATTAAAACTATATTTTTAAAAGTAGAGAAACGTTATCCCTTTCATAATCTCCTGGCTCCGCTCTTTCTCGCCGTGTCGTTCGTACCGTTTGCATTACGCTACGAGGGGGAAAAGTATGAAAAAGCAAAAAAGCAAAAAGGAAAAAGCAGAACAGCGGATATGGAGTATATTGATGGGAGTGTGCACGGTTCGCAGAGGAACAAAGCGGAAGACGGCGAATGCACCACCTCCCGCCCGGCCAGCGCCACTACGATCGGACCTCCGATATCCCGAGTCCGGATATACCGGTAATAGTACTGAAATTTCTGTTATAGACTGTACACGGGGCCGGCAACCCCTCTACGCGGAATATAAGAGGGTAGGTATAAAGTATCCGGCGCCACGTTTACGATGTGCTTCCTCCATTTCCACTCGATCTTTTTCGAATGTTCGGCGCACCGTGGCCCACGCTTTCAAGGATCTATTTGTCAAAGTTAGTTTGCGGTAAGCACGCGGCTGTCAAAATAGTTAACGGCATACAAGTAGCTTAGACTTTGGATCAAAGTCGCCTGATTTCGACGAGAGCAATCTTTCCCTACCCCTTCGCTCTAGTTTGTATACGGCGACTTCTTTTTATCGGCGTTATAATAATATAAATGCAAGTTGTATGTTTATTCACTAGATATTAAGGACGTTCTACGCGCGATGGCAATTACACGAGGTATTACAGGATAAGATACCTCAGAGTCGCTCTAAATTTAAAACCAGCTTAATGCAACGCTATTTACATGATGCGCAGTGCGAAATGCATACGTTAAAGTCGCCCTTTAAAATGAAAATTAGTGTATAAGTAACGGCCTCTGTCATCGTCGCGATAGAAGCCAGCGCAAATAAGGGCCCGGGAGAGATACGCAAAGTTATTACGAAGAGTTACTTCATGCGCGAAGTTAGTAAATTCACATTTACATTTCGCTGAATTGAGACTGCGGAATGTGCAGTCCCCCTCTCCATGACAGCACAGACACATACCTATACACATATATAAAATGATTATTCAAATGATTGAACTCGCGCTGTGCGTTATAATCTTCTCTCCCCCTTTCTCTCTTTCTCTCTCTCTCTCTCTCTTGAGACCCAACACTCGTGCAAACCTTTCTATTCTGCGAACAGATAGATCTATTGAAAGTCGCAGAATCCATGAACGACTTTAAGCTACATGGTACCTTGTAACGAATATCGTTTTTATTTTTTTTTCGGGTCATCCAATAAGCAGATTACTTCGCGATCGATGGTACCCGAGCAATAAAATTAAACGTGCAAACACGCGGCCACACGGACACCCAGCAATTCGATAGTCGCCCAAATTAATAAAAAAAAAATATACATTGTTACATGATTGACATGGCGCAATTCAATATCGCTCGGGCATATCGGCCGGCTCGTTGGGCATGTATAATTAATTGATCGCACTCGTCACCCAAAGAGGGTCGATTTTTAATAATCCGCACCATTTTGGCGACGACTGTACCGTCAGGGACAACCCGAAGACGCAGGAGTGACGCGTCAACGGCATGGCGAAATCGCACAGGGGAAATGTTCGTCGGAGAAGAGGCGAAGGGGATGTGATCGGCGACGACCGTCGGTCTCGTCGAGAAGAGTATCTCCGGCGCCACGGTTACGACGCGCGGCGTCTTTCTGTCTGCATCCCGCTGTAACCGGCGCCAACCGGACTCCCTCCCCGAGCTGCGAGTATCCCGAGGGGGCGGGTTGGGATTTGGACCCGCGGTCTCCTCCATCCCCTCGAGATTCCGTGCCGAGCGCGCACCCCTCCCGCTAACCCTCCCGTCCTCGTTGTATTTCCGCGCGAACTCCACACGCTCTCCCCCGCGCCCGCCGTAGCCAACGACGACATTGCTCCTTACCCTCTTCTACTTTGGTTCGGTTCTCGGTTCCGCTGTCCAAACACATTCAGACGGCAGTCGCCGTCGTCCCTGGCAAAACAAAATCTCGAACTCTCGCGAGCTGTATGATCGATCACGGCGACTCGAGCTCACTCGACCTTGTCGTAGGAGAAAAGGAGGAGAGATGAAATTTATAGTATTGAAAGTTTTTGAAAGAAGTCACCTGGAAAGAGCGCGAAATATTATCATATACGATCCATCTTATTCTTGTTATTTGTTATCAGACTTTACCGTATGTATATATTATATGATATAATAACATAATAATGTGGATTACGATGTGCAAACATTCTCGTCATCATTTTTCCAATTTTTTCTCTTACATTCATGACTCGTAATTAAAATTTGTCTTTTATATCACTACGTCCATTAATATTATTCCATTTTATTAATACGTTAAAGTTCCAGATAAGCCGACGCGGTCAGTAAATATTCCCGCGTATTCGACATTAAAAGTTTTAAACCGATCATCGGCATTAATGCATTGCCTTTATTTATTTTTGTTATTTTCCGTTATTTATAATATTAAATCCATTATTAATGATTTTAAGGAAATATCCGTTTTAAATATTAATCTTTTGCATGATTTATAGATATTTATTCCCAGTCTCTCTCCTAAGCATTATTTATTCCCAGCCTCTCCTGTATACATATGCCAAAAGGAGATAGTCATCTTCGTTCTGTGTCATCCTCGAGCACCAGGCGACAGTTTTCGGGGTCGGAGGGTGCGACCTGCCCGCCCGCGCCTATCGATCCGCGAATTCCGGCCGAAGAATCTGTTTACCCGAATTTCCACGTCGCCGAAATATTCCGTGTACGTGACCCCGCGTTCGCGCCGCTCCATATACGCGACGGCGGCGGCGGGTCGTTTCCTTTCGCGGAATCGGTGGTATCGAGGTCGAAAACAGGTCGTGAGTGACTCGGGCGGCGAGCAAGTTCCGCGAAAGTTTAGCGCGTCGAAGGACCCTCGAAGCCGCGGCGCGGGAGAGATTTTGACGTTTTCGCCATTATAAAACGCGATATAAAGTTTCCCGAGTAGATCGTTCATTTTCCCGCGACCGCGTGCTTCGGACTCCATTCTATTGTTATTTTTGCGTCTGCTCGTTGAAAAAGTGGCGGGCTGGACCGCGCGCGAGAACATCTCGTTCGAAAGATATTCCGGGGATCGGGCCACTGCGCTAAGCATGTTTACGTCAAAAGACGTGAGAGTAACCTGTTTTCGAGATTGCTCCTCGCAAAGAAACTCGCGCACACGAGTCCTTCCCCGATGCTTGCGCGCGACGCCCGATTCTTCCGATGAAAGATAGCAAAGTAGAAAAACATGTTTACCGCTTTCCGCAACTTTCACACGCGATATCGGTTATTTCGCCGGCGATATCGACACTGGGGCGCGTAGGAGACGCAGCGATAACGATGAAGTTGCAGAGATACGCCGCATAAATCGCACGGTACGACAATTGCGATCGTTATATCCCGGCATGCTTTCCTCACGATCGCGCCGTCTTTTGGCAAGCGATATATAATGTCGATCGTTCATTACGGAACGGCCCGAGCTTGGGAAAACGCGTATCGGTGATTAAAAGATCAGATACCGGCTCCACAGGATTGGATCGCGAGGAAGGGGCAATCTTGCGCTTAATCAGCAAACGAGACCCGGAAACGGGGAAATCGCAAGATCATCGAACCGAGATCAGCGCGACGAGTTTACGAGCAAAACCGGTCGTCGCGCGAAATCACGTACGTAGATACATACGTGTTCGTGTAGGTTGTGCCCCGATAGTATGCATAAAATAGATGTGTGTGTGTGCCTGTGTGTCCCCCGTAGTTACAATGCGGGAATTGCGGTTTACATAAGAGGACGTTAGAGTGAGGAGGGGAAGCTGCGGAAAGATGGCACGTAGGTACGCGGTAAGATTTAGCATTCGCGGTTCTCATGCCTGATTTGTACTAATATCTTATCAAGATGGTCCTCATACATTCCCCGAATTAATATAATAAACGTTGACATTGTAGGGTGCGAAAGCGTCTAGAGGATCGTGGTGGAGAAGTATAAATCATAATCTCAACAGCTAAGAACAAGACGGATGTCTGAAACGGTTTTTTTACTTTTAATTAAAATCTCGATTGTAACATGCTTTATCTTAATGAAAAAAAAAGATAGAATAAAAAGACTCACATAATTTGCTTTCCGATTTCGGGTAAGCCAAAGATGTAAAATATATGGAAACATGACGCAGCAATGCAGAAATAATTTTAGGCCATCAAAATAATTACGTAAAACGCTCAAGCTGGTCGCTGAAACGTTAAAACTGTTTGCAGCATTGTTCATCATGCCTGAACATTCTTCATAAATTATTTCGACAGTTTTCAGTGATTTGTATCAAACTAAATTTTTAGATACCTAAGTAAAATCGTATATTTCTACTTTATGAAACATAGCTTTGACAAAGAAATCGAATTTAACTCGAAATTTTAAGGCTCTGTATAAAAAGATTGCATTTAAAGGAATACGTGTGCTCTATGCAGAAGCCGATGGCAAACTTTCTCGGCGATAATCTTATCCATCCACTTAAACTGTTCGCGCATTTATGGGCGAGCCCGTACATTGTGCAGGCGATTGCCAGATTTCATTCTGGCGCACTCTCGACAATCGTATCCTTTCAATAAATCACAAAGGATTTCTCTATTGCGAGAGCTACTCGCCGCCTGACAGACTGTACTAGTATCAGTCACCTGCAATCGTGCCATTGTCTATTTAACTACCAGATCGATACGTAAGTAATGAGATACTATCCGTAATGAAGAGTTACACGGCTAATTAACATTCTGCCTTTCAACGAGCTCATATATAGAGGATTTTATCGATTTATTTAATTTAATGGATTATGCGGTTTTCGCTGCACAATTTTTTTTCGTAAATTAAAATTATGACGGGAGTTAATTAAAAAAGTAATAATAGAGAACTGTTTAACGCATAAAAATATTATCGTATGAAAAAAAATGTCTTACAAAACCTCGGGCTTACGTGAGCTGTTTAAAACTCGTTCAGCTGTTTGAAACTCGGTGCACGAAAGCCACCGGCTCATGCATCAAGTCAACTTCGATACATATAAAATCTGCGAGCGATTAAAATAACGTATCTCGATAGCGGGAACATAAAGTAACAGGAACGACCGTAAGGCAAATAAGAAAAAGCCTCGAGGAGAAAAAGAAAAGGAGGAAAGTTGAGAGTGAGGAAAGAGGAAAGACGGAGATGGGCTGATGGCTGGTGGAGGTGGTCGCACGCTACGATAATATTCCTTGTGCGAATTCCCACGAAACTCGACCCTCCTTATTCGCCTTAGTGAGATGTCAGACTCGAAAACAATGCGGCCCACGTACCGAAGCCGAGGAATCAAATGGCGCTGGAATACTAAACACGCCGGAATACTTACCTCTCCGGCCCGCATCCCCTGACTTCTCCGCCAAGCACGAGGAAGCGGCTTCTCGACCGCTCTCGTGCACGTACGACCATGTGACATGTGACTGACTCTCTTCGACGACCATCGTCCACGGTACGTGGCGGGATAAACGCTGTGAAGAAAATGTTCTAATCCTTTAAGTGCTAATCCAACAACGAGGGCGCAGGCAAATGCCCGAGTCCACGCTCCGGGATAATGTCTGACACTATGCAGAGTTCACTACTGACTCGTGAAGCAACGTCAGCTACGGCATCCGAGAAAGACGCGGCCTATATTTGGATATGCAATTGTTTCTTTTTTATATGACTTTTTTTACATGACAGAAGACATTTTCTATCTTGTTCTCACATTTTTTCGAAATCACTTTGAACCTTTTATTAAAACTTTTATTATTATTAAAACTTTTAGCAAACATTTTTTTTAAGCATTGGTACGAATTCAGTTACTTATAGGTACATATTGAACGTACATGACATTTTAAAATTAAAATTATGACAAAATGCAATGCAACCGCGAGATTCTTCTAAGAAAAATATTGACAAATAAATGTGCTTTTAAAAAAAAATGTGTTTTGTTAAATTACAGAATCGATTACTAGATTACATCTTTACGACAAAAATATCAATTTAACTGGAGAATAAAAAAAAATTTACTTGTTTGTTATTCTTCGACGGAGCTGCAGTACAATTACGACCTCTTGTTAGTACAGTACAGCCGACTATTGTTTGCACTTAAAGCCAAGGGCGTTGTAAACATCTTTAAATCGAAATCACACGCATGGTACGATATAGGCTCAGGCACGATGTAAAACACAAATGTAAAGCACAAATTTTCTAAAAGTTATTTATGCCTTTCATCGAGTTTACTCACTGTACTACTGTTTTTTTATTTCAAAGTTTAAGGAATTTGTTCATAATCCATAATCACTCGATTTCTTTATAAAGCTAAGAAGAAGCAGATAATATCCGACGCTGAAAATTTCACAATAGCGTAGGGTTTAACTTTCGAGATATGAAATGGTCGTATTTGGATTCTGATTGAAAAATATGCGCTCGCTGCGGACCAATAGATCGTTTTCTCTTGGCGAATGTTGCGCGGCTCGAAGCGGTGTCTCGAATATGATTGTTTCGTCGAATCTCAACGCCGCGCGCGTACGCAGTACGAACGCACGGCCAATTTATTCGGCGGGCACGTCAAAAAGAGCTCAATTAACGCAAACGCGGCGTGCGTGCGTACGCTATCGGTGTCCAGCATGTGAACAAAAATAACGAGTAAAAATAGCGTGCCCGATCTTTCCTCGCGGAACGGACGGATCTGATGCGCGGAATACGAAAAAATGCCAAACAAGCCAACAGAATGTTAAAAAAGAGAGGGAAAGATGGAAAGAAATAGTGAAAAAGAGAGAGAGAGAGAGAAAGATAGGGAAAAAGAGAAGGACAGAAGCGGCGAGTGCGATGGAGGAAATGCGGGAGTAAAAGGGTGGGCGAATAATTAGTTGAGAACTTGGTCGTCATTTCCGTTATTCCGTCATTTTCCGCCACTTCTATATCTGACGGGAAAGTCCCGTGGACGACATGCGCGTTCGCGGTGGGATTTAATGGAGAGTAGCGCGTAGCCGGGCCGTTCATTCGCGTTGCGACGAAATATGACAGTAACCAGCGTCAAACAGTGTAACGTCCGGTCCAATTACCGTCCGCTATGCTATGGTTCGTAAAATGTAGTAACTCAATATAGCGTACATGCGTGCCGCGTTTGTTGGCAGCGCGCAAATTTCGACGGACGGTCTTTCAGGCCATCGTATCGCTGTACCTCTTTGCGATAAAAATCGCTATCCGTGATATGATCTCCGGGAATTTTCAGCTTAATTCGCATCCGACAAAGCTGCGTGTTATCTAACGATAATGAAATTAAATTATGTGGCTTAAAGAATTATCGGATTAAAGAAGTATATAATAAACTCGTCAGTTGAAAATATAGCGCTAAAGTTTGCGTTTCTCGCGCAGGTATTTTTAAACGAATTTACATCAAGCCGAACTGTTTCAAATTGCTTAAAAGAGGCGTTTAAAGAAATACGCTAGAGACGACGTGAAAAGAAATCATCTGGGTAAAAATAGGAGAGAAACGTGAGCAGAGAGGACGAGGGTTGAGGGAGGTGAGGTAGGTACAGCGCGTGTACCACGGCGGAACGGAAGATAGGAAGAGGCCGGGCCGAGATAACTTGCAAAAATAATAATGGCCGTGAATACCGTATTACTCGTCCGCCGGCGTTTCTTCCCGTTATCGCGTATCGCTTCCGTGTTCGCGAGAAGGAGAGAGAGAAATACGAAAGAGTCAGAGAGAGAGAGAGAGAGAGAAAAGCAGGAGAATAAAACAGACGTAGAAAGACGCGAGAGAGAGAGAGAGAGAGAGAGAGAGAGAGTGGTGAGGAGAGCAAGGGAAAGGGGTGCAGGAGAAGCCGCTTTGCAGAGCGTGCAGTGGATTATATCCACCTTCGCAGCTATCGGCAAAGATATTTGCCGTAGGGTACCGCGCGCTCCATCATTAGAATCTACCCCCAGGTAGGTACCCTCGCGGCTCTTTGTGCCCACTGTGGGCGTACACTGCACCCCTCGATATCCGCCGGTAGATCGCCTTCCCAACTTGCCTGTTTCTCCCCTTCCCGCCTCATCGCCCATTTAAAAACCTTCTCGCCCGATTCCCGTGAGCGGTGTGAATAGAATTCTTCCTTATCAATGCTTTGAGATCTTGGCTTTGCCGATGGATATACATGTAAAGGGCGAAAGATGATGTCTCGGGTGATGATGACGGCGGTGGTGGTGACAGGGACCAGAGTGATTGTAAGTGACATAACTATAACACGGAAAGCGGCTTTGAGGGGTAAAATTAGATTTATTAAGGCTGCGAAACACATGATGTTGCGCGGTGACGTTTGAAAGACGCGGAGGCTCCTTCGAGAATACACATTCTCATAAATTATCTTCCACCATCCTGCGCGTGGAAAGTAGCGCCTATTTAACAGCTAACTTCCGTAGAAATTTATTTCGAACAAATCTCACGTAATAAATACGGAATGTCGTTTCCAATAAAAACGAGTAGTACGAAGCTAATCTGGACTAGAAGTCTGTTAAAGTTTGAAATTAAAAGAAAAATAACATGCAATCTATACATACTTCATCCGTTTGGAAATCATGGACTGAATCAGTCGAGGATGACAATTAATATGCTAAAGTAATTACAATATTACACCTGTGTACATTTAAAATAAACTTTCTAATGCAAATAAAACATTATCAGATTTGCTACATAATTAATGACTGCTGGTGCACCTGTCATGTTTGAATAATTGAGAATGTTAAATGTGAAACAGCCTTGCAGCCTTGCAAGTCATACGATATTTACGATAACATGTGCTTCCGTTTAATCTTGTTAAGTCTTGCATTTCGCGATGTCGCTCGTGACATTCTCGGTAAAACAATTTTGCTTTTCAATCCTTTTGGCACGGCTGTTGCCCCTGGTAGCGCCAAATGTTCCGGGGGACTATCGAAAGTGGATTTTGCCCGAGGGATCGCAACCCCGTGACGATGTCGCCCGTCGCAACAATTTCTGATAAATACTACAAGCGTCGCGGCTGACGCTTCGAATCGAAGGTGGTTCGGTGGAAGGATAAAAATGGGATAGATAAAGGCGGAAGCTTTCACGGCGTAAGTGCGAGCTCTTAGAAAATCGAGTGAGAAAGCTTCTTGTCGGCGATTGTTGTACCGTAGCGCAGCCTGAGATTTATTTAGAACGAGCGTTTAATCGAATCAGTTATTTCAAACATAAAAGGTATTGAGAGTTTTCAACTTTATCCGAATTTACTCATATGAAAGAAAAAAAACATTCTGGTTTGGAAAATATTTTTGTATCTTGCTGAAATTTAAAAAATATTTTTTAAAGAAGATTAGAGATATATAGTAGAATTATAGTAGTTATAGATATATAGCGCAATATCACTAGAATATATACACGTAATTCCTCGTTTATACTAAATAGAATATATTTTAGTTTTAATTCAATAGAAATGTTTTCTTTATGCATAATTGCATCGATAAAACAAGATCTCAGCGCGCGGCGTAATTTACAGGACGATTCGCGTAATAATTTACGAACAATAAATTTTGCACATTAAATTACAGCGTTTCCAATCGGGATAAGTATATACAAATGACAAATGACGAAAATTCACGTGGCGAGCACTCGGAAAATTTTCGATGACCGGAACGAGCGCGCCGGGAACGTTACTAAAGTGCTAAAGTAATGTTGATTAGTTTAATGGCTTTTGATTTAATGGCCGGTTGCAACCACAGGCGCAGCCGGTCGGCGTATATCGGTTCGGTAATCGGCTGTCGGATTGCATGCGACGTGCAGTACGAAGCAACGCCTGCCGCTAATACATCGGCGCAGCGCGACGCTTCGTTCGCAATTACAGCAGTACAAATATTTATTAGTTTATTTAAAAAGCGCGTTTCGCCCCGAAACCGAAAAGTGTCCCTGCCAATACGGCGCGGCGGCGTTCGCGTCCCTCGCCGATCCATTTCGAAACGCGCTTTTCGGCGCTTTCGCAAACAGCTCGCGCGCTGTTTACTCGTCATTATTCGATTTGTGTTTTGTTTCAATTTTGCCGGCGTTGTAAACGCGAGTGCTTTCAGGTAACGCAAACTTCAATTAGTGCGCTGTCGATCCTCGTGCGCCACGCCGCGCCGGCCACGTTGCATCGCGCCGCGTGCTACCGTTTTTAACGCGAAGGCCCCGCGAATCAAAATCGAAATTTGTGCAAAGTCGCGCGCCTCCCTCTCTATAAAGATTGGCACGTGCCAGCCAAGATGTTTCCGGTGTCTTCGCCTCGAGAGCGCATCCGCACCTTTCATCCCTCTCTCTTTCTTTCGCGTTCTTTTTTTATTTACCCTTTATTTGACGCTTGACACGCGACGCGCGTAATAGAATAACGGCCTCTCCGGCGACGGAAGTGGCGCGCGACGATCTCCTCTGACGGAAGACAAACTTCAATCAATGCCGCCGGAGACAAAAGACGTTCGAGAGCGAAAAGACGACGACGACGACGGCGACGGCGACAACGACGAAAACGATGGCGACGGCAACGGGCTGCTTCACGGATTTATCTCATAAGTGCCGTCGATTTCCCTCCGCTTTCAAACCTTTCCGCGAAATTTCGCCGAAACTCCGCGCCGAGGAAGATTGGCCGGTGACGCGTTTAGCTTACGATATATTTTATGGATATCGAGTGATTTCAGCGTACTTTCTCTGCACGCACTGCTATCGAACGAGAGCAGTCTCGACGGAAACTTCGCTCGAAGAAAATTCCCCTTTTTTCCCGTAGATTCACCGCGAGAATACTTCACGAGTTATTCATAAGAATTTCGATGTGCAAGAATAGTCGCTGACGAATTCAACGTAAATGCGAAACACAGTTGGCAGTACGGATGCCAATTGATCACTTAAATGTTTTAGAAACGATGTAGCACAGAAAAAATCTCGCGCAAATATAGATCTGTAATTCTTTAATTTCCTCTGCAAATGCCACGAGGTTGTCCATCGCGATTGTTTTTGTCCAAAAATTGTTTTTTTTTTTTCAGTACTTTTCTTCGATAAAATCGGAAACTTCAAAAATGCATTACGTGTATAATGTATTTTCGAACCTTCAAAATTGTGATGTACATTTAATCGAAAAGCTTATTTCCTATACGTTCCCGTTGCGAAACGTCTGCAGCACGCTCGCGATGATATTACTCTCTGCAATATTGTATTAAGACAAATTGCCAACACGTGATTTACTTGCTATTGGAGATCACGCTACACCGGATGAGAGAAACTTTTAATCTGATTACTTATTTGCAGCAAGAATACCGCGCGAGTATGATTCCTATCGCCTGGAATTTATCTCTAAACTTCCTATCTTGATTTACCACGGCTCGGCGTTTGCCGATAAAAAGCAATTGCCGTGCGAAAGGATTCATTTCGGACTTCTGGGCAAATTTTTGTCAGTTACGATTGCGCTCGCAACGGAACGCTCGACTTTTACGCGAAATATTTTCTCTTTCGCATTTTATCTAATTTCTTTTTTTTTCTGTTAGATAACTTCTTTTAACGGCAGTTTCTTCGCATGCAATAGCTCACTCCGCGTTACTTTCTAGGCCTTCTAAAGACTGAAACAGCAAGTGGAATTAAATATATGTGTATGAGTTTCAAGCAAGCTTTTAATTCAAGACCTGACTCTGGCAATCCTATACTTGCACAGCTGCCCGTCTTTAGAAATACAGAAGCGATAGAGGGTGCACACCGATTTCTTTCAAACTCTCTTTGCAGCGATAATGCGCGTCCGTTCCTCAGGGGCCCGGTACAATCACTTTCGGAACGTGTCCGGCGCATTCCTTTGCATGTCACGCGTTTCTCGTGGCAGCGCGCTCGTGGATCGCGCTCGTCGAAATGCGCTTCAACGCGACGCGACGGCATCTCAAACCGTTTTTCATCGGGCTCTTAATTCCACGATAGAATACGAGGGATGAAAGGAGCGGCAGCAGCATCAGCGGCGAGTCCATGAATGAGTCTTTGAATTTATTCCACGCACACGAGCACGTAGCCCACTTCGTGAATTTGCGACGTCCGCTTTTAGAAATCGAGCTTTCACGTGTCCCACATACGTTTGCCCACCCCTGCCCTCCCCTCTCATCCCTTAGTTGACGATGCAATCGAGATATGAAGGAGCTTGTATATTCCAATATTTTCTTTAATATTCTTTCCGTTTCTGCCGACCGACTTCGTCGATTTTACGGAGATGCAAAAAAAAAGAGAAGGAACTGTTACGATATTCCGAATAGAAAACATAAACGATCGTTACGATGATTTCATACTCGTTATTACGTCATAAAAAATGTAAAATGTGGGAAATAATAAAAAGCAGAAAGGAATAAAAAGTTAAGAATGGAGAGAAAGAAAATGATGAAAGAAAAAATAGGAAACGAGTTAGCAAAAAATTCAAGATAGAATAAAATCGATTTTTGATTAGTAACTGTACGATTGTAATTGACTGCGGGAGATTGATGTGCAAAATGTATCCAGATAAATTTGTTCGTGAAACGATGTAAACTATTTTTGTCGTCGCATGTCGATCGGCAAGAAAAACAATCCCCTGTCTATCGCAAAACGATTAAATATCCATATTTGGCGGTGGTGTATATGATGACGTTAACTCTCCGGCTTTATTTCGAATGTAGTATTTTATCGTAATGCTTGACGTTTACGTCGAGCGTGCTGGTTACAGGCAGACAAATAGTTGGTTGAACTGCGTGCACGTATGACAAATCTGTTTTTTTCCCCGAGTTATAAAAAAGTCGCCAAAATGTATGTCGGTCGGTAGTATAAAACTCCGATCGGCCGATTTTGTGGGCGTTCGCGGATATCGAATAATAAAAATATCGAATCGATAAAGTGAAATTAGACGTAATTTTATTTTATCATCAACGCCGGGCACAATTTAAATATACACAGTAACGGAGGATTTATTTGTTTCGTTTCGAAATATAACGCAATCTATAACACGTTACTTCTGTCAGTACTGTTACATTTCGTATCGTTACATTTTATATCCGATCGAATATATTTCATATCCTCCGAGCAGGAATTAATTACGTTTTTGTTAAGAAGTCGTCGAATGGAAATGCATCAACCGGTTCTGCGTAAACCTCGTTTTCCTCTATCCATTTCCTCTATCGCTGCGCCGAAAATCGCTTCGGGGCTCCAGCTTCGCTTTGATAACTTAAACGTTCGGCAGGCAGAGAGTTTGCTCCGAGTCTCCCGCTCTAAAAATTGCATGGGGCTTTTTTTTACCAGATTACTTAATTAATTCGTTCTAAATAAATCGCGAAAAAAATTAACGTATCGCGCGCTTAAAGGAACATATTGCACAATCGCGCGACTCTAAATCCGAGTAGAGTTGAATTCATCGGGGAACGACTGTCGGATCTATGTTAATTCCCGCGGTTACGCGAAACGTAAAGTTTAAGAGCCGCTTTACGCGGCTAAAATTATCTCTTTATTCCCCGAGAGATTTTAATAATGTTTTTGCACAGCGATCGCGCGATCGCGCGCTCGTCGTATCGCATCGCACGCGCCCTTCCTCTCGATCTCGTTTCCAAAGTGCAAACGCGGCCGGACGGCGACGATGCGTTTCCCGCGATTTACGCCCGGGGTAACGCGGACAGATCGGGCCATCAACCAGGGACGACGCATTAAAAACTTTAAAACTTGGCCCCTTATCATCCGGGTGTATTCCGGGCGCATAAACGCGCGCGGCGCGTCCGCGACGTGCGCGACTACTCTTTCCACTGCACCAGAGATCCCTCATAACTCCCCGCATTTGTGAGCGTGTGCTGGTGCATCCGCAGGTGCGCGAGTTGTGTACAGTACGTATATATATGTATATATGTATTTATATACACGAAAGAATTCTAGCCAGTGCCGAGGAGGAGAAGGGGGTGAGGGGTTAGATGGGTATTTTACGTTTGAGGGGTTAGTAAGCCCCTGATGTATTACTGGCTGAGCCTGCGGAGTCAGCGCTGCCGGTCCAACAAACCGGACAATCCGATTTTTTCCTCCTCTTCTTCTCTTTCTTGCTTTCTATCGGTCCCCGTGCCGCGCGCTGCATGGAAAGGGACTGGAAAAAAGGAACGGATAGACTTGAACTCGACTCGCGAAGATAGAAGAGGGCGATGTTCTCTTTTCTTTCTTCCTTTCTGTCGTCGCGCGCGCGTTTATCCGATTCAAGAAAAAGAGAAAGGACTCGACGACCTTTCGGGAAACGATACAAATTGTAATCCTCGTCGGATCGCGTTGGGATACTAATACCTACACGCTGTCTTAATGAAGTATAATGCTGATCGTACTAATTCTTCCAATAAAATCCCCTAAAATTTTCACCACAAGGGGAACGTCAATTTTTTTTCTTTATCGCGCGTTCGACATTCCGTAATAATTTCATTTTCCGATTATTAATCACACGTGAGATTGTAATGATTATTGTATGCCGTGTATTTTTATAATATATTGATTATTATGAAAATTACGCTGGGAGATTAATTATGTAACAAACATAACAATTATAATTTGACTGTAATGATTACCATGCGCTTTTGCATTGTGCGTAAAACTAACTAGTGTAGATCGTTACATTTCCACCTGAATATATTAACATGTATTAATGAAGAAATATTTTGTATTATTATTGGGCAATTACAATCATTCATTAGGATGTCCACGCGATTTTGGGGTAGAGTAGACATTCAAAATTCGATGTATATCGCGATGTAGTTACGATAATTAATTAATAGCAATTTAATATTTGACGTATATGATCATCTTTGCGGAACAAATCGTTTGTCCAACGAAGGTTATTTTATACATAACCTAATTATAATTGTAATTAACCTCCTTTCCGCGATCATAAGGACAATTAAAATTAACATTGTATCACGTATTTTTTTAATGCAATGTTTTTAATTAAAACTCGACGAGGAAATTACAAGCAAATAAGGGACACGGCAAAACAATTGGGTAAAGCAAACGATATTTTTGACACCCCATCAACGAGTAATAGTTTTCATAGTGTAATACATTTTAATTGAGAAAGATTTATAAATTTCATTGGCGTTCTAACCAGAAAATATACGGATTTTGTTGGCTGAAGTCATTTTAGCTGTAAACGTACCTTCTAAGATAATTAAACCCCAAATCTCATTTAATGAGAATCCACGCCTCTGCAATGCTACGGCAAGATGGCACTTTGGGGAAAACACACTTGCGGTTGCAGCAAGCGCTTACTTTTCTTAATTATATTGGTGTAATAATAACAATGCAATGTAACACGAAAAGCACATTGCGCGCGATTGTCTTATATAAATTTAAAAATATTACTCATATTTCATAAACGGTAGATATATTTCTTTTTTTTTTTCGAATAACAACGGTACCAATTTTCGACTCACTAAGAAGATCTGTACCAATATTGTTTAAGAGGGCAATTTTTGAAACGCGAGAATAATATAATTAGATTCTTTTTTCCTCGAGATGCACTTTGTCTCTCGCATTCCGAGCACTGGGAAGATTTTACGTATTCGAGCGCTACAACCGCGCCTCGCTGCTCGAATTAAATACCTTTCCCGAAGACGTAACTTGCAAAGGGCGACGCCACTTCGATACGAATTTGTCGAATCAAGAAGGAGCGCGATGGAACACAAAGGTTGCCGGAGCAACGAAGTGCTGGAACTCGCGCGGAGGACGTTACGTAGGTGCCATGTAAGTAGAAAGACTCATTATGTAGTCAGGACGCGCGAGAGACGTCTTCAAAGGCAGAACCCGGTTAGGTACTTCTGTGAATCACGGAAACCGAGGTCAGGCACCGTCTAACTCCGTCGGCAACCAGCGACAACAATAGTAGAGACACCACCCGGTTGTGGTTACCTTAGGCTCATTGTCACCCAACGGCCGGCACGACCAGGTAGTCGAACTTCCGTCGCGGAAAAGGAAGTTTGGTTTCGTAGTTCCGTGGCGAACTTTGTCCAGAATGCAACGGAGGAAGGTGCGCTTCCTTGTGCCGGCCGGTGAATCTCGACAATCTCGCAAATTGACGCGAAATCAACATCTGCCACGCAGAGAATTGCTAGGACTCAACTGTTGGAAATGTTGAATCCAAACCGCAAAAATAGAACGGTGCGAATAATTTAATTCGTTAATTCGAAAGTATCGAAATAATTTCAGATTTATTTCACTCCAATTGTAAATGACAACGCAACTTTCGCATTTTATACGAATGAACGTAAATTAAAAAAAATTTATATTCATCGCAATAGCTCCGGCAAGCCATGAGGGATAACACAGATGTCGGTCGCCGTCCGAGCGAGTGGTAGAAAATCCGCGCCGGCAGGTGAGACCAGCAGGACTGGCCGCCTTGAATTGGATATTGAAAGTCCGCGAAGTATTGCAATCAAGATCCGATTAATTGCGTTCCTTTGATTTATACGCGGCTCTCGGTCGAAGTTATATAAAGTTAATCCGGACAATTTTCGCAGAGAGAAAGCAAGAGAGAATGAAAGAGAGAGAGAGAGAGAGAGAGAGAGAGAGAGAGGAGTAGCGACAGTGCCGTCTGTAAGGGACGCGCGGGGCTGAAATGAGGCTCGAGTGGCGGGGGAGGGGGAAAAAAGGAGGAGGAGGAGGGCCTTTCAACTTTTTCCAGGTGCCTCAAAGAGAGTGCAGCTTTTCAAGGATTGGACGTCGATCGCGGAGGCCAGATTGCCGACTCGAAGAGAGACAGAGGCGGGCAGAAAGTCGCCTAGATGGAACAGCTTTCTTAAATTTCAGTTTACAAACGTCTCGTCGAAGGAGACGCGAGACAACTTCCTTTTTGCCTCGCGGACGCGACGAGAAAAACGTTTTCGTGGAGTACATAGCGAAAGGCGACGGTGTACCATGTCACGGTGGGGCGACACGCTAACTGGTTGAGAATTCTACTTACGCAAAGAGACAAATTTACTTTCAGAGACAATTTATTCCGTGGCACAGGCGCGTAAGGTTGACTTAAAACTAAGAATGTTGCTGAACGTCCCGGGCCCTCCTCTTCCGAGTGATCTCTTCTTTTGGAAAGACACTTTAGATACGTTCGTTTTTTTTTTGTTTAATTTAAAAGATTCAGCAAGTTTCACCGTCACTCACCGAACTCTTAGGCGTTGTCTGACGACGTTTAACGCGACGTCGCAGAACAAATTCCGAACACAAAGGACACTGTGAAACCAGCCGTGTAATTTCCGGCATTTACCACGACACGATGCTACTCGAGAAATCGCGCCGCGTATACGGAGCAGCAGGAATGTTAAATATTCCGTGGCTTGGCGCTGGACGCTACAGAGAGCGCGCTTGAAATTCAATATCGCGAAAACACGTCGCCAATATTATGATATTTCTAAATTCATAATACCGAGCGAATAACGTGGCAGAGGTTGACGTGGAACCTCAAGACCGGATGGCAAGAGGCTGCGCAGCTGGAGGAGAGGAGGGAACCCGGAGATCATGGTCGCATATTGAAAGATACCTCTAATACCAAGTCACGGCACTCGAAGGCTTCCCATAGGTGCGGCAAACATCCTGAATATACGTTTAATATCCACGTAGACGTTATTATAACGGGTGTCTCCAAAGTTCTAAGATAGATCTAATTTAAGTTTTGCATTAGCACGGAGGGGGTTGTATATCTATATGCAAGGATAATTACATGTCCAATTGGTCCAAGAGAGTTTAATTTAAATTTAAATGACGCTAGCTGATTTTCTCTTTCGAGAGTCATAGGACGGCAGAAAGAAATTATAATTACAATCGAAATTAAACTAACTTGTCTGCTTTCGAGAGCCACCGAAAAATTTAAATAAAGTAATATAATTCTTTCCCCTTTGTCTTTATTTCCTTTAATTATATAGCGAACTGTATAATCAATCAGAGCCGGATTCACCGAAAGAGAACTCAGATAGCGCTCCCCGCCGAGGGCGAAAGAACTCCCGTCAAAAGTCGCGACACGTCCTTCTCTCCCTTCGAGCGGTTAAATTCAATTTATCCGTCGTAGTACACGGGAGGAGACGAGGAAGGACCGTGGCTATTTCACCTGACAGATGCCTTTATAGCTGAAACGTGCCGCGATAATGTAACGCGCGGTGGTGGGTAATGGAACTTATGATATATCATGGCGACGAAGAGAAAACCGCGCGCGCGGCCGCGTATAGAGAAGATGATCCCACACTCGCCCGCTCTAACATCGTAATATTTTTCTGTGAAGAAGCGCGAAGAGGGCTTTTACTCAAGACTGCGCGTCGCGGTGTATATATGTATCTCTTACGTACATGTGTATATATATATATATATATATATATATATATATATATCCGCTGCACTAAATTAAAATATGTCAGCGATATCGCGGCCCTTCCGTAAGTACGTACTTATCGACATTACGAAGGTCGGCAAAGGTGAGATTATGCGCGACCCTTGTGGAAAAAAGAATTTCTCTTCGCTCTTGGCACATCCCTTTTTTATTTTCAAATTAGATCTCTCCTCGACGTAAACGTGCGAACGTGTATAACGTGTTGCTCGTTATAACACAGTAGATGTCTTCTATATTTCAGTCTCAAACTTCTACTTTTACTATTGGAAGATCGTTAAATATAAATTAATCTATTATAATATATCATGATTTTGTTATGATATGTCGGATCATAGTTAAATGCTCTGAAAATTCAAACTTTTAACTTTAATAACTGAAATTTTAATTTCAATTAGTCTCCAATTGCTGCGTCTCTAATCGGTTCATTTCATCTCTACGTCTTTTTTCGTATGCAATCAATTACAAAATACTGAATTATTAAAAAATTAATCTCGCGTTAATGTCGTAGCGTTGAATGCAAAATTGACGCCTAATTGAGGATCGTAATTTCTTTAATCGTTTAATGGATTAATACAGATATCCGTAATGGAATCTCTAAAAGCCCTTCGTGATAGTTCGCGACAACAGCGGCGAAATCGTTAAAAAGTATCCGGCGGACGTCGATCGGGAGATAATTTTACTGATCGCAGGAAGGATGCCGAGTATCCGTCGAGTTTCGCGGGTTAGGGTTGTGGGTTGGCGGAAAAAAAGGGGAGGGCGGTTTCCGAGCAGGGGAACACATCCACGGAACCGAGCCTAATGGGAAGTGGAAGCTTAATTACAGGTTGAGGCGGATATTAAGGGTATGCACGGCAGCGTGGTATAAACGTCGTGGCAGCTGCCGTGTGTGTCTATCGACCGAAATTGACTCGCGCACGACAGACGGAAGGAGATGAGAAGAGACGCGGACAAAGACCACGAAAGGGTGGAAAGGGATGGAAAAGGGGGAGGGAGAGAGGTCTGCAAAGATGGTCGCCAGTGTTGGGCGGCATTAAAACGCCATAATTCAAATTCTCCTGGCAGCTCTAAAATAAACCAATTAGGACGTTCCGTAAGCGGATATTAAGATTCTCATCCCAGATACATGCGGCCTCGTGCGGGCGGCGGTTAGGTGGTGCATCGTCTCTCCTTAAACCGCTCCCGTACACGTCAAAGGAGCCACGCGTGTACACACGCGCCGAATAACGCTGGACCGTTTATCGGGGACCGTATTCTCGCTGCTCTTCGCTCCTACGACGCTATCCCGCCACGAGAGCTGCTGAACCGCAATGGATGCGCCAGCGAGACTAAGATATTACAGGCATATCTCTATCGCGTAATCCAAGTATCAAGCGTAATGAACGCTTTGACGTACTGTACCGTAAAGCGATGAGCTATCCAACGATTAAGAAAACGGTAGGAGAGTAAGAGAATGCGTGACTGAAAGAAAAATAAGTACTCTTTCTCTCTTTCTTTCTGTGCGTCAGCGGAAACTGATCAAGATTTTGTCGAAAACAATAATTATGATAAAATTATAAATGCTTAATACACTGCAAAATATTAAAGTGCTAAACTCGAACACATTTTTAAAATATTTGTAAAATATTTTATGAAAGATTTTATAATTAATAAGGGAAAATTCGTGAAACATTTTTAAGAAAACGTTCAAGAATAACTTATTAACTTTTTATGAACCTATCTTACAAATACATCTTATGAACTTATTTCTGTGCTGGAATTGTTTAATTTTTAAAGTAAGTAAGAATAACTTGTTAACATTTTATGAACCTGTCTTATGAATACATCTTATAAATTTATTTCTGTGATTAAATTGTTTAATTTTTAAAGTATAAAGTAGTGTTCATATTAATGTGTATGTCCCTAATAAACTAAATTTAAGTCAAATTTAATACATTTCTTGAGTTGAAGTCTTAGTTGAAAAAATGACATATTAAGTGGGATGATACGGAAATTGTTTAAAAATAACTTTAATTGGATTTAATTCGACTCTACGAATTTAACAGTGTATAAACTCGGAATCTAATATTGTCGTTTTCAATCTCTTTATATTAAATTTATACTTAATATCAATATAAGGCAAAGTATGTCACAACCGCATAATATAATTACTTAAAGTTAATTTTGCTTTAATATCTAGGATCCAATTAACGAGAATAGCTCCTTCTCAGACAAGTAGCTACCCAGTAGCGACGGTTCTCCGGGACCTCTTTAGATTTTGCTTTGTGTACTTTGTGGTTCTGCCGGCCGCCCAGACAGGGGCTGGTGCATAAACGATATCGGCAAATCCGATCTGAGATCGTTCGAGTCACGCGACAGGCGGACTGCGCGGATTTCAGGAGATTCTACCACGTGACGCGGCAGTCATTTTATTTTCCATGCAAAGAAAATGCAAGCATAATCGCTCAAGCTCGCGATGCGCCGACATGCGATGATACCCCTCCGCGTTCTGACTTAGTTCGAAATTCTGTGCATGCGCTGAGAAGACAATGAATATTCAATGCAGCCAAAGACGGCGGAAAGCGATTCAATTATGCGGTTCGATAACCCACGCGCTATTAATTATCGAAAACGACCTATCGTCGAGACGTTTCGGCGCCGACAAATATTTTCACTCGTTGTGACTTTCGCGACGCGGAAGGCTGATATCTCCGTGAAGCCCTTTAATTCAACGTGACTCACGAAATTTCCAGTGACCATCGTCAACTTGGCGACAAGCCATCAGGCTCGAGTCCGAGTAGAGAAAAAACGCCGAGTGTGGGACAGAAATTAGGGGAGTGAAACGCGGAAGAGGATGATCGTGCCGCCTTGGCGCTGGCGTAAAGAGAGAATAGAGAAATGGGGCGGCGGTAGGGGAGGGGGGAGGGGATAAGAACAAGGATAAGGAAGCGGATAAAAATTACAGATCTGGGTCATATATTCGCCGTTGAGATGGTCTGCCAGTGACTTCTCCGCTCGGGAGAGGCTTGCCAGCCCCACTATTCCGCAGGAGTAGTAGCCGCATACGTCAGGCGGGCCTACATATGCCGTGTCCTCCACTGCCGCGTGCGAGAACCCGGATTGTCTTACCGTCACAGCCAGCCGTTGTTTGCTAAGTCCGCGTTCTCCCCCGGGTGAATAAAACACTCAATGCACATTCTGTATAGCGAGTATACGGCTATAGACCACCGGTTAAGAAATAATAATAATTTTTTAACTTTTTTTTGGCAACTCGATGGCTCAACCGCGACAGGTTTGAGAAAGTGGTTTTCTAACTGTTTTAATTTATATTGTCGCTGAAGATGATTCCGAAGTAAGTTTGATACTATTTATTCATACTAAACTATGCCTTTTATACCCGTTTGGAATGTAGATTAACTTTAATCTCGATTTAACTTGCTTTCTATCTTTTTTCTAATTCTTTTTCTAAAACTATAAAAATTAGATAGAAAGTAAATTAAACCGAGATTAAAGTTAATCTACATTGATGCAAACGGACCTTACATTGCAATTTGCGCTCTAATTATCGCGCCGCACTCTCAGCAGCCTTTGAAATTTGTTTACAGTGTCAAAAGTTGAACGTTATTCCACACATTTCTTTTTTTATTTCAATATAATATTTTTTTTTTTTTTTTCAATTTCTCTGATAATTCTATTTTTTGCTGAAATATTTTTTTCTTTCACCCTAGACTCGAATTACCAACGAAATATTTTATTGAAGTATCGATGGTTGCAAAACATGCAGGAATTATTATTATCCAAAAATGTCAACGGTATCAAATTCAGAAATTAACAATATTGCAAAAGGACCAGAAAGTTATATGCGATAACGTCGTGCCGGTTAGTTCGTAACATTTGTTTTCTAATATTTGCAGAAACTTATTCGCGCTCGAGTTAAATCGTAAATTATCAGTTACGCCACATTTCCGCAAAATTTAAATCAGCCGACAAGTTACTGTGGGCAAGAATTAATATCCTGTTTCACAGTGGAATATGAATAAATTTTCCGTTACGGAATTTAACGGGATCTGTATTGTTCTAGTGTGTCTAAGATTAATAAGCCGCATTTGTCATTCGCCTCCGTTCTTGGTGAAGCTTTTAAATTTCCGCCACCGGGCTCTCGCGTGTCTTTGTACTCATAGCAGTTTGCCGCGCCATCGCTCTCGAAATGGAACGGGGATCTGGATATGCATACCGCGAGTATGTTTCTTATGTTTTGGAAACTTGTAAAAGTGAACGTGACAGGTTGACGGTAAAATTCTCCGACGGGGCAACACGCGGATGGCAGACGGAAATGGATATATTTGCAGCATTGTCGGCCGTCGATACTATCTTGTAAGAAGGACAGACTTCCTCGCGGTACGCCTTTTATCTCCTTTGCCAATTTTATTTTCTATTGCCGTGCATGCACGTGCCGTGGATGCGCGCGTTACAGCGCATATCCAATAAGTATCAAAAATTCATTTCCATTCGGAGAACGGTCGACGCAGTCAACTGCGGTCCTCTTCAAACGTCTAAACGTCCCCTTCGATATCGCTTCTAACTTCCGGATGGAGAGTACGTTAACTAAAAATCGAATCGAATACCGATAACACAACTTTCTCGCGAACACGTAAGACCGCGATCGTATCGCGGTACCGGTTCCTAATTTCGCCCCCGTTAATGGCTTTTTAAATCTATATATCGCACCCCCGAAGTCGCGTAACCACGTACCGGCTGTATCTCGGACACCTTATATATCAAAGTCGTTATACGACGACCAGTAAGACCCTTCGGGACGCCTCTGAGTCCTCTCCGATAAGCGTGGCGAGTAATGAGTAATAGGCTGCTTATTTTCAAAGTTCCCTTCGCGAAGGGAAGGCGAGGCAAGGCGAGGCGAGCAAACGCCGTGAACACCGTACTGGCGTTAGGTGGAAAACGAGGGGAGGGGAAGGCCGCGATAGAGAAAAGCGGAGCGAGAGAGAGAGAGAGAGCGCGGCGGGGGTGGTTGGAAGTGCCAGTAGATAATACTATTAATTTACTTCCAAGAATCGTAAAATTACGATGAAACTTTAAATTGGATATTTTATCTGAGAATCTCACGCCGTGCGCCTCGCCGCCCGCCGCCCGCCGCCCGCCTTGCGCACACTCTTTTCCTTTCGCTTCGCCTCGCTTTCTCGCACCCGTCGGCTCCGACTATCTCTCTTTCCGCTCTTTCTCGATTTATCTATCTATCTATCTGTCTATCGCCATCTCTTTCCCACCCGCGCCGGGCTTATACTTCATCCCCTTGTTTTTCCCTTTCCTTTTTAGCTCGGCGCGCACGCCATTCAAGGGAACAACGTTTCCATTGAACGAGCTGACTAACCAATAGCTCTTATCTGGGATATATCGTTCGCGAGCTGTAATGTGTAACGAGTACTTTGCAACCCTCTTTCTCCCCATCCCCCCCCCGCGCGTGACGGCGCGTGAGAAGTAAGAAAATAATGTACTACGCACAAACGAAGTGCAACCGCGCGTGGTTGTTGCATCAATTAATTCGCTTTGCAACTTGTTACGCTTGCGGTACTGTGTACACTCTCCTGACTTTCGTATTATCCCGAGTGTTACAATTACAACCCCTTTCCACTCGACAATCGAAACCGGGAAGTGTTTCTTATCGTACGCGTACCGTAAAATATCCGAATCCACAGAGGAGGAGACCATAAAGCACGACACGTCGTTGGGGCCGGGTTAAGAGGCGGGTCGGGTCGACGAGATAATCGGTGAATTAACCATTCAAATCGGCGGAAACGAGCGGGCGTACAAATCGCGCCGCCGCAGAGTTAAGCTCCAATTCATCCATCGTTCGGCGCTTATTCCGCGGACCTCTCCAACCCCTCTCATCGACCCCCTCGCCCGCCGTTCGGGAGCTACGTGAGATCCGGCGTCACCGTGGAGCTTAAAGGGCTTTAAGGATTTGGGAGTGCGAAAGGCGTCCTTCTCCCTCTCCCTTTCTCTTTCCGTCCCTCTCATTCTCTCTCTCTCTCTCTCTTTCCCGGCAATCTCGCCTCCTTTTTATGTCCCCGCAAATTTACCATATTACCCGCAAACCAGGTTCACGTAATAAAATTTGTCGACCATAAAACACAATTTCGTCGACATAATAATGCAACGCGGTGCGCCTCCCTTCACGTGCCGGACCCGGTTCGCGATCGTACGCGCGTCGCAAAATTATACGATACGATCGTCTTTCCGGGAAAGTTGGCAAACGCGTCAAAGAGATAATTCAATCGATATAGAATCTAATATTGTATGCTCTGTTCTATTGTACTGTCTAAGTAACAGATGCAAATTAAATTAATCGAGAATATGTCGGTAGCACATTCCGCGCTGGAATTTCAGAACTGTAGGACACTGAGTGGCATCTCCATGTCTTTTTAATATCGCACATTAGAAATTTATGGAAACATGTTATGAGGAAGGCTTTGTGCTGCTTGATTTCAATTTTCTAAAGATCTATAAGAGCTCATTACTAATTTTTGAGTTAAAAGCCATTTTTTTATAAATACGATTAACACATACAGAATGGATATAAATAAAACGATTATTTTTATTCATAAATTTAAATATGCACAACGCAAAAAAAATAAAATATTTTATGTATGGAAAAATGGAACATTAATAAATAAATTTAATACATTAAAAATGTTTTTAAAAAGTGTTATAAATCATAATAAAACCTAGCCGAAACCTATGTTTCGTGCACTATACATTCGATAACATCGTTCGCTATTTGATTTATAAATGACATAACGTAATCAACGAAAGTTTGTAAACTGAAAACTTGTGCATCTTCTAGCTATACAGCTTCATTTTGCTCTGTACGAAGAGAATAATCGCTCCGTTTAATAACAATTAACATCTTGGATGAAACAGCAATTGAAATTATGCGCATTTAGTAAATTTACAATATGCAAATTATACACATTATTCAATCAAACTTTTCCTGTCTGATGCAAATCTTTCATCATATCGCGCGTACGCTATTTAACGGTAACAATTAAAATGTATTATTACATCAAAAGTATGCCTCGCTGGCTACCCGACAAGATCAGTGATTTCATTCTCGCGTCAATATCTGAATATGTTAACGCGATATTTATTATATCATTGTTCAATTATACAAGTTATAAATTATTTAATGGAGTAACGGGCGCAAAAGGAGAACTGTTTTTTCGCGATTGCTTTTCGCCGACGACGTTTTTACGCCAATCGAGCATTTTTTTCACTCAAATCCGATCTAACGACGCAGAATAAATACAATCAGCGTGACGAGACGTCCGTTCTAGCATTTCAGCTGGTCGCGGCACAACGAACATTCAGCGGTCACCTCCACACCCCCGAAATGAACCGCAGGCAAGTAAGCGACGCGCTCTCAGGCCCTCGCCTCCTCGCGGCACATTAACCTTAACGACCTTTTAGCGAGTTCTTTTTTCAAGCCGTCGGGAGGCGGGCGGATTTTTTCCTGCCAGTTCCTGAGATTGCCGTGTCGCCAGCTCAGCGCCTCTTAATGTTGGCTTTTTCATGTCCCTTTTTTATCCTTACTCTTCCCGCATGGTCTGCCCGTGGCTCGTTCTCGACCCGTTTCCCCTTCTCTCTCTTTTCGCTCCCCGGCCGAACGACATTTCGAGACACACTCGAATTTTGTTGTACTACTTTAGAGCTTTTTGTCGGCTTTATCCCGAAAGTGCACAGTGATTACGGAGCGTCTTCCGCGGAATAAACGAAATCGTGTCGTGTATGTGCCATTTGTCTCGGAAGATTTAAGGCGATCGTTCCTGGATAGATCTCTGCCGCGAAATATATCGTCCTGTTGGTTCTTCCCGAAAGGGTTGTTGATATGGCTCGTCCAGTACAGGGAGCGTAAATTACAATTTCAAATTATATTAGCCTCGAGCAAATAGTTCCGCTTCAGTTTGCATGGAGAATGAAAGATATATGGGTAGACTATAACTCGCTTATATACGAAGGTGGGGGAGGTCGATGTAATTTGTCGCGACGCGTTAAAACATCTATGAATTCTTGATGTTTAATATTTCTTCATATACCATTTCGGATGTGTCCCAGTCCTCTGACGAAGCAATTGCGGGTGGAGCGAGTCGTGGTTACCAGAAAATCCCGCGCTCAACGTGCAGCTATAACATTTTCTAAGACGATTCCGCCGTATAACGTCCCTGGTCTTTACAACCTTCCTCGCGAACCAGCTGAAATTTTTTCCCACCTTCCGGCTCCTCGGCTGGTCGGAATCTCGTTTGCAAGATACGCGCGCGGAATATCGAGGAACGTTTCGTCGAGGACGAGGACGGACTGCTCACGAGACCCGGGCTAGAGTTAACTCCGACACCGTGACTTACGACGATTTGGAGCAATCGTGTGCGAATGAACGAGAGCATGCTCCACACTCGGAAAAATTCTCGCGAGTATGCCAATTTGAGTTGGTACGCCAGCGGATTCTCAACTACAAGCATATGGGACGTCCCCGGAATTGGGGGAAAGCAATTATCGTTAGCAGAGATCCGGTTTGTCAAATCTAGTAGTCGATCTCTTTCGTCAGGACGTTCACCGAGATCGATAAATGGATCGGTAAATGAAAATAAAAAAAAGAGAGATCGTTCGCTCGTGCCGCTCGGAGGATGAGAATCGCGTTTACGACGCGGCACGATAAGACGGGGGATGGAAACAAACACGAGGAATTAAGCGGCGCGAATCGCATTCCGTGGTATTGCATGTGATGCGGAGTTGCGCAATGAGCGGGTTATCGCCGCATCTCCGTAAGTCCGCGCCGAGGGAGGATGGTTGGCGAGAGAAACGATACCGCGAAATCACGATTCCGGCGAGAGCGGACTCCGAAACATCCAAATCACGGAGCGAGAAACGGCGCGGCGGCGATAATGACGATAACGGCTGGAGACTGCGCGAAAATGTTAATAGCGAAAAATTAAGAACTAAAGTAAGAGGGTAGATGGGATAGATCGATTTAATCCCGCGGATTCGAAGGGGAGGCCGGAATTGAGAAAACTCTGGGCGCGAGACTGAAAATTGCGTATAGAAAAATTAAGCGCCAAGTAAAATGACGTAAAAAGCAGGAGGCGAGCGCAATTAATCTTCACCCCATCAAAATCGCCGCGCGATCTGTTGTATCGTAAAAATTGTTACGAAACTCACGTCTACGGGAAGAGCGAGTATCGCCGGGGAATCTTTATGAGCCATTCAATGCGCCCGTCTGAAACGAAAGAACAAAAGGCTCCGCGGCAACAATTTTGTTGCGAAAAATTGTTGCCGCGTTTTCTTCCCCGGATCAATGGTTCGATTAATCGATTTCTAGAGCCCGCGAATATGCGGAATATAGTTGCGGGGCGATATCCATCGTTCGCATAGCTCTGTACCGCTATAAAAAAAGAAAAATATACATACAGCGTGTCAAATTAATCCAGTTGCAATCGGTCGCGTGACATCCGTGTCACGCGTGTACGAAGAGTATAACTCAATTTCGATATGCGGCTTAAAAAAAATATATAATAACGACACGCAACGCTTGCACAGGACCGATCCTGTATAGACCGATTTATCGAGCCATCGATTTTTTATAAACCGGCACGATGTATATCCGGATTGATCACAGAACAATAACGCCGGAGTACAAAAAACACGATGTCCGGTGACAATGATGAACGTGGTAATGAAACGTAGAAAATACCGTGTAATTCGTAAATGACGTAAAATATTGTATGTTATAAATATGAAGAAATTCTATATTTTTATATTAAAAAAGATAATGTCTAGTTTACCAAATCGAAGCAATAAATTGTCAAATTAAAAAAAGAAAATACGTTGAAAATACGAAAAAATTGATGGTTGTTTTCTCAAAGTAACATCGATTGCCATGATATATGACACTACATGGGAGGAAAATGAATATTTCTTTGTTAACAAACGTACGTATTTTGCAGAATTACGTACAGAGAGAGTGAGAGAAAAAAGAGAGAAAGGGACAAAGAGAGTAATTGAGGAAATATAAAATATGAAATGCATTCGCTTTAATCTGCAACCCAAAAGCAATTTAATAAAATCTAAAATCTGGATTAATATATCACACATATAAATAAATGAGACGATTTTGATTATCTGGAATAATTACCGTTTTATAACGTTTGCTGTTTTGTTCAAGCCTATTTGGCCCAAAGCATATTTTACTTTTTATTTCACTTTAACTTGAAAAAAACCAATTCGAGAAACAATTTCATCATAATTTAAACATAATTTTTCTCTAGGTGTAGCTTCGCAGAGTTTTGTGCTTCTTCGCTAATGTGCCTAAAGAGAGGAAGATAAGACAAATAAGTATTAATCAACTAGACTAATTGCGATCCTAATTTAATCCCGTGGACAATAACCGGGCGCCCGGATAGCCGACTATTGACAGCGCCACGAGTACACAACAGCCTACACGAGTCACATCCGGTGGTCAAATGTTCCAATACACAGCGGTTTCTGTTACCTGCAACAAAATTGTGCGGTCGAAACGCAGCCGGTGAGCGGCGGAGCGAACGGCCAAAGAATTACGACGTTTTCCACGGTGGTAGCGAAGTGCAGCCATAGATAAAGCGTAGGGGGACCAAGTTGGTCCAACACCAACGTGCACGACAGGAGCGAGCGAGCAAGGGGGAGAGAGAGAGAGAGAGAGAGAAAGATCGCACAAAAAGGAAACCGAAATTCTGCAAAGTCGGCGTATTCCCCTATCTGCCAGCTCCGTCCTACCGTCGCGACCCCCCGTGTAAATTTTCCATGCGAACGCTGCTCGCGTAAACTCGCGCGCGAATAAATTCATTTGTTAAGAGAGAGAGAGAGAGAGAGAGAGAGAGAAAGAGAGAGAGAGAGAGAGAAAGAGAAAGGGGGTACATATACACCCCCGCCCGGATTCACTCCGCGCGGCCGCGCTATTCGGACGTTATCGGACGCAGCGCGTCGGAATTGCTTAACGAAACGGAATCGCCCGCGCGCGATTCGTCCACTCCATCCGCTTCGTTCACCCTTCCCGTGCGTTCATCCCTCGTCGACCCTTCTCCATCTCTCTTTCTCTCTCTCTTTTGGGGCACCCGACGCGTTGCAGAACGCGGCGAACCGCGTGGCGAACGCGCGCTACTACCATTCGACAACAAATTTTAATTATCATACCGCGGCCGAGCCCACCCGCCGCCGGTTAAATTAATCGCGACGCCGGGGCCACCGGAAAACCAACCAGGTCTGGGTAGCGTATCCGTACCATAGGTATACGGTACACCGCAACTTTGCAAACGCGTCCTCTTCAGTTGCGCCTTTAATAATACATCTCTCTCTTTCTTCCCCCTCCCCCCCCACCAATCTAATAAAAACGCGCTTTTCAAAATCTTCCTACCACTCGCTCAGTGTAGGTACGATGCTCTGAAAATGCCGCCGAGATGTATTCCGCATTAGACACTCTGCTTGCGAAGGACGAATTGCCACGATAAATTTTTCATCCCTCCGATTTTATTTATTCTTTAGCTTTCCTCGCGCTCTCTCTTCTCGTATCATTGCTGCTTTCAATCGCCCGCGGCGCGCTACTGATGGCGCTTACACAATAGCATGGAAATGGAACACGGCGTAGGCGAAAGAAATCTTAGAAATAACTCAATACTCGCGCGTTCACAGATGCGTATTTATCCATCGTAGCAGCAGCAGTAGTAGCAGCAGCAGCAACAGCAGCAGCAGCAACAGCAGCAGCAGCAACACGGATTCCGCGTTTAGAGTTCACAGACGGCGCGCTTCATTTGACGCAATCAGAGAGAGAAAGAAAGAGAGAGAGAGAGAAAGAGAGAGAGAGAGAGAGCCAGGACGAGGCTGTGTGATGCGTACCACTCCTCCTCTCCGTGAGCGGGTAAACATTGTTATTCATGGAACCGTGCCGTATTACAACGAACGAGTTCTGCCGGCGTGTCCTGTTGCGTCTCGAGCGTCGCGACGGACGACGGCCACGTACGCCGGATTATTAGATACGGAAATAAGAAGAGCGGAGTCGCGGGAAGGAGGACGATCCGAGAAGACGTCCGTCGTGTGACGCGCAGGTGAGTGCCTGGAAAAGGTGACGCTAAATCAAATTATTTACGTAGCGCGCGAGAGAGATCGAAGTCCGCTCCGTGATTTTATACGTGACTCTCGAGCGCGAGCTCTAATCCCGTGCTCCCCTCCGTGCACTTTGGCAAATCAACTTGGAATGACTTAAATTCCGCGCGTGCGGAGTCACCCTCATCGCGCGGAAGATTTGGAACTCAATAACTTTACCTTATTTTCTCTAATTTTATCTCCCATTCTCCTTCAAACTTTTTTTTTTCATTGGAGATTGGAGACAATTTTTTATCGGCGAAAATCTCGAGGAAGATTTCTCGGCGGGACCAAGTTGGTCAATAATGTTTATCCCGAAATTAATCCGTTTGCGCCGAGAACGAAGTCAAGGCGCGTCTCGTCCAAAGAGGCCGCGATAAAGCCTATGCATAAATTCGTTGTTCGGGTCCCATCCATATTTTATCCGTTCAATAATACGTTTTACGTTTTACTCAGAGAGAGAGAAAGAGAGAGAAGCCGAGTGGCTCGAAATATAACCCGTAACGAAGTTTTTCAAAGGGTTGCGCAATATTCATGGACATTCGGGCCGCAATCGGGGCACGTGCGAAGCTGTAAAGAGGCAAGAAGGGCGCAGCGGCGGAAGGAAGGTAAGATACCCGGTCCGGCTGGCTCTTTGTCGGGTATCCTGTCTATCCTGCCCCGGCAAGAAAAGCGAGTATCGCCTTCCGCGCAGAGCGGCACTCGGAATAACCAATCGGACCTCGCAATTAGAAACTCTCCACGGCTCGCGCTCGGTGAGAAGTGGAAGAAATTAAAGAAAAAAAAAGAAAGGAAACCTAAAGAAGGGGATCTCTCGCGCGTTGGCGGTCACCACCTTAACCAACCTCTTCTTCCTCCCAGGTTCTGAATTTCCAATGCAGATAACTATGAGAGCCACGCCCGCCGTCCCGCTTCCATCCGCTTTCTTAGAGAATAAGGAATAATCAAAAGGAGCGCGAAAAGAGAGGGGGAGGGGGATGGGGTCGCAGAGAGTAGAGTTTGAGCAAGAGCGATCGGCAACTCTCTGAACACGCGAATCAGTCGGCGAGGAAAAAAGGATCGACACGCGGGATCGGGAGAAACTTTAATGACATTTCTTATTTCCACAGTCGGACGGACGGTGCATCCCGTTCTGCAGGGCCTCTCGTCCTTATATCTCCTCGTCATCGACAGCGAAAGAGAGAAAGAGAGAAAACGGGGGCGAAGGAGCTCGTTTCGATCTCACCGCGCGCCTTGTTATCGTTCCCGAGTGATCTTTTACACACCGCGCACGCGGTTTCTTCACTTGCTCTATTTGCCCTGGAAGTTTACGCGCCTCCTTGTGATTAGTGCAATTTCTCGATACCGCGACCGCAATATCGATGTCTAGAGTTTGAGTAAATTGCGAGGTGCGAGCTGCGAATGCGCTGCGGCGCGATTCGATTGAGAAACTTTTAAGTTGTGTATATTTTTTATAGACGTTTTATGTGTACATGTACTTGTACATAAATATAAGTATACTGTGCATCAATATTTTTTTTTTAAAGTACAAATATTTCTTCAAACCGCGCCGATCATTATTTTAGACTATCGGTTTGTATTTGACTGTGGTCTAAGAACGATGTTTCCATGAAGAAAAATGCAAATTAATACGCGAAAGTCGCAGGAGGACGTCTTAAACGAGATTACGAAAGGCGAGACTGGGAAAATCCATGAGATTTGGCGAGAACCAAATCACAAAAGTAAAGACGGGACGAGGGATGATTAAGAATCACGAGCGAGGTCTATACATACAAAGTACTCCAGAAATCACGCGGTTTCTTTAAATTATGAATAGCAAAGTTGTATTTTAAGAAAGAGCGGCGATTACAAAAGACAAAAGTAAAATTTCTGGCTAACTACGCTTTAGAAATAAAGGCAGATAATTACATGAACTTTTCTGTCAATTCGATCCGAGTCACATTAATAGAATTTTTATTTGGAATTTAGTTGAGTATTGAAAATCGATCGAAAGAAAACTAAGAAAGTAATTTTTTATTTAGTATTTATCACAAAAATATTTTATTAAAACCCGAGGAATCTAAAAACAGAATATAACTTTGGGGTCACAGCGTATATAATTCAATCCATAATTAAAACAAGAGGCTAGCTGTTGAGAATGAATCGTTAGCTGGATCACAGCGTCTATTATACATATATAAACAGTAATTGAGAAAATAAAGATCTCCATTTGGTTATCAGATAAAGAATGAACGATCCGCGTGGAAAAACCGCAGCGTAGTAAAATAAACGAAGGTATGTAACAGTAACAACATGATCACAGCTGAATAAATAATGTAGGCGAGTTTGTGAATATAAAGCGTAGGAATTATTGAACGACTCAATCACTCGTGAAACTGGGATACAATTGCAGACTCAAAGGAAAATATATGAATCTGGAGGTAACTTTCATCATTATCGCGCAGCGAAAATTCCGAAGAAACTCTCTCTCTCTCTCTCTCCCTCTCCCTCTCCTTTATCTCTTTCTCTCTTTTGCACGATGCAATAAATGCAAAACTGAAGCCGTCATGTATTTTAGCTCGCGCTATAAGTATAGCGTGCACAGATTCCTGAGCGACTTTCACGGAAAAGTCAATATTTTCCTTTGCAGTTGCGCCTACCTCGAGGCTCCATGTGGGTAGGATCGTGTTTTATCTAGTCCTCCTTTCAGCGTGTTTGCATGGTGCGACATAGGAAATAACGAGAAGGGAAAAATCACGTGCAGCTATCGGGGGAAAAAAAAGAAATGAACCTGAGACATCGTAAATGAAAGCAAACGCATGGTAATGCGCCGACCGTATGATAATTCAACGAAAAATCTAGAAAAGAAAGATTGAGTGGATATTACTAACAAGAAAGATTGCAGGAGGAACATAATTATTGTATCATATAAATACTGTATTATTTTTATAAAATAAAAAATTAAGAAATCCAATTTAATTACGACATATGGTAATTCGTTATGGCAGGAATAATGTACATTGATATTGAACGTTTGTAGACAATATGATGATCTTGAAAACATTGCAGTGAAATAACGGCAATTGCTGGGATCACTGGCAGCGCCAGCTGACACTCGATGGCGAATAGAGTCAGAGAAAAAGACTTTGTCGACGTTAAAGTGATATTGAGTCGATCATCACGAGATTTGAGTCCGAGAAAAGCAGAACAGCGGGCAGAGAATGCGAGACAGAATGCGGGTATTAAACAAATATTGGATCCTTAGAGCAATTCACCAGGGCTTCCTTCCTGGTACTCTCTTTAAGAATCGGGAAAATATATCGAGTGTGCCGTGTTGATTAAACGAATTATACGATCAAATACGTATACCTCCTTCCCCCGGATGGAGTCACGCTATAAGGAACGTTCACCGTCGCTCGATAATTCCACGATAGAGTAAATAAACGTTTTGCAGTTACGGGGAATCAACCCACGACGCGGCGGCATAGCGCGACTGCAGTCTGGCCGTAAAAAAAAGAAAGAAAAAAAAGAGTTGATCCAATCGATCGGAGAACCGGCGTGGCGCGGCGAGGCTCGGCTCTACCGTTAAGATTCCAGAAAACCGCTCAAACTAACGTGAATGAGAAGCGAGTTCACGGCTCGTTCGGCTCCCAATCTCTCTCTTTTCTCGATCCTTGTCATCCTCATCCCTCGATGCTACGTCCTCGGCTAACCGTGGGTACCTAGGCAGAGCGGCGGGGACTCGACACATAATCGATATTCAATCACGTACGACGACATCTTCGGCGTTGCCCCAGTTCCGAAACAGGCTGCGGGTAGCGAAACGGTGCAGGTAGTTTCCAGCGTAAAAGAGGAAACGAAAAATCCAAGGGGAAGAGGAGGAAGAAGATGAAAAGAGAGAGAGAGAGAGAGAGAGAGAGACGAATGTGGGGGATAGGATAGTGAATTCTGAAATTCCAATATGTCTCATAGCTACCCTACGGCGTCTTCTCAATTTCCTCGTCGAGCTATTCGGCGATGAGGCCGCGCGGATCGGGCGGCTGGCGGGATCCTTCTAGGCGATGTGCGGAACCAAAATCGAAACGTCTTTACCGGGGAAGACGGGGGCGACTACTGTAAGCCGCAACGAGGAGAAGCCCGGTCACTTTAGCTACGCCGAAGCCGGGAGAGAGCGTCACTTTTCCATTCTACGTTTATCTCTACGGGGATAAAAGAGAACGGTGGAACTTAACCCTGGAATTAGCGGGGCTTTTTTCGCGAGCTAATTAACGCGAGGAAAGTTTGTTCCACGGAACGTATTCAGCGAGTACGTTTCTGCAGATTGTAACGTGAGACGTAAGAAATTGGGAGAGCGGAAAAGACGGAATTTCCTATTCTGTTTTTACAATATCGCGAGAACATGCACGGAAAGAATGATTTTGTTGAAAGAAAAATCTGAAAATATTTTATTGGATTCATTACAATAATTATATTGGACGTTTAAGCTGCTGGAATGACAAAGCAACTTTTTGCAACATTCATATTTATAAACTTGTTACATAGTTATTTCGAGATAATCCAATATAAAAATATATTTTTAGATCTGTCTCTAGTTAAATTTTTATATACTGAGTTATAAAACTGTTATTCTCGAGCGGCAGTCGGTCGGAATAAATTAACCTGGATATTTATAACGAAGAATATAATTAAGAAAAAGCAAAACTTCTCTCAAGACGGTGGCTTGAAGAAAGATACGATTAATGACAACAATGATTGCTGCGGTCGTTATTCATTTTATTAGGTAATTATTAGACGGATGCAGGTGAAGGGAATGAATGGATATTTCACCAGGCGCGTGTATTCTCTATAACTGCGGCATAAATTATATATACGTACAGCGCGCGAAAGTTATTGTCCGAGCGCGATATAACCAGCGTTAATTCGGGTGGCAAAAGTTCTAACACAGTATCGTTATGGTCTTACGCCGTACTCAGTACGTTAAATGGAACTCAGCCCTTTATGCTAACTAAATCTAACGCAACGTACAATTCACCGCCGGCAAACTCGTGCCCCCGTGCGCGCTCCATGTGTGCGGGGCACACATCGGTCACGTTCAGTTGAACAACTTTGCAACTGCTGAGTGATTTACTGCTGAACGCTCTCTCCCGCGGCGCATTTACTATTTCGCAACGTGTGTTCAATAAACGCGCGCTATTTTTTGTTCACCGCGCGAAAGGTGTCTTATAGCGGAGCGCGCGCGGCAGGGTTGACATTCGGTGTCGCGTCGGAACGTTCGGAGCTTGGCGTTTTAAATAAAAATCCCACTGCACCGTGAGATAAAAAAAAACAAAATAATTTCACGATTTTTAAAATCGAGAGAAAAAGAGCACGAAGAGCAATCCTTCGATTCTCCGACTGCGTTGCGTCTGATCTCTATCGTCCTGCTTTCGTAGATTATTGATAACTTTGGATGGTAATTAGTAAGATGAATTATATGAGAGCGCGCTGCGCATTACACAGTAATAATAATTACAGCAGTTACCAACGCAACGTCACTCAATGCAAACAATCCAACAAGTAAGCCGTGCACTTGCGCTATGTATATATGCCCGGCACGGCCCCCTAAACTATAGTACTTATAGCGCAACAGCAAGTTACGAACCGCTCGACAACAAACCAGTGGCTAGGTTGCCCCACTCTATTGATAGTTTCGGTTATCCCTAATCTCAACTCCTACAACTTCCCGCTGCCGACTGTCCAAACAGTTAAACAGTCTCGCCCGCTAATCCCGGAGATCAAATCATAGATTTCTTATCTCGCGTGTGCGGCTTTTTGACCGATCGATACCGACAGGCCGCCCCGTGCCTGTAAAACTGTTGCAAGCAGCAGAGGCTGCAACACCTTCGCGAAATACTTTCGAAACTTTATACTGAACTTCATATTGAAAAATCATGAAGAATCGCTTACGTGCGTCGCATTAAAATGGAGAGTGAATGGAAAATAAATAATTTACTCGAAAAATATAAAACTCTCTTTAAAAACAATTTTAAAAAGAATGAGAAGAAAGGACAGATAATGCAGTAAGCATAAATTAATATAAAAATCATGGATTTAAGGTATATCAACTTTATCAATCTATATTACGCATTAAGACTTGCATCTTATTCTCATTAACCCTTCTTTCTAATTAATCATTTTTTCGACGTTTGCGATATTTTCTCGGATTGTGAACCTTACTGCAAATTTAGAGCGTTCAGATTACGCATAAGTAATTCCGCGGAGAGAGATAAGGTAGACCGGAAATGCGTCCGTGAATAATTCGAATATCTTATCGGGCCGTTTTCTCATATCATACTCCAGCCGGAAACAAGAAACGGTCAGATAAATTTCACGATGTTCTGACAGTTACCCGGAGGGTAACGATGTCCCTTATCGAGGATTTCTAAACGATAGTAATCGACGTTTGCGGAACAGTCTTAATTAATTCCAGGTGGATCGACCTCCACATATATTACATCTACCCGATAGCTATCTACATTCATTCGCAGCGGAAACCGATGAGTAAGTTAGATGAGAATAATCCTATCACGTTTTCGTTCAATGAGAAGGGCGATCGCAATTAAAAGTTATAGATACGATGTGCATTAAATAATTCTCTAATGTTACTTATTTTCGATCGCAATTAAAAGTTATTGATACGATGAACATGAAATAATTCTGTAACGTTACTTATTTTCGTCGCAGAAATGTGATGAATTACGGGAAACCGATAACTGATACTGGAGAAATTGAATAAGTTACTAAAGTGAATGGATTAAATATTCTGAAACTATAATTAATATAATAATTGATGTATTTCTATATAAAATTAAAGAGATTTAGAATAATATATATTCTTGGAAAATATATATAGTATTATCAAATTTGTCTCTGACGTATAAAATCATAATTATTTATTAATAAACTAATCAATTTATTGTCACGAAATTTAAGATCCCAAATCTGGTACATTCGAAAGTAATAATATTACATAATGTATTATCAAAGAAGTCAGGCACTGACGCGCGAACATATTTCGCCAAACTTTCGGAACATGCGTACAATTATCCTAGCGGTACATAAACTTCTCGAACATCCACTCATGGACATTTTAATAGAGCCATTTACAGGTTTCAACAGAATGTTGCGGTAAGACCAAAGTACTCAAGGGACTTTGCGCATAATGCACCAGCGAAGTTTACCTATAAACCTTGGATGTTTTAACCACATTATTATCGTGGATTCCGGCTATTCTTGCGTAATATTAATTTTCTGGTAATATCTATAGTCGAACGGCGACGCTGAAGAAACTTTAGCTGATTATGTCAGACACTTGCACGATATCTATTCTCCAGAGTACCTTCATACACTCTGAAAGAGAAATGATGTTTCGTCAAGGGGTGGATTTTAAGAGACGTCTCTTTCTCGATTGTAAATTCAATTGTAGCCGGTGGAAGCGCGACTGCCTCGGGAACAGTACGTTCAATAAATCTGGACCCAATGTCAACTGTAACGGCGACCTGTCCTCGCGACGTCAAGGCGAGCCTTCGCGACTCGGTGCAAGAGTAACGGTCCTCCAACGCTGTTGGAACAAAAAAAAGGGGAGGGGGCAGAAGTGAGGGCGAAGAGAATAAAAAGGCAACGGAAGGCAACAAACACGGCGAAACCGGAACGGCAGAAAGGAGAAGCCGCAATAGCGCCGACAAAGCCGCGGTTTTCAATTTAGTGCTTCCACTTTGTATACAGTGCGGAAGGCCTGAAAAGAAACAGAAACGATAAAGAGGGCAAATGCACGGGGAGAGAAAGTGTCGGAGGCAAGGATGGGAATCGATGGAGAGAAAGAGAGAGAAAGAGAGAGGACGGTGGAAGGAGACAAAAGGAGTGAATTGGCGAGAGAGGAGAGGAAGAACACGAAAGAAGAGAGAAAGAGATTGGAGCTTGCAAGTCGACGGTGAAAGCTCGCAGCTTGAATAGTTTGCGCTTTACCCTGATTGCCGCGCCAAAGTTCCGGTCGCTTCCATCGCGTTTTGCACGGGTCATTGCCGCTTTCGTAGCTATTACTGCTCTTAACAATCATGTCGCTCGCTGACTTTTTCATTGACTCGTCAGCCAAATTCCGGAATCGCGGTGGGAATCTGTTGTGGCGGTCTATCGCCTCGAGTTTTGATTTAACGCGGCGGTGAAGAGTTTATTCTTTACAACGATCTCGTCACACAATGTGAAATTTCGATATTCACTGGATGAGTCGTATTTAAACTACACTCGGTGCGCGACTGCTTTATTTCGAATCGATGAAATCTCGACAAGTGTTCTTCTCTCCGTCAGCTACTTGGAATAGAAATGTTTCTTCTCTTGACTATGAGAAAGAGAGAGTGGGTGCAATTCTGTCTAAAGCGTCTGAAGTAACCCAAAGAAAAGTGTCGGATTGGGTGAATAAAGCACTCAAAATTGTTTAGATTAGATCACAATGTAAATTAATTTCCAACTCGTACAAACGTTATTCTCATTAATCTTCCGTTATCAGCATAGAGACTTGGCCGATTTCTGACAGTTTACTAAATTGAGTATGTCTTTATAAAGCGCAATCGAGTCGCGTCTCTCTGCTTTATGGAGTGGCACCTGAGTCGAGACAGGTAAAGAGACCCGAAGACGAAGATAAGATGAGCGGATGAAAAAGGCGAATGGAAAAGAAAAAGTTTGAGAATACGTCTTCCACGTGGTCTAACTTAATTTGAAGGCACAAAGAAACTTCCTCTACTCGGGAAATAGGTGAGGACGTGTTTTTCCATGAGAAAACCTTCGTCTGCCTCCGTCAACGCTTGCTGCTTTCTTCTCACCGAATTCTTTATCCATCCGATACACACACTCCAGGCGCGACTGCATGACTCGCTCTCAACGCTATCTAGCTTTTTCGACTTTTCTAGCTACATAAAATCGTTACACGTAACAGAATTCCGCGAATTGTGCGCTTTTATGGGCCGAACCATACCTGCTGTACACAACATCGATGTAACCTTTTTATCACTTATTTACAACAACGACACAACTAAAAAACTGTCATTTCTAAATTTGCAAAAACAGAATTCTGAAGAGAATTTAATATACTGAATGAAGAGTTAATGTACTTTTAATACTTTTAATCCTCTGCAATCGTAGACCGTTGTCTCCACCACTAAAGTCACATTTAAAAATTATATTAAGAAATTTTATTAATTACATTAGAAGTAGAATGATCAAGCAACATTTCTAATATATATTAATTATTTCGATTTTTTAGATTAATATTAAAAGATAGAACAGCAAAATTATCTTTTTCGTGTAGTGTTTAAAACATTTATAGTTTGTTCTAAAAACGGTTTGATTATTACTAGTAAAAATAATGCAGTTAGCAGAAATGAAAATTACTGGCGTTGCGTTTCGTTTCTTCCACCAGTAAAACCAATAGACAATTCCAAATAGTTCGAAACATTATAAAGATTTTATTAAACAAATTGTTATTTCTCTCAAAATTTCAAAATATTACACTTAATCCAGCGGTTATTAAAAATGTATTGTATATTATTCTTTTGTCTATATTCGCTCTCCTATTTTCTTTTTCTTTTATTCTTTCTCATTTCAAACTCTTTCTTTCCTTTCTTTGTTTTTCCTTCTTTTAAATTTTTTTCTTTTATAACCATTTTTTATAGAAATAAATTTTTTACTTTAATAAAAAGTTAATAAATTAATATTTATGTATAAATTAATATTTATTTTTAAAAATAACTAGTTACAGTTAAAAATTAAATCATTTAAAATTAACCAAATTAAGTTAAGTTGAAAGTTATTGATTTTATTATTTAACTTTTGATTGTTTAATTACCCTACCCTGCAAATGAATTATAAGAGTTTGTAATGCAGTGCGATGCAAGATCTCTAAAAGTTGTTGCGATAGTCTCGCGCAGCGAAAGAGATTTCGCTCGCCTAAAGCGCGCGTGTACGCCGGTTAAAGCCTCTCACTCGGGTCGTTGACCGCACGCGGTCACGTGAGACAGGCGCACGTGCTTGCCGTCTGGGCCGCCTCCCCACTCTTCTCGGCCGACGAAGAGTGGGGAGGCGGCCCAGACGGCAAGCACGTGCGCCTGTCTCACGTGACCGCGTGCGGTCAACGACCCGAGTGAGAGGCTTTAACCGGCGTGCACGCGCGCTTTAGGCGAGCGAAATCTCTTTCGCTACGCGAGACTATCGCAATGACTTTTAGGGAGATTTTGCGACGCAATGCATTACAAACTTTCATAATTCATTTGCAACATTAGTAATTAAAAATTAAAAGTTAAATAATAAAATTAATAACTTTTAACTTAACTTAGTTAATTTTAAATAAATTAATTTTTAACTTTAATTAGTTATTTTTGAAACACATGAACTTTAAGTTATTAACTTTTTACCAAAGTAACGTTGAAATGTCCGTAATTTTAAACCTGAAAACCTTTATGATGTTTCGGATTATATGAGATTATCTACTGGTTCTATTGAGGGAAGAAATGAAACACAACGCCAGTAATTTTCACTTCTGTCAATTATATTATTTTTACTTGTAATAAACAAACTTATTTTCGAACAGAGGGTAAATTTCATTTTCTGAGTTATGCCATTGTGACAAATGTCGTTGTCGTGCTAATCGTCATAAACGCTATTTTAACAGAGCAGCGAGATAGAAACATGAAAAGAAAGATGAAAAAAATTGCCAACTTAAAATCGACGTCAAGATGAAATGCGTACGGTGGCGTAACTTATGTTTGATCATGTTTTACAATGCACGATATAATACGTCTCGAACTCGAATGTACGAGTGAATATTAACTCTCCCTAACAAAGTCCACATCAGCCTTGCCGCGGTACTAATTAGCATGGCACGAAAAGGGTAATAGGACCGCGAAATTTTCCGCGACCATGCCGCCGAGCACGAACAAATACGGCGGCGTATAATATGCGCGAAAGTGCATTTTATGAATGTCACGCGACGCTATTTATTCTATAGATCTCAATAATGCTCGTTCTGCATATATAAGAATTTGATCTCAATTTATTTCCCCGCAATAATTAACATATAGCGTTAATAACTCCTCGAGCCACGGAGCATCCGATTCATTGCGATAAAGCAAAGGCCGCGAATATATATCGATGCAACTGCGTTTTAATTTCAGTAGGGCCTAAATGTCAATCCAATTTGAGTCTTTTAACTTTTTAGCGATCGTGGGAAATTCCGTGGGATTGATGAATAAATTCAGAGCGACATCTGAGCCGAATAAATTGCGACTAGCAAAGCTTCGCGTCATTAAAAAAAATGTGATGCTTTATTTAACATATTTTAACTTCGTTGTTTCATTTGTTGAAAAGAAGACCTGACTGTAGCTTACGTTATACGTAGTTAAAGGTGAGTACCAGGCGACTTTGAATCCGGCATTGTGAACGGATATTCCGTTCGCGACTTGTCTCTCTCGTTTTCGGAATGATTCCCACGTCCAGACGAGTTTTCCCCCTTCTCCCTGCTTTTCCGTTGCTCACGTCGGAGGGCCTGAAACCAGATAAAGTGCGAAAGAGCTCTCTCGTAACGAACCGTTAAACTGCTTCTTCGACTCGATAAGTCACCCTCTGAGATAAAGAGAGAAGATCAACCCCTCTGGTCGCATCGGCGCTATTATCCCTCGATCTTGCTCGAGACACTCGAGCCCTCGAGCTATCTGCGCGTCGCGTTTTGATTATCAAAGCCGTAACACTGACGACCAGTTAAGCGGTATCGCGTGAAATTTCGGACCCTTCTCTCCCTATAGAATATTATAGATACTCATCGATCGATCAAAATACATTCTATTTCACTTTTGAACGGAAATATTGCCTCTCTTTGTATCGGCAATTCACCGGACAGCACGAGTACGTGGGAGCAATCATTTCTCGTAATTTATCCACGTTAATACATGTAACTAATCTGTGTCAACGTTATGCAATAGTATGCCCGACATTGATTTATTTAACCGGCTTGACTGAAGCGGACTAATCCCACTTCCCGCCACTTCCCGCAAACGGATAAATTGTACGTTCGACAGATTATTTCGTCTAGTTCATTTAACAATTATGTACATCTCGTTCCTCTGCGGGTGCATTTCGTGCGAGACGAAATACCGGGCGCATTTATTCGGAATGCTGTGCGCGTTGCAATTTCTCCAGGTGAATCTCAGTCCGAGCAACACAAATGTCTCGAAGGAATCGAGAACGCGTATATGTACAAATGTATTCTAAGCTTGAGAGTCATTCATGTAAAGGATTAATGTAGGTACTCCGCGGAGACATCACAACGCGTTCGTGCTGCATAATGCAACATTCCTATGGAATTTCTCTTTTAAAGTCGGTTTTAATCCCCTTCTTTATTGAAAATACTTTCCTGATAAATATATGTATTTTTTTATCAATTCCAACAATTAAGCACTCGCTCAATTACAATTTTAAATATATCTTAACAATTTTACACATGTATACACAATCCAAATTGAAATATCCATTAAAGTAAAAAAAAAAAAACATTTTGTAAACCAATCAAAAAATAGTATTTCACGTTGCTTTACTGTAGTTAATTTTTTTTAAACTTCGCTAATCTTGAAATACAAAGATGATACGTATTAAGCTAGATCCCCCTCCTTCCCCACCAACGCAAAATTAATTTTAAACTATTTTAAAATTAAGAACTAATTAAATGCTAATTTGGACCTAGAGTCCGAAATTAGGTGCTCAAAGCGTTTAGCAAAAAATTAAAACAAAATTGGGTGGGGCTGGCTTAATATGAACTTTAGCTACAAATTAGCACCTAATTAGCACTTAATTTTAAAATAGCTTAAAATTAATTTTGCGTTAGTAAGGAGAGCAGGCTTAACGGGGATCTAAAGCTGGAGCAAATTAAATTGATAATCAATTCGATAACACTGATACTACGTGGTCGAATTGGTAAAGACATTTCTCTTGAATAACAAGAAAATCTAAATTCGTATCCCAGGTTTATATTTTTTGCAATGAGTTTTGCGGTATTTCAAAAATGTTTATTAGCATATATCTATTATCAAATTAATTCTCAATTTAATCTGTGATATTATTAAAGCTTCGGTTTAAGATTGTGCTTTTAAAATCAAAAAAATATTTGAAACAATCTAAACAGACGGAAAATCTATTGTGAGCCATCAATAATTCACATGACACGGAATGTGTTAATCGCATCACACACTAAAACAGCACGAATTCCCGCGCGTGTACGGCTAAAGCCCCAAAGTCTGAGGGATAACGCGAGACCGTTTCTCGAGCGAGAAACGCGTCTCGTTGCGTCAGCTCTCCCTGTTCTCTAGTACCGTGGGATTCTCCTTCGCTCCAGCAACAACAACAACAACAGTGGCGAGGGGAATCCCAGGTTGCAGATTGCGTCTGCGTTCTCAAAGTGTAAGCACCTACCTATCTTAGGTGTATTTTGCCGGCGCAATTGCGACCGTCTGAGCGTCCGTCTACCCGTATCACTGTTGTCCCGCGATGTACTCATCCTGGCGTCTGGACCAAGAGAAAAGCGAGAGAGTGAAGGCATATCGCCGCGAGACATAATAGAACGAAATCGAATAGAACGGAGACATCGCGCGTTCAAGATATCTCTTTGTATGTCTGATGACTTGACGGAGTCATCCTCTTTCCTCTCGCGCGCTCTTTGCCCCGTGCATCGTAAACTTAACAGTGACTAAATTGGCACTTGTAGTTGTTATCGCTTCGGTTTCTCTCGGATTCTACCTCCGATACTTTTCACAAGCCTCTTCAACGTATTTTGAGAAGTCTCTCGACTTGCCAATGCTTCGGCAATTTACGAAGGATAAATCTCTTGAAGAGAGAGAAGGAAACACGGGGGAAGATTAAAAGGGCACCACCGACCGGGAGGCACAGACCGAAGTCGACGAGGTTGACGAGGAAGCAACGCGCACGTGCCGTAAAAGATAGGAAAGGAAGATCCGAGAAAACCAGAGAGAAAAGTGGGAGATACTCGCCTCGCGCAGGAAAATACGTATCCGATGCCAACTAGCGCTGACTATCCCCGAGGGAACGAAGAACGACTCGTAAATACTGTGTTAACAGGGCGTACTTATAGGGAAGAAGAGAAGGAGTCCACTCCGTGGCGCGTTCCTTCGAATTACTCGACTGCGTACAGTTGCAGTCGCAAATCTGAATATATACCGTCTTGTCTGTTAGATGCCCGCAAGTACGACGCGGTGATTTGTAAAAATGTTCTTAGAAGCTGGAAAAAGAATTATTTTTAATGATCTCTTGAGCTACAATTGCAGCATATAAATTTAATAAGATTTTAAACAATCGAAGAATTTATTTAAAAGAAACTGGAAATATCTTTTGACATAATTTTCAATTTATTCAAAAATATTTATATTTAATGTAACATTAATACATATATTAATAATTTTTATAGATCTATTATACTAAATAGATATATATAGACTCTAAAATAGATAACTTGACAATTTTAATTATTTCTGTCGCTATAAAATTATAATCTGATTTCACAATGACAGCTCGAGTATGATATGCGATGAAGAATTTGTTTAGCTTGAATAAAACACTTTAATTTAATAAAATTCAGCTCGTTAAGTCAAATTTAATCAAATCTTTTCTAGGAACTCTCAACTCAATTGACATAATATCTGCAATTATCTTTGCAATATATTTACGACATGTTTAAATTTATCGATTTAATTAACGAATAACAATATAATAATGTAACAATAAATACAGCTTCTCCGGATGTGTTTTATATAAATACGAGATGTTGTATACAGATACAAAGAACGCGTCACGATTTAGACGTCTAGCTCGACCAAGCTGCATTCTTTAATTAAGTGCAACTGCACAGACACACGCGCGGCTGTTTTAGGTATCTCTGCAGGTGCAAAGCGCTTTAGGGTAACTCCGAGAAGACCGCAGGAACTCATTTCGCGGCAGCAACTTTATGGAGATCGATGCTTCGGAAATAAAAGCTCCGGTATAACAGGGGCCCGCTCTCTCCCTAGAGCCTGGCAGACTCGCTACCAAAGCGGGATGGAGTGCCATGGGATTTGCCTATTTCACTACCCGTCCACCTTTGTCTCTTCTTCTCTCTCTTCTCTCTTTCTCTTTCGCTCCTTTTCTTCTCCTGTTCCTCTCTCTCTCTCTCTCTCTCTCTCTCTCTCTCTCTCTCTCTCTCTCTCTCTCTCTCTCTCTCTCTCTCTCTCTCTCTCTCTCTGTGCCTGTTCAGTGTCCCTGTGAAAGTTTTACTGCAGTCTTGCTTCGTTTTGGGAACCATTCTCGATTCCTACGGCGCACAATCAAAGTTACCGATGAATATAAATGCCGGGGCTAAAAGCAGTCAACTCGATGTCGCGCGTTGACATTTCCGTTCGGCTCTTCGAGAAAGTCAACGACCTATCGTTTCCCTCTTTAACGAGACGACTTCTGCTTTCGTCGTAATGCACCGCTGAAATATTTCTTTATTTTGTAAATTGGCTTCATTAGATTAAAACAACCTCCATGCGTCGCAAAAAAAAGACTTTACTTCTGTAAAACGCGAGCGCGGCGTAGTCTAGAGCCTAATATAAAGTAAACTAAAAACACATTGTCTCTCTCCTTTTTTATTGCATTTATCGCATTTTATGGACCAATTTTATGTCTGAAAGGTTAGCGACGCGTATAAATGGCAGGACTAGGACGTAGTCAATTTGACGCCACTCTCCGGCAATAGACTTCTCTTTCGATTCTAAAGAAGCCATCGATCTTTCCGTACACTCGACGCCACCGCCGTTTGACCCGCCGCACTTGTTCAATATGTCATCGACCGAGAATCTCGGTAAATACAACACAATAAAAAATACAAGATTTTTTCGTGGCACTGGACATGACAAAGAAAAAAATTGATCAGAATAGTGTAGAGGCACTTTTAATTAAAAGTTAGATTTATAGTGTGTAGCATAATGATTATTATATTACATTACAGTATAATATAATCATTATTACATTATAACGTATGGCAAAGAACAAAAATTGAAATGTATTCTGATACTCTTTTTATCTACGATTATAAATTTCTTTTTCCATTTCTTCCAAAGATTTATTCTGTGCAAATTGAATTCAAAATTTTTAAAATATTTTACGTGCAAAGATTATTATAAAAATTTCTTTCTTCTACGAAACAAATTGTGATCGTAAAAGTTGAACATGACAGTGAAAACGAATGACGTAATATTTTATTTTCTATTCCGTTATAACTTAACGTAGCAACTATATTTACACTCAATATCGACATCACGATAACTGTGTTGTCATAAATCAGTGACGTACATACGTGCAAACTAAGAAATCTATGTGTCGAGAGAAAACAAAGTTGTGTACAATCCAGACTTGACAGTTCACTTAATAAGCAACTTTTCGTATTTTGCTTTAAGCAAGAAGTTTCAATAATCGTTAATGCTATATGCAAGATCAGAACACGTATGAGAACGTAACAATATTCGAAATGTTTTACTCAAAGTGGAAAACTCGCAAAAATTTTGAAGTTGCGATGGAGCTTCGAATTACCTCGAATTATTAACGCGCCCCGTCATGGCGAAATCCCTTCCGGAACGATTGAATCGCTCGGATGTCGGCGTGGACATCGTGCTGGGAAACGAGAAAGAGATAGGAGCGGTAGAGCGCATCAAGAACGTAACGGCGACAAATGACGTGTCGGCGAACTTGACTCTACGACAAATCGACTTGTCGCGGAATCCTATTGTTGCCTGCTGCATGTTTTCCCGAGCCTTTTCCCTTTTTGCCAGAAATCCGATCAGACCTCGTTCTACGTCGAACCTGAGCACTGGGGAATGCTTGCTTATTCCACGTTCCGTTCGATTACATTTCCGTTGACAAAAGTCTGCTGTATTTATATATCATCATTCGCCGACGAGAAAATTCCGGAGAATTTAGTGAAAAGGTTTTAATTTTGAATATTCTGAGTCGTTACATAAAGTTACATAAAAATGTGAGGTACATTGTTAAATATTAAAGAAAAAAAAATTTTTTTAATTTCATTGAATTAAATAATATTTTGTTATTTTTAACTTTCGTATGTGTGTTTTGAAATTTATTTTTTAACATACAGTTAAAAAATATAGTTTAAAGACCACATTTAATTAATCCATTTTTGTGGTTGAAACGTTTTGTTTCAAAATAAGCAACATTATATCGCATACCTAGTAAACAATAAATTAAACATGAGTTCATTTCTTGAATTAAATAGAATTTAATTTCATTGTCTTAGTTAATTAACGACATATTAAATAAGACACTGATGACATAGAGATGATTAAACAATTATCTCGTTACAATTTATAACAAATTTAACAATGTATGCTTCAAAATTAAAATGATTGCTACTTTTCCCGATTTTTAAATGCTCAATTATGATAAGCGTTATCGTCGACGTTCGCATTGACGAGCAAATCAAAATGTAATTAATGTGATTAAACGAGCGTGTCAGAAACGGATAGCTTAGTCATCGCCGGAAAATTGCACGGGAGGAGGATCTGCGTCAATCTCCGCTCGGGTCAAAAACGCGAAAGTTTTCCCAATCGAAGTCTCTCGCAAAACTGGTTAATTATCTCTCTGGTTTTAATCGAATTTCAACGCGAGCCCCCTCACGAAGAGCGCTAAGTAAACCTCGCTTATTCGACACTCGAGAATAAGTTTCAATATAAATTCTCTTTTCTACCCCTTGTGTGTATCCTCCCTGGCAGTCTCCGGGATCTGGTCCTTACGTTTCACGTTCGGCTGGTCCCTCCGCTGACCATGCTCTTTCTCACGAGGCTGCTCCACCTGCAGCCCGTACCCCGGAGCTTCCGGTCTAGAATTTCCGGCTTAAACTAAAAGCTAATAGCACAGACCAAAGACTCCGCTGTACTTTTATCTCCTTTGGCGCTAAACTTACCATTTTCCTGTGTATTTTCTCTCTGACTTCATGACAGATTGCAGGTTGGACCAGCGCTCACGGATGGGATTACCGCCTATCCTCGCGCGATCGAACTCGCTTCACACTATTGCCTGAGCACCCTCTGCGAGCTGCTGAGACATCTATTTGCGCCGCCGCCTTGGTTGTATTCAATACCTAGACAGATCGAGATCATTATCCTCTTACCTACAACACGTGGGTAATAAGCCTGATAATTAGGTGCTATCAAATTGCGATAAGCGAGATTACGATCCTTTGAGATATCTTTAATTACGAACTAATATATTACTTATTTTCTTAAATAAGTAATTTTGTGAACAGATTTTCTGTTCTGCTTATTGCTAAAGGAAAATTCTACTTTCCCTTCTCTCGGAGGTCATTCGGTATCTGACTGATATATTTTCTACCTCTCAAGTTTAGTCGTTAGCAACTGTTGCCCGATTGCTATTTAAGACGAACTTCGAACGATTCAATCAGTAAGACATTAATAGGTAATGTGACATCGAAGGCTACTTACGGTTGTAGGGGATAAAGTCGTCTCCGCGAGATCTATTCGACGGCAGGAGGCGGTGGGGGAGGGGGGAGAAAGGGAGGAAGAGAAATGGCCCAAGTTGTCGGTGACAGAAAGAGATGCGCCACCGTGTACTCGCAGGATCGCAGTCCTGAGAGACGGATTGAATATTCCAATGCACCGAGAGGCGATCAATAAATAGACGCGATTCCTAGAGAGCTATCCTACGGGGCCGGCCCTCCTATCCATTACCGATCCCTATTCAGAGCGAGGACGATGACGATTCCTCGAATGACGAGCCGGATGCACGGGGATCCCCCTGGCTGCTGTATTCGCCCGCCTATTAGTATTCAGGCGACGACGTGACGCGCCATGGTAATGACGAGAATGTAAGGCGGGTGCAAGAGGAATAGCCTCGACGCGTGTCAACAATATTCGGGAGGACCACGGTGTATATCGCGCGTTCGATTATTCTCACGAAATGGGACTCGCGAAAATCGGGTTTGTCGAATCACAAAGCAGAGAAAGATCCGCTCTCGTCTTAGTGCGAGGATCTTAGATATTCGAATCGTCGATCGCATTACAAATGCATTTCGCGCTCCATACAAATATTGAAAATTTTAAGGAAACTGGAATTCGATGTTTTGCAAAGGGAAGCGTCTATAAACAGCAGATATAAATTAAAGTTGCAAAGAGATCGCGAGAACTGTCTTGATTGCGGCGGCGACCGACCGTCGCGTCCGTCGCGTCGTCGCTGAAGTTATGCATATTTCGTACCTTTCGAGGGACGTTGATTTCGAGACGACCCGGATTCCTTTTCCTGAGTAGCTGAACTTCTCAGGGTAGATTGACTCCATGTACCGGCATGGGAAGACGACAGTTCGAGACTTCTTTCATCCGCAAACGAAGACGTCTCGGTAAACTTGCCCGCGGTCAGAGCCTTCTCCCGCTCACTCAACACGAAATGATCCAGGAGATTCAGATATTCCGTTTCCAATTTTGTGGACACCGACGACGAATACGTGCTGGTGTCGTTGACGTCGAAAAAATCCAGTAGATCGTTGCCAACGCCGTTCTCGTGTCGCGTCCTCGAGTCCGGCATATTTAATTGGATATAATTTAGCACCACCTCGCCCGGAGGGTAATTCACGCCGTACCGCTCTCTCAGGCTCTTCTCGAGAGTCTTATAACGATAAGAGTTGTAGTTGCACGTTATATCGACGACCGGCAGCTCGATTCGCGTCGCGACGAAGGTCGACGAGTGCTGCACCAGCGGAATCGTTTTTCTAGCGGGCTGTTGCTGCTGCTGCTGCTGCTGCTGCTGCCGGTCGGCAGACGCGACACGCGGCACGGCGGGTGACGAGAGGATAGTCCTTGTCGAGCATACCACCATTCTGGACTCGGAATTGGAGTTTAACAGGTCCGGCAACTTGGGGTAGTGCTGCTGCACTAGGTTGCGCCTGCACCAGGTTGCGTCATCGCTCGCGTTCTCCGTCAAGCGGCATGCCGCAAACAACTTCCAAGGGTGCTGCAGCTGCAAATTTCAAGTTCTGATGTCGGGATAAAGCACGCGCGATAAATAAACGTTTTCGAAAAGCGTGAAGGGAGTGAGAAGGGACGAGGAGACGAAACGAAGGGTGAACTTACATTGTAACTTCAATATTACGAGAGAGATACGGTCAAAATGATTAATGAACGTGCGTGACACTTTTTTTTTCAATTAGTCCCCCGCCTTTAATGCATCGTGTCCTTTTACACACACGGAGGGATTTGTTTCCCCGGTATTTAACCTACATACCCGCGGCGCAATAAATCATTACTGCCCTTAGACGAAAACAATTCGTAGGTGCAATTTACGATCAATTAATCTTGATCACGTACGACAAGCGTCTGCAGTTGTACGAGCAGCGGTAACATCAGGATCAAGCCCAAAATTATGGCGGAAACGCTTTCCATAGTTGTAGCTACCAAGAAATCTCTTTGCTCGCGAGATCTAGGTCGAAAGGGTCGTTTGCGTTACCAAGCCATTTGAAAGCGTGCATCTGGCCTATACGTCGAGCCGTCATCGCAGCAGTCAATTTTGATCGGTGTTCCAGGGGTCGTGATTGGAATACCGAGGCATGTTCAACTTTTGACGCACCGTGAAGTGCGACAAACTTATCGACACGTCGTGAACTAAGTAGTAAACGACTGTCGATCGTTCGTAAAACTGCTATGTTGTTATGCAATCGTATCTAAATGGCGAATTCGATTGGATGCACTAGTGCGCACTGCTGCACACTGTAAAGCTATCGCACACAAATCAATATGTGTTTGATATAAATATTTAATATAAATTGACGTAAAGATATGTTTAATATAAATATATAAACGGGTTAAATTGCGAAATTTTCAATATAAAAAAAAACTTTATTTGTATTACGTGTATATTTTATCATTCACACAACATACTTGCATTTTATTTTTACACTTGTTAGATCGCTATAAAGTGATTTTAATATGTACTAGTGCGCACTAGTGCAATCCAATTAAATTCACTATTTGTATAATCTGTAGTTACCGCAACGAGCGTCAGTCAATAAAAAAAGAAACTAAACCAATAAAAAATTAAACAATTTGTTAATATAATTACATACTTTCCTTATTAATATAAGAGGAAGTTACGGCCAAGTTACGAACATGAAAAGCTGATGTAATTTAAAAAATAATGGGAATTTAGTCTAAAAAGAAAAATATTGATTATTATTTTAATATTTTCTTAAACCGTCTGATTGTCCAGCAACTGGTGCGGTATAAACACGTTTACAATATTGTATAATATCGCCTATTGATGTAATCAAACCGAATTTAGAGCTAAGCACTGTCGAAGGATTGATCCAAAGGGCTGTCGCGCCGCAGGGAAAACCGCAAACTCTCCCTCACCGCGCTCTCCAATCGTTTTCTACAGAGCAAATCGCGAGCAGCAAATAACGAAGGCTCGTACCGCCGCTCTCGATGGAACGCGTGCGGAATCTGGGATTCCATTATAACATAATAACTCACAGGATTCGGCACACTGGAAGAATGGAACGACGCGCGCGGCGTCTCTATAATAGGATGCAATTTAGACGCGGTCGAGACAGACAACGCCGCGTCCTGCGAAGCGTAAATCACGGGCACGGCAGCAGGCTCCGCGGGGGGTTGCTGGGTTGCACGTGGGTGGAGTGGCACGAAGGGGGAGTGGAGAGCGGAAGTGCATATCTTAATTACAATATTCCCACGGGCGGAACACAGGGACCCTCGCCTGCGCTTCGCCGACCACCGTCTCCCACTTGCTCTGCCCCGTGCGTCCTCCCTCTTCGCCCCTTAGACTTACCCAGGCAGCTTGTAGGAATTTAATTAATTTGCCAGTGGCGAGCAGGCTTGCTCCTTGTCGCCACTCTGAAATATTGTATCCTTCCCACCCTTTAAAATCCGAGCCAGCCGTCGGGCGCACCACCCGCCACCTTCGTCGCCTTTGCCTCCTCGCGATCCGTGTGCGATTACCACGTTCGCTCGCTCGCTCCTTATCACTCCCTCGTTCTCCGCCTTTCTTTATTCTCTAACGGATGCGCGACGAATCGTGCCGAGTTACAGATCAGGTACGTTTGCGGCTTTATTAGTTACGGCCGGAAATGCTGAGACGCGAGAAAATGTGGTTGAGCTGGACGAAACTTTCGTTGTCCGTGTACCGTTTCTCGCTGGCCTCTCGGCACGAATAATAAGCGCAAGTTCCGTGCGAAAGAGAAGTTCCCAAAATGTTGCAAAAAACCAAATACTTGAGTAATTTGGAACTTTCTTCCAGAAAAACTCCGCGGAAATATGCCACACGGTCGACAAAGCGAAAACACTCTCAGTAGCCGATGCTGCTGGCAAACACTAAAGATTCTTCGCGCTGTTACCTAAACATTTCTCTCGCACAACAGTAGAGGAAAGGTAGTAGTATGGCACCTATTTACATTTTATTCGATAACTTTGTTAATAATTGATATTTTATATTGAAACGATTACATTCGTTAAAGTATTGTTTAATAGTTTTTAGACTCAAAGTTGTGAAATATTTATTACTTAGGACATGATTTATAAAAATGTGACACTACATAATAGGTGGAAGAGAAAACAGGTGAATCTCAAAAATAAATTTAAAAAATTGGTTTTGTTTAAAAAACGAAGTATTTTGTTAAATGTTATTTTATTTAAAAAACAGTATTTTGTTAGAGAATTATATATTTTTAATTTTCAATCGTTTAAAATTTTTCTGCGGTTATAAATATTAGAGATATCATTTTATTCTTGTTTGAACAACATGGATAAAATAATATTTTTATAGTTATAAACGCAGTTCTCTAGAGTGACAATTGATTTATTGAAGCAATTTTCGAAAATAAAAATCTCGCTTAAGTAGTCATATTAATAAAATGTTATGCTATCGAATAATTTTGCACAACTCAAAATATGTAGCCGAATAAAAAATTAAATAAAACGAATATTCGAATGTACACACATTCGTATGATAAACGTTTAAATTTAAAAACAATGAGAAAGTATAATTAAATGTTAAAATGTACCTTCAAAAAGTTTCAAAATACTGAAAGTAAAAATATTATAATAATTGCCAACTGTTGTATATTGGCATAACAATTCCATTACGTAACAGCAAGCTAAACAAATGATTTCATAAACAATCATTAAAATTCACCATCTAATAATGGAGATAATAGGGAGTAATCATAGTACTACCGTCTCCTCTATTAATTATAATAAGGGAATATATTTCTATATATTACATAATTAAATTTTCATCAAGGAAAACTTTGTCTTTACTTTAACGATAATTCTCTCACAGCACAAATGCATCCTATGTTGCATCCAGCCTCTTACAACAGCGTCGTTTGAATGTTTTCCGTTCACAACTTCCTGGACTCTCTCTCTCTCTCTCTCTCTCTCTCTCTCTCTCTCTACACCGGTTAGTACATAACATATATGTTTCCACAGATGTTTGGGGTTCCTTCGAAGTTCGAAGTTTCGCAGAGTACCGGATTTACCACAACTTCCCGATTCCCGGCAAGTTTTGGGTTTCTCACATCCCTTCGACGACGATAATCAGATGACGTTAAGAACTGTTGCGTCGCGGTGTGAAATTTCATGCCGCGCTTGTTCCAAATCTGGTGACATCTCCGATAGCACGAGTACACGTTCTTAATCTTTCTGATCAACTGGCGCAGCAAAATCGATATCCATATTTAATCGCGATGCGTAAATTAACTACAAATGCGATACAATTAAAGGATCCCGTATATTAGAGTTACAATGTTCTTCAATAGTGTCCAAAGGGATTAATTTTGAACCGAAGACGACGTTGCGATACATATATATATATAAAGACCGGCGGTCTAATCGATACTGCTTGTTAGTTCTGCCTCTACATCAGTAGGTACATATTTACTTGTGTATGACTTCGTGCTTGATGCACCCTTCGTATCGCGGTATGGTATTACGCTTCTATATGCCTAAATTGCCATGTACATGTTTAAGCTTCGTCGGATAGCATTGCGCGATATTGGAAATTACATTGACGCGATTCATGTTGATAGAATATAAACCCGAGTTCTATCACCTTCAATAGAATATATTACATGGCGTTACATTTTCGTGGAGCGCGCCTCCTGATGAGCTCTGTAAGATGTTACAAGAAGAGACGTAAATCTTTTAAACATCTGTTTTTTTTTAAATTATATAATATTTAAATTAAAAAGCATCATACATTATACTCATTCCGTTTGTATACTGGCAATTATTAACACGTCATCTATCTTACCTTCTTGACCATGTTAACGCGAACAAAAATTACGTGTCCGTCAGACCTTGGTAAAGCTATCGGCGCGAAGATTTTCGCCGAATAATTTATCATCGTTGCGCCGATCTGAGATCGCGGCGGGGAGATTAGGCCAGCGTTTAGTAGTTGGAGTGGCCCGGCGTGTTACGACGGCTCGAAAAAAATAATCGTTTAACTAGGTGAGATGTGTGCGGACGCGCCGACGGAACTGGGTTTAGGAGGTTGGCAGACGCGGAGAGCGCGCAAACCGACGACGAAAGATGGATGGCAGCAGAAAAAAGCAACTAAGCAGCGCGTCTACCGTTGAAAAGCTGAGAATCTTGATTCGACCATGAGAGCGCGAATGCTCGGGCTCTGCTCGTAAAAAGCCCCTCGCGAAAATCCTTTGGTCGCGCCATTAACGGTGATTTCTCCTAAGCTCCGCCGATCCTCATCCTTCGTATTCTCTCGTCGGCGTCAACTCCATTTCGACTCATCAGACCGTCATTCATCGATCACTCGAGACGCGGCTCTTCTCGCGACGTCAAAGGTCCACATTTACGTCGCGTTCGTTCGCATTTAGAAGTAAATTCACGGAAAAAAATTGATTAATTGATACGACAAAGTTGCAGCTTATTACACAAGTTTAACATTTATAATTTGAACAGATTTTGATAGTACTGTATAGAATTTATGTTTCAACTATTATAATTATTTTTAAACATCATTTTTTTGCTCATAAAATTTGTCCAGCAAATAAAAATAAATTCAAATAAATTAAAAATCGAAATTTATTTTAATTTATTCGAGTTCGCGGTTTAGAGTCCCGGAGTATTTTTGGATTCAAATGGACTCATATGGATTGTAATACAAAATGTGCTATTCGCCATTTTAAATTCGGATATATTCGTATCAATATTATATTATTTTTAGATTCGAATGGATTTGAAAAAACTGAAATGCGAATATATCGAAATAAATTTATTTTCGTTTTCTGAGCGAGTTCTAACTTTGCCATGTTTTTTTCATGTTTGATTGTTTCATTTTGTGCTCTAATTCTATCAATAGGTCATTGTTACTGAAATTGAAAGCAGTACCGAAGGCTTTACCGAAGAACTTTATTTCGAGATATTCATAGAAGCATCTCGCGTTTCAGTATGATAATAGCGATATTCTCTCTCCCTGTGTACATATAATCTACATTTCTCAGACATAGCTTCTTGCATACTTCATAAACGATGCGAGATGCATAAGGTGAACGTGATGCGCAGGAGGAGGATGGATGGAGATAATTTCCGATTGCATCGCGTAGGAAAGCCGAGTAGTGTCAATCGAGAGGCGGAACCACGCTGCTCGCTTAGTGAATTTTTATGACACTGTCACTGTCATAACCGTTCGCGACGCCGTAGAGAGATCCCGATCTGACTGCCAGGTCCACTCCAACTTGACCCACTAGCCCCGAATTCGCGGCGACGATGTTCGTCGCAGCTAGCATGGATCCGGAGACGAACGGCTGCCTCAGTAAGGGCGCGCCCACGACAATCACCTGCGTAATAAAAGTACGTGCATTTTCAGCAATGTAAAACGTTTTGCAGTAACACTTAATTCCTCTTCCTCTTCCTTCCCTGAGTGTTCTTAATTTAGCGTACAGAATCTCTTCACTGCAAGAAAGATGTTGGTAATAATAATTAAACTTTGGTGAAATAATTTCAAATAAATGTTTGATTAATATAACCAAATATTTAGTAATATTTATTAATTATATTAATAGTAAACAAACACAATAATAGCAAACTAATCGCATACAGCGCAAAATTACAAAAACATTGCAAAATATTATTAAATATTTGGTCATATTAATTGAATATTTAGTTGAAACTATTTCACCAAAGCGCGCGCTTGATAACTATCAGCTAAGCTTATTACTAAGAATATTACTATCAAACTCTTTTTTTCAGTGCCGTATCGCATTTTCTTTGACAATTTTCGGTGAGAAAGTAAACGATCGCGAATCCTCAAATCGAGCAAAGAATCCCGCGATAGATCTCTCTTTCTCTTTCCTCGTCCTTCTATCTCGCTAGGAGACTAATGGACCGAGGGAAAAAGCGCTCAAAAAGTAACTGGATTACCAACCTGCGGGCGGACTGTAACTGCTGCCGGCGCAGCTGCAGCAATCATGGATGGCGTTACGACGGCGACGGGACGCGCCGTTGCTGCAGCAGCGAGGGGTGCAGCTGCTGTGACAGCAGCGGTTTTAACAGTGATGCTGGGGTTCCGCTGCACAACCGCGTTAAAACCGGTGATAGGATCGGCCGTGTAGGAGACGATGCGCCGAGTACCGTCGGGCTCGATTAAGCTGTAACTTCCGTGAACTGTGTCGCCGTTGCGAGTCTCTTCCTGCGCCTTGTTGTCGCCTTCAAAAGTAGTAAGAGAGTACGCGTTTATAATACCCCGAGCGAAGTTCCGCGCGACGCGCTCACGGAAAAGCGCTCATTGTCCCGACCGATGTTTTAATTTAAGTTCCCCGGTGAAGTTCCTGAATTCTAACTCGATGGAGGCACCCGATGAACAGATACAACAAATAGCTGAATTAAGAGATATCGACGGGAATCCGCTCTGGGAATTTGAAACGTTCGGAAACGTCGTTTTGGCTTAACTTCCTCTTAATTAAGAAGTCTGACTTAAATCCGGACACACTTATCAAAGTAAGATCTAATTATATACTACTGTCGCTTGTAATTTTTAATTTCAGCAATTTTCATTCAGTGTAACAATTATTAACTTTTTTTATTATTTTTATTATATTTTATTTTTTATTATTTAAAATTGGCCCTTCTGACATCTTAAAACATACTTTTACTTATTATATATATATATATAGTACATTTTAGAAAAACAGAAAAATCAAATTAAAAACAATTTAAAAACTAATTTCACGTATTTAATTATTTTATATAATTTTTTTAAAAGTAAAATGTACATAATATATAACCATTATTTATACGTGAATAAATGTAGAATCCTTATTGAATTGCATCGTCTGTAAGACATAGATTCAATAGATGTTTTTGTGATGTCTTTTCAACGTTGAATCTACTTTGCGATGTTGCTGCAACATTCGCAAACTTGCAATTCAATGTTGCTGAGATGTTGATCTAACATTAGTATGCTGTATAGATTTGCTCCGCATCAAACGTTTATACATCTTGTGTACTTATTATTTTTGTCCTTTTCGTTATTCTTATATTAATTTTGCTGTCCTGTTCAAGTTTGATTTAACCCAAAACGCAATTTATTAAATTTTTTTTTTTAGTGTTTTAATATTTGTAATAATTTCGTCTATTAATGCAAGATTTCTTTTCTGTAAAAATTTATTATTTTTTATAGCTCTTTCATAAGACTGATCTAAATAATATGCTAGAAAACTCGAATAAAACAGTAGGATTAAATTGTATTTGGCTTTCATTTTCTCTCAAAAATTTATTGCACCATCCACAAAAATGTACGTATATGATGTGTAAATGTACGCGAGTGCCCGCATTGTATTGAGTTAGATTTCATGCAGAGTTTGCTAAGCCTAAATGACTGCGCGGATCAGTCATCCCTGTGGGATACGAATTATATTGCAAAGACGCACCAGTGAGACCATCTGCCACGCTATATTCAAAGCTATACCGAGGAGAATCATAGTTTTCGGCTCTGATAACCGTTGCAGCTGGCTGTTGCGCGACGGCTACTGCAGTTGCACCCGGACCAACGATCCCGGCGCGGACGACAACCAATAAGGCGGCGAAATAGCCGATAATCTGCGCATTCAGGAAGGAAATATCAAATATGATATCGACCAGGTAATTAAAGATGACGTCGGTGAAATTCTAATTAATTTAATGGGTGATTAGTTCAACCTGCAGAATTACTTACAACAAAATTTTCAACACTTATATTTCGTCGTTCCTAAGTCTTTTTTTTACATAACAAATAACAGAAAAATTAATAATTCTATCGTTTACAAAATGGTACAAAGTATTACTTGATAATTGCATTTTTTATCACCTAAATTGAAGAAATATTCAGTTAATATCAATTCAGACATTGCAATAAAATGCATAATAAAAAATTATATAAGATCTCATATATATATATATATATATATATATATATATATATATATATATATATATATATATATATGTATGATGATGATGATGATGTATGTATGTATGTATGTATGTATGTGTATTAATAAAACATCTGAATACCTTAAAAGCCCAAAGTATTTTTGTAAAAAATAAAAAAGTTAAGTCTTTTACACTTTTTATTAGCTTCTTGACTATAATCTCATTAAAAGACTTCAAGGCTTATTATTACAACTTGTAAAAAATCGACGCGAGAAATATAAGCGTAGCCCCAAGCAAATACAAAGTAATGATATAAGGATGTAAAGTTATTACTTTGTAAGACATGACGATCTCACCGCTGCTGGTATCTCGGTGCTCGTTAACGACTGCATGCTTTGCTGGCTTCGGGATAGTGGACTTTATACCAAATGAGTTTAGCCCGTCCCCGCCCTCCACGGATGCTGCATCTCACTCTCATCGAGGTCACTACGTGCATTACTATAAGGGATTATAGATACAGTGTAACGCGTGCATCGTATGCCAACGTGTGCGCAAGCCACCCGATATTACATACCAATGAAAATTCCAAAGTCGTATGAACTGAAGAGTACAAATATCTGATAAAAAAAGCTCTCTAGTAAATTTAAAATTCTTTCTCGAAAGAGAAATTAATATTTCTCTTCGGTAAAATTAAAATATCCGATATATCACGGGTCTCTGTCAGATGAGTTGAATTTTTTATGTTACATTTGACTTTGATATGCAGTGTCGATATCATTGCTACACGTGGAGTGATATCGATAGTCTATAGAAATTAATTAATTTTCGTACTACATAACGAGTAGTGGGAAGAAAAGGGAACAATTGAAAACTCATTACATTTATAATTTTAGACTGATAAGAATGTAGCAGAGAAAGTTGTTTGCATTCTAATTTTTCCAATAACTTGACTTTTTTAATTTTCTGTTGTTTCAGAAAAATAATTAAAACTATTATTTATACGACAAATTAGTCAAACTCAGAACTTTTTAAATATATATCATCCGTCCAAAATTAAAAATTTAATTTCGCAGGAGACACTTGTTGATTACGAATAACAAATTAATTTTGTGTGCATCTATTTTCTGTTTTTTATAATGGTATTCTAATTTTTTATAAATTAAATTCAAGAATAATATATGTACATAAACGCTTATTTTTTTATGATCAACACGAAATTTTAACGATCGCAAGAACTTAGGCTAATTGATCTGTAGCTATACCTCTTGATTTGAACTTTGATTCAATAAAGCTGTTCCTGCGCTAAGAGGATCATTTTGTAACACCGATGTGAATTAATAATTTGATTGTGATATTTGATAACAGAATCTGGTCTTTGTAAGTCGAGAGACTTTAGTCATTAAGCGGATAAATGGATGTCTGATTGAATACCAGTAACAACTTTATATAGGTCAAGTAAATCCAGTAGTAACTCGAGGATCCATTCGAAGAATCATATGCTCAGGCCGGTAACTCTATCTACATTGTACAAATCCATGATGCGTATAAATAGCCATATATTAGGATATTGAATGTCTGAGTTCTCAATCCATTAAGAAATGTCTGAATCGCGGTTGTATTTCGTGCAAGGAAAAGGAAAATATATTATGTAATAAAAGCAAAGTATTCGAAATTAGTATTTAAAAAATAATAAATTACAGACAAAACAATTACAGAAAAACATAAGCACTATTAAAATTCAAAGAAGTTCTGTAGTCTTATTTCTGAGTGTTCTGATCGAGAAAGCTACTAATAGAAAAATTAAATTTGAAAATTAGCAAATATTTTAGCGAAGAGATGAGATTCGCAGAGCTCTAATTTAAGATTTCGTAGAAATTCTTCAGAATCGACGAAGCGTCGGGGGTATATAGGTAGTCAAATAGAAGCATTCTAAGCGTTACAATTTCAAAAACTCCAAATTTATTATAAACTCTCTCGCTGTGTCTACACTTCGTAGCAGTTTGCGCTCAGATCATGATCCCTCAAAAAATGTCGCGTTCACTATTATATCAAGTTTCGCACGTTTTTCGTATCAACAATATGACGTATTTAATTTCTTTTTATTTTCTAAGGATGTTCCAAGGATTAGAACCAGTCTAATTATTTTCTACGTTCGATCATCGCAAATGTGGTGTGAGTCGATCATAATTTAAAAAGATATTTTGTGTACCGGATATAGAGTGCAATATGTTTACCATGGAGGTGTATTCGAAGAAGAATGGCCAGATATCGAGGCTATAGCTAGCACTATGCGAGCGCGATCTATTACTTTTTTTACCTTTATATATTACTTTTTTTGTGGTTCAAAATAGAATATCTGGTAACTAGATAATACACATCTATCTTGTGTATTATCAAAAGGTTCCAATGTCTGGTATCTATAACAATGTGCGATAATTATTAAAGTGTGTATCTGCCGATATCGCTATGCCATATGTCATTTTCTACGAAAAACATCGAATAACGACAGCGATTAAATTGGAAAAGGAAGGATATGAGAGAACACGACACAGAGCTGTATGGTGAAGAAAAACACCATTCTGATACTTTACATATCCTTTCGACAGTAATTTTCTCTTGCACATACCACACCAACATTCGTATATATTTGTGTCTCGTCCTCGGTTTTCAGAGTGAAAACATTTGTTCTAATTACACAATGGTCAGCGATACGACAGGCGCATGCGTCAATACGCATCCTAAAAGTGTAGACCCAGAGACGTTTGTAAAAAAAAAAAAACTGCACAAAACTCTCATTTAGATCTGCACACAAGTGTAGCTTCATAAATTACATGTCTACAAGCCACGCGCATGGTGTTGGCGCACCGTCTGGTTGAGATACTCGGTAAGTCTTCTCAGAGCAGCGTGCACAAAGCGTCGCTTCTTCTTCCTGAAATGTATCTGCTTGATATATTATACAATACGGCTGTCAGTTAACATCAAAGGAGTGAAATTGGCACCCATTATCCATCATTTCAAGAAAATTCTATCTTTCGCAAAATGGCTATGTATCTAAATAAGCTATGCTTAATTTAGGCATCGATAAGGAGGACGCAAGCGACAATAGGATCAGTGTCCTGATCGTGACACACGACTTCGATTAAAATATCAAGGTGAAAGGAAAGATTATACGCGCGCGCCAATGTTATATATATATATACACATTTTTTCTTTACATGATGCGCAGCGCCTAGAAATGAAAAATAGAAGTGAAACGGGTCAAGAGTATGTGTTTCTCATTAAAATATCATGTATGTTGTGTACGTGTGTCTGTTATATTTTCTTTTTATCACTGTGTATCTTCATCATCACCATCATTATCATTATTATTAGGATCGTACAGCACTTCTCGATATAAGTGAAAAAGAAACAAAAATTATACGTTGAGAAGTTGTTAATAAGATTAATCGCATTACGTAATATTTATAAGAGGCAGCGAGTCATCTCCATTACATTAATCGCATCTAAAAGTATATATGTAAAAAAAATGGAAATGTCTTTTTTTCAAAGTTTCTCTTTTCTACCCGTCACCTAACAGGCCACACTTCGCGCGCAATGGAATATATTTTACTTAACTATTCACACGTATAGTTTTCTCTTTTTTTTTTATTTAAACGCTGTTAGGTATGTTCCCCCGAACTCTTAAATCTCTCATTAGTCAATTATAATTAATAATTATATATTTTATATAATTATGTAATTATAATTATAATAATTATTTACTTATTAATTGATCATTAATCGATAAATCGATTCGCAAACACGTAACAAAAGCATATCGCACGTTAATCTTAGAGCGGGCGCGTATATATAGATGATTTCAGCCTTTTTACATATAACTTCATGGACGACAAACAATTATATAATTTTTTTGACGTATGAAATATGTATTTAACAGAATTTCATAGACATTATTTCATTTTTGAAAATAATATCTATGAAAAAAATTGCACTTTTTAAATACGACCGCTCGAGGATTAAATTTGTGCACCCTAAACTACGTTTGATTACTGTCGTATTTCTCCACAAAGCAACGAGATATTCCGTTTCGCAATAACATAAATATACCAAAATATTTTTGAAATATTAAGCAGATTTATAAAGATTGTAATCGATTGATATCTACAGTTTCACAAATCTAAGTTCGTCCAATTGGTATACAATATAAAAAAAAATTAAAAGAAATAAAAATTGATTTTCTTTAAATCCGATTTTTACAAGTATATAATTAATCGAATATATGTGGTGCAATTTGCGAAACGGATAACAAAAATGAGAATGTCGATTCACAATATTATAATCTAAAATCGCATACAAGATTTTTCTTTTTTAACAAATGCGAGTTAGACGTTAATTACGTCGTATGACGAAATACAATGAGTCAAGCAGAAAATATTAAATAATAAATTAATGTCTCCGTGTATACAATTTGCTCAAATATAGCTCAAAAATTTTTATCGAGAAAACCCTCGATGACTTACGCGGTGTATAAATCACGCAAAAACATGCGTGCAAAATGAGCAAACTATATTAAATTATATAAAAGTAATTACACAGGCATCTAGTTATATATATCAAATGTAAGCGTAATTATAATACATATAACGCTGTTTTCTTTTTTGTTACGCTAAAATCTTTTTAGTAATATTGTCCTTATCGAAAAAGTCGCGGCGAAGATATTGTTACATCTCACCTAAATATTTTCAATTGTACAGCATTACCCTGCACTTTCGGTAATACCAAGATTATGGTATTTATAACAATAATTTATTTCACTGTTATGTGTTATTATAAACTAGATAGACGCTTTAAGCACTTTCTAACGCGGGCACGAAATAAATAAATTTCCCCAACTTTGTAATTCCTTACCCTAAGAGAGTACGAAATACTCATTGGTATCCGTAATTTTAATGGCATTCGGACTTCATTGCGAAATTCAACGAAATGAATAAAAATCGTAACTTCTAGATTCGTCATTTGCCTTCTGTGAAATTTTGATCCAGTCAAATTTAACATTTATAAATTCCACGCACTCTTCTCGTTTGTCATACGATAGCAATAATCCATATCGTATGTTCCCTGTAATAACGTGCGGTCATTCTTAAATTTGCGGCGGGGATGTTTTATATTTATTCTCGTTCGAGCGTATAATACGCTGATTTTACAAGCTATATTGTATCCGTTAATAAGCTATTACAATCGGAACGGCGCGCGCTGATCAAGTGGAGTGGGTTTTGTCTTTCGCGTGCTCGAGGTCATTCCCGACACAGACGTGTCGGAAGCTCCGGAGGGTTTTCTCGATAACTTCGAAGATGGTGGTAGCGGTGTACTAGATCCGCTGGACGGTGTACGTATCCTGAAACAAACGATCATATGTGTAAGCAAACGCACGCGTGTAACAGAGCGCTTTTCTTCAACGCCAATAAAGCTCAAACAAATCGCAAATCGACATTAATATCTGTCTTTAGGCAATACCTTCAGCGAAATGAGGAGGAAAAGTAAACATTTCTGAATTAATATTAATGTTTACCTAGTTTGCTTAATGGCTGTTGGTATGTTAGTTGCTGAATTGGTACACAAGGAACTGCTCCTAGCATTGTGAAAGAAAACGTTAGTTGACAAGTTTACGTATAAAACTATTATAATTGAAACTTGCAATGGGTGTAGAGAAGCTAGCGTCAAGTAGTGATCATACATGAATATTTTAGTTTGCAAATTGAACTGCTGTTGATACAATAAATAAAATGAGAAGTTGCATTATTGGGCAAAGAAAAAAAGCGAGCTGTTTTTATCAAATAAAATAAAGCTGTGCAATAGAACATACAATTACAAGAGCAGATCTTAATAAAAGATAACATATAAACATAACAAACACGATGTTAAATCAGTAATGCTACCAGTTGCAAGAAGTTGTATAACGCTTGAAAAGTACAACATTCAACAAATGTGAGAAGAAACGGAAAACGGGTTACATTGTAAAAGAGCGCCAGTTCAGCCATACCCAGTGGAATCAGTAGAAATTGTAGAATGGTTGCTTTGTGTTGAATGAGTCGACATATTGCTGGTGGTCGACTGAGGAGATTTTATATCCACTCCCACATACACGGGTATCCTAGAGCGGCTAAGGCATTACCATCGAAATGTTATTTAATTGCACGACCAGTATTATATCGCGTGAGTGTACGATCATGGAATCTCTTTTCGCGTTACACGAGAATTGGATAAACGTAAACAGAAACGAAAAGGAAGAAAAAACAAGAAAGATCACAGGGATTGAAATAAAGTATAACGATGAAGAAAACACGCATAAATGTACCACCGTCACCATGACCAAAACCTCTTTTTAAAAAGCGACGTTCCACCACAAAATACTTCATAGCTTTCTACTTTGCATGTTGTTGCATTTTTCATTCAATTTTATAGTGATAAGGCGCATAACGTAAAATGAAAGCTGCAGAATTGCTATCCCGAACCAGTTTTACATAAAATTGCCGATTCGTTAATTTGCTTTACCTGATAGGTGTTCCGACACCAGTCAGGGTTGGAATGCTCGAAGCTCTATGGATTGAGCCAAACCTAAAAAATGTTGTTAATCGGATCTGTTAATGATTATGAAAATCTACCCGATCAATTAGTCGTGTAGATGTTTTGTTAACACGAGATGTAATAAGAGGTTCGATTAATCAATATGCGTCGTCGAGTCCATTAGACTTTGTTTCTTTATACTTGAATACCTCAATAGTATTTACGCGGTACATTATATTGTATATAAATACGATGAAATCGTAATGTAGGTAAAAAATAGAAAATAATAAAGTAAAACAAAATAAAAGGGAAGGAGCTAATAAAAAAACTAAGAAAAACAATCAATTCGTTCAGGATAAACATATCGAACATTCCTCGAACTTGCAATTAGTTTGACGTAAAGTGAAATATTATCGTTAATCTTTACTGAGTGTAATTGATATTGCACGCAATTGTGATTACATATATTTCTATTTAAGGCACACTAATGCGAGTTAGTTCACGATTTATATCAGAAATCTTTCGATGTGGGTTAGTGCATGTCGAGGGCTACAAACCTGGAAGGTACGCCACTGGCGGGGCTAATTAATCCTGTTGGAGTGCGAGGTCGAGAGCTCGAACCATTCATCGGTGTTGTAAGTTTCCTACCGGATATGCTGTTGTGTCTACTGGACGTCGGAGTATTACCAGAGCCGCCTACGACGGTCCTTCGCGGAATGCGACTTGGAGTAGAATCGTCTGTCGGATCAGATATATCTCATCAATCTTTCAGGCTTGTCCAAAAGTACAGTATCAGAAAATATAAAACAAAAGTTGGTACGTACCGTCCAACGACTGCGTTGATCCATATCGACTAGGTGGTTTACTTCCCTGTCTCGACGCAGGTCGGCTACTCGGTCTACTAGCTGGTCGGGAAGCAGGTCTTGATGCTGGCCTGCTGGATGGACGGCTACCACCTGTAAAGTATCACGTAGCATATAATTAATTATAAATTACTTCATGAGTAATAGTGTGTTCTGAGTTTTAATTCAAAAGCTTACCGGGCGTCAAAGTAGATTTATAAGGAGTGCTGGTTTTTCTAGCGGATATCCTGAAGGAACTTTCGTTGTCGCTGAGACTGTCGGGCGTGCCGGCACTCAAGGATGAGCGTGAGGCTCGCGATTGACCCATAGGTACGCTGCGAGCACTACGTTCTCTCACCTAGATGGTAAAAGCAAATTATCCGATGAAGTTTAGGTAAAGGCGTGCAAAAACAGAAGAAGCTATCATACATCCAATATGACTATCGAACAAGTACAGTTTTGTATTACGCGTTCTCTGCCGCCTAATTAACGAATTATTAGTAATTGCTAACATTAGCTGTGTGCAAGTTACGTCGCGCGCAATAAAATACTCTCTAAATATTTTTAAAGCTGCTCTAAAGAATAAAAAAAATCTGCTGCTTACAATTAGTCTTATCTTTCGTGATTTATTAATAAAAATAAATTCAAGCAGTATTAGACAAAGACATGTCTGCATTTATATAAATTAACTAGATACCAGTAAATTTTTAGTACATTGGTAATAGAAACAAAAATGTGCTTTCTCTAAAAGATATTCTACGAGAAAATGTACAAGAAGAGTTAATATAACATAAATAATTCTAGTCTTCGATTATTACTTTAACGTTGGCTCATTCTAAATACACAGATAAATGCAGCAGGTGTAAAATGTAGAAGCCTTTTCTTCTAGAAATTTAGATCGTTAAATTAGATCAGTAAATCTATTGTGTTATTATCGCGCAAGGTTTAATAAGCAACACAAACTTGTGCACAGCCGTGGACTAGTGAAGATATACCGATCTGCGGTCCATTACGCTCGTCAAAGCTGTTGAAATATCAAGATTAAATGATACGAATGTAAAATAAAACAGTTATCTGATAATAAGTCAAGCGAGAAGTGTCATGCAGAACTTACCACAAGAAGTTGGGAGAGATATAGTAGCTTATGGTGATTCGAGGTATCTCCGATCAGTGCCACTATGCACGCAGCAATACAGGACACGACATTCGTTATGCATGTTCAGTTAAACTGACTACGTATCTCTCGACGCGTTTTTTGTTTCGTAATATGAATAAACGTATCTACTATCGCGAGCTCATTTCCAAAAATTAAATTCAAATCCACAAAAATTTTGTAATCGTTGTCGACTGATCTTTCAAATACGAGACTGAAAGATGCACGTAAGAATCGAGAGATTAAAGCCTAATGCACAATGAGAAAAGCAATAAGAGGGAATAAGTAACAATTCAATATGTTGAATAGGGAAAATATAAAGTATTTCTTATTCAATATATTAAACTGTTTCTTATTGCCTGTTTCCCATTTCTTACTTCATTGTATCTGAGGCTCAATCTTCGGTAAAATAGTTTGTTGCTCGATATTTGCCTTACGCTCAAAAAATAAGATGAAAGACAAATCTAATCATGCTCGAAATTGAATACATCGCGTTGATCGTTCTCCAAGGGCGAGGGTCAGGGAGTTAAGAGGCGTCCAAATAATTTCAACAAAAAAAAAAAAAAAAATCAGGCACATTCGACGATCAACCAAGAAAAGAAAATCAATTCAATGCAGAGCAATGTGTTTGAATGACTACGACGAGGTGCTGCATTTCGCGGATGTAACGTGCTATGAATCTATCTCGAACGATACCAGACCGCAAAATGGATTTACAGTCAAGGCACGTAAGAGCTCTCCTCATCGTACGTTCCTTTGAGAAAAATGGGCAGGCGTGAGGCAGAGACAAAGTGACGCAAGATACGTGATAATGAATCGGAAACTAGAACTTTTCTTCTGAGCCTCAACACTCCTATCCATTCTCCTTCGCATTACTTGCTCTCTTCGTATACGACATATATTTTTCTGACATGCATTTATCAACTTCAGTACAGTCGGAAGCATTTGCGATACAGAGATATCATGAATAATCATATACTATGATTATTCATAATTATTGTTTACTTCCGACTGTATGCATCATCGGGAAATTTCCATAATGTACAAAAATAGCAGGAGGAGAAAAGCAAACGTAATGACAGTCCATGGAAACGCATAATGCATCCGTCGATCGACTCAACGTGTCACGGCCGCACTCAAAACCCAAATTCAAGTGTGTCACAGCATCACACGAACGGCAAGAGATAGAAAATTGAGATAAGTTTCGTTATTTACCCAATGATAAGAGGGGGCGTGCATGTGAAGGGGATACGAGCACGGAAGGTCCTCCTTTTGCCGCAAATTCTCAAATATCGGCATCAGCTGGCTCATAAACTCCTCCGCTATACCACAAATGAAAATCTTTAGCTTCCTCATGCAATGGTAATGGCCCCTTTCTCGGGAGGCTCACACGCCAACGAGTGAAAAATATTCCTGAAATGAACTAGCTCCGCGCTAAACAGACGTATGATTCTAATGTATGATCTCTCTAACGTATTTTTTTTCTTCTGAATGAACCGACTGATTCGGATCACAATATTAAATCAATAAAAAATATTTTTCAATCAAATATTTCATGTAACATTTGTTTTCACAGGATTTTTCAGGGATGAATGAATTGTATGGAGTTAGGAAGTCCATTCTCCTCTCGCTGTTGCGAAGCGACGAGGTCGGGAAGGATCTTTGCGGAGAGAAGATAGGTAAGAAATTTACGAAATCGCATCTCCTGAGGTCGAACGAAGAGTTTGAGACGAAGACACGACGGGTCTGGCTTTTAGTTGGTGTAATCAAACTGCTTTTTCGACAAAACCAACCAAGTGATGAGAGTAGACAAGCGTCATCTATTTCTAGCTGCCTCTACGTGTTTCAGACAATGCAACTGACTGGAAACTGCCATGCTCATGCGAACGTCAAACGGCTAGACTGTGACGGATGTCGAAAAATCGTATACTTACGCATGTATCGATGAGACCGTAAATCGACCGCCGATAGAATTGTCCAGATAAGAGCTATACGTGCAATTTAATTTTTTTATTACGATGCCAGGACGGCACCCAAGATCTATTATAAAAATTGACGAGTATTCTACGAGTTTACACTTTACAAATTAACGGCAGAGAAACAAGAGGCGCGGCGAAAATGAATACCGAGGGATTTTCCACAATTGGACCCTTGCTTACCTTGGTGATCGGTCCAGCATTGGTGGAGGACATTTGCGTACGTTGAAGCGTCGAGGTCGGACTCGGCTTGGACCGGAAGGCCGTCATAGTCTGGCTAACACCGTCCGCCAGTATAAATTGTTCCCGCAGCTCGATATTCGTTCTTCCCTTGGCTACAGTGTGTTGCGTGCACGCAGTTAAGGAAAAGGCGTTTCGGGGATGCAGGGTACGAGAGGAAGTGTGCCAGAGAGATGTTATTTTGTACAAGAAAACAGTCCGGAGACAGAAAGAACGGGAACGCGGATGAGATGAAATAACGAACGCGAGAATGATATGTTAGTTTAACGAAAAAAAAAATAAATAAATAAATAAAAGCGAAAACGAACGTGTAAATATCGGAACGGCAACATCCGGAACGAGAGTCATGAGTTATATGGAGCGAAAGGTGTAACGATGTATATATATATATATATATATATATTTTTACAGGTTTACAATATCAAGGCATGCGCGTCAATGAGCAGTGGCAATAATGGATAGGAGAAATAGTTTTAAGAGAGAAGAGAGAAAAAAAGGCGACAAAAATATTTCACGGTATGCGTGCGTGTATTTTGAATACATGTATGCATGAGTGCGTGTGTATGGTATATTCAAGTGTGTGTGGTTGTGTCATGGAAAAAAAAGAAAAGACAGCGTATTTAGAATATGATCCAAAAAAAGTTTTGGTATAAAAAAAATCCAGTATTTCACAGAGGTAGAAGCTTATTAAAACAGTCACTCGAACCAAGTTTTACGTTATCATAAACATTACATAAATAAAATTTATGAGGGACCACTAAATATTCTGCCATTGATTCGATTTTGTACAATACAATACTTAGAATATTCGCAAAATGTCCGATTTGTTACGGAATTTATTTTATAATAAATATATAAATATATAAAATATCATTTTTATATATATAATAAGTCGCTCATTATCGTACATTTTACAATATGTCTAAGAAATTAACGAATATAGAGAGCATCCTAGAATGTCTTTCTATTTATTAATAAAAAAATTTAATCGATGCTTATGATTATTTATACTACAACTTTGTATTCTCTTCATTATTTTACTTTTTATATTTTGTTCACTTATCTTTAAAAATATTTTTTAAATTTCAATTTTTAATTGCAGGAAAGTAAAACATTCCTAGAATTCTCTGTATATACATAAAAAAAAACTTTTTGAATTATACGCGCAACCATACCAAAAGAAACCAATGTATCTTGACTTAAATACATTTCAAAATGATAAATTCAAAAAAAGAGAAGAAACAATGAGAAAAGTTTTAATATATTCATATATATATAAAACTCATCTCTTATCATCTCTTAATAAGATCAATAATTGTAAAAACAATATCAAAATTCACTAAACATGCGCACATTGGTTATCTTCTAGCAAGGATATTAAAATTTCTACAGAAAATGGGGGAACTACAAAGAATACATTGAAATTGATTGCAAATCAATCAGTGAAATTACATTAAACACCCTACAAGGATAGAACATTTACATGGAAAATAATCATTAAGGAATAGACTGGTTAACGTAAAACCATCCACCAGAACTAAAAAACAAACAAAAAAAAAACAGAAAAATACAAGACAGGGGAAAGAAAGCGAAACGACTGCAGTATACTACATTCGTAATCCTGCGTCACTATGAACACATTTTTTTTTAAACACTGATGCTCGAAATTGTATCAAAGTAATGAGATTATTAACATTACGTATTAACTATAGCGTTAATTTCATCTGCGCAATCTATTTACCTTACCTAGACAGTAATTGCCAATATTCAATCGTTCCATATAATACAATCGTATGTAGACATACTCAACAAAAAGACAACACTTCGAGAAATTAGTCGAATAAGCTAAGGTCATGCATCATACACGCAGGGATATCATCTTCATGGTCTATACTGCAACAGTACTGCTACTAGCAAAGCATCTCTCGGGCATATCATAATTAAACGTTTAGCGCAATTGAAATTTTAAATGAGACATTTTAATTATAATTGAACGAGCGAGTTTCGTTCAGTGTATAGACCATGAACGAATTATGTGCACGTAAAACAGTTCTCACCGAGCGGACACCAACCCTCATGTTGTTCCGGTTTGTTAGGATCCGGTATTGGCATTAGAAAAACTTAACGAGTTAATTACGATTCGATAGGCGGAACCGATTAGAAAGAACGAGAGTTGTGTATATTCATTCATGCACCCCGAGTTAAAAATTTGTAATTTTAGGTCAACGGAAAAACACATTCGATAAATCAAACGTAAAACACAAACGTAAAAAATATACATGTGAAAATAAAACAAACGGAAATGTTTGTCACAGAGTTAGACGTATGGGATGTAAGAAGGAACGGTACGATGGACAGTAAGGAACATTGTTATGTTAACGTTAGTACATAGTCAACAAGATAGTTAGATATGCCTACTGTAATGTTACCTTCTATCTACTACTCATAAAATCGTACTATATCAGAAAAGGTTCTCTAAAGTAGAACTAATAATTATCTTAAGATTCCGAGATTGATGAATTTACCATTGGAAAAGGCGGAGAGAAAAAGAATAAAAGAAAAGTACAGAAAAATAGAAAAACGACAAATGGACATTATTTTTCACGCAATTCAATGATATGTGATTATATTAAATCAATTATCATGCATATTGTAAATAGCCTAAATATAAACGTAAAATAGTAACAAGGTACCGGATTAATTCTTTTTACTCGTCAATCGAAAGTCAATGAAGTAAACCAATATACCATATACCGGAAAAACGGTTACTAGATAAGCAAAAGCAATAAACAGCGAGTGTGTACATACTCTCAATTGTTCTTTTTAGATGTTAAATTAACAATAAGTTCCATTTAATGTCTGATTAATGGTAATGTTATGACACCTCAGGAGTCGAAATCGTACATATAATATACATATTATATAATCTTAATGTATATTTTGTTAGTTTTACTCTAGGATACAGAGTGTATGAATAGTTATATCAAATCGATGTTCAGATATGCTTTCATTAATGACAATGAATCTCTCAAATGGTACTATATTCCTACATTTAATGCAGCAAAGCAATGTTGATTAATATGAAGAGCGATGAAAACAGAACAAAACGTTAACACATCATTATAACAACAAATACTTAAGATTATTTCCGGATTATTAGAAATATCAAAATTAATCGGGAACGCAACGTTGCCTCTTGGGAAAAGGATAAAGAGGAGACAGTAGAAAATTTCTTTTCAAAGTCACTTCAATTGCTTGCAATTAAGGAATAGTTTGTCTTGCAAATACGTTTCGCATTAACCCAACAGTTATAAGTCGTTTTGATTAATTATTTTCTTTTGTCTTACTATTGATAGTAAAAAACTATTTGTAGATAGAGACTAGTATACGATTTATCTCAGCCTAATCTCGGATCTCCTACATATATCACGCAGATTAAAGGTTCGTGGTGATGAATACTTACCGCGACATGGATCGTTCTTCAAAAGGAATTCGTCTAACGCTACCCAGCCTCCACCGACACGTACCATGACGGTGGAGCGAAGGATTCGAACCAATCGCAACTTTTGGCTGTCACCGAACTGCAATTTCAGTAACAGTTGTTATGATTAAAGTCGTATACGATATGTTATTAATATTAATATGTGATTATAATTGAAATTAGGTATCACATGCTTCATTGAATCGTTTCTTTTACGTACCCTATATTTTCCTTCGCCAACTTGGAAAACACGGAATTTCTGGCGACAGGTACATAACATGACCAGTCGTTTAACTTCGTCGTGTATCTTGTCTGTATCGTTGTAGGTCCGTCGTTCTTCCCAGTCGGGTCGCAGAGCAGCGATGAATTCCTTCCAATCTATCAAGCCCTCGCCGTGACGATCGAAAAGATCAGCAACAGCACCCATTTCCAGACGAGAAGTCTCAAATTCTATGAATTAAATAGGAAATTTTTAAAAATACAAAAGTTCTTGTTCAGGAAAAAATAAGCAATGCAATAAGTACTGGTATTCATAATTCCTTGAATAAAGTCCTCCCTCGGTATAAGCCCATCATTATTCTTATCCATCTTTCTAAACAGATCTGTCAGTCTGGACTTCTTGTGATTCATGAATTTCAGGAACTGTAATTAAAAAGATAAATATTATGTATTTAAACAATTTTATAAATGACAAAAAAATGATTAAATTTTTATTTCTCTCGGACTAATCTGTGTCACAAATCTTACTCGTTTGCGCCAATCTTCCCAGCTAAAGTTAGCAACACGATCCAACTCTTGAATATAATTATATTTATCCTGCAGACGACGTTGTCGTTCCCACGCCAGCATCCAAACGTGACGCCACTTATCCCAGAGAAGCTTAACTCTCGGACTACGGAATTCCGGTTCGGCTCCTTTGCTGCTTGTAGAAAGAAAAATATATATGTATATTTGTACACGAAAAATATATATTTAACATGTAAGAAATACGAGATGTCATCTTGACTAAAACAATTAATTGAAATAAATAAAAAAAATTATAACGGCGAGGTATGATAATAATATTCACGAAAGTAAAGAAAAAAAATTAATAAATTCAAATGTAACTATCGCACTAAAAAACCCAAAATTTCACACTTTTAATACAAGACAGGGGTATTTTGTACACGAACAATAACAATTCGCCAAACCCAGTCACATTTCATCCCGCAAATAAAAACAAGGATCCCATTACCGAACATTAATGAATCGTATATATTGAGTCGTACAATAAGCGTAGTAATGTCTGTATGATTCAGATGAAAAATCATGGTACGGCGCAGAATGAACTGAAATAAGACAAGGCATAACGAACCTTCCTTTGGGTGGAAAGCGTGGACCGATGTGCGGCAATGTAAGATCTGGCGTTCTGTCACGACCTGGGCTGCCTCGGCTAAACAGGAACATGCGTGTCACATCACTCAAACATTCTCTACTAAATAAGGCATCTATAAAATGCTCTTCTTCGCATCTCAATACAGCACTCTAGTATATAGATTGTTTCTCAAATATAATAGATTATAAAAGTGTGAAACTAACGCAAATTTTTATTGAGCGTACGATTTTCATGTACATGTAAAAATTATATTGATAAATATCTATAAAATCAGTTTTATATCATGTTGAAAAAGACTTGTAATCTTCGATAAAATATCTTAAGCTATGTGTACGTATTATAATGTAACGTATAACACAAAACGCAAAAATATCTGATTGAGATTACACATTATTGTATCTTGATTTTAACACAGTGCATTGTGAACAATGGTAAATTTATGCATGTCATAGTCACAAGTGAAAAGCGAATGCGTTAAACACACTTAGCTAAATTCTTGTAGCTGTGAAATTATTGTGCAAATAAGAATTGTATGTGATGAGACTGTTGTGTTTTAAAAAATTATAAAATTGTAACAAATAAACACATACGTATTTCTACTGAAGATGTGCATATTAAATATGAGAATACTTACGAAAAGAATATGCGATTGAGATATAAATAGAAAATATTTACATGTTATGATGGATAACGCACCTTTGTTTATGAGGCTGAGGCTGCTCATGCTCATTATCCTGATAGAGATCCTTACTGAAATTCCATTGCAAAAGCAACATATCATGCGACAGTTAAATACAGTATATAAAATTCAAAACATAAAAGATGATATAAAAACTGCAAGCATCTAGCAAAGTGAAAAATTTAAATACAGTGGTCTGAAACAGGGTTCCTAAAATTGCAATGTGCATAGAGTGTGAAACTCATGAAATAAATCAAAATAATTAATACACAGATGCAAATGTAACACACATATGAACAGGATGCAAACAAGACTTAATGATTCGAAGCAAGCATAATAAAATACAATCCTACACATATTATCAGCAACCATCGTGTATTCATATTTCTTCATAAAAACGAAGAAAGTTTCAGTTGTTTCAATACATTAGCATTATACATATAAATTTTTGTCAATAAATACGTACGCAGGCGCTGGTGATCTGACTTTGGATATTTTTCTCGTGTCCTTTATCGGCTTAATTTGTCGGGCCTTGCATACACGATCAACTTCGTTTTGCCTTCGGCTGGTATTTTCCATGAACTCTCTATGATCTGCGATGAGCATTTCGAGTGTAGCTCTGTCATCGGGCAAGGGTTCCGCTTCCAAGGCATTCAAAGTGTTCTCCAATCCATTGAGCCAGGCTAATAATTCCTCGAGAAGATTATCAAGATCCTGCAAATGCACGCATTATATTAGTTTCGTTTACGAGATAAAATGTGATGTATATATGGCACAGTACAAACCTGTAGTCCCTGCATATGATTCTCCAGTCTTTGGTTTCTTTGATAGGCCCATGTTGCCACTTCCTCCCACCTAGACTGAATAATTGTGATCCAGTGTTTGATAACTGCAGCACCATCGGGATGCGCCTTTCCAAGAATAATGTGTGCCAATTCTAATGTGTTGTCTTTTTCAATTTCCTTGGTTTGTAACTCGCGGAGGAATCTCTGATGCTCCATTACTTGATTCCTGCTGTCCTGTTCATCTTCCGGTAGTGGTCCGGCGAATCGTAGTTTCATTTCCGCGTCACTCAACCATTCGAGCAAAACATGAACAGCTTTGTGAAGTCGTTCGGCTTCTCTAAGAGCTTCTTCTAATAATCTGGACTTCTTCATCGAGAGGCTGGTCACTCTGTCCCAGAGACTGTTCAATTCAGATAACTGCGATCTGATCATCGATGCGTCTTCGATAGAAGCTTTAGATTCTAGTTCACGACCGGTTTTGATGACGGAATCCATTTGTGAGGCGCGTGACTCCAGATCTCTCTCAAAGGTCTTGTGTTGCTCTACCAAATTGGTTACCGTGTCCAAATCGCCATGAAGTGGTCCAGGGTTGGCCAGATATTTCTCGGTCTTGCTCAACCATTCGAGTAGCGCCTGAATAGCATCCTTGAATTGTCCAGAGAATAGCAAGGCTTCTTCCAGTTTTCTTTGTCGATCCACACATTTACCGCAAACCGTGGTCCACTTGTTCTTTAACTCGTTCAAAAGTTCCCTCAAAGCAGGTTCATCGGTCTTTGGCGCCTTGTCCTTTAACATTTTGCCACTCTTCATGGTGTTATCGTATGTGCTTTGCTTAGCACTTAGTGCTTTTTGTACTTCGCGGTGTCTATTAAGACGCGATTTAATTCTGTCTGGATCATTACCGCCAAGTCCGTCGGCAGCGACCTCGTCCAACGTCTTTTCAGTATCGTCCAACCAGTTCATCAGATTCGACCAGCTATCGTGGAATTCTCTAGCTTCCTTGTAACCATGATCTAAAGCTCTCGTCCTTTCGGCCGATTTGGAAACTACTCGTTCCCATCTGTGTTGCACGCTCACAAGCAAATTTCTTATAAGAATCACATCTTGTTTTTGAGAGAAATATTTGAGATGAGTCCCTTTCTTGTCGAGATTCAGCATAGTTTCGCGATGGACACTGACGTCCTTCTGGAATGCTTTGTGTTCCTCAATTTGTTGAAGTATGGTTTCCATAACTCTCGAGACTGGTTTGAGATTCGTTAGAATCTTTTCGGCGTTAGTTAACCAATCAACGAAAGCTTGTAACGCGTCGTGGAATTCGGTGGCCTCCTTCAAGGCAATTTCCAACTTTATCTTCTTATCGCTGGCGCGCGCAAGTACATTATCCCACTTTTGTTTTAACGTTCGCAGATTGTGATTCAATCCACCAGCACTAGTCGAATCTGCTTTCTTCAAGTATTCTTGTCCCTGTTGCAGTACTGTTTCGACCTTTGGACGGTTTATTTCCAGTTCATTGTACACCTCCATGAAACGTTCCAATTGTTCGGATGCGGTCTCGGGCAATCCACCAACAGGCTTGGAGGCAACTATCATGTTATCCACGTCGCCCAACCACGACAGCAAGTCCTGTATTTCAGCGGTAAAGGATTGAGCTTCTCGTAAAGCATCTTCGAGTTCTCGTTGGCGATCAGCAGCACGTTGAAGCAAATCTCGCCAACGGCGATTCAAAGTGCCCAGTTTGTCGGCTGTAGTAGACGCTTCCGCAGTACCTTTACCATCCTCAATTAATTGTCGCCCAGCATCGTTCAGAGTGTCGACACTCGTCTGATGAGCTTGTATATCATTCACTAAAACTTTCAGCTTGGCTAGCTCGACTTCGATCACTTGTGGATCACCCGCTACTGGTCTGAGATTATCCAACGTTTTATCAGTTTTATCGATCCATACCAATAGTTCGTCCAAAGCGTGCTGGAATTGACCAAGTCGCAATAACGAATTCTCCAATAATCGCTGCCTCTCCACCATGCCTCTCAGTAATCCGTCCCAGCGTTTGTTCACTGCACCAAGCGGTTCCTTGATGGCTGTCGCTTGTTCGGAGGAAGTTCTTTCTGTTAATTCGGCCGCTTGCCTAGATACGAAAAGATGATAATGTTAAAAACATTATTTTTCTCAATGTTATGCAAAAACGTATGTTGCTATATATATATTTGAACCACACAACATTGAACCACATCTACAGGGAGGACGGGTTGTAGAAAAATTTCCATAAGTTTAACTACCGGAGGAATTAATATCAACTGGATATTAATCACTGCCGTTTCCACATTATTTCCATCAAAATATAAATTATATTATCATCTACGAATTTCATAGTTGATCACTCGATTTACCTGCTACATGCGGCTGAATAATTCGTCTTGAGGTAATATAAAGAGGAAGGATCCGATTAAATGTGTGACGTAATTTGTTAAGGGGCAGCAAGATTATTAAACTAAATTGGGGAGTAAACACGTTCAGAATAACTTAAAGCCATGCTCTAACTACCAGCGACAACACAGAGAGATGGACTTGCCTTGTCAGACTCCTATGTTCGGGAACCGGCGCAGAGAAAAACAAAAGACGGGATTAGATTTTACGTTTTATCGAACATATCGCTCATCGCAAATAATTCTCGAACAGGAGTTGCACAAAGGGGACAATGCTGCGCACTGAACTCTTTGTAATATCATATAAATTCAATTTTTAACTTGAAAACTAAATTATCACCTGTTCAACGCTTCGACCTTCACCATGTGCGGATCCACCTCGGCCTTGAAGTTGGCTAGCTGCTTGATCTGCTTCTTCACCTCGTCGATGTCACTGCCAAGAGGGCCCATGTCCGCGAATCTGTCTTCGGCCTCTTGTAAAAACTCCAATAAGTTCTGTAGCGTCTCATGAAATTCCATCGCTTTCTCCATGGCATCAATCAGATTCTCCTCGCGTCTGGCATACAGAGCTGTGACATTGTCCCAAGCCTGATCCAAATCTTCGATATGTTTCCGCACTTCAGGCTTGTCCGGCTCGCCGCACAAGCCCATCAATTCGTGTCCCGATGTTCGGACCTGCTCGACATCCGGCTTGGTCTGATCGATCTCTTGTCGAATTTCTTGCAACGCCATTTGCTGTTGTTGAATAGCAGCTGGTTGAGCCGCTGGTGGTGCCTGTCCAGCCAAGGCATCCTGCAATTCTCTCAGAGTGGCCATAACTCCGTTCAATTCAGCCCAGAATTTCTCGGCGACAGCCAAAGTGTCGTCCAAGGTGCGACCGCGATCGGTCGTAGCTTTCTGTACGTCAGTCCATAATTTGTTAAGTTTATCCAGTTTGCGTTTAATGTCCTTCACTGCCGGATCGGCCCTGTTGCCAGCCTTGCTAATCACATCGTTTGCGGCTTTCTTAACGGCCGCGTAAGCCTCATCTCTCTGAGCAAGATCATCTGCTAAAGCGGCGTTCTCTTCCATCTGGTCACGTAAACGAGGCGGATGGGCACTGATGGGTTCGGCGCCATTCACCTGATCAGCGGTAGAAGATAATGCGCGCAGCATACCTTCAAGTTTATCGGAGAACAGAGAAGATTCCTGCAGTGCTTGTTCCAATGCTTGTTGCCGACCTCTCAGCTCAGCTCTCAGTGCAGCATAGCGAGCATTATCATTATCCAGGATGTCCTGCACTTTTATACCTTCTTCCTCGTTGCATAATTTGATAAGTGCCTCACCGGTCTTGTTGAGTTTTTCAACTAAAGGTTTATGCTCATTAATGCTCTGCAAGAGAAGCTCGTTTTTGTCTTGTTGCGCTGCTATCAAGTCGGGTCGTAAGGCGGGCATGGGTAACATAGCGACTTGTTGTTCAGCCTCTTCGAGCCAACTGACCAGACCAGCGTGGGTATCGCGAAGATGTTCCGCTAACGGTAGAGCTTGTTCAAGAGCTCCTAATCTATCAGTTGATAATGCTGATACAATTTCCATCGTTTCGCGTAAATCCTCCATCTTGTCTCTGATGGTAGATGTATCTTCATGCTGAGCATTCTCACGTATCACCTTTTTCGCAGTCGAAATAACATCACGGACTCTACCTTTCTGACTGGATATATCATCATTAAGGGCTTTATGTTCTTTCAATTGTACTCTAATAATTTCAGGTTCGCTACTAGGTGGCTCAGCCTCTCGAAGTTGATTGTCCACTTCTCTGAACCAGTCGAGCAAATCGTCGATATCGCCGATCACTTCCAAGGATCGCTGTTTGCTCAATTGAATTCTTTCTGCCTTTCTTTGAATCTGTTCGGCAATCGCATCGAATCGTCTGTTGTCCCTAGTCACGAGACCTTCGATAGTCGCAGCACCTTCTCCTGGCGACATTTGACATAGCTGCGGACCCACAGCGTTAATCTTGTCCAAGACAGGTCTGTATTCTGATATATCCATCTCGAGTCGGATAATTTCTTCTTCGCGAGGTTCAGCACACTGCAAAGCAGTCTCTGCGCCTTGCATCCAATCCATCAAACGATTGTGATTATCATGGAATTGTTGCACCAGTGGTAAGGATTCTTGGGCGTGTTTCAAAAGATCCGAACCGCGCGTGACGAGATCGTTATACCGTCGTTGCAGAGAATCCAATTTGTCCTTCAGTTGAAGCGCTTCATCGCTCGAGATGTGTTTCATTAACTCTAGACCGGAATCTACAGTACTATCAACTTTTGTTTGTTGCGTGGATACTTCTTCTGTAAGATCTGCAAGGTCTTCCATTTGCTGTAAGAGTTTCTCTGTATGTACAGCCAAGATGCGATATTTTGACAATCGGAATTCCATATTCTCCATCCAAGCCTGTAGATCTTGGTACGTAAGAACAAGATGACGTAAGCCTTGCCTTGAACGTTGTAATAAGCTACCGAGAGCCTCGGATCGTTCAACCAAAGCCGCGTATCTGTCTGCCGCATCTTGAAGCTTATCTGCCAACGTGGCTGCCTCATCTTCGCCTACCAACGACATAAGTTGGCTGGCAATCTCCGTGAGTTCGCTGAAGTCTGGAGTCTTCGATATAATGTCCTCATGCAGTATGTCATGCTCCTTGATACGCTGTTGTATCTTTTCTTCATCGGTAGGAACTAACTCCATATCCCTCACTTTTTTCTCCGTCTTATCCAACCAGATGGCAAGTGGTACTAATTTATCTTGGAATTGTTTTGCCACCGCCATTGCTTGCTCAAGAGCGTCCATTCTTTCTGCGGCGCTCTCCGTCAAGTTATCAAATCTGCCTATTAAATCATTTAATTGTTTCTCGATAGCCTTACGCTCCTTCGGGTCCGCATCGGCAGCTACCTCTCTTCCCATGTTGTATAAAGACGTCATAGAATTTTGTCGGTCCAGTAACATCTTCTTCAGGAATTTTTGCTCTTGCAGTTGCGCCTTCACGACTTTGTAATCTGAGGAAGGTGGTTTTTGATTTGAAACCATTTCTTCTGTATCAGTCAGCCATTTCGCTAAACCATCCAACGCCTCTTGGAACTTGCCCGATTGTAGTAACCCAACATCCAACTTGCGATCACGCTCGTTCAGCTAAAAATAAATAATTATTAATTAAATAAAATAATTTATCACATTAACCCTTGTGTAAATATATCAAACACATATGTATGGGACATTCCACGTGAAAAGAGTTTCACCTAAAAATAAACTGTTTGAGATTTTTAAAATGATAATGAAAACATATTAATGAACATGTTGTATAAGATAGATGATAAAAAGATAAGCATTATATGCCTTGCATAAAAGATATTAAAAACTATCATTTAAGTTAAAAAAATTTTTCTTTTTTTAACATTTGTAACTAAAATTAAAACATTTTTAGAGACATGATTTTTTTAGAATTTTTTCAATATTTTCAGATAAAAACGTTAATTTTAGTGAGAAAAATTTAATAGTATTAAAAAAATAATTTTTTAGTTTTAAGGAAAGAAATAAACAATTATATCCATTTTTTTAAATTTGAAAAAATTCTCACAATTACTTCAAAACATGTAAAATATCATACTATAAAGCAAATTTTGGGATTGCAATGAGATCACAAAATTTGCTTTATGGTACAATATTTTACATGTATTGAAATATTTTTGAAAATTTTTTCAGATTTTTAAGAATGGATATAATTAGGTGGACTCCTTCTACGTGAAATGCCCCATATGTTCCTTAACATTTAGATATAAATTAAATGCTTACCCTGTCTTTTAAGTCGTTCCACTTTTCATTCATTTTATCAACATCTTTTTCGATATTATTAGTATTGACATCTCGTCCTGCAGTTTGTATAAGACCTTGACCGAGCGCGTTGCATTCATCAACGGCGTGCGCCAATGGTTCAATCTTCTTAATTTTAAGAGCCCTGAAGTCCTCCTGCTGAGCTTTAATTGAGTCTACTTCAGATCCAACGGGTTTAAACCTTCTGACGTGTTCATTTGCGTCATTGATACCCTCCATAACGTCCGCGTGCAATTGATAAAACTCTTGTAACTTGTTTAAGGTGGAAGTAAGTTCGTCTTCTCTGGTACGCGCGCGCTCATCCAGTTTGCCAATTTGTCGTTTAAATCCGCCAACCTGATCTCTTGTTGCTACAGCATCAGCAGCAAAGCCATAATCGACCAAACGTTCGCCACGATTCTCCAAATCGCCAATATCTGCATAGAGTTTATTAATTCTGCTAACAATCTTAGCGGTATCCTCCAATTGTCCTCGTACAATCTTAATTTCTCTACCAGGGGCTTTCATGGAATCTAGATCTTTTTCGAGAGCGGACAGATGTTGGCTAATCAATTTCGCTTGATCATTAAATTGCGCGACTGCAGTCGCTGCACTTTGCAATTCATTGCATCTGTCATCCAGTTTCGCTTGCAGATCATTAATGCGATCAGTAACATTGTCAATCTCGTCTTGTAAATGGGTTGCATCGACGCCTTGCTCGCCGGCCTTATTCACGAGATCGTTAGCCTGTTGTCTCACACATTGCAAAGGTTTTTTCAAGCTCGTTGTTTCCTCTCGCAAGTTCTACAAATTACATAATTAATATATATTTTATATTAACCGTAGCGTTCATTTTATAAGAGTACAATAAATCTAATTACCTTTATTCTATCGAGAAGTTTTGGATCTTTGGCCGCTCCGCCGAGAGCATCATGTGAAGCTAATTTATCTTCACAACGTTGTAAACAATGTTGCAAATCGCGTAAGTTCTCATTGAAGTCCATTAAATGACGAGCGGTATCTTCCAAAGACTGTGTTCTAGACAGTAAGTCTGCAAGAAATAATTAAATAATATTACGTATTGTGTAATATTATAATACACACTTAAATATAATTAACTGTAATAAACTATAATATCATAATAGATTTGAACACATACCATTGTTTAATTTATCCCATCTAGTTTTCATAGCACTAAGCTCATTCTTCACGTTTTGTTTGTCGATATCGCAAGCTCCGACAAATGTCTCGCCTAGCATCTTATTATTTTCGTATTCTCCAGAGTGCTTCCACACTTCATTTCTGAACGATGACAATTCCTTCAGTTGCTTCTCGATGTCCTTGCGTCTAAAGGAAGTAGGAATCAAACTATCCAACTTATCCTCAGCTTGTCGAAGCCATGGAAGAAATACGTCTTGAGCTTTGTAGTATTTCTTGCAATGCTCCGCGCAGGTCTGCAAGCGGGTGTGCCTTTCGACAGTATCCTTCTTCAAACGATCCCACTGTGACTGCATCTTGTCCAAATCACGTTGAAGCGAGCGGTTTTCAACTTTCTGAGATCGTGAAAGTATATCGCGTCCTTTGTTCAACAGCATTATGACTTCGTGCTCTTTACCCATCACATTACGATAAACAGGCTAAAAATTATATTTTGTTTTTGTCAATAAAATGAAATTAAGAAAATAAAAATATATATATAAAAAAAGAAAGAAATAATAATATATACCTCATGATGATCAAGTTGTTGTTGCAAGATTTCTCTGTCAGCAGACACTAGCAACTTTTCAGACATGTTTCCAAGTTCATCCGCGAGCCATCCTAAAGTTCTGCTGCAGGAGGCCTCAAATTGTCTTCCGTCTCGCAGATTACCTTCGATCTCTGCTTTCCTATGATCCAACTTCTTCTGTAAATTATTGTACATCTTGCCAACTGTGGCAAGTTTTCCTTGAATTTCGGATCTTGACGCTGGATCACTCAAAACCTCGCACAACTGTGCACCGGCCATTTCCACATCTGCTAACAAAGGTCTCTGACCTTCCAGTTGTCTTTCCAGATTCTCGATCTTACGAAGCTGTTCTTCGGGATCTTTTTCTAAACTCAACTCATCCAAATTATCTGAGATTCCTTGTAGAGCGTCTCGCAGCCGATTAAGACTAGCATCGAATTCACGACTAGTATCAACGGCATCACCCAAACTTTGAGCTCTTTCATCCAATCTTCCCATTTGATCTGCCCATCTCTGTAAGATGTTCTGCAATTTTGCATTTATCTTCTGTCCATCTATCGAATCTATGGATATCGTGATAAGGATACTTTCTCCAACTTGTACCAAATGATCCAATTGCGGTTGCTGAGTTCTAAACTCTTCTCGTAAAACCTGCACTTGTTGCACTTGACTCGCGACCATACGAGGATCGGCCGAAATTGGTCCCAAAGCGCCCAGCATACGCTCTTTAGCACCAAGCCAAGAGTTAAGGCCGTCATATGTATCATAGAAGTCTTTAATGTCTTCTAAGAATTTGATTCGGTCTTTACATCTATCAGAAATCGATCTCCATCTACTGGCAACATCTTCCATCTCATCATTCAATCTATCTACACCATACGCTCCTTTCTTACGTCTAACCAAATCACGAACTTGCGTTCGAGTACTGTCCAGTAGAGATTGTTTCTCGTACATCTCTTCAACGAGAGCTTTAACTTGCTTAGCCGTTTTATCCGCATCATCTTTAGTTGCAGGCATACTTTCTTTAGGCAACTGTCGTTGAATCTGATACAAAAAATTTTATGTATTATGCTCTAATATATCAAATATAATAAAAAATGTAACATTACTTTAAAATTATTACCTTATCCAAGAATTGAGAGAGTACTTTCAAATGGTCTAAATGTTTCTTCAATTCCTCCCTGATATTATCCAACTCCGTTTGGCGGTCCGACAGTCTGACACCAAGTAATCCGTATCTATGATTAATTTCTGAAAGCTGCTGTTGAACGGGCGATAATTCCTCTAGATGGAAACCATCTTGGCTCGAACGGCGGCTACTGAATCCACTGCTACCACCTGGGGAGACCGGACTTTGAACTGCGTAGGATTTAGTGGGTGACGGCGAGCGACCGTCTTGTGACATTCGCAGTACTACAAAAAAAATGACAAAAAAATGATCAAAAATAGCAAAAATGGCAATGATTGTGTGCTGAAAAATATATAATGTGAAAGATATATGAGCTAGTTGTTATAAATAATAAGTTTATGTAAACTGATAACAATTGGTTCACAAAAAACCAATGTGCATAGTTCACATAATCGTGCTATCAAAAAATATTGCATTTATAAAAAATCGCATATATAACAATAGCAAATATAATACCTGGTCTCTTCGTTGGACTACGTCGACGGGTTGGACTTTCGCCGCGTTCCTTCATCAAACTGTCATAAGCAATACCGAGATCATTGATCTTATCGACCGTGTTACCGTAGTCGCGATATTCCTTCTGTATGGGTTTCAATTCCTCCAGCTGTACTTTCAATTTTTCCAAATCTACGGCGACTGACTCGAGCCCTTGCACCTTGTTCTCCGTACGAGTAAGCCAATCGAATACTTGATCTCGCAGTTTCTCATAAGCCGTATGTTGTTCCGCCCTCGATTTACACAATCGTTGTTTCTCATCAAGCAGATTATTCAGTTCTTTCCATTGAGACTCGAGCGCCTTGATCTTATCTCTGATCGTGCCCGCTTCGGTTATATCCTTCTTGGAGATTAGATTCTTTCCGTTACGTATAAGATCCTCAAAGCTTCCGCGCTGATCCTCGCGCATGTCTATCAGTTGAGCCATCTTGGCCTCGTACTCCGACATGTCGAGCTTGTTCAAATCCCTTGAGTCGAGAATTTCCATCATATGCGCGTACCAACTCTCGAACTTGGCTACATCTCCAAGGAACTCGTTAAGGGCTTGCGCAATTTCGTCCAAGAATTCACCGCGCCTCAAAGATTTGTCCATCAGTTTCTCAAATCTGCTTTGCACATCTTTCAGTTTGCTCTCGATACGTTTGGCAATATGAACGTTGCTCGAATTAAGGAGAAGATCCTGAGCATTTCTTGTGATGGTTTCTACGCTCAAACGATGACTATCCAAGTCCGCTTGAAGTAATCGCTGTTCTCTTTGTTGTTCTTCCAAACGTTCCTTTTGCAAACTTGCCGGACGTTGCAGTGATCTGTAAAATATAATTTGTTCAAGTACAATGAAAATAAAGATATACTTAAAATAGTACAAAATAATTCAGAAATAATAATTGTATCTCTCTTATACTTACTTAAATTGACTTTCAACATTGTTCAGCCATGCAACCAAACTGTCCAATGCATCTTGCACTCCTTGACTTCTCACTAAAGCTGTGTCAAGTTCTTGACATTTGTCAGCTAAAGCATTACACAGTTGTTTGTACTTGTCTTCTAATGCTTTCACGGGTTCTTCAAGTTCGTTAGCCTCATTGATCGTCAATTGGCCTTCCAACGAATGTAACAGAGCTTCAAGACTGTGTTTAGCATTGTCAATTAGACGCGCATTAGCGAGGAATTCATTGTTCAATGCCTTGGCTTTGCTTAATTGATCCTCTACTTGTTTCGGCTCCGCGGCAACTGGTTCGGAGATAACTCTGTGTACTTTTGGCTCGACATCTCTCAACCAGGCCTTAGCTTTATTTAAAGAATCATGATAATCTCTCTGTTTGCCGCCGACTCCTGACAATCTGTCAGACAAAAGATTTGCTCGGGATAGTAAATCTTTGTATCGAGCTGTCGCAGAGGATACTTCGGCACGTATTGGCGAATCTTGGCTAGCTGTGGGCTCTTTGTGTGGCAATCTTTGTGGCAAACTGGTCCTAAAGTCATTAAGAACTTGGAGATACTCCTTACTCTCATCAACAAACTTCTGTGCGGCCATTGTAATAAATCTCAAATCTGCTTGATGAGCGATGACATCGCTTATAAAATCACGAGTCGTATCTGTGCTACTGCTGAGCTTGTTCAAATCGGTCAAGGAACGCTCCTTATCCTCGAGCACGCTTCTAGCTTTATCCAACCAAATCGAGAACGTCGTGAGTTCATTCCTTTAAAAGAGCAAGTCAATTAAATGCGAAAAATATTAAATCATTAGCTATTACATGAGAAATACTAACTTGAACTTCGTTAATTCATCTCTGGCACCAATGAGACGTTTCACTAATTTGTCAGTGCGATCTAATGCTTTGTCGAATCGTGTCTTTAGAGATCGACCGTTCTTTTCCAACGTAGACACTTCATCGCTAGATAAAACGTTGCTGCCGGTCAAGACGACTTGTCGAATCTGATCTAGGCAGGATGAGACGGGTCGACTGTGCGATTCAAGATCTTCCTTTATTTCCTGCAAGTAACATTATATTTCATATGTAACAAGTTAAATGTATAAAAAAGCGTATTTACATAAACTTAGATTAATATAAAATACGATTATGTGAGTGTTCTTTATTGCTTACTTTCATGATCATTATTTGTTTTCTTAACTGCTCTACATCTTCTTTAACGGTATCTTGATCCGCCAGTTTATCCTCAATTTCGGAGATCCATTGCAGAAGCTTAGACAACGTCTCATCACAGAGCTTGTATTTCTCCTCCACCGCTTGCTAAAATAAAGTTGCAGAAAAAAAAATTATTTTTATCTACTCGTGCAGTCTATAACTCTACATCTAAAATGTGCTAAAAAAAAACTAAAGTAAATCATAAGAAGAATATCGTCATCTCACCAATGACGACATAGGCATCGTATTAATTAAAGATTAAAGAAACGTAGGTAAGCTTACGACATATCTCACGCATGCAAACACAGGCACACTTTTAACGTACAGGTAAAATACAGTATTAAATGGTAGCTTTAATTTATCTGCAAGAACTGCATATCTCTCGTATCGGATTTTTTCATATGCAGTTTAAAGCATAAACGATAACAGTATGAAGATAACATAATAAAACACGTTCCAACAAGCAAATAAATTAAAACGCACAATGACGGAGTAACGATCGTGTGTGATGATGATATACTGCATATAATAATGCGTATAAATGTATGATGCAGTAATGTACAACGTGGAGAAACTCCCGCTAACTCATGCTAGCGGAAAACATAGGTTCGTGATAAGTAAACATAATCATACCTGAAAAAAAGGAAAACATTTAAATGTATAATAATTATCATAACTCTGAATATTAAAAACTAGTTGGATTAAACGCATATTAATAATTGATAAAATTAAGACAAGATATATTATACATTTGTTAATTTCATGTGTTAATCATTTCAAATTTTTCGCGAATCGGTAAATAAAACCAACTGAGGCTCCAATAAGTTTTCCCTTATATTATTTATTACAAAAGAATCTTTCAATTGTTGAGAATTATTAGAAAGTGCTGATGCAGTGCTTACAATTATTGCGTTGGTCTTGATTACCGTCAAGCATTTCACGTTATTTAACATTACATTAAAAATGATATAGACAACGGTATCAATCGATCACTAGGTATTATCCTACTATTATCTTAGATTTTAAAATACAATTCTGTTATTTCTTTTACATATAATGACTTGATTATTATCAAATTTTATTTTTTATCTACTAATGCCTTTAATTTATTTGCCACAATCGTCTGTCACTTACATCCTGATTAAGCCAATGGTCTATGAAGGATGATGAAAGGTAGAGAGAGCAACACGATATGATTATGGTTGCATGTCCTTTCAGCCAAATCCTTCTTCTCAGATAAGCGTTAATTTTGAATGAAATATGAAGAAAAAATGCCAATTTGCAATTTTTTTTATTACGTACGTACATGCATTAATATGCTCAGCAAATGATATATTTTTTTCCAATCAAAGAAAATCATTAGCGCATTCCATTGGATCAGATAAATTATGTGACCCAACTAAGAAATTACTGTATTTTATAATCTTTTTGAGTTATTTTAATATCTTTTTGAAATAAATAACATAAACGTAATTTTTGGATCGCGCTGCAAGACAGTGAAAGTTTTATCACAAAAAGTAAGATAAGCGAGTTATAAATTATTATATTAATGATAAAATTATAGAATAACGATAAAATTATAAATTAATGCTACTTAATTTATTAAAAGGGGATTAGCGTTGTTGATGCGACAAAACTTGACTTGGGATTAATGACATTCTGCGTGATTAAGGAGATTGTTTATAATGCGATGTTCGATATTGTCCGATAGTCTGCAGATCGCCGATTGTAAATGACGAGCCCGAGGAAACGCGATGTCCAATTAGTGTCGTTCGTGATGATGGCCGACCTTTATTGAACCCACATTAAGGTAATGAAGGAAGGTAAGCACGAAGATAAGTATGGTGTATTAAATAATGTGTAAGGAGGGTCCGAGGTAAATTGTTTGAAGCGAGCATTCCGATAAAAGGAAGCACGGGGATGATTCCTCTATGAAGTAGAGGGAGAAAGAGAGACAAGACCAGAATGAGAACGATTTTAATTCATGACCATGCACATTACGCGTATTATTCCTCTCAATCCTCGACCGAGATGTAATAAAAATGTCATGCGAGTCAAAAACGAAGACTTTGACGTCCGTGCGGGGACCGTCATGCCAGCAAGCGGCTCTTCTCGCGAATGATAATGGTATAAAAATTTACGTTCAGTTCAGGCAAGGCAAGATAAAACGGAGAGAGAATCGCACGACAATAAAACGTAATGTCGATTCGTGTGACAGCGTAATGATAATCACATCCAACTCTCGGAGGAAGCTGTTATTAGAAAATCGTGAGTGGAAACAGTAGCAAACGTAAACTCGGGTGTGAGAAAAATTGGAGAAACCCAAACAGTAAGAGAAAAAAAAAATAAAATAAAACGAACGGAGGACAATGAGTCAATTGGTGCGGGAGTCGCGGGGGTGTGTAAAAGGTATCATTCTGGCTGGTCCTACTTACCCTGGCTTCAGCGGCGAGTATATAACCCCGCTCCAAGGCTCTCACGAAGTCGATACTCTTGCCATCAGTGTCCTCGACTAATCTGCCTCCTATGGAATCTACCTTCCCACTACTCACTGCTTCTAACAGACTCGCGATATTACCCGTGAATGGATCTTTGATTACGGTGGTGGACGGATCAATTAGACCCGAATCGATTGTATCCGCCAGCGTGAGGCGCCTACGATCTAGCACGGAAGTGACAACGAAGGGATCGTAAAAACCGCCCGTGGTCGGATTGTAAAGACCGAACTGCAGCGCTTCGATAAACGAAATGCCGTTCTTCGAGGTGATTAACAGGCCGGTTTCCAGGGCTTTCGACAAGCTGTATAACTTAGACGTGGCAGTGTCCAACACATTGCCCTTCTCCGCGTCCATCATGCCCTTGCGGAACGCTTCCGGTAATTTTACAAGTTTCTTCTTTTGCGAGTCTTTAATCAACGCCGAGTCCGAGTCTACGATACCGAGACCGACCGCCTCCTTGAGAGTCAATTGTTCATTCGAGATCGGATCTGTGAATTTGCCTAATTCCAGCGACAGATACTCTTTCTCGACTGCCTCTTCAAAAGTAACAGGTTCTCTAACAAATACGGTAATGTCACCAAAACGCACGAAACGCGGTTCCCTTTTGCTTCCATTGTTCAATTCAATCGTACCTCTGACGGAGGGATCAACAACTCCGTCCGCAATCGCTCTTGCCGTCGCTATGAATCGACCGGTTCTAGGATCTCTTACAACCGACGTGTTCGAATCAATCAATTGATAGTTGATAGCTTCTTCTAAAGTGCATTCTTTGACATTTTTGTCACCAAATCCGGTTTTAGAAGCCTCTAAGGGTGATCTATGTGCTATTTGTTGCGCCAGAGGCTTGTCGATCGTGACTAATAGGCCTCTTTCTAAAGCTACATCAATATTAAAAGCCCGTGTCGTTTTGGGATCTAATATTCTTCCCCGAGACACATCGACCGTCCCATCCTCGATGCCCGTCAACATTGGTTTAATCTGTCCGGTCGTCGCATCTTTCAAGGCGGTAGTATCGGGATCTATGAGACCGCAGTTAATCGCCTGAAGTAGGTCGTAATACTCGTTAATGATGGGATTAGCAAATTTGCCGCTATCACCGCGATAAAGGTGACATTTAACTGTCTCCTCGATCGAAAGAGGCGTTTTCGACGTGACGATGAAGCCTTTCTTCGCCGCTTCTTGTAGATTAATTGCCTTGTCAAGCTCACAAATGATATACATGCCGCGAATGTCATCGACGATACCTGAAGAGATTGCTTCAGCCAACGGCATGTATCTATTAGACTTGGTGCACTTAACGATCGATGTCAGAGGATTTATTAGATCTACTTGGCATGCTTCAGCTAGTGTTAGCTTGCGGTTGTTGGTCGGATGTACGAATTTGCCTGAAGAAACGTCATACATGTTCATTAATATTGCCTCGTATAGGCCAAATCCCATGCTCTCTATGTCGACGATAAGACCGAGCTGCAATGCGACCGATAATGAGACCGAACCACTGGTGCCCGGTTCCTTAAACATACCGGTACGCCGGTCGATTACGCCAGCGCGACATGTCTCCGCCAATGATAACAAACGTTCGCCACGTTTGTCCCAATAGCATGGTAACGTAGGGCTGATTACACATTTCCTCATCGCTTCATGCAACGTTACGGCTCTACCCGTACTGGGATCAATAATTTTGCCTGTGTTATCATCGTATAATCCTTGATGAATGGCACGTTGCAGAGAAACGGCGGCTCTATTGTCAACAATGAGGCCAGATTCAAAAGCGTCCCTCAGAGATATGTTTCTGTTACCCTTGCTGGGATCTTTGAGGTAACCAGTAGTGCCGTCCATATAATCCGATTGTATAGCCTCCATTAGTGTCATTGTTTTCCAGATGCTGGACCTCGTATCTTTGACAGTAACCGAATCAGCATCTATTAAATTCTTTTGAATAGCTTCTAATACTGTCAAATAAATGCCTGTTTGTGGATCTAAAAATTTATTAGTCTTTTCATCGAGAATTCCTTTTGAAATTGCTTCGCTGAAACTCATGGGTCTTCTTGTTTCGAGAAGCAAACCACGTTCCAACGCTTCCTGAAAATCTATAGGCGGTCCTCGAGCATGACTAACTGTACCGGACTTAGGATCAACTATGGACGTTTTAATAGCTTTATTGAATGTCATCACGTCACCGTTGGGATCTCGTACAATCGCGGTTGTGGTATCTATCACGCCCATTTTAATCGCGCGGTCAGTAGGAAGCTTTTCCTGAGTGTCAGGTATTGTAAATTGTCCGGTCTTCGGATCGTACAAGCCTTTAAAGACGGCATCTGGTAGAGATATTTTTCGTTTCGCTGGCACTATGAAACCGCGATCCAATGCGTCGGTTAATAAAAGAGGTGCACTGGTACACGGATCCACTGCCGTACTAGTCTTCGCATTAATAAAACCGAGCTTAATAGCATCGCCCAGAGATATAATATCGTTGTTTCTTGGATCTTTAATGGACGGACTATCCTTGCTAATAAAACCTTTGTCGATTGCTTCCTCTAAAGTACAATTATTACCATCAATATTAAAAGTGCCGGATTTTGGATCGTAAATTTGAAGAGCTAAAGCTTCTTGTAGCGTATGTGGTTTCACGGTACTTAAAATGTATCCTTTCTCAAAAGCGACGTCTAATGTCATAGAATGCGGATAGGTCAATGTTCCTTTTACTAAATCTATCAACTTGCTTTCCTCTGCTTCGTTGAGAGGAATAACGTTATCTTTTCTATCATCTTTTACTACTGTAGTGGAACCATTAACATAACCGATGGCCAATGCATTTTTCAACGTTAAATTTTCACCCGTCATAGGATTTAAAACTAAACCAGTTTTCGGTGAATAGTATTCTTTAACAATCGCATCAATTAGCGTAGGTATGAATGGTGTTGTGATAATCAAACCTTTATCAAGCGCAACATCTAAGGGTAAAAGCTCTCCCGCTTTTGTGTCGTGCAAACGACCTGTATTTGAAATCAACAAGTTCATCGTCAACGCGTCATCCAATGAAACAGACGAGCCGGCTTTCGTATCCACGATCTCGGTGATAAAAGCATCGACGACGCTTCTATGGACACCCTCTTCGACATCTATCAATTGTTTAGTCAGAGGATCTTGTATTTTTCCAGTCTCAGTATCATAATGACGTTGCCTAATAATGGCTGCCAATGAAATCGGTTTGCGAGAAATGGGCACAATTAGACCTCGTAGAAACGCACTTGCGATATCGATCTCCGTTCTCGTTTCTGTATTGATGACAATATCTTTGCGAAGATCCACGATGCCAGTCTCCAGTGCCTCAGAAAACGGTACGATCTCGTCCGTAATCGGATTTCTCACGCCGAGTACATCAGCGTCGATGAGACCCGTGTTAATAGCTTCGTTCATAGACAACGTTTCTCCTGTTTTCGGATCTCGAATCGTTCCTGTGATAGGATTACACATGCCGGTGTCGATAGCTTCTTGCAAACCTAGAGTTTGAGATTCTGCGAATTGTTCTCTCTCTGTTTCGTCCTCCGGCTCTTCTTTAATCCATTCCAAGCGAACCGCCTCGAAAAATGGTATCTTCTTACCGGTCTTCGGATCAACCATATAAGCAATATTTCTATCTACGAGAGGCCGACTAATAGCCTCGCGCAATTTAACGTACGAGTCTGTTTTGGATGACAGATCCTTGACAAGTACTTGATCAGGATCAAAAACGTTCAGATTTAGCACCAGATCGTTAAAAGAAGTGACAGTACCTGTTTCCGGGTCTAAAAATTTCTCTATTACAGGATCGAAAACTCCGAGTTCCGCAAGAACTTGAGGCGTTAAATCTTTTGTAATGGTTATCGGAATGTGTCTCGGTATTTCCTCATCTGTAATTCTCTTCAATTGATTATCGTCCTCCATTTCTATTTCTGTAATTTGAACCTCTCCCATCATTCCTGTATCTGAAAGCGCTTGTTTCTGCATTTCCATCATACTTAATGTTTTATTTTTAATTTGAACTTGACTTGAAATAATTGTTGCAGGCGGACTTGATTCCTCCTTCGCTGAGACGGATAATTTCATCGGTACAGATGCACTCGGTTTTGTCTCTTTAGACTTACGACTTGAAATTGCATCAACAACTGCTTTTCCAGCCAAGACTGGTGCGGCTACGACTGCCAAGAGACCCATTTTCGTAGCTTCCGCTATGCTAATCGGGCGATTCTTTTGATCTCGCATGGTCTTCATTTTTCCAGTGACGGGATCGAGCAAACCTTTTTCGACTGCTTCTCTAGTGGTAATAGATTCTTTGGTTTTAACATTATAAAGCACGGAATCAGGTTCAATTAGGCCTACTTTCATCGCTTCCGTCAAATTGTACGGTTCATTCGTCTCGGGATCTTTAAACGTCCCAGATTCTTCGTCATAAATTTGCTCAATCGCTTCTAATATAGTTAAACTGTTATTAAGCGATTTCTTGAGTGTTTCAGATTCGCTCTTGTTAGATGAAGTATCGAGGATTCCTTCCTCGACAGCCTTAGCGATAGGCATTGTAGTACCAGTGCAAGGATCAGTATAAATTCCTTTTTTCATATCTACGAGTCCTTTCTCCACCGCGTTATCAAAGGACATTTTGATGTCTTTTGTCGTAAATTCCTGCTTAGTTTCAGATTCATCCTTAATAATGCCTCTTTGTCGAGCCTCTTCGATGGTAATAATATTGCCGGTATTAATATCTTGTACTTGCGTTGCACTCTTCAGCGCATAACCTGGCAAAAGCTCAACGGTCTTGGTCGTGATAGAGTGATACGACGTAATCGTCTCAGTGATAGCTGTATTTTCACCATGAGTCGGTGATTTAATAATAAGCAAACCAGATTCAACAGCCTCGGCAATCGGAATCGGAGTTCCTGTAGTGGGATGGAAAAAGACAGCGTTGTCTCTGTCGATCAATCCTGATTCCAAAGCCTTCGTTATTTCGATACTATCAGGGACAACTGGATACGGTAATGCCATGATAAAGTCTTCTTTTATAGCGTCCTCCAATGGTAGATGCTCTCCGGTAATTGGATGACGTATTTCTTTCTTATTGATGTCTATCAATCCACGTTTTAGCGCAACAGGGAATGTCATTCCCGCCGGCGGTATGTTGAAAGATTTAGCCGGTTCCTTCAACTCGAACACTTTGTTCTCTATTGCGTTGACTAGATTCACGCTACCGCCCTGTGTTTTAACCAATGATTTTTCCGCATCGATAGTGTCGTTCGCAATAGCAGACTGTAATGTTTCTGTACGGCCATCAATGGTGAACATCACATTAGATAGCGGATCTACTATTTCGCAAACTATGGCTTCATTAAGATTAAGATGCGCGCCTGTTTCTGGGTGGACGATTTTACCTTCCAAAGGATCCAGCAAGCCTTGACTGTACAAACTATGCACGGACAAGCTTTTCGCCAAAGGTACCATTATGTGTGCGTTCTCTGGATCCAAAATTCCGCGATCGATAGCCTGTTTGATACTGAGCACGTCGCCCCTTTGCGAATCCACGATTTGTCCCTGATTGGCATCTATTCGGTTATCGCGAATTGCTTCCGAAAGAGTGATTGGCTCTCCTTTCTCGTTGCACATTTTCGTCGCGAAGGTATTCGCCGTTTCTACGTCGATGAGACCGCTCTTTAACGCTTCCTCGACTTTTACTATCCTCTTTGGCATCTTTTGCAGAACAATAGGTCTCGCCTCTCGCTCGGGACTTTGTGATACCGTTCTCGCTTTACCAATCGTTACTTGATATTTTGGTTCGACAGTCACACGCGATCTGGTCTTTGTGCTCAAACTCTCGCCATCCGGAACGTCAATTGACGAATCAATCAAAGTTGTACTCTTAGTATTCTCTTTTGGTACGCAAATTTTTCCAGGTTCATCATGTAAGATGTATTTTGCGATATTTTTTTCATTTTCTTCGGGTGTGCCACTTGCAGATTCAATTGGTGAAATTGCATTGTCGTCCATCGGAATGATGCCACGTTCAATAGCGACTTCTCTCGGCACTTTCTTGCCGGTTACTGGATCTTTGACCATCGTTCTTTGTACTGCTTCTATGGCGGCCGCGGTCGCTGCAAGAGGTGCACCGAGAACGGCTATCACTCCAAACTTTGCTGCGTCAACCAATGATATCTTTCTGCTATCATCAATTTTATATTCGCGTTTGTTAATATTGAGAATACCGCGATTAATAGCCTCTGTCATGCTAATGTCTTTACCCGTTGTTGGATCCTTGACGATTACGACAGCAGGCGGTATTGTTCCTTCGGAAACTGCGGTTAAAAGATTGGCGGATTTGCCAGTTTTCGTAGAAATCACCAGGGCTGTTCCTGGATCATAAATCACTCCCTGAGTTACTTGCACTGGATCTGGCATAGACATTTCGTCGCTAGTTTTTATCTCCATTTGCTGAGAAGGATCGCCCAAGTGTGTCAACTCCACTTTGTCGGGCTTACCTGAAACCCTCGTGATCTGAAGAAGCCTTTGATTAGTATTATCGCAGTCCATACTCGGCCCGCCTTCCAATATGATCAATCCATTCGCAATCGCTTCTCTCATCGAGATCTTTTGCGGATAACAGTAGTGACCTGTGGAATCCAAAATATTCTTCTCCAAGCTTCGCACCAAGGACACTTTTCTTCCGTGAGGATCAATAACAAAGCCAGAACTCGGATTAATAATTTGCAGCTTAATGCACTCTTCGAAAGAGACCAATCTGTCAGTACTTGGAATTATAAAAAGACCTGTAGCAGGATCAAATAATTTTCTATCGATAGCTTCGGCGAGTGTCCAGCCATCCGTTGGCAATTCAAATACTCGTTTATCTGTATAAACACGTTCGTTTTCCATGAATTTCGTAATCTCAGATGTGCGACTCGCAGTTGGTGTAACTGGCGTGATTACTTCTGTTTCTATATCTTTTTCATCACGCAAAGGTAATTTAAGATCGTGACTTACTGCATGTGTTTCGTCGAACGAACTTGTTTTCGATGTTATTTCTGACGTCCATTTAGTCGATTCGCAAACTTTTGTCGATGACGAGATCTCTTTAAACATTGAATCTCGCGTAGAAGAATCAGTCGTCGTCGATGGTGCGATCGTCATCGTAACCGAAGACGACTCTTTCGTCGGCGTGGATGATGCTCGCGGAGTAATTTCTTTAGTAATAATAGTAGTAACTGTGCCAATCGCTCTAGGTGGCGATTCGCTTCTTCTACTTCTAGGTACTTCACCGATACTTGTCGTTAAAGTGCTTTCAAATGTTGTTTGAGATGAATCCGGAGTACGCTCTCGCGAGTGCACAACACGTTGACGAACGTCATCTCCGAGCAAGTTTTGCTCAAAGGCATCTTCAATGGACATCGTTACTCCCGAATCAGGATCTTTAAATTCATTTCTACTTTCGTCGATCAAGCCGCTGCATAACGCTTCATCGTAACTAATCTTGTAATCTCTTGTAACAACCTCGCCAGTTTGCAGAGTCGTTACGTATCTTTTGACGGTCTTTGTAACTGTCTGCGTAGTGACCGCAATATTTAGCAAACTAGTGAGCAGAGCGGCACCGTCGGGAGTAATGAGTCCTCGTTTAATCGCTTCCTCCAAAGGCACTATTCTCTTGGTACGCGGATCCAATAATTGACCAGACTTCGGATCTAACAATCCAAGCAGCACGGCTTCCAAAACGCTTGTCTCACGTCCATTCTCGATAATGCCGATGCCGCGATTCAGCATCTCTAATACTTCCGGCCTGATATAACCTTGTTCCTCCGCTTCGCTCAGCGAAACGGTTTTCCCGGTGTTCAAGTCGATCGTGAAGGTACCGCCGGACTTTGAACTGATCAAACCTTTCAGCAATGCCGCGTTAAGACTGATGTACTCGCCGGAAACCGGATCCTTGAAGCCGTCGATATCGAAGATACTCTTTTGGGTAACCGATGTAATCAGGCCTTTTTCGACAGCCTGAGGAATAGGAAACTCTTCGGCCTTCAACATGTCGCGATACGTACCGTCGACCTTTATTATTCCACTGGTTAAGGCATCGGCTAGAGTAACCATTTCGCCGGTTCGAGTATCTACTACGGACTTGACGTTTTCAGAGTCTAAAACGCCACGGGCTATAGCCTCCAGTATCGTTAATTTGCTACGGTGTGCCGGACTGACTATCTTGCCTTTGTCGTCGATGATTTCCAGATCGCAACAGTCCTTGAGCGTCATTGGTTTGATGATCAGCTGCCGACGACGAGCTTCCTTAAACGGCAGCTTTTCCATCGACATACCGTGCATGTATCTGCCGCTCTTGGCATTCACTACACCGCGGTTCATGGCCTCGGTCACCGTTAGCTTGCTATCGTTCCTCGTGTCTACAATCTCTTTTACATTCGGATCAATAATACCCTTGTCAACAGCCTCGTCCAACAAATAAGACTCGCCGGTAATCCTATCGATGACGCGGCCGGTCCGATCATCCACGAGACCCTGTGATATTGCGTCAGAAAGCGCAGTGGCATTACGAGTCACCCTAACGGTCACATCCACCTTAGTAAGATAACCGCGCGAATACGCTTCCTCGATTGAAATTCGCTCGCCGTTCTCAGCGATGACCTCTCCTGTGATCGGATCCAACAAGCCCTCTCTCATCGCATCGACAACGCTAAATCCCGTGGTGGCGGCGTTATTTCCGCCACCATCGTCGCGACGTGCTGTCGTTACCTTAACTCGGTCCGCAATGTCGGCTCGCTCGGCGTCGCAGAGCTCCCGCTGGATCGCCTCAAGTAGAGATACCCGACGACCCTCCTCGTTCACCCCGCATGGACCTAACAGCCGATCGGCCAGCGCCGCGTCGATGATACCGTCGCGAGCGGCCTCCTCAATCGACACGCTCGTCCTGCCGTCGCTCGACGTCACTATCCTACCGTTCCTAACGTCGAGAATCCTGAGCCGAATCGCCTCGCCCACGGTCAGGATCTCGCCGGTGCTCGGATCTACGATACCCCTAACGTCAATCACATTCTCCGTCCCGATAACACCCCCGTCGTCGACTCGCGGTACCCTCCCAAGATCCCTAAACTCGCTACTAAATCCGCCGTCCACGACGGACGAGAATTCGTGCTGCTGCTGATGTCGCCTGTTGGAGCTCGTCGTATCGCTCTCGAACGAGCGCTTGAGCATGGTACCACCGGCGCCGATAGGTGGAACAGCCCCCGGGCTGGTGGTTTCGCCATTAGGACGATACCCGGCCTGCTCCGCATTGTAACTTCGCTTTGAGATTTCGCTTGAGTAAGTCGTCTCGGTGGACTCATGCCTCTCGGAGGTGTATCTGCGTCAAGAGCCATCGAGAAGCGTGAACATCTGACCGAAACGTACCTCACGCGCATCGCGAGAAAAAGTTTAAATCAATTTCTTAAAAACGGATGTGAGATCATTGGAGAATAAGCTCCTATCGTGGGATACTGTGTAGCGGATGAAGGTAGTTTTTCTACTGTGCAAATAGACGGTACTTCCTGACGCAAGTCATACTCACTGCGACTGGGTATAGTGTGTAGTCGTGGATGTATAACGCTCCTCGCTAGTAGTGCTTTCATATATGTTGAACTCCGTGCGGAATGTCCGCAGCGGCCTTTGTTCTTGAAGAACACGCTGAAAGTAAATAATTTTGCGGCATGCATAAAACATGTCTAGTTATGCACATCTAATTTTAAGAATATTTGCTATATATCTTTATTTCTATACCGAACATGTTCAGAATGCGCGGAATTTAATTTAGCAATTCCGCAGTCTCAATTTTTCTCCAATAAAAACACAATAAAATACTAACGACGTTTTATAAAAATAAAAATTCCTACTTTAAATCAAATTTTGTTAAGACAAAATTTTTGATAATTGCATCTGCTATTCGTGAAAGCTGTTTATGCAAAAATGTCAGTCGCAGTCCTTTCAAATACATTGGGTACATCTGGGTCAACCTGTCGATCTGCGATTCTTGAAGCCGATTAACGATCGCGTCATCCACGCTGTAATCGTTCACTTTGCACATGCATTGAAATGAGTCAGCCCGCGCGACGGTGCATAAGTTTACCTGCAGCGAGACCAGCGTATAATTGGACCACGTGCCGCGCCGCGCTCTCTCAGCCGAGACGGGGATTCTTAAATATAGCATTGCTCACGCACGCGCCGACGTATCGCTCTTACGCAAAAATTTTATCCGGCAACGCACGCCTTGCTTTTAATTACCTAATTCCAAACGAGAAACATCGCATAGCAAAACGCATAATTTTGGACGTGATACTCCTTGCCTTAAGGCCTTAGGCGTCCGCGGGTCTACGTCACCTGCTTATGTCATCACCACGAAAACGGATGCTGTCCTTCTTATTGTCAATTCATGAACTCAACAAGACGTGAGAAAACACGTGTAACTTGACGTGAAACGAAAAACAAGTTGGGGAAGACATTCAAATCTCAATAAATTCATAATTCAGTTATGTAGAAACATTATGGAAAAATTATATTTATACATACATAAATTTTAATGCGAGATAATCGAGAATTTACGTCGAAGATCTGTAAAAATATTTACACAAAGTCAGGAAAGAATTTTACGAAGTCGCCGCTGCTGTGCGAATAAATTGAAGAAGATTGAGTTGATGTCAAAATTGCTTCAATAAAAAAATTGTGATTTATTGCAATCTATATGAATACGTCTCTCAAGCTTAATAAAATAGCTTCAATCTATCTGATGACTAACAGCATTAATTTATGTTTCATGGCAGGAGCAATTTATGTCAAAAAAAATTAACGAATAACACGAGAAATATTAATAGCGATCGTGAAGCAACCCGTGACCAATTTACCTGCATCATAAAACTATCGATCGAAGGAAGTACATTTGATTGATGTGATCGCCGACCTTCAGGCAATCGATCGTGTTGTCTACCAGTTGTATGATTACATTAGTAAAAAATTAATTTACTTGCTTTCATTATTGCGCGGTTCGCACATCTAAAAGCAATCGGGAAGTCGTTCAACTTGGCTTGATAATATACACACGGTATGTTTCTAACGCTGTATCTTACTGTCAGATAATTCTGTCGTCGTTTAATCGTGATGCACGCATGCGTTCTCGTGCAGAGTCGTTTAAAAGCATTTACGATGTTGCGGTAAACGAAAATCAAATAAAGAATGACGATCGTTTTATCTTCAGATTGTCAATATAATGTTCGAGATCCAAGCAAGTGAAGATTAAAACACGATATTCTAAGCTGTCAGGTGTGTAAAAAGATCCAACATTTTTGATATACGGAAATAAATTCCATACAATCTAGAAGACCGCCGCTCTCTTTCTCTCTCTTCTCACTTTCGAGTACGCTGACCAGTTTCTGGGTCGCTCTGTGCACGTGTTAAAATAAGAATCCGGTATTAGGCACGCCGGGGAGTTTAAAGAGCACGCGCCACCCTGGGAAAAATGACAATGCAGTTGGCAGTGCAACACGCGAAACGCGCGTCTACATTATTATTCTTGCAGTTCATGTAAACGTTTCTGACCGCGAAAATCGATTTTCAGTGAAATCGCGTTATCGATAAGAAATCGACGAGTGACGCAACGTTTTACCTTGCCTGTAATCAATCGTGTCGCAACGGTGAACCGATAAGAGCATAACCAGAAATGACCAAGTTGAACGCCAATAAAAGGTTTGATGAACGTTACATTTTATATATATAAGAGAACGTATTAATACACATATCAAAACAAATAAAAAAATAATCTCAAATATTTCTATTCTTGCTTAATTTTGTAATAAAAACTAATCATTCGGTATTCAATCCGTAATACGTGCCCGTAAAGGTGTAAACATTTATAACTCCGATGGTTTATCTTACTAATATAAGCATACGCACGCGTATATTTGCGTTCCACGATAAAATCTGAGCGCGAATATAGACGTCGGCGATAAAGCAGAAGTTCATGAATGTGAATGTCAGCAATAAAGTAGATTCGTGATCACACAACAAACACCAGCCGCGAGATATTCACTTATTCAAATTCACGTAAGAATATCCGAGTTAAGTATTCACAAGTGGGCAGCGGTCTTTCGATTGCTTTCGACGGAAATAGAACCGCAAAAGTATTTTGTCCAGATGTACCCAGAGCATCGTAAAAAATAAGTAATGCTCATCGAAAGAGAATTCTTCAAAAGTAATCCCATTCCTGAAAGGACTTGCTGAACGAACACAAGATTGTACATTCAAAGTTTAGAAAATAATTTCTCTCGCATTGATGTAAAACAAATGTGTTTATAAAAAAACAAATTATTAAGTAAAGAACGGTTCAAACGTGTCAAATTCTAGATGGATATCAAAAGTGCAGGGAATCTGCAGCTGATCCGTCGACTTTTTTAAGAACAATAGAAGACAATAAACCTTCAGAAAGTCACAATTATGTCTCGATTCGTTTTGGCATATGTTAATTAACAGCTTTAGAACCTTGCCACGTTCTACCACAATTAATTTAATTATGTAAAACCTTCATACATTAAGTAATAATTTAAAAATAATAAAAAATAAATTTGAAACGTTCATCCTGCTGTAACCATTTGTTAGCTTCGAACGTATGAAAGTCGAGGGACAACTTGCACAGTTGCTGCTGCAAACGTGTGACTAGGATCGATATTCCAAGAACTGGCGATAAAACTATTTCGTAATGAACCTCTTGTCGATTTGTCACACGCTTCTAACACACGTTCGAAACCGTCGGCGTTTGATTTCACTGACGGATACCGGCATATCCCGATTCCGGAACACGCGACGTCCCTTCTCGCCGGTCTTTCCGTACCTTTCGCACAATCATCGTGATCGCTCATTAGAGCTAGTCGGAGCGAAATCGCTATCGCGCTCACGACGCAACAACGACGATGACGACGTCTCTAATCGTTCGCGCAACCGGCAAGCATGCTCGACGAGCGGCAGCCGTGCAACCGACAGTTCCTCACTGCGACGACTCGCCTCTCTCTCTCCCGATGACGCCGACCCTCGGAGGAGACGCGACTGGCGGCGCCGACGCACCGTCGGTCCAGTGGCGCGTTTAAGCGTGGGCGCTTAACTGGCAGTTCGTTCCGGTTCGTTCTGAGACCCCGGGATTCTCTTTCCGAATCGCAAAAAAAAATCGACCTCGATTCAACGAGCCGCATTCTGAACGGCCGTCATTAAGTTTCATTACGTAATCAACTGCGCCTTCATTTCACTTTCGAGGACAAACATCTTTCGCATTTTCGGCAATTACCAGCTGACTGTCGCGAATCCGTCGTAGATCGTTTAACATTTCTGGTCACACACGTGTGCTCCTCGAAGTCGTAAATATATTGCGAAGATTATATCGCGACGGTGAACGATGCATTAAGAATTAAGGATATTACTGATGGCCTCATTCCTCGATTAATCTTGACTGACGCTCGTGTAGAAACAGAAATTTGAAATTTATTTATCAGTAAATACGCACATTGTTTTTGTCTTTATTCGTAAATTTAAATTGAGGATTTTAATTAAGACTACGAGGCGTCCATTAAAATAAAGTGCTAATGAGAAAATATCGTGGAGGCGAAACTCGCGAGCTTTATTTACTAAGAATCATGGTAAAATTAATTGAAATGTATGTAATAAAATTAAGCGTGCAAGATTTAACAGACGCGCATTCGTTCTCATTTTTCAACTCAAATTAACATAACTGGCTGACACGCTGGGGGGCCTCAACAGGTGTAAACGCGCCACTGCTTTTTCATTCCGTATTCGCGCCGACACATCGTGCGGTTCTATCGATCCCCGGCACGAGACCGACACGATGAGCGGGAAAGATGAAAAGCCGTCGGATTTAATCGGAGGCGAAAGTCGGTCGCGTGTCAAAACGGCTGTTTCGTTCAATCACGACTGAGGAATGACTTCGAAGAACCGACGTGATACCGCGTGATCTCGACGACGACGACGACGACGACGACGACGACGACGATGATCAAACCGGTCGCAATAAAAAAAAAGAAACAAAAAAAGTATGTCCACACACACCTTCCGGCGTGTACGCGATACCCGAGGCGCGTAATATGGTACCGAGAAAAATAGTCGCTATTTCTGACGTCGTCGTCATTCGGAATATAATTATACCTGCGGGAGATGTGGGCACATACGGATTCTCGACATGAGAGAGCGCCCGTTCATCGCCGCTCATTAATTTCAGCTTGTGTCACGCACGCGGTTTGCCGAGGCCGAGGAATCTCGATCAAGTCACTTCTCGAAGGATATAATACGCCTCCCTCGTTCCGTATTAAAAAGCCCACGCATGCCTCTCAGACAAATCAACTAATTGTCACACAAGTACTACTTTCGAGGAGCATATCGAAACTTTTATTTTTACTTATCTCGTGTATATTTATCTCATCAAATTTTATTTATCGTCATCTTTAGCGTTGTTACTATTGCTCTTATTTCAGAATATTAACGTTAACATTCTCTTTTACCGCGAGAATCAATGCTTCCGTCCCGAATGCTTTCATCCCGAAAGACTTTGACGCAATAAATTACCTTCGCGTGATTAGGAATAGTTCGAATTCGTTATCGAGCGATGAGCCGTTTGCCTAACGTCGAAGTGTTACGATCGAGGGTCTAATAGCGAATCCACTTCGCGGATTCTCGACGTTCGCCATCAGCAATGCAAATTACAGGCCTTGCCATGGTTCAGTATAAATTCAGGTTTCGACACGGTACTCGTGGCGAAGGTTAAACCTAATCTAAAATATCTGGCAGCCACTTCGCCTACGGCCCTTCAAGCTGCCTCGATTGCTCAATAATAGTCATAGAAAAATTATGCGTGCCGGATTATGTTGAAATCCTCTTGGAGAACAACTTCAACGATTTAATCTATTCACAATAATGCGACAATTTCTTTAAAAAAATATTGGACGACGTATCAAGAGGGTACGTACACTTAGAGCAACAAAAGTCACTTTTTTAAATTTTTAAAAAAGTATAAGGTCTTTTAAGACAAGTTTTTTTTATTAAAAAAAATATATATGTTAAAAATATTGTATAATACATTTTTTAAATAAAAAAACTTTGTTTTAAAAAACCTAATTAAAAAGTAATTCTTACTTTTATAGTTCTAGATGTATGTAGCCCCTTATAAATCGTTATTTTCCGTTTCTTTCTAAAAAATCCAAGGTTTTGTTATAAAAACGTAGCCTACTCTTAAAGACGGTCTCGATCGCAGAAGAAATAAAATGCAAAACTCACCTGTAGGGAAGTGTCCTCGGGATGTAGTAGTGCCAGCTGCTTGACTCGCTCCTCAAGAAGTTTCACGAGGGTCGTGTATCTCCGGTTCAAGGTATCTAGATCGCGCGCAACATTATCGACCGTAATAACGGAATCTCTCCGCGGCCTCTTCACCGATGCGTCCAACGAGGGGCAGATATCTTCCAATTGTTCTTTGAACGCTCGGAGCCTTTGCCCGTAGATCTAGGGGTTTCCGGTTAGTCCGTTATGGTTAGTGTAATTAGATCGGTGTGTGTGTGCGGCAATTACCGTTAGCGATTCCGAAAGCGACAGCGAGAGACGAGGCGTTGAAATCGCCGTGCGCGGGTGACTTGCTATCTTTGCGAACTTTTGACAACCCAATGTGGTACTTACGGTAAACAGGTGCGTTAATGGTAGCTGCCGGTTACTCCCATGGGTACGTTAATCTAAACGCGTTTTGAATAATTTTCGGGGCTACTTCGTAGTCCGCGTCGAGGATAATTGACGATTAATAAAATCACACTGCAATTAATTATTGGTAAACAGCAGGAATATATACCGAAATGTAATCACAAATACCAGTTATGCGAATTTCCCTACGTATTAATCGGTCAGACTCCACCTCGCTGCTGCGCATGCTATACCTCACTGGGTTATCTGCGATTCCAGCGGTTCGGGGGAAACATCAATCATATTGTGTTAAGCGCCTAAGCGATATGCGATATCTAGGGTTTACAAAAAATCGGCACTAAATCGCCGCTAAACGAGGTCGTGCAGCTCATTCAACCGTGCTTCTGATGTAACAGTGTTAACGAGGTTGTCGTTAAAAGTTAAAAAGAAGAGAAAGGCCAGTGATATTGCAAATGCGCGCTGCCTGTAGATCTTTTCGTCTCCGCTGTTACATAAGTGAGTATATTTACTTAATGAATAGCAGTTAAGATGGTTTGTGCCGTTTAATGGCACGGGGCCCGGACGCAAATAGAGAATTTTACCGCTAGAAAATTGACGTGTGACATCGCCGAGAAGACGGTGGAAAAAGACGGCAGCAGAAATTCGACTGTAAAAGGAACTTGTTTATGTTTATATACAGCAGATGTGACGCGTCTCGGTGCGTCTTGCAACTGCTCGTTCGATACTCCAGAAAAAGTGGCCGCCTCCGACGGAACGCTAAACGAAAAGGATCGTCGCGCAATTATAATTTCTGAAAATCTCGAGTCGCGTAGACTGTGATGAAACCTGTATGTATGTAAGACACACGCAGAACTCCATTCATGCAAACATTCATACCGTAAGCTAAAAGGCTACCTAATAAGGCTTACTAGCACCGAATTATACATTACAATCAACACCTCACCTTTCCTTCACGAATCAGTCTACCGCCCGTAATATTCACCGCCTCGATTGCCGACGTGTGATCCAACACCTTGCTCAACAGATTCTAAAGCCATAAAAATTTGAGACTTTAACGCTCTCATTGAACGTGAAAAATACAAAATCGTTCAAATCGTTCACGCTACCTTCGTATTTTCCAGATCTAATTTTTGGTAGGAATCGTCGACGAAGTCCACCTCATTCTGATAAGAATTCTGATATTGCTGTGCCAATCCGTAGGCCGTTTCAGCGCTGCGCAGTATGTCGACCAGCTGTCCACAGACGTTCGTCCATCGTGCGTTTAGTTTGTTGACTTCAGCGTCCAATCTGTCCATGTCGCCGTGCGGGCCACGATGATTCGGTCTCGATTTTTCCACGAGACGCCTGGCATTATGCGCATCTTCGTTCATTTGATCTACCAACACTTGTTGCTGCGCGATAGCGTTTTGAAGAACCATCAGATCCTCCAACACGCTTTGCAAGCCTTTCACGTCCGATGGTAACTCGCCAAAAGAGGCCAATTTAATTTCAAATTCGGAAATCACTGCCGTGTTTTCCTCAAGGCTGGACAACAAAATCTCAATGCATTTCAAACGCTCGACATACAAGCTGCTTAGGTTCCACAGATGACCCCATTTGCTCGTGATATTATCGAGTTTATTTCTCATCGCTGGAGTCTTCAGGGTGATTCCACGGAATGTTTGTTGCATTTGTTCCACATCTGGTGCCAAGAGTTGCAAATTCTGCTCGAAGTCTTTATGCTGCAACACCATGTGTTCTAAGCTGTCGAGATCTCTCGGTAAAGGTGCAGCTATGCGCGTGTTCAATATTCGCTCGGCCTCGTCGAGTGCCTGCTGAAGCGAAGACGCTTGATCGTTGAAAATACGTCCGGCATTCTTTGATTCTTCCTCGGCTCTGGCGCGCTTTTCGAAATCGTCGAACAATCGATTAACGTCTGCCATCTCTCGTTTCAATCTCCTGAGTTGCGGATCCGCCGGATCGCCCTCGGATAGCAACTTGTCCGCATCTTCGTTCAACGCTTTTCTGATGGTGGTACGTTGATCCTGTCCCATCGCCAAGAAATATGGTAGATCCCAACCTTTGACCACCTTGATAGTCGCGAATATCATGTTTTGCCTTAGTCTCAATTGTTTTCGTTGCCAGAGAGCAACACTTCTGTCATACTGTCGTCTCAATCTTTCCGCAGCATCCAGTGCTTCCTTGTCAGGAGGTTGCAGCGCGAAGCAGACACCCGGCACAGGAGATTCCACTCCCTGCGTGTTCTTGACGCGCCACCTAACTCTGCCGGAATTATCATACAACGTGCACTGTTCTCCCTTCTCGATGGATATCTATAACGATGATATAGAAATATATATATTTAAATGCAATTCCACTTTTCTTTTTCTTAAAAAAATATGTAAATAATACTTACATCGACTTGCTTGTAGGTACAGATACAAGTGACTTGTAATGGTCGCATGACAGGCTGTTTGCGTTGCTTCATGGGGACGATGTCCTTTGCCCTCTCTACAAGTCTCTGCACGTGATCACCGTAATTATTAAGTTCCTCGCGTAACTCTTGCATGTCCTTCATAAGTCGCTCTCCTTCGTCTAATGAAAAATCGGATTGCGAGAAAGTGGTATTCAGCATTTCGTCCCGTTTGGAGATCCACTGTTCGGCTTGCTGAATGTCTTTAAAGAATTGTTGGTTTTGCGCGGCATCTCTTAGATGCACCTCGAGGCAGTGAGTAAGTTGCAGTAACCAGGCCCAATGAGTTTGCATAACGGACATGTGATTTTCGATTGTTTTCGTTGCAGGATGTTGTTGAAGAACTAACGCCTCACCGCGATCTTGCACTGCCAAAAATTGTATCTCGCGTTTCTCCATATCACTCATTAAAGACTGCAAATAAATAATATTTTGTTATTTATACGTATAGAATATTAAATCAAAATTTGTATTAAAAATTGAAATAAAAAACAACATCTAACAAAATTAAACGTTAAATCAGAATAAAAAGTATATAAACATTTTTGTTAAATATTTTACCTCTATACCAGATCCATATGTTTGCTTTACAAAAACAAAACAAAAAGAATTTCTAATTAATTCAATTCAAAGGAGCCATTATATATTACAAAGATAGAGAAAGTCTAACTACATTGTATTCATGTATAGATAGTTTATATATAGATCTTAAAATCGTAAAAATCGAGGATTTTCATTACTTCTATAAAAAAAAGAGCAACTTGATAACCAACCCCGAAATATTGTTCGATGCTCTTCACATTGAGGTTCTTATCGCTCCAATCGCGCGTGACTTCTATATCTTCCTTTGCGTGCAACCAAGCTAACTCGCCGTTAGCCGATTGTATGAAATCATGCAGGGTATCCAAATCAGAAAGCCTCTTATGCGATACGGCAAGAAGCTCAGCATAGAGCTTCTGCAGAGTGCTAAGATGCTGACTGTACAACGTGAGTTCCTCGCCATGGAAATTGTTCTTCGCTTGCACGCACTTGTCAACTTTGGCTTGGAATTGATTGATGTTCTTGTGCTCTGGCTGAAATTGCTCCACTTCCTTTTGCACACTGATCAAGTCCGATCCGTAATCCGCTTCTTGTAGTTGCTTCAATTTGCTCTTACACCAATCTATGCAGTCGTGCAACGCGCGGAAGTGTGGGTTTGTATCAACCAATCGTGTTTCGTGGACGGTAGTGCGGTGTTTCGTGACAACGCGTTCCTCTACAGGGAAGGAAACTAGAGAGAGCGGTTGTACCAGACGCCTATGCAGGAGAGATCGCAGCACGACCCATCTTTGATGCAATTTCTGCACTCTGAAGCGCAAATAAACATACATTTTGTAGACAAATACCATAAATTTTTATTATTTCCTCTTAAAGTCGCGTTAATATTGTGTTAACGTGCCATTAACTATTTAGTTATTTAAAAATATATTGTTATTTAAAAATATATAAAATGCGCTAAACTTTAAACATGTTTCAAGGTATTTGGAAAGTCGCTGAATATACGTGAATAACTTGATTTTCGAAAGCCTGCCACTGTGACGATGGAAAGCGCGCTAATATTTCACTCATTAGCGAAGACATGAGTAGAAACAACGTAATTATGCACACGAGAACAGAGGAGGCACGCACGTTAATTCTTAATTGCGTATCGATATTCTAGATTATGAATTTTTACAATTCATTATAACTCAGAAAATAAAAATCAATATTGTTACCTTTTGTGAAGTTCGGGAGCCTGACTATATCTACCCTCCGTAAGAGTGTGTACATCAGTGAATATATTCTGTATCTGCGTTTCCGTGTTGCGTATATCTTGTTCCAGTAGATCCACCCCGTGCTTCGCCTCCAGAGGATGAAGGCGATCGAGCCTACGTGCCTCATCCTCTACACGTCTCTCGAGTTCCTCCAGTCTGTTGTCGGTCGTTTTCATCTCGCGATGCACTTTCTCGGCGAGTCGTTGTAGTCGCTCGAGTCTGTCAACGTACAAAGACACATTCAGAAATGTATGCTTATATACGTACATACGCAGAAAAAAAATTCGTATCAAATTAACGATTTATTGTTTCATATATAAGCAAGAATATAAAATCTTGGAAGAATTTATATTCTTGAATAAAAAGAAAATTTTTCTCTTTATGTAAGCAAATGTGTCTATTTAAGAATATAAATTCTTCCAACAAAATTTTATATTCTTGCTTATATATGAAACAATGAATTTTGTTGATTTTAAACTAATTTTTTTCTGTGTACGCGTTATATACAAATACATTCAATTCATATTACGCTAATCGGACCTACCGTTTAATTTCGTCTATGATAGCCTGCTCGCGCTCCTGATGCAACATCATCATGCGATTCCAGTTCTTATCGATAACGTCAATATGTAATTCCGGCTCTATGTCCACTTCGCCCACCGCTTCAAAGTACTTTTGCAGGTCTCGGAAAATGTGTGTCAATTTCTGTTTGTCCCTGTATCGTAGCGGCACCTCCTCGTTCTTGAACTTCGTACTATCCGCCGCCAGTTTTTTCATCTCGATCAGGGTCGGCGGGAAGGAACGCTCTTGCATGAGAGCCATCTTCTCGCGAATCCACATATGAAGCGAGCTCGCAAGCTCGCGATATTCCGCGGACCGTCTTTGCGCCTCGGCATCGTATAGAGGGTGAATGGCCGGCGGCTCCGGGAACACGTCGTAGAGCGAAGAAATGTACGTTATCAAAGACTTCTCGTCCGGTTCGGGGGTATCAACATCTGCGTAGGACAGAAGAATCTTTGCGTAACCCACCACGTGCAAGTGTAATAAATTATTTGACTAATCTTCTTGAAGTTTATTATTAAACTCTAAATTCATTTTTTAATTTAGAATTTAACAATAAACTACCTTAAAGAGTGATTTTGCTCATCAATGCTAATAAACTAATGGCAATTGAAAAACAAAAATATGGATGTTGTTTACTTCAACTAAAAAAATCCCAAAAAATAACGAGTCATATCGAATTATGGATACATTATCCGTGGATACGTTTCGCTTTTCCTTGCAACCTGATACCAATGTCAGATACTTGCCAGTCGCAAGTATAGAAAGCATAATTACGACGACTACCGATGGCGCGACGTTACGGTGTACGAACCGAGACCGGAAGCGATTCTGGTCAGGTAACCGTGACCAGAAAGAACGCGCGCACCGCCACCATACTCGAACCCACGGGAACTGTACTTCACGCATCGGACATACATAAACAAGAGAAACACAGGTAGGACTGTACACGTGAAAGGCGTCTTTGTAAGATCAAACCGCAAGAGCGATCCCAAGATAACGCGATGATAAAAAAAAAACCGACACGAACGCATCTCGGTATTCTTCTGCTTCGAATTCACAGATACACGACACGCGATCAGACCAACCAACGATCAGACGGCCGGCGGCCAGTCGTGGATCAATGTCAAACGGTTTTAAAGACAATTAAGGCATTTCAGTGCGACACGCTTGAACGGATTAATAATCGGTCGTTACCTTCTGGATCGAGAAGCCTCGTAACACCGTACTCGCGCTCGGCGACGAAGAAGACCCGATCGAGCCGTTCTCGCGGCTGGCTCGAACGCGCGGATCTCCAGTCGACCAGGTCTGGCCGATTCCTGTGGAGAAGAGCGCTGAAAGCCAGACCGTCCCTCCAGGAACAGGTAAAATCGGTCACCCGTACACCGGGATATCGGGCGGTTGATCGTCGGGCCCATCGTAGCAAGGCCTCGCGTGCCGTTACATTCGGTTCCTGACCGACCACTATGTCCGAAATCTAGAAAAACAGAAAGAAAGTTGGATAAGCTCTTTTTTTCTTTTAAGTAAGATACACAATGAAATTTCTTAAAAATATACGACACAGAAATAGGTATTTTGGTTCGCCCTTCGATACATTATTTCATGAGGTTTTGGACGTTGCTGTTGCAACAGATAGCGAGGGTAGTTACGGTATAATGTACGCTGCAATAATCATTTCAAACTAAAATAAGAAGTTCTTGAAGAATAGTCTTTAGAACCTTTCATTAGTAACACTCGGCAAACACTGCTACATTCGAAAGCAACGTGTACCGGTTTCATTTGAAATTATCAAGCATAAAATTGTGCGCGTTACATAATGCGTATTTGCAACCTTCCATAGTTCTATTTTCTTGGTTGAACGTTAATGGAAACTGAAAGCTGCAACCTTTCAAGAACTATTGACATTTTGCTTAGCCGGCCGGCGCCGGGGGAGCATTGGTCACGGCATCGATTTTAATTTATCATTTATTATTACATTTTAATCTTTTCTCTTTTTCATTATTGTTTTAATCACTATCGTAACATTCGTTTCATTTCAGTAATGCGAAGATTTGCATCGGTCATTAAGAAAATAATCTTAAAAACAATTGCGCCATATACATGTGTCTTCTTTTCTGTATTAGGATAAGAAAGGATAAGAAATCGAGTTCTCACGTCACAAAACGTGTTATCTTATCTCATACAGATACATGTACATCCTATATCGCACCGGTAAAGATCTTCTTCCTGTATTTTCCAGCTAACACACGCTCAGATTATCGAGAATTACGCGCCGTTGTTACCTAACGTATTTATTACGTTTACGTCAAGTTCAGTGAACCAACAAAGTCATTTTGCTTTATACTTTAATGTATAAAAAAAATAACGATCGATAAAATTGTCTATAACCGCGATAATTCCTCAGCTATGAATAAAATCATTCAAGAGAAGATACGCTATTTTAATAACAGCATCATACATCTCACACAAACCTTTTCTGTTTCGAGATATGACGCGAATTCCGATGAGCTTTTTTTTTCCTATTTTTAGCCACGTTTCATTAACATCTTACGTCCATTTCTACCAATATAGATTAAGTTTGATCCCGGTTTAACTTACTTTTTTCAATTCTAAGAATTAGAAAAAAGTAAAGAATAAGTAAAATCAAAATTTTAGAAAAAAAAATACAGAATAAGAGTTTAATCAAAATTAAAGTGAATCTACATGGTAGAAATAAACATTGCTTTTCTTCCAATTTTAATATACTCCAAATTCAGTGATTAATGCAAGTCTCACAGCACCATAGTGTTCGTAAAGTACTTCGTACTTGAGTTCTAGATGTTCAACGATGAAAGCACTTCACCGCCTGGCTGGCTACCAAACTCGCTCAAGTAGTAAAATAATAGAGACAAATTATACCACTGGCAGTAGACTTGACATTGGCAACGACGCTTAAATCGAGATCGCTACCATTTGAGATCGTTGCCATTGGCATTGATTAAAGCCGTCGTTAGTATTTGGGTCATCGCGCGTTTTCTCGCGCTTGCGTGCGAGATATGCGCTATTTGGATTTGCCGGCCCGTGCCGTCTGTTTTCCCAACCTACGCAATTCTCGCAGCAACAGGTTGCAAGAAGGATGCACCGGCATAAAGCGATCACCACATCACCACACGATTTGATTTATCAAATGCCAGGCGAAGTATACCGAAGCACACGTCCAACGAGAGCATTGTCGGCGATATGACGTGGTTCCAGGTTCCTTCGAGAACATTTGGCGAACCTCGTCTGTCACGATTGAGTAACGTCGAAAGCGGTATCGACAAATAAGTACAAACCGCTTTTTCGCCTTCGAGTTTCATTCTCTCGTGTCGCCGGTTAACGCGACAGTACACGCAGCTTGACTGCAACGCAAGAAAAATACTATCTCCTTCGCGGATTAATTGCAGGGGCGAAATAGCGGATTAAGTGGAACGGTAATAGAGCTAGCGGACTGCGAGACCGAAGCGAGCGTATCGTATCCGCTCTAATCCTAATTAAGGCGATGCATCCGTTGTGATGGGAGAGAGAAAGAGAGAGAGAAAGCGCTTCTTTCGGATAAGCGTTTAAGTCAAACGCTCCCCCGACGAGTTTTAACAAAGCAAATGTTTCTCCCACTTGTGAAATGTTCGTCACCATACTTGGCTTATTTTCAGCTATGAATACATACGCCAATCTTCCAAGATAAATAAGCTCAATCTGTCAATTAGTCAATTCGCAATATTAACCTTCTTTTAATACATGTTAGCGATGGAATTATCCTGCAATTTTTCGCGCATTTTTTTTTTTTTCTTACCCGCACTGTTTTCGGTTTCGTCGGGACGTGCCGGGTTACGGTCGTCGTCGAACTAGCGTCCTGCAGATACCTAGGCTGGGCGCGTTTCGTAAGGTCCTCGGCAACACTACGCTCCTCGCCGCGCGTCAAAGTCGTGGTCTTGCGGACGATGCGAGTGACGATGCGCTTCGTGCCGTTCTCACCGCGTCTCGACGTTTTCGTCGATTCGATCGACGAACCTGAGGCAGCGCGACCGAGCGATACAGAACGTCGATCGAGAGAGAGAGAGAGAAAGAGAGAGAAACCGTTGATCCGAGCAACGGTTCCGTGTTATCGAACTCGGAAAAGGATTCGTCTGACGATACGCTGATTTGAAAACCGCGCTGTTCGAGCTATTCGCCGCGAACGTTCACATCTAATTGCCGTTTTCTCTGTGAGCGCGCCAAGACGTAACATTGTCTTTACACGCGTGTCTCAACTACCAACAAGGAAACATTAGCCATTTAACTTCGCAGAATATGGCAAACTGCAACTGAATTTAGTACGAGTGAGGTGGAAGAGTCTCTTTAAGTCACGATGACGCAACGGTTTATTATACCTCGCTGAGAAAGGACAACCAGCGCCGGAGAAACACTCGGAGGGAAACCGTTGGCTATTGATGCCAGCAACACCGGCGCACCAATGCAACTCAAAATCGGCAGCGCGTAATTACAATTTGTGTAAATTTCTTAGGTCATGGGTTATATCTATTACGTAAGACTGTTTGAATATTTTCTTATCTCCGAGGCAAGTGTTACGTGAAGACGTGGGAGACGCGTTTCGCAATTTCTCATTGTCTTCGTAAAGACCAATTAAACTGAAGATCGCGATCTCCCCCGAAGAGATAAGTTTCCAGCTAATTAGTAATTAGTACTCGCAAAATCATCGCAAAATTCCCCGGCAGTCAACGTGTCAACTTCTCTACCTCGTGGAACCGTCAAAGCGGACCACTCTCTCTCTCCTGACGACCCCGGGCGTTCACGGATCACGGCGCGATCGTCAGTGCGAATCCTTTCCCCGCTATCTCCTCGATTTCGATTTACTACCTAAGACCTCGGTCGACAATCGGCGTTTCGTGTATACAGCTTGCAGATCGTCGGCAGACCGCGATCCCGTTGGGCTAGGTGAAACGCCATCACGATCGTCGTCTTCCCTCGTGCCTTGCACGAACAGCCTGCCCCCCTTGCTGAACCGATAGAGCGACATTTTTCTGGAACACGAGGCGCGTATCGCCTGTTCCTCCTTTCCGCTCGTTGCCCGCGGAGGTCACTCTCCGATCGAACGTTCAAACCGCGACTCGTCCGCGTGCTGCAACGTTTGTTCATTTACATACGTGGCACACACGCTCACATACACTGCGTCGCCGCACAACAAACAGCTCGCTCTGCTCGTATTCTTCTCGAAAATACCACAACGGCTTGCCGCGTTTCGCGTATTCAATCCGCGTTCGCTGCGCACGCTTAATCAAATGAAACCGCCTGACTTGCTCGTATTTGCCCAGCGCGAGAACTTGCGTTCAATGTAAACATCACGCGTGACAATGTTTAGTATGATAATAACGAAATCATGAACTCGTATATTTTCATCGTGTATTTAATTCCAAGTACAATTCACGTGATTTAGAATTTGTTTGTTCAATGTAACCACGAGGTTCAACGTTCGAGATTCAAGTGTTGACATGAGATGAAAATTGAACAGTAAATTGAGCGCGCGACAGGAATGAAAATTGATTCATTTTGACGTTTCGTTTTGAGACTGAGGAAAGATCGATACAGTCATCTGTCTGAACGGTACCGAAAGATCCGAGCTACAATTGACGTGTTTTCAACGCTGTACTCTCCATTAAGTCAGCCAGAACATCTGGATCTATCCATCCGGGCCATTCGACTGTCGTGAAAATCTATCCGCAGCTGCGCTGGCTTCTTAAATGGTGCCTCGCCGGTAAGCCCCGGCGAAGTGAAACACCGCGCTAACTGTAGCTCGTTCACGCCGGCACGTTAACCAGAGCCAGACGCCGGTCGCCGCGAAGCGGAACTACGCGCTGCAGTTAGAGAAGACTATTGCACGGCGAGCCGTTGGGTGCGAGAGAGCATTTGCGCGAGAATGCATTTGCGGCAAAGAGCGTGCGGCGACGATGTGACAGCTAGCAAGCGCTTGTCAACACGCACTCGACGACGACGACGACGACGACGTCGCGGTCACCATCGCGACGATTGACGGGACGATGTTTCCTAGATTCTCTCCGCGTCGCGAACAGACAGCCCGAGCCGACCGCGTGCGACGAAATCACGAGCACTAATGAGAGTAAAGACGACAACAACGACGACGGCGACGATCGAGAATAGTGATTTAACTGACGACGGACGAGCAACTATGCGCGACACGATCGCCGGACGATCGCCGCGTAGCATCCGGCCGTCGTGGCGAGAGTAGGCCAACGAAATGCGCACAGGTGAGAGACGTTTCCCCTCCTCTTGCACTTGCGTTCTCCCTCCTACCGTTCATCAACCACCCACCTGGCGTTACCGTGCGCTTCACCGCACCTCATCGCGACGCGCCGCTATGTACGGTGTGATGCTTTAACGACGCGTCTACGATTCCCTCCTTCTCTTTTCCTCTCTTACCCACCAATTCAGAAAAAAACAAAATCTTATCTACGTTTGCATCTGTTATTCATTAGATTCTCATATTAAATTGCTGCAGAAGAATTGCTTTTTGACATTTGCTTATCTATAAAATTTTTTCGGTTTTATTATCAGACATTTTCGAAAACTTCGAAGAATGTCTCGTCAATGTGCACGTGTCCTCGAAGAGGCGAAAGGAGGGAGTTACGGAGTAGAGCACTGATGCGCTCCGCTGTACATCGCGAGCCGTGATCGAAATCGATCGCGCATGCGTCCTTGGATCGATCGAGTTCGCGCGCCGGTGGGGCCCTGGTATTACGATCACTGGGGACCCCGCGAGGCTTCTTCTTCCTTCTCCTCCTCCTCCGGACGTCATCGTCGTCATCGTCGCCGCGTGTCCTTCCTCCTTTTCCTTTTCTAGAGATTTTGCGTTCCGCCGCCGGCACGAGATTGTGCACGCGGGAATACACGTATAATGCACAAATACCCATATCTTAACGCGTCCCACGACATTCCGCTCGTCAGGGTCTCGAACGGTACCGTGCATAATTCACGCGTGAGCGGTGGCGTATGGTTATCCAGATATCAAGGTCGCGCTGTGATCGGGCACGCAACCTTGGTAAAGACCGACATTCCTCGGACGGGCCTAAAAAGGAAACGGAGCAATCGCAGGGTTCTCAGTGACGTCACCAACGTCACTCGTGTTTCACTTTCCAAGCGAAAATGATGGGCGCCACGACAAGATGATAAGCGCCGTAACGATAACGATAAGAACATACGAAATTCGTAAGAAACAACACGAGAACACAACATCAAATGCTGTACTGTAAAGGACAATTTCGATGAAATACAGACCTGAAAATATTTGTTACGTCTTTACAAAATTTATATTGGATGTTTAAAGTTGATATTGCTGGACTATCAAAACTTTTTGCATCAGATCATCATGCTTGAACCTCTCACATAATTATTTTGATAGTTCAACTTAAAATTATTTTCTGATCTGTATCTACCTAAATTTTTAGATAGTAAAACTGTTTTTTTCGTATCCGAATTAAAAGATGATAATTATTAATGTAATTTGTAGCTCTGTATAGATCCATGTTTTAATTTGATAAAAGAGATAAATGCACTGGATTCTGCAATTTTTTTTTTTTTTTTTTTTTCAAAATATAGCATGCTCTCAGAGGAAAATTCCAGAAAATTAAAACGCCAGTTTATATTAATTTCTATATAGAATAAGCAATTATTCCAGAGATATGCGGAAACAGAATTTGCTCCTACGAAACGCATGAGATATCATTTGCATCAGCTGCATTAATGGTACACGTAGGACTTCTAACGAATAAACAATCTCCTCGTTAGTGGAAAGGCGTGGGTACGGTTTGGGACGTCTATTCCGAGTCCAGTATCGATAAATATTTAGGAATGTAACGAGCGAGGTCTTCATGTTAATAAGCTGTTTGCGAGCTGAAATGTCACGCAACGTTGATCGTAAATCGGCATAGAAACGAGCATCGATACGCTTTTGATTCTCGTGGACCAAACGTGGTAACGTCGATCCGAATGAGATAATTACGTGGTAGCACGATCCTTTTACGCTTGTCCGAGGGCGATCTAGATAATAGAATGATGGAAAATCGATGTCGTAACCGCCGCCGATAAAAAAAAACGACTTCCACGATAATTTACTTCCTCGTTAACGAGATACGCACGCGAGATTCTACGATTATCGTCCAGCTCGATCGCCGACGATTCCGTCATTTTCGGGAATGAATCGCGATCGTATCGTCTGCTACAGAATGAAACAAAAACATTTGAACGACGAGTATAAACGACGGGAAGAAAAAGCGACCCACTTATACGATTCTTTATTCTTTTCCTGCCTTCCTGCGAAGTGTGCCCTGTATCTGTCGTTTCAAGATACGCGACATATAAATTGCTAGTAAATTAGATCGTGAAAATACTATGCTAATGCCCTTAGTAATATATGTTCTAAGCTAATGCCTATTTCCGCCAACGCAGATTAACTTTGATTTCAGTTTAACTTACTCTTTATCTTTCTTTGGTTCTAAAAATTGGAAAAGGATAGAGTAAATTGAATTAAGATCAAAGTTAAACTACATTGGTGAAAATGGACATAAATTATTTACGTCGGACTTCTAGGGGTATTCGGTTATTATCAATCATTTGACAGTTCAGTCAGGACGATTAAAAACAAATGTGGGAGCCAGAATAGGAATTCTCAGACGGTGAAGTGCACGGACGATTCCGACCGATATGGCGCACAATCGTGCCTTCATTGCGAATTCATACGCGTGCCGGCACTTAAAGAAACAGGCCGATGGCCGCTGACGAGTCCTCGGAAGAAAAAGATCCGAGAGAAAATGAAAGGCAGCGAAGCTAGTGTGCCACAAGAGAAGAAAGTGAAATCATGAAATTGTGCTTTCAAGACAACATCCTAACGTTCGTGATCTATTAAATTGCTGTAATGAAGATGGTCTCTTATTAGCATATTGGCTCGTGTTAAAAGTACGCCAAGTATTCTATCTCAATCAAATATATTAAATAGAAATTCTTTGGTAACGTACCAATTGTGCTGAGGAATTTAATTTCTCTTTAAGTCACGTCAAGTCATTGCGATGTACCCAGTGCGTTAATTAAATCGCGGTGCAGATATTATAATTACGGTACAGCCCGTGGCGCTGAGTTTAAGCTAACTGCACGCCGCAGATCACCAGGCGGATATGAAGTCATCGCACCCGAGGCTACTTGATTCGCTCCGTCGTGGCGCTTCCGCCGTCGTGGGTACGCTAATTCGTTGCCTTTGGTGCAAAGACGGAATACAATCCGGCCGCTGTAACGTACACGTTATATCGCGCCACCGGAGCTTACGGGTATCTCTTTCGTACAATGGAATAAGAAAGTGACAGCGAACGAATACAATGAGCAATTTCTCTCCGACGATAATGATAGAAAAGGCTTATAAATAAGCAAGCGAGGTATTTAAATTTAAACAAACCTATTGTATGTGGGTGTACGCCTAAAAAAAGGCTTAAAAAAAGGTATATAACATTAATGTTATTTCTGCGTATTGAACACCAGCTTTCTCGCTCGACGTCGGGACAAGGTAGCATGCAATTAAAGGCCGTGTCAATCGAGCGTGCACGATTGATCGGTATAAAAAGTTTGAACAGCGTCACGACGAATGCCGGTTTTTGCGAAAACGGCAACCATCAATGGCAACGATTCCGGACGAGGAGCCTTTCCCTTTGCCGCCGTGCGAAAGAGAGTGAAAACTCGTAACCAGCACGTATCAAAACCTGTACTTACGGACGGACTCTCAATGGTTTCGCGCAGGTGATGTCATTCGTAATAGCGTCATCACTCGACGTGTCCGTAAGCCGCGTAAAAGAGCGCAACGAAGCGACAACCAAATTTTATTCTGATCATAAACTTTTTTCATTCTTGAAAGAAAAAATTAAAAGAAATTAATTTAATATAAAAATCTTTATCAAATAATTGTTGAATAAATGTGAATTAATAATTGTTATTTTTATATTTTTTCTAAAATAAAAAGCAATTAATATATATTTTTAGACAAAGTGCATTAATAAAGCACAAAAGAATAATATTGTCAAGACGCAATAAAGTGGGTAACATCTAATGATAAAATTACGATTTGTGTGTGACAAAAGAGAAAATTTATGACGGACTTATAGATTTATAAATTCCTCGAGGCGACAATTAACAAAGACCTTCGATTGGAAACGCGCGTTTACCCTGCGGAGCTTAATATTGTAATTCAATGTTTTTAAAACGATCGTTTTAACGCCGATTCCACCTACGCAGCTTGTGTGCTGCGAAACAAAAACATAAGCACAATTCTATGCACGGGATTCTTGCGTAAGAATTATGTTTTGAATTAAATGTTTCCTTCATAAAAATTTCCTAGCTATATACACATAATTACGTACAGCAATATTGCATCGAAACGTGTCGCTGCGCAGATTGGAGGTCGCAGCGTAGACGAGCATGTGAAAATTAGCAAGGCGAGCCGTTAATATTCATGATACAAAGTTTATCCCGACATCTGTCTCTGATAAAAACGTTCTAGGATATTGGCACGTGGCCAAGGAGAAATCACGTGAACATAATAAGTCTCCATTTTTTTCTTGGTTGCAAGAATATTTCGTAACGTTAATTAGGAAATGTTGCAACTAATACCAGTCGTTAGTTGCGTTGAATCGATTTTATCATGAAACATATTTACCGCTCTGTTTAAGAAAGAAATTCTGAACAATAAAGGGCAAAAAATATTTTGTTCTCGAAACTTAAAATCATTCATATTCAAAAATATACCTCTCTAAATATTTAATATTTATACGTTTAAACATATCAATATTCAAGTGTACATAAAATAGAATTATTTAAATAAAATTAGAAACAGACACAACAGAGTAATTTGAATAGATACATAAATAAGATTTTTATTTTCTGCCCTCGCGAACGAAGTCTCCCAAAGAATTGAGCATTTCACTAAGACAAAAAATTCACGTAAATTTTTAAGTGAAACAGATAATTAAATAATTTCCAAATATTTTGAATACGTAGTATAAGTGTGAATTTTATTCCCATCCTTTATGAATAAAGTAATTATGATCGAGTGCGAGCATTCAGGTGGGAACCAAGTGGAAAACTGAGCTCTCATTCATTCGCTCCATAAAATTCCTTTTTTTTTAATTAAGGGACATAAATAAAAAATGAGTTATAACTTTCGCTATTTCTCGCCCCATTTGTATCAAACATATGTACGAGTCTTGTTCTCATTTTCATTATTTCTATTCTCATTTTCCTTATTGTTTCTTAAGATTAATTAAACCTTTTCAATTTTCTTCAAACGTCTGTTGTACCATCATTAAAACCGCACGTATGTGGGTGTATGATATATAAATGTATATGAGTATCTGTAGTGTGTTACGTTCAAATCTGTGGATTGGCTAAGTTCAAATGACTGCGCGGCTCAGCCATCCGTGTGGGAGCTACGATTCCACAGGTGTAACTACCTGTACGAGCCATCTGTGTTTAACGAAGCGATCGTCTTAGTAAGTTTCGTCGGTAAAGAAGAAAATAATGCAGCTGCGATTTTCCGATTGCAATAAGACCTTTTGCATTTACGCGTAACCACTTTGGTTCCCAAATGTCATCTGCACCCTCGCGCAGGATGACGGGCAGTCATTTAAGGGGTGTAAAGCGGTCGCACACACTTACCTTGCGTCGCCAGCTCTGCGGCGCAAAAGAAAAGAAGAAAATTCACTATTAGACTGGGCTAAACTACAAAAGTCTTATACTTAATATTAAGTACACGTTCGACTCGTTATACTTAATCAACTCTGCACGAATCTGTCCGAAACGACGCCGCTAACGATGCAAACTAAAAATTCCCTGTCTCTTACCGATGTACCCTCGCGTGCTTTCTCGAGTGTCAAAGTTTCCCTTCTTACGCTCGTCACGAACTGAACTCTGATTATCAAAAAACCCGTACATTTCTGAGGTATATTTTTAACGATTCGCGAAAGAGACGAAATATTACCGCAAAATTCTGAACTGATCATCCACGTTGTATCTTTCCGATTTTACCGATTATGAGGAGGGAGAAAACTATGGAGATGAATTAAAGAAAGCCGCAAATTAGAAGAAATAAAGAATCGCAGATGCAAATGATCGTTCCTCATAATTTAAATTTACATCTGGAATTTCTATATAAATCTTCCTGTGCGCTGTCGGCAGACGCCACAGAGGGGAGCAAACACTAGCAGTCTTTATACGATCGCGTAACTCGCGTTACTCGGTTCGCGCCTTCGCTCGACTTTTTGCGACTGTTCAAAAAGAAGCGCGTGCGATCTCTCTCTTTCTCGCTGATATGTATGCACGTCCGATGGGGCGACACGACAACGCAGCGCGTTCGAGACCAATGAAAAGAAATATTCATGAATGAATATATAGTACATAGAAGCCGCGTTTCGAGAATCGCGCAAGCGAATCCCGAGATTCGCCGATATCACGCGTGCCAGAAGATACGGACAATCGACATCAATCGTAGCATATCCTCCTTCGTCGTTTACGTTCAATAACAGTAGAGAAACTAGAGCCTATACTTACAATTATTACTTAACTTTGTATAAAAAAAAACATCTATTTTGTAACTCTTAACGCTATCGTTACGCAGATATATATGAAAAAAGTTGCGCACCAACACAATGTATATTGAGGAAAAAAAATTAGTTAACCTGACTAAACCCTTCAGCTTAATCAAATTTGTTCAATTCAAGCATTTATGTATTTAAGTTAAATATACGAATGCTTGAACTGAATTAATTCAACTTAAATACACAAATACTTAAATTGAAGAAACCTAATCAAGTTGAAAAGCTTAGTTAAATCAACAATCACAAATTTAATTAAATTAACATTTTTTTCCTCAGTGTAACAATATCGAACTGTCGTTAAGAGTCACAGGCGATGTACAAAATAAAGTTTGATATCACGAGATATAAACGATTCAATATTTGCATTTTGATTAAAGTACCAACAGCTAAAAGTGCTAAAAAGCGGGACGTAAAATCTAGCATTAAATTTCAATAAAATTTATTTTGCAAGTTTTGTAGAATACACCGTAATATCCTATCTCACGTTATTAAATGAAAACTGCATTATAATGAAGAATTATTAAACAGAATATCTCTTGTTTTAATTATCACATAAAGTTATGAATAGAGAAGCTCTGTGAAAAGATTAACTGGTTTATTTAAGAATATAAGAACAAATATTAATATTTACTGACGTGTTCCATTTTGTTAAGTAAATTAGATCGCGGAAAACACGCGAAACAACTCGCGATACTACCACCCGCGATACTACCACCTACCGACTCGAATCTCACTGAACGAATGATAACGCGGCGACCTTGCGTGAACACAATGCCGCAGTAACAAACATCAAGGCAATGGAATTATTTTTCTCTCGCGATATTTAATAATTTAATATTCATAAAATGAAATCACAAATATTCTTTTTATATTTTGAACAATAATCCGTTGCCACATTCTGTACTTCGTTTTGCGGATTAATTATCATCGATTAATAATAATTAATTTTGTTCGAGCGTTGCGAAAATAAAAAGTTTCGAAATAAAAATAGGATTTCTGAAGAATCGATTTTAAACCGCGAGAAACAAAGCTCAGATTGTCTCGAGACAAACTTCATCTAATTTCCTCAAGTTAAATCGCAAATGCAAATATGATGTAACAAATATCAAGTTAACTTCTCCAAGATGTCTTTATTAAGCCGTATCATGTCTCAAGGTTAGTTACAGAGTCAAGTTCTTTAGCAGAAGCTATAAATACGGGCCTAAGTGAACTGCGGACGATTAAGATATCGATCGAGACTTTCGAACGCAAAGCGGCGGGGGCCGATTTGTAGACTTGAGTGAAATTAATAAATTATACCTCTTTACGCTAAATAACATGTGCGAGGTGTCCCTGTCCTTCTAGATTGAGCAGATTTCGTGCCGTGCGGAACTCTCGACTGGTCTGAGCGCGAGGCGAGTCGGCCGCGGCGCGACGTCCTCGCTTTCGCTTTTCTTTGGCAATGCACGTGATTCCGTACGAGCTATACGTATGTACATTCGTTACCGGCACCTACCACAACGTTACATCGAGAGATATACGAGCTCTAAAAATAGCGCGGGACACAACGCGCCGGCGAGATGTGACCTATCGCGGTATGCGAGACGCCTGATTAGAATGCACGCTGATCGCGTCGCTTAAACGCTCGACCCTTTTATGCATTACGGAATCGATGGAACGTCCATCGCCGACGGAAATGACGGAATTCGTGCCGAGATCTTCCAGTCGCGAGATCGAAGAGAGACGAGAGACGACGAGAGACGACGAAAGACGACGAGAGACTTTTCCGCAAAAGCTCCCGCAGCAAAGCGGGAGCTCGACGCGTATAAATATCACGTTGTTAGAACCGGGAAGTCGTCCGAGTTCATCGACATTCTATATAATAGTCAACCTGTCAAGTTTTATGACACAGGCCACTGGCCGACGAGATACGAAGTGCAACGGACCGAGAAACGGTTTGCGCCGCGCGCGCGCCGTAAAACACCTTCACGAAGGATTTACCGCGCTACGGTGGGCATCGGCGCGACGACGTAAATTGGGCGGAAGAAAGGCTCGATTACGAAATCAGCGATTAATTCTGCGAACAAATTATCCGTCTCATAATTGGAAGAATGCAAAGCCCGCTCCAAGTGCCGCGCGAAAGGGACAGCTTCAAACGCAACTTTCAACGTTTCCCGGCTGACGTGGCACTCCGCCACGCGTTGCGAAATCGCGCGACGCGGAATAATACCGAGCTGGTGAAAACGTAAAGGAAAAAGCTCGCTTAAACTTCCAGCTCGCTTCTCCCACCGTATATTCCGCTCCGCGGCCAAAGTGACCAAGTAGTCATTTCCAACACGACGAAAGTACTGCCGCGCCCAGTAGAATCAACGTATTCCGTTAGTCAAACGGTACGCGCATGAGTACACAAATGCAAAATACTTTCGACGTGACGCCAGCCGCGCGTGTCGCGACGACGTGTCGTTGCAGCCGATTGTAAAAAGATTAATGGATATTCCTGATATCCCATTACCGCGTAAGAGTTAAGATCACGGTGCCAGAAATAACGGACTATTTTAGAGGAAGAATAAATTGCTCAGAAGCACTTTGAAGAAATTCAACTTCTCTTCAAAGATCTGACTCAATACGCGTGTCTAATGTAAATATAATGTAGGATAACTCCGCCCGGAGATTTATGCCGCAAAAATCAGGAAAAATAGGAGTGGAGATAACTTGCTTGCAACCGCTCTGCTTTTATGTTTTTTTACTCTTAATATTGATGAAACCATAATAAATTGAATCAATTTGTCAATGTTGAGTGGCGCAGCGATGTATTAAAACTTACGTAAAAGGATTACTCTCTCTATAGGAAGTGTAAAAGGTTCATTAATTATTTCATGATACCCAAGTGTAGAGAATAAAAAATGGAGTATACGAAAATATTTAGCCCTTATATTCTTCGTCCAATTTGATTATTCCATGATCATAAATTCCCCTTTTGATTTACGGCAAAAATGCAAGGATTTTTTCAAGTTTTTTCCAAATATTAAAAAATTAATATTTCGTATTTCTAATTCTTTTATAGTAATAAACAGTATAAATTAATTTTTTTTGGTACAGTTCATTTTCTTTAAATATAGTAATTCACTTGATAAATGAATTTTTTACTAGGTGCGGCGCGTATACCGGAGTTACCCTATTTAAAGCTGTTCAATTTCACTGATTAAAAGTAATCAAACATCTTTCGATAGTAGAACTAAATTATGAGAAAGTGTGTTTTCTCGAACGCTCTGCATATATTTCACTTTCTATCGAGCTTCATAGCTGACTGGTGCATCGTATAGTCCGATGGACACATTACAGTAAATTGCGATGGGCGGTTTCCATCATGCTGACATTGCAGCCGTTTCATTTGCGTTATACAAGCCGTGCTATAGATACTAAATATCAGAAAATAAGCTGGAAAAAAACTGACAATTATTGTAACAAGGTAGTAATAACTTGGAACACTGATGTTTTAAAAACGTCAGTTCAAAGAAGAAAAAATTCATCAATCTCACCGTCTCAACGAAAAACTGAATTCTTAAACTTAGAAAAATGTAAGACTTGCCCTCCTGTCTAATTTCACGTAGATCCCAACAAAATTTAAATTCGTCGAAACTTAAATGTCAAAAAGTAAGCAATACAGGGAACTGAGAGAATGTGACAAGCATGACAATGATGGTTCCGTAATTCAATCTTCGTCATGGAAAAGTCGACTCCGAAAGTCGAAAAGGAGTACGCGACTTCCGGGACTCCCCGAATACCAAACGGAGCACGTAAAACACAGCGTATGCTGCGCGACGTATAAATTTACGACACTGCGGTATGTACTCGCACGCTACTGGCAAATTCGACATAAACGCGTGGGGTGCCGTGTGCCGCTGACGCCTCGGTCGATTCGAAAGGCGAACCACGGCTCTCGTTTGAGGTTCATCGTTAACTCGGAGGATCGCGTTTATCATCACGTCTCGCAAAATAGCCGTGCCACTTACCTGGAAGTGTAAGATAATGGTCCATATCAGGCCAAGCGTGAGCTTCGGGTTACCGTCCACGATGTCCTCCGCCCGGATGTTGACCAGCTTGATTTTCTTGTATCGTAAAAAATCGAGGGCCATCTGCACGTTCTGCAGCATGTGAAAGCGCATTCGTCCCCTCTCCCGCGGCTGGAAAACGCGATCGGTTTATCGTTAATTACGTTCGATCGGGGACAATTAGCGCTGTTTCATCCAATTGTCGCTCAGAGCCCAACCCTAGAACTGAACTCAGTCACTCTGTTCTCAACCAAGTACTGAGCAGCTCATATAAAATCAACAAAACTAATGGTACAAAGGCCAATAAATAAAGCGATCATGTGCCAATTTAAAAGATATCTTTAATGCCTTCTCGAAGCAGCTGGGACTAGAGATGAAAAAATTGAGTGTTTTTGAATTCGAATTTACGTTTATTGGTCTTTATATCGCAAGTTTTGTTAACTAACTCGAATTTAGCACCCACACAAAAAAACAGAAAACAGACTCGCGATAAACGAAGATAAATTGGCAGTAAATTGAACTTATTTAACCTTTTAAGAAAATACATGACTGGTTGGACGTCTTCAATATCTTTTTTTTCTCAAGACATAATAATGGAGAGTAAATTTCGAAAGATCGCCCCGAGAGCATCGCGAAAGGCAAGTACTCACAAAGGGCTCGCCGGTGAGCACTTCCAGCAAGGAGATGAGATTGTGGCCGTCGCGTAGATCCTCGAACAGGTCCCCGACATGTCTGCTCGCCTGCAACAAATTCCAAAAGGGGCGAGTTAATTGCCGCTTTTCATATCGAGTCGAGTACACATCTGGCGACGCAAAAAAAAAACATCAAAACGACTGACGTAGAAAAAAATCCAGGGAGCCAAGTGGAAAAATAAGAATGCATAAGGGTATAGTCCATCGGCTATGATGTATTCAAGCAGTTACCATGAATAGAAAATGAAAAAGAAGCCGCAGGAATGTCGAGAGTACGCATAATGTAAATAGCGAAAGCGTGGATGTGAGTCAAACGTGCCATAAGCCACAAGTATCGTAAGCGGAATCTGTAGCTGCTGTTTGCGCGTAACGTAATAAAGACATGCGACATTCGCGGATCGCGCTCGAAATTCTACAATTCTGATGCATACGTCATGTCGCGGCAATCCGGCTAGTACAAAAACAAAAAAAAAAACAAAAAAAAAGAGCGACGGCAATTAAACAGGAACGGTACAAAATCATCGAGAGACATCTGAAATCCCAGTTGTTTTCCCGACATCCGAATCCGATTACGCGCACGAATAAACATGCTGATTTACAGACCGGTTTTAAAAACATACATTAGGCTCAGGCGCATTCGTTTACCATATCGGTCGACCAATGGTCAACTCGAGCATGCACCGCGAACGTACGTCATCTCACGCAGGTGTTAGTCAGACAATGACGCGTTAATAACATGGAAAAACGATCGTTACGAGAGGTACGCCTCCACGCGGTTATCGGGACGACGATCGAGCGCGATGCACCGCATTCCTTTCGCGCGATGCACGCAATTCCTTAAATTCGCAACATTGCGGAGGCTGAGGGACTACAGTGTAAACAAAGCGATTGATCATGCATGTCGTCGCGGCTGATAAATGACGAATGAGAGCTATGAACTTACGGTGGGGGAACAGCATGGTTGGTTGTTCACAAGGACGCACACGTGTAGGCACGTGTAAGTCTGAAAAAGATAGCGATGAGAACCGTCACCGTGGATTAGTAAGGAGAGCTCGCGTGGTCACAGGCGGATAATGAATTTTTCGAAGGGCTCGAAGCTAATAATTTTTAGGGGTTCGATCGAGTATGAATGTTAAAAAGAACGCGTTTCCTTTTTTTATCGTAACATTCTTTATTTTCAATATATCAATTGTTCCAAATTGAAAATATCTTTGTGATGCAAAATTGAAGTATTTTAAAAACTCTTGAAATATTTTCCAAATTAATCGAATTTCATAAAAATTTCTACACAGATTTGTTAAATAAGAATTATCCGCCCCTGCATGCGAGGGTGTGCACTCGCGTGCATCACACACGCATGCACTCTCGCGTGCGTCGCGTGTCCTGCACAGCCAGGTGAGTAAATGTCAAGCGATTGACAGAACAGCGCGTGATCCGCCTCCCATCCGCCTTTCGTAACCGTGACTAATTGCAACAAGTCGCGTCTACGCGTCTTAAAGGATGATTTCGACGCGTTCTATTTCACGACATTGCGACACTCTTCTTCCTTTCTCTATCGTATGTGAATAAGATTAATAGCGATACGCCCATTTATCGAAAAAGTCGACGATTATATCATACGTGTCGTAAAAGAACCATCGTCGTAAAATCCTATAAACATTGACACGATTCAACCGTGAATGCGTGCACCATAAAAAGACGTTGTAAAAATGGCACTTAAGCGGTGGCTTTAAAATCCTAATAAAAACCAGGTCGCACCAAAATATATAAGCGTAGATTTTTAAAACGTCGTAGAAACTTAAAGAAATCACTTATATAAATATTCAACCATTATATAGCATGTAAATATCATTTAATATATAACTATATTAAAATATTTTATTAATCGCAGCGTAACAAATTTTTCCGAACGTAGTTCGCAAACTTATTTTCCTATCTTGTGTAATAAATTAATTCGTTAATAATAAACCGTAACAATTGCGTTACTGCAATCTGTATACTCTTCCCATTAAGTCGCAAAATAACAAACCACGATGGACAACCGCTCGCCAACTGTTGGCAAACTCCGTTTACTTAGAAATAATAAACAACCGACTTCGGCAGTTTTAAGATCCTATAACTGAAAGTATTTCCGCACAAACTTCTTTCATCTGAACTAGTCAAATACGTTCAAACTTTGGAAAATTTATTAAAAAAAAAAAAGCAACACGTGATAAACCCGAAATATATGTAAAATAAGACAATTATTATTACTGTTTTTAATAACAGACAAATTGCATTTATAAAATTTATAAAATCGATTAATAAAATTATTTCAAAAAAAAAAGTAAAAGTGTCGAAATATATCGAAAACTATTACAGTCACTGTCTTTACACACGTGAAATATCTTCTGACGCTAAAATTAGCTCCCGTAGATAGACTGCTTCGTAATTAGTGTTCAATTGCCTTGCACAATATGATTGATTGCGAGCATGTCGTCACATTGACTGTGATTAGTCGCCTCGTGTGGCAAGGCAGTCGAAATCCCTCGCATTTCTGAAGTCACGAGTGAAGGGTCAAATATGCGGTAAAGGGCAAGACGAGAACATTATTGCCCGGTATGTCTGGTTCTGTCGCGTGACGCGACTCCGTAATTCCTGACGTGCCATTTCGGCATGAACGCCACTTTGTCATAAAAGCATCAAAGAGGCACACGGGAGAATAAGAATAACAGATGGGACACGTAACGGTACGATGAACGTTTTTACGACGGTAATGAACGTAATTATCCCGCCCGTTGCGAACTACGTTCGTAATTAATATGTACGCGTTAAGAAGTCTTTAAGAGAAATGCGCGAGTCGTTGCGGATAATAACCGCAAAAGACTAACACATCGTCGTTATTATTATTGAGGTAACAATCCTCATTATTCCAATTTTGTCATTTATATTCAGAAAAATTAATTTCGCATAACGCTCATTTCAGAAATGAACAACATAACTCTCTAAATTCTTTCAAGTGGAATCTCATTCTTTAGAATGAGATTTCACTCTAAAAAAGTAAGATTTGCTCCAAAAAATTTAGAGAGAATGTTTCATCCCGAGTCAATATCACGATGAATTAATATATTGCACGTTTCCCCTTCTATCCTAAAATACATACCTTGACGTATTTCCAGTGCTGCAGAAAACACAAAAAAGCAAGGCATCGATGTAATTACAATAATGATTTACATATAATTAGCTCAATCGTGTGGGAGGACACGGTACGTTGACTACAGCGATTCGTTCTTGGTCTTATCGTTACACATTAAGGCGGTAACGTGTGATTATCATAATTATTGTTTCGATAAAAACGTGGCTCGTACACTAATTTAAATAACATTTGATCGAATAATAGATTTTGCGCGGAAAAATTTTATTGGCTTCGTTATTGCGGATCGTTGGACTACGCTCACCACTCTCTCGGCCTCGGTTTGCGCAGATCGTCCACTTCCGGTATACGTGATTCCGCGAATGCTGTACAAAGTCCCACAGCAACGAAATTACTATCTACGAACAGCGATTCGTACAGTTTGTTGCGTTTTGACCAGAATACAGTTAGAGAACAATTAAAAAACAGTTACAGACATTGGTTGTAGAGAAAATAACTTTCATAATATGAATTTTTCGAAAAAAATACAAAACGTTCGATAAATCTACACAGTTAACTATGCAACTTACTAAATTATATAAATATAATAAGATATAATTATAATATTCTTTCCTTACACTTATTCATTAATTAAAATATAGAATTACTTGATTTTATGAGTAACAGTGTGCCTCAGCATCCAGAACTTTTCAATTTACTTAAAGATTTTGAAGTATAACACGACAAGCAGTAGCAAATACAAAAAGCCGAGAATGCAAACGGCGCCAGTGATATCGACGTATTGCAGTTACGTAAGCGCTGCGGATGTGTGCCGTGGATCAGAGATATGGAGAACGAACGCTAAAAACAGCTGTAAAACGTTCTTTTCTCCCCCTATGACGCACCCTTTCTTCAGGCTCTCCCGTGCATCGAACCGGCTGGTCGCGCGGCAGCAGCGGTGGCGGCGGCGCCCCGAAAAAGTTAAACGCTACCTACCTCACCTGCCCTAAAGCCCCACCTCTACCACCGGGCGAGAGGTGGTAAATCGGGAACGGCACTCTCGAGAAGAGGGTTTCCGAATAAGGTCAGGCTCGCAAGACCAAACGTGGGCGCGCGAAACCAACCGACCGTGGGTCGATACAGGTAACCGGTAATCGCGTAACGCGTAAATATCGTCGTTATTTTTATGGTACCCCCCATGTCGCGAAATTGGTCATTTCGAGGAGGTTTCGAGACGCGCCGATGAATTCAGTTCCCCAAACTCGGCAGAATCTCCCGAACCACTAAATGTTTTCTCAGCTATATATTCTTCGGTTGGTCCAAAGTCAATCTTTCTTCAGCAAATCTCGAGGCGCGAATAGCTTAAATATTTAGCAACTAAAAGTAAATATTAATAAGCATATTACTATGTAAAGGTCTTTCGATAGTTGAACTCGCGTGTCGCGAAGGCGAGGCTTGAGCAAATAATTGGCGAACGCATAAGTTTGCAATACCTTGACCCTGTAGTCTTATTCGTTGCACTGAGAGAGGCCGCCTGCACCCGATCGCACGTATCAACAATAGAACGTTATGTCGAGTTACAAAGGTGCACGTGATACGCGAGCCAACGTGGAAGGCCGCGATCATTAAAACGCCATTCACACAGAGCGCGCTTGATGCTTGTACGTATTATTCTTCATTCAATGAGAACTCACATTTGCTTTTTTTTTATTGCAACACCTCCCTCAATTGCCAATTTTAGCTAAAGAAAGATTCATTTCTAAATTTGACGAACTCACAAAAGGTGCTAAATCTGAAATATTATTTTTCCTACGTCTTTTTAAGCAAAACAATTTTTCATGAACGTTATTTTTTCAAGACTTATAGTCCCTGAATAGCTTCTCGAAAGTTATTATTATTATAGCTTTATTCAAGTGCAAAATAGATATTTGCATTTATGTACATTTGAGTAGTTATATCTTTAGAGTGACATTTCAAAGGCGAGGCATCAGCAATGCTAATGCTGTTTATAAAAATTAATACTCTAACCAATAAATCAATAACTAAAAATAATAAAAAAATTCAACGATTTTCATTCTAAACCGTTTTGCGCAAGTGTCAAAACTCTCTCGCTATCGAAGTTCTGAAAACCGTCAGTTCTGCACGGAGATGATCCCGTTTTATCCGACGAAAGAAGCGCGCAGCGAGAGTGAGGAATGAGAAACGGTGGGCAGGAAACGGCACGACAGAACGATGCCAGCTTACGATAATTATACGTCGACGGGACAACTCCACCCGTATACGGCCGTGATTCGAACCATTCCCGGAGCCGCCGACCCGGTCTGCCTCGCGGCTCGATACAACTCGACTCAACTCGAGTCGACTTGGTGCGGCTCCACCGTGACGGATGAATCATTGTCTGTATTAAGTCCTGACTGACATACGCGCGGTGCATACCGCCGAACGAAAGCAGGCACGGTCCCTCTCTCTCTCCATGTGTCATGATTTTCTCTCACTTAAGCGTAATTGATGAGTTAATTGAATATTTATGCATGCACATAGATGATGCGTGCACAAGCAGCTTCGTTCGAATTTATCGGCGAAAATATGTGCGAGTATATCTTTTTAGTACACCCAGGAGAAAATTTATGTTTAAATTAATAAAATCGTTTCTTTAACTTGGTTTTATAAGTTGAAGTGAAAATACGTTTGAGAAAAATAAAAATTTATTCGATTTCAAGAAATGACGTTATTAGTCTTTTTAAAGGTAAATTATTTATTCAAATTATTTATTTAATTTAAGCAAATTATTTAATTAAAAAAAGTACTGACAGAAATAATTTAGTTGCTCTACTTTTAAAAATATACTTCTTTCATTTAAAAAAAAATTTGTTTTGCACAACCATAATACTTTTTTAATTCTAATGAAAGAAATCAAAAATTTTTTTCAAATCAAAGAAACTTTTTTTTTAACCATATTAATATACAAATTTCTTTCGAGTCAAATATTTTGTTACTCAAAGAAACTCTTTTCTAGGTGTGTAATTAAGCATTTTAATTAAACCTCGTAAAAATTGCAATATTAAAAATCAAAGTTAAATCTTAAAAATTTGAAAAACTCAATGCGGAACAATAATTCTAATTTTTCTAACACTCGTAATGTAAAATACTAAATAGAAATAACAATAATTACGAAGCATCTTGTATAATGTAATGCTAATATACAATCTCGCTTACATAAACAAATAATTAGAAATAATTTGCTTATTAATTATCTCAAGACGTCATTCGATAAAATATCCATCGTTAGCTATTATTAAATCTTATCAGTAAACTTGCAACGTGGCAATTAACGATCTCTGTACCTAACGATGTCTTCTCTATCAATTTTTATCTGCAACGACCGATCTTAAAAACATTTAGCAAGAACTTAACATTTAACAGTGATTCATAAGTAACGTGGCTAACGTGGCACGAAATTACGAGATAATAAGATGCTTCATACATATTTTATCACCACGTGAGAAAATGATCTATCTCAGCGCATCGCCGAAAGCGCGAATGTTCACGGGTTAACGTTTCTCAGCATTGTTCGGCGGTATGCAAATATTCACCGCGAAATCCCGGCACTGCAAATGCCTGTCAAATGCGAGTGTGCGGTTCCCTTATGGCGGAGAATTTCCGAGCCACATGGAGGCATAGCTCGCGGTTACTCACGCTCGGCGAAGACGTGCACAACTCAACGGACGAGCGGGCGGTCCCTTATCGAGAAACGTTTGACCGCGTTCTTATCCCGGACATAGTACAACGCGTCGTCCGCTGCGGCAGCGGCGGCATGCCAAGAATCAAAGCTCATCGGTATTTTTGCTGTCGCGATGCGATCGGTATCTCTTAGCTTTCGCTACTCAACGATAATCCTTATCAATTAACGGCGCGGTATCTTTACTTCGCGACCGCGAGAGCGGTGACTCGAAGCGGAGAGATAGAGCCAAGTGTTCACATCATGTTTTTTTCCGCATGGCATACGGCACAGCGGAATAATAATCGAGTAAAGTCTTTCGGGGGCCCGAAGACAAAGTTCCGCCGTGTCATCGATTCGCGATTTTTTTCTTCAATCGTCGCCCACATATCACGGCTCGGGCCCCGCTGCCTTCTATAGTCGTGCACGCTCCTCACGCGAGCGCGACAAGGTACTTTCGACCCACGTGCGTGCCACATACGCAACACGGGGGCCGCGATATCGGGACCGTGATTGCGTAACGAGAGTCTGCTTATTTTTACGATATTCGCTCGCTCGCGCGCGCACACGCGAGCGAGAGACGCCTACTTGTTACGGCATTAAAAGCGGGAAAAGGCGCGACAAGCCTGAGGCCTGGATCCTTTCGAAAGTTCGTATTCCGCGCGGAACTCGCGCGTCGTCCTCTATTGCGTATTTGCGACGCGAACCTCGATTGCCGCCGCGCTACTAACGCGTTTCCTACTTCCAGCGACTTGACGCTTTCGCGGCGGTGCGTTTGCCGCTGGCCATTGTTCGCCGGCGATCGTTTCGACTGAACGGCGCGACTCGCTGGTCGATTACGCCGCTGTCTTTTCGCGCAATTTCGCAGATTTATGCGCTTCGCGGAGTACTCGCCGACGCATAAATTTGTCTTTTCCGATTGAATAAAAATAATCCAAATAGAAATATATTTTCTCTCGCGCCGTGCCTTCCGCAGATCGCGATTTACGTGCATCGTAAATCCTTCGGCACCGCAACGATTTACTGCTTTGTGCGTGAAATGACAATCCGCCTCCGTGAGTAGCTTCGTCACAGTTTTACACGGGGCATGCGACGAGGAGCTCACGAATGGATTGAAGAAACACGCATTACGCGTCACCGCGCACGAATTTGAGACTTTGTTTACCGAAAGAATGAACGTGAAGCTATAACGATAAGACCAAGGTAAAAGATACCCCACCTAGTCAAGTTTCAAATCTAATATACAATTCGAGCCTGTATAATCGCTGTACAAAGGGTTTCAGCATCCTCTTAATTATGGATCTGTTTCAGATCAATTATATATTTCAAAATCCATAATTACGAGGATGCTGAAACACTGATGATTAATCTTCTACTCATAAAAAAAAGTCCCAATTAAAAACATCAAAAAATTATGAAACTTTGGCAATACGTAATAAAATATTTTTTCTTGCTTCCTAAAAATTATTTTATTATTAATAATTACGTTTGCAATTACATTTACAAATAAGTTTTCCAATCAATAAATCTCATTAAAAGAAATAAATTTTTACCGTAAATTTTGTCTTTTTTCTTTTTGTTTATAAAAAAAACAAAAACGAAAAATGGATCACAATTTTCAGAGGTTGATTTTAAATGAATTCGGGCAGCAAAAAAAAACAGTTTTTAGATACCAAGGTATTCTCAATGTATATATCGCCAAAGTTTTTTTAGTATTTTTTAGTATTTTCAAGTTGGGGCTCTTTTCTTATAAGGAATGGGTCCCAACACCCAGAAAAGAGTTTCTTTAATTTGAAGAAATCTTTTAGTTGACTTGGTTGTAAAAAAAAAAGTATTTTCATTTCAATTTAAAAAAAAACATAAGTTAAAGAAACGATTTCATCTATTTAAAAATCTATTTACTTTTCTCTGGGTGTTGTTCTCGTTTCAAAATACTTACTACATAGGACTAAAATAATAAAACTCTTACATATAATTCATAATTGCATTGGAACACCTATGATTCATTTCAGACTACTTGTTTTTCTGATAGAAAAAAATCTTTGCATGTATATCAGTGCCATCGAGCTAATTAAAACGATGGCGTGAGTAAAACGAGAATTGACTCGCGCGAATTGAGAAAACGCCGCAGGACAATAAAACTAACGCGAGAATCCGAGAAGCAGTCTCACCTTTTTCAAATGCTTGTTCACCCACTTCGTGAAGGTCTTCTTCTGTATAGCGTCTCGTTCGTCTGCAAACACACAAAAAGAGAAGAAATATCAGAAACGTGAAGTTTCCTTCGTCGGCTGCTGCGTTAGCTTAAGCAGTGCAAACGCCACTTCGCAGTGATGCATTATGCACCTGTATCCGTAGTAGTCAATGTAAATATAAAACATTCCCAGTAACATTAGCGTAATTATCAATAATTCGAGTCATATTCCATTACCATAATTGCCACTATTTATGCAACGAGCGCAGCCTTGCTCGATGTCACGCTGCACAAACGTAGCGCACGCACTGTAGACAACGGTAGCCAGGTCGCCGCGTCTATTGTCATCAGAGCAACGATATAGATTACCGTGACAATTGAATTTCGCAACTCGTTGCACTGATATAGGTGTAGCTGTTACATTAACGCGGCAATGTAACGTTATGCGTACGGCTCGTAGCGTGACAGCGAGAGCATAATGACGCAACACCGCCTTTAAGGATGGTCGAGGTCAGTATAACGAAATCAAAGTCGCAGGCAACCGGATCAGGTCAAGTTGGATGAGGTCAAGCAGGTAGACAGGTAGATAGGTAGGCACGAGCGAGCGAGAGAGTGAGCGAGCGGACGGAAGGTCGGTCGGCTTGGCAAGCTGCTCGATCGGTTGGCATGCGAGACACACAAAAGTCCGGACCAATAAATCGCGTGAATCAAATCCAAGTCCACTTTGCGCGATCCGCGATACGAAATGGAAACTTGTATTTTCTTTTTTTTTTAATCGAATGATATAAATAAAATTATGAATAAGATTTTGATCTACTAAACATCTCGTGGTGTTAATCGGATGTCGAACATGCTCCTCGTGAAATTATCATTCAAGACCTTCCGTTTTGTCATCGACGTGACGCAACGGCCGAGACCGCAAGGACGTCAAGCCGGGGATTTCTTACGAATTAATGATGTATTTTTGTAGCGTGATCGCGGTTATTGTGGCATGAATACGTTATTTTAAATAACACTCCCGAAGCCTTGCGGAACGAATGATTTGTATTCGGTGGTTGGACTCGAGATGTCGAAACGCATACGAATTGACTGTTAACTGAATAATAATGAAGGCATCTTACATGCATAACTAGAGCACATGATTCTAAAAGCTCAACTCTGCGGTAAGTGGAAGAGCATAAAAAGTAGCGCGCATACGTGATTAATTAGACATCAATGCATAAATCATTTATCGGCGTTCAGAGTAATCGCCGGGAATTAGCGTAGAGATTTATCGAAGCTTGTAATTTACAATCTAGCCGTGATTAATAACGCGAACTTAGCACCTCATATCCCATGAAAAGTTAACGCCACTCAAGCGGCGGTATCGTCGACCGATGCATGTTTAAAAGGTCGGCAAGCCGGTGATGAGTGTCAGCCTAACACCGCCAGACGATGCAAAATGAGAGGTAAAGAAAGAGATATGTTCGGGGGAGCACTTCTCTAGATTTAGAAATATCTCGAGTGGCCCGCCCTGTAAACGCTCACATTTTCCGAGTGCGCCTGCCGCTCTCGTAAAGAGAATCGCGATCAAATGTTTTAATGAACGCGCATGACGCGTTCAACGACTCCTGTGTGATACGCGCAGCGGAACTATTAACACGTGAAAGAGAACGCGATATAATATTAGATTAGAGAAAAAGGTGGTGGATGGCCATCCATTTACATTTTATGCAATAACTTATCTTATATTTTCTCCATTCTTGGTATTGTAAGATGCACATTTAGCAAAATACATACAAATTCATATTATGATAAAGATGATGCGATAGTTCGCATTAGCTGCGTTATGTAAAGTGCATGGCCCAAATTTCGAAGAATTTTTTCAGAATGGCATAGAGCCATCTCGCGTGACAAGTATATGTATCGGAAACATGGTTCAGTACGAACCTGCGGAAAGTTCATTAATGTCTTGTATCCACGCACCTGCGCGTGGCTTAACAAACTTTACCAACTTCGCGGCTTACGCTAAAATCAGACATTCCATTCCACTCTGCGAACCGAGCATTTGTTCTTGGTAGATTATCTCGCCTCGTTGTTGGGCCCAACTTTGGCCCAGTTCTAACGCCTTGCCAACAATTCGAAACTGCATTCGAATAACGGTGGCCTAGGCACCAATTAACGAGTAATATGCAAAGAACCTCGCATTTCGCGACCTGATTTTTAATGACAAATTTTCTTGTAAAGTCAAAATCGACCTTGCTTTAATTAAAGACTTAAATAAAAAAAACTTAATAATTATTTAGAAGAAAAATCGAGCACATGAAACGCCCTTTATCATATTTGTTTGTTAATTATAATATACACCGTATTTTTCTTGAAAAAATTATAAAACAATTGTATGCATACAAAAAAAGAAAAACACAAGAATACTTCGCTTAAAATAACAAAAATAGAGAAATTTTGCATCTGCATTTATACGTATTATTATTTCTACGACAATCAATTTATATTTTCAACGCTATGTTTGAATAAGCTTTTTAACGTTTCAAGTTTAACTGACAAAGTTGAAGACAGAATTGATTGAGAGATAATCGAATCTGTTACATCTCGTGGAACAAGTTTCAACGTAATCAATCAGTTAAATCAGTTGTGTTGGTAAGGGTAAATACTATTGCAATCTTTTCAGTAACTATTCCTCGATAGAATAAGATCTCGATAAAAAAAAATGTCTTGATTGTGACTGACCAAATCATCAGAGAGATCGCATACAGAACGCAAAAGTGTCAGTTCTTTACAGTTAACACTTTGGACATTTAGGGAAGAGTCAGTTCAAACTCGCGAAAAGCGACTTTCAATCTCTAACAGTCGTGCCACAGTCGGCCTATTACTGATCACGAGCTAAAGTAATTCCGGAGAATCCAATTCCCAATGTCATAAGTACAGAGATAGCTTCGCGTGAATTGTCAGTCGTTAATTGACGTGACCTTAATGGCTCGTCTTCGTCAATTTACGCCAATGAACAATCAATTTTACGATCAAATCTAAAAACTTAATCATTATTGATAAAAAATTATGAGACGAAAATATATGTGCTATTCAATTAAAATTATTTCAAAAGATAAATGATAACTGCATTTCCTAAATCTTCTATATAATAGATAAATTGCTACATAATTACTAACTTAATTATACTTGTATTTGAATTACATAATTATGAATTGTGATATAAGGACTTATTTCTTCCAAAATGAATACCAGTTTTCCGCGATAAAGATAAATACGTTTAATATATATTTTATTCCTCTTTCAAATCTTCCAATACAGAGACGTAGACGCATCGGTGAAGAAGAAGAGAGGCATGAACTAATCCCAAAGAAATGCGCATACATATATACATATATTGATACACGTTTTCTTCAGTAAATCCTTGTTAGCGGATACGAATGCTGGAATGTGGAAGCTCTGAGAACAGCAACTGACATTGCAGGGGCTAAAGATAAACGTCAATGAATGTATTCATTGACATTTATTCTTTTCGGAAATTCTCGACATTAATTTAAGCGATACCCTCTCGGCATTTAGGGTGGTGCTAGATAACATTGTCCACTTATCAAATTCTTCAACGAATCCACGACTGGCGGATCATTAGAATATTTGGAGGATAACTTTACTGTTTATCGCGAAAATTATATGTGATGTATGGTTTTAATCATAGTATTTTTAATCAAAATTACTAAGATTTATTTTTTAATAAGTGCTTCAATTTAAAAATCGAATTTGAAGAACCCACCACGTGTAAATTAATTTGCAAATAAGAATTATTTTAATTCGCATTTCTGCCAATCGATGTACGTTACTCCATTTTATACGAATGCAATTGAATAATTCGTGGAACGAACATATCGTTCGAAGGAACCTTTATGGAAGCTACGAAAGAGAGCTCTACTCGCGATTGTGATTGACATCTTTAGCTGCTACAACTCGTGTATCTCATTCGTGAGCAACAACGCGAGCGGATTTTACACTTTCATTATTAATCATCGCGCTCAAGTTCCCCGGTGAGTTTGTACGAGAGGAGATCGTAACGCGCGCACAAGAGACTCTCGATTTCATAATGCGCGTCCTTCGCTCCATCGGCTCCATCGTCAAAAGAAACCCGAGGAGACGAAGTGCGGGATACGATAGGAAAGCAACAGCAACGTTGATAACGACGTAACGGCGCGGCGTCACGGAATAGATTACTCTCCGACCGGACGCGGTGCCGGTAATTACGATTAAATTAGCGATCAATCCCGGCGGCGGCGAACGACACGACGCTGACGTCATGCGTACGAGCCTTCCGGCCGTTTACTTTTGCGCTAAGTGAAAAGCAGCACTAACTGGGCGTATACGCGAGCCGCAACACGCAATCCGAGAGTGGGCAGAGATTATGAAAAGCGACGGCCATTGTTTATTGTTTGTCTACTTGGTGCAATTGTAAAATGTGGTGGTGGGCCGCGCGCGTGGAACACCGGATCCGCGTGACTTCGCGAATCATCGCGAACGGCGACGCGTCGAAATTCTGAGATTTTTCTCCGGGGGTGGAGGATGGAGGTGGTTGAGAGGCACTAAGCGGACAAACGATAAAAGAGCACCGCTACTTTTCTTTATCTGTCTACTTATGTTGTGTATACAGACGATAGTTTGGATATTCCGGCGCGCTCTGCTAAAAAGGTGAGGCAAGGAAAGCGACACTCACAACTCAAACATTTATTAAACAAACGTTATGAGCGTAACTCAAACCTTTTAGGCGCGTATATCGCGCCTGTTACAAAGCGATCGATGGAACAAATTTTAATTGCCAAGTTAGTAAACACCCAATATCACATCGTGAGTGAGTAAATTTGCAATCTGCAAACTGCAAGCAAACGCATCGCATATTTGGACGTACGATTGGAGATGCAATCATTATGTATAAACGCGGTTAAACTGTAGTTATTATAAAATGAATATATAATATTAATTTGCAAATAATGTATCAGTTTTCAGTGGAAAGGACGCGACAATATTATGGAGTATATTCGATTCGTTATATCATAAATTGATACATTTTATGTTTTCTGCCGACAAAACATCATCATGAATATTCATGAGTATTCAAAAACCAGCTTTGAATTATAGCTGTTTATAGACATCGTTTCGTATAATTATATAGCCGTTTTTGAAGTATCCGCTCTTAAATCGGGTGAGAATGTCAAAATTAACATGTTGCGAAGGTCATTGCGATAAAAATTCCAAGGATTTAAAGATGTTTTGACTACGAGCTAAAAGTTAATGGAATTTAAAAACTCTGAAGGCTCCTCCTTAGGCTTCTTAGGTTTGTTCTTTTCTTTTTACCCAATCAATCGTCAACAAAAAAATTTTAATCGCGAATACTCGATTTTGGCTCTAAAAGTCACAAAAAAAGCACAAAAAGTCAAAAGGGAGAGGGAGAGTAAAAACAAGTGAGCTTTCACGAAAAATCTTCCAGCATCCGCATGCCAACTCTCTGCCAGTCTCTCTTTCTTCACCTACCGTGCGCCTCAATGAACATCGCCCAGCAGCCCCAGAAAGCCTGAGTGTTGCCGGCGCGATGTTCCACGAGCTCGCCATTGCATCCCGGAGCCTCCTCCGGAAATCCGTTCGCATTCTGACCTTTAAATTTGGAGAGCGACTCCTCGTAACCGTGCTGGGAACGCTGCTCGCGCTGATGCTCGGCGACAGTATCCGCCGGATCGAAACCGAGCCGATCCTTGTAGTAAGCCTGGGTCGACATCCTGTCCTTCTCCGGGCCCCGGGCCGTCCCAGCGAAGTAGAGGGTGCAGGTTTCAACGTTCATGCCCGGCTCACGCGCGAACTATCATGACACACTTCACGACACGAGAACGCGGAACCGACACCGTTCTCCGCCGCCCTGACACCAGCCGGCGGCAGGGCTCGATTAGTTCGCTTATTCCGCGTTTAAATCACGTTCACCATTCGACGTCTGCGTTCGTAGAAATCGCGGTCTCTCCAAGGTGTGCCTGGACACGCTTGTTCGTTGGCTCCCAGTCGCGCGAATATATCTCTCTCACATTTTCGCAAATTTTCTTTATCTTTTACTTTCTCTCTCGAGTCGGAGTGGAGCTCTTTCGAGTTTTTCAACTCGATCGTTCGTTGAATAATTTCGCGTTTTTATCGACAACGTGGCGGAATGCGCGTCGCGCGAATTCCCGTGGCATCTACCGATTATCCGTCGTTGTGTTTACCACGACGTGCACCAGCTTCGGCTGGAACGCGATCGGTTTTCTCGGACCCTCCCGTCGTTCGGGGAATCGGCCAAGGATTCCCTCACCTTCGAATTCCAATCGGCTGCGCGCCGCGTATGCAAATGCGAGAGTCGTTTTATATTGCCCTCGACCTCTTATATGGCACTTTGTGAATTCTCAAAAAACGCCCGAGACTCGTCGTCGTTGTCGTCGTCGTCGTTGTACTCCTGTCAGTGACAACACGAGGATGGAAAACCTGTGCAACGATAATGCGCAATGTGCGAATAAGATGTTCGAACGTCGAAGGAAGAAACTCGATAAGTGATTCTACGAAAGTGAAACGCGACCGGAGAGAAACCTCGACAATTTTAGGACTAAAAATTTTATTTTTGAAAAATTAACACCAAAATCATACTAACTCCACATTCTTAAAAATTTAATTTAATTTTTAAATTGTAATTATTATGCACAAAGGAAGGATTGAGAATTAATGCTCCAGCCGCCTTCGATTCGCGAAAGAGTCAGGGAATTATACGCTATTTTACAATAAGATAAAAACGTAATTGTAAGTGGCTATTAAGTATCGTAAGGCACAGTTGTTCGTTCATTTCCATCAACGTAAATTAACTTTAATCTCGGTTTTTCTTCGTAAAACTAAAAAAAAAAAAATAAAGAGGAAGTTAAACTGAAATTAAAGCTAATTAGCAGTGGAAGAGATGAACATACAACTGCGATTTGCAACCACTGCTGCGCGACTACGACTACACTATTGTGGAAAACGGTCGTAAAAAAAAGCAGCGGAAAGAATGAGGTGATGACGTGGTAAGAATAAAAAGGACGATCGATCGATATTTCCGCGTTAGATTAGAAATCAACAGCCTTGGTGCACGCCTAAGTAAGGAACTTGGAAACTCGCCGATCACGGTTACGCCCGGCCACCGGATTAACTTCACCGCGTGTTCATCTTCGTAATCGATCGTCTAGATATTAGACTAACGACTAGAATAGGATAACCGTGGTAACGGTAATAAAACGTGATTAAGCACGATTAATTTGTGATTTATCTAACCGACTACTTCGCAATCTCTTTTATGCCAAAAGTTTTAACAGCAAATTCTGCACCCAGAGAAATATTTAAATTGATGAAATCGTTTCTTTAACTTGTTATTATTTTTAAGTTGGAGTAAAAACAAAAATTTATTTGATTTCAAGAAATGGATGTTATTAGCATTTTTTAAAATAAATTTCTTGTTTAATTTAAACAAGTAATTCAAAAAAAGTACTGACAGAAATGGAAGAAATTATTTAGTTGTTTTGGTTTCAAAAATACATTTCTTTTAAAAAAAGATTTGCGTTGTACAACCAAAAAATGTCTTCAAATCAAAGAAAGTTTTCTTTAACCGTATAGCAGTGCACAGATTTCTTTGATTCAAATTTTTTATTACTCGATGAAACCTTTCTCTGCGTGTAATTGCTTGCCTTTGTGCAAAGATAAAAGAATAAGTCGCAGAGTTTATGAACAAAACTCTGATTTTAAATAAATTTTGTCAGCAGAACACTGCACAATTTACGTTACTCGATCAACCGCTTTTGTACTAATTTCTTCACTCGGTGAGAAATCAAACTCAAACTGTTGGGTGAGATAAACCGAGAGAGATAAATACTCCAGTTTTCCAAATTTTCATAGCACTGTAATGCCTACGAAACGCACTTACGGGGCTGAAGCTCGCACGATGTTCGACGATCTTGGTCGTGACACACCGAGCAAAAAGCGAAAAGCGAAAAGTGGACGGACGGATGGACGGGCGGATTGGACAGATCGAGCGACCTTTTCAAACTGACGATCCGCGAGGCGCGTGGAGACTGAGCGCCGACGCACACGCCTGGCATCGGCGGAGGCCTTAAGGCGACGATGGAAGCGCGCCTAACCGCGAGATCGAACTCCCCGCATATGGTAAACGGAGAATGGGTACGTGGGTGCCCGTCGCCGTCGTGTGGTCGGTGCGTGTGTCAGGAAGGTCCGTCATGGACCAATTCGCCGACGCGGCGGCGGGGGCTGCCAACAGACGCGATTATTGCACTACCGTTCGGTAGACATCACGTCACACATATCGCGCTCTCTCCTCCCATCCACTCTCACTCCCCATTATGTATTATTTTTCTTTCACTCTACTCTTTTCACTTTGTATTTTCTGTTACTTGTTTTCTTTCGTTTTTATACTATTACCGATTATTTTGTATTATATACTTCTTACTGTCTAACATTTTTATTTTGTTGATTAATTTGTATTTCTATATTATTTTTTTTAACAGATCTATTTTTCTTTGTAGACTTTCTCACGTTTTCCTTTCTGCTTATTTATTTATTTTTTTTTTTTTTCCTATCAACTTGTTCGTTCTTAGAGCGCTTGCTTTAGAACGCCAATAAACGCTCTCCATCTATCTGTCCATCTGCCTCACTCCATCTCTCGCTCTGAATAAAATTTAAAAAGAGCTCAAGGAAGAAAAACCAGAACTAAATGCCTAAGACGATGGGAATTGCGTGCACGGAATACGAAAGGTACGTCGTCGCGACGATGCAAGGCGCGAGGCGCATACGCGATCGGGCGCTGCGCGCACGATCGGATGCACTACGCACGTACGCACGCCGAAGCCGGTCGTCACTCTTGCCCGCACGAAATTAGAAACGGAAAGAAAACAGAGTGACGCGGTCGCCACGCGACATGCGGTTAGGCGAGGTCATTCCGCGACACGCCGCCGGTCGTCATTACACGCAACAAGAACCGAAGATCCCTCCGTCGATGTGCCTTTTGCCTCTCGGCACCGTTAAATATAATCACGGGGAAACAAAAACGGTAAAAGAAAAAAACAAAAAAAAACTGGCACCTGAAAAACCCGAATCCGTACTCGATACGAGAGCAATTAGTTTTTTCGACGCGAATAAAAATCCGCGGAGCCGAATTTCGCCACTCGTCTTCTTGGATTCGATTTAAAGTAACTAACGGTATACATCTCTTCCGTTCTGAATTCAATTTAAGCTGTAGCACCGAGGAGAATGCATCTTTCGCTGCTCGTTGACCCGTGAATGTGGCTTTAATTGATCCCGTACCCGCGCCTAATGGACGAGCCCTTGTTAATTCATTAAACGCCGAATGGCGTACGAGAGACGACGGCCGGGGTCTCTTCTCGCTCTTAATGTCGCCGGGTGCTGAATCATGCGTTCCGAGAAAACTTTACTCTCTCGCATCCTCGAGTGCACACACACGTGTGCCTTATATGAGCATAGTCCACTCGCAAACAGCGCGTCATGCTTATATTGCCAGCGTAGTTATGCCAAAAACGCTGATCGCACACGCACACAAGTTCGGGAACCGAGATCCATCAATAAGGGACACTGCGACAGACGCTGGAGAAATTGTTCGAAGGGACGCGCATTAATATCTAACGTCATGCGCAGACACACAACTACGGGGTATTAACCGGCAAGTTAAATGACGGAGCGAAACTACGGCATTACGGCTGCTTGCAATCGCTTATGCGCGTTATTACTTGCTTATGTGCATATGCGAATATCGCAATAGCTAGAAGTGGTCTCTATGGAGCTGGAACTGCTAGAATGTCTCCTCGCGTGTCCTCTGTGTAAGCGAGTTTTACGATGTTAATGCGGGGTTGCCAGCGAAACAGAAAAAAAAATATTCCCTGACTTTTCCCAGTTTTTCCAGTTACTTTTGGAAAAATTTCTTGACTAAAGACAAAAAAAAAGATATTAAATTTCTTATTAATTAAATAAATTTTTTTAATATATAAAAAATGATATAAAATAAAATTTTTTATTATTTTTAACGCATTTTGAAAGCATTTGTAAAACAAAAACTTTATTGCACTTTCGAGAGGAACATTTATCTTTTCTATTTGTATGTGAAACATTTAATAACTGAAAGAAATAAAATTTAAAAATTTAGAATTGGTTTACAGTAATTTAATTTTATCTTGAGTTAATAAATTTCTTTACGTCCTGATTTTTCCTTGACCGCCAACAACCCTACAATGGCACTACAGTTGAAGACGTAAAGATTGAAAATTGCATTCGGCAGAAGATTGATCAAAAAATACGAGGGAAGGAGGGACGTTCCCTCGTGAGAGCAAAGAGGAACCGGGCGACGGAGAGGAAGGCACGCGCTCGTATCGCGAGCGGCATAACGCGGGCTACACGGAGGCCGGCTCGGCGGCATTCTTGCGCCAAGTCGCATAACGGGTCCGCAGTCGATCTCGGCCCATTACTCCCGGAGCCCAGCGAGGTTACTCCCTCCGCGATCAACCTTGAAGGGGACTGCGGAGGCCCGCCGAGACTAATCGAGTCGCGCGACCCGCGTTGAAGATTACGAAAAAGTACCCACGCGCTTATCCTTTTGATTTCATATTTTCTGCGTGCATGATTGATCGGCGTATAGATTTTCGTAGGACGTGGATCGGCCGATTCGTACCCTTGAAAGGGCGTCGGCTCGAACGATGATGTTACACAGTCGCATGATAGGTGAGAGAGACTAGGCGGCGAGAACGATTAAGGTAATGAGAAACCGAGGATCGATTTCAAACAAGGTAGGCGGGAGGCTGACAGAGAACAAACACGTCTCTCTTCCTGAAGCGTCACTTCGGCGTTCGAACGTGACGATGCGTGAATAAAAAATTCCATCGTTATCATAAATACACAATATAAAAAAATATTTATTTCCCCACTTGAGCCCGCAGATCGATTCAAACTTCACTTTGATCTAAAGAACCTGTCTGAAGATCGTGCTCAAGAAGAGTGCAGAACAATCGAAGGTGATACCTTCGATCGCGATCGGCCCTTAAAAGGCTGCGCGAGTTGTGGAGTATGTACGTGGGCTAGAGCGCGAGATAACGATACGAAAGTGTTCGCACGGATGTCACGAGCTATACCGAGAGAGAAAGAGCAAGTTGCGAGTCTCCGCCGCGCCGGCGGAGGCGTAATCTGCGCGTACACGAACGTGCCCCGCGTTCGATCACAATGCAATCCCCGCCGACGTCGAGCAACATGGGTGGAATCACGTTTATTCTTACCACGAAGTGCACCAGCTAACAAGTGTACAAATAAAGGGTGATCGGACAAACCGTGAGAATTAGCGATAAATAAAAGATGTACAGCCAAACGAACTTAAGGAGATTCTTTAAGGACGATCGTCACGTTTTCCACGTTTTTCACCCTGAGAGAAAACGAAATAATTTTGACAACTAGAAATTCGACAACTCGGAAATTTAAGTACATGTCACTGGTTTTACGTAGTATTAAGTACCAAAGTAATATTGAACATTTAAAAAATGTAGTTACTGCAACAGTGAAATAACGACTGAACTATATTACACATAAATTATGACAATAGCATTTTTCTAATTAAGGCAATTGTTTTTTTAAATAAAACAATACCATAATAATTATTTACTACACACTTTGGCATCAATATAGAAAAAAATTCCTAAATTTTAATATTTATTCGAATGGTACTAATGAAATATTTACTCTATAAGAAAAAATGATACTTAAATTAGTGGTCCTTGTACCAAATAAATATATATTTACATTTAGTAAATATTTCATTAATACTATTCGAATAAATATTGATTAAAATTTAATAATTTTTCCGTCAATATTGAAGCGCTATTTGGTCTCAAATTTCTTAGTTGCTGATTCGACTTTTTTTTCTCCGAGTACACCAAGAAGAAAAATACTACTACTCACTCATTTGAGTGTGCATTATACTAAAATTCTCTGTATGGACTCGTCATAGGATCGCTATCCTTGCCACAAACAACAATAAAACTCCTATTACTGTAGAAAGTGAATTCTACCTAACGTTACCAAGAATGGAAGACTCGTTTGGAGTCTAGTTTGAATAGGAAGGGACCGGTTGGCGCGGTATATTAAGCCCGAAATCGAACCGGGCCCCACCTGTATTTGCCTAGACGTGCACGCCCACAATCGAATCGCACCTCTTCGCAATGTTTACTGACGACATGATCCGACGCAAATTCGTTGCCGCCGATTGACCGTATAAGGATATTTAGTCATTGCAGCCGTCTTCAATGTTGTTTCACCCCTTCCACTAGAGTGTCATTTACTAAGAGACGATGAGTTCACGTTCGTCAAGGGGCAAATGAGAAAACAGTCAAGAATGATTTCATCCTATCGAATACAAACCAGTCGCTCCTGAGAACAAGAGAGAGACGTCATTTACTATAATTCGCATTCGGCGTAAAACACGACGCAATGCGTAAAAAAAATAAATTTATTGACGATAAAATAACGCAGAAAGGAAAAGCAAGCCTCACAAAACACTGACGAGCAAGAATGAGATTTGGTGATGAGTAATTCCTTTTCAATAAAGGAATAATGATAATTGTACAGGAAACAACTGCCATATACATGTAACCTTCTATACAAATTGATTCTCAAATAAATCAAGAAATATTTTCTTCTCGCAAATTTAATAAATAATTTTCATTAAATTGAGAAGAAAAAGTATCGAGTAAAAAATAGTATCTTCGAATTAAGAATAAGAAATTTAAATTTAATAGTAAAAATTCCAAAAATTTCCCCGAGTACCAATGAAATCCCATAATTTTCAAGGGTAAAAACGAAATCTCCTGAGAATTCAGATTTACTCGGTTTTTCCCGGCAGTACACACCCTCGTAAATGTCTAGCGTAAAAAGATATATTGATCACTCTTACATTAGCGGCGCAAAACAAGATATTTACGTCTCCGGTTGGTGTTATGTACTTGAGACTCATTTCCACCGCCGGAGTACCTTAGAGAATAATTAAGCCTCGAGAATTACTCACGATTATTTATGTACTCTGATCTTTGTCGAGTAAATTTGCCGAGCAAATTAACGGCGGATACTGGGCACTAGGCAGCGCCAATTCAAGTAAAAGTTTCGCGATCCAACCAAATTAAGAAGTCGCGAACGACTCGCAGGAGCCGACGACGCGTGAGTAAACGCGCCACCGCGGCGTTATATGTGCTCTCGCGCACGTCTCCGCCTCGACCAGTTTTGTCGTGCGGCTTGTAGACTCGCCGCTACTCCTCGCTCCTCTCGGCGTCTATTACATAATCGTCGCGTTCGATAAAAACGACTTTCTTCTTCTTATCCCCATAGCGGTCTGCCTCGCCCGGCGCGGGAAAACTGTTCGGGCGGCATCCGACACATCGTCCGAAGTGTCGAGACGAGAGAGAAGAAAGAGCCCGTTGGGATTTACGTGAAACTTTTAAGTATTTCCGATGGTGATCGAGTACCTCTTTAACATTATCTCGATGTCCGTGTTTGCGCCGCTTATTAAGCATACTAGGCAAATTACTTATATTTTTACCTCGCGGTATCTAGCTATCTCGTATTTATCCGGCTTACGTAGTATCGATAATAACAGATAAACACGCAACGTTTTTAACTGATAACCCACAACATAACGCTATTATGATCCTACAGTAGTAAGAACAAAGGTTTGATTATTTACACTTTAAAAATATTAAATTTTCCGACAAGTCACGATCGATTTTTCTGAAAACTTCAGGGAAGTCTGATTAGACCGATGTACATACAAATGAAAAAAGTCTAGTAATCAAACTTGGATGATAGTTACTAAACCTTGATGAACTAATTTCAATTAAATACTCAGTTAATATAACCAAATATTTAGTAATATTCACTAACTATTTAATAACTGATTGATGGTTAGTGGTTACTATTGATATAATTACTACATATTTGATAATATTAATCAAACATTTAATTGAAATTATTTCACCGAAGCTAGATTATTATCACTAAATTTTTTTTTAGTGTAAAAATAAAGTCGAGTGACAAATTTTATATATGTGAACAAAATTTCCACAAAAAAATTTAATATAAACACTTGAATAGTTTTAACGGTCACAGTTAAATCTTAGTGCTAATATTTTGTGTGTGATTTTATATACAAGTTCACGAAACTTTCTAACTTTTTGCTCTAAAGACAACAATCTTCTAATCTTTTTAGATGTCAAATTAATCGATATTTAACAACAACAAGAACAACATTTTGATTTCTCTAAAACCGTTAATAGAAAAATTATAAAAAAAAAATCAGAATTATCTCTACACTATTAGTAAAAATAGAGCAAAATAGAGAAACATTTTTCACACAAATAGAATTAATTCGGGGTTGAAAAGGTCAAAGAATACATCGTTTCTATCATTATTTCTAAATGTGATAAAATCTACATAAGCATACGCATGTACGATGTATAAACCATGCGGCAATTTAAAGGTCTACATCACGATTCTCATGTCAATGAAGCATTTTGAATCGATAAGAGGTATGCGTCGAGCAATAATGACAAACGAATAGAAAATTCACCGTATGAGAAGAGAGGCGTACGTATTCATTGATATCGAATATACGTATTATCGATCGAGAGAGAGAGAGAGAGAGAGAAAGAGAATGAGAAAGCAGAAGGGTAGAGGGAGTGTCGGAACTGCCGTGATTACCAGGCAGTATGACTCAAACAGACGCCTAACGTTGCCTGCAAGCCGTTCAAGTTATTTTCGTGATTAGTATTTCGATATAGTCAGTCGGATGTTGTCACGCAAATTAGCGAGACTTAAAGATTAAAATCGGAACAATGTATCTCGACAAATGTCGTTTACTTAATTTCTCGACATGCTTGACCGTGCGATTACATTTTCATCATGGAGAACAACTACATAAAAAGAATCGAGTACTTCCGCATATTCACAGCACAGGACTAATCGAAGCGGCATTTCGATAAATCTACGGATCTTCATAAATCGCAAAAAATTATCGGTTCTCTCCGTATGAATCACGTGTGAATCACGAACAGAATCCTCGCGCTACGACAGTGTGTCTCAAATACCGCTAAACACCCGTATCGCGTTTATCGCGGCTGATAACGCACAATTGATTCGCTCGAAGCTCGGAAAACGTTAACGCGTTTACAAGCACGTCCGGGGAAACGGCAAGGATTCTGCGTCGTCGTCGTCGTCGTCGTCATCATTACCGTCGCTCACTCCGAGCCGCTATGCGTACCTACTAGACTAGAATAATGTCACTGACACCCGCGTACGAGCAACACACCGAGGCTTGGAAATGCGAACGAGCGGGCTGCTGCTCGCTCGCTCTCCGCGTCGTTCGGCGCCCGCGCACAGTTCACTACTCCTCGTGATGCGGAGGAAACACGCGCGACACGGCGACGACCGGGCGCGCTTCGAAACGTGGCACTGCGAATTCTTCTGTCTCTCTCTTTCTTTCTCACAAACATGCGTATATGTATACACCGTGCGTCGGCGACAACGATGACGGAGGCGCGTTGACGAAGTCGCCGTGTATCCGGAGCGGAGAGTCGCGTCGCGAGTCAGGTGCTGCAGAGCGACAAGGAGCGTACACGCGATAGATGGAGAAAGAGACGGAGAGCCAAACGCAAGGACGGAGGTGGCAGCGACGAGAGGAGCGGACAGGGACACGCGTTAAAGTGGGAGAGAAAAAGAGAGACTCGGGGAGAGGGTACAGAGGCATAAAGACGGAAGGATAGAGAAGAGAAGAAAGACAGAGACAGAGAAAGAAAGAGAGAGAGAGAGAGAGAGAGAGAAAGAGAGAAGAGAGCACACTGAGAATTGGAGAGGACGCGGTATGTCGCTCCGCCGTGCAGGCCACGTCGCCTCGGAACGCAGACTGCCGACGCCTGGACAACTGCCGCCCACCCGGCGGCCGGCTCTCCCGAGAGACAGAGAGACAGAAGGAGAGAGAAAGAGGAGAGAGACAGAGAGCCAAGAAACGGGCCTGTCCCCTCTCTGCCTTCCCGCCGCGCCGACGACGACGACCGTTCTCACCGCTCTCCCTCTAGCCGCCGACCCATCGGGTTCCCCGATCGCAATCCTGCTTGCTCGCTTGCTCCTTGCGGAAGACGAAGGAAGGAGGGAGTGTGAGACATAGATCAGAGGAGAGGGAGAGGAGAATCCGGGTGGAAGGTAAGGGAGGACGAGGAACGCACCTCCTCGCACCGATATCGTCGTCCCGTGGAGGATAGGCTACACGCCGAAGGAGCCAGTAAGGCAGGTCACGGACCAGCAGGGGTACACACACGAGGTGTGAGTTTACGGAAGTGGTGTTTTGTTCATACGTTCCCCTCGTTCTTTTCTCCGCGTCAGGTCAGGATATATATATTACTGCATTCTCTCGCCTCGATTGTACACGTACATTGGAAAATTCGTCTTAAATTTAACGTACGTATATCGCGCTTGTTTCAATCGGACCACTCAAATTTTTGTGTTAATTTAACACAAGATGAATATGTTAATAAGTAACATAAATACTATGTAAAACATTAACACACAAAATGTATAGGCATTTTGTATGTTGCAACACTTCGATACAATCTGGAAACAGAGCGTGAAAACATTTCTTCGATAAAATTAACATTTATGGTATGCTGGCATGTACGTTTTATTCATTTATCTTGGACCTGTATTCAGTCATAAATAATCTTTAATCTAAATAAAAGAAAAAAAAATGAATAAATGTGTAAATAAGTGTAATTAATTAATTACGCTTTCAATCAAAGATTGAAAGTTATTTACGACTATGAATATCAGCCTAAGACTTTAGATATGTTTTAAAATTATTTTATGTTACTTTCAACTTGATTAAATTTCTTCAGCTCAACTTTAACTTAAATACATAAATACTTGAACTGAAAAGGTTTAATCAAGTTGACAATTTTTTTTTCCTCAATGTACATTTTCGTATATTTTGGACAACGTTATCACGATGTCGATTCGAAAAGACATGCGAAAAACGCTTCACTGAAAGCTATTCAAAGGAGCAGTGTATTTGTATCATAACGGGCGTCATCATTGAGGCATTCACGCCCGATTATTTGGCCTCTAACGATGCTCTAGAGTTCGATCCGGAGAAGCACTCGCGATCAAGTGGAAGACACGTAGGGCCACCAATACTATTTAGAGCACCGGCAATCTTTCATGTACCCCACCCAGTAACAAACGCGTACCCAGACCATTCTATGGACGAATCGAGTGAGAGAAAGAGAAAGAGAGCTCTGGTCAAATTTTCCCGGTGGGGTCACGCGTTATTTCTCGCAGCCACGTAACCCTCGCCAATATGCGTGTCTAGGGACGCTTAAATTGATCAGCTATTCATACCTTGATGCAACGCGGAATGGATGTATGGTCGTCGCAACGTGTAGGATAAATTACTACCAGGAATTCATGCGTATTAACCTTCCATTCGCGAAATGAACTCGAACCCTGTACCACCGAGTTTTTACCTTGATTAAATGTTATTATCGTTATTAATTAATGTAATTGAAATTCGTTATAAATTAGAAAAAAATGTTACTTTTAAAATTTCTCGGAAACACCACTCAGTATTGAATTAAATTGCACTCGTTTAAATAAGCAGACACGATTACAGCGCTAATAAGCTCAAGTGTCTTCAAGTCTTTGGATTTGTCGTCAACCGTTCAACCAATGTCATCGACCACGATCATGGCTTTATTGTAATTTAACTCGCGTTTTACGTAGCTGGCAGCAACTTTAACTGGCATTCCTAACTGTACAACGATGGAGACCAAGATTACTCCAAATATATAAGTACGTCGCTTCTCATATAAAATCAGTGTTACACTGGACGCTGATTTAATCGTTGCTAATCTTATTAAATATACTACATTAGTATTTTCAAAAATTATGCGGTATCTACGTAACTTACGTGAGTGCTTAAAATACATTTGAGTTTATTGAAACATAAAGTATTGTGCAAGTGACATTGTACGTTAGATACTGTAACATCAACTTTCTAAAAAATGAGGCAGAAATTAAAAAAAGTTTCACAAGGTAAGCTTGTTTCTCTAAATTACACTAAAAAAAAAAATTGAAATATTCAGAAGCAAATACTACTCGTCACATTTCCTTCGATATTTATTAATTATAAAAGTTTGATTGTGGTAACAGAATATACATTTCTATAAAATATATCTCCTCTCTGTAAAATATATTTTGTCTTATTGATCATAGATTTTCGAAATAAATGTATTCATATCGCGAACGAGACGAGTTCAGACATACGCAACGTGCAAAATCAACCATCGCAAGCTCGAGATCGACGTGCGATTCGCAGAGCACATGCGTGCAAATTATCAACATTGCGCTGCCAACGATGACACGTTATTCTCGCACGTGTCTTATCATAAATCACAAGTAAAGAAAAATAAATCTTGAAACTCATAACTTAGATAAATAAAAGATAATTATATAATTATAGATAAAAAATAATTGATTGCAACGTTTCATACTCTAGATTTGCTTGTCAGAAACATAAGATTAATTCTAAAATAATTTCTTCAAAGCGACTTATCAGTGACCTGATTCATGAAAGAGTTCAAGAGTATCAACGGTCACTATATGATAATAATATTAAGGTGTGGTAAAGCGGTGACGGTAGTATCGATGAGATGGGTGCAACGTTCTCGTGATGTTCCAATATCTCTTGCTGGTAAAGTAGAACCAGTCCGTGTTAATTAACAATTGCATTACAAAAAATTGCAATGTAAATTCAATATAACGTATAATTTATATGTAAATTGCAATCTCTTTGTTTCCGAGTTAACAAAAGAAGAATAATCGCAAATAGGATCTCACGTCTATAAGTCGAACTAACTGGCCTAACCTCTGGCCTCCTTATAACGGTATCCAGAGCAAAATTTTTCACTGGTTTAATATAACCTTATATTATTGCAGTTTAATATAACCTTATATTATTATATCATGCTACGTTTATCTTGTATCAAATTAAGATAAGCGAAGATGATTTTTCTATTTGTCTATATAAAAATGATTTCTAGTAAAAGTTTCAACGTTCGACAAAATCGAACTTTTCAAATTTAACTTCAAATTTAATTCAACTTCAATTTCAAAGTTAAAGTTATTTCAAGATAGTTGATTGGTCAATTGAAAAGCGACGCATTAGAAAACGTTAGCCAGAGAAGCACATCGCATGGTTTGTGATTTTTTCCGTGTTGCAATTGTTATGTAAGATTAATTACAACGTACATGTCAATGAGCCAGTCAGGATGAGCACCCCGGTGTTTCATTAGGTATATCGCGGTTATATGGTATATTTACATAGCACTGACACCACACAAGGGAACATGTGCAGACTCAACTCGAGCGAGCGGCATTCTAAAGTATCATTTGCATCTCGAAAGTACACAGAGACGAAAAGTGTTTGAAGACGTTCCAAAATATTTGACATTAATAACATCCAAACGTTTATAACGTTTAAATATTTAAATAACGTCTCAGATTTTTAGGAATGTTCTGTTTCCAAGGATTTTATATAAATAAAATGATATAAAAATATCATTAATAATTTGAAATTCAAAATTGACAATGCTAAATATCTGGAAAAAAAAACGCTGTCTTTCTCTCTCGCTCGGGAATATTATGCAAGATTGCTTGAGAACGCTAAAAGCTTTCATACGAGGCAATGAACCTAGTTCACATTAACTCGTTACATTTTTCCGCCTATACGCCTACATACGGCTCGCAACGCGACGTTACGCGACGTGTGCTCGGATGCGAAATATTCTAACGGTGTGCTGCGAATGAAGCGGTAGTTAGTACCGAGTAGGTGGTGGTGGTGTTGTTGACTATATACTTTTGTTTCTTGCTTTTGGCAGAAGAGAGAGAGAAAGAGGACGGAAAATGTCAGAACATTCGCGGCGCGGTCTTTAGATCTCCCACGAGAATTGTGAAGTTAAAACGCGAAAAGCGACTTCAGTGGGTAGTAGTCATTGTCCATGGTTAAATTTACATTAAGCCCGAGCGGCATAAGCGCACCGCCGCATGGTCACGAACACGTCTCGCACTCAAGTTTAGTCTGCACGCCCCGATGGAGTTTGCACGTCTAAACAGCCGACGTTCTACGTTTACGCGTTGACATATGGGCCCACATGTGGTTTTATGTGAAAATACTTGACGAGCAATTCGGAATCACATTCTTAATTCATTAAAAGCCACAATTATAATATAAAAATTACATTGAACACAACGAGTCAAGCTAGATACACTGAAAAAAAGTATCTTCCGAACAAATCATTTCCTTTGATTTTAATATTAGTTAATGTAAAATAATATGTTTTTTAACCAAGAAAATGTTTCATAAAAAATATTTATTTAAAATTAAAAAAATGTTTTCATTGTAATAGTTGCTATTCTATTTTTACAAATTTGAAAGTTGACAATGGACTTTAATAAACTTCCAATTTACAAAGTTACAATTGCAAACGTTTGGCCATATATTAGACCTACATTAAAATATATACGATGAGTTGGCAGTAGTAGAAGTTTCTGAATAAATAGATGTTTAATACAATCACGTTGTAAGTCTATTACAATCACTACAAATAAACTTCAAAACTTGTGAGAATAGTAAATACTACCTAGCTTGTTGTAGCCAATTTTTAAAATTTAAATTAGTAAGACATTTTCATTGTTTGTTTACTGCAATACAAAAGCTTCTAATTTCATCGTTAAACGCCGCTTAGTAATAAAATTATTGAAACGCCTTTTTCAAAGTGCCTTTACGCCGCAAGACTCGGAACGGCCTTCTGTACTCTCACAGGGAAAGTCGTCCAACTGGCAATAATTAAAAGTGGAAGGCGCATCGCCTCTAGGTAGATAGACTCTAAGCAGAGAGGCGAACGAAGAGGCAGCTGATGGCATATAGCCGGGCATCGAACCGTGACCCGAGCACCTGTTGCCGCCTCCACGGCCGTGGCTCAATGTGAACTGACCTAACTTGTCCCTACTTCCTATAGTCCGCGGGAGATAGAGCGATTCGACCAGCCCAACCAGTAGACAAAAACGATGCCGCTGTCAACGGCTTGAGAAATCAATCCGTGAAAACTTGGCTGAGCTATACATTAAACATTAGAGAATAGTCAGGGTTGTTTAGAGAAACAGGAAAACAATATTCCCTTGAACTTTTCTCGATTTTCTCGGTCACTTTTTAGAAAAATTCCTGGATTGAAGCCAAAAAGAAGCATTAATAAAAACAAAGAAAAATTATAGAAATTCTTTTTTTAGAGCATGGCTACGTGAACCGTAGCCTTGAAATCTCGCCCATTGTTCGCACATTGCTTATTGAGATTTAATTATTTCACTAAAACATTATGTTCTACTTTCACCATTTTTAATGATTTCTACTTGATGATTTTTAAATTCTCTGATTTTTCTCTGGAATCACCAACAACCTTGACCGTTATTAAATACTTGAAAAATATTTTGAATCTTCATGCAGCATTTTCCAACCAATTTTCTCATCTTTTATAAAATCGAGAATTAGGACGAAAGATATAGCAAATATTTTTCAGATAATACTCGAAATCGTATCTTTCTCTATTTGATAAAGAAATAAAAACAACTTTACAAATTAAATTGATAAATTGTGTTCGCAATAAAAATTTTCTACATCTTCGAACTAAAGCAAATTTTAGTCGGGAAGAATTTGATAGATGATATACGGCGCTATGACTAGACACTTTGTGATATTCAATTACGCAACAATGGACAGGTAGTTCCTGGATCGCATCACCGTCGTACAAATAGACGGCCACGAAACGTGCTACTGCGAAACGCGCGTTGACTACCTTATGACTAATAGCGCATAACAAACTTAAATGGCCACGGGTCATTAATACTTAACGAATAGATGGGTATGTGATACATAGGATCTCAATGCATCTTACGTTAGCTACCGACTTACACACGCGTGCCTCGCAAATTAAATTGTGACATACAATCACGATAAGAGAAACCTAATGTCATTTGCAAAAGAATCTACAGATCTAAAGAAATTCTTTTCTACCTATGACTATGTAAATTCTTCCTCACTCATGCCTCATCGTTATTCAGTACTATTTTTGTACATCCGGGCGTCTCGAATAATGAAGTCGGAAGAATAATTGACACCCACGCGCCACCACGCACGTCCGAGACAGATGATAATCAAGGAAGACCGAACGCGTCGCGACGCGAGGCACCGAAAAGAAAAGAGAAGAAAAGAAACTGCGGCGTCCGTGGAAGAAAAATTATCGCGGTAAGACGATCTCTGACGCGCAACTCGATATTTACAGAATGCACTCTCGGGTTTCTGCTCTCGTTGGCTCCTCGTTGAAGGACGAGCTCGACGTTGTCGCAAAGTACGGAAACGCGATGGTCATTATGTTGGAATCTCACAATATTTCGTTTTTTTTTATTTTACCAAGATTTACGTGTTTTTGACAAGCGTTGACTTGTCTAATTATTTTTGAATACCAAGATTTATTGATTTACATGTATATACTATTGACAACGGAAACGCGTAAATCCAGCGATTTTTTGTGATACCTGAATTTTTTTCATAATTATCCCATTAATGCTTTTGGATTAAAATGAAATTAAAATATTATTTTGTGTTGTTCAAATATCGATTAATTTGACATCTGATCAGATCTAAAGATTGTTGTAAGGGTAACGACGAATGCGAAAGGATTAACTGCACACCAATATAAATGGAATGTAGGTCATCATTATTCAAAAGTACACAAAAAAACAATGTTCTTGTTAACAATTGCCGAAGGAAAAAAACGGAAAAAAACGAAAATACTGCACGTTACATCATAATTTTTATTGTCACGAGATGTAGCGAATTTCATATATTAAGTTCTTGGCAGAATTTTTATTTGTCTAGATCGCTGTCTGAGGATCGTTAGTCTCGCAAATTAGGGCGATCAGCAGACAGGCCTCGCGTTATCGCATTAATTTCAACAGTCGAAAGGTAACGCCCAGAACCTTTGTGCACCGCACCGGCTGACCATTGTGTTAGAATAGCAGACCGTTAACACGCATTTCGTTCATTATCCATATTCTTTTTTTTTTTTTTACGTGACCCCAATTATCTCCTAAATGAACGTCAGAAAGCTAATCGTACAATTCGGTACACGGAGTGCTCGCATGTTCACCGCATGCTCACGAGGGTCACCATTGATCGACACAATCTCCGTCAATCAAAAACAACGTGACAGCGAATTAAATAATCAGAGTAACAGTGCGCACCGAAAAATAATCCTATCAATGCAGGGTTAGAAAAAATTATTTTGAAAAAAAGCTTAGTAAAATTTTTTCGAGTCTTTTGAGTATTGATTTTTTTTTTTAGGGTTTTATGTGTTCTATATTTTTTTTATAGTCCATACACACACTAATGATTAACAAAATTTACTGTTCAATTGATAATTCAATTATAAATCAATTTCAATTTATTTAATTTAGTAATTAATATAAAACACATCTATAAAAAGAGCAACCTATGCCAAATCAGATCGACCAGCCTTTTCATTTATTAAGCTATTATTAAGTTTTAATTAAATCTTTGGGTGGGATTTTTAAGTGAATTATTTTTTTAATGGGTTCAACCCTGTAAATGTCATTCCTACATTATTATAATTTTGTATTATCGTAAATGTTACGTCAACCATTATCATGCGTATCCTACATAGAAAGTGATAAAAATCTAGACACGGTAAATGCCATTCAAATAATCAGGCTCTGCGTCAAAAGGGAGTGCACTTTTATCTAGTTAAGTGCACTTCTATCAGATGTCCGTCTCTCTCATTCGCAAACGGTAAATGACTGACAAAGATTCGACGAACGATAACGTTCTGCTGACAACGAGATACGTTGTCTCTGTGTGTACAAAGAGATCGTAAAGTTCGTGGGAGAGGAATTTACATGCGAACGATACGGCCAATGATCGGGTGTCGACGTCCCAGCGCGGCATCAGATTACATTAAAATGCATAATAAATTTAGAATAGGCAGTAATTAAATTATTTCGTATCCAAGAACGAGTATTAAAAGAATTTATATTCATCTACGATGACTCACCGATGTATTACAAAAATAGTTGAACGAGCAACAATAAATTTTAATATTACTTTTATAATTTAATTATATCATGTAATGCTTATCACATTTTGAAGCTTACAATTAGTGACACGCCCAGCAACAATTTCCGAAGGTCTTTCTTTTCTCTCCACATTTTCGAGCCTCAATAACATCAACAATTGATCATCTCATCGAAGACCGGATAAGCCACGTGGGTTCGACGCCGGCAGAGTCGAACACATTCGCGGATGTTTACGATACACCGAGCCCAAGTTGGCAGTCGGTTTTGTCGCCCCGAGAGCAAGATACATGTCTGAACAACGCTTTGCACTGTGTTACAGCCGAGAAGAGCCGGACGCGACCATGCACTTGCTAATGCGCCTCTATATTTATCGTCGAAAAGTAAATAACCACCGGCTGAAATAGCCGCGTGTCAACGTTGTTAACATTCTGACCCTACGAAAGCGCGCCCGCAGACGAGAAGGCGAGCGCATTAAGATGAATCAGCGACATCGGGCAGCGTCTCCAAATCTCGCAGACTCACCGCGCATTTGCGCCGCATGAATTCACGAATGCGAGTTCACGCTGCTAGAGAAGCGAGTCGAGCAGCAAGCTACGGACTCGAGTGCGTACTCGGATTACGCGTTATACCTGAGTAGCAATCGTGTGATTTTTTCCGGGGAAGAAATGTGAAAATTTTTACTGTCGGAGTTAATGGAGAAACTTTTTTACTTTGTACCCGGTCTAAAGAAAAAGTTACCGATTACCAGCAAATTTTCGAATGTACTAGCTAAAGCAGCAATCGCTGCTGCTACTGTCATTCTAAAGATCTTTCCCGAAGAAATTAAATTGCGAATTTCATATGGTAAAAAAAATCTTGATAATATCCAAGCTTATTTAATTATTTTCGTTCGTTATAGAAGCACGAATAAATCAAAAGTATGAACCAAGATAGAACACAAAGTCATAAGAACATTATAATGATATCATTATGACTTGTTATTACTTAATGCCCGATTTCTTCACCTCTAGATAACTTTCTCCACGAAATATCTCTCAGAAAATATGATAATTTCCAGCATATTTTGTGTCGAAAGTTAGCAGTATGAAAAATAGCTATCCATTAAATACGTAACTAGAGTTGTTTTTTTTTTTTAGTTAAACTGTACTAGTTCAGAGTTTATCTTTCTTCTTCCAACGTAAAGGAAAAAAGATAAAACTGTAAACTAATGCAGCCAGTTCAGCTAACAAAAAGAACACGCCTTAGAGGTTCCAACAGTGACAAAAACGATTTTTTAGTCAATTGATGAATATCTTTATCTAGAAGATGGTTATAGAAAGATGTTGAGAAATCGAGCATAAGTCAACAAACGTTAGCCTTATGACATCATTATGATGTCACCGAGTAACAAACGAGTGGCTTCTGATATCATTACAACTTCTACGTACTACTTCGAGAACCTGCTACGCAATTCGGCGTTAATCGCGCGTAAATTTTACAAAATCAAAGTTTTCTCTGTTGCATTTCTCGTGCCATGGAGGCACACACATGATTATTAGAACGCTGCGGAGCGTTCGCTCGAGTATCCCGGGATATCCCCAAGAGTCATCCACCGTAGGCATGCAATTAAGGCTACAAGCAGCGGTCGATGTACGACGTTGCGGTACTACTCACCAGCGATTCGCAACACGGCCCGGTCGGCAGGATCGAGCTGCAGGATGCTCAGGGGCTTGTCCTTCGCCCATTCCTTGAGGCTGCCGTCCAGCTCGAACTCCATGATCCCTGCAGCCCAAGCCGTCCGATTGCTTCTCTTACACCATACTCGGGTCCCGCGCCGCATGCGTGTCTCTCTCTCTCTCTCTCTTTCCGCTGCTTTCCGTACGGCACCACGTCTCGCGATGGCAATGTCCTTTACACACCGCTACCACCACGACGCTGCGTCAACAACAACTCGCGGCCGTTTGTCGACATCATTGTTTACATCACTGCGCGACGCGATACCGAACACCATGAGACGCGAGAGGGTCCATCCGCCACACGTGCGCTTCGACGCACGTGCGTCCACTGCGAAGAAAAACGTAACACTCTCACACCGCCGTCCCCTCCTCCTCGCCTTCTCTCCTTCCCGCGTCTTCGCGCCCGCGCGGATCGCGTTTGTTTGTTTGTTTCATCCGAAACGAATCGCGCGGTTGCTGCGAACCGCGCGACGAAACATGAGACTCGGAAGGAAAAACGGAACTACGGAACCACGATGACACGCGCAGCACGGCGACCGACGTTCGGTCGACCACGCTTCGCTACTAGAGCGTTCGGCTCACCCTCTGTTCTAGATCGCGCGGGACTCTGACTCGGGAAGGGGATGGGAGTAGTCGCGATAGAGAAAATTCACGAGGGTTGTGGGGTCACGTATTATTTATCACGCGAGCGAAACGTGCTCGTTGAAGCCGCTGTATACACGCTGAAGGGCGTCTGAAACCGCCGCGCGGCTTCCGAGAACTCTAGCTACCTAGGGGACGAAATGAAAATAATGCTGGCGGCTATCTTGAGATCGCGACACGACCTTGACGAACCGACGGCGACACGTGCGGATGAGTGAAGTCGTATTTCGATCATTTTCTATATTACACTTATTGAAATATAACGTTGCTTCGTGAACGTTGCTTCCAAATGAATCTGTCAACATTTTTTTGCAGACCGTAGAGAAAAGTTGCATCCAAATTTGTTAACTTATCCATGTATGTTATTGTATTTACATTTAATCTTTTTGTTTAATTAACATAGCTATTGAATTAACAAGATGCTTCCAATTAGATTAAGCTGCTCGCTCAACGGTATTTTTTCTCTTGGCGACTTTCCTCTAAGAATCGCTCTTTCCGTCCGACGCGTTGTGTCATCCCGACTGTTAAAGCATGTAGTTTGTAGCAACCATGTGAATTTATACCATTTTCCAGCGTATCATATACATGGTACTTCTCTGAACCGCTATGAAAATACTAGCCGGTCGTTTGTCGTGAGCTTATCCGTACATTGACCCGCGATCTTTACAAATGTGGCCAAAGCTATCGACTTCTCTATTCGCATTTATACCGGGCATCGACAGAGCTTCCGGAATTCATTGCTCGCGCGCGCATGATGTACCGTTAGATTATATTTCAAACAATCAAAAGCCGGCGTGAGTTTAAATTGTATCAAACGCGGGGCATTAACAAGGCCGCTATAAAGGCGCGCTCGCCCACGAGAAAAATCCGCGATGAATGGAAGAGAGGCGGCAACGCGCACGATGAAACCGTAATTAAGAAGCGGAACACGCCAACTCTCTGGGGAAGCTCTCCTCTCCCGTTTCTTCACTCTCTTTCCTCTTTGCCGAACCACGCTTTCGACGGCGCGCGACGCGGATATCCGTTCCACTTACACAAGCTTCGAACGGCTTCGATTCGCGCTCGAAATAATGCTCGGCTCGAACGAATAAATTGGGCGAGCGATTCGCAAACGAGGCGCGACGAGAAACGACGAGCGAAATGTCGCGACGCGATGGATATTTTCGTGTCTCTCCTTCGGACGACGGGTTAAAAAGTTCATTCGGCTGAAAAGAAAATGACGGGCTCGCGTCGGGTAAAGCGTGACACAAATTCACGAGATCGTATCTGGGAAATTCGCGTTTCCTCTCCTGCTGCGTGCAATTAATGCCGCTTCCGGTTAAAATCTAACGAAAAAGCCGTCGGCGGTTTACAATAGTAAACCTTACTCAAAGAAACTCCCGACGCGTCGAGATCTGGTTTTACGAGCGAGCCATTAAAGATCTCTCTCTCTCTCTCTCTCTCTCTCTCTCTCTCTCTCTCTCTCTCTCTCTCTCTCACTCTCTCAGGGTGCTCCGTGTCGTTATAACCGGTCGCCGACGAAAGCTCGCATCTGCCGCGTGACTACACCGCCTTGTCGAAAAACGCCACCAACGACGAACGGCGATACGCGCGAGATAAAAGACGGTCGTCTCGCGTGTTCTTCTCGTAGATATTATGACTTTCAAATTATTCTGACAGTCGTATTCTCATCGCGTACCTGACCTGCGAGGGCGGCTTTCATTTTCAACGTCGAACGCGATTTGCATGCCGACTAAACGGGAATCGAGTTTAACCTTAAACACGGTGGGATCAAGAGAAAATACACCGGTCCGTTTACGATTTCTAATCACATTCGGTACCATCAGGCACATTTTTATCTCTTTTTAAGAATAGAATATAACAGAATGTATGACAAGTTTAATTCTAGAATACGATCTTTTCGTGTTTTACAAATTATTCTTCTAAATATACCTTCTTTTATCTCATATGTTTCATAAAGCACGTGACAAACGTTATTCTATAGACAATCAAAATATATTTAACATAAAATGTAATAATTATTTGTGGAAATTTATTATCGCGATAAGAAGTCGGACTAAATACATTTTAATTTAATAGATAAAACGTCTGCTCCGAATCAGTATTTTGCAATGCGTATTTCTTCAATAAATTTAGTATATTTTTTGATATGCATTTCTTCCAGAAAGAATTATTCGTTATTTTATTCGAGAAAAATATCTTTCAGCTCTTTTAATTTAAATAAAAAATAGTTGAAATTTTTACAATATTAATTAATATATTTTCTGACGTGTATTTCTTAATAAATTAAATATATTTTTCGACGTATATTTCTTCCATAAAGAATTATTCTATAAGAAAAATATCTTCCTTCGTTAACTCTTCTAATTTAATGGATAAATTTCTACAATAATTTAATATATTTTTCTATAAAGAATTATTTGAAAAATTAATTATTCTTTCAAACATCTTTCTCTGTCAATTTTTCTGACGAATAAAACCGAATAGATTCGTTATAATGAATTTTCGAGATATGCATTTCGAGATATGTCATAACTCTGTAGTTTTACGAGCCTTTCCTCGGGAAAATGAGTACCTACGAGTTTAGCTGCATTATTAAACGCGCAGCACACATCGATCGATCGACGAGCGCCACTCGTTCGCCTGCGATACAACCGATTCCTTTTCTTTTCGCAAAATTCTATTTCGCCTCGAAATGTTACATAGGTCGAGGGTTACCGCGGCGATAAATTTTCGACGGAAGGTCGAGAAGTCTGAAAAGTGAAACCGTAAACCGGTATCGATCCGAAACTTTCCGAGTCGCTAGCGTGGTATTTCGAAAACGCGATACGTACGCAATCGGCTGGATTTAATTAATTAGAAATCCGGCGCGACTCCTCGACGACGACAACGGCAGATTACCGGAGTCCTCTATTTTTTTTTTCCAAGTATCTCTTTTCGCCCGTTTATCACCGCGCTATCACGTTACACTTCCCACACTTTCAAGGTCCGTCGGTTGCGTAAATCGAAAATATCGCGCGGCGTGTTGTACCTGGCGCTTAGTCACTGGCAGCCTACATTTCCCCGCGAGCTCGTTAAAGCGAGCACGAAATCAACACACGGAAAACACACACGTGGCTGTGTACGAGCGCGTTCTCGCAAGAGCGCTAAGATTAGTCATATTCGCTTCTATCAACGTTTTACATCTTTCCCCCTTTGTCCCGCGTACTCTCCGAATGTGCTGCAACCAGATGTAATTAAAAGCGCGAGGAATGGAGAAAATATCGATCGAAACGTCGGCTTTCTAAACTCGATCCTCGCCATCGACTTTTCGGGAAACTCGCGCACTTTCTTCTCACTCACTTCCGCACTTTCGCGAAGACACAGCCGCGAATATCACGCGCGTACGTATGTACATGCTACTTGCGCTATCGAGACGAATACGCGACGCAAGATCGCGATATCGTTGGCACAAGTGCGCCCCCCGCCGCGTAGCAAAATTGTAATCAGCTCAATTACAGATTCGGAGATCGAGTGGGACATATTCGCTGCGCGCCTCGCGCCTCGTTCCTCCTCGTCGTCGTCGTCGTCGTCGACGTAATCGTGAGACACGTCGTCAACGTCGTCTCGCGTCGTGGCGCCGCGGTTTTCGAGCCAGCTAACCTAGTCGCACGCCAAGTGTAACGAGGATTCTACTTCCGGCGTTCTCGCGGAGCGGAGCGCCGTTCCCTCCCGCGCACCGCGTCCGCCAACGCTCGGAGCGTTAACTGCAGGCGGTGATAGAGCCACGCGACGGCGACGATCTACGCGTGCCACGCGCAAAAAGAGTGAGAGAAAGAGAAAGAGAGAGAGAGAGAGATGGAAGAGCGCGGACGTGAGACAGAGAAAGAGAGAGAAAAGGGGGGCTTACGCTCTGAAAATAATCCGTCGCACCTCCCGCGCGTCGTCCTTGCCTCCTGGTGATAGTGGTGCACCGCTTCCTCACGGTGGCATCGTCCGCGAGCACGACGCCGGCGGCGTCGAATCAGATCCGACGGGGACCGAGCAACGGCGAGGGCGAGGGCAGGGTTGGGGGGGAGACGGATGACGAATCTGCTCGCCGGCGATCGTCCGTTCGGACGGAAAACGAGCGAAAATCGATGTTTTCCAACGACGCGGAGGAGGAACGACGGATGCCCCTCGCGCGCGCGACGGCGACGCGACACCTCGTCGCACACACTCCGCGCACTCCCGTTCCCGTGGTTCCCGGCGAGAGAGAGCGCGCGTCCGCTCGGCACGGACGGGATTAACGCTCCCGGCGATTAACGCACCGAGACACGCGAACGCACCACCGCGTAGTCGCGAGCGTGCACGCACCCCGCATTATCACCTTATCACGCCACGATTTTCGCGTCACGAATGCGCGAGTCCGGTTGCATACGGACGACGGACGACGCGCCTAGCAGACGACATTTTGCCTGTGTGCGCGAGCCCGCCCGAGGCGCGCCGGAAACGGCCGAGGCCAACGGGGCGGCTCGGACGCCCCGCGAATATTCAATTCGAATCTTCCACCGCCACGAGGAAGTTCAATCGATATTTCAGTGCCCACCTTGAACGGTTTGCACGATCCGCGTGACTGGCTTCAGGCATCGAGCATGTAACTTTTTCCCGGGATTACGTTGTGTTTATGTGTAAAATGTAAATAGTTTACACGACGCTTAAACAACGTAAACTATGTAAACTACGTATATAAAATGTCATCTCTGCAAACTGTAAACTGTGGATCATAAATTTGAATCTGATATGTAATATAATGAAAATTTAATATATAATTTTCTTTAACTTTTTAATTTTTAATAATATATATTCAATATCATATATTTTTGTTATTAATATATTAAAATCAGATATACTAACAATTTTTAAATTTAATTACTTTTTTCTATATTGTGCTTTGTATTATCTAATTTACAATAGTTTATATATTTTACAGGTTTGCATTGTTCACATAAAAAAAATTCGTGAAAGAGAAATTGTGAAAAATTATATTTCCTTTTTTATTTTTAATATTATATATTTTTACTTTACCAATACTAAAGTTAAATTATATTAATATCTTTATAATTATTAACATACTTAATTTTCTATTTTGATTTATTCAATTTATAATAATTTATATTGTTTGTATTGTTTACATAAAAAAGATTTTTTTATGTAAATATAACATAAACGTAAATAATGTGTAAATAATTCGTGTAGATGTGATCTTGAAATTTTAGGACAAAAAATAATAAAATATCAATTACTAATGAATTTATTGAAGCATTTCATTAATTTTTTTTCAGGGATTAAAGTTCATGAAGAAATTTTTTACTTTACTTCTAAAACAAAAACGAAAAGCGAAAAATTCCTTTATTGACTACGATGACAAAAATTGTAGGAAAAAGTTGCATGACCGATACCTAGAAATCTGATTACAATTTACATATCATATATTTTAATATATTTCAATTTTATATTCTGTCTAATTATTTTAATCAAATTTATTCTAATTTATTTTAGTCCAATCTACCAGATCATTCACATTTAATGAACATTTTAAAACGTTTAATCGATATGTTTTTGTGATATATGAGAAACGTTTATTAAATATTTACAATGTCTAATACTTCACGTTTATTAACTCATTGAAATGTCTTGTACAAAAACAGTATTTTAGTAAAAAAAATCATTAATATAAACGTTGCAAAACCTTATAAAACGTTAATAGATAGTTTTAATAGATAGTTTAATAGGTAGTAGAAAAACATATCAAATTTTAATTTTAATGTTTGTTTTTCAATTTGGAATTAATTTTCAACGTTTAATAAACGTATTTTGAACCTGTGTCACTTGAGTAAATATCTTATAAAATGTCTATTCCGTGCTTTATATTTTTATACGACGTAAAAAATCTCGCGGTTTCTTTCTCCAAGTGAAATAACAAAAAATAAAATAGATTACTTTTTAAATCTACTTACTATAAATTTATTTCAAGCGACAACGAGTTTTTATTTCACTTTTCAATGTCAAAAACTTGAACTGTCTTGCCTCCTTTCAGCACTATCGTTAAAACACGCTCGTTAATCTTCGCGGATTTGCTTCAAGTTCGTCGGTCACGCATACATCTCGCGCGAGAACTACTTCCTCAAATTAATATATACCTGTCGCGCGTAATCGGCGTGCGACGTAACCGGCGCAGTAGTTAGCTTTAACTAGACGCTCGCATTTTTACGCGACCTCTCGCTCGCGCGCGCTCTCGACGGGCGTGACGTCACGAGCTATATGGTAGCGCGAAGCAGATCCCCGTTGATCAAAGTGTATACACGGCGAGATTCTCTGAGCCGCGCGATGGAAGATTACTTCGTCTCTTTTAGATCACAGATCTTTCCTAACGGAAAAAATGTAAGAAATGCTACCAAAAATTAGACTTGCGACGCGTCTCGACGACGAAAGGTGCGAGATGCACGGATGGATTTCGGGCGCACAGAGGCATCGCATCGGCGTACAGCACGGGCGATTACTTTATTGCGCGTCGCAAACGGCATCACCGATAAATCGACGACCGTGATTTTACCTTACCCAATCATCAGGCGCGCACGAGATTCATGGATGGCGAACGGATGCGAGAGATACGGAGCGATTCGAAAGCGGCTCCGCGCACCACCATGACACCTCCCACTACAGTACAGTCGCAATTCGGAAATTCTCGAACGGCGATATTTCGATTCTCGAAACGATAGTCAAATCGCGATAATTAGACTCGCGCGCTTTTGGCGCACTTATGCACGTAATATGAAATATGTATATTTTTTTGTACAATTAAAAAGTGAATTTTAAAAGTTAATTTGAAAAGTGAAAAGTGAAGCATTATTCATATTAAATTAAAAATTTATAATTTTTTAAAGTTGGATTACTCATAACAATTATAATATGATCATTAAATAAATTTAATGTTTTATGTATGTATTTCAGAAATAATTAAAGTTAAAAATTAATTCATTTAAAATTAATGAAGTTATTAATTAAAAATTATTAACATTTTAATTTTATTAAACTTTTAACTTTTTAAGTAGTTACTATCCAACTCTGTACAAGTACTTATATCATATGTCAAATATTAAGGATGATTGATACGAATTATTCGGAACAATATGACTATAACACTTGCGAAATCTCTTTAATGGGAAACAAAGAGAGGGATCTTTCGATCCCCTCCTTACGAAAATGATAAATGTAATTGCAAAGGTGCCGATTAATCTCTTTTCGATGTCCGGAAACAACTTGATTAAAAGGTAAGGGATAGATTACAAGCAGTTACAATATCTGAAGTGTTTTCTCGATGTCCACATTATCGCAATATCGACGTAAAAGCCAACGTTTATCTGCACTCGAGAAAAACGTTCGGCAATTAGCGAAGATCGGCGTTCAGCAAACGCTCGGCAAGGTGCGATATGAGTGATTGCGAGCGCACTTACGCGCCTTGCATGTTAATATTAATGGAACGTGAGATCACTCCTATAAGTGGGGACGTTAATTTTTCACGTCGTGGCCGCGACGGTTCCCCGACCGGTTAACTCCGCTGTCACCGGCGGCAACCTTCAAAACCTTTTGCCGGTTGATGTCACCGCTGTAATAAAACCGGTGATACTATCGATAAATCTGCCGTTTCCTCCGAAGTATTGAAACGAGAACGTTTGGGTATATTCGACGCGAGAAACGTGTCATTATCATGCGGAATACATTATCTCGACGATCGAGTCGATCGGCGCGACAGCAGAGCCGCTTTTAAATTCGTGACGTAACATTCGGCTTGACATCGATGTCACGCCGATCTGGATGAAAACGCAATAAAAAAACGATGTAATTATATAATCATGTATATGTAATAAAATTACAAAGGTCGAACTGAATACATTATGCTACATATATATTGCGCAATGACTAGTTTCCATTTATAGCCGGCAAGGATAATTGTTGTTACGCCATGTAAATTGTTACATAGCGTAACAATGATTTGCCATCGTCACTTTCTTTAATCGCCCCTCTCGTCGCGATATAATAAGGACGGAACTGGATTTATATTTATTTATATACATTTTTTCTACTCGTCCACTAAATAGCAGACGATTTTTCCAAGCGTTTTAACTAAACGTGCTGAATCTTGACGCTTTTCTGCGCCTCTTTAACCTTCTTGTTGTCAGTACTGGACTTTCCGGTAACTTTCCAAACGAGTTCCAAGTTCTCGCGAGTCGCGTTGATCTCTTTCTGCAATCGTCCGATCGTCTCCTCCTTCTGCTTCAGCAGGTGCTTGAAGCGTTGCAACTCGCGATGGTACTCGTCCTTCATCCGGTGCACTCCAAGTTGCTGCACCTTCATATTTTTCTCCGCCAGCGCTAATTGCTGCTTAGCACCTTCATGTACGATCTGACGATAATAAGTAATCACATTTATAAAATCAATGAAAAATTAAGCATGTAACTTCTTTTTATTAAATTACCTTTAGTTGGTCCTTCAGGTGACCCACTCGCTGAGTGATAGTATCGCCAAGCAAATGAATGCTGGCATTCTCATTTTCCGTTTCGTGTAAAAGTTTAACCAACTTATCTCGTTCAGCAGCCATTCTTTCATATTCGCTGAACAACTCTTCGCAGTATAGTGTAGTTTTCCTTAATTGCTTCTTAAAGGAGTCCCGAGATATTTGCATGGAATGCGTGATTTTTTGAAAATGCTCCAGTTTTCGCTGCATACGTCTAAAAAGAGAAAAGAAATGGAATAAAAGTTCAAATCACAATTACAGGTTATAGTTTGCAATGTATTGATATGAAACTTACTTCAAACGCTTCTCAAAGCTCTTATTTAACCCTTTCAATTGATTTCTCTCTATCGTAACTACATCCAGTTGTGTTTTATTTTGCCCATAAGATTCATCTAATTCTTTAATGCGAGCGGATAATTTTTCCTTTTCAGTTTCATACTGACGCTTCAATTTCTCAAACAGTTCTCGACATTCTTCGACGGCAGCGTTATGAACATGAGTTATGAACATGAATAGGCATTGTTTTGGTGTTATCGTTTTGCAACTTTTCATATTCTTTGTGAAGAATATCGTATTTCCCTTGAACATTACTCAATTCAGTCTTGGAAGCGAGACACTCTTCGTGAAGTCTGTTATTGTCAAACGACATTGCTTCCACTTTCTGCTCGTATAACGAGTGGATCTCGTGTATCTTTTGCTTCTGATGAGCAGTCTGTCTCGTGTAACACTCGTTCAATTCCTTGAGCAAGTCAGCGTCCTCGGACATCATCTTGATCTCTTCCGCGTACCTGTTACACTGGAAAACTTTTTACTACAATAATTTGTAAGGCGCACGACGATCTTCTTTTATAAATAAAATACCTGTGATTTCCATTTCTCTATTTCGTTCTGCATATATTCATTCTCCATGATGACCTCTTTGCACCTGGTGCTAAAATTCGCGATGTCCTCCTCGTACTTATTTACAAGCTCCTGTTTCTCCGATAGACTCTCCTGGTAGGCGTCTAAAAGTGGACCTAGCGCGTGTGTATTGACCGAACCCCATGAGTCCGATAACGTTTTGATGTCCGTCGGTCTTTTAGAGTCTAATATGTCATTAACATTTTTTGATAGAACACTTAATCCGGACTCCTTCAACTTATCCTGATACCTTTCGAGCTCCGCGTTCAATCGATATATCACGTTCTTAAGAAGCAGCACATCTTCGTTCAGCTGAACATTTTCAGCTTTGCATTTCTGGTTAAATGTTAGAAGACTGGAATTAGTTTTCTCTATTTTTTGCAAAGCATCTGCAAATTTCTTGTGATGCGTATGCAGCTGATGGTATTCCGTTTCACGTTCTGCTAAAAGAGCATTTACTCTCTCGTATTCCTGTTGCAGGCTGTCGTGATTTTTCAACAACCTGTGGTACTTGTTGCAAATTCTCGACATTAAAGAATCCTTTTCTTGTAATTCAGCAATAATCTCTGAAATTGTACAAGATATTTTCTTAGTAATTTTACAAATATTATTTATATTGTAATAAATATATTGCCAGCACACACAAAAACTTACCAGGACTTACGTTAGAACTTTCCAACCTCATTGTTAACATTCGGTTCTCTTCAACTAATCTATCAATCTTCTTTTGAACGCTATGCTTGCTACTTCTTTTAGGCAACGCGATGCCGTTGCCATTTCCATTTTTATCCGCCGATTCCTCGAGCTCACCGTTGACTCTCGAGTGACGTCTAGCTCGATGGAAACGTCTACATCGTAGCGGCTTATGTACAGGCTCCAATTCATTGTCCACGAATGAAATCTTACGACTGCTGCGCTACGATAGAATCGAATGTAAGAGAACAAAGAATACCTTTACGTCGGAATACACCTTTTTATCTTCACGAAGAGACGTGAAAACATTTGAGACACTTGCACAACCTACCTTTTCTTTGATATGTTTATCGGCACTGTGGTCGCGATTCGGCATCGCCCGCAGCTGCTCCGGAAATAAACACGTGGCAGACAGCTGAGTAAAATTTTAAATAGCCATCTGCATATGCGAATCTGACGTTACCGGCATAAACACGTGACGTTTCGATTCGCATTGACTCGAAGTGAGCTTTGAGAAGCTCACGGTTTGATTGTGTTTTGATCACAGCCATGTCTTCGACCGCCATGGCAACCGGCGACGGCGACGGCTGTGTTCCGAATGTTCCGATATACGTACACCTGCTAGCACTGAAAATCTATAGTATATGTAACGTAAACTATAGATTTCCAGTACTGGCAGCGTATATTGGAACACAGTCGACGACGACGACTGGCAGCTGGTAAACGCGAGCTCCGCAACGGTCCTCTGCTTTTCTAGATAATGCTGAACGCGTAAACTTCACTGAAGTTTTCGGTTAGCGGTCAGATGGCTGCAAACGCAAGAGTTCTCTGATTAAGCCTCTCTGGTCAAGCTGACAGAAATGACCGTCGCGCCAATCAATGAAAGCCCGCGGTACAGACATGTGCGCGCGTATGCATATTTCATTCAAGTTCATTCAACGTGATGCCTCTACTGAAAGCGTAGATCGGGAACAAGAAGAGAGAGAGAATTGTCATTTATAACAAAATTGCTCTAACTACCTATAACATATGTTCCGTTTATTCTTGCACAAACTTATAGCTACGCGGCGGATTTCATAACTTGCAAAACTATATGCAACAAGCGTGCAATATGCATGTTGTGCTAATGCTCGACTGCAAAATTGAACAATTAATATTTCTTTAAAAATGTAAAACATTTTACTTTTCTAGTAAACAATTTTTTTGAGATTTTGCTTTATTTAATTTTTTTAAAATTTCTTAAAATTTAAAAATTTTTCAGAATTTCTATATAATTTAAAATTATACAGAATTTTTTCAGAATTCCCAAATTACAAAAATGCTTTTTAAAAAATTTCTCAAATTTTTTATATGAATTTAAATACTTTTCAAAAGAGTTGAAAAAATGTACATTCTTTCAGGATTATGATCCACTGTTTCGTTCAACGCGTCAACTATTCTCAATTTAGATTTGTAATATTTACAAGATCCACGGAAGTTCTGAATTGCAATAATATGCGATGAAATTGATTCGCTTATTGACTTCAGCAAATAGCATAACTCATTCTTGTCTAGCCTGTCTCTATACATTTACTCGAACTTACAATATATGATGACAACCGCAATGCGGTTCTTTATAGACGACAACCTATTTCTGAGTTAATCGTAATGTCACTTTATTACACGGCGATTTGGTAGCAAATCTGATTTCGATTGCCAAAGAGACATGTCTACATACAAATCGAGAAGCTAGCAAAATAGCAAGTACTACATATGTATGTTTCAAAGGAAACCATCTTGGTTGCGCAATGTCGTCGGTAACAACTGCGTCGCAATAATTTATTCCTGGAATACTCTTAAGTGATACTTGGCCACAAACGACTTTTAATTATCATTATTATTTCCGACATAATTTCAGCGCAAATGCTTTTAGTACCTGTCTCGTTTCAGGCGAGATTAAAACCGCTAATTTAAAAATGTTATTTTACGGTAAAACCTCGTATGACATCCGTGACGCAAACTGAATGTAACGATAAATTTAAAAAAATATTATTTTTATATACAATGCATCTTTCTTTCTTATTATGTATCCGTAATAATAAAGGAAATATACATAGATGTAACGAATTGTCTTTTACAGTTGGATTACTCCTGCTGAAGCTGTCGTTCTGTTTTATAATGTCAAACGGCTTGTTTCATCAAAGCTGTAACTATTCTCAATATGTAAAACCCGGTAGCATCTATTACATATACAATTTTGACTATCCTAACGTTTCCTACGGTCGACAACATTGCAAGTGGATTGCGGAAAGTAATTATCGCATCAGATTAACTTGCAAGAATTTCAACATACCGTGGGTAAGATTCATATCTCGTAAGAATCGAACGTAATTATTGAAAGATATTTATTGCCAGAACCGTCGATTCAAGTCCGCCAAGTGAATTTTCTGAGCTTCGAATTGTTAAAGAGCAATATCATAACTAATTATTCATTATTGATTAAAATTACATATAATTAAAAATAATTACATTAATTACCAAATTACAAACAATTACTAAATTTTTTACGATTTAGAATATACTTTTTTGCAGAATTTTAGATGCGCCTTAGACAAGCTAACTGTATATGTGAATGATTCTGCGTCTCAATCCTATTGCGGCAACGAGACATTTAGCATAGAATCGACAGGAGAGTTCATGACCATTGAATTATCAACGTCATTCTGGTCGTCGGGAGTCAAGTTCCTGTGCGAACTGCAAGCGGTCGACGAAATAGAGAATGACAATTGCAGATGCGGATGGAAAAAGCCGGTACGTGCCAAATACGAATGAAATGGAACATAAAAAAATTCAACGTGCACGTATGTAGAAATTTCTATGAACTTTTTGTCCCGACTATTAATTATTCATCACAGACGAAAATAGTGGGAGGTATGGAAACTGGTGTCAACGAATACCCCATGATGGCTGGTCTCGTCGATTATTTTGAAAGAGACGTATTTTGCGGAGCGACTATCGTATCCGAAAGATACGTATTGACTGCAGCACATTGCTTGACGGATAGAAACATAAGTACCATGGCTGTAGTCGTGGGAGATCACGATCTCAGCACGGGTAAAAATATATTTCTTCAAAAACCTTGAAGATTTTTTCCAACAAATTTTTCTTAGAATAAACAGTTTCACTTTTTTTTATATATAAATCGATCTTATTAGTATTTTGATATTTAAGCAAAGTAAATATAAATTAAATACCTATTTATAGAATTAAACTGTAAAATACAACACACATATGCTTACGTAGATCTTAACTAGATATCCCGAGTAATCTTTACAAGATTGTTAAAACTCACGTATTCGTAAAAAAAAGGTTTCGCGTATCTCGTCCCTTCAGCGCTCGTATTAATTATGATAATATTGATAATTACAACCTAATTAATATTACAGGTACAGATACAAATGCCTCGCGCGTCTTCACCGTGTCCAGATTTGACATACATCCTTTTTACGACAGCGAAACTTTAGAAAACGATATAGCTGTAGTAATGGTGAATTCTGTCATAAGTTTCAGCGAAGAAGTTGGACCGGCTTGCCTTCCGTTTCAACACCAATCTGATTCCTTTGCAGGAAGTTACGTGGATTTATTGGGTGAGGCAATATTATCATAGCAGCAATTAATTGTCTAAATAATTTAACGTGTTTTCAAAATATATTACAAGTTTTCATTGTTTTGTGTAAGTGGTGCAAACTGCAAGTTGCACAATAATCTTGTGATCTGCGATTTATACAAATCGACTTTTATTATATTGTTCGGTTTGATCGAAGCAGGCTGGGGAACGACACAATTCGGAGGAATGAAGTCACAAACGTTACAGAAAGTCACTGTAACCGTGATGACGTACCGAGAATGTCGTCGACAATATCCGAATGCCTCGTACAGTCAATTATGCACTTATGGGGAAGGAAAAGATGCGTGTCAGGTAGCGTAGGATATTCTGCGGAAGTTATTGAGTACAGAAAAAAAAATTTTACGTTCGTGTCTACAATTTTTATTACAGTTTGACAGCGGTGGTCCCGCTCTTTGGCAAAATCCTACGACGAAGCGAGAGGTTCTCATAGGTATCATCAGTTCCGGATTTGGTTGCGGCAATGATAAACCAGGGATTAACACGCGTGTCGGCACATACATAGATTGGATCTTATATGTAACGCCGGGTGAGTGCATAAAGTGTACAACGCATCGCGTATGCGTCATTGTATCATTGAGAGCGCATTTATCTTATGATGCTTATTTATGTCTCTGTTTACAGGTACGAATTACTGCATGTCCGAATAAGAAGTTTGTAAATAGAAATGTATAAAGACTTTACAATCTATTATTTTTAGATATTTATTGCGCGCTATTTATATTCTTTTTTATATATTTTTATACAGACTTTTTTTTTAATTTTCATGTAATTTTGAAGTGCGCCAATTAGCACGGTGCTTTTGTGTATGAATCATATTTTACTTGACTTATACAATATTAACGATACGAACTAAAATATATTCCTGATTTATCTTGAACGTTGTACATGAAAATGCACTTCATCTGCATTAATAAAAATCCTGTAATTAATATCGATCTGAAGTACGTACTTAATAATTAATAACAGAGAGCATGTGAAAGGACTCCGAGCGAATTTATATTTTATACAACAATATATATTTTGACGTGTGCGCGTATGCTAATGTATACACGATGTTTCAAAATAATTGTATTTATTTATTCATTGGAAAATAGCGAAATGTCAATTGTGCACGGTGGTTGAAATGCGCCATTATTTCGCTCGCGAGGTACTTGTGCACACTTATGAGAACTTTGATTGTCCTTAATAGAAATTTCCATGGTGTAAAAGGATCAACATTGACGGATCGTAAACAATGTCTCATTATTAATAAATTCCTGAATGAGGATGTGACGTGAGACTGTCTATGGGAGGGAATGGTCTATGGTAAGCGTCCACTTACATCGACCAATGTAGTAGTACCACATTAGCTTACTTGCCATAGCGTAGTGTGTACTGAAGATTTATATCGTACTCTCTTACTACGAGGGGTACAGAAATAAAATGTATAAATATAAATAAAAAAATAACATAAAACCGATAAAACTGCAGACTGAGGGAAATGATCGAAGAATATCGATTTTTTGCCGTAGAAGTCAATTCATGTGTTATATCATCTTATTTCACTTACTTGTGTCAAGATGAACAATATTCGTATCTTTCCATACATGTTATATATTTAAAAATATATACTGTTGTATCAACGTTATGCCGAGTGTCCTCGCGGAACAAATCTTTTACAAACGTATGTCGGTATTAGTAATAATGGTTTTATGATCATGGCATTTATCAAACAAATTGATTTCTTCGATATGTATCGCAGTAATGCATCCTTGACATAGTTGTTGACCCAATGATAGTACGCAAATAGATGTATTCTTCTCATTGGGATGGAATTCTGATATGAAAAATTGTTTATGAAAAAATATGTTTTTTCCCTTACGGAAAGAATTAAATAATTTATATTATCAGATGAAAGGGAATTATTCACAAAATTAATTTTAGGATAAAAACTAGATAGTTTAATCGATCCAATTTCACATATCTTTTCAAACGTGACAAAGAAATTGAATTAACAACATTTTCTCTCTCTTATTCTCCTTTTTATAAAAAAAATTAAGTTAGAATGATCAACGTCAAATATCGAATATTTCGTCGTGAGAACTGCGAATAGGCTCGCTACCGGTTTGGGGTACGCATAATCCGCGTTTATTCCCAAGGGACGCGGTACTATTCAGAATAATAGTACGAAAATGCTTCAGACCGACGCGCAGAAAGAAGATGAATGACCATTGTGAGGTTTGTATAACCACTTTGGTATGCTAGATGAATAGTAAAGGTACGAGCGTAGGTACTTTTATTTTGCGCACGAAAGATGTGCACAAAAAAACGAGATCGCCAATCTTCGCTAGTTCTTCATTTCTAACACGTTTAAATTCTTGCGGTGATAAAGGATAAATCAGAATTTTTGCAAACAGGAAAAGAGACACGTGCGTCATTCGTGGTGAGGTGATAAAAGATAAATCAGAATTTTTGCAAATGGAAAAAGAGACCTGTGCGTCATTCGCGGTGCGGCGACCACCATGCTTCGGTTGTTCGCTTTTAGCATAGTGCATTGGACAGCAAGGACATATATTGCTCATTATGTGCACGCATCATTATGTATTGTATAACGATGTTCCGCAAACAGTCTTTATTTTAACTATTTGAATTATTTACAATAACGAATGCTGTTGAAGTATATATAATGTAATTATTAACGTGAAACTAGAGAACATTATTAAAAGGTGTAACGTGTGAAACATAGACACCGTCATTATAAGCATAAACTTGCAAATGGAAATTATCAAATATCACATGTGTAATATAATACGGATTTCATCTCATTATTTTATTTATCTTATTTTATTTGATGTACTCTTCAATCTTAAAGTATAGTACTTGCAAAAAAAATTGTTTTCTCTATTTATTACAACGAGAACAACAGTTCTGCTAAACATTTTGTTACACTGAGAGAAAAAAGTTCCTAAATTTTAATAAATATTTATTCGAATAATACTAATGAAATATAATTAAATTAAATTTGTGATTTTTGTAGTAAAAAAAAATATATATTTACATTTAGTAAATATTTCATTAGTATATATAATTATTTGAATAAATAATTATAAAAATTTAGTAATTTTTCCCTCAGTGTAGATATAGATCTGAAAACAATTTTGTTAAAGCATCAAAATAATTAAGAAAGGCGCTGAAATTGATGTCTAGGAGGTTAAAATTTTTTATAGCATTGTTCATCATGATTGAGCGTCCTGCAATTATTATTTTGATGGTCCAACAAAATTATCTTCGGATTTGTATATAACTAAATTTTTAGATATTTTGGCAAAATCATTTTTTCCGTGGAGGTATATAATATATACTTTCACGGAATATACTACATACGAGACGGATACTTTTCGACGTACTTCTTTCTTAGTACTTTGACTGTCCGAACTGATTTGTTGGCGGAAAATTGTTGCCAAGGTTTTTACATATTATGCAAGCAGCGCTCGCGACGTTGGTGCGCCATAATCGCAGGTGTATCGGCAGAAAAGAAAGATAGGCGTTATATCGGATTTCCAGTCGACTCAACGTTCAATATTCAAAGAAGCATAACTAAGCGGATTTGCTGAAATTCTTTCTGAGATATTTTTTCAAACATTTTGCACCTCTACTGAAATTTTTGATAATATGTACGTCCTACGCGAAGATGGAGATTTACTCGACGCAGACTATCCAAAGCAGAACGTTGCGAAGGTCGTTGCATCGCACTGTCGTGCATCTGGTTATGAGCATGCCTATCAATTTTATTCGATTCAAATCAGGTAAACGGTGATATACAGAGCGACAGATAGTGAAGAACTCGAGAACAAGGTCAAAAGGTACGCGATCGCTTACGTAATCCGGCTACTGACTGACCCGTCTCTATGCACATTGCACGTATATAGCAAACTCGAGCAGATCCCGCGAAACGTTTTGTTTTCTAGAGATAGTATAGTAACTATAGCACCGAATGACGTCACAGAGCATTCGCGACCGCCTTTAGTCACCAACGTCAAGAGCTTGCCAAGAATCTGAAAAATCCTGCCAAGAAAAAATAAAGGGCAAATATCTTTCTGATGACAAAATATAAAATACATTTTTTTATTATTTCTTGCGATAAATGCAAATATCCGAAAAGGAAAAGTAAATTTGTTTTGTTCTTAACCTTCATCTTCGATTAATTTCGAGAGATATTTGGAGATGAAGTTGACTTTGCCAAGGATTTCGAAGTGCCTGAGCAATTATCTCAGCAAAAATTGGTTTTTTTTCATTAATCGAAGGGGATGAAGTGGCTTAATATCAAGATGCTGACGGGCGTTCGAGAGGCCTAGATATGAAGATGTTGAAAAAGCTTTCGGATCGAAGCGGCTACGATGGAAACGATGACGCATGAGAAGCTGCGCGGCCGCCGAACTGTCTCTACTACCCCTTGGTGGAATAACAATCCGATCGATGACGCCGGTTTGTCAGTTTAAACTACCCTCGTCGTCCCAGAGAAAACCCGCGAATTTCGAACAAGGTTTCGTATCGAAACGTGCGTCACTGAAATGTAAGCATTGAAGAAAAACATTTTCATCATCTTAGAGTGCTAAAAGATCAATGGAAATGTACGCACAAAACAATTAGCGCAACGTTTCAATAAAGTGTTATGACGCAAATAGCGGATAGCAGGTTTATCTCTAAATTTACATTGACGTCATTCTTCGTCATCCCTCATAGCGATCTTCGTTGAGAAAAACAAATGAAATTATCATGCAAAGTGTTAACGATTGATAAGAATTAATCCGAGGAGGGGGGGGGGTGCATAATTAATCTTCACCAAAGTCATTACTTTTTTACTAATTTCGAGGCGTGTGATCGAACATATAAATCATGTGACGTTTATATTACATCTGATATTTCGTGAAAAAAAAATTGCATTTGAAATATTTAAGGAGTCTGAAATATTTCCACCCCATTTTATGCGAACCGTTACCTCTTCTGCTCGATAATATAATAAGATAACAACGCTCGCGCTACCCGGCTCTTCACCGTTTAAAAGGGGTCGGTCGGCCGGCGTATGCGCGTACGTACACAATTACCGCGGCCAATCGGGGGACCGGACCACCGGTAGAACGAACCTTCGTCGTATTGTACAGACGTCGATGTCGCTCCAGAGGTTCCCGTTCCGTAGGTCCGTTCCCTCCGCGCACGTCGTCGCGCACCAGCGTCGGCTCAGTCCGATATCGACGTTCGTACGAGGCGCATATTCACCGAGCCAACGCCGCGCGGTGCAAAATTTTACGCGGGCTCCTACCGTCCGCGCTCTTCTCGCATTTTCTGCTGACGAAACGTAAAGCAACGAAACGCAAACGGGAAAAGAGACACTGGCTAGACGCGGTGGAGCGAGGAGTGGTATCAAATGCCTCGGAAGTCTCGCTCTTCAACGGCACCCGCGTGTCCGCAGCAACGTCAGTCCAACCCGTCCGAAGATATATCACCGAGTTTAAATAATAAGTCCGCCGATAATAAGCTCTCCGAAATCTTGTATTGAATCTGAAACAACGACAACAACGACGACGACGGCGACGACGGTGGCGGAGGTGGCAGCGGCAGCGGTAGCAACGACGACGACGTCGACGACGACGACGACGACGAGGAGGAGGAGAGGCAAAACGCTGACGTCTTCCTCGCGCGCAGGGTCGAGCCGAGGAAGACCAACTATGATGCTGGACTCGTGACTTCCAACTACATTGATCCGTAAACGGCAGCGACTTAAAGGAATCCGACTCTGACGAAACGGAAGACTGCTGACGCTGATTTCGACCGAAGCTGAAGAGGCACTTGTTTAAGGGCTGACAAGAGAACACCCTCTAAAACCGAGCTACTCTACTTTAAACTCCAAACATCGTGTCATCCCTGCTTCAAGAAACCAGAAACTAGAGCCTCTCGTCCCTCTTTCTTTCATCCCTTATTCTCTCTCTCTCTCTCTATCTCTCTGTCTACCTTTCACTCTTTTCTCTCCTTCTTTCTACCGCTGTCCCTCATTTCGGCATCTCGCTTCCGCGCGGAGGATCGATCGATATTTCGTCCCGACGGCGGCTATTAACGACACGCGTACTTTCATTCGCCCCTCCTCTCTCACACTTCGTTTTTTTCACGCTACGATTGCTTCCGAATGTAACGTTAGGTGCGCCAATCCCCTTGCAACCCGCCCCATCGCTTCTTCCATCAATGTCAGAGAACGCGTGCTGAAATTTGGCGTATTCTCCAAACCGTCAATATCTTAACAATATCCTTCAACAGCGAGGACTGTAACACGTGACTTGTACGAAAGCCCACGGAGTTCCCTCGTAACAACGCGTTGGCCGGCGCTCGATTTTTATCGGGTCACCTACGTGCCACCCACCCCGTTTCGCGGATCCTATGACGTATACTTCCTCGTACCTCGCACCCTTACCATCCTGCCACAGCCCGTTTCTACGCGGTTGCATATGCGTCCGCAAACAGTCAATAAGGAGTACCGTCGGGACACCCACGTATCAGAAAGAAACGAACGGAACTCGCATAGAAAACCATTCTTATCACGGCAGAGAAGGAGTGTAGGCGTAATATTAAGGAACGAATTGTTGCCGGTTGCACTTCGAGAAGGGAAAGATCGATCGCAGTATTTTTTCGAATATAGTGCGGACGCTGTTGACATTACGTATACATAGTGAAGATAATTCTTGTTGCTATTGTTATTGTTATTGTTGTTGACATTGTTGTTATCCCCGTTATTGCTGTACGCCCGCTGCCCATCCACTCCCGCTGAAGTCGACGAACGTCGCGGAGGTGGTAGTGGTAGTGGTATCGGTGAGGGGTTCGTAAACTCGCGGATGCAAAGATACGTGTTTTTGCCAAATCGTGTCGATAATTGAATACAGGAGAAGATCCGGAGTTCTCGTATATACACGGGGAAAGGGAAATAAACGAGCGGCAGGAAGTGGAGAAGTGGTACGTCGGGGTCGCGGATGAGTTTGGCAAACAAACACGAGGAGTGTGTTAAAGATCTCAATTAAGTACGCTACCCACCGGGAGGAGAGTGATCGATTCTTTGTGTACACATCGAGACCGACAGGAGAATGGTAGTCGAGGCCGGAAGAAATGGGCACGAGTTGGCTCCGTTGAACAACCACCGCCAAGTCCACAACGTGACGATCGTGGCGGCCGGAAGTCAAAATGTTACCGTCGGTCAGGAGACGAAGGAGGAAAACAGGGCGGCATGGAGCGGGAAAATGCAATTCTTCCTCAGTATTATCGGGTACAGCGTCGGTCTGGGCAATATCTGGAGGTTTCCTTATCTGTGCCAACAGAACGGAGGCGGTGAGTGTAAAATAAAATCGATAGCGAGGGATAATTGCGACGCGCGCGGATACGACGTGTCATCGTTTTAAACGTACGATATAACATTTAGACAAATGGAAATTTATTCATAAATGCGGAGCGGATAACATGACTGTTTTAACGTATATATGCTCGCTCGAACGTTGTTATTAGTAAACCGTGTGTTTTTATTTTTATGACCTTCGTGCAATAGACGACACCTCGGGGGTGTTCTTGAACCATATGCGTGTCAACGGATAGCTAGGTAAACTCCAATTTCCCACGTGTATGAGCACACCTAATAATATCTGCATATATTATACGGAGATATACGTATCTCTTATACAGCAACCACGTTGATGCAGTCTCGAGATAGCAACAACGCTTTTTTACGCACATGCACTATAGAATAAAATCACAGTGATTATATTACTTACGAGATTGGTTCAATATCAAAGAAAGTGATAATAAATTAAAAATATTACTGGTAAAAAGTTGTCTTATAAAATTACGAATTTTATGATTGTCGAGGCTGTTGAGTTCTTGTTTATTTTGTTACGCATTAATAAGACACGGAGTTCTTGAAAACTTGATAGCGTTCGACGTAAAGAAACATAAATTTTCTTTTCTATCGTTTTTCTTTCAAGAATTCGGCTTTCTGTACGCGGGTCAGAGCGTTTCCGGAGATGCACGGGAAAGAATTTGAATGAGCGTCAGTCAGGTTTGCGAAAGGTGTAAAGTGACACAATTTATTTCGAATTATTTACACAGAGTTGCTCGATACGCGATGGGTGTTGACGCATGTCAATGTGCATAAAGTTGCATGCAGTATTGGAAATAGTTTTTGCAACTTACGACCGCGTCGTCAGTCTCTACGGCGTCAGGCATAGAGCGAAAAAGAGCAAGGACAAGGCTGCTCGATATGAGGGCAGTGGAGTCGGTATAAGCGCATGGCTATACTAGTCAACGACTATTTTCAGGTATCCCGCAGTTCCACGCCGGGGTTAAATATAACTGCTACGAAATATTTCGCGTGCTCCCGTCCTTAGAAGCGGTCTTTTCCTTAGCATCGATCAACTTCAGCGGCTAATAAACTCCGCAGATATTACAAAACTTTCGTAATTTATCTTATTTTATCTCGAATCAGCCGAAGATACATCTTTTTTCCCACTTCTCCTTGGAATTTCATCCAATATATTAATATAAACGATAAAATACTTCCTGGTATCTCAGCGATCTGTAAAATTAACATGTGATAACGCTCGGCGGCGTATTGTAATTCATAACGAATAGTTTAGCCGCATCCAATTCTTTCAATTTTCATTAACTTTTCATAGTCAACTTTCGTTCGTATCTATTTGACCCATTTCTATTTTAAGTTACGCGGCACCTCTGGCGTGAATTCTGATAATTTTAAATTTTACAACTCTTTATTGTTTTTATAAACAAATATTTTATCGTCTCTCTTTATAACGAGGCTCTCTCCCCAGATTTTTGTAATAGGTCATGATTCTGCTTTAATTAACCACACCTCATTATTCTTCGTTTCATCGGAAGGCGATAGCGCATTTGCTTTACGCCGCTCTAGCGTATCATCTTTTTATTAAATGCCTTTTTTGCGTGGAAAAGTACACATAACGAAAGGTATACTTGCACAAGAGTCTATAGACTCTTCCGTGGTGCATAAGTAGAAGTTAATCAATCCTCCCGGGAGAAAACACAATCGTCGCATTTCCAATCACATTATTTACGTATGCTGCAGAAATATTTATAGTCTGCTTATTGTTATTACGCGTATTCAACGTTAAAAATGTCGCATCGCGATTGGTGAAATGAAATGCAGCGAACTCACTTCGCGAAGGAGACACATATTTTATTCATCGAGATAAAGTTAGTTCAAGGCTACACCTAATTTAATTCAACGTAACGTGAAAGGTCGACCAACTGCAAATAGGCATATCAGGCGTATGCAACGTCAATTTTCGTTTGGTACCACGTGAAATATGAGCGCGCAGTAACATTGCACGTGATGTTGTAATCCCGAAGGATTTTACGGACGCGAATTTTTCGAATGACAAAATACTATTGATTAGCTCGTGGAATTTCGCTCCTCTAGCTGAAATTATTTTAAGATTGCAATTTCGAGAGGAAAGGGGGGGGGGCGTAGCCCTTCTTATCAATCACGAACGGACAAAGCACGAACGGACAAAGCGGCTATTTAACATAAGTCTATTTTTGCGGAGGTAGGTCACGAGGCGCGCACGGGTAGGCCCTCGCGTGATTATGATGCCGGAGTTTATACACGCCGAAATCATATCGGTTACCATCCAACACAATTGCGCAGATCAAGTTTCCAATTGTCAGATTATCGTGCCGCTCCAACAACGTCTATCTCATCGCTCTAGGGTAATACCTTTGCCCGAAAGTACCAGGCACCTCACTTACGATCGAGATCCAAAATTAAATAGCGCTGTAATTTCGTTAGATTCAATTCCGGACGCAAATGCACGCGAAGAGGCTCGGTTCTAACCGATCGCGTACTTATTTATTTTTTTTTTTTTTTTAACACAGATTTAAGAGAAAGAAAATTCTTCTATTTAAAAAAGTAGAAGCATTTGAATTTGTTTTATTTTTAATAGTAAATATAATAAATTCAAAAAACCTGTAATTTTTTTGTTGAATCAATAACAGATGCGCTAATTGCATTGATTAAACTATTAACTATAACATCGACTATTACTGGCGCGAGAAACCATATGTATAATTATCACTGCGATTGAGTTTCATGTGATTTTTTTCAGTCGTAGGTACGCACACCTTCAGGCTAAACGAGTCTTTGACTCGGCTTTCAATGGAAATTTCCTCGTTGCGCCGCATCCGCGTCCGCGTCCGCCTCGCCGAACGCCCATTGATCGATCCATACCACTGTGTAACAGAAAGCACGCGACGACCTAACATCTGCCGCGCTGTGGTTCGCGGCTCTAATGTAATAGCGGCTTTAAACAGAGAGAGCTCTGGATTACGGGCCATTTAGGTGTTAAATGACGCATCAATTACCACAACATCGTATTAGCACAAAGCTCCGTGAGAACGCTGAGAGAACACAATCGCGATCGCGATCGCAATCGTGATCGATATGCGTCCGTTCCAGTTCCCCCGTCTACTTATCAAATTTTCAATCTCCGTTTCCGTTAATAATAAATCAAATCAAATATCAACATCAAAATTTAAAACGCTACAATATGGAATAAAAATTCATTCGCTGGATTTAAAGGAGTTATCCTTATTCTTCCGTTGCTTCGTATAACTTCGTCGCATATGCGTATAAAGAAATGCGTATCTTAACGTTTTCCAACCTACACAACCTCAGTTCTAGTTTGTGTATGAATACCAAAAAAATCGTCGAAGTGGTAGAGTGGTTGAGCGGGTTAGGACTTAGGTTGCTCGATCAATACAAGGCGCTCCAGCTCTTTCTACGACCGCGAAACTAGGCATCTAAAGGCAAAGGGAGAATAGGCCTTGTTAGGGACCGGGGATGCATAAAAGCGGATGAAACGATATATAGAAAATTAGTAAAGTAGAAAATAATTTAGACGAAATATCTATTTAATTCTATTAATAAACAAACTGAGAGACATGCTGCTATTGAAAAATTATTTTGTGTAATAAAAAAATTATATAATATATTTATATACAATTAAAGTTTGATTTTCTAATAAAATTTCGATATTAAATATAATGTCGAAGTTAAACAAGAATATTTACACGTGTGTATGTACATTTCAGGTGCCTTCCTCCTTCCTTTTTTCGTGATGCTCATCTTGGAGGGTATACCCCTCTTCCTGATCGAGCTGGGTCTCGGACAACGTATGCGGCAGGGCGCCCTGGGCGTTTGGAACACAATACACCCTTGGCTAGGAGGTATAGGAATCGCGTCGTGTATAGTGACGTTTTTCGTTTCGCTTTACTACAACGTAATTATTACCTGGTGCGTCTACTACCTCTTCAACTCGCTCGAGGTAAGCAGATCGATAAAGTTCGTAGCATCGGTTCGTAGCCCCAATTGACGCTACAGTAATCTGCGTCGAGACGTTTTAAGTGACTCTCCCTGTCTCTTCGCTATTTCACAGTTTAGATTTAAATAGGTAATGAAAGACGTCGCTTACGGTGAAACACGGTATTTAAAATCTGCCAATACTTCCAATAAAATTCACATCTCTATTAAAAATATCGACGACTCAATTAGATAAAAAATTAAAAGATTAATTGTAAGAAATTGTAAGAAAAATTACAAATAAAAAACTTTATCATATATTGAAAAGAAGTTGTTAAATTAACTAAATTCTTCAACTCGATTAAATTTCTTCAATTCAAGTATTCGTCTATATTTAACTCAAATACATAAAATATTTGAACTTTAAGCATTTATACATTTAACTTAAATACATAAATACTTGAAGAAATTTAATCAAGTTGAAAATTTTAGTCAAATTAACAACTTTTTTCTCAGTGCAAGAATATTGATGCCCAAATGTAACTAGTAGCAACGTCTTTGTAATGACAAAATATAAATTAATATTTTCCATGAATTTGCAGACTATTAATGACATCTTTGTCTTTTTTTTCATGTTTCAATTAGGCTATCACGATTAAATTTGGTGTAAGTATCAATTTTTTGTATATAATGAGCAATATTGCGTTGTATCGCTGTAGTTACACACATTAAGTTACATAAATTTCATAAAAGAGTAAAATGTAAATCTCGTCACAATGACGGTGTTTCAATTCAACGTTCAAAGTGCCGCTCTAGCTTTTACAGCGCAATAACAGTATGCCCGTTAAAGCGTACATCGATGATCTATTTGCATATTCTGACGTAATTTAGGAATCACTGCCGTGGGCAAAATGCCCGGAATTGGATGGAAAGCCGGTCGAGGAATGTGTCAGGAGTTCGGAAACCGAATATTTTTGGTACAGGACTACTTTGGATGCAGCACCGTCCATTGAGGACGGCCAAGGTCTCAAATGGTGGATCGTACTCTGTCTCTTGCTCAGCTGGATCGTCGTGTTTTTCATCGTTATGAAGGGAATACAGTCGTCCGGCAAGGTAAAAATAGATTTATATTGATAAATCAGAACCAATTTCCTCAATCGATATTAGAATTAATCGTGCTGCCACTTTTCCGTCAACGCGGTGACAAATCATTTTTTCTTCCAGGTGGTATACTTTACGTCCATGTTTCCGTATCTCGTGCTAACCATCTTCTTCATCCGCGGGATAACATTGAAAGGTGCGGGCGCCGGACTGGCGCACATGTACACGCCAAAGGTGAAGATCGATTCCGACCGGAGTTGACCTTACGAGAAGAAAGCGTTACGGACAAGCAATTTGCCAAGTATTAAAGTTAACATTTACTTTACTTTCTTCGTTCTAGGTCGAGAAATTGGCTGAACCAATGGTCTGGCTTGATGCGGCGACTCAGGTCTTCTATAGCTTCGGACTGGCGTTCGGCTCCCTGATCGCGTTCGGCAGCTACAACACTCCCAACAACAACTGCGTGAGGGACGTGATCCTGGTGAGCGTGTGCAACGCGTTTACTGCCATTTACGCGAGCGTTGTCATTTTCGCCATTTTGGGGTTCAAGGCAATGTCAAACGTGGACAAGTGCGTTGTCAGGTAATGCGACCGCTAGAGCGGCCATCGTTTCCTAAATTCGCCATCGCGAAGAGGGTAGTGAGAAAAAAACGTCCACGGCTGCGGAGATGTGTCTTTAAACGACCATGATAGCTGTTGCCACTTGTTCAAGATAGAAGATATGCGTGTCGTCGCTTTATAGTACTATCAATGTATAATGATACAAAAGTACTAATTAAATTAAATTGTAAAAAATGTTACATTAATAATGTATAATAACTTGTATGCTAATAATATTGTTGAAATTAAACTGCCAAAATTAATTACATTAATAATGTACTTATATCACAATTTAATTTAATTAAATTGCAAGTGTCAGACGAGTCAATGGCTGAGCATTTAGAAATGGGAGGGATCAAGTCATAATGGGGAGGGACGAAATATACTGATCGTTGGCGAACAATAGAGGGACACGGAAGATATATATTAAATCGCTTTTATTTTAGCGCGAAGGATACCCTGATACAACATGGATTGCTGGGTAATTCGACCCCATTCGAGTTCGAACAATACGAAAAATTTATGAACACCTTCAACTCTTCAAGCATAAACATCACAATGAAAGAATGCAGTCTCAGCACCGAATTGGACAAAGTGAGCAATGATAATCTCACAAATTCCGTTGAGCGTATGATGAAATAATTAAGCGACAATCCTCTTTCACATAGGCTGCCGAGGGCACCGGATTGGCTTTCATCATATTCACGCAGGCGATCGTAGAATTACCAGGCGCGCCGTTTTGGTCTTGCATTTTCTTCATGATGCTTCTCGCCCTCGGCCTGGGCTCGCAAATCGGATTACTCGAGGGTATGCTGTGCGTAATCTTCGACATAGATCTCTTCAAGAGAATAAAGAAGCAATACATGACAGGTGAGCGCAATCTATTGATTGATATATATGTCGAAACGTCATTGATAAAAAAAAATATCCGTTTTAATCACGACTTGCGCAGGAGTTGTCTGCATCATATGCTTTTTCGTGGGGCTCATCTTCTGTACTGGCGCTGGAGAGTATTGGCTGAAGATGTTCGACAGTTTCGCCGGTACCATCGGTCTCGTTATAGTCGCCCTGATGGAAATGATCTCCGTGGTCTACATATACGGTCACGAAAAGTGAGTTGAATTAATCCGCGACTGCGACATTTATCTTTTATGAGATTGATTAACGGATTAATTGCACGAATGCTGTGCAGATTTACGAAGGACATCGAAGAGATGACCGGATATAAACCTGGGCTTTATTGGCAAATCACGTGGCGATTTCTCGCTCCCTTAATAATGGCGGGCATCCTTCTGTTTAGCGTCGGTTCCATGTTCATCACGAAACCGCAATATTCGGCATGGAATGCGACAACGGTAAGATTACATTGTAAAAAAGTTTCTTCCGGACAAATCATTTCCTTTGATTTAAATAAATATTAGTATAAAATGATTTATTTTTAAACTCTGGAAATATTTTTTAATCGCGGAAATGATGTTAAAAGATAATATTTATTTAAAAATAAAATTTTTTTCGATATACGTACACATAATTTAAAGTATGTATTTAAAATATATATTTATTAATATTAAAAATCTTATCGTTATAGTAATGTTTTCGCTTAATTTTCAGGGTGAGGCAAAAAAAACGGATTATCCTGGCTGGGTGCTGGGCATCGCCGGCATTATTATTTTGGCGGGTATTGCTCCGATTCCGATCGTTTACATTTTACGTCGTTTCCAATTGGTGAAACTCGACGTGGACATACATCAAGGCAGTATTCGACGTATCGACACTACCGTTTCTACTAAGGAGATGATGGGCGACGTTGATGTAAGTACAACTTATTATTGGGATCGTAGACATTTCTACATGTATTTACATGTAGAAATCCAATTAGTTACTTTGGAAGTTGTGTAGTAAAAAGAAGTTGTTCGCGGAGTAAAATATTATCCGCGAAAATAGCGTTTGTGGCTTGCGATCGTGATGGAATGTATGTAAAATTCGTGACAGATAGTCCACTCTGACTGGACGAATTTCACATATAAATAAACGCACATTATCTCTTCCCCTTGAAGCTAATTGTTTTGGACAAGATTAGCGTTATTCCTTTCCTTAAAATAATTGTTTCGAACAAGTAGCGTTGTACCTCTGTGAGATAACTCCTACCCAAACGGAATAGCTTAATTAGCGCACCACGGGCTAACGAGTGTCATGCCATTTGATCATCAGCGTGGCCTCGCGCGATTAAAACAGACTTGTAAATCGCGGTGTTGCTCATGTCAATTCCTCCTAGTCGTTGCGTAAGCTGTTCCTCATGGTGAGCCAATTAAGCGTGCGTGCGTGACACACTTTGGGTAACTCACAATTGAACGTACGATCTGCAGTTGTAGGTAAGCATCAATTGAGTCTGTGGTAACGTCGATTACTCGATATCCCCGTAGCTACGTTACACGTGAGTTCGCAGTATCAACTTTTGAGAATGCATCCTCTGAATGTTACTCCTAGTGCATTCATCGTACACGATGTACATACATCGTAAACATCGTGATTCTAATTTCTGTCTTCTGATTTTCTGTCTCTCTTTTCTTTGATAAATTATTATTCGTCGAGTTTAAAATCGCAATTAACTGCACGATTTAATAATGAAAGAATACTATTCCGACATTTCTAAAAAAATCTCTGATATGCTCTTCGAGTTAAAATGTATCATCATCATTATCATCAGCATAGAATGCATGATTAGATCTTTCAAGTCCTTGTAAAATAAGATGAAAGAATATTCGAACAAAAAAAACGAGATAATATTAGAAATCTTTCCCAGAACTATTTTTCACAAAAAAAAAATCTGAGATTGATGTTGACAGGAGGTATTCTAAATTTAAAATACGTGTGTATTTGTAAAACGTCCTCTTAAATATTATACATTTAATACAGCTTTAAATCATATTCCCAAAATCAGTAAAATTTATAATCAGCACAGATTACAAAAATTAGTTTTGCAATTTGGACAGTAATAAAATGATAATGGTATTTTTATATTAAAGTGTTGTCACAAAAAATTATGAAATATATACACATCGTTAATGCAATAAATCAGCATGCTTGTGCTTTCGGTAAGTATGTGTCCCGTCCCGAAATTTAGCCTGATTAGCATGTCAAACATGACAACCCACATTCTCATTCAGGGCTCACGTCACGCTTCACCAGGAATGAAGCTTCACCAGAAACGCTCGAGTATGTGTAGGACAGTACGATTGATCGGTTGAGAATTAAAAGTGGTCTGTCAACTATCAAATTTCGTATTCGATAAAAGATTCTAAGAACCTTGCCCAGCTTAACCTTTTCGCCATGCGGAAATAAGAAAGCAAACAGCTTAAAAGTAGAGGTTATTTACGACTCCTCGATAGCGAGCTAAAAATTTATAACTTGCGGGAGAATCAGAAACTCATAAATAGCTTCTGCTTAGAAGTACGTGCTATTTGTTTTTTCGATTCTTACGCGGTGATGAATGCGAACGGAAGTTGAACAGATGCGAAATCTGGATCACTTGTGATACTGAACCTTTCGATTTTTTTCAAGTGAAATAGCTCCTCTTTTTACATGCGGTTTTCAGAATTGAAAAGATGACTCTTACTACTAACGAATCTGTAAACTGCGATTAAAAAGAGTAATTATTTTGATGTTGAACTTTTATTCCAAAAATTCAGATTGTGGCCTATAATTCTCTTAGCTGATTTATCGCACTTTAGAAAACATTTAACACGTGAATTTCTTAATTTTCAGCTTGACGAATATCACGATCGGCTCGAGGACTTCCCGGAAGAAGACGAAGACGTTAACAGCGACGATGATACAAACGCCGCACCGACTATGAGTAAATTAGCTAACAAAGCAATGAAGGGTAGGGCCTTCAAAATGGAAGTAATGAACTTTTAAAAACGTATAATCAGCGAGACCTCTTCCGTTTGTTCGTGAGTTGTACGATAATAACAGATATCAGATTATATATATATAAAGACCCAAAAAGATTTGCTAAATTATCTCTAGAATTTGCGAGATAAATTTATGCTCTCTATTATTATATAAAAAAGTATACACACTAATAAAATAGTTATTTTGTCTTACAGTCACATGTAAACATTCACGAAAAATAGATTTTAACAAAGAATAATATATATACATATAAATATAATTATATATATTTATGTTTATAATTACATTATAACTCATAATGTATATATTATGTATATATTATTATCTTGCTACCTTATCTCTGATTTGAAAAATAGTTTTGCTATAAAGACTCAGTTTATTCAAGTTCTGGATAAGATTTAAATTTTATTTTAAGTCTTTAATTTCTATGTAAAGATTTTACAAATTTAGTCTTTATATATCTATAATTATTGATACCTCTCAGGGCGCTGTGCGTCTTTAAAATTGAACATATCGAGCAAATGAACAACAAATGAATAGCGACCAATGTTATTTAATACTCTTTTTAATGTATCTGGAGCATTACGAATGAATGCATCAAACGCGAATCAAACATCAACAATGTATATTCAACACGATTTATATCTCTTTTAAAATTTAATGAGGAAAGTTCGCGTCCTCTCATTGTTCATTTGCTCGAACGATAGGGTACGTCGATCGTTCTTCTCGTACATTATATACGTAAATCTGCGTTAAATGGATCTAGGGTAAACCGCGAATTCACTGTAAATCGAGCTCAATCTGTCGGATCGCGACACCACCAAAAGCAATATGTAATACGGAAATACATTTTAGAGGTGTGGCGCAAAAGAGCGACCAACTGCGTAGCGACGGTTCAGTGTTCAAACTTTACCGTCGCGCATCGACACTTCCAGGTAAAATCGCGAATTATCAGGTGAATCACGATAGCGTAACGCGTATAGCGGGCAAAAAAATAGCGAAGAGAATAGAATGTTCTGGCTTTTTAGTATCGTGTGATATGGAGACGATCGGACGTGGGATCCTGGATTTCGTCCGTGTCAATTCAATTTTAATTAAATGCGATTTTTTTAAATAGATCGGTAGTTTGATCTACGAAGGATGAGAGAGAGAGAGAGAGAGAGAGAGAGAGAGAGAGAGAGATGGTCGAAGAGACTAGACAATAAAATTTAACGTAGTCGAATTGTTAGCCCAACGTAGACGATTTGTTTACTGCTTTCTACATCGTCCCGGTGTAATGTGTACTTTTGATTCCTCCGAGGTTCTACCTTATGCATGTCATGACTGTTCAGAGCTGATCGATCTTGTTTTCGAAGATATTCCATAAGTAATATTTACTAAACAAAATTACTTTTTTCATTAATTTCTGGATTGTTAATTCTTACATTCTTTTCACTATAATTAACACATTTTAAAAAAAGAAAATTATTTCTTTCTTTTATAAGTACATAATATGTGTCATTTGAGTATAATATTTCAGTTTGGAAAGCATAAATTTTCTTATACGTCTGTATAATATAAAATAATATGCTATTAAAAGTATATGTATACATTATGTATACATTTTACATTTTTAATTTAAAACATTAATTAGTTTAGTATCTCGTATAAAAGAATGGAAAAAGGAAATACGATCGATTAAATCAATGTTAGCTAACGATACGTTCGGCGCTCAGTTCGGCAAACGATTACGTCAAACACGTGTAAATTACGTTTTTAATTGATAATTGGTTAAATTACATTACGCAAGAAAGTAATTATCCATATTAGTTTTAAAATTGTCATGAAAGTAATGTAGTTTTCATTTTTACTCAAATACGCGGTCATTAACACTAGGCTATCATTAATTTAAATGTTGTAGGAAACGTCGTAGAAGCGATGTCTTAGATTCTGTATTGCTAATTTCGCCAGAAAAGAAAAAAACCGAGAATTCGCGCGGTGCCATTAAGACATTTCGATAAGATATATTACCGATGCAGGACATGCTGGTAGAATTAAACTTGGCATCGTGTTGCACGAGATATCCCGCGCTCGTTTCTCGCGAATGCGCGCGGGAGTCTTCCGCTATTGCAAGAATGACAGATCTCTTTCTTTCGAGAAGAGCAGTCCCTCGCGCGGGGCACTCAGCATCGTTTGGCTGGTCCAGCTATTTTGGGTACGGAAATATTATACACATATACCGATTTTCCGCGCTAGGACGGATGATCAACGTGGTGGTCGGTATGCCAAGTCCCATCCTCCGAGTCCTCGCCCTTGTGAGACAATGTGATGACATATTGATGTTAAGAAAAACGTCGGTCGAATAAACGTAATGTCAATAATAATTAAACAGAAAAAAAAATGCGATCCGGAAGTCACGCGTGCGAATTCCTGTGCGTGGTGTTCCCTCATTCTCGTAGAGACGCGAACCAAGCACGGGAAGGCGCGCCACCATTGATCATCCTCTATCTTACTTATATTGTACATACTTTAAACTGCGATCGATTAATCGCAGCGTTAAATCAGCGGGAACGAGTACGCAGTACCGGGGACTAATTCGCCGAGAGAAGGTCAAATTAGTGATCGGCGCTGTGCAAACGAGCGCGTCACAGCTTGCGCCGAGATTGCAAGGAAGATGGTACGCGAAATGTAAAATAAGAGCGATCGGGAGATCATTATATTAATGACATTACGAATTCGATGAAACGAATGCGTAACGCGTGTGTGCCATTATTGTAAATAATAACTCGTGTGGCGTGATGTCACAAATCGCATCTAAATTGATACCTCGTGAGATACCTATTTTTTGAATCGCTTAGAATATAATGTCGACATACATCCGTTACCGATTTACTTTCTTCCCTATCTCCTATGTGAAAGTACATTGTCCTTCGCTTCGTGTACGAAGGACGTAAGTTTATAGGAACTATGTCAGAAGGTGACATATATAAATCGTTGCGCAAATTATTCTTTTTTTCTACAAATATAAGTTGTACGATAAGCGATAGTTATGCACACCGTTCCGAAGAAATTTACGAGATAACGTTAACTAAATGTAAAACGCGTGACGCAACAAAAGCGGATTTTCGTTAAGCGCCATAATTTCAAATTTGTTTAAATTTTAAGATTATACCGTCCGAGATCGTCCCTACGATCATCCCCGGTGTAAAAAAGTCGCATCATTTTTGTATTATTAATTTTATTTTTTATAGCTTTAAACAGCGCGCGCTATACGTAATATTTATTATTTTGATGATTGAGTAAATTTTTTTAATTTAATTCATTATTTTTTTATTATAATTAGAAAGATACAAAACTAATTAATAAATAACATAACACGTGATTAATTACTATTTGGATTTATCTAGATAGTAATTAATTACGATGCAACTTATATGATTGCAAATGAAAATATTGGAATGAGGAATTAGCAGAAGAAATGTTACTTTTCCTCATTATAAAGAAAAACGTTAAATTCTATTTGATTAAACCTTTTCTTTGATCAAAAAGTTTTTGTTCGTTATGCAAAAGAAGAGATATTTTTTTCTGCTTCGGAAAGCCTCGAGGAAACCTTTTTTTTATTTTAAGAAACTGAGAAGTATTTTTGTATATTGCTTTAAATCAAAGTAATTAATACAGCGTACATTGATTATTAGCACAGAGTAGGGTATCTCAGACCCCACAATTTAAACTTAACTTTTTAATTCTCGTTTGAGCAGAATGAACAAAAAATTAAAATTAATCTTGATACAATAATTTCCTATGTTTTTATGTTCCTAAATATTCTTTCATTAGAAAACTAATGAAAGTAATTAGGTCCAACATTAGGTTCAAGATAACCACTAGAAAAAACATCTGAAAAGAAATTTGTATGTGTGTGTATGAGTGAGAGAGAAAGATCATCACTATAATTGTGTCAACTTCTTCCACGTCACTCGTTAAGAATTAAGGATTTGCAATCGTCAATGCGACATTCCTTCTTCTCGAATCGAACTCTCCGCGCATATATGTAAACTTAAATTGTAAACAAAACCATCTTCGACAATTTAACAATTGAGGAATTTAAATACAACGGTTCTTGGCCTATCTTCTTATCAAAACATTCAAATGGCACCGTAAACACAGAGAACACACGCTTGTCCTCTCGTTTCAGTATTTATTCGAGTTTCGCTTTATGTCCGACGCGCTCGGTAATTCCTCGAAGTGATATATGTACATATAGTTATAAATGATATAATTAATGTTGGATAGTTCTATCTGGAGATCTTATAATCAGAGTGACCATAAGATAGCCACTTGGTTTACCCAATTTCGAGAGAGAGAAAGACAAGACAAAAATAAAAAAAAGATTAAAGAGAAACAGCTAGTATTCTCTCTCTCTCACATAATCTTGATCACCTTATGGTCAAACTCTGATTATAGGTCTCTAGGTCTGTCTTAGGTTGCTGAAGTTCAGTTAACGTGCACACTCCTCATCGGAAAAGTAAGAGTCTCTATCCTGCGAAATTTCCCTAAGTTACATGTAACTATTAAGAAAACGCGCGAGTGTAACGTATTTCGTTTATTAGGTTTATACGTAATGATAACAACTTTAGTTAGACGAGATCGATTTCGATAGTAAACGAGTACTTCCGATTATATTTAATTGCTCGACACACTATGTATGTTTTTTTTTTATAGTGCGCGGATGCTCAAATTGTAATTTGTCCTCAAACTTGAGCATTATCGACTAAATACTTTTAGCGACTGATACTTTAGACGTTTACTAGGACACAGTGTACACAGGATTCAAAGCGTTTAAATAAAAAGCTTATTTATTGCCGAAAAATGCGTTGTCTTCTAGTATCTGTTTTACAAAAAAAAAAGATGGTGTTGAATCAACAGCGTCAATCTAATTGAAAATATCTTGTTAATTCAATAATAGTATTAATGAAACAAAAGATTAAAAGTAAATACAATAACAAAAATAGTTGAGTAAATAAAATTAGTAATAGCCCGTAATTTTATGTTTAATTAAATCAAACTGCGTTTTAATTCATATTACAATATTCTTTTCAGTGTACTCTTTCTCTAAAGATATAGAACTGCATCCCAGCAAATCGACGTCATTCTAATGGCATCTTTTACGATGATACCAAAATAACGTTAGTTAACTAGCTGAAGTATGGATGTTGCATAAGGTTCACGCTTCATAAGGCATGCATGAACTTTTAATTCGCGGCAAATTAAAAGCTCATGCATTTCTTAAGAAACTCGAACATGCGATTCTACGAGGCTTCGGTGGAGAAACAATTAGACTCGTTAAAAATTGTTAAATTTTTGAACCTTAAATGTGGGAGACTTTTATAATAAAATTTATATAACACGATTTACTTGATTTCGCGATTCGGTTTAAATTAATTGTGTGTGTACGTACATCTATATTTTATCAGATATCACTTCAGAATGATTTAGTATGGCTCCGGTATATATATAGGTATATAGATATTTCGTATCTTTTCATTACATACGTGCAAATAGTAATCTTGATTATCGCTGCGATACCGTATTTAGCATGATAGTGTCGCTGTTTACGAGGTATAATACGATCATCGAGTCCTCCCACGCAACATATACGGCAAAATCTTATCTGTATAGTGAATTACCGAGTCACATAACGTCAGCTATTTAGTAGAATGCACTAGAGTGTACGGTGCGCACCGAGTCTTACATCACGCGAGTAGCTGCATGCTTTTTTTCTTCTTCAGAAATGGCTACCCGAGGTAAAAACTTCGATAGTATAAGTCATCGTTCGGAAAGCGACGGGAGTATCTTCAAAATGACGGACTCCGACGGAGGCTCTACGGTTTGTGCGAACAAAACGGAAAATCATCACAGTAACGACAAATCGTGGAAAGAATCGTCAGAGTTTCTCGTCAAGTATCGTAATCGCATTTATGATATTTCTAATTTTCTGAATTATCATCCCGGTGGGAAAAACACGCTCAGCCGTCTCAAGGATCAAGTCTTAGATGGAGAGCTAGCAAAAAATCCTCATTCCAAATCTGCATATTACCTTCTCGAAGAATTTGCTGTGAAACAACAAGAGAGATACAACGAATGCGAAGTAAGTAATTTATAAATAAAAAAATAACAAATAATATTTATATTATTAAAAAAAAAATTATTTGCAAGTATGTATCATATTTACACATCTCGATGTTAAAATCGTTAAGAATTATTTTAAACAGCCATTTCTTTTTACTTTGTGTACTTTGCTTCAGATTTCAATAAATACAATTTTATTTGTAATTTTATGTGCCGTTTGAATTCTTTAACATATATTTTATATTACGTATTTTAATTTTTTTCTGATATTTTTTTACACGCACATAAAACTGTAAATAGAATTCTATCTAGAAGCGGTCACATTAATTGCGATAAAAAATAATTATGAACAAAAATGAACTTTGTAGTCATGTATAAAATAAAATGATATTCGCTTCGACTACACGATTTGCACGTAACACATGTTCGATTTATCTAGTAGGATTGGTTTATCTCGAAGTTTATCTCAGTTCTACGAAACCGTACATACACGACATATAGATAAAAAAATATTGAGATAAGTCGATATAGAATCATAAAAGTGATATCATCTATATTTTTACGATTTTCATAAATAAAAAATATAAAATATATATAATACATATATAAAAAAAAATATATATATATATAATAGGCTAAAAATATTGAATAAGTAAACAATGAGCCTTTAAAAAAAGTCGTCGCCTATTACAACAATTGTGTTTTATTTTAGAATCTGATTGACTGGAACGCACCGATCTTATGGCAAGTGGGTTTTATGGGCGACCGATATTGGGAGTGGGTTAATCTGCCAGTTAACAGACCTATTCGCTATTTCGAATCGGAAATTTTAGAGATGTTATCGATTACGCCATGGTATATCTTGCCGATTGTTTGGTTGCCTATAGCTACGTATTTCCTTTACATGGGTTGCGTCTCAAAAATTTCGACAAACATTGGTAATTCGTACACTATATTTACAGTAAAGAAATAGTAAATATGCACGAAAATTCCTATGTACATGTGCCATATATACTTCATCGTAAAATGCATATTTTCTTTTAGCAATCACAGCACAAAACATTTTACCATCTATTGTTTTGGGACTATTTATCTGGACCGTTGTGGAATACTTTGTTCATCGAAAAGTATTTCACTTTGAACCACCGCATAATTCAAAAGTATTAATTACTCTACATTTCTTGTTCCATGGAAGTCACCATAAAGTGAGAATCCTTACCTGATATTTTAAACTTAAAATTGAAATATGTATTTTATCAAATATATATTAAAGTTTATATCAATAGGCACCATTGGATGAACGAAGACTTGTATTTCCACCAACATTCAGTTTATTTGTGGCACTAATCGTTTGGAACCTTTATAAGCTAATATTTCCTCAGGCAATAGTTCACCTGGTCGCCGCTGGTACTATGATAGGTACTGTATTTATATATTTGTTTAAGGATTAATTACTTGTTTTGAATATTAAAAGCACTTTGTTGTTAGTACATAAGTAATTAATTTCATACCAATCAAATACATAAATATAATAAAAATAAATGTGGCATAAAATTTTTTAAAAGCATTATATCTAGATATATTGAAACAAATTATTTCAAACATCTGTAAAATATATTTTACAGGCTATTTAAGTTACGATTTAATACACTATTACTTGCACAATGGAGCACCTACAGCAGGATCATATCTATATACGATGAAAAGAAGACACAATTATCATCACTTTGTACATCATGATCAAGGTAACTAACATCCAAACTGATATTAATATATTTAATAAAAAATTAATCGTCATTTCTTGTAGGATTTGGTGTTACCAGTGAACTATGGGATCGATTACTTAAAACGGATCTAATTCTGCGAAAATTAAACGAACCTTTGAAATGGTAAAATAACTTGAAGAAAATACATTTATTGATAGTATTCATTCATTTAATATTTTTATTATATAAATAGTAATAATTTATTATTGAAATAATCATAATTTTAATAAGTACAGAATATTATTTTTATATAAGTCATGTTACACTTTCAAACTTAACCACAGGCATGGTTTAAGTACATTTCTTAAATCTTTAATGTTCATTTCCACCAATGCACATTAATTTTGATCTTTGTTTAACTTTTTATCTTTTTCTAGTTTCAGATAGAGATAAAGAGTAAGTTAAACTGAGATCAAATTAATCTACATTTGAAATGCACATGAGAGAGATTCATTAAACTTTTTATAACATATTTAAGTGATTAAATAATAAGTCTTTTAAATAACTATAATCAGTCACAAAGTAAAATATTGACAAACTTGTATTTTGATAACTTTGTTATCATGATAAATTTACATTTATTCTGACTGAATAAATGTATCAAACAATGCTTTAAACCAGCAAAGTTGTTGATTTCTTAAGTACATAACTCATGGTATGCATCCATGATTGCTACAAATTCATTTATATCCCTTTCAACGCCTAATATCACATACGAGGTCAACAGAAAAATATATATACCATTATTGAGATCTCAAAGCATGTCTGCATGATGACTGTTTAGTCAACGTTAAATACATTATACCTGAGTGGAAAATTCACAAGGGACTTGTATTGCCACTATATCTGGATTAAATCGTTAATTAAATGTGTAATCATCACTGCGCCTCAGCCTTGACATTTTTCCTACCCATACTTAATTGCGAAAATGTACTTTTATTAGCAGGAGGATTCAGCTTGGATGACAAATGCACAAACGCCTCAAACAGAGCTGATCTATCCATGATATTTACCTCGTAATGCTTAACCTTCTCTCTGGTGCACCAGTTGGTGGCTTTGCTCACAGTGTTCTCCAAATTATTCATCACGGTATCGGTTTTCGTAGTCCGATTACCAATCACAATCACAGTTATCTCCTTCTTGTCCTTATTCTTATCGATGTCCTTCTTCAGAGGGAAAAGAACATCGAGAGATTCGGGTTTGCCAGTATCGTACACCAGGACGTAACCGTCGGCGAAGCCGAGATAATGTCGCGGAAGCTGCTGATTGTTTACATTGCTCTGCAGAGATTCAAGCCCGGCTGTGTCGTAGAATCTGATCTTTTCCTTTGTGCCCCGATCAGTTTCAATGTTGGCGACATAGATGTCCTCGATTGTGGGATGAATTTCCTGCAATTGATTATCAAATATACATATATCGCGATCCTCATATACAGCGTCCCACGAGCGTGAGAGATCTAACGGTACGATATAACCTAAAACGCGTACCGTCTTCGCGTCGACATTTCCATATATGAGCTGCTCCAGCAGGGCGGTCTTACCAACGCCTTTCATCCCGCAAACGACTACCCTCGTAGTCTTCCCCATGCCTGGATCTTCGTTATATATCAATTTTCTCACGTGGTGATGACATCAGAAGCGTTTGACATTTTTGACAACCAGACGATGGTCGTCAATGGTCGTCCGTCGTCCCTAGTCGTCCCGTGCAAGGCACAAGGCTACCAACTCCATGACGGCAATTAGGCGGGAATCGAGTGGAGGGGCGCTGCCCGCGGCACGACGGCCGAGCGCGCGTACACAAATTTTAAATTTTTCCTATGCTAACGGCTTATGCGCGATTTAGTGAGTCGCAATTTATGCGAGCGCAATTAGGACGAGACGCAAATACTGAAATGTGGGGGCGAATAAACAGTAAATTGACTCACCGTTCGCTGATCGCTCCGTCCAGCTCCGTCTCGTAGTCTCAACTGGTCTCAACCGCCGCTTTCGAAGATCCAAGATCCTCCTCCTCTCGATTCATACTTGGCACAAACGCGCGACACTTGGTTCGTTTTCGGCACCCCGGGTACTCACGCCCGTCGAAAACTCGAGATACGGGATGCGGGGCAACGGAGAAGACGCGATTGAACGCGCGACGCGACTTCGTGCCATCCCGACCGATCATTGTCGTCTGAGCGACACGAAGGATCCAAGATTCTCCTCACAACGATTCGTCTTGATTCATACTTGGCACGAACGCGCGAGCCTTCGTTTTCAGAACTCTCCAAACCCTACTTCTGGTGCTCACGCGCGCGTCGAAAACTCGAAATAAGAGGCAGCGGAGAAGCTGCGAAACACGATTGAACGCGACCCGACTTCGCACCATGCATTCGACACGACGGATGTCGCTACGAAGGCCGACACTTCACTTTCGGCAGTCCACGACACTCTCGAAACACTCGCTCGCATCAAACAATCGTACGGGATGACGAGGGTACGAGTTGAAATGCGCTGCGACGCACCATAACCTTCCGCCGTGCTCCCTAACCGACCGACTGCTGGCACTGCGTACTGCGTAGCGGCGTGACTGGCGCGTGATCACACTCACGCGCATGCGCGCCACTGCGCCGTTACCGCCGCTGCTACGCAGTGCCAGCAGTCGGTCGGTTAGAGAGCACGGTCGAACGTCGTGGCGCGTCGCGGAGCATTTCAACTCGCATCCTCGTCGTCCCGTACGAGTTTTTGACGCGAGCGAGTGTTTCGAGAGTTTCGTAGAATGTCGGAAGTGAAGTGAATTGTCGGGTGTTCGTGCCATCATTCGTCGTCAGTTGGATGCGATGTATTGTGCGAAGCTGTGTCGCGTATAATCGTGTTTTGCATCTTCTCCGCTGCCTCATATCCCGGAGTTTCCGACGCAGAAAGATTATTGCAAGGAGTAAGGTCCGGGGATGGATGCCACCGCGATATCTAATTGGTAAGTAAAACCTACGTTTACGCTCCATCGTAATTACTCGGTCATCCGAAAATGTACATACGGCAAAAGCGATACCGCGCCGCGGCGGTACAGATACATAGAGACGCGCACTGCTGCGGGGCATGGCGTCACTTTTGACGCGTGAAGTTGACCGCGCGTCGCGCGAGAGAGACAAAGCCACTTGGCGCTATATTAATTGCATACGTGCGTCCTTTCCAGAACGGTGGCGGACACGGTACGGATCGGCGCCGGAACGAGTGATATTGCGGATCCTTTAAACGGGTGAGCGAAACTTATCTCGCATTGATATTTATTGCCAATTCGATCATTGCGTCATGTAGATTCGGTGGCCGTATGTAGCGCGTCCGCGGCGCGCGGCACGGCGTCGATTTTGAAGCATAAAGTTGATCCGTGCGCGCCAAAACGAAGCCGGCTCGCCATCTTGATGAGCATTTTCATCTGATTGCAGAACGGCGCAGACCGGAGCGCGGAACCGAGTGGCGTCACATACTGACTTGATTCTTGTAAATGATTAGGCCGTCCATGATTTTAGTATAATGTCGCGAGTGTTTTTCGTGAATGTGCAACAGGAAGAGGAGAAGGAGGAAGAGGCCTGATAATCCAAATATTCTGAGAGGAGGAGGAGGCCTGGGAGAGGTATCAGGCCTCAGCGGAGCAACCTTGGGGTAAATATAATTTCTTATTTATATAAAATTAATAATCTTTTCTCCTTTTCAATTTTATTTCAATAAATTGAAAAATACTGAAAGAAAAATCATAAAATTTTATACAAATAAATTGAATTTTGTAAAGTACTTTTCAAATATAATTATATTTCTAATCATAATATTACTACTCATATAATATTTCTAAATTTAATTAAAAGTCGAATTTTAAAAGTATGATGTGCGTATAAAAATTAACTTTTGAAATATTAATTATTTTGAGCATAATTTTAATTATCTTTTATGTGTTTATATTACAGTATCGTCGCAGCATCGTGGCTGATTAACTCCGCTCGTTGCGCATCAGGACGGTGAGTAACGAATTTTTTATAATATGATAACAAATCTATGAAATTTATTTTAAAATATATTCATATATTTGTTCTTAAAATATATTTATACATACCAACAAAATAGTAGTAGAGATAGATGTGGCTTTTCACAGATTTGTTGTCCTAAAATGAATAGACTAAATCAGACTAGGCTGAATAGTTAAAACTGCTGGAGTATTGTGCTTATGGAAATATTTCCTCGTAACTACACAATTATTGTTTCAAACCATGAAGGCAATATAATAAATTTGGGATATTAATAAAAAGTGCATCTTTTCTATTGTACTTTGTATAAAGAATTTTTATTAAATAACATCAATAATTCGTATAATTAACGTTTTATGTACATTGATATTTATTAATCCATGACAATCTAGTATAAATTAATCTCAAAAAATAAATAAATAAATAAATACTTAACGACGATTAACAATAATGATCACAAACGATATTTTTTTCTCCGAAATTGTTCGAAGCGCAAAGAAATGAAAATTGATGAAATAAATACGTAGTATAAAGAGACATAAGGCTTCTCTTTTCTAGAATCATCATGGACGTTTACAGGTCTTATTCTTTTTAGTTTCTTTCTCTGCAATTTCTTACAGTTTTGTTAGAATTTTGCATCATTTTTGTTTTGTATTAAATACAAATAATGTAAGAAAGTGCAGCTAAAAAGAACAAATATTGTTTATAGCCTTTTTTTACTGAACATCATTTTCCGATGTACTTTGCTAAATTGCTCAGAACATTATAGAAATTGAAGTACGATCATAAATAATACCCGTAAAGTTGTTATCAGACTATCAATCACTTTTATTTAATATGGTATTAACGATTAATGAATTTTTATGAATGTGTCTACTTAAGTGTACATTATCGTTTTATGTGCACTGTTAACATTTCAGTCTGTAACAACTACAACTGGATATAGCGTAAAGTCTTATCGATTGGATACTTAAGGACGTTTTGTGATCGGCAATTCGTATCATACTTGGATCAAAATCGATCATATTTCGTTGCGTAAATTTTGAGTATTTTCAATATTTCTGTATAATAATTAATTAGAATAAAATTAAAAATTATTTCTGTTATTTTTGAGCAATTCGAGATTTATCTCCGAGAAGCAATTTTTCGTATTTTGCATGATTTTACATGCAAAGTTCATAATAAATTTTTGTGCGCGAAACAAATAGATTTTTCAAAACTTCTATATAACAACAATTGTAACAGTTTTACACAAAACAGCCTATTCTGTTTTAGAACTATATAAAATTTATATTTCACAGTTTCATCGTTTTCAATTCGACTCGAAAATAATGAATGAATATGAATTAAAAATTAATATACACTTAAGTTCCCTTTGAATAACCAGAACATTAAAGGGAATATTTATGAAATTCAGAATTATTGTGAATATACGTATCGCGAATATACGTATAAACTGTTAGTTGGCCTACAAATTATTAATTTTTGAATATTTCGATAAGACTATCTTTGAGTGTGCTTTTTATGCGTAAGTTTTTGTAATTTTGCTTTTAATCCATGTGGATTTAATTTTACTCTTACGACTTCGGATTTGTTATACTTTTTGCGAATTTCCTCGATTCGTTCCTTTCGTATTCGCTGCTGTTCCCTCTTCCAGATATCCTGCAAAATGCGATTCGTAATTTGCTTGCTCAATAATTTTGAATATTGTGAATTATACCTTAAAGTCTCTACAGAAACTAAGCCACAAATTGAAGAAGTCATAAGGTTCCGCAGTTTCCAGGGTTGAGCCTTTGGGAACAAACTGATAGAATTTCATCACAGCTTTGAATTTGTTTTTAGCTTCCAGGAACTCTTCTTTTTCACTCGCTAAATCGGTTTTCGCCTTTTTTACAAACGAGTCTACTTTCTTCTTGAATATTTTGGACATAGATGGATCCGCTTCCACGATTGTAATGCACATTTGTGCGCATGCTGAAGCAAATTAATTTTATCTATCTTATTTATTTGCATAAGTAAAGCTGAATCCAAAAAAAGCAAATAAATACAAGAAAACATTGCTTCAATGAATGCAACAATGTTTGCTAGTTTTTCGATTGCTTAATCTAAATTTTAATTTATATAGAAATAATAAAATTATATTCTATCATTTAAAAACTTAATTTTTCCTTAATTAAAAGTATGATAGTAACTTGTATGTATATTAATCGCTATAAAATCGAATTAGAGATATAAAGATTATTGAATATTTCAGATAAGAAATCTGATATTTACGGATGTGATTATGTCAGTTTCTTTTATCTATCAAATTTTTTAGCAAGATAATACTTTACAAATGAAAAATATGAATTTTTATTGTTATAATATCAGTAGTATTACACGTAATGCCACTCACCCCGTAATTCCTTGTCCAGTCTATCAAGTTCCTTATTAATGTCGTCAAACTTGATCGTGGAGGCGGCTTCTACGTCAGCCGGTTCAGGCACAGGTAAAGGCAAGAGCTCTTCGAAGTTATGGCCCTTTTCCTGGGACAATTTCGCATTGACAACGTAGTGTAACAGGGTGATGCCAGGTACGTTAGACTTCACGTCCTTCAGTTTGCCGAGAATCTCCAGACCAAAACCGTCGGCCTGGCCGCGCAACATATTTCCGCCATTCATGTAATTGCCCAAAGTCAGGATGATGGCCATCACTTTCTTCAAAGGCTCGGAATTGAGCAGAAAGTCGCAAGTAGTTCGCACGTTGTTCAATTTATACGAGACCGACGATATCGCGTCTTGAAATTCCGACTGCAGCATCAGGCAGGCTATCCTTTCGGAGAAGTGATTTATGCCGGACAGTCGTTTAAGAAATAATTCAGGTTGATCGAGAGGAACGTCCGGATACATTGCTTCGTGAGTTGCAATTTCTTCTATTTCCTTTTGCGTTGGTTTCTACAAATCAAAAGATATCAAAATAACTCGGAATTCGCGGAAATTAATGTATTCAGATATGAAAGAAGAAAAGTGGATTTCATGTGAATTTCATATTCTGCGTATTTAATTATATTTTTATCTCATGATTTGCTTACGATTTCGTATATCTGCTGCAACGCTTCCAGACTGATCACGCTCGTATCTAAGTTATAGGCCGCATTCTCGATCTCGCTAAAATCAATGTGCAGACTTTTTTCAAGAATTCCAACCATTTTTGAACGCTTTGGGTCCAATATTTTCGCAGGTTGGATCTTTGAACTTTTTTTGGGCGTTCCCTCGTTTGACTTGGTCAGATTCCTCTCTCTCACCTGTCGCGAAAATAAATCAGCGAACTCTTTCATATTTATATTCTCTTCCTCCGTAAGTTCCAACCACAGGGGCGCCTAAATAAAACAACGTAAAAATAACTACGCTTGAAGAGAAATCACAATTTTATGTCAATAGCAAATTTTATCACAATATAGTCTTTGTATTTTTTTGCTTACCTGGGGTGACAAATCTGAAGAGTCTACTGAAGTTTGACTGGTCGCAGTAACTGGTACCAAAATCCTCGTCCAGTAAAGTGGTTTCATAGGCACATCAGGATTTAAAGCTTGCTTTCTCATAACTATAAAAGTGAAACACTTGTGTTACGCGGTGCAAATATCGGAATCCCGAAGTCGAAAAGAGTGTACAGTGTACTCTCGATTAATTGAAAGGATTATCGGGAGTACTCTGTACTTTTGAGATTGTGGTACCTACTAGCTCTACTAGGCGGGTTCCAGCCTCCAACCGGTGGGGCAGGTAGAGGACAAGGTCCTGCTGCCCCTGGGGGTGGCGGCGGTGCCATAGGCGGTGGTGGAGGACCTGCACCTGAACCTCCGATAGGAGGTGGAGGTGGTGGAGGTATGCCACCCTGCATACCTGGTAGCGGTGGCGGCGGTGGTGGACCAGTTGTAGAATTCATTCCAGGTAACGGAGGCGGCGGTGGCGGTATTGCGCTAGTATCACCTGCTAGTGATGGTGGTGGTGGTGGTGGTGGAGGCGGCGGCGGTGGTATCCCGCACGTGTTTAACATTGGCGTAGGTGGAGGAGGCGGTGGCGGAGGTACGGTCATTTTCGTAGTCGAAGACATTTCGCACGTTGCACTTGGTGGCGGCGGCGGAGGGGGTATACCACTCTCAACGCTGTACACTGGTTCGAGCAAAAATGAGGGAGGAAGTGGCGGCGGAGGCGGTGGAGGTATCATGTTTTGTAGAGGAGACGGCGGAGGTATCGCGTCTATGATAGCTTGCATAGGTGGAGGTGGAGGAATAGGTATCATCGTACTCGTGGTACGCGACATCGGTGTGGATGGTGGCGGAGACGGAGCAGGCGGCGGAGATGGAAATGTACTCAGAGTACTTTGCGTCGACATGGCTGCAGGACACGATGGTGGTGTCGGTATTCCGGAAACGTCCGTCAATTTTGTCGACAATGATGAAACTGTCCTTTTGCCGTCACATACTACCGAATCGGTGGCAATCGTGAACGGAGACGGCGGCGGCGGAGGCGGTGGGATAAAAGACGTCGTTATCAAGGTAGATGTATTTTTCGAGAATACCTCCAGTGGTAATGGAGGTGGATACGACGCCAGATTTCCATTAGGCGCATTTGCTTGATTGCTGTGCGATAAGCACGACCGATCGACCTTGTCGATCGACATTGAGGAAAGTACGAGAGTCATCTTGTCTTGATCGAAATTTGTGTCACTTCTGTTCGTTTCACTGGCATTTCCATCAACAGGTGATAAGCTTCTCGGTGAGGTCTGAGTAGACTGAACCTTGGTGTTTACTTGTCGGTCTATCGATATCTCGCGCAATCGTTTGATCTCATCTTTCAGCTTCTTCACCTCTTCTTCGTACAAATGTGTATCTTTAAGCATGAGATGTTCACAGCAAACTGGGCTTGATTTAGTTCGAGTTGACTGAAATTCATCTGCCAGTGCACAGGTGCCTGTCCGATCTATCTGATTAAAACAAAACATTCCAAAAGTAAGTAATCGCGACAGATGCATCGATCGTGCTGTGTATCAAAATAAAGAGCAGGATCTTACCAGGGACGTAAAGTTCTTCCTCGCGTCTTTATCTGGTAACGCAGACGTTAGAGAGATTGGCAGTTCTCGTTCTGAAAATTCCATTAATATAACGCGATATGAATCTTTTATTATTGAAATCGATGAGAGAAATTACAGGATATTTTCGCTCTCTTGACTATGACTTGACGAATTCTTCCCAAGTATTAAACAAATTACTGTGAACAAGCAACTATTTTCTCTTAACTTTAAGCTTTATATGAGCAGAGCATTAGCGATACACTTATATCTTTATGAACTCGTAATCCGTCCTAATTAATGATGCATGTTGTGAAAGCAACGGCGTGACTCTTTATCAACGTGTAGTTCTTATCTCGTTTTGTATTCAAGATGACTCTTTTATATATATATATATATATATATATATATATATATATTTATATATATATATACGTTATCTTCTAATCACTTTATCACTAATGCAAATTCTAGAGAATATTATATATAATAAAAATCATGTCAATAAACAACGTATGACGAATGTGGAACTTTGGACATTTCGCTTTTTATAACAGCAACATCGCGGATGCGAAAGGAGAACCTACTTTTCAATTAAGGTCGTTCGGGAAGTCGTCGATGTCATCTACACTTATCATCGATTAAGAAGATTACACTGTTTTAGTCCAATATCTGTTACACGTGCGAATGCAAACCCATTTTCGCCTCGATCACTCTTCGATTTCACGTTTATTCCAATTAGAATTGCCAATTAGGACTTCACTTTTTTGTTCCACGATTTTATTTCGGCCTCTCCGAATATTTTGCCTCGCCGTTCCGCAAGGAACTGATGCCACATCTCGCTTGCGAGCACGTAACACGAGAAATCCAAACCGAACCCTGCGAACCGCCCCATCGATAAGACTTATCGGCAAGCGAGCGTATTTGATTCGCGCGTATATCACTTCGGTATAAACACACGGCTACGAATGATACGGGTTATTTGGTAACCGTTTAAAAACACGTAATCGACGCCGCAAATGATGAAAAAGCCTGATTATCCTTATCGTCACGTTCTAGTTAATTGCCGATCATGGTTGTGACGATTATCGTTATCCACCGGTCTTACGACACTCGGCGATTTTTTTGCGAACATCTCCCGCGCATGGCATTGCGTCACTGTGAGGTAAAAAGTAATACCGCCGTATTTACCCTTCGTAAAACGTTATCGCGCGCCTTCTCTTCCGTCACAAGATAAGATTCGCGTTAGACTCGCAATCGTCAGTGCGTGATAGATTCTAGGTCGTACGCTGACCTGTATGTACAAAATTCTATTCTATCTTGGGAGCACTTCGTCATTTTTATGCCCCAGATTTTGCGAGAGCCGAAAACGTCTACGTGTTGCGAGTTCTCCGCTTTCCGTTATTTCTCTCGAGTAAAGGTTGGTGATAAAATAAACTGTGACACATGTCTTCTCTTCGAAGAATGTCTTGATCGTTTCCCTCACCTTCGAATTGCTTGTGGCGATCCGTTTTCTGGCAGGTAAAACTTTTGGAACTTCTTCTTTTCTTAGCACTATTTCGATCCAGAGTCAAGCTAGCCACTCTTCTGAGCATTCTGAGTTTGCGTGTCGGCGGAAACTCTATGTTGCAGACGCTGTGTCGCCTTTGTGGAGTTCTCGGACTCATTTCCGATGTCACCTTCTTCTCGCTCGACGTTACGCCTAAAAACAAAATATTTTTATTTGAGATGTCGATGAAATCGAGGACGAGTGAGTCATGTTGACTTAGGTCCAACGCACACATCACATTTGCTGTATAAATATCACCTATACAAAGTACAATATCTACACAGACTATTATACGTGTTTTACACAATTTACCATTGACTTCCTCAATTATTTAATAGTTTATTAATTGCTAAGCAAAAACTGCTAAGGCAAAACCACTAAGATGTTTCAAATCAATAACAAAATTTATAAAATTATTCTCACCTCGGGGACTCATCACCGCGAGATGGATTTTCTTGTGCTTTGTGATCGTAAACGGAGCCTTCTCTCCCTTGCTGTCGATCGTCTCCAAGTTCGGTTTACGCTTCACCACTTCCGGTCTCGTGGTAGCCGTGACCGGACTCATGGTGAGCTCGCCGGGATCGGTGAAGACACTGTCGCTCGAGGATTCCTGGCTGGGTGGCGTCGGCATTTCCGTAACGACCAGGCCCTTGTTAGCTAAGCGCCACGAATCGGTCACCAGCAGTGGAGGCAGCTGGATCGTTTGTGGCGTCGTCGGGGTCTGAGCCGGTGTCGTCGTTGACATCGTGGTACTTGAGCGGAAAGACTCCGTCGTTGTCACGCATGGCTTCGTTGTTGTTGCAGTATCCTTGCGACATTCAGGCTCTACACTTTCCTGCGTGTCCTAATTACAAAACGATTTTACATTACGACTGTTACTCAAGTCGGAAATGGATATAGCATGACATTCTTTTTTTTATAGCCTATTGCCTATTTAATTGATGATATTCCAATTTTTTCCAGTTTTATATTTTTTTTCGAGTAATTACAGACGAATCGTATTTTTATCTTTATTTTAGAGTATGTATTTCAACACTAAACTCTATACGGAACGTCTCGCAGAACTTCGTTTTAGAAAAGCTCCTCGTCCAATCGATAATTTATCGCTAATCTGTCTTGAGAGAAAGAGGCGGTACCAGGGTACAAAATACCTTGGGTATTTGAGGTAACACCAATATCGGTGCTGGTGGTGGTGGTGGCGCCTGTCTCTTGCCCGGCGTGTGCACCTTCTCGAAGCTAATCTTGGTCGGCTCGCGAGGTTCATCGCGTCTTTCCGGAACTTTCGGCGGTTGGTCTCGCTTCTCCTTCTTCGGAGGTTGGTCCTCGGTCGTCTCGAGCTCGACGTCCGTTGACGTGGACGTAGACGTCGGCACTGGCGGGGCGGCCTCCTTCTTCTTTTGCTTCTTCTTGCTGTCGCTTTGTAGATTACCCATCGTGCTGGGCAACGCTTGTGGCGGCAGGTCTTCTAGATTGCTCCAGGAGTAGAGCAGTCGGATGTTGTTGACCCAGAGATGGAAGAAATCTGACAGCTTTGATCGCGGCGACCGCGCCTGGGCCGCGGCTGCGCCTTGACCATGGCGGGCCTGCATCCGTGGTCGATAGTCGGGAGCTGCGACACCCGCGATCACGGCGTCGTTGTTCAGATACTCTCGCCGCGCGTCGACCGCTACGAAAGCAAAGAGCTCTATCAACACCTCGCAAATTTGTTCGACGACTTGAATTCAATAACGCACATCTGAGATCACTTGTCTCAACTTGAGCAAGTTAACTTATTCTTAGGTTTAATTAACCAGCGGTAACTTTAACTAATTAAATTTTTTGTCAATTAAATCTCAAATAAAGTAGTTTCCTTAATCTTATATTAGGATTGATTAAAAATTAATCAATTAAAAGGAAGCAAAGAGTTAATTCAGATTAACTGGTTTACCCTACACTCTGTAGTTCACCCGGATTACATAAGATCTTAGAATCGAAGATATTGTAAATGATAAATAGTGACCTACCACAAATTGATCGCAACTTACAAAACATGCATAAGTAAAAAGTAACAATCTATATTTTTATGTCGTATTAATGTTGAGCGTGATATTTGATACTGATTAATTAAACGTCAAAGTTAGATTAGCACTAAATGAGCGACGAGAGAATACGGATCTTGAATGTTGAAAATAGTGCTCAGGGAAAGTGAATAAAAAGGAAAACGTGAATTGGCGTTCGAATAAAATTGACCCTGAATTACCTCGATAGGTAGATATTTCTCAGATATCGTGCGTAACCGGTTATTGACAGTGTCAATATTAATAACCTTATGTCACACGCGGTAACCAAGCGATACGGCGTGTGCTGTCGCTTGAACGCTAACTGAATATGCCCATATAACAGGGCATCGATCTGTTATTACTAGGGCATGTATACACGTTGGTGTCATTGGCAACTATTATTATCTTGGGATTGATCGCGTAATTTTACCATGAGAGAGAAAAAAAAACTGAAAGCGAAAACTTTTACACGGATTTGCGTCGCCGCCATTATTGTTGTTATAACGTGCTAATTTCTTTCTCGACGTAGATATGAGATAGCACGAAATTTTCTGGTACACGGAGAAAAAATGTTATTAACTTGATTAAAATTTTCAACTTGATTCAATTTCTTTAATTTAAGTTATGTATTTTAATTAAATATATAAATATATTTGAACTGACAAAATTTAATCAAATTAACAATTTTTTTCTCAGAGTGTAGTACTTAAAATAATAAAACATAAAGAATCCACTCACAATCACAACATAATATATTCTTTAACGAAATCAAATGTATATTTATCAATCGATATTATAAAACTGGTATGTCGAACGAAACAAAATTACATCGATACGTACGAATATGTATGGGCAAAGTCCGAAACATAGAATTCGGTTGAAACCTGGACATTTTCGACGATAATTTCTTGAAGGAAGCAAGATTTTTCGCACCTTCACAAAATTTTTCGTTCGCAGCGTTTCGAATCGTAGAAGAGGCATCGCAAAACTAGGCATCGCAAAACTAGATGTACAATTAAACGTTTGGATTACAATCATAATTCAAATATTCCTTGGTACAGCACTTTTATTTTTAATTTTTTCGTAGTCAATAAACTATTTCACCTTCTTTTTGTTCATCTCGATATTACTGGTATACATTCTTTCTTGAAGTTACATCTAATACTCTTCGTCGTGTCGCGTGTTATCAGTCATCGCACCGGAATATAAGTGAACAAATCTTTCTTCTCCTCGTAAAAAATACGTGTAACATATACTTCTGAAGCACTAAAAACGAGATTACGAGTGCGGAATCGGTAATTTAATGTGCCACGTGGCGATAACGTCGGACTAGATACACGACTAGAGTGTGGTGCCACCGGTACCTATTCGCGCTGTTGCCTTTTATTATTACGTCTCGGAAAATCAATTTCGGGGGATACTTCAAGGACAAGAAATAATACAGGCATTCTTTCGCATAATAACTCAGGACAATTCTGGTTGAAAATTGCTATTTACGGCGCCTTTAGTAAATACGCTTAGTCAAGTGAATCAACTATATATAATATATAATTATAATCATACAAATTTTTTAAATATTTTACTAATGATCTCGCGCACAATTTTATCTTTACAATTAACTATATCAAAGTATTTATTACAAGTTTATATAAAAATTCTGATTTTCGTCGAAATAAATAATACAAATTTAATTATTGGATATATAATTAATCGTTTCAGAAAGAACAGAGATATTTATTCTAAATTAATATAAAAATTCCGATTCTTTATTTTATTTTACACTCAAAACAAATAATACAAATTTAATTACTGTATGTCTGAACACGTAGAAATAATACATCAGATAATATACGAGAGAGAGAGAGAGAGAGAGAGAGAGAGAGATCACGCAAATATTCCATTAAAAGGATTAAAGGGAATTTAACGATTGAATCTTGTCCGTCAATATTATTTATAACATCTCCGGTGTTCGTGGTTCAACTGAGAACGCGGGAAAGCTCGACGGTGTTGCTAACGTTATATAGCATTAGCCTCGTAACATTATTACGATCATAACAAATTAAAATCACTGTCAGGATCCCAAAGTTTACGAGCATGCTCGGTAGAGCCTCGCGCGTCAGATCGGCTTTTTCGCAACGCGAGAAGCGCACCGCGTAATTCGGCGCGATAGAGAGGAGCGTCGTGCGCGTTGCGCGCCCTAGTGCGTGTGCCCTCTTACCTGATTTTCTCGCGTTTCGACAGCATCGCCGGCGTATCGCGCGTTGCACCGTTGCGGTTCGCGCGTGCCACTGGAAACTCGCATTTCGCCTCTTATTGATTGTTCTCCGCGGTGTACCGCCCTGTGCATTTTTCACCGGCCGCTCGCGTCGCGACTGTAAAATATCGCCTTGGTTTCCGAGGGAAACAAGAGGGATATCGCGCAGGGTGAAAAGCCTTAGAGCGTTTTATCGGGCGCAAAGTGGGAGAGAGCTTGAACGGCGCAAGCTCGCGCCATCAAGCGCCACGAGAGTAGGTCGATGTCTCGATGCAGAGGTCGACGAAGGTAACGAAGGCCACCTCTCGATAGTCCGCGCTCCTCGTGATATAAATCGCACGCGGGAATCCGGGACCCGATTTTCCATAAATTTCGGCTCGTCTGACGTCCTTGCACGAAATATAGCGATGCAAACGTTCAAGATACTCTGCAAATGTTAAAAGATACAGAAATAAGAAAGAAATCAGAACTCTGAAAAATGTACATAAAAATTTATGCTGAAAAATATTATTAGGCACCAAGATTAATTTTAATAAAAAAAAATTTTCTCTTACTTGTTTTTCACACATTGCTCTAATTTCAATTGTTATTATTTAAAAGATTAAAATAAACTTTTCTTTTTTCTTTTGTTGCAACTTTCGTTCCCACCAAAACAAATGTAGCTCTGGAAAATCCTGACAGGTATTATGGCATTGTTCGGAATGCATTCCGATCAGAATTATTCCATTTTCCCTAGAAAACACAATAGAAATGTAGGGAATAATTGAATAATTCTGCAGCAGAATCCATTCCAAATAAGGCATGTATTATGGAACTCGGGCATGTATTATGAAACTTCGAAATAGATTCCGATGGAAATTATTCAATTATTTCTTAAATTTTTATAAGTTTTTTTGTTTTTTTTTAAAATAATGACTGTAATGCTGTGTATAACGATAAAGGAAAAACAATATACGATACACTAAAAAGAAAAGTTTGTTGAGAAACTAAAATATTTACTCTTATCAGCATTTAATCAAATATTGAAGTTAGTTTAATTATTAATTTAAAAAATTTTAATAGTTGACATGAGTGAATAAATTATACCTTTTTTAGAACAACTAAATGATTGCTGAACCAAATATTTTATGTTTGAAAACAAATTTCTTTTTTGAATAGTAAAAAGTTAAAAAATTCAACAAAACATAGAAAATTGCACAGCCAATAGGTAAACAATCATGTATCCAAAGAAAAATTTCTTCGAGTCAAAAAATATTTGTATGGATCAATGAAAATTTGTGTATTGTTACGAGATTAAAAAAAGTTTTTTTAATTTTGAAGAAATGTTTTAGTTGTTAGAACTAGACAAAACAGGCGCTCGCTACAAAGCTTCTAATATTATATAATTTCATACAAATTACAAATTGAATATTATATTGTTAATTTCTCAATATACGTAGTCAAAATACGTGATCTCCGCAATGACAGCCGTTTACGTAAGCGCAGAATGAAATTCAATCAATATATCGGAAAAGCGACAATAAACTTCGAAATTTTGAGTACCGATGCAATGCACTTTTTCAGATATATATACATATATATATACATACATACATACACACACACACACACACACACACATATATATATACATACCCACACACATATATATATATATATATATAGAGGATGATTAAAGGAATAGTTTGATTCTGCAATACATACGGTATATCTTTTTTTTTTAATAAAAAATTATATATTAAAATCAGAAGAATTAAATTGTCTCTTACATTTTTATCAGTACTTTCCTCGAATTAAATAATTATTTGTTCAAATTAAATAAATTTGTTTCAAAAAAATAGGCTAACGTTACACCTCAAAATCAAATAAAATCTTTTCCTCATAGGTATTTTCACTTCAACTTACAAAAACTAAGTTAAAGTTAAAGAAACAATTCCATCAAATTAAACGTAACTTTTCTCTGGATGTTCCTCTTGAAAATGTAATCCTTTCTAGGGAAAACGGAATAATTTCAAGCAGTTTCAAAATACGTGCTCTGATGGCTTGATACGAGGAAGTAAGATCGAAATGGGAAGCATAAAAAAAAAACGCGGTAGATCGTCGCTTCATCGTTTATTTTATATTGCAACATAAAATTTGTACAAATAATAATTCATTATAATATCATAACTATGATGGGTATTAATTAATATACGGATCTCTCTCTTTCTCTCTCGTGCAACGCGTGCACGTGACGCGATGTTACGCACGCTATTAATTAATATTGCGAGTGCAGCCGCGCGTAGGCACGTGGCACGCGGTACGTATCGGATCATCACGAAAGCCCGGGCAATCTTCGCGAAATCGATCCCGCCGGCAGAGAAGCCGACGGAGTCTCCTCGTGAAGATCCGATGTCGTCCTAACTGGCATCCGGCACTCGTAGGCATTCCGCTCCTTCATTCCCGTGTTTTCCCCGGATACACGCGCTTCTTTGCGCTTCCGGACACGCGAGCACGCGGACGACTTGCAAAAAAACAAACGAGATAAACCGACCTCGTCTCTCGTTTCACATCTCGGGAGCTGACGCTATTTAATAGTTTAGAGAAACGTACGTCCTCGTATATTTACAGCTACTTCGGCGAGCGACGTTATTCGAGGGAAACTCTACAACTTAGCTCTGCTCGTCTTCGTTACAATCATCTTCTTACAACGTAACATTTTCTTTTTTTTCTTTTTCTTATCGTTATTTTTTTTTTAACCATTACACACGCATGACCCGCACTTTAACACACATACACATCCTCACTCTATATCTCTCTTTCTCTCGCTATGTACTATATGTACAAAACCTCAGGGTAATTCTCGTTCTCCTCGCGCGTAAGGTAGCGAAAATCGATCGAACACGGTCTTGTTGGCGTTCCGGAAAATTTATTAACCCTACATACGCGTGTTTAACATACATGTACCCTCTACGATTTTTCGTTGTGCAAAAATATGTCGACTACTTTTTCTCCGTTCCTTTTTCTCCCGTTTGCCTGCCCGTCCTGCTATTCCGCACAGCCCGCCTCTCTCTCTCTCTCTCTCCTCGTATATCGCGGCTAAGAATTTACGTGGCATTCCAAACCAAAGGGGGAGGGGGCGAATGCACAGTCGAGTGGATGCATCCCTTGAGTAATTGTGCCGAAACGAATAGATTCCGTTTATCTCGAATGCACCGGCGTCTCGAGACGTGCGACACAGACGTGCGTAACGTCTAACGTTAACGCGCTTAACTTTCGTTTCTATGAAAGACATGGAAGTAGGAGATTTTCAGCGTGTTTTCTTCGTTTTTTTTTTTTATACATCGGTCATCGGTGAACTAGTAGAGTTAAAGAGCGCATTGATTAAAAAGTGTAGTACAGCGCGAGCAAGTGGAAGGAATGTATATATGTAAATCTAATAACAAACGCTAAATGCAAACTGAATCAGATAAATTGAGACGAAAAGAGATTACGGGAAAAAGATAGAGCGCTTATAATTAGTAAAATGTAGTAAATTAGTAAATTGCACAAACTAAACGATGCAAAAGACTGAATAAGGAAGAGAGAAAAAGAAAAAGAGGTCAAATATTTTTTTTACGTATAAAACGGAATATTTCGATATTGGATAGCGTATTAGCGTCAGTAAAGCGAATTCTCTCGCAGAAGATATGTCAGAGAGGAAAATCGGGACGAATAGTAAAGGGAAAATAAAAGATATCACTGTCGAGCGGGAAATAATGGCTTGACCGACCCCCACGCTTGATAAATACCGTATTTCGTATTTCATTAGCGAAGTAATCAGAAGAAGATTACGTCCAACAAGACTCGTTACGATCGCGTTGTATGTGCAACACGACATTGTTTTCGGTGGAATATACTTAAGGTATTTACGTGTTCTCTCTCTCTCCTAATTGCGCCTACGTCGTGGTACACGAGACTATAATGGCCAACACTGAGCCGACAGTTTGTTGTACGTCGATCCGCAATAGCGGACGCAATCGCAATCGCAACGGTTGAGACGCGACCGTCTCTCCAGCCGCGATATCTCCAAGAATTGCATTACGAGCAAATGAGATCACAAAACGATATGCGAACGAACGCGCGGCCAAGTCGCCGCGTTCACCGTCCCTCGCGGGGACTCACTTAGAAGATGCGACAAAACGGAGGTAGGATCGGATAAACGCGCGGAGAAACGCGGCCAGTAATCTGGCGAAAAAAACCCATACAGCACGGAATGTTGAAAGAACATTCCTGAGATATTGCAATGTTGAATGCTAAAGTGTGAATATTTTTTTAATATTGAATCTATATTGATTTCTCTACATTGATCGTTAATGTTGTTGCAACATTGAAACGACATTGATTAAATTATTATCGATATCTTTTTTTATCAAAAATAAAAAGTTTTGTAAGGACTGAATTTTATAAAATATGTATACAAGTAAATAAATAATATGATAGAATTGTAAAAATAATTTTTAATAAGAATATATAAATTTAATTTATTATTAAAAGCAAACCTAATTACAGAAAACAATTCTCAATTTTGTAGATTCAAAATTATTTTTTTACTGTTAAAAAATTGAATAAAATAAATGTGTAAAACTTCTAAATATATTGTTGGAAAAAGAACCTAAATTTTAAAAATACCTAATGTTAATTTTCTCCTTATTTAAACTTTGTCCTTTTGACCCTTTAAATTATATTTTTATCTACAGTACATTTCAGAAAGACAGGATTAATTTTAAACAATAAAAATCAATATATTTTAAATTTAGATTTTTCCCAATAAGTTATAAACTAATTTTACACATTTAATTTATTTAAAATTATTTTAAAAAATGTAAACTAAACTATAACATATATGAAATCTACATTGCTTACGTCGGATAAATGTAGAATCAATGTTGAATTGCAATGTCTGTAAAACATAGAACATTCAATGGACATTGAACGTTTCTGTGGTGTTTTTTCATCGTTGAATTTACATTTCATGATATTGCTGCAACATTCGCAATCTTGCAATAAGATGTTGATTCAACATTAGTGTGCTGTATGAGAAAGCGGCATGGCACTCGGACCGGATGACGCTCGTTTTGTCCGAGGGTGGAAACGCGCGACTGAGACGCGGACACATATTTTACAATCTATCATGCTACAGAATGTTCGTAAAGATCTACGGGACAAAAAGTGGAACATACACTGACACGTAATATAATGTCATAATCGATCATCTTAATACGGTCAGCAATATGTGTTGCACCCCATTCTGTTATATTTTCACGTCTGTCGCGCGAGCGAGGGGAAACGGAACTTTGCCAGTGCGTTCGATCGACGATACAAAAATAATAATAATAATAAAGAAAAAGAAATATACGTATACATATAAAAATGAAAGGAAGAAGGTAAAGGGGATAAAAATTCAACAAAAGGCGCCGCGTACGTAATGTCTACACGCCGCGTACAACTATAAAACGGACTGACGCGTAGAATACGTACGAACGTAAGTAAAAAAAAAAATGTTTGTGTGTGTGTTTGTGTGTACATTTAGTGTCTATCGTTAGTCCGAAGTGTCGCGGGCTGAAACAGCGAAATTCGTTGTCGTCGAGATTTCGTTTCGGCTCCTCGTCCAACTCGTGACTCGCGGTGCGGCGCGAATACAATAATTGTAGATCATCTCGCGGACTCTATCTTCTTACGTTTTGTGTTAAGTACCTCAGGGGAAACTCGTTTGATTATTTACAGCTGAAAATAAACGCTTAATGCGCCGTCGCCCTCCCGGACAAGGCGACACTCCGAAAAACAGATCTGAGGGATGTCCGGGAGACCGAGACATCCCTTAGACGCTCAGTTTACAGACTGCTCGGATTGTCCGGGTTGTTCCGTCACGAGGTAGATAACGTCGAAATGATCGTCTCGCCGATTTCAGCTCGATGGCCGATAGCGCGACGCGGCCCATCTCAATCAATAAAACTATTCCCCGCGAAAGAATACAATCTCTTACTTGTAAACGCTACGCTTAGTACTTACAAAACCGGGTGGCGTTAATCACCGCCCGGTGGATATATTTATATAATAACTCCGGATCGGCGCGGCATACAACAAACCGCGATGTTGCTTTGTCGCTTCGAAGAGACGGCGCGTCATCCTCACACACTCGTGTATATAAAAGTATAAAATGCATCGAACGCCGCGTCGAGTCTTTACCTTTCGACGTAGTCGGACAGCTTCTGCGCGAAAGTCATTGACTCGCAACATTTTCTGTCGACCTGTGCCCTCATTCTTGAAATATCTTCCCGATTTTATTTACGACGTCCTTTCTCGCGTGAGGGACCGGAAATTGATGTGTCCTGGTACTTTAACACCGTATTCGGAGAACGCTTCGTGGATACACGTCATACGAGGAGTGCACGCGTTTATAAACGCTTTTATAAATACGCTTGATGAAAGGAGGGTATCCACACAGTGACGCAGAGAGCGAATATAAATGCAATAAAATAACGAGCGTCATGATAATCGATAAAATTTAATAAAACAATGTTGTATGATAATGTCGCACGCGGAAATATTCTCTCACAGGCCGCGTCGAGATTGACTAATTAAACGAACAACGATTAACGCATTGAATCCGGAATGGCAGTTAATCGTCTGAATCAACAACATTGTAAAATATTGATAAAATTGCCGAATTCAAAGCGTTGGCAGTAAAATAATCAATCTCGAGCGGTTTAAAGCCAGGCGAGTCTAAACGCTGCGTTTTTCACTTGATAAAATTCGACTTTCCCGGGAAATATTCGAGACAGGGATCAACGTTCAACAACAAAAGTACATACGTATGTTTTAAACAATAAAAATTTCTTAGAGAATTTTAATCGTCTACAGTCAGATAGCGAAAGTCGATAAATAAAATGGAGAACGAGACGCATCGCGCAGAATGCCACCGGCCTCCCTCCTTGTCGATAGTTGGTAATTCCTCTGATGGTGACCGTATCCTTGACCGTCCTCCGGTACTCCTGGCTCAATCACCAGCACTCGCGCGAGTATATCACCGATATCACTGCCTGTAATCATTGCACTCGAGTACGGCCACTTTCACAATTGTTCCGACAGAATGATCACTCTGAGCGTCTGGACGTTATCGTTGTCGAGAAGTTTGTTGGACCCTTTGAACGATACCTCGTCCTCTTCGAGACTCTCGACGGTCGTGTGCTCGCATCCTTCCGCCTCGGCCCTCTCTTCCCCCGGCGGATCGTCCTCTCGTTCCGCGCCTCCTCTCACGTGCAGCGATTCGCGGGGCGTTTTGATTGCGTTGGCCGCCGAGTCCGAGTCGATCGACGCAGGACCAGCGTTGTCTTTTGTGCATCCTACCTGCGACTGGTCGCGTGTAATTGGACTCTGCGACGGATCGCCAGGTTTTGCGGAAGTGGAACCAGCGGCAGTGAGTTCAGGAGATAACCTTTGATTCCGCGCTCCGCGGACCGAATCCATCGAGTCCGCGCAACGGCTCGTCAACGGAGACTTTCTCGAGGCGTCGTTTCGAAGACGGCGCAGGGAAAGACCGGGCGAGTACGGCAAGTGCGGTAGCCTCTCCGTGGCTTTGAAAACGTCAAGTTGAGCTCGCGGGCTTCCGCTTGCTAGCATCTTGAAATCCGCAGAACGAGCTCTCGCGTCGACCTCGTCCGGGCAGGCTTGACCCTCCAAGGATGATGGCCGTTCCAGAAGACAACCACCCTCGAATACACGAGGATTCACATCAGCGTCCACCTTTAACGTTTCCCCTCGCGACACCCCCGCGGCCTCGTCGAGCATATTCGTCGGCGCGCCGTCGTTGTGATCCTCCGGCTGATCGGCGGCTTCGGGGACAGCCTCCAGGAGGCCCAAACGATCGATTCGTAAGGACGCGCCGCGCGCGGCTACGTCCTCCGCACCGGTGAGCACGCAAGGACGCGGACACGTGACGGGATCCGTCTCCGCGATTTCCAGCAATCCGGACTTGTCGATTCGCCGGACCATCACCGGCGCGCCGTCCAGATCGCCATACGACGACGTTAACGCGTGACGATTCCTCGCGTAATACTCCTCCGTCGCGGGCAACAACGACGACGGGCCACGTCCTAAAGCTACGTCGTATGTCGCGCGATGTGGAAAGTGGTGCGGCGGACGCGTCGGAAGACCCATTTGCGCGGTCGTCGTCGCGGCCGTCGCGATCGGCGGCACGGAAGGATTCTCAAGGACGATCTCCATATGGTGACGGTGGCGATGGCGGTGGTAGATGTGATGCGGACGATGCTGCGCCGCCACCGTATGGCAAACGGAGGGGGCCTGCTGCTATAGCCAGGTGGTACGCGTGTTTCCGGCTCGTGAGCCGGTAGGCAGGTCTCAAACGATTATTTCCCGGATGATCCTACGCCTGTTCGGCGTGGAGTAGCCGGACTCGAGGCTCTCGTCGTACGAGAGACTGGGCTGTTGCGGCGGCTTCGTGTCCTCGTCGTAATTCTCCTGGTACGGCAAACCCGACACGTCGTAAGGCGAATCTGTCGGAGATACGGCAGACGATTAATACGAGGGCGGAATTGCGAGATTGCGGAAGAAGAGGGCAATGAACGAACGGGGGAAGGAGGAGGACGAAACGAGGCCTCTCCGTGGGTGGAGGAGGCACCGCGAAACAATGTAGTGTAGCCGCGGAAGATCGATGTAACGTACGATATAATCTATAACGCTGCAACCCGGCACGCACACCGGCAATATAGGGACTGTCATTAGAAGCTAGGCGAACTGGACGAAGCTGAGAGTCACGTGAAACGATCGTAAGGCTAATACTGACCGACGTGTTTCTGAGACTTGACGACGGTGGCGAAAGGCTCCGTGCAGAACTGCTGCCTGCTCAGATTATGACTTTCCCTGTAATCCTCTCGCTGCGGAAGATAATGAGGGTGCGTGGGGTAATCGGACTCCGTGGTACCGTATCCAGCAAGGTCGTACGGCTGGTTAACACCGTTTGCCGCGGCGGATTTCATCTGCCATATCGAGTCCTGCGAATTGACGGAACCGCCGTTGTTGGAATTCGAGTAACTGTTGTCCATGTAGCCCATGTTCACGCCTGGAGAAAAATCGAACGGAAACATGTGTAATGCTTTTGCATACTTTAAGACGTTTTTACATAGTAATGCGGGAAAACTATTTTCAGCGACAATTTACCATTGATATTGTGATTAGGTTGATGATAGCCGTATCCAGATTGCGAATAAGCGGGCGTCTTTGAATCTTCCAAAGCCAAGGCGTGATCCAGGCTGTGCTCCAACGCTTTGTTCTCGGCATAATACGGTGGCGGTGGTTGAGTTTGTTGGCCGTTACCTGCCACAAGGCTCGGCCGGACGCTACGAAATAAAGGAAAGAATTCAATAAGCCCTGCTTTTCTTCAAAGCTTCTTTGCGAGAAGCAACGCATTGTTTAGTCTACGTGTAGTATTTCTCGTTAGCAAGCATTCATTTCGAATACTTACGCGTTCGAGTCCATTTCGTAATCTTTCGCCTTCGTCGCGTGTTTCCGTCGACATCGACAAAACAGTAGCAGTAAGGCCGCGAAGAGTAGAAAAACTGCTCCGCTCACTATCAGAGCGATTAAAGTCGGCGTTCCGAGAGAACCGGCTTGTGCGATGTAAGAGGGTCCAACTGGTGAAAAATAGAAAAAGAAATGTCCTGAATTGACGAAAATTCTCAACAAAAATACAATTTATAAAACAAGCCAACTGTTTCTGTATTTAACTAAAATTATACAAAATAAATATCGAAAGAAAAACACTGCTATTAAATTACTATTACTTTTTCAAAATATACGGCTTAATAATAATTGATCATTGTTAATAAACTAGGGAAAATATAAACGTTAAGTAGCACACGTCCATTAAACTGAAAAATATAACTGTTTTCCAAATTTATTATTGACGAGATATTTATAAACTGCAAAAAGAAATAATTTTCGACTAATGGATTTTTGTTGATCTTCATGAAAATTTTTATTAGTCAAAAATTCTTTTTTTTTTCACAATAAAAATCAATTCAACATAATTTAAATTATTATCAGACTTTTTCAAAATTCCATTATATTTTTTTCCATTATTAATAATTTGACCTAATTTATGAGTTAATATGATAAAGTTGTAACTCTATAAACAATTTACTCATATTATTATTTTAATTAATCAAAATTAAACAGCAAATCAAATAATCGAATTAATTATATATTGTAATAATTATATTCTAAAGCTTATTAATGATGCAATTTCTTGATTAAAAAACTAAATATTTTGAAATAAATAATTTTAAAATTTATACATATTTCTATTTTCTCTTTTCACTTTATCGTATAACTATAAAACAAACTTACTTTCGGCTTCCGCGTACTCGCCACATTTCTGTCGGTCAGCTTTGAGGCACAACCTAACTCTCAGTCGGGGTTCCGAATCGGCCGCTTCGGGATCGTCCAATATTCCCTCTCTTTGAGTAGGTGCACTTCCAAGAACTTCGAGGGTCCACTCATCGACAATTCGCCATGAACTATCCGAACCTCCGTCGTACTTCTCGATAGATGCCACCAATGCCAAGCACGTGGCACCCACGTTAATAGCGAGCGTGCTACTTTCCGGATCGAAACTGACCCTAAGCGGCGTGGGTATCTTGGCCACCGCCGTGGTGGCGGTCACTTCATCAGAATAGTCGGAATGGTTCTTGGTGTTGTAGACCTTCACCTTGAAAGTGTAGGTCTGATGTTGCTCCAGATTGCTCACGTTACACGGGTTCGATCGCCGACAATCGAGTTCGAGCCATTGACCGGCTGGTCCTCGAGGAGGCGCGCAGTCTGGCGCGACTATCTCGTCTCCACCGGCCACTCTTCTGTACGAAACAAAGTACTTTGTGATGGGTAGGCCACCGTCGAAACCCAACTGCCACAAAAGAGTGACGTATGTGGGCCCGATTTCCATGGCGGTGATGTTGGTTGGTCTCTCTGGTGCTCCCTTAGGCTGCAACCTGATGGTGGACATAACGCTACCTTGAGCGTTAGCGGCACGACAAGTATAATCACCGTAATCGGATTCGCGGATGTTGCTCATTCTCAGGACGGACGTGTACGCGTCGTAGTTGTCGCTCGTGGTGGTGATTTCGTAATGACCGTCACTGGAAGAGCCCTGAAGAGTCGCGGCGTTAGTACCAAAGCTCCATTGAAATTCGGGTTTTGGCCATGCTTGAACCTTGCAGGCCACCTCGGCGGTCTCTCGGAGATTGTAAGCCACTTTGCCGTGCTGATGGAGAACTATGGGCTCGTGCTCTACCTTGAGCATCATCGTGGACTCGACTTTCTTCACCTCATTCACGAAGACGCAGGTGTACTTGCCGCGATCGCCCGCCACGATTTCGTCGGTCTGCGGACGAGCGTGACCCAGAAAACTCAGCGTGGAATTTACGGTTATTACGCTACCATGGCCCTCCGACGCCGTCGTAATTACTTTGTAGAGCCTCTCGTCGGCCGTTAATTCTTGATCGTCCTTCAGCCAGCGCACGCTAGGCCGCGGTTTGCCCTGCGCTACGCAGGATACTTGAAACGACGACTCGCCGACTCTGCGATAAGCAAGAAGACGTTACATTATTAGGACGGAAGATATATCTTGTTTCAGCCGCTAATTCATTTGCCGAGCATAGTTCACGGAAGAACTATGTAGAAGAAAGCAAACGTAAAGTCCGCAGACTTTCTACAATTACGTCAACGACGTTTAATACAACTTGAAAATTAAAGGGCAAAGTAGATGAAGAAAATACGTTGCAGAATAAAATCATTTGTAAAAAGGAAATTGTGCTCGGGAAAACAAATTGTTATTTTTCTTTGAGTGAAACATTCAAAGTGCGTAGCAAATACATGTATTTAAAAAAAATACTTATTTAAAAAAAAAATCTTTCCAAAAACTTTTTAAAGCTATAAAAAAGCCAAAGAATACCTAAAAAGCAAACACAATAACTATTCGTCGCAGTTTGCAAACAATAAAAAAATTGTTTTAATATTAAATTGAATTTTTTCCTAGTTTGAAAAGCGAAATTAAATAAAAATTCTATACATGATTTCTCTCACTTACTTCCTCGTGACATGAGGCTTCGTGACATGAGGCTGCAGCTTGGTGAGAATTTTCGGCGGTTGGTGAACAGTGAGGTTTACGGACGCGGCGTCACCGATGCCGATTTCGTTTATCGCGTGGCACTTGTAGGTGCCCTCGCTACCGAGATGCACCGAGTCGATCTCGTACTTCGGACCGGATGGTGCCGGCATCAGGATCAAGCCACCGTCGCCCTCCTTCCACCATTTGTATTGCGGCTCGGGATAGCCGGCCGGACTGGCCATGCACGTTAGTATCACTCGCGAACCCTCGACGGCGACCGGCGAGTCCGGAGTCACTCTGGCCGGGCCGGGCTTGTGTCGCACTCGGATCGTCACGGTAGCGAAGGCCGAATGATTCCTGCGTTCACCGCCACTGGGATAAATAGTATTCACCGCGCGACACGTGTAGTTGCCGGCGTGTTCCGCGGTAACACGGGTCAGTCGTAGGATCGAACCTGGCTGTCTAAACTCCGGTCGACCATCTCGCAGCCATTCGATCACGGACGGGGTTGGATTAGCGGACACGTTGCAGTGGACGGTCACACTGTCCTCCACATCGGCCACTCTAACGGTGTCACCCTCGATGGACACTGTGGGGGGATAGAGCACGTCCAGAACGAGAGAGGCCTCGGTACGCCTGCCGAGCCCATTGTCCGCCTGGCAAGTATACCTGCCGACGTCCTGCAGCGTCACCTTGGGTATCACATGCTCGAAGTTCGTGGCGATGAAGCTTCCGTCCCGCCACCAGCGTACCATGCCGACTCTCGGCTTCGAATCTACGTGGCATTTGAGGGTCGCGGTGCCGTTCACCTCGACCTTGAGCGGGTTCTCTGGACCGACGGACACGCGTGGGAAGTAGTTGACGTCGAGCGTCACCGAAGCGTCCAGGGTTTCGCCTTCGCGCATCGCTCGGTTTCTCACGACGCATCGGAAGCTCGCCCGGTCATCCTCCCGCGTGGGTTCGACTATCAGAGTCCTGCCGGTGTGCAGGAGCGTAGAGCTATTGCCGCGATACCACCTTACTTCCGGCTCGGGACTGCCGCCGTAGGTGTTGCACTGAAGCTCCAGCCTCTGGCCCTCCGTGGCCGGTGCGGAGGTCGGTGATATCGTCGGCGGGCCCGGCGCCCTCAGCACCGTCAGGGTAATGTACTTTCTGTGAAGATCGATGCCGGTGCTACTGACCTTCACTCTGCACTCGTACTTGCCGTTGTCGCGTTCATAGGACACGTTCTTGATCTGTAGATCGTAACGGCCTTGCTGCAGGTCCATAAACACCTTGTAGTTCGGCGACAGCGAGCGGTTCTCGATCGCCGCGTTATCGAGATTGTTGTTCGTATGAGTTAGCCAGAAGCACGTAACGTTTTCCCGCGGCGGCGGAAATCGGCACTGCAACTGCACTGTCGAGCCCTCGTGCGTATCCATCTGCGTTTCGTCGAAACGCGCTCTGACAGGTGCTAGAACAAAAAGAATATATTCGTTAAAGTAAGGACTGAAACGGATACACCGACTACGAAACTCGAATTTCAAAGCCCCAAAGTTTTAGAAGAAAAAAAAAAAAAAAACCACGAATCATAGTACCCGTTTTTAACGCATTTTACATAGACAGTATACATTTTTTGCATGCTACCTATAGGCGGTGACAATATTAACGAACGATCGATCGGTCGTCACGGTAACCCGATAACCCGGTGACCCGATGAGGAAATCGACCGCGAGGGAGACACTCGATGTATAAGAATCGATCGGTCTCTCTATCGACGCGCTTTACAGCCTCGCCCGTACACACATTTTCCATTAAGACGGAATAAATTCCGCGAACGCGTACAGCAGCGTCGAACGCCGTGCTGCGTGGGACCGCGATAATGGCGATACAAATTACCTGTCGGGAGTCAACCTAGTTTTTGGGTTCACCGACTCCCCGTTGAGAGTTCGCCTTTTACGCAATTAACGCCACGAGCTGCGTGCCGTTTCGCCAAGCGTTGACAATACCGATTGCCGACGTACCGTGCGTACCGAGCATGATTAAAGCAAGTGAGGGAATAATACGCCGGCATTTAGCAACGCGAAAAGCGTCGGATATTCGTGCCGTGTCGCATTTACGAAATAATGAACAGGCGAAAACGGTTCGTCGCCAGCTACGGTTAGTCGCACTGCGAGCTGCGTGAATTCCTGTCTTTACGACGACGACGACGACGACTACGACTACGACGACGACGACGGCAGCGGCAGCGGTGGTAGTACCGTTAGAGAGTATCCGGAACGTTGGCACTCTGTGCGGAGAAATTGGTTTACCCTCGCCCGTGTTTTCACCGTAAACTACCCAATTAAAGCGCGAAGGATGACGATCATAAAGATTAATTTTGGCGAGAGAAACGCGAAAAAATTGAGAGAATTTTTATTACTCGAAAATAACTTTTATTAATTCGCCCATTACAAAGGCATGCGTTCAACTTTAATGCCCGCGTATGTCTGTAGAGAGATACCATTGTACCGTGTACTTCGACGAGCATTGAACGAGTTCAGTTCTATTTCTCTCTCTCTCTCTCTTCTCTTGCCCCCCCTCTCTCTCTCTCTCTCATATGCACACTCTGTTCTCTAAAATTTCGCTGGCTAAAATACATTTCATAAAAAATCTATTACGCACAAAGCTGTTGCACACGAATAACCAATATGGACTACAACTGTAATTTTGAAATGGAAGATAAAAAATGTCATAGTGCACAAAAGCAATAACTATGGGAAAAAAATTTTATATTTACATGTGAATTTCATATTACAAATAGTTGTTAAATGGTCTCCATTTTGAAACAACATTTGTTTTGTGCGCGTAATTGCAAATTGAAGCCTGATTGTGATATCTTTACAGAAGAAATAAAAATATATGTATCAGCATTCCAATGCTGTGTGTACGTTTTACGGCAAACGGTGAAAACAACACGTCATTCCCATCCACTTCTCCATCGCATCGTTACGTTTGTTCAGTGAATATAAATGGCAAAAATTACCGAATATGAATTTTTGGTGATATTTTATATAAATTAAAAATGAGGCGTACATAGAATTCGTACATAGAATTCATACACAGTTTTAATTAAAAAATGTAATCATAATCGAGAGTGAGAACAATGGCACGAAATAAAAGGGGTATTGTTTCAAAAATTTAAGTGATAATTCTATAATTATAATTATAATTATTTCCGTCCAAGATTCTTCGATAAATATTTAACTTACAATTAAACAAATAAAGATGAATAAAATTACGCGTTTTCTTCGGGCTCTCGATTTGTTCGCAATTCGCAAAAATATAGTCATTACAATCGACGAAAAAATTAATCGAGAGGAAATTGCATAATAGTTTCAAAATATTTTTCATATTCGTGTCAGTAATTTTTGTACGTTATACAGACGGTTTTATCATTATAAAAATCGATTTTCACACATGACACAGCATCATGGCGTTTCGTTATCGTAACGAAACATCGAATGTCGACACAAATCATTGCGAAAATCGAATACCACAGCGCGGTGACGTTGAAAACTAATAGTGCTGCACTGTCGTGACCACCAAATGTCGAGATATTTACGGGGTGGATTCCCCTGACGTTGGTCACCGTTAACCAAAATTAACTAAACATCCTTTCTAAATCATAATCGACGATTGTGTGACGCGAAAAAGAACGCGTGGGCAGCGAGGTGTGTGCAGGGGAAACGGCAAACGTTTATCTATTCGACTGCTCCTATAAAGGAGACCTCATGATATTCAACAATGAAGCTTATGACGTACGTTGCGGCGTACGTCTTGTCACGGTTTCGTATATTCAAATGGAAACCCTATAAGCCAGTTGGGTTCGTCCGTACATCTGCCTGTCGGACTCTCACTCTGCCCTGCCATCCACGAGCCTTAGAGCCATTCAAACCGGAATTTTCCAGTTCGCAAATAAGTATACTCAATATATCAATGCTAATAATTGCAAATAAAGTAGAAACTTGGCGTATTCAGAATTACAAAGCAAAAAGGATGGACAAGATCAAGAAATGAAAATTCCTCCAAATAACTTCAAAGTAAAAAGGCATGCGGGATAACGAGGAGGACAAGCTTATTTTATCAGTTTGTGTCGAGCAAAGAGGATCGAGTAACGGATGTTTAAATTCGCTTCCGCGAATCTTTTAGTTGGAATCTTTATATCAGAAATTCTTTGACGAGTTCGCCGTTCGGCGAAATAAATCTCTTGACCTCCTACGATTTCTAAGGTGCAAAGTGAAACCCACTTCGCGCGCGGCAATGCATTCGCGGAACACACGTTCGCATTATACCGTACTGTGCTCGGCCACATCGAGGAGGCACCGTCGAATGGTGGAAGCGGCCACGTTTCTCGCGGCGAACGTATCCTCTCGTCATTGGGTCGCGTAACGGTAAAACCGCCGGTCGACTCGACTCGTCAACGCTATTGAGGATCGTCCTCTTCCGCCGCGCGCCATTTTGCGTTTGGAAATGTTGGAGCACATCCTGCCTCCTCCTCCTCCTCCTCCTCTCTCTCTCTCTCTCTCTCGCCACGCTCGTATTTCGCGCTGCGACGTTTACCTTGCACCTTTTCGATTTATTCGTCTACGATCCATTTGATCCTCCGTTCATTCGTTCATTTACCTGTCCACCGATCCGTACCGTCTGTCATTCGGCGAATTCGCTCGTATGTCCATTCGCCGCGACGTGCATTGTGTCCTGTTATTTTGCCTCGATCTTCCTCGCATCGTTTCCACAAAACTTTTCTTCTCTCTCTCTCTCTCTCTCTCTCTCTCTCTCTCTCTCTCTCTCCCCTCGTCGACATTCCCTCTGATACGTAGGTATCCCGATTCGCGGTTTTTTTCGAAAACACCATTACATTACATTTTTTACGGGTGAATGAGTTTCAGCTGCACCTTGCAATTTTTAATCGCGTTCAAAGAACAGAAGCTTTAAAAAATTTTGTAGTAAACAAATGCTACCAAAGTGAATCGATATACAAAAAGATCCCCTCGAATCTCCATTTCGCGGTAAAAAAATATATATAAAAATAAGACTTAATTGGTGGCGAGCAATATCGAGCTATGACGTAAAAAGTAAAAAATTGTATTGAATTTTTTCGATCTTTACAAGAAATACTTAACAGAAATGGTGTTGTATTAAATATCATTAGCACTATTATGCTGAATGCTGCAGCTTGAAATAATGGCGGTCTACCTCCAAAATAGAACGTCGCGGTTTTGATTATTAACCAGTAATGGATTATTATTGGCGAAGCATTGATCGCTAGCGGTAACGTTAAACCCGTTTAACGGTATCGGCAGTTTTTCCTTGGCTTTTTAAAAGTTGTGAAGGCTGAGGAAGAAAAATGAAAGAAGTTGGATAGGATATGAAAGATCAAGAGAGAAAGTTCCGTAAAATTTAATCATCTTTCGGATTTAACGTTGTTCTTTGAAAAATCAATATGATCTATAATGTCGAGGTAAAAACGCTTCGAACTGATATAAATGTCTAATGGCTGGTGTTTGCGAAAAAATGAAACTTTTTCGCTCGGCGGTCCAGATGGCAAAACTGGTTTTTCGTTTCTTTCCATATTGATGCTTTGCCAAGCTTTCCAGGAAATTATGCCTTTATATATGATTTCTACCTCGCCTCTCTCTCTCTCTTGCAAACGTTGCGTCGATATGTCGCAAGTGTCGCTACGATTTGTCGTCGTAAGACGCTTTCAGACCGACTTTAAACCGTTACGTTGTATGCTCCGCGAACGAGTGAGTTATGTTGCCTGACAAAATCAACTTTCCTCGCCAGGTTATTCCGCTCTGTTCTACATTTCCTTCAAAGAGACTCTTACTTTTGCTTAAATCCATTTCTAACCAAGTTTCGTCGAAAGTACTCGCTCTCGGGGTCTTTGCGTGCGCTACGCGTTGCGTGCACCGATTTCCTCGCGACAAGATACGGCCGTTTAAAAATGGCGCATTAATCTTTTTTACCGTACCAGGATCGATCTAAGAAGTAGAGCAAAAACTCACAAAGAGTGGCGGCGCACTTGCCATTCGTCACTTCTCGCAGTCGCGGTTATCGGCCTTTTTAATCATTTCCCGTTTCCCGTACAGCAGAACGTCTTGTGCTATCGATATTAAATGCCTGCTCGCAATCGGAAATTTTTCGCAATCGGAAACTGGTATCGTTGCGAGGGAAAACTTGGTGAATTCTTTATTCTTATGAAAACCGCATCGTTGCTTTCGGTCGTTTTCAATTCTCTAAATCACAATTGATGTCTGCGGTTGAAACTGGATAGGTCCAAAGTACCCCGTATATTCGCCAAGGTTTCTGCTTATACCGCGATTATGCGTGACGCGAGAAACGGGGTGGATAGAACCCCGGCGCCAACCCCTATAATATATCTTATTGTGCGCTTCTTTCGCCTACCCGCCAATCCCGTCCCCTCTTCATCATTCCGGTCTTCCCAGAATCGTCTTTCTCGTTATCATCCCTTTGTAACTTTACTCCGCGGCTTTCCGCCTTTTTGTCAATTGGCGGATCTAAATTAACGTTTTTCCCCTATTCCCAAAGGGAAGTCTACTTCGCTAAAACTTTCTCCTATAACGAATGTTTAACCGCGAGATACGGTCGCATGTTGCGCGCTTGTTGTCGAATCGAATAACGACGCGTTCGCCTTGCTCTCCTCTTGAAGGCAAAACGAACTACGTTATACGTTAGATACCTGTGTGCATAGTTCATCCAATTTCTACGCGAGTATCATCTGCTATTTACCTGTACAGCAATATTATCAACGTACGCGTACTTCGCTCTTGTGTAGTTGTGCAAACATAAAAGAATTATCTCGATATTTTGCCGTGCGTCGAATATCGTAATACTGCTGACGGAAATATTCTGATATCGCTCTGTCCAGCATCGATATAATAAAGGATAATACCAAATAGCAGTCGTGCGTTCTCTTTCATCGTGCTTCGCCGTCCAGATGGTATAAAGGATACGTTTAAATTTTATCAATTTGGCCGCGGTAACGGCGACGTTATAACGAGTCATTCTATTAGTTCAGTTGTTACAGCAGCAACAGCAGCGGCGGCAGCAGCAGCAGCAGCACTTGTTATGCGTCATATCGCACGACCGCGGCGCAGATTCTGCGCGACACAGAATTCGTCGAGTATTGCAAACAATTTGCGCGGCGCGTGACGCTCGGCGGCGGAAACAACAAACTTTCGACAAATTAATGGCCCGATAGACGCAAAGCTATATCCATGGTAATCGATATTTATGGCTGCGTGCACCGGCACAAATGAACAAAGCCGGCCGCGTATATCACCTGAGGGCTGGGAGTAATTAAGACAGCGCGTAATGCATAACGGATAATTCGCGCGACATTTAGACGGGGGCGACGAACGGCTTCGTCGTTTCACGCCTCGGGATGAACGCGTCCCTCTGCGTCCGGAAACTTTACGCGCGCGCGTGTATTGGTCGCACACACCGCGTGATCCACAATTACCGTACGGTTCCCGAACTACAGACACTGTTACGTGCCGCAACACGTTTCTATTCTTAAACCCTTTACGCCTTTCTTTTTGCTTAAACTAGCACTAGCACCCTAATAAAACTTGATCCCGCTATATGTTTAAACTTTAATGACTCATTTACTTCTTTTTTTATCTAAGTCTCTTTTCTAAATCTCCACAATCGATTGTTAGCTCTACGCTGAGAGAAAAAATATGTTACATCAAAAAAATTATTTACTCGCAATCAAATAAAAAATTTTTGAATTGAAATATTTATGTAAATAAAATGAAGAAATAATGTTTATTCAAGTAATTTCTTCTTGCAATTCTAGAAAATTAGACTAGTTTTATATTCAAGATAATCAGATTTTTAAATATGAGAAAATAATTTAATTAAGTTTAATAATATTATTGGTTTATCTGTCAAATCATTATTTAAATGTAAAAAATATAAAAACAGAATTATATACTTAAGACTGGTATGTCTATTTATTTAAAAATATTTTTACTCAAACAGAACAAACAAATACTTGTATCAAAAAATATATTTTTTCATTTAAAAAAATGTTCTCTCAGTGTATGCAAACAAATCTTTGTATCACGTACCGAATCTAACATTTTTTTCTTTCATGTTAAAAAAATTTCATTTATTATAATTGGTATTTTCGGTATCAGAATGCGCCGGGTTATTGATTATTGTTTAACGAAAATTCTACCTCTCTCATTGGAGCAAAAATTCCGCTTGATTTGAGAAATAGTCAGTTCTCCGTCTCTGTAGAGCAAACTTTCACCTCGCACCACTACTCTAAATAAAGTATCAGTAAGAGGACAGTTGTCTACTTTCTTTTCACTAAAATATTATATCGCGTCGTGCACGTGGCGACACGAGAAATCGAAAAAGAAGAGAGAAAAACGTAGGTTGTACTATTTCCAGTATACTTACGACATCTTTTTAATTGACCGCTCGTTGCCCAAGTCATTATCACGAAATGTTATCCTAGAGGTTATCTACTATTAAAAAGGCAAATACTCTCTCTCTCTTTCTTCCATGGGTCTGAGACACCCCGTATAGTGTGGCATAACGAGGTTACGCGCAATATGGACTTGCGTAAATACAGCTTAGTCATGCAGGTAACACACAACAATCGTACCGATCTCTCGTAGGTGTTCGATCGTGTACATACACGGCGCGCACACCTTTACCCTCCGGTGTGCCAATTGCGAAACTGTTAATGCTGCATAATGCAAGATGTGGCGACATACAATGTGTCGTGTACGTAATAGATTTTTTCGGAAGCACCCAGTCCAGCCCCGTCCTCCGTAAGGAAATTGCTCCCGTCTCTCGGGAGAGAATGATAATGGGACACAAAAGAATTATGATACAGATAAAAATGTTAAATTTACGATAGTTAGGGAATTAACGAAAAAATGCGATGGAGGAATGCTCGGATTGCATTACTGTTCAATTTGCGCAGCACGTTCGCATCTGCATTCATATATTCAGAATTAATTCCTTTTTCAAGTGGCTGAAAATTTGCCAAAAAACGGAGCGGTGCTATTTCCGAGCTCGAAACGTTAAATTTCGAAATTAATCTCGGAAGGAACATGCAGCATATTAGTTTGAAATCAGGCCGCACAAAGTTCAAATGACTCGATATAGTAGTCTGCGTGTAACATGAACATCTCCCTAGTTTCGGCGTCACGAGGTAGAGTATGAATTTCCAAGACGCGTTGCTCTATTTTAAAGCAACACAGCTCGATATTCCGGGCGACACTTTGTGCAATATTAAGAGGACACAGGATTAGCCAATTGGCGTAAGTAAAAGCGGTCGTGAGCATCGATCGGCTATCGTGGCAGCCTCTGGGCAGAGCAATTTCGACGTGAAGGCAATTTCTGCGACGTGTTACTCCGGCGGACTGCGAAAAAGTTGTAGAAATCATTATCTCGTGGCAGGCGATAAAGGAAGCGATCTACAAGAACGCGCAGATAGAACTTCGGATAACGGACGTTTACGTGACTTACAGCGATCTTACGAGCGTTATCCGCCAGCCAGCGTGGAAAAGGAAGAAGAGGAGTTTAATATCTTTCGTATTTAGCTTAAAGCACAATACGAGGCGGGCTTGCGCGTTATGCTTTTGTATTTTTCTCCTTGGTCGGGTCTGCGCGCTTTTGTGCTCCTCGTAAGAATGAAATTACATCACAAGTTATTTGCTTCGCATTTGCCTTTTTACTGCTTTTTATCATATCGATAATTCGAACTGCGAGTTTCTCAAATATCAAGACTTTTACCATTAGTTTTTCGCATTTTCGCATCATATTCGTCGCGTTAAATCACCTCTGTAAAAATTAGTCAGAAATTCTCGAGCGGCTTTAAACGCTTGAAATTTCGTTCTGGTCGAGCAAAACGTATTCTACTTGTTAACGGAAACTGCTCCACGTTCAAAATTTGCCTGTCCCGTGTAGGAAGTGAAATTCAACACGTTGTCGAAGGAATGCCACGTGGTGTCGTGTTTCGAACGCAATCCTACTGTGATTTACTGTCGCGCAGTTAAAACCGTGGCGAATGTTGAAACGTTTCCTGCGCCGGGAGTTGCCGCGCCAGATTGACTGTAGAAAATCACGAGAGAGTGATGGAAAAAAATTTTAATAATAACGACGCGACTCTCTCGTTTCGCAATTAGCGCGCAAAACTCGACGTACGTTTTCACCTGACTGTATATCGTTACGGATAATTTTATTCTAATTGTATATGTTTGCTATTTAATATATTAGTTGCATTTTCCAATCCGATAATTAAATAAACGTTAACGCGAATGAAACAAACACAATTTCCAAGATACTTAACACAGTGGCTGCGAAAAGTTTTCGGCCAACAGGTAATTTTATTGCATTGCTCAAAATAAAGAATCTTTACTCTCTAAATCTGAATCAGTGGATATTCAATGATTATCAGTGAATAATTCTCATCATCAGTCCCAAGTATGCCACTGGTAATCAATAATTATCCAAACTGAAGAATTAATCAATTTATTGTGTATTTATTAGTATTTATAAATGTGTTTATTAATACACTGATCAATAAAAACTTTTCAATGATTACCAGTTACTTTTCATTAATTTTTAAGTTAAAGTAATCACTGCAATTTATCAGTTCTAATTATGCCACAAATTAGATTGTCCACTGATTGAGATTTGGAGAGTACACGGAAACAATAATTTTATTGTATTTAAAAATTTAGCTAGATACAGATCAGAATAATTTGATATTGAACTATCAAAATAATTATGTAGGACGTTCAAGCGCGATGATACTGCCGCAAAAAGTTTTGATATTCTAACAACCAGCTTAAACGTCTAATATAAATCTTTTAATGTTCAACATAATTGTTTTCAGATCTGCAGTACTTAGGCAAAACTGCTCTTTTCATATATAAATGAAGAAATAATCTACTATTTAAGTATCTGATACAGTTTAATCCAATAGCTAAAATATCTTAAATTGATTATAACAAAAATCTTATTAGTTTTAATGTTAATATAAATTGGATCAATTAGCCAGAAATTTTGAACAGCCACAGTAGATCAATAAAATATCGACGATCGAAATTAAATTTCCCTTCCCCTGTGCGTTTCAATTCCATCCGAAGCGACATGGCGGTGAATTTAAACCGTCGAGTTTTAATACACTCGAACCCTTTCTAAATTTATCTTCTTGCAGCCCGGGAACTCGCGAAAACGGCGTCAGCCTCCCGAGCTCGCGACCCGCAGCCCTGCAGTTTGGTTGCAGTAAATCACGCGAAAAACAGACGGAGAGAGACGAAAACGTCTCTCAGCGCGTTGGTGGGAGACGCGCGCGGAAACCGCGACGCTCGAGGAAAACCGGCGCGACATGTTGCAACGTCGGTACGGTGCAACGGCGGTACGGCGTTGCGCCGGTTGCTTTCGGCGTGCTCCAATTAAATCTCGCAACGCGAGAGGAAAGAAAAGACGCGCTCGACTTCGGGCGGTGGTAGCGAAGACGCCGCGCCGCGCGATACTTCGGCGGTGCATTGCGCTAATAAGGAAGCGCGGCATGATGTACGCTCGGTGTACTGTTTTCCGGACAGATTTACGGTCCGGCGGACAAAAGATCGGGACGGGCGCGGAGGAGCGAGAAGAGAACCCCGCGAGGACAACAAGAAGAAGAGGAGTACTTCGCTGCTCGAAGTAAGCTCACTGCCGTACCGTTACTCGCGACGACGAGACAAAGGAGAGAATCGCGCTCCTCGCCAAATGTCGACGCGACTGTCAACGTCTCCTCTCTCTTTCTTTCTCTCTCGCTCTCTCCCGGTCGCTGCCACGTCGTGCAATCGACGTAATCTACATACGCGTCGCCGCTAAAGTGAGAAAAGATGTTTCGTCACTTTGCGACTTTACACCTGAGCTTACATTACGTGCGAGACGTGCGAGCAAAAAGATGCTCGCCGCCGCTGCAGCAGCAGCAGCAGCAGCAGCAGTCGAGGGAATGTTTTCCTCCGTCTTTTGAATTTATTTTCGCGTCACCTCGCCGTGGAAAAAAAAATGTATACAAATCAGCTGTACGAGCGCAGTTTTCGCGTGTCAGACGATGAAAGACATGCATTTCGCAGGGAACAAGTTAAAATGCATAAAATATCATTCGGATAAAAGTAAACAGCTTTTAACCGCCTGATATAAATACGACAGAGGGAGGAAAAAGAAAACAGAGAGAGAGAGAGAGAGAAACAACGTAGAATAATTACTTCGTGGATTTCATTTTACTTATACGAGAATTCCGTTAACGGAGAGCCGCGCCCGCGCGCTGAAAATTTCGAGCGCGCGTTCGCCGCGGCGAAGTTGCTTGAAATTCTCACAGTCATTTCTCGCACCGATGGAAACCACCGTTGTGCGGGGGGCCAAGGACCGCGATGAATTTTCCGCTAGGAATATTATTCTCGCCTGCAGGCGGAGGACCGCGCGCACGACGGTTATACGACGAGAAGCGCAAAACACAACGAACGCGATCGACAACGACGGCAATTCGGGGACTTTCGAAATACTTACAAATATCTGGAATAGCCATTGCCCGGCGTCGGACACACCATGGGGATGTGTTTGCACAAGCGACGAAAAGTATAATAAGAGCCAGGGAAAACAAATTAGCGTTATCGGCAGCGATCGAAATGACGAATTACACGGTTTAGAGGAGGGTGGGAGGATGGCGGTACAGGGGAAACCGACCTTTTGCCTACTCACGCTACCACCGCCTAGAACATTATCGTCAACGAATCTGTCACACAAAATGCGGCAGTCGTGTTACAGAGTTTGCTCATTGCGTTAATTGCATTAAATCATTATTGGATATTTGAGCGGAAAGGCGAGGGGCGTGTAAACCGCCGACCAAAAATATGTACACTAATTTGGTAATGCTTCGTTATTAGATAATAATTCCCAACAGTAATACGGCCAGTAATACAAATTAACAGCGCCGATTATACAGTTTTCAAGCAATTTCTGTAACCCGGATAGTTTACCGTACGGATATTATTTAATATCGATCTTTGAGCTATTTGTGAAATCGCGGAGGATAAATTGAGAGTATTCCCGCGAAATTCCGAAGCGTTTCACAATTTAATCGCGTCGTCGCGAAAAATTCTTGTTCGCAATTATAATTCGTGCTCGCTACACAGTGGAAAACATTTTCTATTTATATTAAAATTTTTGTATTAAATCCAAATATTAATTTAAAGTAACGTGATTATGTTATAAACATTTTGTGTTACATTAATATTTAACACTTCTTAGTTAAATAACACAATTTGAACGAATAAACAAATAACATAAAATCTAAAATAAATGTACGTATCAACATATAAATATGTATGAATGTTAATTTTACTGGAGAAATGTTTCCACATTTTGTTTCCAAACTGTATCGAAATGTTACATGTTTTGTGTTAATTTTTTTTACATAATATCTATGTTACATTCTAACATATTCATCTTGTATTAAATCGATACAAAAATTTAAGTGAACCGTTTGGGACATGCAATATACATTAAATTTAACACACATTTTCCAACCGTTTACGGCGTTATTTCAGCGAAAGAGAAAAAGAGAGCCTATCATTGTTAATATTAAAGTCGGGAAGGAGGGTAAGGAGAGGCTCTGCGGAACGTCTCCTATACGCAACATTGTAATATTGTAAACCTCATTAACGCGCGACGGTTTTGTCGGAACTGATACATCCACGATAAATCGCGGCGAGTCTGGTAACAACGAGCCGTAATCGCGAAGCGAGGAAAGTCGGAGCGGTCGTACGATCTCGATCAGTGATTACGGTCGGTTTAAGCTCGTTTACGTACGCAGAGGGGCGATAAGCGATTGCCCGGGCGGGCACGGCAATTTTTTCGCATTAATATGCCCGCTAATGAATGCACGCGATATATACTTTTTTATTCAAGACGTCGCCTCGCATGCGGCACGCGACGGATTAATGTCGTTGCCGGGGCGCGTCTGTGTGTGCGCAGCACGATTCGCTCCAGATTATTAATACTACTCGTCGCCGTTCCCGAATCCTTACGTTTCGGCGGTTTTACGCGGCCCCTCCATAAATCAGCCAGTCCGCCACGGTATTTCGGACCGCAACCGATACGGGGGAGATCGTTAACGATTAGGATTAATCTCGTGAATTACCTTCAGATCCGTGCGTACGAGTGTATAGTTCGAGTGAGGCAAAGTTCCGCATATATATTTATATTATACTATATAAAAGCTTTAATTTTTTAATGGAATATTTCGCTTCTCCTCCCGGAACATTATGAGTCGGTGGAAATAAAGTTTAGCATAAAAGTTTTAATTTTCTTCGTCATAGAAGTACAGGAAGACTAGGGCATAAAATAATTGGATTTTAAGTTTCGAGCTTCTTTCGCGAAACTTTCCGTGTGTATTTCGGAGCTAGGGGGAGGAAAAAAAAATACCTTGTACCGATATAGCCCTTCATAGCGCGACCCATATAATGCATATTACTCATGTAACATGTTTATCAGAAATATATTTCTCTCTGTGTGCGTGCATATGCGCAGAGTGCCACGATACAAATATAAAATTATTTTGATTTAATTATATGGTGATATATATAAATATATTCTTAATTGAACGCAATAATAAAATAAACGAGTAACCAACTGTCACGCTGATCGTACGTCGCCTCGAATACAGTGCGTAATACATGATACAGGATGCGTGTGTCGCAACATCCTGCAGTATTAATCGCGAAACGTGCCGATCGGCCTCTAATGCGAGGCCAAAGAGCCGCGAAACGAGCACGAACGAATGTCGGCGTTGCGCGCAGTAAATACTCAAGAGGTATGTTATTCCTCGATGTAATCAACGCCATTGGCAGAACTCGCCATTTGTTTATACTAACTTTGTACCAGTGCTTCTCAAACGCCTGCCTCGAAGATCCATAGCATTTTCCGGAAAGATCTTATCTTCTTAACTCTTCGCAAACACCGCTGAATTTTACTGCTTAAACTTATTATCACTAAGGGAACGTTATATTTTTTAAAGGATTTGAGCCAAAAAAAATCGGAAAAAATTCTGATATACTTTTTCAATATTTAAAAATTTTTGCGCGATTTTACAGTTGTTTGATTAACCCTTTCAGGTCTGGGATTAAAAAAAAAAATTATTCGAAATGATGAGTTTAGTAAATAACAATGCTTTAAAAGTTTGTTTTTGTGTCATAAACCTGAAAACAATTACTTATACAGAGCTCGATGCTACACTCTTCACATTCAAATCGAAATTTTTTGTTCGCAATTTTTTTTGCTCTTGTATTACAAACAATACACCTTTTTTTTGTTCTGTTGGATGTGTTTTATCTTTTTCAATATAAAAAGGAAAACCATTAGACGTAAAGAATTAGATAATCGAGATCTACCAATTACAGATTTATTCTTTGAATCATGTTTTTCAATGACATCTTCAATTAGTTGTAACTTGAAGTCAGAAAACGATGGATTTAGAAGATTTCTAATTTTGAATAAAAATATTGAAAATGGAAATTTTTTCAAATTCTATTAAACGACTATATAAGCGAACGCGACCTAAAAAGTCGAAAATTGCGAGTATGGAAATATGATGACATACATAAAAATGTAGATTTTAAAATTAAAATGATACTTTGTGCATTACAAAATTAATTAGTTCTCGAGATATTCGAGTTACTATGTATAACGCGCCAGTTCTTAACCGGTTAAAAACATTTCTTACTGTTTTCGCATGTGACTGAATTCAAAGTCGAATAATTTAAGATTAAAAAAATTGCTTGGGCGTTGAAAGACCCACGATGTTTGCCAAGAATTGACGTGGTACAAACATAAACGTTTCATTCATTTATTCATTCATTGATGGGGGTGTTGTCACCACGCAGCACATTGTGGAATTTTGCGTAAAACTATGTTAGCGATAAGCTCAAAAGAAAATCTGCATTAATTGTTTCTGCATTAAAGTCAACGGAGCGCGCGAAAGATTAAATTTATATTTAAATCGCACGGCATTGGATCGCTCGACAACCGCTTCCCTTTATCTTGAGCTTTAAAAAACTCAGTACGGGGGCGATACAGAATCGAACAGGATATCGGGGAACAAAGGAAGAAGGATATCGAAATTCTCGCTGCAGTTCTGTTGTCTCTCCCGTGCTATCCGCCTATTACGTCTCGCCACAATGTGACCGTGCCTTTAGGTGTTTCCTCGCGCGGAAAATATATAAGAAATTTCCTTCGTACCGCTGTCGTTCTCTTGTAAGGTAAATTCTCGCTTCGGCAATACCGCACAGCCTCTGTATGGTATCTCTCGGCGGGCGGCGCCTCTGCGGGGCGACTTGCACATATTCATCTCACTTCGTCGAGACGCGTGCCACTAATGGATTTTAGTTATTTAAAAAACTCGAGTTTGTATGACTGCGCTTGTATATTCTGCCGCTTGTCTGCGAGGACGAACGCAACGAGGCGCGGAAAAACTTTACGTGACTAGTGCCGATTTGGCCGCCCACAGGCATAAAACACGAGGGTTCTTCAAAGGTGTTGCCTCCTTTCACGATATTAACGAATATCTTCTTTTCCTTCGTTTCTCTTTTTTTTTGTTTGCCACCTAAATTCCCGATACAATGAGCATGAAGAGTTTCTAGCCTGCGATGCATTAAATGAAATGAATTTTAACCGAAATGGGATCAGACAGCTTTGTCGAAAATCTTTCGCGTTGAAAATTTATTTATTATTTATCTTCATGATGTAATATTCGAGGATATATAATATAAATAAATACTAATATAAATTATTGTTTGTTTCACGCTAACAAAATATATGTATAATAATTATTAACAACGTAAAGTATTCATATCGTTGAAATATTTAAACGAGAGTATTATGTGCTGCTACATGATATGAAGTGATACGATAGCGTAGTATGAAATTAAAACTACATTGTATTACATGCATTATATGCTATGAAGTATATAGGGCGAATGCATAGTTAATGGAAGAAAATCTAATAGAATCTTAAAATATATTACGTAAAATTTATTTATGTCATATTTAGCATTAAATTAAACGTGAGAATCGAACGATTAAATCAAATGTACGATGAAAAAACTTTTTAATATTTAAAAAAGCTGTCTTCCTTCGATTAGTTATTTGCAAAATCTCCTTTATTGATTCCAAATATGTGGAACGGTTGTTCGGTTCTCACGTTTAATATCAAAAAATTTCCGATTGTTGCGCGTAACAAAGAGTTTGCCATAATATTCAATTTTTCAAACTAGTTGTAGTTAAAATTTGCCTAGTTTCTCTCGTTTTCAACTTTAAAAGCAGTACCAGCTAGCACGCTCATCGGTTTTCGAAATCGACATTTCACGATAGATTTTTTCATTTTTAACACTGATCACATATCAACTGGTCTCGCGGCCATAAAAATGCATACAGTTATTTCACCAGACCAGTTAACGATTAAACATCTCGTTGATCAGCATAAAATTACTTTCCTGTTTTCAAACGGTATTCGCTCGAAGAACACGTCTTTAAGGATGTATGTGCCATATCTCAAAACATTAGCAAAAAATATAAAAATTTCACGTTTTCCAGTATTATTATCTGTGTCAAATTTGAGCACAATTTATTTATTGATTTAAGGCCGGTATTCATAGTCATAAATAACTTTCAATCTTTGATTGAAAAAAAAAATGAATGAATTTATGAATGAATCTGTAATTAATTACGCTTTCAATCAAAGGTTGAAATTTATGACTGTGAATACCGACGTAAAAGTTATTTACTTTTTTGTTTACACTTGATTCCTATATAAAATCGCATTTTACAGCATTAGTGAGAGGGAAGTAGCACTACCAATTAAATCAACATTTTTACATACTCTAATAAAACTCTAAGCTTGTTTCGCGATCAAAATTTTTTGTTATTGATTAGGAAAAAAAAAACATCTAGAAAAGCCTTCAGTTTTGAAATGTCGATAACTTTTAACTCGTATCGTATCAAAACATCCTTAAATCACTTCATCGTTCGTTTGTCAGAATAACATTCACCATGTCACATCCTTCATAACAATTCGTTAAAAAAAAATATATCCTTCGAATGCCAGTCTTACTCGAAAAAGCAATGACATCTCGTGACCTATAATCAATCGGCGTGTCCTTTTGACATGTGTACGTTTGCTCTCGCGACACCCCGTACATGTCCACGCCCAGTAGCGCCTGCGGGCACGACATAACAAAAGCGAAACGCGTTAATGTCTGCGGCGTGGCAATAACAATACGTCGCCGGAGCGGCACGGCGCGGCACGGCGCGGCCAGCAGCGGTGCCGAACCTTATTTCACCGCGTCGAATATCATTGCCGCGGGCATTTCTGCACCGCGTGCGACCACGCGATATTGGTTCTCGTACGTCCGGGCAATATGACGATGAGAGACGCAGTCGTAACGCATACGAAAAAAGCATACCCCGAACGCAACGAAGAAAGCACACACCGACCCGATCAGAGCGACGCGGCCCTCTCTTTCTCTCACCCTCGCTTTCGATGCTTAAAAGCGATCGTATACCGGCAACGCTCATCGGCTTTCGGGGATCGACGGACCATCGGCCAGATGGTAGTATAAAGCAAGACGTATAGAGTGTCATAGAGCGAGTCGCTTGCTTTCTATCAATCATAGATGCTGTAAGCTATTTCGAGGACGTGGATTAACGATTTTTTCAAAACATTTTATATATCTGGATTAAATAAAAAAAAAGAAAAAAATGAGATACTGTAAATAATCAAGAGAAGGGTAGCTTTTTCCATTTAAATATTAAAAAAACTTTTATATTATTGGATTTAGTTGTTCGATTCTAATGTTTGATTTGATGCTAAAAAAGTGAAAAGGAGAAAGTAGGATTTTATTTAAATATAATCGGAAAAAGACGGTTTTGTTCGCTATAGAAAAAATTTTCTCGTATATTTAGTTTGGTCGTTCGGTTCCCACATTTAATGTAATAAATGTGCTAAAAAATTTGCGATTGCGCGCGACAAAGAGTGGTTTGGTTTAATATCCAATCTTTTAAAGTACACTCCGCACGGAAAATGCGAGGTTTTCCCAGCGCGCTCCCGTACGTGCCGTATGACAAAGTCCGGGATACTTTTTTTTTCGCCCGCTGCGGAAAGCAAACGCAGATGTTGAAGCAGCCTACTCAATACTGCAGTATTCGACCTTTGCGATATCTTCTCGCGCGAAACGTACGGTGAAAGTTGGGAAAACTGCCTAGCTTCTGAAGTTACGGCCGTTCTCTCTCTCTCTCTCTCTCGTCGGATCGACCAACTATCGGTGTACGCGCGCGATGTGCGAAACGATTTGAAAACGGGTCGGATACGGGATATTTCTCTCTTTCTCTTTTTTCGCATCGCAACAGCCCTCGGCCCCCGGGCGCGGACGAAATAATGCTTCGTACGTGCGTGCGCGTTTACCTCCGACAAATGCGCTCTCGCCCGACATCCATTCCTGTTTCCTGCCTTCCTTCCGTCCGGTAATATAAAGAATTAATTCGACGACCGTTTCTCCGTTCTCGAGATACGAGAAACGCTACGGGCAGCCGGCGGCCGGCCAGTGTGGATCGGCGTAGATCCTCGTTGCAGTGAAATTATTTGACTAGCAGTGTGTGGCGCGGGATCAGAGAGGTAACCGTGGGTAGGTATACGCGTACGGGTGCGGTGGAACTGCAGTAATGCGAAAAGCGGGCGGAATACCGAGAATCCACCCCGCTGCGATGAGTAACACAGCGAGAACTGCGTTATAACGGCAGGAGCCTCCGGCGATCTTTACGGCAACGTTTCCTTAATCAGCAACGATCGCCGCTTATCGTTCCTAATCCCGATTGCGCAAAACCGTTTGTCTTCTTCGTATTAGAGAAGCACCGAAGAGCCATTAATTTGAACTGTCACATCGGAATGGAAAAAAAGAACCGTCATCCGTCGTAATTTTCATTTTTATATTCGGCGCATTAAAAATCTGGAGAAAAAAAGAGAGATTATCTTCGAATTAAAATTCCATTAAAGTAAAATTTACCTGCGGCCGTCCTTCCCACTCTTTCGAGGATTGGGAAATAAAGATGGATAAAGGCACAATAAAAGGGGGACGATATCTCGCGTAATCGCCGCGTACGGAGAGTAAATAATTTTTGATCTGGCGGCCGCGTCCCGCCGTTCGCGGCGAATATAATTCAGGGTTACTTCCGCGACGACAAGAAATAAGAGGTCGTTTACAAAAGCCATTAATCGCTTATGTTTCGCCCCCGCGTGCGCGCCAAGAGATACGTCGGCACCCTCCTGTGTGCCATTAACACCGAGACGCTCGTAATCTTCTTTTCGTAATGCAACAACGGAGTGGTAACGGCGCTCGCGCACCTGCGTTGCAAGGGAGGTGGCGGACGCGTTAAAGAAATGCGCGTCGCGCCGCGAAAAGCGTCGTCCAAATTTATCGAGTGGACAGACAGTTTAGAAGCTCGGCAGGGAGGGAAAAGGCAGCGGGCAATGAGAGTAGGGAAATTTATTAGGTCCGCCGCAAAGACGTCGATCGATTACCTCGGTGCCACGTTGCTTTAAATAAACGCTTGTCGTAAACGTCCGCCGATCTACCTGTAACCGACTGTCTTCAACCGAATAGCTCTTTCCAAGATCCTTCTTTCCTTAATTAATACTCGGCGAGACATTTATCTGATAAACTTCTTCTTCTCCGTCTCCCTCTCTTTCCCTCTTCCACTTTGTTTTCTTTTTTAGATGTTATTTTGAAGACACTTGTGCAAACTAGCCTGCGTGACCGACGCGATTAAATCTATCATGTTTTATTTTCAGACGAAACGCAGGTAAATGTACTCTAAACGCAAAACATTCCCCGTTCCCCCTTCCCTCCCTCGATTAAATGTATCACCGGTGTTAAGAAGGAGCATCGCGATTTCCAATCCCGGTTACCACTATCCCGGCCGATTAGCGGTTAATTACTTTCCGATAATTCCGCGGTGCGATAATGTTTGGCTCGAATCGCGAATCTTCGTGGGAAACAGCCGTTCACGGGGAACGGTGATTAGAAAACACGGGGGTTCGTTAACGCGGCGAGGCGCGGCGGCTCCCGTGCGCGACCCTCCGAGGGCCGATGAGCCCCTGCAGTCGATCCGCTCGGAGTGCCGCTGCCGCCGCGCGCCACCCTCGATCTTTGTTGTCGGCTACAACGCGCGCAACAACGTAATCGGCCGTAACTGCGCCGCGCTCCGATGCAACGCCCCTGCACCTAATTATGCCTCTCTTCTCTCCCCCACTCTCGCACCCCTCCCTCCCCTCTAATTAAAGCGCTGTGTGCGCCCACGCGAATTGTGCCCGGTTGTAACAAAAGGGACTGTAGTTCGATTGTTTGTGTATCCGACCAGACAACACTTTGACGCGAGCACGAATCGGAATCTTAGCCCGCGGCTGTTACGCACCGTTGCGATTTAACGCGAGAAAAAGTTTACCTCGGGTGAGGCACGACGCGTAACCTTGGGCGTATGCAAATTATCACTCTCCCCCCCCCCTTTCCTCTCGCTCCCTTTCTTCTCTTTCCCCGTTACAACGTTGTGAGTTCTCGTTGCGCTCGCTACCGCGGTAGCGAGCGCAACGATGAGGCGAGGGAGAGAGAGAGAGAGAGCCAAGCGATTAAAGCGGAAACCAGCGGCTGTTTAGGTTGCCGCGCGTTTGACATGCCACAAAGGGCCGATCTGTGTAACACCATCTTACATCAGTGCACAGCGCAGCGGTGCATCTGCATTTCTGGTACCCACGAGCGTTGTATACGTGTGCAAACTTTCCGCCCTCCATCCTTCACGGAGTTTAATCGCTCTGGTCTTAAACGAAAATTTATATGCCCACTTAACCTTTCGTCTGATTTTTAATTTTTCGATAGTTAACGGCGACAATTAACTGGAATCCATATTTCACCTTGCGGAGTAGCCTACATACGCGGCTTTCGAATATACTCGAGCACGAATAAAGTGAAACTGACTGAGAAAGCGGCTTAGAGGTCCCAGAGGAGGAAAGATACACGTCCGAGAGTTAAGAACGTTGATGCAATATTAACATGCGATTTTGCACCGCTACATAATATCGATGAAGACACAGGTTAAAGGTAATGTTTCGAAGATTTATCAACATGAACATTTAATCTCGTCAAAAGTGCGCAACTTCTCACGTACAGAAGATCAACTCGAAAAGAAATGCGTAAATAGAGAAACAGATAGGCAGATAAATAGAGGATATCTACTATGCCAGTAGACACATCTTCCGATACCGTGAAAGTTTCTCTTCGCTCTAACTCTGGTACGCTACTGGGTAAATTTTTAACTAATTGCTAATTCAAGTTTAGTCCATTTTAGTCAATTTTTATTATTAAAACGTTGATAACTTAAAATTAAGTTTAACAAAATTTTAAAAAATTAAGATGGTGTTAGTTCAATTATTTTAACACCTTTCAACTTGTAAAGTTTGCAAGGTGCACTGAGAAGAAAATTCAGTAATAATAATCGTAGTTTTTTATGCAATATGAAATTATTTCAATTAAATATATTTGATTAATAAGACCAAATATTTAGTAATATAACTATATTGCTAATTATTGTATTATTATTGATCATTAAACGGTATCATTTAACTAAATATTATTGGATATATTAACTAAATATTTAATCGAAATTATTTCATCAAAGCTCAATAACTATCATCTAGGCTTGATTATTATTATCGAATTCTTTCTTCAGTGTTAAACACTGACACAAATGGGTAAAAAGTTCTTAATTTTGTACTGAGAGAAAAGCGGCATTTGTGACTATAATTTCATAGTACAACAATTACAAAATAATTAGGACATTCATTTTCATAGTTATTACTGCTACAATGTTAGTGATAACAAACTTGTGTTTATAATTTTACCAAGTGCGAAAAAAATTTTAATATAAATTATAATAATTTCAAATATTAGTCTTTCGTAATGTAACTTTTTTTTTCACTGCTTTCCTAGTCTAACCGGATACTTGATTATGTTTGTGAAAAAGGTTTTTAAACATTAAAAAATCTGAAAAAATTCTGATATTCTCTTCCAACATTTCAGAATACAATAATTTCACTATTATTTGATCTAAAATATTTTTTTGAATGAATTTGAAGCAGAATAATTCACAATTAAAAATTCAACTAGGTCTTTAAATCCCCGGAGGGTTGATAGAGCAAAATACGGATGGAAAATATAAAATAAACGTTTTTGTATAGTAACTCATAATTATAAATATAATAATCTTTTTAACATTTGCTCACTATTTACGTTGTAATAAGAACTAATAGCTGTAATTTGCATGATTAGAACAACTATAAATATACAGCTCGCACCAAAAATGACTTTAAATTATAGTAAAATTATGGTAATTGCAACCACTTTTTTCTTCTCGGTGTGTGGGTGAATTTTCATCTAGAGTAGCGTTAATGTAAAAAAATGAGTAGCATTCCAGGGCTAATGACAATGCGTATACTTTGCCGATTAAATCCTCGAGATTTACGTGGTCGAGGAGAAATTATTATTAATTCTCGGTCGCGTAATACTCGACGGAGACCAGTCGCGCTGATGCCACTTGGCAGCGCGTTTCCGAGGCAGTCTTCCATGAAACTACTTGCCGCTGAAGATCGGCAGCGTGACCGTATACCCCGCGACTTGTCCTTGGATTACGTATTTTTCTATCTACTTTTATAACACGGCCAATGGTATCTGGGAATTTGCCGAGAGAGAGAGAGAGAGAGAGAGAGAGAGAGAGAGAGAGAGAGTCTTTCTTTAATCGTCAATTCGACCGGAATGAGGTTGCTTGTGCGGCAGGCGATCTAGATTATCGCCGAAAGTCGCCCCCGGCACCGCTCGCTTTCCAGAGCGTCGATTTTAACGCCGATTTTACAGTCTAACCCCGTCCCACATCCCAGCGCACCGCGTGAAGAAAGGCGAAAGAAGTAGCGAAAACTTGGCAAAAAAAAAGCGTTCTTTGTGTTCTTGACGATATTTCTGTCGCGCGTCGCACGTTTCCCAATCGATCCGCAGCCGATGTGGTTATACCATCAGATTTCTTCAACGCAGTAGTCGCCTCGGTTAATGATTAGGAGATATACGTCCCTTCCGTGCTACTTCGCAACTCTTTGCTCATGATTTTTATATCTAGCCTATTCCCCTGCGCGCGGTCTACGTTACATTTTGCTTCTGTCTCCATCGATTGCAAGTTCGAAGTTGGTGCTAGTTTCGTTTCAGCGGCAACAAAGAAATTCTCGATATCCTCCGACAGTTTCCGCGGAAACGGTAATGTCATCGGCGTACCTGGTAGGTAGGTTCGCGTTTTAATCACCGCTCCTCCCTCGCTCACCGTTGTACGAGTATACCCTCACTCTTTTAGTCTTCGTTGCATTCCCGTCGTCTATACACATCGACTCAACGGCGAAAACCGAAGAAGAGTCATGCGATCCATCTAAGAATGATAGTATTTCGCTTTAAGCAACCTGAGAGGAAATGTCGAGGATGCAGCAGCAGCAGCAGCAGCAGCATCTCGATCAGCGACAAAGCCCAATCGGCTGACTGCTGATGCATCGCGGGCGACAGCGTGCCGTTGCACAATTCGCGGCCTACGCAATCTACGTACGCGAATCCGGTTTCATTCCTCGACATCTCCTCTCTCTCTCTCTCTTTCTCTCTCGTCTCCTGCAAACGTGTTGTGCCGCGTTGCAGAATCATCAATTTATCCGATATTTATATGGGAAGTGGTTGCGGCGCCGGGATCGACCATACCCGCGGTGTCGTGAATCGTTCATTAATTAACTGCCACCCCTGGGTTTCGATAGAATTAGTTTTTAATCATAGCGTCCGCGCGCTGCGTTCGTTAGGAGAGATGCTCCTCGTTTGCGCGGCGGATACTCACCGGTGCAGAGCAGCAATAGGTTCATTATCGCGATCCGCGTGCGGTGGCTGATGATTCTCGGCTTTCTATCCATGGCTACCTGCCGGAGCGAGAGGCGGAGTTTTCACGGAGTAACTTCACACGCGCGGGATAGTAATTTCACACTGTTTTTCCTCTCGCACACTCGCCGTTCGTTGGCAGCACGCAGAAACACACGTCGACCGAAAAAGCGGAGCGATGCGGCGAGGAACAAACGCACTTGTCAATAATGTATCACGTGTACATATAGATATATTTTTTTTTTTCCTTTATCACGCAGCCTCCTCCACCTCCACCTGCTTCTCACAGGCTCACGATACCACACGCACGCACATCCGAATAATCACGGGCGAATTCACTGCAGGAATGTCGCACCGGCGACGGCGACGGCGACGGCGACGGCGACGGTAAAGGCGCACGCCGCATCGTTTCTTCACTCACGCACACACCGAGTTCCTCTCCGAGATTCTCTCCTCTCCTTTCCACTCCTCTCCACTCTTTTCTCCGGAGGTCGTCGTCGGTCGCTACCGTCCGGAACTGTCCGTCGTCCGCGAGCGGGTACAACACGCTGGTGACGGTACGACCGGCGGCGGTCTTACGCCAGCGTTGACTCCGCGGCCCGACGATGCATCAGGCGAAAGACACGGCGACGCGCTCCTCGCGGCCGATTCGCGCGCGATCATCGCTCAACTGCGCGAACGGGGATGAGACTCCATTCCCGCACGGGGCGGTGGATGTGTATCCGTGTGTGTTGTGCGATACGCCGTGGTACGTATGCGTGAGCCGCGTGCACCTGACGGTATTAATGGCTTTCTGCGGTCGGAGATTTAAATCGGGATTCTCTTCGTCCTCTTCCTCCTCCTCCGTCACCGCCTCCTCCTGCTCCTCCTCCTCCTCCTTCTCCTCTTCCTCTTCGTCCCTTCGAACCGAAGATGGTTCCGTCGAACAAAACTATTTCTTTTTCTCTCTCTTTTTTTTTCTTTTTCACTGCGGGTCACCGTCCCGGCGGCAACAACAAACGATCTAGTTTCCTTTTACGAGCCCGCTTTTACGGAAAACTAGAGAAAGTCCCGTATACCAGGTTGACGCGAGGCCGAAACTGGGAAACTGTCGCGAGTTCGTCGGCACCGCCAGTGCGTCTCTCGACAGTCGCACGGCAACTGAGCCTGTGATCTCATCGCGCCTTTTGCTACCCCCACTTCGAGATCTTCGTTCCCCCTACCAGTGGATCACTCGAGCCGCCACGCATAGTGTGCCGCGTCGTACTACAACCGTCCGTGGCGGCGGAGTGCAACGGCGGCAGCGGCGGCGGCGATGGAGGCGGTGGTGGTAACCGGCCAGAGCCGGATGCACGCCTGCAGGTGCAAGAGGCGCTAACTCTCGAAGACTCGTCCGCGCGAGAGAACTCGCTTACTCGTGCCAGGGTTTCTCAATTCGACGCGGGAAATTTCGAGACTTTGCTGATTCTCCGTGATTCTCTCCTCGGACGTTGAAACGCGGCACGGTGTGGAGCGATGAAGGAAAGCGGAAATTTGAAGCGGGCGCGGACAGGCGGGGGGGCGCGGGACGTTACTATCGCGCTTTACGACTTCTTTCTAAAGCCCCGTTGTTATTTAGTATTCTGTAGCGTTTTAATCTCGTTATGGCATAAAGTGGCTTTAAATAAGGGTCTCGGGGAAATGCGGTCTCCGCTGCGCATATATGGTCCCTCTTGAGATATGCACCGGCGAGTCAAGTACTTGGATGACACTAGGAACTACTTCAACTCGCTGGTAATAGTGCATTCTGGCTATCTCGAGAGAGAGAGAGAGAGAGAGAAAAAGAGAAAGAAAGAAGCAAACGAGAGAGGAAAAGAGAAAGAGAGAGTGCACTACGTTTTGCGCTCTTAAAATGACGCTGAAATTTAATGAAGGCGGTAAATTTTTCTAAGCCCCCTACACGACCGGTTACATTTCACGAAACATACTTCTCGAGAGGTCAAACAGTACCGAGAGATTGTAAAATTACACAGCGCTGCATATTGCGCACAGAAATGTGAAAAGTTATACTTACGACCTGATATCAAAGTATAACAATTAATTGATTGAATTTAATAATTTCCCTTTACAGCTCTGCACCCTATGCAATATAAATTTATTCTACAAATGTATTCCTCGATAGAAACGTTAATGCTATTATAATTTAATTCTGCTCATTCCACAATCAATGTACATCAATATGCAAGTAATCCAATACGAATCTCTATTAAATTAAAAAAATACCCAACTACTCACGTCCGAGGGAACGCTTGACGTAGCCAAGTTTTAATAAAAGTGTCGTCAATTAAAAATATCGTTTGATATAAGCACTGCAGAAAATTGCACGATGAATGAAATATACGTAACGCGCTAGCAATAGCGACGTCTACATTTGGGCATGGTAATTTTGGCAGAAGGCAATTTTGTTAAAATTTACATAATTCTCTAATTTAAGTCTGCTAATCGGCACCCATATGGTTGCGTTGGGACTGAACGAGTTTAATTATTTTAATTACTTAATAGACGTTCCGGCCAATTTTGCTTAATATGCGTATGGAGTTGAGCGACATAAGGGTAATAAGACTCACCTTCCTGTACTTAAATGTGAGCTTCTAAAAAAATGTCTTCCCAGCTCCGTCGATTTATTCGTCGATGCATTTCCCTTCGTCTTCCTCATTTACTATTATCCCCTTTTTGCAATATCATTAGAATTATATCCATTAATACTATTATAATCGAATTACATTAATGCTATTATTGTATAATTAAATCGTGATAGCATTAGCGTGTGCCTGGTGTATTTATTACTATTTTACATGTTGTGCACGAGATATTCTCTAAGAAAATATTGTTAAATCCCAGAAATACGTAACGAGGGTAACTTTAGTTATTTCGCTTTATCTGATCGTAAGCATATTTTTTTCAATTTTTCCGTCGCCGAATACTAAGTAACACAATTTTACAATCAGCAGTTTTTCATCAAAATCATGTAAAAATAAACTTACGTATGTGTGCGATTTTACAGAATTTGATATAAATCTTAAGTAAACTCTTCTCTTACACGCAAAACCCATTCGCGGTGCAAGATCCGTTTCGTGCCCTGGGCATGAACGTAGCACGAGCCAACCCTGCCGACGGCGGCGGCGGTTAAATGGTGGGGAGATGCGGCGGAGCGCGGAAGGGTGTCGGTGAACGTTGGGCCCCCATCTCGTGCGGGGTCGAGGGCGCAGGAGCGAGAAAAGAGGGTATAGGGCGGCGGGGATGAGGGTAGAGGTGCACGACGGCAGTTTGCCCCCACCGATCCCTACGGCAGGTGGTTCTTTCTCCCGCGGGCTTCTCCACTCGAGGGACCACCAAGCATTTTCGGCCGACCGACCGCCTGTACCATCGTCGGAGAAGCGCGCGGCGCGAACCTGCTGCTGCTGCTGCGAGCGCATACGGCGCGGCTGCTCCTGCTCTTGCTGCTGCACACCCCCCGATCGGAGAAGTGCAGTCAGGTTTTTTAATGGATCGCGCGCGGCCGTAATAACGCACAGCCCACGACGACGTTCCGACGAGCTCGTGCGTTCTCCTTCTGTCGGTTGCAAATTCACAGCTTCCAGTAATCCGTCCCGTCTGATCGGCGACGTGAAGAGATTGCAACGTTTCTTAATAAAAAAAAAAAAACTTTTGCTCCTTGCCAATCCTTTCACGTCGCTCCAATCCGTCGTCTTCTCTAAGTAGGATTTCTCTCTTCCTTTCAGAAAGGAGGATCTTTAACGTCTTTCCCCCTTTTTTTTATTCATGTGGAGCTTATTTTGATATTCGCGAAATATCAAGCGTCGACTTTAAAATATGTATCGATGCGGTGAAACGGCAATATTTCGATATTACCGCCGGCGTAGTTAGCATTTTTGCGTGTCCAGTCGCAATTCCGGTGCGATAGGTGTATCGCAGGAAACTCGAAAGAGTTTTATAAATATAGCTGGGCTCGTTTGCCGATTCTATGCATTAATCTCCCGCTTTTTTCTCCCCTCCCCCTACTCCTCCCCCTGTTAAATAAAAGCGTCTCTTTATGGAAGACTCCACTGGTATGATTTGCATAGATTCGCAATTCGGAGGAAAGATAGCGCCAACACACCGAGGTTGGGTTTGGGGGCCAACCAAATGGGTTCTTCGTACATACGCACACGTACACGCAACGTGTATGCATGTATTATGTTTGTATTGCAGCTTATTTCGTTGTCGATTGTAGCCGCGGAATTCGGACGTGCGCGATAGCATAAATTAGCGTTTGATGCACTGGGGTCTCGCCGTTGGTAAATGATAAACCGTCGCGGAGATTAAAACTGTATTTTGCATTGGCTGGCGCGGGCTCATCATAGAATGTCGATCACGCTGGCCCAGTTGCCAGTAGTCGCGATCATGTAAATTGAACTTCGATCCGATAAATTTCGGACGTGTCGGAACAATCTTAATGGACGAATAATGACGGGGATGGCGGCGATAAAAATGCCGCTTCATCGCGCCGCAGAAAACAACATTATTATAAAACGATGTGCACTTTGGCGAGCGCGTGGATGAACGCGCGGGAGATGGATCGAACGCGCGCGGCGGATCTCGTGCCGTCGTGCGCTGTCAAACGTTCAAAATATTCCCCCGCTCGGTCCGCGCGCAGCCACCGACAATCCCATTTTACGTTGCGCCACGTCCCCCGGAAGAATGCACCCGTGGAATGCGGAGGACGCGTTTATTACGTAACGCCGCGCGTTTATTAGGGTCGTGGAGGGTTTGAGAGAGCGCGTCGCGCGGCACAGCGTGGCGTCGCGTCGCGTGTCGTCGACACTTTTTCAGTCGATCATCGCGCCAAGACTGTGTGGGGCGAAGTTTAATCTTTCTTTCGGCTTACAAATGAGTTCTTATTTATCTTGGGCGAACAAAGAACGTGTAATTTGGCCCTCGAAAGGAAGGTCAAGATAACGGTCGGGATGCTGCTATTCTCCACGCTGCGCCGTCGCCGCCGCCGCCGCCGCAGGAATTGGTATTTCGTTGAAAACACGAGCACGTTAACGCCCTCGTACAACCTCCGGGATGCTCACCTGCCCTTCTCGCCTACCTGACCAGCCTCCTCATCCTGCCCGAATCAATTCTCAGGCGTCGTCTCGCGCGGTCGAGACGGCCGAGCTTTCTCTTTGTTTCGTGAAACACTGTCGGATTGAAAACGATGGAAAGGGCTTGGGGGGGAAGTATTAGCGCACGGATTTCCCCTACGAGGGTTACGTCGCGCAAAGCATTGCAATCATGTTCACACCGACACGCATCGGCATGCGCTGTCCACAAATATGTGCAAAGTACTATCCGACGCTGGCGAGCGTGTGTATTCGCACGCGCTCAGGTGTGCGTGTTATACATATATCTATATGTGTGTCCGTGTGTACTGGTAACATTATCGCCAACAAATATTTGCTCCCTGTCGCGGGGTCGATAAACATCAAAGAAAAGTTGCCGAAAAATTGGAAACTCAGTTTGCGTACAATGCGAGAGGTAAACTTTTGTATTCTTACTGTCGCTTCTCCCGTTACTTTAAAAGATTGTATCGAGGCACGTTTATGACTCGAGCCTGAAAACAGTGTCAAAGCTCTGCTATACACTCGCGCAACTTTATTTTCGCCCGGCTGTGTTACACCGCGAACATTTCCGCGCTGGTAAATCGCGTTGTAATTCTTTCAATTTCGTCAGTCTCCTCGCTCTCGATATAAGGATATATAATATCGAATTTCCCCAAAACTACTGGTAGCGGCGTCGAGGAGCTTGACGTCTCGTTACTAATGGAGTAAATCCGGTATGACAACGTGGGATATTCTTGGCAACGAAATTTATCTCCGAAACGTTGCCAGCAATTATGTCAGTTACGTTGCGGTACCGCGGACGGCCGCTTGAGAGACTTTCGTATTTTTATTTACAGTTTCGTTTATGCTCTCGACAGCCCCGACATCGCGACAGTCCGAGGGGAAAGTGTCACTTTTAACAAAAGCTTTATGAAATTAGAAGCGCGGCAAGCACGATCCCGCGGCGAGGGCGTGCACGAGAGCTAGCTCGCAGGCGTAATCAATCAATCCAGGCCGAATATTAAATGGTCGATTTCGGCAAACGATCGATGATAAAATATGCATCCTGGCCATTCGCGGGGCGGCGCCGGCGTATTGTTTATTCGATCAATTAACTAACAAATCGAATTCGATACCGTCGTTACGTCGATATTGGGCTCGTTCCCAGTGGATTTTTTTAAAATCAGACTGACGAAGAGTAAATTTTCATAATGTGAGTCCTCAATCCTGCGTCCATTAGCGGATTTCCACATAATGCTAGCACGTTCATTATAAAATTCCAATAATTAAAATTTTTAATTTTTTACCATTTCACATAATTAAAAGCGATGCTCCTTATATACGCAAATAATTTCTAATTAACAATAATTAACACTGTATAACACCCGAGTGTCACTCCAAGATTCGATCTAAGACAAACAATATATTATATAACAATATATGAGAAAACTACTTTCTGATGACATAAATATTACAACACGATATGTCGTTGCTCCGAGTGCTATCTGTTATTCAAGCACTTTGCATTACATTTTGCATATACCGAAGTCGGTTTAGATCCTAATCCGCCTAATGGAAAATGTATTGTTCGTGATGATCGAAATCTGAAGCCCGGGCTTAATCTGAACGGACGGTGGGGGCGTATCGTTCCGAATCCTCGCGATCAACGCCCGGTAATTAGTTGCGTACATAGAAAGTCAATCGCGGCCGATTATGCGCGCATTGACGCGTGACGGAGTGCGTGCGCGACGAGCCTGCATTTATTTATTCGTTCGTTCGTTCGTTCGTTCGTTCGTTCGTTCAACGATGCACCCCATTTTCGGTCTTCCGAATGACACGAGCGAGCTCGGTCGTGATTCGAGGTAGCGAAGCGAGATCGAATTCGAGGGTTGATGGCAGCGCGATGGAGGAGAGATCGCGCCGGTACAGCAGAAGCCAGCCGAAACTCTCGCTGTTGCAATTCGCTCAAATTGAGCCGTCCAATTTGTTCGGATTGTCATGCTAAAGCGGGTCGGGAGCGACGAAAGAACGAGCGAAGAGGAAAGGAAAGAACGGCTCGTAGCACCGTCCGTCGCAGTTTCCCACCATTGTTATGTCGTCCTCGCCCTCGCGCTCGCGCGCACTCGCTCGAAGGCCAAATTTGTGTGCGGATGCAACACGCGCTCTCGTATCTCCTCGCGGTCTGACCGATCGACATGCGCAACGGGAATAAGGCGGAATACGTAAGGCGGAAGTTGCGTGTCCAACTGCCGGCGAGCAGTCGTCCGACGACGATAACGCCGTCGCCGCGCGCCCCGGCTCTCACCGTTCCATGCATGTAAAGAAACAATTGTAAAGAAGTTACAAATGAATAAAGAAAGTTTCGCACATGCGCGCAGATTAAGTGCCTCTCATTAAGACTTTCGCGATAATTTGCCTTGTTTGTAAGTTATGCGCGATCCGAATGTCGATAGCCGGCTACAATCTGGCGGGAATCCAGCCACCGCGACGCAACGCGCCGGTACGTCGAGCGGCTGTCTGCGTGCGCTACAATTGACCCGCGCTACAACCGTCAATAATCGGCGATAAATTGGAAAATGTTCACGGGGGAAAGTTGGGGCGGCGTTATCGCCACTTGAAGTTACGCTAATACCCCGTCCAATGAACAATTTTGATTTTCGTTCGGGAACGGCTGACGCGCTTCAATTTTTGAGCCCCGCCAAACGTGGCGATCGCGCCATTACGTGTCATTTGTTTTCCCGATGCTTCAGCCCGAAATTCGCATCGCGCTCTGATTTCGTCGGTGATTAAATACCGTGCAGAAAAAAAAGCGTGGCCTTCGCGCATTCACCTACGCCTACGCGCTCTTGCACTCGATCGCGGAACCGGTTGCACGCGTTGCGTCGGGAGACACGCTGCGTAATATCTGGACGACGCGGCGCGGCGCGGCGCGGTTTCGAGCCCATTTGCAACCGCAAGGGATTAGTACATTTCGCGCGTGAAATACGTTGACGCCGACTTATCCTCTTTGCTTGTACGATCCAGCATAAGACTTTAAAACCACGGCGCGTGTACTCGTTTCGACTCTAATTCTACGTAAAGCTACTCCATTAAAGAATAAACAATTTATCTGTCACGATTAATTAATTGACAAAATTTTGACGTAGAGAATACATTATTTACGCTCGTTTGCATCAACGTACATAAATTTTTAAAAAATTTCTATTTTCCTCAAATTATTAAGTATTTTTACTTTAATTTAAAAAAACCAATTTAAAAGAACCAATTTCATCAATTTATACGTAACTTTTTTCTAGATGTAGATCCGCCAGTTTGTGTATGTGTGTGTGAATATAAAATTTTGATAAATTTGGAATTAGCAGTTCCAAAAACCTTTGTACCTAAATACACAACGCATAAATCTTTCAAGTTACCGTAAAAATGGGTTTATTATGAGTAAAAATTTAAACTTTTTCAACTTTGCGTTATAAAGAATTAAAAATTGAACCTTAAAAAAAATTGTAAAAAATCGTATTCCGTTCCTTAGATTTTTTATTAAAAAAGAGTATTCATTTAAAATAGTGTATTCATTTAAAATAGTTTATCTACAAATGAATTTATAATAATATAAATAAAGTAGCATTTTTGATGTATTAATTTATTTATAACAAAAACGTTAACAATATTGAACGAATGAGAGTGGAAAATCATGGAGAGTGAAGATTGAATCTTTAGATAAAAAACAACAAAAGTCCAGTGTTATTGATGAATACTGTATGACGTAATTCAAAAAAGAAAATAAAAGATGTCTCATATATGATACGTTATGACTGAAAGGATTAACTTACTTTCTATCTTCTTCTAGTTCTACCCTGAGAGAAAAAATTATTAAAATTTAATAAAAATTTGTTTGAATATTTGCAATAAAATATTTATTAAATGCAAATAAATATTTGTTTACTGAAGGAATCACTAACGTAATTTAACTATGATTTTTTTTTATTGAATAAATATTTATGTGCCGTAAGTAAATGTTTCATTGCAAGTACTCAAATAAATTTTTTTCTCAGTGTAAGAATTAAAACATTAACACATAGGTACGTATCGCTTTACATTTTTGAACAATGAATCGAACAATGATTTAATATGTCGCGTTGGATACGATTACGGCGGAACAGGTTCTATTCGATTTGGCAGAGCTTGCGAATATATTTGCAGTAGAAAGATTTAGAGAGAGAATTTCATACGTAGCTTTGTAACTTTGCGCTTCGCTGGATGATCCCCTGCATATTTACGATTGTATAAAGATTCCGTTCGAGATATTTTGCGGTCTTGCGACTGTGCGTCGGTAGGAGGATTTGAAGAGAGGGGAAGGGATTCGCCGGTTAGAGAGAAATCGCACAATCGTGTCTTTATTTCTTCGAGACCGAGGTCGCGTTCGCGGTGACGATAGAGCGATAACCGCGACGCGCACTCCACCCGAGAGTGCCAATGCAACCGCGACACACAAATACATCCCGGATACAGTATTCGACTTCGTTATTGTCGTCATCGTCAACGGTTCGTTACCCCCTTGAGTCCTTTTGACCCGTCGACGTACGCATCGCACGATTCCGCTTCTCCTTCCTCCGTCTCTGTCCTCTTTCCTTCGCGAGAGAAGGAGAAAACCTGAAGACTGTCTCTACTACGTCTTGTCTCTCCGTTGACTCTTGCCCCCTTTCCCCTTTCGTATCCATTTGGCCACACGCGCGAGAGCTCGACGTTTACCGTTTTTCGCCGGTTACCCCCCTCCTACCACGATCGATAGTTCCGATACATCATCTGCCTGGAAATAAAATCCAGGAAATAAGATTGTCAATATGTCACATATTTGCGCTATATTTTCAAGACATCGCGCAGATTCGACAAGGAAGGAAGAAAGGAAGGAAGGAAGGAAGGAAGGAAGGCAGGCAGGCGCGGCGATGACGTTACGATTTGAGAAATTTAATCTGTTATTATTAACTGGTTTGGCTGATAATGCATGATGGAAGAGAGGGAGGGCGTGGTTGTATGGAGATGCAAGAAAGCCGCGGAAGAAATTCACCGCGACGATATTACATAAACTGATATTATAAAAGTCCGTCGAGAATTACTGGTAAGAATATTGAAAGTTATATCGAAGATTCGCGCCGCGCGGCGAAAGCTGAAGCTCGGCTCGGAGAGCAAATTTATTTTGTTATTTATAATAAATTCCTAGATATCGCGCAAACTCGCCGTATTTTTCGCCGTATGGATATTTTGATGATGGAGAGTCTCCATGTAGGTTAACATATATTACATGCAAAGCGGCTAGCGCTGCCGTACCTCGAACGTTCAAAATTCCCATGAGTGAAAAGTTTCGGGCTAAAAGGATGCATTCCGCGCTGGCCTTGAACGAGGTTCTTGGCTTTACATACGCGAGAGCTGTGCAGCGCGCGCGTCTTTTGAGCTCGGCTCGAAAAATTCCTTAGAGAGCGACCAAATTCAAAAGGGTCGTCTGCGCCATGAATAAAACTGTTATTAAAATTCATTTAATGCACAATCGTCGAATTGCGAAAAGAAGCTCTGCTTTTCCTGTTTTTCATATCAAATAAAATGCACAATTTATTTGCGAGATTCTCTAACATGTTTACAAGGTACTCGACCCGTATAAGGCCCATTTTTAAAGGGACCTTTCAGTGATATTCGTACAACTTTTTTTCTTGTATCGCGCCATCTCTGTCTATGTATCTGCCTCGTTCTCTCGCACTTTCAGAGAATATTTTCAATGTGATTCTCGTTAACACTTTACAAACGTACAAAGTTTCATCGATATCGGAAAATTCACGAACGTTTTGTAACCGTATTGCACGAGATACGAGGATGAAGCCCTGGTAGGTATCGGAGGGAGCAAGCATCACGCTTATTTAGGACGCGTCAGCCTAAGCCTGATCTCGTAACTTTTCGCAGCTAGGATAGACGTTTCCGTCCAGAGGAGATCGATCGATGTTGACGTCAGCGACTTCATTATCGTCGTTTGGAACAGATAGAGAAAGAGAGAGAGGGAGAGAGAGAGAGAGAAGGACAAGGCAGGAGAGAACGAACAAACGAGGCGAGGGACAAGAGCCGCAGTTTTAATTACGGACCGCCGAAGCAGTCGCTCCTCCTGATCCGCGGAGTCATGGAAAGCGCGCGGAAAATGCGATTTAATTAAATGGTAACAATTCACGATCGGCGTATTAATGAAGCATCCGCCCGTGTTACTCTAGTTCCTGTGCGATGAGGGAGCGCGCTCTCTGATAGAAAGAGAGAGAAAGCATCGCTGGCATAGTTGCGGCAGCAACAATTGCGTTCCGATTCGCGTATTGGAGGGCCAAGCCCTGCGCAAGCCGGGCTTTGAATTCGCGAATGCTACTGCTGCTGCTGCTGCTGCTGCTCTTCCTTTCGCAATCGCTCGCTCGCGTTCGCCGCGATTAACAATGACCTTTCGACGAATCGACAGTTGAGCCTCGCGAATATTCACTCGCTGGTGCAAATAGTCATTATCCTAACGGCTAAAGATATTGCCGACGATACTCCCAAAACTCGTTGGAACACCGGAGACCCCGGAATAATGATTTCCGTTTCACATAGCTTGCGCTTCAAATAATAGAAACGTGCGGCATGCAATAATAGAAATTCCAAATTGATCAACCGTCTTCCTCCAAATGTTCAAAAATATGCGCTAATTGCCATGTCTGCACTCGACTATCATTTGATATAACACGCGGAGAAAAAAAAACACTTGTGCGGTAAACATACAGCCAAATGGAAAAGCAAACCTAAGAAATCCACACGCGACGCAGTAAAATACCGCGATTAAATCGCTCTCGCGACGATGCATTAATATCTCTCGTGAGATAATCATCTCTCTTTTCCGACCGTTCGCGTAACTCGATTTTGATACTATTTTCCATTTTCAACTCATTATACACATTCTGGATCCATTATTATCTCTACGGTAGATAAAATTATGTCAATAATTGACCGAGATAAAAGCGATTTAAACAGGCCAGTTAAACATCACTTTTTGTAAAAAAAGAAAACTTTAGATTCTCGCATATGCATTTTCGCATACATTAATACATCCGCACAAAATTAAGTTATAATTGGCGGAAATAATTGCAAAAAATAAAAAAAATATTTTATAACAACTTGCATATGAAATTTACTACGCATTGAAGATCAAATCGTTGTTACAGCGTGGAAATTTGCGAAAGTTCACACGACCGTCTTATTTATCCAAGACGCATTGCTTCCGCGTCCTACTCCTATCTTTTTCAATAAATGTTTCCGTAACAGTAGAAATTTAAAAATCTCATCTTTGAGTATTAGAAATGCGATCTGCGTTAAAACTGATTGCGGTAAATCTCTTTTGACGATAAAAATCTTCTTCAACGCGGTGCGTACACGTTGACTTTAAGCAAAATCTTCATTGCGGGCTTCCGTATTACATACCCTAGACTGCTAATTAAACCTTACCTTATCCCAATGTTTCATGTACAAACTTATACATAAGTTACAAGCATGCGTGGCAAGACTGCCAAAGGCTGTTTACACATTAACAACGATGCGTCTTGTAGGAGTCTCGTGAGAGAATGTTAATCCCGCATAAATTAAGGTTCGACGATCTTTTTCCCCTCCCCCTCCCCTTCCACTCACGCTCTAACACATCGCTCACACTTCGCTTGCTTATAGCTGCTAAACAACGCGCTCTTTAATAGCTGCCTCAACTTTTGACTACTCCACCTTCTTGTACACGTCGTGAAAGTTTTTTGTCTGACAGGGGAAAAAGTTAACAAGTGATAAGAAAAGATATAATACACGCACCTCAAGGAATTATTAGACTCAACGAAACGGAATATGAATCGTATCTCGCGTGATTGAGCCTTTCCGTATAAACGTCTCTTAAATCGGTGGTGGATCTTTCACATTCTAAAAGTCTGATCTACGCGCGATAAGAGCGACACGATGAGCACGATGACCTTCTGTCAGCACACATGGCATACTTGTATCGAGTGCGTATCGCCTGAACGGACGAGGTAACGGTACACATCTGAACCCGTATCCCTTACGCATCGCCGTACGTCGATTACGCCGTAGCGTGTGTAGAGAAAGAATTCGGAGATCGAGAACGTGAAGTCATCGGAAATTTTTTGGCTTTAAATCGAAAGAACGCGACAACCGACACGTTACGCTCGGACGGATCGTCTTTGTTGGAGATGACACTTTGAAGCTCTCTTTCTCCTACCTTCCTCTCTCTCCCTCGCCGCCCCCGTTTCTCCTCTCTTCTCTCTTCCGTTATTCCAGTCACTCTGCCACGAAATTGTATTATCTCGACAAACAGTGACAATGCGCTTGGCGAGAGTTACAATGTAGCGATGAAGCACTAGAAAATTTCATAACTCGGAGCGATGAGATAAGAGGCCATATAGAGGGTGGTCTAACGCGCTGTTTTTCTTCGCGTTGTTTATACTGTCTTATTTTTATCAGCAACTATCTGCCGGAAAATCATCGCGCGCCGTCCGTCGTGCAATTTCCATTTTTATCTTGGGGTGGCCGACGCCGCCGCCGCCGCCGCCGTCGCCGCCGCCGCGCGCGGCGCGCTCGCTATGCGCCTCAGGTGTACTTCCTATGACCCTATTTTTCTTCCCCAGTGTTTTTAACGCGATATACTTAACGGCTGATTAAGGCCTCTGTATTCGTGTCCTCCGAGCACACACGACGATACGATCAAACCGTATACGATCTAGTTATAAATATAATCGCGACACGAAGATGCCATTTCCTCGGCTGCAGCCTATCATAAACGAGGGAGGGAGGGGGGCAGGAGGAGGAAAGAAAAAAAGGAAGAAAATATGAGAAACGATAAGTAACGTCTTCCGGAGTAATAACGACATCGAGCCGCAACCCGGGTAATACCCGAGATATCTCGAGATGATATGGAAGGTACCCCCATATCATCAAAATTTAAACGGTTCTCGGGTTATGAGCGCTCGACGGGGTTAATGACGTCGCGCGTCTAATCGCTCCTCGTCGAAGCCTAAGTTTTAAATGAGCGTAAGTAGGGATGGGTTGGATGGGTTAAAAGGCAAAGTTCATCGTCTGATGACAGACATGCCATCGATCGAAGGAAGTGGCAGTGCGTTTCCCTCTACGATGCGTTCGAAGATGTGAGAGAGAGAGAGAGAGAGAGAGAGAGAGAGAGAGAGAGAGAGAAAAAGAGAGAGTCAAGCTGATGCCAAGATGGCCTCCAACCGCGCGCAGCATCTCGCCACGGCACGAAACTTGTCGATCTCGTCTCCGGCTGCGGCTGCGGCTGCCGAGTCACGCTAACCATCAGCGATTCAAAAGCCCCGAGGGCTAGCAGATGGTCGCCGATGGCTGTGCATCGCGGCGTGCGCGGAGATCGTACGTGAAGCTACCTTATAGCGGGGCCCGTCGTGGCGTCATCAAGAAAGACGGCAACATCGCTCGTCGAGCGGGCCCCGAGCCCTCCGGGCACGAACGCTGTAGCTTTCCGTTCTCCATGCGTTGCCGTGAACCCTACCTGGCGAGAGGCGACCCGCGCTCAAGCACGGGCCCCCGCTCTCCCGTTCCCCCTCGCCGCTCCAAGAACTCCTCACTGACCCGCTGTTCAAGAATGTACGGCAACGTTGCACGACGTGCTGCAACCGGGGTCCGCTCTGCCGGCGTTAGGGCCCCGAGATCAGGGCCGGCTGTTCTCGCAGCTCCCATTATGTCCGCGCATTTGTGTATTTATTCGCTTCGCGAATAGCGATCGTTAACGTTAAAATTGCCTCAGTTTGAGAGTTTTTTTTATCCTGTATCGAATCGCGATTCGTGACAGACTGGATAGGAGTCACGGTATTCCAAGCAACGTGCGAACTTAGCGCTACTTGGAATGGACGAAATGTCTTGGACGAAATATTACTTACGAATATCGAGATGTAAATTTGTTGGTTGAAACATCTCGAGTTGGCGTTGCGCGATAAAAAGAGAGACTGGCAAAAATCTGAATTGACTCCGTAGCGATACTTCTCTATGAGGATCAGCTAATGTCTTTCGCTAAGGTCTCGACTACACGACTCTTACATCAAAGTCATTGTTTTGGCAAGCGATCCTACGCTCGTTGCAGACGCTACGGAATGCGCCGAGGCCCGTTTTACATACCGACGACCGTGGACCTGAGGAGGTCTAGCGCCGTTCCTGGCAAAGCGTCAAGAACCGGCTAAGCCTCTGACGCTGGCTGGCATTGTCTTGGCCCCAGGCGAGGAAGGCCGGGTAAGGGCCCCCCTGTTCCCTCTTGTCCCCCTTTTACGTCTTATGTTCGCGCGTACCCGTATTTACTACGAGGAGGCGATCCATTTTACCTGCGAGGATCACGCGTACTACTATTTCCCTTTAAACTTTTATGTTGCAACACTATAATCGATAACGATATTGACCTCGAATAACAACTTCGTATAGAAGATCGGTTTTTTTTGCGACAACGATCCCTTGACGTCTGCCTCTGCAATCGAAATTATTTCGTTCTCTTATGGAACAAGACTGATTATAAACCTCTGTCAAAAATTTTAGTGATAGATTCGGGGATCGGAACGCGTGCGAATAATATGTTTTGTGTTGAAAGGTGACTGCCTGAAACCTTATTTCCTATTGGACTAAATCTCGTAAACTAGACATTTACAATAAAATGCTAGACCCAAACCACAATCGAAGAAGATCCGATTTAATAATAGAGAACAGAAAGACCAGAAAGATGAGAATACTGACTTCTGAGATATCCTTTTATAGTTTCGGAAAAAAAAATTGAAAAAATCGCTGATTTTATTACCGCCACAAATGTGGCAATAAAATTTTTTGTTGCTTCAAAAACATTCGAAAGTTCAACATTTTAGATAGGATTATCTCGCATTACCGCGCATTCAATTTAATCTTGTTAAATTGGAAATCGTTGAATTTCTTTATTAAAATTAATCTTAGATTTCCTGTGACTATATAAAATATATAGTAAAAGAGAGAAGAGAGATTAAAGAGAGAAAAAATGTGAGGAGCACGAAAAACGCAGCGGAAACGGATTTCGTATCAATTTGTAATTAATACTCGATCGGCGATGTTGATCAGGAAACTACTCCCTCGAAATTTTGTGATACCGTCGAGTTTTATGTGAAAAATGCGGCGTGGGTTAATGCGACGTATTATATCGCATCATCGCATCCTTCGGATAATTCTTGACTCCCCGGCCATACATCTTCATTAAAGCCGAGTTATATTCTCGAAGTCTAAAAGGGGGGTAAACTCGCACGTTCTCTTATATCACGGCGTCGTAAATCACATTCCGAAATTCGTCCGGGAAATGCGATTTCTCTCCTGACGTTCGACATCTCTGGGTTATTCATTAACGTCTCCGCACGGCTTTCCTTCAATTATTTAATTTATTGTTCCTAAAACTTGTTCCCGGAAAGATCAACGCGCACACCCAGTTATGTCTGCGCGTAATTGATTGCTTTTACCGATATTAGGAAAAATTAGACGTGACCGCAAAAAAAAGCATGTGATAACGCAATTAAAATAGAACGTTCTATCTAACAAAGAAGATGGAGATATTATAACTTTTCCCTATTATCTTAGTTATTATATGACGAATTCTAACAATTGTTTATGGAATTATTCGTTTAGTACCCTATCGTTATTGGCGCTAACGTGTCGATACACAATAGCTGACAATTGTTGTGCGACATTTTTGTTTTCTTTTTTTTTAACAAAACAATGTACTTTTTAAACTAAACTAATTTTTTAAATTTATTTTTGAGCTAACCACATTACCCCCTTCTGCTCTATAAACATTTCAATCTTAGTCCACTATTTGCGTAAATAAGAGAAACTATTAAGTCCTGTTCTCTCGTAAGCACGAAATGAAATATTTCGATATCGACAGTTTGACACTTTAGACTTATGGATCTCATTCAATGATCCGGGCTTATTTCCCGATAGATTTCGTGAACTCGAGATAATTTTCTAGCCATCTCGTAATCGTCATATTTTTTCGAGTTATTTTGTAGCACGGAACTAACTTTTATCTTATTGTCGTCGGTCTTATCAATCTTCGCTGCTAACTAGAATGAAATATTTCGATTTCGCTTCGACAGTCCGGCATTCTCTGGACTTGCTCCGTAACTTTTCTTCGTGATCCAGCTTATTTCTTAGTGGATTTCACTTTCGCGAACTCGATCGAAGTAATTTTCCAGTCGGCGTTCCGCAATCGTCATATTTTAGCGAATTATTCTGTTATATAAAATACCGCGTAACAATGATTTGGAAAACTCAAGCGTGTACGCTGCGTCGTCATGTCTGCATCTCGCGTGCTGGTACATACACGCGTGATCGCGTACGCTATGCGGAGGCATATGTGCGCTCATGTACGCAAGTGGGTTAATGTTGTAGTTCGCAAACGGAGACTTTCACTAATCCAGCCCCCGCGTGTCAGTCGATTCAGCAGCTATCGTTATGGTCTTCGTAGCTTCCGCCGAGCTACGGCTCAGGCGTCAGCATAACGAACGACCACAATATTCCGCGAAACGCGTACGCCGCGCATTCCAGACACGCGCTCGTAACCGTCGTGGAACGAAAGCTCGGAAACTAACAAGGAGTTCTTTCATTCCGGCATTTCCAGCGACCGCGAGGCCCTTCGCCGTGCAGGCACGGCCGGCAAAAAAAAATGCATCACCCTCGAGTAAGAGGAGAGAGGTTGCTGAGAGCGTGACGCGGCGAGGAAAACGAGAGCAAGTAAGGAAAGGAGAGGTGCGAGCGAGAGGAAAGATGAGATGAGGTAGAACGAGAGAGTTAAACGAAGAGAGACCGAGTATGCAGATAAGGAGGAAGAAGGACACCCGAGAGTTGCTCTCTTACGTGTCGCAAAACTATGAAACTTTAATATTGGCGCTCCCAGGCGCGGGCGCGCGTTTGCGCGCCCGCGCACCTTGATACTGAAAAAAAAGGAGACCAACGTCGGCTGCGCGTTATCGTCACTTTGTTCACGAGGAGTGCGTCAAACTGCTTATCTCTCCGCGAGAGCGGCAGGGGTCTGCACGCCTCTGGATCCATGTGGTTCTATCGAAGAGACGGGCGGCTGCGAAGGGGCAGAGAGACGGAGAGATGGAGAGAGAGATAGAAGCGACGCAAAGAGAAACACTAGACGAGAACGCTATGGCCCACCCTCGCTCACCAATGAAGAGAGGAAAGGGGGAAGGAGAACTCGGAGGAGAAGAAACCACGGGGGGATACAGGGGGATGCTCGATGGGACGCGAGAGAGGAGAGAACAAGGAGACGGTAGATGACGGCGAGAGGAAGCGAGACGCCGGCGACGTGGGAGAGGACGAGAAAGGGGGACGACGCGGCGAAGACTCGCGGTGGGGATGGAAAGGTCTTGGGTTCAACGTTTCCTAAGAGACGTTGGCGGCTAAATTTAACCGTGCCCCGCGTCATAGCGGCGCACGATCCGGCTTCTCTCGTTCAAGGCCGTGAAAATCGCCGTCGAATTAGATTACGGAGAGCGATAGGTACCGCGACATAGTCGTTCCGCGGACTGCAGCGTGAAGCGCACGATCGAGCGACGATTGAATTGGCGTTGCACTTAGTTGCACGGCGCACGGTGTCATCAATTTCGGCGCCCTGCCCGACGCGGCGCGGGCGGCGCATTGTCCTCCTGCCGCGGCGAATTTTCATCTTTCGATGACAAATGCATCGAGAGAGAGAGAGAGAGAGAGAGAGAGAGATCACGCGCCGAACCATCGCAAGTAAATTGTCGCAATTTTTCTATGTTGCGACCATCCGTGCGGGCGATACCGACGAACGTCCAGCGATTGGTCGCGATTTTCGTGCGCAGTCTGTCTCCCTGAAAAGGCGGAATCGCGCGCAATTCCTGTGGCATCCCGGTCGGCCGGCGTGGCGTAAACCTCAGCGCGATACATCGATAGCCCATCGTAATCCCCGCTCGGATCGGGAGGGAAATAATTTACGTTAATCCTTTGTAACGAGAAGCATTGTATCCCGTAGCCGGCGCAGCACGCTGCAGCATTATGGGCATCGAGGGCGACGGGGGAGGTGGGGAAGCCGGGGAAATTAGAAACCCGGGCTCCTCTATTCCTTCGCGTCTCTCCCTATAATTGGATCTAGAGTCGTCGAAACGTGACACGCTAATCGGCCAAGTCGCTCCGCCAAGGATAGAAGTCAAAGAGTCTGCCCGCGAGCGATAAGCCAAACTCCCTCCCTCCCGCTTCACCGACCGGTTACCCGGCTCGATAACGACTTTATGCCCGTGTTCTACTTACTTCGTTCGTGCCTCGCTCGCGTGCTCGCCCGTCTCCTCGTAAAACGAGTGCCCCGGGTAGGTACACCCTCCCTCCTACACGGCGGCGTGAGGACGAGGAGCAGAGCGGGTCGCCGCGCCGCGCCGCGCCGCGTCGGCCGCCGCCACCGCCGCCGCCGCGGCTGTACGGTCGCGGCGACGGCGACTAACTTTCGACACGGCGACGGCGACGTCGTTCCTCCTGCACTTTTACATTATCGTCGCTCATCCCTCGCGCCCGTCCACGCTGGTCCGAACTTTAATCTCATCGCTTTACTTTGATAAATCGCGTGACGGCCCTGTCCTTTTACGGGGCTGACGGCGAATTGACAGCGTGCTTTTTCGGCGAGAACGACGTCCCCGGAGCGCACAGAGAGAGAGAGAGAGAGAGAGAGAGAGAGAGAGAGAGAGAGAGAGAGAGAGAGAGAGAGTTCCCGATTATTTGTGGCCGTCTTGAGCATTACGTTGCACGTTGGACTTCTCCAGTACGAGGAGAACTTCGTATTCACGGCTTTGAACAGGTAATAATACATGTGGGATTCGTAGATTAAACGGAAATTTTCTTAAATAAACTTCTACAGACTAAGTTAAATTTGCTTAAAATTAACTAAGGGGTTCGCTGCCGCCTCGCACTCTTGTAACTTGATTAGAGAAAATGCTGCAATTAATATTTATCGATGTGTTAAATATTTTCCCAAGTTGATTTGTAGCAAGAAAACTTTTCTCAACACAAAAGCGTTTCACGTTAAAATTCGAAACAGCCTCCATATGAATTGAAATTCAAGCCTTCGGCAACGATATTTTCTAGCCAAGTTGACTTATCACTGCGGTGCCATTCCTTTATTCTGAAATCCTTTATTTCGAATAGTTATCTTTGAGATTTATTTATTTTCTTAAAACCCAATTTTGTCCTTTATTTTGCGAGAAATTTTTTTCTAATTAGCGTTCCAACATCTAATATCGTCCTAATGAATAAATTTTGACAGAAACAACTAATAAATTTAATTGTTATAAATATATTTTTAAAATCAGGACAACTAAAATACTTTTTGCATTTCTGTCAGTACTTTCTTTGTGTTAAAAAATTATTTGATTAAATTGAACGAATCATATGAACAAATAATTTATCTTTAAAAAAAGACTAATAACGTCATTTCTTGAAATCAAATTTTTATTTTCTTAAAAAGTTATTTTTACTGCAACTTAAAAAAAAATCAAATTAAAAAAACAATTTCATCAATTTAAACATGATTTTTTCTAGATGCAGTTTAAACTGGTTTGGAAACACTGAAAGAAATGGAAAGAACGATTTTGTTGAAAATACAGATATGAAAATAATTATATTAAATCACTAAAATAATTACGTTAAAAAAAGAATTAGAAAAATACTAAAGAAAAGTTAACAAATTTAGTGGTAGTTACCGAATCCTTTTTCAGTGCAATTATTTCTATAATCCAACACAATTACTTTCATATCTGTATATTTAACAAAAATTGTTCTTTCAGTATACAGGAACAAAATTCTAAAATTTTCAGATTTGTCCTTTATATTCTCGGAGAAAATATGGTCAACGTACCTATCATCCGATAGATAGATTGCGACTTATTTACGAGCGACGTTATACTACAATTCGAGGAGAAAAATTTTCCCACTGTTCGCTGCGGGCTACCCGCGGGTAAAATCGCGCTCGTTCTCATAATCGATGGTAGTGGGTGTCCGTTCGGGATCTCTTTTCGGCGCTTTTGTCAGGCTTTCGCCTAGCCGCCACTCGCAGTGATTTTCAAAGCTAAACCTCTCGACGTCGACAGTATTTCACAGAAGAGTATTTCTTCGGAGGGAAATACTTCTCTCTCTCGTACGTGTGTATCCTCGCGAACAATGGGCGAGAGCGTGGGACATACTCGTACGCGTACGACGCCAGATGCCCCGTCCCGTCCCGTCCCGTCTCTCTTTCTCTCTCTCCATTCTTCTCTCGCGAAAGAAACCGGCGATTTTAGGTCGTAGAACCAAGACGGGGGGGACGCCCGAGGCAGACGGAAGCGGAGGGAACCGCGCGCGCGCGGCGCTGAAGGCTGAAAGTCCTCGCAAAGTCTCGCTCGCGAGGCAGATAACGCGCTCATCGGTAAGAATTTATCATTTCTCGCTCCCGTTCATATAACTCGTTATCGCGCGAGGGAATTTCAATCTTCTCAACTAGATAAATAATAAACTTTCCAACCTAGAGCGGAAGTGAAAGGCGGCTGTTATTAAGTATGACGTGGCGTCCTCGTGAATGATCTAGATTGAAAACCGCTAGTACAGATAAGCGGAGTTATCCCAGCTTGCGAGAAATAAGGAGAGGAGATACGCGGTAGCGCTTCTAACGCAGGATTTTACGACATCTCTCGACGCGCGTCCTCGTCGTCACGCGCGTAATCGCGAGAGAATGCCTTACGTAAAAGCGCAAGGCGTTCTCCTCGTTGCCTTCTTCCCTCCCCCTTCTCCCCCGGCCTCGAGAATGATTCATGTTCAATAATTCCGCATTGAGCAGCTTCATGCTCGGTTACGTCGCGCCGCGCCGCGCGTTCCGCCTCAAGGTTTCGCCGTCCGATCGCGGCGCGCGGCGATACAACTGAATATACCGCGTATCACGGTGCGGCGAGATCGCGCGATAAAAATCGAAGGTACGCCGCCTTATCTCCGTCTCGCAATCACGAAATTCCATCGCAGAAGACGCGCGACGGAGATCGATCCGCGTGCGTGACGATCTATCCGGCGACGGCGGCTATGGCGAATTCCGCGTAACGGAGCTCGTTTAATCTCATTCCATTTCCACGCGGATCGAAATTGTCTTTGCTGCCATCGTACGCCGAATGTTCCTTCGAAACTGCACGAAACTGTACTGCAGTTGCCCGTCGATGCCACCTGTTGCACAGATTTCCGGCACGCTTTCCCTCCCTCCCCCGTTCGTGTACGCACATACGCGCGCAGCTGCATACATGGCTATCGTACGTGTGCAACGCGCTGCGACGATTCGCGTGACAGCCTGTCAAAATCACAACTTTTCGCTGAATCCACGTAGAAGCGAGCGCGCGGAAGTTGCGGAAGCAATCCGACGAAGAATCCCTGCGACGAGGTTGGCGTTTTCATTTTCCTACTTTTCTCCTTGCGACTTACGGCGCATTTTCCCTCCAATGTTTTCCCGGAATTTTCGTGCGCTGCGACCCGTGCATCGAATCAGGGTGTGTCACGAGCTTGTCAGTGCTAATGTCGCCTGACGCAAGTATTTTCTATTGTTACGTTGCTAACGAATGTTTCCTGATTTTTCTTTCTTTCTTTCTTTCTTTCTTTTCGCAAAGCTCACGTCTGGTTCAGCGGGGATTCCAAAAGTCTGAACCGCGCGTCCCGCGGTGGCTGCGCAAAACGTGAGAATAGACCAGTTCGCGTAGTTAATCGTTGTCGTCGGTTTACCTCTCTAACACGCCCGATCCGACCTTCTCGGTTTTGTCGGTCCGAAGAAAACACGTTCCCCGTGTTACCTTCAAGATATTCGAAAGCACGAAGCGTGCGTGCCATCACGTATTTATTTCCGAGATCCGCATTTATTTTCCAGCGTGTATTCAGCCGGTAGATCCTCTACGTGACTGGACAGCTCGAACGCACATTTCCTCTTTATCTTTTTTTTTCCACCTTTTTTTCTTTATACTCGAAGGACAAGGATAATTGGCCGTTGAAAATATCGACATGGAACATCGGTCACGAATCTCCTCGCCGAAACTCGATTATACTTACCGTTCGGCGTTGTTAACGAATTATCTTCGCTGACAATGCTTACGTTCGTGGAATGATGCTGATCGCGAATTTTGACGTGATTTTGTGCTAGGATAAGCAAACGAATGAAAAAAAAGAGCTGTTTGTTGATGCGTTTAATCGATTTGTCTCGATTCAATTCAGCCAACTCGGCTGTTTGGTAAAAACCAGTAAAAACACAATAATGTTTTTATAAAAACCGAGGTTTATTTACGGATACTATGTTGTTTTGTCGCACGAAATACCAATTCGAGTTTTATTTTGCTCGACAATGATAAAAAAAAAAAAACAACTTTGGGATGCGGCATACGAGCGTAATGGCAACGAAAGGAAATGTGTTACTTATTTGTTTCCAATCTCGTATTTTTTTTTTTTTCAAATTGCTGATTATCACTGCGTGACGAGAACCGAGATGGTCTTACACGTCCATCCCGATTCCCCGAATACTTGAGTATGCGAATATGGAATCGGATTTTCCGTGACACGCTTCCGAATATCTCTTTTTCTGGAAAATATCGAAAAATTGATGAGTGAGCAACGATACGATGGGTGACATCACGTCATGCTGACAAATAGCGAAATACATAGGAGATATTTTCCAACGTTTGAATTTCGGACGCCCGGAAATGAATATTGTTTGGATATCCGACTGAACGAACATTTAAATATCAACGATTGTGAGAGAGGGAAATCCCCTCCTCTACGGTACGTCTGCGTGCCTATATAGTAGCGAGGTCTGTTAAAGCACATGCGTATCCATTGAACATAAAGAGAAGAGGAAACGTGACGTATTGGTTGATCTATCGACTCGTTAAGTTTGAACGTGCTGGCCTTTATGCACCGACGTCTACTTGAGTCAAGCCTAATTTAAGACGAACAAATACGTTGCGTAAACGCGTGTAAGAATAAGGAATAACAACGAATGGTTATTAGGAGGACGGTCGTTTTTTTTTTCATTATTATTGTATTTTCATTATTATTGGGACGTTATTTAGGCTGTTCTCTATTTAAAAGTCACGCGCAGGACCCATTCAGGAAGCTCCGCTAGCTTTTTCTCCCCGGGACGATATAATAATGTGGAATTCAACTTCGGAGTGATCGGCTACTGGCTTCGACCACATGTTGTCGAGAATGGCGGCGTTGGCCGCGAGGGTCTCGCATCTGCGAACCAGTCACACCGGTCCCACTTCTTCCATTGGCGTAGGATACTGGAGATTTTCACGGCTCCTTTTCTCTTTCTCTCTTTTTACACGCATGCCATATTCATAATATATATATTCATTGTACACCATTGTAGAAACGTATGTAGTTTTCCTAGAGACCCATTCCAGTTACTGCCTAGGATCACTGTGCTCTCATAGTTGTAACAATACTGCGTAGGAAACGAACAAGAACTTGATAATTTTACTTAATGGTTAAAGTAGTTTCCCATGATAAAATATGCGTAAATACCGCTCAGTTATTGTCTAGTATCAACAGACAAGCTTTTAGAGAGCGTATTAATCAAGTGAATAGTCCACTTATTAATAGTCCCGTTTCTGCAAATGAGTTCATTTTGCGCATCTTTTGTGCACAGTAATTACAGACAAGCGTTACATTTTGATTGCGATCTTAAGTAATTTTCTCAGTTACTAAACTGGAACAATAAACTGTCTCATAATTATTATTTAAAAAATGCACGAAATGTCTACCAAATGTCTACGTACACTGAAAAAAATACTAAGAAAAAAAGACAATGCATTCACAGTCGTACATATATTTTTATAATGTGTGTACATCTTTAATTTTTCATATCATTCCAATTTTCATTCAATATATTTTTACTTTATTTCTTTTTATTTTATTTTATTTCAAACTTGATTTTTCAATAATTTTCATTTTTCTGATTAATCGTTCACTTACTAGTTATTATTCATATTGCCGTTATTACAAACAAATATTATTTAATAATTTTATTTTATTTTCTTTTACTTTATTTAAAATTAACAAAATTGATTTTGTAATCATTTTTTATTTTTTTAGTTAATAGCTCTCTTGCCCTCAATTATTATTTATACTGCAATTTTATATTGTACTGCATTGCTGCACTCTACTTCATATTTCCATTTATTTGCTCAGAAAAGAATTTACTTTGTGCGGAGCATAATAAATATTATATTCCTTTTCTTTTTGCATTTCTCTTTGTCTTTCATTCTTTCTTTTACTCGTGATATATATCTTGATCTATGTGTGTCAATCACGGTTGCAAAAACGGTACGTGGCCGAATACCTTCAACCAATTACAATTCGCGGCAAGTCTTTTGCTAAAACCCACGGCACATTTTCATTCAATATCGCGCGCACGCGCGTTTTACTCTCTCTCTCTCTCTCTCTACACTGTTACAAAGTTCATCGCACAAAAGTGTGCTCCGCCATTCGTGCGACTGACACGTTCATTTGCCCAGCGACGGATACGAACCACCTTTACAAAGTCCACATTTATTTGATTCCCGGGAGAGGTGGCCTTTTTGCACACACGAACACGCAGACACAGGTGCCCTTTTTGCGTACGATTCTCTGATACCGCCGAGTATTCGCCATGTTTCATTACATTTGCAATCACACCACTGTCCGGAAGTCCAGAGTCATGAAACCATCTTTATATTAATCTACCGCTCTTTAACGTAATAACGGCACAATGTTATTACATTCCCGGCTGCGGTACGTATACCCGACGGCACACGTATGCTTACACGTATCTCGCACGTGTGCCCTCATGTCAACCATTAGTCCTACTTTCACATTCTGGTTTATGGATAGTGCGCTATTCGAGCGACGAGCGAACATCAACAATCGTTCTCTTCCGTTTGATTCCAGTTTCAAAAAGGGGGTTTTAAAAAAATGCGTGGTTCAGTTTTACAAATTACTTTAAAGCAATATTTATAAACAGAAATTTGTACGACGGAGAAATGGCAGGGAAGCGCAAAAGTTGTAAAACCTCGCTCACCTTCGCTGCACCTACCTGCAAGAGAGAACCTTAAAGATGTGAAGGCGCGAGCCCACTAGGGATGATCTTTTTATGAGGGTGGGCTTGAATAGGGCCGGCCGAAATGTTCATAGCGTAAGAGATCGCATACCCCGAAGAGAAGAAGAAGAAAATCGCTCCACGCCGTTGGGTTCCAGTCGAGCCGGTTACCGCTCCTACCAACGCATTTGCCTTCCTTTCCCTTCCGTGGCCACGTCTCTCGCCCCGTCTTTCCTCATGTCTTTTCACTCGCAACCTACCTACCTTCAGCTCTCTCTCTCCTTCTCTTTCTACCGTACCGTCCCGCAGCTCTTTCTCGTTCTCTCTCTCTCTTTCTTTGTCTCACCTTCACCTCGATCCTTCTCATCATCGCTGGCGTATACGTATACCTCCAACCACTGTCTCTCTTTCTCTTTTTCCCGCATCCCGTACCATATTCCTCTCGTATCGCGTATACACAGACACACACACACACGTATGTACGCACAAGTACGGCATGCCAAAGCTTAAAGCTGTCTTCACAACGGATCAGAATCTAGCACCGGCGGCTAAATGTTCGTCGTTATTCGACATCGGGTTCGTTAACGACGGAAAACTACAATGGCGGCAATAACAAAAGGATGATCAGGGCTTAAGTGAGCCATTTACAAAGAGAACCGCGCGTATAAAGGAGGCTCCTTATTTAATTTGAGTGGACGGGAGAGCTTGAAAGCTCTGTTCACTGTCACCGAGATACGACCGCTCCAATTAATCGTGGTATTAATGTGTGCCGTGCGCGCTCTTTGACGGCGCCCGTGTGCACACACTCAAAAAGCGCTTGATGGGATTTAGCATCGCGACTAAGATACGACATTTCCGAGGATTGACGTTGCAAGGCAAAAAGCACAGAAGAGGAAACACGCAGGAATCTTGCGGTCACAAAGCTTGATTTATTTGCAATGCTGATACGAGCGCTCAATTTACGCGAACGATGAACCTTCAGCGCTTGTACCTAACCATTTGTGGCTTTAACGTTACGTAATACAATATAGCTGCGAAGATCTAAATATCCACCACTCGCTATGATCGTCCGTCACCTGTGTGAGATAAAACATCGTGCACTACATTTGTTTACCCGTGTTTATTCAGCTTTATTGTATCCCGTAGTCGTTTCCCTATTGGAACAATGTCGTATGATAAATATACCCGATAAGCGACAACCGTAAATACAGCTTTTCCCTAGTATTCTTTCATTCATATTGCCTATGTAGGAATCGATCTACGGAACATCATACTTCTTCACTTTATTACGGGAGAGGGGAAATCAAAAATCTCGCGAGAGCCCAGGATTGCTTAGTTCATGCGTATTATGTCATATTAATTATAATAAAACGTTTTATTAAATTAATTTAAATTTTTCCTTAATTAAAATGTCGAGGCATTCATAACTTTCGAATTATAAGCGACTGATAAATCACAGCTGTTTGCAAAGTAAGTTGATGAGATGCAATTTAAAAAAAAGGAAGATCTTTTACTTTTTCAATTCAAATTCAGATGGACTTTATCTTTTCGTGATTTTAATTTCGAATTTAATCAACAGAATATTGGATGGCGCTAAATAAATGAAGATAAGAAGCAAATTGCATGTGAGAGAGAGAGAGAGAAGAAAAAGCTTTCTCTCTCCGACGCATAACTCCGTATCGGTGGATTTAATTCTCGTAACTAATAATTTGTCGCCTGCTGACTTTTCCCCAAGGGAAAGTACCACCACCCACCAAGACCAGGGGGTGCGAAGCGTCCTATAAAGCAACGACGCGATCGCCAACGGCAGCAAAGTTAAACGGATTGCGGCTCATGGTGCCCGCTGTGCCTGCTGCCGGTTATTAGCCGCGAGCGCCTTATTTATAGGCATTGCGTTTACGTCGTTACGTAGTCTCGGCGTTTACGCAGCTGCAAGCAGAGAGAGAGACTTTACACGAGCGGATAGCGCAGCGCCTTCCTCCATCTTTCAAGCCGGCGCTGCGAGAGAGGCTGGCTCCAAGCGCGCGCGGCCGATCTCTCCAACTTTTCTAGCCGCGGCGCTTTCCTTCGTCCATCCTCGTTTTTCCGCGACGTTATCCGCCTTCGCTTTTACTTCCTTCGCTATTCTTTTTTTTTCTTCCCTTCTCTCTTTTTTTTCTTTTTTTCTCCTCGCCGCATCTTCTCTGGGTTTTCCGCCTCGTCGTCATATTTATAATAAAGTCAATAAGCCGCTGTATCGACTGAAAATTCATAGCCGCGCTGATTTTCCAGTGCAAACGTTTTTACGACCTTGCCATTTAAATGAACTTTGATTACTGTTCCTGACACTGTAACGACCTTACAGCGAGATCGTAATAATGTCGCGATGTGTTTTTAACTCTTTCGATTTTTCACATTAAATAATGGAAGATTAGGCAACGAATAAATTAGGTAATAAATATTTAAAACTCAATCACATGTTTCATTTATCGCTCTACCGAAATAAATGGAGATACACAATCGCATGACTTAGAAAAGATCAATCCTACATTTGTTGAGTGTTTACTTCATATTTTATGCACAATCTCCAATTTGATGACAATATTTCCAGACTTCTCAATTTTCACTTTTCGGGTACACACATATTTTATATACTGCCCATTTTAAATCTACACGTGAAATCGGATTACAAAAATAATTAAAAAATAATAATACAATTACACATTGTCTTTGCAGTATTCACATACGAGTGGAATAAAATCGATTGTCTGTCTCCATTGTGCGTAACCAATAATATATTATAAAAGTTTGTTGATTAATATGGAAATGTATGCTACTGCCCTCTGTGTAATCTATGCTGTTGTTTATTTCATACCAATTTCACGCGTAAACCATTTCTTCCGTGAAAATCGTTTATTATACGTTGCAGACATATTTATATACGCGCTACGTGTATTCTTGCTCTGATGGAGTTCGCTGCGGAATAATAAATTGCGACTCTCTTTTTCCTCTCTCTCTCTCTCTCTCTCTCCCTCTCGTCATCGGCACTTCGTGGCGCCTCAACCGTTCCTGCTTCACCTCATATATATCCTCGCGCGTTGTGCGCGGGGGTTTTATAAGAAATACCAGTTTTAAACGTTGAATTTAAATTCTCGCGCGCGGCCTCGCCGGATGCACGCCCGCGTGGAAACTTCCTAATGAATTCACCGCTCTAAGACCGTAGGAAAAGCCCCCGCGCGATATGCGCGGGAATTATTATGCCCGGGTATATCGGCAGCTCGGTTAAGTCGAGAACGAGCCAACTCGTAGGTCCGACGCGCATCCCTTCTAAACTTCTGTAGTTCCGTCGAGAATAGAACGAACGGGGGCGAGAGAGAAAGATGGCCAAGGGTGAAGACGTGCTACCGGAGGTGCTAAAAGAGCCGAAGTAAAAGTAGTGGGAAATGGTTCTTCGTGGTGGAAGAAAGTTTTTGGTCGCGGTGGTTGGTTTGGGCCTCTCTCCCCTAAGTCCGTCAAAGCGCATTTCCACCATTCTCTACCCGCAGAAAGTCTTGAGGGATGGCTCGCAAAATTACCGGGCCAAATTAGTCGATAGACCCACCACCAGCACGTCGTTCGCCAAAATACGGCGCGAACATTTCTGCCGAAGAAAAATTGATTTTACAATTTCCGCGTCGATATTCATCCTTAAAAATTGATCGCACGATAGAATACAAATTTGCCTTTGTGTGTGACGCGACGTCACGAGACATTGTCGAGAAATCATTGTCTTTTACGTATTATGTATACCACAGAGAAACCGATCGAAATTAGGTGAAATATTAAGTGAACGGTGTGATCGTTAAATGCGGTAATATTAACCGGTTAGCATGCATTGGTTTATGCGGTAATCTACTTGCCTGCGCGAGAACGCGTAGGTACAGCGAAATATTACATTTCCGCAAAATGGATTAATTAGCTCCCGGAATGTTTCGCCGGAGATGCCGGAAACTAAATTATTAATAAATCGATTCTCGTTTGTTAGCAAGGATCAGCTAGCAAACAATCTGCTCGCGCGGTAAACGTGTGTACTCGAAACGGACATAGAAGCGCGAGCATAATGAAATACACAGCAATAAATCTGGATATTATTCCGTTCAGCAAAGAGCATCTATGTGTATATATATGTCGAAAGAAGGTTTCGTTGGATTTAAATCCTTGAATCTATATTGTTTCCAAAATAACCGATTTACATTCAATGACCAAATCCTCTTTCTCTCCCTCTTTTCGTCTCCCTCCCTCGCTCTTTCCTTGCACTTTGAAACGCGAATGTTTGACAAACGCTCGAGCGAAAAGCACGTCCCGCCACTCGAGGTCGAAAGCGCGAAAGAGGTCTTCATTTACGCGCCCTTTCCAAACCTTTCTCGATAGATGCGCCTGTTCACGTCAAAAACACCGGGAAGCCCCGGCGCGGCGCGGCGCGGCGCGGCGCGGCGCAGCGTTGGTGGGTGACGCGGTGCGGTGAAGCGGCGCGGCGCGGGAGAAATGAGTTTTCGCAAGTAGTCGGCTACCCGCGAGAGCTCTTTATAAGCAGAAGGTGGAAAGCGGGGTGATGGCCCCGCTTTCCGTTGACGCTGGGTGCGAGACAGAGGACAAAGGACGTGGGAGCGCGCTCGGCGAGGCCGCAAGGGGGAAACAGAAATGGTCGAAGTGCGGCGCTAAAGAGAGGGAGACGACGCGGATGGGAGCCTCGGCTGAGCGTAAGAACGTCAGAAAGTGTTTATCCTTGAGATTGGACGTCCCAGGAGCCCATCGTCGTAATCCCCTCGCGGCAATCTCGTAATCCTAGCCTATAACTTACTCCCGCAACCACCTTACCTTCCCTCCCTCCCTCCCGCGCGGTCAGAGAGCCTCCACCTCCTTCTTCTCTCATCTTAGCGGCCGATCTCACCCTCCGCGTGGTGAAGAGCGTCAGCTACGACGCCGGGGATATCCCGCCACGGATTCGGGGCCATTGTGTCCAAGACAATATTTTTCATTCATTTTTCCCGAGGGCCTCGGTGAACTCGCATTTCGCCTCCTAGAGCGAGAGATTCCGCGTAGACTCCTTTCGTAAAGGCAGAACGAAAAGACCCTAAAAAGGAGAGAAAAAAGACGAGAGAGAGAGAGAGAGAGAGAGAGAGAGAGAGAGAGAGAGCTAGAAGAGCTTGCGGCGTGCGTTCCCTGGACACTCTTCGCCGAGGAGCTTTCGCTCAAAGCCGTATTTCACAGCGGAGAGAAGTTACCCGCCGCACCGTCGTCTCTTTCCGGGAAAGCCAGATTCGGCGAGAAAATATCTCGGCAATATGCCGGCCGCGATAAATCGCCGGCCCGCATCGTCCTCTCGTCGGACGGCGCGCGCCGTCCCAGCCGTCGAGTCGTCGTTGTCGTCGTCGCCGGAAAGTTACGTTGTAATTAGAGGCCAGAGTAAGTAACGAGAAAGCTGGCGGGAAACTCGGACCAGCAGCGTCGCTTCGATATTTGACTTTGTCCGAGACAAGAGCTATCCCCCTGGGCTGGCTTCGCGGGTTTTGCTCGCTTTTCCGCGGGGAAAAGCGTATTGTCGACCGTACTTTCCCGCGAATCACGGGCGAGAGAAGTGCAAGAAACGCGCGCGGGATACACGGCACGTAAGTGCCTTCTGAAACCGAGGCACTTCCGTCTAACGAAAGGTAAACTTTTATCGCGAAGATAAACTCAACGAGACGATTTTTGCCCGGCCCTTGTTCCCTCACTTTTCGTACTCGCCACGGTTAAAAGGAGAACGGAATGCGACGGTCGACACCTCGGGAAGATCGTTAGTTCGTACAAAGTGCAATATACTTTTATTAAACATAAGATAACATAATGCGCAAAAAACAATTTAAAAAGAGAAAAATTTTTTTCAAATGCAATTTTAGCGAGAATAGAAAATTTATCTTTTCTCGAAACGAACATAATTGAGGGTTGCTCGCTAAATGCCACATTGTAAAGCAAATATGTTTTACTTTAATGACGGTCTTTTCGTTCTATCTGCAAAAACTCAACTCAAACATAGGCATATATTTTTAGGCAAAATATTCAATCTCCGTATACGGAAGATAAATATTTGCGGTTTTCTTAGAGAACCGGTTGAAACAGAAAAAAAACGTGAAGGAGGAAGAAGGAAAGTATTTTTCCCGCGCGCGCATTTTGTTGTCAGATTTATTACCACCAGATTATTTACCATCGGACAACGTGGCCGTTGCCAGAGGGTCTGATGAACGGGCGCTTTGTCCGCCTCGAACCTTTTGCCGCTATTGAGCCACGTGAAGCTTGTAACCCGAGCTCTAAGCTGTCTCAGACTCTTGGGCGCTCTTAAGATTGAAGGGCCGAAATATGTTACATCGGTATGGACGCCGTGCGAACCGAATATCGGCGCATAAAACTTCTCCGTTGCTCTTTCAAAACTTGAATATTCGCGAATGTCGCGTACACTTAAACGAGAAGCGATTTTCAAGCGACAGATGCGCGAGATGCGAAGCAGGTGATGATTACATCCCGAAACTTGGCGTTATTGTTTAAAAATCGATACCGGCTTCCGGTATCGCGCCAGCGCAATTTCATTTAGCCCTATGTTGCATTAACCATTTGTATTAATCCCGCAGTAATTACTTATTTTTCAATTGAACCGTTTCTATAAAGCTTAAGAGAATTTAAATTATTAATTAGAGTTTAAATGATTTCCGGTTTCTTTTTATATCGTTACTTGAAAAGAAAAAGAAAGAAAGAGAAAGAAGGTAAAAGGAGAGTCAATTAAACTTCAATCAGCTTTAACTAATGTTGACGGAAATGGGTTGGAAAATGAAACGACGATTCTTAACTGCGACTTTTTTGAGGTGTGTGTGTGTGTGTGTGTGTGTGTGTGTGTGTGTGTGTGTGTGTATCTATAAGAAACTTAATAAATAATTAGACGTATACGTATGTGCGTGTGTGTATCTACAACACAGGGTTATTAAAAAAGATGTATATTACCTAAAGTATTTTTTATATCTTCAAATATTTTTCATAATGGAAAAAAATTTTTGTCACAGAATAAGAAGTTATAAAAATCTAAACAAGTACATTATTCGTATTATTACGAATCAGAATCAAATAAATCTGGCTTAACAATGTGCTATTTCTTTACACTGAGAAAAAAGCTATTAAATTGACTAAATTTTTCAACTTGATTAAATTTCTTCAGTACAAGTATTTATGTATTTAAATAAAATACATAAATTTTAATTTAAGATTTTATATGCTTAACTTAAATACATAAATACTTGAATTGAAAAAATTTAATTTAGTGAAAAATTTTAGTAAAGTTAACAACTTTTTTCCCTCAGATTATGATTGCGTTAATGGTATCGATAAAAGCGATAGAAAATTTAATCGGGTTGAAAATTCTACAAGTGCGGTACACAGGGCAGATTATACCCGTGCATATTACAGTCGCACAAAGGATAATTTACACGCTATACATACGTCAGACTATCGTTATTAACGTGCAAACGCCTGGCATTGTACGGCGAGTAGGATCCATACTTCGCGATTCTGCATACAGAGACCTAATTTACTTATTCGTCCTATTCGAGGGGAGATGTCGATCGATTTAGAGCACCGAGCTGTTTCCAGGCCGCACCTAACGTATAGCGGAATAATTAAGTTATCGGATATATATACCACGTTATTGACAACTAGACGCGGACGTCGTTATGCCATTACGGATGCGGAATAGGTGACCGTGTATCGCACGCGACAGTCGGGAACATCGGGGTCGGGAACTACTGTCGGAACGCCACCAGCGGAGGGAGAAAAAGGCCGGTGGTAAGAGCCCGGGGAAATTAAAAATTAAATTGACGCGCTAAGCGAGCTTCCCTGTCCGCGCGCTTCGCTTATTAGCGTACGCCGGGCTTCCGGCCGCGAACGAACCCAGGCGCCGTTGCGCCAATTAAGCGCACCGTGCGCCTAGCGTGCATCACTTCGAAATGAAAGGCAGCCTCCGATTATTCGTAGACGCCTCGTTGTGGTAGATCATCACTCTTGGATGAGAAAGTCGTTTCGCATACGAGCCCGAGAATGCCCATCGGACCGCGAGAAAATACATGTATATTCGATTTCGAGAGAGTATCGCCGCGCACGCTCGCCGAATAACGATGTGCCTCGTGTGATAATGGATGCTTCTTTTTTACACATTCGTATTTCGACGCTACTTTCAATTACCTCTTCATTTAACAATTTTTAACATTTAATAGGAGTAACGTAAACTGGAATGTCAACGGCGCATCGAGATCGTACAAATGTTATGTATTACGATATGAAAATGAAACTTTATAGCTTGCGGAGCGCCATTCGAGATGTACCTCGCATAATATTAAATGCGATATAAAATGTAATTCATCCGATGCAAATATCGATTATATTGCTTTCGTTAATGGAAGCACAAGTAATGTTTTTTTTTTCACAATCTTCCAAGTTTCAATATTAAGTATTTAAAATAACAATAATAACGTAAGCTAGAGAGTCAACATCGCGCATCGAGATCGTATAAATATTATGTGTATGTACGATACAAAAATGAAATGTTATAACTTACGAAGCCGTTCGAAATGTACCTCAGATAATATTAAACAAAGTACTGTAATTCATCTTGTATAAATATCGATAACATACATATTCTCGCTATATTCGCGAATAATTGATGCATTACAAAAACTTGGGCACGTAGAACGTAGAGAGGATAATGGCGTTGTGCTGGTAAAGGAAAAGAAACGTTGCAGGTGTAGTTTCACGTTTTAGCCAGGGATGCGCCGGTCCCCTTTTAATTTACAAAATTACAACATTGCATTAACATATGTTTAACATTATGCGAGATAAGCATATTTATGAGTAATTAATTTAAAACTTCCACCCATCCCCGGAGATTTTGATGAGAGAAAAATCTGGAACTCCGCAGCTCACCTCGCTGTTTTACAATCCGCGAACTGACGTGAAGAGCGGACTTTAGTCACGAATATCGCTTTATTCGCGTATTCCTGGCGGCACTCGGCGCTCCCGCGAGCGTATCGCCGTGTTTCGAGGCCGGAACGCCCATACGAGATTCAAGAGTATGGGGCGATGCTGTGGTATCGGTATCTCGGTCAAGTACGATGTCACCGCAACCGGTAGATGCACACGGCATCGTCGTCGGTTCCTTTGCCGTCGCGCTCTCACATCGCGGACTACTCGCTTCTTCTCTCTGTGTATCGCGATTTTTCCCAAGCGGACTCGCCGTACGCTTTCAGCGCGCGAGGATGCTCGTATCATGTTACGGAGAGCAGCACGGGAAGCTGCATCGGCGGAACAAGATTGACGATGCGGGAGGATTAACAAGACGCTGACAATGCGCGCCCGGACGTCCGCGTGTCGACAGAATTGCGCGGGATACCTCTAAAAATGTCCGGGCTACTCCCCGGCAGCCCTTGTAATGAAACGACAAGAAAACGTGCATGCGCACCGAAATACCGCATTTTCGTTCGGCTACGAGCGTTTTTAAGCTCCTGTAGTAAAGGATATTTAAATCTACTTTCGCTCCAAGTATGACGAAGGATATTTTTGTAAATGAAAAAAAAAAAATTCAACCCGGGTTTATTGAATTATTGTAAATTAAAGTAAAAACGAAAAAATTTTGCTCAAATGTTTGCTTGAAACATAATTGACGATAAAGATAGTGTTTCAATAATTATTTCAATAGTTTTTTTCAATAGCTATTTCAAAGCACTCCTATGTAACGTACACTAATAAAACACAGAGAAAAAATTTGATTAATTCAACAAGCCACCAATATCTCTGTAACAAATTTGATTTCAAGATATAATGATGACAGATATACCAGTAGCGAAAACAAATATAATTTATTACTTTTGATTTGCTTTCTAAAATAATACACAAGCGACGTGACCTTTTCTTTGTTAGACAAACAAATTATATTTCTTGTTACCGACAAGTAATAATAGCAGTATGTATTTGATATTTATAAGGAAGATACTGAGAAACAATTGTGATTTGTGATAAACAGTGTATTTTTACACTGACAAATGACGAGAAATGATTGACAATAACGAATCGATCTGTTTTCTTATCGAATCATTTTTTGTTCTAATAATAAACTCATATCTCCCAATGTAAAGATTCTTCTTTTACCCAATTAATTAAACATTCGCATTTTATATCGCCCTGTTATTCTTGGGACCTATCAGTCGTATAACGTCGTACTGCGACGTTCATTGTTTCGCTATCTTATAGGTCTTCTGTGTGTACGTTGTACGGCCTCCCTAGGCTTACCTATGTCGGAATATTTTCTGGGAACGTAGTAACAAGGCGTTTCCAACGAGCAACGACGTATAGATGGAGCGAACGGTAGAAAGTGGCGAGATAAAGGAGAAGGACGGGGATAACGGTCGCGATAGTAATACCAACGATAACCAGAAAGGCAATTCAATCCGAATCGGCAAAGATAGAACCGAATCGCTGCTCCCAAACGTTTCCATTACCCGGAACAGGGAATGAGAAAAAAAAGAACGACGCGAGCATGGTACCGGAAACGCGACAGTGCCGCGTAATCGCCTGGCTATATGCGCGCAATACGTAGCCTCGATCGGATAGGACCAATCCCGCACTAGAACGAGATGAAGCGGCCACACTGATGCTGAGATACGTTATTCGACTTAATCTTGAAATAAGTGAGTTAATTAGTAAGTTTAAAAAAAATTATGTCGTTATTATTCTGTGCTCGTTTAGTCGCGAGATACACGATCTTCCGAGATAAACAGATGGGAAATAGTTACGGTGGACGGTAATTTGAAGTTCGCTCGTTCGGTAAGATCGTCTTACGATTCTGCGAAAGTCGAGCGCATTTTTTTGCCGATACACCTCGCGGCTAGCGTCACACAATGATTCGTTGACAGGAAATATGGAGATTTTCTACGGGAGATATACACTGAGAAAAAAAAGTTGTTAACTTGACTAAAATTTTCAACACAATTAAATTGTTTCAGTTCAACTATTTATGCATTTAATTCAAATACATAAAATAAACTTTGATTTGAGAATTTATATATTTAATTTAAATACCTAAATATTTCAATTAAAATTTAATCAAGTTAAAAATTTTAGTCAAGTTAACAACTTTTTTTTCTCAGTGTAGAATAAGTAACGAAAGAATCTTCAAATAATGCAGCACATTATCTGCTAGCTATTTTATCTCTTCCGGCATTATATGACATTTTAGTCTTTTGCAACTACGATCCATGAATAGTCGTTCACAAAATATATATAACCTGTATAAGAAATGCACTAGAGATGTCTGCAATCCACTTTAACTGCTGCAAATATCTCAATCTTTATCCAAGGTATATATTGTATGCAGAGCATTTATAGTTAAGAAGTTAAAGATTAAAGATATCAAAGTTACTTTCATCGGACGTATCTTTTTGTCCAAAAAGACGAAAGAAGCGAATTTAGCGTCGTTTATAAGAGTTTCTTAGATACGTAGGACACAGATAATACAAGCATATCTCAGATATACAGGATCGTTTCCGATTTGCGCCAAGGAGAAGCTGTACAAGCGGGTTAGAAGCTATTCTGTAGAAGCTGCATAACGCCAGCAATATCCTCTAACGGGGCAATGTAGGATAATCGAGGAATTAAAGTCTCAGGCGGTGATTTCCTTCGAGTATTGTGCGGAGCGCAAGCCGCGAGCATTATTTCCAACCTTCTTGCCGCTTCGTAGATGGAACTCACAATTAGTCGGCCAAATCGCATTACGATCAAGTTATCTATAGAAGTTATAATATATATGTAGAAGTTCATTTATACATATACATGGCGAAACCTCGAAACTGTCCTCCAGATGAGTTTTCTTTGGCATATAGATAGATTCATTTACCTAGTAGAATAAATTGACTAGCCAACCATTATTAATTATAAAAAGGCTTAAAGTTTACTTCAGAATAATATACAAATTTAGAGAATGATTTGAATAGCGAATTTAAAAATAATTCAACAAATTCAGCAAATTATTTGAAAACAACAAAAATATATTTTTATTCACACAAAAAAATGAATTCTTATTTCATAAATATTTTTATTTTTGAATGCTATTTGCTTTTATTTAAGTATGAAATACTCTCTTCAATTATAACTGTTCACTTGCACCAATAAATAAATCTGCGTAAAGTATATTTTAATCTTAAGATAGTATTCTTGTTTCTAATATCATATTATTCTCGAAGCTCTCTTGTTTCGCGTTCACGGGCATAACAACCTAGTATCCTAGTGGATCCTAGTATGAAGCAAGATAATACACTTTCTGTTTAAATTCTTCCTCTTCTTTTTTTCCTTTCTTTTCTTTACCTTTATCTTTTTTCCATATTTAAAAACTCCTTTTTCCTTTCATTTTTTATTATTTTATCTTTTCTTTTTTATATTCAACATTTTATAATATCTATCCGTCTATTACATGTGATTTTTCCTGAAAAACAAAAAAGAAACTATTTTATTGAATAAATTATTTTAATATCAAAATTTCAAAATATCATACCTAATCCAGCGGTTATTAAAAATGTCTATTATTCTTTTATGTATATTCGTTCTCCTATTTTCTTTTTCTTTCATTTTTCATTTTAAATTCTTTCCTTCTTTTAAAATTTTTAACTTTGGTAAAAAGTTAATAAATTAAAATTTGTGTTCCAAACATAACTAGTTGAAATTAAAAATTAAATTATTTAAAATGAACCAAGTTAAGTTAAAAGTTATTAATTTTATTATTAAACTTTTAATTTTTTAATTACCCCAACTCTGTAAATGAGTTACAAGAGCTTGTAACACGGTGCGATGCAAGAAGATCTGTCTAAAAATCGTGGTAGTCTCGCGCAGCGAAAGAGATTTCGCTCGCCTATAGCGCGCGTGCACGCTGGTTAAAGCCCCCCCACTCGGGTCATTGACCGCACGCAGTCACGTGAGACAGGTGCACGTGCTTGCCGTCTGGGCCGCCTCCCCACTCTTCTTGGCTGACGAAGAGTGGGGAGGCGGCCCAGACGGCAAGCACGTGCGCCTGTCTCACGTGACCGCGTGCGGTCAACGACCCAAGTAATGGGACTTTAATCGGCGTGCACGTGCGCCTTGGGTAAGCGAAGTCTCTCTCCCTGTGCGAGACTACCACAACGACTTTTAGAGAGATCTTGCATTGCCCTGCATTACAAACTTTTTTTTGCAGTGTTGAGTAATTAAAAGATTAAAAGTTAAATAATGAAATTAATAACTTTTAACTTAACTGAGTTAATTTTAAATAATTTAATTTTTAACTTTAACTAATTATTTTTGAAAGAAAGATTTTAAATATGAAAAAAGATAAAGATAAAGAAAAAAAACATTGCATAAACCTTACATTAAAGCATTGTAACATTATATAGAAATTACAAAAAACTTTTGTAATGTTACTACACGCTTGCGGTAACGTTGAAATGTCCGTAATTTTAACCTGAAAATCTTTATGACGTTTTGGATTAATTAAAAGCTTCTACTAATTTTACTGGTGGAAGAAACAAAACGCCAGTAATTTTTATTTCTGTCAACTGCATTATTTTTACTAGTAATAACCAAACCCATTTTCGAACAGATCATCAATGATTATGAAATAAGTGAGAATAGTTTCGTAAATGAAATATTATATTCATACAGCATGCCTCCAAAATGTGATTTAAACTTTCAAAGATAAGTAAAATGTTGAGTTCGCCCTACCTAAACTATCCATAATTAACAGACGGTCTACTTTGTCAAAGCGATAAAGAAACGTTAGTTGCCTGTAAACACAGGCGGATCTGCTGCCCACAAGCAACATGTGTAAAATGTGCAATAAATTCGCCGCAGCAGACCTGCCTGCATTGAAAAAAAAATAGCTTTAATACAAGCATATTTAATGTTAAACGGGCGCAATTCTATTCTTTAAATAAAGTAAAATTTGTTTTCAAGTAAGAATATCTTTTCGCTTTGTTTCAGGAATAATTTATTCTTAATCGAAGATTATTTAGTCTTGATGCTATTCTAAGCGTAAAATATTCTTAAATTAAAGCATTTCTTTAAGAATTTATTTTTGTGTGTATGTTGTAAATAACGAAGAAATAAACAAAACAAAGTCAGTTTTTTTTTTGCACAAGAATAATTTTTCATCAATTAGATATTAACTTCAGAATTAAGCATATATGTTTATGTATGTATGAGTCTGTGAAACTCGGCTAAAATTTCAAATTGCTAACACTTTTGAAAATTGCTTCTTGTTTAAGCATTTATATTTCGCAATTTAATTGAAACTTGCAATTTTCTTGAATATTAGTTTCATAATTATTTTCTACAATATCTACGCGGAGGTACAATTTTACTGAAGTATTTAGAATTTTAGCTAGATACAGGTCTGAAAATAATTTCTGGTTAAACCATTAAATAATAATGCTGGATACTAGTTGCTATAATGTCAAAAGTTTTTGCTTATCATGCTTCAATGTATCCTTCGTAGGTAGGTAAATTTTTAGATGCTTCAGCAAAACTGTTCTTTCCGTGTAGTATTATACCGGAAAAAATATTTCGTTTAAAAATATAGAATTTTGCCAGAGTTATGTGTAAAAACATCCGGGCTTGGTCTCAGAGGTTCAACATGCAGAAAGTCCGTACATACAAAAATATAGTTTGTAGTCTTAGGATTAAAATCATGAAAAAGCTCGAAACAGAGAGGCGTAAACTATTTGCGGAGATGCTTGCATTATTTCTTTAGGATTTGTGGCCTGTAGCATTCATGCTTTGACTCTTCAAACACGACAAAAAGCATCCCGGAGATCGGATGCCCTGATAGGATGCCGGCCCATTGTGAACGGCATAAGTATTAACCTTTCGCGCCTCTGGCCAAACCCACGATGTGTATATGCACGAACAATAGTGGCAAATACAAGAGTATGTTGGATCGAGCAAGTTGGTCCTGTTGATTCCACACTAAGGCAAGCGGTTAATTATTTGGTGGAGTGTTTCTGATAGGCACGCTTGTTAATGGCTTTATAGAAACCGTCGCAACATTAAACGGTCCACAGGATGTCTCTGATTAATATAACAGGAGTAATATAGACGATAATTTTGTAAGAAAATTAATTTGCGCCTTTGATCAAATCTACAATAATATCTATATGCATGAACAATAGTGGCAAACGTAATAGTGAGAGTACGTTAGATCGAATGAGCAGGCCGGTCCTGTTGAGTTCACACTCAAAGCACGCGGTTAATTTTCCGGTAGAGTGTTTCTGATAGGTGCACGGCTTGTTAATGACTTTATAGAAACCATCGCGAGATTGCGCGATCCCGCAGGGACGTCTGTATAGCTAAATGTGATCGGATATAGGCCACGATAATTCTACGCGAAGAAATCAAGTCAAGGGTCGTTAGAACCAAGTTATTCGCGCCAAAATTGAAATCTGTTCCAATGCGTTGTTTAAACGAAAAGTGTTGAAATAGCGCCAGTTCGTTTGCTTTAAATCGGCCCGGCATGAGATAGCTTATTCCGTGTTGCGCTAAAAATAAACGATCTATTCCAAAATAATTCCGGGATGATCAAATTTTGCGCGAAATCCAATTATAGGGTCGAGTTTCGCGCCGCCCGATTCGACGATGGCAGTTCGATTTCGCGACGAGCACACGACGTGCGATCGTGCCGTTTACTCGCGAGGCCGTACTCGGCCTCGTTACGATATTTCTTTTCGCTCCCTTTACGTCCGTTACCCTGTCGTGTCTTCGTCGTCATTCCGCGCGGGCATTCATCGTGTGCGACCGCGTTAATTGAAAGTTACGCTGGTCTACTTGATATTTGACACCGAATTCGACTATGCTGATGCAGCTGCACTCTACACAGAGCTGAACGAAAGGTATTTTTAGGTCGCGCCCGTGCGTGTTTGGAAAAACCTACAGAGACGCGACAAGTAGACGGACAAGCGCAATGACATCGGATAATTTATGTTTGTCTACTGTCGACTTTTGCTACTTCTCCCTGCTTCTCTCGTACGTTTATTTTTTTTTTTTTCTTTTATATGCACGCACGTAGCGCATATAGTGCGACACAGCATTATACGGAATAGTTCGAGCATTTTTACTCGGTTTGAGTGTCATTAAAAGGAATATCGTTCGTTTCACAACATTTACCACTTTCAAATAGAAAAAACTTAATAAAAATTAATAAAAGTCAGAGAATGAAGTAATGATTTTATAGCCAGGAAAAAGTGTGCGGTTGCGTGTGGAACATTGTGTACGTTCATCCAGGGATCGTTAAAAGCGACACACATGGCTGCTTTGTGACATTTAAAACGGAGCATTGCAGGAGATATCTAAACAATGGTAGTCAATTACGTTTCAGCCGTTTGTTCGTTGGAAATATCCATTTCCGTTTTATATAGTGTATATGAACAACACGATTAACGATCGCATAATATCGAATTACCTCATCGTATCCTAGTTTCATCCTAGTTACACCATTAACATTCTTGCTTACAAATTCCACAGATTCGAGTGAAAAGTGATCTGGTCAATGACGGTATTTAAAAAGCTAAAATTAAAAATGTTTCCACATTTATATTTCGTACAAAGATAACAAACAAAAAAAAAGAAAGGACGAGATCAAGATATTTCGTCATTAAATGTCTCTCTTCTATTCCCAAGTTATCTAAAATTGCATTTTAAAGCAATCGTTGTGCATTTGAAACAAAAGTAATGCATAATATACTGCGAGTATATTATGCAATATAATTACACTGACTGCAGCAGACAAATTAAATTAACGATAAATGGATTTCTCGATGATTCCCACAATTTCTGCCAAATATGCCGTTTAGTCCAGCCAACATTTGGCTGTTGGCAATAGAGGCAGGTGCACTGGACAGTCCGAAAGAACGTCGTCACGCGTGCTGTACGTGCTCTACGTGGAAATTCTTATCGCGGATGGCTTCCTCTTCTCCTTTCGCGATAGTCGCGTGCTCGGGCGGACGTCGCTGTTGTCCATTAAACTCGAACAACGCAGATATACGGTTTGTTTTCCTTTCGACAGTTCTGACATCCGAGGTAGCCCCGATCGAACTACCGGATATCGCAACGTAAATATAACGAGGGAGGAAAAGGAGGAAGGAAGGAAGGCATGAAGAGGAAGAATGGAAGAAGGGTGAGGGGAAACGCTGTCTCGCTGCCGTGACGCGCGCGGTGATACTATCGCGTTTACAGACTATTGTGGCTCTCGCGGGCTGTCGGCATATAGATTTCCGTCCAGAGCGGTAACTTCGCCGCCCTGACGTGAGTTAAGTGAAGCAAACGTATGTACGTCTTTGCGTTCTCCTTGCGTGGGACGAGCGTGCGTGCATTTCAATCCCACGCGAATGCAATGCGCACCGACAGCTCTTTTTTTTTTCAGATTGCACATAGAGATGTACATTTTTGAATCCGTTGCTTCTTTGCTAAAAAAAGTTCACTCGCGCAAAGTGCTAAGAGAATAGCTAGCCGAGATGGTAGCCGATATCTGTTAAATTTGTCCTTGTCTCGTTTGCGAACATACGCTTACCATGGCTTAATGAAAATTATGGTGGAATCGCTGGTGTCTCTAGAAAGCCAATAACGTCGCGGTCAATGGAACACGAGCCGCATCCGGGTTAGAAACTAGATCTGGTCAACTGGCCTCGTTAAGCGACGCCCGGTATCTACGGACGCGCGACCGTAGGGTAACACCGGTAATTCGGGCTTGGTGTCGTTAACGGTGCGCGATTAGACGGAACTAAGATCACACGCTTTGACTTTACGATACGTGATGGATGGAGAACGGGTGAAAGCGCGAAGACAAATGCGCGCGCGGAGTCACCACGCTTCATTAAGAGGGATACCTACAATCTCGCGCCTGAGAAACCATCCTAAAATGATTTAGCGGGATAATGTCGATACCCTTGTCGATATCTATGATTCATGAAACGTGCATGGAATAGTTGGTTGCGCGAGACAACGTCGTCGTTCGGCGAAGGTACGTGAGACGATCGAGTATCAGCACTCCACTTACCTGCCTGCCTGCCCTCCCCCTTCCCCCGTTTGTATCGTCTGAGAAATAGGAGAGCTGCAAGATTCTTCGCTCCCTCATCCGGCCGTTCGCGACGTAACCATTGTGCGCAAATAGAAAATTTTCCTCGTACGCTGTAAGAATTTTTCGTACGAGAGACCGTATCTTTGCACACATCTTATTCGTAGACCTCTTGTGCAGCTTTTGCAAACAAGCGAGACCCGTCCGGCGGAATGAGGGCACTTTTTATTTGGATATTTGGAGGTATATATACATATATCTATATCAGCGAATACGTTCGTCAAAGTTTTAACAAATCTGGTAGGTATTCGTACCGATTTATCTGTCCGCTGGCGTTCGCGATATCTCAGGAATTTCCCTCGGATGATCAGAAAACTCAGTTTTGCTGGTCGTGCGAAACACGTTCGATGAGCGAACGGTGGAGAGATGAGGCATCCGAGACCGTCGTTTCGCGAAATTATCTCTCGTATACTCGTTCAGCGACGATGATAAATATCGCGAGTCATTGCGAGAGTGTTTACGCGAACGGGTTTCCGCACGCACGTGATTATCTCGACGATGATTCTCAAAGAACAGGAAATTTTCGACAGACCGATATCCGTTTTCCAATAGCTGGTCGCGTATAATAACGTTTAAACCCCGTTGTCCAACCGGGAATTTCAAGACCCAGGCAAATTTTTAATTTTAAATTATTTTACCTCAAAGTTGGACACGTACACAGCAATACGAAAAATCTTTCGGCTCAAACAATTATAAAATCGTATTCTGGAATGTTGGAAGAGTGTACCAGAATTTTTTCAGATTTTTTAGAGCCCGAAAAGGCCATCAGGCACCAGTGACCCAGTTCAACTATTGTAGGAAAGCAACGGAAAAAAACGTTGGACAACGAAGAGTTAATAACGTCAGTCAATGGAATAAAAATAATCTTCTATGTCGCTATCAATTTATCTTCTTGAAGTTGACATCCTCATATCTGAATATGATGCGTATCGATTACGGCGTATAAATAAGATGATATTATATCGCGTGAAAAACATACGAGAGCTCGCTTGCCGACCTAATATAATCCCAGAGGCTGAGAAAAATATCTTGGCCTCTCTCGAATGAGAGCGTTTTAAAGAGCAAAGGTCAACGTTTGTACGTCGCGTCTCCGCAATAGCTTCCTTCCGCGCGACGTTAAATAGTGCAGCTCCGCGTGTATAGAGTGAGTCGCAGTATTAACAGCCCGTGAGAACGGCCCGGTTAGGTTAATGGCATCGTAGGAGGAAGTGCGCGATTACAAAGTCGCCTCGTTGCAATTTTCTCCCCTTTTCTTTTTTTTTCATTCACCTCCCCTTCCCCTCTTTTGTACGTTTTATATCCTCCCGCGCCAGTCGCATCAGTCGGCACTTGTTATCGCGTCCTCTGCATCGAGAAGCGTCACTCGAGGAACAATAGCATCGCAGCACCCGATCATTAACGGGGCGATGGGACAGGTTCAAAGATCCAGCCCATCGTCCCGGCACCGTCGTGCACGACAATGAGGAATTGGAAATTGCCTTCGCAAGCTGTAAGTCGCGAAAAGATGACTATTCCGAACGATGACGGAGCTACAGCAGACCCTCGGGCTGTTACGCACGATTTGTCGATCGCCCTCCGTTTTCGCCTTCTTTCAAATCCGCGACGCTTCTTTCGATCAATTTTCGAAGAATCATCCTTCCTAAAATTTCTTCTAATTTAATATATATTTTATACTACATTTTACATATCTATTCTTAGATCATGTGGGTTTTTTTAGTTTTTTTTCGCTATAAAAAATCACGCAATTACACTTTTAAGTACATTATATTTTTACTTTATTTATTAAAGTCTCAGTTTTATAGAATTTTGTATAAAATATATGAACGTAAAATGAGAAATTTAATTTGATTTGTGAAAATTTAATACTAATTATAAAAAAAGAATATATAGATTTTTAAAATTTCATTTGTATAAATATTACATTACATTTTTTTAATATATATCAAAGTAATAATTTGATATAAAAATTTGAATGTTTTTAAAAATATATATATATTAGTATGTCTACGTACATATTAAAAAATTTAAAGCAGTTTCTAAATCCAGTCATTACTTCGATAGATATTTAAAAAAAATGCAATATGATATTTATAAGAATAGCAATAAAATTTTATTAGCAATAAGATTTATATTCTCTCTTTATAATTCGTATTAAATCTTTATAAATCGAATTAAATAAAAGTTCTTATTTTACGTTCATAAATTTTATACATAAAATGTATAAAACTGAGACTTGAAAAATCATATTTGACAGTAAGTACACAGATAAATTAAATATTCATGAATCAGAGAGCTAACTATCGGTAAATTATATATAGATAATAATTAAGGCAATTAATGGTTACTAGAGAAAAGCTACGTTAAGAAGCTATCTTGAAATATACTTGGCGCGAAATACTTTTGTAATGAATATTCAGTAAAATGCAAGTTTCTGTTGGCAAGCGAATAAGAAGACGAACGGTGTTAAGCGTGTCTATTGTTACTTAACAAATTGTACTGACGTTCCCATTTCCCGGGCCGCGTTTAGACCGCCGTCTTCGATCTATACGGGGTATATTAGCTTCGACGTGAAAGGTATTCCTTAATTAACTCGGTCTGTGCACGAGGAAGCAGCAGGCGTAAAAGGCAAAGATGGTAGAGGAAGGTGGCGTAAGGGCGCCACGTAGCACTCGCTTTTCATTTGGACGATGGACTCGCGTACCGATGCACTTTTACAAATTGCACGATACTTGAACGAGCTTCTCTCGGGGTTTCGGTTTGGGATTTGGAGGGTACCGCCCCGCCGCGCCGCCACCGCCGACTCGCGGCATAGGAAATTCTACGCCAAATTCGGCAACAACTTACTTGTGCACCGTGGCGTGGTGGCCCGATAAGTTTTTATCACGAACAAGTTTCAGGCGCGTTCTGTTAGTCGCGTGAATTTATCCGTGGACGATATGCCAAGTGCGACGCGGCGTCAAACTTGGTATTATCTCGTTAAGAAAGAAGTCCTTGGCTTGCACGTGACGCGATAAAATCTGATTTCAGGGGAATTCTCCAATTAAAATTGGAGCGATCCATACCATAATAACCTACTTTTTGCCATTTTCATTCGAGTGTACATCCAAGTGCTTTTTTATTGTGATTTAATATGTTGAATTGTGTTCTCTTTTTCACTTTGTAAAAATGCCTGCCTGGTTGCATAAAAAAAAAATAAATAATCTAGATTTTCAATAATGCGTCTTGTAAACTCATATATTGTATCTCAAAAAGGACAGATGCTCCAAATACACCGAATACAGTGGAGTGTTTTTGGCAACATTTTAAATAATTTTTGAAAAATATTACGACCAAAAATATTGCGTGTGTCAAGTGTCGCCTAAATGTAGCAGTAGCTTTAAAAAAGCGGAAAAATGGTGATAAAAATTGCGAATAGTTTCTAAAGCGTTAATTTTTCCCCCGAGTTTAATAATCGCCAGGCGGTGCGATTTTTCGTGTTTGTTGTTGAAATACGGCAATTTTTCGCATCATCGTTCTCCCGCAAATTTATCCAGCTATATCCGGCGCTTTTGCTCTTTTCTCGCATCTTCGACGGGACCGAAGCAGGTGCGCTCACAATGGTGGCAATAGTATCAACATCGGAAGCTGCACCGTGCGCCACTCAATGGGATACCGGGTACCAAACGTTATTCGGTTCAAGGGAGAATACGGAACGGGTACCTATGTGTGCCTTCGTTGAAACGTGTAATGAGAAGTAGCACTGGAAACCGGGTTGCGTATATTCGCGAGGTAGAAGTAAGAACGATAGAATTCGCTCGGATAACAACTTGTTCCTTTCTACTTGGGGAAGATTTTAATCGCAACGTTGCATCGTCGTTCTGTCAATAACAGTCGCGTTGTCCAAACGTAGATAAAAATAAAAAGCCGAATAAAAAAAACCCGAATAAAAAAAAAAACAAGCACGATACTTGAATATCAATGTCTGATGTATTTGAACAAAATTTCTCAAAAATTGCATACGGTGCCATGTCATTTATTTTTCGATGAAACTCCCAAACGTCGCGATAACTATTAAAACCAATGTAAAACTCTGTATATATATTGTGCGCATCCCGCGAAAAATTTTGGACTGTCCCCCCCGGGGATACCGTGTTTAATAAACATAGAGCGCGTTTTATGAAATCGGCTTGGCGACACAAATCGACACGACGGCGCGACGCGACGAACTCGCAGCATGATTGCTGCGACAATTGGGATATCGATTGTTTCACCATTCTCGTAACAAATGTTACCGTCCTCGCCCGGCGGCGTCGCGTCGGCTTGGCTTGAATCGCTATTTTCATTGGGAATGTCAAGTGCCGAGACTCGCGTGTGCATGCGTATGTGTTCTTCGACAAGATAATCTGGATAAGACCGTCAACGGGCCGGAATGTTTCTGGTGGCGTTCCGTGTCCTTCCGGTGCATCCATCACGAGAGACGAGTTGCGTTCCCGCATAAAAGAAGATCTATAAGCCTAAAGGATATTTCACTCCGCCCCGTCTCATGCCGGTTATATACCGCGCGTTCTTTGATCTCCGAAAAAATTCAATTTGCCTGGAGATTGAACGGCGACGGTCACTGAACCGCACCGCAGACGCGGCGGCGGCAGCGGCGGATCTTCCTTCCTTCTTGCGAAAATCGTTCACGGCGCGGAAACAGATCGCGACGAAAACGTTTGCCCGGGCTATCTCTCCAGCTCTCCTTAATTCGGTGTATCGAGCCGTATTTTAATCCGGCGATATTCAATTCCGTCTGCGCTAGGGGAAAAGGAAATCGAAGTCCGTACCGTGCGCACAGCCACGGTGGAATATTGTAAACTTTAGGACGTGACATCCCGATGAATGCGGTATAAATATTCGTCGTTACTTTCCTAGAAGCGAAGCCTGATACGCTCGTGCACTCTTGTTGACTCGGATGAAATAAACAAGAAGAAGAAGCGTATGCTGCCTGCTCGAAGTGGATCAATAAATAATAGCTTGTCGCGAAGCGGGATCCACGGGACTTCTTAGCAGTAACTTCCGACTGAATGTACTTAGTGCAAAGATTGCAACGACTACCAGCATGTTTGGCTGGGCGTTCTTCGACTTTTAGAGACAAACGGCTGTGCGGACTGCGAGGCAAATTTTCCCTTCAACTTCCATTGTTACTGCCCTCATCAGTATTCGCGTGGCGTACGATTGCCATCCAGTCAGAAAATCCGTAAAAAAACCGGATTGCCATCGACAACTGTTCTCTTGTAATAACATTTCGAAACTGAGCTCGCCTCGATAGTAATTCTCGGTCACAATACGTTTTGTTACACAAATCTGCCAATATGTTTTCGCCGAAATAATTAGCGCTGGTGTAGTAAGCGAGTTTGTTCTAGTTTGCTATAACTGATGAAAATAGACTGATATAGATATAGGTCGTTTAATATGCTACATGGCAAAGGTATCCGACAGTGGCTCGCATACTCGTGAGACTCCGAGCTCGATGTATTTTAATACGTAAAATACGTTTGTTCGATCTGCACGTACTCTCATTCTAGTAAAAAATATATTAATAGTTTTTTTTTTAATTTTTCAAGTGCAGAATAATTTTTGATAAAAACAATTTAAAATCATTCGCGAGGGAAAAAAGTGTTGGGAATCACTGCTGTCGGATATTGTGCTTGTTTAAGCGACGTAAATGTCATATAATACATTGATTAAGCGATGAGAGACATAAACAGAAATAAATACGCAATAATGACGAAATAATAACGAGCTAACTAAGCGGCAATTAGAACGATTGTGGGGTGTATTGATGTAATATGAAATTGACGCGATCATCCTTAATGAGAATAAGTAGAGAGAGTTAATGTGAGAGCTTGAAACGTGACAATTACGCGGAATACCTGGTAAAAAATTGTAAGGAAATATGTGGCACATTAGGATAATTAGCGGAATTAAATCCTTGTCGCAAATTAAATCGGCCGGCAAATGCAGTGTCTTCTCTCGAAACATAAATTTACATTTTCAAATTACAAAATACTCGACGCTGAAAATTTACAACTTTTACGGCGCGTGATCGAGGAGATGTGTAGACGTTCCTTAAAATCGAAGGAAAGAAGAACATTCTCTCGCGATTGCCTTGAGGTAGTGATAGCCTTATGACGAGTCTGATGAAAGCGGCGCGCAATTGCACCTGCTCGAAGATTAAGTCGAAGTGATACGGAGAGCAAGGTGAAAGCGTGGAGTTTCGCGTGGAACGGGACCGCGAACGGATCGATTTAGCCGCGCTGAAGAGGGAGAGACGGAGGACGACGCGACGTGACGGTGAGCGGAGCGGAGCGTACGGTCACCCGCACGCGGCTGCATCGCGCGCGTCTTCTCATCCAGGCGACTTCGCGGCTCCGCTTACCACGAAGCGTGCACGGCGCGATAAACGTAATGCATCTTCAACCAGACCAGGGCCAACTCTATTAGCATAAATTGAGCCGAGATACGCTCGACTTTTACAACTATTTTTATTGCTCCGACTTTATGCAGCCACGCTGCCGCGGCGGCTTCCTCCCCCCCCCTCCTCCCTACGACTTACCTTTGCTCCGACGCGAGAGGAGGGTTCGTCTAAGTTAAACACGCGTGCTATCGCGCGGAACACACACGCCTTTCCTCCCCTATCCCTTTTCTGAATATCTTTTACAGTACGTTTACCTGCCGTCGTAACGTAAACGTTGCCGGTGCGTACGCTGAAAATAGAGGAACACCGAGGCGCATTTATGCATTTACGACTGCAGGAACGACGGCTGATGCACATTTAACAATAACATTGCGACGCGGAACTCGCGCGGATCCAGGTTATTATTTTCGCAAAACGTTTAATACGGGACGCGACGCGCGGCTCGACTTGTGTGTTTGCGCACCAATTAATGTGTCACCGATTAATTCGTTGACAATTCGTATGGTTGTTTTCGCTGCCGCCGGTGGACATGAGGCATGCACGTGTGCGAGACAACGAACGGTGGAGAATGACAAGAAAACGGCTCGGCTCGCGATCGCAGATTTTCCACTCTCGTCCTTTCTCTCTCTCGCGAGCGAGCGAGCGAGCACGCGAAGCCCTCGCACACGTGTGCAGTGTTACGATGTAACGGTTCAGCATGCATTTAGCGTCGTATTTTAAGACACGTCGCCGCAGCGCGCCTGGCTTGTAACGACACGTGTAACTTTATTTCCGTGTAAATCGTCGTCGCGCGATCGCCAAAGTTTTTCCATTAGGTCAGAGCGCGGACTCTGCGAATTTTATTGTCCGGGCGCGATGAGAGATATTCATTGGGACGAGCTCACGCTTATCGAATGCAATTTAGAAAACAATATCTCGAATTTTATACACAATTAATAAACTACAGCAGTTTTGCATTTTTTACCTTGCGCATTTCGTCCGCTCGTTCGTTCTCCGCTCGTGCGAGCGAAATTAATTGCATACGCGTCGAACCGCGTATCATCGAATTGCACATGCGTTCCGCTTTCTCAGCGGAAAAATATACAAGTGTGTAATCGTTTACCTCGACACATGTAGTAAATTTCCTTCCTCTCTGCAGTCCCACGTATGAGGATATTTCGGAGCGGAAACGCGAGGTCGAGGTCCATAAATTTGAAGGCGTACCCTAAATACGGCGCCTGTACTTAAAGTAGACCGTGCGCATACACACACACACACACACGCACGTGTTGGACGTAGCTCACTCCAAAGCGAGCTCTACGTCCCCCGTTTCCGCCTCCCGCGCTGATTTTTGTATCGCGCACACGAGCGTGCGGTCGCATTTTCCTAAATCCGATAACGCGCGTACGAACGCGAGGTTTATTTCAGCTCGACGTTTGGCCCGTTTTGACCCGAGGTTAGCTTCTGGTTAGGTCACGTTCGACCCGCGATACGCCAGGCCGTGGCTGCGGCCACGAGCCGCGGGCTCGTGGTCGTCGTAATAGGTACATTTCGGCATCGATGGAATGTCGGCGTTTCGTATGTGGACGCGTACAGGGCGTTCCGTATAAACCCCAGCGTTATGCGAAGTATTCTAATATCCAACGCGTCCCATAACGTACCATTGATCGATACGAACGCATTACAGGATCCACTTCCGGCGTATGTATATGCATAATATTTTGTCGGAGGTAAATTCGCGCACCGGTCCGTGGCAAAAGGTTTCCGCGCTTACCGTAACTGCTAAACTGCGTTCTGACGCGCGTTATTCCAAACATTACCATCGCGGCTCCATTAGCCCGCTTTTGGAAAACGGAAAACGGAAAACGGAAAAGCGTAATGTTACGCTCGATATTTTTATGTCTTCGCTAACTGTGTAAGCGCCGCCATTATGCGTGACATTCGCATAGTGATTACGAATTTCGCGAAAATAGAGGAAACGTCGAAAAACTCTTTGCGGAGAAAGAAAATAGTTTGTAAAAATAGTTCGTAAAACAGTTTGTTTTGTAAAATAGATTGAAGAATGGAAAATCGGTGTGGGAGAGAGCATTGGGAAAGTTCTTTTACGAACAAAAGTATCGTAATTTTGGAAATAGATTACGTTTAATGGCATTTATATTACCGCGGACAAGTGCATGAAGCTTCACTTGCAGGCGGACGTGCATTATATTACACGATACGGTTAATGGATATCCGAGCGCATCTAGACGTTCGGGTCTGTCTGTACGCGCTATTTACATTGGTTCCTAGTTGGACAACAAAGAATTTTACTACAGACTCACAACTTTGTTGGCCAATAGAGTTGAGGCTAGCACTTGTTGACTGTTGCGAACTCGTTTACATGCCGGTAATTGTTGGCCAATATAGTTGTCTGAAAGGCTGCCAGTTGCAGTTATCTTCGTAGCGTGACATTTCGAAGGAATTAAAGATACATAAAGTTACAAATTTGGACATTTTATCTTTCAAAATAAAATAGTAAATAGAGCAGCAAGAATACGTATCGAGAAGTGTCGTAGTTCCGAAACGATATCTATCAACTATATTTTGATAGAATATTCCAAGCACTTCTGTTTAAAATTAAATCTCTCGATCCAACGCTACCTCGTTTAGTAACATTTTAGCGTGCCATTTGGCATAATTTGCAAATAGAAAGCGCGATAAAGAGAGGAAAAGGTCAAAAGTTGATGCATCGCCGAGTGCATCGGGGCGCAGTCCTGTCTGCTTACTCCACTGGACAGATTATCGTGGAAGCGATTTGCAGATCGAAGCAGCGATTTTATGTACGGCGGCTATCGTACGGGTCGGCCATCCGCCGGAACGCCGCGCTGCCGCGCGCCGTTTTATACTCGTTACTGCGCGGCACTCGTTTCGCGAGCGGCGCTGCTACGATCCTCTGGCGTTTACCGTGGAATACGGCCGATAACGGTGCGCCGCGGCAGCGCGGCGCAACCGACGTTTTTCTGAAACTATCCCGAGAGGAGACCATGGGGAACGACAACGCGCCATGTTACCTTCCGTGCGCTTAATCGCATTTGCATAATATCAAAATGCCTTTAATGCGTATACTCCGTATCCGCCAGGAGGAACGATTCTCCCGAGTGTCGTACAGTTTCTTCTCGCTTCGTTGTGTACCTTTTTTTCTCTCCCTTTTCCATCCCCTTCCCCACCCCCCGGCCCCTTCTTTTATTTCTCGATTTCTCTGTATCGTCAACGAGAGTGGAGCGGATCTGCAGAGACGCAGCATCCTCGAGAAAAGTATCCGTACTTCGTTCATTATTCATATCAGAAAAAGGATGCTAACGGCTTACACTCAAATCGCGAAAGAAATATCGGTAGATATCGGAAAAGGAAGACTTAAATGGAAGAAGGTAGAATATCTTTCTTGAAAATCTTTTGCAAATTCTAGTCATATTACGTAAAAATTAGAGATTGTTACGCTGCTCTCCGACACGATGCCAGAGTTGAAGTGCCGATCGATATCAATAAAGCGGCTAACGATGCCTTTTCCACGTTTCTACGCGGAACTCGGCGGACATCGCGCTTGACCGAGTCGCTTCGCACCGATTCCTCGTGTCGATCGATCGATCCACCGGCGAGGTGAGGTATACCGGTGATTACTCCAGTGAAGGCAAACGGATTCCTCGTTGAAGGGGAGAGGGGAGAGAAGGGCAGGAACTGCCTCGCTGTACGGCAACTTCGCGAAAGCGCTCCGCAAATATTTGCGGCCACGCGTATATATCCGCACCATATGTGTGTGCGTGTGCGTGTGTTGATCTCCCCCGTGTCTATTTAACGGATTCGAGACGCGGCCGCGAAGCGGACCCGTCACGGAAGCTCATTTACTTGCTGACCGGAAAGAAAAACTGCCGCTATCACCGGCGGAATCACCGGGCGTCCGCCCCCGGAAAACCAACGACGACGAGCGCGTCAAGTTCGGTCCCCCGGAGGATAGCGTGGCGCGCCGCACTTCCCGGGGATCCCGAATAAACTTCCCCGAACAATTTGCCGAGGGACTTTGCGACCGCCGCCAAACGACGTTCGACTCGAAGATGCGCGTCCAGGACGCGCGCTGAGATCAATATGAGGAACGCGCGGAATCTTGGTATTCAATTTAATATAATAAAAAAGACCCTCCGCGCTTGGCGTTTTTGAGAATCCTTGAAAGGCTGAAGGGACTTTCATAGACGCATTGCTCTTATATACCGAGGGACGGTCAGAAAGTTCACAAAATAGCTTTCCTGTGAGAAAAAGAGAGAAATTGCCTCTCTCGTAGTTAAAAAAAATAATGTGCATATAATTATAAAAATAACTTTTACATAAATATAAAACAAAATAATAGTAGAAAAAAAATTCGAGAAAGGTATAAAACGTATAAACAAAAACAAAATAACCCGTTATTATTGATTGCAATTTAAAATAATATATTTTGGAAAATAAGTTAAAAATATAACAAAATATTTTTTTTTATAAAATTTTGTTTTCAATGAGAAAATATTTAAATTTTGTAAAAATACTAACATGTTTTTTCAGTTATAACAATATTTTACAATAAAAAAGGTCATCGAATTTGTTTCACCTAAATATTGTTGAAACACACAATATTTTATTATTTATAATATTATCAGGAATTACATATAAAATTATATAAAAAAATTAATTAATATTTTAGAAAAAAAATTTCAGGAACTTTTTCAGAAAATATTTATTTTTTATCATGTAAAAGATTTTTTAATGCAACTTTTGGTAGCCGCTGTTAAAATACGTTGCTTTTTTTCGTTGCTGATTTATGTTTCCAGAGATTAAAATTTATTATTATTAATTAAAAGTTATTATCAAATTTTAAAAATTGATAAAGAATATTTTAAATTAATTCTGATAAATCAATTTTTCTAAAACTGAAGTTGCATAAAAATATATCTATAGTATCGATTAATTTTTTTACGCAACATCACATATCATTTAGACTACATGGAAGACCGATTTAAAAGATACAAAGAAATCTAAAAATAATTCTTTGCTGAACTATTAATATGATTATATAGAACACTCAAGTTGATTGCTAAAATGTCGAATCTTTTTGCAGCAATTGTTCATCACGCTTTGCCGCGATCCAACAAAATTATTTTCAGAACTATACCTTATAAATTTTTAGATCAGAACCGTTCTTTCCGTGTACCGATAATTGAATCACTGTAAACGCGAGACCGCCAGTATTCATATTTAAGAAGAGAAACTAAACTCTTTTATTGAGTTTAGTTTGGAAGCTTCAGTGAATTATTTTCGACCCAGATTTCGGGGAAGTTTCAACCGTGCAGGTCGAAGTCGGGGTCTGGCTGGACGGGGAACCCCGGCATGGCAATGGCACACGACCGGACGATGCTCGTAACTCTCCGGTCGCGATAATAACGTGGCGCGGCGGCGACGAGCCCTATAAACGAGCACCACCAACGGCCGTACAGTACAGTATGGTACGGCGGGGCGCGACCGTTTGCGTTTTCCACCGAGCACCGAGCGGCGGGGAATGTTCAGTATTTCGTGGATAAATTTAGCCGGGCCGTATGGCGCGCGTGTGCGATTTTAATGCCTGGTCCGAGGAAGGCGGAGAGAGTTGCGCCGCAACGCCGCGAGGCAAGACGTCGCGCAGCAACGAGGCCTACGGCCGTTCTCCTTCTTCACGGCGAGAAGTTGCAGGATGCAACGGGAATTTTGCCCGGGCGCCAGATACATAAAGATCCCACGAAATCCTCGATCCCATTGTTTCACCTTGATACATGAAACTGGAACTTGCCAGGCGCATTGTAATAGGATTGTCTTTGCGTTCCTAGCAACGTACAGTTGTGCCAAGATATTAAATCACGTTACAGGAATAATGCAGTTAGTTCGTTATTACGTGAAGAACATTCTATCCCGTGAGCGTATACAGTGTTTCGCACATCCGCCGGCTGTTTCAATGTCGAGACATCACAACAGGATTACGGGGTTATTTAATTATTACACGGATTGCGGTTAAGCGGATCTATGAAAACTGTGTGAAAATCATCACGAGCGAAAAATCGTATTATTAATTTACCGCCTTGGAAATTGGATTCGATAAAATCTTTCCAATTAATCATATAACGCGATTACGTATTACGATTAAAACGTTTCTAACGTATCGTAACAATTTACAGTCTCCTCCACTGCCCGTGTCTTACCGATTTTGACTCTTATCGAATCTAGGAGAATTAATCTTTGAAGCGACCTGTATAACGCTCATTATGCGTGGATTATGACGCACAATCCGATTGTTGCTGAAAGGAGAAACAATCGCAGAAGCTTTGAATGGTCATACGAGCGCTTCAGTCTCTCATGCAGCTCTCGAAAACAATAGAATCGAGAGATTCATAGAATCTGTAGTTGCTTATTGGACCACTTCGTCGTTCTCTCATCGCTTCATTGCTTTCCGCCTTCCTAGAACCCCTCGATTTCATCTGTAAGAAACACTTAAGATGTAATCGAATCGTGTGAGATGAGAAAAAAACTTGAATCTTCCAATTAACGTTTTTATTAAAAAGAAACGTTAATGATTCGCTTTTATTAAGTTACAAATGAATGGCAGAGTATTTACACCGTACTTGTTCAATTTATAAATAAATTTTTGTACATCGTTTAATAAAAAGATCATTCTTCTATTACTTTTTTTTTGTAAACAATTTTATTACGGCGAACATATTAATATGTAATAGTGGTAGGTCCATACTATTCAAAACTTTGCCAAAATCACATATAACCCATTTGTAAAATTTTATTATAAAATTGTGGTTATAGTTCCATTGTAAAGTTACGCAGTTCACGACTATAATGCCACAACCGATTGTCCGAGTTTTCAGAATTAGTACGCAAAATTAGTACATAGTAATATCCTTCCTCTTTCAACAGCATTTCCATTACTGTCATTTTATTTTTAATTTTGAAATGCACTGATGCGAGCGCCTGATTTAAACCTCGATATCATTGACGCTTTTAATTTACTAAATAGTAATTTTTGGTCAGTGAATATTATAACTGAAATGCTGTTTTTTGAGATATTAATAAAATTTTACAAATTTAGTATCATAAAACATTCAAGTATTTACAAAATGCATAAAAAATTTTGTAAATAAAAAATTTATTTATTTATTAATACAATATAAAAATTTATTTCCGTATTGATTGTTTTAAGATAAAAATTTCACTTAGCTGTTTTAAAACTTGCGCAGATAAAATTGCAATATAACAAGCATTATTCATAATTTATTGTTTATAGGTAATAATGTTTTTCAAAAAATATATCAAACTAAAATTTAAATAAAGCTTCCCTTAAAATCCTTCAATAATAAAAACAGTTTTTATACAATTTTTATAAAAAAAAACTTTGCCCATTGAAATATTTAACAAATGAAAAATCCAAAATTACGTAAGACGTTTTTAAGATGGCCATTTAGCTGCTATTATTGATACCTTTGCCCAACAGCACCGCTGAATTTTATTGGTCGTATATGTTACTGCGAGCCAACATTCGCGGATTACAGCCCCATCGATCGTTGACTACATACCGCGATTAATAGATTGCTATTATCGGCTATTTAGAACTTCGTACAGAAGGCTGCAGTTAACGCAGAACTATACTTGCGCGCGTTCGCCAAAGTGGGTCTCGTTGGACATTACGTTTCTGTGATACGTACTCGATTACGAGTATGCCGTCGGTTACAACGACAAAGTTAAAATACAAAGCTTGAGAAGTATGCCCGGTGCGGAAAATCGATTTCCGTAACTAACGTGTCTCGGGAGACGTTCGTACTGGAATCTTCTCGCGACGAATCGTCCCGACATTTCCGAGTATTTCGCGTGCTCGCTAATACTTAAAGTCTTATCGATGAACCTTCTGCTCTATCCAGCGAATACTGCGCCTTTTATAGGGCATACTGCATCGCGTGAACGAACATCGCAATATCGTGGCCTTTGCATTATGTTGCACAGGACGATGCATAGTTCAAGGTTACTCGTTATCAACACTTAAGAATGTCATCGGTCAAAATCAGTAAGAAGATAGGTTTAAAATAGGAATACGATTAGTTTTCGATAGTCGATAGCATCCTTATTAACAAGTTAATTAATGTTAAGTATTAAATGTATATAAGAAAGCTATATTTTCTGAGCCGACCTCAGTAAAAGATTTTCACATGTTTTCTTGAAAAGCACGCTCATTTATTCAGAGCGCAGTAATCTTTGCGGGCAATCCCGTACGCACCCTTGAATTAATTAACTTGAATTGCGTATGGTTCTACATTGCAGCTGCCTATCTTTCGCATGCAAATATATATCGTATATCGTATATCGTATATCGTACACCACTTGGCTTAATTAATGAAACATAATACTATTAATATAGATAACATGACTAATTATATTTTTATTGCACGATGATATAATGACAAATCCTATGTGTTATATGCACGCAAAAAGTAACTTTCGCGTGTACGAAATTTTGGCAGGTTGTTAGAAATCAGTATTATCGTTGTCTTTTTCGGGAGGAAGTCGAGCGTTTGCCGATTTCGCACCATCAATTACTGTAATTCTTGTATTTTGTTAGGACAAAATCCAAAGGTGTTGTGTTTCGGTTATCTGGGGCAGAGTTGGGATTGACAGCGAACAACTTTGAAGATTCTATAGTTCGCACCACCTCGGGTGAGATTTACGACTCGCGCACGCAAGCGACACGCCCGCATCAGACGACAAAGCCTTCATGACGGATGAGATGGATAATAGAAACTCCAAGGGGGGAGAGAGAGGAAGAGAGAGAGAGAGAGAGAGAGAGAGAGAGAGAGCGCCTGTCCGCGTTTCCATCATCCAAGAAAGGCGTACAAGTTGACGCCGTTACGTCCTGAAGAACGCTTAACGACGACACCCGGCCGTGCAACTCACGGCGCACATCTACTCGAAATTAACGGGAGACTCGGCGAGATTAAGAGAGGTATCGCGCTGGATCTACTTGGGATTTGAACCCGACGACGTCAGAACTTTCAACGGTATTTACCGTCGCAGGGGTGGTGGGAGTCGAGCCTAATTATCGCGAGTGTCTTACATCACCGCGCGCGTTAAAGGGACAGACGGAGAAGAGAAAACGAAAACGGTGGGCCAAACGGTAACGGCAAACGACGTTTAGCAAACGCGATGTTCAGCGAGCGCGAAAACGTCGATGGGTAGAGAGAACATTTTCGGAAGGTTTACTTTTTAAAATACAATTCGAGGTAATATTAGCTATAGCTTGTGTGAGCATATCAAAAATATCACGAAGAGTAAAATCAGAGATACGTAGGAGCGTAACCTACATAAAACATTTCGATAAAAATATCATTATCACGTCGCTGCGAATACTTGCTTTTATACGCGTTTCATTTTTTTAAATAATTAATATGAGTCTGTTTAAAGTAAAGAAACTCCCAAAGAGAAATATTGAGAAATCCGTCACTGACGAGCGTGGAGGAAAATGCGCTCGAAAGTCTTTGGCGAGAGCTACGAGAAGAAGATCGCGGAAGGAAGACGAGGGCGAGAAAGAGAGAGAGAGAGAGAGAGAGAGAGAGAGAGAGAGAGAGAGAGAGAGAGAGAAAGGTAAAGGAAAGTACATCGGAACGGACAAGGAAGACAATATAGACTCGTCTTCATATTACAATGCAAAAGTTTTCAGTCGCGGACTTCGCGTCGAGCGAACTCGTTAACCATATCCGATGGCTTTTCCCACGTTGAGAAAAGTACCAGCGCCGCGCAGGAGCGTGCGCGCGAGTAATATCAAAGAAAAAAGGAGGATAGACGAACATGAACGTGATGCATAATGACGTAGCGATGGTGGTACGGCTGACTTATATTCGCTCATTACGATCGCGGTGGTTACTCTTTGTCATGATGGCCGAACATAACGCTACGACATTATTTTTTAAAGGTATTGCTTCTTAAACGGAACTCCCTCCTCCTCAACCCGTATCCGCGAGACGCGAGGCAAGAGTTTCGCTGTTGCTACTTTTAATGAATATTAATAATCGCGCGGAGCTATCTTCATAATTATTAGACGGCCACTCGCAGCCTCCGCGCGTTACTCCCTGACAACAACGCGCCGATCATTTTTCATTAGTAACTGGCGTACTCAAACGAGAGCTCGTTAAGTACCCCGTTATAAAGTGATATGCGGGGCAAAAAAATTTGCACAATTGGTATTTATTGTTGCGATCAAACGCGGTAGATACATTTATTCAAACTGGTAGCGGAGAGGAAACGAAGAGAAAGATGCGAAAAAAGAATAAATCGTGAAATATAAAACTGTTCAAAATGACGATAAAAATGCGTTGAAGCTTCTTTATTTCGATCAGAGTTATTAAATGTGCAAATAAATAGCCAACGGCGGACAGATGGCGAGCCATGCGATAAGCTAAAGCATAAAACGCTCGCTAAATAAATTGAAAGTGGCCGAGGGGTCAGATTAAAGAAAAACATTTCTTTTGCATATATGCATATACGATATTTAATTTATTTAACAATGTCATCGCAACTATCGGTGATAGAGTAGTGAAAATATGGCGACCGAGAAATTCGAGCAAGTTGGATAAAGAACATGATATATACTAATCTTCGTTCACAACTGTCGCACAGATTTCGCTTCTGCGATAACGTTATCGCGATCTTCATAACATCGGAGAGAATTTATAATAAAGCGATTAATCCATATTTCATATTGCTGCATCTCGGCCAGAGATTTGCGCGCACATATCGGAATCACGGCGAAGCTTTGAAAAGTTTAATTACAAATTCTGATAGGAATATCCTGCTCGACCGGCCGGTTCTGATGATATTTCGCGCGCCAGCGAGCGCGGAAAAGTAAGCAAAGTAACCCGAGTCTGAAACACGCGTAACAGAGATTTCCGTCGGAAATTTCGTAGCGCGAATTTTATGAAAGAAAATCCGGCGACCGTTTCTGGTGGCGCGATTTGCATACGCTATTTTTTCGCCGGCAAAAAAGCTATTTGACGTCTCTGAATCCGCGATTTGAATGTCGCCTTGACGTCAACACGACGTCACTATAATGTCACCGTCGTTTCACGAATGGACTGCATCGGCCATTTGCATTCCCGACTGCCATCCGCGCATATTATTCCGCTGCCGAGTTTTTGTCCTCCCTTCTCCTCCTCCGCCCCACCTGCCCCCTCCTTCACCCCTCTTGAAAAACCACGTACCCTTCTGCTTTCGTATTCGACATTAATTTAATACTCTTCTTCCACCGGCGACAGCAGCGTTGTCAAAACTTTACATTGTAACATTCGTCCATTTCATTTCAATATTCAGGAAATCGTTCCTCGCATGTAGAATTAACGAACGATGAAATTACTGACCATTTCGATTACGACTATTTAACTGTTAATTTTACAGAAGACAAATGGTTCATCGTTCACTCCAAATAAGTACGTGAAACGTGATGCGTATGACGATACAAAATATAAACGCCCAAAGAGAGAAAGAGAGAGAGAAAGAGAGAGAGAGAGAGAGAGAGAGAGACGCAGAGAGAAAGAAAAAGACGGAGAGACGATTAATTGACTATTATACCTTGTACTAACATTTCAACCGCGCAAATATTGACATTCATTTTAACGCTGTTTCTTTTTTACATTTTGCCTCGGGATGCGTATCGCCTCGGGACGCGGTTAAACTTGTATTACTGCGGAATTACGCGGATATCCTTAGTCGTCCATTAACTTCGACAATGGATGGGACTATATATGTTCACCCCGAGATTCACAGCCCATCGTAGCTCAACGTGTCAGCTGTGCCGTGGTTGATAGTATTTATCGTTGCTTTCTACGACCCAACAGCCCGATCAAGATTACAGAACGTTTTTCCCCGCCGTCTTTTCGCGAACCGGAGGAAGCGCAGCAGCAGCTTCGGAAGATCGATGGTTATTGTCGTTGATTACGGTTGTGCGAAATGCAAAGGAATCGGAGTTCCGACGAAATCGCGCGTCGCGTTTTGCTCTCTGCGGCGTATATACAGCACGTGCCAAAAATTGCACTTTTCCGCGGCAATCGCTGAGAAAATTTTTTTACACTCTAATTTTTTGTTCTTCTAATAGAAATGATCTGAGTGGCAACTTTTTTTATCTGTCAAATTGAAGTTCGTTACCTAATTAATTCAAGCTCAACATTTAATTGTCTATATCCATCGCGAGAAAAGCCTTTAAGTTAAAGTTTAGATAAATTCAGAGTTTATCAATATGTCGATACTGAGAAATATCGGCGCGGCATTTTTTTCATCTCGCATTTTTATGGAAGATTGAAAGAAGCTCAGGGCTTTTGGTACAGCCTGTATACATGAATGTAGCAACGCTTTATTACGTCCGTACAGAGCGACCTGTCACGATGCAAAACCACCGGGTAATTAACGTAAAAGTCGCGAATGCGGCTACCGGTATATGTACACGCTCCATGACGATCTGATATGCGGCTCGGGCGATGTCTCTATTTTCGTCGATCACAGCAAGGCGGGAGGACGATGCAAATTTTCACGTCGCAGTTGCGTTAATTGGCGCGAGCGAAATCGACGAGTCATCGCGCGCGTATCAAAGGATATTCGCGCGGGCGGCTCTCTCGCCTCTCTCTTGCGTTTTTTCGTCCGGCGTCGTACAACAACAACCCGGTCGCATTTCATTTGCGCTTCCGGCGCACTCTTTTTAATATCCTCCCGAGTTATTCGCGTGGTGCGGTTTTACAATTCATACGCAGGCGATGCCTCAACAGCAGCCCCCAGCGGGGAGCTCCGGGTTAATTAAATTTACCGACCCTCCCTCCTTCTCCCTCTCCTCCTCCTCTGCCCGCTTCATCCTTCGCCGCGGCACGGTTTCCGTCTCGTTAAGGTTACGACCTTCGCGTTTCATCTTGGCAAAGCGACAATCCGCGTGACAATTCGTTTCTCCCGTTCTGCGGAAGTCGGCACACCGAAACCGCGCCCGCCCCTGGGATCGCGAGCGCGAGTCGTTCTGCATTACAAAGCCGATCTTTTTTTTTCTCCTCTCCATCCCTTTGCTCGTTGCTCTATGTAGCGTCTCTTCTGCTCTCAGCCATACCCTCTTCCTTTCGTGATGCTTTTATGCGACTACTGCCATAGTAGGACGAAACGGTCTCTGTGATCGACCGACGTAAAATCGCGTTCTTCCGTTTGGTTTGCTATTCGATGAAAATGCTCCCCCCGAAAATAGCCTCGCATTTCCTGCCAGTCGTTTTAATAATTAAAGTGTCCAGAAGATATCGGACGGTATTCATGTGCTCGAGAATAAGCACGTTGTCAGACATCTTGGAGTTATCGCTTGCGTATCACGTACACGAACGAAGGTATATGTGTTTTACGTGCGCATCTTTCGCGTATGCAGTCGCTCGCTTTTAAGGAAGAAATATTGAGAGTAAGCAGGATGTAGGGCGCGTACAACGTTATTTGCAAGCAATCTTTTTTTTTTTACCAATGAAACGTATTAAAAGTAATGAAACGTATTAAAAGTAACAACTTGGCGGATTTCACAGTAACGACGTAATTAAATCGCAATTATACCGCATGATTTTTATCGAGGCTTTCGAGAAGAGACGAAATTTTCGCCTATCGGCTAACCCCGACCGATCGTCGACGTCGAGTCGCATAAGTAAGTCGAATTATCGATCCAATCGACGCTGGCCTCATGTCCGAGAGGCGAGGTTTTCCTCGATGACGAGGATATTATTAGCCCGACGGAGGTTCGGGGTGACGAGCTTGCGCCAAGAAGGCGACTGCTTCCGTTCATCCGTGACGCTATCGCTCACACTTTCCCGCCCAGAGAAGCGGAAACGCGCCGGGCGACTGTGCCGGTGCATCCGGTATCAGGCGTCTTTCTTAGTCGTCGATTAGCGTCGCTTTGCGAATTGTTGTCGGAATTCATCCAGTCGAAACGCACTTATCTCGCTTGAGGAGTTCCAGCGACTTCGTCGGGCGAGCGGCGGCCTCGTTATCCAGATAATAATACGGAACGTCGAAGGAAAAGCCGAGGACAAGATACATATTTACCGGCTACGTAGCGCGTCTCCTAGCCTCCTACTATCTCTACTAGAGATAGTGCAGCATTTAAAAGTCAGGAGGATTTATGAAAAGCTAAAAATTTTCAGGAGTTAAGCTTCGGGGCTGCGAGCAGATAACAAAACCTTATTCTTCATTTGAATTCTAATGGACTTTAATAGAATTTTAATTCAAAAATTAATTGCAAAGACAGTCCAAGTCTTAAAAGTTGCAAAAGAGATGGCATTTAATTCCTCCTCGAGGAAAACCGTTCAAGTATATGCGCGGCAACTGTCTTTTATGTAATGACGTGTTGTATATAAGATGAATCACTCGCTTTTCTTTTTAACTTTTAGATACAGATACAAGATAAATAGTTTTTTTGGGGGGGAGGGGAAGGGGAGGAGACTGTACCTCTTCTAAAATATTTTCAGTTAAGGGAAAACGGCGCCATTTGTGTATCCCGACATGATTCCATTAGCATTCGATTTCATCCTTTGTGCGCAGGCATTAAGAAAATGAAGAAGAGAATAGACGAAAACTCTGAAAGTGCACCGGCACAGGCAAACGCATCGACAAGATGGAGAAAATGAGGGCCCTCGCGAGGCTCCTATCGTCTGTCCATTTCGCCGGCGCCCCACAGGTATTCCACCGCTATCGTTCTCTCGCGCGGTGAACGGAGAAAAAGAGAGGAGAAGAAAGCCGGGAACGGGACGGTGTTTCCCGGAGCGTGGTGCGCGGCGCACAACAACGACGACGGCGAGTACGTCTTTGCGTTCATTCCAGGACCCGTACCCCGTTATTGCTTCGGCAAACTCTTAAATACTCCGAGGAGCGGAACTTTTAAATTCCAATAAATATTTAAGTTCCTCGGCATTTCAGAGCTCGCAGAGGAGGAGTGTCTTAGACTCTCGTCTCGTTGTCCCCCAGCACGCGTGTCACGTCGTGCCAATATATACACGCACACGTACGTACACAAAAATATATATACATGTTTTGCGTCTGTGTGCATGTGGGTGCGCTGCTTCGGTATACGCAACGACGAGCCTCCACGCCCAATGTGCACAGAGCGTACATAGCACGCGAGTGTAAATAGAGACGTATATGGTTCATTGGTATTCGTCACCGAGCGTTTACTCCACCGCCAACGGTTACGCTGTTCGTATCGAGTCGTTGCTCGATGCATAAGCTTAACCGAGCGTTAATCCTTGAAATTCCACGCTGGTTTCAATCTTGCCGTTGAAAACCCATTAATTGTGAAGCGCGTATTGCTAATGCATCTGCTTCGCTCAAAGGAATGCGTGAATGATATAATAATGCTCTAGATACTTGTGCGTTTATTGGAAATTGGAGTGTTTCAGAAAATTACCTGAAGATCTTTATCGAATTTTTTTAAGTCTTATCTTTAAAGAAAATTTGACAGAAAATATCTCGTAATTCAATATTCGACGCTGACTGACAGTTTTGTTTGAAATGAGATATCTATCTATGATAAAAGCGTTTAAATATCTGATTTGAATAAAACTTATAATTTGATTCACATATCTGGTTTCATTACCAAAAATGCTCAATTAATATCAGGGTTTAATTTGCTAAAAGTGTTTAATTCTCCGTTAAGTACACGGAAAGGACGGTTTTGCTAAAGGAAAATTTTGTGGATACGAATATAATTTTGTTAGGCCATTAAAATAATTGTGTTGAAATCGCAAACTGAATTGCTAGAGAATTGCTGTCAAAATATTTTGCAATATTACTCAGCGTGCTCGAACATCCGTCACAATTAAATTATTTCGATGATCCAATAAAATTATTTTCAGATCTGCGTTTAGTTAAGATACTTATTAAGATACTTGGACAAAATCGTTCTTCCCGTTTATCGTTATATACCCTGCTGTGTCTTCCAATAGCAGCGATAGTTTTGGGACGCTCTGTACATTCCGGACGAATAAATAAAACGCGTGAGCGCATGCATACGGCCGAGCACGCATGTAGGATAGATAGATGCACGTAAAACGTCGAAGGGTATTGCCGGTACATATATGCGAAAGAAGGGGGTAGAAAATGCTTGGGTACGCGCTCTAGTCTCTCGTACGGCAAAAGTCGCTGACCTTACTACCAGTCACGCGCGGGAACAACGTTCTTCAGGCTTCTCGAACGTGTGCGCGTTTAACTCGTTCGGCCTAATGCTCACGGGCGAAATTGAATTTTAACGACGCGTCTCTTCTCCACCTGTTTGGTAACCGGTGGATTCGGATCCGCTGCACTTAAACGACTGCGCTCGCACCACCACTGCGCGCGCGTTGCACCGTTCGATTAATATTACAGGGCGTCTGGCACTCTCTCGTCGCTCCTCACGCTTTAATGGTACGATCTTGTACTGACAAAACAAAATTTGAACCGCGAACACGTGCGCATTTACTCGCGGTACAATTGTATAGTTCAGTTCGACGTCCGTAATGTAATGCGATCTAAACGACTAGGAACTACCGGATGCAGAGAGTTAATTTGTGTGTGCTACCACTTGTCGTTACTCGATCGCTAATTAGAAGACAACTTTTTCTACGTTCGCCGTCTTCTCTTTGATAGGATAATGCGACTTTTTTTTCCTTGCTTCGTGATAACGATGCGCTTTAACAACGCCGGGTATTTGTTACAGCCTAAATGGCACGCTGCTGTTCGGTATAGTTCGCATGCCTTTTATGAATGTAACGAGAATATTCGAATGAGTGGTTCGCGTGTTTCGCAATCGCTTTGTTTTTTCATTAACCTCGATTACCCCGTATGCGAGCAATATTCTAAATCGCCCACGTCATAAACGATTTTCAAAGGGATTGTTCATATTTTCGATGTGTTTCTTACACGCTCATGAAATATCGCGATAAGCGCGACTTCTGTTCCCATCTATTTTGATTTCGTTACTCCCGTACTTTCCTTAAATCTGAATATATATATATGCCGGAGCAACGAAGCACACTCTTGTTTTTCATCGTCGGAGCGTACCCCTCTGCTAAAATACTACACGTATTTTCCTTTTTACCGAACAATATCACAAATTGATTATGTGACAAAAAGTCGAGCGAGTAATTTTAATATTTGTAAAATTTAGAGCAACAGATTTTATCAAATCACAAAATAAATTTTATAAAAATAAGTTAAAGGTCGCAAAATATAACAAAAAGCAACATTTGCCACGCTGATCTTTATTTCGTACGACCGCGCGCGAATATTTCTATTAAATATGCGTGCACCGATATGTTAGCCTAATTCTGGATATTTGATGCTTGATGTTTAGTTGGATGACATTTGAGTATGACGACCGATGTCGATAGTAATACCCCGATGATTTATAGACTGATCGAATTTGCCTGCTCGCCAGATGATACCGTTTGTCCGAGAGAATATTTGAATGTTCGAGGAAGGCATCGAAAAGACCATGCGCACGCTCTCCGTTGCAATTAAATAAATTGCTGCTCTATTTATCGTCCTCGATTCCTTTTTTCGCGTTTTCTCCGCGCCACGTTGACCTCTCGCGGGTATGCACGCGCTTTAAAAAAAAAACACGCTTTAATCGTCGACTTTCATCGAATTTCCGGTCGCAAATGATTTTAAAATTTCCCGTATCGTGTACACCCGGTATTTGGCGAGGCTTATCGTCCGCGAGCGAACGAACGAGCGACGTGATAGCGCGTAATCTAGCGCGCGGCGAGGTCTACCTCTCGGCTAGACCGTTGAAACCGCGGTCGAGGGGGTTCGCGTTTCCATCGAGCGTTCCTCGATGACCGGTAATCTCTATTAATTACACCGTCGTAATTGGCAGGTACTCCCGTCGCGATCGGACAGCGGGAATCGCTCGGTTCGACACACCGCACGGATGGACGGTGAGATCTCGCGGCGAACACGCGGCCGGCGCTTTCTTTCCTCGTCTGCTCCACGCCCCCGACACGCCGGCTGTGTTCGCACCAGCAGGGGTGTAACGACGGTCTTTAGCCCCTACATCCCCCTGTCTCCCCCCCACTGCGTGATCGTTACAACGAAACCTTGCGGCCGGGGCCATTTAAGCACGTGAGCCTCCAACGACGTACCGTGCACCAACGTCGTCGCGTAATCACAATGGTTAGCGCGATTGCGATCGGCTAATGACTGAAAAAGTATACCCTCGTTAAGAAATACCGACACGATCGGCCGGTCGAGCACTCCTCGATCCAGTCCGGCTCACGAACATAAAAATCAATTTCGGTCTGCAACGCGAGATTCGCTACCCCACCCCCCTCCCCCTTCTTCTCGCGAAAGTCGGCCGTTTATTCTTAAAGATTCGATCTCTGCTTAAAAAGGCAGTCGCAATCTCCTCATTATTAAACAGCGACGCGACTGCTAAGCAATTCGGGATGATAAACACATTTCGCGGTTCGACGAATTCTCTCAACGATCGTTATTAATCGAACGACAGATAGTATAGAGAGCTCTTATATTCGTTCGGTTGCGCCGGATTGTATGCGCTGCAAATTTTCCTGGCTATTGATTATCCATAATTGAATTACGCATGTGAGTAATCATTGAAAAAATACGCTTTTACAAATGAAAATTTGCTTTTCGTAAAAAAACTTTTCACCGTTATTAATTTATATACGGATTACTTTGAATTTAGTAGCAATTCCGCGGCGCGGTACAAATACCTTTTCGCGTTCAACGATTCATGTAATCCTCTCGAACTTAATTACATTTATTAGCGCTAATCATCATTATCCAAATTATATCTCCGTATATAGCGCACAAGCAGTCTTGTAAAATCTAGAGAAGAGATTAGCGGGCCGTTAATCCAAAGGTTAATTAACCTCGATTGCCAGCTCACGCTTTCCAAAGATAGCCTCGTTCATTGTTAATCCGTTTTTCTCGCAATGACACTCGGTCGATGCGTCACGAATCATTTTCCTCCCTCCTCCGCATCCTGGCTCGCTTGCATCCTCCCCCAACCACCCCATGCAAATGTCGGCGTTTTTCGCTCCGCTGAACGCGACGATAAGCGTCTCCGGGCGCATTTTTATCCACGAGGCGCGTTAACCGAGAGACCCCCTCGCGGCCCCCTTAACGTGTGCCAAACGCGTCGCGCAAAAGTGCGCCTCGCCGGACCCGCGTATCAGAAACAGAGGCTCGCGTCGAATAATTTCACTTTGCGGGCCGCGATAAGGACGCGAGTGCATGTTACCCTAGCCGGTATGATTGCGGAATCGCGTGATACGCTTCGCGCACCCGCGACCCACCCCTCCCCCGCGAGCCCCGCTCGTGACTCGGCCCTTTCGCAGTCGCTGAAAGCCGGGACGGGAGAACGCGAAAAAATGAAGAAAACGAACAATTCCGGGAACGCACGTCGTTACTCTTTCCATATATTTTTTTTCCTTTTTATTTACTTTTTGACGACGACGACGACGACGACGAGAAATGAAGAGAGCGAGAAAGATAAAAATTGCCAGTTTCGTTCCTTGTCAGGTCCGTATTTCACATACATTAATCGTGATCAATAAATTTCTCGGGTAACGTAAATCTCAGATATGAGACAGCGCTATAAATTTAGAAATTAATGGAAAGGGAGTTTTGTAGGACGTGAACGATGGCGACGACGACTACCAACGTCGAGGACGATGTGAATAGTTTGTGCCAGGAGTTCATTCGTTTGTTTCTTCCTACTTTGTTCTTCCCTTCCTACATCCCGCCAGCTTTCCGAGCTAGTTTCCTTGGAGCGAAGCCGCGAGGGATTTGCGAGTCTCGCGGCGTTTGCTCGCTGGCACACAACGATTGAATTTCCGATGTAACTGGCTAACCGCAATCACCTTCCACCGGTTTGGATGGGAGAGCCTTTCCATCAAATATTTGCGAGTCGCGCAAGACGATCCCTCTATGGATAGAGATCTCTCGGTAGTTTTCTCCGTTTTCATTATACCGGGCGGAGCGCGGCGTATATTATCGATTTTTTATTTCCTACCTTTTATACAAGTTTCGCAGTTAATAATTTACATTTATTCCTGGAAAGGAGAGATGTTTCACGAGCTTTTCCCGCACCACTTAACCGAACTTTATACTGCATCAAAAAATCATGTGTGCCACGAGAGAACGATCTGTTGCGTGTATCAGGCGGAGGATTCTCTCGCTCGCGTTGCAAGCGAGCAACGGTATCAGTCATGATATCGCGCGCGATAGAATGGTAGCGTCGCGACGATAAAGGAACAAACGACCGACGTGAAGACGAAAGAGAGAGCACAGGCACGAATTCGGCAGAGAGAAAGAGAGAGAGAGAGAGAGAGAGAGAGAGAGAGAGAAAGAGAGAACGGGAAGTATATTCGCGTAAGCCGAGGCGCGATTTTTCAAGGCGTAACGTCGTAAATATTCGCGGCCGAGACGAACGATACCATCGGTGGCAGCGAGGCGCGCGTATGCCGCGCCGCAGCCGGCATATTATTAGGGCGCGAACTATACGAGCCGAGGTATCGCGTAAAATACGCCCGATACCAATAAATCCGCGAATGGCGATCCATAAATACCTGACGGTACGTGCGAGGAAGGCCCGCGGAGCGAACGAACGAACGACGGCTCGGAAAACCGGCTAGTTGGCCGACGGCCAGCCCGGATATTTTCGTACTCTCCCGCGCCGGACTGCAGCGTGTGGCAGAGGGTGGCGGTGCGCCCAGTGAGGGAGGGGGGGGAGACATGCTCGCGCGGAGCGCGGGAGGGTGCACTCATGATGCACCCCCCGGCGGTGCATCTCTCGTGCGCATTGACTACTCGGTCACTACTTAAATCACTCACGGAACGGATCTACCGCCCCGGCGAATCTAACTAGATTTCCGTGAAAAACCGCTGGCGCGCACGTGAGACTCGACGGCGTCGTCTTCTCGCAACAGAGATGAAAACCGACCGGGCTCGCGTGTCATGTAGTCACGGTGCGCATGGTTTATTCCCTTTTCTGTTCTTTCCTCCTGCCTCTCTCTCTTCCTTCCCCCCACCCCCTCCCACTTTTCGTCTGCATGCGTGTGCAAACGAACGATGCGTACACGCGCACGTATGCGCGCGCGTAAATTTCCGCGAGACGAGGCTGGCGCACTTTTGTACCCATCCGCCTCGCACATCCGGCGCCGAGGTTTTACGGAAAACGAGTTATCGTTTGGGAATTTTTCGACTCGCGGCTTATATGAAGCGTCCAGAGAAAAAGGCGAGCGCCAACCTGAATTAAAACACACGCAACTCGCCCGTCTCTCGTGGTGAGAAAGCTCAAGGAAATTTTTATATAATAGAGTACTGAAAGAATTATTACGCTGGTTGCTTATAAAATGAGAGTACAGCCGAGGGATCTGACAAAGGCAGATGATTGCATTCATTCTTATTAAAGAACTTTCTCTGAGAGAAAGAGCGAGAGAGAACTTTTGTAAAATTTTAGACATAATTTTCACGAAAAAAATAGACTTCTAAATTTTTTCACTCTTTCGCCTTTGAATGCGCTTTAACGTGCCAAACTGATTCGTCGTTTCTCGAAGTGAGACCAACGGTTAAAACATTGTATTATACATCATTTTCCGCGCCGCGTCTCGTCGGCATGTTTGATACAACCGCGAAGATTGCCATCCATATTCCGAGATTCTAATCTCCGATGAAACTCATTCGCAATAATCGTGACCAGCGCGCGAGTCATCGAGAAGGTAACCGTGAGCTCCCTATTCCTCTCTCTCTCTCTCTCTCTTTCCTTTTTTTCTCTCTCTTCCTCCCTCATTGGAGAACGACGACGGTTTACGATTCCAATTACGCGGAATCGAACGTGGATACCCCTCGTTCAATTAAGAAAAACTAATTTTCTCACTGCGAAATCCAAACGATTGTCGCAGCCTGCGCGTACATTTTTTCCTTTTAGTCAGTTCGGTAATTTGTTCGGACGGTCGCTTCCGTTGGATTAAATTTGGCGCTTATCGTATTACTGCGCGCATGGTTAATCTCTTAACACCTTAGGAAGAAGGCGTGCAAGAGCATCCAGCTGCCACGATCTACTACGTCCGAGAATGTCTGGGATCATTCGCGAAACATCGTAAATTTCAGCGCGGAATTTTTCGCTAATAATTTCGGGTCTCACAACGATGAATAATAACATGTAAACTACACGTATAACCGAATTTCAAACCAAAACGACGCTTTTTTGTCTCCGTTTGATGTAACATTTATGTTCGATTAAAAAACATTATCTTTCTTGATATCTCCAATCTAATCCTCGACCTACATCGAGGAAACTGCGCTAATTAAAATTCATATCCAACATGCGCGCGCGGTATCGGATCGGCTTATAATAGCCGGTTAATTGCACGTTTTATCAGGCTTAAAGAATCCACGTTATATTAGCTTCGGTATAATGGCGCGTCGTGCTACCCACCTTTATAGTTAAATCCTATAATAGAGACGGATCCATTTTCTCATGTGAAGCGACCATCCGAATTTCGGTGGTGGCTCCAATTAAATGCCGCTCGGAGGAATAAGTTTCAACCGGGAGGAGGGAGGAGAAGGAAGAGGAAGAAGGGTGAGAGAAACAAGTTGACCGTACTAAATCCGATATCCTGCGTCCAGCTACTCCACGGAGATACGTCGATATAAACGTATAGGATTTTTATCGGTATCCCGTTCAGGATTGGCACGGCTCTCCCGATACGACGATCTGCCATTAGTTACGTCGGGGATACACGTCGGACGACGAAACGCGGAACTCCGGGCTGGCGATAAAAGTTCGTAACGTAAAAATACAATTTGGAGGAGAGTCACGGGGCGAGCCCGAAGGATAAGAACTCCCGAATAAATTCTATCCCTGCGTTAGCGACCGAAATGTCAGGAAGACTTCCACGTGTTCGTATGCGACAGATTTATGTAGAGATTTATACCCTAGTCCGCGCCACACTAATCAAGCGAATACACGACTGTTTGATGTTTAAGATAGTAAATTTTACGAATAATATACGCGTACATCGGAGAAATGGTTCGCGAGCATTCGGAGATTCAATAGACAAGAATAGAAAATGTATAAAAAAAACTTTATATATATATAACATAAAAAAAAACACAATTATTTTTTTTAAATCTCTGCATGCAAAATATTATTTTTCGTACACAATATTTAAAAAAAAATAACAATCTGCCTATACGTCAAAAATTGAAAAATGTGATCCAGTGTAATTAAAGTGATCATACTGCAGAAATCAAACATCGACCAATATTTATTTATAGTCTTAAATAATAACGCTGCACGGGAAGAACGATTTTGTGTTAAAATATTTAAAAATTTAGCTAGACACAGATCTAAAAATAATTTAGTTGGATCATGAAGATAATTATGAAGGTTTAATTACGATTAGCAATGGTGCAAAAAGTTTTGACATTTCAATAACCAGATTGAGCGTCTTACACATTTATTTTCATGATGAAACAATTATCATAATTTGACAAAATTATTTTCGGATCAATTTAAATGTTTAAATATTTTATGAAAACTCTATTTCTTTCTCTATTAGCATTATTGACATTTTTTTCAAGTAAACTGAGATGCAACGTATTAAGAGTAATTATTCTGTTAAACGAATTAAAGCAAAGATTTCAGAATTCTGACTATATGAGTATACTTATGTTAGCTCATATGGCAGTCGTATCCCACTGAGGATTCTCTAGCTGAAGCCGTTCTGACTTAAACCACGACGCATTTGTAGATTAAAAGCAGCAAAAAACGTAGGGGTCGGTATTAGTCTTACTTTTCTTGACTAAAAAGAGAAAGAGAATTCGCCTCAAGGCCAATCCTCCAGTATTCTTTTTTGTTCGCTCGTATAGTATATCACCGCTACTCCTGTCAAATCTTTGCTTAGCTCTTTTATGCGCTTCTCCATCCGTCATATAAATTCGCATTATAATCTCGTCGTGTTTCACTACCGTCTATTTGTATGTATAAAACTTGGCGGTTTCTCGCCGAGTTTGAAACGAATGAATTGAATCTGTCAAAATCCGATAATATTTCCTCGATCATTTAACTACTATTTATATATCAGAAATTGATATTAACTTATAATAACATTGTTAAATTTTCGTTCAATCAGTTGAAAAAACATTAATGTAAAATATCTGTCGCGTTTCTTTTCTATTAATTTTACTTTAGTCAAAAAACATTGATTCAAGTTTTACTAACCGGTTGATTTAACGTAACGATGAAGAGTGATCAGGTTGACCGTTCGGAAAACTTCCCATTACGTCTGATGGGTTTGCAAATAAATAGCCCGATGCTCGTTGCGAAAAGCGCACCAGTTGACATAGCACACGTACGTAGAGACCGGGGAAATCGATCTACTTCTCCGTGAACCTATATTGTTTCTTGCCTGTATCATCCTACCTCGTTCCCTCCGATCTCCCCCACGACACCCGCGTGTCCTGTTTAGAATGAATGAAATGCGCGGAAACCAGCGGAAACGCAGGTACGACGAGGGTGGGAAGGGGAAAAAAAATTAATGAAATGCAGTTCGAACTACGCGGCTTTGCGCCACGATCGATATAGCCACCGAAAGAAATAGAAAAGAGAAACGAGGAAAAGAGAGAGAGAGAGAGAGAGAGAGAGAGAGAGAGAGAGAGAACGGAAACGTTTCACGCGACCAATCACGATATTACGACGGCGCGAGAGATGAGCAGTCCTTTCGCACAAGAGATCCATACAAAGGAATCGATCCTTTTCTCTTTATCTCGTAACGATCCTATCCAACCACTTGATTTCACCCTAAGAAGCCGTTACGAAACTATTTCAATTTCTTTTGCCAGAGGTCCTTCCGGCGCCGAGAATTTCTTCGATATTTCCCGTGGATTCGGCATTCTCTACGGACCACTTTATCTCGCCCCCTTAGTTCTCCTCCTCCTCCTCTTCCTCTTCTCGTTCTCTTCCTTCTCTTTTCTTTTTCACGCCTCGCCCGACGCATATCGCTCCAATCGAGTCGCACGGAACTGGTGTGCGCCTGCTGCTCGATAACACGGACGTTCGCGTACGGACGAATCGCCCAAAGAGTGCCAATATCCAGATCGTATTATTATTGCCCTAGTTTCACATCCTTCATGTTTGCAAGATGATTCCCTAGGCCGGATTCCGTCAGACTTCAAGCAGTCTGATTGATGTCGCCTCGCGCGCGCGGCTGGGACTCATTAGAGAACAGAATTCAGCAAACTTTCATAAAGATAAGATCAACTCCAAGATTCGAGAGCGTGAAATATTATACGCTCCGTACCATTGTCACCCCCGTTTGACGCTTTAAATATTAATCGACGCGATATTCCGTAAAGTTCGGATGAGATTTCAGGAATAAGTTACTTGATGAATTTGAGAGCGGTATTTCCTCAGTAACAATTTAGCCGAACGTCATATTTTCTCGCAGCTTTTGTATTTCCAACTTTAAATAACTAAGTTCAAGGCGGAGACTCTCTCTCTCTCTCTCTCTCGCGCTTTCTCTTTGAAAATTTGCCGAAATCCTTTAGTTTTGAGTGTTAAATAAATCGGTATGCATGCCTCAATTTAAATTCTCGTTAAGAAACTCTGCCCAATATTCAGGAGTGCCGAAATCTAATCTGTCTCACTATCTCAGTTTTACTTTTAACACTATGCTATTGAATAATTTATAAAATTAAAAGACAAAAAAATGTTGAAAGTAAAATCGATTATTCTCTCGGCGGGAAATTCTATTTTTCACTACTTTTAATCTTACGTGTGTATTTTCAAAATGTCCAATTAAATTTTCTATCCAAGTTAAATCCGTATAAAATTTATCTTATGATTACGTTTCGCAGTCGCGGACTACATTAGTAAAAATATACCAGAATCATAGTAGTAATTTAGGTCGAGAATCTCCCTCTCGTTGTCGCGGGGCACTCGCAGATCGTCATCTACTACTCCGGTCGTGTACTGATTAACGGAATGCGATTAAGAGCATGGTCCAATTTGCGGGGTGCTGCATGTGACGAAGCGGTGCTACAATGGCTGGAAACGCAGCTGTATGTCAGGTGATCTCGAAGTTTACGGTCGCAAATGACTCTCGCGAAATATATTTGACGCGTCGCGTCGCGTCGTCGTCCCCAACTTCGGTAGCTCAATCGGCTGTCCTAACTTCTTTCAGCTGGTGCAGGCACGAGACCAATTATCATTCGCGGTCGAGCCCGCGGTTGATTGGCGATTTATGATTTTCAATTTATACAGACGCGGTCGCGCGGCTTAATGGGCCATTTGCCACGTTCGCATCGACCGGCGAAACGTAATTAAGACCATCCTGAAATCCCAGCTAATAATACCGAGAGGGTAGGAGGGGGATATGGGCGGTGGGTGGCCGTCATTGCGAAATATTTGCTTGACCGGCTGTTTGCTCGTAACCGATATCGTCATCGACAGTCACGTTTTATCGTGGTCCGGGCATTATTCGTTCGCGCTGGATGCACGCACGCACGCACGCACGCACGCACGCACGCACGCACGCACGCACGCACGCACGCACGCACGCTCGCACGCACGCATGCACGCACGCACGCACGCGTACATACACACATATACGCGATTGTCTGCCGCGCATAGCCACAAAGTGTACCGTTTGCGCGTCGAAGTTACTCCGAAAATAATGACGGTTATGAAATCGGGATTATACAGAGCCGGTCGATCGCGCTGTTACGCGAATCGCGGTATAGAACGAAATTAAGGTCGCTCTTCAAATTTAGCTCGTCGTCGAATTCACGCTCGGAAAAAAAGCGCCCTCGTGTTCGTCTGCGTTCGCTACCTACCTAGTTCCGCGCCTCTTTCATTTTTTTTTTTTTTGGTCACTATAGTTCGACATGTCCAAAATGGTCGTGCGCTAGTTTTATTTGAGCGTTTTTTCAACCCGTGCGGAGAAATCCGCTTAAAACCATGTTAATCCTAGTCAAACTAAATCCTCAATTGCGACGTGCGAATTACAGATGTGCCGATTATAATCAAACCGTCATGGAAATACCATGTGTCCACTTCGTGCCAGTTCTCCTATTTAAAATTTTTAAAAGAGATTTTCGGTATTTTGCGCGACGATATATCAAGCGATCGCGACGCCGTTAAACCTTGAAATATCTCCGCTCCTTTCGATTACCAAAGTAAATCGAATGAAGGCGCCCTGTCGCGAGAATGCACTTGGTGGTGGTGATCGCTACGTACGTCATCCAACGACGCAGGTCCGAACGTTATCTTGGACGTTGAGAGAGGTCGTAGCAACGTAACGTCGCGCGGCCGTTCGGTCAGCCGCCCCTCAATTGCCGCAACGCGATTCCGACGCGACGCGACGCAACCCGCTGTTGTTACTCTTCCCCCTATCGCCCGCGGCGCGTTCGCAATTTACGTAATGCATCGTTCTCCATAAATCCACCGGTGGAAAGAGGATCGACGGACGGTGCGGCGCGATGGACAACGCCGTCGCATCGGAGATTGAGAGCCGACCCGCGGAGATACGAATGTTTTTTTCCTCTTTCTTCTCTCTCTCTCTCTCTCTCTCTCACTTTTTCCGTTGAGCGAGCTGCTGATTTTTTTCGCAAGCGGCGGCAAGTGTGCTCGGGCAAATAACATCCCGCGCATTTGTTTCGCGCGCGTGTATTTTGCGCGAGACGTGCGGAACACGTCGCTCGTTGGGAATTCATCAGCAGTTTAACGGGCCGAGCTAACAGTTTTCATCTCAATTGACGCGCCGCCGGTGTATTAATCCTCTCGTTAATCTTTCCATTCATTCTAAAGTACGTTCTAAAAGCGCTCCATTTAAGGCATTATCTTTACTTACCATAAAAAATTGCCGTAAAAAAAAAAATTCTCACGCGCCGCTGACAGACATTAACTTTTACGATATGTCTGATCGATAGTCCACCGTTACGCGATAGCGTGAAATCTGACGTTTACTAAATTGTGCCGGCTGTTATTGACACGCGAGCGAATTGGCGCGCCGCGCCGTGGTCGCGCGACCACCCTCTCGCGCTTTAACTCCGTCGGGATTACACAGCGGAGGAAAACGACAACGCGGGCTTTTGTCCGCGTTCCTTGCGGGAACGTCGCGCGAGACGTCGCCTTTAGAATCGTTTATAGGATTCTATTTGACCAGAGCTCGAGATGTGTAACTTTGGGCTGCAGGACAATCGCCCATTGAAAATTCACCGCTCTGAGTGATACCCTACAGTGTTTAAATATAAAACGTACTTGCACCGCGGTGACGAAGAGCCGCGTGAATCGTTTCCTGGTTTAGCATGCCGCTGCTACATATATGTATGTATATATATATACATATATATATTCCCGTACGCCGGCCGTTCGTTTTCGCCGAAAGCTAGCAATTCCGCTGGTCAGCGGTGTGCAATACACGTGGATCTTCGGCGAGTAGTTTGACTTCGCCGCGACGGCCACATTCCCAGTGGTGCATACGTGAAAGATTCACGAGGAATCGCGTGTTCGACAAAGTCGCGAATTATTGAACGCGTTCACTGTCGAGAGATTCAAGAGAGTGTGACGAAGAACGGGAGAGAGAGAGAGACAGATACGCGACGTATCTCCTCTCCTTTACGAAAGTGCGAAGAAGAGGTGAAGGAAGAAATGATAAATCTCTTTTAATTTTCGTTTAGGTTCCCCGATTGCGTCGCGGAAAGTACTTCGTCGTCAAGTATTTTACGTATATTAGTAGTAACTGCGACGTAGATACATGGATACACGCGCCTTATTGAGATACGCGTTATTCATATCCCGCGTTCAATATTAAACAAGTTTGAATTAAAATTTTTTTCACCCAAGTTTTTCACGTCTTTAGTTTGAGATCGTCTCTAACTCAGATTGCATTCTGTATATCGTAATCGAGAGTGTATTTGCATCGAGGCGACGTCGCGTGTAGCTTCTGATTATGGGTGAGTGGTTACATCGGTTCTGATTAAGAGCCGCTTACCGCTGCTCGCCGTCTGGAATACCGTACCATTCTAGTATTCTGCGAATCAAGCTATTTGTACTGATTCGGTACGCCTTCCTGTTGCGCGCTTATACCGCTTGTGCCTCGCTACGTAATTTGGTAGAGAACGTGAGGCGGGTACGTGGCACGTTGCCACGAAAGCGAAGCACTATACCCTTCCTCGACTTCTCGGATCTCTCTCTCGCCGCGTGGTGCTTTTGTCGTTATTCTGACCCTCGAGTGTTATGCAATTTCACATGCGCAAAGCCGCGCGCCGCATTAACTTATGGACAAATACAAATCGATATCTGCGCCGAGCGTGAAGAGGGTAAAAGTGTTGTCACTCTGTCTACAGCAAGAATATGTATGATGTATGAAGACCGAGAGCCACTTTCGTTTGAATCTACTTTTCGTCTCCTGTTCGCGGTGTATGCTTAAAACATGATAACGTGTAAACAGTCGTAGATATATTGGATTTTCTACACCAGAGATAGATAATGTTTTGATGTTGATGGCGAGGATGTTTGAAAACCAGAAAGAGATCCGGATATTTGTAATCTTTTTCAATAAAAGAAAAAAAAAGAAAAAAGGAAATATCATCTTTGTGACAAGTTTAACAGACTTTTAAGATTCAAAATTTTATGTTCCAGTTTTATGCGATTTCTCTCTGGGTTAAACTCATTAAAAAAAAAAATATTGTAATTCCAGAATTAAACGTTTCTATTTATTACACGATGCACAGCTATAATCCACGGGCGACGGTTCATCGATAGCGCTTTGCCTGCTGTCAGCTTAACAGCGGACGTTGCGACGTTTATAAAAATGATAGCAGAGCCCGTGACTTGATCAATGACGCGTCTTGTCGTCGATGCTCAAACCGCGATGGATGGATTCCTGCTCTCGCTTCCGCCCCAGAGATTGTATTTTAACAGAGTCGTACAAGGGGCATAGCAGTTGCTTTTTGTATTCCGTCAAGCGTGGTTCGACTCTCCCCCATTTTCGTCGATCCCTAGACGCGATCAGACCGCGTTGCTCTGACAAATTGATCGTGCAACACGAGAGGGTGCATAACGATCCATGAACGGGGACTAAGAAAATGCGCGAGCGCGAATTTTCTATCGATTTGCAGCTCGTCGCGCTCGGGAACGTTATCTATTGAGCATATATTTTTCTTGGCGTGACTAAGTGATCGCGTCTATCATTTACAAGAATTCTATTGATCAAAATATCACCTTCGAAGTCACGCTACAGTTATATCGCGTTAAAATTGATAATTACATTTAACCGCGATAAGTAAAATGCAATAAAATTAGTACACGTGACCCGTTGGTACGAATATAATATTAAATCTGTACTGTCCACAATATTTTCAGAGGCATGCCAACATTGATTCTTTGTTGTAGCGGAATTTTCTATTCTAAACTCGGTTGCAAAAACTTTTTGAATTTCTGCACAAAATTATAGGGACTTGTGGTAATCCTCTTTGCTCTTCAACAGAACTATGGAAGGAAATAGATAATTTTTTTTTTTATTTTCAAAAACACACGAGCCACGATAAAAGATTCCGAAAGAGACGGAACGCACTGTACGTCGTATTTAGTGTGCATCATTTTGCAAACGCTACAGCATGTCGCTCGTGAAATTTGCGTTTTTAATGGAACTGCGCACGAATGTGGAAGATTTCGAATGAATGAATGAATGCCTTCGTTCTCGTCGCGTTTTATCGATTGTTTTTTCCTTTTTTTTATTTTTTTATTTTCGAACGTGACCGTACATGTTATGGCGAGTTTCCGCTGATTGTAATTCCCTACTGACTTACATCGTGCATAATATAGGGCGAAAACAAAGAGTTCTCTTCTTTGATCGGATTTTTGCTCCGCTCAACTTGACCTGAATTTACAACACGCGTATTTAATCTGTTGCGATTTACTCGGTTATTCTGAATTCTTCACGCAGATTTCTGGCATGCTTCGCACACAAGTCGCTTCCACCCCCCCCCCCAAGTTTTTCCCGATTGGTTTTTCCACCGTGTGCACGACCAATATTCCAATGTATTGTCCAGAAATTGAATCTTTCGCTGGCAACTAACACATACACGCGTACACACACCGCGATATATGTTGTAATGGCCTCGGTACAGCCGAGAATGTTACGGTTAACAACGTTACTTGTCGTTCAGAAGTGATGCCATTAACGACTCTCCCAGTCAATGTTTTTTTTTCTTATTTTTTTTACGCCCTACTGTCGCAAATACAACAATGTACTCACGTCAATCCGGACGTCGGCTGTCGCTAATTAATCACGCTACGATTATTTCGATCGAACGGTTCGTGATGGGCTTTCGAATTTCGCTACACCCCGTTCGTCCAATAATGAGATTATCAACGGGATAACACAACGGATTTATGCGGTATAAAAGATTCAGTGATGATAAAATATGGTGTCGTCGATTCGGCAACGATCTCGTAACTCTGACAGAAATCCGATGACATGGTGTGTTTCAGTGAATAAAGGTATCAAAGTCACTACACGCTATTGATATACGATCAGGATATTTCGCATCAGTCATTCGAATAATTAACGCGTGGATTTCGAAGGGTGTCAAAGAGAACATTTATTTTTTTTCCCCTCCAGTTACAAAAATATTCCTTATACATATGCGCGTAAGGTCGGCCGATATCGGAGATACCTAAAATATCGCGTATAAATGTCGACTGCTCGTATACTCAATAATTTATGCGTGTGATGCTATGTAATAATTAACATAATAAGTTTCGGTTCTATTTACAACACAAACTCACGCCGCGTTAATTGCACCTGCACGATATTTCACGCCATAAATTTACAGCCTGAACGATTTCGGAACGATGCATTTCACGCTTAATACTACTACAACGCATGAAAATCAAACGCGCGAATCGTGATAGTAATTTCAGTGTTAATGGCAGTTAAACGATACTCGGAATACAACAATGGAAATAACGGAAAGTACCATTTGGCAAAAACATTATGAACGGTTTAGTAATTTCTAATACGATAAAATATTCTCGACAAAAAAATAAAAATATATACGTCATGTATTATCATTTTCTCATTATCTCTTTTCGATGCCGTAGGCTGTGAAAAATCTATCGCCATCTGCGCGCGTGTCTATCGAATCGAAATCTGTATTCACTGCAACTATACTCCGAGCCCCTCTTCTCTCGAGACATGAATCAATCTTCCGGAAGTTACCGTTGTCCGGGGCAATAGTTTCTAATAGCGAGATATCAATTCTCCTGGACAAGGTATCAATCCGTCGTAAGCCCATAAAGTCGATAAAGTATCGTTTGTATGGGACATTGAGCAAGAACGTTTATTCCTCCTTTACTCTGACACATGGCACTTTAGACTAATATATCAGCAAAATGGCAGCGAGCAAGAACAAGAACAGTGTATACCTTCTAGTAAAATGGAGACAGGGAAAACAAGAATGAGATGTATGCCTAACGCAGTTATTAAATATAACCTAACCTAACCTTTTTCCCTTTATTTCGGCGTTCCAGTTTCCACATTCATAATCGTGCTCTAAATCGCGCGATAAAGTGATTTACTTATTCGTCGCTGTCGCCACGTGTACTCTTGGGAAACCGAGGGGAAACCACTAAAATTCCTCTGATAACGCTGCACCGACAAAGCTGCATTAACCGCTAAGGGCGAACAGGAGGATTATATAATGACGCGACATCGCGCCGGATATTTACTAGCGTATGAAAATTTCGCGTAAATTCTGACCTACATGCGTAAAACTCTCGCGTTCGTGCTTGTGCAGCCATCCAGTGGATCTTAACGCGCTGCCACGACCTACGGCGTTACCCTACTCACCTTCCGCCTTTTTCACCGGCGTTGCTTTTCTCCCTTTTAGCATGTTCGACCCGGCTTTTCCGCAAACGACGGCGAAGAAACACTGTTAAGTGCGTTAGACGATCCACCCAGTCGCGAAAGTGCCGGTTACGATTCTCTCGGCGAAAGACGACGCGATACCGAGTAGGTAATCTGATTCGAATCCGTCGAATGATAACGAACGCGAAGCGTAAGCAGCTCTAGTGTGTTGCCCGTGTGTGCTCCCGTTGAAAATAATCATTAGCCGAACGGGGCTCATCGCGCGAGTTTGTCATAGAATTTGCATCGTGCTCTGTAAACAAAATGATTAAAAAAAAAGTCATTTGATCGTAATCGAGATCACGTTATTCCAATTTGCGCCAACGCACACCGCCGCGCTGAAAGCTGCGTTCGCAAATTGTAACTCTATTTGTTTAAGCACATCTGCGTACCGTATACGAACGACGAAAGTTTCGGTCGATAATTACCGTGCTATCTGGCGGCGTTTTCGTTTTCCGATTCTTTCTAGCGGCAAATTATCCGGAATCGTCCGGATAAAGGACCAGATACGAGCGCGACACTGTGTTGCTCTGGTAATTACCGTGGCAATCGTATCTTCCACACCTTCCAATTTCATCTGAAATCCCGGCTGACAATCGTATTATAGCGAGGCGAGCCGCACTGCGAGACCGATGGAAATCGCGCGTCCATCGATTCCGTTCGCGATGCGCGGTTTAATACGAACGATAGCCTAGCGGCGTACAACTTTATTACGGTCGTAATAAAGTTACGGGGTGAGCTGACAGCCCGCACGACGGACGGAGAGAGGCGAGAGAGGGTTGTTTCGTCGCTGGCCGGCATTAATCCGCGTGCGGGATCGCATGCACAGGGTGATGCATAGTTACCGATCGCATCGTTCTGATCACCAACTATCTTCGCTCGGAGAGACCACACGCCATGTACAAAATTTACTTCAATCAATAGGCGAGGACGATATTCCTTCCAACGAGCGACGGTAGGGGAGGATTCAACCAATCCTATATACGCGACTATCGGCACGCGTTTCAAAAAGCGTTCGCGAATTCTACTAAATACACGCTCGACAAGTCACCGATTACGCTCGTTCTTTTTTTTTTTTTATCGTTTATTTTGGTCCCAACGAGTCGAAACGCGTCATCGCCTGTCGATATACTCGTCGGCACGGTCAACGCGCACGTAATTGCCAAGCACGAGGAGAGCGATCCTGTTATTGTGAATGAATTGACGGCGCGTTCATCATTCTTCGATACTACAAATACCGTTACGTTTTACGCGCTTGTTTATCCGTGACCTAAATATACAAATAGATTCATCTGTGAAGACACCTCCGAGTTTATGGCAATATTTTCCTCCACCCGATCGAGCAACATCGGAAACAAGGTTTCTGCTCGCTTCTTCGGCTCTTCTGATTGTTTGGAAAACAAGCAGTCTATTTTCTATTCTTAAAACAATACTATATGTTTAATTCAATGATGGTTACATAATATTTATAAAACTTCACAAACAATTAGAAATGTTTGGTAAATTATCTGTAGAATCGCTCGGCGGCCTCGGCGCGCGAGAAATACAATATTTCATAATTAAGATAAAGCTGGCTGAACGTAAAAATGTGTTCTAATAAAATAAATTGGATTTGTTAGCATGCATTTGCAACTTCCATCTCTATATTTTCAAGTTATACGTATATTGACGTGCAAAAAGTAAACAAGCGGTCGTATCTGAGGGTATTCTTATGCACAATAATTTAATTTAATTTTTTAATTGGCCGACTCGAACTTTGTCGCTCACGAGTGTGATAGTAAACATCTTTTTTACGCGAGTGTTAAGACCACGTAGAAATAGAGTGAATTTCTTCTTTCTTCTTTTTGAGCAAAGTACGCTCTAGCTTTGGTACCCAGGGCGCGCACTATCTCTCTCTCGCTCTTTCTCTCTCTTCTCCGCACGACTGTCTCTGGCTTTTCGCATTTTCCGCTAGCGTAGCTATTGTTTGTTTATGAAATTATCCGCGACCCAATTGGCCCAGGCGGCTTCGTCGGGAGGCTGATCTTTTGGTCGGTTTACTGCAATGCCGCCAATGGTTGGCAATGCAATGCTATTCCGCAGCATTGCCAGAAACCCCGAGGATAGCCGGAAGAGAAAGACAGCGTAAAAGTCGAAGACACCTTGGCAGATATACAGGGTGTCTCGTAGAGCAATACAAAACTTTTCTTCGGTCAAATATCAGAGACAAAATTAAATTTTAAGTTGTGAACATTTCTTGAATCGTACATTATTAAATTCACAAAATATTTATGCTAATTAAATTACGGTGATCTAATTCTTAGCCTGCGCTCAGTTTTAAGCTATTAGTATTTTACCACGAAACATAATTGTCAAAGACTGTCAAGATTCAAGCACGTCTATTAATCAAAATGACATCAAATTAAATTCTCGGCTAAATCGATTTCACATTATGCTACTTAAACTTAATTCGATCAAGTCCCTCTAGCTTTTTTATCGTTTACAAAAAGATGAAGAAATCGGAAAAAGACTATGAAGAAAGTAGAGCGCACGGTATAGGTGTCAGTGGGGTTAACGACTCGACGATACGGTGACGGAAAAATGCGAATTTTTTAGTTATCGCTTCCGTGTAGATCATCGCCTCGGGACGTCGCGCACTGCTTGTTCAATGGCTGCGTTTACGTTGCACTATGCAACTGCGTTCAGGCCTCAACGACGTTTATTCTTGCTCTTAACCCCTCCCGACAGCGTAAAGCTGGGCTTTTGCTACCGTCGATCTCGTTGCCGCAAGAGCACGCCCGTTTGCTCTTTTGCTTTTACGTTTACGATGCGGTTTTACTTTTCCACTCGTATTATTGAAAGATATGAAGGACTCAAAATTCTCATGCAAACACCGCGATATCCAAGAATGGCCACTCCTCTAGCTTTAAACTGTCTGTTTCTAAATTTTATTCATCTAATAGCGGTACGTAATGTGTGCGTATGCAAATGCGAGATACGAGAACCATATGGCTATATCTGTACGTTAAATGTGCAATGAAGTCCTTCTTTTACATCAGCTTTACCTTCACCGACGAGAATACCAGAATGATGTTGGCGTTTGTTTCATATTCACGTAAGCATCAGGGGAGATACATATCGAGAATTATGGAAACGTAATCGCGCAATCGATCGCAGTTGAGAGTGATGCGTTCGCTCGTGAATTTTCAAATAGACGTGTGCGTAAATTAAAGCGACGCGACGCACGAGAAATTTAGTGGTGTAAAATAAAATAAAAAAATCTTCAAGATTAAAATTCGTCTCCAACTTCCGTGGAATCTGCACTAGAGGGAAAGCGCGCGACGACGTCGTCCAGACTACCCTATATATCAGCCCTGATACCTTTTATCGCGAGACGAAGAAGAGATGTTTCACAACGCCGGTATAATACTCGTATGTTTTCCAGAGCACGTGCACAATCATTTTATTAACCGCTACCTGACAGCGAAGAAAATAATCCCACTGTGTGGATGGCTTTTAACGCATCTCTCGAGGTTACCATATTGCTTGGTTCGCGCAACCCGCTCTATTGGGAAGAACGAAATTTCATTCTCTCCGTACGAGAAAGCAACTCGGCGACGAGGCACAATGCGCTTACAGTGGAATGGAATGGACGATACACGTGCAATATACCGTGCAACCAAGTATTGCATACGACAGTAGAAAAGATTGTTTTACCCTTCGATACTAGATACGCGAACGTTAACTCACTTCCACGGCAAATCGACAAATTTTTTTTCTTTCTTTCTTTCTTTTTTTTTAAAGATGAGTGCGTATTTAACCCTTAACAATCACATGAGGTCAAAAGAATTGACTTTGATTGTCGTGTCCGAACTATTAACTGTTTTAAGTAAAAAAAATTACTGAACATTCTTCAACTAGTATAAAATGTAAATTAATTTAATGTTATATTAAATTTTTAATCAAATTTTTTACTTAAAAAATTATAACTTTCTAGATTTTTAATATTAAAAAAATTTTTTTTTAAGATACACTTACTTCAGATATAACACTTTAAGATAAAAAGCAATGTCATAGTGCACGATTAAAAACAAGTATTCATTTTAAGGTATGAGAGGGTAATTTTGGAGAAAATAAACTGACTAGTCCCAGGCAGGTTCCTCGCGAAGAGGAAACTTAGCAACAAAAGTCCAATATCAAAATAATAATACAGAGAAAACTTAGCCGAAACTTTCTTTGGGATCAAACAGACCCCAATGACCGTTGAGGATTAAACCTTTCGTTCACTTTATTTTAATTCTCCATTTCTTTGTCTCAGTGCGGGGCCATGATGAAAGAGAGGGTCGTCAAAGACGATCGATCGTGGCGTAGTAGCCACAAGGAGTGCACGGGGTCAGTTACACTCGACGAAGTACATATCCAGTGTAAAGACAAGAGTCGCGCCGACAATATTTAGACGCGATGTAACATTTATGCAATTACACCGCCTGTCCATGTAGCCGAGGTATATTAATATTTACACGCGGAAGAGGATGCTGTTTGAAGACGTACCTCCTGAGGGGATAACAACGTTTTGTCTTTGTCACGTGTTTATAGTTTATAGATAGCTTGTAATATTTTTCTCTTGCAGTTCGCGTTGCGCGTGTCGCTCGGCTTTTAGCGAGGCCGAGCGTATCGCGTTACGAAAATGATATGGCCTTTGTTTCGACAAATATGTTATCGAATATCCGCGGTGCTTTTTCGCATTAATTAAATTACAATAATTAGAGACTGACTTTTGTTATGTTACCCTCCGACTCGTGCGCGTTTCATGTACAGCCGTCGTAATTTCGTTCAGCGTATAACACGAAATATTTCGCAAAAATCCATTTTATTATTTCACTACAAGCCGTCCCATTTGTCGGCGGCTCGAGGACTACAATATCCATGCGAGGCTTGGAAAACCGGAGCGGGCTTTATTCCCTTGAAATAATCAGGGGAATCGACGCGCAACGCGGGTGTATGTATCGCAACCGATACGGAAAGCAACTAATTTGATATCCGAACGACATTCGTGAGAAACGCTGTGAGCCGGGATCGTAAGAGAGCCGCGTATCGGCGACATTACCAAACGAGGTCGACGGAGTGCTTTCGAGCACGCACGTGCCATTTACGAAAGTAAGAACCGGCAAAGGGATGAAGGAGGATACGCGACGAGTGCACCGTTAAGGCGAATTTACACTCGTTTCGAATAAATCGCGCGAGACGATACGTAAAACGAAGAGGTTCTTATTTTCATGGCCTTTAAATTCTATTCAATATATACTTTTTGGATCTTTTTTTCTTAAATTAAATTCCTCCTTCAAGCACAAGTGTAGAATGACAATTTTATCTATCTCTCGTTTTAACGTGGACCTGCAATAACGAGATAATTTTCTTATTTAAACGTTGCGACATTTCCCTTCCGACATCATCGTATTTTTTATCCACTTTTAAACGATTCAGTTGGGATGAACATCAAAAATGAATCGTGTAAATCCGCCTTCAAGTGTATTGCGGGTAGCGTAGTAGGAGAGTAGCGGGTCGAGACGAACGGCGGAGAGGGCTACGTGGAAATTACCGCGCCAGTAGCAGAGCGTCTCTCGTTAAATGCATCCGACTGTTGTTTTATTAAGCGTAAGCGTAATCGCTTTAGCGATGCCGAGCGCAATCGCGGGGCGAATACGGCATCAGCGAATCGAGCCGTGTGCCGGTGCATTTCGCGAGATTTCCTTCCGCCGTTGTAGCTCGCAGGATTGCGGACAGTCGTGGGATACCTTGGTAAGCTCGTTTCTTACAAAACGCGCTCGCCGAAACTTTTACGAGGGGCCAAGACCGATTACGAAACGGACTTGGAGGACGGGAGACAATTCTCCTTGTCATCCCGTTCGCGTAGAGTGAGGACGAGAATGATTTCGAAATCACAGAGACGGAGTTCGGCTATCCCGAGAGGTCGAGAATATACGTTTCCCCGATCCCAGTCGAAATATCCGTGAAAATGTAATCAGCTCACAAAATCAATGTGGTCATTGAATCGTACTTTTTTCATTGGCCAATCAGAATTTTCTGCTGTTTTCCGCGTTGTTCATTTCTGAGCCCATTGTAATACGCGGCCATAGGAAATGGGTGAACGCGGAAAAGCCTGGAATTTTGTCCAAACGAGCGCTACAAAGGGCGGAGTCCGTGTTCTTATTTTACTGTCCGAAGAGAAGGGGAGGGGGGACGATGCAAAGGGGGAGACCAAGCCGGACCGGTTCACGGTAATTAGTACGCGAAGGAGGGGCTTTTTAGTCTTAAACGAACTAGCTTGCCGGGGTTAATCCTGAAAGCGGTGTCGTTAAGCCGCATAGACAAAGAAACGGCAGGAAAAATACGAAAAACTGAGACGAATGCTAGCTGGCTGGTTGGCTGGCTGGCTGGCTGGTCCGAGTGGCGGTGGGCGAGTCGCTTCTTGCGGGGACTTTAAAATGCAGCCAATCTCGCCAATGTGAAGACGATTGCTCGCGATGCACTTTATCTCGAGACACGAGTAAAGTAGATCAAAAATTCCCAACGGGCTTGGCATCGACTTTCTAGAGGTCAATTGACTTGGAAAAAGAGTTTGAGTGCCGAAAGATTGAATGTCACTGGTTATACGATCTTACGATCTTTAATAGACAATAATTTTAATAAAATAAAAAATTTTTTTTACAAAATGGAAATGTGTATTTTTTAGATAGGAAATTTTTAAGTGAGATAATAGAGGAATATTTTTATGAAAAAAAAAGAAAAAAAAATCAGCAAATACAGAAGATCTGAGGACTTCAGCGGTAGATTCTCCCAGTGAAGGATCAATCTACGACGCGTTCGGCTCTCGACCCGATTTCACGAGCGTTGCATATTCGCTACGAAATTATGGGGGCTCGTTTCACGGGATAAGATGTACACGGGTGAAATCGCTTCGCGGAGATCCTATCGCATGACGTGCGAGCGCGCACAACGCCGTGAGATGAAATTCGGCTTTGGGTAATCGAGAAAATCCGGGATCGAGAGTATCGCTACTCGAGTAGGGTAACGTTAGGGCGGAAGTTACCAAAGAATCCTCTCGACCGTAATCCACGTCGTAATCGTCGGCTATACCTACGGGCCTGGCTGGGACCCAACTCTATTTTCTCTTATTCAAACTTTCCTCTTTCCCACTCTTTCTCTCTCTTCCTCTATTTCTCTTTGGTTCTTTCTCTCTCCCTCACTGTTCAATTTCTGCACCCTACTTCACCTGACCTGGCCCGCAAGAGCACCATATCGTTTTTATAGATTTGCGCAAATTCACGGGATGCTCCCGTGCACGCCACGCTTTAGGCAAAATTACGATAATTGAGCCACTGCGCGGAATAGCGGCATGAGTTGGTAAAAATACAATTTTGGGATACGCCAGTTTTCGTGAACAATTATTTCGGTACAATTAACTTTTCTTTATAGAATTGCAGAAAATACTGTAATGGAATAATTAAATTTTACATTAGATAGATTTGCGTTTCTCTCCTTAAAACAGAAGAAACATGTTTGGTATTAAACACGGTCGAAATAATTTCAGCAGCGTTTTCTATTACTTGATACGCAATATACCGTTGTGCATAATACCTGTTATTTAATTGCGGAAATATACTAAATGTCCTGTGTCACGCTTTGTTTCCATATAAACTCTGCGACATTTAAGATTTTTTCCTTCCAAGACTTTAATTAAAAAGAATCAATTTTTATGAAAAATTATTTAACGCAGAGAACATTTCGACAAATGCATTAAACAAATATCTAAAAATTTTAATGTGTCTTTCGGAAATTAATATATAATTGCATCGTCAATTTCATAATTGATCCTTTTAAGTGGATTATTTTTTTTTGTAGTGTAAAATTTCTCGCAGTACAATCTTTCTCTGTTAGCATAATGCTTTCTATATGTATTGTATAAATTTCTGCATGGCTACGCGTTGATAATTCAGTCCCAGTTGGCATAAAGGCCAATATGCGCGCGGCAAAGATACTCCGTACGAACAATGCCATTATAACCTGTTGACTCGCAAACAATCCAAATAATGTTTATAATGGCTTTGTATACGGGGTAAACTACACCAGCAAATGCCACGTTATTGGTTAATGAGAGATTTCTATTATTTTGTCAGTGACGCCATTAATATTGATCCACCACGTTCGCGAAACAATCTTATATAAAATGTCATTGAACTTGAACGAGATACAATGTATAGCGATGTATGTGCTTGTCACCTTTGTGCCGTTTACTTAAATGTCTCATATCCCAAAGTTTAATGCCTTGAATAATGAAAATGTGAATGTAAATATAGTTTTGCAAATGTAAAATATTAAATTGCATTAAAACTCAAATATTCAATGAATTAACAATTACATAATTCTTTTTCCGCAAATATAATCTATTTTAAAATTTCTGTTCGCGTTGTGCTCGTACATTATTAATAAAAATCTGTATATCTCATTTAATAATGAAAAAAGGGTCTTCGCATATGCCATTGTATTTTATTCATTTATATAATATTTATATAAATATTTTATGTTACGAGGATTTGTAACTTTATTATTTATATTTTGGCTGCATTTCTATTTTCAGATATATTCAATAATAACCTATATACAATACAGACTAAGCACATAAAAGGTATTTTCAATATACACATTGTTATTATCGTTACTGCATATTAATTGCTATAATAAAAAAATTCTTAGTATTTGTATATTACGCGACATTAACATTTAATTTTAACATTATATAAAATTTATTTTAAAAAAGCGATGTAAAATAAACGCTTTAATAAAAAAAAAAATAAACGTTTATTGCTACGCTTATTACTTTTTGATATGCCATGTACGATTATATTACGTTCACATCCAATTATTTCAACGCATTCAAAATCATAAATAGGATAACAAGAGGTCACTTTTTTACCTGGGGCGTTACATTTTTGTGATCGGCAATTTAGAACATGCAATAAATTTTCTGTATAAAATAAAAATTAAAAAAACTACGTAATAAACAAAATAGTTAACAATTGTTCAATGTGCTCTTATATGTATATCAACTACAATTAATGCAAAATGTTATTCAGAATATTTTTCCCAATTGCTACATTGTTTAATTTTAAAATCACTTTTATCAAATTTTGTTTATATAATTTAATAAAAACTCTGATAATTGCAAGTGCAAATTACTTTAGTAATTATACATTGAAAATTACATAAATTTTTTGAAAAATGATTAAAAAATGGTTCTCTTTACATTGGTAGATGCATTTTATTATTTTATGCATTAAAGTACATATGGTTATTAAAACATTGATAGTATAAAAGATATTTTATATTTCATGTCACAAAATGTCAGAATAAAATATAAAATATTTCGTGAATTGTTTATTTTTTGGTAATTCTAATACTTTTATATGCACAAGAATTAAAAAAAACATATCATGTATTTAGCAAAAAATGATATAATTTTCATTTAATAAATGAAAATTATATGACGATGATCTCAAAATTTCAAAAATTAAATTAAAAAAAAAAAAATTTATTTTCGCAGTTCAATTTGACTAATTGTAAGTTTGAATAGACTGAGTAATAATCGAACTGCCACCATGCATCGCCATGCGTGTATCGTTAGGCAATGTTTCTGTTTTCTTTAACATAAGTTGTCGCGCTGTCTGTACTATACTTCCTCGACCTCAGAAACTCGAGAGATGAAGACTGAAGCACCGGCTCGTCGCATCGGTGCAATGATTTTTTATATGCGGTCTCACGGTGCGAACGTTGGCTTATCCTGAGATAAAGCCCACGACGTCAGAGTCACGTACACCGACGTACGTTCGTCAAGACGGCGTTCTCTCTCCGTGGCAACGTCCGTCGTGCAGATATAATATGAAGACACGAGAGAAAAAGACGCGAACCAAACGAGCCGTCGCCTTCTCCTCTCACAGTGTTGCCAGTGATAACACTAGATAATGAGATTCTGTCTTCTTCATAAATCAGGGAGGCACTTTCCGGTTGTATGCTTAGGTTCGTTTTGAATTTTTAACGATCTTTGAGCATCGAGAGTGTATCATCTTATTATTACTCGATGAAGAAAATTGATTTGTACAAAAATCTGAAATCAAATATGAAAATTATAGAGAAAAAAACGCAATAAATTTTCTATTTTTTTTTTATTTTTATTTCCAACTTATAACTTGAAATGTTCAAAGTACGTCACATATATCTCTGGTTAATTTTTCAGGTAAATGAACGATGCGAGAAGATAGGAAGAGAGTAACCGTAAAAGCAGAGTTTGGCGACCGGCCGATCGTAAAACTGGGAGTCCGGTAGGCGCGCGATGCCATTCGACCTCGGTCACTTGTCCTTCCGGTCACGCGAAGTCCGGTTCGGGGACTTAAATACCTAGCGGCGGCTACGACGTTAATTGGCCGGTCGAAGGTGGCCCGACTGGACGAGAAACTTGTTCGCCGATCGGATATCTAGCGCGAACACGACATGTCGAGGTGTCGTGTCAAGTTGGGCACCATTGCACGTTCCGAGACCTACGCGAAAGGGCTAATGTCGCGACACCAGGCAATCGTATATTTTCAATGATTACAGGATTCATTGGCGTAACAATCGTTCAGGTATTTACGGTCGGATGGTACAAGCGCACGATAGACAATGAGCCAGCATGACGCTGTTACTCACGGAAAGATTTCGATCGGAATAACAGCGTCATCACTTGATCATCGTTGCGTATACCCTTGATGATTGCAGAGACCGTTGAGAGATAATTGACGACAGCATGCGTCTATAACGACTAGATATGCTCACGGTCGAAAACGAGCTAATTATGATAACATTTCACGGGAACGTTTCAACGAGGGTCCACTACGCGCCGCGGCAGCGTGGTGGATGAAGGGGCTTGAAGAACTCCTTACAGAGGGCGAAATGAGAACAAATAGCACTATCTCCCGTTGTCATTTACTCTAACAGCGCGCAAGGTGCCGTAATCGAGCGTGTAATGCCGTTGCTTTCAATTTCGGCAAATCGCCGTGCAATCCCGCCTCGAAAGGAACACCACTTGAATACCGGCTGCTAGGTCACTTCGCCATGGCATCTTCTTAAGCCGTTAAGGGCGAACGAAGCAACGGAGGAATAACGGAGAAAAGCAACGGGATTATTTCGCATCCAACGGCGAGAGCTTTGCGGAACCGCGGAAGCTCCGCACGTCGATCGGCTTATTTTCCGTGACGTAATCACATCTTCCGTGATAGCCGACGTTGCTCTGGAACGCAAGATTCGAGAAAGTAAGCGCTAATGAGAACGAAAAAAGTGAAAGAATTGCTTACCGATAGAAATGCGCGATCGCGTGATGTCACAACGATCGCGCTTGGATTTTCTAAGAGCATTGTCATCTTATATCTTTGGAAAAACAACGAAGAAAAGAAAAACCGATAAGAACTTTCGCAGATTATCGGACGATTACCTCTCGGTTGATCAAGCTCTGCAGTCTATTCTATAAAAATTTACTTACACCACCGAAAAGAAAAATATATTTTATCATCCACTCGTATCTATGGATTACAGAGCCGCGGGGCGAGGAAGCCGTTTGTTCGAGCCGTTTGTGCCGCGAATTTTCCGAGGCACGAACGGTCGCGAGAAAAGTTGCGCGTCAGAAGAAATAAATTCACTTTTCCAATAATATCGACGTCCTCGAGCACGGGAATCGCGTAATTCAACGGTCGCCGCTACATCGACGTTAGTTCATTAACTTGTTACGTAGTTGCATGGCGGACGTTCGATATCCACGTTATCGATTTTCAGTCGACTTCGATGGCCGAACGACACGACGTGGAGTATCTTCGCGGATACAAGCTAATACTCTTCCGTCCAATGCTTTCTCTTCCTCTCCTTCTCTATCTTTCTCGGGCTGAAAGACGCATATACACTCTTTTCCAACGATCTCATCGATCGTGCGACCTACTCATCGCGCGCACACGTGTCGCAGGTGCCGTTTTATAGGTGCCCGTGTCCGCGTCTGTATCTAGGCATCCAACTAGGCGACTCGTGAATTTATAACAACGTTTTCTTCCGTGGTTTTCTCTATATGCTGATAGTAATATGACACCGGGCGAATAAAACCGCGGGATGTCATCAAATAACTCAATTGTTATCGAGCAAACTCATTACACTGAGCCACAATTTTATTAATGCTCGGCCTCTTCTTACTAGCTTTCATACAATGCTTTCATTTAATGCTTCTAATTTCGCGTAATTTCTTTTTTAAATTATCTAATTTGTTGAATTCAATTTTTTTCTGGAAATAAGTTGTTTGTACAAATTTAAGAGTAATGCCTATTATTTAAACTAATTCTACCTACATTTTCAAATTTCTTCGGAAATGATTTCTCTTTTTGATAATATGCAGACTGTCCTAAAGATATGGCAACTCGTTTCAGCATTGAGTATTTTTATTCAAGTTCATCAAGATCGATCTCTTGATACAGAAGATTTATTATACACCGCTCTTATCGCGACTTCTCAAGTCCCATTACTAAATATCCGGATAACTAAATGCAGAGTAAGTTTCCGCGAAGGCAAAGATCCATTTCAAATTAACTCTCGGTCGGTCTTAGCGTAAACCTTGGTTAATCAGAGAAATTATTCCTTCTACGACGCTCGAGTTACAAAGCTACTCTAAATGAGACGAGAATGCGAATTGCTCCGCGACACTCCGTATATATGTCGAGAGAGAGAGAGAGAGAAAGAGAGACCTTAGATCTCGTGCTACAAATTCCGGCGGGGAGGCAGAGCTCACTTGAAATTGTATTCTCGCGAACGTGACGGACCGGAAGAACGACACGGTGCGCGTGCGACACGAGGAAGCCGAGCGAAGATCGGTTCGGTCCCTCGGGAGTGCCGTCTCTCCGTGACCGACGCGTAGAGACACGATAAACGGCACGGAAGCGAGGCGTGCCCGTCGTCAACCTTGCCTCGCGTGCCAGGTCGAGTACGACGAGAAGGGCGGAAGTGGCGACGACGACAATCGTCGGCGTCGTCGAAAATTTTCCTAGTCCCACCGCGCGACAGTGACGATACGTTAGAGTAGCCAGGACCGGTCGAATTTATGCTCGTCGACGACGGTACCGGGGCCTCTTAACGCGTCGGCTCCTAGCGCTTCCTATGTCGCGTCGACGATCGTTAATATACCCACCAGCCGCCTAAGGGTCGTCTTCAACAGCGTGGCGCGCTAGCGACGTGAAATACTGCAACGCGTTCCGTCCCGACGCTTCGCTACCGTTTCACGTGCCGTCGCGCCGTCCGGCAGCAGAGTCGTTTCCACGTTAACGCGCCGCTATTTCGTAGCTATCAGCTGGTTCCGCCGCTCGCGCGATTCGCCGCGATAATTACATCCGAAACCGGCTTCCCGTTGGCGGTAGCCAAAATCGATCGGCACGGCGACGCTGTGATTAAAACCGTAGCGCAATTTGATATTCGAAAAACAAGAGTTCCTAAAGTTAATTATATATAAATTCCGTAAACGTTTCATCTGTAATTTCAGAGCAAATTTCAACAAGAGTCTGTGTGACGGCAGTGACATTTCTTAACTAAATTTTACTCATTTTCAAGTGACATGATATTATGTATAAGCAAGTGTTAATAATTTATATAAAAATATTACGGGTAAAATATTCTGAAAACGCGACATATTTCGCTAAGATTTTAATACAAATCTGTCAAATTTTAAGTGATAAAGTTCTAATATAAGATATTCTGAATAATTTCTTATACACTATTCCGACTATTCAATAACATATATAAATATAAATATTAAACAATTAATGGAAACATTTTATATAAGAGGATCATTTCAACTCTGTTGATTTCTATTAAAATCTAAGCGTACATGTATAAATACGTACATATATATACGTATATAAAATGATTCGTACTTGTAGGAAGCCTCATTGCATAAATTTGATAATAATTTAAACATTAACCTCTATTATTGCAGCGATATTATTCCGAGATATTTCCATTTCGATTTAATTGACTAAATATGTCAGTAACAATCAAATTTTTCTTCTCCATATGAAGTTATATCTTTATCGACATGACATTATTTTCGCATTGCCCTGTATGCTTAATGTACAATCATTTCATATACGTCAGCTACTAAAGTTTGTTCTTCATTGCTACGTCTATCTCTGTTTCCGAACATTCATAACTCGGAGCATTGATGCGTAGGGACACGCGTTTCAGAACACCCAGTATGACCGACGACGTCGTAGTCGTCGTCATCGCGAAACTCGATCGGAGAGCGTGAGGGGAGCACGTAGACGGCGTATCCGCGCGTTGCTGGAGGCGGTAGAATCGTCTGGCATTGTGCTTGCAAATCAAGCAGGCCGAATTTACATGAGATTTATGGCATTCCGTTTGCTCGTGCCCTCGGTCCCTCCTGTCCCTTACGCCCTCCTTCCCCCTCTCGCCACCCTGCCCCTTCTGTCTCTGCCGATATCTCCGAACGTAATGCGCTCGATCCGATCGTTACGCTCGTACGTGCTACCTAGTCTAGGATCTACGCCGCGATCGTGCTTGATTAGAACTCGGAATTCCGTGACAATTAACACCTGTAAGAGTTGTATTAATAATCACAGGCGCAGTGTTGGCGAAATGGAAGAATATCCAATTGTTTCAGAGTTACAGGTTTAAAGTTGTTTAAGCGTATGCTAATAGAAACATTTTGCTTCTCTACAACAGTCAGAATTAATATACCCTTCCGGCTATTATTATCTTCCTATTACAAAGCTCGCCTACGTATTATTACCTTCCCGTTATAATGCCTATCTGCCTATCATAACGCTCGAGCGCGTACTGAAATTTCAAATATAATCAAAGTGCATCCTATTTATATAATTGCTCGTAATAGATTTCTCGATGCAAACGTGCTGTTAAATTAATATACTCTCTGATTAATTTTATGACAAGGACCTCTCTATCAAAATAATATTATCCACGTTATTTAAATCCATTATTAAGAATTAAATGCAATATTGATGCGTTTACCGGCTCCATTCGCGTCTGTCGATTCGGGGCAAGCGGATCCGGAGATGATCATAAAGGGACACGTGTGCGAGAATAACGTTTTTGCGAGAGATGCCCGAGGAACAAGGACGAAGGGCTGTCGCGAAACCGGTTGGACAAAGACATTGGGATAATGGTACGTACCGCGCAAAGCGCCTACGCAAAAAGACTTGGAAATAACGGCCGGGTCCGCCCCATCTCGACGATATCTGCACGGCAGATGCAGCGATCGGTGGCCGTAAAAGGGGGAAGAAAAGAACGTCTGTTGTGTGCCGGCTCCGCGGCGAAAAAGAAGCGTAAGTATGTGCCCGACGATTCGCAAAACCGCGCGTTAACGCGCCTGCACTCGATATTCGCGCACGAACCGGATGATAAAACATCAAAGACGATTAACGCGCACCGTTAAACACGTGTGTAAGAATGTGTTAATATATTACAAGATTTTGCATTACTTTGTAATAAACCGTTGACCCTACTACTACTGTGCCAATTTTCACCCAAAGTGCTAATTCAAATTTAGTACAGCTTTAAAATTTTGATGGTTAAAAATATTTTAATAAGATTTTCTTTTCATTAAAATAGAGTTAATTAAGTTATTCTAACATCTTACAATTTGTAAAAAAGAATTCCTAGAAAAAAATTATTTAAAACAAATTCTTAAAAATGTAAAAAAAAAATTCTTAGCTACGTGGAGTAATTTTTCTAAAGTAATATTAACGTGAGAAAAATATGAACAGCATTTTAAAGTTAATAATAAATATATATTATTCATACACACTATTGTTCTCTTACCCATCAAAGATCTTGAAAGCTTTCACGATTGAAAGTTCATCGTTCTTAATTAGTACCCTTTCTTCATTAACGACAATATTTCCGCATCATCGAGTCACTTCCTCTCTCCGCATTTTTTCATTTCTTTTCGTTCTTAATAAAAGAGAAAATTCTAAGCGCGCGATCGCGTTTATTGCCATATAATATGAAACACGTCTGCGCTCGTATATGTCTTTATAACGCCTGCGGGGAAGCGCGATAAAAAGGAAGAAAAAAAAGCGAATATACAGATGTAATAGGAAAGAGCAAGTGCACCTGCAGATCCATAAATTGATGGCTTTATGCTTATGTATGAGTTACACAGAGACTCAAGAAGGTTCGAGACAGCGAGAGACAGGAAGTAAAACCGGTATATAATTTCTCTCAGTTTAGACAAGGTTGCTGTAAAAAAAAAAGCGAAAACGTTATTTGTCCGTATAAATGTGGACATAACGGACAATGAGATAATAAAACAAAAATAGAGACAGAATCGTAGGATATACTGATAAACAGCCAATCACTTCTCGAATGCGTCGCGAAAAAACGGAAACCCAAGAACGTGTACGCGCGCTCGCGCGACGTAAAGGAAAGCAAAACTTCCCTCTGCAATAACCACTTCCATCTCCAACATATATTCGAATCGATATATCGATATAGAAGAGGACCGCTTCCCACGATGCAGCTGCATCGCGCTGGCGGTGCCGCAAAGTACGAGTCTCGCCTCGCATCATCGCTTTTGCCTCGGAATTTCGTGAGATTGCAACCAACATCCGCGGGTGGTCCTTTTTAATTTCCTGTCCAGGATGCACCCGGACCGTGCCGCTCCGCGGTCGGTGGGAGGGGGAACAAGAAAACACCCTGAGGAACGAAAGGGGTAGGTAGAGAAGCGACTTACGGTTTCTGAGCCGGAGAATTCGCGCGAATTCTTAAAATTCCAGATTTAACTCTCTTGAAGGATTAAAGCGCGACCTATTCGAAGATGTCCAAGTGTCAAAGAACTTGCACGACTTACGATTAGCTTTTTTCTTCCTTCTCTCTCTTTCTCTCTCTCCTTTCTTTGCGCGCTTCACCAAAGATAGTACTTTCATCTTTGATGGAGTTTTAGTACCTTCAGATTTTTTTGCCAAAGTGACTTTATACGAATACATATTTATGACTGGCTGTTCGGTCGCATGTACGTAACATGTATGTATTATGAATGACAAAAAAATCCTTTTGGAAAAACATCAAATCTTGTTCGGCACATCTCGATCGGGGGTAAGGAAATGGGAGGAGCGTATGGCGCGTCGGTAAGTGGATTCGTTCCGTGTACGGCGTCGTCTCAGAGATGTATGTATATGTAAAAACCATGAGCGCGCTCCTTGGAAACCTTCGTGAGACACGTTACGAAGGGACTCGAAAATATAGAAAGAGTTGCGCGCCGCCCGCCGTCGCCGCGCCCGGGGGAAACGTCCAATAAACCAAGCCGTTTCTGACTCGCGAGCGATGAATAGCCCATTTTTAGGGCATGCAAAGAGCGAGATACAATCTCCTATTGCATTTTCAAATGTAGATTTAATTAATGGCATAACTCACGCGCTGAATGTTGTAAATCTTTTTGTTCGCGAGCCTCCCATTGTACCGAACGAAATTGTCATTTCAGCGAATTAAGAGTACATCTCTATTTTCGCGAATGCGCCGAATAATTGAAAAACGTACGACAGAAATTGTCAAATTGGCGAGAATATAACGATATCGAATTGGAGTATTGGCGAGACGGTGGATCCTCATAGAAAGCAATACTTGGATGACAACTTGACAAAACGTTACTCCAGCGTAATACATCGTGAGAGAGGTTGATAAAGGAGTGACGTAAACATGATAAAATATGTAATCGAAAGAAACCAAGTTGAAATTTAAATCCGTAGAAACATCAATTTTACATATAATGTGGCGTTGCGATGTTATATTTGTACTTACAACTTTGCAATAATTCGTTTCTCAACGACTTAACCTTTTCATCCTTCAAGTAAATTCCATGTTTCAGTTAGTACTCCAAAAGAAGAAACAAAAATTGAATATTTCATAGCGTATTATTTGACTATTCTAGCGTGGAAAGAACAGAACGCAATAAGCTAATGTGTCTTATTTAATCATTTGTAACTTTAATAGAAACGCCTTACATTCTCGACATAAAAGTTCCAGTAAAAATGGAGCACGTCGTCGAATAATATCTTATACTCGACGTTGTGTCAAAATATTTTGTATCGCGTGAGAAAGAGAGCATCGTGTATTGTCACGTGTTCGAGACTCTCTTTGTACATCGTCATAACGTTAATGGAACGAGCATTTCGTCGCGTACACACGAATAAGGCGCATTGCAGATGATAGTGCACGCTACCACATTACTGCCAGGCATGTATGTAAAAAAGAAAAATAAATAAATAAAACGCGAGCGAGCCAGGTATCATTCTTTGATCTCTCTGTCTTCGCATTGCTACCTTTGTCGAGAATCGTGATAAAATTTTCGACGATTGCGCGCTACGTAGATCAGACCACCTATCCATCTCGCGTTTTTAGACGCCGTTGCTTTTATGTCACGACGACCGCGCGGAATCGCGTGCCCGAGATGATAAAAATTTATGGAGATAGGAGTAAATTGACATCCCCTATAGAGGAAGTTCCGTCGCTCTCTCTGTTCGAGAGATCGTTAACTTTCAAGTAGTAGAGAATAGAAAGATAACGATAAAATAATTGATGAGATCAGTAACGCGCGAAATATCGATTGGGCGCGGAGACGTATTGAGACACGAGCGTAGAAGCGCATTTCCGATGACGGAAATATTGTAGTAATGCATGCGTCACGTTACGTTATAACTTAATGCCCGCATTGTTACGGACCGCGTAAAATCTTATTCGGGTCGAGGAATATTACGCGACATTTGGTCCGCGGTTGGTTTATTTCGCGCGGCAACGTGCACTCGGGCTTTAGTGGATGCAAATTTCTTGCGACGATAGTTTTCGGTCAGCGACATAACGTTGCACCGGCTCTATACCTAAATCCGGCGTGCCGAGAACCTATCTAACTAGCTCATCAATTTCAGATACCCTCGGTCCAATGTGGCGTGCGCTAATTGCATTTGCTTCTGTGCCGATACCCGTGCCAGTCTCCATCAGATTATTGTAATTATTGTTATTACGAATATCCCTCACACGCGTAATTTACGGCGAAATAGTTTGAATTACGGAGGCCCACATCAATTATGTGTTACCGCGTCGCGGCGGCAACGTTCATTGGAAATTGAAAATTTTTAGCGCAATGCAACGTCGACGTTATTTCGACATTAAATTATGTCGTCGATGCATCGTCCACGGTATATAGTTTATGTTCGAGCGGTCGCAACATTTCGATTAAATGATGCGGTACTCAATCGTCACCGCCATTTTTCATTCTTTAACGTACTGAACATCTTTAAATATAAATACAAAAGCTTCAACGGAATTCGCGTATGTTTGATACATAAAATATTTCAGAGCTATTCACTTTTTAATTTAACCGACTTTTTCGCCTTTGCTAAAATTTAATGGTAAAATTATTATTTTATGATTGGCCAATAATAATATTCCTCCCTGAATTTTTTTTATGTTGAACGGAATTCAGCACAATATCAAATTTTTTTCATTTAACTGAAATTAAGTGGAATCGTATTATTTTCATTAATAAAAGTATTTTCATAATTAGATATTCCATAAAATAATCACGGATAGGGAAAAATTGAATTTAAACCATTAAAAAAACTGTGGTTAAAAGGAAGCGTGATATTTCGTATGTACGTATGCAGAGCTCTTTCGCGTTGTTCCCGCGCATTAATAAAACTAATTTTCTTTTCGTTTATAACGCGAAGCCCGAAACTCTCTTAAAGCGAAAGCACGTGTCGCGAGCGAAAATGCACAACAGAGAGCTCGTTTTCGCGTTGCAATCATTTCGCAATTTGTTTGAGGCGCACGGAGTCGGAATGTTTCCTTAATTGTCAGGTACACGGTATCCCCCGACGTAATGTCTCACGTGGCAAGCCACCTGCGCGAATTTGCGGGGCCGTAAACCATCTAGCTACTATCGTCTTTGAGATGCTTTGAACCGATCTCACGGTAAGAGTATTGAATTTGCATGTTATTTGGTAGCGTGTAGTTCTGCAGTCCTTGTGAGCCACACGACCGAGAGACTTCCTTCCTTTCTGCTTGCCTGCCTGCTCGCTCGTCCGCCCGCCCGCCCGCCTGCTTGCCTGTCGAAACGGCTTCTCGGACCGGATATCCAGGGCCCGCAGGATACCGAGAGTATACTCGCTACAATCCGCCGACGCTGTGTCGCGGATGTATTCGTCCCGCTCCGCGCCGCCGCGCCGTTCGTAAATCTCGCGCGTTCGACTCGCCTCTGTCCTATCTGCCTCGTTTGTGCCATTAACGAAACAACGAGAGAAGCACCGCGGGTTCCGCTATATTTCCCTCGACGGCGATAGTCGTTGTGATTTAGTGTTCTACATCTTGTAGAGCAACGAAGGGACGGAGATGGAGGAGGAGGCAAATGCCGCTAGACGACGAGTCGTTCGCTCGTTTACTTTATTTCGAACTCGTGAAAAGAATAAATCTAAATCGCGGTGCCACCGGGATACGTTCCTCGACCGTCGTGTAAATTGTGCTCTCCGCGCGAATGCAGAGCACTTTCTAAGTGCAGCGGCAATGCTGCACACAATCTACGCCGCCGGTGGTTTTGCGCAGCCCGGTACTTTGCAATGCGCCGTCGAAAGGAGGTATAGCAATGCCGTTATTCGCCGAACAATATAACGCACAACGCAACCACCCCTCTCTCTTTCTCTTTATTTTTATCTTCTTTTTCTCTCTCTCTCTCTCTCTCCCTCTCGCCTCTCGCGTAATGTATTTTCGCAGAAAGCTCACCGATTGCACACCGAGTAACGGTCAGTTTCAGTAACGACGTCCTTTAATTGCATTATTATTTATGCAGCTGGCGACTTCTTTTCGTGATATTTACGTTTTCGTCAGATCCACCAATCTTTTTTTCTTAACTTATAAATGTAGAACAGACATTTTGCTATTTTCAGACAATTTCTAAAATCAACATTTAATCTTAGAAACTGCCCGCTACTTGAAATATTAAAACGCTCGTATAATTCTATAAACTATAATTCTGCAATTCTATAATTAATTTCTATAAGTGATTTCAGGGATATTATATTACAAACTATTCTCTTTCGTCAAAATTAAAGCAGTGAAATTGACTGTAGTTAACGAAAGAGCTAAAACTGCTGTTGATATAATTAAATCACTTTGTTTAAAAAAAATTATTTTCTGATCTTAAACAAGTCAATAATGTTGTAAATAATATTAAAATAAAATGTAAATTTAATTAATTCAACGCAAATCGAGTTTGCGAATCTCCTGCGTTAACCGGTTGCTCTGCAATTCTTGTAATAAATATTTCATGCACATCCCATCTTCTCATTTATTTCAATGTTTTTAATTTGACCTCAAAATATATATTCGGAATAACTTTTCTCATTACAAACTGCATTTATTCTCTTGCACATTTATTACTTTTAATAAATAATATTATTTTCAAAACTAGAACTGTCTGTCTGTATTTTTCGTACATAAGCCGTACTCTGCTAAATGAGACAGTAAACTTCTGAAATCTTAAAACTTCTTCACGTCTTCGCATTCGACCTTTTGACTATTTAAAAATTATTCAGAAGAGCTTCAATAAATGCCAATATTGACAGCACACGTTCTACCGAGACGCAAAGATTAAAAAAATGTAACCTGTCCCATGTGCGTTGTCTTCTTTCCGAAGCTCCCACCACCATTTATTCTGTTTTATTAAACTCTAAAACACGAAATTCCGTTTGATAATTCTCTTCGTTCGTAAAATCTACGAATTTCTTCTTCTCTCGCTCGTTGACGTTATTCTATATGACCGAGCTTAACACATATTACGAAAGACTTATTCCGACTTTTCAAGTCCCTTAAATCGGCTTTGGGAGAGAACTCGCTCCGTTTCTTGGGCGTTCAATTATCGCCCGACGAATTCCAAGTCGGAGCTCGGTAGTGAAATTTTTAATAAATGTCAGCCGTGAAAACGGTATGAATGAGGAAATCCGTGAAATCTTCGCCCGTAAAACGGTATAAAACCGTCGAAGGTTTACCAAGCGTGCACCCATACGTGGAATAGGCGCGCGTCGACAAACCGGTTCCCCACGAACGATCGCCCATAGCTCTGCGGATGTGTGACAGGAGTCAACGTCTTCGTACGGATGTCCCCTGCGCCGTAATCTTCGACGTCGCACAAGCACGACTTCTCGCTACAGTGAATCTTCGCCGGGAGGAGTGGCTATGCAAAGAAAGCACGGCGGCACGCCCGATTCGCCTTTATGCACGAAGGCTTCCTTAATGCCTACCCAGGGTTCTTCATCGCGAGAAATACGCGCCTCGTATAAGCGGCCCGGATTACCAGAAAGACCCGGAGAGCTCCGCGTTTTGAATAGGCAAATAGGTTTACTAAATTCCGCAGGATTAAGCGGACACGAGTAAATGAAGCGAGAAGCTAAGTAAGGAAGCTACGTACACACGATTGTGCATGTTGCTGGGGATACGCAACCGCTGAATCTGCTTCATTAATTTACGCCACATAACAATTAAACCTGCATAACTTTGTGGTATGTAAATTGCTCGCGTATATAGCACAATTTTCGTCCAATTAATTGCCAGTAAACGTATGGGTTGTTTCTCTCGTGAGTTATCGCCGCCACGCGGATAATGTTATTATCGATAGTGTGATAAGAAATTTACAGCTCGCGATATTAATATCGCGTAATATCTCTCGAGTTCTCTTCAAGATTATCGACCTGTCAGATGAGATTTATTCTCGAGTAAAATGTTTCGGCTGGTGCCGAAAAGGGATTCCGTTTCGTTCGATCGAAATGCCGTCGCGCATTTTACCTGTCAGGCCGTTTTCGCAGCATCTTCGGTGAAATATTGGAACATAAACCTTTTTATGAGATCACTTAACCAAAGTGTCCTTCGAGCATCTATTTTTAAAAAGGATATCTCAACCATGTGTGATACAAAGCGACAAGATTGATGACAATAAATAAAACAAGAACGTCTCGAGTCGCTACGACATTCCGTGAAAAGATTACGCGCGAAATAATCAAATCTAGGCAAAAATTATATGCATGAAGAGGAAACACGGCTACTTTGCATTTTCGAAGCCACGCGTAATCATGCGCGCACATCAAGCACGTGTTCGTTCGATGGATGTCCGCGGCAGGTTTCGTTATGCTCATTACGTGTACCACAAGAACGCATTTGTCGTCCCGTAGCTAGAAATATTGTCGTAACGATGCGTGGCCGCAAGATTGCTTATCGACCACGGAAAGCAGATAACTACTGCAGGCGAGACGAGCCGCAAACTTTTTCCAAGTCGCCAAAGTCCGGCGAATCCAACGATCAACAGCGTAATCAGATGAGAGAGAGAGAGAGAGAGAGAAAAGGGAAAAAATCGCAGTGCACCTACAAAGTTTTTGCGCCTGTGTGTGTATGTGTGCGCGCAAAGACCTTTGAAGATGTAAAATTATTCGGCTGTATCAATATGTACATGTAATATGACATTAATTTTTATAACGTTGAATTTTTAATCATAATAGATTTTAGCAATTTATGAGAAGGGAAGGGGAGAGAGAGAGAGAGAGAGAGAGAGAGAGAGAGAATACAACGTTGAAAGGAAGAAAAAGAGAGTGCTTTTAAGAGACTCGATGTCTTGCGACCACGCAGACCTAGTTACGCCACTGCCGCCAATTTTTCCAGACGGATGTTAGAAGGACGGCGAGATGTCGTACTCTTTGCGGTTCCTTCTCAGCTGGATGCAATGGGGCGTTCACGGCACGATGGCGAGCCGATTTCGTTCCGGTCGAGAAGCCGAGAAAAACGAGAATCGATTCGTAGTTACGGCGGAACATGGACGCGCTCGTTTCGCTCCGCGAGTCGATCGCTGCGAATCGGCGCGGCCGATGTCGAAGAGAGTCTCGTGGTAAGTGCTTGAAAAGCATTCGAAACTTTCGCTGGGAAAAGATTTTTACGCCGATGTAACCTACAGACCATAGCCGAGCCAGTTCTAGCTACTTAACACATTAACAACAATAACTGGTCCAATTTTTTTACGCGCAGAGAGCTATCATATATCGATATAAGTTTTCAAATATCATACGCATATGGTTTTCGCTCGGTCGTTGATATCTCCGATATCTCATATTTTATAGAATTGAATAATATATCATTAGCACGGATGATTATTCACACAGACAATTAATATTGAGATATAAAAGGCGATTGATTTAATTGTTATTTCGCTTTATTATGTTGTCTCTTGAAGTAACATTAATTTTGTAAAATCGGTAAATATGTTTATTACGATTCATTACAATTTATTTTATTTAGACGCAAAATGGTAAAAAATAATTTTCTTATTTAAATATACACACATACGCGCGTGCCCACGCGCAATCGTTATTACCTAAATTGTTGGAAGCTAAATAATTTTCAAGTTTCGTGCGTGTGTCTGTGTGTAAACAAAAGCGTAATTGTATGTTAATTAAGAGAAACGTAAATGAACATGCAGATTGAAAATACAGACGAAAAATTTGACAGTAGCCGAAAATAAGCGGGGATGCATGCATTATGTATCAAATTATATTAATTGCTAGAATAGTCGATGGAACTGCAAATGCACCTCGACATTTGCTTTATGTCGTATTAATATTTCGGTCGCCACGAAACAGAAAATTACCTCATTTGTGGCAAATTGCCTCGATATATGTGCCGCCCGTCTCTCCATAACGCCAAATTATTCGACAGAAAAATTGTAGTTTACCGATAAAAGCAAACATAATCTATTGTATATAAAAAAGCGCAATAATGGAGTTTTTAACGCTCGTGGCGCAACTGACTATAGAGCGAATTGGATCGGCTCGAAAGTTTCGAAAATATGGAGATAATGTGAATGAAAATGAAGGTAATGCGCGAGGAGAGCGTTTTCATAATTCCTGCTGATAGAAATTACGCGCTAATAACATAACAGTTGTGCATTAAGGTTTAAAAGGACAAAGTAGCTGAAACGCATGTACGCATTTAAAAATACAAAAGCGAGAAAGAACGAAATACATTTATATTTTAAATCGAATCTCTGACGAGCGCGCACGCAAATATGTATAATTAAATATCTTTTGCTACCTCACATAAAATTTGCAAAATTCACGACAGCGTAGCCGCTCATTCTTTTGCTTACTTAAATATGAAGGATTAAAACCATTGTGCCCGGAACTGTATCGTTATTCTGCAATCCCGTTTCGAGTATGGGTCAGAATATTTTTGAAATGTTATAATTTTATATCAGTTATTAATTACGTGCACAGTAATATTTGTCATTCACAATGATAAATGTTACCAAGAGATATGCAAATAAAGTCACATTGCGCCCATTAATTTCTCAATATACAATCCACAAGTGAATATAGAAATGTGTCAATGCGTACATTTCCACTACATATTTGTTGACATTCGCTTTACATACGAAAATAAATTTCACAGATTTATTCATGCGTTCTTAAACTCTGAATAAAAGAACATAAAGGTTCGATTTTGCTCTCTGTAGAATCAAAAGTTATATTTATCTACAATTAAGATTACGCGCGCTTGTATTTTTGAATTAAAAAATCTGATTCGTGTAGCTTATTTATCTGTTTTGATTTTTTTCTTCGCACCGTATCGTCCTTAAGTGTACAATCAATGAAATAAACACTTTTCATCCGCATGTATCTCGTTTGCATAATTCCGAGGGGAAATTCACAGCCGGCATTGGTGTACAAAATTTCGGCAGTGGACTGCCGAAAAAAGTAAGCAGTGACCTATAATATTGACGGCATTGTCGTCAGTGGTTGGGGAGTGGTGAGCTCACTTCAGAGTCGGTTTTTCGATCATGGGGTTGAGCACAAAAATTTTTGAATACTTCGGGAAAGCTTTAGAATTCTTGTGCAGGCATTGGCGTATGATAATAGGCACGCGGTAGTGTTCATAATTGCATGGCATTGTCTTAATTTTAATATAGGATCGACAGCATTGTAGGCATTGACTAACAATAAGCATTGTCGGCAGTGTACAAAAATGTCGGCAGTGTTTTACAGCAATGCCAAAAATCGGCATTGGTGTACAAAATTTTGGGTTGTGAATTCCCCCTCGGAACAATCTGTATTAAAAGTATTTTTTATGCATGCATTTTTATAAATTATTAAAATTTCATGAAAAACATATTAGTTTGTACGTAAAATGTGCGACAATAAACAATTAAGTCACCTCTTTTTAATTATCTATCATAAATTTTCGAGGGGAAATTCACAGCCGGCATTGGTGTACAAAATTTCGGCAGTGGACTGCCGAAAAAAGTAAGCAGTGACCTATAATATTGACGGCATTGTCGTCAGTGGTTGGGGAGTGGTGAGCTCACTTCAGAGTCGGTTTTTCGATCATGGGGTTGAGCACAAAAATTTTTTCTTGCATATTCCGAAAGTACATAAATAAAAGAATATTTTAAGCCTATAATCAATTTCATAATTGCTTTCTTTCTGGTAGTTTACTCTTGTACCTGAACGGTGGGGTGCTCACTTCAGGGTCGGTTTTTCGATCACGTGGTTGAGCACAAAAATCTGGTCTTGCATATTTCGAAAGCACATAAATAGGAGAATATTTTAAGCCTATAATCAGTTTCAGAATTGCTTTCTTTCTGGTACTTTACTCTTGTACCGTTAATGTGTATTCGTACTTTCGGGACGATTTTCTGGTCGAAGAGATTGAGTACGAACATTTATTTATATATCGTTGGAAAGCACATAAAAAGCACTTAATTCTAGTGTATTTATTTTTTTATTTTATTAATTATTTATATGAGTTGGTGCTGGCTTAACGTTAAGCTGGCACCCCCACCTTCAATCTCATTTTCCTGCTAAACCGCTCGAGCACAAAAATTTCAAATAGGGTACATAATTAGCACATAAAAAGCACTTAATTTTGGCATAAGTGGCGTTTCGATTTTTTGTGGTGGGGGTGCTAACTTAACAGACATTGTTATTTTTAGTATTCTATTGTTTGAAGTTAGGTATACCTATGCATAAGACATCACATAATAATGTGCAATTACAGTAAAATGTATAGAATTTTTAAAGAAGAATGTTTAAAATTTATTTTGATTACAAACAAATACAATATCAAGGTCATTATTTTGATTATTTTTATTATTATTTTTAGTGTTCCATTGTTTGAAGTTATATGCATAAGACAGCACATAATAATGTGCAATTACATTAAAATGTATAGATACAGTTCGTAAATAAAATTTTTGGAAGTTTTTTGTATAATTGTGTAGAATACTTCGGGAAAGCTTTAGAATTCTTGTGCAGGCATTGGCGTATGATAATGGGCACGCGGTAGTGTTCATAATTGCATGGCATTGCCTTAATTTTAATATAGGATTGACGGCATTGTAGGCATTGACTAACAATAAGCATTGTTGGCAGTGTACAAAAATGTCGGCAGTGTTTTACAGCAATGCCAAAAATCGGCATTGGTGTACAAAATTTTGGGTTGTGAATTCCCCCTCGCATAATTCATTGGCGACGAGCAGATTCGCGATATTCCGCAGTCACGAACATTTTGTTACTTTCGATGTAACAACGTAAAGAAAGAAATAACGTGAATCTGAGAGTTAACGATTCGTTCCCGACGGTTCGGGCCAAATAGAGCGCACGCGTCCAAATTGCTCGTACATCCTCGGACGTATCCTTTGGGACGGTCGCGGCGAAGTCGGGAAGCGAAGAGCGTGACGCGAGAGAGGACCGATCGAAGATTCGGAATGCAACCGAGCGGCACACGACGACGACCAGGAGCGAGCAAAACGGCGGCGAGCTTCGGTTCTCATAGCACGTGGTACAGTAACGGCCGCGCGGAATCTAATGAAGGGATGTCTAGGGAGCAGTTTAAGCAGTTTCGCCTAATCTAACTGCCGCGGTCGCCGCGGAAGCGCAGAGAGAGAGAGAGAGAGAAGCTAACGTGGCTTTTGCCGGGCCGCGATAGCGGTAACTCGCGGATGCAAAGGGGAGAAAGAAGCGAAACGAATCCCATTCGTGAGAAAGTAATCGTGAAAGGGCAACGAGCAAGAACGAATTTAGGGCGCGATAAGATCGCAATGCCGATACGGATACACGACTCTTTCGATCTCTGCAAATTGCGCTATGCATTCCTCCCCGTACGTATGCAAATGCTGCAAATGCGACTATTAATTTGATATTATATATATTACCTCTCGTACCCCCTAGTGAAAGTTGCATAAAATCTGATTACAATAGATTTAATTTACAAAATTTCAATCAATATTTCCCAGTCGATTTCTTCCATTAATAAAAACAACTGAATCAATAGTCGATTTAATTCTATCAATTGCAGATAAAGTCACTTTTATTTAATTAGCATTGTGAAATTAATGACAAATAAACTACATTATTGTGCTATTAGCAAACGAATTGTAAATGGCGTTGTTACAGCGAGCAACACGCGGCACGGATTTACATCGAATTATACTCCTCATTACTGATTCATAAAATAGTCGACGAGGTGACGAAAGCCGGATCTGCAGCCTGTCGAGCGTAGCGAAGCCGGAAACGGAGATTTCTCTCTCTCTCTCTCTCTCTATCCTTTTCTCAGCGACAAAGACAGTCACGAGCGGGACACGAACGAAATTGACGATTCGTCTTTAACCATTCTTCGCTCTGGTGGATCTCAAAAGTAAGCAAGAGTGGTGGAAGTAACCGACATAGGTAAGCCCATCGAGTATTCATGCGGCTTTAATTACCGGAACAAACTTTCGGCCCGATTGGAAAAGTTTCGACGATGCTGGCGTACCTGATCACCATGCGAGAGAAGAAGGTTGAATCGGCCGAGTTAACAGAAGACAGATAAGGACGAAGATATCGCCGGAGATATTAAAGGTGAACGTAGAACGCGAAGCTTCCGCGTCTGCATGCTACACGTGCGCTTAGCTCTGTTACTACTTTATGCCATTACCACATCTTGCATCGTCGTGCATCTTTTACACATGTTTTATGTTCTAAAGTGACGTCGCGAATCGTGATAATTCAAATCGTAACATTAAAATCGATCATATCTTAACGATAACTTGAACATATAGCTCACAAATATGAGTTAAGAAATAAATAATACCTTACCTGAAAAAAAAAAGATAAGCCATATATCGTTAAAAGTTGTCACTCTTAACTTTAATTATTCAAAAAAGCTTAGCGTGTTATCGTATATCAAAGTTGTCGTTATTAAGCAGAATGAAATGAAAAATATCAAGCGGTGATTTATTCAGTAATTTTATTACTGATTCATCAAACGTTTAAGAAAATTATTTTAATCAATCATCTCAACGAGACGTTAGAATTAAATTGTATATTCTTCTCGTTTGACTTTGCATGCAGTGGTGCATTTCCTCCGTCCTTTTAACCCGTATGCACTCGCAGTGTGCACGAGACGCAACGTGCGTTGCGTGCGAGACATCGAAGCCTGACGTACCGGCATCGCTTATCGAAAATCTTTTCACGCACTGTACGCGCGAGTATGTCATGAAACCCGGCTCATGCATCTTTGAGAAAGCGCGAAGTCACTTCGCGCTTAAGAGCTCGCGCGGCATCGATTACTCCGAGTACTTGTTAGCTATGCTAACGACACTCAGCTACTCGCCGCGCACTTAAGTTCATAAATGTTCTTCAACTTTCGTAATTATTTTCTTCAGTTCTACGCCCTTATTGTAGATTATCGTCCTGCCTATCATCCATTTCATTTCCCGACGAACGGCAAATAACGGCCGCAAATGATCTCCTTAACGGTTTGAGTCATTAGGCAGACCGATAGCTCGGGAATGTGTTAACCGACAGTTTGCATGTATATTGGAGAATTATTCGCGCTCCGTATATAAAAGGTAGATGTATAATATGTCTCTGTATCGCAATGAAACTCTTCCGAGAAATCATTTCACGATGCGTCATACAATTTTGTGTGATCGTCTCCTTGCGCGAGACATTTCCGATCCACTTGCCGTCGACGCCATCCACGGTATCGATGGAGAAAGTACAGAGACAACGACTTCTCAATACGACATCAAACGGCCGAAATAGTCGACTTTTACGATCGCCCGTGATACGAGGCCGGCGTCGCGACGCATCGCACCGCATCGCATCGCATCGTTCCTACAAATTCGAGCGTCGAACTCCCTACTCGGCAATCGTCCATTTGATCAGAGGCACGTCATTTCAAAATTTCGTCCCGACCGAATCGATACTTTTGCACGGCGTCCCGAACGCAATGACGAAATTATTGATAAGCGATCCGAAACATTTCACACGTATTTATTAAGAATTTTCTAAACGCAAATTTATCATTCTCGGTATTTTCAATTCGTTGTAAAGATAGATAAAAATTTTTTGTTATAAAAATAAAACTCAACGACTACTGAAAGTTTACTTAAGTAAAATTATACTTAAGAATTATTTTGTTTTGCACTGCGCATAAACTTTTAGCTCGTTTGATTAAGTTCATTTTTTGATAATTTCAAGAGTTTCGAAGATAAAAAATTTTTGGTGTATCACGTTTCTAAATTTAAATGATATTGAATATTTAACTGGTATTTTCTTTAATTAGTATTCTTTCTCTCTCTCTCTCTCCCCTTTTTCTCTCTCTTTAATTATAACTGTGCAGTATAATAAGGTGCAAAGTGTTTTCGTGACTAAAAAGACCGCACCGTAGGGTGCCTAAATGTGCCATTCCTAAAGTTTTAAATCCGCTACCATCTGGAGCAAAGGACGCGAGAGAGAGAGAGAGAGAGAGAGAGAAAGAGAGAGAGCACGTTAGCCGTCAACGTGCCAATCGAGAACGTGCCTGGAACGACTAGTCGGCGACTTGGTCGTTGTCGTCACCGTCACCATCATCGTCCTTTCCCGTCGAAGTTACGCTAGGTTAGGCTAGATGTTTTGTCTAAACGAAGGAAGAGGCAAGCCGAGGAAGAGAGTAAGAGAGAGAGAGAGAGAGAGAAAGTAAAGGAACCGAGAGTGAGTAAGACCGGGCAACTCGCCGAGCGCGATATTGGGACCCATTGTTCTAAAGTCGCGACGCCTATAGAGACCAGGTACCATTGTGCGAAGGGCCGACCGCCCTTGTTGTGCCACGTTCACCGGCATCACGGTTCCGTTCGATTAAAAGGGTGTTAATTGATCCCCCGATCGACGCTTGGATGGCGAACGCCGCTCGAACGAATTCCTCATATTGCCGGGCGCTTACAAGCGACTTGCCCTGTATTTGCCTGCATTCTACGAAGTGACATTCTCGCGGTCGAAATAAACTATTTAATAAAACGTTGTTAAAGGCATCGTATTGTATAACAGTTTTAATCAAGTCAAATTTTTTCACGTATAATTATAGAGAATTATATTCGATCCTTTTTCTTCATTTTTTTAGACATTCGCTGTTTAACAAAATTTATAACGTAATAATACTAATGTATATTTCATTTTTATATAGAGACTAGTATTCCATAAATAGATCCTCCTTCCGGCACAGAGAAAAATATGCTAGCCAGCTTCATGATTTTATCCGACCAAATTTGTTCGAAATATCTGTGCAATGCCACTTACAACATAAAGACGCGCCTCTATATATGCTGAAAACGTGAAAAGATCTTTCAAGACTCTCTTTCGAAAGAATATTTCGGGGATCACCCGGCGTAGCCACGTCCGGCTGGAACGTGGCCTTCTAGAGAAACGGCCACTGACCCGATCACGCGTGCTCAGTAGTAATCGATTCCGCGACCGTGGCGGAATCCTGGACGTACATCGATCGATCTTGCTTGGGTCTTGGGATCGCGCGGAGCGTAGAAATGGCTTTTATGGTGCCGACAACCCGACGTAATACTGCCGCGATTCCCGTCGTTTCGAGGGTCCACAGTTCCAACGATAATGCACATCGCAGCACGGTCGTTAGTTAAAATGCAACTAAAAGCGGATTTACATTAATCGGGCACCGAGCAATCATCCATAATTATCATCAGCGCGATTTTACTTGAAAAATTTAATAAAAACTTGCAAAATCGAAAATAATAAAAACACAATTAATCAAATTATTTTATACACGTTATACATTCGAATATCTGTTCCTGTGTATAAAATTAAGTCTTTTAATTTCTCTCAGAGATGCTCTACGATTCATTTTAAATAATCGTACAAATAATAATTCAAGAGAAAAATAATTATTTTAATTATTAATCGTAAAAAAAAGTCAAGAATTATCCAACATTGTAAAATTGAATACAAGTCGGGTACATTTTACAATTTCCTTTCCGCAGTAACGTTGCTCGACATATTCCTGCTCTTTCGAGAAACGCAGTTCGTCCAAGGTATGGCCAGCGGAAGCGTAACACGTAAATTCGCCTTAAGTATATTCCCACCCGGGCGGGACCCAGAGTTAATAAGCAGCCGAAGTACCGACCAAATTTGTGGCTCCTAACCGTAACGCTACGTCCCGCACCACGCTCGCCCACTAATATGACTCGCGTACGCGCTCACCTACACGCTACCTACCGAGCTTCTACCGTGCCAAATCCCCATGCGATACGTTTATATCTGCTATAGCGGCGGCGGCGGCGGCGGTGGCGTCGGTGGCGACGGCGGCGGAGACGACGACGACGACGGCGTGCCAACCGGTTCACCAAGGCCGGTATATCCTCTTACGACCCTTCGAACTTCCTCAAGTAGGTACGTCTAAGTTTGCGCGGACGGCATCCCACCGGGCCGAGATATCATCCGTTATTAGGGCGTTAATCCGAAATATGCCGGCGCGCCGACACGATTGCAAATTACCTCTAAGGCCGCGCGCAGCGCGACGTGGATCGCGATCATCTCGGATGTAGGTCGGACCCGTCGGACGGGCGTTCGATCCCGTCGTCGCGCAATTAGGTACGCTAAAATTTAATGGGTTATCGATCGTCCGACTTTTACTCATTCGGATTGAATGGCAGGGATAATCGGTAATTCGTGGTGTCGTTAGCGATCAAGGAGACAGGTTCGCGTAATAATAATGAGTATTACACACAGCTCCGGCATTATAGACATTATGCAAATATGTAGTTACGTACTGCATTTTAACGCAGAGCAACATTCCTGGGATAAATCTCACCTGCCCCGTAACACCGGCTACAATGATATAATATTAAGGACACAAATCTAATAGAATGAGTCCACGCGGCATACTATATCAAGCTACCTATAGCGCTGAACATACCGAGAGAGCGTGATACATGGCCGTGCGAATCGAGTCTCGGATTATCTCAGGCAGTTACTATCGCTAATGCACGGCTGGTGGTGGTGGTGATGGTGGTGGTGGTGGTCCAAGTGCCTCGATCCCGGAGAACCGCGGCGAAACGGCGCGATAGGGCGTAGTAATTAGAACGATCGTGACGCGATGCGAAATGCGTGACAAAGAGCCAAGGAGGCTCTAATCATTCGCGTACAATGGGAGACACGACACCATACGCGGCGATCGCATCCGGTTGATACGAGCGAGTCACATCCACCTCGGCGCGTTTCCCATCTTCTTTTATTCGCCGCTTTATATCCTTTATCGCCGGTAATAACTTAAATTGAATGAAATGAATCCAATTTCGCGATTATCAAATATCTACAGTTCTCGAAATTAAACGTTAAATATTTCACGGATATCTCGCAGAGTCGCTCGGGGTCTCCCAGGATTTTTCAACGTGCGTTCCCTATCTGGTTTTTCATCTCTGATCTAGTCGCGGAGACGGCACGCCACTTGAACGAACGATTCACATGCGAGCGTGTATCGTCTTCTTCCTCGGCCAAGTCCACGAAACGGTGGCTCGACGAGCCGTGACGGAGGCTTCCGGTCGCACGGCCTACGCACGCATTGCATCGCGCCGGCATAGACGGTTCAGGGAAGATAAAGTGTAGACCGCGAGGAGGTCGCTCGGCGAGTAGGGGAATAAGCGCGGGACACACAATGAGAGGGAAACCGGAGCGAAGAGTTGGTCGCGGTCGAGCGTGACCTGAGGAATTATTCCTATCGAGGCTCCTCGCTCTGATTATAAGAAAAAAGGTACAAAGTACATACATATACCGTATCGACTACCCTTTCAATTGCTTCTTGTCTCATTTTAACTTCCGCCCCATCAAGATACCTCCCATTTTTCTTTTCTCATAATGAGACAAAGTTTCAATGTTAATAATAATAATTAGAGCAAAGTAGAGAAAGAGAGAGAAGAGCGTCGAAAGAAGGTAGTCAAAGTTTCCTGAATTTCCTAATAACGGAAAATGATGTTGATAAGCCAAAACTGTTGATAAGCGTACGAGAGGCGAGTGTTGGGTAAACGTGCAAGGGCCGCAGGTGATATTGACTTGCTCCATCTCATTCTCATCTCGGCCTCGATTAACGTATCTGACTCATGACTGATTAACATGCACCGTCACGGTTTCTGCACTTTGCGTAAGAAAGTGTTTTATTCCTTTATAGCGCGGTTATTTCTCAACGCATTGTCTAGCCTAATGATCGTTTATATCAAGCCGGCATTATCTAGTAAAAACTACACTTGATCAAATTAAATAGCTTCTTGAAACAGACATCTCTAATCGCTTCTTTACTCACTGTTACTATATCAGTGTTGGATCATATCATTAATATTTGAAAGAAAATTTCATCATGTATGCGTATAATTGGACGACGGTAATGCGATGACGCGATGGTAATCTGTTGATTTTCTGATAAGGTTCACCGGGGTATCGTTAACCAAGTTCGCCTTCTCGTTCAGCATCCCTACGTACTGGATAATTTATGAATTTCCGACGTCTGGGTGTCGACAGTACGATGCATAATTGATACGACTTCGACTAGAACGTTGGGACATATCCCGAGAAACAATTTGATTAAAATATCGACTTTCTATAAAAGAATTGAAGGGGCGATTAGCGATGCTACGTGTCAGAAAATTACATTATACAAAATTGATTTATCATCAATAATTATTGAGGTGTCCCAAAATTCGCAAATCAAAATACCGTAGCAAGAAAGTTTCTCGCAAAATAATAAAATAGTTATTTATAAAAGTTCTTATTTCATGCAATAGATTTCGAAATATAAAAGCTTAAAGTTAATCAATCAGAGATTACGTTTAAAAGGTCACCTGTCATGCGATTACTAATACTACTGCACGTACAACTCACAGACATGCGGCTGTCTAAACGTAGTTTGCGCGATTGGCCAACTTTAAATCCCTATATCCAAAACTAGTATTTGAAATAAAAATTTACAGATATAGACTTTTATTTAATTTTTCGAGTATTTTCTTGTTATAGTATATTGATTCGCGAATTTCGGAATATCCTGTATATTTATAAGCTTTATTTTATATACGTATCACAGTTGAATATATACATATGTATAAAGCTAGAGAGAGAAAGAGAGAAACGACCCCTTTTTTGTTATTTTTGCTTTCGTGTCGGAATTTTTTTACAAACTGGTGCAATTCAAAAGTATATTTTACAGTTTTTACTCTTTTTCTCACAAAAATTACTTTTTAGATTTCATTTCATTCATATTTCCAATTTCGCTAAATATACAAAACTTTTAATCATCGCGACTTCAAATATATATATATATATATATATATATATATATATATATATATATATATATATATATATAAACCTAACCGACAGATAAAATTTGATAGGACGACGTAAGCTTAACGGTTTTCATGTGCATCACCGTGTCCACTGCACACGACGGTCGACATCGGGGTTACCGGAGTGGCGGTTGGCAGGTGCCCTAACGACCGTTTATCGTTTGATCTAACCGTGACCGTGATGTAAGAATATCAGACATATGCAGGTACAACAAACAGAGAGCATTGCTTTATATTCGGATGGCGCGGCGCCGGAAGTTACATCACACATCGATTTAAATTTTTACATTAATGCGCTGCAATACCCTCAATCCTCGGATTTTCATTTAAATTATATTTCAATACCGTTAAACCACTTTTCCGTTCGCATTATTAATATTTTCATAATAAAGTACATTGTTGTATATAAGTAAAACATAAAGCGAAAATTTTCCTATATCTCATACGAGAAGTTCAAAACAAAAATAGCATCTGTTTAATAATAAACTGAAACGCACGGAGCACGTACTATTATTTTAATGATATTGCACATGATAGAAACGCAAACTTTTATAATTATTATTTTCAGTACGTAAATTATGAATCATAACTGTAGACTATAAAACAAAGGGGGAATCTTCAGAGATCGCAGGTGTGTAACAGTGCGTGTATAAAATAACGTGTCTATCTGAGGGTTAAAACGGACATCGCACGTTTCTGCCGTAACGCACAAAGCGATGCACCCTTTGCACATTTCGCGCCTCGCATGGCTGAATCATAATGAATACCGAGCAACTGATCCATCACATCAACGCTATTTACACTATTATGTCTTCTCTTATCTCACGTCCTTGACACACCTCTAACTGTCGCGTGACCATAAAAAGAGAATTTGCAGGGAAATACAACAATCCGTACATGAATAATATATCCATAATACACACAACAAAACGCTATTGAAATTGTGTAAAATTAACTCGAATCAAAATATTTCGTAATTTTATATTTATTTTTCATTTCCAATAAGTAAAGTACATCCTGTAATCATATTTTATTTTAATAATATCTAAAGATTAATTCGTCTAGAACGTTTTTTACGTTAATCCAGATAACATTTTCGAATTACAAATAATTAAAATCATTGGCTGTAATGATCACTAATAAAGTGCGCGTATTCGGATAAATAATTGCGACTCATTTTTGCGTTTCAAAAAATATTAATTTTTACTTCTAGAGTCGATTTGCACTAAAAAAAGGTTGTAACATCTTTAATAAAAATTTAGTTAAAGTATTTTTTACCAAATAAAAAATACTAATATTTTGATTCTGAATTTGTAAAACATTAAAATATAATAAAGAAAATTGATTTACGACTCACCGACCCGATGCGCAACGAGCGGAGTTATTCAGCTACGAAGCTACGGTGATTACTGTAACAAATAAACATAAAATTAAAAAATTAAAATTACGCTCAAAATAATCAATATTTCAAAAGTTAATTCTTATACACCCAGAAAAAGGTTTTTTTGAGTAAAAAAATACTTGTTTGACTTAAAGAAATGCGTTCACTGCTATACGGTTAAAGAAAAGTTTCTTTGACTCGAACAAATTTTTTATTGTTCCTTTTATTAATTAAAGAAACAGTCTGGTTGTGCAACACAAATTTTTTTTCAATGAAAAAAATATATTTTTAAAATCAGAACAACAAATTATTTTTTATATTTCTGTCAATACTTTCTTTGAATTAAATAATTTATTTAAATTAAATAAACAATTTGAACAAATAATTTATGTACTTTTAAAAAAGCTAATAACGTCATTTCTTAAAAGCAAATAAATTTTTGTTTCCCTCAAATGTATTTTCACTTTAACTTAAAAAAATTAAATTAAAGAAACCATTTCATCAATTTAAACGTAACTTTTCTCTGGGTGTGTATAAAATTTTATATGAATTTTCTTTCTTTAAGTAGCTTTTTTTAAATTTATTGCAATCGAATAAATGGAAGAAAGATTATTAAATCTATATAAATAAAAAATTTACCCCAAGGTTGCTCCGCTGGGGCCCGATGCCTCTCCCAGGCCTCCTCCTCCTCCTCTCAGTGTCCTTAAGGTTGTCCTCTTCTTCTCATTGCACGCGCGAAACACTCGCGAATAATATACTAAATTTGCGCGCGTGGACTAATTATTTATAAAGTTTTTCGCGCGATACTGCGGCATTTCGGGTTTATAAGACCCATGACATGAGTTCCCATTCAGAGGGATTCCCGTGGATTCAACACCCCGAGTCGACGAGTAGAACGCACGCGTACCCGCCTCCGAACAAGGGTAAGCCCCATGCGGAAGAAAACGAAATCAATGATATTGAATTCCTACGTCTCTTGTCTCACAAAAGTCACGTCTAAAATTGACTCGTTCATACGCCCAGCCAACGGATCATCGAGATCAGTCCCACTGGATCTTATATCCAAGCGGCGTCGACAAGACACTCCGGCAGGACGAGAGAAGAAGGTACTCATTGCCGACGTCTAGCATTTTAGACGAATCAGGAAATGAGAGCCAGCCTCTCGTCACAAGCTTAACCTACAAGGCCAAGTTCTGACCAAGTCAGATTAAACGTGATTCACTGGCTCGAACCCCAGATCCAAAGAATCCAAAAAGGGTATCAAGGGTCTAAGAAAGCCTTAGGTGGACGAGAGCAAGAGAAACGTGCGAATCCAAGACAACCGATCCGAACTCTTACCGCTTAGGACCGAACCGATTGCCAGAGACAGAGCGTGTAACCTCACACAACCAGACAGCCGCGCAACATGCATACGGACGAAACATGTCGTACATGCGGCCCGGCATTACCTCGTGCACGGGCACTCGGCATGAAACGTCGCGGTGCGGCGCGCACGCCCACCATACGCAACGCCCCAGTAAGAATATTCACTGCCAAGCAGCAGAGGTGCGATTCCCGGCCCTCGAACTAGGAGTCTATCAAATGGGAATTAAGAAAAAAGTTTATATAATGTAGTCCAGTATTTATACGGCACTCCCGAAACTAACGCGCGACGCGACAAACCGGCTGCGGTTCGTTTATTTTAAGTCTAAGTCGCCGACGATGGGTGGTGTTCTCTTCTCGTCGTTTTTCACCTCGAAGAATATCTGTAGCATACAATATCCATTGGTTAGATGGATCAAAGAAATGCGTTCACCGCTACGGTTAAAAAAAAGTTTCTCTGATTCAAAGAAATTTTTTGATTTTATTCCTTTTATTAGAATTAAAAAAACAGTTTGGTTGTGCAACACACATTTTTTTCAATAAAAGAAATATATTTTTAAAACAATAATAAATTATTTTGTACATTTCTGTCAATACTTTCTTTGAATTAAATAATTATTTGTTTAAATTAAACAAATAATTTATTTATTTTTAAAAAGGATAATAACGTCATTTTTTTAAATAAAATAAATTTTTGTTTTCCTCAAATGTATTTGCACTTCAACTTAAAAAAAAATAAAGTTAAAGAAACGATTTCATCAACTTACGTGCAGTTATTATGCACTGTAACAACCAAAAATAATTAAAATTTATTATAACAATTAACTTGTCGAAAACTGATTGCTATAGTATTAAAAGAATTAAATAATTTAAAGGGAAAAATTGTACCAATTAATTTATATAATATTAAGGTCTTTCATATGCTATTAAAGTATTATACAATTGTGCAATATTAAATTGACATAATATTTATTCAATACTAATTTTTTTAATGCTATGGAAATATACAATTGCTCAACGTTCTGTGCATTATATAATTTGTATTTTACTGTATTTTTTTTTACAGATGCAAATAGATAAATGTATAAAATCGGAAATAAATTAATAATATAAAATTAAAATTTATTTAAATGTCTTTTTCAAATTAATTTTAATGTAACATTGATAATTAAATGCAGTAAAAATAAATCGATAGTTAAATGCAGTAAAACTATAATAATTGTTAATAATGGGTCAGTGATTTCATAAGCCATTTGCGCTGCAATATATGGTAACATCAAGTTTTCGTAATCATTAACCATCAATTTCAAATCATTAGGTTAGTAATTTTAGGGAGAATTATGCGAAGAAGAAACGTGTTAAATCTTGCCGTCTTTGCCAAGCTTCCAAGTGGCACCTCGAACAATTCTCCAATAACGGTAACTACGTGTGTTACTTCGAAATTCAGCAAGACGATTACGGTTCACGGACCGCAACCCTTCTCGAGGAATTGTTTCGAACGACGCGGATACTTGATTTAGAGAGACTTCCGAAACACGATCCCACTCGATTCATCCTGCCCGGGAAAGGCTAGGCGGATGGCTACCGACAAAGCCAAATCCGATATCTGGCAACAACATCGATATCGTCGGCCGTACGTTCGAATGAGACAGTATCGGAGCCGTAGTAAACTACAAAGCAAGAAAATCGCGTCTCGTGAGAGAGAGAGAGAGAGAGAGAGAGAGAGAGAGAGAGAGAGAAAGAGTATCGCGCAGAAAAGAAACCCGTCGCTTCTTATCTCCTTATTCTCTCTCGGCTTGGTAATCGTTTGCGCCTTCCTTTCTCTCATTCACGCGCGATAAGAGCAAAGTAAGATGGGAAAACGCGACGCTCTAGAAAACACAAGTTTATCGCCTCATCTTTTAATTCTGCTGTTCCCAAATTATTTCTAAACACCGAAGAAATACACGAATGTCTTGCTGTCCATGCCCTACTTTTACTCACAATGCTGCTGTTGTACGTATTCCGGAGCGAGAGGTAAATTTCGTCGATCAAACAGCGCCATTTATTCGCGTCTTATCCAAAGGGATTGAGTCGCCGCAAGATTTAAATCGATCGTTCGACTTTGACGTAGCCCAACAAGACCGTTCGCAATTAGTTCCCCCGTATTGCCTAACCCCGCTCGGGTGGAAAATTATACGAGTTTCCGAGTGCCGCGCGATTTAACGACTTGACTAATTCGGATCGTTTGCGGTGCTCCGCGAGCTTAGAATAAGAGCACGGTGCACGTTCGCACTGTGGGGTAAGCAAGCAAGATGTGTCCATGTGGGACTATGCGGGATACCATACACACCCCGTAACGTCGCGAGTCCTCCCTTTCTCATCGCGAATTCGAGAGAAACTTCCGGGCGCGCGAGTGCGGCATCGATTATCGTCGACCGTTACTGCTCGACGGGGAAATCGCGAGACACGGAACGGGCAGTTTGACAAACGGAAGTCAACCGCGGGACACCAACGGGATAAATCTTCATTCCTGTTTGCGAGCGACGCCACGCAAAACCAAGGCATACGACAAAACATCCCGGACGGTAAAGAGAGCATGGACACGAGCAGAGATGTTTCACCGGGGGATAGTCGGAGGAAAAAAGCGGAAAGAGGGCGGGCGAGGGAAAACTAGATCGATAAATAGATAGCTGACTGGAATTACTTGTTTCGTCTTGGGATCAAGAGACCAGCTAGGGTATATAAGCTCATGTTCTTCTTCTCCGATCGTAAATACGCTCCACTTTGATCTGTCGGATCTAGGCCGAGAATATTTGGAGTTTCAACGAAAAGGAGCGTCGCTTTCTTTTCAACTATTTAGAAGACTTAGCCCCTAAATTCAAATCTTATTAAATCTAAAGCCGAATTTTTATATAATATTGTAATTTATAATACATTATAAACAATTCATAAACATATTAATTTTTAATTTTTTTACTATCTTTCTAAATATTATGTATGACTGTTCATTTTTTTTCTAATAAAAATCAAAAAGTAAAACTGCACGTTGAAATCATTACTTTCTGACTACGAAAAATTATGACGCCGTTTGTCAAACTACTACAGTGCCAAAGAATTAATATAGTGAGAAGAGTAAAAATTTTCATGCAATTATTTTAAGAAACGCAAGAAATAAAATATCTGTATCTATTCAGAAATCGAAAGACGTACAAAGTGGATAATTTTGACGAAAGTTCAGACTTGCGTCGTTCTTCATCATAGTACTTTTTTACGATGTTCTCAGACGGACGAAAAATGAGACAATGGAAAGAGGACACACACATACACGAACTCACGTACACAGAGACACAGAGTCGAGAAACGCTATTTCTTTTACGAGCGCAGTAAGATGTCGCGCGAGCGGAAACTCTAGCGGGGTAGAACTCTCACAGAAGTCAGCGACTAATTTAAAAGCTATAACGAGCTTTCTTCGTGATATACGTCACATTCGCTCCGTATCACTCAATCCACAATCGCCGCAATATAAAACCTCGTATACTTACATACCGCATCGCGAATGCATGCTCATTTCCGATATACAGCGATCCTTTTAACTTTGACCTTCTTTCCTTTTTATCTATACTACTTCACCTTCCATCCCATGTACTTTTTTTTTGTAAAACTAAAGAAAATTAGAAAATGCTAGCACGTAAGTTGCTGAAATTCACCGATTAATCCGTGAATTTTTCAATAAATCTCTCTTAGTTTTTTCCTAGAATTACCAACTTTGCAAGGAAATGCAATCTTGCAGTTTTATCCAACAAAATTGAGGAGCTTTATACGCATTTGATACCTTCAGGAGACGACGGTTATCAGGAATTATGTAACGTGTGCGATATCTAGCGGCTCTCTCAGCACAATTTCTTAAAAAATATCCAACATACCCACATGATTATGTAAATTGTAAATGAAATAAATACAACTCTGCAAAAATAAATCACTTGTTGGCTGTTAATCAATAATTTGATGATGCGATTTAATTCGAGCGAAATCAATTCGAGCGGGGAAAAACGACGCCGTATTTCCTTCTCTCGAGACAGAAAGTAGTTCGATGCGGTGCCATGATTCTCCTTGATAGCTCGGAGATCCGGAACCAAAGCGAGACAATCCGATTTGACGATGAGTCAAAGCGAATGTTTTCTACCGAGAGGCAAAATGGTCGATGATTAATGGCACTGCGAAAATATCTTTTGCGAAATCAGCCAATGAAATTTCGATTCTCTTCGTGCCCGCAAACTAGCCGTAATTCTTTCCAATTTATAAAACTTCGAGAATTTTACCTAAGTTACAGGCCTTATTCCCTTTAGCTCTTTTCGCTAGCTAAGCCGTGTCGTAGCGATTTATCGTGTCGTAGCGAATCCTCAAAGCGCTTTTGATCTTATGATCCATCTTATAGCGAATATAAAAAAACGAACAGGATTGAAAATGAAACTTGCTGGTGGAAAGAAAGGAAGAGCATAAATTTATATATACCTTCCAAAAGATTAATCAGTGTAATATAAAGAATCAAATAATATCCGGTGGCCTTACAATTCCGGAAGTTTTAGAGTCAATTTTCGGGTCAAATAGTAGTAATTCTACAGTAAACGTGAAAGCAGTGTTTTATTTTCCGACGAGTATCGAACTTTAATCGCTGTTTACCCAGGAATACGCCTATTTCTCGCACGAAGAAAAGCAAACGCAAGAAGCGTCCGGACCGATAACGACAAAGTAGCGAACCGACCGGCGAATAACGGATAAAAAAAGTCAACAGATTGTGGGTGGCTGATAGAGACCGTCGGAGAAACCGGTCGCGAGCTTTATTGAAAAGTTGCCTAAGAGAGACTCCAAACTTCTTATCTCCTCGTCTTATCATCCGATATAGACTTTACCTACGAGTTTATCGCTTTCCTCTCCGAGAGAATAGAACTAATTGACGATATTAATAAATCTTGATCTCTTCTCTCGTACTTTTTCTTCATAACAAGTATTTGTAATCTCAAACTTATACTGGGGTAAAGTGTAACGCGCTCGCACGATCGCGAGTACTATGGAAACGAAGTAAAAACAAACACTCCCAGCGTTGTCGCAGATATAATTATCGTTGCCGACTCACGTTCCCATCTACTCTCAATCTACCTTGTCGGCTCCTATCGTCTTCTAGTCTAGTCCCTCTTTAGGGATTTCTTCAATTGAGTCGAGCATCTGCCAGCGGCAGACTCGAGAGAGTTAAATTAGAAGAAACAAGGAAAAAAAAAAAAGAGTGACGAGAGCAGGGACGACGACGTGATTTCGTAGTTCCAAGCGCGACTTCGTTGAGAACCGACAAATCGCTTCTTGGATTTCCTCTCTTTATTTTCGATTCTCGTTCCACGCCGCGTTTCCGCATTTACCCCGTCGATTCCTGAGTCGCGGAAGCTTTCAATAGGTCGCGATTTTTCGCGGGTGTTACCGCGAACGCAATTGACTTCCACGGCACGAAATCCGCGAGAAACCGCAAGAGAATCGCGCGGTTCATCGACCGCGCTGTCAGATATTACCGAGTTGGGTTTTCGTTTGTTCCCGATCTCGCTCGCGACGGGAGAGTTTGGCGCACTCGACAAAGAACAAACATACGGCCTAGGGCGTGCGATCCCCGGGCGAATGTTGACCCGGAGAGAGCGAGAGAGAGAGAGAGAGAGAGAGAGAGACGTGGAAGGGAGAAGAAGGGAGACAGAGAGCAAAAGAGACTTACTCGAGTTCGTCGCAACCCCGTTTCGTTTCGGCCTCCGGCCCTTCCGCAACCCCCGCACATCCGGTCCTATTCGCGAGAGCGACGCCGACTAAGCGAGACATCCAGTGATTCGGAAACTGTAATCCCTTTTGTATTCCCGACGACACGACGACGAGACGAAACAGCGCGCATATCCGGGACACCGCCGCGTCGCGTCGCGTTGCGTCGCGCCGCGCAGCGACGGTCTCTTCTCTCTTCTCCTTTGTTCCTGCGTCCTAGGGTGGCCCTCTCGACTGACGACGCAACGCGACAAGGAGGGTGGTCTTACGCGCGCGGAGCAATGTCTCGCGGGGGTCCTTCCCCGCTAGGAAGAAGGCTCGGACTCTCGCTCATAAAAACAGTGTAAAAACCTGACTGCGGACGCGACCGTCGTAAAGTCGAGTGACGGCAGATCGTTCACTCGTAAGTGCAGTCCCGCGCATCCCGATGACAGCCTTTCTTTTCGCCTCACTGAGAAGCGTCAAAAACCATGACGACGAGATTAAGTCGCAAAATGCCGCGCTCGCTTAACGTCACGTTTTCCGAACGATGCGACGTATTTTCACTCGAGAGATTCACGTTGCCATTTATATACGCTCGAATCAAATTCAGCCAGTCAATATTTGCATCCTAATCGCGAGATATAGACATTGTAGTATCTAAAGTCGCAAAAGTATTCCGCAAAACAATAGATTCCAGACAAAATGCGAAAGCAATGATTCGTATGATTTACATGTAACAAGATTAATCTATTGTCAAATAGATACAATACCCTGTTTCGTGCGTGACAATTGAGAAGCATCTCGATGCTATTGCGTATTATGCGTATATTAATTATACATTGCATTTATATTAAGCTTTGAGTGGTCACGTTCACATACATCACACATCGATGTTAGCTTCCATTTTACGGTAGCGGCGTCACTAATTAATCGAAAATCACAACGGTGATTACGTATGACGACAAGTGAAACGAGGTTTTGCTATTAAATTGATGCTTTATTGAAATTCGCGAATTATGCGACCTATGTAAATTCATATTGTGTTGTATTAAATCGCTACTGCTTGTGAGTTAATATGTAAATTTCGCAGAATTACATGTTTTTAGCTTATTTTGTTTTATTTATATGCAAGAATCGTAACCCACTTTCGAAACGGATTAACTGCCATCTCTTCAGTATATCGGTACCGTAGTAATTAAAATAACCGATATTTTTTGAAGGTAATAATCTGCAATTAATATAGACTGAATATCGAGTGTGTATAAACAACTTTCCTCTCGTCTACATATATTAATTAACGTGATGTTATTGATTGCACTCTATTACGTTATCTAAAATGTATTCTATAGGAATTGTAATAACAGTTTCTTACTCTGGAGAAAGAAATATCTGCTCGATATAAAATATTTTCAGAAATCGGAAACTCGTGAAATATGCGAAATATGCGAAAATCTATGTAAATTAAGATAGCAGAGGAAACACAGTGCAACTAATATCGCTGAAAGTAACGATCGACTGCAATGGAATCAAACCAAACTATTGTACGTATAATACGGAACGGAATTCGGAAGTTGCAACAGTTCGCAGTTGTTTCTCTAATCGTATCGTACGAAATTATCGTGGTTCTGTTTTCGCTTGAAAGTTAATATGAATCGTTATTGTTGCCACAGCTGTCAATCGTCATATTAATAACAATGCAACGATTTTCATCTCGCAATAATCATTTTTTTTCACTTTTGTTTTTCATCGTGACTCGTCTTTCCATTTCCACCCATCTCACCCTTCTTGCATCACGCGTGAATATACACGTGCTGAGTACTCTCGCTGGGGCATCTCTTAACCGCTGATAAATAGAGCAAGTTTCGTGCAACGTGTTGCTTCGCCTTCCTCGTCTCGTTACTCCCAGCTCGCCTAAGTGCGCAAACTTTGGCCTGGATGTGCCGCCACGGGAATGCGGATAGGCAATGGCGCGCAACCAAGGTGTTCTGGGAACAACTTAAGGGGAGAGCTGGTGCATTCGCCGACGTGGGAGGACGGCGAGTGCGGGTGGAGAAGGAAGTGCGTATGCGCCGGCGATGCTAACGAGGGCAATCGACGGTACAAGGCGGCGAGGTTAAACTCTACCTCGCGAGGGTCGATGAAGCGGGGAAGAAGGACGGAAATTGAACGCCCTTTTGATGAAACTTGTTCTAACCCTTTAACCCTAGCACCTTGACATTTTATCCGTAACTAGACTTTCGAGTTTCTTTTCCCTTCTACCTTTTAGATATTAAAATCATTTCTTTTCTAACATATTATCGAGAATAATATAGAGAATTCGTGTAGATTTGATCTTCAATAAGGACAGTTTCATTATCCACGACTTTACGAGTAACACTATTAAAGTCTCAAAGTTTCCGTTTGATAGAATGGACTTCAAATAGCTGAAGAGTTAACGAAGGATTCTGGAATTGTCCCGGGACATTTCGGTACGATCGCCAAGAGTTGTGGACTTCCATATGGTGTTCGGTCAGCGTGCCATCAGCGTAACGAACAACTATTTGGACTGTTATTTGCGATAAGTTTTTCCCGGCGCCGGGTGCACGTGTCGCCTCTCCGTTCCATCTGCTCGTTACTAAATCAAAAAAGCGTGTTCGAAACTTTACGCTTCCGCGGACACACTGCAGCGGGTGCGTTATTCATGACGAAAACCTCTACGGATCGTCTTCCTCTGGTTCTCAGCCACGGGCTACAATTTCTTGTATACACGACGTAACGACTATCCGGCCCCTTTATCCCTCACCGTGTCCCTTTCCCAACTAGCTCCGATATACCCCGGAGGTAATTACACTCGCTTATACTACGACGATCGCAAAATACGATTTTAATAGGCGGTTGATTTGGTGATAATGCAATGTAATGGATCTATTTTCATCGACAAGTGATTGTTTATTACTCTATTTTGAAATATCTATTAAAATATACTTTTAAAATTAATTATTTATGATTTTATATTGAAATAATTATTATCTTCTAAAGTGCGAGTCAGCGTGCGCTATTCTGTCATCGAAATATTAAAAGAGAAATAGAAAACAAATAATAGAGGTATTATTGAAAATTTTTCTGTCGGCATTTGCCAAAATTTGCCTTAATCCCCGCCAGGCAAAGGAATATTTATGCACACTCTCGTGCCATAGTTTAGAGCCCGAGGGACTCTATCTCGGAACACGTAGACAGTATCCATCTTACTATACGTTTATCTATCCTCCGGACTAAGCCACGTTCGCGGACCACGCTTAAGGCTACCGTTACATTTGCCGGCCAACGTTTCGCAACCAGCCAGCCAGCCAGCCAGCCAGCCAGCCCGATACCGACCTCTCTGTGCACGTACGTAGAAGCGTTAGGCACGGAAAAAGATGTACGGCGAGTAGATGGAGAAGGAACATGTATACGGAGAGAGAAAGAAAGAGAGAGAGAAAGAGAGAGTTACACCAGAGTACTTAGATGCAACGCGCGAGTCCGTTGAACTCCGGTCGAGACCGCGCGACCCTTTCTCAAACGTGTTGTCCTCTTCTTCATCCTGCGTCAGCTCGTGCAGTATTGCTCGTCGTGTCTTCTCTCGTTTTCTTTCTCCGCCCGTCCGCCTATTTACTCCCGTTTCTTCGTGGTTTTTGCCTACGGTGGAAGGGTAATCATGGTGCTTTACGCGTTACTGGACCCGCCGTCTTCTTTTCTTCCCGCGAAGACCAACCTCCACCTCCATCACCCCGATTGTCCTTCTCTCGTTTCATTCTCCCTTTTCTTTTTTTCTTCGTGCCAAGCGCAGCCCTCGTCCGGCCGGAGACCCCTTCTTCTCCGACTTGTGTAATGACAAAATCGTGCACTTCTGTCAACTGCCATCCGCCATTACCGGTTTTCTCAGGATAGCCGCGAGAAGCATTGGAAGATTTTTGTTTCTATTGTCCCCGTGTGTATGCGTGTGTGTGTGGTATATTCGTATAATCTTTTAATCTATTTGTACAGAATGAGTGAGTGCGTATGTGAAAAAATATATTGTGGATGCTATTGGCTCACAAAATATTCACGCTGCGTCACGTTCCGTTGGTGTCATACCAAAATAATAACAGAGGTTTCAGAAGTTGAAGAATTGCCTAGTAAAAACGATGCCATAGACGCATTACTACGTGACCGTCCATTTTCACGTATGAAAAATACAGAATGGATTTCCGATTCCTCTTTTTAGAACATATGTGATTATAGATTACCTGGTTACAGATTCTTTTATACTTAGATTTACAATTTCGTTATGTTTTTCTACTTTTTTAGATGTACTTTTAGATATCCTTCTTCAGCACTATGTCGGGATTATTGTTACATAATTAATTACATGTACGTATATACAGTAGACATTAATTAATGGTCCATTGTCATTCAGTGAATAATACACCGATTCAGATTTGCAGAGTACAGTGCACGAAGCACGGATGAATAGCAAGGGGTCGAAAGAACTGTAACTATGAGTACAAATATGAGCTCTTGTTGTGCGTCGCATAGACGAATAAACTCTCCATATCATCTCCTCCCTTTTGGCCGACATTCTCATACGGTTAAAGAGAATCAGGTACCGCGAGTCAAAACAGCATTTCATTAGTTTGGACGGCCTCGAAAGATTCCTCGTTTGCGTAATAACGCGGAGGCGGTTGCTGAATGTGGGGGAAGTGAAAAGTGTACTCTTGCTCTTGGTTTACGAGGGTAGTAAAGAGAGAAGCAGGGTCGGAGCGGCGCGGCGGCGAGGCAAACGGCGAAATAAACAAATTAAATCGCTCTGCTTCCGCTTTTCCTTCGGCCCTCTCTCTCAGCGCCGAGCACAAGAGGAATGCGGGCGGGCGTTTCATGCGTGTAACACTGGCAACGCGCCGCAACTAAGAATTTTACCGGACCATGCGTCGTGTACGTGCTGCGCGAGGAATTTTTATCCGCTGTTTAGTTTTAATCAAAACCCCGAGCTGGGGGACTCTCGTCGCGCTGTATAGTCCAGTTGCTCCGGTGTTCTCCGTCTACCTCAATGACGATCTTTTTTTCATCCGCCAGCATGGGCAGGACGAGACTCAAACAGCGTGGACGAAATGAGAACGAGGATACCGGACACAGAGGCCACCATCCCTGTCGAGAAATAATTGAAAAAAACATGAAGTGGATCAAAATTCGGTGCACCGAAAGAGCAGCGAAACCCAAGTGCTACGGGCTCTCGAAAAAAAATTGATAGCCCTCCGGGTTTTCGCATCGGGCACGGACTGGAGAGGAACAATGTCGCACGGTAAAAGCAACGTAAAATTGTTTTCGAAAGTAACTACCGGGAATTATAAGAGGATTACTTCCCCCGTAAACGGCAGACTAAAAAGTAATAAGCACTTTCATTTAAATCGTCCCGGCGCGCATACGGATAAATATTAAGACTCCACCTTGGACGGTAATAACGAAGGAACAACGCTGTACTCGACGATTCGTTGTTTTTTCTGCTATTCGTTTGTAGGTCGAGTTACACACATGGCTGCGACATTCCACAGCGCGTCGCGTCGTGATATTCGCGAAGCGGTAAAAAAAAAGCTTTTCAGTATTGCCGTATATTTAATCCCCTCGATTAGGCAAACTGTAGAAAGTAAAGTAAAATCGTTATACGCGCGCGCACTGCAATAATTGCTACCGAAGTAAATATTCCGCTAATTTCGTTAGACATCTGCGCTGCTGTATCCTTAATCCCCCTTACTCTTTTCTGATCCGCAGCAGCTTTACCGTGCGTTACGAATAAATACCTATTTCACGATTCGCTTATTTGTGAATAAAAAAAAAAAAAAAACACGGAGGTCGAAACCAATGAATTCTCGGTTAGTCGTGCTTGCACACAATGGAATATCGAAATCGCAGGACGTTAATCGCCTCGATGACGCGCAGAACGGAACGCGTTCGCTTTTTGCTCGCTCGCCCGACTCACGTCGCATCAATAATTCCGCTCGCCTGTAAATCTTCGCGAATTGATATCGGCAGAAGAAACGCACGAGATTCAACCATATCGTCGATCGTAGGTCACATTGTCCAATTTAACGTTCGTTACACTCGCTTCACTACGCGTCGCTTACGAACTATAAAAAAAAGGGGGAAAAAAAAGGAAAAACAGATTCTCCATCGGGGTATACCATCTGATAGCGGTTCGCGAACTCCTCTGTGCCAGCGGATACCCGGCCGGAGCCGCACAGGCAGGGCGGTGCGCTGCTAAAAAGTTATACCTCGTCATAGGTTGCACTAAAATTCCCGACGAGTTCAACCTTGCGCAGAGGAACGATTTACCTCACCGAGCCGGTAAAACCTTCTGAAAATCCGACGCGCGCGAGTTTACGCTTTTCGCGTATCAACTCGCGGGATACTTTTATTACGCTTCACGGCACGTAGCGCGCAGTTTTAAAACGATTAATTCCCTCAGAGCGATAACGAAAGCTTTCCCAGCAATCCCTTAAATCGGGGTCTTCCGAATCTTATCGTGTTGAGATCCATTGCGGAATGATGGCGAATTACGTGGGAAATTTGTATTGCAGTCAACTGGAATATAATCGAATCGCATCAGAGAATTTTTCCATAAATAATAATCGCATCGTGAAGTCGTTAAAATAATAATTATTTAGAATTGCAACCAATTGCGCTTTTTGGAAATGTTGCGATGCCGCAAGTAACTCGATTAAAATTAACATTTTACGGAAGGATACGATAATATGATGTGATGCTGCAAAATATGCATAACGGAATTTCTACTTTACTCTGCACATAAATGTGACCGTACTTTACGAGCAATATTATAACGTAATTGATAATTATCAACATTATGTGCAACTTTTGAAATAAAATAAAATAAAAACTGCATCAAAGGATTAAGCGGAACATTTAGCTGTGTGTCATAACGTGGAGTTATCGTTGAGATTCGCGATGGAAAAGTGCCGTTCGTGTGGATTATACGCGCTCGTTGATTATCGCGAGACGTGCATCGTTGCGGACGCTGTTACGAAGCTACGAAAAGCCAGCTAGTCACTGTACGGGAGACCTTTGTGGCGTTTTTCCTTCTCTTATTTGACTTTTTCCCTTTTACCCGACTTTGCCGCGGTGTACTTCCCCCAACAGATTCATCCGACCAGTTATGTGTGCGGGTATGTCTACTGACCTGGCCAGATGCCAGGAGCAAAAATCCTTCTGCACGTATTTACCTGATATCGCTGTTATACACGGAGACAGGATCACCGAATCGACTGAGCGTACTCGGTGACTGCGGATACACAAGCCCCTCCTCCCCCACCCCCAATCAAATTAGATTTGTTCAGTGGATAATTCAGTACGCGAGGAAACGTCAGAGACAGATTATTCCAACTTTCCCGTGCTAACTCCTATTATATTTCTCCAATTACCCGTGTAATAGATTGCCGATATCTATTATTTCTATATAAACTTGCTATTAATCCTAGACTGATTTAGGGGAAAATTGCTGAATGCGTAAAGCCAATCACCTAAAGCGTATCTCCGTAATATTTTATATTTTTATTTTATACAAGCAACATTTAATGATAAAAATAAAAAGTAAATAAAAAATAAGTAATATAAAAAAATTCAACAAATTTAATTTTGTTTTGTGCATAAGCATTTTTAGAAAATCAGATTTGATGTTTTTTTATCAATTTAAAGCTGATAACAACGTGATTGATTTTGAATTGTACAATTGATTTGTTTTCAGAAAGTTTGTTGTAGAATATTTTACATTGTATACGTATTTACAATGTTTGTAAAAATTAAATCAATAATTTTATAAACTCAATCAAGTTAACTCGTACCGCCACAAATTTTACTACAATACAAATAAAACTAACGTAAAATTGATAGTAATAAAACTAATATTTGCTATAAATAAAAATGTTACAAAAAGTTAATTCAAGCCAGTTTTATTTCGATGTTTTTACCTTTTCATTATTGTTATTTAATATTGAACATTGAATCGCTTTTTTTAATAAATTTATTAATAAAATAAATATAATTAATAATTTCTTATACTTTTAATTACTTTAGCTTATAAATTCGATATTTTCGAAAGGAATACGATTTAGGAAATTACAGATACGCTTTACGCGACTAATTTTTTAAATCATAAATTAATTTGTAATAAATTAATTTATTATTAAGGTTTAAAATGTAATAATAAATGCCTGAAATATCAAGCTATAATTTCGAATTTGATTTGTAACCAAAACAGCATAAAATAATTTAAGTAATACACATATTTAATAACTCTCCCCTATGTAAATTATATATAAACTTGGATTATATTTTCTTCGATATTCCGCGTGGATATAAATATTTTTTAGTTAGAAATTTCTGAAGAAAATTGTACGGAAAATTATCATTAATATTAAAAATTTGCACGCCGTCAAATCATATCCTTTAAGACAAAAAGTACATTATTTCATATAGAAACTAGAAAGATTGCATTCTGCACTTATTCTTCATGTCCAAACGGTTCAAACGCGGACGGAGACGCGCCACTGGACCATGGCTACTGTAAAAATCGTGGAAGAAGAAGTCGAACGAACGAAGAAGCGAGAAGAGGAGAAGAAATAAATTCGCACACGCACGAAGGGGCGGAAATTGGTCCGCAATCTTTGCACGGCTTACGGACAATTGCCGTCGGAATTGCTTCCCTCTGTGCTTTGTTCCTTCCTTCTGTTCCTCTTTTCTGTACTTTCTCCGACTCGTTTCTTCGTTCTTCCTCTTCTTTATTTTTTCTCCCTTTGCTCTCTCTCTCTCTCTCTCTCTCTCTCTCTCACTATCTCGTCAGATCCATCTGCTTCGCGACGTTTCCATAGTTACAGTCTTTGTTGCATTTTCGCATCAGTGACTTCTTCCGTATGTAATATTAACAAGAATGAATGTCGAATAAATAACGATGAATATCAAGCTGGTGACGATGGTACGACGTACTTCGAAGATGTGCAAAATGGTTTTAAAATCTGATGTTAATTAAGATGAATAACTTTTACATATCTTCACGTACATATATATATTTAAATAGAAATGTTAAAATAAACAATATCTATTTTTCATGCGATGTTTTTTCAATCAACAATTTATTTTAATCGCATTAATATTTTAATGCTTTTTCCATTTCTGATGTTTAATAATTTTTTATACATCCTTTCATTTAATTTTATAATATACAATATCATATAAATATAACGTATAAAAATATTTCTACTATTTTGTTACATTTATTAAAAATATTTTTTAAAATAATCTCCTATATTTGCACGAGTATATATTTTTACATTTCTAATTATTTGATTTTAACTTATAATTCTAAAATTACTTAAAATTACGCCAACTTTGTCGCCAACTAATTGTCATAGATATTACTATTAACATTCGCAATTAATAATTTATATATTGTATCTAATAAATATATGTATATATATATATATATATACAAATTAAATATATTAAACATAAAGAAATTATTAATCACAATTATTAATTTGTGACGCGAATAAATGCGACGTGATTTTGACATTATGAATTAAAATTAGACTAATTAGAAATAAAAATTCATGAGCTTTTTAATATATATGTATATACATTATAAAAACTTCTGTGTATATTATGTATACACAGGATTGCCAGATCTCCTTGAGTAATAGTTACATACGCAATGCCGTAGAATTACCGAGCTCGAAACAACATTTTCTCGTCTACAATCACGCGTGGCATCGCAGGTGCTGTTGATAACTGCGCACGTACGAATAATTGCGTTTTTCGCCGTGTATTTCGGCGAGGCAATTGAGAGAGGCAGCAAGGGAGCGAGAAACAGTCCCGCACTCGAATATGCGTGCGTTCAAATTGCATCGACTACAGGATAGCGTTCCACGCTTTAAACTTGTTCCGCGTACATTTTTCATCGCTTTTTTTTCAATCGCGCCGCGTCTATCGCGGAAAATAGTGTTAGGATCGCGAACAATAAGTCTCGACGTTATTGCGAGGCATCGACAGCGATATTACTCCAGCGTAATCCCGTTACACAAATATGGGAATAGGAATATCGTGTATGTTTTGAATTCGCAGATTGAAACGCTGTTATAATTCTGCCAGAAGTAATTTTAGTATTATCGATATTACGGATAAATGTATCTTACAGCGTTTACAACGAGAGAGCACCGATATCGTAATATTTCCAATTCCTGGTTTGGTAAAAGTATCGCGATAGAAATGAACTCTCCGTTTTACTGTGAGCGTATAATCTCAAATTACGTTTATTGAATTTAACAAATTGTCATCTGAACCGGCATTAATTCTTAACCGAAAATATTTATCTGCATTGAGTCTGGAAAATTCTGTTTGGAAATTTCGAAAAAAATCATCTGTCCATTTTATTTCGTTGCATTTTATTGTATTCCCTTTATTTATTCCTCCGTAACGAAATATCGTCTTGTAACTGATATTATCACTTCTCCAAACTGTGTAAAACCCACCGTTATGTTTTATGTGAAGAGGCGCATCAAAAAAGTATTATTTCAGTTACGGATTAATCGCTTTGCACACGAACGACGCGTTACGTTTATTTATGGCCGCCGTGTTCTTTCAACTATTGTTTGCGCGTTGGCGTTTAAATCCGCATGTCACGAATGCGAATCGCGGCACGACCTAAAAATGCAAAACTGAAGCTGGCGATCTGTATCCTCCGGCGCTGACGCGTTTGCGTTTTGCATTAAGCGTTAATCTGCATCTTTGACGGCCGTGCGCGCGAATCGAAAATACAACATGGTGACCGGCAGCTGCCGGCTGAAACGCGGCCCCACGGAATAGAAGTTCGCTTTTTAATCGGACTCGCGTGTGTTACATCGTTGCTACTAAGTGAAGGTAGTTAAACGGTCGCCGGACTTCCACTTCGCACATTGTGAGCACGACTAACGCGCGGACCCAACCGCTGATTCATTAACGTGGTACGCCCCGAGTTTTCGAAATTGCGTTGAGCGTGACGCATAATTGCACGCGGTTTCTTGCCCGTCCACGATATTTAATCATCGTTTCTCAACGTCGTTGAAAAGAAAGGAACAAAATTTAAGTCAAATAAAGTCCATAATTACGATAAAGAATATAAAATTACGTAGATTCGAAAAGAATTTGACAATAGGCTTAGGAAATGAATAATGTCTCGTTTTTTTAATTGCTCATGAAAAATGTATAGCACGCGTATTCTAATTTTCACTTTCACCTTTCTTATTTTACATGGAAATTCTCTTTTCCATTCAAGAGAGAGAAAAAGAGAGAAAGAGAAAGAGAACATATCTTAAAATGTTCGATGTAATTAGATAAAAATCGACATGAGGCAATCACATGTTAAAATTCAGATAAATTATTATAATTTATCTAGAGATACATAAAGAACACGAATTAAATAAAAATAAATTCGCGAGCTTTAAATTCATTTCTATTATTTTAAATATTGATTTATCGGAGTATAAACTAGATACATTCTATACCGACCTACAATATTTACTGCGGCGCTCTAATTTCATCTTTAATCGAGTTTCCTTCTTTAATTCGCCGTTTTATTTCAGATATCAAGTATTATTCAATATCACAGTGATTTGCTTATTATTAAACTTTACTTAATTTATACTGCGATGTGATAGAAGCGACAGCGATATTTTTACAATATCGCTATGAGACTGACGTAAATTTAACGATGAGAAGGAATGGAGGTGCATCAATGCACCGTAAATATAACATCGAAAGCGATATCGCTTTCGCGCTGCAGTGACACTTTCTGGATTGCAAATTCCATCTCCAGAGATACGTCCAAGGCGAGTCGTCTGCCTACATCTCCCATACTTCCGTACGTTCACCTTTACTCTTTCACCTCCTACTTTATAGTTGCAATTTTCGTCATTCTTTTTACGTCGGTGTCTTTGTCATGTACATTATTACGATCGCACATCCGCTTTCGCACCCCCTCTTCTCTCTCTCCTCCACTTTCTTTCTCTCTTTTTAACATACACTCACACACGTACGCGTCTAAACGCGTGTACGTGCATATATCAGAACGGGTGACGGGTTACCCGGTGCTTGCCTGTAATACGTATGAATCACAGGGTTGCCGAGAAAGTGCTCGGAGGTCTGGGATTACGCATCTCTGCGTACTCTCCGCGTTCCTTACGCCGCGCGCCGTCCCAAGAGTGTCGGTGCTGTATAATACACGAGCGTGCTGTGCGCAAGCTAATAGGCGCGCATACTCCTCGCGTGAGAACGCACGAAGGTTATTTCGCCACCGTTCCCCCGTAGTCGTTGGCTCCTCGTCGCGGATGGGAATTATAGCAGCGCGACATCCCGGAAAATTCAAGGACATGACTATCTCGTTTCTCGAATAGCTACGTATGACGCGTAACTTCACGATTCACGACCGATCTCAAATCAAGACGATCGTGACAAGCGCTATCGTATCTAATCGTATAGCTACTATAGCCATAAGTAAACTTGCGCCTTTTTATTTCATCTTAGATTTTCAAAAATTTTATTAAAAAATTATTAATATTTTATACAATGTAATCTTCTTACTTTAATTATTTTTAACTTTTTCCATGTAAAAAAAAATAAGAGAAAAAACAAAATAGAGTCGTAGACGTGTTACAAAAAAATTAATAACGATTTACGCTTACCATAATTGTGTATTGGAGAACAAATGAAGACTATTTATCACTTGACTAAGACAATATTCTTTTGACCTGGATTAAATATCGCTTTACGTCATTTCAATCATGCGTTCTAATTTCAACTATTATTTTATTTTGAATTTTAGTTTATATGGATTTTTGATTAGCTGAAACGGTTGCCAGTGTGAAATCGATAGTGATAACAATCTACAGTTTGCAGCGCGAACGTATCAGACGTATAATTTTTTTTACGTATAGATTCACACAGATTATAATCGGTTTAACTGCTTCGCTGTGCAAAAAATATGTACACACATACGTGAATTTGAACATGAGTATTCAATGGGCTTTCTGAATTTTTTAAAAAATTTTGAACACTCTTCAAGACTTAATCTGATTTTTAATATATAAATCTCTAAATATAAATCTTTAAATCTGATTTTCTTATTATACTTATACTTTCCCTAATTTAAAATAAAAACAAATAAATGAATTTTACACACAAAACAATGGTTTACAGTTCAAAAATATCCATTCTCTGGGCGAACGGATGAAAATAATTCTCTTCGATAATAATCCGGTTACTCGCGCTACGAAAAACAGTATTTCATCGAGGACATTCGCTTCGTCGATATTGCGAATATACATACGAAAAGATATACATAGAGAAATATTAACGCATTTATTGGCAATTGTATTCTTAGTTTTTTTTCATAAAAATGTGAAAAATTGAAAAGAGAACGCACGTAGGATGTTTACGAGGTGAAACGTCACGTCTGCACAGCTCGATGCACTTCGCAGATGTGATTTCATGATGCCCCGGCGCGAAAATATCTCTAAACGTTCGAGGATTGCACTTGCAATTGACCGCAAAAGCTATTCGATAAAAACATTTCACTGTTCGTAACAGCATAACACGACAATAGAGACAATCGTATGCATATCTGCATTTCGACTGTGAAACCTAATATTGCGTGTCCAATTTAATATAATTAAAACACGAATTTTTTTTAAATGACACTTTCTTTTTTTAAACGACTTTAGAATATAAAGCAAAAGAAAAACACGTTTATTAGTTTTCTTTAATGTCATATATAATACAATCTGATAAATCTATGTTTAGTAAAAGATATTTAAAAAATATATCATTTACTATTTTTCTTCAGTGTCCGTTTATTAAACTGCTCAGAAAAATTATCTAAAAATTCTTGTCTCTTTATTTTTGACTGTATGATATAATTATACATAAATAGCGCAATTAGCAACATTGTTAGCGACATTTACCGCAGAGTATTAAAACTTTATTTTAACACTTTCTTTTTTTAAACGACTTTAGAATATGAAGCGAAAGAAAAACACGTTTAAGTATTAAGTTTATATGATACAATCTGATAAATCTATGTTTAGTAAAAGAAATTAAAAAAATATGTCACGTGCTATTTCTTTAACGTCCGTTTATTAAACTTCTTAGAAAAATCATTAAAACATTTTTGTTTCTTTATTTCTGAATGTCTGATATAATTATAAATAGCAGTTAACAGCATTGCGACATCTACCGTGGAGTATTAAAATTTTATTGCATGAATATTAAGTACGTGAAATATTAAGTACGTTATCTCGAGCGCATTTCTAAAAATCTCTACATAATTTAAAAGAATAAAACTGAAGTTCTTTTCTTACCAGCTCAATTCTCTTCTCCCTCTCCCTGCCCCCTTTCTCTGTGACATATATCCGTTAATTAATTCGGTAATGGGGAAGCTAATGAAAATATTATCCGTAGCCGTATTTAAGCAATCCCCCATAGTGCTCGCGGACATTATTGGCAGGGATGTACTCCGTCGATGCGTAGTAATTATGGCCCCGGGCTTCGCGCGCGCTATCATGCCACCGGTAATTATTAAATGGGAATTATCGTTCGTACGGACATTAATGTGGTGGCGAGTATTATCGCGTGGCAGCCGTATAATGCTTAAAGTGTTATTCCGAGTCTCTCATTGCGAAGAGCGTATATTATATGCATCTATTTCGGGACTAACAACAAAACGCGGAGCGTTAGTATGCACGCGAGAGCACCCTCATCCCGCGAGTCACATCGCAGCCGATTTCCGCGTTATTCGTTCGGAAGCGGCTTATCGCGCGCCAGGTGAAATTAATTAGCGATAAGATTAATTAACTTGACCCATCGCGTGTATCCGGTGGTCAGTTCCGATCGCATTCCTCGTCACCCGATCAACTCCCACCCCTTTCCTCTCGGTGTATCGGCCTATTTATCTTTCCCTTTCCCCATCTGTTCGTATTTAGCCAAATGACAGCGCTTCGATGGGCAATTATGTCGAGCAGTCTATCGTAATCGAATAGCGATCGAAAGATCGTTGTGCCGTTTCCTCTCCGCCCGATTAGTTTCCATTTTGACATGCTCTCGCATATTCGCTCCTTTTCAATAAAAATTACAAGTGGAAGTAGTAAATATTCAAGTCGATGCTATAATAATCCAATGAGTCGACAAATTCGATTCACAATATTCAGAATATTCTATCGACTGTTTCTATAAACGAACATCGTTTCTATAAATAAAATTTAAATAATGAATGGGCATCGCGAAAAATCGTTCATCATGAAACGTTAAACTGAGAGGATAACTATAAGTCCACGTCCGTCTTTTTCTTCTTTTCTTTTTTCTTTTTTTCCCCCACGCGTTATTCATGGAATCTTTTTTCCTCTCCATGTGCTCGCGCAGCCTTTGCACCTCTAATGGTAATTTTTAACGAGTTTTCCAATTTAACGAGCGGCAAAGCGCGCCACGCCCGAAGAGCTGCGGCAGTCTTTAACGACGACGCGACTGTCCGGCTGGTGCTCCAATTTGTCGAACGCGAGAGAGGCGCGGCAAGCTTTTAGGACATTTTCGAACAAAGTGTTTAGAGCTTATGACAGCGACGCAGAAGCTGGCGCTGCCGTGCTGGATCGCGCGCCTCTTGTCTTCCATGTCCCAAGCGTTTCGCGATTAATCGCATTGTCTCTTGCTGCACAACCATTAGACAGTAATTACAAGCAACGTAGTTAACTCGCGTAAATTTGGCTGAAACGCAGTTTTATGTTTATCGCTTTTCGCGATGACAATATATATGTACAATACGTAACGATCGAAGCGTCACAACTGAGTTAAATTTTCGAAGAAATTCTATGAAAGTTTTACACGAAAACACAAGAAGCTTCTTCGCTCGATCGATTCTACTTGTATTTTTAAAACATTAATATTCATTACGTGTATAGAAGCTTTTTTATTTAAAAAAATTAATCATTAAAGTTTGAAGCAAATAACGTAAGATAAAAATCTTTAATGAAAGTAAGGCAAATATATCTTAATAAGAAGAAGGACAGAAGTAACGTCAAATTGTTTAGATATAATTCCGATAATAATGCATAATAATATTTCGATATTATCGATTATTTAAAATTAAGATGTTTTTAGATAAAATTAAATTAAAATAAATTTTCAAGTAGTAATGAAGCGTGAAAAAATGTTAAAGGAAAGAATAGAGTTATTATCAGAGAAAATAAAAAGAAATATTAACTTATTTTACGTTTCGACCGAGGTGCTCCTGGTCTTCTTCCAAGATGTATCGACGACGTCGTTTCAAATAATATATAATGAATCATCTAACGACCATTTAATTCTACTCTTCTTGCTTAACGAGCAGGTGAAAAGTACTCGACCGAGGAGAAAACAGTCAATGGCAATGCACAGTAGACATTTCCATGAAGAACAAGTTGCTTGCTGTATGAAAATAAAAATATTAACGTAATCTGACAGCATTTTGTAACTTATTATTATTCTCGATAATTAATAGGCTTATTAATGACAAATTGGCCGAATATATTTAATTTAATGACCAATTATTAAAAGAGAATAATAGCTTTGTTCGGATTTATCAGAAATGCATTCAATTTACAAATCGAAAATACTGTAATGTATACAATTTATATGGATGAAAAACTGATTTACAAGTAATAGTTAATTTGCAAAAATATGGTATTTTATATTGTTACGAAAATACTTTGACAGTTATTAAAACGGAAATGTAAGCTGATCAAAATATAAATTTTCATTCATGTGCTTTCTCCATTCAATTTATTGAAATCTTATTTAATTATAGGAAATCGATAGATAGCCACGGAAATTTGTAAATTTTAGTTAACACGTGGGGTTGAGGATGAAAAAAAGCACTACGCATTACTTCTACGTTGCGCATCACGTCTCTAATACCTTGTTCCTAACATTCCCAAAAACACAACAAGTATTACCAAACGTACCACCGCAATGGCAAGAGAGAGCGGCGAACAATTTGCTTGACGTTTTAACGACCTTCCGTCGTTCCCAGCCCTTGTAAACGTAAACCGGACTCGATGGGAAACCGATCGTTGCTACAGTGCAACGGAAGTCCTTCCTCAACAACGTTTCCCGTTACATAGAACTCAAACACTTCGAATTACGATAACGTACATTTGATCTGAAAACGTTTGTTTTTGCTTGAATTTTTACGATAAAAAAAGGGAATGCAAAAAATTACGAATATACTATTACAATCGAATCTATTTCTCTTATCTATCACGTATCAAAATATTTTACTTCAAGATAAAAAGTAATTTTGTAAATTTTGTATTTCATATTCAAAAGATACTAATTTAAATAATAATTGCTGTCAAAATTGCTTATATTGGGAAGCTAAAAAAGACAACTATATTTTTTATCACTTCTTATCTTTTCGTAATACATAAAAAAAAACAATTTTTCAATGTAAGAAAGATTTTATTAGTACAAATCCTTGTAATTCGACGTATAGTTGACATGATTTGACACCTTAAATATCTGACATAGTATAACTGAAATAACTGTACATTCTGTACAGCTACGCAAAAAAAAACAGGACATTGATTAATAAGAACTTGTATGTGGCTTTAAAATGTCAATCAAATATATGCCTATTTATACCATGTGTAATAATTTTTGAATAACGCTCATTTTCTGAATTCTCATTTTTGCGCATTTCGTGACAAGAATGACACGGATATATATTCGTATCGATTCATGTGAACTTATCTTGAGTGGAGGTTCAGTTTCGAAATCCGATTCGCTGATGAATTTCAATGAAACACTCAATGAATATCAACTAGTGCACTGGATTGATTTTAGCAAAATTTTCGTAACTGAGCTTACATCACCTTTCAAACAAATGATTCACACAAGATAGTAGATAAATGATTGATCAGTATAACAATAGAATGCATTCATGCTACAATATATCAGAATCGACATATCGATGATTACAATCGTTTCCAAAACAGATCTCGAGTGTTTCCCAATAATCAGTATCTGACTATCTAATAATATTTAAATTACTCGTTCTTAATAAATAACAGACGCAAAATGATATTAAAATATTTTTTTATTTTTAGTTTCTCTAAATAAATTTTCAAGATTTTTTATTACCCCAAAAAAATCGAATATACACGAAGCATCTCTATTATATGTATATAAAAGCATCACATTGCAATTTTGTCAATATCTATAGTTTTAGGAACATAAAAGATTCTCTTTTTAAGATCTACTCGTATTTTTCTTATGATATTATTTTAAAACCTGCGATCAAATTTTACTCTTCTAGATAATATTTTCTTAAAGAATCTTCAAAGATTGTTTTCCAACAGTACTCGGGAATTGTCTAAGTCATTTCTTCGTCATTTAAATTTTTATAAAATTTATTAAGAAGTGTGGCGTCATGAAAGGGTAAAAACTCATTTTATCAAATCGTTGCCTTTCACCGTTGCACTCTGAAACATACGATTCGCGTAAAGATTTTCTCTAGAGCTCTTATGGCATTGCTTTCGCATTATCGATCTCTGATCCAGAGTAGGCGTAGCCAATAGAAAAGTTACGCGTCACGGAAGCAGTCTCTGGAAAGTCTTTTCTCAACCGCAACCGTCGGAATGAACAGTCGGTGCTCTTAAAGAACCACCCCCAGAGATTGCTTCTAAAATTTCCAGTGGTCATCCACAAAGGCGTGATTTTCGAACATATGTCTCCCGCGGGATGTATCCTTATCGCTGTGACTGTTTCTGCGAAATTCACGGGGGTGCACTTGCATATATGCTACACGGTCTCTCCTGGTTAAGGAGAAACTACACACTGCGCTCGTGTTTGATACTTCCACACGTTCGTCGCTACAGAAGCAGAGGCTCCCGCGTTAACGTTAATTTAAAGTCCCTAGGAATGACATGCTGACACTAAAATTGCTTCCACTCGGGATCTATCACGCAGAGATCATCATCGAGAGTGAACTATGTAAATTTCATTTCAGAAAGCCCCCCCCCTGCCCCCTCCTTCTCTCTCGCCTTCCTTCGCTGTTTGTCTCCTATTTTCCCCGTTCTCTCTCTCGCTCTCTCTTTAAACAACCGTCCACTCGACGACTTCGTCGCTCCACAAATTGCCAACATTGTGCGAACTTCCGCTAATCCTAATCAACGTCGTCGGAGTCGACGTTGTAGCATCAACGTGGCCTCTCGAGTTTCTCCGAGTTTATCGATGCACCTGAGCAAGACTATGGCTTGTCCACACTACTCTGGCCTCGAGAGAGCTCTCCTTTTACACAGTTCATTTCGTTTCACTAGGAATTGCTAAATTCGACCCGTGGCGGTCGTGGTTCAGATTATAGGCGGTTAGTGAATATGCATAATGCGAATAAGCTCGAGGCAATAATTACAATGTATCGCGTTGTAATAATGCAAAATTGTAGATGAATCGCGTTAATTTAGACCGCTTCTAGAATGTCGTCAAAATTTGAAGTAAAAAAAGCACGCGCTGTTTCAAACCGACCAAAACTATACCTGTTTGGTGTGAATTTATTGTACCATTTGGGTCACGCTATTTGAATCATACCATTTGAATCAATATGATAAAAAAGCTCAAAAAAATAAAAAAATAGAAAACTTTTACAAAAAAAAAAAAAAAAAGATTTTGCATTAATAAAGTTATAACAAATGCTAGAGAAAAAAGCTTTTATATAAAAAAAATACATTTTAGATTTAGATCAAAGAGATTTGATAAAATAGCAGAGTTAAAGATAGTGCACCAGAAAACGGTTTTTTTTTATGTCCATTCGGAGGCAAATCTGTACCATTAGAAATCAATCTTAAATCTTACAGTTATATACATATCGTATAATGTTGACGCATATCATCGCGTCAAGCGGAATAAAATTATATTTAAGTTAATAAAATCGTATTTTCCACTTGATTTTTTTAAGTTGAGGTGAAAATATTTTTGCAAAAAATAAAAATTTATTTGACTTCAGAAAATGACGTTAACTTTTTTAAAAATAAAAAATTCATTTGTTAAATTATTTGTTTCATTTAAACAAATAATTCCAAAAAAGTACTGACAGAAGTGTAAGAAATAATTTAGTTGTTCTGGTTTTAAAAATATCTATTTAAATCCATTTTCATTAAAAAAAAATTTGCATTGCACAACCAAACTATTTCTCTAATTCTAATAAAAGAAACAAGCAAAACATTTCTTCAAATCAAAGAAACTTTTCATTAACCGTATAGCAATACACAAATTTTTTTCACTCAAATATTTTTTGGCTCAAAGAAACGCTTTTTTCTGGGTGTAATGTTGATTTCAACATTAATAGTGTAAATATCTATGAATTAAAAACGGATGAATCGAGTGACTCTCATCCATCGACCAAAGTGCATCGGCGCATCTGCGTGCAACGCAACAGAGAGGTGAGGAAGAGCGTGGGGGAGCAGAGGGGAGGCTAGCAAAGAGAAACGATGGTACACATGAATCGTGCGTGAGAGAGAGATGGCGAATGAGCAATGCGGTGATTTGTGTATTCGCGTTAGGCGTGAGGTCGACGCGGCTATAATAATTTATCGTTGTAAAATATTGTCTCACCGACGACGCCAATGACGCGGAAAGCCTGCGGTAAATCGGACAGGATCACGCGAGCGCGCAACCAGGTATCGCGTGTCGATCGCGCTCGATTCGATTTGAATCTATTTGCCGCCGATTCGTTCGGCGCGTGACTTCGAGTACGTGCGCTGTGCGACATGGAAACTTATTGAAACACGTTCGACGTGTCCGAGTAAAATACCGTTTATCGTGCGGGGACTCCCGCGCGAGCGAGCGTCCCATCGCGCTGCGCGGCGGTGCTCGCCGATTGAATTACACCTGAAATTACGCGCAGTCGCGACCATTGTGCAATCTTAGCTCTTAGTAATTTAGAGCGAGCTTTAACTTATCGATTTTAATTTAAGTTTTATCGAAAATATGTCGCGTATTCAAAGATTTACAGAAATTGCCTGTGAAAAGGTTGACTGTGAATTTGTTGGAATTCTATTTACAGAGGTCTGTAGAATAAGAGGAAAAAGATATATATATACGTAACATCTAGAGCGCCTTATATATATGCATTTATATGCAGCATTACATATTCATTATTTTAATTTAAAACAATATTCGTTCGTTAAAGCCTCTTTCTCTGCAGTGAAAATGTAGGGCGAAACATTATTAAATGTCTTCCTTTGCACGAAGCAATTCAAAGTCAATGAAAACGGTAGTAACGTCAGTGACGGTAATAGTGACTTCTGTAACTCCTTCATTGTCGCAGGAGTTACGGCAAACCATACTGGCGGCGAGAACAATCGAGGAATTACCGTTGTCGCCTGTCTTGTGCCGACTGCTCCTTTCTCAGTGTTTCTCTCTCTATCTCTCTCTTTTTCTCTCCTTGACTTTTGTCCCTTTCTTCGCGTTTAGTAATTTTTTTTATCGATACGGTACAAGAGAGGAGCAAATCGTGCACAGCAAATTATTGGCTGAAAATGTCTACTCGACGAGTGCCAACAATAAATATTTATTTTTTTAAAAGATGTCTTAATGGGAAATGTTATATAATTTTCAAAAAATCAATTTTTTGGATTTTTATTGTAATAAACGTGTACATATTTCAGGAGTATTCGCTTTATGGATCAGGAATCGCTAAATAAACGTAAATCAAAAATATTCCATTTCATTCACATATTTATCCGATTGCATTTTTCTGGAAATCACATTTTTTCAAGTTGACAGCATATCTTGAACAATTTTGATCCGATCGCGACTAAAAAAATTCAAAATACGTGTAAAATAAGAATTCCTATCGTAGTTTTTTTTAATTTAAAATTGGATTTTTAGACATTAAAAAATATAAGTTTAAAAAGGATCAAAATGTGATTTTTTTTTAAAGTTCAATAACTTTTAATTTTTCAAAATTAAAAATTCCTTACGATAAGACCAAAAAGATCGATCTATATTTTAAGAATCATTTCGCTTTTTCGATTTCAGATCAACCATTTTGGAGGAACCGTGTCAACCAGCCCATCTCTCTTTTTTTTAGAGGCCTGTTTGCGTCAATACTGAAAGGCATAAAAAAAGAGATATCGAGGTCATTTCTCTCCACATATACATTAAAACATGTACTTTCGTATAAAGTAAATCAAATTTTATATCTACGTGTATTGTTTTCTTTTAAAACATTTCTAAAATACCAATTTTCCAGCCTCTACAATATCCCCCCCTCCTAGTATCCTCCTCCCCTCAGAGAAGTCGTTGAAAATGAATAATAATTAATAAGTAATAAGTGCGTAATTCAAGGATTAATTTTATTGTACATTTCGACGTTACTTGACAAGATAATTTTAAAAACAAAATTTAGCAAACGAGATTCTCTCCTCGTTCTTTCGGGAAATGTAAAAAGGTACAAATGTACTCGTTGCCTTGCGATGCTCGTGTTCGACAATTGGGGCGATAAGCACGGCACGAGCAGAATCGAGCTGCGCGTGGCGATAGACGAAAACCGCGGGGCGCTCATTCTCATTTTCGCCCACTTACGATAAGACCGGGCGCTTCCGATAACGGCGGAAAAAAGATTTCGCCATTAGTATGCACCGAGTTCTCCCGCTGGTGAATGAAAAAAAAGCAAAAAGAAGGGAAAGGGAAGGAACAAACGTCGGCGCGGACGTGCACTTAGCGACGCGCCAAGCGTGTCGTAAAGCGATCGCCGTAATGTCGTCTGAAATAGAGTTACGGACATTTACGCGCTTCCGCGCGCACGTTTCACCGATATGGAAACGACTTGCCAAGGAGTTACAACGACCTAGGCGGCGGACACAGTAATGGCGACGCAGGACAGTCCGAATAATGGATTTCTCTTAGGGGTCGCAGGGCATACCGATTCTGCACGACATATCCCGGTATTCGTGAATAAATCGATATCGACCGGTGGCGATTGGCATCGCCGTTAACGTTAACGTAGCCTCGATCCGCTTCTCCATCCCGTCCTGACACCGCATCGGTAATCCCGCTCAGCTGAATATTCCGTCTCCCCAGACTGTCGAATTTGCTCTGCATCAGCGTGATCAGCCAGCTTATAGATTCTCGCGATCGCGTAACCATCGCGATCGTGTACCCACTGCGTGATCGTCGAATCCGAATACGATACATCCCCTCTATCCACGACAGATCAAACCGCTACGCCGCGGTGTCGGATTGAGATATTTTTCCTCGAAAATACGGGATCTTCGATACAATGGGAAAGATTTGGGGAAAAAAATTGGTTTAACCCAGTTTAAAAATATAACACGAAAATATTTTCCACCGATAATCCTATCATTCGCAAAATAAAAATATGGTCAATAGCTAGCTGTTATATTTCACAAGTGTCATTACAAACTTTACGGAGACAAAACTATCATTGGCAAATATAAATTACGTTGTAACAATACTTGAGGAGAAGATGGGATAAGTTTTTTTCTGAATTGAAGAATTTTTCTATTTTTAAAATATTTTCCGAACTTGACCGCTTTACTTTGTGCTCAGATATTACGAGATTGTCCGATCAAGTTCTTCCTTTGGTGCACTCGTCGCTTCATAATCGTTACAATTACGCTCGCAATTGGCTCGGATGCGGAAGGAGATAAATAAAAGTAAATGAAAACGTGCGGCAATATAACGCGGCACGCGAATGTATCTCGAGGTTAAAGTCCGATGACAGGAGCCCAGAGGGAATTTCGATGGAGGCGGTCCGCGCCGCGACAAGGACTGTACCGATAAATTGAATTTCTTCGTGCTCGTGATTGCCATCGGCGAATCGGCTGGCCTCAGATCGACGCAAACCCGCTACATCCCGCACCTACTTTGCGCCGCTGCACAACGCGTTCGTTGATGGGCGACGTATTTGCACGCTCGGATATTCAGTTAACGCCCGGACCGGCTTGGAACATCGAGATTGCCGTGTTAATCGCAACTCGGTCACTATCGATAGAGAGACAGAGAAAGAGAAGAGAGAGAGAGAGAGAGAGAGAGAGAAAGAGAGAAACGGAAGAAAAGAGACTTTGCTAGATTCGGAATCTGCTAAAACATCAAATAGTCATTGGAAATTCATCGCTGTGATACGTTCATGAGTACACACGTACGTACATCGACTGCACATTTCGAAGTAGAATTTTCAACGAGTTTTCTGAAGCACGTCCATTCCATTATCGTTACCGACAACCTACTTTACCCTCATTATTCGAAATATATGAACAAAATTATATGTGCATTTACTACGTTAAAGCGACGGACCCGAGGCGTCATTTAAAAAAGAAAGTCTCGTAATATCTTTTAGTAAATTTTTCAAACACGTTATTGACAACATGAACAGCGGTTATTGAACGGCAGTTATTGCTTGTCTATGCAAATCTCATTAAACCTTTATGTATCCATAATCGTTGGATCGATGTTAATCAATCACTGCCAGCTTGGGCTAGCAATATACTGCTGTCGCTGTAGCAAAAACGGTAAAGGATAATTAACCGACACTCGAAAGGTTTCCTCTAACGTTTCGAAGGGCAAGGTTCAAAAGAGATCATGCCGCAGGAGGAGTATAGGCGAAGGTTAATGAGTGGCCGTCAAAGAAGACAAAGACGAAGCCGGAAGATCTGTTGATAGCGGCTAAAGACGACAAGGACGGTAATTTAATCGAGTATTCTACGCGCGCCGAACACGAGCACGATGTTATTGTATACCGCAAGTGATGGAACATGAGCGTCAAGCATGAAACTTAGACTGGATCTTAGAAAGTGTAACAGAACAGAATGTAGCGGTAATAAAACCTGAAAATAAACATTTAGGATTGCAAAACAAGTGTGCAACACTGCGGAACATTACATTGGTTAACTCGATGTAAAAAATTTATCTAGCCACTTTATTTATCTAGCCATTTTATTGTGTTTTTTTTTAATGAACAACAGGTCTAATTTAGGCCTGTCATCAAGGTCTAATTTAAAGGCCAATAAAATTTTTATTAATTTTCACATAAAAAAAGAACCAAGATAAAAGTTTATTCTCTGCTCTGGCGTTTTATTCTTTTAAGAATTTTAATATTACCACGGTTGCAAAATCGTTTGCCAAATAAAGACAGATAAACGCACTAAATTATGCATAGCATTCCCATTGTTGGCTTAAATGCGCGATATCTGATGCGCGGATTTGGGATGGAATCGAATCTATGGTTAAGTGTGGGCCAAAGCATCACAATTGGTATTGGTATCAATAAGCAGAAGTAAACATTCACCCAATCGCTTTCCACCGAGTACTCCTACACTGAGAGAAACAATTTTTTAATGAAAAAAATATATTTTCTTAAAATCGTATATTTTGATGCAAACGTTTATTTTTTCTGTTTAAATAAATATATTTACTTTTAAGTAAATAGACATATTACCTTAAGTATATAATTTTATATTTTTTTTACATAATAATTTTAAAAATAATACTATTAAACTTAATTAAATTAAATTAAAAATAAAATTGCGACTCAAAATACGATTTTTGAAAAGTTGTATTAACGATCTGATTCCATCTCCAATTTGCGTTAAAGGTTAAAAGAATTAATCTTTTTGAAGGTAAATCAAAATTAAAATTAAACAACCAGAATTTTACTAAAAAAATTCTCAAAATTGAATTACGAGATGTGTGTGTGCTCACAAACACAGATTTACGCGCCCTCTCAACACGATGGAAGAAGAATTATGTTGACTCGAGTTTATACAGAAAACTATATAGAAAATTTTTATTGTATTTTTTTTCTCTCAGTGTATGCAGAGTTCAAAGGATATACCGCACTATCTAAAATACTCTCGCAGTGCTTTAAACAAGTTAAAGTTCCTGGTTGGCAAAATTCAAGGCAAACATACATCTGCTAATGATGATGTATTGTGTGCAAGCCGCGAAACGCAACTTCGAAAACCTCGTGCCTGCTGCATGAAATGTACGGATTAGATCTCCCTCTCTTTCTAGTCCTGTTCGCGAATCTTATTTGCCCGTTTCCATTATCTTTTCCTTTTTACCGCGAAGTACCATAACTTGTGAGGTATGTCACGCCGCCGTACTGAAACGGCCACGATCCGCGAAACGAGATTTCGCCGGACGAGCATCGTGGAACGACGTAGCCGTACGTATCAGTCCTGTCTCCACAAGCTTCTCCACTGTTCTCTCGTTATTTCGCGCAAACGTAACACGTCCCTTCCTCGTTTCGCGACAAATCACGACGCGCGCGATCTTAAGAAACCTCTCAATTTCTACTAATAAAAAGGATAATAAAAAAAAATGGATATCTACAGAAAGATGTTTTATTGATTTTATTAAAAAAAAACTTTTAACTGTTTTGATTTATTTAAATTGACTTTTACTGGAGCTGCTCTCGAACTCTCAGCGAGATACTCCTTCAATTTCAAACTAAAAAGATAAGAAAAATGGTCACGTGTTTCTAGATTCATTGAGGATTGACGGGTCGGGTTGAAGAATTTTGTAAGAATCAAAATGTTGTAACATTAAAAAAAAAAATTTTGTCAAATTTTCAACCTTTAAATGTTTATAAAAAATTGTTACAATAAAAAATTGTTTAAATGGTCCGATATAGAAAACTGCAGTTACCTACGTAAAAACTTGTTTTATAAGAAAAAAAGATTGAAAATTATTAAAGTTATCGTGCTAGAGCTCTGAAGAATATGATTTCGGACATGTTTAAAGTTTGACAAAGAAAATTCAAGGACATAATTATGTTTTTTGGCAGCTTTCCATTTTTGTCTATATTTTAAACACTATAAAAAATGATTTGAGATTAAAAAATTAACTTTTTTAAAAGTTGAGAAGATACGTAATCTCTCAAGATAAGCTGAACTGAATAAGACCTATTCAATTAATTTTATTTTTTAAATCTCTTTTAAATAGAATTTTTAAAATCCTGTTTTTAAAAATGCCATTAGATACAGATATTAAAAATGAAATAAATTAAGTAGATCGTATTTAGCTCAGGATCTTCATAAATAATAAAGGCGCAGCTTCAATTTTCCAACGAACGGCGATTGTAACTGACTTTGTAACGAAGGAAATTTATAATCGCGGATATGGCGATGCTTCTAACCAACGATTACTGATCGTATGCAATCGAAATGGTATAGTTACAACCGGTACAAAGGTTTGCGGTTTCCTGCGGCACTGTTAGCCACGCTATCCGTTATATTACAATTGCTTGGAGCCCGTTAAAACTGGACACCAGCGTGAAATGCTAGTCTGTGATTGATTTTAAGTGACGAACGTTGTCGTTATACGACGTTGTCAAACGTACAACGTTTCGCGTCGCTCGTACTGTTTGTCGTGCGAGCACCGACCGGAAATTTAATCAGCGGTAAATGGCTAATACGTATACTCGCTGTCTCTAAACTCTTACGGTACGTTCTTCCTCCTCTTGACCTCTATTTCTCTACGCCATTTCTCTCTGTTACCCTTCGCTGTTTCAATCAGATTGAATTATATCAAAAATCAATTGCGATTCAATTCGTATGTAATTGGATTTTGTTTAAATATAAGTGTTATTCTAAAGACAGCATAAAGTTTATCTATACGAAAAAGATACACGGCCATTAAATATTCCTTTAAAAATCAATTATTGTTATTTTTCTATAATTTTGACAAATTTCTGCTTATAAACTTTCTTCTTATAAATTATAAATATTTACAATTGTAAATATTTTTGAAATACTAATCAATCTTTTCTCATTTCGTCCTCTATATTATATTAGTTTGGTCTTTAATAAAGTTGCGTTAAAAATTACTTTAAATAACTTTTAATCAAAACTTTTAATCAAAACTTTAAATGAAATCTTTATGTTTCTCCCGAGTTTTCCCACAACTCTATTTTTTTTATGACAGAAAAGTGTATCCGAGCTTCGAAATGCTTTTAGAAATATATCTATTTTCCACTTCTCGGTCGTTCCTCTCCATTCTCCCGTTATTGACAGAACAGTTATTTGCGACGCGACGAGATAAGCTTCGGTGAAATTGAATTAAATCAAAGCTCGACCGCGGCGGGCATTAATCAGCGTCAATTACGGTGCGTAAACGGAGCGCGTGCCTCGTACTCGCGCCGCGCCGTCTTGTTTCTTCGTTTTACTCGTCGCCGTGCTTGGTCCCGCTCTCTTCATGGCTCGACGCCATCGTCCACCCCCGTCGCATATGCTCACGGCAGCGTGTTATTACGATAGCAAGCCAACACGAACTCACCCAACGGCGGAGTCGCGCAGCGCGACACGCGGCTCGTTTAATATCGATAACAACCCTGCCGTGCGGGGTAGCCCGCGTTTTTCTTTCCCTCCCTCCGGCTTTTTTTTTCACCACCCCTTTTTCGTTTCCTCTTTCGTCGCGTGTCACCGCGTTATTCCGCTTCTTCTTTGCTTGCTGATTACTATCGATGCTCGATGCTTGACTAAGACTCTTCGCGCTTTCACGCTGGACTTGCAACTTTTAACCTCCTGTTTTCAATAATCAAAAATGTCTCTCGTCTCTGACATTTTTCCAATTTTTTTTATTTTATTTTTTATTATTCAAATATTAGGCAATATGCACGACGGCAAGAACGTAAGCTTGAACAAATCTAAATGCGTCTTACACATTAAATTCTGCAATACGACGTTTCCTTTGAATTGGTAAATAATTTTCAATCCGTTTTCTTCCGAGTTGACAAATGCGGAGCGAAATAAAGCAATAGCGAGCTAAAATTGCGACAAGCTCTTTAAGCACGTCGTATTTAAATCCTGTCCTACCGAGACTCTTTCGTGCATTTCGTCGTGCATACGGTATTCTGGAAGATGGCAGAGACGATGGCGGCAGCAGTATTTCATACTTAATCTCTTAACTCTTAAACGTCTCCGCGATAAATTTCGAGTGATTAGCATAATGCGTTAGCGTATACGTGTGCGTAGCGTGTGCAATTAAGTGAGTGTGCCATACTCGGCTTTTCGCGCGTTTTATCTCTTTCCTGAGGGTCGCCGAAATACGTGAATGTGCTGCACGATGCGATCCTCTTTGCACCAAAGGCGTGTCGTCGTTGGCCCCTTGATCCCCCTTGATCGATGAGCTTCGTCCGTTCGTCCCCTTTGTGGTACTTTTCGTTCATTCGGCGACATTGCCGTTTGATAGCTTGCCTCGGAGTCTGCAGAAGCGAGATCGTAGCACAAATGCAATTCAAAGTTTTCGACGACGGTAAACAGTTTCCTCGTTGTGTTGATACGTCGGCGACTCAATCGCCCTTTGTAACAACATAAAGCGAAATAGCCTTTCTGTGCATCTTCGTATAAAAAAAAAAAAAAGAGATCACGTGCTTTCCATTTTGGATGCATATCTCTGCAACGATATTTGGCGCGTTATGAATCCTTCGTTTTTGGTACAAAACATATTTGTGTTATAAATTGATATAAGAATAGACCCAATTTGTTTTTTCGTTAATTAAAATAATAATTCTCTTTGTTTTTATATTATTTATATATTAGTAATAATGTGCTTATATATATTTTGAAAGACATTTTCTTCTTTCTCTTTTAATCTCTCGTCTTTTTGATAATGAAATCCATATTGTTTAGAATAATTTACATATACGTGTAAATATAATTATTGTATGTGTATGTGTGCTATATTAAACCTTACTTTGACATAATTTTATGAGGAAAAGAAGTTTAATAATAATATTACTGTTCAAATTTTTTTTTTTTATTTCTATTTTAGTAAAATAATAATCTTTAGCTTCAATTTTTAACTCTTTATTTTTTAATCTTTTAAAGTTTTTTTTTTTCAATATATATGCATGTATCTTACGTAAAGATTAAAGCTGAAATTAACAAAAGAATTTACAAATTATGAGTTTGAATAGTTCCAGCTGTTCTTATTATAGATGAATAATTGCAATTACATTGGTTAGAACAAATGTCTCGCAATTACACGACTGTCGTAAACACAAAGTTGTTTTTCGATTCGTATTATTATTCAAGATTTTGCGCTCTGCTCAGCAATTTTTTTTTAATTTCACGTCCGGAACGCGAACCACCGGCTACATAATTCCGGATCAAAGAGGACTCAAGTCTAAAACTACTTGGAGCGAAGATTTACGAACAATACGGGCTATTCAAAACGGTAGAACGATTTCTCTATCTCATTAGAAACTTTGTTAGAGGGGAACTTCATTAACGCCGAAATATGTAGCAGCGCATGACTACGCCGAAACATTTTCTAATTAATCCGTCAACTGCATTTCTACTGGGCTGAGCGCGAAATGTTTCGGTGCGTCAAAATAGTCGTCTCTTAAAACGTTTTTGAACCAGAACCGAAATGGGAAACTCGGAGAGGGAACATGTTAATATTTTATGCGTTGATGTTCGTTTGAATATTTTATTGGGCTGTCCGGCGGATGTGTTTGTAAACATTTCATCGTGTGACTGCAGCCTTAAATTTATACTATTTTACACCAATGTTGCAACGCGCGCAGTGCCTCGAACAGCCCTTTGGAAGCCCCTTTGTATAAATATAAAACAACAAATCGCGAAGGCCTGTGGTTTTTAACCTCTCGCGTGATGCCGCTGTATGCATCAGAGCGTAGATAAAACTTAAAGAATTCTAATGTAGATTCTAATGTAGATTATTCTACGACAGAAAATACGACGTACTTTGTATTTTTCAGATAGGAGCAAAGCGACGAGTATGCCGTTGCATACTTAAATGTGAAAGTTACGCGAAAGCGCGTAATTTTGTCTGATTGTGAGTGAAAAACGCACTCATTCTCTGCTACTTCCCCTTTTTATATCACTTTTTATATCAGCATATTTTCTCTTTTCCTCATTATTCCGCGTGTAGTTCGCGCGTTACTCCAAATGTAAGTATGCATCTCGAAACGGATATTTTCTACGTTATAAAATAAACGTCAATTAAAATTGAGATTCGTACCCCACGCACTTGTGATGTCTTCCATGAATCGTGTTATATATTTTTTTTTATTAATACTTATTATTCTTTTCAAAAAGAGTTTCCAAAAATCAGTAATTTTTCAACAATGAGAATTTTTTATTATACATAACTTGTAAAACTCTTTGAGTCATTACAAATTTATTGTAATTTCAAAAAGGATTCAAAAGAGGAATAGTAAAAAAGAGGGAGAGTATTCAGAATAAAACATAATGCGTTACGTTATGGAAAAAACGGATCGTACGGATAAGTACTGTGTATATCGCTATCTTGCCGATAGTCTGTTAAAATAACCGCAGTTTACGATGACATCGATCCCTGCCTTTCATTTTTCATGGCGAATGATAACATAAATGTTAACGCAAGGGTAACGAACTCAAATACGTCGGTCTAAGCGTAAGCGATCGGCATTCGCGAGTCGGCAAATCGACGGTCTGCATACACGAGTAAACGCCCGAGTCTACCTGAAAGATGCACCCGAAGGGAGAAAAGTTCGCAGGCAAATGGGGAGGGATAGATACCGTAATGGTTGGAATGCTTCTAGTAAACTGGCTCGCAAATTCGAATCTATTTGTAACGAAGAAAGAAAGAGGAACGAGAGGAGAGATAAAAAAAGAGGCGCATTTATTATTGTCCTAGGAAAAACTTTCTCAGAATTCAAGAAAATATCATGACAAAGGTTTTACGTCGGCCAATGCAATCTAAACTCACTTTAACGAAACACAAAGTGATTGGCGAGTAATATATATAAAGTGGGAAATAAAACAGAGAAAGAAATCAAAATGTAAAATACGTTGGTGTCTTAACGTTTGACGTTGAATATTAAATTAACAACGTGATCTATGAGCGTTATTATCGTCGAGTGAATTTATCATTCCGATCGAGATACTGTAATCTGACTGTACACTAAATGCAAGAAGCACTACATTTATCAATGCGTACCGCGACTGTCACGACGGTGTCCCGACGACACGTCAAATTATACGACTGTCGCAACATTCCGCGATCTCGCTAAGTGCTCAAGCAGGCGTACACACGACTCTCGCGAAAGAAAAATCCGCGTGGTAAGATATGTGCATATACCCGGGACATAAATATTTAGATTTGCGCGCGATTTCCATAGACGGACCACGCCGGCGATATATTCAACTGGCTCGAGCGACGGGGGTAACAGGGGCCGGGTGTAATTTTTCTTCCTTCGCGAAAACGAAACGATCGTTGTTGCGCGACGCGATGAGAGGGAGGAGAACAAGCAAGACGGAGGAGAATCCGATGAAAACACCACTCCGAGATAACGTTCTTTACGGCGCAATCTCGAGGCCGCGGCGGGAAGGAGGAGCGCGCCTTGGTCATTACGGTGGAACAAAGGACCGAAGGAAACTATCGTGAGCGTTAACCGGCGGAAACGTCGTTGTCGTCGTTCTGTGATTCGCGGGGATGTACAAGTGATGTAAAAGCGAGAGAGAGAGAGAGAGAGAGAGAGAGAGAGAGAGAGAGAGAGAGAGCCAGCTGGTAGACGTGCTCGTTGGCAGACAAACGTTCTGTAACGCTCTTTCTTCATAATTGACCTGTTATATGTTACAACGGTCTTACACCCCACCCTCCTCATACCGTTTATTAGTAAAATAGATCCTTTGTATGTGTAACTCTTGAAATAGCAATTTGCCTCAATTTGTCGCGACGCGACGTCTTGAATTCTTGTTTCTTGATAAATTGAAAGATGAATCGTGGCTGAGTTGTTTGCTTTTTTTCGCGTTCGCAAATGATATGAATGCTCGTCTTAATTGTATTTCCGATAAGTCGCTTCGCATTAATCAGAATTCCACGTTTACTTCTAATGACGTGAGAGGAGACTGACACTTCGAAATTACAGCTGTCTCAACTAATGAAAATTGTGATGCTCGCTGTGTAATCTTTGACATTAAATTCTTTTTAATAAAATTATGACGTAGATAAAAATGGCGCGAGATTTTACAGCGTAAAAGAAATGACTTCATAAAGCTCACTTTATACGGTCTATAATTTGCGACGGATTTCAAGACAGAATTCTGTTTGTAGTTCTATATAGAATATTCTGACAGAATTCTATTTATAATTTTATATAAAAACACGAAAACAAACAAGATGCATGAAATATGCGTAATGTATACTCATGAATTGTAAATGAAATAAATTAAACTTAACCTATTATCACATCTGATCATCCACGTGACAATGTCTTGGTCCCGGGACGTTACTTGTTTATTAACTGAACATAAAAAACATTCTTGCCTGTACATATAGTAAAATCTTTTTCAATTAAAAAAATTAATATTGCTTTTTTTCATTTTTTTTATAAATGTCTTTTAGAATATTATTTAGCTTGCTTATATTTGTTCAGAATTAAATATTAAATTGGTGTAAGAAAGCGACATATATGTATACTGGGAAATTTTTTTCAATATTTAATATTTATACGTTTAATATGCAAGCATAAATAAAGGGACAATAGTGAATTTATATACAGACGTAATATATTTCAACCAATTTATTTAATAAAAAACGCAGCAATGATTATTAATTACATTTATTTTTATGACGCGCCAATTTTATTTCAACCTTTCGTAGATTATCCATTCATATTTATATTTATATCGCTTGAAGCACGTGAACCAACGTGAGATCTGATAAATATTTCGTCGCGGAACGAAAGAATTTTTTATATAATTTATTTTAAAGTTAATTAGAGCGCTACATGTTAATTATATTGAAATGTTTCACATATTAAAATGTATACATATATATATTCCTAACGCCGACTGATTTTCATAGCATATTGCAAATATAATAACGAAATATTGGTATAGAAATTCATAAAGGTACAATATCGAGAATGTAAAAAAAATTATACGTTGACTGTATACATTAATGTACTCATTGTGCGAGAGAAAAGCTTGTCATTCATTTTGAATCTCACGTTATCTCTCGTCAAATGTTATCAAGCGTAATAAATTGAACTTTCAACGTTACAACGGCGACGCAAGTAATTAATTAATAAATTATTTATTAGGAATCTGTTGATTTATATTTCGATATTTTTATCACGTTCATTCATTTATTGGCAAACGATCGATGCTCGCGTCAATCAGTTACATTAATATTGGTCATTAATATAATAATATACTTAGTGTCAATTCTATTTTGTAAATAAGAAAAGTTTAGAATTTATTACAAAGAAAATTTAATTTATTTTTATTACAGCATATAAATTTAATGGATTATATTTTATCTGTAAGCATTATTTAATAACGATACCATATAGTGAAAAAAATATCAAAGCATACAGAGATGTATAGAGATATCGCAATATGTCATGTCATCGTTATATCTTTTATGATTTATCTTGCTTTGAATTTCTATTTGTATCATAAGTTGGCGGTCGTTAGCATGCTTTCAAATATTATTCGTCTCGAGAGAAAGTCAGTGGGAGTCAGCGTAATCACAGCCGAGTAAAGATCTCTAAATATGATAAATCATATTCAAGAATATTAAGTCTTTTTCCCTTTGCAACCCATCTACTACCTGAAAATGTAATATGTTATATAATATAAATCTCGCATCGCGAAACAGCGGAATCGTCGCCTCGACGGTTACACGCGGACCCCTTTTCCTCCCTCAGACTTGCTTTGTTGCCTTCGTCTTTAAAGAACTGCTCGTCCGCACAGCTCGAGAACGCGTCATCTTAGACCGCGTTTCACGGGCTGAGAGAGACCCGACGTTGTGCCCGCCTAATTCGAAACTACATATTTAATCCTGAGCAAACTCTTCGAGGGTTGCCCGGGCAACCGGCAAACACAAAGAACCCACTAGCCGCGAGACTCGAGAATTCACGGCGGCGGCTGCTAACAAGCCCGAGGAATCACGTGAAGTGGAGTACGAAAGAGGCCCTCCGGACCGATGTGAATGACTGGTAACGATACTGTGGAATGAAGACCGACAATAGACTAAGACAGAAACTGGTGTGTCTAACTTCTACCTTTACGTGTATAAGTCCAGATTATCAAGTCAAACCTCAAACCGCAAGCATTTCGGCAAGCATTTATGTGTGTGGTTCGGCAAATGCTCGCCAAGATCCTCGCGCGCGACTCAATAATACACACGTCTTGAGATATTGTAGTAATAAAGCTTAGAATCTCTAAGACATCTTGAATCTTGATGCCTGCTTTCAGTTTTAATGATTATAAATGTATGTTACTATTTGTACGTATTCTTGACACTATCACAGCATCTTTAAAGAAATTAATAAACACCAAAGTCGCGTGTTTTGGGATCTGCGCGTATCTCTCGAGGCACGAAGCACCTGTACGATAATGCACCCACTGGCGAGCATGACACACGGCTCTGCGACTACGTCTCGAAAGTGCGAGAGAGGAAACGCTGATGGCGAGGGGTAAGGAGCTAAAAGGGTTGCGCGAGCTATGCTCCTCCGGCGTAACCCTTTTCCAACATTACCCCTCTGTGTTCTTAGATGCGCGAACCAGATGTCTGCTCGCTCCTTCGTACGTGAGCATGATACGGCCACCCACTTACACACCAATGCACATATACATGTACATGCACGCGCGCATAACGATAAGACCCTCCATGCATTTGCGCTGGCGGAGACTGCGAGGTTTAATCTCGGCTCGATGAGGGCTGCAATTTTGCGGAGATGACCGACGCCGGTGCAACCCCCTTAAGGTAGATTACACCGAGACGGACACCCAGAAGATGCTCCTATAATCTTAGGAGAATGATGTATCTACGTTGCCACATAATCCACGGCTCGTTTATGTTCGTAAAGCATCGATTAACGAGAGTTAATAACGTAAACCGCAGTATACATGCTCGAATTTTCGCCAAAAATTGTCATCGGCGATTATTCGGTATTATTCGCGAGAAATTCTTTTAATCGACGAATAGTTATAAGATCCTTATGCCGTAGTAAAGTAGCGCGTCATAAAATTATGTTTCGATCCGTATAAAAATTTTGACGTTCCTGACTACATTAATTATTTGATTTCCTCAGATTTACTGCTTAGACATCAATTAGCAAAATCTTATAATGATTAACATTAAAGTATAACTTTAATTAATTAAATTAATTGATTTAATTTCTTTCCCGAAAAGCAAATATAAAGTTATTATCTCGAGATAGACGCGAAATAGTAAAATTTAACCCGCCACATGCTAAAAAATTCTTAACTTCAACGCGATTAACTATTTATCTTTAATTGCCATTCCAAACACAATGGAGGATTTGTTCAGGTGAAGCAAAATATGAGGCGAGTATACGGAATTAACATCAGCAAATAGGACATTCCGTAGAATTGCCGATTCTACGGTATTCCGGGAGAAACCACTAGAGAGCAAAGTCTCTCATTCTTCATTTAATCTTAAATAAATTATACTTCAACAGAATTTTAACTTAAGAAGGTTTTTCATCTAGGATTTACATTTTCTATTCTATACTTGCCATATTCCGTTACGCGAGCAATGTAAATATTTTGTTATCGTGATAAATTTTATATAACTTTTAAGTAGATGGAAAATTAAAATGTGAATCGGAGAGTTAAAGGCCGAAGCAACCATGGTTTTACGAAAGACGTCGTCCGCACGCAACGGTAATTCCTTCCCAACAGAAATTCGTTGTCGCGATGCAAACAGCAGACGCCACCGCCGCCACTACGAAGTCCGATAATTGTTTCTACGGTATGGTATTGTCCCGAGTCCACCATATTTTCATAAAACCGCCGCGCCCTCCGTGAACTGCCATATATTTATTACTATTATTAGAGTACCTTACAATTAGCAGAGATGGCGGCAACTTTCCTGAGCCCGGCTCGGAATGCTCCCGGTGCAACGATCATAGATATAACACCGCAATATAATGTAACAAAGATCAGATTCAGTGCAAAAGCAACACACAAATATTCTCTCTCTCTCTTACCTCTCTTTCAATAACTTTAATGTATTAACTATTACTTGCGCATTACAGTTTTACTGTATAATTTGCAAATTAACAGACCATTTAAAACGCGAAATTGATTTTAATAAAACTGCGAGTAAATACCAGATATTTCACATCCTTTTAATTTCTTAAATGTATTTTAAGATTTTTTTTTAATATCTGGGCAAATTTCTTTCGGGCATATATAAATGGATGCAGAAAACCATTTTATTATTTAATCTCGGAGAAAAATTATTTCTTACATTTCTGTTAGTATTTTCTTTGAATTAAAAAATTGTTTAAATTAAACAAATAATTTGAAAAATAATTTATTTACTTCAAAAAAGACTAGTAATATGATTCCTTGAAATTAAATTTGTATTTTCACTTCAACTTAAAAAAATCAAGTTAAAGAAACGATTTCATTAATTTAAACATAAATTTTCTCTGAGTGTACTTTATCTATCTCTCTTTTTCCCTCTGTATATATCTCTAAAGATTATATTGTTTTAATTTTTAACCATACACATACACGCGCGCGCGCAAGACACACGCGTGCACGCGAGCGCAGAAGCTCTTTGTATGCTTGATATAGAAATAATCACCCTTCTTGTCAGTTTTTGATCTTCGGAATGTATGATAGATAGAGTGGGTGTGAGAAATACGTAATATCTGTATATACATATACATATATATATATAGCCTGGACACGGCTGCGTGATTTTCACGCAACGGCGCGGCATCCTGTGAGTGGAGAATATTCTCATCCATCAGGGCAGGATACTACGTGCACGACATTAGCAGCACTTAACGTACACGGAGCGCTGATTCAGATGACGGAACAGCCCAATAACGAAACCTTCCATCACAGACGACACTAATGCGGCAAGAAATAATTGGATTCACCATAAATCTGTCGCAGATGACCCGAGCGACATCCTAAACGACGCGCTGCGGAAATGACTGCGCCATTCTTGATTGGGAAGGATCGGCGGCGGCTACTGGAATTCCACGATCAATACAACGAAGGGCATGTCTCGACGATAGCGCGCGGACCATTGGAAAAAGATTCACTCGTATCGGACCCGACTGTCCCGCAAAGCTTCTAAGAGGCCCGGTTGGTGAGTAAATACGACCATTAGACGCGGATAGGCTACTCCGTTCACGAAACCAGGGATTAGTGGAGACATTAGGAATAGATTGCCGATTTGCACGGATCCCCACGGTTCTCCCTTAGGATTAGAAAGGATTACGCGCGGGTTAGGCCTACGACCCGATCGGGATTCCGATGTCGAGAGATTGGGAGCGTATCGGGATAATGATCTCGGCGTAAAGCATTCCAACACGGCGCCACGTCTCTCTCTTCTTCCTCCTTCTTTTTCTTTACCCGTTCTTTTTCTTCCTCAGCATCCGTTCGTGCAGATAAAGAAATTATGGGATCGTCCGATTTCTTCTGCGCTATTTGTTTAAACGCACGATTTCCCGATTGCCACGTATGCGCGCATTCCCGTCGAAGAGATTTGTTCATTGCGTTCATTCTTTTATTTTTACATGCTACGCGAGCTTTGTAACGCTGCAAACAGCAAATCAATCAATTGAAATAAAATCCGATACAAATGTTAATTATAAACGTAGGAATGCATTAGGTGTACCATTTCATCGTCTTAATCGAAACAAGATATACCTTCCAGGGTTTCCCGTGTGGTTAAAATTGACGTAGATTGCTACTTACATAGCTTAGTTTAATCGTCACAATGGACGCGAGAATCGAGGGTACAGGTCTCACATTTATTTCAACCACCGCCTGTCCGTGAATAACAGTAATCATCGACGGAATCTGCAAGGGGGATAACACCGCCGCCCCACAGTTTCGTGTGTCGCTAATCCGAAACGCATACAGACGAACGCAGATAAAATGTAAGAAGGGCCGAGGGTGATGAACTTAGTACGAGATCGGATGAATAGCCCTTCTCATGATACCAACGAATCTTTATTCCCGTTTCCCTTGTAATGCAAAGAGCCTTTAGGCGATGCGAATCGATTTGAATATCATGAAAGGGTCCTCTGTCATTATTTAATTAAATCACCCTAAAGTTTTTATTAAAACCTATTACGAAAATAATCTATTTTAAAAATATAATTTATATGGAATTTGGAAAATCTCATTAGAACATATTATAATTTTGAAAATTTCATTAAAATATCCTCGACATAGAATTATTCTCGAATACGATTTTAATTTTATCTTAATTTTATCCCGCAATTATATTTAAACACGAAATTCCATGCTTTAGAAATTAGATTACACGATTTTAAAATAAGAGGTTCGAATTTACGTAACTCCGAACCAATTGTTAAAAGTTATCCTTTTACCTCGGATGCGCACGCGAATAAAATGCGGGAGCGTTTTCCTATCCGTTCCACCACATATATCGAGATTTTGTTCGATTCAACTTCTTTCTTTTAATATCCCACGCCATACTTTAGTTCGCAAACGGCTGCGTTTTTCGCTACCCCTTTCTCACTTATTACGATTACTAACCCGACTATGTATAACGCTGTGCATTACGGTTAACACCGGTCTGTGCGGCACTTTGCGAACAAATTACGACCACCCGGTAGTTTCTACTTTGCTCTAATCCTCTCCAACTTCCAATGCAGATTTTCCAGCAATGTCTCTCAGAAGGCAGAAAGATTCTCTTAATCCTTGCTAACGGGAAATTTGTCGCGCCGGCTCGATCCTCTCGTTATGTAAAAATAATCGAAACACAAATAATCATATGTTGAATATATTATACTCTCAAAATAACGAAATTTCAGCATCGTTCGAATCAAAATCATCATCGATCAGTATTTAAAACAACCAATTTTTTTTCCTTTCCATCAAAATAGATAAAATGTAATATAATCGAAAGAAAAATAACCATATGTCGATTATATTATATTTGATCTATTTTGGGAAAAAAAATGGTTGTTTTAAACACTGATCGATAATTTTGATCGTATTTCGAGCGACGCTGAAATTTCGTTATTCTGAGAGCGCTTTAACTTGAGAGTCAAGTTTCCCTCTACGTTCGAAGTCAGGAGTGCGATCTATTTTAGCATTATGCAATTGTATAACGCGTACAATAAATGTGTTATGGACGCTACTTCGTTACGACGAGAGAATACAGCTCGACGCAATCGCAATGGGGTGCAATACGGCATCTCGCGACGCGGTAAGTGCGCAAACTCGAGGGTTGCGATCCCAGCATGATGCTCGATGATAGATAGAAGAGCCTGAGGCAACGGCACCCTAATACAATGGCAGCCCGTATAAGCGTTTCGCTTGGTACCCTATGGGAATAGTAAATGGAGCGCCGTGGGCAACGAAACGGCCCCGGCCATCCAGTCTTCGATCTTTGCGCGTCGGGCAGCGTTTTTTATTCTCGACCAACAAGATCATCGTAATATTAAACTCCATTCCGCGTCCCCGCGCGTCTCTCCGGTATACAAATGCCCGATACTTTGTCAGCATCTTACGCGCAACTCGCCAGTTTATATCCAATAATCGTTCACTCATGTAATCACGATCCATTTTGCATGTCGATAGTCGCTATCAACAATTTAAATTCGACGCGCTTACCTTGCGAATACGAGAATAAATTCATTCAATTTTAACTCATCTCCTAAAATTAAATTTAACTTCCGTAAGCTTCATCATCGCAAAATCGAACCACGATAAATATATAGCTTTGTAGTTCGCATATAACACACGTTATATTTTTATAAAATATTTCAAAAAATAGTGCTCTTCCTTAATCGTCGAGAATATTTTTATCGCACGAAAGAAGACAGAAAACGTGAACATAATTGTTAGCGTATCAAAAAAGTTTTATATTACGATAGTTTGCCTTGACAGTTCGCCAAGTTCTAACAGCACATAATATCGAACGAATATCACGTTATCGTACAAATATACGTACGATATCATGGTACCGTACGAATATTTATACGATATCTAAAATATTCTAGAATATTCGTGCGATATCTCGTGCTATTAGGGAAGGCTATAAGATCTAACTTCTGACGAAAGCATTTCCATGTAAAAATATTATTTGTATGCGCGACGTATTAGAGGCACTCCCATACTTTTTAAAATCATCTTATTTTGCGGGAATTTGTGTAACTAACACGCAACGTACTTTCAATTAAAGCGGAAACTCCGCTTTCGCAAAAACAGGCAAGTGCAGTGGGAAAGAATATCCATTTCACAATCTCGACTAATTTCTCAACGAGAAGTAAACCCCATCTCGGGTTAAGGTACGGTTTCCGCGGTATTTTATATGATACGCTCGTGCGGGTCCTTCTGAGTGTCAAGCTGCGGCCGCGCGGTTATGTCGAGCGCGTTAAAACGTAACGGAGAACGGTATCAAACGTTAAAATGTCTCGGACAGACGGTAATAACGTGCGCCTCGACGCCGCCACGAACTGGCATACCGCCGCCGCCACCGACGCCGACACGCGGACCCGCGCGACGTAAACGAACGGCATGGCACAGCGGCAGTGGGACAAAGAGGGACAGTGGTGCAGTATGTGCGCTTAATGAAAGCCTGCCGTTATAGCCGGAAACTATACGCGGGATTACCGCGAGCCGCGTATTTGCACGGAAAACAGTGCCTTGCGAGATTATCGGACGTATTAATATTGTGGAAGCAATTTCTACGTCGCTGCGCCTCGGACAAAGACGCCGCCCGTTAGTGGCGTTGTCGTTTGCACAGAGGGTAAGGGGATCAACCAACACGACCGGAAGACGGGGATGCTGTCGCCGCGTTGATGGATAAATGGACGTAATGTGGCGCGTAACGCCGCGCCGTGCGCGCGCTTCGCTATGCGTCACTATCTTTGGAAGAGAGTACTATTAAAAATCATTGAGATTGAAACTTGTATCTTTTATCGTCGTTTGCGTCGTCACTTTACACCTGAAATTTTGCCTATAACTATTTACGCTGATGTTTCTGATTTCTTGTAATTTTAATAACAAATTTAATGAAATACTCTCATCAAAGACTGCATCGGCTCACGCTTGACTGGTGATTACTAAAGCGCGGCGGAGCTCGGTGAGGTTTCGCCGTGAGCCTTTCTACTCGGATAGCCCAAAATGCATTTAGCCGGGTCACTTCTCCTGACAACGTGAATCGCAAAGTGTGGGCGGGAGATTTTGTTTAAATTAACCTACGAGGCACGCGTAAACAATTCCAACTGGCTCGATATCGCTTAGAGCCACTCGCCTGGAAAAGCTCGCTTCAATCCTCGCGAAATCTCACGCCTTGGTGATTATTGACCCGGCTAATCCAACTGCCTGCGAACTTCCACGGCATGCTTTTAGTGTACGGGATTCGTAATTCCCAATCGTAGGAAAAATCGCGTCGACGTTATCCCGAATGCAATTCGTTATTCGACGGCAGCAAGGGAATTTCGTAAAAATTCCGTAGTCACTTCGCTCTACTTCCCGGTAGAAATCGGTGTCCCCGTATATATCCGCGTTGTTCTTCGAGGGATTTTTCCTTTTCTTTCCCCGGCACGAAACGAATCACCCCGAAGCACACCGCGACGCGGCGCATCGTGACGCTTACGGAAGTCGTGGTGCACTCGGATCCACCCTTTGTACGCATCGGGATATCTCGCCAGCGCTTCGCAGTAGGTAAAAATATTCCGCATAAATCCCGCGGCAACATTGTGCGCCGTGTGTACGCGAACCGACCTGCATAAATGTGACTTTTGATACTAGCCTCGTTTACATTGGCCGTCGCCATATTCGCGATATTATCGATATTCTATTCGTATTTACCCTACATGTATCCAACATCGATCTGACTAGGTCGGCCGGGGCTAGCTCCACGATTCGCATTAGAGTTCATAAGTTTTCGTGTGTATTTCATAAACAGCACGAACAAAAAATAAAAAAAAATACACTTTTGAAAAGCACCGTTTTATCTTCTTCCACAGTAAAAACGCTCGCGAGAATCTCTTCGGGGGTTGTACCCGAATACAATATCCATAAAATGATGTACGATTTAATTTCATTGCTCGCTCGCAGCCCATTTTACGCGAGGTTCTTTCTGTTTCAACCAAATTCAACAAAGTAACAAGTGCCATGGAATTGTATAATACATTTTCAAGCGCAACATCTGTCCTTTTCATAAAAAACATGTCAACGGAATAAAAAAGCGAATGAAGCTATGAAACATTAAACGAAAAAATATCAGCAAGTCTATAAATGCATTACTTTGTATGAAGTAAACTTAAAAAAAAAAAAAAAAATTTGATATATCCTAAATAAGTATTCTTTTTTATTTGTACCGTCAAGCTCAAATTCATTATGATAAGACAGTTGGCAATCCATATAAACAAAATAGATATAGTAATTTAAACGATAAAAATATTTTGCATTTTACTTTTGCGTATTAAAATATAAAAAAAAGCGACGACCTTTCCGTTTGTGATCTAACTCGCTGTCAGACATGAATCTATATAATAAAAACATCTTTTCACGCTTACTTTAAGCTTTCGATCTCTCTGTTGTTGGATATGATGGAAGATAAAATGGATAGCATCAATATGAGAAAGAGCTTTTGTGTTTTTTATTTAACTGCTTTTTATACGGCGCATCGAGTTCAAAATAAAGCGACTACTCGCCGCTGGTTTTCGCATAAATTATCGACCTCCGGTCGATATATTCGACAAGCGATGCCAAAACGAATGTGAAAATCGAGAAAAGGTGCGAGAGAAATTCTAACATGTCATCCGAAAATTTACGCGGCTGTTGTCCTTGAATAACCACTTCAAGGATTTTAAAAATTGATAAATAAAAAACGGAATAAGAACAAAAATGCAAAATGACTCGTTTAACTAACAAGAGTGCGTTAAACATTTTTTAAAGCATTAATTTTTTTCAAGGAATGTATGCTGTACATATACGAGAATATATTCGTAACGACAATAAAATGGATTTTTTAAATATAAAGTTCAAGATTTTTATTAAGTATTCTAATATTTATTTTGAATAGATGATACTTTTCAATTAAAATTTTGATAATAAAACTCCAAGACAACGTGTTATTAAAAATTTTAGATGAGAATGCCTTTGAAAATTCTGATAACTTTAAATGAAATAATTAATTAATTAAATCACATTGTAACAAATCTATCAAATTCTGATGAAGAACATGAATAATATATGAAATTTTATATTTCATTAGCCTGCTAAAAGCTTGAACATTAATCAGTTATTAACAGTTACCTGGCACATTCGAAGACTTATAATAATTTCAAAATTTGATTATTATGAACAAATCTCGTTATTTATACAACAGCTATATATATTCCGCACCCGATAAAGTATGAAAGTTACAACGAGAGATTTATTTTTTTCATCATCCTTATTAAGGACGTCAAGCTTATCAAAGTCGTCATATTCGAAAGTGCTCGCTTATTAAAACTTTTCTCCAATCGGTACTGTAGCAAAGATATCGTCGTATGAACGAATACTACTCTTCTTGTCACGGTTATCTTTTACGGATCATAAGCTAGCTTTCATCAAAGTTCGCGCGCATAGACAGATGCACACTTAAGAACAACCAAAAGAAAAAAAAGCAAGAATGCATTTGTGCATCTCTTAAATATAATATTACAGTTGTACGTCCTTATATATCAATGTACATATACCTATATCAATAATATTAGTACAAAACCAAATATTATATATATTAAAATATTATATATAATAATAATATTAATGAAAAAACCATCTTTTGTTGCGATGAGGAAAAAAATGGGTCTCTTTGCATCCTTCAAGATAATTTTTTTGACTCGACGCCACTGAGACGCGCGCATGCACGTACGCAGTACCCTTTGTTTTGCCAGTAGGTTTATTTCATTTCAGCTCGACCCTCGACGCTCCCTGTGGATAGAAGGTCGATTTCGCGGTATAACAATGAACACGCTACCAAATCACGGCGCTTACGTATGCACCGGACGACGATTCCTCGATAATCCACCGACGCGCGATCGTATACGTACATGTATATATATATGTATATAGATATATTCAGTTTGCGGAGTTTGCTCAACCTACAGCCATCGGCACCGGCTTTGCGTACAATCGGCAAATGTTTACACCGACCGGCAGTGGGGTAACGCCGAAAGCTCGAAGCTCCCTCACCGAGTCTCGCTTACCCTTTGTTCCACCCTCGATTGCCGCGTGAGTTCGATATTTCGCCTCGACACGCGTAAAACTCACTCTAAGTGCCGTGAAAAGATAAATATGATTTAAAACAAAAAAAGTGCGCGCTCGCGAGTCTCTTTCTCACGCGTTTTTAATAACATGGCATCGCCTAAGAGATTTTGCCAAGTTCAGGCAGACATTTTTGACGCGCAATAAATGTCTCCATGCAATGAAATCGCAAGAGAAACCTCCCCCATTGCAATATCTCGGAAAAGCGCTGGATATATCTTGATCGGGACCAGTCGGCAAACATCTCTCGTGCATAATAAATGTAGCGACAAGAAATCTGTTTACGATTGCTGCAGACGTTTCAGCTCTGCAAAAGGTCTGGACGAGTCCGCTTCGAAAGTGACTCTCGAAAGTTACCATGAATAGAAGACTTTATGACAAACGCGCTCGTACAAGGAACTTCTCGCATACGGACGCTTTACTCGCAAGTTTCACGATACATACTTTCACCGTATTTTGTTAAGAATAACAGGAGTACATTGAATATTTTAATAAAAAATCATGCGTTTCAAAGAGAATCAAGAGTTTTAGAAAACTTGTATAATCGATGAATCACAGAAATGAGGTAAAACTAGAAAATTAATTAAAAAAATAAGTATACACATTGCTGAACGGTTGATTGATATTTTATTATTCATGCAATTCATAAATGACAAAAAAAGTCATAAATTATTCAATTATTTCATTTCGAAGGCAGAATGAATTAAGATAAGATGAACTGTTTGAATTTACTTAACGAAAATTCAATCTACAGAATATTACGATTGCGATTCAAGAAACCTGTACGCTAGTGATTTCGAATTAACTACTTTTCTAAAATGCGAAAGGAAAACGGTATGCTGTTGACGAAGACAGGGCCATTTTCCATATGCAAATAGGAAAGTACTCTAATATCTATACTTTCATTACGGCGCATAACAGCGACTTCAAAAAGCAGATCAAAAGTACTTGACAATTCGAAAATTATTAACTTGATAGAAATTTAAATTTAAGAAATACAAGTTGACTAAATGATCTTTCAATGAAATTAAGTTTAAATTAGTCGGTAATTTTATAATTGTTTCGTATCTTTTTTGACGAGTCACAAAATCTAAAGCACTTGGCTTGTAACATAAATTATCCTCATTTGGCTCGTCGTAAACTTCGTACAGGTTTGACAGCTCTTTCTTTTTAAAAATTCTATCGTCCTATTTTCCAGTTAAATTTAGTTAGATATTTTGAGTAGACGAAATGGTGACTTATTGGAATGATTAAGAAATAAAAATAACCCAAATCGGGTAAAATTCGACTTACGAATTTAACAGTATACTTTTGTCAACCACGCAAATTTCGCGTCTCGTCCCCGTCGGTTTCTCACTGTTTTCCTAATCCTCCCCGCCACCCTCTTGACATCTCCTTCGCTGTCTACATCCGTTCTTCTGCTTCGACCCCTGGCAGTGCGCCGCGCCATCGTATCCGGTTTTCGAGTTCGACCTCACCACGCTGCAGTCACGGTACGTCATGATAACAGCACTCTATACTCATGAGCTACCTTACCGCGTGAATCGTGATCATTTACGAGCGAGCACTCCCGCACGCTACGTCCGGGACGATATGTTCACTACCGGTATCCAGTATACAGAATCCAGAAACGAAGGAGGACGTTCACGCCGTCCGCGACCGAATTTATGACACTCGCCTGTTCCCGGTCGCTCCGCTGCTCCTCGACGAAACATACTCGCAAATCTAGAAGTGTACGCCCAAGCTTGGAGTTTATATCTCCACTTCTTCATTTATGATCGCTCGGCAGCGAGCTCTTAGTCAAGATTGTATTTAAATGTTTGATCTCGATGCGCGCTTGTAAAACTTTTAAGATATTTAAACGCTCGCCGTTTTGTCTTTCAAAGTAATAATGCTTTGAAATCGTAATGCAAGTCAGATATACATGACATTTTGACACGATATCGTCTAGACAGCGTGATAATTCGTTCGATCATTCAACAGACAAATAATAATACATACGCATTTATATAATGTTGTCTCTATTTATATTATAAAGCATAAGCATGAAACTAAAAAAAAAAACCACTAAGTCTGTCAGCAAAATCAAAAAATAAATTAAAATTGTGTATCCGTTTAAGTCACGTTTTTTTCAACTCTCCACTTTATTTGTCACATCTAATATCGCGTGCGAAACAACGATCTCAAGCGATCTCGTAACAGAAAAGTGCGACGAAGTTGTAGTTTAACCACGAGTGTACGTATCGCTGGAGACACGATTGAATTGCTTCGGGGAAGCTCGCTCGTGGAAACTCGTACGTGGAAGCGTGGACAAAATTGGTCGCATAAGTGGCCACTAAGAAGGAAGGAAAGAGAGAGAGAGAGAAAAAAAAGAGAAAAGGAGGAAGAGAAAAGGTCCGTGCTTTTCACTTCCTGGCGGCCGAGGTTCACGGCGGAGTACGTTTCTCTTCGTCGAAGGCGAATGACAGAGGGGGCACGAAAGACAGCCTCAAATTGCTCTTATCCACCTGCCGACGTTCAGCTCGGCCTTTACAAATGGACTGCTCTTATCCCATTTTGTCGAGTGCAACGCGCAACGGCCGAAGTATATCCGGAGATCGTGGCCGATGATCTATAGTATATTGCGCGGATCCTATATCGCGGGATAATACAAATAGCCGCCGTCTTGCCTGTAAATCGTACGCATCTACTTCGTCCCGCCACAGGACAACACATTCGAGACCCACAGCGAAAGGTGTAAACACCGCGTTCGAAGACCGATAACAGATTTAAAGGCTCTTGAGAGGCCGCGAGCTATTACTCCCTTGAAAAAAAAAAAACCTACCAATCTAAGTATTGTTAGGAAATTATTAGCTGTTAGCTACAATAATTAATGTGATTACATATATATGTGATCAATACTGTTAAATTCGTAGTGTCAAATTCTACCCAATTTGAGTAATTCTATTAAAGAAACAATCGAATATTTTATATATAATTTGATATAAAATTATAAATAAAATTCCGCCTAGAATTCTATCGCAAATTATAGGTCGTGTGAATGAGTGGACTTTACACGCAGTTTCAATAAATCGACGGACACGATAATTGATAATTCTCGCGCTACGAGTTTTTGTTTCTCTCGAGAGCGACAAATCCGCGCACAATTGAGTTATTTTTATGGATTGTCGGACGGTAACGCGGTGACGAGACTTCGACAGGATATTATGTGCGGGAGGGAGAATCGCTTGATAAAACACAGTTTCCCTGCCAGCTTCTCTCGCATTCACCCCCGCGTTCACCGACTAGGAAAGGACCGACTCGGCCAAACTTTCGTGGCACCGCGATAATGACTGTAATATTTCTCCATCTGTAGGAAAGGGCGCACTTCCTGCCGGCGCACCCCTTCTCGCCACCGTGCCTTCCTTACCACTATTCTCGCTTCGACGTCGTCGGGAATACCCGGCGCCAGCGATTCTTCTTAAACCGACCGCGACGATTGCACCTCACCCCTTTTTTCCCATCTTTTTCCTCTTCCGCACCTCGTTCGTTCTATAGCGACACCGCGAAGTTGGGGCAAACTATTCAACGAGCACTAACAGTAAAATGGGATTATCCTCACGTTACACGGATACACTTGCGTCACGCTAAAGTGAAACTCAATTAAAGAATTTAACCCCCTTACTGCTCACGAGATACATACGAGGCGTAATGAAGCGAAGGGACAGCTTGAGACGAGATTTATTAAGATTTGGATGAATTTAAAATTGCAAGGAAATACGAGCTTCCCTTATCGTGAGAAATCCAGGGGATGTTTTAATTAAGGTCATTTAAAGCTAGAGAACTAAATGAGTGTAGGAATCCTCTGGAGGAAGTATGTCAGTGTTGTGTTCGAGCGAGGTTATTAAGCGGCAATTTTTCATGTCGCATGAATAAGAAATTTATTCAATGCGTGCATTTCAAAGGGGCGATAAATAACACAGGAACGTATCCGCGATATTCGATGATTAATTGCGTCTAGGGACCGGTGAGAACAGCGCACCACGTTCAATTACTTTTTTGCGCTGCATTTAGCCTCTATCCGTATCTATGCAAGCTCAACATTTTAAACAAAGCCCGATAAGCACAAATCGATATGTCAAACACATTACCGTGGGGTGTATTAGATATCCGTGCGTCTAAGGCAATAGAGAGAAAAAGATTCAGAGACTTAATTAATAGAAAATTCGCGTGCGTGTTTAAATATCAAATTTTTTCCTACAAATGTGAAACATCCTTTTCTAAATGTCATTTGGAAATTACACAGGTCACATAACTGTTACAGAGATTTCTGCTTTGTTCACATAAAAGATACTTTTGTAACTCATACCTGTATATTATATTATTTTTTAAATGTTTTTATATTATGTTGATAAAATACATGGCGGCTACATAGAAGTTTTAAATAAATTATTATTATTTTACTTAAAATTACAAATGTGAATTCACTTATAATTGATTAACGCGTCGCGTATGAAAAATAGGTTTTTATTCGAGAAGACATCGAGTATTTTTTTAAAATAAATATAGAAATTTATTACTTTTACGTAAACCTTACTTCATCATCCAATTATTTTTGTCACTTTTTATACATTGAATTTGTATTATGTAACACATTGCGTTAGATTTTCGCGCAGTAGATATGGGTTGCAAAGGGAAAAAGACGTAATATTTATGTTTTACCAATTTTACCTCGCAATTTTACATTTATACTCATATAACAAACGTGACGTTCGCGCACCTCGATGAAATAAGAGGATATTTCACCGCGCAAAATTTCCCGGGGCTTTCCTTCGGAGATGGGCACGCACGCGCGTCCATGAGCGCACCTACGCTCACGCTTTAGCGAATACGAATAAACTTCAAAGAGTGGCGGGACCGCGACGGCGGAGAAATGTCGTTACAAGCGACGGCCGTTTCAACGACGCCGCTTAATTGAATTTCTCTCGGTCGCGTGATCGCCGCCATCCCTGTAAAAATGCAACTACCCTCGCCAACGAGCCACCCACTTGTTTCTCTCCCTGGAACTTCTTTTTCCATCTCTCTCTCTCTCTTTTTTTTGTCAGAAGAAAAGTGTAACGTCATAGAATATCTAGCCAATTTTTTCGAATTTTATTGGATCTCTTTAACCTTTATCCCAAAGTAACTACCAAAGAGAAAGAAAGAGATGCTTATATACATGGCCGTGTATATTACACAAGCGGCATCCATTAAACTCGAGTGCATCAATGGCGATGACAGAGCGAACAAGATAATGAGAAAAACAAGTCGGGTCGTGAAAAAAGAACGAGAAAGGTGAATTTACATGGTTCAATCTTCATAATCATTCTGTATCGATAAACTAAAATAACCGGGTTGAATAAAATGACTTTTATGTAAAAGCCAAGACAAACTTTGAATATTCTGAGCAGGAAGAAATAATTAATCCATTGTCATTTGAATAGTTGAAAAAAGCTAATAATAAAACATATTTTCATATAATATTGGATGATAAATAGGTAAAGCATAATATAAATATTATTTAAATAATATTAAAATATTCATTAAAAAAAAAAAACAGAGGAGAAAAAACGAATGAGAAGGAAGAGGAGAAAAGAGAAAAATGGAATATGATTCTTCAGCGAAAGTAATTATCTTTGCAAAAATATTATCCCTTTTCTCCTTTCTTCGTTTTTTTCTTTTCCTGCCAGTGAGTTCATCCGGAATGTTCATCAAAATGGAGTCGCACAAATTTCATCTTATACACCGAAAGGGAAAGAGACTGAGAGAAACGCAGTCGCGGCGCCCGCAATGACTGGCGGTGGAAGAAAATCAGACTAATTACTTTGAACGTGCGGCTTTCAGCAAAATGGGCTTGCGATTATTTTCACGACTGGTTATAATCACGGGGACGTCTCTCTTGTTCCACTCGCGAAGGATTTATCAACCAACTACTCGTGCTGACGCGCAAGAAGCGGGACAAGATTTTGCTTGCGCGCTATCTCTCCGTCGCGGCAGCTCACACGCGGCATTACGGAAACTCGTGTTCCGGGCAAACCGCGGAAACCGCCGCCGAATAATGAATTGTCTTGATACACGCGATTAATTATCTCTCCCGCGTGTACAACACAGTTGGCCAACGCGGGTGTGCTTCGCGCCCCTGTGTGTATGCAGATATTCTTTATTCCCTCTACGGCCGAGCGCGAGAGACTCCAAGCGTAATACTCTGGGAGCGATTATGTTGTTCTTTCTATCGTGATACCGCAAGTTCCGCTGAAAAAGATATATTAGACGCCACGCTATTTTCGAGCGTACACGCCGCGCGCGCCGATGAGAAACAGGTGCATTTTACAACGAAAAGGCCAAAAAAAGATAGGAGAATTCGCGATAGATTGTTCCGAGCCGCGGCGCGGCGACTCGGGCTCCGAACCCTCATACGAGCTAGGGATGAAAACGTCGTGCCACTTTTTATTTTTATACCCATCGCGTACGTGCTTGGCCGTCTCCCGCGACCACTTTCATAAATTTCAATTAACGCTATTTGGTCGCCCAACACGGGGAGCACCTTGTTACCCGGTCTCGCCGGCTGCATTTTAGCACCAATTTACAGTTTATACAGCTTACGGACGAAAGCTGTAGTACATCCAACGTTATCTTCATAACTTAGCATACCCGATGTTTTCAAATTATTTCAGCGGCTTCCCTCTACAATGTTGCTGCGAGAGATTTAATATAATTGAAGAGCATCAAGTGTAATCAGTGCTTCAGCTGCATTTTCTTTTATCAAAAATTATTTGATGATTATTACGAGTTCTTGAAACGAGTAAACATGGGATAACAAACAGTCGTAAGTTTCCGAAATTATGATTACTTGTCAAATAACCGGAGAGTAGCTTTCGCAGAGAAGTCTCTTGCCGAGACGACGCGCGATTTGAAATTAGGGCGTATGCATAGGACGTCGCTTTATCTTAGGCGGTCTCGTTACGACGGATATACCTTGGATAAAGGAATTTCTATACGAGCGTACTCCACGCGCGGACGAATTTTCAAAACGAAAGAGCGAAGCGATTCAACAAGTGGAGCCCGTCGCAATCCTTTACAATCCGCGACATCTTCCTCGTCGCTAAGCAATATCTCGACCGAGCAGCTGGAGACTATTCTTCTCCCGAAAAGCGGATTGGCGAAGTCTCTTATCATGCGACTCGGCGCGTGCACGTATTTCATACCAACATCTATTTCAACTCAGTCAGTTATAGTCAGTTATATATCTTACTTCTAAATGCGGACTGTATGCCTCTACCTGCCATTTATATTGCGGCTGCACTTTGTTACACGTTATACTCGTGTAATGTATTAACGTATACTCTCGTTAATAGCAGTTCGGATTTTTAAAAATGGCGATCTGACTGAAAAATGATGGGACTTTTTATCGAGATTTTTGCTTTGACAACTTGTCAGACAAATTGCCCAGCTGGAAAGATTAATGATGCAGTCACAGAGGCATCACGAAACGATAAAGCGATGCGAAACTTTTCTAATTGTGTTCAAGCGTACATCTTCTATTTTTTAATATTTTATGTGCATAATTCGTTATTTTGATAACAAAGATGTAAGATTAATTGTATTATAGATAAAGAAGGTGAAAATATCTTTTTCCACTGACTGCTGAAGACATGAAAATAAAATAAAACGTAACTCACAAATATTATTGTGAAAACTAGCGTATAAAATTGGTATAAAACTCATATACATAATTTTCAGTTGTAATTTTATCAAGTTAAATTATAAGCGAAATTTGCTCAATATTATTTCAGGTACTATTAAAAATTGAAAGACAATTGATAACGGCTGAATCGATATCTTCCATCGAGCGGAAGACGAAAATTAATTATTAATACTCCTACTTCCTGCCGCAGTCATAATGAATTATCAGAAGCGAAAATAAACTTTTTTTCTTGTCATACGTCGAAATAAATTAATTCTTTCGCGTGTTATCACGCAATTTTGATTCGTGAAGTAATAAATAGCTGTAAATCTTGATCAACTGTCATAAAGGCCATTCTTATCATCTCTGAAAATAGGACGCACGCAGAGACTAAATTACACGTTTACCTTTACTAATGCAGGGTAATAAAAAAAGAAAGTATACTTTACCAATTTATATTATCGAAGAGGTAGCTTATACAAAACGAATGACTTTAGTTATTCCACGTATCCAACAGCAACTTTAATTATTGTTAGATAAACAAGAATGTGTGGATACATTTTATTGTAACTATTTTATATTGAAAACGACCCAAAATTGGACCGAATTGATCGAAACGTTTATTATTATGTATTGTTTTGAAAATTAATATTGAATCACGCAAATTATTATAAATTTATATACGAGTTACCATTCGCCAAATTGGCTTTTATTGGCAAAGTTTATTATTTCTAGATTTTCTTTATTCATCGAAACCTAATGAATTTTTATTTTTAATGCTTATAAAAAAAAAGCTGATTTATTTCAACGTGTAATCTAAGAAAAACAATTTATGAATATAAAATGATTTCTCGCATCCAATGTCATAGTTCAATACAATTGCGGCGCGGAAGCGGGAGGCTCAATGCCCGCCAGCAATGCGGTGGAATCCGTTATTGCTGGCGAATGATTCGAGAGAAGCTTGGATCCAGCGCGGACGGAACAGGTTACAGCATTCGCAAGCGCAGTAAAATTGCACCGGAGGGTTTCGGAGAAAACCGGGCGCGCCATCATGATACCTGTTCCCGTTCGTAACACGCGCATATACGCGCCTGCACGGACATCTCCGCACACGTCGATTGGGCTTCGGCAATCCCGCGTTTCGAGAGAACGACGCGACGAAGCGAAAATCGAGGCTCGCCGGAGGTGGAACCTTCCTAGTAAATTGTCCTAGCCTCGGGAAGAAGAGCCGGGCCACTCGAGCCGGTGTTACTGGCAGAGCTAAATCGAGGAACGATCGGTGTCCTTTCGCCGACCTCTTTCAATTACTTTTCCTAATGAATTTAATTTAGGAAGCCGTCATTCTTCCATTTCTTCCTGCGTCCCGTCAGTAATCCCCCCCCCCCCCCGTTTCGTCGACGAAGCGAAAACGGATCGACCGCGTTTGCTCGACGCCTGTCGTAGATAGAATTCGTGCCACGGTGAGTACACTAGTTTAGAACGCCTCCTCCGCCGAGCATCTGATTGTGATCCCCGGCGCTTTCGCGACGGCTGGCTGCTCGAATCGTCTCAACCAACCCAGCTTGAACTTTCGCAGAATCTCGTGCGTGCCGTAACTGCAGGACTTCGAGTATTCTCCGAGAATACTTCTGACTCGACTGACACGAATCGATTGGAGTGGAAACGCTACGAATAGATTTCAATGCTGGCAAATTTTTAAGTATCAATATCTCAAACGTTTATAAAGACATTTAAGGTAGAATTTCTGTTCCACTTCGCTGACTAACTAAAGATTAATTGGTACTTCCTTCTCTAGTGTGTCGCAGGGACAATATGATATTCCGAAATTTATAAAGAATAGGAACCAAGATCTGAGTGCAAAAGATGTGTACAGTATTTTAAAAGATCCAAATAGAAAAAAGAAGGATGCAGCAAGATCTACGCTTTGTATAGCTATTATAAAACATGAATTGACCAGCAATTCTGTAACGAAGGCAAGCTCATGAAATGTAATGTGTATATCAATTTCTTATCTGTAACCGGTTGTTATGTTTGTTAATATTTTTTATTTGCAAGATACGATAGCGTTTAAAATTAGCTGTAGAAATACAATAATGTATTTCAGAAGTTAAAGTTTATTAATAAAATATTTTTTGTCTTTTAATTTCATATTTTTGCACCAAGTTTGTGTTCTTTAAAAGATTTGTAACAAACAAAACATTTTCTAACACTTACTCTTTTCTTATTTTCCTTCCTTCTTTTTATTATTTTTTTTCCTAGTATTTTCTTTTTTATTTTGCTCTTATTTTTATATTTAGATTTTCTTAATATTCTGTGTTTGACTTTTCTTGGACTTCTTTTCTAGGAAACAGATTTGTTCCTTACAAGAGATTATATTAAAAAAAAATTAAATGTTAAAGGTAAACTATGTGACAAGTATATAAATTATTTAAGAACTTGGCGAACGCATGGATTGGCTTTTCTGACAACGAGTCAAACTTCGGAATAGTAATAAAAAAATAATTTATCACTCACCAGTGCGCAGCAGCGGAATCGCATATTTAATCTGTAAAATAAAAACATATTCGAGAATTAGAAAAATAATTAAAATAATTAAAATAATTATTGCGCGCGTTGAAGGCTCCATCTGTTCATAATTGTAGGTAAACACATTGTTTACTAAAATTTTGACTAATTTGGTATGTTTTTTCTCAGTGTACATACAAGACATATTTTTATTGTATAATTTTTAATATAATATGTTCTTAATATAAATCTTGATATAATATGTTCATCTCAATATATAAAATCTTATCATCTCAAAACATATTATTTTTACAAAATAATGAACACAGCTTTGAGTGCATTCGGATTTCATGGCCAAATGCCCCCCAGCTATCACTTTGATTATCATTTATAGCGTAATTGATTTATTACGGTTTCCATGCACTTAAATGCATTTTAGTATGTTGTCAAATGTCGCACTCTTGAAAGTGTAGATTACAGATTTCATGAGTGTTTTTATAATAAAATAATGTACCGTGCAAGGATGTATAAATTAAAAGATGTTTATAAAGCCGAATGCTTGTTAATAAATATGTTTTTATCTTCCTATCCTTTTTAGTTTAATATTTCACTTTTTGGGTGAGAATGCTTTTCGCTTTCTCAAATGTGAGTCTTTACCACTTTTGTCATGGTTATAACTAATTTTCTGATTGTCTGGGTGAAAAATTTTATAGGTAATCAAGTTTATAATCATAAGACGATGAGTCAAGCACCTTTCTTTTGTTGCATATGCTTTTCATTTAAATTTTGACTCACACAGGCTAAAGCGCAAAGCGTTACAAAAATGTGAAATATAAATGAGACTGTTAATGTCATAATTAAGAAAGTTTGGCAAATGTAGGTGTTTTTAATATATATAAAGATTTGTTTAACACTACAGTTACTAAATAAATCAATTATATTTCATATATATTGCTTGAAATGTGTACTTGTCAGAATACTACAATCTTTGTGGTTCGACTTCTTCTCTAGAGATATGAAAACTATTATAAAACAAATCTCCTAATCTTCTAAATTGTGTTCAAAAACACAATTTAATCTTATAGAGTACGGCTTTCTAGTAGCTTTAATCGAACGTTTTCAGTAGGAAACCTAATTTGCTTCTTGCATAAATTCTCTGAGAAAGCAAATAATAGTAAGTATGACTATGAAAGTGAATTTAGTTTCTAGAAGATTATTAGGAGATTTGTTTTATAATAGTTTTCATTTGAAGCATCTCTAGCGAAGAGGTCAAAGAATAAAAATTGTAGTATGGTCACAAATATACATTTTAAGCAATATACACAAAAATAAATAGGTTATTTAGTAACTGCAGTATTAAACAAACCTTTATGTACATTAAAAGTACCTAAGTTCACCCAACTTTCTTAATTATGGCATTAACAGTCTCATTTATATTTCACATGTTTGTTGTAATGCTTTGCGCTTCAGCCTATGTAAGTCAAGATTTAAATGAAAAGCATATGTAACAAAAGAAAGGTGCTCGACTCATCGTCTTATAATTATAAACTTGATTATCTACAAAATTTTCCACACAGACAATCAGAAAACTAGTTATAGCCATGACAAGAGTGGTAAAGATTCAGATTTGAGAAAGCGAAAAGCATTCTGACCTGCATTTCCCAGTAAAATGCAATAACTTTCAAATCAATTGTGTAGTACAATGATTGAACTTTATAGAGTTCACACAACGATGTGAAATGATCATGGAGATAAGCGAGCAATTAATGTGAGAGTGTAGTAAATAATAAATGAAATACAAGTTACAAATTGCTCACCTTACGATTGCACCACTGTTGCCCGTTGCCTCCTAGGCCTCTCCATCGTCAACGCGGGCGACTGTTCCTCCACTGAACACACCACATACCCACAAGGGGACCGGAACCACTAATCACTGAACTAAATTGAATCACACACCCGTTTACTGACTCACTGGCGAACCTACGATTGCGATGCAGCACGATAAACTCGCGTACGCTAATCACTGCGACGTGCGACATTCCCGGCACGGCATTCCCGGCACACTTTCCGGAGAAGCGACGCAATGCATGCTTTGTTACGCCGCGCTTTGTTACGCCGCGGCGATGGCTGAGGATAACGCGAAAATCACGAGGGGCTGCGGCGATTCGTGTCGGTAAACAACGCACACACGGCAAACGTAACAGAGACAACGAGCGATGATAGCGACGGCGAGAGGAAATTCGAAGATCGCGCAGCTAACTTCACGCTAACACCCGTCGCTACGAGACGACGACGACGACGACGACGCCGACGCTACACCTGTTGCACTAGCTTGTTCACTTCTCTGCACCCGCGCGCGATTCAGCGTAAACGAACAAACGAACGAATGTTCTCGACGACGAATGTCCATGGAATGCGATACATGATCGGCTTGCGTCAAATTCTCTCGCGACGGATGGCAACGAACGAGCGAGTCTCGTCGCGCGATTGCACGGCATCGGTGAACCGTCGCGGCGTAGACACCACGATTTGCAATGCGCGATTAGTAAACACTGAATCGCGGAGGCGTCGCGACGTCCGTGCGTCGCGTCGGGTGGACCCCGGCTCGACGAATCCACGTCAGCAGCGATGGCGACCGTACCGCTAATGACGTAGCCGACGGCAACTTCACTCTGATACAGAAACACTAAACCGCGGGGTACACTGCGAACGTACCGAAATGCGTAGCGACGTTCTTCCGTCGGGTTAATCCCCGGCTCTGCGATCGTCCGACGTGTTGTGCCCTTCGCTCGAACACATAACACTGAACCGCGGGATACGCTGCGATCGTATTTACCAAATTGCGTCGCAATGTCCGTCCGTCGGGTCGACTCCGGCTCTGCGAACGTTCGATGTGTTGTGTCTTTCACTCGGACACATAACACTGAATCGCGGGGCACACTGTGATCATATCGAAACTCGTCGCGACGTCCGTTCTCTGCATGGGTCGGTTCTGCGAATCGGCGGCGACGACGAAGGCGACTGCGACGAGGATGACGACGACAATGGTGACAACGACAATGGTGGCAGCAATGGCGAGAGAAAATTCGAAGACCGGTGCGGCCAACTTCACACTAGTACCGCCGCTATGACGACGACCACGACGACGATGCTACACCTGTTGCAGGGAACGGTATGTACTACAATTGGCTTGCACCTCCGTATACCTTTGCGCATTTTAAGTGATAAACTAACCCAAGTATTCGATCGCTATCGCGAATTCAAAGTGAACGACCGAACGAATGGATGTCCCTGGGACGCGATAGTCCCGTACACGAGTGTCCCATGCCGAATTCTCTCGCAGCGGACATCGCGGTGGTCGAGTGAGTTTGAGAGATTGATCGCGAGATTGCACGGCATCGGCGAACCGTCGTGTAGGCGCCGCGATTTGCGATGCACAATTAATAGATACTGAACCGCGAGCTACGCAGCGCGGCTACCGCGGGGTACGTGCGAACCGATCAGTGATTTACGGGAAAATGCTAGCGGCGGAGGGCGGAGGGCGGAGGGGCGCGAAGATTGCCGACCGATGCCGATTAGGCGCTAGTATTCTTACGCCGAAACGCGCGACGCGAGACAATGAGCACGCGACTAGTAATTAGTCCCAAAAATAAAAATGCAATTAAAAACGAAAATATCGCGATGTGTTGCAAACATATACGATCTAAAATCCGTATACACGCGCCTCGAATTCCCAGACAATCACGGAGCACACGCGTATATTGCAATAATCGACGTTGAAGTATCGGTTTTCTTCGTCACTTTCAGTTGCTCCGTCGATCTGCGTAGTGCGTATTACTCCGCGTCCGGGAACGACGCGATGCTCGGGACGGACAACGAGAAGTTTCCAGAGAGATGCACCGAGTGTCGTCAGCGAAATTCTCGGCTCTTCGGTAAGTGTCGAGTATCCCCCTATACGCACAGAACTTGCAGCAATGTCGCGACAATGTTTCTGCAAGCCTCAGTGGAGTGCGCGTCAAACTGCGCATCGGAGATCGTGAGAACCGCGAGTCGAAGATTCTAGAATTTCGCACCAACAATTTCAATTTTAATCCACCACTCGTTGAATTCTTATCGCCGACTCGCAATCTCGACACGCCAGCCGTTGAGCTTCGAAAGCGATTTTACGCAGGCCGGGGTACCCGGTACTCCACTAACCTCTCGCGCTGGCCGATGCGACAACGGGGGGAGGGAGTTCGAGAAGGTATGTGACGACGCAGCGAGCGCCGCGAGCGCGGGTGAGGCAGTGTCAACAAACACGGCGCGCGTCGTGCGCGTAAAAAAAAACAAAACAAGCGCCAGTCAATTCGCCGTTTCCAACGAGACATTCAACGCGCGCTACGAAATGCACAGTATTTAACGTGCTTTATGAAAACATAGCGTTCCCTGCATTTTCCGCGATATAATTGTCCGCTTCGAATGTTTCAGAGAATTTTCCCGCCCGCCTCTCCCGCCGGACCACCCTTGGCGATTCGTCGTGTCGCTCGGCGTCCAGATCGGTGAAAAATTCACATCGCAACGCCCGAATCCGAGCATCGTCAAAGAGATTCTCGCCCGTGGGTGATTCACAGAACGACGGACGCTGTGCAACTTTCATCCTCTCCCAGGAGGCTTTCCAGATTCCTAACGCAAGTGAGTGAATCGCGCGAAACACTCGCGTCGATATACATAACCTTTACACGCTCATATTAGAGCATATTATACTTGTCGGTATGGAACAAAAATATTCAATATATATATTAAATTTTTTTTGCTTGGCATTGTTGCTCGATTATTCGATATTATCGAATGGCTGTAAACACGCACTCCAAATCCAAGTGTATACTCTTTACACGTTTAGACGTGTAGTTTAACATGAACGCGTCGAGCTCGGAAAACAATCAATCGCGCGAGTTGATAATCGCTGGTCTTTTGTAAAGAAATCCGCGTCGCGAACGTGTATGTGTGTTTTGGATGAAGGCTCGACGTGTTGTGACGATACACATGGAGTGGCACGCGCCTTTATCCGCTCGCTCAGAGTCGTATGGCGTATGGACTATGGACGATAGCGCGCGGGCGACTTTGTGTAAACAAACATTGCGCCGTGCCGTACGTCGCCAAACAAACGCCCGGCATCGAGCATCAGCCAATTCGTCGCAGAGTGTCATCCAGGTCGCACGAAATATTTAACGCACACTGCTGTAACGCAGCTGTATCGAGTATTTTCGTTGCCGGTGTCCTAAGTTAATCAATGATAGATGCTAGATGCATCATGGCTCTCCGTTACTTGCATTATTCAATTTGGCTGACTCGTATTACTTTATACGCGCTCTCAATCCGATGACGAATTGCAACCGAAAAGGTGAAAAATTCAGAGCGCGATACGCACGAATCGGAGCGTCGTTAAAGAGAGATTCTCGCACGTGCATATCGCAAAGCAACTATTTTGTAATTCCAATTCCCCGTCACTTTGACTTCCATTTCAGGCACGCAAAATATTTACTTCGACAAATAAACATTGCCGCTTCAGCGCTTCGCTATAAATAATCAAATTTCCGTTTCTAATTAATTTCTGAAATACATCATTAAAGCATTTTACAATTACTACGAGATTTTTTCCGGGGGTCGTTTTGTGCAGTTTGCTTATTACAATAGCATAGACTCTAGAACAAGAATTGCCACGAAAGCTACGGCCACAATTATTTAATATAAAATTAAATACAATTAGTTAATTAAAAATGTACATTTATAAAAAAATAATGTACGGTAAACTTACGCGAGATGAACAAACAAGAAATATTTTAAAACAAAAAGAATTTTAACGTATTTGAAGTCGACTTTTCATTAGCGAAATTTTAATTATAATTTTGCAGAATCGATCGTCGTGAAATGGGAACAAAAATAAGAGAGGGTTAAATAAATGAAGTGCTTTCATACCTTTTTTTCTTTTATTTGTTGAACGCCAATTAAAAAAAAAATGCTCAAGTATTGGAATGAGTAAACAAAATATCATTATCTTATTAAATCTAAAGAATTCTGTATACATGCTACTAACCCTTGATTTACGAGGTGCAAAAATTATAACGCTTCTAATGTGGTAGGTCCACTCTTATTTTTCAGAGGCTAAAAAAAGTAAAACTCATTAATCTTAAAAGCATTTTTATTATTGGATCCTTATTTATCTAGTTTTAATCAAAATTAATAATAATCAATTTTGCATTATTTTTATTTAAAGCATGTTAATAAATTTTCAGTGTATGTACACAAGCGTTGAAAAATTCAATATTGGTCCAATGGGATTACTTTGTAAATCAAGGATTAAGAATGTTTTGGCTATACAATACGAGCTAAAAATGATTGAAATTTAAAAAACTGAAAACCGGATTTCTTTTAAATAAATTTCCTATTATATGCGAGGACAATCTGTTTTTGTTAAATTTCTAGTATATCAAAAATAAGTACTAAACATTCTTAAATGACGTCAGATTTTTGTTCGAAAGGAAAGCAGCTTCATTTAAAGCAAAAGAGAAGAGGCGAAATAGTTTGCTTCCATAAGCGTTTCTATCGCCGAAACGAGAAGCACGTTTATTCCGCTATGCTTCGTGCCCGTCTCGCGTCTACGATTTCGCCGTAATTATCTTAATATCTCGCACGTCCGTCGTGCAATCTTACTTGAGCAATCATCATTAAAACAAGAGAAGCCACTCGCCATTTTGTCGCTTGCCGCAGCCCGTTGTAAAGCTTAAATGTGAAACTCGCGGATTCCAACTCTTGTTATGTAATTCACCCGTCTAGGAAAATAAATTTCAAGCAATATATAATATATATATATATATAGTATGCATCGAAACATTTTTTGAAATATTACGATTAGTTAGTAAAATATTTAATTTGATGAAACGTAACTGAATATGATTTGACAACAACTATCGTTTCCCGCACTTTCGCCTTCAATATCATCGTCGTTGCTAACGTACGTGTCGCCGGACGTATTTTAGAGTAACTTATATACCCGTGATACATAATACAACCACTATGTAGCTATGTGTCTTTAATCCTGTTATCACTATGGTAACCTAAGCTGAAATGTTGCGACGCCATCAGCTACCCGGGCTCGGCAGGCTGTGAGCTTTGATCGGTCGAGGTCGCGGCTCGTAGGTAAAATGCTTCTCACCTAAGTCCCGTCTCCTGTATCGTCATAGATGAACGCGATCTCGGGCTCTACTCGCATGGCGCAAACGCGAATACGGTCATTCGTTAACGGGAAGGCTAACGTTGAGATCCGGCAACAGCCGGAGCTGAAACAATCGTTCGGACGGACAGGGACGGTTGCTGGTAAAGCGTGCACTATTTACAGCCGCGGGGACGGCCCCGGACACCCCCGAGGCGCATTTGCACTTGAGTCCATTATTACCTCTGCCACGTGGATTATTCCGACAGGTTAACGCTCACTCGTTAAGTAAATCCCGTCCCAACAGGCGCTCACGCTTTATACTGGATCTGGGTTACATGACACCTTGCGCCGGATCCACGTAATACGTTGCACACTCGCGTCTTCCCCGTCATCTAGCATGTGTCAGCCGCGTATGCATGCAGGTACGTACGCGTGTCGCGAATGCAGCGCGTCACTGTCGACCTTGCACTTCGTATCATACGCTATGTCTAAAATCGTTGGAAAATCAAGTGTACGTGCAATTTCAACACGTTCAAAATTCAAAAATTAAAGGAAGATGTACGGATCAAATAAGAACCAAGCGCAGTGGGGCAAGAATAACATTAAGGATGTTTTGGCTACGTAATACACGAGTTAAAAATTATCGAAATTTAAAAACTGAAGGCCTCTCTTGATTTATTTTTTCTAATCAACAACAAAAAATTTTGGTCGCAAATGCCCAAATGTTTTTTCTTTTTTTTTTTGCTGCAGTTTTAATTAAATAACTTTTAACCGAGTAAGTGGATTCAAATGAATTTTTGCACGAATATTTATTACAGTTTTATTAGTACATGTAAAAATTTTTATTTAATTGGTAATGTTACTTTTCTATCAAATTTGCAAATAAATACTACAAAACGCTATTTTATCAAGAGTAAATGGAAAATTAAATATCTTTTAAATTAATAAGTGAATTGTGCGTAAATTTTACACAGATATTCAAACACAATACTAAAATATTATATGATACTTTTATATTTTTGATAATGTTTTGAAATATGACCCATGTATTTTTAATTTTATTTTATTTAAAAATATATGAAATTTTTAATATTTTGATTTATCTTCGATACGTTTTACATATCCCTTTATTAAGCATCCCTTTACTAAGCTTCAAGTAAATGCTAAAAATGATTCTAACAGAATGACTTGCAAAGCCAAGTAAAGACGTAAATTGGAGTATAATACCCGGTGTTAAAATTAATTGTAAAAATAAAGTAATCGATGAAACGAATGAAATGGGTTACTATTTACAGAAATAAAATCCAGGACAATTCAGGTATTCGTTCGAAAACTGCTGTCGCAAGAGTTGCCCGGGCTGTAATAAATAACGCGGTAAATGCGATATTGTTTAACGGGCGGAAGCAGACATTTCTCGTCAAACGACGTTGGTAGTTGTATCGAATTAATCATCGAACTTATTTCCTTCCATTTTTGCACATATAATTGATAAGACAGTTCTTTTTATGAAGACTGCGAATTAAAAGCCTTACGTTACATCACAATTAACGAGGACGTTCTAATTGACGGTGGGCGACAAAACGGGACGCGGATCAATCTTGAAATTCACGACCGCGGATTTTCTCACGATGTCGGGAATTCGGCTCGTGCCGCGAGAATATTATCGGGGGGTTTCCTTCCCAGGGGAGCCCTACCGGTAACACGCAAGAGTTCGCAGATGTTTGCCAGAAACCTGTCGCCCCTGGCGCACGAGAAAAGAGGCACCCCGCACCCCGCGCGCGTAAATGAATTAAATCAACCCTCCAGTTCGCTCCCTTCGCGCCCACAATAAACAAAGATCTCTTGCGTAACCGCGCGATTTCGTACGCCGCCGCGCGCCGCGCCGGTCTCATTAAATAATGAACCGAGACGAAGGATGAATACTCCAGCGTCGGATCAACAGCTAAAAAGAATTGCTAATGCCTCGCGTGATTAAATCTCTGATGAAAGGAGGCATCAACTAGTAAGTTACCATTGTCGAGTTAAAAATGGCGTATTACCGTTCGCATATTTCATCGCGAGGGAGACTTCAGTTCCAGTACAAGGAATATATTTTACTCCGGTCTTTTAATCCGCGGTCTTTAGAAACTTAGTCGATCGAGTCTCAGCAGTTGTAACTTCCTCAATAGATGCGCTATCGGTCTGACGTAAGGTAAACTGCGATTAAACTCGAACGACGTTCGATAGAGAAACATGTCGTAAATCTTGAAAAATCTCGGACCCTTCGAAACTCGGACTCAGAAACTCTGTTTCTCGCGATGTTTGTCCTCCCACATTCAATTCGTCGAGGCACGCCGTTTGCAGTCTCGCGTTAAAAGCGGAAATGCCGCGACTCATCGGATCTCCGGTGAGTCAGCGCGCGGGGGCGATGGTATTTTACGGTCCTTCGGTTCTCTTCCTTTTCCGTTCCACGGTAATGCCTATATCCTCTCGATCCGTTTTGTCGGTATTATGGCACCCTCAGGAACAAGGCGTTCCTCCTTCAACGCTCGCGGAGCGGAGTTTCATGACCGCGGAGGGAGGCGCGAGATTTCCCGAGGAAGAGAAATAAAATACGGCACGCTTTCTTATTCGATTTGCCCCGCTTCCCTGTACCCCGTCTATCCTTCGCGCCATTATTTGCCTTTAACTTCTTTCCCCGGCGTTCACTACTTTCCACCGTCGACAATGGTACGCGCTTTTCTCGCTCTTTGTCTCTCCTCGCGTTCTCCGTTTTCTATCCGAGGAAAGAGAGATGGCAGATAGGCACAGAGGGGGACCGGCAAAGTTTTCCGAGAAAGAAGCGAGCGAGTCGATTTTTCGAGTTAATCAGGCTCCGCCAACGCCAGACGTCTCGAGTTTAGCTCGCTGGTAGAAGAGGGAAGAACGAGAGATAGCGAGGTATCGGACGAAAACGAAAATGCGAAGCGGCGCCGAAGTGGACGGTTAGCTACGAGGGTTGCGCGTATGGAACTGGAGGATCAGCACGTACAAACGCCGGAAACTCGCCTTCCAAAAAGAGATAAACGCCGCGGAAATCGCCGTTTTGCTGACCGATCGAATTTAGCTGTCGTCAAACGGCAGAGACGATAGACAGATAAGATGATTCAATCCAGTTGGTAATCTCACTTTGCTCTAAACAAGTACTTTTATTTTATTTTATCCAATGAAATAAAAATTAGCAATAAAAACCTACACTGAAAACAAAATTACTTAAATTTTAATAAATATTTATTCTAATAGTAATAATGAATAATTTACTAAATATAAATATGTATTTATTTAGTACAAGAACCACTAATTTCATTTAAGTATTATTTCTGTTAAAAAATAAATATTTAAGTACCGTAAATAAATATTTTATTAATACTAGTCGAATAGATATTTATTAAAATTTAGAGAAAATGTTCATAAATTTTATTATATATTTATTCGAATAGTATTAATAAAAGATTTAATAAATAAAAATATATTTATTTAATACAAGAGCCATTAATTTAATTTCTCATTTCTTATCATTTTTTTTTATAGAGGAAATATTTATATACCATAAGTAAATATTTAATACAAGAGCCATTAATTTAATTTCTCATTTCTTATCATTTTTTTTTATAGAGGAAATATTTATATACCATAAGTAAATATTCCTAAATTGTATTATATATTTGTTCGAATAGTATTAACAAAAGATTTACTAAATGTAAAAGTATATTTATTTAATACAAGAGCCATTAATTTCATTTATCGTTTCTTCTTATAGAAGAAATATTTATATACCGTAAGTAAATATTCCATTAGTATTATTTGAATAAATATTTATTAAAATTTAGGAATTTTTCCTCTCAGTGTACATAAAAGAAAATGAAAAACTATCGAAAAAAAACTATCATAAAAAATGTCTTGATTATTCCAACAATTGTCTTCCTCAGGATATCCTCCGTGTACAACTTTAAAGATGTTTCAATTTTTCTTTGCGTCGAGGAAAAAAATATCTCTCTTACTTTAAAAACCAATCGTTATCTCCGTGGAAATCCCACAGACGAGACATCGTACTTGAACTATGGGGAAAGCGATATCGTTCGCACAGATATTATATCCGTTTTTATCTCAATTTATATAAAGAGCTATTATCCCCTTGATATAAACTCATCGGCGCGATAATCCCTCGCGAGCGCAGGGACACGAATTCGTGCGATCGAAATTAAGTTATGCAGTAACGCGAACTCGCGATCCATGGTATAATCTCCGTCGCAATTTCAATTGACCCCCCACGAACCTGCCAGATGCGACCGCGGCGCGTGCCACGTCGAGATGAAAGATGAGTCCGCAAGCTCGAGCCGGGGATTCATTGTTCGGTGCAGATCTGGTTCTGTGTAAGGGTAACCATGTGTCTCTCTTTCTCCCCGTTCCGAGGCGCAGAATAGTCTGTTTTTATTGCCGGCGCAGGTCCGTTCGACAAGCAGGTTGGATGAAACCCGAATAAAATGTTTGCATCAGCGGTTCTCAAAGTTGAGTTTGAATGTTACAGCGAGTAATAAAAAAGGAAATTTGTACATTTATGATATACTTTTTTATTTATAAGTTAGTTACGTCATATAATTTTACATTTTATACATAACAATTTTATAATCTTTTAATATTTTTATAGTATATTATATGTTTAATTTCAATACAATTTGATATATGATATAACGTAAAATATAGTAAATATAATTTTAATATATATAACAATAAATTTATTCAAAGAGAGCATGGATCTCTATCACTTTAATTTTCGAATCACACAGCCAGTATTTTTTCATTACAAAAAAATAAAACGGTGTTATGAGAACCAATGTTATATACCGGTTACGTGCGTAGATCGTAACAGAAACGAGGGGACTCGCGCGCGTGTTTATTCGTCTCATCGTCGCCGTCTTCGAGCGTGTGGCCTTATAACGAGGAGTTACGAAGCCACTTGACTGGCAGGACCTAATCCTGGAGGATTCTGCTAGTGGGAAAAATTCGCGTGGAAAGTAGCGCTGTGCCGCAGCGAAAATCCCATGGTATTCACAGAGAAGGGGATCAGCGTAGGGAGCGAACGAGAACCCTTCTACTTTCCATGAGAACGAGCGTTCGATGCGTTACGAGCGTTCGGCGATTATCACTATTGGATTTTCGCTGTTGCCGAAATCTGTGTGCGTGGCGTAACGAGTTCGATCATCCAGTTTGAATATCCAAATTCTTCGCAACATTCAGATTTCCAAATTCATTTGGCCTGCTATTTTTCACTTATTTGCTAAAATATAATGCGTTTATACACGAGAGAATTATTATACAACGTACGATTATATGATTATTATTTAGAGGAAAAGAAAGAGCGCAGTTTAAAAGTTGCCAGGGGCCTTTACCGGTAAAAACTCTAGGTCGGTATTTCTTAAATTAAAAAACGAAAGAAGAACGCACGAAAAATTATGTGCACTCGAGCATACGGACGGGAAAGGCGCGTAAATGAGATTCTCGCACGTCTTGCAGTGTTATCACAGTACGTATAGTTGATTACCGGTGTTATGACGCAATAGTTTGAAAAATTGCGAGACACGTAGCCCGTCCGTCGTACCGAGATTGCTCTCCAGAGCTGCAGACGGAAGCGACGAGATGGAAAACGCGTAATATCGAGAAGAGGAGGGCTGCCTTTCCCATCCTCCTCCCCCGCCCTTTTTCTCCATCTCGCTTCCGCGGCTCGATAAATTACGCTTTGTTAAGTAAGAGTCAGCCGAGTTTGCATAGAAAGAACCACTCGGGTTTCCAGGTGTATCCCCAAGGATTTAAATTGAGCGTCCGTTATAATTTCCCGGAGATACTACTTGGCTCGATTCTTGAAGACGTCTTTTACACTATACGTAGGAGCGCTACAGAATGTTTCAGACAGTGCTATTTTTCTACCAAAAATATCCCCGCGACTATCTATTATCTTTAGTTGAAATTTAATTGGACTGTTATTTCCTCTCATAATCAATTTTCATCGTTAAATTTCACGCGTATATTCTTTAAGTTTGACGTACTTTACATAAACGGTCTTTTAATGTTCTAACATAGAATCTCGCTAATAACATTATAAATTTAATTATCTTTGAAAAACAAACGAAGTTTTTTCCTTTTAGCAAATGAACAATCTTTTGTTTATCTTCTTGTTGCATTGTTATCCGTGTTTTCACTTTTGTGAAAACTTCTTAATCTTTGATCGCTGGTGACTTGAAAAACAAAAGGGAATTATTCGTATTTCGAGAAATACACGTTGAGAAACAAACTATACTTTTCTCGATTCTTAGTATTTATGAGGAAGAGAAAATGTGCGACGTTTACGTCATCCGGTATGCAGAAATTAAATAAGAAGGAACAGACGTCCGCCCCGTTTTTTTATTGTCTGATTTTATCCGCTCTCGTTTTTTGTCCCTCCCCGTCCATTCGATTACGATCTCGTTCTTACCATTGCCTTTAACATCGCCAGCCGCTCTCATCCTTCCGTTTCTTCCCAAGCCTGAATAGATTCGATGAAGCGGCACGTCACGACCGTCGCGACAGCGTAAGAGAGCTTTGAGCTTAAATTATTTATCGTCCAGGCGCGCTGCGTGTCGTACTTCGTCAATGTTTAAAAACTCCGAACGTACAGATTACATTACGCGCAAACTTTGATGTCGCGCTTTTCAAACGGTCCAGTGATTCTCTGACGTTTACGCAGCCGCACGAAATCGATTCGTAAGCGCGGCTCTAACTCGGCAAAATATTATTAAATATTTGCTCAAAGGAAAGGAGAGCGAATTGAAAGGAGAAATCGGTCCTGGCGATTATCATACGGCAAGCGAAATATTCCGTTTATAACTTATAATAACAGTTTATGTGTGCTCATCAACTGGTTTAATTATGCAAAAATCGCTCGCGCAGTTAATGGCACATAAACAGGTCCGATAATATACCGCGGCCTCGGAAAATTTATCAATTATTCGTGAATAATCAACGACAAATCGCGGCTAACTAATTAATGAGAGACACTTAGTCAGGGTCGGCGAACATCCCGGAGAATCGCGCTGCGCCGGATAATATACACGATGACCAGCCGATAGATCAGCCGAACGATGATAATAATTGCGCGCGGGTTAGCCGACAGCCATTAAAATCTGAACACACGGGGAATTGGCGAAGGGCTGAATGAGAGGATACGCCGGCGTGCGGCGAGTATACGATAACTGACAGCCTATCATTTTAATAAATCTAATCTGAATGGCATTCGATTCACACGGCAACGATTCGATGACGGCGCAGCTAGCCTTTCGACGGCTGTTTTTTTTTTCTTTTTTTTTGCTCTCCACGCTCGTCGATACGAATGTCGCGATCACGTCGGCATTCAATGCGCTTGTAATCTTCCGTTATCTCTAGCTCTCATCCGAGATTCCCGCTATTGTTGTGGCCTACTAGCCGCATTCGGTCGTCAGACGGACAAATCGCGAATAAAGCAGCCGCGGGCAATTAAAAATAATGGGCATCGATTTCATGTGGGGAGAAAATTGCGAAAATAGCCGCCGGTGAGGACGGCGCGCGGCGCGGCGGCCTCACCCGAAAGCCCAAAGCATTATTCAAATCGGACGTTTCAGTCCGCATGGCGATCGGCATGTGTACGGGGGAGGGGAGAAACGACGCGAACATTAAAACGTAAAAATTTATTTCGGCTGCATGCCCTCGTTCGAAACCACTCGCCCCGCGCCAATCGAGAGAAAGAGAATAATTCATGCGATTATATACGGCGGTGTAATTAACACGAAGCAGAGCGCATTATTATCGCTCCGTGCGGTCCCAGCTTTTTCTCGCGCGCGAGCAGACGGACGCCGATAAATGCCGGCGATATGACGTACGGAAAAAGGTAGGATAAATATTCAGTACGTAAGCGCACCCTGTGTATGTAATCTCCGGTCGTTTCTGGAGCGATTCGCACGGAGCGAGCTCGCGCGTTTTGCGATTCTGGTCAGCGCGACTACCGTGATGAATTACCGGCCGATTGCACCCCGGGAGGAGCCCCCGCTTCACCACTCAATTTCGAAAGATATACCGCGCCCGCGCTGCGGCGTGTTCCGGAATGCGATCTAGAACTATGGATGGGATCAAGGTAGTGCATATTCGTAAATCTCGATTCAATCCGCCGTTCGAGTATCACATCATTGGGCCGGAGAAAATTGCTGAGTTATCGGCTCGCGCTTAATTGAAACTGAAAATATACGCCAAAAGCGGAGCTCGGGCATTATTTAACGATTTATAATATCGGCCACGTAGCTGTTGTATTTATAATTAGTGTCTCACATACAGAATCGTGCGAATTATAAAATAATTCGAAAAGCAATGAAAGCAATTTCTACGGTTTTCTCTGTAAAATAATCAAGGCTAAATAGAAATTGCGCGAGAAGAAGGAAGCGCGACGGTTGATCCGTGACATCACTTGTAGCTGTCACGTTGTCAGTTCTCGACGCCGCGCCGGCCGCCGCGGCACGTCTCTGTTCTTTAAGCACTACTCGTACGAGTCCGAGTCTATTGTTTGGAAACTACCGACGAAGGATTTGATCTCATTCCTCAGTTGGAACATGCACACCGACGCGTACTGCCGCGAATATAACCGCGTTGGATAATAGACTTTCGCGGAGAATCGGGGATGTGGTATTCAAGGCGCGAGTGTTCCCTATAAATCACATTGTCCGCCGGCGTAATATATGCCGGCTGGATCCCGATACCACCTTGAAGGTGGGTAAGTCGGTCATCGGTATCGCGCGGATACTTGGGTATTACCTGTCCTCCCGAGGCGGCCGAGCTGATTGCATTTGAAAGTATGATCTCTGTCGTCCTGCTCCCACCGCAAAACTCTTTATCAGAGTTTCCTTATTTTAATAGTGAAATAATCTGATCGTGCGTTGACTCGAGGAGGACGAGATGACGCTCGGGCTCTTCCTCTCCTCTGTCTCTCTTGCCTCTCCTTTGCGGAAAAAGAAGGGAGGAATCCGTTATCGACAAATGAAAATGAATATTAATGGATCCACGGGGCGCGGATCTTAATATGCAAAAGAGGGATACCGCTGCCTCTAATAAACGAGATTTCCGGGACGGCGTGGCGTTGCAGCACGTAACACGGATATCGGTTAAATCTCGGTACATTCAATAATTACACTGAATAATTGAATTCATGAAAATAGTAAATTAATACGGCAACGTTACCGATGGCCGCTTACGCAACGATAAGGATCGAGCCGAGTCCGGCACAATTTTCGCGTTCGTATTAATTAGATATGCAAGTAATATCCAATTACGCATTGTCGGCGCGACCGCGACACGACGACGATTTTTTTCCTCTCCGGTGTATTTCTATGTAAACCATTGCGGCACGGCGGTGGCGGTGGCGACGACGGTGTGTTTTCGTATCGATCGTAATAATACTAAGCCGAACGCGTCGCGCGTCCGTCGTAGCACCTTGGCTTATCCAATCCATCTTTATGGCCTTTCTCTTATTAATAGTTTTCTCACCCGCCTACCGGCATTAGCCTCGTCGCGTTCTCACGACAAGACGTCGTTAACGTCATCGACAATGTGCTCGGCGCACCACGGCAGCCGCACAGCTATTGCTGAAATCGAAGTTGTCTTGTGAGCCCTCTCAACCTGGAAACCCTCTTCACGATCAATGACACGCCGCCAATGATGCTTCAGAGACTCCCAATGCTTCTTACGCTCATCCGCCAATCGTTGTCATCGACATCAATATTGAACTTGCCGTAATTTGTGAATCCTTGGTCGTTATTGTTTATCGAATTATCCCGAGAGAGAGAGAGAGAGAGAGAGAAGCATTATATTAATTTAATAAAATTTCAATGCGCCGCGCCGCATTGAAATTTTATTCAAGATGTTAACATCTTTGCTTTCGATCAAATGCTCGGGAAGCTATTGACAAAAAGGTTGCTCGATGAAACTGAAGTTGTCAAAGATGGCATGGTTAAACTTCTTTAAAATTTCCTTCGGATCTTCTTAATTCAGAGACCTTCTTCTCAAGATAAACGGCACGCCTCAGTGAGTCTCTATAAGCACCTCGGCTACTCTCTACATTTTAATCGACGATGGCTCCCTTATAATCTGCGGATCGTTCGTTATATTTTCTCATATCAAAGTTATTTGTCCTTAAACAAATCTGTGTGCCAGCATTAAATTTTATGTTTAACCACTGAGAAATTGTCAATCACTCGCGTTATCGAGCGAGGAAAGTGAAAGAAATTGAAAGCAGAAAAATGACACTATTAATATGTTTTTTTTTAAACGAGACCCGGCCATCCGTCAAGATCGCAAGAGTGATCGTAATTTTCTAATGGATGCTAAACAAATTGCTGTAACCTAACATTTATCACGCGTTCTTTCAAAGTCGCCTTAGGCTCGCGACGACTTTTCATCGTAGAACGGACACGGTGAACGTAAGTGCGTCGGCATCGATCATGCGGCGACTTGTCGAAGATGTCACCTGAAAGAAGATAGAACATTTAATCAAGAGGAGGCTCTCCTTCGTTGGAATGTGCAATTAGTTCGAAGGGAGAGGCTCGCGAAGGCCGCGTGACGCATACGCCGCATACCCTATCGGCGTGTTTTCCGAAAATGCTGGCCAAACTACGTTAGCATACGCGTCGGATATCGGCGCCATCGGATACAGCCACCGGATTGTTAATTCGATGTCGTACGCGCGCGTACGCCTCGTTAGAAAACAATCTCGCTAATTCGCGCGCACCCGCGCGTCCGCGCGCGACCCGTTAACGGCCCGCCTCGCCGCGCGATCGTCGATAAATCGGATAATCGGACCGTATGCAGTTAACACGAACGCGCGGCTCAAAACGGGAAACAGCAGCCACGCGGGTGGTAGGAGCATCCGCGAGGTAATAATGGGTGCGATCGATCGGGTGAAACCCTCGTTAAAATGCACTCGCGGGTGTCTCTCGCCCGCGTGTGCCGATCAGACGACAATTTTCAGTGTATACGAGCCCGCACCGCTCGCGCGAGCTATCTGCTCCGGGACTAATTAATTCGCGGATGCGTTCCTAGATAGGCCGACGCCGCGGACGAGAGGATCCCGTGGTTGCGCGCAGAGTCGGCGGAGAAAGGGAAACGATGCATAAACCGTTGCATAATGCACACTTCATCGCGCTGCCGCTCGTTTCCCGGACACGGTATCTCGCCAACGATCGCACCGACTTGGGCCCTCCAACGCCAGCCAGGACCATCATTGCACAACGATATATTACCGTATATTTCGTCCCCCTTCTCTCCCTCTGCCTCTCTCTTTCGCTCCAATTCGCGGATAAATAGCTAGGAGGATTTTATATACGCGAGTGCCTCTAATTTGTGCACTCTGCATCGATCGTTACGAGGGTACTCTCGTTGCGCTGCATGTTATAAAAGCATGGCCAAAAGTTTTGTGGAATTTTAATCGACCCATTGTTGCAATGGAACATTATTAAGAGACAACGAGTCTTTCATAAAACGAGTATTACGACGGCACGAGTCAGGATATTGCGTTTGTTTGATGGAAACTCGCTCGCGTAACGTAAATTGCTTTAATATATTTACGGAAAAATGTGATGAAAATTGTATAAATTGTATTCGCGTTTGCCATATTCATGATTTCTAGAATTCGGAAGCAATGTTAATTCAAATGTTTCGTGGTTAGGCTGGGAGCGTGCTCGGCAATTTCATCAAGTGCTTCAGAAATGAAGTCTGACAGAGCTCGTATCGCTCCGGCAGAGAGTAAAGAAGGCATGCACCCTTGAAATTCCCCAGATATTGAACCAATTAAATGACTGCGTATAAGCCCAATAATTAGCTAACCGACTCCGGTATAATCTAACTCCGCCCACATAATGGCACACGTGTACGGCTTCGTACACACGCGGCGATGCGTGTCGAACTACAAGAGCGCGTGCACCACGACATTATGTACGCGTCATCCTCCGGTTGTGTAATAAGCAGCATCTCCTGTAATCTGTAGCGCTGTTACCACCCACGCTGTAATTGCCCTTGTGATTCATCAACGTCTCGTTGTTACGTCGCACGAAGCGTCAGCGAGCTCAAGACACGCAATTTCCAAGTTCGGATCTACGTCCGTCCGCGATTGACAGAACATTCTTCCGGCATTCGCGCGCGCGCGCGCGAGCGCTCTTTTCTCTTCCCTTCTCATTTCGCTCTCATCGCTCTCGTGTTCCGTCTCCATTAACTCTACTTGGACTGTACCACCGTGCATTATACTACACGTAACGCACACAATTTTGTTTCCGCAAGTGTTGTAAAGTTGATGAGCATCCAATTGTTTATACGACAAACAATCGCTGTGTTTGCGGCAGGCTAATCCGTGTTTTGCAAAACGAGTTTGACTTAGCTGGCACATTGCTCACCCGCAGGCAAATGCAGTCCGAGTTGAGAGTACCTGTTGGAAGGGAGCGGGCTGAAACGAAGTAAGGCATACGTGTTACCTCGCTACGAGAGAATTAACGCCTCGATTATATTTTGAAATATGCTCGTGTAATATAATTTAGTTTACGACGGATTTAACGATCGACGTGACAGGCAGGCGCGAGATGATTCATTCGATTGGACCGTTAAGAATCGCGCGATTCATCACGACTATTCATTAGAGGATCGTGAATTATTAAGAGACTCCCTCGACTTTGGTCCACGCTCCTCCTTCTCCTCCTCTTTCTCCTCCCTCTCCATCCTCATCCTGGCATAATCTGCATAATTCTAGACGGCGCGACTGCTCGTGTTTTATCTCCACTTACACAGAAACACGGAAGACGCCTTTTGAATGCCACGGTAATCGATCAGCACTCGTTCACATAAATTTTCTGTGAACGCCGAGATGCCGGTGCTCAAACGACGACGCTTGCACCGAATATCTCTTTAATAATTTCATCTGGAGCGCGCGCGCGCGTATATATATATATATATTCATATCCTTTCATCCTTTGGACGATAATCCCTCGTGTCTGAGTAGACTCCGTTCGTGGCAAATGGGCCGGAATAGAGAGAATTTTATCAAGTGAGCTCTCAAATCCTTAAAAATACTACCTTTATACGCGGATGAAGGCCACTTATGCAAGCAACTATTATTCCATCTTGTACGAACAACGATTTTATATTTTATTTTTATTTTTTTTTTATTTTTTTTTTTAATTACCTTTGTCTCTCAATTGATGCAATTTCCTATCGACGATATATAGAATCGTAATTCGCGCATATATCTTTTCGGAACTTTTCACGGTTATTCTTGAAATGTCTTCCACCGCATATTGTATTTTTTCGCACGGCATCTGTCGTAGACAGTTATCCTTTCTTATGTGAAAAGTACCATTACCGCGAGGAGACGCAAGTTCGCGAGAAGAAACGGAAAGAGGAGTCAAAAAAGAATACCCAAGCGGAAGGAAGGATCTCGAAAACCAGGTAATTTGCGCTCCCAAACAAGAATTCCTCGTGAAACTTTCAATCCAGTTTCCGTGCTTTCTCGTAAGATACTCTGTATTTCTCTCATGTCGCTCTTGCGAGAATCTCTCCTTCGCGGAAACGGAATCCGACTAATTCATTCGTTGAATGTACTTTAGTTAATCTGTATTAAGAAGACCGCCTGTGCTACGGCAGGAAATGCATTAGTATTTGATTACTATTCGTCGTGCTCTTTAAATGCTCACGCTATGATCAACAAAGAACCGCGTGTGACAGGTTTTCGATATTCCAGCATACATGCTAATATGCTGATAACTTTTCAAGTATAGACGGTAATTTATTAACGGAAATAAAACTAACAAAAATATCTCACAGTTGAGAGATTTAAATTTTCTATGTAAATGTCTGGAATATGGGATGCAATGTTATGTGTAACAACATACATAAAGATACATTTTTATTGCATCTTACATTCCAGATATCTGCATAGGAAATTTATATACATATATATTTTTGCATATGACAATTGCATCTGCCACATTCCAGATATCTGCATAGAAAATTTAAATCTCTCAACTATCCAATATTTTCTCAATTTAAAAATTATCATTCGCTTGAAAAATGTACGCTGCAAAAAAAAAAGACGATAGAGACAGAACGGGCTCTTTCAGCACATCTTTGAAAAATTATTAACGGGCTATAAAGTATACAAGGGCATCAATCGCCCCTCCGTGTTTTCCTTCTTCTCGAAGGGAACGAGAAATCGAATGCAAATACGCAAACACAGCTCGCTGTCCCTTCGCTTTCCTACTTTCGCTCGGGGAATAGTCATTTGCAGTTCGGCCACAGTTTGCTCGAAATCGTCGCTTCGAAAACGGGCTCTCGACGCTTTCGAATCGGGACACACGCATAGCACGGAAAGGAGACGTCACGAGAACGACGCGACGGAAAGGGGGAAACGGGGAAGAGCTGAAGCGCTCTCGCGCAAGAGCTCCGTCGGCGCTTGTGAGTCACACAGATGGTCCCATCGGGGTTGACTCTTTATTAATTCACCATGAGACTAAACGGAATTACTTTACACGCGCGCAGCTTAGCCGGGGCGGTCGCTCGTACTCTAAGTTGACGACACTTTACCGGGGCTTAGTTCGGCTTAGCGGCTGGTGGAAGCGAATCCGCGCTATTGCGAGGGTGCCTTGTCGCGCCGCGCGCGATTTTGGCTCGTATCCTCCGAAGTCCGCGCGATTCCGCCGCAAAAGCGAGAAAGGTAAGTTGTACTCGTTGCGCTGTGAAATTTATCAGATTCGTCTCGCGAGCACTTAAACTCGTGAAAGAGAAGCGGTCGATATAATACACGGGATGTCTGCGACGGTAATTTTATCGAAGTTAGATGTGTACGCTATTCGTGACGCGTTGAAAGACTGTGAGCGAGATTTCGGTGATCATTGTGATAAAATATGGAAAATCATGTTAATTATAAAAGGATCACATTTCCAATCTAACAGAAATAAATAAAATCTGGTAAAATCGCGAATTTGTATATATATATATAATCCAATTTAACGATAAAGTTATGGAAGTAGATGAATCAAAAATAGAAAAAATATTTATCATTATTTTCAGGTTTAATAAATATTGAAGGAAGAAGTATTATCATTAAATTTAATAATGATAATAAAGGAGAGAGATAGGTAATAAATAAAAGGCATAATAATTGTAATTAGAATAATTGTTGAAATAATTATAAAAAATCAAAATAGAGGTGTGATTATTTGAGAAATTAAAAAATATTTAATAAAATAAATTTTAAGTTGATATTTTAAAGTTGTATAAATTTAACTGATTCTTTATACATTAATAATAATTATTAAAAATCGGTGATAAACTATTATAAATTGATTTAAAGAAATCAATATCTACATTCAATTATTTAACGTAATTAATAATTATTATCGGAAATATTTAATAAACAAATTTAAAATGAAAAAAATTTATTAATTTACAACATGATATAAAAAGAGTTTAGCAACATAATAAAAATCTTGAGAAATTGATTAAATTTATTTGGTCCGTCAACCATCAATCTGTAGTGTAGTAATTTTGAGCCTCCTCTGTTTTTCTTTCTCGTTATGGAAAACTCGTACAATATGTGGCTCATGGAAAATTGATTTTCGTTTCACGTAACCAAATGTGAGAATCATCGCGCGAAAATGCATGCACTGGAACGGGAACGCGGCACGCTCACGTGCCACGCGTTAGGGTGCGCGTATACATCGGAACTCGCGGGAGGGTGTACTGCCCATTAATACGCAAAATCCAAAAGTATCCGGCATTCGATATGGTCACGGTTGTACCCGTTAGCAGGCTAATTGGAATCCAATCAGCGCGATTAATCGTTTAACATGCCGCGCGCACGTATTGAGGGGTGGAGAAGAGGGGGGAGGAAGCTGACGGCCGATTTAGGTATTTAACGGCGGCAAACCGCCGTCGATGCGTGGGCGTGTACCTCCGGCTATATTTTATGTTTAGTCCCGCTCTCTGCCGCATGCAGACAATCGCCTCCCGGCCTCTCGTAGGTCCGTAAGCACGGAGAGATTCTCCTGCGCGCTATCTTGGACCCCGAATGCGAACGGACAAAGGGGAAAAACAGGGCGGGAGCGTCCCGTTTTTATGGGTGCACATACACATGGGCCATCATTGAGGTCTCGACGGAGATACGAATGCGTTATTGCCAGCCGTTACCATTGGCTAGATTAAGCCTCTCGCGTATAGTATCCGTGAATACGAGAATTCCGTACGTTTCTCGAAGTGTAATAATTTAAGAGCTTGCACCTGTTCGTTTCTTAGAATGCTATGTCTTGCTTTTCAAATAGTTGTTATCTAAGATACACTAGTCTAACGTAACAGCGTAATAGGGGAGAGTTGTTAAATACGTAACAATTAAGCTATTTTTTATTATATTTTGCATTTGATTCTATTTTAGATGTAAACCAAAGTTCGAAATTGTAACTTGATGTCGTAGTTACTTATCAATATATTTTTGTTTATAGCAATTATTTTATACAAGTAAAATTTATGGTGATGGCAAATTAGGAAACTTGATAGAGTTAATAATAATATTGATTTAATTTTCATAATAATTATAAATGTGTATTTACAATAAATGTAAAATATTTTACAAGTCTTCTTTTAAAAAAGAATAACAATTCAAAATAAAATTGCATAATTACATTGTTATCTAAATTGATGAAAAATTTGCATCAGATGTATCTAATTTTCTAAAATGCTGATAGCATGCACAACAAAATAAAACTTGTTAAATTTTTGTTTATATTACTTATTTTTCATTTACTTTTTTTTGTCACTAAATATTGATATGAAAAAAAAATGTAAAATATTGAATAGGTACGCATTCAGCAGCTTTCTCCCAAGTAGTATAGAAAAAGAATAAAAACGTTGCATATAGCTATTTATACCTCGGTACTTTAAATGCATTGATTGTATCTATCCTGCATTATTGTAAAAAGAACGTAACGTCTTAAAACCGCAGTTAGAGAAATGACTTTCCGGCATGGAGACAGTGCGGAAGAAATTGTCGACTAATCTTTAGTTCGTCTCGTTTCCGTTGTTTGACGAGAACAGTCTTCCGGCCGGCGCGTTAAATCCTAACTAACGAGACGAGTCGCGATTCCGCTGCGACTTCTTCTTTCCTCGGTATCCGTCCCCTTTTTCCGCTGTTCCTGTAGACGCTATTAATTAAATCCACTCCAGTCTGGGCGTCGCTATGGCGCTCGCGATTATAATTTAAATGAAATCTCGTAATCTCGGAAGCAACCGGAACGGAAAGAAACACCGGGAGAGAAAAGTCAGCCCCGCCAGTACTGGTGTGGAGCGGCCAGGTAAGTTTCCCACTTTCGAAACGAACGAGCGGTTATATACATTATACATATTTCAAGAGGAAAATCGGAAAGAAAACGCAGATCCCGAGTAGAGGATAGTTGCGGAGAAGTTTCCTGCTCCGAGCGTAGGAAGCAGGACAAACCTGGTGGAACTCTTTTCCCCGTCCCTCGGCGAGACCCTCTCGCATAATCCGACCTGCGGAAGGAAAACGTCTAATCGAATCTGGCAGTGGAGAAATACGAAGAACGGAAAAATAGTGAGCGGCACGGCGGCCGCGGATTCGAGGGGATCGATCTGTAACGCGATTAACGATCTCTCGCCGCGACGAATCCGGAACACAAGCAGAACTCGTCGCCGATGACGGTGCGAAGGCATTTACCGTCGCAAACTTTTCCTCTATTTTTTGCCGCTCGATCCAGCGATAAGCGAATCATGGCGAGGACAAATCGTTACGATTCGATGATCGATCGTTGTTAGCGAGGTCTGAAGATTAAAAACACGGCGAAGCGCGAAGCTTCCGAATAATACTGTGCACTTTCCTTATATGCAGATTGCATCTCGCGTCCTCTGGAGAAAGCATCTGCGAGATACAGGAAAAAAAAATCAAGTGCTACGAATGCGCGATGGAAACTGCCAAACGATAGAATGTTGACATTCGTGTTATCGAAATCGCGGCGCGGCCGCTGTAGAAGCAAAGGTAACCGTGTAATTTGGCGCACGCGAGAAAAAAAAGATTAGTGAATTTTAATCGAAAGGTATTATTCGCGCACGTAACATCGACTACGATCGAATCGTGCAGGCCTTTACGTGAATCGTACAATTTCCCTAGTTTTATGTAAAACACCAGGTCACTCGGGCATATATATCGTATAAAGGAGATTATTATACGGCTCGAGAATCGCCAACTGGGTTCACATAACGAGTCTTGGTTGCGGAGAAACAATAGCGGCGCAAACAGCGAAGAAAAAGCTCGCTTCGCGAGTGTGCTTCAGTCTGAACGAATAATTACTGTCGCTTCGCCTTCGTTGCGCCATTAAATGATTTTATAAAAGGATTTTTGCGAAGCTCAACAAATCGCCGAGGCCTCGACGGCAGCTCGAGGGAGCTTTCAATACCGCTTACCTCGTGGTCGAATCCTTTCCCCACCGTAAATTCGATAAGGATTCGTTAACATCCTTTCGGAGATGCAACATAAAACTTCCGGCAATCCAATCGAGTCTTTCGAGAGGGGCGAGGGGGGCGGGAAAAAACTTTACGCATCTGGCTCGCCTGAGGTCTTGAAAACTTACGTTTACATCATTTATTCCGTAACTCGAGTAGGCGCGTGTCCTGCACGTGCGATGGCTTCTCCGTCATCTAGGATAACTCCGGTAATTACATCATTTTTTCCAAAGAGCCCAGTGAAGTTTCAACCCAACGTTCGACCGTCTTTTTTTCTCCGGGAACCGTTGTGGTTGCAATGAATATTTATCGAAACTCTTTTATATCGTTTGTCGATATAAAAAATTATTATCTCCATCTTTAATATCTTTAAGAAATTAATTTTACATTGTAAAATGTATGAGAGTTCAGATAAATTTTACAAGATTGAGACGAAATTTATTTTCCCCTTAGAGCGAGAACAGGGAATCCGTTTTTTATATATTAGAAAGATTTACGCGCGTATCGCGTAGTATAAAAGCAAATGATATATCGGAGCAACATTACCCTCTCGCCATTGTCGGAGAGTCTCCGATTCCAAGGTTTCGTCGAGCAGGCGAGAAAGAGAAAACGTCGAGAGTGGTTTTAAAGTAGACGTGGCGCTACGCGTAATATCGATTCGCAAAGGATGAAAGCCGGAGGATATCGTACGAAGTGGAGAACGAGTCCTTTGTGCACGCGCGCGCGTGTGTGTGTGTGTGTGTGTGTGTGTGTGCTGCGCGCGCGTGCATATATGTACGTGGTAAGGCGGAAGGCTCCTTTTCTCAGCGCAGCAAGTACCGCGGGGGTACCGTTGCAAGATCCTCGTGGGTGACAATCCGGAGGAAAGTAGGCAAAAGGGGATGGCGGTCGCGAGAAGGGACCGGGAAAGACGTGGCGGGAGGGAGGACGTATCTGCATATAACCTGGTTTCTCACTCACGCGCTCAGGCACTCGGCCAGGTAGCGATAGATGGAATAGGCTCCCACGGGAAGTGGCCCGTTCCGTCGCCGGGTCCGCCGGATAGCCTTGTAGAAGACCGACCACTCTACTGGGACCGGACTAGTGCTTCTCAAACACTGGCCGGCCAGCTCGCTCCATCCTTCATTATCTAGCTCCTCGTTCGTGCCCGCCATCCCGTCGAGCGGAGACAATCCCACGAGCGAGAGGTCCACGTGCCGCGCAAACGTAAACGAGAGCACGGAGCATCTAGAGCGCATAATAAGACGCCACGTGACGCTGAGAGATTATTTTTAATCCCGACAGGAGGAACTCTGACTTAACCTTTGAGAAAAAGAGACGAGAAATGACTCAATTTGTTTGTATTCTTTGTCAAACTACTTTGCTACGATTCTTGTTTAGAATTTTTATAAATTTATTTCTCTCTCTCTCTCTCTCTCTCTCTTCTCTTTCTCCTTCTTCTCCTTCTCCCTCTTTCTTTCCTGTACAATTCTATCATATAAAGAATCTTTTAAAAACGATCCTCTTTCACCTTTCAAACTGGTTTGAAAGCTTGAATAAAGGCTTGTCTAAACCCGATGCCTCCTGGAAACACCTGGCAAGGCCGTCTAGGTCCGTGTCACGAAAGATTATTTCGCGAGAAAGTATCGGGCAACTGGACATTGAGAGATCGTCGGGATTGTGACAGATGCGGAGCGTAGCAAAAGCCGAGAGAATACGAGCAGGTGCTAAATTTTTAGGCAAAATATCCTTACGCGAATTCTAAGGGACGAATTAAAAATGTATTCACTACAATTTAGAAGAGAGGAAAGATATTACAAACGTAATTCAAAGATAACGTATACTGTGACTTTTTTTTCAATTTAATGAATGCAGAAAAAGAGATTTTCGAGCAATGAATTTTTTAAATTTTGCAATTTTGCACGACATAAAAAATTCATGTTTTACTCACGTTTTTAATAATTTTATATATCGTTTATTATGTAGAACTAAGGTAAAATGAATTCACGATAACGAACGGGATCGAAACTTGAGCGATTTTCCGAGATCAAACATGAATAATCTGTTTCGAAACTATAAAGTAGTTGCAGTTATGCATATATGTAAAATACGTTGAATGAAACACTTTTAGCCACAAAGGCAACCCTCCGTGCGCCGATACCGCATTTCAACAAAATCTCGCCTACTTTATCCGACGGCAGACGCGTCGTACTCGTTGCCTCGTTAGCATTTCAATGAATATGTTATATTCATCGGCCAAATATGTCATCGACGTGATCGCTTGCAGCTCGTGTGCATCGCAGCCGACGACTAATAAGTCACGGGTTAATGGACGAAGTTTCGTCTCGCCTCGTAAAATCGTAAACGGGCATGCACTTTATTGGTTAAAAAGGTAGAAGAGAGAGAGAGAGAGAGAGAGAGAAAGAGAGAGAGAGAGAGAGAGAAAGTGAGAGATTTACATAGCGTGAGAATTAGACAGAGAAAGGAGAGAAGGGTGGAAAGGGGTGAAAGGAAAGCGTAAGCGGTATCGATATGCACGGGGAATATCGGATGCGAGAGCCAGCCCAGCAATATCGAGATGAGTTATTGTTCGCCGAGCACAATGCACTCAAATACTGAATGAAGCCGGAAAATTGATACAAAAAAATCCGTACGGTTCTACAGAAGGTCCTATCAATATCCGCCATCACCTGCTTAGGGAAAACGAAGTAAGCACTCTCGACGCTTTAGAGGAACACCGTTACCTCTCGCAATGGTCGTTGTGAAATACAGATTTCACGTTTCCGTACATATACATATATCGGCGCAGAGCACGCGAGCTATTCGAAAATACTGTCGGCTTTCAACAAACAATGGTAATTGTCCAAATATAGCAATTTCTGTTTTGCCATTGATAATTGTTTGCATTTTGAAGCGGAGTAAACATCGACCGCATGTGTATAACTGTAAATTGAGCTTAACGTATGAAAAATATATATGAAAACGCACGGCGTGGTACACTGATCTCAGAAACATGTGCTGCACATTAGCAAAACAATGTAAAAACAACGCAATTAATTGAAACTGTTGTTGCACGAAATCATCGTTGTTGCGTTATTTAGCAATAACCTAATTCAATTGACAACCGATTATAATTAAGTTCTCCTTTATTCTTGCCTATGATTATCGACGAAATTAGCTTTATTAGCTCCCGCGCTCTCTCACGATTATACTTTTCTTTTATTCAAGACATCAAATCGGATTACTATCGATATAGGTCGAAGGAAAGTTCCACGGCGCTCTTTGTCTTAACGACTATTAACGGTTACCCCCTCGACATAGAGAAACATTTATGGCTTTTTTTTATCCGTCGCCGTTTCAGTATCGAGCGCATCGGTGCATCGTTCCTCGGGGTTCTTCTTTGTGAGCGCCTTTGTTCTTTGGCCTTCCGCGAGTCAGATCCACACTAAATCAAAGTACTCTGTACGGGAAACGTCCAAACGTCAAAGCATCCCGAATCCATTATCGGGCGAGTGTTCCATCAAAACGGGGTCTAAATTAAGGGAATCCCCATTTCGCGTTTCGCGATCGATAGGAGGGGGAGAAGGGCGGCGCACGATGTAGAACGGCCATAGTGCCGGCAACCGCAGGAAAACGCGACGACAAAGGGAAATGGACGTGGGAAGAATCAGGGGGGTTCGGAATCGACGAAGCGTGCCTTCCGCCCTATCCCTTCCAACGTCTCCTCCTCTCATCCTGCGCTCCCTCCGTTCGTCCGCTCGGACGGTCCTTCCTTTTTCATCGACTGCCAGCAGATAGACAAGAAAATCGGTCGGCGTGTATTGCCCGTCGTAAATCCATCGTAACGAGGTACCGGACACCAATCGCGACGTCATCGTCTTTTTACACGTTACGCTATCTTTGAAATAATTTCGCGGACAATCTGCGTATAATTTGTTTTACCTCGTAACCGATTAATTTTCACGTATGCGACAAAATGTTCTAATCATATTTCCTTAAACGGATTTATTCACTTGTAGCAATCAAACGTGTCCTAATTATTAATATATTTTTTTTGCACGTAAACCGCATTGCATAACGCGTTGATCTCTAATGCAACGTAATTCGTGATTTAATAGAAAAGAGATTAATTCTTCGTGTAAAACACGCTCTCTACAGTTGTAAGCTCTTCCATTCTTAGTCTACTGTATTTTATAAAAAATTAAAATAACAAAAAGGTAAAGATAATCTATATTTAGCGATGATTACCTCAAATACGTGAAGCACCTCAAATAATATGGAAGAAAAGTATTATTTCCAGTGATTTCAAAGTTTTAGCAGACAGATTTAGCAGTCGTGGGCCCATTACACAGTTGGGAAAGATCTCGGGCCGTCATCCCCCTGAACTGAGAGTGCAAAGTAACCAGACAATTTCGCAGGTGTTTTTTCAAGCGGTCTTGCCTGTAGGTGTTATGCGAGAGAGCAAAGTGCTGGAAAGTCACAGAGCGAGCTTAAATATCTGCCGTGCGCGGGACGTCCGCGGAACGGACAGCGCGAACCCGACATCCGAGGTTTCCTTCCATACTCGTTAAACGATCCTACGCGAATAGCCTTTTAGTCTAATTCGTCGTATAAAATCCCAATTAAACGCTTGGAGAACCGGGGGGGATTCGTCGGAGCTTCCTCGACCCGGCGGGAAAGCCAATAGAGAAACCACCGTTCTCGTAATCCTCCGCGGAAGCTTTTTCGGATAAAGACCTTTATTGGCGGCGAAAGATTTGTAACGGAATAGACCTATCGCAAATTTCCCATCGAAAACGGGCGCCCGGCGCGCAAATTCTCATATCCGGCGCTGCCATATATTCGTGTCCTTTGATCTCGGACAGAAGAAGCGTATGAGCCTTCAGCAATATAAGAAAGTACCTTGGAAATTGCTGTCGATATGAAGAAATATGAACATTGGCGAAATGATCGTTTGGAAACACTTCAATTTTTGATTTCCTGACCAATCGGATAACCAATCACAACGTAAAATTGTAATTTATACGATTTTCCTAAATTTTCTGAACACCGAAAAAAAATTGCATTCTCGAAATAAGAGCAACTTATCCACTTTGCAAGCTTTATATTTTCTTAATGCGCTCGGGAGAATATATTCATCTTTTCTAAAATATCCTTTAAAAAGCTAAGAATATATTTTTCTTAACAAACTTTTAAACAATGACATTCTATTCAGACCATGTTTCATATGCAACATTAATATCATTATAATTTAACATAGCCAGAGTGCGCTGCTCAAAGTGCTTTAAGCACCGTAATATTTAAATAATGGATAAGTCGGCATATAATAAAAGGTGGCTTTAAGAGTACTAGTTTAATCGTTTAAGAAAAGATACATGTTTTAAAGTATTTGTCATTTTTATTATTTTTATATTTAGCCTTCGTGAACTGCGAAAAATAGCACGTGTTCCAATAAAGTCCAATATTTTAAAATTAATAAAACTTTCTTTCTCATTTGTGAAAAATCAGTTCTAGAATAACTTCTATAAAAAATTTCATCTCATGCAGCCTTATAAAAATTAAAAATATGTTATTAATTTATCCTTTAAAAATGCTCCCCCGAAGTTAGGAAAATCTTTTTAGTCCTTATTTTAGAAGAGACTATTATAAAATTAAGACAGAAATTCTGAAATTGAGATTAATTTTTGATATAATGTTTTCAGATTAGTATTACTCTTGACGACGTATGCTTGAAAATCTTTTTAACATTTTGAACCTTTAACCGACAGATAAAAAATTGCCCGTGATTATATGCCAAGATTAAACAACAACAACAAATCGCGGATATACATCTTGCTCCTTATATTTCGGTCTTCAATCTCTTCGACAAATTGTAAGTCGCAGGATCTTTCGAACAAAAAGCTGTCCGAGCTCACAGTAAGAAAGACTCAAGTGCACTCGCGCGTCGGCAGCGGCTCGTTTCTTTACCGAGACGCTCCATTAAACATCCTCAACTACTTCTACTTTTGCACATTTTTTAGAGCTCGTTTACCTCCTATTGTTTCGCCTCGCCTCTTCCTCCGACTCTACTTGCCAAGGAAAGCTTTTCTTTCCTCTGGCAATATTAATTGCGATTAATAAGTCAAAACAATTACCGCGGAACAAAATGGGGGGAATAAAATGTATTTTCATCGCGGCTGCATTCACCATTTCTCTAATTTTCGTCGTTAAATCCGCGACGGCGCATGTATTTTTTTTCGTTATCACCGAAGGCGAGTCACATATACTTAATTTCTCGCGACTTCTGGGCAAAATATTTCCCGCCGGGCTTCCACCGTCATTATTTTCTAAGAGAAGCCTATCCTCGCACCGGAGCTGCATTACGGACAGACTGTATTCCGCGCCACCGACTAACCCGTCAGAGCGTGGCCGGGTTTTCTCCGCATTTAGCACCGAATTATTACGCCCCCCGAGCGTTCTCCATTCTCGCCATTTTACCTCTTCTCGCGTAATCTGTCGCACTGCCGAGCGGAACCGATGCCAAGGGACACAGTGTGGCACGAAGGCAAATGAGAATGTAAGGGTGAAACTGCTTCCTGGTTAGACGTCGTTTTTTTTTGTTTTTTTTTTTTTTTACAAGTCCGATGGTTCTCGTGAACCACGCTGTCATTAATTTTCCACGTGGTGTCATCGCCCTTTTTACGTGCGATCGAACGCGAGGCGCGCGACTGGAACGCTCTTTGCTCGAACGATTCAACACGTCGAAGAACACGAGGTTGTGCGTGACAATTTCAACTCTAAACTCATCATGGAATACCGTATTAGAAACTACGAGAAATGTGGGATTTTTTTTTCAGAGTTGTATAGAAAACAGTAATCTTTTTATACGAATTAAATGAAAATGAATATAATTCTCCTTTCAATAATAACTTGCATACGTCGCGTCGTTCAAAATGCGAAAAGTTCAATTACACGCTATGTTAAATAAATATCTTCAGTTTATTGCGAAATAGAAGCGGAGAAATTATGCGCAATTTTGTACGTGACTTTTATGGATTTATGCATTGCGACTTTACAACTCGAGAGACGCGCGTCGTCGCTCTTAGGCATCTAGATTCTTTCATTACATCGACGTTCTCGCAAGTTACTGCGATCCGCCGCAGATCCGACGAGACGAGTGTGTGTGCTCTGCACTCGAAACGGCTCAGCCGCCCTTTGTATTTGAATATTGCTGTCCAGAATCAACGGGGGCCATCTGCACACGCTGGCCGGGCTCAGCCGGCCTCCTCCTCGCGGATACCGATCCGAACTCGATGAGTTTCGCCACGAGTGCGACCGGATATTGCAGGGTTGAGATAAAGGGCCCGCGATATTCTCGGAGGATAGTCTTAAACGCTCGAGAAGGAGATGGAAACAACGGCGGGAGGGAGGGAGGAGAAGCGGAACACGCGCGAAATCGTCCTTAAGTAATCGCGTCGGCCCTTTCGAAGGTATTCGTCGAGATGAGAACGGGACGAGGTGTGCTGCGAGTGACGACGATGGAAAACCGAGGCATGCCGGGGACTCGATTAAATGATTAAACGAGCCCCGCGGTGCCATATTAAACTCGCCGTTATTCGCCCGTTCCTTCACCGGTAGTCGTTTCACCCGACGACGACGACGACGACGACGACGATAGTCACCCTCTCTTCGCCGGCGCGACTCCTTCCCTCCATTTTTCTCCTCATTCTTCGTGCCTTTCTTGCATCCCCTAACAATGTCATTGTCCATTATCGCGGCACAATCGAGGAAGAACAAAAACAGATTTCGATTATACCGATTGCAATGAATTCTGATGAACCGGTTTTCTTTTCTGAGGCAAAGGAAAGAGGAAGGGCGTAAAAGACGTCCCTCATAAATCTCGCGAAAGCGCTATATCGCTCCGTCTGCACGGGGTCTATCTTGAGAGGAATACGCCCGATTCTCGGAATACGTTATTCAAGCGCTTTTAAATAGGAAAAATAATATGAATATGGTGAGTGAATGCTATATATCTGGAGGATATTTCGAAGAAAAGAAACTAGGAAAGAAAGTATATGCGCGGTGATATTTTATCGTACCAACATATACGTAAAAATATCGATTAAATATGTATTTCGATGAATATTTTAATTTTACGTTCTTTGTGCCACTGTTGATTATATCATCAATAACATATCGTCATGTCGCACAGATTGATGCAATTTTATTACACAGTGCAATATCCCATAATAAAATCGTTTATTGTTAAAATTCCACAACACTTAATTTTATTTCGTTTGTGCGCGTACCGGGGGGGGGAGGGGGAATATCGTTGCGAGCTGTGTTTTGAACGACTCGGGATAAAAGTGTCTCCTCTCTTTCTCTATGAAACAAGCCTTTGAAGTAATAACGCGGCTCGCCGACGTTGCGGCGCGCGACTATCAGGGACTCTGGCATAGATTTTCTCGAGACTCGATTAGATCATTTAGATCGTTTTAACGCCAACGGAAGAAGCGAATCGGCTTTTTGCGAAGGTTCGGATATAGCCGTTGAAGCGTCGCGGCCGAGATGCATTTGCATATAAACGAGAATTCGCCGGCACGGCAACGCCGAAACGCGCCATTTTTATTATTATACCAATTAGGTCGTCACGTTGCGTACTACAAATTTCCACCGGTTATTTTCTTCTGTTTTTTTTCTCTCCTCTCTCTCTCTCTCTTCTCTCTCTCTCTTCTTCTTTCTCTCTCTTACTCTCTCACTCTCGTCGAAAGATGCAGCCGCCGGATGTAGCTCCCGCCTTTGTCGAATCACCTGCAAGATCACCGGGCGCGATGATTCTGCGGTGATCGAATTTCGGAGAGGCCTGCCCATCTTTTTTCGGAGCATGAAACCATCGGTTCAGCCTTTTCGCAGGCTGCACTCGGACCTCACGATTAAATGGCCTCGCGAAACATTTTTTTTTTCCACTATCGAACGAGTTGTCTCATACAGAGGGATTGAAAGGCGTCCCCTCTGCGCCCTCCTGCTCCCTCCTCCTCCTCCTCCCGTTCCTCTCGCCGTTGTTCGACACGCAGTTATCCGTATTTTATGGAATGGCTCTCTTCGACGACCCTCGTTTCCCCTAGCTTTCATAAATCATTTACGTCGCAAAGGCAACGCGCCTGACGTTCGATTGCAATTTTCGCGTACCATCGTCGTTAGGTCGATTTATTCTCTCGTTAAAAACGGCGAACAGAGCGGAGAATAATTAACTGAACGATAATACGACTCATTAATTAACGTTGTGCCGCGTCGACGTTACGTTAACATTATGTTACGACGACGCTGAACGTTTTCGTAAAATAATAAGGAGAATTCCACGGTCCGGCCGCGAACCGTTTTGTTCGCGTCGAGGCGCACCTCGCCGTGTGGCACTCGAGATTTCCCCGATTGCCATTTGAAACGTTTCCAGTTTTCAATATCAAATCGATCTCGGCGGGCGTAATTGCCAATCTCCGTCGTGCAGTTAGCGGAAGACGGGCACACATCCTGCTACGGAAGGCTCGGTTCGCGGGGAAGCCGATCGAAGATGCGTCCGTCGCCGCGTCACCGAGATTCAACAACGGCCCGGGCCCTTCCGGCTCGGTGACGTTTGACAGCTCGTTAGCTCGTTTCCCTGACGAGGGAAATCGCGGTCACAGCTGTCCGTTGTTCTCGTCGGACTTCGGCAGACGCGCGATTTTCTACGCGCACATTTCGGGAGTTGCTTTTTCTCTCTCTCTTTTTCTCTCTTCTCTCTCTCTCTCTCTCTCTCTCGTGTTTCTCCTTTCTCTTCTCTTCTTCTGTGCCCATCTGACGGTACAGAAACGAGTCTCTTTCCTTTGTGACCAAGATATTCTGGCGGATTGCCAGGATTAATTATGGTTCTCGAATAACCCGCTAGCGGACTATTATATTCAGTTCTAGCTCAGCTTTCAATTTGCAACTTCGCGTATCGACATTCTCAGGAGAATCTTTTTCCACGCTTTTACATTCGTGATATCTCAAGTAACATTAGTGTGAATGAATTAACTTGTGGCGGAATTCATCGTAGAAGAAAGAAAATTTAATTGAAAGGATATCGATTCAATGTCAGAATTATTAAATTGAAATTAAGAGCTGACTGATTCTCTTTAATTGAACTGTCGTCGTCTATGGGCGCTTATTTATAAAAGTCTTTTCCATCTTCATTTTTTTATAAATAATATATATTTATATTTATAATATTTAAGAAAAAATTGTTCATAGAGTTTTGGACAAGGGGCTTTTACAGATCGTAACAATTCTGTTACCGTATTATATTTTCGTGCATTGTCGATTGTTTTATGAAATGAAAATCGATCCTTTTCTCTTGCTAATAAAATTTGCAACCGCGGTCAAAGAAAATCCAACCGTAAATTTTCAACAATAAAATTTTGTTACGATACATATTCGATACGGGATATATATTTTTTTTAGGGATTCGCATTCAAATCAACTTGGGCGCGCGCAATAACATTTACAGGGGCGTTTTATTTAATGTATGACGTTATAAAAACATATGGAAATATTTGAAAAACATCGTATTCGTCGTATGCGCATTATAGCTAAACCATGACGGACAACCGCGATGCATTTACAACTCATCCATAATCGAATCCCACGTACAGGCGCAAACGAATAATTATGTACATGTTTAACGGAATCGGATATGCTTTATATGTAACCCGTATTACGGCAATATGTTAATATCGCGGGCATTCTTTTCGGCACGAATGTGCACGCGTTAATAAAATTGACCGCGACTTGACGCACGTTGATTCTTCCGGTCGTGACGATTATTATCATTTTTCTCCGAAAAGGTTGGTGGAATCGACCGATATAAATCTCAAAAGCGCGCGAGATAAACGACAACGCATAGTGAGTGCATGGCAGCAAAGAGAACAGACATCGGTATTCCGATAGTCGTTCGAAAGAGAAGGCAGGTGTTCATCGGAGGCAGCTGCAATCACGACCACCATCTGCTGCGGTAATGCACGCCCGTTCGGAGTCTTGAAGCGAGGCAAGAGGCCCCGAGAGCCCGCCAATTAGGCCCAGCCGAAACACGTGCCCGGTTCGGATGAACCGATTCCGAGGAGAGACGTGATTCTCCTTGAAAACCGTCGATGCTATCCCTCCCTCTCCTCTCTCTCTCTCTTTGCTGCGTTTTTTCTTTCCTCTCTCTCTTCTTTTTTCCTCTCCCTTCTAATTTTTTCTTGCTATTCTTGCTTGGCTGCGCGCACGCCCGCCACACCTTCGCGTCATCTTTCAACAACAACTTGTTGAGCAACAGTTGGTCGGCACGAGACAAGGAATATGCGCGGGCACCGATTAAAATAAGAACAAAAGAGAATAAAGCCTTGGCTCGCGAATAGCCCCTGCACTGCGCGAAGTCGCTATTATCGGGAAGAGATTTACCGTCTACGTTGGAAATTACTCGCGAGTTGTTAACCTTGTTGCAAATTTTTACAGTTTTGGAACGTTGGAAAATTTATAAGATTTTTATTTTGCGACTGCTTATATAATAATATGACATAACTTCATATATATATTTCTAAAAATTGATATTTATTTTTATATAGGTATGAACAGTTTTATACAATTTACACAATTCGTATAAATTATTTTTTCTTAAATAAACTGACTTTTATAAACAAATACTATTTTTCAAATATTAAGTTAATATTTGAAATGATATTTATATTGTAACGATAGAAACTAAAAATAAAATTTAATGTTACGAGATGCTACAAGTGACATCTTGTGACGAATGTACAAGTTTCTAGTAGAAAGTATTGAAAAAGAAAATTCGATAAAAATAAAAAATCCTGATATAATTTTTTATAAATCTTTATTTTTATTTTAGAGATAAACGTTGCTATCTCCAAAATATCACTAAAATAAATAGGCAAATGTACAATTATTTCATTAATAAATGTGTTAAGATTTTAAAACTTTATTTTTATCTTAAAAAAAATTAGTAAAAAATATAAATGCGTATATATAATTTACGTAATTAATCATTTATAGTAAATACATATTTAGAGTTTTATTATTTATTTTTCTTAACTAAGAGAAGAAGGAATCAGGATAAAATACCGACTAAATATTTTTTCAATATTTTAATGAAAAATTTTGAGTATACATTACCCATTATTTATCTTAATTGATATGCATACACAAAAAATATATCTTGTAAAAATACAATAGTGTATTTTTTTCTAGACACACATCAGTAAGTTGGTGCTGCCGCCTATACCGCTATTACAGAACTTATATACCCCAGTAATACCACAGTAATTTAATATTGAACGATGAATATAAAACATCGAAGGAAAAAAATTATCAATTAGACAGAAAATGTTTTACATGAACTTTCGAACTATTATTTGTTTAATAATAAAGGAATACAATTTCATATGATTTCTTAAAATATAAGACAGAACTTAACTATCAAAAATCACAAGTAGATATACTAAATCTCGGATATAATGAAAACTAAATTTAAAATGTACGAACAAAATTTTATTAGTAGCGCCCAGATCTGCCGTCCCTGCCCCCCTTCTCGTCTCGTCCCTTGCGTCGATCTTTAGATCTAGATCTTCTATCTCGAGATCGGGATCTCTTCCTGCGGTCGCGACCTCGCGATCTCGAGCGTGATCTTGATCGACCCTTGCCCTTCTTTCGGCTGTACAAGTAGCGGCGCAGCTCCCGGGAGATGGGCTTCAAGTGCATGAAGTTACAGAATCCGGAACGCGTGCACTCGCTAAACGCACACACAATTTCACGTATACATTTTCGTGCCTGTTTATTACGCTTTGTAAATTGTGTTTTAGCTCACAGATAATTTACCCCATTTCATATTGACGACAGCAGGCCTCGCGAAAATCGGTGACGGGCGAGAGCTCGGCGTAAACCGGTCTGCCGCCGAACCAACGATTGTTCAAGTCGTTCACCGCTCTCTCAGCATCCTCCTCTCTGCGAAATTTTATATAAACATTTCCAACCAAGTGATCGCCGAGATTGTCACACACGTTCATCTCCTCGATTTCCCCGTACTTGTCCTCGCATTCGATGAAAACATCCTCGAAAAAATTATCGTAATGTTCTTGCATCTCTTCGTCAGACACGTTTGCGACCACTATTGTAAAATACATTCCGAGCTATATAATGTACATATTGTATATTACATAATATTCTTATTAAGACTTGATACAATACTCACAGTGAGATCCATCTGCGCTTTTCGCAGAATTCTGAGGGTTTACATACAGATTCTGCAGTAGGCACGTCTGAAGAACACAGACTTGCGTAAACAATATATACGTTGCGTAATAATGAAATTCATTTTATTACTTTCTTGGACCAATTTAAACCCTATTTAATACATGTACAAAAGACAAAAATACTGTTCCAAATTTCAAGGCATCACTTGTCAAATACATATTTTAAAAGAATGTTTAAATATCACGGTCGTGACGGAATAATGTAGCCAGTCACACGAAAAAGCTTTGCAATTTTAATAATACAGTGCACCGTATGTAAATGGAGTTACAATTATAGATTATATGCAAATTATTTCAAACATAAAAGATAAGCAAATGTATCTTACCTGACTAAAGGTCGGTTTATTATGAATTCGCGAGCATCGATCTCCATGTCGACAGGCGCCTATCTTGAAATAAAATGAACAATTGACTCTGAAAACATAGGTAAATTTATAGTTTATATCATAACCATAACCTCTATTTCGTGCAAAGCAACGACATGGAATCACGATTTGACGCTTACTTGTCCTTCTCAGTCCCGAAAATCGATGCCAGATATTCGGCCATAATCCGAAAATCAGCTGATTCGAGCGTGTCACAATTGTATCACAGTCAAATAACTAGATCTATATGCTTCAAAAAGATCCGACAATGTTACGAGTATGTATGTACGATGTACGACTGCGACCATGAATACATCGAGAGAACTGCCTTATCGACAGGACATTAATCAATCGCAACGAATTGTAATTATCCTACATAATTTTTTGTAATATTAATATTATTTTATTAATAGGGTTGGATAACAATTAGTTAAAAAGTTAAAAGTTAAATAATAAAATTAAAAAATTAATAATTGTTAACTTAGTTAATTTTATATGTATAACTTCACTTTTAACTTTAATTTTTTTTTAAATTATTTTTGAAACAAATAAACTTTGATTTATTAACTTTATTAATTTCTAAGTTAAAAATGTATTTATATAAAAAAAAAGTTATAAAAGAAAGACTGTATTCTTAAATAAAAAATATTTTTAAACAAAATTCTTTGTTATTTTACATAAACTTAATTTACAAATAAAATATTAAATTTGTTTGAGGATATGTTGTAATTGTTTTGAGTAATCTAACTTATGAATTTTTAATTTAATCTAAGGAATAATGCTTTTCAAAATTAATCTTTAATTTAATTTAATCTTGATTTTTTAATCTTAATTTGATCTAATCTTAGTTTTTAATTAGTCAATTTTTTTCATGTAACTTTTAACGTAATTAAATTAATTTTATAAGTTATTAATTTAACTTAATTTAATTAAAAAAATATATTAACTTACCTCACTCTGATTTATTATAACTTTTTTATTACTTTAAATAATATAATGAGATAATATTAGATAGAAGATTATTATTAAGATTAAGAAAATATTTGAATTTTTTGAATATTATTTTAACAAAGTACACTTCAACATGCAAGATTAGAAGATTAAACAACTTTTACAAATATAATTTTTACAATGTTTTATAATATCTATTAGTTACACAATTAATAGACATATAATTCCTAGACTTGTAAATTATATAATTTATGTAAACTCGCGCAATAATAATTATACAATTTATAATTTCTATCACTAGATTTTTTACAAAATTTTATCACTATTGTCCATAATTATTACGAATGTTTTGGACTTGCCGGTATCACACCGCTGTCTTCCATTTGTTCTTTCAGACGGAATTTCTGAATTTTTCCGGTCGTGGTCTTTGGATATTCATCTACGAACTTTACGTAACGCGGTATTTTAAAATGCGCTATTTTGCCTTTACAATAGTCCGTTAGCTCGTTCTTCGTCATTGTAGCATTCTCGCGAAGTTGAATACATGCACAAACTTCTTCTCCGTAGACCTCATCATATGCCCCTATAACTTGCGCCTGTGCTATTTTGGGATGAGTCATCAGGAAATCTTCAATTTCCTACAAAACGCATGAAAACGCAAATTGAGTGAAATCTTTGATTGAATGAAATTTTCAAAAAATTTTTGTGTATGAATTTTCTGTTTCGAAAAGTAAGACTCAGAATCAAGATTGTACGTCTACATTATTTGAAATAATAAGGGAGAGTGGGATAAAGATAACACTGGTAAGTTGTAACATCTATAAAAAATGTTATGAACACGATATGAAAGCGCGTAAAAAGAAAAGATAAAAGTTTGTTGTGCTGGTCATAACAAATTTTTCTCTTTTACACTTTTATCTTGTTCACATTCTTTTTTATATAAATGTTACAACTTACCCTGTTTCTTTTAACCCAGTCTTCCTTTATAATCATATCAGGTAAAGGAAGCAAGTAGCAGTGAGTTAAATAATTTTTTAAAAAATTTAGTACGAAAGATACTACCATTTTTTAAAGAAAACTCATAAAATAGTCATCTAATTTTTTTTTTTTTTTAGTATATCTTTAATCGATTTGTTTTTGTTTTATATATATATTGAAAAATGAAATGCGTTTAGTAGAGTAATGTACATCTTACATCGTTTAAATGATTGTGCTTACCCTAGGGAAAATATTTTCTCCTCCTCTAATAAGCATATCTTTAAGTCTCCCGACTATGGTAGCGTATCCGTTTTCCTCTAAAACAGCCTGATCGCCCGTTTTTAACCAACCGTCCTCCGTCAAGGTCCTCTTTGTGATTTCTTCGTCGTTCCAGTAACACAACATATTACAATACGAGCGAATCCAAAGTTCACCAGATTTTCCAAAAGGAACGGGCAAGTTGTTTTTATCGACGATCTAGTTTATGCAAAAATACGTGTCAAAAGATGCACACATGACAAAGCCATGAAGATCGAAACTAAAGGAAGTTATTTCCAGAATAACGAATTGAAGTATACCATCGCTTCACAATGATTTCCCAAATGTCCCACAGTGCTCTCCGAAAGGTGCCAATCCTCTCCACGCAATGATTGAAATACTACAGCCGTTGTTTCTGTGAGGCCATATATGCTCTGTAATTAGAAGTTTATTTCATTAATACAGAGATTTGTATAAATAGATGAATGTAGAGGATGCAAATATTAAAATTGTCGTCTAAAATTTATGACGCCAATTGATTATCACGATCGTGATAAGTAATCTCTAAAACTGGCGAACTGAAGAACTATAGCTTTGATTGATTTTACCATCATATCGTTGAAGCCGAGCAAGCCTCGAATTCGCTTGAAGAGTTCAGAAGACGCAGGTGCACCACCGGTAATTCCTGCCTGAAGACTGTCCATCGGTAGCTGCAATCGTTGCTGTGCCTCGATTAAGTTCACCTAAGTGGAATCACACATGAATCAAACTTGGCTTATTTCGAATATTAATTTTCTATAAATTTCTGAAAAAATGCGGGCCGACATAGTTGAAGGAAATTAAAAAATAACTTAATGAATAAGTAAAATATGTAGAACAATTTACTTCTTGTTTGTCTTACAGTTTCTAAGAAAAAATGGTTTAAGCACGTAAACAGTGCGCGTCTATGTGCTTATAAAATATTGAATGTGTATAAACGTGGATAGAGTTTCTCATAACAATTAGCTGAAACATCGTCGTCAGTAAGTTCTAACATCAGAAATGCATGAAGATGTTGGGGATTGTTTACTAAAAAAATCGGTTAAAATGATTAACAAAAATAATCAAATCCTCGCAAAATGATCTTGTATGATTAAAACGTTGATATATGTATATAAATCAATTATTACACTATCATTACATGTGTTATTAACGGATAATTATTTTAATCGAATTCTTGAGCAGTGAGATATAACAATCACGTGCACAATGGTACACAGCAGACATTTAAAGGATATAGCATGTCAAAGTAATAAAATATTTTCATTCAAAATAGCCGCATTATTGCAATACGTATAATTATTAAAATTATTTTTTTCTATAATGTACAATTGATAGAAAAAAATTATTATGTATTCTTTACTTGTTCTTGTACACGTGATAAATTATCTTCAATTTTTTATAAATTATCAGAACGTAAGATAAACATCTTACACTTCCACTTACGCAGTAAGATATAAGTGGTTACTTCCTTTTATTCTATTAACTAACAATGATTACTAATTAAATAAAATTTACTTTTTATGATTAGATTGTACTGTAGACAAAATAATAAAAAAAATAAGAGTTGCCAGTGTTAAAAAATGAAGAGAAAATTTAGTTGCTATTAATATATTCTATAATACGGGCATGTCGAAAATAAATTGTTCGTAAAAAAAAATCACTTTGCGGGACTAACAAGGTTTAGCTTAGACGGGATTTATTCATGAATCATACAAGTTTTATCGATTCGGAATTCCGCTCAGTAAGCGTGATTACTTATCGCGCGCTCCTACGGCTTCCGGATGACTTTCGTGGTATTTTAACAATTTAGATAATAACGTCACCTCATCAGAAATGTTTGTCCTAACGTCATATTGAAATACATTAATTGTACAATCTTTATAAGCGCATCGTGAAACGTGTCATTACCGAGCGGAAATTTTTCAAACACAATCTGGCATGCAGCTATTTCGTCCTTGCTCACCCACATAGTTGGCGTTCCGTATGTTATGGCACACTTTTCTTGCGCTATCGCCTTCAAGGTTTTTACTGGATTGAAGGAGCGTTCTTCTATGACCACGGCGTTTCCCTTGTGAAGGATGAGCACTTGACCCATTACCAAACCAAATGCGTGGAATAGCGGCATGTTTAAACATATTTTGTTCTCGATAGTTATCTTCGCCCTTCGCGCAGCCTGCCAACACAGAAATAATGCGATTCTTTCAAAGATATGAAGAGAAAACATAGCAAGTGTAACACTTAACTTAAATCAGGCATGAAACATAAAGAAATTACGTTAGTCAAAATAATCATTTTAAATGGTTATCCTATCTTATGAATTAAGAGAATAGTGTTACTCTCTATTGTCACTTAAATATTACTAATTTCTTAATTCTTTAATTAATCCGATAGGACGAGTTAGAGTGCATTCTAATATCTAACTTTTCTATTTGTACAATTCACCTCTTTGCTGTTGTTTACGAGACTTTTGTGCGAGATGAGCGTAGCTTTGGACCTTCCGGTGGAACCCGACGTGAACTGTATACTGCATCCGTCATTGCACGATATTTTGTCCTGCTCGGCGGCGATCGCATCCACTTCCGCTGTCGTTGCCGAAACTTCAACGTCGGCAAAACGACGCGTACCGCTATAAATTAGACGTGCGAATATCGTTTACATTTCCTCAATGACACGGTGTTTACGAGCGCGAATGGAAAGACCTCGGTGAAGCTATTAACCTAATTGCACCATGATTCTTCCATACGGTTATTAATCAAATCAGTTGATCGGTAAAAGTTGGAGAGCTATAGCGCTACGCTTAAATGGAAACACGCGATCTCACGTTTACCGAGTGCAACGGCAAAACGTAAAGAAAACGCACAATGAAAATGATGGAAGAAATTAAAAAGAGAAACGGTTTTAAAGAAACGAATCTCAACGGGTTAGCCAGGGTTTGTGTGAACATTTTCTTTGACATCGAAACTATTTCGTTTTAAATACCATCACCCTTCTCAGTATTTCGAATCGTTCAATCTTCGTCTCCTTTTCGATCGATACACTATTCTCATGTCATGAAACAGAATGCTTAGAACCTCGGCCATTTACCAAGAAGCATATTCAAATTAATGTGACATTTTAATAATTATCTATTATAATAAAATTTCTATATATAATACGTATATAGTATAATTTTCTATTAATATATGAGGATATATAAAAATATTAATATATGAGGATAAATAAAAATATTATTTTTTAATTAAACATAAATTAAATGTTAAACTTTTTGTTTAATTTTATACTTAATATTTTTTTAAATATAATAAGAATTTATTAAAAGTTCAGAGATTTACTGATAATTTACATAAAAAAGAATGAAAATAGACTAATTTGTAAAATCTAATGGACATCATATATCGTTACGTACAATAGAAACTGACATTTACAAAAATATAGGGGCACGAAACGTTATGATACAATAACCATATGTTCTTAATCCATTTCGTAAAGCCATACAAAAGATATCTGTCAGTCAAATGTGAGGACTCACGCGATATTCACGTGAATGCACGCGTTCTCGTGTGATAACATACTAAAAGTATCCTAAAGCTCACGAAAGATTGGACTTATGAATATAAAATTATGCATATTTAATTATATTTAGATAATATTTATTATGAATTTGTATAGATCTCGGTTTTATAATTGAAATGTTACAAATCATTTTGTACATTATTTGTTTCATAATTGTTATTTTCTTAAATTATGTGAAACACTAAAATCAAAGAATTTTTTAATCTATATAAATATACTTATTGTTTGAACAAAAGAAAATAAAAATAATAATTTAATATTTACCGAAATAAAAACTAAAAAAAATCAATTTTCCGAAGAGCCTTGGCGAAAATTTGAAAGCATTGTTGCAAACACCCAGTGACAATAATATTTTTTATCTACTGACAGTAATATTTCAACACTTAAGAAACTATAATGAACATATGAGTCATTTAAACGTCACTTGCATAATTATTTCATAGTCGTGAATATTTTATAACAATTCCATGTGTTTAAATTTCCATCTCTTAAGTAAATCAGTGAATGTTTTAAAGATCGAATGAAAATCTATTCAAGACTTAAATTTCTTATAAATGTTTAATGAACATACTATTCTTGTTATTACTATTTTCAAGGATAAAGAGAGACATTCTGCACATGCATGTAAAAGCGTAAGTCAATCGAGTCACTTGTTTCCAAGATATTATGGCGACCGTTTTAGGAAACTTTGTTAACTATTATTATTTATAATAATAATTAATTAATATTATGTATAATATAAGAAAATAATTAATAATTATAACTATAATAATTATAACGGAAATTGTTTGAATATTTGTTTTTTTGTTTAACAAAAAGTAAAAGAAATTATATACAAGTATCTTTAGGCACAGCAATTTCTACCTGAAAATCGATCTGGATTTAAACTTCTATGACTTTGTTATTATGCTGTTTCTACTGTTTACTTCTTCATGCACTGTTTCATTGAAACTGGCAAGATAAGAGTTAACGAAAGAAACAAGATAAAACTAATTGTACGACGAGTGATTACCCAATTTTTAACTTTCTTTTTTTAAGTACCGATTAACGTATTTTAATACTTAAGAAACTATAATGAACATTTGAGTTATTAAACGCCACTTACTTCATAGTCGTGAATATTTTAAAACATATTTTTAAAATAGATTTATTTTTTATTTAATATAAGTAATATTTACTTGAATTTCTGTGTGTACATATAGAAAAATATGTATGACTAAATATTACTTATTTCAAATATTTCATAAATTTATCCGCAAACCTATCACAAGGTAATCATAAGCATCAAATTTATTCAAAATGCATTCTGAATTTAATACTTCTCAATCAAGAATATTAAATTAAAATAAAAATTCAATTTGCTTATTATTTTGACTTTCTTTCGATACAATTTTATAATATTCTTCGAAAGAGAATACATTTTTAAATGTATGATTATGAGTTTTTGGTAATTTGTGATGAGTATATTTTAAAATAAGTATTAAAAAAATATTCTTTGTAAAGATAACCGTTACTTATGCTGCGTATAATGCCGAGTGTATCTTATATCTCTACTTTATACGTTTATCTCGTATATGACCTCTGCTTCTTCAAATTTGTTTCAAATCAGTCTATTGTTAAATCAAGAATATTATGAGTTTGTCTTAAATTTTCAGTGTCTAACAACACCAAGATTATTTTATTCAAGATTTAAGATTTTTTCTATTTAAGAAAAAAATATTATTCTGTAAATAATAATTATGTCTCTATATTAATTTTATTTCATGATACATAGAAAAACAGTGGTAATTGAATCCAGAAATCTTTTCCGTGAGTATGAGTATTTACTCACATTTGTGATACTTTAATATGATAACATTGAAGTCTCTTACGTCACATGATCAGGTGAATAAATGATAATATGTTCCAAAGTAGGGCACACTTCCTTGGCGGCGAGCAACATCTTTGGATAATTTTGCGTTTTGAATTTGTCGGGCGAGATAATCGCCTTTACGCCAACTTTTTGCAAACAGTACACTAATTCGTTCTGCTGATAAGCGGGATTAATCGCGACGACGATTAATCCCAACCTTGCTGCACTAAAAAAAGTTATAAACCATTCTACATCATTCGGACCCCAGAGGCCCAGTCGATCACCCTTTTTTAAGCCTAGCTTTTTGAGACCCGCGGCCAACGAGTCGACCCGTCGAAGAAGCTGAGTGAATGTCAAACGAATATTTTGAGGAATTGAAACAAGAGAAGTCCGTTCAGGCCACATCGTAACTGCCTCATCTAATAACTGTCCGATGGTTTTGTCTGTTATAGGAGATTCGCCGGGATTGTACATGTGAGCGGCTTTGATTGCATGAGAAAAATTGACCCTTGCTTGGATATTCGATCTTTGAATCTGACGTTTTTCTGCAACAATTTTTTAATTACAATAAAAATTTAAAAGCACAGACGTCGAATTCCGCAGATCAAGTTGTGTATTTTTATCTTTGAAATTAATTTGATAAAGTTTTAAATTTTTTTATCAACAAAATTCTCATATTAAAACATTGTTAAAATAATACTAACAGCGAGATCTCAACATAGGCGAAAAATATTTAATCGTTATCTATTCAAATTTTTGCAAAGTATTACTTTTTTTGCAATGATATGTGAATAATAGAAGAAAGAAAAGAAATGTTGTTTGTCGGTCGTAGTGCTTAATAATTTCTATCCATCCAACTCTCTCTTTGTTTCAAATCTGACATACAATTTAGAAAACTAAAAAATTTACAAATTGATGTAAAAATATTATCAAGCACCAAGATCCACTTTGACCAAAAAATATAATATTTCTTCTTTTTATACTTTTTTGCAATTTTATGTACTCAAATTATGCCTTAATTTCGACATTATTGAAAAGTATAATTATTGCTAATATACATAGATAAAAAGGGAGCTTAGCTGTGGAAACTATCTATAGATTCAACGTCCTTCAGTATAATTTCAATGTTGAATATTGTATAATTTATACTTGTTATAATAAATTAAACTTATACTATATTAGGTCTCGAAGTTACATTAAATTTATTTGACATTATAACTTTCCTTTACATACCTTTATGATTAGAACGCAGCATGGAGAAACATCGTGAGTGGTTTAAATGAAATTTCAAAATTTTGGACGCAGCACATCGCGAAACCGAATTAAATGAAGAAAGCATTTTTCTAAAGAAAAACAGTTTTAATCAGACTTGTGTCGCGTAAGAAGGCAGAACGCTCACTAAACTTTACATGAAAATAATCTACTCTGGTGAGAGTAAAACCCTTATCTCATATTCGCCACAACATTATCTGTTTCTTAAACTCTCTTCATCTCTTGAACAGTAGTAAAATTGTATATATTGCTTAATCTTAAATAGTAATATATGTAAAAACCACATTTTTTCCATAACGTTAAGCGCATTCAAAATATTTAAAAATATTTACAAATGACATCAATTTTATAATGTTTAAAGGTCTTCTTTTAATTTAAGAAACATTTAGTTGGACATTTGTATAAAGAATCTTTCTCTTTGAAAAATACATCACAAAATTTTTTTACTCACTACAAATGCAATATAAAATTCTCTGACTCATCACGTCTATTGTAACTAAACAACTATTTAATTTAATACATACAAATAGAGAAAACATAAGAAATATGATTTATATATTCGAAAAAAATTAAATTGCGAGACCACATGTTTACAATGTTTGTTTTGAAATTATGTAACCATTGAAGAAAGAATTATGGATATATAATATTAAATATCTCTTGTAATCAAAGGAAGTAATATTTTATAATTAAGACGACTTCTTATTTATTTTCATGAATAAAACAATACTATACGTGAAAAAAAGTTTGAATTACGAATTTTTAAACTTTTTATATTGCATCTATTTATATCAATAACCGTAATATTTTATGTTAATAAAAAATTAAAATACTTTTTGCATTGACTATTCATACACAACGGAAAAAAAACAAATCATCCAAGATTGTACTGGTATCAGTAAAGCTATATATCATAAAGATTGGAAATTTTTAACTTTAACTTTTAGTAGCACGTATGAAATAAGTTAATATGATTCAATATCGATAATCTTTTTAATATCAACACAATATCACAATAAAACATCCTTCTTATTAATCTTATCCGTTTCTTTTTCTGTTAATCTTATCAAGTAATTCTTCCTATCACACACGTACATTCACAAACGGATATGCACTGATGTACTTGTGGAATAAATTACGTAACACTGCCTGTGATTTAATGCGTTCAGCGCAGAATATATCGCGAATAGAAATAACTAAATAGAGGCGGACCACTGCAATGCGGGGAACGCTTTCATTTAACTGATGTGATTGTCAACGCGTGTACGTTCAGTAAGACTCGTTCAATGCACTGATAGTGCAATAAAGCGAATGTGAATGCAGATAAACATGATGCTTTTAATTCAGACTCATATCAGCAACTCAGCTTATTGATATCTCGTTAAGTGGTTCTAACTAGTTTTCAGTCCGCAACAAATGCCACGTCATTTGTATGAGTAGAGAACACACTGTACACATTGTGAGCGATGTTGCTCTTGCTTTTATCACCTTGGAATGGTTATTCAAAGAGTGTTACGTCAAGAAATAGTTTGCAATTTAAATAGCATTACTAAACAAAAAAACGATTGGCTATGCTATACTCTTTTTTTAAGATATTTTTTTAAATCATATTCACTTTTGATTATTCGATAGAAATAAATCGACATATATAAATTGACGCGAGAAACCTGCACATGAGTTACGATCAACAGTAAATATATATAATATTTAAATAAAAACTAAATTTTTAAAAATTTAAAAATTTGTTACGTAAATTAAATACTCTTTTTCTTTCAGTCGATCACGCGTATTCAAGGTTAAGGTTTTGTGACTAAGTCCACTTTGCAATATTACTTTATTTATAATACTTGTAAATTGCAAATAAAAAATTAAATGTAATTTTAATTACTTTTTTCTCAATGTCCCTTTTATTTTTTCGGCAAATTATTTTAGCGAGTCAACTATAGGTGAGTACTCAATTTGCACCGAATTTGCGATATTTATTGATGCGCCTGACGGAAGATTAATAATTATGAAACTTTTAGGAAAAGACCTTTTTAAATATTTTTACATATTTTTAAATTTTACATCTTTTTTAAATATTTTAAATATTTTTACATTGGAAAAATATTTCAAACTATTTTAAACATCGAGATATACTTTTCCAGTTAATTGACTCGTGTGTGTTATTTAATGTCATCTATGTTAAATACAATTTATCGCATTCTTATCACGCGACTCGCAGTTTTTGCACGCCCAAAGTGTACGTATTATCGAAAAGAAAAATATGCATGTCGAGAGAGAGAAAGAGAGGGAAAAATAGAGACCACGCACGAGCGAGTCTTTAGTCTCAGGCGAGAGAAAGCGAAGAGGAATGAGGAACGTTATTCAGAGCCGTGGCAGAGTCCGGTGGATTCAAGATAGACGGATAGCGTGCCTGCCGGGCTGGTCCGGAAGTCGCGTGTCGACGGCAGCCATAACAGCCCCTCCGCAACTCTTACCCTTCCTCTACCCTGAACCACCACCCCCTTGCTTGATTTCCTTACCTGCTACCAGCGACGACCAGCACGGCCTACCACGGTTACGCGCTTGTGTGCAGCACAAGCAATCCGTGCAGGTCGAAGGTGAAGGAGTATTGGTGCAGCATTACCCTAACGAACCGCGAGACCGAGTCAGCGATTGGTCGATCCTGGCGAGCGAGCAAGGCCCGAAGGGAAGCAACCCTCTCTCTTCTTCTCAACTCACTCTGAGTTACATACCGTCTTCAGAATCGCTAGACTGACTGTGCCGTTAACACTCGTTTGGTGCTTCTTACATTTTTACTCGATACAACTGACCGAGCAGTAAAATAATTAACAGTGCGTCAACTTGCGAGGACCTTTCGCTTGTGTCAAGACGGTACTCTCATACGAAACGCCGAGTAAATCTAACGGAAGTCGCTCGAAGCGTCGTTACGTTTAAGGCATTCTCCTTCTCGCGGCACTTTGCTTGTAGACATTTTTATAATTTTTTATAAGCGATAAATCGAACTTTGAAGTATAATCACACGAATATTGCTAGAATTTTGAGAGTGATGTAATATTCGGAAAATTGTAAAAGTATTACATATATTAATGCCGCGAAAAAAAATTAATGTCTTAAACTAGTAACTTCCATTAGACTTTGCGTTTCATATGACAATATCGTCTCGAATGTCTGAAATGTATCATTCCAATGATATATTTGCAGCATATACTCTTCGTGTTTGTTGTAATACCTCGATTCGAAATTATTTGTTTCTCCCATAAAATAAAACTGATTCATTTTTCGGTAGCTCTCAAAATCGCTCAAAATCGTCTAAATGTGAGCGTCGTCGTAAGTTACATTCTGCCAAGTGTACGTCGCGCCAAAGCAAAGATATTTGCCTGATGGCCGTACAATCTCCATGTTCCGTGTACCATTAACGGTGTGCAACTTTGAACGAGAGTGAGTCGCTCGAGCGAATCATGCTCGCGGAGGGATCGCACGTAGCATAGTATGAGCAGTAACAAGAAGCCACCGGCAGGCAAGGACGATAAGAAGAATCCCTCCAGCAAAGAGGACAGCCCGTCGGGCGGTAAGGACGATGGTGGTTCAGCGTCGACGGGAAGCAATGGCGGTGGTAGTGCGGCCGCGGGAGAACCGACGCAGCCCGGAAGTAAGCCCAGCTCTGCCGGAGCGACCGCCAGAGAAGGGGCCCACAGGCTGCTGGGCCTGGCGGCACGCGGAGAATGGGCCCCCGTGGACCAGCTGCTCAAGTCTCTGGAGAAGACGGTCCAGAGCGCGGGAGAGGATGGCTTCATCGTCCCGCTCGCCGGTGTTTTGGACACGGTTAGTTTTGCTTGTACGACTGTGCCGAAGAGGCTGAAGCGTTTCTGGCATGAAAGAAATTAATACGTAGTCGAATAAGGAATTTTTAGAAATAATCATGGAAACACGTAACGTTTCCATGAGTAAAATAAATTCCATTGTCATAAATGCATCTGTAGCAGGAAACTTTCAGATATAGATATTAGATGGTCGAACAGTCGTAAAAAAATCACATGGCAAATTTACTTTCCTAGGCAAAGCTTTTTTATTTGCAGACGACTGGGATGACGCCGTTGATGTACGCGGTGAAGGACAACCGCAGCGCGCTGCTCGATCGGATGATCGAGCTCGGTTCCGACGTGGGCGCCAGAAACAATGCAAGTACTCCGCGATATAAATAAGTCGCTCGATAGACCATGATAATTACTCCTGGATAAAAATTCATGGAAAAAAAAACGTTAATTACTCTATCGCATTAAGGATCGCGTTATATCGGGCGGATGTATTTCTCGAGATATTCCACTTAAAAGTAGAAAAAAATGTTTGATTCATCATTCTTTGATTCATTGCCGTCGCGATAAGTTCTCGTGCTGGGGTTACGTGGCACTGGCACGTAATAGCACCTGCGAAGGTGACGCGTGCCACGAAACGTATACAGCTAATGATCAAGCCGCAATCTGTGCTAAGTCAGTCACTAAGTCGGGAGGGAACGATTGCGTGAAGGAGGGCCAAGGTCAAGGGGCTTATGCTTACTGACCGAGTGGACAAAGACGGGCAGCCGTGTAAATGGATAAGTAGGCCGCCGAGTCAGCTAACTATCAGCCGCAGCGAAAAAGGGTCCGATTCTTAGGATAGATTAAAGTTTGATCGTTAAATCTTTAAAAAGCTGCCCGCCAGGCAACCTTTAAAAACGCCTGCTATTGCAAGCGGCTTTTTGCGCTTGACACCCCGGACAGGGGTTCAATTATGTAGCGCGCTCGGTGCAACCTTCTGAAAGTCATTGGAAACGCCGCCTCAAGAACTCTATAGTAAAATTTATTGATTTCGAATGTCCTATGCGTCAGGACAAAGAAGGAAGAAAGAAAAGAATGACGGTCGTTTTATTTAAAGTCAAAAGTCATAGGCTGCACACGTGTACGAATGAGTAATTTAAAAAGGGAAATAATTATTTTTAATATTTTTAATAAAATATATAATTATTATTATCAGTGCGCAGCGAAACTTTTGGTAGAAGATTGTTTTTAAAATTCAATGAAACATCTATTTAACGCTCAAGCGCAAACTTGTTATAAATTTTCGATAAACATGAAATTTTCGTCGGGGGCTTTCTGCATATAGTCGACATCGCTCCTTTTACTTATGTAGGTACTACTGAGCGACGTTAACCATGTTAGAACATCACTTTGCGAACTTGCAAGGCGTTGCATACTCGCTACTATCGATTTACCGCTCCCACAATGATTCCAATATAATTTTCAAATAGCATGCTGATATGCCGTGATCAGAAACCTGAAACCTGAAACATCATAAGGGTCAGTCCGACGGGCGCGGCAGGACAAAACTCATAGCTCCATTACCGTTTTACTTATTTCTATAAAACTCCCCTCGTGTGCGTTAACTACCATTAATTCGATGAAAATTCAATAGAAAGAATTTGGGGCGACCACATAATTTGCAAATACAAGATTATCGGATGAATTGATCGAGGTTTTCGAATAGATATTCGCGATAAGCGAGCTCCAAATGCATTTCATTGACACGTTTTCTACAGGACAATTACAATGCCCTTCACATCGCTGCTATGTATTCGAGGGAGGACGTCGTTAAGTTATTATTGTCCAAGAGAGGCGTTGATCCCTATACCACCGGAGGGGTACGAATAGTTTTATTTTTGTATAAATATCGTAGCAATTTTAGAACAAAATGTAATTATAGTGTTAGACTATATATTTTGAAATTCCGATTTCTTGGAAAAATCTTTTTTTTTTTTTAAATTCTTTGGAGTGGAATCTTATTCTTTTAGAGTAAAATTTTACTCTTTAGAATGAGATTTCACTTTAAAGAATTTAGAGAGTTGCTTCAAATTATTGCAAAGAATTTAATTCTATCTAGTCACCAATTCTTTGCCTAATTTTAATTCATATTTTTTTTGTCTCGGTTTTGATATTAAAATAATGAGACAATTATGAATTTTAATTATAACGAGTGCTAAAATCAATATTAAATATTCTTTGTTAAATCATTCAATTTAATAAACCTCTATAACTGTTTTCTTGAAATATATTCGTTGTGCTTAGCCGAGGCAACAAACGGCGGTTCATCTAGTGGCATCGAGACAAACGGGCACCGCAACGTCAATCCTGCGAGCTCTCCTGAGTGCTGCAGGACGAGACATCAGGCTAAAGGTCGACGGTGTAAGTAGCAGCCCCGAAATAATTTCACAACGTTGCAAAAAGGGCAAATGAAGAAAATATTAGCACTTTGAGAGATCCGAAATTGCTAAGTCAAGTCGATCTCTTCAATATTCAGGACGAGTCCAATCAGCGTGACACCATAAGCAGAGTCATGTTGGCCCCGAAACTTCAAATTAGACGAAGATAAAGGTTTTTCCGCAATAACCGCGGCGTGATGCTCCCGTTTCGCGTCCGCGTTTCTCGCGTGACAGGTGCCGTGCACCGAGAGATCGCTACCTGGTACCGAACGGCGCCATAACTCTTCTCCAGTTCGCTTTTTCCTCCTTGTCTCCCTCGCCCTTTGTCATACAACCCCGTCGTGATAGTACGACGCCACCCGATCGGGGAGAAGTCCGGCCTTGCCGCCCGTATGGAAAAAAACAATAACGATTCATGTTATATCGAGCCGTCGAACCAATGCATATTTAGACATTTCGCGTAAGCACGAAAAACTCTCGTGTCGTGTGTCGTATATTACAATAATACCTGTCAAGATTTCTTTATGCGAAAACAACATCAGTAAAAATATCTCTATGATTATCTCTAGCATTTTCCATAATTATACGTGAAATTCATTCCCTTTATTTTTTGTTGTAAATGATATAAATATTTGACATTCATAAAGTTCTAGAAATATAGGTATGTGAGCGGTAAAATTATAAAATGAAACAAAATACTATTTTTTTTTCAAATTTTCTTTAAACAACGATTACTTTATGAGCTATTTAAATAAATAGTATTTATAATTAATAATTTATAATTCTTTTAATTTTAATAAAAAGTAAACAAATTGTCTCTTATATTTGTATTTTTGAAACAATTTTTTCTTTCGTTACATCACGCTATTGTCCTTGTCCGTGAGAAGCATAGGATCGTAGGAAAGATATTCTATCATTTACAATTCTTTTGAATTGTATTGTCCGTCACAGAAAGGAAAGATACCTCTTCTGCTAGCAGTCGAGGCTGGCAATCAGTCGATGTGCCGCGAACTTCTGGCACAGCAAGCTCCCGATCAGCTTCGCGCCACCACACCAGCCGGTGATTCCGCCCTGCATTTGGCCGCTAGAAGAAGAGACATCGACATGGTGCGAATCCTGGTGGATTACGGCGCATCTGTCGACATGCAAAATGTACGTTAAATCCAAGCACGAAGATTCAAAGCGAAGTGAAATTGAGCCGATGATAATCGAACGGTATATCGTTGAAACTTTGCCAATTATATACATAGCACCCTCGAATGCTTTGAAGCTCGCAAATTATACGTTGCAGTGTAAATACAATGCGGCCACTTTACTATTTTTCGCTCACATTTTGGTTAACTGTATACGCGTTTAATTATCCTTTCCACGATTTTATGACAGTCGGAAATAACCATTTATATCTCTTTTATCTTCTGACCGTGTAAACAATTTCGAATTTCCGGAATATAAATGTGCAATATAATATTGTTTTAATTAACTTCTGGTAAAATTAATGGAATATCGATATTTTCGATTGCGAAATTTTATATTATAAAGCAAAGCGTTAAATAACGTATACATTGTCTATTCTAACGTTAAGTTTCGAACTGCGGCAAGAAACTTGAGTACAAAACTTGACGATATCGATCGTACACAAAATAGAAGTGACGCACGTGATAAATTGCCGCAATTGCAAAGTTATGATTCTAAATAAGCAATAATTTGAAATAAGACGGTTATAAAATTTACGACAAAGTTTTAAAGTTTTGAAAAATTACAACTGCGTTTGCATTGTTATTTTACTTTGTACCGTCACGTAACAAGATTTGTTTACTGGCCCTTAATTGAGTCGCAAAAATTTATTACGACACACACACACACACACACACACACACACACACACACACACACACACACATATATATATATATATGCGTAATGCGTGAGATAAGTGTCGCACTGATTATATCGACTAAATATTAGTAAAAATCAAGTTTTCCAATTAATATACTTAAGATATGTGTGATACACTTAAGATATATGTATGTGGTACTTGAGATATGTACACTTAAGATATTAAGATTAAAGCAACAAAAGTTGAGTGGTTGTTACTAATTATTGACAAAAGTCATCGCTTAAATTATATAATTTTTACTACCAATGTGATCAAAATAAAACAGAAACGATCATTTTCCAAATTTTATCGAATCATCAAGATAATAAAGAGAGATTAAGATAAAAATGTACAAAATGTACTTTTTAATAAAATATACAGTGCTATTGAGGAAAACATAAATATCTTAAGTATATCAACTACTTAGAAAGTGTAACATATATTTTAGGGGGATGGGCAAACTGCATTGCACATAGCGAGCGCCGAAGGTGACGAAACCCTAGTGAAATATTTCTACGGTGTCCGAGCCTCCGCCTCAATCACCGATCATCAGGATCGAACGCCGATGCACTTGGCCGCTGAGAATGGCCACGCTTCCATCATCGAACTACTGGCCGATAAATTCAAAGCAAGCATCTTCGAAAGAACGAAAGACGGGTCCACACTGATGCACATAGCATCGCTGAACGGACACTCGGAATGTGCCACTATGCTCTTCAAGAAGGGCGTGTATCTGCACATGCCGAACAAACGTGGTGCCAGGTCTATTCACACGGCTGCAGGGTACGGCCATGTAGGCATTATCAGTACTTTGCTGCAACGAGGAGAAAAAGTAATTGTTATTTATCATATTACTATGGACAATACTATCGTCAGCACATAAATAAAGATGTGCGCTGACTAGACCATCATGGATCATTTCTGAGTCGTAAATATTATGATAAATAGAAGAGAAATGTAGTGAAAAGAGATTAATAGCATATAAAAAAGTATTATTAACGTAAAATAATAAGAATAAATAAAAAAATTGTTTAATTTGTATAGAAACAAAAAAAAAATTGTTTGGTTTACGTTATTTTGAAAAGTGCCAGATTTTTGGCTCCTAAAAAAAGTAATTATCTCGGATGTGTGTAAAAAAAATTTAATTCTCATAAGAAATTAAAGATATTTTCTGTGTATCTCCAAAAATCAAATCCAATATTAAATTTTATTGTACGGAACGCATATCTGTTTTACTGTTGTACGCAGGTGGACGCGATAACGAACGATAACTATACGGCACTCCATATAGCCGTGGAAAGTGCCAAACCGGCTGTCGTGGAAACTCTTCTAGGATATGGCGCAGAGGTACACGTGAGAGGTGGAAAACTTCGTGAAACTCCGCTTCACATAGCTGCCAGAGTACCCGACGGCGACAGATGCGCTCTGATGTTATTGAAATCTGGGGCAGGTCCCAATTTGACAACCGATGACGGCCAAACGCCCGTGCATGTGGCAGCCAGCCATGGAAATTTAGCGACGCTCCTTTTACTGCTCGAGGATGGCGGAGATCCAATGTTTAAATCAAAAGTACATCGAAAAAAATAAGAAATAAAATCTAATTTATAAAAATCAATTTTAACGTAATGTCGTAATAATTGAGCAAATTAAACGTTATTTTTATTATGTTCTGTGTAATGTTAGATAACTTTCTCGAAACGATAACTGCTCAATTATATTAGTTTACTTAAAAATTTCTATTTTTCTCAGAACGGAGAAACGCCGTTGCATTTAGCCTGCAGAGGTTGCAAAGCTGACGTGGTCCGGCACTTGATAGAATTCGTAAAGGAAAAGAAGGGCCCGGAAGTGGCGACTTCCTACGTGAACAGTCTGACCAACGAAGGTGCCAGCGCGCTTCATTACGCGGCCCAAATCGAACCCTCGGAAGTCATCACCCCCGGAGACGATCGCGCCGTCGTTCGCGCTCTTCTGGATAGCGGCGCGGACGTCTCGATGCAGACCAGACAGGCTCAGGAATCGGCGTTCCATCATTGCGCACTCGCGGGCAACAACGAGGTTTTGCAGGAGATGATTAGTCGCATGTCGGCTACGGACGTGCAAAAGGCCTTGAACCGGCAAAGCGCCGTGGGTTGGACGCCTTTGCTGATCGCCGCTCATCGGGGCCACATGGAACTGGTGACCACTCTCCTCGCCAATCACGGCAGAGTGGACGTGTTCGATCTCGAGGGTAGATCCGCTCTTCATCTAGCCGCCGAGCACGGCTATCTTCAAGTTTGCGACGCGTTGTTGGCGAACAAGGCCTTTATAAACTCTAAATCGCGCGTGGGAAGAACTGCCCTGCATTTGGCCGCCATGAACGGTTACACACATCTGGTACGGTTTCTCGTACAGGATCATGCCGCGGCGATAGACGTCCTCACCCTGAGGAAGCAGACTCCTCTTCATCTAGCGGCGGGAGCGGGTCAATTGGAAGTCTGCAAATTACTGTTGGAACTCGGTGCCAGCATAGACGCCACGGATGATCAGGGACAAAAACCCATCCACGCTGCAGCCATGAACAACTACGCCGAAGTAGCTCAGCTCTTTTTGCAGAGGCATGCCAACCTCGTGATGGCCTGCACCAAGGATGGCAATACCTGCGCCCACATCGCCGCAATGCAAGGCAGCGTCCGGGTGATCGAAGAACTGATGAAGTTTGACAGGCAGGGCGTAATAACCGCTAGAAATAAACTGACGGAAGCAACTCCTCTGCAATTGGCGGCGGAAGGTGGACACGCCGAAGTCGTGAAGGCTCTGGTTAGAGCCGGCGCGTCTTGCGCTGATGAGAATCGTGCAGGTTTCACTGCGGTTCACTTGGCGGCTCAACACGGTCACGGCCAGGTACTTGAAGTGATGAGATCGTCTCAATCCCTTAGGATATCCAGCAAAAAACTTGGCGTCACCGCGCTTCACGTTGCTGCTTACTTTGGACAAGCCGGTGAGTGAGGCTCTCATGAAACATTTAATAATAATTACGAGTATGTTTATGTAGGTATAGAATTATATCTATGTATAAAATGAGATTTATTAATAATTAACATTAATATATTAAAGTAATTACTTTAAAGAACTACCTTAAAAAACCATCACTAAATTTAAATGAATAAAATATATTTCTTATTAATATTTTTTAAAATTAATTTTAAAGAAATGTAAATACAGTTAAAGTACTTCTTTTGTTATACTTCTAAATTACCTTGTAATTTTTTATAAAGAAATTTCGGTTTTGTTCTAGATACGGTTAGAGAACTGCTAACTCACATACCCGGAACCGTAAAATCTGACCCACCAACTGGAGGATCCTTAGTAGGAGAGTTAGGAGCTGAATCCGGCATGACTCCTCTTCATCTAGCTGCATATTCTGGAAATGAGAACGTCGTACGACTTCTTCTCAATTCTGCGGGAGTTCAGGTATGACAACAATTTTGATTGATAATATTTTATCCAGATTTAAAAACAAAGTAATTTATGATGTAACTCTGAGTAAAATTCTATACACAAAAGTTATTTATAAAAAAATATATATACTAATACAATAATTTTGATATAAATTAAAGAATATTTGCATTATAAAATTAATATTCAATCAATTTAGTAAACATTTAGAAACTGAGATTATATCACAATAATTAATCAAAAAATTTATAAAATAAATTAATGTGTTATATTTATCTAATATACTTTGTGAAATTGAAAAAATTAAGTTGTTTACATTAATTTTCTCAAGTTATTAAAAAGAACTAAATCGTTACCGAACACTTCGACTGAATTCGAGGATGTTCTGACTGAAGGTAGACGCAGCGACGACGGAGAACGGCTGGAACCCCTTACATTTGGCTTGCTTCGGCGGTCACATAACTGTCGTGGGTCTGCTGTTGAGCAGATCGGCGGAATTGTTGCACAGCGCGGATCGCTACGGCAAGACCGGGCTGCACATCGCGGCGACTCACGGTCATTATCAGATGGTGGAAGTTCTTTTGGGTCAGGGCGCGGAAATAAATGCGACCGACAAGAACGGTTGGACGCCGCTGCATTGTGCTGCACGCGCTGGCCATCTGGATGTAGTGAGGTTGCTCGTGGAAAGTGGCGGATCTCCAAAAACTGAGACAAATCTAGGCTGCGCACCGATCTGGTTCGCCGCTTCCGAGGGTCACAACGATGTGCTGAAATATCTCATGGAGAAAGAGCACGATACGTACGCTCTGATGGAAGACAAGAGGGTAAGATGTTTGTTTTGATAAGAAAAACAGATGAGGACTGCTCAAATATCGAATTTCTAAATAGCAAGTTTTCAAACGACAAGTTTTATATTCTTAATAGTATAATCAAAGAATGATAGAAAACATAATTGCGCATGAAATCTTATTTTGACGAAACTATTTATTCTTTAACTCTGACAAAAATTTTATTTTATATGAGAAATATCTATCTACAAGATATCTTTCGTGATTTAAAAATTAAAATATATTTAATTAAAATTTTAATTAAAAACTAAAAGGTATAAAGATTCTTTGTATATGTCATGATGCAGAAACTTCATATCAATATATGGTTCGCCAATTCAATTTCTTTGTAAATTTTGTATTGCTTAGAAATAATTTCACAGTTATTTTAGACTATATTTTCGAAATTTTCGTGTACTATAATTGCGTCTCGTGAGCTCAAAAGACACACGACATTTTAAAACTTTGCACATTTCGTTAAACGAAACCGAAACTAGTAAAGCGTTTTGATGTTAGGTATGCACGCGAAATGAATTATGGTTTCGTAGACGAAAAATTGATAATGCACGTGCAGCTTAAATAATGTTAAAACGAGATGAATATCACTGTCATAAAATTCTTCAGTCGTATCATTATGGAAAACTTTACCCTAATATAATTAATTATATAAGCAGACTTCATGATAACTAATCAAGATTCAGTCGCTGAATCACCGCATTCATAAAACATGAACTTTATGTTATTGCGGTTGTTTAAAGCAGAAATCTAAGAAAATCTAATTGTGACATAATTTCGAAGCATCTAAGATTGATTATAACTTTATTTTGAAAACTACGTATTATAATATTTGTTATTTGTCTCATGTTTGGCACAAACAAATAATTGTCTAGACATAATATTGCAGGAATTTTCAATGTTCTCAAATTTAATTTATTGATTTTTAAACGAATTTGCAGTTTGTCTACAACATGATGGTCTGTAGCAAAAGTCATAACAACAAACCGATCGAGGAGTTCGTGCTAGTGTCACCCGCGCCAGTCGATACTGCGGCCAAGCTGTCCAACATCTACGTGAAGCTTTCTGAAAAAGAAAAGGAGCGCGCTAAAGATTTAATTGCCGCTGGGAAACAGTGCGAAGCAATGGCCACCGAGTTGCTGGCTCTGGCGGCGGGCGCTGACTCGGCCGGCAGGATCTTGACGTCGATGGATCGCAGGAATGTCGAGTTCCTGGACGTGTTGATCGAGAATGAACAGAAGGAAGTGATCGCGCATACCGTGGTACAGCGCTATCTGCAAGAATTGTGGCAAGGTAGTCTGAATTGGAACGCGTTCAGGACCATCCTGCTGTTCATCGCCTTCATCGTGTGCCCGCCGGTCTGGGTGGTGTTCGCCCTTCCTCTCGGGCATAAGTACAACAACGTACCTATCATCAAGTTCATGTCATATCTCACATCGCACATCTATCTGATGGTCTTCCTGTTGCTGGTCGGCATTACGCCAATCTATCCAGTGGTGAGAGGCAACTTGATACCATATTGGTATGAGTGGTGTCTGCTGGTGATGCTATCGGGATTGTTGCTGTTCGAGTTAACGAATCCCAGTGACAAAAGCGGCCTTGGTTGGATTAAGCTGGCGGTGCTGCTTTTTGGCATATTCGGCGTCGCGTTTCATCTGATGGGATTTGTAATCGTGAAGAAACCACAATGGCCGACTCTCCTCTACCTAAGAAACCAGCTTTTTGCCCTCAGTTTCCTTTTAGCTTGCGTGCAGATCCTGGACTTCCTGTCGTTTCATCATCTGTTCGGACCGTGGGCCATCATCATCGGTAATCTTATGAAGGATCTCGCGAGGTTTCTCGCGGTGCTGGCAATCTTCGTCTTTGGCTTCTCCATGCACTTCGTCGCGCTTAATCAAGCGTTCAAGAACTTTCCATCGATGAGAGAAGCGTTACAGGAGGACGGAAAACCAAAGAAGGCGTTCTCCGACGGTAAGTTCGAAACATATTATTCTCAAGTCTATGTTTCTCTCCCTTTTCAACCTTCTTTCCTCCTCCCTCTTTCTCTCTATCTTTCTATCTGTATCTTTTTCTCTTACTATATATTTTGACGCCAATCCAGAGCTAGTGGCGCAGTTAATTGATTTTTTTACAGCTCCATTTATAGGATAAATACGTATACGCGCACATGTACTGTAGATACGACATGTATCGTAGATACGTTATGTAGATACTTACGTAGGGCTTAGATCTTAGATTGGCAATCGCTTCGACGCGCGGTTTACTGGTTTCTATTAACAGGACATAGACAGTGCTTTCGCCCACGCAGGTGCTAATTCGCGTGGGTACCGAGATAACGGTGCAAATTTCCTCCTTTGTGCAAATCGGCGATCGCGTTCTTCCACTCCTGCGTCAGTTTACGTCAGGAGTTACAGAACTACGTGAGCGCAATTTCGATGAATTCAGATTTCGATGTTACGAAACGCCTGAATGGATAGTTAAACTCATCGAAATTGTACTGACTCTGTACTCGACTGTGAGTAATTTATATGCAGAGAAACAAACGTTTATATCTTCCAACGTTCCCGGCCCAACCGTTAAGAAATTTACTCCCATTTCGAAAGAGTCGTTGATACCTTGCGCGGACACAGTTGCGCGCGTTAGACTTCTTAACTATTCATTTATCGAAATTCCAAAGTAGATCTACTTCATGTCGATCATACTCAGAGACATGCGGAGCGATACAGAATCATAATCGACTGAATTGCAATGATAGATTTGTTGGCCAATGTTACGGAATGGATAATGGAGACGCCACCAACGGCGCCTCCTCGTCGCTTCGGCCGTTACAAGAAAAAGAATGAGTGCTGTGACGATAACAGCAGAGATAGTAAGTTTTCAGCTGGTTGAGAAAGATTAATCAGAAGCGACCCGAGCGCGGAAAGCGAACCGTAACAAAAAGCGTGCGCGCGCGCGCGCGAAACTGAATTCGGGACACGATCCATCTCGGTGTCGTCTCGTCTGCATCGTGCATTTGGCCAGTGTGTGTTGTCTGCTGAAACTGCTGCCTGACATGACGAAGCGAGAAAAAAAAGTCAAACGAGAGGATTAAAAAAAAAAAATTACACGCAAAGTCGAATATTATTCTTCGCGTAGTATGCTGTGATACGGAGGCGATGGTAAAAAGATGAAATAAAAATCAATTGAAAGTTTACCGAGAGAGAATAATATCTTTCTCTCTTTCTCTTCTCTCTCTCTCTCTCTCTCTCTCTCTCTCTCTTTCTCTCTCTCTCTCTCTTGCGCAAATAGTATCGCAATTGTTTGAAACACTTCAAATGTGACAGTTCTATTGATATACATATAGTCATTGCTGCAATTGCAGAATTAAAAATTTTTTTTACGCTCTTCCTTGCTTCGAATCCGTCTGCGGATTGGAGCGAAGCGTCCGCATCGCAGCGTACCGAACAAATATTTATATAATTGGTCTGAAAGCTCGAGAACACGACGTTCCCTGTCCATGCAATTGATTAGCTGTCGATTAGCGTTACTGCCGGAGCATATGTGCTCGTGTTTCTTTCACAGCCTCTGCCCGTGTGCATCCCCGTGTCTCGCTGTACGTATGTGTCCTGTATATGTATTATACATACATGAACGCACACGCACACATATATGTGTATGAACGTGCGTGTCTCTCTCTGTACCTCTCTATCATCTGTATCTGTATAATAATTGTGAGTTGCTAGAATCGTGTTTATGCTAGTGGACGCCGATGTTGTATGCAAATTCATGATGTGCATCAATCGCACGATTGTTTTTTATGTATGACTGGATTGACTTTTGCGGACTGCCCCACACCCCATCACAGAACGCTCGCTTCCTTCGCGTTCCCCCTTTTTTCTTCTTTTTTTTCTCCTTTTTCTTTAATGGACCGCTGCACAGGACGACTCCGGCCGAAAAAGGTTCTTACCGCTCTTTCTCTCATCGTGTCATTGCATGCAAACATTTTGCGTGATGTGACGCGCCCGCTTTTGGAATCGTGCAAGCCAGGAGGCAAGCGAGGAGGAGGGCGTGCATCTCCGAGCTGCATGCCGCATCCTTTTATCCACTGCAAACGTGTAGCGCGATACGTTTCAAAGTAATCACCCGCGCCCTCCTTTCTCGCTCTCTCTCTCTCTCTCTCTTTTTCTTTTTCTCTCTCATTCAGCATAGAACGCTCGACGAATGCCCCCATTGTTCGATCACTAGCTGCCTCGAGAAAAGGCGCGCCGGTGCATCCCCCGGTTAGCGGGATGCATCGTTGGACTCGTCGCGCGTCCTAAAACGCGCATGATGATAGAATGCCTTCGTCACGAGTATCTTTTAGCACGACGAAGAGAAAAAAAAGAGAAAAAAAAGGAAAAAAAGGGAAGCGCAATTACATCTGAGTCGGATGTAAATGCAAGACAAACTTAGAGCGACAAGGCTGAAAAGACGAGTGACAGTACGTACTCGACGATGATCGCAGCCTGCAATAAGAAGTTCATGGCATGCATCCGGCGTTAGTAAGCAGCCGCAGCTGCAGAGCATGGCCAGAGTCTATATAAAAGATATGCATGAGCATGTTCGTTCCGTTTGTTCGTTCGCTCGCTCGCTCGCTCGCTCGCTCGCTCGATCGTTATGTACGTTATGGAATACTCGCACGCGCATTCGTATATCAAATAGCGAGTACCCACCAGTAGTAGCCGATCTGTAATGGCACGAAGCAATGAGCTAAAAAAAAAAAGAGAACAAGAAAGCCTTTAGAGCTACCAAGAAACGTCTTGTGTGTGTGTGTGTGTGTGCCTCGTAATTCCAGTAAAGATGAATCCGATAATCGCCTTCGAGTATCTGTTCTTCGCCGTCTTCGGCCAAACGACCCACAGCGAGCTGAAGGTCCAGAGCAATCAACCGCAGTGGACCTCGGTCCTCTTCAAATTGACCTTCGGCGTGTACATGTTGGTCTCGGTAGTGGTGTTGATTAATCTGCTGATCGCCATGATGAGCGACACTTATCAACGGATACAGGCGCAGTCGGACATTGAGTGGAAATACGGACTGAGTAAACTGATCCGAAACATGCACAGGTAAGCCTGCGACCTTTTACGCGTGCGCGACTCCGAATATACGTGCGATATAATACAGCGTCTGCTACGATGAACCGCTACGATAACCGTCGGCTCCGATCGAAATAGCATGTCCGATTACCTTTTCCCACGTTTGACCGGAACACCGACGTTATAAATAGACTTTAACGTTACTTTGAAACGACGCTCTCGCGTTTTTCATCGCGTCCCTTCGCGTCGCGACTCACGTACGAAGAAGACGGGGACCGTTGTCGTTGCCGTTCGCTTTTACGTACAGCCTCTGAATGCCGCGATCTCGATCGGTCCCTTAAATAACTCGCAGTTAAGCATACGGGGTTAACGGAGCATTCCGTGTTGGAAACGCGATTGCGTGTTACAGAACTACCACAGCTCCGTCCCCGCTAAACTTGCTCACCACCTGGACTGTGTACTTCATCAAGCTATGCAAGCAGCGCACCGCTAAACGCAAGCGACCCTCGTTGGTGCACATGATGGGATTCCAGCGCACCAGTCGTTTATCGCCCAGGTCCAAGATGGGCGCGAAATGGTTGGCCAAGGTTAAGAAGGGTCAGGTCCGCCCGAAGGACAGTGTGACTCTCTCCGTGGTGCACCTCAGTCCTCTGGGTAGCCAGCTGTCCTTCAATAGCGCAACCAGAATAGAGAACGTAGTGGACTGGGACTCGATCAGGAAGAAGTACCTTGCTCTGACCGGGAATGAGCCCGAGAAGGAGGAATCGGATAAGGAGGAGAAGGGTATGGACGAGAAAGAGGATGAGAGCGGACCGACGGCATCCAACGCCTCGACGGTACCGGCGACAATCCCAAATCCGTCCATGTAAAAGATTGTCGTCGCCACCCTTGCTATCCTTCGATCCGAATTGCCGAGTGCGAACCCGCGTGAAAAGCAGCGCGAGCAAACGAGCGACTAAGATACCATCGGCCGTCGCGCTCAGTATTATTTACTAGACAGACTTAGCGACTAAGTGCGCTAAAGACCCACACCCTCCATAAACAGTATTTAAAATCGTAAACCGCTACCGCAGACTCAGAAACTTCAGACGATCGAGCGAGACCACCATAGAGGATCCTCGCGTGATCCTCGACGCACCGGCAACCAGCCGAGCATTTAAGCATCTAAGTAAGTAAAGTCTCTCGACGTGTGATACATGAATCTCGTAGGAACGTACATAATTGATGTTGTTTGTGAAATATATGAGAATGGGCCAATTTCGCCGAACACATCATACCCCTCTCCGTCACATGGCACGACCGGATGATGCCTGCGAATGCCGAATCCTCATCACCTCCGCTCGCTCTCGATGTTTCATTGAATGTTGGATCATTCATCCGCGTCACCATAGTGCGTTATCATCCATAGGTCGCAGTTTTTTCCTCGATCGATTTGTTGCGACGAGATTTTCCATTAGAGACCGTTGCTGTAAATATTAATTAGAGTTAAATGGCTTGAGTGAATTTGTAGGTGTTTCTGTAGAAAAAAAAAGAATAATAAAAAGGACACTTTAAAGCTAAATTGGCTTTAACTAATGTTTACACAAACGGTAATAATAAAATATCCCTGACATCGCAAATGTTTAAAGGCATCCAAAGATATCCAAAGGTTTCTTTCACTTAAAGGCCTCTGTTAAATGTCCTTTAAATATTTGTAATATTTAGGATATAATTGCACGTAATACATCGCAAATCTCCTAGTTCCTTTTATGTTTTATGCGCTTAAAATTAGAAACCGTCTCGTTAAATAAAAGCGCGTTTTTTTTAGGCGCTTGAACTTTTTCCGACGACAGACAAAAAGGCGAGAAATTGGTACGAGTCGCAGTACACATATGTACATCCTGTATGGCTTGAAATCAATCTTTTTTGCGACGTTTGGTAGTAGCAACGTTAGCATGTGTCTAAGCTGCAGTGGCAGAGAATTTTTGCATACGCCCGCGCCCATATACACGAGAAACTTTAGATACGTTGTTTAACGCGTATTTACAGTCAGGATGGATCCCATACTCGCGGTCGAATTGTTGTTCTTCGCCATCTTCGGTCAGACAACGCACGAACAGTTCAAAGTGGAAATGCATCAGCCCCAATGGACGACCAATCTCTTCAAGTTTTCCTTCGGCATTTACATGTTGGTATCGGTGGTGGTGCTTATTAATCTTCTGATCGCTATGATGAGCGATACCTATCAGCGAATACAGGCGCAGTCGGACATCGAATGGAAATACGGACTGAGCAAGCTCATTCGAAACATGCACAGGTAATGAGACGCACTAAAAAACAATAAGTATAAAGAAGAGAAAAAACGGTAGGTCGTTGCATGTTATTGTCAGATAGAAATATCATTTTTATCGTCGCACTAATCGATTAAATATTCAATACGCGACAGGACCACCACGGCACCATCTCCGTTGAACCTCCTGACCACGTGGATCACGTATTTCGTCAATCAATGCAAGAAACGCTTTTCTAAAAAGAAACAAAAGCCTTCTCTGATGAACTTAATGGGCGGCAGCCGTCTGTCTCCTCGTACCAAAATGGGAGCCAAATGGTTATCAAAAATAAAAAAGAACACGCAAGTGGGACACAAGGATAGTTTCGCCTTATCGGTAGTTCACCTGAGTCCTCTCGGGAGTCAGTTGTCCTTTAGAAATGTTGCCAAGATCGACAACGTTGTTGACTGGGAGGTCGTCAGGAACAAGTATAGAGACCTTTACGGCGAAAAGATTGAGGAAAAGTCGGTTGAAGAGACCAAGGAATCGACCGAGAATCCATTGGCGGCTTTGGAAGGCTCGTCGAATGCTGGCGTGAAATCGGGACTTGGACTCGCTTGAACGAAGACGGAAATGCTGAAAATAACCGTCGACAATATATTACATACGTCTCACGAGAGAACGAAAGAGAGATCAAAGCTCTTCCTATTTTTGCAGATTCGCCAGATTAATGCGTCCGATCGCATTGCGTTTATTTGTACATATCGCCGTGGAGCATACACGGAAAACCTTGTCAGTATTTTTGAAATAAACGTCTAAGACTTTGCGACCTTGCATCGCCTGTACAGTTATTGTTAGCTAGCAAACCTATGCTCCTTGTGATCCATAGTCTAATCGATTACCTATAACACGTTTTAGAGGCTACCATGGGGAATACCCGTGTTCATAGGGATCGTTCCACGTTACGTTTGACGGTTAGTCATTAACATTATTTAATTATAGCATTTTCTTCCCACCTGGAATGTTTTATTAATCATATATGTACGACATAAATCTATATATTTATATATACATACTTATAGAGCGCAATTGCGTAACGGCTCTTTTGCAACGATGCACGCACCGATCATTATGCCTGCATCATGTTGCTCTCACGATATTTTCGTGTAATATATCGGTGCGCTCGATACACATATTTGTAGGAAATGTATCTACGTAAGGCCATAATATTAGAGCTGCCTTCGAAACCCACATCATCATCTAATATATGTATATATATACACATAAATTTGATGTGTAGCATGTATATTCGTTAATACGTTAATCGGAGATGAAGCGTCTACAGGATTCACATCTCGATCATCCGCACGTTCGGCTGGCACGCATCATACATGTATATCCTGTAAGAAGAAATAGTTAAATTAAAGCGAATTTAACGCAAAGAATTTCTCTCTGTATGATGAACGCTTGATCTTTAAAATCGGGATTTTGTTTAGAAATTTTTTATCTATTTTTATTTCTTTCTAATCGCGACGTACAAATATCGTACACAGACGACGTTAGACATAAAGAAAAGTCTTACATAATATTACAAATTAACTTCTTAATTTAAAAGCATTTTTTTTAACTTTGGATTGTTAAACCGTGAAAATAAAATGCGAAGACAAAGGTAAAAAAAAAAGAAAATTCAAAATGATTCTAAAACCTCTTCCTGATTTCTTAGATTAAAAATTTATATCTTTACAGAGAGTAAATTTCTGTCGTTTTAATTTCTCTATTTCTCGCAGGGTACATAAAGCGAATCGAAATGCAGATCTCTCACGTTGCAAGCCGCATTCATCGCATCCATCCTGCATTTGTGAATGCGTTTAGACAATTCTTTTTCACCGATCTTTCACCGATATATGTCAAATGTGAACATCTCTTTGCAGTTTATCATTCAGTGCTCGCTCATCGATATCTCTCGATACGCGCTGTTCATCCCATCGCATGTTTTAGGTTTTACAAAATCTCGCTGACTTTTCTTCTGAATGATCGCCAATTTTTACTGAACGAAGATTAGGATAGTTGACCATCGTCAGCATGAACTTCTACAGTTTAACAGCTCAAGAATTGTAAATATTATACGACCTTTTTTGCTTGTAATCAGAATGACAATGAATAGCGGTAACACCAATCTACTCTGTTATTAGTGGTGTACTCCGAAATTTGCAATTATAACCGCAGTGTCCAAAGTAATGACTACTAGTTACGAACACTCTGCCTCAGTTATATTACACCGCTATATTTTAGCGTAGGAACAAAACTAATTTAAACACAATGATTTTCACAAAATATAGTTGAACATGACAATTAAGATTAATATATTAATAAGATTCTTTTAACTTACTCTTACTTACTTCTTTTTTTCTGTTTGCACAGTACACGTTAATATAATCGAAATCGTAGAGAATCTTTTCTTCGCTATTTTCGGCCAAAAAGACAGCAACTCCTTTATAAAAGTAGGCAAAGACCAGCAGCCACCATGGACGGTTAATTTTTTCAAGGTAACGTTTTCCCAGGAAATAATATGTACTAATTATCTGTATCTATACCGTTATCTCTAGTATTTAACAAATAAGTACTTTTTGTGTTAATAGGTATCATTCTCGCTATACATGCTCGTCACTGTCATAGTATTGATTAATCTATTAATTGCCATGATGAGCGACACATATCACAAGATTGTGTCACAGAGTGATATCGAATGGAAATACGGTCTTAGCAAACTAATTCGCAAGATGCAAAAGTAAGTAAACACAATTGCAAAGATTATTTTGCGAAAGTATTTAATCGATTTTTACATCTTTAACATGAATGAATTTTGCGACTGCGCTTTTATTGAATTATTTTACACGAGGCTAAATAAAAATTGATATGATTTTACCATTTAGTGACAGATTGACAGAATTGAATAAACAAAGTCTTTAAATTTTAATGTTACGAAAGAATTATTTCTTTCGTCAGACTTTGATATGAAACTTAAAATGCATAATTTCTTATAAATCTTCGTTTAAATTTACAAATCTTTGTTGTAAATTTATTATGATCCTTATTTTTAAAGAACAAAAACAGCTCCAGCACCATTGAATCTCATTACCACATGGGTAATATATCTTAAGAACCTCTGTATGAAGGATCGAATTGCAAGACAGAAAATTGGCAGATCGCGTGGATACATGGAACCCGATATGCAGCAAAGCGTTCTTACAAAATATTCTACCGTACGTAAATATTATTACACACTCATTACATATAAAAATATTGTAGTTTACTAGCAAAATTTATGAATATCGCAATATATTTAAATGATCTAACGAGGAAGCAGAGAAAACCGCCCCAAGTGTCCCTCTTCAATTTGATGATCAATTTCAAATGATCTTTTCTCTTCTTTTAACACATTTCTTGTGATTTTTTCTTTCCCTTTTGTTTCAGAATACTAAAATGCTTCCGTTACCGCGAGCAGCAAAAGAGCGAATTAACTTTTCCTTGCTTCAAACAAGTCCGACCATCAGTCAAACTTCTCTAAATAATATTCCAAAAATACAAAACGTCATCGACTGGGACGTAGTTCGTCGAAAGTATCGCATGCGATTTGGGGACGAAATCGAGAAACCGTCTAGTGAAGGAGCGACACTTGTTGAAATGGTTTAAACGATAAAATTGACGCAGCATACTCCATTATTGCACGTAAATTTCCATACGCGTAATTTTTGTTATTACTTTATATCGGTCTGTTTTATATCATAATATTTGTGATAGAGGTATGCGAGTAAAGTACTTTCTACGTTTGTACGTTTTCTTGCGGCATCACTAATTGTAATGAAAAATACATATGTACGTGTCATAAGTGTAGTTACAGGAGTTGTCCGTTTCCATCATTATTCATCTCGCCCCTTCCAAATGGTGGCTGCGCATTGGTTTGTAGATAAAAAATACCTTGAACATCAGGGTTGATAAATTCGCCCATAACGGCAGTGGTAGAATTACTATCGCCGCATTTATCAAGCAGGAAATCCATCCAATTGGAGCATTGCACGCCAACGAAGCCATCGGGATGCACGATGGACTCGGCGAAAAACTGGTACGACCTACCGTGGCTGCAGATTTCTAAAAATACAAGCTAGATTCAATATCTTCCCGCACATAATATTGTAAAATATAACGTTGTCTTACGGGATGAAAATACAGGGCATCCAGGTTGCCTAAATGTTCCTCCGTTTGGGTAAAAATCCGCATGGCCGATGGGTCGGAGGAAACCTAAACTGCCGGCACAAGTGTGAATAATATCTACAAAATTGGCGTCCGCGGCGTCTAATCGCTCCTCCGTATCTTTAAGATAAGGCGTCTCAAATGCCGGTCCAGCCGGGTCGAGTCCAGTGATCCGACCTAGTTTCTTTGACATGTAACTACCAGTATATCCGGCTACATGAGCACCCAAACTGTGTCCCAAAACGTGAATATCATCGAAGGAAACTTGAGTCTCTAATCCGAGAAATTCGATAAACGCAGCCACGTATTCTCCCACCTACGAAACGTGAAACTTGATTTCACGTTATGTCGTTGGAAAAGAATTTTTACCTTGTAAAAATTAATCCGCATTGAAGCAAATTCTCGTGACTTTGTGAAATCAATTTCATCTTTACTTTCATAGTTACGGTTTACTCACAATTTATATCGTGCAAACAGAAAATCTCTTTCATTGCGATACGATTTGCATTATTCTTTAAAGCAAAATTGATGAAAAAATTTTACGAACATTTTTTCATAAAAAATTTAAAGTTTAATTCTTTTCTCTTAAATTCTTTTTACTTATTCAACGCTATTTTACAGACTACGTGATTTGTTTCTCTTACCTTACGAGTGAGTTGGACGGTTGTTAGATATTCTTTGGCTGAACCGGCAAACCAATCTACATAAATTACATTGTAATCCCCAACACTAAGATAATTTCGTCGGACGTCATGTAACCAAAAGGAATTTCCGTTTTCCATCCATCCGTGAATAATAATCTTGGTTGGCCACGCAGGATTAAAAGGCGAATCCTTTAGTTGAGTAGCATCACCTACTCGCAGCGAAACCGATTGCTCCTTATTGTCGTTGGTATAAAGCTCATAATTTATATCGTCCGCTTTAAGATCTAATTCAAATATATTGTCGATTGACGCACGATCATTTGAAATGATCGATTTTGGATTCATAAGGACATCAAGGAGACCTTCCTTGGGATGGCGATCTTGAAAATTTTGAATCGACGGCCAGTCAGCGAGTAAGTCAGCTGTATTGAAAGGTACATCTAAAAAGAAATTGACAATAATAAAAATGTACAGTTCTTTTTGTATAACTGGATTATTTTGTATTTTTGTTAAAAAGTTTTTTGTTGAAATTATTTATATGTATAATATAAACTATACATTACTTAGGAACAGAGTTACGAAGAACGTTGCAATAAGAAACATTGTGATTCTTCGATGCTTTTGTTCGACAGTTTCTTATATACCTTTATATTATATAAGCAAAAAATATCTTTATATCTATCATAGATCTTATTACTAACCTCGAGCAAAAAAGATGCACGATAATGGTTGCTTCACGAATTTCCGGTGTTTGTTTTTCTATCTTAAATATATCTAAACATAGTAGCATGCATTGTAATTTAATTCGGTTTCATGTATTTTTCCTACGTATTTAGGATTGATCAGATATAAACAACATTTTTGTTAACTGAAACTTTATTCTATTAAAAAAAAATACAAGACAGGTTTTGCATTTTCTTTAAATTTATGCTTTTTATAAATAATTGAAAATCTTTTTACGTGTTTAAAGTACACGCAAGAACAAATACTGGAAGAGATTCCTTTTAAATTGAAAAACGAAAAATATTATTCTTGTGTGTATTTTGAACATGTAAAAGGATTTTCGATCCTGCAAAGTCAACTAAAGGAAAATTACTTGTACTTGTCAGTAACTCTGACACATTTTCGGATTCCTTTACCGCACTATTATATTATGTAGTTGCTATTTTAGCTTATACGCACTTTTACTTCTAATTTAATTGCCTTTTTTCACGAAATGTAAAAGAATTGAATAAGATATTTATGAAAACAATAAGTGGGCATAATTGGCTTTAGATTAATCTTCTTTAAATTAATCTTCTAACGTAAATGCTCATATGCATTACAATGATATGTCAAATGTTTATTATAAATAATGTATAAATATGTCATATTCATTATTTATAAAACTTATGAAACTATCATTTTTTTGAACTTAATTTATAATATTAACATTTAATACATTTTACAATTTATATAACTAGCGGGAACAAAGAATTTTTTTGTTGTGCGTAGTATCCAAAGTGTTTTCTGTATAATCATAACATTTTTATAATTTATCATGATTATATCATTATATTTAATAATAATAATAATAATAATTTAATTTTTTATAACTTTTTTATTATTAATTGCTATATACGTAAATCTTTTGCCTTTTAATCGCGTTTGAAATTATAGATAAACATAAAATAAATAGAGATATAATTGTGCATTGTTCATTTAAATACAGTTTCTTCCTTCTATTCATCCGTTTTCATTGTCGAAGAATTAATTAATATCAAAGAATTATCGATTAGCAAGCATTACAGATATGTAACCGGCTGATGTCTTTATCAACTGAAAAAAGAAGCGATATATATTAATATATATAAAAAGATAGTGTGGATGCACAATAATAAATAAATATAACTCCCCTCTCCCGCTAAAAAAAATAAATAAGTTATCCGGTTTTATAAGGATCAAGCTTCGATTAACTTAATCGATAATTAATTCCAACAGTATTGTGCTTACGGTAATATTCCGTATAACGCACACTGTAATTTGCAATTATAATTTGTATTTTTAATTATAATTTGTAATCTCTCTAATCTCTTTTCTCATGTATCAAACAGTGAAAAATTAATAATTCAATTTTATGCTAATATGTGATCCTGCCGGGATTATTCGATAAGTTAATTGCCAATAAAGTTAATCGTATTTGTACGGACACATAGATGAATTATGAATATCTTACACTGCAAAACATGGACATTGTCATGGGAAACATCCGGCCCGCGGTAATGTACAGAGGCTTTTCGGCACGAATCATTATCATCATCAGATCTCTAGCTTCTTTTGGTGGTCTCAAATACCACGTGTAGTTGTAAACCGCACTATATACTGCTTCGGCCTGTAAACAGTGTTCATGAAATCTCTATTAATTACGTATTACACGTCATTGGTAAGAAACATAAACAAGGAGTTTGAAAGTGATTCTTAAAGAGTGTCTTAAGACTTTTAAAGACAAATCATTATTATTAAAAATTCTTTTGTAGTGAACTGATTTGTAATCAATCAGAAAAGAGACGATCTCGTAATTCTGTTTATTATACTAACTATTTGTAACGATGAGCACTTACTTTGGCTATAAGAATCTCTCCGACCACACAATATAAGCACATGTGATTACCAGTATTAATTAGAATTGAAACGAGCCAACATATTCGCCAAAAGGAAACATTAGTAGTGGTTCCGTCAATAATCTAGACACGTTAAGATACTTTCTATCAACGTTTTTCTTTAAAAACTCATTTTAATATCTTAATTTTCCTTTTTTTTGAGGAATGTATGTGTACCATTTGTACAACTTCCTTCGCTTCCATCGCAACGAGAACTTATAACAATGAATAAATATTTTATACTACGTCAAAAACGGAAGGGCTAATTCTATCGTTCGTCAACTTACGGAAACTATCAGAAATCCTTGTACGCAAAATAACATTCCGAAAAACACCAACAATGTCAAAAGCATCGAGTTGAATGTGTTTTCGATGACATCAACAGACCTGCGATATAAAATATCGCATTTTGTAATATTGAACGGTTTTAGTCAAATAAAAAATCTTTAAAAACCTGTCATATTTTACAACAGTTTTGCTTTGAAAACAATTGCGAATGATATATTCATTTGACGTAAAAAGTAACTCGATGCAAAAGTGTAGATAAAAGATATCAATTATTTTTTTAGACATGTATAAAAGTACATTACACGAAAGTGTGATAAAAAGTACACTTGCGTATGTTGATTTTGATCTTTTGATTGACACTCGTATTTGAATTCAATTACAAAAACGTCATTAAAAAAAATTACACAATATAAAATATATAAATGGAGTTTAATACAACCTAATGAGACGTAGATGATTCTCGATATTGATAGCTAATCCGGTGTTGAAATCTTTGAAGCTGTTCAAATTGAGAAATCGCCCTTTCAGAATTTCCAATTGCGCACATATGTGAAATACAAGCAAGCTCAGAAAAGTATCGATGCCCGTATAAGAAATCGCAGCCATTATGATCGATGTAGCTTGAGCGGCGAACACGATTTCGTAGTATGGAGAGTCCGTTGAAAAAAAGTCATTCAAATAATACGTTTGCACCAGAAACGGTCTTCCTGGATCTGTCAAATTTGTCAGATATCTCAACGAAGCTCCAAATAAGGGAGGAATGATGAGAATAAAGCACGCAAGCGTCATCATGATACATCCAAACATGATTATTATTCTGGCAATTCTCGCATGTTTTATCATAATATTTCGTTCCTTCTTCGGTTTTGGCCTGAGCCAATCTTCTATGATCATTTTTGTGAGCGGTTCGAGCTCTTCGGAAAAGAGCAAAAGTATAAATCAAATTGTTACTTTGAGAAGTAAGTAAATTACAGACTAAATATTTGTAAATAAAAAAAACAGATTTACCTTTTTTGTGAAGCCACATGATGATAAATTTCAAAGTAGTCGCTGAGAAAGGCAGACTGATTTGCATATTGTCTACCATCGCCATCATATTGCCCCAGACTCTCACAAACGCCATCAGTCCAGGTATAACCGCCACGCACATCATTATGGTAAAAAAAATGATAGCGCGTACATCCGTTACAAATTTTTGTCGACGACTTAACTCGCTGTCTGGCCAGAGACCCATGAGTTTCAGACATGTCTGATTTATTCCGATCGCCCATTTCAAGTCTGCATAATTATGACGTCGATTAGATCAACAGATAAATGTTAAATAAATTTTAGTTACGTCGCGCGAAATAAATTAAAAACCAAATCGCATTCACAACGATGTTATTTATCAAATTATTTTTTTAATTAGTTAAATTAAATAACGATAAAATAGAATACGAAAATTTGTAAAAATTTTTACATTTTCTTAAATAGACAGCAAAATATGTTTGCGTCACTCAATCTCATCGAACAAAATCAATCGTCTGTTCTATTAACGATTCCGGATTCCATTCAGGATAAGGGTATCTTGAACCATCGACAAGACAGTTCACCATGAAATTTCACAAATTCTTGTATTCTAATAAAAATATATTAAATGTAGATTATATTTATAGATCACACATCAGTATGATAAACTACTTTGCTTATTATATGTTTATTAATATAGAATTTAGCGACATGAAAATATAGACACCTGTGTGGGCGGATTCTTTAGAGCTGTCCATGTCCAAGACTAAACGGAGACTGGCATTTTTTTATGAATTCAACATTCTCCCTCGCTTCTCAGAGAGCACGGCAATTACGCATGCTCACGGAAGAAATTCTGAAATGCACGTGCTGAGGTGCAAAGTACAGGCACCTCGTAAATATTTCAGATATTAATGTCTGCCACGTTATTCTTTTTACGAGCATGCAATTTTCTTGTTCGAAGAAACGAATTCATGCAGCCCTCCTATTGCATCGCTAAATAGTCTGTGAATATCTAAACGGGTGCAATGCCCTTCAGTTTTTTTTTCGGGGCGCTCGTTGTTAATCTATCCTCTCGTGGTTTTCTTCTTCGCTTTAAAACTTGCTCTTTTTCAACAATAATTTTTATTTTCTAAACTTTAACTGGCATTTTTCATCGAAAAAACTTTAAAATGCAAAAAATTATTGCGTGTTGCCACGTTAGCTTCACGAGCATAGGACGATATATGTTCGGAGCAACGAAAGACAGCAACACGAAATAGAATATTAATCGTCGCGGCAGTTAAGTACGTATGTTAAATGGAAACGTGCTAATGGCAGTGCAATGGAAAGTAAGAAACAATTATGTATAATTATATCAAGTTATAAACTATTAAATGGTGACATGAGAGTTGCGGATCTGCTTTCTGTGACAAAGATCCAGTTTTAATTTCATCCAGAATATATCAAATTTTTTATTGACCACCTCTTGGAAAGCAATTACAAACCACCAAGTGTGCCAAGGTAGTCATTAGAACATCTAGAGCATGGAGGTTGTAGAGCATTCAAGTGGAGACAATCTTCAATTATGAAGGACGAGAGAGAGAGAGAGAGAGAGAGAGAGAGAGAGAGAGAGAGAGAGAAAGAGAGCAACTATTCATGTATAAGTGACATTAATTTATTAGCTAATGAAACAGTGTGATTAAATTATATTAAGATATTAATTATATAACACAGAGGGACTTTTATACAATTAAAAAATTAAATATATTGTAATAAATGTACTGTTACTAATTTGAGTATTTTAAACCAATACTTTTATATTATCTAACAAAATTTTAAATCAATTAGGCTACACTTAAATGACAAGGATAAGGCATTTCTGATAAAAATTACAAGATTCTTAATGCCGGTACGATTATTTATTATAGATATAAAAAAAAGATTACTCTTTCAAACCAGCGATTTCATTTTGTTCATGTGGGAAAACAAATTCTGTTTGACGCATCGATTAAGCTCAATATCTTGTTATTGCATTTTGCGGAAAATCCGATTCCATCGAAAATTGCCCTGGTCAATATCTAAATATCATTGATTAGCGAGCAATATCGATGTATATCCGGTTGACGTTTTAATCATCTAAAAGTAAAAATATAAGAGAATTAAATAACAAAGGTAAAAATAACTAATGGAAATTAAGTAATGGAAAATAAGTATGAATATTTTAAGGAATATTTTAATCTTTAGTTACACTGAAAATATCTGGCCCATACAATTACATCCTCGGAAAAGTTTCGTACATCAGAATTAAAAGTTTAAACTGAAATAAAATTTAAAAAGTAAGTTTTTTTATCTAGTGTAAATTAATTAAACATTCTGAAGTTGCAGCTAAAGTTGTAGGGCTCTAAGTAACAAAAAAAGATTTTCTTTTAATTTTTGACAACATTAGTATTAGGATTTTTTTTTAAATAACAATAAAATATTGCTTGTGCTGCGTAGGAAATATTTGCTTAATTATAAATAAAAGTTTATGTGCATTGCAACGGTACGTCAAATGTTTATTATAAATAATATATAAATATGTTATATTAAATATTTATAAAATTTTTTATAGAACTATCATTTATTTAACTTAACGTATAATTTATAATATAAATATTATTCATACATTTTATAATTTATATAACTAGTAAGCACAACGCATTTTTTTGTTCTGCGTATCAAAAATGTTTTCTTTATAATCATAACTTTTTTATAATTTATTATGATTTATTATATCATTATATTTAATCCTTACTCGCTAATTTTTTGTTCCCTAATCGCCATCGTGGACTCACTCGCGATTTACGAATAATTTTAATAAATCTTAATACAAATTTTGTATTAAAAAGAAAAAATTACATTTTTATATTTATATATTTGTTTAAACTATAACATATAATTCTACATTTCTGTAATAACATAAAAATCAAATACTTTCATTAATCATAAGATAAAAACTAAAATATTGTGCAAAAATATTAATAAAATAAAATATCAAATAAAAGTATAAAAATTACTTACTTCCAACTTTAGCTCCTTTACTCGATAAGCTAGGATTAGTTATTAATTATATTATAAATTTTTCAGAATTTTTGCTGACCTAGCTATTGAAATAATTAAAAATCGCTACTGCGGCGCCGTAATTCTCCACAAATAAACCTCAGACTCAAGCATAGACATTTAGTAGTGTCTATGGACTCGAATGATCCCACAATGGCGAGTAAGGGTTAATAAAATAATTTTATATTTTATAATTTTTTATTATTAACTACTATGTACGTGATATTTTTCTTTTTAATGATAGCCGCTCGAAATCACAGACAAACATAAGATGAATAGAGATACGATTGCGCATTTAAATATAGCTTCCTGCATCTATTCATCCGTCTTCATTGTTTAATCAATTTCGAAAAATTATCGATTAGCAAGCATTACAGATATATAACCTGCTGATGTCTTTATCAACTGAAAAAGAAGTGACATATATAAATATGCATAAAAAGGTAGCGTGGATGCACAATAATAAATATAACCCCCCCCCTCCCTTTCCGCAAATAAAATAAGCTGTCTGGTTTTATAAAGATTGAGCTTTGATTAACTTAATCAATTAATTAATTCTAGTAGTATTGCTTATGGCAATATTCCATATAACGTACATTGTAATTTGCAATTACAATTTGTATCTTTAATTTTAATTTGTAATCCTTCTAATCTCATTTTTTACATATTAAACGAAGAAAAATTAATAATTCAATTTTATGTTAATGTAATACTGCCGGGATTACTCGATAAGTTAATTGCTAATAAAGTTAATCGTACGGACACGTATTCATCGTAGATGAATTATGAATATCTTACACTGCAAAACGTGGACAATGTCATGGGAAACATCCGGCCCGCGGTAATGTACAGAGGCTTTTCGGCACGAATCATCATCATCATCAAGTCTCTAGCTTCTTTTGGTGGTCTCATGTACCACGTATAGTTATAAACCGCATTATATACTTCTTCGGCCTGTAAATATTGTTCATAAAATCTGTATTAATTATGTATTTGTTACACGTTTTTTGTAAGTAATATAAATAACAAGTTTAAAAGTGATTTTTAAAGAGAGCCTTTGAAAACTTTTGAAGACATATCATTCTTATTAGAAATTCTTTTGAAGTGGTCTAACTTGTAACAATCAGAAAAGAGACAATCTCGTAATAATGGCTATTATACTGGCTATTTATAATTTATACTGGTTATTTGGGAGTTAAGCACTTACTTTGTCTATAAGAATATCTCCGACCACGCAGTATAGACACATGTGACTAGCAATATTAATAAGAATCGTAATGAGCCAACACATTCGCCAAAAGGATACATCGGTAGCGGTTCCGTCAACGATCTAGGCACGTTAAGATATTTTCTGTCGACGTTTTTTTTTGAGAAATTTATTTTAATATCTTAGTTTTCTTTTTCTTTAGGGAATGTGTGCGTATGATTTGCACGGAAAATTGGAAAGAGTATCACAAATAATGTATTTTCATTACTTTCTCCATTTCCGTCGCAACATGAAATTGTAACAATAAATAAGTATTTTATATTATATCAAAAATGGAACCTAATTCTCTTTAATCGTTCGCTAACTTACGGAAACTATCAGAAATCCTTGTAAGGCAAATAACGATGCGAAAAACACTAATAATGCCAAAAGCATCGAGTTGAATGTGTTGTCAAGTATATCAACAGATCTACGACATAAAATATCGCATATTGTAACATTTAACGATTTTAGTCAAGTAAAAGATCTTGAAAAACATATATGATGTTTTACAACAATTTTGATTTGCAAATGATATATTTGTTTCATGCAAAAAATTAACGCTATCTAAAAGTAATAAAAAATAATTATATCAATCATTTTTTTAGATATGTAAAATTATTACACGTGAAAGTGTGATAAAAAGTTCACTTGCGTTTGTTGACTTGATATTTCGATTGACACTCATATTTCAATTCAATTACAAAAACATATAACATATATACAATTTATTTATCATAAGTCTAACAATTAATATTGCATTAAATATGGTAACATAAAGTGTAATAACAATTGAGATGTTCTTGAATTTATTCGAGTTTTCTTCACACGCGCAATATGCTTCAGTAGTGTTCAAACTTTAACCAAACTGCTGTATTTCCTTTGTCCTCTACATTCTACATCACTAAAGAAAAATAATATAACATATGTAAAATGTGTAAATCGAGTTTAATATAACCTAATGAGACGTAGGTGATCCTCGATATTAATAGCTAATCCGGTGTTGAAATCTCTGAAGCTGTCCAAATCGAGCAATCGCCGTTTTAGAATTTCCAATTGAGCACATACGTGAAATACAACCAAACTCAGAAAATTATCGATGCCCGTGTAAGAAATTGCAGCTATGAAGATCGCTGTAGCTTGTGAGGCGTACACAATTTCATAGTATGGAGAGTCCGTTGAAAAAAAATCATTCAAATAATACGTTTGCACCAGAAACGGTCTTCCCGGATCTGTCAAATTTGTCAGATATCTCAGCGAAGCTCCAAAAAAGGGAGGAACCATGAGATTGAAGCACGCAATGACCATCATAAAACATCCAAATATGATTAATATTCTGGCAATTCTCGCGTGCTTTATCATAATATTTCGTTCTGCCGTTGTCTTTGCTCTCAGCCAATCTTCTATGATCATTTTTGTGAGCGGTTCAAGCTCTTCAGGGAAGAATGCAAAAGTACTAATCAAATTGCTTTGAGAATTAAGTAAAATATTATGGAGTAAATATTCGTAAATAAAAAGACATATTTACCATCTTTGTGAAACCACATGACGATAAATTTGAACGTGGTCACTGAGAAGGGTAGACCGATTTGCACATTGTCCAATAGTTCCATCAGTCTCCCCCAGACTCTTACAAACGCCAACATTCCGGGTATGACCGATACGCAAATCATTATGAAAAAAAAGATGAGAGCCATTGCATTCGTCATACGTTTTTGCTGATGACTTAACGTGCAGTCTGGCCAAAGACCAACAATTTTTAAAGCTGTCCGATTTATTCCGATCGCCCATTTCAAGTCTGTATAATTATTATGTCGATTACATCGACAGATACGAAGCGATAAATAAATTTTAGTAACATTACACGACACATAAATAAAAAATCAAATTGCAGGCATAACAATGTTATTTTTCAAAATAATTTTTTAATTAATTAAACAACAATGAAGTAGAATACGAAAATTCGTGGGGTTTTACATAAATTTTTTTAAATGTACAGCGAAATATGTTTACGTTACTTAATTTTTTTAAACAAAATTAATCGTCTGTTCAATTAACGGTAACAGGAGAAGCGTATCTCGAACCACCGACAAGCAACAGGACAGTTCACCATGAAATATTACAAATTTTCGTATTCTAATAAAAATATATTAAACATAGATTATATTTATAGATTCACATATCAATATAATAAACGGCTTTGCCTATTATATGTTTATTAATGTAGAATTTAGCGGCATAAAAATATGGACACCTGTGTGGACGGATTCTTTAGAGCTGTCCATGTTCAAGACTAAACGAAGACTGGCATTTTTTATATGAATTCAGCATTCTCCCTCGCCTCTCAGGAGCAATTACGCATGCTCACGGAAGAAATTCTGAAATGCACATGCCAAGATGCAAAGTATAGGCACCTCGTAAATATTTCAGATATTAATGTCTACCGCGTCATTTTTTTTACGGACGTGTCTTCTCGTTCGAAGAAACAAATTTGTATGGCTCCTCCTACTTGCATCGCTAAATAGTCTATGAATATCTAAACGGGTGCAACGCCCTTCAATTTTCGTCGGGGCGCTCATTATTAATTTATCCTCTCGTCGTTTTCTTCTTTAAAAACTTGCTCTTTTTCAATAATTTGCATTTTCTAAACTTTAACTGACATTTTTCATCGAACGAACTTCAAAACGTAAAAAATTGTTGCGTCGCCATTTTAGCTTTACGAGCGTTCGGCGATATATGTTCGTAACATTGTTAAAAGGCCGAAAGACAACAATACGACATAGATTAATCGTGACAGCAGTTAACGAAGTAAGTAGAAAACGTGGCTAATAGCAGTGCAATGAAAAATAAAAAAAAACCGTTACGTATATTTATATCAAGCTATAAATTATTAAATGGTGACGTAAAAATTGGGCGTCTATTTTCTGTGCCAAAGATCCAAGTTTAATGTCCAAAATATATCAAATTTTTAATTGATCACCTACCTCTCGGAAAGCAATGGCAAACGACTAAGAGTGCCAAGATAGCCATTACAGAGCACATAGAGCATTCAAGTGGAAACAATCTTCAATCATAAAGGACCGACTAAAGAGAGAGAGAGAGAAAGGGAGAGAAACAAACTATTCATGTGTAAGTGACGTTAATTCATTATCAATATTGCTAATGTAATAGCGCGAGTGAATTATATCAAGATATCAGATTAAACATGTTGAAATTATTATACAATTTAAAAGTTAAATTAATATATCATATTAAATATAATGTTAGTAATTTAAGTATTTTAAACAAATATTTTTATATTACCTAACAAAATTTCAAGTCAATATTAGACTACACTTGAACGACAAGGATAGGGCATTGCTGATAAAAATTACGGCATTTTTAATGCGGGTACAATTATTTATTAGTTGATTATAGATATGAACAAAATTTCTCTTCAACGATTTTACTTTATTCACGTGGAAAAATGAATTGTGTGACGCATCGATTGAGTGTTTCTCAATATTTCGTTATTATATTGCAAAAAATCAGATTCCATCGAAAACTGCCCTGATCAATATCTAAATATCAACGATTCGCGAGTAGTACCGATATATATCCGGCAGACGTTTTGATCAGCTGAAAGTGAAAATATAAGAAGATTAAGCGAAAGTAAAAACAAATAATATAGTATTTTAATCCACAATTGCACTGGCAAAATCTGGCCTACACAACTACATCCGCGGTGTGTAAAATTTGACAAGTGTTTAAACTGTAATGAAATTTAAAAAATAAGTGTTTTTACTGATATGGTGTAATAATTAAATATTCTAAAGCTAAAAAATGATCATTTAATACAAATATAATTGAAAAAAAAGCTTGTAAGGCTTTATGTAACAAAAACAAAAATTTTTTTTCTAATTTTCGACAACGTTAATTTTAGAACATTTTTAAATAATAGTAAAACGTCGTTTGTGCCACGAGACATATTTGCGTAATTGTGGAATACGTTTGTGTTCCGCCAATGTAGTTAAAGGTTAATAGTTCGATCTAATATTTTCGTAAGTGTGCAACTTAAGAAATATAATAACAAAGTAACTTACACTACAGAACGTAGATAATGTCATTGGAAACATTTTCCCTGCAGTGATGTAAAGAGGTTTATCAGCACGAATCATTATCAACATCAGATTCTTGGCTTCATTCGGTTTCAGTGTGTACCATGCAAAGTCGTACACCGCATGATATATGCTTTCACACTGCGTTATATATCATTAAATAAAAGTTTATATCAAAATCTATCACATACAATAAAGATAAATGTGCACTGTTGTCAACGTGCGTTAATTAATGCGCTAAAAAATTGCAATTAACTAGAATGCTAATATTGTTCTTTAATAAAATAATTTTGGGAATTGATACGTGCTAAGCATATCGAAGATCAATAATATAGTTTTGTACTTTGAAGATGCATTTCCTTCACAACCAATTATACTAATTTACGATACATAAGAGATATAATAATTTTAAAAAAATGTAAAGAAATAAATAGTACTCACCTTAGAAATGAGAATTTCACCGACTACGCAGTAAAGCAACATATGAACGAACGTATTAATGACTACCGAAACGAGCCAACATATTCGCGGAAAAGAGACATTGCCACCATCATCAATGATCTATACAAGTTAAAACACATATTTGCGTAATTATATATATTTTTTTCTTTTAATTTGTACTTGTACCGTTGTACAACATTAGTAGTGTTACTATTTTCCAAAAATAACTCGTGTGCATTACTTTCGCGAGAAAATATGAAAAGGATTCTCGAGTCTTTGTGATATTCACTACATACTTGCACGATAATTTTTATCCGACACAATTTTATTTATAAAATAATAAATTCTATGACTTACGCTAATTATCAGAAAGCCTTGAAGACAAAATATTATTCCGAAATATACTACCAATGCCAGGAGCATCAAGTTGAATGTACTTTCGATGATATCGATGGACCTATTATATCATATTTTATTAGTTGTACGCATTTTTAATGCTTTTTATAGTAATTTATATCGGAGAAAATTATATTTGCTTTTTTATAACGCAAAAACATAATTTATGTGATAAAGTTGAATTTAGCATTTAAATTTGGATAATTCGATTCTTTTTCTTACCTATATAATTATCAGAATTAGTATTTGGTGAATCGCCAATTAAAAAATTAATCAAAACAATCGGTGATAAGAGTAATAAAGCTAAATTTGCAACCTGATAAGACGCAGGTGATTCTGAACATTTGTCGACAGGCCGATATTAAAATCTTTGTATTCTTTCAGACTGAGAAATCGCTCCTTGAGAATTTCCATCTGGGCACATATGTGAAAGACAATCAGACCCAAAAAGTTGTCGATCCCCGTATAAGAGAACGCGGCCATTACGACGGCTGCAGCTTGCGCAACGAAAGCGATTTCAAAATATGGGCTCTGGGTCGTGTCTTGAAAATAATAAGTTTGCAGCAGCAACGGCTTCCCCGGATCCGTGACGTTTGTCAAATATCTCATGGAATAGCCGAAGCACGGTGGGATGATAATAATGACAATCGCTGAAACCATTATAATGCATCCTAACTGTACGAGCCTTCTTGCAATTCTTGCCTGCTTCATCATGGTATCGCGCTCCTCTTCTGTCTTCTTCTTGATCCAATCTGCTATCACCATGCTTACCACCAAGGTGAGATCTTAACAGGAGCAAGAATGTAAAACTAGTGCAAATTTTAATTGTTATTATTAGTCGAAAATATAAGGATGTAACTCATACTGATTAAACAAACATAGCGATAGTGGCATAACAGAATTAGCGAAACAAATGTTAAGAATTTGTTATCTGTATCGTGGCGAAAATAAAGCGTAAAGTGTAAATTGGAATATCGAAAAACGTATGGAACATCGAAGCATAAGATGTTTGTACGACGCTCGTTCGACGCTTGTATGATGCTTCAAGAAGCTTTGTATTTTTGCCAGGGTAGGATTTAGTGCAATGTGATATCTCTTGTATTTTCTTGATTAGAATTACCATGATCGAAATTACTATGATAAAAAATCAAATAATCAAATAAATGTATGTGTCATGTACACACGAGGACAGAAATACCTAGCCATCTGAATTTGCACGAGTATCAAGGCAAGTTTAAGACGCGAGCACCGTTCTAAATATTTGTGCATTGTGAAGAATGACTATTCAAAAAACGATAATGTAAATTTAAATAAAAATTAACAAATAAAAGTAAATTTAAACTAATCTGAACTGAAATTAAACTAAACAACAAACTAAGACTAGAGACTAAAAACCTACAACTAAATGAAAATTAAATTCAGGCTAAACACAAATTAAGTTTAATAATCAATAAATGAATTATAAATAATATAGTATTATTTTTTTTACTGAAATTGCAATTAAATTTACAAAAAATTCCGTAATTCTTCCGTAATTCCGTATTTCCAATGTATTAATATGCTGTACGTGTGCTATGAATGCTACAATGAAAATACGAAATTAGAAGAATTACGGAATGTTTTGTAATTTAATTGCGATTTTAATAAAAAAATAGTACTACATTATTTATAATTTATTTATTATTAAATTTAATTTAAGTTTAGTTTAAATTTTAACTTAGTTTTAGGATTTTAGTTTCTAATCTTTTGTTAGTGTTGTTCAGTTTAATTTAAATTTAGATTAATTTAAATTCAATTTTACTTGCTAATTTTTATTTAAGTTTGCGTTACCGTTTTTCGAATAATCATTGGTCATAATAAACAAATATTTGAAAAGAAGCGTTCGTCCTAAACTTGCCTTAATACTCGTTCAAACTCAGATGTCTATGCCTTTCTGTACTTATGTGTACAATTAAATATACCTTCTTTTCGAAGCCACATAATGATGATTTTCATGGCAGTGGCTGAGATAGGTAACAGGATTTGCAAGTTGTCTATTATTGCTATCATATCGTCCCAGACCCTCGTCAGCGAAAATATCGATGGTATAATCGACACAGTAACCAATGTAGTGAAAATGACAAAAGCTCGTACGTTCGCCAAGAATTTCTGTCTACTGCTTAATTTCTCGTCAGGCCATAGCCCGACACATTGCAGGGTAAACCGATTTATCCCGATGGCCCATTCTAAATCTACATAGTTATCATATTAGATTACATAGTTATATCTTTAATGAATATTTATAAATATAACTCCTACTTGACACTGTTATATTAAATTCATTTTTGTCACTTTCTAAAATATGTAAAAATCCGAAATGTAATATACAGACGTGCGTGAACCTGTGATCTTATACAAATATTCACTTTTCAGAAGTGCCTTTCGCTAATTGCACTCTGACTCACACCTCTGAATTCACATTTAATTTTTCAATCACATGTAACGAATAATTAAAAAACAAAGAAAATATCTTTTCACTCCGTTTTTTTTCAAAGTGTAATACAACAATACATAACAAAGTGTAATAACAAAGTTAAAATTTTCTAAATTTAACTTAGGGTATTTGCAAATTGAAATGCGATTTCACAAGAAAACAATCGACCTGCATATTCATAATATTTAGAGCTGTTCATGTCCGATACTACATGAAGACTGACGTATTTCTTTTGTTTTCTTTTATCAATTATTCTTGGTTTTTGAAAGGATAATAATTGCACACCCTACGGCAAAGCTCTAATATACTAATATGCAAAGTAGAGGATCGCACATAAATATCACAATGTGTCTGTCATGTAATCGTTCGTTGCTAATCAAAAATTTATAAATTCCTAACCGAATGAAATAATTCTTATATTCCTCATATTTATAATTCATGAAATGTTCTTCATATTCCCTTTCATTATTAATTCACGTCATCTCTCCAACGTCGTGTTCACCATAGCTTTTTTTGGATTTTACGAAACTCAACTATTAAGAGAACTCTGTAATAATGCAAAAAATGGACGTCGCGACAGTACGGTGCATCGGTAATGATGCATTGTTATAGCAACGTAAAAAGACAACGAATGGTGAAACAAAGTTCAAAGGTTCTGCAAAAACTAAATGAGACAGCCGTTTTAGTTTATGAACAGCATCTCTCAGCGAAACATACAGTTGATGAAGATCACTGAAATAGAATCAATGTATTGAAGTGAAATTTGGTACCTCATTTTGTATTTCAATATAACATATTTATTAAATTTTAATATGTTAATTTATTAAAATTTATTAAGTGTATATTTTTATATGAGGAAGAATCACACATTTGTGTGATATGTTATAACGTAAAAATTATTCTTCAAGTTTCTAGGTATTTTTGAAAAAAATTTAATCATACCCATTAAAATTTAATTAAGCAAAAAGAGGTTCTTTAATCTAAACAATATATAAAAATGTGTCACGTGCATGTGTGTATAATATATTATGATATAATAGGAACAATATGATATCTATTTCTTTTTTTTTTTACATATTTGTCTTTATATAGAAACATTTGCGAGTGTATAAGGCTGATTACTAATCATTTTAATAAAAGTTTTAAAAAAATTTTATATTACTAAAAATTTTGTTTTACTAATTTTGTTATTACTAAAAATTTATTATATATCTTTATTCACATTCAACGAAATGTATAGCATTTAATTCTTGATTTTTGCGATTAAGCTTTCATTGAACTATCTTATAGGTATTAAGTTAAATAAAAATTAAGATTTTTTTATTACTTAAAGATGTATCCAAAATTAAATAAACTTTAAATTTCAGTGCCACGAAAGAATTACTTTTTTCGTCAGACTTTTATGTAAAACTTAAAAGTAACTACTTAATTTCTTATGCATCTTCATTTAAATTTGCAAATCTTTACTGTAATTTTATTCTAATCCTTACTTTTTAAAGAACAAGAACAGCTTCAGCACCGTTAAACCTCATTACCACATGGACAAAGTATCTTAAGAACGTCTTTGAAGGAACGAATTACAAGGCAAAAGATCGGCAGATCATGTAGATACATGTAACCCAATATGCAACATGGAGTTTTTCTAAAATATTCTACCGTACGTACATATAATCATTCTTATTACATATAAAAATATTGCAGTTTATTAGGAAAAATTTATAAATATCGCTATACATTTAAATGATCTATAACAGGGTACAATCAGATTTTTGTTATTTATTTATTTTTAAAATATTTTCACTACCCTTTATTTTAGAAAATTTTGAAACGTTTTTATAACAAACAATTTAACGACATATTCAACTATGTAAAATAAAAATGTTTTTTAAAAAAATACACTTTTGTGGAATAAGTCATAAATTAAGGAAAGTCAAGGATTACAAGATTCATTGAACAATTTTATTGATAAATTTTATTGAACATTTCAGATAATCTTTCTCCTTCTTTTTCATTTTAAATTACTAGAATGCTTCCGCTAACAGCAAGCAGCAAGAAATCGAATTAACTTGCTTCAAACAGGTCTGACTACTAGTGAAACTTTTTCAAATAATATTCCGAGGACACAAAACGTCGTCAACTGGGATAGAGTACGTCGAAAGTATTGCATACAACTTGTGGAGATGAAATTCAGAAACCGTCCAAGAAGCGACGCTTGCAGAACGATAAAACTGACGCGCGAAATATACTCCATTATTACATACAAATTTCCATACGCATAATTTTTTTATTATTTTGTATCGGCTTGTTTTATATCGTAATTTATTTGTAATAGAGATATCATGTAAGTAAAGTGTTTCTATGTTTTTCTTCTTTGCACGTTTCCGTATCACTAATTGTAATGAAAAATACATGTATACCCAAATAGCATTTTGCTAGTAGATTAGCAGCAAATCAATCAGATTTTGACTACAAACCCGTAGCCATCTGTTCGATCAGTTATTCACAATCTGTCGACAAAATCTGCTGATATATTGTGTCAGCAGATTGGTGGCAGAAATCATGTAGGATACGCGCGCGTGTATAATTTGACAGTAGATTGGCAGCAGAAATCGAGTAGAAGCTGTAAATTCTGCTCGATTTCTGCTGTCATGATATATCAGCAAACTTTCGCCGGTATTTATAGTCGAATCTTAAACCCTTAGCAGAACGACTGCCTTGTAGTTTTAAGAAAATGTTTTATGATTTTGTCTTAAGTCACAAACAGAAACTTTTTGATTTAAGACTCGAGACATAAGACAGTTATTATACGTAACTGAAGACAAAAGCTTAGAACATAAAACATTATCTTAAAATTATGAGTCAGTCGTTAAAGGCTTTATTTTAAGACTGTCTTAAGTAATGTAAACATCTGTAAATAGCGGCTTTTATCATACTTTTGATGATAGTTTGCTGACATCTTTAGGTAATACTGTGTGTACAATTTGTTGCCTTTCTGTCATCAAAAATTGGTAACATATTCTATTCTACTCTGCAGGTCTTATTATCTGAATACGTATCATAAGTATAGATAGCAAAGTTATCTATCATTATTCATTTTACCTTGCCTTTTCCGAATGGCGATTGTGCATTGGTTTGTAGATAAAAAATACCTCGAACATCAGTATTGATAAATTCGCCCATAACGGCGATGCTAGAATTATTATCGCCACATTTACCAAGCTGGAAATCCAACCAACTGGAGCATTGCACGCTGATGAAGCCATCAGGATGTACGATGGACTCGGCGAAAAATTGGTACGACCTACCGTGGCTGCAGGTTTCTAAAAATATAAGCTAGATTCAATATCTTCCTGTACATAATATTGTAAAATATAACGTCTTACGGGATGAAAATATAGGACATCCGGGTTGCTTAAATGTTCCTCCGTTCGGATAAAAATCTGCATGGCCGATAGGTCGGAAGAAACCTAAACTGCCAGCACAAGTATGAATAACATCCACAAAAGTGGCGTCCGCGGCATCCAGTCGCTCATTCGTATCTTTAAGATAAGGTGTCTCGAATGCCGGCCCAGCTGGATCAAGTCCGGTAATACGCCCGAGTTTCTTCGATACAGAATTACTGATGTATCCGGCTACATGGGCACCCAAACTGTGTCCCAAAATGTGAATATCGTCAAAGGAAACTTGAGTCTCTGATCCAAGAAATTCGATAAATGCAGCCACGTATTCTCCCACCTGCAAAATACGAATCTTGATTTTACTTCATATATACTTGCAAAAAGAATTTTTACCTTTTAGAAATAAATGCACATTGAAGAAAGTTGACTTTTTATAACTCGCAAAATCAATTTTCTCTTCACTTTCATTGTGCTTTACACACAATTTGTATGTTGTGCAAAGAAAAAAAAATCATTGTGTCACAATTTACATTATTCTTTAGAATAAGCCTTTTTTCATTATATTTCGTATTGATAGGAATTTTGTGATTATAAGCAACATTTTTTTACAGAATAATTTAAGGTTTAATTCTTTTCACTTAAATTATTTTTATTTATTCAATCATTTTTTATATAATATGCGAAAGTTTCGCTCACCTGTTGAGTGAGTTGGACAGATGTTAGATATTCTCTGGTTGAACCAATGAGCCAATTCACACAAATTACATTATATTCCCCTACACTAAGATAATTTCGCCGGATGTCATGTAGCCAAAAAGCATTTCCTGTCTCTGTCCATCCATGAATAATAATCTTGGTTGGCCACGTAGGATTAAACGGCGAATCCTTCAGTTGAATAGCATCACCCACTCGCAGAGAAATAGGTTGTTCCTTATTATCTTTGGTATAAAGCTCATAACTTATATCCTCTGCTTTAAAATTTAATTCGAGCACATCGATCAACACAGGATTATTTGGGATGACCGAATTTGGATTCAGGAAGACCTCGACGAGACCTTCCTCGGGATGGTGGTCTTGAGAATTTTGAATAGATAGTCGATTACCCAATAAGTCAGCTGTATTGAAAGATACATCTAAAAAAACAAATTAAAATAATAAGAATAAAGAATACATTTACCTTTTCTTGTATTATTTTGTATTTTCGTTAAAAAATTGCAACTACTTATATGTATATAACTATATTACTTAGGAACAGAAATATGAAGAACGTTGTAATAAAAGACATTGTGATTTCTTTCGACGTTTTTGTTGAACAGTTTCTTATATATATACCTTTATGTTATATAAGTAAAAATATTTTCAGAATAGTCGTGAACCATTAGATCTTATTACTAACGTTGAGCAAGAAAACGCATAAGAAGAGTGGCTCCACGAACTTCCGGTATTTGTTTATTCTAACTTAAGTGTATCCAAATATAGTATCATAGATTAATTTAGCTCTGTATGTACTTTTCTTACGTATTTAGAATTGGTATGTTTGGTATCAAATATAAACAACAGTTTTTGTTCATTAAAACTTTATTACATTAACAAAAAATATAAAATCATTAGACCTTAATACTATCATCTACTATCTTGTTAGATTCTCTTTGGTCACATTATAATACATGGCACATAACATATTAGAAATCCCTTGCAATCAGAGTGATTTCATATTTGATATGCTTACGCAATAGCTGTTATAAACTTAAAAAATTACAAGAACATCAGATTGTATATCAAGGATTCTTTGATATACAGGGTGATCAGGGTTGGTTCCTTCTTTACATCAACTATTTTTTTTTTTTTTTTGAAACACAAACTTTAATTTATTAACTTTTTTTAAGTTAAAAATGTATCTATGTAAAAAGAAAAAAATTATAAAACAAATAAATTTTTATATAAAAAAAATATTTTTTTGTTATTTCATATAAACTTAATTCAAAAATATTAAATTTGTTTGATGTGATCCATGTCATAATTGTTTTGAGTAATCTAACTTTAAAAAATTAAGAATTTCTAATTTAATATGAATAATATTTTTCAAAATTAACTGTTAACTAAGTTAAATTAGTTTTTTTGCTTATGCAACTTTTAACGTAATTAAATTAATTTTATAAGCCAAGTTTAACTCAATTTTTAGTTAAAAAATATATTAAGAGAATGCTAAAATCGTGAATATGACCAATAGAACGATTTATAATACACACGTACGGTTTACGAAGCATCCAATATAAATTTCTTAAATTTTGTTTTCGTCATAAAGTCGACCAACTTGAGTTACATTTGCATCTATACTTTAATTGTAGAAAAAAATTTTTATATTTGTAATACCATTAATAAAATAAAATACTGAAAAAAATCATTGATCAAGAAAACAAGATAATTTTAACATTCCTTTAACTTATCCAACCCTAATATTTCTTGATATTTTTAATAAATTTTAACCTCGTAATCACTTAAAATTGATTGCTCAGCAGCAAGAAAATAAGGCTTAATCATAATAGGTTTTATTTAACGATCTAAAATTGCATCTATTTCTTTATGTCTTACCTTCTTTAGAAAATACTGAAAAAATGTATATAATCTCAAATATTAATAAATTGTAGCACAATCAATAATATGTAATTAATCATGCATTTAACTATGATATTAAAGGCATTTCTTATAATTGTTTACAAAAAAAACTTAAGTAATAATTTTCGAGTAATGTAATTTTATGATTTGCTTTTTTGAAGGTATACGGTTTCCTTGCCATATCTGGTAGATGTTACCACGTCTAATCCTAATATAGCAGCTTCTTCATGTATAATTTCATGTTCTTCTTTCGTAAAACCTTCCGAAAGAGATTGTCTTATTACGTCGCTACTATTGATAAGGTTTTCACACATCTCACGCGCGGCTTTTCGAAATTCAGTCATTTTTATTTGTTCTTCCTTAGACTTAAAGCAATTTTTATACATGCGTTTCTCTATGTCCAGATATTTGCGTTGCTTCACATTCGTCTAAAAAAAAAAAAATAAATAAAAAATAAAAAGTTTTTACAAAAATTTTTGTTTTAATAAAAAAATCTTCAACTTACTGTTTGTATTGCTTTTCGAATGGTTTCGTTTTGTGGGTCTAATGCATAACCTTTTTGTAACTCCTTCATTGCATCATTGTACTCTCCAATATTCAGCAAAGCTTTTCCAAAACTAAAATATAAAAAAAATTTATTATGATTTTATTTAGATTTATTATGTTTAAGTAATTTAATATGTTAATTAAATATGTTTATAAATACTTACTGATAATAGCTTTTAGCTGTTGGATTTGGCACACGTCTTAAGGCCATGCAAGCCCTAGTAGGCATGTTTTGCTTGTTGAAACAAATTCCAAGATTCACATATGCTCGTGTCAGTAATTTATTCATTTCAATCTCTTCCGCTTCATCTTTTAATTTGACATTCTCCAAACAATCAATAATTTTTTTGTATCTGTAAAAAAATTTATTTAATAGAAATTTATTTAACTGCATGTTTGTAGAAATTTTATAACATCAGTTATTTACTCTCGTATCGCTTGTTTGTAGTTATATTTTGTGAAATAACTTTTGGCAGTTACAAGCATATGTGTTACAGGCTTTGCCACACAATTAAACAATTGTTTCTCCTCTGGTAAGAGACTTTGATATGTAGCTGCACAGCCATCATCAATAAAATCGAGTAAATGAACAACGAATGCCACTTCCTCATTAGGTGGGATACGAGGCAGACAACCAAGAGCTCCAAAAGCAAAATCAGGATGAATCACAAATATTGCTATTTCATGCTTTTGCATAGAACGTATACCAATTTCTAGACCAGGTATAACAATATTCTGGCCTAGACGCAACGATCTTGGCTTCCCACAAGAGTAAGTAGAATCAAAAGGCTCATCTCTATACTCAAAATATCCAATGTAGTGAACGGTGGCATGAGCATTGGATGGTATAACTTCACCAACACCTTTTTGCTTAACAAACTTCATGACCTAGCAACATAATTTCATTAAGCTTATTAAAATTACATTTACAAATTTTATATAATTGCATTAGAAAACAATTTATTAATAAAATCAATATCATTTAAGAAATTTACCAATAAAATAAATAACAGAGGAGAAAGAATAATCATACAAGATAGATGTAAGATATCATGATTTTGTACAGTTTAGGTTAAATTCTAGAGGCAACTGGTAAAATTACTCCATTGCAATCTATTTAGACATTGTAGGGTAGTTACTGTTCATTGCATTTTTAAGCTGAATTTTAGTTTGGTAGATAGCAGAGATTTTTACAGATTTATACTCTTCATGTAATTTTGAGAAATATATTAAATATTTTAGTTGGACTTGAAGGCCTTGAATGTGACTTTTAAATAATGTAATTAAATTTAATGTGTAACGTAATATATGTACAAAGAACAAATAATATAAAATCTTATTAACTTTTTCATCTTCAGTTAAGCTCGTCATTTTCAATTTCAACTTTGAGAAGCTTATACCACAGAGGGATACAGTTTCTTTCTCATCATCCTCATTATCATCGTCAAAATCATTCATATTTAACATATTTAACATATCCTCATTGCTGAATTGTACATGTGGAGAATATCCAAAATCTTCTTCTTCATCATTCTCAATTTCTTCTTCAAGATCAAACGTAATTCCATCGGGAGTTATCAAATCACTGAAACAATAACAAATGTAATAACGTGGTCTCGCGTATTCTAATTCTTCTAATTCTTACCCAATTTTCAGACCATCCGAAAAGTTTACATGCTTTGCCATTTTTTCCAATGTAAATGTTGTAAAATTTTGTCAAAATTCTTTAATTTTATGTCAATTTGTTCTTGGTTCTTCTTTTACAGTTATTTGTATCTCTTGAAGAACACAGCAAGAACGCCTAACAACAAACCGTGAGAGTCACGTTTCTTTCCTTTCTGACTTTTCTAATTCTTTTTTTTGTATATATACAGGATATACAGTTTACTTCCGATTTCAAGGAAATTGAGCTCATTCAACGCGTTTTTTTGCACAAAACGAAAGAATCTGGCAAAAATAAGCGTCGGTCTGCCTCGCGAGATATTAATCGTTAAAATTGACTATTTAGTAGTGTTCAGTAGGTTAGAAAGAAACCTGAATACTTGAAACCTGAGAGCGGCACACCACGGCACACAGCATCTTACCATCTTAACCTAATTCCCAATTTCCATTTCCCGCTCCCGATCTTCTTTTCCGGAAGCTTCGAGACGCAGTACACTTTGAAACTTCCTGTACACTACCGCCACTTTCAAAATCGGTACTACGTAGCATATTACGACATTATCGATAAAATCGGCGGATTGGAAAATGGATGTGATTCGAGTCTGTGCTACAATGTTCGACCCACAGAACATACATATGTATATCCCATTAACTCCAGTCTTGTAAAGCTAGGGCCTGTCCCCCGCACAGGTAACAGCTGATCCAAAACGCTCTTTTTTTCGTCCATGGACTGGAAGCGATGAGCGGTCGCGACCGATCGCAACACCAACATCGACACCGGGCAACACCTGGTGAAAGAAACCGTCGCCGTGTCACGCGGAGTTAAACGCTGGCATCCGAATATCCATCTCAATTAGATGACGGCGCGGCGCCGTGGGCTGGCAGGTCATGGGGGCCTGTCTCGGCCACTGTTTAGCAAAAGTCACAGATTTTGTGCCGTACAGGTACAGGTTAGACCAACTGTCTGAGATCACTCTTAGAATATCCAGTGAAGTCATTGAATGATGGATACTCTAATTTTTAACAGTCCAGTTGAAATAATACTTTATTCGTAACTCTCAATATTTTAATCTTATGAGTCATGATTTTGTAATTGCTAAAATGTATGACTATGATCATGCATTATGTATAAATAAAAGATGTTGAATTCTACGCTGTAATGAGATATTTTTTACTTCTAATTGAAAGTCTTCCCAGTATATCATGGGTATTAAAAAAGAGCATATCATATTTCACTGTCTCACTGTTTTCTTGTATGTTTAGGTTCTATCAAAGGCATACCAGAATGTCTTTCCAAGAAGAAGAACAAGATGAGGTATATATTAGCTAAGCTTGTTTTGCAAATATACGGTTTTGCTAGAAAAAATAACTCTGATGTCTTATGTTTAGTTCATGGACAGTGGAGGGCACGAAGACCAAGCTAAAGGATCAAAAAGGTATAAAAATCAATTTCTACCTTTTAATTCTAATTTAACTTTATAATATTAATTGCATTTATCTGCCATGCTTACTGGATATAGTCTCTTATCATTCCTCTCTTTAAAAAGATTCAAGGTAAATTTCATTCAGTATACAAAGATAAAAATGTTACAGAATATGTGTGAGAGCTGTAGTTTGTTTTGAAAAAAGAATCTTAATTTACATTGTGAAATTTTATATATATTTGAATTAGAAAAAACGTGGGGTCCCGGTGACTTTGGAATTATTGGACGAGGGAAGGTGGTCACGAGGTGGCAATAAGTACTCCAGATTGAGTTCCAGGAATGATGTTTCAACGAGGTAGAAACATTTATACTCAGATAACATTCGTGGAATTATTGCATGTGTTTAAGATTAAAAGAACTTATGATTATTTTTAGTTCCGGTCTGGACATGTCGCTTCAAGTTCTTGATGCAAGAACGCTCATGAAACAACAGGCTTATGTCTCGTCCACTCCGGGATCATCGCTGGACCTTGAATGGGAGCATGAAGGTAATTATCATTATATCATTTTTATAAATCTTATGATGCATAGACTGATTTTACTTTTATAGGGATGCCACTGCCAATCATGGAAGATGAAAAGGGAGAGACAGAGTATTCTTTAACATCTCATACGTCCTCTGATAACAGTCAACCCTCTAGTCTGACGGCATCTCCTTGGTCCAGAGTCTCAAGTCCAAATAGTTTAGAATGGGATCCAGTGGAACCAGAGATGGTATGTGTCGATATAGAGACTGAACAACTTCTAACTGAGATAGAGAGATTAACAGACAGAGCTCTTAAAGAGACTGGTGAGTGGACTAACTCTAATACCGATAGCTGATAAACGATTCAATTGTAAGTAATTATCGAGATATTGTTTGTATTTTTGTATTATAAAAATCCAATGACGGAGTTAAAACAGTTGTCCTATACTTGCGAGAAATTATATTATTTCGATATTACTATTCTTGAAACGATATAACTATGTTTATATCGTTTCAAAAATGTGTATTGTACAACTTAGGATATGTCATATACAATCACGAATACTGTACAGAGTATCTTATAATAATATATAGCACAGAAAGGAATTATATCAAGTTACCAAATTGAGAAAAATCATTTGCAGCATATGCAATATATACAATTATATACATAAATAAATGATATATTTTTTGTTTTCAATTTTTAGGTAAGGCATTTGCTTGCTTAAAAATGGAAAATTAAACTTTAAAAATTAGACTTTAATAATATATCAAATTTCAGTTTTGCTTTTACCTCACGCAGCTTCCGTATGACAATAAATTATTTTTTATAAAATAAAATCATATGTGCCATATTTTACTTCTACACTTTAATTTTTTAATACAGATATGCACTTAAATGACTTTTGATTTTATACATTAAAACAATAGATTATTTAAAAATAATACAAATACCAATAATAATGCAAAGAAATATGCGAGATTCTAGTATAGCATATTATTTTTTATGCAATTTTCAAGCTATTAGCTATTATCTAAATCAGAGAGATATATGCGATTTAAAGTTCACACGTCAACAGAACATATAATTTAGAAAGATAGCAAATGTACAAAAGAAGAAAGTTTCAGATGGGAATTATTTTATTGTAATGAAAAGCATGTAAGAACGAAATTACGAATTGTTACTGTAAATGATAAATGTAGAATGCCTTAACATAGATAATAAAAGACTATGAAGTTTGCTATAGTTTATGACTGTGTTACTTATATTTCATTGATAACATCATTTTAATATATATTTCTATTATATCGTTATATATACAATATCGTTAATAAGAGTTTCTTAACCTGTATGAGGTACAAGTTTAAGAAACTATTTTAAAATATTTGTTAGAATCTTAGAAATAGGTACTCTCGAAAGAATGTCACATCAATCAAAAATATAAAAGATATAATTCAATAAATATATAAAAGCAATGGAATTGCAAAACATCGTATTGCACTGTGGATTGTAATAAATGTGACAAAATAATATGTTTATATATATGCTTTAATAAATAATTACTTTATTATATTTCTATGTACATATAAAAGAATGAACTTAGATAAAGTCTTGCTCTAAATCCTTTTCTCCTCTAACAGATTATCTTGTACATTAAATTTTTATTACAGTGACTATACACATATGAAAAGTGTATGAAAGCTATAGAGTTACACAGACATATTTGTATAGCTTATATTTATTACAAAATAGTATCATGTTAGGCTATATATAATATATATATATTACATAATGCAAATTTATTGGTAAAAATAATATAATTATATAAATTTATAGATATAGTTTTAAATTTATTACGTTGGGAATAAATGTTTACTGGAATAAAAGTAGCGTCACATAATCATGTTTCAATCACACGTGAAACGAATTTATGTGTTCAAATGCCACCTACTAAAAAAAGCTACGAACTTTATTTCAATCCAATATATTTGGACAAACCTAAAAAATATTTGAAAACAACAATGATCAAAACAAACAAAATTTATTATTTGTAAGTAATATTAAAATCTACAATTTAATACTAATATCATTTAACATACTATTAAATAAAATATATAAATGTTGGATAAATGATAATTTTTTTCAATACTATATTCATTAACGAAAGCAAGCGACTAGTACATGTAAATAATCGAACAAAAAATTTATTTATTTTGATCTTCTCATTTCAATGAAATTAAGATATCTGGGATATTCAAGACAAATTCTTATAAGAACAGTATGGATATGTACTATATAAACTAATGTATATACTTTCGTCATGTGTTTTCATAAAAACACACGTTTTCCTAAAAAATCGGATGGTTTGCAATATTCATGTGACAGTATAAGACTTCTTTTTCTGTAAGCTTAAAAAGGATATCCATAAACGTGTATAAAATGTACTGTCTTCATGACATATTACTATATTTCACAAAAATGACGAATAAATTAAATAAGAAATAATCGTCGTAAGATTAACAGAATAATTGCGGATACTAAAGAAGCGATAAGAATACTCCAAAATAAATCATTCGAAGAGGACATTGTTTCTACGCGATTTAGGATAATCTCAGGTTGCTGACGATCTATATTTTCCGGCGGAATTGTTTCCACATTACGATGCCGTACCTCGCTCTCGGATACACTTCTCGTATTATCCGTAAATAATATCTCTGATGTAGGGGAGTCATCGGCCTGTAATAAGTTTTTACATATATTTATTAAGTATTTATGAAATATGGAATCGGTTAACGGTTTTTGTAACATAATCGAATACTTAATGTCAAATTACATAATAATTCAATATATGTTTATGATATTGTACACATTAGCTACTTACTTTGAGAGCGATCGTTTTCAGCATGGTTTGCTCCTCCTCAGTGATGGGTTTTTTAACTGAGTTCTTGGACAACAGATTTACAACTTTACCACACGTATCGCACTGCCAGGTCAGCGATCTAAAATGAATCATAGATCAATTATAATATATAACATTTTCTGAAGCATAGTGTCCGAGTATGGATTTATATCTGTACTTCTTAGCGAGCTTCTGTCGTTCTTCAGTGCTATAATCCAATGCTCCGATTGTACCACTTCCCGGAGTAGGCATGAAAGCTATTAAAGCCAGCAATGCCGTTCTGATACTCCACGATGGTTGCCACGTTTCAGGATGATGGCCAGAGATACTCAGGCATATCTTCTTGTTTATTTCAAAGCGTCCATTTGGCTAAATAAAACAGGTAGCAATGTCGCAACTATAATACATCAAAATAACATAATTTATACACGATTCCTTGATATTCATTTACCGTCAACAGGATGATGTTTGGTGGTTTCATGGGATACTCTGGTGGTAGCAGGATTCTCCCATGATAAACACCACCCTCAAAGTCTGTAGACGGTGGTCCTTGCACTGTGAAATGCCATTCAAACAGGTTGTCTTCAAGAGGAGACGCATAATACTCCTCGGTGGCCTCATGTAGCTCTTGAGCCTCTCTCATTAACCTCTTCACCGCTAAGATACATACATTTAATGAGATAAACGGTCTTCAATCGATATTCATAAAAATACTACTTGTGTGGCTCGTCAACAAGGTGGCAGACAGTGGCAGATAAGCAGACATCTTTCATCAGACTCTTATCATGTAATATACACATACGTAAGGTATCTCATATACACAGGGTATTTCTCATGTTTTATCATGGGATAATAGTGCGTCAATGCGTTTATCGTGGAAGAAACGATACAAAGGCTCATCAGAAGTTAGATGGCAACGGGTTGCCATCTATGAGTACAATAGCCCCATAGAAATATGTCAGAGTCGCACGGACGACGGGTCCTGACCGGCGGCGCGATCTCAACTCACCTGGGCTCTTCGCGTTGTATTTTCCCTCGAATGACATCTTCGGCAGCTCCTCCGGACACCTTCCCTCGTCGTGGCGCAGGTTAAAGGACCGAGGAACGGGAATACGCGCGCCGCGAAGCAACGCGGAATACGTGGGTCGTCGCTCTCTCTCTCTAGCGATCCCGCGAACGCACTGACCGATCTCCCGTTCACATATTCGTGATCGGCGCGCACGCACGCCGATCTTCGCACGGACGATTCTCGACGTCGTCGACGGAATCGCGACGTGGACCGTTCGACGCTCGCACGGCTGCACGAGGTGAGGCGTGACGTGACGTGACGTGACGTGGTGAACCTTACCGCGCTTTCGCGCTCGCGCCGCTTCTATTTATCGCCTCCGGATTCGGAGTCGCTCCGCGCGACCTTGCGCCTTGGCATGGAGAGAGAGAGATAGAGAAAGAGAGAGATCGTCGACGCGGAGCACGAACCCGCTGATTTTCCGTTTTCTCCTGGCTTCTTCTGAACCCTAAATGCAGAAAGGCAGAGACGTTTCTAATCGATGTTTCGATAAATTAATCTGGGCACACTTTTGCCACAAGCAAAATTTCACTCGCAGGTTTCACAATGTTTATTAAATAAAAGTTTTAACGTTTGAATTAAAAAGAAGCTATTTACAAAATGTTTATAATAAGTATGATTTGAATATTTATGAAAAGATTTCATAAACATTTTTTGCGATTTGCTTAAAATTGACCAGATTATAAAGATTCACCATAGACATTACATAAAAATAATTATAAAATTTGTAGTCTATATTTTAATAACATTTGGAATAAAGATTTTATGACTTCATTTATATAAAATACTTATATAATGTTAAAAAATATAAATAGTAATAAATTTATTATGAAATTTATAAATATTTATGATAAATATTGCGTGCTGTCAGGAAATGTAAGACAGATGATTAAAAAGAAACTTTGAAATTTTTTAGATTTTTTGAAAAAACAGTAAAAGAAGAGTAAAGTATTCTAGAAAAATAAAATAGACTGTCAATACTTTTAAATGTTACAATTTATATAAAATATTTGAAAAATTTTCTAAAGAGTTATAAAATTATAGTTAATTTTTTTAAATTCTAAAATTCATATGGAAATTTATGAAAATATTATATCAAAGATCTAAGGAAAACTTTAACCAGGGATGAAAATCTTTTTATTTTGAAAACACGTACTTTGTATCATTAATTTTTATTATTTTTTCAAATTTTCATCGATTTTAAGGAATTATATCAATTTCTACTAATACGAATTAAACTTGTTTACTCTTAATCTAATTTTTGCAACTAAAAAAAGATAAAAAGTAGGTTAGACCGAGATTAAAGATAATTGGTAAAAATGGACGTCAATCATTTTATTAAGATCATTTGATTCTATCGTTTCATTTATATAATATGACAGATAACTCTTTGATTTTGTTTTGTAATCGAATATGGAGCAACTGTTTATTAGCTTCATTTATCTCTTCCAAACGAATTGTGTGCGTAAATCTTATCGAACCAGTTCTCAATATATCTGTCTATAATTCTATATAAACATTCAGCTTCATTAAAAGGCAAATATTTTTTTTTACCAAACGATCAGTTATTCTGATTGACAAGAGAAAGTTCAAACATTGCTCAGGTAAATCAATGTAATATTATATGAATCTGTCGTATCTTCAAATAAAAAAGTTATTTCCTATCCATTTCTGTATCGATCTGTTTTTCTAAATAATAATAATACAGACATTTTCATGGTAAAATTATATTTTAACGACACTACTTCCTAGTAATAAATAATGTTATAATTACAAGTGATATTCAAACTCTTATGGAATAATCGACGACAAACAGGAAGTGTAACGATACGTATAATAACGAGTTCGTGGAAATTATAGACTTTATTTTTAGAATATTCTAAATATCATAAAACAACGTAAACATTCACAACAGATGGGGAATAGGATGTTATTTATAATAGTAATAATAATGTCGTTATGTTTACCGTAATAATTAATCGTTACGAATATATCGTCATGACGTATTTATAATTATGTATAAGTAAGATTTTTCTCTTTTATTTATTTTTATAATAATTACTCATCGTATTCTCTTCACACGACAATGATAATTATAATAGTGAAGACGATATCAATAATGATAAGAACCGTGTAACCATAATAATGATAATAATAATAGTACCGATGCGTCTATATACGCGCGTGTCATGTATATGTATATATAAACAAATATAATAAGTATATACATACATGTGCGCGTACTTGCACATGTGCACATGTGTGTACATGCTTATTTTCTCAAGAAGGGGATTATAGAGTCACAATGGCGCTAAACAATGTATGCGATGCAGTCCTCGCTCTTTTTTTTTTTCTTCTTTTGTCTCCATCCGCGATCAGAGTCTCGCTTCTATAAAGTATTTTAGCCAAAAGATCTCTTAGGAATAAGTCTCGTAGTAGTAAGTATTATAGATAATAATAAACGCACGTGTATGTACAGTTATTTCCCATTATCGTTGAATGCCATTCCTCGAATGTCGCGAGAAGTTATCAAGCCCGAATTTACGGCTCTCGCGCGTTGCTGACGGCCGTCGCCCGATGGATGTGTGCTCCAATAAAGACCATCTCCTTGCATCTTCTCTCTATCTCTCTTTCTTTCATTTTACGTTATAGCAGTCAGCTTAGAGTAACGCGAACGGTGACGAGTGAACTGAAAGCATTTTTCTCTCACATTTTTCAAATTTCTAAGGCTCATTTCTATCAAAGTAGATCAACTTTAATCTCGATTTATTTTGTCTTCGATCTTTTAATTCTTAGAACTCGAAAAAAGTTACAAAGTAAGTTAAACAGAGATTAAAATTACAAGTGGACACAAAACTTTTCCACGAAAGATTTGGATGTTGCTTCGTAAAGTAAAATTTAGGAAACGAAGTGACAGATTCGACGCATCAGACTTTGAATTTACCGCTTGAATACTCTCGAACCCATCAAATGTATTTTTTATTTTTTTTTTAAGTAATTTAATAATTACTTACCGCAAGATTTTTCTGCGTGTATTATAAAATGATATTGCGGGAAGACATTCAACAAATTACGAATCAAAAAGCAATTCTTTACCGAGAGATTGTCTTCTCGTACGTTTTCCTCTTAGCAGAGAAGCGTTTCTTCCGAAAATAGATCTTGCTAAATTAAAAGTCGACAGTTTGAATGTCAATCAACTAATTTAACATTCAAATTAATAATATGGCAACTTTTATTCCAGCGATCATCAACAAGTTTAATGAGCCTCTCAAGTTTTACGACCTTGTCTATTACGCAAAAAAAAACTGGCGACATATGTAAATCTGATTCTTCTATATCTGCAAAGTTGGATGGGAAGAGCACACACATACACACATACGCGCACATTTCCGATGTATTTATTATATTCTGTACGGATTTCATTCTCAAGTAGATACGTCACATCCACCGGACGACGCTCGCGTGAAAGGAACAAGAGAAACGGAGTCTAAGGCTACATATTTCTTATTTTTTTTCTGTGGTTGTTGTTTGGAAAAGGTCAAGTGTCGCGAAAAAACTCCAACGTGTTTCCTCTTCTTACAGCCTTCTTACATACTCCGGGCGGCGACACGTCGCGTTAACTTTCGCACGATTCCGGGACTCTTATCTATCATGTAAAACGCCAAACACGACGCTGGCACAGAGCGTAGAAAATAGATTTAATTAAACGACACGCTTTAGACAGGTACAGTTATTAAATAGGGAAATGCGATCACGCCATGCTTTACAGATATTGCCGCGCGAAATAACCAGAAAAAGAAAGAGAGAAAGAGAGAGAAAGAGATTAAAATAATAATTTAATATTCGTGAGAAATATCCTACATTCGAGCTTCTCGATCGGACAGGATGCAACCAAAGTGTTGAAATTTATGACGAAACAAGGGAATCTCAATAAAATACGTTAACGGCAACGTTAATGTACTTATAAGATTCGACCTGTTCATATAACTCTCTCAGAACACGGTTTTTCTTCTTTTCAGTCGCTCGTTAAAGAGATCATAAGATGTTTATCTTCCGCGCATCATATGCAAAAACAATTGTGCAAGTGATATGCAGGTGAACGTTGCACGCCTTAAATAACTGGGCTCAGGATGCGTGCGTACGGCGTAGGTCTGTTGCACCATGTCATTTAAAGTAACTATGTAAATAACTAAGTTTTCCAATTCTCCAATCTTTGCAAATTATGTAATAAGAAATCTTAGAACATTTCAAAATTTACACGTGTAACAAATTCTAGAAAAGATGTAGGTTTTTTTTTCAATATTTCTGTAAAGTGCTCCAATTCATGCAAAAAATTAGAAATGTTCTAAAAAAAAAAGTTAAAATTATGTAGAAATTGTAAAAAGAATTTAAAGTTATATTTATATTTCTATCTAAATAATAATAAAAAAATAATAAATTTCTGTTTTTAAAAATTATGTCAGAAATTCTAAGAAAAATTGTCATTATGAGAATCTTGCTGTTATATCTTTTCTGCAAAAATGCAGCAATGAAAAGAAAGCGAAGAATCTCAAGGACCACTACGTCCAGCTAATTTTTAATAGAAATTGACTAAATCGTTATGCAACTGACTCTGTTCCATATGCACGCTCTCCGCGAGGCCACGTGCCCTTTTTAAAACTCGATATGTACATACGGTTCAGCGATGTAATTAGCCGATCGCAAGCCGTCGATAACAAGCAGCCAATGACATAACGATAGTTATAAAACAATCGTAACAGTATGATAACATACTATATAAATATATATACATACGCGCGCGCAGGCATGTGTATGTACATACATGTACACGTATTCTCTCTCTCACTGTCCTTAGCGATGTACATGATAATAATCAGTCGTAACAGGTACATAAAATTATTTCTCAGTGAAACTCGATTAAATTGCGTTCGATGCGACTCGAAAGGGGAGAGGTCTCCTTTAAAATTCTATTTTTTTATTCCTTTTCTCAGAATTTTTACAAAAAGAAAGAACGATAATACTGGAGATAATTAAAGAAAAGCTCAACAACAGTGGTAACGATAATATTGCAAAGGCGATATATATTCAGATGATAAAGAGAAGGAGCGTGAATTTCTCCTTGGCGAATCTGTTTCGCATCGCATTTACAATCGGGAAAAATTATCGCGCAAATTTTTACTTTATAGTTTTTATAATTCCGACAATAACGAGAATTGTTGCAATAGACTCGAATCCAACAAGGTCTTTGCTTGTACGAAGTGAAGCTTGATTCCATGCTAAGTCATATGTTAATGAAGGTACGTCATCGAGTTCACGTATAGAACGCAACATAGCTACGAAGTCACACAGAGCACTTTAGTTCAGTCGCTTGCAAAAAAAAAGAAGAACACAAGGACTGTTACAGTAGATCGCGCTCAGCCACACAAAAGCGCCAGCTTCTCCCCTGAAAGACGCTTTCGAAGTTAAACGATTCTGTTACGATGATAATGAGACGCCGCTTAAACGGTTTACTTATCATTAATGTATGTAGGTGTGTGTGTATGTGTGACGAAATGAGGCTTTACGCAAACTAACGCAGAAAATACAGGCTTTACGTATATAATATCTAAATTATGCGTGTGTTTCTATATACAGAGCGTTGCGCGATTTACATGACAAATAATGGATGACAAGCTCTTTGTAGAGCTCAAAGTCTTTTCCTTAACAATAATTTTAATGTCACCTTTTCTTTTATTACTTCGTGCTTTTAAAAATATTATATCACAATGACTGAGCCATAAATAATAAAGCCTTAAAAAAAATCCAGTTAAAATTAAATGAATAGTAAGGAACCATTTTTAAAAGAGAACTGATCTTAAATTATACAGTAAGCTTATAAATATAGTTTGTCGCGAGGCACTCTGTACATATATAGCACGCACGTGTGGCGTATATTTTAGCATGTATACATGACTATTTTTCTCGCTTTGCGTTTGATATAGATATAAAGAGAGTGACCCAAACTCGCGTCCTACATATGGCGATACTGTCGCGTGTATTGTATCTATGGTAGGATATAAAACGCATATATTTGATGTCGGCACGACGCTATATTCTCAAATGAATGAATAGGATGTTCGCATGCGTTGATGAAGTAATCGCATGCTGCCAGATCGTTCTACGCAGGATAGATCCTCAGTCCGAGATAACGCCGCGGCTCTCAGAGTAAAATTAATTAATTTTATCGTAAAAGCTCTAAGAATTTATGCTACATCACCGAGAGAAAGCGCGACGAATCAATTTCTTCGTCCGCAAAAAGTCACCGAGGAAGACCGTTTCTTCATGAAAAAGGACAACGGCGGAGACGCGCGTGATCGCATTGAATTTATCAAATATTTCTTTCGTAAAGGAACAACGTCGGATATGAGTTTGTTCGAGTGAGCACGGTGGTTGGAAATCGAAGCGCGAGTCGATTGGAAATGATTGGAAACGTCTAAACAAGGCACAAGTCAAGACTGTTATCCGAAAGGTGGATGGTCCGTGAAAGTTCGTGTGTATGCGAAAGGGAAGTCCTTTAATACATTCTTCGCGTTCACACGTTAGTATTCTCTCCTCGCATTCATAAAACGGATCGCTTCTACAACCAAAGGATAGAGACGGGAGCGACTTCAGTTCGCGTTCTGAATCATCATTATCATGTCACCCTCGTCGTATCGTAGCCTTGCAAGCAACGATCGCAATTGTATATGTAGCATATGCGCATTTATTAATTTGACCCGCGTGTCATCTCATTTTGTCAAAATCACTATAGCGCCGAACGCGTATGCGTCTCGTGTTTCGCGATAGCGTACAAGTGATAACAGTGTGCAGCAATGATTGTAACGGCGACAGCAGTGACAATGGCAATAATAAGAATTAAAATGAATAATAATCGTGTCGTAATCATAATGATGTGGCAACATCAGATAACCAACACTGTAATGTATATGTATACACGTGTGTATACAGGGTGTCCCGAAATTGTGTGGCAGCTTCTTTCATCCGGGAATTCTTCGATCGATTTGGAATCGATTCCTTAATAGAAATGGCACTGTTACCTTTCGAACTACTGGCGAACCTCGAAAAATTGTACTTTAGGTCTTATTCTTGTTTCGAGAATTAAATTGTGGAAAATCGATGACACACTTGTGGAAATTTACATTCAAGGAAAAGTCAGCGAGGAAATTCACAGATGAAAGGAGTGACGATAGCTCTGGGATATCCTGTATATATCCGTAGTGCTTCATCTTTATATATATATGTATATATTTATATATATTTATATTTATAATTATAATATGTATTATTTATAATTGTGTTGTATATTATATTATATATTTCATTATTATTTAACACATTCTTTTGTACAAGTAAATTAATTAAGAATAAGTACAACTTGGTAGCAAAGAGAGATAGAATTATTATTCACTGTATATTTTATATCGTAGTGAGAAGAAAGAGATATATATCTTATTTCATTTATTATAATATTCTTTTCATTACTTTTATTATGTTTCAGACCGTAACACGCTGACGATGCCGCCATTCGGCTTCCGGAGATGCTCTTTGCTTCGAATCTCTCATTTACTTTCTCCTCCTTCCCGGTACCCGATATGATTAGGCTTGCGATCGTCCGCGCTGCGCAACCGACGCCAATTCAGCTCACGAAGCCCGCTAAGGCGCGACGTCTCCGATTTCTAGAGAAGAGGTAGAAAAAACAGCGAAAACGACGACAAAATCCCACGATACGACCGCGAGCGATTATTACTATAAATATTACAGACGAGAGACGAGAGTAGCCGCCCTCGATTCTGATTATCCTCGGGACGTCACGTGCGACAAAGCGTATTGAGCGCGTGACAGCGCGGACGATCGAAGCGGAAGCGTCTCGACGATCGCGTACGTTTCCCGCAACGAGAAACGCATATTTTATACTCTCTAGCGATTATAATTCCCCGTGGAATTCACCCCTCGAAATAAGTAACTCGCAAAACTGTAATATATCATTTTTTTTTTTCATCACGAAAATCATTTACGGCACGTTGTCATCTCGCGATTACGGTTCTCGAGTTTTGTCTGGCTCGGCCGTTCTGTACCGTTCTGTCGTCAAATTGACGACAAGGATCCACTTCCGGCACCTAAGCAGAGTGTGGCTGTATTCAGGTTTACATCAGGCAGGGGCACGCGTTCAAGATATAATAGAACGCTTTTGCATGTGTGACGCAGGGTGCTGCCTCCCTTTAAAAAACGCATCGTCTTGTCTTTCTTTAACTCTTGCTAGCTTGCACGTTTCTTCAGCACCATTATGACCTACTATCGGATTTTAATTTCGAGCCTATATTGGCGGAGCTCACGCCCGGATAGCGTGTTACGATCGCCCCACCGGGCGTGCCTGCAATCGTTTCAATTTGCACAGTTCTCTCTAGTAAACTTGTGCGACTAGTCGGAGCAAGAGATATGCATCACATATCTAAACGAGCATATATGTCAGTTCACTGATAAATATGTAAATATCCGGGTTTTGAGATCTTCGTTCATGCGAGATGAAGTCTCTTCTTGACGTTTTCGTCAAGAAAAGTACTATTATTCAAAATTATCTCGTTTTCGACATATGTAATTCTAAAATTTACTTATAACAAGATACATGACAAAACGGAAGTTCATAGAGATCACATATAAGATTACAATAAGATGAATAGATTCCAGCCCGACGCTACGGTGCGTAATACGAGCGAGGTTTTAGACGATATCATAATCGGTAACTCAATTTTAACGAGGAAAAAAAAACCCGATTATTATTGAGATCAAGCTGGATCTGACGATCATTGTACAACGTGGCGAGATTCACCTCAATAACTTAATAGATAACGAATATCTTGCGTGTAAGATCGTGGCCGTGCGCAGTTGAAAATGGAGATACAACGAAAACGAGATATTTTCTTCGATATCGCACAAACGAGATTGTGTGGAATGAATCCTCGGTGCAGAACGGCCAAGATAAATTATGTCCCTAATGAGTGTACTTGGAAACGATGCGCGCGCTCGACGTACATTTCTTTCGCGCGTTAATTATTTCATGCGATCGTGACGGACGTGTGCACGCGCGGCAGCGAAAAACACGGTATTCGGATTACATAATGAATAATTAATAATAATGATAATAATAATATATAATATTTATAATATTTATGTATATTAAATAAATTCTCCGATATCATATATGTATGTATATATATATATATATATATATATATATATATATATATATATATATATACATTTATATATTTATATATATATATATATATATTTATATATAATTTACGACTTAGCTTACCTAAGCTTAGCTCGACTTAAGATTTAAGTAACCCCACCCCGTGGCGCGGGGGATGCCCTTACGCGTCACCCAGGGCGGACACATCTTAAGAACCTAATAAAATCCTAAAACCGGAAGCTCCGCCTCATGACGACAGGCCAGCTGCCTTCTTTGTTTCTTTGGCGGAGACCGCTCGTCCGCGTTCTCTCTTTCTCTTTCTCTCCCTCTCATTCTCTCTCTTTCACACTGTCTATGCGATTCCTCTCGTTCGATAGACGTAAACCGCGCGCGAGCCGTACGTTCTCTCCTCGCTTTTCCGCGCCAGAAAAGGAAAGACACAGGTGAGAAATAATGGTGCCCGGCGGGAACGGAGGGGAGGAGGAATCGTCGTCCTTCCCCGTGCATGAACATCCGATCCGTTCGACGTGTAAACGAATCTATCTACAAGATATATCGCGCCCTAACGTCCCGCTCGTCGTTGATACGTACATACACGCGCGCGTGCGTATGTACATCGGATCGATTAATCCGCGAGAAACACGCGGATAATGTATACGTTCGTGGATGTTGGGAAAGAGGAGAGAAGAGCGAGGAATTACGAGAGAGCGAAGGTAAGGAAAAAAAGAGAGTTAGAGAGAAAAAAGAGCAAGGAATAATTATGCAAATCGCGGAGAGATCGGAGAACGTCGGCGCGCGCGTGTGGCTCATCGACAGAAGGGAGGCTAACGTTCTCGTTCTCCATTCGCGAGCGTACGCGAAAAAGAGACACGGAGGCAAATCCTCCAAGAGAAGAGGAGGCTCGCCACGAAATGACCGAGTGGACGCCTATTTCTAGATGTTCATGCAGCCCCCTTTCCTTGACTGCTGTTGCTGCTGCTGTTGCTTTCCTCCGCTATGCGTGCACCGGGACCGATGATGATGCTCGTTCAAAATCGCATCGACAAAAAGTTGCTTTCCCTTCGCGACTGTCTGTCCGTCCGTTCCTGATATTCTCCATGCGACGCCGATGGTTTCTCCTGGCTTCTCGATGAACAGTGCACTGTTGTATAACAGCCGGGGGGAGGGGGGAGGGGGACGAGCAATGGTTTGCAAATGTTCGGTGGTGGCGGCGATAGCGCCGGGATCTTAGGACCCGTCCATCCATCCGCCATCTGAAAACCATTTCACTTTACGTTAATATGATGTCGTAAGATGTAGTTCTTGTACTCTTTAAGGATGTATAGATCATTTCTCAAAGCACTGAGAAAATTATAAAAAAATTACAGGTTGTTTCATATTGCATTTGAAAGTAGTAGAGAAAATTTGGCGACAATTTTCTTTCTAGATAAAATGTTAATTCAATAAGAAGTAGACATGTGTTTTGTTCCTTATGCTTAATCCAATTCCTTAAAAGAAACTCTGGACCCAATACAGCCCTTAGATTTCCCGTTGGCTTGGCACAGCCCTAGATTAAGCTTATACAGCTCTAACTTCTTATGTCTCGTACAACTTCCTAAAATGTATGTAAGATGGTGATCGAGATCGAATCCAGGATTCGTTGAATCGACCAAAATACCAAAAAATCTCTCATTAATACATTAATTTCTCATTAACTCCGGCAGCTACGCAAATCGAGCAAAAGCTTCGAGATAGGTCAGGACAGCGCGTTAAATAGTTCGAGAAAATTAACCGACTAAGCCGGGCAAAGAGACAAGCACAAGGCTTTTCCTCCGTCTCCTGACATTTAGAATTTGTGGACGCGTACCTTGAGTGGACGAGTGTGGGGCTCACGACTGCGGTTGCGGCATGTTGTGGTCCCGCTTGTCTCCCGCAGGAGGCGGCGGCTTTGTCACGGCTTTCTCCTCGTTCACCGGCGTGGGCGGTGCGTCTTTCCTCGGTGGCATTCTTTCGTTTATGGCGTCCAAGCCCTTGGCCTCGGCGAACGAGGTAATTTTGTGATTCGGCGAGAAGCCTTGGAGAGCTATACGAGACAGAAAAAAAAAGAAGATGAAACAGAGAGAACGTCACGCGTGATATTGCAAAAGAACCATTCCAGCGGGAATCTAATTCTTTCTTTTTTGCGATTATCCAGTTATATCATTGTGAGATTTGCGTTTATGATTTGCGAATAATAATAATCCGATACTTGCATCTTCTTAATGTGATACATCACGAATAAATCATGATAAATATACGCACACGTAGAAAAACAATTACTTAATTTAATTTTTTTATTTTATCAAGTAACGGTCATCTTTTTAACGAAACATATTTTCTTGATAATTGTCTTAAAATATATTCACAAATTTTAAACTCATAATATACTAAAAAAAAAGAATTTGTAATCTTTCAAAGAAAATTATAAAATTTTATAAATAAAAGTCAAAGTAATGCAAGCAAAACAAATTTTTGTTTTAACTTAAAGTATTTATTAAATTACTATGATTCGGAATATATTTTTAATAAATTTAATGCTTTATGATGTACTTATGATAAATTTGCGGATATATAAATTTATGAAATATCTGAAATGAGAAATATTTATTATATATATATATATATATATATATATATATATATATATATATATATATATATATATAAAATTTAACTAATTTACAGTATGTATTTTTCTATGTATACGCTGAAGTTTATTTTGAGTAAATATTATTTGTTTCAAGTAAATGATAAATGTATTTTAAAACTTATAAAGAAAAATATTCTTTATAAAAATAACCATTACTTAAAAGAAGAAAATTGAAAATTGAATAATCAATTTTCTTAGCATGAGGATGACTTTTTTCTGCGTGTAAAGTTCACTGCATTTTAAAATTTTAACCCATCAGTTTTCCAACTTTTTTTTCTTTAATCTCTCTTGATACTTTTAAATATAATTGAAAAAATATTAGGTACACATGGAGAGAAAAAAAATTGGAAAGATGCTGTTCTAGGGCAATGGGGAAGAATGGATTAAACTAAATTACGGTTTTTTTAGCCGCAATGTCAAGATGTTGTAAAATTCTTACCGTTTTTCAGAGAGGTTTTGCCACCAGATAATGCACCGAGTGGTAAAGCGCCAGTCGGTGTCAAGCCTTTCAACTGCAGCACGCTCTCGCTCTCCTCTCTGCGAAACAGATATTAAAAACATTATAGTAATAGTTAAATAATTTATTATAAACAATCGCAAAAATTGTAAGTCCGTTGTTTTTAATAATGCGCGACTCTATTTCAATTTTTAATTCGCGAAAGACTCCGCCATTAAGAACCCAGAATTCCGGATCATAATTAATTAATTCGCTTATTATTTTGATATTAAAGCATTTAAAGGCACATTGTGAACGTATTTAGACGTATTTAAAGTATTTAAAGAGGGATAGTTTTATCGTGCACTGACCTCAGGACGGAGAACACCCGTGCCATTTTGCCAATGGCTCTGATCTTGTTTCTGATCACCTCCTTACGTAGATTGGCTGCTGCACCTATAAATATCAGAGACGCGTATTATGGCATTCGTATGGCGACAACGAAACATTAGCACCTAGATCATCCAGTGACGATCAACATAGCGAAAGGAATCAGCGATCCGTTTGAGGCGAGCAATTTACAATAATTCCTTAGACGTACAACACTGACCTCTAATTAAGAAAACTAAAAGCAGACGTAAATCGACAGTTACGGCGGTCCTTAAAAAATTTCCCAATTTACACCGTGTTTTAAATACGCCCGCGATCAAAAAGTATTTCTCTAACGATCGGTAGCGCTGTTGCAACGGCTGCTTACAAAAGCTGCTCCATTAATTTACAATACATTTTAATCAAGAGACTCAATAGCTTCGCCACGTCGCTTCGTCACCGATTTGCCGCGCGTCCGTCGTCGCGCTTGCAAATCACTTGCGATGATTCTCGCCGTCGCACGTTAACTACTACGTTATTCATACCACAGAGCTTACCGAGGAGGGGGATACATTATGTTATTAATAATCACTCGTTATTCTCATCGGGTCACGCCAAGACAACAACGCCAAACTGCAGGCAAAAAGTCTGCGCACATCACGAGCGAGGAAGAGGAGGACGTACATACAAGCAGCCACGTAACGAAAAGAAAAGAAAAAAAAAAGATCGCACGTGCCTCGTCGCGTTCGCAAGATAGAAAGTGAGTTACGCACTCTTCGCCCCACAGAAGGGCGTTTATTCATCGAGACTCGAGGAAAAAAAGAGATACGAGAGAAAACGCGAAGAGTACGCGATTGCGAACGCGCGTGCACCAGAAGCTGCGTAAACATGCGTAAATACAGTGTACACATCTTTCACAAAAACGTATTTTGTGTGTGTGTGTGTGTGTGTGTGTGTACGTGTAGACACATACTGCGTAAACTCGATGCGAGAAAAAGAGACATGCGCATGCTGTTCAAGCGCGAAACGTACGCACCGTCGGCCACTACAAACTCTTATCGTTACCACTTCGCCTTGGCAATCGCCTGCTACCTTTCGGGGCTCGTTACCAGCGCGAAAGAGTCGCCGATTTACGATCGAGTCGAATCGAATCGACGGAAGCGAACGCGGTTCGCGATCTCGAGAGAGTTGCGGCTCAGTCATGCTCGTAGCCCTACGAAAAGCTGAGAGCCAGCGAGACGGAAGCGCCGGGCGGAATTTCACGGTCTGCGACGTATCGTCCGCGTTTCAAAGGTTCACGCCGGGCGGCAACTCTTTCGCACCAGAACCGCCAGTTTATCTGTTTGCTCGTTAATTGACGCAACGATCGAGCTTTGCCCGCTCGATCGATTGTACCTTAACGAGGAACGGGGGGAAGGGGGGAGAAAGAGAATTCGTTCCGTTTAGCGCCGCTAAAATCTTCCGTTAGCGAGAAACGGCAGAGGATAGAGATTCACTCTCTCTTTCCTCTACTCTTCTTTTTTTTATCGAGGCGCTTAAATGTCGCGCTTATCGCCTTTTTTTCTTTTTTTTTTTTGTACTATCGCGTCGGGAAGATTCAGGGGTTTCGATAGCTCACTTAGCATCGGTTGGAGAAACAAATGCAGCGTCTTTTAGCAAGGGGGCGGGTCTACATTTATTTTTAATCGCGTGATCCTGTCCTCGCTACGTGTTCGCCCCCAGATTCTATCTCGTACGATGCTCTGTCCGAAGGAGGAAAAGAACCCTAACAGCACAAGCTATCGTATGAATATTCTAGAATATTCTTAGATATCGTACGAATATTGATAAAATATCATGACATCGTACGTATATCTGTATAATACGATATCACGATATTCGTTCGATATCATGTGCTGTTGGGGAAACAACAGACCCGCTTGCCTCGTTCGCGGCATCCCCGGCTGAATCGAATCGGAAGAAAAAAAAGATGCGTGACCAAAAGTATCGAAATTTCTCGTCGACGCAGCTCGCTCGAGCGTCGTCGTGTCGCGCGTGCAATTCCGGGATCCTAATGATTTACGGCGAGGAGGTCCGTGGTTCTTAGGCCACTGTCGCGATAACGTATCGCCCAATTTGTCACAGCCCGCAGGGAAATACAAAAAAAAAAAGAAAAAAAAAATATCAATCTTTCGCCCGTCGTTCGCGAAATCTCCGACCGTGGCGGCGTGCGTTTTGTTTTCGGAGATGGCCATCTTCGAAAACGCAAGATCGATCGACGAAGATCGTTTCGAGAGCGCGGAGGCGGCGACCGGTGGCGCACGGCTGTCGGCTGACAGATTAATCGGCGAGATTCCTCAAATAGCCAACGGAGCTGCTCCGCATATCAACGCGCGCGCGTCGCGGGTCAATTAAAATGACGCTTTCTACAATTAATGGGCGAGAGATCGGGAGAGGCGCGCGCGAGGTCTCTCCCGACGGTTTATCGCGACGAATTATACCGCGCGTGGCACAGGTGCGTTCCGGCGCGTTTCAATCTCGCGTAATCCGAAATCTCGCGGTTAGCGCGGGGTGGCTTCTACGTGGTTATGAGATCCCCGCCTGTCGGCGACGACGTCGTCGCGGGGAAACGAGGTATCGGATTTTAGCCTCAATTCTCGCGTAACGAGATTATTCTGCCGCTCGCAGTTTATTATCCGTGCGCGTTACACCGCTCGGGTGTACGATTCGCGGATGCGATCAGGAAAGCTCCCGCGGGAAATCGCGAGACACGGGATGCGAAAGACGACTCTGAGCTGCTGCTGCTGCTGCTGCTGCTACTGCTGGGGGGTTCCGCGATTCCGCCGAAGACGCCCTTTCCTGTCGCGGGTAGGATCGATAGGGTCGCGAGGCACGTCAAATATTGGACGTTCGGCCTTCGAGCGAAGAGCGCAATTTCGTGCTGTGAATCCCACGTTACATACATACATACATACATACATACATACATATATATATATATATATATATATATATTATATATATATAAAACTCTCCCGCGCTGAAATTATATATATATAAAACTCTCCCGCGCTGAAATTTTGGAGAATTACACCCGTGACGTTTGGGGATTCGCGCCATTCTCCCCGGATGGAGAGCGAGAGAAAAACGAGTATCATCGCTCAACAGCATTCGCCTTGGGGAAGCCAACTGGCCTCCGCCTGGCTCTTCGTTCGGCGCCGAACCGTCCGACGACAGCCCCGCGACAATTTCTGCGCTCACAAACGGAGAGGATGCGGCACATACAACGTGACGTGTACACGTCAACTACAAACTTATACAACAGATCAAGCTTTTTGCTCTCTATACATTTATGTGTTTAGCGCACGGTTACGCACACGTAATCCCTGCCGCAACGGCGTCACCGGTCGCGGTGCTCGAAATTCGTGGCGTAATTCGAGAATCATACTGTATATTGCCCTGGAACAACGCAGACACACGCGTTATCCCGCGCAACAATTCCGGAACGAGTTTTCGCGAAAGCGAGATAGATCCCACGCGTTTTGATGAAATTAAACATAGATTATCGTGTAACCTTCGATGTACTGTATAGATTAATGATGATATTTCAGCGAACGAGTATTACGCGAACTTTGACGCGGTTCTAATTGCGCGTATCATGCGCAACGCAGCATATATCGAATTATTCACGTAACAGGATGAACCGTTTGAAAGTCCTCGCGAGAGATTTCTTTGCCACGAATGTCGAGCGACGACGCGGTGATGTGTCGCGAATCGTCTTCACGCGATCTTACTTTTTCGACACTTAATACACATCTTAATTTAGACATTCGTGTCCTGCGCTATTTTTTTAAATATTTCTTTTCTTTAAAATGTCGAGAACGTCTGAGTAGATAACGATCTCTATCCCCTGGTGGGCCTCAGTTAATGCAAGTTCTTCGACCAAGACGCTTCGGAAATTCATCTTGAGACACGAATGACCCATTTTATGCAAAGTGATTATTTTTATTGCACTAAAAAAATTTCATTTTTGCACAAGCTGTTGAAAAATATTAGAATTTTAATTTTATTAAATTATTTTTTTTTTATATTTCTTCTTATCAGTTGTAAATTTTTGTAATGCAATATCAATAAAATGCATTATTCATAATTCAAATGTGATATATCTTCAATTTATACCCATTTATGCATAATAAAACACTTCACTTTTAGGTTGCTGAATAATTCAATTTTTTGAACAACCGACTGAATGAAACTATTTTTTTGTACTTTGGAATATCGACTTTAAGATATAAAAACGTTTTTTGCTAAACTATTTTAGTTTCAGAGTTTTCAATGTTTTAATAAAAACATTTATGTAAACTTCTTCTTTAAATTTAAATGAGCAACACTATATAAATACTTTCTAGAGATATTAAAGTATGCGTAAGAATCACTTAATAATTCTTTTATACAATGTAAAAGTGCCAAAAGTTAACGATGATCACGAACAATTCGTGGTATCTAGTAAGAGTAAAGGTGTGTATTAAATGTCAATAATCGGAACAGCGTAATTCGAACTCGGGTACGAATCGTCAGCGACGATTCTGAATACGAAAGGGGGATTGTAATGATCCGCGTGTAATGATCGCCGCTTGTAACGCGATCCGATGTTATTTTCGCGTGCACGCCGTTGCGACAGTTGTCTACCGAGCTAACATTTATCAAAACGCAGTCGAGTCTGGCACCGAGTTTTGAGCATGCCGCAGGCCCGTCGTATATATATTCGAGATCACGATTTCTCATCCGTTTTATCATCGTCTCAAACATAAAACTCCAACGCGACTATTAACGCCTCTCATAAATCCGCGGATGTGTTCGTTAATTATCGCGGACCAAAAGGACTGCAAAAAGAAAATAGATTCCGTTAATCGGAGATCATATCTCATTAGCGTATCTCCAATACTTGCGCTACACTTTATATTGGAAATAAAATAAAATGCGAGTGAAAATTTTTCACGCGTCAGGGAAATGATTGAATAGATCGTTTGATAACGTTTGATACCGTAGAAATGATCCTCCGAGCGATTCGGCCGACCTGATTCGATACGTTTCGTCTTCCATTTCGTAAACCTGTGGTCGGAACATTATAGCGCAGGGATACTAGTGCTCTATATCGGGTTTCCCAAAAGCAGTTTTAACAGAAGCCGCAGCTACTTTCGTCGAACCGACTTGCAAAACGGGCGCGTGCCTCGTCTCTTCAATTACTCTCACAATGCCGCGGCACAAATAATCGTTATCTTACACATCACCGATGCTCGTTGACGATGCCCCCTCGCGATATTACCAGATAGGCGATCAAGTCGGCTCGAGATATCAAACGATCTTCCGAATGCAGGTCGGACGTATCGCTCATTTTGCAACGACGGGCCTTCGACATTGATCTGGGTCATAGGCGCCGCCGCACGTAACAACCTGACACACGAACGCTCTCTCGTTCATTCTACTTTTACGAGTAGAAACAGAACAGAAATGCGACGCCTATGCCTGGTTACGTGGACCGTTCATCGAGAATAGGAAGGATCGTATACCCAATGGCGAACGTTTAATCCCCGACTGTTACACCGGAATCGAATCTGACACCGCGGCAAATGGACGTCTCTCACAAAGTGTCGGTACTTTCGATTCGATGTATCTCTCATCAGAAATCCGGATTTCAATTTTTTTTCCCTTTTTATTTTAGCTCACAATGTGTTCATGTTAATTAATTCACGAGAAAGACGTATCACACGAGCGACTTGAATTCGAGCACAGCAGTCGAGGATTAACGACGACCGAGCACAACGCGACTAATTGGGAACCATTGGGTGTTAGACATATTCCTATTTGTATATTCTGCGTTCGAACCGTGGACGACTATAGCCGGGGAACTGAACGCCGCTGTACTAATCAACCCGCGACCGAAATCTCCCCTCGAAATCCAATCCCCTCCAACTCCCGTGGGGAGTAATATAGATCATGATCGTTAACGAGGTTTATCGCTCGTTGGTGCGGAGCTCGATGCTAATTCTCTTCGCGGCGCGAATTATCTTACGTTTCGTAATTATCGAGTCACGTAACTCGAGGGGAGAATTCGATGGGCTCGCTTTCGTTAAATCGTATTCATATATACTCGGGAAGAGTGGGAGCGAAAACGGCGTCGAGTCCCCGCGGGCTCGTCGTTCACGGCCGAAAGATGGAAAGATAGATATAGAGATAGAGAGACAGAGCAGAGGATTTGTAGTGTAGGTTCTTACTCGCACTTTCAACAAAAAAACAACTCACCGTACACGATGGTAGGTGGGGTCGTATTCGGACCGGACACCGTCGGGTTACCATCGGGTTACCATGGCGGCCATGGTGCGCCCATGGTTGGTTTACCGATGGTTGAGCGTAGTGGACGTAAGTAAAAGGACAGAAGTAACCAACAATGTGAGAGCAGCGTCAAATGCGGCCGAAGAGAAGAGATAGAGAGTGGCGGAGATTTTTGGTCGGTTTGTTCGGATCACATTCCGTACGGGAAGACGTGTTTATATATATATATATTTTTTTTTATATTGGCAGTTTGCGGATGGTTGTTTGGTTGGTGTCGGTGATGGTGGTGGTGGTGGTGGTGGTGGTTGGTGGTAGTTGGTGGTAGTAGTGGTCGCGATGAGGTGGTTGTAGAATTATGGCGCAAAAGGAAACAACACATAGAACAGACAAGAAAAGACAAGTGTGCACAGCGTAAGTGGCATTCAATCAAGCATGTGCGTTAGACGATTTCTATTGTCGTTGTATCGTCTCTCTTCTTATTTTTTTTTCTCTCATTTTCATTATGGTCATCATCGTGACTCTCAGCAGCGGATCAGCCGCGGACTTGGCGCAAAACGTGCGTTATGCATTTTATTTTCTCTCTTTATTTGTTAATTATCGGGAGCAGTGATACTTAATGCGCTCCCTGAGAGACTTCTTTTTCACGCTTCGTTAAAATTCTTCCTCTAAGAGAGTAGCTTAATCCGCTACTGGAGTTTTCGAAAATCGGCGAAGTCGCTCGTCGCAGAAACGTTCACGCCGTTGGCACCGCTGTCGCGAGAACGGCGGTGTTTTATTCTTTCGCGAAAATATGATATTTACTCCCGACGCATTCCGCGCGTAATCACGAAACAAGTTCCCGGGAATCGCGGGATAGGGGCTGTCTGTGTCACATTTTGAACCGGCACGGGAAAATTCTCCGGGGGAAAGGAAAGCGCCACTTGTATTATACCACCATGACTGTGACGAACGTGGGAAGCGTTTCACATTAAAATTCATGGCGCCGAAGCGGGAAACCCCGCCAGGAATATTCAGTATTTTACAAAATAGACTTGAATTATCGTTCAAAAATCACTGTGCGCGAGTAACTTCGCCGATATTGAAATTCCCGTAAACGAGCGCAGTTACGCCCGCTATTTTCGCCGTTTTAAGACCGCGGATACTGTAAATATAAAGAAAATAAGTTGATTAGAGGGTGAGAGAGATGATTCTAGTCTGCGCCGAAATTGCTAAATTTGGGCGAGCGTACAAGAGTATTCGGTACGATTTTGATAATAAACCTCCGTTTTATATTATATGAACGAATACATTAACTCGTTTAGAAAAAAAAATATATATTTAATTCTCAATTACATATCCAATAAGAGATATTCAATACGGGGTTTAATTGTATATCAATTTATTATTAATTAATTATATATATTAATTTAATTATAGAATTAAATCTCGATTAAAAATGTACGATCGCTTTTAGCAAATTCGAGCACGTCGAAGATTACTTCATCTCAAATCGAAAAAGATTGTTTCTAGTTCGTTTAAAAAATAAATCGCGAATTTTGCATCAAATTGACTAGAGTCAAAGTACATAAATTGGTTAGTTTCAAAATTCTAACAAGTTTGCGAAAGCTAAAAAAACTCATTAGCTTGTACGCGAGATGATAGTAATCTCGACGTAACGCAGCGGTGATAATCGAACGTGAGATTATCATTTGACGCAACGTCGCTCTATACATGGAAGTTTCCTGGGGCAACTGTCTAAGAGAAAAAGAAGTCGATTAATAATTTTTGCAGGCTCGCTCGAGGACGTGCCGGCCAGCCACGTGCCGTCCCGTCCGAGCGGAACGCTTTCCGTTATCATATTTATCGTTTGACGTAAGCTGGCGAGTGTGATCCTCTCGCGATCCTCGCGCGAATTAAGTACTAGTTCGCTCGGTTAATCCTAGGACTAAGTATACACTATAGCATGCGCAAAAGAAAACTGGTAATCAAAAGATAAAACGCTCGGCGGCTGACGGAGACCGAGTTAAGTAAAGGATATACACGTATACTCAACGTAACTCAAAGAGGTAACTTAAGCATAAAGACGATAACAAACGAGCAGATTTAGGGGCAGAGAAAGAGAGAGAAAGAAAACAATAAAAAAAAGAAACAGAAAGAGAGGTCAAAGTGACAGTGAGAGAGTCGGGGTGTGTACGGAAGGTGAGAAAGAGAGAGAGAAAGAGATAAAGAGAGTGAGTGAGAAGGCACAGAATATAATAACGTACGTAGGAGAGAGTGAGAGAGAGAGAGCGAGAAAAATTAATGCCCGACGTTGGATGTCGACCACGACCAATGGGGGGTGTGACTTTTTCGTGGAGTGGAAAAATATGTCCGGCAGCTTTGCGCAACCGAGGGTATATGTACGGCGTGTCGTGTGAATCGACATGAACGCGCAACACGTCACTTGAAATCTTTCTTGAGGTCGTAGTGTTCGTGTCGGTGAGTGAGGATTGGGAAAAGGAAAAGAAAAGCGAGCGACGAAGACAACGACGACGACGACGACGACGACGACGACGATGGCGACAGCATCGAAGGGCGCGACTGTCGCGGGATAAAGACAGGCCGGGAGAAATATCGTGGTTGAATAGTTTGCTTATTAAAGGCTTCGATGGAGTGTAAAAATAAAGTAACACGAGGAGAACCCCTTCTTCACTTCGATCAGAATGCGCGGCAACGCGACGACGAGATTCGCTTCGCACTGGCCAATTAAAGAGAAGCGCTCGAGAGGTTTCGATTGTAAGTTGACCCACAAGGCGTACGACTTTTTTCTCTTTTGCACCTTTAGAAGCTGGCATATTGCTCCCGTAGAGCTAGACATTAAATTTTTATCAATTGTTAATGCGTAAAAAGAATTTTGATTTTAATCTTTCGAATTATTAGAAATATGACGCGTTAAAATACAAATTAGAAAGAAAATGAAGTGTGCTTTAACAAGAAAATAATTTTGAGGAAAGAAGATGTACAGAGACGTCGATATTATTACGTCTCGAGGATTAATTTTGCCGATTCGACGAATCTGAACGGCGCACCTGAATTTATTCCGAACGCGATGAGTTTCTATCGATTCGATCGTTGGAGTCCGCGAAAACGAGGGTGAAGAATCGCAAGGTTTTACGCTGGGAAGTACGGAGGAAAGCGGAAAATATGTATAAGAAAGAGAACGATGTCGCAGCTGGTTCACCTGAGAAGGTGAAAAATGGCCTCGCGTGGAGACCTCCCGTAGAGCGCAAACCTTTTTGTTCCACAACCTGAACTCGTTACAATCGTTTTCTACCTTTCTTCACCTAGGAAACGAGACCGGGTAGATATCTAACATCGAGAGCTAACGGATAGCTTGACGACAATAGAATGTGCCTGCGAAGTCGTCGCCTGCGTTGCGTAAACTTCCCCGCGGAAATCCGAGATGTCAAATTGCTCGTTGCGCTCAATCTTTCGCTTGATTTCAGTGCATCTGGGTCGAGTGGTAGCTCCATTCCAACCGGCCCTCCCTCTTCGATTTCCACGTGACTCGAGGAAGAAACAAACGTTCGCGGTTATTACCTCTTTGTGGCACTACGTCGAATCCAACTCGACGTAACGCGTCACGGTAGCCTAGCGAATCTAATCGGCAAATTACATTTTTCTCCACAAATTTCTCCAAGTAACAAAAGCTCTTTGATTCACGTTAGTCGATTAGGTGGAATCTAGGACGAGATACTTGATCTTCGCTCATTTACAAGAAATAGTTTGGATCGCAAAGGATCAACTCGCGATGAACTGCGCGAGAAAGTTACAACGAGGAGACATGAATGAGCCATTCACGAGCCATTGAACGTTGCTTCCCGATGCTTCCGATATTACGTTCGCGCGGCGACGATTATCTGCGTTGATTTCACTGCGATCGGTTTCTGGTTTCGGTTCAACTGAGTCGAGGGGAGAGGGGGGAAGCTGATTGTTGCAAGCTCGAGCTTAGATCGCGTCGCTCCATCGCGATGGGACTTTACGTGCGCGCCGGAATGCACACAGGAATGAACGATTGACTCGGGTCGGCGTAGACGGCGAGATGCCGATGGAGACCGCTGCTTCTCGTAAGGGGGCCGGCAAACGGTTGATCGATGCTTCGTGGCCTTCCCTCGTTATCTCACGGAAACTCGGTGCGTTCTATCGATCGGATATACGTTCCCGGGCCGTTCGGGCGCCTCCTCCGTAGCGACCGAAAGCCTCTTTCGTTCCGGATTTCGCTCGCGGAAGAGAGAGGCGCGGAGCGCCGACCCGGTGGGGTAGGAGAATTTCTGCGTGGATGGCACACGCCATCCGCTGAAAGCCGGACACACTCTCGGACCCGGCCGGAAATTGTTGAGAATCTTGTCGATCGCGATTAGTTAATTAAACACGACTTTCGACAGTGACCCGGCGCGTGTAACTCGAATTACGGCGTATCGATTTTTCGTCGATGCCGCGTAATCGGATAAGAAATTAAGGAGCTCAAGCGCTTTTCGAACAGGTGTTATGACAGACCATTATCTGGCTTTAATATCTCCCAACTGAATAATCTCCAAGTACTTTCTATTTATAAACCTTCCAACGACCGTGCATACAAAATTATAATACAAGTCGCACGTCACATTTTCTACGTGTGTTCCGTTTTTAATTTCTGACCTGAAGAAATCATTTTCAACAATTATATTTCATCAACAATTGTATTTTGTTCCGTCTCTTTTTTTTTGAGAATCTTTTCCACGGCGATAGAATAAAATTCAAATTTGCTGAGAGATTAGGGGAGATCGGTACTCTGAAATACGATTGAATCTTAATAGAAGTAAATTCGGGCAAAATGCTTCCCGCGATGTGAGTAAATACCTTATGCACTTATACGCCAGAAATTTGAGTAATACGTATATGCATTTCAAAAGCAAACGGTCGGAAGACGAATATTGTTCTTCGAAATGTTCGAAGATGGGCCGGGATCGCTGGATGCGTTCTCGGTGACCTCGGTCAAGCGAAGAGGGATCTCACGGCCGTTGCTGGACCTGGGCAACAGGCCCAGGCGCAGCCGGTCGCGCTCGTAAAACCGGAAGCATTGTTAGTGGAGTGTCCAATGTTCGCTGGACGTTGTTAAGAGAACGAGAGCAAGCGGCACACACATCTCACACAACGGCATGCTACGCACACAACACACAACATACACACACACACACACATTCGCGCGTACAAGAGCGAGATATCTCACGCTGCATCGTAAAGCGCGCAAATAAACCGAACTCAAGTCAAACGAGCGAAACTCAAACGAGAGACGAGGATACGGCTGTTTTAGGTATTGCTAGGGGGCAGAAGGAGATGGTGGGAGAAGGAGAGCGAGGGTGGTTTCAAAGTCGTAAAACCGTGTCGCGAACGCTATAACGAATGCAATGCGGAAATTCGCCGGCTAAATCCCAGAACTAGCGAAAGAGAAGGAAAGAGAGAGACAGAAAGAGAACGTAAGAGAAGGCAGAAATGAAGCAAAACAGGAGAGAAAGAGAGAGAGAGAGAGAGAGAAGAGAGAGAGAGAGAGAGAGAACGGACGAATGGCATGTATATTCACCGAACTTTCTCGACTAATCCGCCGAGCTTTATGAAGCTCTTCGCGAGACGAGCATAAATTCACGTGAATCTGCTGTTATTGTAGGCGACGGGTATTCCGAGTCGGGGGACCGTGTAGAAGAGCGACCGTATTTCCCATCGCGCGCATTTGCGTCACGTTATTTTGGATTTGAGAGCACGGGAGATGCCTGAGAAGAAATCGTCCGTGAAGCCTGAAGAAGGAGTGATTCGTCGCGCCTTGCGACACTCTTTACTTTGCGAGAGAACACCTCTACTTCCCATTCGTTAATTATATCCTTATATCTTTATCGCGTTGGCAAATACAAATTCAAAATACGTATGTCGTTTCAAATCGGGAGTAGATTTGGGGTCGCGTTATTCAAGTATATACTACTGAACGACACACGAAGTGTTTGACCGTCGTCGACGAAAAGCGCGAAAGCGGGTAGGAAGGCTTAACGAGACATTCACAAAACGTAGATTAAAAAAAAAACGAAGAGAAAGAGATTTGGAAATGAGATTATTGTAACGATTAATCAAATCAGTAAGGGAGCATGTGTGATACGAAGGTGACGGTGTGTAACACAATAGAATCAGTATCGAAACGAAAGGAAACGGAAGGAAACGGAAGTGAAAACGGCGTTTAACGGCGTGTTCCCCGACGGATATAATTAATGGACGATTTCATATAATGTTAGCTCAATCCAAAAGGTCCGGAGGACGGTTATATGCAGCACGTTTAAAGGAAGTAGTAGATGATGACGAAGATAGAAATATGTAAGTATATAGATAGATAGATAGAAAGAGAGAGAGATATGTATATATACAGGAACGAAGAGAGAAGTTAACTCAACATACGAGAAAATAATATCACGCGCGGAACGTTCGTGTCGAAGTCGTTCTACTGGGGTGCTTCGAAATGCAGTTCTTCATTTGGAAATAAAAGCGTTTCCGCGATAATAATGAAGTGAAAAAGAAATAATAATTGAAATTTTCGATTCGTTGACCAAGATAATTGCACCGTTGCATTACAATGTTGTTTTTTTTATTAACTTTATCTGTCGATTGTGGTAAAGATTAATCTAAAAATTGCACAGCAAAAGGATAATTATGTACGTTATAAAATAACTCTAGATAAAAGATATCAAAATTAATCGTTAGATTATTATCGTTACGATGTATATATACGTGTGTGTCAATAATATAAAAAAAATGCAGGTCAAAGAAATCGAAGTTCCTCTGCGCGTTATTATTATGCCAGTCAAAACTTGCAAAAAACTCTTTTTGCGCCACTTAAATGTATCGCACGAGCGTGAGAATCGTGTTTGCGGCGTAAGTAAGCACACATATACTCGAACCGGCAGAACGCACGTCACGAGGCGCAGCCGCGCGACGAAAACGAGGAGACAGAAACAGAACGGAACCGAAACGCAGGAGAGAACACTGGCGAGGAGGAGAACAACAAAAAGGAAAAAAAAACAAAAAAAAAGAAAAAAAACAAAATAAGAGTTAAGATCATACACTGTATCACAAATACATCGTAGTACAAAAAAAGGGAACAAAAAACAAAGTGGAAGAAAAGAAAAGAAGGAGAAGAAAACTCTCGTTGGGTTACTCTTGGCACGCACGAAAAAGAAGAAAAAAATCTTGGCTCTTCAAGTAAGTCGTCGGCTCTCACGGGGACTTACCATTCTTTTTTTGGACAACGACTTTGGCTGCGACTTTACGGGGGTTGCGGTATGCCGAACGATCGGAGTTTTGAGTGGTAGTAGTAGAAGTAGTAGTAGAAGTAGTAGAGGTAGTAGTAGCATAGTGTCGTGCCGAGATAGGAGGAGTCCAAGGCCAGTGTGATTGATACAAATATAATAGAGAAGGAGTACGATATAAAAGACAGTCAGTGCAACTTTGGGGTGGGGGGTTGGGGTTGGGGCGAGAGGGGGAGGGCAAGAGCGAAGGGGGCTCGATCAAGGCAGGGGGAGAGACGAGGGGTCATGGGCGGCGCGTATATATCTCTCGCGATAATTAAAGGAGGCGAAACCAGGGAACGGGGGAGGGATAGAGGGGTACGGGAGAGGTCGAGGGTGTCTTTATTGATCGAAACACCGGGACTCTTTGTTTGAACTCTTTTTTTTTCGATCAGAACGACCTAGCCGCAACAGCCGGGAAAACGTTCTCGCCAGCGCGTTCTCTACGGCTTTGATGGGGCGGGGCGAGGGGGAAGGGGCGATAAGGGGGGTGGGCTGCTCGACTTTCTTTCGGAGCTTGGACCCGGCCTGGCGGATGGATACTTGTTAGACCCGGTGGTCACCCGCACGGATATCACCGGACAATGTATCGATCTGACCTTCCGACGTGCCGCGAATTGCGGGAATGAATTAACCCGGTGTCTCGGGCACACGTGGACGAATGTAAAATTAATCGGCGACAGCCAGCCGACACAGGTCGATATCTCCGGAAAAAGTATATCGTCTTTAGTGCGACTCGGTGACGACGTGTTCGATTTATTCACACAGCTCGATCCACCGCGACGAGGAAAACAAAAACTCTCAAAGCACGATCGTATCACCGGTCGCGAAGTTCCATCCGCCGATTGCCGGGAGAAAAAAAAAGATACCTTAACTTTTCTTTTAGCTTTCCATACCGTGGGGACGAAGGGCGGAGTGACTATACATACACATGTGTGAAATACACGAAAAAAGAAAAAGAAAGTATAATAAAATAGGCCAGCGGGGGCGGGATGGACGTGACACATGTGAAATTGAAATTGACTATGGAACTCGGACAGAGTGGTAGTCGATCGGAGCAAACGAAATGACAAATAAAATCGATCTGGAGAGATACGCCCGGGTAACATCGAAAAATAATAAAAAATAAATAAATAAAATAATTAAGACGAGGTTGAATAATTTACAGCGTCATCTTACCCGATCGCTGTGAGGCATGCGTGAATTAAATTAAACGCGCGATGCGCAAGATGGCAAATGATGATCCTCGCCCGATTAACTTCGAGCTGGAAAAGTACTTTGAACTCGTAAAGCTCAAGACCCTCGCGAAGTAAGTTATACGTGCTTTGAGAAACAAGCAAAGGGGATCGTGCCATCTTGAACGAACGTATGGATACAGGGTGAAAATGCTATGAGCATAATGATGCAGAAAATCAAAGTCTACCGTTGAAGATGTAAAAATCCAGGCTATGTACCGTGTCGAGACACGTCGAATATGTATTACACACACACATGTATATACGTAATCGGGGAAGTGAAAATAAAAATGCCAAGAAGAGCAGATACGGAGCAGATACAGAAAAACAAAGAGAGAGAGAGAGAGAGAGAGAGAGAGAAAGAGAAAAGAAAAGGAGAACACAAGTGAGAAACCTCGTACCTCGATGCGAAAAATCGTAAGTACCATGAAACAGATGGCATAGATAAAGAGAAAAAATATATCTATATGTACACACATGTATATCACGCGCCTGAATATTATACAGAACGGAAGATGAAGAAGAAAAGAGAAGAGAGAATTAGACGCGAACGTAATACATACGTTCTCCTCCTTCCGAGAGACGCGACGTTACGGACAAAGGAAAGAAAAAAAAAGAAAGAGAGAGACTACGACAAGGAAAGAAAAATACGGAGGAAGAGAAAAAGACAGAAAGAGAAACAGAGAAAGAGAGAGAAAAAAACTCGACATCAAAAAACTACTATGAAATAGCTAAAAAATTAATGATAATCAATGAAGCTCTTAATCGTGTGACGTCTAGAAGAATCGAGCGGCGTTTCTTACCATCTGTCCGTGCAGCGAGTGAAAATGCAAACAGAAAGAGAATTCAAGATTTGTCTCTGGAAGTTACAAGAGTGAGAGATCATGGCGGGGGGGAGGCCAGGTGATAAACATTTTTTTTCAAATTAACTTTCTTCCTTCGATGAATATTCGGGAAATCGCGCGCGTCGGTACGTAATTCTTTTTTTTTAAACTTCCACTCGAAAAAGTGAATTTTGAGAGGTGCGCGAGCAACGATAAAATCATCGTGAATCGCAGGGGACATCTGATGAGAATACTTAAAGTATGTAGAATTTTTTCGCAGGTGTCGTCGAAATCGAATGATCGACGAAATTGCGGTGGAAATTCACCGGGTGGATCGATCGTGCACGCGAAATTTGCCGCGAGGCAAACTGGGGGAAAAAAAAAAAAAAAAAAACACGAAGCTTCGTCGCTCTCGTGCGAAATCGCGTTAAATTAAAAGCGATCGAACGAAAAATTAACGGCGGGCGTTCCAAGCTTCGCCGCCGCGATGAAAATGAACAGTCGCGCGCTTCTTTCAAGTAAAAATTTGGCGCTCGCCGTTTATCCAATCTGGGCGCACGTGCACGATCGATCTTCCTTTTCGGCGGAGAATGCGACGATTCGCAGAACGGTGGCGGAGGATGGGGCGGGAGAGATATCCCGATTCATTTTTCATCGTTAAATCGTCTCCAACTCTTTTCTATCGGCCCGGCACGCGGCAGGACGTGAGGGATGAATCCGCGCATTCTCCCCGGTGCGCGAGGATGACGTGGCCTCTCTCAGATCGTGTCGGAGCTTGTAAGAGATTTTAGATATTAGCGGAGAATCTCGGCCCGCGCTTATCACGCGCTCGCTCGTCCGTCCGGCCGTCCTCCGGGTGACGGATAAGATTGAAACCGCGTCTCGTTTCTCGCCGCTATCGGAGATAGCACCCCCGAATGGAATGAATTTACCGGAGATCACATTTAATCGAGAAGCAGATCTCGGACGAACTGCAGCAAGAATTACGCTCCGTCTTTACGATCGTTTTGCATAATCGCGAGGCTCTAAATAAAACGCTTTTCCGATTAGTAAGCGAGATGCCGCTGAGATAAGGACGGATTTGCACTCGGCGCGCTTGCACTCGGCGCGCTCTCAATGTCGAACGCGACGGTTCTCGTTTCGCATCTCTCCGCACGATTTTCGTGTTAGACAAATAAAATTCAGACACGTCGAAAATAAACCCCTGAGTAAACGGGTGAGAGACGAGAGGCGCTCCGATCACGATATAAGAGCGACCAGTCTGAGTGCCGATCTTGTTCGAAACGTCTGTAAAGTAATAGAGTGTAAACGGATTAAGGTGGAAAATGAGAGCTAAATGGTAGACATTACCTTCCTCGAGCGCGTCATCACCGTCGCTCATCAGCTCGTCGTCCGAGCAAATGTTCAGCACGTTCACCAACATTTCTGTGACTGGAAGATAAAGCGAGAAATCATTTAATTAAATTTCGCGCAAAGTACATCTCTCAACGGACCGAACGAATATCTTATCCACTTCGAAAATGCCTCATTAAAAAAATCAAAATATCTCTTTCCTATCTAAATTATTACATAAAAACTTTTTTATATGCTTTTCTTTTAAATACTGATCGATTTATTCGATTGTGGATTATTTTGGAGCTCGTTAGCTCTTAATGGTCACTGAGGATCAGTGTGACCCCGATGAAAATTTCGGCTAAATTTTCTCTACGTTATTATTTCATTATTGGACTTCTTCGCCATGTATTAACAGTTTTAAATTCTCTCTTTGCAAGAGTGTTAATTTATTTTCTCGAAAATTACCCTGCTCTTATACGTCAAAATGAGTACCTTTTTTTGAAACCTGCACTGACACTGATTTTTTTTAAATGTTATATCTGAGGAGTATACTTAAAAAAAATTTTTTTAAACATTAAAAATTTAAAAAGTTGTGATTTTTTCAGTGAAAGTCATTTTTTAGATTTTTTTCTGTTCATAAGTTTTTGTTGTTTGATTTAAAATTTAACATAACGTGAAATTAATTCACATTTTACGCTGTTGAAGAGTGCTCAGTAATGTTTTTTTACTTAAAACAATAGTTTGAGCGCGACAGTCGTTCAAAGTCAGTTTGCCTTCTCGTGAGTGTTAAAAATTAATTATTAAACAAGATACATCGCGGAAGGATAACATTTTTGACAAAAGCAAGTCGGATTAATCCAGTAAACTTACCTTTCTCGCCGACAAACGGTAGGGACCATGTGAAAACATCCATGAAATTGGGCAACCAATACGGGTGTGGCGAACAATTGAACTGCCTGATATTCATCACGTTGTTCTCGTACTTTAAAACCGCCGCCTGTGAGCAGAAGAAACATATCGAGATTTTACGATCATGGGCCAGCGGTACATAGGTGATAAAACGAACAACGCTCCGCTGCTGACCATAAATGCGACAGTTAAATTAATGTCGGAGTTTACGGTCAACTTTGCGAGTGACGCGGCGCGATTCGCGCGTCTTGTCAGACTCTTACCTTGTTGTTGTACACGTCGAGATAGTTGGGCGCGCTAAAGATGGTGATGAGCGACGGGAAGCCCGTCGTCTGGGACTTTCGGTACATGCGATATCCGGCGTCCTGAGCCTCGTGCGCCCTTATGATGCTGAGCAAATTGTTGTTTTGCAGAAAGTCGCAACACGCCGCGTAACTGCAAGCAGACATTATCGATCGCCCGCTTAAGATCAGGAGAGCTCTGGTGATTGTCGATAATTGCTGTTAAGGGAGTTAGCCGAGCGTACAAGCGGAGCGCGTTAATTCGCCCGTATTATTAAATTTACTTAGCACTAATGAATAACACGGAAATTGCCGTGGTGAGGTAAATGAATCACCCTTAAAAAAATGTTAATACAACGCCAAGATCTTTCGAAGCGAGGTTCCGCGGCGGCACAATTTGTATAAGGCGTAATAGATTTCACGAGCGTTCGCCAGGCCAGCTGACCGACGCGAATATTCATGCCGGGAGATTCGTGTGTCTTAAAATCGCGACCTGAATTAACGTCGTAACGCGCGGATCTCTTGGCACACGCATCGAAAACAATTGCACGGGCGCCAAATGATCAATCTCAACTTGTCGAGTACGACTGGCGCAACATCTTCTTTTTTTTTCCGTACACGCGATTCCGTGAATTTATACGGAATTGTTGAAGTGCACTCTCGAAACACTGAAGTCGAATTAGTTTCTATTTCTGGGATTGCGCGAGAGAAGCTTCGGCATTAGATCGCTAAGTTCGCCGCGTTAACGTGAGTTAGATGTCCGGGGTCTTTTGTGCCGCTTTTATCGTCATCCGGGTGAGCCGTCTCCCCATCGACCGGACCCCGCTCGAATGACGATGGCCATTGGCGTATCTTACCAGGCGCGTTTATGTTCCCATAAACAAATTAAGCAGCCGAGAAACGTCAACGGGACGACCCTTTTCGCACTGCCACAACTGACCCGGCCAAGAATCGTGAGAAATGTTTGCGCCACGTCGCGGTACGGTCGTTAACGGCCATTAAGAGCCGTTCATACGGCCGACAGAGATTAATGACGAGGATGAAATCTCTCGAAAACCGCGCCGCTCGCCAATGCGGCCGGTATCGATCTCCGGGTCATTGAATCTTCCAACTTCGATACGCGCGCATCCCGGCCGCGCGGCGATAAGATGATTTATTTAACGGTGGAACGCAATTGCGGTGCCGCGAGATGTGTTTCCGTTTCCTCATCGTAACAGCGTGTAGCCACTTTGGCCCATTAGAGGGATGGGGGAGGAGGAAGAGTGATCGGGAGAGCTTCATTACGAGTCGGACGAGTTCGGGAGGGGAAGGGCTGTGTGGTAAGTGGTACGAGCCGCGGTGTAGTCGGGCGACCGCCGCGCCGGCGATTACAGCCGGACTACTTGCATAGAGCACCGCTCGAGGATGCGAAGATGTGATTTATGTTCGCGTGAAACTTAATGCACACGTACCTATCCCGGGCCGTGACACGATAATGCGGGAATCGAAAATGAGAAATTAACGGACCGGCGCTATCTGAAACGTCTTCATAACGGCCGCTTATTATCTTATCGTGATCGCGATCGCCCCTACGTGTGTGTGTGCGTGTATGCCACGTCCACGATATATATCAATGAACAACTTGATTATGAAAATCACCTCGATAAATCACCTTTCTGCCGCAGCTGGTGTTCATGGAACACCGACACGTGCGAATTCCTCGCTGGCCGCCGTAACGTGCCGCGGTTCACATTAAACAGAGACATTTAATAAGAATATTTGATTTACCGATTTGCTGTCGGAGAAACGCCACGTGGAGAATTAAAACGCGTTTTCCGGAATTTAATTTTATTGCCGTCTGCCTCAGACACACACACACACACACACACACACACACACACACACACACACACACACACACACGTGGCACGTACACGCGAGCAAATAGGCGAGAAACGATTTACGAGCAAGCACGCGAGACGACTGACACTTAACGAATCTCGGTGCTCATTAGCACGGCCGTTCGTATAATTAGCGGATCCGCGAGAGAGGAGCCTTCGTGTCTGTCTGCGGTCTGCTGACAACGTCGCTATAACACGGCCGTTATTAATCCTCGCGCGGGGCAAACCGCGCAAACGTGTCCCGCGGACGCCGACGAAGGGTGACGGACGCGACGTACACATAGGGGAAACCGAAAACGTGACGTACACATAGGAGAAGATTCGGCGAAGAAGGAAATTCTCTCAGGGATTCCCGGAATTCGAAAGGAGGACTACCAGTCAAAGTTACCTCGTTTCACGCTGTGTGAACGCGCGAGGGATGCACCCAACGCGCTTCCGGTTGTGTTCCTCGCAAACAGACGGCGAGATAATTACCCGTTGGTGGGAGTTAACGGGTTGGCGGGAAAGGAAAAACGAGGACCGGTCGACGACAGCCGCGAGATGTATCGCGCAAGCATATCGTATTTCCACGGCAAAAGGAACGTCAACTACACCCCCCGCCGGGCAACGATGGGGTGTTGACCTCGTTTTTTCCTTTTCTCCGCTAATACGTCCTTTATTATTACGTTAACACCGTGATATCGATGTGCCCCACCGATATATCGACGATGCCAACGGAAAGTATTGTAATTGCATTTTCTGATATTTCCAATTATATGCGCGATCCTTTTTTTAACATTCTTTATCGGCAGTACGGCTTAATGAAAGATCGTAATTGCAATCTAATTCTTTTTTTCATTTATTTGCGCCTGTTTGTATACAGGTGCACCATAATCGATAAATAAAAGATTTTCTACAAGAAGAAAATTGTTACGTATGTTTCTTAAATTTCATTCAATTGATTCTATTTAATTTAGTTTTACAAGTTTTATAAGCAATCAGAATGAAGCTTCCTGAGAACTAAGAAGAAAAATAATAAAATAGAATCAAACCGTTAATTCCGAATAAATTTTACTTTAATAAGATTTTAATTCGATAATTCATGGACATGAGGAAAGAACGATTTCGTTGAAATTCTAAAACTTTAGCTAAATACAGATCTGAAAATATTAACAGAACTATTTTTCAGATCTGTACCCAGCTAAATTTTGAGATTCTTTAACGAAACCATTCTTCTTCCGTACATCGACGAAATCTCGCCCCACAAATTATGTTGCGTCCTGAGTAGTTGAAGAAAACTTGGAAAGAGTACGGACACACTCACCTGTAAAAGTATGAACAACCCCTGACGCTATTGTGAGAGAAATGCTCCGCGTTCTTCTCGTTGCCGAAGTCCTCGAGAGGATCCGACCAGAGGAGGTCGCACATCGGCCCGTACGCCGGCGGCTCTTTGAACCTGTCCAGCTGGAACAGCAAGATCAACATTGTTCGAATTAGCTCAAGAAATTAACTCGCGGCACATCGGCCGGCGGCGCAAACGCAGCGTAATTTTCGGCGTAATTGTACGGCCATTGTCGGCTTTACCGAATTCGCTTTGGACTGGCCAGTCAGTTTGCACTTTGGTTCGTATCCTATTCGGACGTATTTAGTTGGCCTGCTACATGTTACACGCGAAATTTATGTGGTACTGATTGGCCCCCGCTTAATTGCGGGACAGCTTCATTCATGTCGATCTCACCCGTATGGCGTAACGTTTGCTTTCGATTTCCGGAATCGCACGGCAGATGGTACTTATATACCGTCCCGATGACCCCTCGGCGCCTATACGGGATATCTCTCGATGCCTAAAAGAACGAGGGATGAGCGCGATAATTCGAACTTGAGTTGAACTACGTAATTTGACAGCGATTTGACAGCGTCGAAACGTGTATCGAATGCAACGCGGAGTCTCCGAGGGCGGCGAAACTCTCTCTGCTGCGAGAGTTTACGTATCGCGACAGGGCCAAACAAGGTATACGTAAGCCGGATCGTCTGCAGATTGCATTAATTAGGCTACCGAGCCTGACAACAACGTGCTCAGCGTGGATTTCTAAATGTCTATTGGTTGCCACTAAATCGCTAAGCACTGAAATCCGATATTCAACGTTGTTAGAATGGTGACGGAGATAGATTCAATCGCGCGGATCCCACTTGACACCTGCGTAACGCCAGAGCGTTCCACATATATAGTATTTCCTTAAAAAACCACGACATGTATACATGTATAATTATCAAAAATGGCACACGTGAATTTACGTAACGTCGCCAGAGTTAAGATCGAATTCGATCTTTCCGAATTGATAAACGGGGAGGAGTGTTAACGAAAAGCGTATTTATATAAATTCTGTATAAGCAGGTGCTTCACCGTAAGCACCTGCTCCAATATGTACTTTGGCTTAGTTATCAATTCCGCAAAGAGATTATTTATTTGACAGACACGGAGCAGACGGCGACGCCTCGCTCCCAAAGTCATGAAACATTCGCAAACGCGGCGCGGATTTATTCTCGGGCCGCATCGCGAGAGAGAGAGAGAGAGAGAGAGAGAGAGAGAGAATCGAGCCACTCCTCTCGAATCGATGTTAAAGGCTCGAAAACTTGGACGAAGTTTCGAACGAGCGGGTTTTCGAAGCGGAGTGGATGGATATCGAGAGCGGAGAACGGGGGCAGAGAGGAGAGAAAGAGAGCAAGAGAGCGCCGCGCGCGCAAAGACAGAGTCTCGCCGCAACGAGAGCACTCAAATATTTGTTCCGTTGATCTAATCTCGCCGAGAAAAGTTCGCCGGCGCGATCTCATAGCCATCAGCTCAGCTGCCTTTCGGAAATCGCGCTTAATGACTTTCATGAATATGAATGGTCGCGAGAGAGGTGAGTAGATGGGTATTTCGCGCGCGACGCGAAACGTCTCGTCATCGCGCCAAAACGCCCTCTTCGCACCCTCGCCCCCTTACGCCGTCTTTCTCTCGGGATGCAATCAACGCGGATAAAATATCGAGGACGAAGATCGCGAGATTCCGTTTACGTTATTTATAAACTTCATTTTTTTTGCACGACATACCGTTATGCTGGAATTTTCCATATGTAAAATAGCAAAGCTTCAATTTTATTTTTCATAAAACGATATCGATTCTCAGTCTGTTTTCGCAATATCGTTGCGATTCAACGCACCGTCAAGCTTTTTTACGAGTTTTATTAAAAATCATTCTTTTTTTTTTTCGGAACTTCCACGTGCGATATCTGCGTAAAATAATTTCGCGTGGTCCTGCAATCGGCATGGGAATAATCCAAAACGCAGAGATTAAAGCTGATTTCGGGCGGAGCGCTCATTCGCCAAATATTTGGCCGAGATAAACGGTGAACAGAGTGTCCCAGAGTGCAATAATGTAAAATTTGTCCTATACAAATGCGGCGTGCAGCGTAAAAAACATTTGATGATCGCAATCAAGCTTCTTAACGTACAAAAAATAAAAATTAATGCTCGCTCTTAAGTTCGTCGTAAACACGTGTAACGAGTGAGGAATTCAAATTAAAAAAATTGTTCCACTTGTCCATGTTATTAGTATCACAAAAGAGGGAAATTATTAAAGAAATATATTAAGAACATTAAATTAAAGTTTTCCAGGGTTTTTTCTCGGAAAAGTGAGAAATAGGCGACGCTAAAGGAATTACTTTGCACGATTTACAGCTTTTAAAAAAATAATAAAAGTGAATGAAAAACTTGGAATTACTTGGCCCTCCCCCACTCGAAATGCGAGTCTCCGCGATACTATCGAGCCGCGCCGCGCCGGATTCCATCGTCCGCGATTAGCCAAAGTGACGTTGCGCAACGTGATCTTGATGCCGGATACGAGTTTCACGTAACAGGTAGCGTAATTACGTCGAATGGGTTGGCATTAGTTCGCGACCCGTTTCCGAGCGTGAACACGTGCGTACAGTCGCGCACTGAGCGTATTGGGCGCTTATTACGATATAATGAGCAGTTATTGCACGATAATGACAGCGGCTGCATTAAGTCAAGAGAGCGTGCCTTATGTATCCTATCGTGTTTGCAGTATCTATTATGACGATACGTAATAACGCTTCATTGACCTGCTCTCTTGCCGTCTTGCGCGCCGCATCGATCTTAAATTTCGCGACTACGTGAATTTCACTTGAAATGCGACGTAGCCCGCGAGATCTGATTGCAGCCCGTCGCTAAATTGAATTTTAAATGACAGAAAGAGAATTAAATTCTCAGATTATTCATATAATATTGAATCCAGCTCGCGTGGTATCTTTCAAACGTACATTCTAAAAAAGTATAACGACATACGGAATTTCTGATTGTCTATATATAAATTGTCGTTTGTCGCAGTTACACCGAATAGGGCGAGGGCAAATGACGGAATCGTCATTCTTTATTCTCTTGAATCTTGTCCGAGTGCGTCTCTTGAATTGAATTAAAAATGTCAGAATTAAATTCGGATTATTCATAAATATAAAATCCAGTTCGCGTGGCGAGTCTTCTTTCCAACGTATAGCTTTCCAGTGTAAGTATCGCAACGAAATACGGAATTTCTTGATTGTCTATATACAAGTTGCCATCGTCCGTCGCAATTACGTTTAATAGAACGAGAGCAAACGGCGAATCGGTATTCCTTATTCTCTTGAAATGTGGAACAATTCATTGATCACGCGTTCGTTTGAAGGAAACATTAATTAAAAATACAAGCTTCCGGGCCAAATTGCGGTCGCCGCAGTGGCGCACTCGCGGAGAAGAACGGGGAGAGCGAGAGAGAGAGAGAGAGAGAGAGAGAGAGATGCGGTGGAGAAAGGAGAGACAGAGTGGAGGAGTGGATTCAAGGATGAAGGAAGGCGTCGTTCCGCGGCACGAAACAAATGTAATTTAACGTGACGCCCGGCTCATTTCCTTAATGGAATGTTTCCTTTGCCCCTGAGAGATATTATGCATCGTCTGTGGATTACGGACGAAAAATCGCCTTTCGCCGTCTCCCCCCTATCTCCTTTTTTCATCCACCCATTACCCGTTCGAGAAAACGCTCGGTAAATGCGTCGGATCGCGCGATTCTCTCTCGCGCCACGACGCCGTCGTCGTCGCCACCGCCACCGCCACCACCACCGACGCCGCCGCCGCCGCCGCGATGCTCGCGCCGATGCCGATCGATACCTCGGACAGCTACGCTTTGTGTCGTATATCACACAGAGTGTATCTCAACGGTATCCTTTACGCGGTTTCCACGTGGAGATCCCTTTCAATCGTGCGGCCCCTTGCGCCCACGGTCCCCTCTCCCTCATTCTTTCTCTCTTGCGATGACGCGTGTTTAATCGTGTTTGCCCCTTTATCCGCGCTACCCGCGTAATCCGCGATTTATAATAATCTCTGAAAAAACACACGTCGCAAAGATCAAAGATAAACGCGTCCAGCGCGAGCCTGTCTCGTTTCGCTGTTGTTGCTAGTTTAGAAGAAAGGACAAAGAGAGAGAGAGAGAGAGAAAAAGCTTGTATTTAATGCTCTGAGATAAGTCCCTCTAAACGCTCGAAGCGTGACACAAAGAAATAGATGCAAGATAATTAAAAAAATTAAGGTGTAAGAATTATTTAAAATAATTCGTAGTTTATCTATAAATACGTGCGCGCGCATGTGTGCATACGTGCGCGAACGTGACAGAGAAAAAAAGCCAGAAAAAAAACGAGAGCAAATGGCAAAAAGCGAGAGAAATTCGCTGTATATGCACTGAACTGTATTTTGCTCTAAAAGTAAATGCGTATAGAGTCTCTGTTTGAACAACTCCGCCGCAGTATCAGCGAACGGTGAATGAGAGGCCGTTCTAAAATTTAGCCGCCATTGAGCAAAAGGATCTTTCGAAAAGTTCAATCAGACACCGGGATAAAATAAGCAAGTCCTCGGGGATCCTCGCGACCCTATCAGCCCTACCTATTCTAAACGAGCAGGTCAGGAGAAGAAGACTTAGTCGTCTTGATGATTATTATACAGCAGGCAGCCAACAAAGTATTGCTTCTGCTGCTGGGCTTCAGCTATTGAATGCTTCTATAATGAGACGTAACATGCTCGTCAAGCCCGAGTGCACAAATCTTAAATATGCATTCATGGCTTTGTATTACTCGAGGTCGAGTTCTGCGGTAATATATGTAAAGGCTGTCCAACAATAGTCAAAAGGAAAAGAACCAAAATTGACAAGCTTGGATTTGAGTCGCGAGCATGAGAGAAAGAGAGAGATTAGAGAATGCACGAAATACGGAAAGCAGACGAGAACTCGAACGTATGAGAGGTCAAACGTAAAAGCCACAAAAAAAAGTGACCCTCGACAGTTCTGTCCGAAATTGTTGATCCTTTCTTGCGCCGTGAGAGAATCTTCGGTAAATACTCGCAGTCTACCTTTTCTCAGCAGAAGAGCTCCATTTAGATAAAATCGTTTCTAATCATCGAACTTGCGTCTCCGGATTAAACGTCGCTTAAAATAAAGTACATGGAGAATCGCAGTGAGAGCGCGAGAGAGGTACGCAGTAAAGGCACCGAGAGTGATACTCGCTGGAACGGCTGTAACGAAAACGGCCAAGTTCCACCTTGAATATGCTTTAATTAACTAAAACGCCTTAATCTACGTTTCTCCGCCGACATTAGCATCGGACTCTCCCCTCGCAAGTACGCGGAGAGATGCTCGTTTCGCGAACGATCCCGGGGCGCGGCCGAGAAACGTGAACTCCCCCCCGCCGTGATTTTTGATCCGGCAAACACGCGAAGACTGGATGCTCGCGATAATGCGATTACGCGATTACGCGTGATTGCGCGCGTAACTCGTCGGGTTTCCCTCGGTGCGATACCCGGAGTATGTATGTACTTTGGGGCATAATCGCCGTATCCCGGGAGCACTCGGAAAGTTTCTCCAGCAGTTTAGCTCGTTAGTCATACGCGGGATATTTCGGCGTGACAGCGGGCGTCGGCGTCGCCGTCGCCGGTGCGGACGACGGGCGCCTGTCATTGAGAATTGCAAGCGAATTGCGCTCTGGCCTTTGTGCGCCACCAAAGAAAAATTCTCTCGCGGCAGCGAAACGAACAATTGTCGCCTTTGTGCGAAGTCTCGGCGCACAAAGGTGACGGTCGCAACGATAGAAAAAAGAGAAAAAAAAGGAAAAGAAGAGGAGGAAGAGAAGGGAGGAGGAGGAGGAGGAGGAGGAGGAGGAGAAGGAGGAGGCAGAAAGAAGCGAATAATGCATTAATGTGATCCATTCAGATGGCCGAACGGGGTTAATGAAGTCGGCACGCGCGGTTGTTATACTAATTAACGGAAATAATTAGCGGTCTCGATCCCCGAGGAGGTCGCGGACGGTTCAACGTTTTTTTTTTATAAAGCCTTCGCGCATTTCTCACGGGGAACAATAGCGGGCGTTTTCGCAAACGAGAAATACCGTTCGATCGCCGTTTAAGGGCCGAAATGAATTCGCGTTAAAGCGTAAACGTCGACCCGACACTGGCGTTTATTTTCCACGGATCGCAGCGCGTACAAACCGTCTGCTTCAATTGGCAAATCGACGAGGGATTGCGAGAGCTGAAATATTTTACGCATCATTTCGCTACGGCACAAAAACACGTAACGATATTCCATTTTAATGTTCGGCGTTAAAACTTCACTTCGATCTACAGGAATAAAGAAATTAAAAATATTTGAAAATTTCGCGAGGAAAGGGAAAGGGGGCACTTTCAACGCCAAGTTTTTTGTCACCCGTCTGCAAGGATATCGCGTTCAGCGATTTAATTCACGTAGCTGCGATGCATTATAAAACGACCAACGCGGAGGAAGGCGGCCAGGTGACACGACTCGCGCGATAGCAGACGCGACAGTAAATACTTTTATGATGCATAATTACAGCGACAAGTCCGCCAACAAGTCCGACCCGTCGGACGCGATCGTCTTATGGCGGATTATATAAAATTTCGTCCGTCCAGACGTTGATCCCACCACTGCGAATGGACGCGGCTCCGCCAACCAAACACCGTGAGCGGAGGGCTTAGCGGCTCGGTTTTTGCGACCATCACACGGCGTATAGATACGGTGAGAAAGGAATTACGAGAAGCCGCGTTGTTCCACGGTGTCATTTGGTATTCATATCGCTATACCGATGCTCGCAAAACACGCCTTTATACGCCGGGACACACGGAATAATTTATAACGGCAGAGGGACGGGGAGGAAAAGTATCTATACTGCATATTGCATGGTGTCCCGTATCTCCTTACTCGAGATAACCGAAAATTACAATTTTATAAATTAACATGCTCCATAATACGGACTGACTTGCGTAACGTAGCCAATGAAAGGGAGAAGAGCCGACGAGAAAAGATTACACGTATTTTATAGTATTTGCCGTTGTATTATGCTGTTTGTACAAGCGAGATATTGACGTGCATTCTCGTTGCCCGATATTGAGAAACATTGCATAATCGAAGAAATAAAGGAACGTATGAGAAATAACGAACGCGAGGAGTGGTGTAAAATCCTTAAAAATTCTGGTGAAAACAAAAATGCGAAAGCAGTCTGCAAGCATTTGTCCTTGCAATTACCGACTTCCGATCGTTTTCCGATTTCGGGAAACCAGAGGAGTTGGCGAAAGCCGCTGGTGATAGCGCCGCTGGTGATAGCGCGACTAAATCGCGATAAATGTTGGATCGAGGAACGAGCGAAGGATTTCTTCGGTTTTCACTTCGATTTTCTTCCCTCGCACCCACCCGCCCACCCCTCCTCGCTGTATCCACAGCCTCGTTTTCCGCGATTGTTCACGTCGGGGAAAGAAGCCGGGGACGATCATGGGACGAGGACGGGCAAGAAGTGGGTTAACTATCGCGCGATCTCCCCCGAGAAATAGCTCGTAATCTGGAAGAGTAGACATTGCTCTCATTCGCTTTCCTCCCGTACCGTTTTTGTTTCTCACGACAATTCAAAATTATTTTTGAGGACTCTGTTGCGTTAATTAATCTACAGAAAATGTAAATAAAAATTTATAAAACGTGCTTCTGAGATAATTATTTTTTTGTGCCGATTTTGTAGCGAGACATTTGTTTGCAATTGAGAACTCTTAATAAAATGGGATTTCCTAAAATCCTCGCATCATTGGACACACGTTACCTCGATTTCAAGGAATGTCACCTTTTTCCCCGGTTCCCGGAGATTCCAGAAATGTCCGCGTAACCGGAAACGATCATTAGGGGATTGCCGACGCTCGTTGACCTTTTGTTCTTTGTCTCCATCTCCCACGCCGATTCTTCGCAAGTAGAAGTGGACGCGAGGGACAGACTCGAGATTATTAATTGCCAGATATGTCATCCACTTATGTTCAATCACGACGGCTTTTTAACACGTGTCACGGGGCTCGTTAACGTCGCGATCGGAGCAGCGCGCGCGAACGGGAATCGCGGAATACCTATCCGTCGCGGTGGTAAACAACTACTCAGTTTTTAAATATTTATAAAACGTAGTTTGTAGAACGATTTGTATCACACGACCTACGATGTGCGTGTGTTATACGCGTGAGTAGCTTCGTGTTTATCTATCTGGCGTCCGTACGCCAGCGTGAATAGCAGAAAATTATGCAGTTTCGGATTCCTATAAACATGATTTACAATTTTATAATCCGACGGCAGCGATGCGGGGTAAAATTCCCTGATGTGGACTGGATACGTCGTAGCACACAGGAGGAAAAAAATGGTAATAGCGAAGCGCCTCGAAATTTCATGGAAATTTCTTTAAAGATATGCGCTGAGATAAGAGACGAGCGATAATCATTGTTAACGTAACTCTACGTAGCGAAGAAGTTCTATTGTAATTCTAAAAGCATTGTCAGTATATATAACTACAGGCACGGAATATATCTTTTATGACGTATGCTCAAAGCGGAGAAATAAAATCAGTCCGGATACTATTCAAACACCTCATGTATAAGTTGCAGACTTATGCTGCTCTTTGTGCAGTTTTCCTAAAAAGATCCCCCTCCCCTCGCCCCTTCGCCTTTAAAAATTGCATTTTTCAACTATTTTATTCATCTCGCGTCTATTTATCAATTTTAATCGCTACATCAGAGAAAAGTAGTAAGCTCAAAATATATTTATATTACCCTTTTCCGTACAATAAATTCCAACTATTTCTTTATTCTTCTCGCATTCTATTTTATCACTATTTTTAATTGTTACATCTAAAAAAAAAAATGCGTTCTTAAGATGTATTTATATTACGATTTCCATACAATAAATCTTTTTGGAGTTTTCTATTTGAAATGAAATTTTTTTATACACCCTACCGTCGTATTAGAAACCTATCGTTCCTAAATGGAATAAATATTTTGATTTATAAGTAACGCTCCCCGATTAGACGAGAAAAGAGCACTCTATTCCATTCATTCGAATAATACTGCCCAATGTAACACACGAGTTATCTGTGTTATCTTTTCTTCTCACGCGACATTCTAGGAAATCTCCTCCACTTAGGACGCTTTATCCTACGTTACATAAATGTACTTATAGCGCTCATACATACGTATACTAATTGCGTTTCTGATTGAAGATTAAAGTGGAAAGCTCGCGATAAGATTTTCTCAATTTTCCCCCCTTTTCCACGAAGGAAACGCCGTGCCACGGGTCAACGCGTTTTCAAGATTGCCGCGGCGGTTCTTCGTTACCTCTCCACCGGCCCTTTTTGCTCTCGCGCTCTGTTTGTTATTATTGCACTCGTTAAAGCGGGTTTCGCGCCGCGACACGCATACACGCGCTGCATACGCGCGCATGCGAGGCGTGCAAGACGATTAACTTAATAGCGGGCGCGATAGCACGAGCTCTCGCCCGCTATTTAAAGCGGCCCCCCTCCCCCTGCTCTTCTCCGGAACACGATCGCATAAATCGCGAGTTTTCAGCCGATAAAATGCACACGCCGCCCTGCACGATCCTATCCACCCCCCCCCTCACCTCCGTTCATCCCATAAATTAAACGGAGCTAATGCGCCACGACCGATGCGAAATTGGACGGCTTTAATGCAGATCTACGGCCCTCGCACGATTCCGAGATTAACGCCGATCGTTTCACGATGTTCATTTCAGGATCCTTCAAGTCGTTTAATGATTAACCCTTCGCGCCCCGACTCTCCCCGATGAGAGCGCTATATGTATGTAACGCGCGCGAACGCTAATTCTCTCGCGAAAGCGACGAGAGATTTTTGAAATGAAACGTTGTTGAGACTGCACGCGTTCCGTGATTCTGTAGAATTTTAACAACTTGCAAAGTTTACGCAAACATACGCGTCGCGTTTTAACGTTTTCGAAACTAAATGGCGTGCCGCTCTAAAAATACGCCCATGATTTATTTACCGTTCCCGAGGAAGGGTAACAGATGAGTATTTTAAGGAGGTATTCTAGTCTAGAGCGATCGAAAAAAATGGCCTACATTTGAAATTTTTTGCTATTTTCTATTTTTTTTTTTTTTTAGAAAACAATTGCACGTATTCTTCTATATTTTTTTTTACACAACTACTTGCACATATTTAATCAATATCCACAGATTTTGATGTGGCTGCACGTTCATTAGTTTTTTTACGTTACGTAAATTTAAAAGATATTTTTCAACTCGGCTGACACGATTTCTCAGAAGCAGAATTATAGGATTACTTCGATATTCACAATGATTTAAAAATATTAAAAAATTAATAAAAATAAATATTATAAAATTGTTGAAAAATCAATACTTGGTTTTTGAAACCGTGTCACTTTAATATTTTGCAATATTCTTTATTTATCACCTAGTTTACGCAATAAAGACGTATTTTACGTGCAGGTACGTAAAAGTTGAAGTCGATAACTTCAGCAGTCGATAGTTTCTGAGAAACTGAAAAGTGTGTTTTTGAAAATGTACGTAACATATAAAAACATTTAGCCATACCAAAATTTGTAAATATGTACACATAGACGTAAAGAGACAAACGGCTCCGTGTGCGGCAGTTTAAAAAAAAAAAAAAAATTCGAAAAAAGACAACCTTTTTCGCGCTTTAAATTAGAGAGAAAGCCGCTTTAATACTCCACATACACGTTGCAACATTGAGTTTCGCGCGGCACATCCTTTCCCACTCTCGCGGACACATCTCGTGCGTACGAGTCACGATGAAAGATTCAGAACGATTATCCGGATAGCGAGGAACGAAAAGGAGGTTAAAGCGTCGCTGAGGAGCATTTCCAAGGTGCAGGACGCGCACGGTCACGTTTTACGGGCTCTTGCTCTCAAAGGATTCGCGATATCGTTCAACCGGGACTGTCGATTTCCATATCAAACGTCCTGAAAGGCCGGCGATAAAACCGCTCGGAAATAAAACGCGGCACTCAAAATTCTGGCCGGCGGCGCGGTGACGGCGGGAAATCGGTGAGGCCGCGATTAGAACTTGCGACGATGATAAATTCCCGAGAAAACTTCGCATCGGCACGGGCGTGGGTCGCGCGCGCGCGCGCGCAATATTTATTGCCGCACGTCTTCCGAGACGTTAAACGTTAGCAGCTGAACGATAATAATTGCATGATCCATTTTGAAGTTTACCATGGAAGAAGGAACCGGATTATCCTAATTGAACGCTGGAAGACAAATCTTTCCGCGTAGTCTCTCGCAATCAGGTTTACATCCGCGCAACGTTCGCCCCATTATATTTCGCCCGCGGCGTTCTCTCGAGCGGAATCGCGTTTTCCGCTGAGAATTTTTATTCCGTACATGTCACGTTCCAAATTGCCGTGGTAGTCGGAGGGATTAATCTACGTCGTTTTACAGCTCCGCATCATTGTAATCGCGCCCGGTCTCGTTTCCCTTAATTAAGAAGGAGAGAGAGAGAGAGAGAGAGAGAGAGAGAGAGAGAGAGAGAGAGAGATCCGTCGATCGTTAAAGCGAGATCGCGTCGCGCGCGTTCTTTCATTCCCGGATCTCTTCCACCCTTCCGTTTCTGTCTCTTTCATTCCGGTTCCATCTCTCCCGAACGCCGCGTATCTTTACGAGAGGGTGGTGTGTATCGCAGCAGCACAAAAGGCGGGACGCCCCGAAATGGGAAGACCGAGAGATTTCAGGCAGCTGCGCTGGTCGTGAAAACTCAACGGAGTGCCGGATGCTGGATGCCCCGAGACCGAGAGATCCCAACCGGATTCTCGATAATATGAAAATAGCGCGAATTTTTACGAGCGCGGCGAAATACGAAACTGCTCCATCGCGCTTCTCGGTCGCGTCGCGTCGTCTCTCGCGGGCGTGTCGGGCGCGAAGCCGGTCGGATATGTCGATACCTCGGGAAATACGGGGTGTCACTCGGAAATTTCGATTGCCAGTGTGTAACGCGATACACGGGACGCGGGAGAGACGCGGGTGAGCTCACGGAACGGACAAGAACGCGCGTTAAGTCGGATAAGCTCCCGCGGCCCACTCGCTTGCTCGCGCGCGCGGCGCGCGAGATACGACGATAGTTCAAGAAATCCTGCCGAAAGAGAAGCGAATCTATTTCCCGTTTATCGTCGCTTTGACGCTGCGCGATGGTGATAGGCAATCGCCGCGCCGCGCCGAGTCGATAGCGGTTATATTTACTCAGCGACAATTTTCCCCAGGTAAATACAATCGAGTACCGTCTATCCGTTCGGGCGTTTAACGCACGCAATGATTGAACGCCTGGGTACGTTGGTGTTCAGGAATAAAACAATAACGTTTCAGGTGGCGCGAGCATCATTGACGATTCCGCTGATGAAAGTCGCGTTAAATGGCGTGTAATTGCCGCGGCGAAACGTGTAATGAAAAGGGAGGGTCCCCTAAAGCGCGTGGGGAATAATTGGTACCGCCTTCGTCTAGAAACGCGCCGCGCCGTGACGAACCCCCGACTATATTTAACGCGCGTACGAGAGCGGATACTTATTTTATCGTTTATCTACTCGAGATCGAGCGACGCAGGCAAACCGCACGACGATCGTCGTCGCTATAGAACGGCAGCGAGACGAAGCGATAGAGCCGAGATTGGCGCAGGGTGCTATATACTCGCGGACGCGCGTGATCGGGACGCGTGTACCGCACGCACGCCCGTGTGTGCCGCACGCAATGCAGGAAGGTAAAAGGCGTAGGTGGATGGATCGATAGAGCAGGTGGCAGCACGTCGGTGCTCTCCCTGGTTCGCTTCCGACGCGCGCGGAGTGTCATTGGACTCTCCGCCGATCGAACGATTGGCCTCGGCACAATTACGAGAAATAATATCAAGGCTAATTCGCATGGGGGTGGGGCGAGGGCTAACGTAATTATCAATGATAGCGTCTCATTAAGATGCCACGTTATCCCAGATGGGGATTCTCGTGTCTTGGTCGCCCGCGCATTGACAGAGAAATATTTGCTATTCGTAAACTATAATCGAATATTCAAATAATTTGATTAAGAGCTCCATTTTTATCATTTTTACTGCTAATAATGCTAATCGCAACGTACAATGTGTTACGCTGACAGAAATACGATTATAATGATCTCTTAATTTATATTATTTTCGGGTGTCAACTATATATAAATTGTAGTAATTGCAATCCCATTCTTTTGTCAGTTTGTTGTAAAAAACAAAACGTTCTAACCATAATTATTTTAACATTCAATTATAGTCGAAATACCGAATATTTTACCTTCACTGTGTATGCAACAGAAGTTGATTTGGCCTTCAGCATTGAAAGAGAAATATTTACTATTCGCAAACTATACTTGAGTATCAAAGTAGTTATGATTAAACATTCCATTTCATTATTATTACTGCTAATAATATTAATTATAATAACGTATTGTAATCGTATTTTTGTCAATGAGTTAACATTGACAAAAATACGATTAAAGTCACCTTAATTAAAATTATTATAATTTAGAATCATTTTCAGGATGTTAACTGTATTTAAATTATAGTAATTGCAATCCCATTTTTTGATAAGTTTCTTGTAAAAAAATGGAGCTTTTAACCATAATTATTTTAACATTCAATTGTAGTCGAAATACCGAATATTTTTCCCTCAATGAGACAGAAGTTGATTTGGACTCCGGCATTGAAAGAGAAATATTTGCTATTTGCAAGCTATAATTGAGTAGTAAAATAATTATGATTAGAAGCTCCATTTTATTATTATTACTGCTAATAATGTTAATGATAATAACGTATAATTACATTGACAAGAAAACGGTTGCAATTATCTTAATTTAAATTACTATAATATAGAATGATTTTCAGATTATCAAATTTATGTAAATTATAGTAATTATAACCCCATTTTGTCAGTTTCTTGTAAAACAAATGTCAAAACTCTTAACTATAACTATTTTAACGTTCAATATACGTTGTAACGTTAAAATATTTATAGTCAAAATACCGAATACTTTTTTCCGAGTTCGACGAAAGTTTGCGAAAAGTCAAATAGCGAAAAGGCGATCAGGACGAAGTTTAAATTGAGTACTGCCAAAAGACACTCTGTGTGTTCCGTGAAAATTACTCAGAAAAGGTTCAATCAATGATGTTATCAAATAAATATCGATGAGAAGTTTCATAAAAAGACACCTCTTATCTAGAGAAGGCGTCTTATCTCTTACGTCAAATGTTAATTTTATACAACGGTGGTGCGCAGTTACATTTGACTTAAATTTTGATGCGGTATTCGATAAGGGGGTTGTAAGCATCCAACGACGGAGGCACATAAAAAATTCACTTACTTTGCGAATGTCTTCTAAATTGTGAATTTCCGGCGACAGGCCACCGTGTACGCAGAGGAACTGTTGGTTCATGAGGGCGGCGAGCGGCAAACAATCGAAGGCATCCATGCACGCGTCGTACACCCTCTCGGAGTATTTTATTTTACCTGAAAGCAGAAAGGAAAGTGATCCAAGATTACGAAACACGGATTCGTACTTTTGTCCGCGCGAAGGGATTTCGTTTCTATTAGCGTTATGGCGTTTTACGAATGTGCCTGGGGATCTTTCGAGTATCTTTATGCGGGCGCATTTTTCCGAGATGGGGACGAGAATGCGGGGTAGACACATCTAATTCGCCATTGGGCAAAAGGATCAAGATGAAGGAAGAAAAATAAAGGAGACGCGAGGGAGTCATGAGGAGAGATCCTGACGAGCGACACGCATAGTCGACCATGGACCCTTTTGCGAATGAGCCATAAAAAGAATGGCGGGGTAGACACACGGGGGCTCTATTTTACGTCGCACTCCCGCAGTTCTCCTAAAGTAATGGATACTCTCCGAGATACAGAGGAGACTCGCGCGGCCGCCTGGTCGTCCACGCCTGTTCTGTGTTCCTGAAATTTCGCCGCGCGCGTCTCACCTCGAGTGCAGCCGACAGCTCTCGCCTGGCTCGCGCGCGAGCGATAAACTGCATCGCCCGCAGATAAGCCGGACCGGGTAATTGTTGTCTCATTTCTGAAGCAAAACGGACCGATCCTACGGGCAAACCACCCCGTGCTTTCTCGTTCTTCTTCTGTTTTTTTTTTCAATTTCAAGTTCTGATTACTTTTATAACTAACTCGTATGACATTGTTTATATGAAAATTGTAAAACTTTTAACTCTCAGAAGGATTTCGTGAGGAACTCGTCTCTTGAGCCATCGTTCTCTGTTTCTGACACGTTTCCTGTTAAGCGTGACCTCGGAAATTGACGTGAAGCAACCTGTATTTACTACACATAGACGGAGGATCGTCGAATCGCTGTTCGGGGTGACGCGCGAAAAGGATTTCCTACCAATAAAGCGGAGTAATCTCGACAGGATAAAGATTTGTCGGCGCTGAAGCTAAACGGATCGTCGCTCGAGGTTGCCACTCGAGGACCTTCACGAGATCTCGCAAATGAACGACCTGCTGGTGGACGTGGGACCCACTCTGGGGTTGCAGATTGAAATATTGCAAAGCGGATGCCCGTAATATCGCACAAAGGTCGAACCCGACGGAAGTTCCCACGTCTCAGGCTTACACACGTCTCATTATTAAACGAGAGAGAGAGAGAGAGAGAGAGAGAGAGAGAGAGAGAGATAAAGAAAGATAACATTGAGATGTCTAGAAAAACTCGTTGAATACATTACGGTTAAATTAAACAGACAGACGGTGATAAAAGATAACGAGATTAATTAAATCGGTCATTTGAGAAACAATATAATAAATCAATTTTTTGTTGTCAAAACTGAGATTATTACGAGATTTATAATTTCCTTTAATGCTATATTATTAAGTTTTTTTTTTAAGTACCAGACCACAAAACTGTCATAAAGAACACAATGAGTCAGTGATTTGCGTTGTTTAAATTATATTCTATAAAAAAACAATCAGCAATAAAAAATATTAACATACTGGAATTTAATGTTTAATTTGATTTTTTTATGAATCTCTTTTTATGAATTATGTATAACATAATTTTTCAATAACTTTTAAATCACGAGTGTCATGATAATTTTAAAAACAAGATTTAAAAGTGATGTGTTCCATTCATTTAATCCTCCATCCAACCGGGGATTTGAAGACCCAGGCAAATTTTCAATTTTGAATTATTCTGCCTCAAATTCGAACACGTACAAAAAAAATCGTAAAACGGATTTAACAATTATAATCGTATTTTAAAATGTTAGAAAAGTGTATAAAAATTTTTTCAGAGATTTTTTTAGTATCTAAAAACCATTTTAAAAGCACTACTGGTGAGCCAGTTGGATTAGAAGAAAACAGTAAAAAAAAAACCGTTAAACGTAAATGTTTAATATAACAAAGCATCTAGAGTTTTATCAATTAAAAATATAGCTTTTGCATTATTTCTCAAATGACTGATCGTCATCGTAAATAATATAAAAGTTCGATTGAGTCTCAACTAAAGAATTTCTGAAATAAATAATTTAGAGATTATCGAACAAAACTCTTATACTGAGAAATATACCTTGCAACCCATTTGCAAAAGATACTCGACGACAAACTGATTTTTGCCGACAGCATTTTGCTCTACAGCCGTGGCTATTACGCGGAGGGCACGTTGTGCCCCGCGACAAAAATGAACGGTTTCGGCGAAATCGCCGGCGAATTAATTGCGCCCCCGTCGTTCGCGGACAAACGGGATCTCGCTTTTGGCAGCGAGGTCCATTGCGAAACGACACGCCGCGCGATCTTGGCGCGCGGCCACCGCGTCCCGGCTTCTTGCGCGAAAAGCGCGCGAGCGACACAAGAATCGCTCGGAATAATGCGTTTCTCGAGCTCGGACTCGAGGCATGCGACCTTCGGGAAGCGCGAAATCTTGGTTTCCAGCGTCGCGTATCGCGAGACGGAGCCAGATGAAGCGCAGTTGCGAGATAGTTGCGAAACAAATATATCGCGCATTAAGCGAGCCCGAAGCAAAATCGTATCTATTTAAATTATAATTAAATATAGAGAATATACAGATTAAAATATGATATTAATATTAAATATTGTTATTAATTATTAATATATTGTAATATAAAATTAATATATTATAATGTATTAATACAAAATATTAATTATTAATATTAATATAAAATATAATTTTAATTTAAAAAAATACAAAGATTATAAATGTTTTCGCGGGAAGAAGCCTTTTAAAGGGTTCGTGGCTCTATTTATTCTAAGATTTCCATACATCGAAGCCACATCACCGTATATTACGCCAGACACGGCTTCGTAAAAATGATATATTTCGGGTATACGAGATATACGGCGGCAAGGAGCAACCGCGCATTTATCTTGATAGAACCGGTATCGGAACTTCTCTATACGTCACGGTTAAGCGCGTTATTTTTCTCGCGTCATTGTTACCCGAATTGGCAGAAAAATGTGCGCTACGGCGTCGGAAAAATGTTGTCGGAGGGGGTGAACAAACCACGGATATTATCGCGACCTAATACATTCCCACAATATTATACCTGCGTTTCAGATAAGGCGCGATAGGGACGAGCCGCCGCCGCGTCGCTGGAATCCACAACGCGCCGCGGTTTCGCCTTGACTCGTACGAAAAATAAATGTGCACGATACTCGGAGAGTTATCGCAGGCCTCGCAGAGTTAAATTTCTGCTGCCTTCGTTTTAAAGGGAGGGTGGTAGAGGGGGGAAGAGATGTAGAGGAAAAAAAAAGGAGAATCGCGCCGCGAACACTGCCACTCCTGTTATTGCGCGAGCGTGCTATTCGTATCGCGACTTCGTATCGCGAGGAAAAGCTCGAGCCGCTGGAGATAATCGCAATTTTCTCGATCGGCCGGCACGTGAATGCCGGAGTAATAGCGGCGGGTAACTAGGCCGCGTAAATAGGTGGCTGCGAAAAAGAAGAAAAACGTGGAGAGACGCGGATATGCGATACGCGAGCGGGGGGAGGAGGCGCGATCCCTTCCACCCTCCCCGCGAGGCTTCCAAACGTCCGCCAATAAATGCACGGCGAAAGCTCCGTTAAAACGATGATTAAAGCACCGGCTGGCATCGTGCACGCGCGCCGGGATTTTCGCGATTATCGCGGTTATTAAATGCGCGTGGAATCGGGGTCACGATGCGTGCGCGAGCGAACGAGTTTTTGTCAGGCGAACACTCCGCTTAATATTCGTAGGCGGAAATGACATTACGCCGGTGCTGGATATAAAAAGAAATTAGAACTGTTCCTCAAAACGGAACGAAAAAGTGCGACGCGAATGAGCCTGTCGTTGTTGTTGTTTCCTCTAGACGTTCGTGAGCTTTTTACGTTTGCAATAACGTGGTGTCCAGCGATATCTGGCTAACCAATTCGAGGATATTTCCAGGACGTTCCAGGTAGAAATCTTAATTTTTCAGGTCGATCAATTTTCATTACTCAATTAATTTTAGTATTAATATATTTTTAGAATGGAAAAATGACTAAAATTCCAGGTCACGCCTAAAATTTCAGGAGTTATCCAGGGGACATTAAATTCCAAGACAATTCCAGGAGTAAAGGATATTCAGGAATCGATGGACATTATAACAACGTGAGCGTGGAACATAAAGGCGGTGGGAGAGATGCGAGATCGGCGGGGATACAATGAGGAGGCAGCGTAAAACGTTTAACAACACATAAAACGTTCTTAAAGCAAGTTAAGAGCGCTGTACTGTAATTTATGTGTGACGCTCGGACAAAGCTGTAATCAAACTGTCGTTAAGGCACCGCGCAGGCGGATTTATACTTAAAAGATAAAAATTCCCGTCACCGTTAAAATCCGTTTCTTCATCTCTAAAAATAAATGACGTCCTTGACATCCTTTCTGGAACAAATTGCTGGCACACCAATTAATTAGACTGTTAGTCGAGTCGAATTATAAAGACCCAAAAACCCTCAGAAATTAAAAAAAAAAAGAGAAAGGAAACTGCATTCTTCGAGTCTGTCATCGTAAAGACGGTGCATCCCTCGCGACGCGTAGCTCGAGAACTCGCGCAGCAGAAGCCGACGGCGTCTCGCGGAAAAGTGTATCGATCGCGGAAAATTGTCCGATACTAGGTCAACCTGCGAGTATTTGCGAGGCGCCCCCGCTCTTCGTCTCGGTTTCCCCGGTCGCGTCGTTATAACATTTACGATGCGAGCAACGGGACGGGGCACGAGTCGTAATATACGACGCGATTTTCTCGCGTGCTGATGCGGGTACAGACGCCGCCAGTCGAGTCGGCACACGCTCGGCGGTGCGTCCGCGATTTCCGCCGGAAATGCGTTTCGACCAAGGGCGGATGATCGGCCGATTCTTTCGCACCTCGCGATTCAATTTCGCCGGAATATGCACAATGGGAGGATGCGATAGACCAGCAGCTGCGTCCGACGTTAAACACACGCCGCAAATCTGGATCTTCTGGTGTTCGCCTCATGCATGTTGCACCAGGATTGGAAAAGCCCACCCACGTAACGTAAACTCGCGCGATTAATGTAATCCCGGAGCTCTCGTCGATCGCGAACAAACTTTAACTTGAGCGAGACAACGAGAGAGCGGGAATCGTGAATCGTCCCCGGAACGTTCCCGCCATTCGGCGAATATAATACGCGATGCCCGGCGGTTTACGATCTCGTAACTTGTCCGATCACGTGTACATGGGGGGTGCACGTGATCAAAGGGCTGAGGGGGCTCGCGCGGCTCGCAAGGTCGATATTGCACACGCAACACGAGTTATCGCTACGATCGAGCCTCGTTGTTGCAGCTTTTTTTCTATAACATTAGTATCATGATAGCGTAAACGTAACGTATTTTTTATTAATTTCAAAGAATTTTTATATGCATACGCATTATATGTATAGTATATATAACGCGTATTATATGTATACGTTACATGTATACAGATATATATGAAACATAATTTTTTAATTTTATCAATTTAAACAAAATAATTGATTCTTTAGCACGTAAAGAATAAAAAAAGACAGGCAAATACAAATTGTAATAAAATTATAGAATAATTGACTGTTTAGAATGACGTCGTCACGCGATAGAATATTTATAAACGTAGCAAAATATAAAGCTATAAAAAAAACATAAACAACGACAATATAAATTAGCTTCATTACAAATTCCGTTAATTAGGTCAGATGTATTCCCAATATTATGTTCACACGCTGTTTTATGAAACAATGCTTTCTTTTACATCTAAATTTAGAATCCACTATTTATGCACGCGAATAGTTTATTTAATTACGTCAGTAACCAATGCGATATGTTAGCAGATACCTCAGATACGAGACATCAATTACTTTGAAATTTAATATATTACTTAATTACTTTTGTCACTTTGCAAACATATATTTTTTCAAAGTCTGCGCGAGCTACCGGCGACTTGCCGACATAATTTGTATTCAGATTTCAGTTCTTTCTCGAAAGCTCAGACTCTAATTATGGCACCCGCGCGCGTATGTTGGGCGCCGAAGCTTGTGATGTAGATGAGCCGCATAAATTTCACCGCAGCGCAGAGCTCCGCTAATTCACCTTACGAGGCAACACCCCGCCCGTAACTAACATGCGGCGGAGGACTTAATCCGCGAGTCGCGAATTATTAAACGGGAAATAATTTCTTATTACGACGCGAAACAAAAGCGGGCCACGGCTGAAAAGAGCGCGCTGGCACGGGGCGCAACGACGACGTAAAAGATTCAACGACGCGGGAAATGAATATTACGAGATCGAAGAGGAAAGGGTGGGAGGGGAGAGCAGAGACGGCTTTTATTGCTTGCAAATTTTTTAAGGAATAAGAAAAGGACTCGAATCACGCGGCTGCTACAGGTTGTAAAACTGCTCGCTTACGGCGCGTTTCTTAAAATTGCAATTACGAATATGAGAAGGGAGAGGGAGGTTTAATTTTCCGAAAAGAGATTACTTACATTCCTGCTTAAATGTGAAGTATTCCGTGAGATGACGGCACTCGTGATTACCTCTGAGGAGGAAGAGTGTGGTAGGATGGCACAGTTTCAGCGCCCACAGGTACAATACGCACTGAAACAAAAACGAAAAGAGTAGGCGTTAGCGCAAGTATGTGCGTAATTCACCGTGTACTGCAGTAACGCCAGTGCTGTTTCATAACCTTTAGATATGAACTAACTTATATAGTTGACGCAACATATCTCGAAATAAATATTCTTAAAGAGTATCTACAAGTACGCGTTGATAATATCTAACGTCAAAATTGTCTACAGTCATAAAGGAAATTAAATCGTCAATAAATCATTAATAAACAACTTTCTAATGGATTGAAAGAGCAATGAATTTTCGATAGACGACCAACAATGTCTTAAACGACAAAGAACGCTCTGCAAAGGGAAAACGAGTCGAAGATGTAAACATTCAAACTAGCTTGCGATTGTATTGCGCCGACAATATCGCGATCCTTCAATTAAATCGAAACAATTCGTTAGTCTCCATCGAGCGGCTCCAATCACTCCAAGATACTCCCCGTCTGATCGGCATTCCTCCGCTTTAATTGCAGAACTTCCGCGTCGACGTGAATTCGAGCGACGCGCTGCCGGTGCAGATTGCATCGCAGAATGTGCATTCGGACCTCGCGAGATTCTCTCCGTAATTTAACGCGCTATTAATCGACGCGTCAAAGAGAGATGGATCGCAATCGCAACTTCTCTCTCTCTCTCTCTCTCTCTCTGTTTCTTTCTCGCTCTCAATGACAACGATGCCATTAATAATCCCCAAATGCGAAGCGCTTAAAGGTGAATATTTTGGCAACGGAAATCTTACGGTTCTCTCGTTTCGCAAAAATGAATCGGGTGGCGAAAGCCGTGACTTGCATTTGGCTTGCGTTTCGTGCACGCGATAAAAACGTATTGCGCAGTTGCACAAGGCTACATGGGTATTGTGCAGAGTGAAAATTATTTAGTGAGCGCGATAATTGCGCGCCAAAACACGGAATAAATCATACGAAACTTTAAACAATATGAGAAAATTGTGACGTTACACTGAGAAAAAAAAGAGATGTTAAATTGACTACATTTTTCAATTTGATTAAATTTCTTTCGTTCAAGTATTTATGTATTTAAATAAAATATATAAATGTTTAAATTAAAATTCAAACTAAAGTTAAAAGTATAAGAACTCGAACAAAAGAAATATAGTCAAGTTGAAAGATTTAGTCGAGTTAACAACTTTTCTTTCTCAGCGTATTAATTATTGTAAGATAGTAAAGGTACGGAAGATATAGACGTAAAGTGAAAGCTTTCATCACAATAGCTTGTAGCTTGGCTATTGATCGTAATCGTGGGCTAGAAGTACAAACTTTGAGCTGCTAAAGCGATCCGCCGGAGCGATCGGAATCGTCGGAATTTGGCTGTTATCGAGGCGAGGTGCGTTACGCGCGAATGCATCACTAATTAATATTATTCGTTGTAACACACGGACCACTGACCCGCATTAAATTGGCAATGGCTGTTGCTAACGAACGGACCTTCGAATATCGCACGAATTTCGTGTCCGCGCTAATTAGCTCGCTCGCTCGAATGTGGCGGCCGTAATGACGACTCCATTAGCTTCAACATGGTTTTCGGGGGTGGAAACGGGGAGAGGGCAGGGTGTGATCCCGTCGGACCTTTTATGCGGCCAACATTTGTCCCGCATTCGTTGTCCGCGCGGCTGTTTAATAATCACGGGTGATGCGGCAGTTTTAAACAGGCTCAATTGCGCACGAACAATGCGGATTAAAGCCTTTACCGATCTCGCGTTGCTCGTTGACAATTTTCTTGCCTGCCAAAAAATTCGATCTCGAGCGATCTGCATGTCTTGATCGATATGCAAAGTGCATTGCGTCAAACGCGCTTTCTTTAATCTGCGAATTTTTTTTTGTCACCAATTTCAAACCGAATCGAGAATTTGATAGAATCCAATTTTTCTTCTCGCAATTTTTAAAATTTTTCAACGTTGAATATTATATTTCGAAAACTAAATCTTGATTTCGAGTTGTAATGAAATAATATTGAAATGCAGAATAGATTTTTCTAATCCGTCTGCAGAACTCGGAAATTTAGTTTTTAAAACTTTCTCTACAATTTTCCATCGCTTACGAGAAAAAAAAAACTTATTGGTATTCTGCGATCTTTTTTGCAAAAATCGAGACGAAAGTAATCAAAGAATCCACAGATCGAGGAAAATGCATCTATATCCAGCAGACTCAAAGCACTCGTATTTAAAGGTAAAAATGTAAACTAGCACGACGTTATTATTCTGGAATCAATTTTTCTCCTTTAAAAAGTTAATCTTCGCTCAATGCACCGAAGAAAGGCTAGATGAGAAGCCCCCCCCCCTCCCTCTTCCTTCGGGCTGCAGACCGTAAAAAAAGAAGGGGAGAAATCTCTGAGAAAAAGTTGAAAAATATTCCAGAACCGTAGTCTTATGTAAGCTGAAACAGATGTGATTGCGATTGAAACCGCTGGACCGGACCGTTTAACCTTTGTGCATCAAATCGATACCATGGAACTACCAACATCGCAACCGCGGCTCAGGGGCTCGTGGGATAGAGGGAAAGAAATGTCACACGTTTGGTTACATAGGATATTTATCTCCCGCTCTCGCGTCTCACAGGATCGCGCATCATAGCGACGGTTAGCACGTCAGCGATGGGTATCCGATACACACGGTTTTTTCGATTTTGCATGACGCCGCGTTTCCGAGAGGGGGGGGGAGGGAGGAAGAGAGCAAGCGAGAGAGAGAGAGAGAGAGAGATAAATCCTCGCCACCCGTCTACCTGTAAAAGCCAGGGCGCCGGCAATTTTTTTTCTTAGACTTTCGAGGTCAATTATTTTCTCCCCGCTGACCCGATCGACTGTCTACCATCGTCTTCCCCTCGCGGCCCTTCCTCCATCGTCCCTTTGCGAAGCCAACGGAGCGGCTGTGCTCGCTCTCGCCTTGCCCCGACCGCTATAATTACACGCGAGGGCCCTCATTGGCATTGTAACGAAATAACGCGCTCGTCCTTCAGGTTCTGCCGCGGTTCGCTCGCGAGTATCGGATATCGTTTCCCTCCTTACACGATTACGCAAAACGCACAAGTGGCTCGACAATCAAGTTCGTACACGAGAGATTAACGCTTTTCTTTATTTTTTTAACTAAGACTTGAAAATAGTTCGTTCCAAATTAATAATATCTTCTTCCAAGTGGAGAATCCCTTTGCGTTTATATTCCAGCGATGTTCCCGCTGTTAGCGAAGCACTCTTGAAACTCGGCAATTGAAATACCAGTCAAGATGCCGATTGAAACTTCTTTTTCCAACTTAACAAAGATTTGTACTACTTAGAAACACGCTGCTTTATCATCGTAAACATTTTTCAATGTTTTCATAATTTCTTCGCTATTCTTTTCAAGGATCTTTTCAATAAGAATTTTGATATCGATTTCTCGCTCCTTCAATATCACTTGAGATTCTCGGCGCAATAAAAAGACGCTTTGTTAAATGAACAATTATTGAACGTCTTTATATCGTCTATACACTCAAAACAAGATGTATAAAATGCAGTAGAAAATGGTGATTTAATAGAAGGAGAGAGTTTGATTGCGTGGGTAGTTGTCGATAAAAAGCGAATGGAGCGCAACGTTGCGATAAATGCTCGAGTGACGATTAATTTTTGATTTTTGAATTAATTTTGCGATAGTCGTGTATTGGAAAATTTTTCTCCTTTATATTTGAACTTTTCGAAGAAATGTAGCATTTGAAAGAAATGCAAATCATTGTAATCCTTTCGGGGATCGATATAAAAATATTATTGTCATTATTACATAAGAAGAATGTACGTTTGCGAACTTAATTGTTTCGAATTCAATAATACTTCACTAATTTATCCACTTTCGCATACAATCCTCTAAATTGTATAATCGTGTCTTCTTACAAGCGCGAGAAATTACTTGGGAGAATTTGAAGTAAACTTTCTCTCTGCAGCGAGAATGTGATTTTCGAGAGCACGCGAAATAAGATTTTCAAACGAACGATCATGAAGGGATGGAACCTGCTCTTGAGCGTATTCGTGTCTTCCCCGTAAGCTCGGATCTTACCTTTGTATGCATTCCCTAGCATCTTCTAGGGATAATCAGGAGCGAAGGTTTCTGTCGAACGTATCGTCGGAGAAAAGGCTTCGGATTTGCCAGCGTGATCGCAAACAGAATATCGATCTCACGAAGATTTAACGTATCGTTACCACGCACAACATCCTCACACACACGTATAGAGGAGCATAGTACGTGTACGCAGATACCGTGGTGTTCGCGTGTTGCGCGATTGCACCTGCGCTTCGATGACATACCCTCTTAAAAAAAGCGAGACGAACCCTCTTTTCGCGCATGAGTCATCGAACGGAGCATGCTTGAAGGATTGAGCACCCGCGCGACGGAGCCTCTTTTCGCACCGGAGCACACGCGGCTCCAACCGATTTATAATACCATTTACCAGCAGGCGGAGGCGGTCCATTTTCTCTCTACGAGATACTCCCTGTTCTCGAATATGCCGTAAAATATGTGTGTATATGTGTAAGAGAGAGAGAGAAAGAGCCTACGTTTCATCTCACGTGTCTCTTGTGGATAGATCGGCTTCCATGTTGTACAGTCGTAAATACGATCAAATCCACAACTTGCTCGTGCGCTACGGCAAAACTATCCTCCGAAAAAAGGAGCAACGTCGGCACCGCCGAGAAATCTCGCGTTATTTCCGCGAAGGGAGAAAATAAAAGCTATACGATTTAATAGTAGTCATGGGAGCGGATCGGGTCCTCTCTCTCTCTCTCTCTCTCTCTCTCTCTCTCTCTCTCTCTCTCTTTCTCTCTCTCTCTCTCTCTCTATCAGTCCCTACACATCACCCAGATTTAAAGAGTTCCTCCGTGACCCCTAAAGATTACGAATTTAAAAATATATGTATGAATGCGTGGGTTCGAATTGGCTCGTTACGAATTCATTACTTTCACACGGAGCCCCATACCTTGCGACATCTCGTACGATCTATTACAATAATGAGAGAGAAAATGATTCCTTTAACGTCGGGATGATAATGTCAATGAAGAGAGGAAAATGCAATATTGTGTGGTAATTAATTAACGTTATTAATATTTAGAAAAATAAAAAAGTCCAACTTCGAGCAGCGACTCAAATGAAAAGAACGTTTCGTGGGAGCCTTTAGGTCACATCGCGACATTATTTTCCATCCGTTCGCTTTTGCGAATGCACATCGATCGATTTCAAAGGAACGTTAAAAGATTCTATTAGTTCGGTCCATCAGTTTGATTGGAAACGGCAATTCGCATACGGCTTTGGACCGTTGACATTCGCTCGCGTGCGTCATAAATCTGACGGCATCCGTGCGCGCCTCACAACGACGACATGCTGTGCCTTGCATTATTCAGAGAATCCACGAAGACGCATCTCGATCTGAATAACGGCAGCCGCGGAATATATCAAGAGATTTTCTTAAAAGGAGCCATCTTGCCCGCGCGCTGTCTTGCGAAATGTACTTCGCGGAGAATATATTTAAATCTTGGGTACGCAGCGCACCACGTGTAATACCACGTACAATATTGGATTGTCCCCTATTTCTTCCGTAAATTTCTGCACCCGGTAGAGAGATTGTTGCGTAAAATCTCGGTGGCTTCACGTTACAAGACAGAAATTATAACTCGTGGTTATTTACCGTGTTTTTTTTTTTTAAATATATTAATATGCGCTTCGCGTGTAGTGTGTGCAAGATTATAAATAAAAGTTATCTTAACGTTTCTTATTTCGAGTAAATTAAAAAAGGAGGCGAATAAATTCTCTCCTAGAGGAAGACGCAAAGTTTTCAAAGTATATTCAACAGCTTTACCACGATCAATGTTGAACTTACAGTACCATCGACTTGCTCCAAAAATAGAATCCTGAAATTGCATCCTGTTCGAGATGTCTACGCGTCGTCGCAGCGAAATTGCATTTTATGTATCGCGCGGTTTAGGACAATCGCACTAAAACTTTGTAGTTTCTCCCCTGCCTTCCGGAATTCGCGAAAGGAAATTGTTCGTTACTTTACAGTGTAAAAATTCCCCGAGACGCGAGAGCGTCGCGAGAGAAGCGCCACTCGAGATGCCGCTCTCGCTACTTCGAGTCTCCTCTCGCACATTTTCTTGTTCCTAGTGGCGCGGCGGAATATTGCATTATGCTCGACATGAAGCGTACTCGCCCGTGACGAAATTTTATCTCGCAAAATAGACTACTCGCGTCGGATCAAAGTTGATTATTCGTGCATGCTTCGAAATTACATTCAGGAGAACGAACGCAATACTTACGGCTAACAAATGCACACGTGCCCTCCTTTCTTGACTATTGCGTTCCCTATTACATTCGAAAAAAGAGACTCTCCATTCCAAGGAATACACGGCGTGTCTCAATAGACAGATTATAAGTATAATTCTAGTCGTCATATTTATAATAAATAAAAAGACCTTTGACAAAAAACTCGAGTGGTAGAAATAAAATTTGAAACAAAGTAAAGCGAGCAAAATATATTGCTTTTTCAAGCGCAAGAAATTGTGCTTTGCTAATTCCCAAGAACAATTATTAAAAATGTAAATGAGAATTGTTACGCGAGGTAAGCTATTGCGATTAATTTATCCGACGCAATACATGTGCAATTGATCGTTCCGACGGTCGGGGATTTTCCAAAAGATTTGTAAATTGTTAATTTGCGATTTTAATAATTTAAATGCGAACGCGTGTCGGGCCGTTTGCGACAATCGGATGGTATCACGGCAAGCATCTCAGAGAATTAACGATTTTGTACTTTCGCTAAGCTGGATAAGCGGGTGAATGAGCCGACGATTTAATAACTAATTAATTATGACACGCGCTAATTACAGAATCCGATGATTGAGTGTTCTCGTATAATTCCCGAGATGAAGATTTCACCCCGGAAATCGAAATAACAGTATAAATTTTTACTTATGTTTGCGCTTATATTTGTATATCCAAGTATGCTGATACATGGAAGTTATCTACTTAGCCATAGTACTAATTGCTCAAAGTTTTTAATTACAATGACATAATATTTGCTCCGGCGATTTAGTAATTGGAAACGATTTTCTAATTAGCATGCTTCTTTTCATGTACTCACCTCGATACTGAAATAACCCCTGTCAACATAATCACCGAGGAAGAGATATTTGGTCGAGGAGGGTGGACCGCCCACCTCGAATAACTTCATCAGGTCGTAGAACTGTCCGTGAATGTCGCCGCATACTGAAACCAAAAGTAGATCCAAATTAGACGTAGAAAGATGTAGAAGCATCTCCTCCTCCAAAGGGAAAACTGGGGGAGAACTAATTAACAGAAAGTTTTCTGGGCCGCGAATTACGTAACGCCGCACTGCGATACTCGAATTATGCGAGATAAAAGCGCCATACAAAAAATGAGACGTAATTACACGGCGAGCGATTAATATAGCACGATTAAAGCGCATCTTGCGTCAAATATATAGACATTAGCGGCCCTTGAGAGTCGGTAAACTTGTTTGCGAACGTTTCAAAGTGAAATTACGCTCCCGTGTCGCGGAGGATACGGGACGAAGCGGGAAACGTTGAGAAACTTCAAGTTCTCGAAACCGAGAACTATTAGCGACCAGAACCAGGAGTGACGTCGGAGTTACTTTGACGAGGTATTGCCCGTCGTTCGTTTATAATATTGTTTCACATTGTCTCAGAAAAAAATTAAATAAATAAAAATTATTGTTAAAAAAGATAAAAATTTATATATGCGTACATTGAAAAAAAAAAGTTAAGTTGACTAAATTTTTCAATTTGATTAAATTGATGTATTCACACTCAAATACATAAAATACTTAAACTTTAATTTAAGCATTGATATCATTTAGCTGAAATGCTTGGATTGAAGAAATTTAATCAAATTAAAGATTTTAGTCAAATTTAACAACTGTTTTTCTCTCAATGCAATTATCGTTATGATAATTTCACTAATACAATCGTTTTTTTGTGTAAGATCATAAAAACGATAAAAGACAAATTAAAGTTACTAAAGTACATTTAATTTTCTTTCTATTCTTCCCCTGTATTTTCCAAACGCTTTTTGTCCAAAATTTTTACAAATTTTGAAGTGTTTGCACAATTTTTCAAACTTGAAGCCTTCTAGCAGACAACAGATGGAACAAGGAACCGGAACGAGAGCGATGAAAATATTTCTAAGATGCGTAAAAAATGAGCAAAAAAAATGTAACGGAAAGTATGACATGTTGGAGAAGCGGTAAACTGTTGTGCACACGACGATAAATGAAGGTCCATAAACACGCCGCGTCTCGGGAACTTAGTTATCCGCCATCCAGCGAAAACTATCGCATAACTGAATACCGGTGTGCGCCGGCATAACATCATAGCTTACGACTATCAACTATTTTTATTATTCACTGTTTGTGCAGTACGTTACGGCGCTGCTTTCGCAACATTTTCCGATACCGTTCGTTACAGGGATGCACACCAGTGAACTTGTTCTCGAACTATGTACTGTACAGCGCAGTCGTCCGTTGTGTTAATCAAGTAAAAAAAAAAAAAAAAAAAAAAAAACAACGCTTCACATTTCATTGCTTTACACTTGGCTCGTGCGGGGTGCACTCAATGAGGGATTGATGAAAGCCTGACGTATGATATTTGAACATCGGTACGATGGAAAATCCGCGAGATACGACTTTGTTAAACAAAATTTTGCGTGGTTCTCTTCAAATATGTACGGTACGGTGAATGCGTCGTCATGATCTATTTTCATAATATTTAAAAAATTTTTTAACGTTTCAATAAAAAAGAGGGGAAGGGAAGGGTGAGGGCCTCGGCGTTTATATATAAAATATTATCGCGGAACAAAGGTAGGCACCGACAAATAACATCGACGGCGCTTTTTGTTCAACGCGCGACGATATATCTCGCGTTAATACCGCGTCGCTCGGCCCAGAAACTGGGACAACGTCGCGCGCGTAAAGTAGCGAAATATGAGGCGGTAACCCGACGGCGAAAGCGCTGATATCTACGAAGATAATTAAATTGAGATCGTATTAATATAACGGAACGGGAACAGGCGAAGAAATCAACTATAAAGGATAAATAAAAGAGATAATCGGCGAATTAAACGAAATACATCGGACGTTGCATTGGTTTTGCAAAATCGTAATGTCCTGTAAGCATTTGGAGATTGTCAATTTTACGATTGTACAATCGCCGTGCATCCTTTGCATTCCAAAACATATAATCGCGAGAATTTACAAATGTTAATTAAGAGTCGGTAATTCGTTCGATCGCGTTGAACGCATCGCCGATCTTCGTTACGTGGATTAACGACTCCCACGGAAAATGAGATAATTTGAGTCGATAAATCAAGATACTTTTGTGCTTTAAAAGTCAAGTGGCGAGGAATGCGTGGGTGAAGAAACCTACTCGAGACAAGAGAGGGAAGAAACTGAACTTTGTTCTCCAGTCCCATCCCTTTCTTCGCTGCCGCGCTTGCACCTCTCACCAATTTTTATTACTTCTTTTTCCTTTTTACTTCTAATGTTTTCTACGAAGAGCAAACAAGACGAGCGCGAGCATGCGGGCGCTATAAATAAATGACGCTTCGCGAACGAGAAAAGAAAATACCGCTAAGAAAATACATACTTGTAAAGAAATACTATCGATTCGGTTTTAGCGTATTCGGCGTGGGATCTAACCAATTTTGCAAATACAATATAAATATATCTCGGGAAAAAGTTAAAAATTTTAGTTCTCGAGCCGGTGTGAAAATTTACGGTTAGCAGCAAGATTCTGCCGGATCTTCGACCGCGATCGATTTTTTCGCTTCCATCGATCCTCGCTTTTCAATTCTCGTATAATCCGGTGCCCCATTTTTCGTTGGAAAGTGTCTTGGGATTCCAACAAGTAGTAATTTCAGTAACGGATGGCACTGCCGCACTGCCGCAAACCGAGTCTTAAATATTTCAGACAATCCCCAAATGTATCGGCTTGGTTTGGCTCTCCTCCTTCTCCCTCCCTCCCTCCCTCCCTCCCTCTCTCTCACTCTATCTTTGTCTCTCTCCGGGCGTTTAATTATTCGCCATACGGATGTACCGTAGGGCACGGCACGAGTAAAGCAAGAACGTAATTTCGGCTTGGCCAACGGTGACCCCGACGATGTTACGTGCTGTTCTATTGACTCGGCTTTTGTCGGTGCGTCAGGCGCCACGTGAACCAACTGAATTTTCGCAGAAACCGCGCTTATAGGGTGTATCCTGTGCGGCGCAACGTATTCGCAATCGTGATCTAATTATTTAAATCGCGTACGTCATTCGGGCAGATCGATGCCGCGGGTGTACTTGTCGATACCGCGCGGAGCGTATACGCCCGTAATACGTGGCCGCATCTACGGAACGAGATTGGCACGTGGCGTTGTTATACAACCGCGCGGAAAGTCATTTTGCGCCCGTGCTGCCCAAAGCAAGCTCCAATTTCGGTAGGTGTGCGTGTCAATCCTTTTGCCGTAAGTTAATAACTAACTTTAACGGAGACTACCGAGACGATTGCGCGGATTCGTACACCTGTAAGTTCGTATCTGAGAATGTGTTTCGGAATAGAGATTACTTCAAGGGTGACACGCATGTTCCAACAGAGAGACGATCTTCCTCTTCCTCTCCCTCTCTCTCTCTCTCTCTCTCTCGGTTGACACAAAGTGAATTAAACGGATATTCGCGGCGGTTCGCAGCGACAAGGACCGCCACTAAGTAAGCACGAATTAACATTGCCGACGACATGCCGAAGTGCATTAGCGCGAGATACCGAGACACGAGCCACTAACGCGAACTGCCAAGCCTTGATCGAATACCGATTCAACTGCTCGATTACGTTCCAATATCATCCCTGGAAATTCGGCCACCCCCTCGGCCAAGGAGTTTCCCTCATTTAGAAAATAGAATAAGGCAAGACGTTTCGAGGTGGCAGAGGAAACTTCCCGACCATCTTTCATTCAGTCGCCCACCCGAATTTCGTGTAGCAATCGAGTTTCGCAAAATTGCGACGAATTATCGTGTCTCCGCCACTCCGCCGCGCCGCGCCGCCAGTGAGACATCATCACCCGCTACAAGATTGATATTTTACGAAAATAGAGAATGATTCATCTTCTCTCTCGAAATCCCTTAAACAAAAATATCATATTGCGCGCCCTATATTTATCCAGGCCTTTCTCTCTCTCTCTCTCTCTCTCTCTCGTCCTATAATTGCGCTGTTATCCATTATTTAAAACTAGCTTGACGAGACGGCGAGTTAACTCGATTAACATAGGTAGGACCCCGCGCAAACGATGAGGCCGCCGTTAGTTGCTTCGCTTCGTTTTTACTATAATCCGATTAAGCGTGGCGTCGACGGGGGCGACTAGGGCGACTTCTGTTCGTTTGATAATCGGTTTCCACGTTTGTAGTTAACAATCTGCTCATCGCCAAAGCGGATTTCGCTCGTGCGCTCTCTCTCTCTCTCTCTCTCTCTCTCGTTGATTATCTATGAGTACCCTGGCGTCCGTTTAAACAGAGAAACGAACGGTCATCATGGACGGCCACGTATGCGTTTTTAAAAGCTCGTGAATCTCCCGTGCGTATTGCGCGCGATTTATTTCGCCCGCGGAATTTATGGCCCGCCGACACTAACGAATCGGAGAGCTATTTTTCGGGTAGACGTATCGCGGCCGCTATATCACGAGTATTATACGACAAGTGTCATTGTCTTACACGACTACATTATATGTAATACATGCGCGCATGTACGCGTGTGTGTAACTTCAGCCTCGCCTCGTCATGTCTCCTGCCATATTTTTTCCCGTGGAGTTTTTATCACTCTTTCCCCGACAGCTACATCTTTTCATCTGTAAGCGTTCCTGGCTGCCGCATTCATGACGAAAAATACAGAACGAATAAGCATAACTCAAGGCGCAAGCCTTTTTGGTTCGAGTAGACACCTTCCCACGTACAAGCCGTTTCACGGACAACGTCCGTCGAAGGGAAAGTAGCAGGCTGTACGGCATGTTAAACGAAGTAACCGACTGCAAGGCTGCGACGACGGTCTCGGCTGTGAAACGGTGCATAAAAATGCACTTACTTAGCCGCATATAAATCGATCCGCTTGCTTGCTGTTTACGCCGCTATTCCGAGGTGGTGCATAAACTCACACTCCCCTGTACGCCCCCCTTCCAAGCCAGGCAACCACTCCATCGCGCAAGGATAGCAAGTAATCGCCTTCGCGAAGAGAAAACAGCGTGTTCGACGTTAAACGTACGTAGAAGCACGAGACACTTGCTTCGACGAGATGCTGTCGTATACGCGAACGCTCGTATTTTCGACATCGTACGGCGTCGCGAATACCGAAATTGAGGTGTCTCGCGCCAAGACGAGTCGGAAATTACGAGGATCATGAGTACTCATAGTCGGTTTTTATGTTTGAGACGGTCTTAAATAGTCTAGAGACTCAACAATCAGACTCTGGTCAGCAGCCAGTTTTGATTCCGCCAAGTTTCGTCGGGAAAGCGAGACTGCTGTGAGAGAGAGAGAGAGAGAGAGAGAGAGAGAGAGAGAGAGAGAAGGAAAAGATAGAAGAGGAAGATCTTTCTCATTTTCACTAGCGTGAATGTTCACTACCCTTCTCTCTAATAGGATTCTGACAAAATCGTCTTACGACCAGACTCTTTGTAGCTCTCTAATAGTCTCGACATCTTAAATCAATCACAGAGTCGCATTAGAATCTCAAGACAATCTTAAAATAAAAAGGAATTCCTAAAAAACGTAGTAACCTCGGAGCGTCCACGGAGTCGCGACGCTTGCCCTAACGCCGCGGAATAATGCGGATTCTTAGAATCGCGTAAACCGTTCAGCCTGCTCCGACGATAAGCGGATCTCGTATTGCGATTCGCTTCGATGACATTTCAACGGAATTACCGTTCCGATGCGCGTTCCATATCACATCTCGATCTGAGCTAACAGAGGAGATCTCGCACCGCCGCGCCATCCCGCTGGCCAAGATAGCCGTGTAGGGCGCTTTATTAAGAGATTCGAGACACGTACGGATGTAACGCGGCATCGTAATCCAACAAACGTACGTTTCCATGGCGGTGCAGTTAACCCACATTGCTGCGGAATATCCTCGCCGTGGAAGAGGCTGCGACTTCGTTAGCCGGCGCCAATAACGACAGCCGCAACCACGCGGAACCGTAAACCGTAAGATTGTAACGAGAAATAAGGTACATCCACACGCTTCTCTCGCAAAGTGCTCTCTCACATGGAATAGCTTTCCTAAACGTTGACAGTAAACTAAAAGCCGAGTAACAGAGATATTATGCTTTCTATCACATCCGCGTGCACTCAAATGAAACGTTAAAACGTTCTCTCGCCATCTAAAATTGAAGTATCTAAAATTTCTATTGGAAATAGATATCGAAGTCTACTTCATTGATAATAATGTGTAATATTCAAAATGTACACTATATTGAATCATAACTTTTTAATATAGTGCAAAATGATACGTTAGAGAGAGAAATTTCAGAAATATCCATAACCTTCTTGTATAAAAAATCATTCTATAATTATATTTAAAAAAAATTGTAAAATTTTTTTTGATAAATATTCCCTCCATGTTCTAATAAAACGAAAAGTAGAGTAAGTCACTTATTACGATACGTGCCTCTCATCGTTACGCATTGTTATATTTTTACATCCTTGCAACATTCATTCAGCGAGATCGAAAAAAACAGAGTTCTCAGTTGGCACGATCGGAAATTCAAAAAACAATGGTGACTATTTGCAGTCGCAATGTATGAGCAGAAAGAGAGAGAGAGTGAGAGAGAATATTTTCTGGGGAATTCGCCATCGAGCGGATGTCGGAATGCGAGTTTGCTAGGCAGCTCGAAGCTATTTCGGCTGTGATTATTTCGTGATCATATAAATCTTTCTCCTCCTCCGCCCCTCACCGCGGTGAAACACCGGGGGAAACGCAGCTTGACAATTTAAGTTACACGACGAGCCGGTACTATCCGCGTGCTAGTTTCGCCACTGAAGAGCCGCGAGCACGTACAAACATCTTCTTGGCACACACGCATTTATTTGTACAAGCTGTTTGAAAATTAAATGTCCTCGTTCAAACGAGAAAATTGGTTTGTGTAATTTTGAGTTACGACCAATTATCTATCCTTACCTATTCTGCCTTTCATCTTTTTTTTTTTTAGAGAAAAATAAATCGAGATTTTCGTCCATCGTATTTCCTAAAAACACGAATTTTGTAACTTTGCATTTTCCATATTGAACTTGAAAGGATACCATTTTCATCTGTTTATGTCACGATAATATACGATATTATCACGCTGCGTAATATTGTATTGTTCATCGTTTTATTTCGGTAAATTAATTGGGGCAAAATTATCAAAGCAATTTCCAGTCTTTTGTCATGCATTTCGGACCATCTGTGCTTTATTAATTTTCACATTACATCAACTCGCGCGATTCGGACGTCGTAGCAAAACATTACTGCAGTGCGCCATTATGTCAGCCAAATTCCCCGGGCGACTCTTACAATTAGCTTAAGCAGCTTGTAAGAACGACGGTCGTCAATACCTGGGACAGTTTATGCTGTTTCAGCACTTCTATTCTCCGCCCATGAGAGCCCTTAGAATATCCTCCCGTATTTCTATCACGTACGATAGGTGACTGGGGATCGTGCCCGTTCGAAGGCGATCATCGTGTGACCGTACGATATCATAATTTCAATACTTTGCGTCGTCGTACTTTTCGGCGATCCTCGAAGCTTTTTAGCGAAACGAGACCGGGGAGATGGTAGCGAAATTTTATGATCATCGCCGTGGCGAAAGGTGAGCGGAGAGAGAGCAGCTCGGCAAATAAATTGCAGTGAATCTACTCAGCGCTTCTAAATCCAACGGGGCGAGTCTACCTCTAAATTGCCCAATAAATATTCATCGAGATTATTGCCCGAGTACGGAAGAAGCTTTCTGCGTAAATTCAACCTTGATTTGTGGCATCGAGCGGTGGCCTCTGAATTACTCGAGCGATTCCCTTTTATTATTTTCAAATTCAACATCAGCGGCAATCGGTGATTCGTTTAATCTCGCTAAACGTCGCTGAGGAGAATCGAATAATTTCAAGCGATTCCTGCTCCCGCTTCCGCCGGGGGCGGTTTTGTGGCAAATACCGATACCTTTGCCAGGGAAAACAATGCGTCGAGTGTGGCTGCGAACGAAAGAGAAGGCATGTACATCGGCAAGATAAATCCAACTGAATGACTGCCAGAGGCAACCTCGCGCTGTTCTCTGCAGTTTTAGATATTTTTTTGTCTTGCCTTTTGGTCAAAATACAATTAAAAAAAAAAAAGAAAAAAAAACTATATGAGGAGCGGGCACGGAAATTCAAAGCGATCGCGAATGGCTGCGGTTTCTGTCTGGCTGTTGAAACATTTTTGCCATCTTGCTCGAATACTTTCAACGTGAACGAGTGAGATTGTAACGTATCATTGAGCTATGATAGATATTTTTTTTTTAGACATAAATCTGCAACTTGCGATGAGAATGATTGAAAATTAAATGTCGCGAGCTAACATCGCTCTCCTCGCTTCATGCTGATTATATTTCAAGTGAATATTCAGCATAGACGGTTTTTTCAATTATATTATATAAATATTCATAATATAAATATATAATATGCATAATATTTCATTATATATAATATTAAGTGCTGTTTCTTCGCTGGTATTGGCTTGATTAAGCTTTACTTGTTAGCCTCGATTCAGAAAGCTACGTCATGACGTAATCAATTATAACGTGAAAAATACGTAACGTAAAAACACGATTATCCGATGGATTTTTTTAATTAAAACAGGATGGCAAATTAGACGATGTAACGAACCTTCGGAAACTTCCACGGCTTCTCGCTATTGGCATTCTTTGCTCTCTTTGATTCCTCTGATGGCTAAAACGAGGATCGCGAGTAAAGCAAATTCAGACATAACGAACTGCCGGCTCTCTCTCTCTCTCTCTCTCTCTCTCTCTCTCTCTCTCTCTTCGTCTCATTTCCCAGCGGGCTTTTCCAATCGCGAGTAGAAATCCCACAGTTTTTCCATATATCTAGTAAACGACGACATTAGGTTAATTAAATGCGAAGCCAAACGAAAGCGGAGCGCGGATCGGCGGAAATAATAGAAGCAAGATAATGGAATAGAATGTAACGTGAATAATGCAGCGCGATAAGTTTCATTGATGCCCTCGACTTAAATTGCGATGCGTTTCGCTGCGCGGAGGAAACGGAAATTTTGCGATACGACCCACGAATAAGCAATATGCGCTTAAACGCGCTGTCGCGCGTCCGTGCTTGCCGACAGGAGGTGTTCCACCGTTGGCCGAGTTACCGATATGCTTCAGCCGGTATCTTTCGCAAACAGAGTGAATTCCCCTTTAAACTCCGGAACTCCCGGCTGTATTATAGCTCGCATAATGCGGGCGATAATGCGTGCGCGCCGATGTCAACGTGGGTGGACGCGCATCGTGCGCTCGTATATCTACAATCTGGCTCTCGCCGCGTGAAAGGATCGCGTAGAATCGATTAATGTCCGAGCCGAAGAGAGAACCGCGCGGCTCTCTGACCATCGGGCGTCTGGGTTAATGCCTGACAGAGAGATCGCAGATTGACTTTCCGACACGACGCGCGACCCCGAAATATTACAAACGCGCGCGGAATTACGTTCGATATATTCCATTATAAATTAATCCTGTTCTCCAATATATTATATAATAAACAAGTTTTCATAGGCAACCGTCGCGTCGTACAATCATTATACAGCAGCTTCATGATTTTTTCACGGTGCGATAATCTTGAGGAAAAAGATAATATATTGTAAAACTCGTTGTACGAGAGGAAGAAACAATATGCATCTTTTACAAAATGGAAAATGGTAGAAAGCAATTTAGCAAAAACATTTTATTGATTTATAATGCAATTTTATATGAAGAGGCACACTACTAACAAATAATTCAATTTTTCTTTTTTTTTGCTATAAAATATTTAATATACTTTATTTGTTTTTCCCGCGTTGTATACATACAATTTTCCGCGGATTAATATACTGTAACACGTACTCGCCACTGGAAGCTTATAGAAAATTAAAAACAGCAATGGTTATACGATACTACCTTCTTCTCCTGTTTCCATCACAGGTGTTATTGAAATACAAGCTAATTGCATTATCATTCGACACCGAGATAGAAATCGCACAAATGCAACAGACCTCTAATTTTATCAAGATGGTCACACGCGGAGTTGAAGAGAAGCCGCCTTGAGTTCAATCGATTTGGATTCCGAGTGCGAGCTCGGCGGATTAAATCATAACAGGCCCGCGTGTCTCGAGAGAAGAGCGACTCGTGTCTCGTGGCAACGCCGACAATTTTATTTCAAACGATTTACGACTAGCCGAGGACGCCGTCGGGGCCGCGCCGTTTAATAAGTTATGCGGATTCGGCCCGAGTTGTAAAGCCCGACGCTAAAGATAGGCACGCGTGGCGATCGGCGGTGCGCACATCAAAGAGGAGGCGCGATTGTCCGCGCTATAAATAGAACGATCGAAAGTACGTAACGCTCTTTCGCGCTTCGCCTGAGCTTCTTTCCCCCTTTTCCTCTCTCTCTCTCTCTCTCTCTTCCTCTGGCTCTTCTCCTTACAGTTCTCTTTCGTCGAGCGTAACGTGTTACAAATTCACGATCTTTAGCATCGAATTCACGTGACCTCCCGGCTTCATAAATCGATGATCAAATCGATATCGATCATGACTTTTCGCACCGTTTGATTCGATAGCGACTGGATTCTTTATCGATTCTTTATTGATTCCTCGAAAGAGAAGTTTTCGGCATTTTATTGACTGTATTGTTGTCATCTACGTCTAGACGTATACATATTGATACGTAGAAGATATAAATATACCAATTATATTGGTGACTGGTTGATATCTAATAGATACTCTAGTCGAATCGATATATGGACATGTTGACTCGACTTCAATATAAGTTGTACGATGACTCAAGCGTCATCTATGTAATATTTTCCCAATTTCGCGATAAAATCTTCGAATTGTCAAATTGATTATTGATTTGCATTCTATCTTAACTTTAATATGATATTCATCGGAAACTTTATAACTCGTGAACCTTCGTTTAGATCAAACCTTTTGTCAGTTTCGCTTTCACGCCGGTGCTAACCACCGATTTTACCACGTGACGCCATTCGCCCGATTGAGAACCCTCGGTTGACCGATGGCAATTTCTGGACCAACATCGGACCCTTCCTCTTTTCGCCGTAGCGAGGTACGCCGCGCGGTTGTGTGTTGGCGGTCTCTTCGCTCTGACGGAATGACCCTTCCGTCGTTTCGCATCAAGTCAACTTGACCCTGGCGGCACTTCTAGACCTCCCTTCATCTCCCCTCTCTTCTGTCTGGCGCCGGCGGCGGAGTCGAGAGTTATAATTTGGCGACACACTACCAGTGGGTAGCGATGTGCTTAATCGCCGCACACGTAAATGGCACTCATCAATCCTCGCGCTCGGGTTCATTCGAGAAGAAGATTACCGAAGAGAAGGGTGACCGGGCGAGCACCAAAGGGTGACATTACACGAATGAAATGAAGGTTAAACGCGTCCCTTCGACCCTACAACATGTGGAGAAGCTTCTTGATGATAATCTCGATGATAATCGTTAACCGAGGGAAAAAAAAACTCCATCAAATGTGTCCCTTAAGCCGGACCCAGATCAAATAAGTGTGAACAAACACGAACAAACGAACTAGCTTCAATGAGTGCCGTCGAATCGCTCGCTTAATCCGGATACTCAGTTTTATACCCAGCTGCTGTCGATTTTTCAAATCTCTCGCGTAAAGAAAAATGACACGAGGTAAAACTGCAATAGTGTACAGGTCCCTTTTACAAATTTGCGCTTCACATTTATCAATCCCCTTACGAACCTTTCGCGAAGCGGAAAAACGAATGTACGGTAAGACAGAAGGGAATATACATGTATACACGCGCATATCGGTCGATGAGAGAACCGTTGAGTACGGACTAAAGTGCGGACCGGCGGCTGATACCTGAGGGTAGCTTCTGATGAAACGAGCAGCGTCGTTTTCTCGTTTACCGCATCACACAAGCGTGCGGTCCTTTTACTACCGTATTGCGCGAGGCGCGCGCACGGAGGGCCGAATCAACTGCCGGGCTGAAATGTAATCAAACGCCGCTGGGTTTATATCGAATGACCGTGGAGCCGTGCAAAACGCGCCGCGTGCAACGGCCGATGAATATCAGAGATAGCGGCCGGTCGGTGTCACGGGGAAATAATTTACGCGGTCTGCCCCGCCGTATTCCGGGCTGATAAAGATTACCTCCATAAGTGACATTTTATTGCATATTATTCGAAGCATATTTGTTGTCGCATAAAAACGTATGCGCGCGTTACGTTTCGTTGTATCAAATTTTTCCGCGAAGTTCCCCCTTTCCTTCTTTTCGTAAAAATAACCTTCACTGAGGTAATCGCGGTCCGCTAAATGTTTCTTGATATCTTTAAATGTCACTCAAATACGTTCCATTTTCACTTTTAATTAAACGGGAATACGAAAAAATAATATGGGAACGCAAGATACAGGGCGGATTCTACTCCTCCGTCAAACGATGTTTTAAAAAAATGATATAACAAACATGGTAGAGCGTACGTACGAATAACGTTGCAACAAACGTGGTTAACCCAAACGAATGTTTAAAAAGACTAGACAATTTTCGACGGACTCTCTCTCTGTTATACTTCAAGCTCCCTCGCGCCGCCCGCCGGCAAAAAATGACGTAGAAAAAAGAAATTTGTTTTTCGAAAACACACGATGGAGTTGGAGCTTTTTTACAAGCTTTTTTCACGGATACTTTTTCAGGAGGTAAAAAACGTTCTATCGCTATGATAACTATTGTGTTGGTTCACGATAATCGATAAAGAACAGAAAATCTCTTTAGCAACCTCCAGCTTTTTGCGGCGATAAATTGAGATAAACTATCTTCGTCGTCCCCTCCGCCCCGTGAATCAAACCAAATGGAATAATTCATTTCGTTCGCTGATGATTCGAGCAAATTACGTTCGCGATATGCCAGCTCATTACGTCATTTAGCATAGGTAAGTAGGTAACGATGCACGCGTCGCAACCGATGTCGCAGTGGAACGTGACCGTCCACGTTCCTCTCTCTTCCTCTCCACCTCTCGTCACGAAATTGGCGAGAAATCCCCTTTAAAATTAAACACGAATTCCCGAGTTGTAAAATTACTCGCGGCGATTCCTCATTGAATAATACAGTCCAGTAAATTTTTTCACGGCACTTAGCTCGGCGTGACGACGAAGAGAAATAACAGAGGGAGAGGAAGAGAGGAACGAAAGCCGATCGATACGCGTTGATACGTGGAGAATCGTAGGTACCGAAAAAGAAATCGAGTACGTTGAACTGAGCCAGAAAAAATACGATATTTTTTATTATTATGAAAAAATTAATCGGGGCCAATCGACAGTTTCATTTTTATATCGTTCACTTTGTATGGTGTTTTTTCAATATCTATATCTAGGGGAGACCGGGGAGAAGGGGAGGGAGCATGATTAGTACATGAAACACATCGGTACACGAACACACTTAATATTGTTGCAAAATAACAAACGATAATACCGCATAGCAAATATAGTATTTTTGCAAAAACGATGCAGTCATACTGCAGTAAGTAATAATATTTCAAACTGAATAGTGTATTTTCGGAAATAGAAAATATTTTTCATTTTTGATAGCTAAATATCAAATAAATCAATGATGTATAAAATCTTGTTTTTATAAATCTTATTATATCGTAATCCCAACTACTTCTTTAGAATCTTTATTTTATAAGTAACAACTTGCCGTTATAATAAAACGTTTTGAAATATATTTTTGGTTTAAATTAAAAATGGCAATTAAAATATTAAAAAATGACAAGTCTGGAGTGATTATGACGGGGTGTTGTTACAGCCGTTTGCTTTTGCTATTTGCTTCTTTTGTATGTTTATTGCCAAATGAAAGAAATTGAAAATAATATTATATCTCTGTAGTCTTTCCTTAGTGCAATTTTATATACATTTATATTTTTATTTGTGATACATGTAAGAGAAAGACAACATAAAATATGTTTACGTTTATATAATGTTACATTAACATATAAAATTTATTTAAAAATGATTAATAAAGCTGCGTTATGCATCCATTTTTCTTTGATTTAATTAAATAATTTTTAATTACAGGCGTTACATTTTAAAATGGTTCTGTAACGACTCACTCCGCATACGAGGCCGGTTGTTACATGTACGTCACATATTTTCTATTAATACAACAAAATTAATCATACTATTAAATTATAAAAATAATTTCTATGTTATTTAAGCATGTGGTTATTGAAAGGTTTCCTTGTAGTCTATATTTCATTTATTAGTCACGTGCAAAAGAGCATAAAAAAAAACTGTATCGACTATCTCCGGTCTTTTCTAATAATAAAATTTATTTGAAATGGCATTATAATTACAAACGCCTGAATAAATCTGTGTTCAAAGTTTTAACGGTAATTGCAGTACATTTTAACAGTAAATCCTGTATTATCTACATCCATTAATAATTTTCTCAAAATAATAATTAATTATTGCTGCAATTAAAAATTATTATTCTCTTTCTTTTTCATCATACTTTTCATATTTTTTAATAAATCCCTCTTTAATTTTCCTAATGCAAATCTTCAACCATCTCTTAGCATTCCGTACAAAATATTTCGATATTCCTCATCCTTATTCAGTAGGAAAAAGACAATTCTCATCTCTGTGCTTGTTGCGGTTCGCAAAGGCAAGCATAATGATTTTCCGCCGCTACGTGGCCTCGCCCGATGATGAATACGCGTTTTCTCATTTTTAATGGATCCGTGGAGGCGACCTCGTCACGATTATACGCCAGCCAGAGCGAACTACTTCTTACTTCAAAGGGAGCGATCATGCGTGCACGGTAAAACTCATTCTTGCTCTCCAGGGAAAAAGAGTTCGCCCCCCGGCCGATATGTCCTCGCTCGTAACACGAAACAAATCCATTCCGAGTATTCTCCGGGTAACCACCCAACGACTTAATTAGCGCGCGACGGAGTTAATTAAATCAAAGATGTATCTTTGATAAAGCAAAAACGAACGCTTCGCGTGTCTCGCGTACGAACAGGTCGACCGCGCGAGCGTTTAAAAAAAGATCGAGCACCTCAGATTTTAAATATAATTTCAGTTTCGCGTAAAGACTTTTTAAAGACGGTTAAAAGTTTCCCCGAGATAAAGCGGGGAAGAAGAAAAAATATACGACCGACCGTGTGTGCTTAACGGACACCGGCGAGATAAATCGGTGCCCCAAGCGATGTGTAACTTTGCCTTACTCAAACGCCTCGTTACATCGGGCGCTATCGTCGTGGTTCGCGTCGTACCTGCTCCCCAAAGATTGTATTGCGTGTTGAATCAGGCGGGTCTCGTGGTAACGAGACCTCGGTCCCCGCCGCCTGTTAGTCTCGGTCTAAACGAATCGCTCGTGCGATTTATTCGCGACGTACACGAAAAGAAATTCGCCGGATTACCATTTCCCGGCGCAGCGCGTCGCGGCCGCAAGATCGCACGTCGGAATTTTATTTGCGTCGTACGTCGCCCGGCACGTAGATTAAAGCGACATTTCCCGGAATATCTGCGCACGGCGATAGAGACCGCACGTTAATTCGCAGCACGTAATGCGCCACGGCAGGGCCAGCCTTAGAGCTCGCGTATAACGATGTAACGGAATTTGTGTCGAGCGAGAATTCGGCGACTCTACGATTCTCCCTGAATCCACCGACCGATAAGCCGCTTCTCGCGAATTAAGATACCGATCCAAAATACAATATAATGTTTCGAAAGAAAAGTAGTAGCTGCAAACACGGAGTTACACTCCTCTCTCCTCTCCTCTCTTCTTCTTTGACGTACGATAATTTTCTTTTTTTGTCTTACGATCGTATCTCTTTCTCGTAAATACGAGACTTAACTGTGACAGGCGGCAGATTGAAGCTCTCGATAAAAATTAAAGACTAAATAATTCTTCATAGGACCTCAGTATCCGTGAGTGGGAGAGAAATCGACCCTTGAACACGAGGGCGTTTCTTCGTGATTCGTGCTTTCTTTTTTCCGACACCCGTTACGGGCCCTTATCTCTGGCAGCCGTATCTACGGGGGAGTACATGCACCCTCGCGTGTCACGCTTGCGGGATATAAAGCGAGCCCGCCCCTCGACGGAGTTGCCCCGACAGGGAAAAGAGGGAGGAGAAAAAAAAGGAGAAAAGAGTAAGCCGCTCCACGAGCACTTAAAAGTTGTCCCGGACGGCGCGACGCTTTGATAAAGCAAAATAAATATGTGGAGGGAAAAAAATAATTCCCTCCAATATGGCGACAATATTCGATCGGGGCTTCGGCCCATTGAAATGGCGCGCTCCTTTCTCTCCGCTCGACAATAACAACCAAAATCGCGAAATAACAAATACGCCTCTGGATGGAAAGCGTTCCGCTCGTGACGTTCGATTAACCGCATTAGTTTCTCCTCACGAACAACGGCAAGAAACGATGGAAACGGCCGTTCGCATATAAATTAATCGCCGTCGCGACGTCGATCGCCCTCCTCGTCTCCTCCCGGTCCACCTTCATCGCCACCCGACTGGTCACGACGACGACGACGAAGGATCGGATCGATTGGAAAGTTTGAGGGGCGCGATAATAAAAAAGAAAGTTTCGCTTCGAAATAGATTTCAATTTACGATCCACGGGCCGGGCTCGACTTAAGGGCGCGGTAAATCCCGGCTAACTTTATCGGCCCTGACTGGAATCGGCAGCCTTGAACCCGCGTGCCGCCGTAGCTCCGTCATCTTATAATAACCCCGACATGCACGTCGAGTCGGGACGCACACTTGCTCTACATTCCGCACAACTATACCCCCGATTGGGTGGGAAAAGGGGGCGACGGCGGCGGTGGCGGCGACTGGATGGCCGAGCGACTTTCGTGCGACTGTCGGCCGCGAAACAACGAAACGTCTGCTCCCTCAGTTTCAAGGCGCAATATCGTGTCACTCGCGCGTCGAGTCGCGTAATCACTCGAGTCGCGTACAACTTTCGAGGAGGACACGAACAACACACGGAGAGAGTCTGTGCGCGCCGTAATGTGGGTAAGACACCCGCCGAGGAGCGCGGATGAAAACTGTAACAGCGGCTTCTCAACTGCGAAACTGTGTTCTCGCGCTATCAAATATCGATATCAGGCGGAATAGCATTGAGAGGAAGCGTGCAGCGAAGAGAACCGTCGGGATTCATTTTTAATTACGATTATGGTACATACAATAAAAATGTCTAAGTGCGTGAATCAGACCAGATGCTTTTTCATCTCGCAGGAAAATGGGATTGATATGTTTAATCAGAATCCGCAATATCCCGGGGGGATGTTTATTCAATCGTATCCTTTTTTTTCTCTCTCCCTCTCCCCTATTATTTTATGTGCTATATGATCTAAAAGGCAAAAATCATAAGGGTTCTTTGCCGCAGAATGAGAGACCCTAGAAATTGATGGTACATTGCCAAGACACGGTAATGTATCAACTTGCTCGATAGACTTTTGTGATCCTCTCTATTCGTAAGAATCGGTCAATATCCTCGAAAAATATATACGTAATAAGGGAAAAGAAACGCCGCAGTTTTTCTTCGCGATAAACCCCCCTAAACGCTTCACGGCACAGAATAGCGAAGGCGGAAGGTCGGTGAAAAATAAGGTAAGGGTGGTACCACGTACTGGCAGCCAATAAAAACGCGAACACGAAACACAACGGTTGCTCCCAATCGTGCTCGCCGGCTGTGAAAGTTGCGCGATGCATCGCCGGATGTCGTTCGCCAAATCGCGGAATCGCGTCCGCGGCCTCTCGACGAAGACGTCCTTGACCTCGCACAAGGCGCAAGGTCCAAGGATACATCTGGCTCGTGGTAAGCTCAACCTCGAAAAAGAGTCACGAACTGCGTTATTGAAACCTACCCAGATAGTATCTGCGAATACGGACTATCGCGTAATCGGTTACTCTTAATTATTATGGTCTGCATGAGCGATATGCCAGCACCCCGAGATGCCATCGTGCCTCATACCCGTTTACGTATTTTTATTCGAGTGTGGCCATCTGGCACACAACTTACAGGGTGTTTCCCGTTGAGTGCACTTCCGCCGGGAATCGCAACGTTTGTCGTAACTTTCCAATCTTCAACATCGGACAAATATTTGGCGAAATAGACCAAACGTTTATAGTCAGCGATCAAATGAATTTTATAGTTATAATTACTAAATGTGTGTGCGTCGTTGTTTTGATCAAACACTCTGTAGCTTTAATCAAACAATTGCTTTTTTTATACAACTGTGACCACATTGTTCGCTAAATGTGTAACTAAGGATTTGGTACCAGTAACTACAAAATTCATTTGACATTATTTAATTAAACGTCTGGTTGATATTTCTCTCAGTGATTACGTATTTCCACAAAGTCTTCAAATTAAGGAAGTCAAATCCACCCCTAGAGTTAACGCAACAGAATTATTATCTTTTTCTTTATTTTCCTCTAAAGTTCTTCATTTTAAATAGCTTGTTATTTAAAAGCTACGATGTAAGTATAAAGAAAATCAAGTCAAAAATTGATCGAACAAAAATTGACTGTAATTTCAAAGAAAGTAGCGGGAAACGCTCTGTATAACCAGCGAAAGAAATAAAAGATAATGCAGACGAAAGGAGCGCTCTACGACGTTTCGTCACTTGACGATTTAATAACCGCGTGTTTCACATTCACCTTTAGTGTATATATTGTTATGTCACTGCCACCTCCTCCTCGCTCCTCCCGTATGATACATTTTATTAGACGGTCGTTAAATGTTAATGACAAACGACGAATGGTCTGGTTATGTGACGGAACGCGCAACGACGATATCCCCGACGATCTATGAGAGACGTTTACTGTGCTATAACCCGGCGCTCCCCTCAGCCTGTCAGCGTTTACTGGGCCACTCTGAAAACTCATTATACCGGCAGGCACCGCGTTTATGCTCGAGCTTCTTTCTGCTGACGTTGATGCACTTTAAACGTGCCGTTGCGAGCGCGAAGTGCCTATCGCGAGAGTCATCACATTCGCCGTTCGTTGAATAAAAACAGTATAAAATATACTGCAAATTGATTCGTCATTCTTTAAAGAACCGCGCGCAGGGAGAGATAAAGCTGAGAAACGTTCCTCGTACGTATTAAGATAGACATCATTTTTATAGCGAGGTCTCGCGCAACGCAAATTTCGCTTAGCCGACTTCGAGCTTGCGCTTTTACGATCGTGGATAGTAATTTCGAGAAATAGTCCGCGTTATAAAAGCATTTGGCTCGCTCGAAGCTCTACGCTTTGAAAGGCACAGTCGACCTAGTTTTGCGCTGCGTCTTAGTGCATTCCGACTTGCGTTTTCTGTGCCACTTCTTTTTCGCGTCTAACGTCGAGTTTGCAGCGTGGTTTATACGAGAACGACTGTTAACCGCTTTATAGCCCTAAAGAGAGAAGAAGAGGTGAAACGCCACGTAACCATGAAACTTGTAAGGAAACTTATCAAATCAATAATATCCCATCTCCGTCTCTCTCTCTCTCTCTCTCTCTTTTCTCCTCCTCTGTACATCGATAAACGATGTATTTACACCTTTATTTAAATATAAAATCTAAGCAAGCATATCATCAAAAAATTATAGCGTATAATTATATTATTTTCATAATTATATTATTTTGCTAGCAGCATCGATGATTCCATTCTATATTTTCCACGAACGCCTCTCCATAACCGTTAATTTGCCTCTTCGCAAATAATAATCTCATAATCGTTAACAACCAACAGCATTTGCCGTTTATATATAAAATGGGATTCGATTTCAGCTTTTGCATCGCTCGCTAATTGGAGAATACTTCGCGACCAACATGATCCATTACCGATGGTTACGAAATGACTTCCCCTTTTCGGTATCTTGGGCAGTAATGATACCGGCAACGAGTGCACTCGGAAATGCGCTCGCGTTTGCAGATAGTAGGATAGCTTTGACGGTCCTCACTCTCGTTCGAGAGAGAGAGAGAGAGAGAGAGAGCACGAGGCACAAAAGTACAAATTGTTATCTCTCGGATAATGCGTCCGGCCTGGAGTTCCGATTGTACCAGGAAAGGCGACCGTTCGCGTTAGAGCGTGCTTCATTTAATTCATTCTTTTGTCTCCGCTCGACTGACGCGCAAGTTAAGCTCGTAATTGGCACCGAGGATAAAGCCGAATCCCTCCGATCGAGCAAATTGGTTCGGTGGATTAAATAAATAATTAAGACCGCCACCGTCCTTCGCCGACGTCCCCGTTGACTGACAATATCGGTTACCGACAAAATTCGAAATTAGAGACGGAGCGCGCAACAATATTTTCCTAACGAGAGAATGTGCCTCCGTATTCTCGATAATCGTGTAACGATACAATCTCGCTCCGCGCTAAAATTCAAATTAACTCGGCGATCCACGAATTCATCGCGTATTATGTAACGCTTCCTTCGGATCCCTAATAAAATTGTGCCCGTAACAATTGTATTACGAGGATCGTACATATCGGGAGAGACGCGAGGAATATCGATTCAAGTTCTGATCGCATCCTATCGCCGCATAAAAGTTCACACGCGCCGATGTACATCTCTGTCAGCAGTCGAGGATCAAATATCGCACTTTTGAATCCACGTGGAGAAAGAAACGTTAAACCTGGCAGCCGTCGCCGGCTTTGCGCCCTCCTTTCACGACCCTATCCCGATATCGATTGCATCTCGTCCTCGAGAATTCTGTGTCTCCGAGGATGCTCCTTTATACGAACACATCGTTTCGCATATCGCGCAAACGGAATTTGTATTGGGATCAGTACCGGCTTGGGAAATCGATTCCACGCCACCTCTGCCCACTTTCGCCGCGTCTCAGGGGACGATGTCTCGGTTAAATCATAATTATTGAATTATCGATATCGACTCGATTGCAAACGAAGTCAGTTTCGGTGTGCAGACTGCTCAATCTAAAAGGAAAAAATATTTTGTCTCCCTCTCTCTCTCTCTCTCTCTCTCTCCAGCCGTGTACATCCAACGCACGAGCGTAATATTGGATAACAATTTTAATTTTGCAGTTACCTCGCAATTACTGACAATTCATTTTTATTTTTCACGTTCTCACAATTTCTGTATCGAAACCTGTGTATCTGTTTTTTTTTCAAAAGTAGAAAAAAATTTGCAAAAAATAGAAATAGAAATACGCGCACATGAATATATTTTTACTCGATACTCTAAGGCCGGTATTCGTAGTCGTAACTCATTTTCAATCGTCGATTAAAAAAAAAAATTAATGAATGTATGCATAAATCTGTAGTTAATAATGCTTACGATCAAAGATTGAAAATTATTTATGACTATGAATATTAAATCCCAGAGTAAAACATCATCTGAAAAAGTGAAAATCGAGCCCGTGCAATTTTTTAAGAGATTTATCACTCTAACAAGAGTAAAAATTCACTTCTGGCGGAATGAAAATTAAGCCTGTGCAATTTTTTGAGAGATTTTTCACTCCACAAGGTTTAGAAAGAGCGCACACACGTACAGCATAAATTTAAAACACGGGAGAGGAGATGCAAAATACTGTTGTACAACAACGGAGAAAATATTTTTCTTCTCTTACATCCGATAAGTTTCGCACCGTGCCGCGCTGATATGGAGCAGGTTGAACGCGAAGTACATACTCGGCGATGTAGATATCAACGCGCGCGAGTAGGATATCAGCTACAAGATACTACGTATGCATTAAAGCATCAAGTATTAAGGGTACCCGCTTCCGCAGGAGCTTCGATTACGCGTTAAGGGAGAAAATTGGGGGAAACTTCCTGCCGGTCCGACAGGCGCCGTCGACCGAGTATACAAGCTTCGTCTCGTTACCATTTAATAAGATAATTAACGACTACGCGCGGGGGAGGGGGCGGACGAGAACATTCGAGAGTTTCGTCGCTATCGCGTTGACATATTAAAAGTCCACATGCCACATACGAATACATACACATATACACACATTCTCTCTCTCTCTCTCTCTCTCTCTCTCTCTCTCTCTCTTTCACTCTCCCTTAATTAATGCTCCGAAAGTTATGCAACTTCTGCGTCCTCCGCGTTCCACCGGGAGTTTTCTAAATAATATATGCTCGCATATGCAGCACCGCTGTCGTCCCGGAGACTTTTGCCACTGCATTTTGACCGCTATGCGCCGCGATCCGACGCGGACGAGTCGTCTAACTCGGTCGGCGCGGCCGTTGCGTAAACTCGCGACCGCGACGGCCGGCGGGTCGAGAACCATCGTCGCTCGCTATAATGGTCCTCCGGCAAATCCTCTTGTCCAGAGGACGAGCGCATTATTGAAACGTCAAACCAGGAAGCTTTTATCCGACCGCGTTTCACAGGCTTTCTCACCCTTCGTATTAACTCGGCGTATTATCGCCCGGCGCAAAAAGAACGCGAGAACAGAGCTCCGGCGGCGAGTAAAAGCTGCTCGATTTTTCGTTCTCCCCTTCCGCCCTCATCCCTCCTCTCCGTCGTAAACGCCCGCCACGCCCGTTCCGTTCCGTGTAAGGATGTAATCAACGTGTAAGCAATTATCCCTGGGGGTTCCGTGCGTCCGTACGTTTAGACCGAATTTAATGGTCCGCAAACGCGCGCGCGGGCATTTTTTCCCTTTTTTTTTTTGAGGGTTTTTTGCGAAGGAACTCCATTTCCACTCAGAAACTCAGCGGTGGTCTCGAAATATTTACGTATCGCGAGTGTCACGGTATTCGGCGAAGCGACTTCCATCGTGATTTAAATTTACGGCCACGTCTCGAATACGATCGCGTTGTTAATCGAAACGGAGACGCGATTGTACGATTGTACGATTGTTCGAGATTGTATGACGAAAACCGATGCGCGATCAAAAGTGGATATTAAATACATACGTACACTTTTATATACGTGTATATTTCTCTACTTCCATCTCGCCGGTTCTCGACAAAGTTCAATATTTAGACGGACAATATCGATGTGGCGGCGATCGACAGACGATAAACATTTAATGCTTTTTAGGACGCGTTACAGAGGCCGAACAATATTGCCACTGTGTTACATCGCGCGCACTTGCGGCTCCTCCTCTCCTCTCCACCTTCTCCTCCTCCTCCTCCTCTCGCGTCGCCCGCACTTGTATGAATAATTTATGTTCCTACATACACCCGGTACTCGGGTTCGGTCAACACGACGCTCGCATAACCATGTTTCCGGCTCCGTATCAATTTTGCCGCGACAAGGCAGGAAGACAATTAAGATAGCGCGCCGTTAGATAACAGCTATGCTTCCTTTCAAGTCTCGAGAGCCGCGCTCTCGATTTTCCGTGCCGGAAAAATAAAAAAAAAAAAGAAAAAAAATACGCGAAAGTTAATACCCACTCGGTGCCTCTCGATACCAATAAACGCCTTTGACTCGGGTGTTTCATTTTCTTTCTAGATGACCGCAATCGAGGCGCGCGCGGCTGAAACGGAGCGGAATGGATTCCCCGATCGGGCGCAAATTTACAATCGCGCCGAAATGAACGACGACCGAATGATTCGGCAATGTTTGAGTTACCGAAATTAAATCTTTATTTACGTGCCGGCGAGTGGAGCTTCAAGCAAAACGATAGTCCGGGTCGCTTAGCGAACAAACGGAAAATCATTCGAGCAAAAACTGAAATCGGGCTGCAAAATTGTGTAGCTATGGCTGCAGTTATGGCAATTTGTTATGGCAGTTATCTTTACTTTAGATTTTTTATTTTACTTTTTTTTTACTTTAAACACTTAACCCTTTGAACTCAAACGAGATATAGATATCTCATCAAATACTCCAAGATACCGCATATGCCATACAGCTTCCGTTTTACGTCAATAAGTAAAAATTGTTCAAAATAGTTATAAAAAGAAAAAAAAAGAAATTGAGTTCCAAAGGACTAAATAGACTTTTTTTTAAACCCACTGATTGCAATAAGATCTCTGTGAAAAGTTCCAAGAGATTTTAAGAAAATCTTTTTAATCTCAAAGTGGAAAATTTTCCGATAACTACCAAGACAGAAGCTCAAAAGGTTGAAAGTATAAATAAAATTTCGACTTGAGATAGTTATGCATATTAATAACAACCAATTTACAAAATTGTAATTTTTGAGTTATTGAGTAATAAGTGAGTAATCCGTATGTTTTTCTACATTAAACAAAAAAGATCCAAAAAGAGCCTATATGTATATAAAATTAATAAAAAAGCATTTTTATTTTCTACTAGCTGCATCATGGCCTTTTTACAATTCACACATTGGACTGACTTCGAGCTTGAGAATTGAGAAGATCAGTAAAATTGATTTCGTGCTGTATTTTCTTTTACCTAAGACTTAAAGTTTAATAAAAAAATTTTTTTTTTATCTAAGATTTATTTTATATATGTGGAGAGAGCTAACTAAATGTTTCTCCAAGTTTATAACTTTTTATTTATGTTCCTGATTATAAAAAATTATAGCAAACTAAAACAAAGAAGATAAAATTTAAAAAAAGTAGGACAGTAAAAATTCTGAACCCTAAGATAAAAATAATCCAATCCATCACAACGTTTTATAAAAACAATCCATCTCTCAACTTTTTACTTTTCGCCCATTTTTAAGAATTAAATTTATCAATAAGAATTTTTGAAAATTAAGCGAGTTTGACATCTTAAATGATTATAAAATACCTCGAATGTTGCCTACATTTTTAAATTGCATATGAAATATTATTTGTATTTTTTTATGAAACAGACCCCATGTGGATTGGTTGTTTCTTGCATAATTATGGCCATATTAATGAAATAACGTTCAAAAATACGAGCAAACTATGTTTAAACGTACAGCGTGTTAAAAAAAAGCCATTTTAGAGCGATCGCCCATTTTCTTTTTTCTTTGCGAAACAATGTTTCTCTTCCTAACGATCAGCATTAACTTTCAGAATCGATAATTAACTTTCCGAACGCTACTTCTTCCATTTCACACAAGCGCGAGCACGAGTGCGAAGACACTAGTAAAACTTTATGAACGCGCGTAACGGAAGAACTCATTTTTGCGAAAAAACTTGCAGGTGCGAGAAAAAAAGGCGAAAGAATATTAATGCAACGTCAAAACGATTATCGTAACGCGCTGTTTCACTCGGCTTATAACGCTGGCGCGAGAGGAGGGCCAAGTCAGACACGAGAACTGAAACGAGCCACTTCGCTCTATGAACGTGGAAATGGCTGTTCTTTCACGGCGCAAAGAAACGCACTAATCGCCAACGGAAATCCCATTCGGCTAACATTCGAGCAACTCATTATCATTAATTTGAATATCCGCGAAGTTCGTTTAGTCCCGTTCTACAATAGGAGTAGTAAGCCGTAAGAAATTGTCCAATCACAGTCGAATGCGAGGAGAATAATCGATTATGATTGGTTACGGCTTAAGGCTCGCTGCTCTTATTGTAGACCCTCGTTCGGAAGCAGTATCCGGAAAGAACTTCTTTGCGGGAAATTTTAACAACGTCGATTAGCACTATAATCTCGGTTTATTACTCATGCATGCTACGTACCTCTTTGGATTACCAAAGAAGGAAAAAAAAAGAAAATTCTTAGTCCGTTACTCAGATATTACTTTCGTTGCTCAAGTCAGGTATGATTATTTTAATTTAGTTATTGGTCGTGCGAAAAACGATCAGAGATTTAATTTTAAATTAGAAGCGTAATGAGTGAAAATGAGGAAAAACTTGAAAAAAAAAGAGAATTTTTCAAACTAACGATTAAAGCGTTTTAAATACATATATATATATATATATATATACACACACACACACACACACACACATACATATATATTTAAAACGCTTACGTAATTAATTGATGTTGAAGAATACATCTTTATATATATATAAAAGACGTATTTTTGAGCGTTAATTAATTAACGGTTCGATAGAACGCTATTATGGGCTACGGTATTAACTTCCAATTGTGGTGTACCTCAATCGCTATTAAAATTTTACTTTCATTTTGCAAGGCTCGCGTTATTAATAACATCAAAGGCACTTGGATAATTCAATATAATTAAAATACCGTATTTTTGATACACGATAATACATAGCCGCACTGGAAACTAGAGATATAAGCGGATCGCAAATCGCCACCGTTTGATTGGCTGACCTCGTTCCGCGAACAACTTATTCGTGTAAAAATTTGGCCGTCCGTTGATTGAGAACAATCGTGGGTTATACGTCGATCAAAGAGAAACGCGTCGCGAAGCCGTACGACTGAAAAGAAACCTGGTCAATTCAAAGGAAAACTCCAACGTGCCTTGTTCTTCTTCTCTCAATTATCCAGGCACAATTTGATCCACCTCGCCACCAATCCGAGACATCGCGCTTAATAAAAATCGTTAGACCCGTCCGCTAATTGCGCAGTCGCGGAAAGCGTTAATAATTAAAAAAAAAAAAAATCGTTACACGTTTCCGTTTCTTAAGATACTAACACAACAATCGCAAGTTCTAAAAAAGCAGTATTTTTAGTAACAAATAATTTCGGAAATATGCATATCAATCTTTCATGCGAGGCACGTGGTAGCCGTTAATTAATTTTCCGATAGGTCAGCGCGCCTAGCGTTTTCTTTTCTCCGTTCCGGATTAAACTCCCCCGTTTTCCACGATACGCCGCAGTTCATCAGGCGAGTTAACGAAGCGGCCGGAATTTCGCGGAACGTCGCGTCGACCTCTCCTCTCGGCCAAAAATTCTTATAAATTCCGAGATTGTCGAGGGAATTTGAGTACGCGATCCGAGTATACGCGCCTAATAGATGCACCTCGTTGCTTCGTCGTGGATAACAACCGATACCGTATAATAAGCTTCTCCAACTCCGCTTTTGGCACACGTGTCGCTCGAGTGTGGAGGAGGAGAAAAAGAAGAGCACGAGAGAGAGTGACAGAGAGAAATTGCGGTGCGCCAGGCGTCTGGTCGTCGAATGCGAATCCGCATCGTGGGCAGAACGCTGGAGCGAGGTGGCTGCGGGGTCGGGGAAGCAGAAAGATGAATTACGCCGCGGACGACGGGGGAGGATGCGCGAGACGCGCGTGGACGACGAAGGAGCGAAAAAGCGTGCGAAACGAACAGAGAAAAAGAGAGAGAAAGAGAGAGAGAGAAAGAGGAATTACCGATTCCATCGGCCCGGCCGCCCCCGATCGACGTGAAATATAAATCTAAGGCCGATTCGCGCTGACCATCGATTCCGATGCGACGAGCATATGCGCGAAAAATATGCTGCAGCTGCATGCGGCTGGCACGAGCGCGCGTGCACGCGACACATTGATTTGATAGATGTTATCGAAGGTTATACTCGCCACGGAGAGAAAATGCATTCTCAAATAAACGAGTAAATAAATAAGAACCTTCGCCGTATTCCCCGATTAATTATAATTTATGCTTATTAATTATAATTATCTCTTCATTACTGAAGACGTTCATAACGATTAGAGAGTTAAAGCCGATATTTCGCAGTTCTCCAATCGGTTCCAACGTAATGAAACAATTATTCAGTTAATTAAAAGCAAATCAGACGTGGAAAATATTATTTTACGCGAAACTTCTCGCTCTCTCTCTCTCTCTCTCTCTCTCTCTCTCTCTCTCTCTCTCTCTCTGTCGGACCAAACACCAGTGCTTTTCGACGTTTTAAAGGTAACTTGGTGATGAGCTAAGAAAATTCTTCGAAGAGAGATAATGCGAATACCCGCGTGGCCCATTAATCCCACAAACGAAAGTTGTATTACGGCGATGCAGAAAGTAATAACTGTCAATGGTACGTAAAAGGATGACGACGAGTGGCAGAAGGGGTCGCGAAAGGGGATGACGAAGGAAATAGGACCGAATCGATCCGAAGTGGCCGAGGGTGGGATTTATCACGTACTCCTGTTCCGCGCTTCCAGAACAATCAGCAGACGCCGTCACAAAGGAGGCCGTCGCGACGAACTTAATTCAAAGATAATTGATCAAGGAGTTGGCGGGAACCGAGCGGCGCGAACCGAATTTTCGATTTCAATTAAAGCGCGCATGTCTTATGTCCAACTAATCAAGGCGGCCTCGCTTGACACTCGAACACACATCACCCAGAATCATCGAGATCGTTCTCCCGCCGATAGCTACGGTGACCATATTTTCCTCGAGAAACTAAAAGACAAATCTGAAAATTTTTTTCCTACATGTTTCCAATTTCAACTAAACAATTGAATTTGTCAACTGTTTCCGTAAAAATTTATTTAGTAATAAATTAGACGTTGGAATACTATGCTGGCTACTGAAAATTTCTCTCATAATTTTTATGCGAATCGCAACGTTTTTTCAGAAATACTTAGAAATATTCAGAAAGTCTACATTTTCTCTTAGAATTTTTCATACATGTGAATTCTAAAATATGGGATTCTGGGGTTTCTCATCTCATAATTTCTAAAAAAAATGCTTTTAACTTTAAACTTTATAACATTCGTCAGAAATTAGAGAACAAAAAATCTTAGAAATCTTAGGATATTCGTAATTAACATATATAAAAAATTTTGACAGAAGATGTAAACCTTCTAACAATAAGTATTTTTGAAAAGTGTTTCAATTCGTAAAAAGATCTGAGAAAATCATAAATTATACAGAAATTCTAAAAAATTCGGAAAAATTATACGAAAAATTCCGAGAAAAATTTTCATCGGGGTACAAAAATTTCTCGTAAAATAAAAAACAAATAACAGGATAAAATAAAGGAGTTTTGGGAAAATATAAATAAATCAGCAGAACAACTACCGGAAATAAAAGACTGTCCTTTAGAATAAAGAACGTATGGCCACCGTATCGATAATCGGTTTTACCGGAGAGTCGAAAACTTAATTTGTAAAACGAGATTTAACAAAACGAGAATGAGCTTTGACTCACCGGTGACCGGTGCCTCGATGTCTATCATAGTCTTCTCCAAACGTAGAAGGGCGGCTCCCTCGTTGATTATACGAAGAGCCGCGGCCTCGTCGATCCTACCTTCGAGGATAAAGTGTTGCTTCAGGACCTCCGGCCGCGGAGATCCTGTTCGTTCGTCGAAGACTTCTGCCACTGTCATTTTGTGCGACGGTGGAAACGGAACATCTGTTGGCAAAAATACAAAGTTTATGGTGAGAAAGTAATTTAAGTAATCGAGATAATTTGTACAAAAGTTTATTGTAATTGTTTAATCATTTCGTAAATAAATAAATTTTGTTTATTTTATAAAACTGATATCTAAAAATATTATTTCAATATCGAAATGTTGCTATGAGCGCATGATCCTTCTTCCATTTAAATTGTTGTACGTAAATGTTTTTACAAGAAATTGTTGAATGTATAGAGTCTCGGGTAATCGCTTGGAAATCGCTTTTTAAAACTCTTTGTAAATTTCTCTTCGCCGAGTAAGCCTTCCCATAAAAGCAGCAGATTATCCCCCGATCTTGCACGGCAACGGCATTAATTGCAGTCGAGCCGCTCACCGTAATGCCGCTCACCGTAATCCCAGGTGACAATTAAGTGTCTTTTTTTTTTACAAGCGGCGCTACAAAGCGATTTGTCAGATAAATCGGCGTGCACGCACGCACACATACACACATACATACATACACGACAATCGTGCCTAAATATTGATCGAACAAATTTGCGCGTGAAACGAAGCGCTGCACTCCATCCCCCTCCTCCCGCCCCTCGAAAGAATTAATGAGTATGTACATGTTACACGAAGGAGCCGCAAACGCTAAGACGCATAATCTCGTTTTTCCCTCGTGTTCCATGCCCGCGCGGATGTTCGTGATTTACGGTTTCGGGTCCTCTCGTGTTCGCTTTAAATCGCGGCTGGCGCTCACCAAGAATTACGCAGCGGACCAGAATCGCGCATTTTCATTTTCTCGCTGCGCGGTAGTGTGAAACACGCTCCACGGTGCATGCTCCATTTGCTCCACTTTGCGCCCGCGTTTCCGCGATGTGTCGCGGGTTAGCATGTGAGTGAAGGAAAGTCTCTTGCGAGCCAGAAATGCGATAAAAAAACGTTCGTGCGTTTAATTTTCATGTAATTACGCAATGTGATTGCGTAACGCCGTAATGTTTACCATTCGGCGCTCAACAACGATTACGCAACGTAAAATCATTAATCGCGCCTATCGCGCATAAACACATTGCGCGATTTATCTTTGCTTAAGTGCTCGAGTACGCAGCTGAGAAAATAATAGACGTGAAAAAAAAAACCGGATTTTTCCGTCCATCGAAATGAACTGCCTCGCGGCACGTAAGGACTCCCAAAACAATTATAACTCGTCTCGAGCAAGGTTTTAATCGCGAAATACCTCGAGTCACGCGTCTTTAATAACTGGTTGCTAATGTTAACCATAAATTACCATTTCGCCTCGCCTTTGTTGTCCGTCGTTTGAAACATACTTAACATGCCAGGCTCATGGTTACAAGCGACGCACAATAAATAGAAATTAGATATTTCAATTCGCGTGGGTCAACAGCGATTCACGAGAGAATAGGTAACAGGTGGGCAACAACAGCCGCACCAGGGCGGACAATATCTTGCAACGTTGGTCGGTCGGTCGGTCGGGCCGATGCAAAAACGTACGGCACTCAAGGTTGAAAACGTTGTTATTGCTACGCGGCACGCCACGATCATCGATCGACCATTTCCCGCCAAGGTGAAACGCGTTACCTGGCCTGAATTTTTCGGATGTCTGGACCTGACTCTTTTGCCTGGCCGTCGCGAAACGCAGCTTGAGAGGCGGACTTGCTCTGCGTTGTGGGGTGTCCATCGTCGTGCTCGTATTTTCACGCACTGGTGAACTCGGTCTCGCATCCGCGCAGTCCTTTTCCTTAGATTTCTTCGATTTTGGCGATCGTTGAGGCGATCGACATATGTTAGACATGTTTATGATCTTCTTCGACCAATGACTCCCAAAGCAACGACTCCCACCACTCTGCTTCTTCATCATTCGCTCCAAGTAATGCTGTGCCCACTCGACGTTGTGATGGTACAGATCGTCGAACGTGTCCGTTTCGAAGGTCTCGCCGTCCCCAATGAAGCTCGGATTGTTGGACGACGCGGACGTTCCCGAGTGATCGGGCGAGCGAATCGATTCCGCATTCACGGGATTACGAGCCACCTTTGTCTTTGGATCTGCGGAATCGACGATCGCGTCCTCTCGGCTTGGACGGTCGCTTTGTTTCGTCCCTCGTGGCGGAAGCTGATCGATCGAACTGTCGGACGTCACCTTCAACGACGAACCGTCGTTGTTCCGCACGGTCGATTCCGTGGTCGAGTAATCGGATGTCAAGTCGTCCTTCGTCGCGTCATCCGCCGAGATTTCGTTAAGGCCACAAATCGACGACGACCTATCCGCATTCCCCGTGCATTCGGCCTGCGAAATTTGCCCCTCGCGGATACATTCCTTCTCGGGGCTTCCCATGCTTTCCACGACGTTCAGAATCGTATCCAACTTCGTGAGTGTCGAGGTCGCGCGTGGACGTCTCAGCGAGGACAAGCTGAGCTGATTTACTTGCTCGACCAACGACTCGTTGCACAATGACGCTTTCGGCGTGCCCTCGTGATCCTCATCGCGCATCATCGTCGGCGCGGACGTAAACGGAGTATTTTCCGGAGAACGATTCTGCCTCCACTGTAGGAACTTCTCGAACGACGGCGTGACGTACGTCTCTTCCTGTTGAAGGGCGTCGTCGCGATCTCTCCTCGGCGTCGCGTTTAACGACAAATCGTGCTCACTATCAAAAGATACGTTTCTAGGAGTACCGTATATACTAACTTCACTTATGCCGTCAGGCGTGCGAACGTTCTCCTTTTCGTCGGACATGTTGAGATCTGAGCGATCGCGAAAGCTCCTTGTTAGACCTATCGCATCGATAGAAATCGATTTTCGCGAATTGTATAAATGGCGATTCTTCGGGCGGCAAGCCGAGCCCGTTGGCCATTCGCATTGCGACATTGAAATCGCAGAAATCCACCTAATTGGACAATATAATCGATACAATCAATACAAATGCTCGCTTATGCCAGGAGGTGGCGACATATCCTGAAGCCCCTGAAACGCGCCTCGCGACACAAAGGCCGATATTCATACTCGATTTTTATTTCGAGACCGTCTTAAGAGAGATGCTCGGCTCTGTGATTGGTTTGCCTTAAGACAGTATTTACAACGATTTTAAATATAAGGAACCAATGAATGAATACCGGTCAAAGGGCGACTGTCTATCAGCTGTGTTGATGTTGAACGTAAGAATTTGTCGAGCAAGTTTTATATGTATTTTTTTACCCAAAGTTATCATTGATTGGTGTTATGTGGTTTTCGCATTTGTTACAGCTTAACCGTGTCAAATTTGCGCGGAGCACGACACGTAGAGTAGAGCATAGGTACCACTGTGAAAGTATTACTGATTTAGAGAGAGAGAGTTACAAAATTAGGTGTGTTCTCAAATGCGTCCACATCGCGCGATGGCTTGGTACCGACTCAATAAAGAGCGTCGCTGCTGTACAGGCGCCGCGCGACGTCAGTAAACAGACGCTGACATAAACAAAGTCGCAGACGTGTAACGAAAATTCAAAACTGATATGAATTACAATGTCGTGTAAGCAAAATAAATATTAAATAAAAGCTGACTTCACTAACTTCATGGTTATTTTATACTAATTTTTAGTGTTAGAATAAAAAAAATAGCATTATGTACGTATACAAAATATTGATAAAATACTGATTGTAAAATTTCGATATAGTTATAACTCCCAATTAATGTTTAATAAATAATTAAAGCTCTCAAGCTTTAACTATTTAAATATTAATGTCGAATATTACACGAATAAATAGATTCTAATACAAAATAATATTAGTTTACTTATGTATGAATTATTTTATTATATATAAATTAATATGAAATAAAAATTTTCAAATTTGATTATATCGTTTTGAATATTATTTTTCAAAAGAAATATATTAAGAATTCATAAATCTAATCAATGTATTATAATACTGTTATCTATATTTAGACAGTAATTTGGATAACATTAGAAAAAAAAATATATATATCACACTAATAAAAGATTGTAAAATTTTGATAGTTACAATGCTTTCACATGCTTTATTTATTTAGATATTAATACTGAACATCATATTACACAATAATATACAAATTAAATTTAACAAATAATATTTATGAATCGCAGATATACAGAATCTTAAAATTTTAATACAAATTTTTGAACATTATTTTCCAAAAGAAAGAGTATTCGTTAGAATATATCAAGAACTCATAAATTTAATTAATTTAACATGTCATCTATGTTTGAATAAAAATTGTGTCTTTAATTACGTTAATATTGGCAAATTTTTCGTGTCATATTTAATATTATTTATTACTTTAATTTGATAAACTATTCATCAATATGCAACATTCTACAAAACAATTTAATTGATTAGAACTAATTAATTGATTACTATAATGTTATGGACGAACATAAAGTAAACTTTAAACATAACTGATTTTTAAATAACAAAGGAATATACAATGTTAATATTTAAAAAGAAGATATATACATTGTAGTATTTTACGTCAACACAATAATAATTATGTAAAATAGGCGCAAAATTAAAAACTTAATTCGTAAGCATAAAATGAGATAACGTCGTCAGCTAGTTGCGATTTGTTGGTGCATCTTTCTTCCATACGTATCAATTGATAAGCTTTTGTCAGTCCTTCATCGGATTGAACTCACGAAAAGTGTTATCTCTAGAATATCCTTTCACGATCTTTTAGACAAAATCTTTCGCGTCTTTTGATTCCTGTTGGACGCCATCAGTAAGAAGTGCGCATCAGATACATAGATATTATCCTATACATATTTATGATTTGGTTATCTACTTTCTTTTTCGGAAGTAATGTATCGCTCGTTTACCTTGGAATTGGTATTTACAAGCGAATTGCTGACGATTTCTTCCCGCGGGATCTGAAAAAACAAGGGATCGGTCCCTTGCTGCATCCTTGTTGTGTAAGTCCCCTCGGCGTATCTTTTGTCGTGCCTCGGGCTCGAGAAGCATATTTGAAATTGTTCTTTCGCCGTAATAGAAAATACGCACGGCACGGTGGACGACGTTTGCAAATCGTTGTCTTGCACCTGTTCATTCTTTTCAAGCTCTATTTTAGATTCGAGCGTGTTATTCAACTTCTCGTCCATTTTCTCCAAAGTTGTCATTGCCGTACAAGATGGCTAGGTGGATTCCAAAAAATGGTCAGTCGTCGGATCATAATAGGTATCCATTACAGATAAGAAATCGTTCACTGGACGATAATATTTTTCAAAGATCTCGGTTCGGTCAAAGTAATCCTGGTAGAACATGTGCTTTTTATTGATCACGTTGAACGAATGTAATTTTCTATCATATAGGGAGAGTAAATAAAATATCTGTTCGCCTCACCTTATATCACAGACGAGAACCAATCTGAACGTTAAAAGTTTTCAAACTCGCTTTTCGTTGTATAATACTCGAATACTACATACACAATCGCCTTTTCTCGTGGTGTTATATATTATAATACCGATACGGTCACAGCAATACTGCCAAAGGGCAATGACATTGGGTATCAACTATATAGAGAAGATATGCTAGATTCACCTATATTGCCATCTAGTTTAACTCTCGTTGAACTACCGTTCTCGAAAGTGCTCGATCGCAATTGGTCGATTACCTGTTTACCGCTTAATTTTTTTCGTACGTTTGCAGTCTTACTGCGTCATTAAAGGCAGATGGAAAAATTGAAGCAGTAAACGAGTCAACCGAAATAATATATATATATAAAAAAAAATAAAGATTAAATCGAGGAAACTTTTCGGCTATAATTGGACAAGTTGCTTGCAGCCTTAAGTCTTGTGACGTATGTTGTATTCTTTTAAAATAAGCATTTAAAATAAGATAACTGGTATCTTTACACAAGAAACGATATCGCATTAACGTTAATGTAAATTTGAAAGAAATACAGGTGCATAAAAATGAATTAAATTGTTACGAACCATTGATATCACTGAAATATTTAACTTTTCGTCGCAGCATTACTGTTTACAGCTGATAAAAATTATATATAAGTGGCTATACAATGTTTCGCAAGATGAAAAGTTTATCTCGTCTAGCCAGTCTTTTAGAGTAATAAGGAGTAAAAAAAGAATCGATTATTGTTCCAAATGGCTATTTTTTTACAACTTACAGACTTTGCAGCCAGACATTCGCGAACATAATCGGAAAATTGATCAAAACATCCAAGAGCACGCCAGACATTGAATAGAAGAGTTCAATTCTTCAATCAAGTTCCTTTATTTAAATGTCTATTTCCTGTAACATCTCGATTCTTTGATTATTTTCCGATCTACCCTCAGCATTCGTTCGCGAATGAGACTCTCAGTCTCTTTCTAGCAATAAACACATACGTCATACGGCTCTCATTGTGTGCATCCGACGAAAACCGATAGAAAATAAGACTCCTCTCGCAAAGCAATCCATCTCGGGAGCAACCAAGCTCCATTTTCTCAGCGTTGATGAACTGCCTGCATTCGAATAACTGATTCACTGGTGTCAATGTGTTGCGTCTGGATTTAAACGTCCGCGGCAACGTTAAAAGTAATGCTATTCTCTCGGTACACACTCATCGAATAATAATCTTTTTCATTGTTTACGTGCAAGTGCGTTTGTTGTTGCGAATTTAAATTCTACGATGGAAGGGGTCTCGTTTTCTTTTTCTTCTTTTTTTGCGAGATTCTCGAAGGATAAAGTAATCTCGAGTAATTGCGTTTCAAAGCTCTTATCCATTCAGATAGGATGCAAAGCGTTCCTTAACTCGTCTTAACGTCTCGCCGCGAGAGTTTATCGACTGCGCGCGGTTGCGCGAATCCAGCAGGATGTAGCACACTAAGGAAGTAGTATATAAGCGCATTGCGAGAGATCGGAGGACAAAGCAAGAAACTCTCCGGCACAGCGGTAAGCACTTTTTTTTCGAGATCTCTTCATCCTCCTCACCGGTACACCGGCGAGCATTACGCTCGAAATTAAGCGGAAGAGCGATATATTTCCTGCGGTTTGAACACAACAACTAATTTGAATATTCAATCTAGGGAAAAGCTCGGGTAACCGATAGTTCCGAAAGTCGATACCTGGTAACTGTGAAAACTGGGGAAACGTTCAATCAAGGACTTATACCGATGGTATATACACACACGTACAAGCAGATACGCGAGCGATGCTTTTACGTCGCGTATCTGCTGCGGGAGAGATAGCGATCAAACGTGGGCGAGACGTATAGACGTACGACCGCAAGGATATTAATTACGTGCCCTAAATTACTCGAGTTCTCCCACCCAAATAATGTCGCCGCGAACTGCTTTAATATCGTATAACAACGCGCTGCACAGTTGCACCCCCGATACTGGATATTAAAATGCCGAATGTGTAATTGTTGTTGCTCCAGCCAGAAATTGTTTCACGTGCGATCGCGGGACTGTATCTGGCCGCGCGATCACTCGCCAAGAAGGTCTCTCGCCTAAAAGTTGGCGCATTCGTCACGAGCGCAACAATTGCTGCTCGCAATTGGACGATCTCTTATCTCATACGCTTCGTACGATATCACAGCTAACGTCGTCGCCGTAAGAGAAACTATTTTCATTATTATTTAGCTTCCCGTTGGCTTCTCGCGTTCTGGAAGACGATAATAATTCTTGCCTCGTCTCGCCGCAAAATAATAAGCTCCACGATATAAAGTAGCAAAACAGCATTATTTATCATATCATTTTCTCAGAAATGAAGAAAATATTCAACCTCTTATTACGTTTCGATAAACCGTCGTCTTGGATATACTTTTGACATCGAGTAATTTCGCCGATGACGTATTCATTTTCGTGATACGAGAATCAGGCGTGGCTACCGCACGCTCGACAGAGAAAAAGAGAAGCTGCGTTTCGCGCGAACGCGATGAAAAACGACAAAACCGTTGTGTTTATCTGCGCAAATATTTCAAATGCGAACGATATTACTTACGGCGGAGTAATTACATTTGATGTTATTGTCGTAATTATATACTCGACTGTTATACGGCAACAATAAGCCTCTAACAACAAGCAATTTGCCGTTAGTGCAAAATGATAGCGTCGATCATTTGCGCAAACATTCGAAGCGAAATGAAAATATGAAAGCTTTCTGCAATTTTGTAAATTAACGGAGAATTACTGCGCTCGAGGAGAGACCCTCCAATTAACGAGCGTGTTTGCGTGTAACGTTCCTATCATATTCGCCAAGTATTTCGTTTAAAGAAACGCGTTTCGAAAAAAAATAAATAAATAAATAAATATCCGCGAGAACGAGGATTGAAGCACGTTCGTGTGTTTAAATTTTTAATTGGACGCTAAATTGCGGGGGAATTACGAGGGGGCGCCTTGTTTTCTCTCACCAGATCGAAACGCATCGCGCACTGCAGTTTGCGTGGAATTTCCGCAAAGTGGAATACAGAGGCTCGTTCGATAGAACGAGGCGTTGAATGGTACCCATCGACCGGTGACACGACGATCGATACGTGTAATCCTTTTAGAATCTCATTACAACGTGAACAATGTGCGATTAGCTCGATGTTTATTGTCATTCCGTATTACATCGCAAATGACTGCAATCGTTCCTGCGCATCTGAATCATTAATAGAAATCCGCTTTAGGAAAAAATATACCTTTTTTCCTCTCTCCGTTGTGAATTCCTCTTAAATGAATAAATAAACAGGATCCTTTACGAGTATAAAGTTTCAGGATCTATTTTTCTAATGAAAAAATGATTGTGTAATTCTCTTTTTATGGTTTTTATGGTTTCGCAATTTTGATCGTAAAGATATAAGTGAAAAGTACACTTTACTCGCGTCTCTAGTATTTATAGATAGAATTACGTTAGAATTATAAACGCAAGATCATTCGGATTGTAGTGCAGATTTCATAAAGATCGAGTGCAGGAATCTTCGCATTAAGGCCTGAGCGCGCGAGCTGTGATTATTAGATTCTCATGAGTTGGACGCAAACGAGGAATCTACCAATTACAGCGAGCAATCTTCGCAGATTGAAATCTACCAATCACGACGACAGACACCTCCCGCGCGGCGTTTCCGACGAGAACTGTTCGCCCTGAATTTTCCATACGCCATCGGCGCCACGTGATTGGCAATTTGATTTGTCCACAATAGCGTCTAATGTAAACATTAGGCGAGTCATTCCATGCTTATACCATAGATCGCTTACAGGTTATGCTTGTAGTAACTTCAATGCGATACGCCGAATGACAACTAGATATCGCTGATAAATTGATAATAATTAAATCTGTCTGCGTTGTTTGCATTTTTTTTGTTTTCAGCATTTTTGCCTTCTTTCTCGCTGTCTCCAACGCCCGAATATATATTTATCTCATTTCTGGTATAAACAATTTTTTTGGGGATTTCAAGCAACGCGAACAGTAGAGAAAAACAATTTTTGCTTTCTTTTCACAACTTGTTTGCACAGAAGATCCATTTATCGTAGATGATAGTGGCTCATTAAATAACCGAGAACGCCAAAACCAGTTCCGTGACCTACTTGGCATAACTCGATTAATTTGCATTCGAGCGCCGAACATCAACACTTAATACACATCCTTGGACATAGACGGTTCTGCGCATTTCTTTGCTTTCAAATATCTTGTCGGCTGTTATAATTAGCTATAACCTTTATGAGCAATTTTTTTTAAATAAATCATACAAATATTTTCTAAAGATATTAAAGTATGTGAGTCACTTGATAATTTTTTCATACTTCTAAAAGTGATGAAAGGACGAACAAATCACGCTGTTTAATAAGAGTCCGGAAAAAATGTGTAATAAGCGTTAATAATCGAAGACATCATTATATGTTATGAGCACGAAATTTTAATGTAACTCCTTCTAACATCAGATCAAATTTAATTTGATTAACCGTCGTTTATTTAATCTCATCGATATCTTTTTTTCAAAAGGTTTACATTAGAAATTTATGATATATTATGATCAACATTATACGATCTTCTCATTTTACTAGGAAATTTGGAATGAAAGTATCATGGAGGTTGAAAGGTTAAATAATGATTCATTTGCGTAAAGTAACTCGAGTCATTAATAATCTCCCGAGCTCCCGACAATCCTGTCATTCCCCCCCACTCCCTGCTAATAAACCTTGGTGGTAATCTCGTTCCTATTATTACAAATCCGATCACGGGGAAAGACGAAACGAGAAAAGGAGTCTATAGATGCGCTGCGATCAATGTCGAACCGGAATCGATGTGGTTGTAAAGCCAACCTTTTAGAATTCGCGACACGATAATTGACAGCGGATGCGACAGCTGCCATTTCCAGGCATACGTCGAAAGGAAAGTAGCGGGCTGACGGTGACTCGATGGACGTGAATGGATAAGCGGCCATTCGAACCGACACGAAGACAGCGAAGCGCAGGAAAAAAACATTACCGCGGGTGTGAGAGAAAGAGAGGAAAAAATGCATAAACGTGTATATTTTATATATGAATGCATCGCGTCTATATATATAACATATATATAAAATGCAATGCATTCATTAAAAAAATTATAATAGATGTATAAAAGACTAAGTACGCACAATAATTTTAACTGTTGAATCGCAAGATGCACCTATACTGCACCTGAGCGTAAAATCAAAATGACAATAAAAGTAAGTCGAAGAGGAAGAGTGGACGAGGGACGACTTCGACGAAGGGAAGCGACACTTCAATACCGTTTGGCAGTCGAGACTCCGTGTAGATTCGATGGTCAATAAGTCCGAGAAAGGACGATGGCGCCGCGGCCACTCTCTGGGAAGAAAGTGAGGAAAAGCAAAAATGAAATAACGAATGAAAGGGCAGAGGCGTGATTAACGAAGATAAAGAGAAAATATAGGTCGCCGAGGCGATGCAACCAGCGGCGTGTACAAAATCGAAGTCGCAGCTCCGAAGAGTACTTTTAAACTTCGCAGTTGGACACGAAATATCTGTAATTTATAAATAACCTTTGACATTCGTACTTTTCGATAATCACCATTTATCGCAATTCCTGCGATCGCGTTATCTCTACGAGAACATTTCATTTGCACGAACAATTGTCGGCCGAGAAGCGCCGGGGCTGTTACTCGAATGCAGCAAGTTTCCTCTACACGAAAAGAACAAGTTTTGCTGAAATACAAATCTAAAAATAATTATGTTGGACCATTAAAAAAATTCTATCGGATGTTTAACCTGGTTGCTAGAGCGTCAAAACGGTTGCAGCAACATTATCACGTTCGGGCGTCCTGCATAATTATTTTTATGGCCCGATATAAAATTCTTTTCCGACCTGTATCTGGCTAAATTTTTAAATGCTGCAATAAAATTGTTTTTTCCGTGTAGAGGAAAATAACAGAGCGCGCGCGATACAGCTAATCTGCATGGACTGCAAATAAATCACAAGCTGCGTATTCCCCTCAGCTTTTTTTTGCCAGTGACAGTTAATCGTCGATGAATGAACGATAGGTTTTTGTGCCATTAGAATAAGTGCCAGATCACATCGCCAGGGAGAGTCCAGAGCCGCAAAAAAATCCAACTGTCGCGACTAAGGCCACGTTTCCACGCGGACAAATACGCGGAAAGGAGGGAAAAAGGGCCGATGTCGCTTTAGCGGCCGTAATGCAACGGCGGCGCCTGGAGGGCCATGGATTTGAGGTGGAGTGGTGCGGCACTGAAAAGCGAAGAAAGCGAAGAAAGAGACGTGGCGAGGAGGGACGTGCGAGGAGGCGGGTGGTGTATAACGAGAGAGGCAAAGAAAGACGAGGCAACGGCGGCGGCGACGGCGACGACGACGACGACGACGACGACGACGACGACGACGACGACGACGACGACGACGACGACGACGACGGTGGGTGGGATACGCAAGAGGAAAAGAGAGAAGATATATATGGGGTCAGAGGATGGACCGGACGGAATATTGATCCACGTACCTCACGATAGCTGCCTATGCTGCGCTATGCTTTGCCATGTAGCCTATCCCTCTCCCTCCTCTCTTTCCTACCCTTCCTCCCTCGCTTCTCTCTCGCTCTCTATCTCTATCTCTTTCTCTTTGTCTCTGTCTCACACTTCTCATCTTACTCGCTCCACGGCAAAACGGATATACGACGGTGAGCACTGGATAGAGTTTACCTTCGCTACTGCCGCGGGGACTCCAACAGTCTTAAGCGGCGCACCTGCGCCCGTGAGCCATTGACAAGGAACAGACAGACGCGGGCGGACTCGGCGGGCGGAAGCGTATCGCGAGATGTTAGACACTTTGCCGCTGGCTAGACATCCTTGATTCAGCCAATTTACTTGTCGTTCTTGACTCCGCTTCTCTTTTTCTCCCTCTCTTTCTTTCTTTTCACAATATCGCGCGAGTTCCTGCTCCAAATAGAAGGAGTTTCGACCGTCCGTATCTACAAGTTCCATTGTTAAGTCGACGCAAATTCTGAAATTTGCATCGAGCTAGATGCTACTTTACCCTGTAGATATCACAGGACCGTAGCGAAAGCCTGGCGAGCTGGATGGTTGCCAGTGTATGGCGCGCAACGGAAACGAGAGCATTACCTGCAGATAATGGTAATGGATCAGGTAACGTTATACACAGGTCAAAGGCAAGATTGGCCACCGGGCGTCAGGTAAATTCGCTCTACTGCTCTTCGAGTCTCATAAATGATTCCTACAGCGTTAAATTGTTCCTTCTTACTCTTCCACGCGTTCCCATGAATAAGTCGTTGCATAAACATAAATAAGCCCTGCCACGTAAATAAAAAAAATAGTCTTTTGAAATAAACGCGTGAGAAAAGAGGGAAAAAAAAAGAAAAAAAAATTGCGCGCACAATCGCATCTTGGCATAAATTATTCGTCGTCGAGATGTTGGTGAAACGGAAGCTTGCGATGCGCGAGCAGGCAGGTCAGAGTACTAAATACAGCGCGCTTCCGTGTACTTGTGTTGACACGTAATTATCTGTACGCGTCGGATACACGTGCCTTCCACCACCGTCGCCGCCGTTGACACGTTTAGACTCGGGTGTGGAACGTCCAACAAGACGCTGCGCGATACGCCCGCGATCGAAACAACGTTTACTTTACTTAGCGCAAAAACGCTTTAACGCGTTGCGGCGAGGCAACTTTTACAAGCGAATCTCTGTCGTTAAAATTGTTATTAAATTTCACCCAGAGGGAGCGTAATAAAAGATCGCCAGTTAAACGCAATGGCTTTGTCGCAATATGAGGCGAATCTGTGTGCGTGCGTGTATGTGTAATTTGGCTCCAAAATTTTGCCGCACTTCAATAATGTCCTCTCTCTTAAATCCTCGCTTAAAAATTTTTTTCTTTTTTTTTAATTCACTTTTTCGAAGAACTCCGTTACGAACGTTAGCAAATAAGCTCGTCATTTATCCTCTTTACCAGCGATGCAAAAAGGTGAAGATAAATAAGTCGAACCAAATGGAAAGTTCTTCGAAGCGTCTTAGAATTAGTCCGTGATGCTTCCGCTTTTACGAGGAAAAGTCGTGGAATACAACGAAAACGCGGTAAAATATGTAATATTTATAAGCAACATCTTCCTTCGTAATTTTTTACCGTCGATCGATTGCGCTCGGGCGATTATTGAATGAGATACCAGAACCGAATAAGGTCCACCTAATCTATTTTATCTTTGTAAACTCTTTTTATGGAGATGTTGAATTAAACTAAGTGAGAAAAAATGTTTACTTCAATTACTCACAAAAATAAAATTATCTTTCATAGAGAACATTTGTAAATAAAAAAATTTTTTTAACTCTGGTAATGAATCTTATTAAATGCTTGTGTTTTTAATAAGATCCAAATAAAAAATAAATTGAAAATAACAAAGAAACTAAACGTTCTCTTCCAAATCATTTTTAAAAAAATTATTTAACTCGAAATCCCCTAGAGTCTGCTGTACTATTAACATTACAATTATCTTTAATTTTGTCTGTAATTAATTTTTTAATTTTTGGAAATTCTTGCAGTGACAATGAGAAAAAAAAAATTGGTTGAAAAACTGAAATATTTAGTCCAACACGTTCAATTGAACATTGAGTTCAATTAAGTGAGCTTTATTTAATAAATAAATTACGCATAAAAAGATACTGATTCCCAAAAATCGTTATATGTATGTGTGTGTGTGTGTGTGTGTGTGTGTGTGTGTGTGTGTGTGTGTGTGTGTGTGTGTGTGTTTGCTTCTTACTATAGTTAGGAAATTGAATGATACGTTGTAATAAATCAAACTAATGTATACTTAATAAACTTAGCAACAAATTTTTACAAAAATTGCTCGTTTACCCACTTTGTCATAAGTTTTTGTTGCACTAAATAAACGCCGGTTTTAATTCCCTAGCCCGTCTGACACACCTTTTAAACATATATTCTAGGCACAAAACGCGTTTTTAAGTGGTAAATTTAAAAGCGAGCCTTATTTAATGCTGGTGCATTATTCGGCTCAAGTACCTTGCATCTCAAATGATTTCTTCAAATAGAATCATCGATTAGACCGAATGAATTCTAAATCATGAATGAGAAAGAGAGAGAGAGAGAGAGAGAGAGAGAGAGAAGAAAAAAGGGGGCAAGCGGAAGAAGGAAAATGAGAGAGGGAGAGAGAACATATCGATTACGTTGCTTCGCAATTGCCACGAGCCTCGCTCCTGCAGGAGAGAACGCCGCATTCATCTCCACGTGACTATAACCGCACGATGTTATGCGCGACTATCAGCCGCATCGTTGGCGGTCAATGCCGTAAGCGGAACGGCATAGGATTCGATCAAGGCGGCTGGCGAGATGCAGCCGCACGGCCGGTTAACGCTTTATTTGCATAACCGCAATGTTGCTAAGCCCCGAATAATCTTCGGGCGATCCCCATGTCAGCGGCGTGTCAACGTCATCCGATTTTAGGTCGCGTAATAAGCGCGCGGATAAACGCGATTATTTAATCGTCGCGCTAACGAGTTTCCTCCAAACGATCTAACAACGACCTTTTTCGTCACACGCATTTTTTTTTTTTTTTTTTTCAAACGTGGCGTAAAGACGTCGGCTTTGAGAACGCAGAGGGGACGCGTTTTAGCACAGTTTTTCACCGAGGTAAGAGGATAAAGCGGATGTGAAAAGATAGTTATTTCGTTCCGAGGCAAAAGCTGGATTTCGCATTTTAACTCGAGCAGTAATGCGAGATCTATTTTGCGACGCACGCTCGTAAAGACGCGACTCTCCGACTCTCGTGTATGCATCGAAAAATTGCACGAAACAGCAAAGTCGGAGAAGCAACAGAATACAAGCATCGGCGTCATTCTTTTTACGCGCACATGCATTTACGTAATAATGTCGATCCGCCGCACGAGGTGCATACGATAATCGCATTGTCGCTGTCAGATGTGAGCGAGCGGCGCGCGCGGAGTACGTGCTTCGACGTACTTACACGCGAAAGAGAAGAGTCAGCTGATCCTCAAAAATAGCGCCGATACAAGCCGGTAATCAATTATATTTTAGTCCAAGATCCTTGAGAGCTGTGCTGTGTTCGCTCCAGATGATCTTTCTCTTTTAGCGACGCGGAAACACGAGCACGTTGCATTATGGCATTACTTTTTTACGCGATACATTATAACTTGGATACCCAGAGTGCGAAACGCCGTAAAGGCCGTGTAAATCAAATGGCGACGCGACGTTAACGAATACGGACGACGAAACACTCGTGACGACAAAGATCGCGATGTAAACAGTGAACTCGTGGCGCCGTTTGCCTTGCAAACTAGCGCACACACACACACACACACACACACGCGCGCGCGCGCGGCCCGATGCTCCATTCTCATCATGAATTATTCGGATAATCACGGACGATGATGCACGTGCGACGAGAGAAACACATATTCTACCGAGAATCGGCTCAACTCGGTTAGCCTAGCGTTTCGTTTAATCGAAAACGTTTCGCCAAACGTTTTGTGCTCACCCTCCGAAAGATACATAAATAACATCTGTTGAATTTCCATTGCAAGTTTTACGGTCGAGGGAGCGCGGAATAATCTTGTGCCGTTGCGACAATAATCGGATCACAAAGATGGAAACGCGCGTCAGCATTGCCAGGAGGAATAGCCCAATTTGATGCGCATATGCGATTGGCCGATAACTCTGCCGGTAAGCCCACTTAATTAATTAACTCGTTACCGGCCACTGATTTTGCAATTATTCAACGAGAGGCAGTCCAGTCTGATGTCGCCTTTCCCGATACGCGCGATAAAAATTAATCAAGATAAAGGCAAAGAAATTACGCTGTCTCATTTCTTCGCCGAAAGCACGTTGTCGAGTGCTTTCATGGTATCTAGCGATATCTAGCTAGCCAATTCTCGAGGATGTTTCCAGAACATTCCAGAATAAAAATTCTTGTTTTTTTTAGGACGATTAATTTTCATTGATTATATATTGTGTTTTGTATTTAAGTTAGAATTCTGTATGACGAATGAATTAAAAGGCAAATACAGAAATGTCAAATAAACGTTCAATACAAATGATAATTGCTCTGCTATATTTTCTATTTTATAATTTGAGTCATTTAAGACATTAAATTCAAGTTTTCTATTGATAACACGCTTTATCGCGCCTTTGAAATTAGAGTTTAGAATTAAAAATTATAAATTTATTGTCGTTTCGTTAAATCTGATAATTTCAATCCGCACTTGTTTTTAAAATAATTCATGTAAAATTACTTTTTTATTTTTTTTTAATTCTTCCATAAGTTTTTCGCGATTTTTTGACTCTTCAGTATCACGCAATTCTTTCAATTAGTCTTCTTTTTCTCTTGCAATTATTTCTTTATACCGGGCATGTTCATTGTAAAAATGGATCAGATTCAATTTTTTTTAAATGAAAACAAAAATAACAAAAATTCCTGAAATTCCAAAGTTTTTTCCATAAGTTTTCTTGGATACATTAAATTTCAAAACAATTCTGAGATCCAAGAACATTCAAGGATCGCTAGATACCACGTTCTTATTCTTTCGTTTTACTCATAATAGCCAAGAGCGTGCCTCGCGAGACATGAGATAATTAGATTTACGTTGCCCCACTTGGAGATATAAGCAGTTTCTCTCGCAGCTTCCTTGCCACGAAGCAATTATTAATTCCGTCAACGGTTCGGTTTCAATTTCAACGTTGGTTAAAAAAGTGTCACACGCACACCCGGCGCGGCACGGCCTATCGAGTTTTATTTCCAAGATTTTCGCAATTAATGCTTTTTTTTATTTTTTTAATTGACTGCTGCTGGCAGTAGCTAATGGCATAAAAGGTTGTTATCTGTCGTTGCGTCGAGTTTCAGTTCAGAGGTGGACGTAAATTGCATACCCATAACGCGTATACGCGTGCATACACCGACTTCGGATGAGTGTGTATGTGTGTGGATGTGTGTACGTGTACGCGATAATGGTTTCATGGTCCCGGCGTACCGTGTGCTCTTTCGATGCGCCGCCACGCCGAATAGCGCGACGGCCTGATCAAGTTTTATTGATTTTGAATTGGCTCGTCTCCGGATAACCGCGTTCGGCGTTACGTGGACAAATAAAATCCCACACCAAAAAAACTGCCGACTTTTCGCATTTACAAAGCCGAGCCAGCCGATCGGGATAATGTGTAGTGAGAGGGGGAGAAAAAAAGCAGACGGTTAAAATATACCGATATCGGCGCATGTATTGCGTTTCGCATCCCTGTAAACGTACCTCTCGCTCTTCGTGTTCCGCTCTCATTACCGAACTCCGGAGTGGAATCTGCTCACCGCGTCACGAGCACGAATTCAGCGAGTTCGATCGAGCGAGACGTACCGCGACGTCGTAGGCGCGTGTATTGCGGAAAGTATGATAAAAGCACGGAAAGCTTCGGTTTCGGAACGTGATGACGGAGATGGCGGCGGCGGCGGCGGCGGCGGTGGTGGTGGCGGCGGTGATGACGAGAGCGCGACGGAAAAGCTCTTTGACGCCGTTACGCCGCGGCTGGCTTTGACTCCTGAACTTTAGAAGCTTTCGACCGGTAGGAAACGAAAGGAAGGGCGTGGCGGGGCGGAAAGAAGGAAAAAGCACGAGCGACCCCGTTCGAGTTGAGAGAAACGAAGATCGACACTGTAGTATTACGTTCCGAATCGTTTAGCGCGGCCATTCCATGATAAAAAAAAAGAGAAAAGTTGAAGTAATTCGATTGCAAGACAGTACAGAAAAACGATAAAAATTCTCGCGTGGTATTTATTACGGTGCATCGGTTAATGAACAAATTCGTGTAGAATGCGAAGCATCTGATAAACTACTGGAAATTCTTTGAACAATTTGGAGTCGAAATTTTTTCATAAAATTCGATGGAATGTCATGTTCTTTTTTTCCCGCCATTTTGTAACTTTTAATATTCTTACGTCTCAACGATTTGATCTGAAACTCAAGCATTTACCGGGCAAACTTTCTCTCTCTCTCTCTCTCTCCCCGAAAACTTTGAAATCCAACGAAAAAGATTTCATTATCCATTTGTTTAAAAGTTTAAGTTTGACTAACGAAGAAGCGACTAATTTTCTATCCCTTGTAATACAGGAACACCTGGTACTCTATCGCGTGACTAATCGCTCGTTCATTTCTTCCGCGGAAATTTCATGTCACGTTGCGTCATAGTGAATTAGATTCACCGAAATAATCGGGAGATCTGCGGCACGCGTATTTACCGGCGATGATTCAACTTTTGCGAGAACATGAAGTATCTGTTTGGAACACGGTTGACGCGAGTCAATGATTCTCTTCTGCCGCGCAATTATATTAGCAGAAGCGAGAGAACGATGCTCGTTCCAGCGTGGAACGGTTCCAAACGAGACGAGGAGGTGACTAATCGATCTCGTTCCACCGCAGATCGCGGTCCAAGATCTGCGCTCTATTTACAGTTACCGGAGTCGTACATATGATATCCGTGATATCCATCTATCGTGCTTTCACGAGATTCGCGACCGAGCTAAACGGTTATTTATCTCGAAGCAATTAATGCCAGCGTACTATGAAAAACAATTTGGATACACGTTAAATCAATATTTTTCTATTTATATAAAAAACAACATCATAAACGTTACAATAGAGCTTTTATCCTCCATTTACACATCCATAGTTTAGAGAAATTTTCTAATAAAAATAGTTGAACAACATGATTGCGTAATTGCATATACACCTATATCTTTTTATAGAAATGACTGATTCCAAATTCGTCTAAAAAAACAAAAACCCTCTCGCAACATTCGCGCACAAGCGATACGCGAACGAGATAAAAAATGAAGAAACCGCCATTTCCATTTTGAAATAAAAATCCGACTGAAAACAATCTTCGAGATGCGTCTCTCGTTTTTGTAATTTTATCTGGAAAAAAATGGAATACTTCGATTCCTGGAGGGGACCACATTTGAAATTCTCGCCGCGTCGCGAGCTTTTCAATTTAATATCGCGAAGAAATAGCCCCGATTTACATACGCGATGTTAGGTACTGGTTTTAATCAGTCGGTGAATTAGCGCTATCCTTCGCTCCGTTTATCAAGCGTATGCAAATATTAGGTGCGTCGAATCGATACGAAATCGCAGCGAGCGAGCCATGGCAGCTACAATCAACATCCGCCCGGCGCGATTAATTACGATTAAATATGATTGCACGCCGGCAATTAAGCGCGATTCATTAGGCGTCCGAGGAGGGAAGGACGAGCCCGCGGAACATCCGCGGATGCATTTCGCCGAATCACGCCGTAGCTCGCCGCGATTTGAGCTGGTTTACGCTACGAAATACAAGAGCGAGATAAAAAAAAAAAGATAGAATCGCGTTTCCGTTCGAAATAAAAACCCGACTGAAAACAATCGCTGCGAGATGCATCTCTCGCTTTTGCAATTTTATTTGAAAAAAAAAAGAGAAAAACAAAAGTGGAATAATACTTTGATTCCTGGCCCTCATTTCAAATTCGTGTCGCCGAGCTTTCAACTTAAATAGACGCGTGCGGATGATCGTCGCGTATCGGCGACGAGCCGATCCATTCATAACCCGGCTAAATTTAGAGGCCAAAGCGAAGAGATCTCATTCGCGAATGTCGTTTTTCTCCTTCTTTCGCCCTCTCTCCTTTCTTTGTCCCCTTCCATTCGCATTGGACGATTCGCAAATTGCTTCACCGCGCACTCTGGTCATTTAATGTCACTGATTAGAGTGTTTTTATGCTCGTGCAAAAACGATTATTGAAACGATGCGATAACTACGTCATTGTCGATACAGTGAAAATAAAATATATTACATGTCCCGTTTCTAGAATAACTTAAAAGATCGTCGTTAACGTTAATCGCGGTGCAATTAATGCAATGATAATGCAACTAACTTCTTCCATCAATCTTACGCTCTAATTCATTCTTATCTTGATACAAAAATACTTTTTACTTGCCGCATACCAGCAACGGGTTTGGCTACCGATTGGACAGAGTACAAGTTCTCTCTCGCCGGGCAGATGAGAGATATCTTCTGTCGCGGCAGCCGTAACGAAGAACACAAAGATTTCCGCGGAAAACGGAGGTGTCCTGGCTCGACACCAGGAATCGGTCTTTCTGGCACAAGTGGCGTACTTTCGCAATAATTTACTCGCACCGGATAGGTAAGTAGGTAGGTGCTGGTGGTGAGAGACGATCGCTGCCGCGACGCTTTGCAGTTCGAGCAATCGTCGGAACAGCGATCGCGGACTTTCTCCACTGCAGCTAGTTTGGAAACATCCAGCAGCCCCATTCCCAAACAAATTTTACCAGGTAACAAATTTTAACGACTCGTCGTTCCCGTATCCACCAAATACGCATAACGATGAGATATGAAGCAAAATGCGCAAACTACAATTTTCAACAGCAAAAATTCGATGTTACATAACATTGAAAAAAAAGTCCGGCACACATATTGTAAAAAATTATTATTAATTACAGTATTAATTAATAATAATCAAGCTTAGATGATAGTCACTAAACTTTGGTAAAATAATTTCAATCAAATGTACGATTAATGTAATCAAACTAGTAATTATTACCAAATAATAATAATATGTTAATAGCTAAATAATAATAATAATTTTGTAATGTACTAATTTTAATTATATTAACAGAACATTTGATTTCAATTATTTCAACAAAGTCTGATAATTATCATTTAAACTTGGTTATTACCAGGTTTTTTTTAGTAAAGTCTCTTTTTATTTAAAAAAAAAAAAAAAAAGAAAACATAATTTTTACCAACTCTGGTAATAAGTAGCGATTTAAATATGAGGTAAAAAATATATGACAAATTGACTTGTAACATTACAAATGTAGCGCTACAGATAAATCGACGAGCAAAGAAGCATACAAGTCTCTTTTTATTAAAAAAAAAAAAAAAGAAAACATAATTTTTACCAACTCTGGTAATTAGTAGCGATTTAAATATAAGGTAAAAAATATATGACAAATTGACTTGTAACATTACAAATGTAGCGCTACAGATAAATCGACGAGCAAAGAAGCATACAAGAATGTTGTTCAACAGATTTATTCTCAAGACCAGAGTCAATCGTAATCGTCTCTCAAGCTTTGTTATAACACTTAAGGACTTAATCTCCGCGTGAGTCACGGCCGAGAGTATAACTAGTGTTTATTTGTTATTAACGTAATCTCGCCAACTTGCACTCGGCACGCGCCAACTATCAATTTGTACAGCAACTAATATGATATAACTACTAGGATCTTATTGAAGAGAGCGTTCTCTCGTAAACTTTAAAAAGATCAATTCCAAAAAATTAATCAACTGATTCACGTACGATTAAATAAAATACATGCCCGTGAATGCACTCGTGCACTTACGCGTCGTCACTGACTGAATGTGCCACGCCGACGTAATTTCTCTGAATTGCTCGGAAATCTCGCGGGAGCAATTGATTTTCTCTTAAATACGTGAAAAAAAAAGAAAAATGGGCGAAAATTGAAGAACTCGAGGATCGCGCAGAGCGGAAAGTCATGCGCCTTCGGCCTCGAGACTGCGAGACGCGGATGTCCGTGTGAAATACTCCGCATGTGTCAAGAGACACGTTTCTCACATCCCGCAAAGAAGAGAAAAACGCGGCGGCCTCACAGATGTGCGCTCGCTTGTGCATGTCCGATGCTGGATGCGCATCGCCCGAGAGGGCACGGAGAATGAAACGGGCGCGGGCGAAGGGAGACAGGGAGAACGTCGGTCGATGTTAAAACTGAAACGACCCGTTGCGAACGCATCGATGAGTCCGCATTGTTAAAACGAGCGTGCATACGTGTTGCCAAAATGAGAGAAAAAACAAGAAAAATAAAAAAAAAGGATGAGAATCACCTTCGTCCCGACGTGCAACCGCACGTGCGATTCCTCGAGCTCGTCGAGTATAAAATTACTTTCCACTCTTTCGTCCGAGCTCTTTCTCACCTCTTTCTTTCCCCCAGCCTCCCTTCCCGCTCGACCACCTAAATCGGCCGGAAAATATGCGCTCGCAAGAGGAGATTCCAGTATGTATTTCGCGGATTTTGAAAAGTTCGATATTAACCCTCCGCAGATTACCCTATTTTTCGCTGCTTAGTCAGATCTGGGTCACTGGTAAACGGTTATATTTCTCAAAGTATTTTTCGGTTATAAAAAATGTGAAAAAATTTTGATATATATTTTTTCAACGTTTAGGATTATACAATTGTATAATCCAAATGTTTTTTTACTTCTCTCTTTTATACGTGTCCAAGTTTGAGGCAGAATCGGTAAAATGGAAAAAATCTCTAGTCAACATGACCCAGGTTAGTCTGCGGAAAGTTAAGATATCGAAATTGATGTCGTAAAAATAACATTCAGATGGGTCAAAGGGTTAAAGGGTTGGAGTTGCAAAATTTTTTTCCTTTACTGTTTCCAGATCGACTGATAGATCCCTTTTTTTTTATTTTACAATACTATAAAACAATTTTACTTTTTTAAATTTATTTATATAAAAAATAAATTAAAAATAAAATTAATTATATAAAGACGCAAAACACATTAAATAATTTTTTAAATATGTACTGTTTAATAAAAATTACAAACTCGAGGGAGTTTGTATTTATTTGCTGTGACATCTGTCACACGTACAATCATGCCAAACTTTAAAATCCTGTATTTCAACCCATTGGCACCTGAATATACATTACGGCACATATTACTTTTACATCAAACTCCGTACTTTAATATCAAATTTCCAAAATATTCATATCTAGAGCTCCCCTTGTCGAAAAAAATCATCACCCGCATCGCGGATTAATGGGATGCGTCACGGTGTGACGCATTGCAAAATATGCAAATGTGCAAGAATCGCAAATAACGCGATAACTGACGTAACGAGGGATGGTTAGGAGAAATTTGATACCCAAGCGGATTAAAGCTGATTACGGCGCGCCTTTGCAAAGGTTTCACGTTATTATATTATTATGCCGGACATATGATGCGATGCATGCAAGAAACGGTATTAGCGTGCGAGGAAAGAAAGGGATCAAGTCGTTAACTAGCATGTGTTACGAAGACGCGTATTCGCCAGGGACGAGATGAATCACAGAGAGAATGCGCTTAATGCACGAGCCATCTGCGCGCGCGGAAAGTGCTATGCGACACGGCGATTAAAGATGGGAAAAATGAAATTCAATTTGCGCACGCTGCTGCCGCCGTCGCCGTCGCCGCCGCCGACGCCGTTGTTCAATGCGGATCTGCGGTGCAAAATGAAAAATGAAATAACTCGGAGGAAGAGCTCGTCTCTTTCTCTCTGCCCGAAGTTAATCTGCGCGGATCGGCGAATTAACGTTGGCGACCTAATTCCACCTTTATTGGAAGACATCACACGCGACATTGATTAACGTAAATTTGGGAAAACGGCTCCAAAGTGATCGAAAAAGAAACGAATGACGCGTGCACTTTTCAATCTTTTCTAAGAGTAGGTCCAGACCAAAAACGAACCGTCATGAACGAATATTTGCAAACGAAACGAATGTATAGTAGACGCGTTTCCTTTGATGCGCCGATAAGAGATGGAACGAATTTCCCAATGCAAATTCGGATTCGTACTCGTGCCACGAAGCAAATTTGTTCTTTCGCATTCGTTTGCCCTATTTGCTTAATCTCGATACACATTAGAACAGTCTCTCGTCGTTTAACTCAATGGCTAGAAAAATAAATAATAAAAAAAAATTTTTTTTAATCTCAAAGTGTAATTTGGATTTTTATCTCCAGGCGTAATTTTAAATATATTCGGATCTAATGGGTACAATTGATTTCCGCGGATATACGTGTGTATGTAATTAAAGCAGTTACGAAGTCACGTTCTTACTAGCTTGTATAACACAAGTTGCATTTAAAACCAGAATACGAAATGTTAATTAAGAGAGGATAAGCGTCCAAAGTTTCATCAAGGGAAAATTAATTCCGAATTCGTTGAAAGATCCCCAAATGGATGGAGCGCAAGCGCGAATTTTGCGGAGTCCTCCGTAAATATACTAAATCGTTTAAAAGAAGAAGACGTAAGTAACAGACGGATCGGTAAGTATGAACTTAATCCGATCCATGAGTTCTCTCGAATTGCAGCAGCGCGACATTCACTCGCGTGACACACACACACACACACAGGGTTACGGGGAAAGGAGAGCGAGAAAGAGGGAGGAAAAGAGAGAAAGGAGTGAGAGAGAAAGAAAGAGAGAGAGAGAGAGACAGGACGTCTTTTCTACTACGCTGGCGCGAGCGTATCGATCGGTGACGGAGCGTGTACGGCGTCGCAGGATGAAGAACCATCCCGTTCGCCGCGGCTTAGTCGACCATCGTAGGTCGACCGGGGCCGAATGGCAGGAGTGGCCGACGGAATCGAACCCGGTGATCGAACGACACTGCCACGATCGATCGTAGGTCCCTCCGACGCGGAGCCCTTCGCATGTGCGGGGCCCTCTTATTCCGGGTCACCGGAGCCGAAAACGTCGATCTTGGAAAGGCTCGCCCTCCCACGAGGATGATTAATCACGTGGCTCGCAAGAACGGGAAACAATTTAACCCTCGATCGGGACGCGCGCGCCACTGTTTTCCGCGACCATGTTTATCGAGTTAGATCGCCCCGAGGGTATGAGCTGCTGCAAAATTTGATGCAGATTTTATAAGACGCCGTATATATATATATGATTAATATCCTATTAATATAACATTCGTGTCTTTAATTGGCACAATGATTATATGTTTAATTTTAGTATTATTTTTTTCAAGACGTTAATATCTTTGCTACTTTATTTTTGAAATCGTGTAAAACGAGATGTCTCGCGTTTTGTAAAAAAAAATAAATAAATAAATAAAGGGGACAAATTGTTGAGAATGCATTTCGAGAGAAGGCATCAATATCGACCAGAAGGCGAGAAGGCGAACACCGAAAAGGCGAGTAAGACGAGTTCTGAAGATGACGCAGGTATATCCGGTTTTCTCAGGCGCGGATTCTCGATTTTCCAAGGCATTAATCCGTCTGGACACGAGGAAACGTCGGAAATAGCGAAACGTGGGTCAGTACCGGAGTTGCAAGGGATAGGAGAGAAGGGGGGGCGAGCCAATTCAATTTTCGTGACGTTTCCTCTTCGAAACCGAAGTTGGCAAGGGAGCGACACTTTCGTGTAAATTGAGCGGTGACCTTTCACCGTCGGTCATCCGACAGGGGGTTATAATACGCTCGACAACGATATAAAAAAGTTATCGAGATTTCATATTATGCGAGATTTCGAAATAAACGCAAACTGCCCCTCGTGGCGGTCGCGAGAGTGATAGATTTATCCGATAAAGCTCAATCGGTAGATAACAGGCCACTTTAGCGCCAATTATCCGTTATTCTGATAAATACGTATTTAATTTTCATATTAATAATAATCATTAATTATTCTCCGCCGTGTCAGGCGTTATAAAATTCTGAGCTTATGTGAAACCTGCTTAAAGCATTTAATCCTTTTAGTGCCGGGCAAGTAAACACGTCCGGCCTGAAAAGTAAACAAAAGTAATAAACAAAAGATGGAAGTACGTCATAGATACGGTATTCCGCTCACGCAAGATCCATTCATCAAAGGTATCCAACAGCACCGAGAGGTTAATTACTCTCGCAAAAATATATCCCCCTCATATAATATTATGTCAAACAAATTTGTTTTTCTTAGATATCTAAAATATTCTATGTATTCAGCCTTCTGAAATCCAATATTTGAGCGAAGTTTTCTTTCCCAATGATAATTTTAAATGAGAAAGAGAAAAAAAAAGCCATCACGAGGAAAAAAAAGAATAACCTCCGCGTACTTAAAGTTAAGTAAAGTTTGAACGCTCCGACAGAGTCATGATCGTAAATTTCAAGATGCAAATTCGACGCGTGGAAATTCCAACACCTCCCCCGAAATGTGAGAGGGCGCTTCTCGGCGAAGGAAAATTCGACATCTCCGACGACGGCGACCGGGTTATGCGCCCGGAGAGCGAAAAATGTCCGGGCAATAAAAGTGCTAATTCGACATCCGCGGGCCGACATCTGGCGCGCGTTTTCGCGGTGCCTGTTCCCGCGCATCACACACGTGCTGCGTATTCGCGCAATCACGACGACATAATGCCACCCGAGTCGCAATAACTATCCGCGTGTTTCTATTTTGCAAAATAATCGTCTTCACGTGTACGCCGTGTCTAGATGACGATTGGCGTTGACGTCCAAAAATCTTGTTTGCGCTGGTGTCTAAGTTATATTTCAGGAATCATAGAGAAAGAGAAAGAGAGAGAGAAAGAGAGAGGGAGTAAAGATTTGGACGATAGAAAAGCGAGAAACGCACCTATACAAAATTCGTGAACGCGATATGCATTGCGCGTGCATATCTCTCGACCACGAAAATAAATAGATGACTCGCAAAAATAATCGCGCAATGTCAATCGCGTTCCGATGCTAATAGGGTGTCCGAGAGCGAGGTGTTATCCCAAGGAGGGTTGTCGGAAAACGACGCGATCGTTATGGGGGCAGTAACACGTAGCTAAGATGCGAAGACCCGGCTGCAATAAAGAAAAATAGCCTGCACTCAAGAGAGGAGGAGGGGAAAAGAGAGAGAGAGAGAGAGAGAGAGAGAGAGAGGAGTCGCGGGGAAAGCGCAAGAGTGGCCCTCGAGAGCTGCTCTCGCACGAGGTACTCGTGCGAAAGGTGGAATGGAAGAAAGGGAATGGGTTACCCTCCGTTACCGTCAGGATGGAGAGTGCGAGATGCATGCCCTTTCCACAGTTGAGAGACAAATTGATCGCGCATATTTATACCCAGGCGCAGATATATATCCAAGGACGATCCAAGGAGCGAGGTAAAACGGCGCGACAAAGGGGTGGACGACGTTACACAGTTCGATCATGCTTCTGCGGCCAATCGTCGCGGATGCACGCGAATTGAATTTTAAGTTCGCGATCCGCCAACTTCGCCAAGATCTTTTCCGCCTCTTAAATTTCCAGCAGCCGTCGACGTGGCGAAGTTATTAATTTCATTTTCAATATGCATGAGGCTGTGATAAATCTCGCGTTTTTTAGGTCAATAATGTCTCGAGATTAAGAAATGTTCAGGAAGAAGCTCCCGATAAGCGACGGATTATCGCGTGAGTTAGCGCAGTCCAATATTGAAAATGCAAATTGTTAATGTATTCTAACGCGGACTAAAAAAAAAAAAAAATGCATTAAAAAATTAAAATATTTAATCCGATACGATCAACTAAACATTAGGTTGAGTCAACGATTATTTAGTTGCACGAAAAAGGTACAATTTATTCAAATTTTTACTTTTTCAAATATTTTAATTTTTCAGGCAATTTTTTTTTCTCAATTTGCATGCAGCGACAAGCAATGCGCGTCGGATAACGTACAAGTGAATTGTGCAACAGGAGAATATAAATGTCCACCGATAAGTAGGTGAGATTAATTCTCAAATCCAGGACGCGTTTTATTTGCCGCGCCGCGTTACTTACTATGTTTGATACTACGCCGATAACCCTGAGTTTATCAAGATTCGCGTCAGCGCCGTTATCTGTGGACCGCGCGCAGATAGCCTCGTGATTAAGAAATAACATAATATTTCAGTAACGTGATATTTCCGAATCGATTCGAGTGGCTCCAAAGGCGCTCTGTTACAAAACTGGTACGGAGTCACAAAATTATCATTGCAAACTCAATCTAAAGGTGCTTCATTATTAAACCGCTATTATAGATTTCAGATTTATCGTAATTGTCTCGTCGATGAAATTGTTCAATCGTGTTGCACAAGCGCAATTGTAAAACGGGGTCACGACCCGTTGCAGTTTATCGTTGTCTCGATAATAGAAACCTAGATAGAAATGATAGAAGAACTCCTTGGATAGAGAAATGACACGCGGAAAATGCTTGGGAAAATTGCATAATTCGAAAGGATATACATTTTATCATTCTTTATATATGATTGGTGTCAGTTACCGCGAAACGCCATAAATACGAAGCGAGAAGATTAAGGATTATCGAGAATATGCTAGAATATGCAGTGTTTCTACGAGGTCGACTTTTTTTTACACTCGCAGCGCGTCTCCTTTACTTTCCGCGTGTAAATTTCCTTCGACGTACGTACAAAAGTATTGCGAAGTGACATTTGCATAACATCGACAACGGTGACTTCTCTAACCCAACCTAACTGATGGATTGTCACGCCGAGGAGGAGAATGACGCGAGTTAGAAATATATCGTAACGCGCGAAAGAGCGTCATGATTCTTTTTGCCGTATAAACGCGTAAACGGGAGCATCGACGGCGTGTAACGACGACGCAGAGGATGGCGAATTGATCCGGAGGGATATGAATGCAAACGATGGAAGTTGCGAGTTCGAATGAAAAATTTATAGTGGATGGCCGGATGGGCGCAATCTCTCTCATTCTCTTTCTCTCTCTCGAGTTTCCCCGAGTATGCCGGAAACTCGAGTTCGTCGAACTCCCGTTCGGGAGTGTCAGTAGACGTTCCCAACCCCGAAGGACAAGCCACTTCTGAAGGACTCTTAAGATGATATATCTTTTTGATCTTCTTCGTGCACCCTTCGTGACTCCCGAAATCGCGACGAATTAAATTTTTAATGGATTTTAGTGTTTGCGCAGTCTTCAGTCAGTCAACATTGCCATTCCGTTATCAGAAACGAAATTATCGCAGAAATAAAACTTACGAAAACGTTTCATTAAATATTCAATTTGACTTCTCATTTTTAAAAAATCGAATTATAATTTATGAAAGCTAAAGCAATTCAAATTAGTAGAAAAAAGGTCAATAGAGAGCAAAAATGTTTAAGATGTAAATATTAAGAATATTAAGTGAATTTCAATCTTTTTACACCGTAAAATACACGAGAACACGAAAATATAGATGTACTTAGGGCGAATGAAGTATAGTCAAACAATGAAATAATTAGAATAATATTACTAATTAGTATAACAAAGGTTTAAGTGTACCAAATGCTTTTTCATTATGTAGAACAAATTTCAAAAACTATTTTTTGATCATGGTCAAGTCGCTCACTGAACCTTTAAACTCATAATCGATTTCTTGTAGACTTTGGTGAATTACATCTTAAGTAGCCTCATTAATTTTTCAAGTGGTCGTGTTTTCCTCTCTTACTGGTCTCATATGACAAAGTTATTGGTAGATGAATTTCCGTTACATCAAATCGTACATTCACATTTTCGTGTCCTCATATTTCATGATGTAAGAAGGTTGAAATTCAATTATAGATATTCTTAATATTTACATCTTATATTACACTTTATCGATTTTTTCTTCTAATAATTATAATTAATAATTTACATCAAACTATAAATCGAATTTTCACACAATTCTTTTTTTAACAACGAACAGAGCCAACAAAGATTCAACTACGTCGCGTTTGTATACCGTGACAAAACAATTTCCCTACTTCTGATAGCTCACTTGATAGTTCGTACTTGCTCCCGCTCTCGTTGTAATCTCTACCATCTCGTAGCGTACCATAACGGTGCTTTATTTATCTTATGCAAAACGCACGCTGATGCATGAAGCTCGTGACGCCTCTCCCGTGGGGATGCGTAAACCCTTACTACGAGGAGAAATAACACGTTTCCTCCTGCGGCTTACCGGACGACCGCCTCGACCTTTTCCCGCTTAGTTAAGTCTGTCAGAAGATACAGGACGCCACTATAAATCTTTCATTCGATCTAAGCCGGCGATATAAGCCGAGACGCCTCGCGTTTCGTTTAGCGTTGATAACAGTGGCTATATAAAAAGATATAACGGGATGACGATAGGCAATATGACAGTCGTAATGAAAAAGAGGGTGTGAAATCTTACGGAAAAAAAGTTGTCGCGTGACATTTATATAGAAATAAACTCGTGTGATTAAAAGCCGGGAGGCTCGGTTTCACGAAGGAGCGCAAAACGAACGAGCCAGGGTGTGTATCAGTTACGGTATTTGGAGAACGAATCGGCGCGCTAATTTACCCGGTCTTTATAACGAGGATCGGATTGGATTTCGGTCGCGCGGATCGTTAAAGTGGCGATAAGCTCCGACACGTGAGATGCGTTTGTGCGATTGTCGCGAACGTGCAGCGTTACATTGAAACAACTTGAACAATAACGACCGCGCACGGGAAACGATTTCGTACACGCACATCTCGATTTGCCGCGCATTCGTCATCGTAGAAATTAAACAGAGACCAACAATAGTATCAATTTCAGTTGTCTGCGTGTACGCGATGTTGAATGCGTCGCGGGGTCTCTACCGTCGGGAAGAAAACTGAATTGTGGGCCTCGGGAGAATCCCGAGAGGAAATCCTCGCGCGAATTCCCTTGAAATCACACGGGCTCTCTTTTCCAATTCGTTGGTAAATACTGGTTGTAAGAAAGCAACGGATACACACAGCGTTACGCTATGAATAAGGTAATCTATGCGTTACTACGGGGTTGGCCGTGAGTATTGATCGGGCCCCGCCTGTCTCTCTCTCTCTCGCTCTCCGTCTCTCACTCACTCTATTTCTCTCTCTCTCTCTGTCTCTTTCCTTGCACCCTTTGCTATCTCGCTCTCGCGTCGCGTCTCCACCTCGTCTCCTTCAATCCACCCTGTCTAACCCACCCTCTCGCCTTCTCTGATCCGTGCCTCTGTCGCCCTTCAAAGGCACGGGCGTCCCGTCATTCTGACCGACAACGAGAGGAGGTTACTTCTTGTTTCCCGGTCGTCGCTTATCAAAAGAAGTACGAGGACATCGCCTGAAAGAGAGCACGCACCGCGGGAAACTAAGGACGATCATTCACCTGTTGATGCATGAATATGGGGGGATGGAGTGAGGGACGATTGCCCGCGGTTTCGTGTAATGAAGAAGATCGCTCTTAATATTAACTCAACTAGTTCAAGAATCCTCTTGTGATTATCATTGCATGTATATTATAGAAATTGCAGAAGCTGTAGAAACCGTATTCTAAAATATTTACCTTAAAATTTTTAATTCTAGATCTATCTTTCGAGAGATAATCGTCTATATTTAACGGAAAAATAATGTAACAGATCACGTGTACGCGTTGCATAACATTTCAAAGGATAACGAGTTGAATGATAAGGAAAACAGTTTGCCTTTCAACTTAAGATGCTTCACCAACGTCACCGACGCAATCAGCATATTCGATCCTTCGGGCTTTTTTTTTACTGTTGGAAAATTATTTTCATGCCTCTGAGACACAATGCAAAAAACATTCATACGATCATTGTTGATCACGCAAAAAAGTAACGCGCCAAGTTACAAGCAAGTTCCAAGTTTGTCTCCGAGAAACGTTAGAGACACGGGAAAGAAACTGCAGGTGTGCCGAGAATTAATTCAAATGCCACCATTGCAGAATAGGTGATCAGACTGAAGAACAGAGTGCTCCGGTGCGACGAAGAAAATAACTGTGACACAATTAGTTCGTTAGCGTCTGCCCGAGGGGGATAACTCGAGAGGGTAACTACTTACGGCAGTGGCAGAGTGTCCCCAAAATCATTTGCTACCGTATTCAATTAATAATTTATAATAATTATGCATACAAAAAAAAATTAATTTTAAACCGACAATCGTATTCTTGTACATAAAGAAAATAAAATCTTCTTGAAAGAATTTGATAATCCTTACAATGAGATAGACATAACTTGTTTAAAAAAAAAATTTTATGTGAACAAATTATATCTATTTAAAATTATCAAAATTTTTTTAAGATTTTATATTCTTGCCGATAAATGAGAATATGATTGTTGATTCAAAACTAATTTTTTTCTTCATTTTTTGTTTCTTTATATAAGCAAGTTATGTCTATTTAAGATTTTATACTCTTGCTTATATATGAAAATATGATTATTGATTTGATAATAACTTTTTTCTGTGTGTAAAAAAATTTCGTACCGTAATAAATATAAATTCATATTACAGGTAAAAAATAGCGACGTGAAAAACACCAATTTGGCTCATTTGATCTCAATTTTCTCGGAAATCTGGCATGATGAGCCAATTTCGCCGTCGGATTCATTCTCATTATCAGTTAACAAAAGTGAACCAACGGAAAAAATTTTGTTTAATCAGGTCCTAAAGAAAAGAAGTCTATTTTTGTACAACTATGTTACGTATGATTTCATCTGACTTCATCTAATTGCAAAACGATTACGTGGAGATTTTGTAATGATCACAACGTTCCATGATTACATTAAATGGTTACCCCTTCGCGTGTCTGCTTTCGGGAATTCGCGGTGTAATTGCGGGATTGCGTCAAATGCGCCGATGAGAAATGATAGAAACGCGAACTGGCATCGTTACTCGGCATCGAAGCGAACGCAAATGAAGAAAATCGGTATGTCAACGAAAATAAAAAAAAATATACGTGAGAAATCAATCCGCCGTCCCCTCTCAAATCGTTTAAGGATACTATCGTCACTTTTCCGATAATTGCCAAGATAGAAAGGAGGCAACCCTCTCATTCGCCTCGCTCTCTCAAGACCCATTGACCTGCGATCGCCAGATATCTGTGCTTCCTTCGAACGTGAAGCACGAAGCTAATTTTTACGAGACCAATTTGCAAAAGAGATGACAAAATGCAACGTACAAACAATCAATGATTCTATTAATTTTCTTAATTATAATATTTTGCGATTGACGCCGCACCGTCAATGGACGTTACACCGTCAAATAATCGACCCGTCATATTTTGTTCTTTCGCATAATATGATTCATTAGCAGAGTAGCATGTTAACAAAATTAGCCGGCACGGGGATGTAAATCTTGCTCTCATCGAGATATTTCCTAATGAAATAACCGAATCGTAAAGTTTGCCAAACTTCGCGCTCCTATTATATTTGAGGGGAAAATTCGACGGTGAACAAATCGCTTCCGGTTAAGGACGCGTGAGCGAACCCGCCGTTACACACCCCCCCCCCCCCCTCCATTTACGGACGCCCCGAATGCGAATTGTAAAAGCGGGTTAAAAACCAACCGTGGCAAAAAAAAGTGGAAAAACGATTCCGTCGGCCGTATAGCTGCCTTCGATCAGATATTCCGTCACTCGAAAAACGGGCCACGTAATGAATTCGTGCGCCCTTCGCGTCGGTTGGCCTGGTTTCCTTGCGGAGACGACGATACGCTAAATGAAGGTACGACCGACCTTCCCTCCTCCGCGCGCCGGCAGATTCGCGCGAGGTCGCGCGGATTGGAGCCCGCTCCTCCGCCGGAAATCCGAACAGAAGTCAAGAATCCATGACGAACGACCGGCATCGACCGAGTTACAAAACGCGTTACGGAAAGTTGAATTATCCCTCACAGTCGTTTTTCGAGAGAGAAAGAGAGAAAGAGAGAAAATCTGTTCTGCAGCACGACAGGCGCCGAATGAAAAAAAATCGAGTCTCGCGGCCGGAGAGAATTAAAGTTCGCCGCGCGACGAGAGTAGAGCTGAATCGACTAATCCAGTTTAATCACCGTAAATATAAAATTTTATTTCCGGCATACAGAACGTTCTAATTTCGCGACTCGCTCGTTTCACGTGCGATTTTTATCCCCCTCGCGTGAGATCGGAGATCGGTTTTACCGGACTCGAGCGCAGTTTCGCGCTCGAATTCGCACATTTAAAGAGTAATCGGACAAGTCGCGTGAGAGTAACGAGACCGAGAGAGATATCGATAGATAGATATCGCAAGTATCGGTTATTGCCACGCAATTTTTTTTCTCCCTGTAATCCTTATATCAGCTAATTATTTTCTCTCGGCGAAAGATAATCAAGTAACACGATTAAATGAGTCGATTTGCTCTTAGCAGTGCTAACGGGATTTGACAAGGTAAACGCGCTGTACATGCCGTTATATACGTATATATACATATATATGCACACAGGGGTCGTATCGATCTCCGTAGGAGGAACTCGCTGACAAGGTTACAAGGTTGCACTAATTGAGGGTTTTAATTTCCTGCCCGCTCTCATCTCAAACCGCCAATTTATTTATGTATGCGTATAACACAAGCCAGTCCTTCAGTTCACGTTCTGAAAATGTCGATCGCGGCGAGCGTTTGCAAGCGACAATGTGTCCGAAGCAGCGAGTTACGCCCGCCATATAGTTACACTCTGGCAAATTACGAGGGTTAATTGCGGGGGGAGCGCGGACGCTTAACCCTGTGAGCGTATGTGCAACATCTCGAGTCCCTTCTCCGCGTTATAAATAACGCTAAACGCTTTGATACCTTCGAGCTCTATTCGACAGACAGACTCGAAGAAGGATTGCAGTTCGCCGAAGTATTCCTAGTAGGAGAAACCGATTCAGAATCAATTCTTTGACGAATCAGTTTCAAATGGATCGGGGAAAGTACGAAGTACGTTTATCCTTTAACCACACCCCCCCCCCCCCTCCACATACACATACTGAGAAACACACACACATACTGAGAAACTGAAGTGTGGGGGCGTGAGAATTTCCAGGACTTCCGGGAAGAAGTTACTTCAGCGGGATTTCGATAATGCCTTCGACATATGCTTCGGTCGCGATACGGTCGGATACGCGCCGGCATTAGCAAATTGTATTGTACAACAGTTTATACACACACTTTCGCCACACCGCGATGCTGCGCGTGCAATTTGTTTACAACGTGCCAGTCGCAGCTCTTACAGGGATCGCCCTGTTGTGCCTGCTAAAATGTGTCTGTCGCGGAGCACAGAATGCCCATTGTAACAAAATGTAGTAAAGCGCTGGTTGCCGGCGCCTAGACGCGACAGCGTCTGATTCAATGTTTATCGTTTCCAAAGCAAATTGCAATTGAACAAAAACGACCGAGAAATAATACCCTGCGCGCTTGAACTTAACACTGTCAATTTTTTTTTTTTTTTTTTTTTGTAATATTAGAGATGAATCTAGTATTTTGTTTACATAATTACTCGCATAATACAACGCTTTAAAAGAACGCTTTAAAAAAACTGTGCAAAAAGAACGAAAGAAATCGATTAATCACCGCAAAATGTCCTTGTAAGAACAAACTATTGACCTTTGATTGAATGATCGTATGACTACATGTGCTACTGCAAAGATTTTTTTAATGTAAAATGCAACTACACCGGTTTCTTATTCAGCTAACGATGTAGCTAAAATAAAGTCGCATATTTCGTGATACTTAATTTTTACGATAAAATGATTAAGAAAGAAGAGATGATAACAAGATTAGGGTAACTCTGATATTTACGCATATTGTCAAGAAAAGATAAATTAATAACAATTTTTCTTTACATAGTTACACTTCTCATTATATTTACGGTTTCAACAAATAAGAAAAAATTTTTATCAATGAATATTATTAATATCGATCATAGCTCTTAATTAATAATTGGACTCAACTAATTTTCGCGATGAAACAAAAAATAAATAACGGAATTTTAATTATAACCGTGCTGAAGTTTTTTTATCACATAAACAACTCAAGGAAAAAATTTTCATTTATGTCAACCGAACTTTATAATTTACGTATGTACATCACGTTTCACGATTTCACGATTAACATAACCTTCGCGGTTTTCTGTTCTTAAAAACATCAAGTGTTTCAATTCTGCGTAATGAAATTGTAATTTCGTACGATATGTTCGCAATAATGATATTTGTTAAAACTATGACTCATCCGATATTAAAATGTGAGTACTATCGCTGAAGGAGACTCCGTACAGTTAAAAGGTTCAATCGATTTATAATTTGAGATATTTTTCTGATTTATATATGCTCTCGAGTAAAACCATATGATGATAGATCAAATAATACTTAATATTAATTTGCTCGTTAGTGGTCGTTAACCTTCGTTTGATTGATTACATTTGTAAATAAATCAACTTGTTCTCTGTATTCATTATTGATAAATTAAGTTTTCGATCGGCGGTGCGGCGTATACATCGCAGTTACCCTAATCCGAGAGACCCTGCCTACCCCCTTCGCGTGCGTAGGTATATAACTTTTCATCTTTTCACAAATACCGTCTAACGGCGGAACAAATCGCGAAAGGGCGGCTGCGCGACTCAGCCGGCTCGTTGTCCACAAAAATAAAACTCTCGGCCCGGCCTAGTGCTTCGACAACGGCGAAAAAGAGAGAACGGAGGACCGAACCCGTGCGCGCAGCCGTGAAAAAGGGGACCCGGGCGAACAGGCGCGGGGCTCGCTCCTTGTTTATTTATTCTTTCGTAAAATCAACAAAAATTTCGCCACCGGCCAGCCGGACCCGCCGCGGAGCGAACAGTGGACCGCGGCCGAGCCAAATGTAGTTGGCCGACCGGCCAAATGAGAGTTTGCGTCTATTATTACACACCACCCAGCAGCCGTAAACCGACGAGCCGCCGCGCCGCACCGCGTCGCGCGGGACTAGACGATTGAGCGAGGAATGAGTAGACGAGCGATACAGTGTTCAGAATCATCGTCATTCTAATGACTCCTTGGAATAGCTCGAATCGAGCTGGATATTTATAAAAACGTTTTATCCACGTTTTATCCAGATAGATCTAATTACGTTGAGCAACAAAAAAAAATTAATTTTTTTTTGGCTTAAGATCTAACGAGTCATTTTTTATGTACTTTTGGCTGCTAAACACGAACATCTGGGCGTGAAATATCTCTATCGTGTCAGGATTTTGAGAAATCTGCTATTAAAGTTACTGAAAATCGATAACTTTGGCCTGGGATGTGCTGCAAAACTTTCGCAAAGTTTGAAACGAAAGATTTAAACTACCATTATAGGATAAAAATAAACCAAACAAGGTTGTTTTTAACAAATTTTAAGGTTGTACCTAATCTTAAATTCTAAAAATTTAAAATAACTAATTACACATTTTTCAATATAAATAATTGAATTCTTGAAATTTTTGAAATTTTATCTAATATATTAAATCCAGCATTTGGAATTTTTAGAATTTGAGTTTAGATTCATGTTCAGCGACCCCAGAAATATAAAAGTGTCATATTTTGTGAAAATTTGTCTTTTAGAATTAAATGTGTCTCTGTACGGGTTCATGAATTAGGTAAGTTTCAGTAAAATTAGGTACAACTTTAAAAGATTAGGCAAGTTTCAATGAAATTAGGTACAACTTTAAAACTATTTTCGTTTGATTTATTTTTTATCCTATAGCAATAGTTTAAATCTTTCATTTCAAACGTTGCGGAAGTTTGTAGCACATCACAGTCCAGAGTTATTAATCATCGAAAACTGTCAAAACTGCGATTTTTAGCAACTGTGATAGCAGATTTTTCAAAATCCTGACGCGATAGAGACATTTTTTCACGTCCAGATTCGTGTTTAGCAGCCAGAAGTACAAGAAATGATTTGTTAAATCCTAAAAAAAATTCATTTTTTGTTGCTCAGTGTTATTGACACTTCGATTTCTAAAACCGATTTTTATTCACAGAGAAAAAAACAGATTAGTTACTGCAGCAAGAATCTGTATGCGTGTGGTAGCTAAATTTCAGTTGTACGTAGCTAAAATTTAGCTACCAGCAAAATACGCAGATTTTTGCTGCAGCAACTAATCTCTTTTTTCCGTGTTATTTTAAAGCCATTCTTTTAATAGCGGATAAAAGATTAGCTCAGCACGCATTACACATTCCACGACTCTTACTAAGAAATAACATTTGCGTGATACTGCATTCAGGTATATCTATTTAAAAGAGGATAAAGAGGATTGCGCGCGACTCAATGCTATTTTTAATGTCAAGATGTGGAAAAGCAACGGTAACAATCATTCCTGGAGTAACGGTGCATATCCATATTCTAAATATTCATAAGTTCGGGCTGCAAGTGTCCGGCTATAGACTCTATTCCTACACGAAATATTGAATTTTGCGAAGCCTCGGATGAGACGGAATAATATCGTTATCGTTACATTCGAACGACGTGTGCCAGGGATTGTGGGAAGACTGTTATCGATCTCGCACCGTCGACATCGAAAATTCATGAGGGAATATTTAATTGAAGAACGTGATCCCGAGACTCGCGCCCCGTCCATTTAGTGAAAATTGAAATGTCACAAAAGTTATAGAAACGCAAGCGAAAGCGTCGTTATCGATTGCTCTTGAGAATTCCGTAAATTTATGCGAAAAAAAATTTTCGCAACCGAGAGGAATGCTGTAGACCCGTTCTGTAACTCTTAATAATTGCGCAACTTTCTTTCTATATATAATATCTGTGCTGTAATATCACTTTAACCAAACTGTCGTTAACCTTTTACATCATAATTTTCATTTTATATTTTTGTTTGTATTTTTTAAATTATTAAAATTATTTTAATTGTTGGTTCGCTGTATTGAATCTGCCATTTCGAATTTTAAAATTCTGACTTCTAATTTAAAATCAGCGACCCAAAAAAATCCCCAGATAAAAAAAATTGATAAAAATTCATGACACAAAAAGTTGAATTATAGAATAGGCCTACTGGAGAAAGTCGAACGCTAACAGAAGTGATTTTTTGCAATCGGCAGTGTTAATCACACAAGCTCTGGTATTTCTGCAGAATCGACGACTACTACGACCAGCCACGCAAAAAGTCACGCACACATGTCGCACACCGTGACACAAATCAGACGTGATGCTCGAGCTCGCGCGCGCGATAGAATCAGCGCTCTAGCAGAGAAAAATATGATAATGATCTTGAGGCATACCGTACAATCTTCGCGTCATTAATTCCCAGATAAACGCATTACAAGAGATTCATTCCTCGGTGTCTGTCGCCGCGAAAAAGACGTGACGCACACAGAAAAAAAAGAATAGTTTTATTTTGAGAATATCCTTATTTTAAAATTATTAATTTCATATCAAAAATTTTATTTTAGAAATGTTAAATATTCAAAAAAGATCAAAGCGTTGAGCAGACATAATTCACATACATGAAGATTTTGATATATCACAGTTTCATCAAGAAAAACATATTCTCATTATTTAATAACAATTTTCATGAATTGAGACGAAAAAATATTGGATAGAAAAAATCTTTAAATCAAAAATAACTTTTTAATATATATTATTATTTATTAAAATCACGTTATGTTCTTTAGAAAACTATTATAATATTAAAATAAAAATATATTTAATTTTATTAAAATTTAAAATTATCAAATTTAAGAAAAAAATTAAAAATTATATATAAGCAAGATTACCATTATTTTATATATAAGTATAAATATAATTTATTGCTTATGTATAAAACAACGATTGCAGAAGAGAATATATTAATTTTCATTTGATACTAATGTGTGAATACTATTTTTTTCTGTGCAATTATTATAAATTCATTATATCTAGCGATTCTGTTGTGACGTACTATTGAATATTTTAATATTCACGCTCGACCGTACTAGTATTATCTATCAGAGAAAGAATAATTTTACTGCAGCATCTAAAAATTTAGCTCATCGATACAGATCAAAAAATAATTTTGTGTTGAGCTACTAAAATAATTATGTAGGGCAAGCATAACGTTGCTGCAAACAGTTTTGACATTCTACCAACCAAGTTAAATATCCGATATAATTTTTTAAACGATTAAACATAATTATTTTCAGCAAAATTAATTCTATCCGTGCCCGGCAATCAAAAAATAATAATTGAAAAATTATGCTAAGTGATCTGCTACATTATTCCGCCGGAATTAGCGAAATGGGGCGACAAGCGAAAAAGAGATATTAACAGCGAGGGTTTTCGGGAAAAATGATTTCGCGCCACATCTTGTCTGATTATACACCGAGAACTTAATTGAAACTCTTGCTTTTAAATGTCGACAGTTTGAAGCGCTCGCGTAGACACTCTTCAAATGTGCTTATGCAAATTACCATCTCGAATGACGGCTAATGGGCTAGATATTAAAAGAAACGCAAATAACACGCAGACCATCGAGACGTTACTCGCAGCGAACAAGCGAGCTACAATACCATCGCAATACCCCGGCGCACATATATCATCGCGGATATCATACAACGGCGTGCAAATACGCAAAGTCATAACGCCCGCGCGAGAACGGCAAATTTAACGCGTGGATAACGCGCGATAAATCCAGCGTGATCATCGCGAATCGCGTTTACGACGCGGATTCCACTTGTTGGAAGGAACGACCGCGTCGTCGTCCCCTTGGCGACCAAAAAATTCGCGTCTTACGATCGTCGTGCTTCGAAGCGGAAGACCCTCGGTGCTATTCTCCCGTCGTCACCACGCGAAATCAGAGTCAGAAGGCCGCATATCAACGTCGCTTTTTAAATTAAAGATGATTCCAGGAGCGTCTATAATTCACTTTAACGAGCACTCCAGTCGATCGTCCGTCGGGGAATCGAGAGCAACGTTGTCGTTTCCTTCGCGGACCGCGTCGCGTCGCCTACGCGTTTCTCTTACGAGAAGGATGCAAGCAATTGATTTTCTTATTTTCTAATTGAACCGCTTGTGGAAGCTGTACTGATTAAGTACGCTCAATAAAGTTCAAGGTCTTCGCTGTAAACGGGACAATCAAAGAATTATGATTCGCTTTTATAACGCAAAAGTATTACGCTCCGCGGAGTTCGACGGAACACCGCGCGCGTCTCAAGGATAAATATTAAATATAGATCCTACGGAGTCGGAGGATGCGGCCTAAGTCTCGAAAATGCTTGTCTCCCGTTGCGACGCGCCGAGTTATTTATCAATGGTAAACAGAAACGGAGCGATAGACGGGCGCGGCAGAAATGCACGGGCACTCTGCATATTTAATGCGATCAGTATGCACCGGGTCAAGAATATCGTGACGCGTCGCATTATTTTTTTCCCGCGCAAAAGAAACGTCACGCAGACGAGAGACGCACGTAATACATTATTCGCGAATCGTGCTTCACGCGTTGCACGCGCTTCGATCGCTGCGGCCCGATAGGAGAAGAAATCGGTACAATCCTTGGTTCACCTGGTTTACATGTAGCACTGTATCAAAATTATTTATTATATTATATAAAATTATTTTTCATTTTATTATAAAAAATGTTTTAAAACGATGAATTTGACGACAAGAGAAAGTAAATTATTTTGCTCGCATATAAAAAATTAATTTGATGAAAGAAACATAGATTATATGGGAAAAACAATATCAAATTGAAATTAATATATTCTCTGCAACAATCATTATTTCATATATGAAATAATCTTGCTTATATATATATTTTTTTTTCAATATTTCTTAAAAAATTTTATACCCTTAAATTTCAGTTTTAAAATATAATATTTTTATTTTAATATTGTATAAGTAATTTGTGTCTGTTTAATGCTACGTAATCTCTTTTCAATATTTAATATTTCAAAAATAAGGATATTCTCAAAACAATGTTCTTTTTCTGTGTATACAAGATTATTTATTTTATTGTAGAAAGTTATTTTGTTATAAAAAAATACACGCATTAAAATACGAAGGATTTGACTATGTGAGAAAAAATGTGAATTTAATTTTTTATTCTCGTATAAAAAATTATTTCTGATAAAAGAAATATATCAATTACATAGAGAAACCATTATCAAATATTGGTAACAAATTAAAATCAATATATTTTCTTCAACAATAATTGTTTCATATGTAAACAAAAAATTTTTGATCATATATAAAATAATGATAATCTTACTTATACAGTTTAATCTTCTTTAAAAAATTCAACAATCTTAAATTTCAATCTTAAAATATTATATTTTTATTTTAATATTATAAAATTATCCAAAAAACGCAATATGATTGCTTTCATAATAATAAAACATATTTAAAAAATTTTCATTTTTATTTGAAAATATTATTTTCTATTTAATATTTTTTCCTCTCAATTCATGAAAAATATTATTAAATGATGAAAACGTATTTTTCTTGATGAAACTACAAAATTTTTTCGTATATGTAAATTATGTCTGTTTAATGCTACGTAATCTTTTTTCACGAAAAGAACAATTTTGCTGAAATACAAATCTAAAAATAAATGTATTGAACCATTAAAAAATTTATATTGGACATTAAAAATTGGTTGCTGGAGGAATGTCAAAACTTTATGCAGCAATATCATCATCCTTGAACGTTTTATATCATTAATTGGATGGTTCAACATAAAATTATTTTCTGATTTAATTTAGCTAAATTTTTAGATTTTACAATAAAATTGTGCTTTCGTGTTAATACTTAACATTTCAAAAATTTAATAATAATACAAGATTACTGTACAAAATAAGTATACAAGATTATTAACTTTATTACAAAAAAATAAACGGTTAAAAATATGGAGGATTTGACTATGTGAAGATATAATTCCTTATTCACGAAAAAATGATTTCTGATAAAACAAATATATGCTCGTATATCGATTATATTGGTCTGCGCAGACAATATTAAAGTACGAAGTACATCCACCGAAAGAATTTCATTAAACGCGAGTGATGTTTAATCTTTGTCCATCGATCCAGAATATCGTTTTTACGACGCATGATATCTCTCATAAATACGTCGACAAATTTTTATCGGAGCGACCGGCGACGTGGGTTCAGGATTACATCAAGAGATTTCTCTTTCTGCGAGGCGATCGAAGCGCGTCTCGTGCACGTCACGTCGCCGCGTAAAGCGGACGGCGATCTCTCGCGAATAAATTTCCGCGGCGCAGAAAAAAATAGGGCGATCGTTGAGACCGCGCGGATACAGCGCCGAATGACGCTCCTTGCGACGACGACGGCGGCGGGCGCAATTAGACTGGAAAAATATTAGCACGGTAACGCGAGACCCCGCGGCGTAACGTAACGCGATGCCTTTTAAATTCGGTAATTGTCCCCGCAAGGAAGAAAACGCACGCTCGCTCATGCGCTCGCTCTTTCGACCGGCGACCGACCGACCGACCGACGTAATTGACGATGTGGCGTGGCGTGGCGTGGCGTGGTGCGACGCGACGCGACGCGACGCCTCGCCTCGCGTCGTGTCGTGTCGTCAGATTCTTAAAATAATCTCAAGCCGAGCCGGCCCGTCGCGACGCGTCGTGGCGACCAGAATCGCGCGATTTTCAACGCGTCCGAGTCCCTCACGATTGTCATTCGGACGCTCGAGCCCTCGGCGATCCACGGAGCTCCGATTTCCATCCTCCGAACAAAATTCAGGCAAAATCTCCGTTCTCTCCAAGGCACGAATGTTCAAAAGGATATCGATTTGAAAACGATTTGAAACGTGATTTAATTTTCAATCGCTAGGGAGCTCCGTTCGCTCTCAGAGAGAAAGAAAGAGTACGCGCGAAGATCTTGCGAGAATGCTTTGCATTATGTGCTGCGCAAGGGGTTGCGCCCTCGAGAGTTAAAGCAAAAGCGGTTTATAATATCAAACGCAAACATCTTGAAACGCGTGACGACCTGAATTTTAACCGTACGTATATCCGTGCATCTCGTCGCGCGAGGCGAAACATCGAAATTACTAGTATACGTTCGCAGAATAAATTAGACGGTGAGAGGCGGCGGCGGCTCACAAGTATTCGAGCTCGTACGAGTTTCGTAAGTTACGCGGAAGGATAACCGGAGCGGGGCACCACCAATCGGCGGGAGAGATACAGCGTTTATTCGCGTCTCAAGGAAGGTCGAGATAAGCCATGCCCGTGGAGATCGTTCCTTACGATTTAGCACGTTCGAGGCGGAACGATTAGAGGCAGCGTACTCGCGCGAGACGAGCGCATGCATTTACCGCTAAAGATTACGCTAATGCGTTTACGTCCGAGATGCTGCGCGCGATACCCTCCCCTCCCAAGATTAAGCCGAGAGTAAAAAAGGAAAAAGCGCGGGAGCGAGGGTAAAAGGCGTCTCTCGTCGTCCGAAGAGAAGTCGAGGAAACGTGAAGGAGCGCGCGAAGACGAGACGTGGAAAAGTTGGCGATTAAGCATCGCCGATCGCCGCCGCGGCGCTCTTGGAGACGAGCCAGAAATTACGACATTTTCACGTCGCGACAATGAGTTATGGCCGTGAAACATTATTTACGCAGCCGCGAGCATTTTCCGCGTACAGAAAGCAGCTCGGTGTGTGCGCGCGCGTGCGACGACGACGACAGAGTTACACACCCCTTGTAAGCCAATTACGATGTGCGCGCGTTAAAACAATTTCGAGATTCTCGCATACTTGCATTAAATGGCACGAATTAAAACGACCTTCTCTCTAATGTATACAGCGCTCAGCGTTTCTCAACCTTTCCCGATATATTAGAGGAAAAGTAAACGCGACGACGCTTCCATGTGTAAATCCGTATTTGCTCTGCGTTCGGTCCTTAGCGAATGCCACATAACCGATTAATTATAACGAATGATCCGTTCGTAAAGTGAATAGTATAGCCGGAATTTCTTGTTACATATACCTGAATATATATATATATATATATAGATATATATATAGAGAGAGAGAGAGAGAGAGAGAGAGAGAGAGTTACTTCAAAACAAAAAATATTAGTTTAAATAAAAAAATAATTGTGCGTCGCTATACGATTAAAAGAATAGTTTATTTGATTTGAAGATATTTTTTTATTGTTCCTTTTATTAAAATTAAAGAAATAATTTGTGCAACGCAATTTTTTTTTTTTTTTTAAGAAAAAAATATATTTTTAAAACTAGAACTAAATTATTTTTTACGTTTCTGTCAGAATTTTCTTTGAATTAAAAATTATTTGTTTAAACTGAATGAATAATTTGAACAAATAATTTATTTACTTTAAAAATGGCTATTTTAATGCCATTTTTTTAAATCAAATAAATTTTTATTTTTCTCAAAAATGTTTTCACAAAAAACCGAATAACAGAAATAGTTTTTAAACATAACATTTTTCTAAACATACACATATGAAGTTTCCCACAAAAACCAAACAAGTACATTTTTTTCAAAATTTTGATTTTAAAATCATCAATAGTCACATCATGAAATTTTATTTTCTCGGCAAGAATCAAACAGAAACCATAAATCGGTAGCATAATAAATATAAAATTTCTGACAAAAACCTTAAACAAATTTAAATATTATATTATAATATTACAATTTTTCTGAAAGGATTTTCTCTAAATATTAATCATAAAGTCTAAATTTTTATTCGTATAGCTGTTATACAAGCAGGATTCTGAAGCGAGTATAAAAATTGAGGAAGGGATTATTCTTTGATTTATTTTATAAAGAAAAAGTTCTATAAACACGCTTCGTTTGTAAAATACAAAACGTCAAAGTTTAGAAAAAAATTAAAATATTGAAAATCTAGAAAATGCTTAGAAATATTTTATTCAAATTTGATGTCCGTGCATATGATATTAAGAATCATTTTCTATTACCGATAAAACATTGTTATATCTATCGGGAATGTATATATGAATAATTATATTAAATTTTTTAATGAAAAAATAGCTTTCTTCCTGAAACAAGTTAAGAAATATTCTTTTCATATTTTTCATACTTATAATTCACTCAAAAATCACCCTGTATGTCTACAGAAAAAATTATCATATTTATACAGAGCAACATAAAAGGACGTTTTTGTTAAGAACTTATAAAATTTTGTAAATAAAAAGTGAACAATTTATATTGCTGTCTATTTTAAATAATATTTCGTTTTATCATCATAAACGTTATAAAAACATAAAATATATGATAATTGGTTAATAAATCTAAAATTCCTGTAAGAACCACACAAGTTTAAACGTTTTTATTTTTGAATTGAGTACTCATAATATTAAAGTCAACTTGTAATTAAAGCCTACTTTTTATTCTTATATTTATTATACAATAAAAAATATTATTATATTACATAATAAACGATTTAAAGATAAGAAATTTTTTGTTTCCTAAAGATTTTCAATTTTTTAAACTTGTTCGATTTTTGTGAGAAATTCTTCTTATGTATAAAAAATATATAATTATAAATAAGTATACGCGTATATGTAAATATGTATATTTTTCATACGTGTTTTTTTGTACTGTTTTTTAATCATAATCGGTACTATTGGAGTAGGGATTACCCGACGCTCGGGCATCGGATTACGCTAGTAAATTTTACGATTCCAGTTAAGCTGCCTTTACGTTTTAAAAGAAACTCAAGGCGGAAACAAGGTGATAGAGCGAATAAACGCGCGGCCTAAAAACAAAGTCGTATACATACTCGCGACTGTGTTTGGAAGTGTCAAGTCAAGTCGGGCGATTAGACAATTATTTATACCTCGCGCAGAGCGCAGGTCTCGCGTCGAGAGGAAAAGATGAAAGAAGCAGGAGACTACTCTCTGGGTGATGTTAAAATATTTAGCCGTTGACGCGCGCGCGCATACTTCCGTTCCATCAATTTCATGACCCACATTCATCCATTCGGGAATCGGGGCGTCACGTTAACCATCGTCGGAAGCCGGAAGTGCAACGCCGCAGACGCCGAGGCCTTCGCCCGACCGTAGCGGGGTGGAAAAAAAGGGGGAGCGGAGAGACTGTGAAAACCAAGGGGAAAAGCGAAAAGAGAGCAGGAAAAAGTCGAGCGAAAACACGGGAGCGCCACTCGGCGCGAGGGGTCGATGACCCGAGGTGCCACCTGTGCGTCCTAAACCGGTATCTCGTTTTTGGCGCTTGTTTGTCGGTGACACGCATCCACCCGCGGTCCAGTGTCACCCTCCCTCCCTTCCCTTTCACAGACCGACGACGTCGCGACGCCGAAATTTGTTTTTCCCTCTCGCTGTCGATATCGCGGAGAAAACGGTCGCCGAATATGCGACGTGCAACAAGTACATACGTCTACAAGCGGTCACTCGACTTTTTGAGAGGTGCCTTGGTATCGCCTCTTTAACAGCGCGCTTTAACGCACGCACGTACGATGCACACCACGTCTTCTGCGTGCGTGCGTGCGTGCACGCGTGCCTACGTAACGCATCAGCTGTTCGAGCGAAGGAGAAGACGAAGAAGCGCGCGGCGGCCGTCGCGCGCTCGTCTCGAGACGATCCGGCGTTCCTCGACCCCGCGGAAACGAGGCTGGCCGAGCGGCGCGACCTCCGGGGGGGAGGAGGGGAGTGGAGGAGGGAGGCAAAACCTCCGGGGAAGATGGCGGGGGGTTGGCCGCCGCGCGAGGAGGTTAGGAGGTTAGGTTATCCAGTGCCGATGGACCAGAATCGAGAGTTTCGCGGAATTTCCGATCGCGAGTTGGTCTCTCACCCCCCCCTCCCTCTCTCTCTTTCTCTTTCTTAATTGCGAGAGAGAAAGAGAGCGAGAAAGAGTTCTCGCAGGAGCGCGGAGAGTAAGCCGCACCGGCGGCGGTTTCGCGTCGCTCTCGCGAGAACGCGAAGCACCGCCGGACCAGGTCGATAGAAATGGCGCCGCCGAACAAGCAGGCAGGCAGAAAATCAATCGCGTGTACGACACGCGGTATGTTTTGACGCGCCTACTCCGTTTGTTTCTCGCGAGCGGATCGGAGTGAGGCTGGACGACGCTCGGAGCCGGCGAAACAATTCCCCCCTTCCACCCTACTTCCACGCGAGGAGGATTTATTTGTCTCTTTACGACAATCCTCGCGACGCAAAAGCTCGCGACGCAAAAGCCTATCTAAAAATGACGGCTAAACAAACTCGTTGAAGCTCCACGAGTCGCGCGTGTCGCGAATATCGGAGCACGATTGAAAAAAAGATGAGGAAAAAAAGAGAGAGAGAGAGAGAGACGGGAGGAGCACAAGCGACGGCGACGTTACCGACGGAGATGCAGCCGGAAAAGACGGGGCTACGCATGCACGCATGCATGCGTGCATTCACTTACGCACACTCGCCTCTCTCGCACTCTCGCACTTTCCAACCAGCAGGCATATTCGCGCGAGCGGACGAGAGCGTGTGCGCGCGCGTTTCGGCGACGTCGCTCGCGCACCTCCTCCGATGTTAAGTTATCGCTTGTTGGCTTACTTTTGATCACTCGGTCCGCCGTGGGGAGTTTCTGCGAATTGTTGGATGTCATGCTGTATTGGAATTAATGACGAGTGGGCGCCTCTCACTCTCTCCTTCTCTCTCGCTAAACGGCGGCGGCGGGTTCGCCTCTCCTCGCGCCGTATTTTCTTTTCCGCTTTCCTCCACCTCGTTCTCGCTCGTTCACCTTCTCCTCCTCCTCCTCCTCCTGCTGCCGCTGCTGCTGCTGCTGCTGCTGCTGTTTCTTGTCCTCCTCCTCCTCCACCTCCTCCTCCTCGTCGTCGTCCACCTCCTCTTCCTCCCTCTTGTCTCGCGTGTGCTTGCTGTTACTCGCGCGAGATAGCGGCCACCTTCAGCGTATTATACGGAGGGGTTGGGTAGAAGGAGAGGGCGGTATTTTCACCTCGAGAGCCCGGCGCGGCCGCAACACACACACATGTACACACGCGCGCACGGAAATACGCCGTCGGGAGGGAGAGAGAACGGACGCGCGGACTGCGGGGGGTCGGTCGGTCGGACAGGCGGATGAGGGGAGGGAGGGAGGGTGGCGGAGAGGTGACGGAAGTTATCGCACAGCGCGGCACATCGGTGCCTAGGAACTGTTCACGGGCGTTCTTGACGGAGCCACCGACGCGACAAAGGGGGAAAGGGGGAGAAAAGAGGGAGAGAGACGGCCGCCTCTCTCTCTTTCTCTCTCTCAAACGGGAGATCTCCACTCCCTCGGTCTCCTTTTCTCAGGGCGGTCCCCTTCTCGCACCCCGGGGGGAAGGGGGGAGAGAGGGTAGGCGCGACCGTGCACTCGCGGGTGCACGCGAGTATCGACGAGCGGAGCGAAGAGAGAGCGGCGAGAGGGGCGAGGGGAGGGGGAAGGGGTAGGTGATCCCCGACGGACTCTGGCGAGCTCGCGGGCTCGCTTCGGGATCGCTGCTGGACCACCACGCGCGAGCCGCACGACGAACGGCGGCGATAACGATAGATTTCAGACAACTCGGTTGACAGGAACGACGGAGTCAGCCTGCACGATGACTCGGAGCGAGCGAGTCTCTCCGCGAGCGCGACACCACACCGCGATTACGGGCAGTAGTTGGAGAACGGGGACGGTGCCGATCGAGACAGCGACAGCGACAGCGACGACGACGACGGCGGCGACGGTGGCGACGGCGACGGCGATGGTGATGATGGTGATGGTGGTGGAGGCGGCGACGAGGACGACGTGGAGTAGTACGACGACTACTACGACGACGACGACGTACGACGACGACGGCGGCGACGACGACGACGACGACGACGGCGGCGACGACGGCGACGACGACGACGACGACGGCGGCGGCGACGACGGCGGCGGCGGCGGCGACGGCGACGGCGGCGGCGGCGGTGGCGACGATGACCGGGACACCGTAACGACACGAAGCACCGCGACACGTAACCGCGAACACCGACACTCGCGGTCGAGGCACCACGCCGCTACAACTTTATCTACAAGATGTCTGTCTCTCTGCTTCTCCGCGGCGCGCACACTGACGACTCCTCGTCGGCGGACAGGAGGACGGTCGCGCAGCCCGCCGCGCGCAGCAATCATTCGGGACAGCTGATTGGCCGCGCCGCCACCAGCTGCCGCCACCCGCGTGACCGCCGCTCGCGATCGCCGCGCCGGCCGCGACGGAATAGCGGAGGCGCCACCGACTGACCGACCGCGAGACTCTCTCTTTCTCTCTCTCTCTCTCTCTTTCTCATCGATATTCTTTTTCGGCCGCGAGAAATTGCGATTTTTTTCTATCGTTGCACCGCGATTTTTTTTTTTAGTTACAATCGTTACAATGCGGAGCACAGTTAGATATAATAATAATTAATACAGATTAATTTATAAAATAAATATTAGTGAATTAATCTCCCCCTTGGTAATATTAATCACTCCTTATTCATTACAATTCAATAGTGTTTAAAAAAAACTAGCAGCAACAAATTTTTTTGGCAACTTTTTAGCATTAAATAAAACAATTAGTTTTAATCGATTTGCTTACTTTTGTTAATTTATAATTGTCAAATTAAGACTGTTCTTCTTAATTATTATTACATACATGTAATTTTAACCCATTCATCTTGAGATAATAAATCCATGTAATTTTATATCATATTTGTAACGTTCTTAACTTAATATGTATTTGCATAAATATTTTATACGGATTTATTATTCCAATTTAAGATAAACATTAACTTTTCACTCACCGACACGACGTACAGCAGCAGAGTCGTAATACCACGTTGACCTGCAACATACAAATCTAGATTAACGCTCAATTAAAACGATACAATTAACATTAAAAAACTAATAATTCTTTATGAACGGAATTATGCTATTCGTCTTGCAAAAGTAGGTATTAAGTAAAAAATTGCGTAATTTCCGCGAAAAAATTTTCTTGCGAACATAAAAGTATTTTCGCATAAAGTAATTAAAACTATTTCTTTTTTAATATTTGTACAAATTATTCGGACACTTGTATAAATCATTAGAACCAAGCGATTCAAATAAACAGAAGAGACAATTAAATAATGTGAGTAATTGAGATAAATAGTCTCAGTGAGCAAACATATCAGGACATTTAAACATGAGAATAACATGAGAATTTTGTTAAAGTATTTAAATGTTTAGTTGAATACAGATCTGAAAATAATTTTATTGATCTATCAAAATAATTATGATGGATGTTCAATCGTGATGAGCAATGTTGCAAAAAATTTTGATATTTTAGCAATTCAATTTGATGACCTAACAAAATTATTTTCAGATCTGTATTCAACTAAATTTTCAGATACTTTAACAAAACTATCCTTTTCGTGAATAAAAATTTATTATTATTAATATTTATTTCGAAGGCAATTTTTTATAATATTAAAATTTAATTATAATATTTAAGTACTTAAAGATATTTATATGTTAGATTATTTTAAGTATTTTTAGTATAAAAATTAATGTTAAAAATATAATTTGTTACAAGACTAGACTGGTTGTTCTTAAATTTTTTTAAGAAGAATTATGTATTCGTTAAAATATTTTTTCTACTTATTTTATAAATAATATACAAACAAACATTTAGATTATTAAAAGTATTTTAAAATGTCCTGATAATGGTTCATTTCAATCCTTTAAAAGTTTTTACTATTTTTAAAATAATTTTTAAATAATTAAAACAAATTTTATGTTTTCATTAATAACATTGTACATTTCATAAAAATCTCTCTTCGAAATTTATTTATAACTTTTTTCCTAAGAGGGACTTATTCTTCAAATTTTGCATGTATTTTCCACAATTTTACACATCACAAAACGTGTGTGTAAAATTTTAAAAATGAGTTTCTCGTAGAAGGAAAATCATGATCAAATTAATTTCAAACAGGGTCCACAATTAAAATTAATTTTAATCAATTAATTAATTAAATTTTTTTTAGAAAACGTAATAAACAAACATTTATCTTCTTGCACAATTTAGATAATTGTGTATAAGAAATGTTTATAATATATTTTATATAATACATTTATATGTAAAAAATATCAATCTATAAATATTTCATTAAATATTTTAAAAGTCTATATTTAAAATAAGATAAAAATAAAATTTATACATGCGTTGTATTATTTAGAATCTCGAAAATAATATTCTATTGCGGAGATCAATGAGCGATTAATTTAAGATTAATTTCAAATAAAATATCAATTATTTACCTCCTGTTGCTCCGCCGTTGCACGACGCCTCCCAGGCCTCCTCCTCCTCTCAGAACTTTATCTCGATCTCCAATGCTTCTTCCTCATGGGCACTCACATAATATTCACTCGCGAGGGCACGGTTAATTGCAATCGCGCGTATACTAATCACAACAATCCAACAATAATCGCGGCACACCCGACATTAATCGCACACGACACGCGCATTTTATTATATCGCGACGAAAAAAATGCTACAGAGACTACAAGTACGTTGCATAAAGCCACGGTCCGCTCTCAGCGTTCGCGACGCAACATGCATAAATGATCCTAACGGACGGATCTCAAGTGCGAACGACGAAATTGAAAAGTAGTGCTGCCGCCAATTTCACGTACTGTCCGCGCTCACTCCCCCGCCCCCCTCCCTCTTTCCACGACCACTCTAACCTGTCGATCCCGCCGACATTCTCATGCATTTTCCCGATTTTACATGTAGCGAACGTTACACGCTCGCGTTTTAGCGATTACTATCAAATATCTCAGCGAAACACACAATCATTGTTATAATTCCTACTTAATCATAACTTTCGTTTATACATTACTTACATGCAACCTATTCGAACTGCTCGAACCGCGCAACGACCGACACGACAATTGAGCTTTGCTTGGCATTCCCGGTATTAATCGCCACGCGACACGCGCGATTTATTATACCGCGGCGAGGAAATGGTATTGAAATTGTGTTAAACGAAGCCACGGACCGCTCGGTGTACAGGATACGACGTGCGTACTGCGTATTAAGTAATGGCCGAATCCTCGAACTCGACGAGTTTCGAATCTCGAAATCAGAGAGACGCGCTGCAACTTCACGCTTACGCGCCGCGCGTTTCTTCCTCCTCTCCCCGCCCCTTGCCCCGCGAATACGTTTTAACCTGCTCCCGACGGCATTTTCTCTGCTTTTTCTCGAGTTTGCGTAGCGAGCATTGCACGCTCGCGTTTCAGCGATTACTATTTCCGTATGACAACGTAGATAATTGAATGCGCGAGCTAAGATTGAAGACAAATACGATCGTCGCTTCCCCAAGTAGTCGCGCGGATATTCCGCCCGAATAAATCTCGCGCAATGCATACCTCAGCGAATCGAAATCGAGGAAAATCAAATCTCTCAGTGGAGCGCGTCTAATCGTTGGTACAATTCGTACCTATTCATTACTCTCGTGTTGAACGAAATCACGGACTGCTCGGCGTACGTGACGCGACGTGCGTACTGTGTTATGGACGAATCTCGAGTGACGAAACGAGAGAGACGCGCTGCAACTTCACGTACTACTTGGGCCGCGCGTCCTCCCCCCCCCCCACCTCGCCCCACTCCTTACCTAGCGACTGTACATGTAATTTACTCCCGGCGGCATTTTCACGCATTTTCCGGAATTTGTTGAGTAAACGTTACGCGCTCGCGTTTCAACGATCACTGTCCCGTACGACACGTGGATAAATTAATACGCAAATTGAGATTGCGTATGTGTGTATGCGGAGTGTGATATTTGGGAACACGATCGTCATTTCGCCGAGTGCTGACGCGATAGAAACCTCTCGAACAATGTGATCTAATGCGCGCTTTAGTGCGTCTATGAGAAACGAATATGTACGTATCTCAGTGAAATAATCGCGAAACTTTACCCACATTCGTGCACGAGCCGTCCGAGCTACTCGACGTGTCCAACGCGATGCCACGGTCGGGCGGGCTGACAGTAGTCTGAACTTAGTCGAGCACGCCAACTTCGGAGCGTGGCTAATTTCATAGTTCAATCGCCGTGCGACGTGGACGTCCGCGCCTCGCTCCGCTCGAACGCGGTGTGCGGAAGGTCGAAGGAAGTAACGCGACGACACACGGCGAATGTCTCGTGCCGCTGTCTAGTCGCCCGACCGGCCTAATCGTTCGACCGACCTCCAAACGACAACAGGGTTATGCCGCGCGTAAACAACACCGGTACGTCGCGTCGCCGCGCGCCATAACAGTCGTCTCGTCGCCGCGTGTGCCGTAAGTAAAAATATTCCGTTCTCCTCTCGCGCTTTTCGAACATGCGTAATTGTTAACAAACGACGCATGATGCGTGGCTTGCCAAATCTCGAGTCGTTCGGTGCGAACGTTACTCCTCCGTTCACCGATCGCGGTAATCACATTCGTGTCAAGAGAGAAAAGTTCAAGCGCGCGATGCGAGATACGTGCTTTTCCACTCCGTCGTTGAAGAGATAATTATTGTATGGTATGCTGCCGCGTGCGTGTAAGTGCGTGTGTGTGTGTGCAAATGCGTATCGTCAGGACGACAGCATCTTCAACAACGGGAATCAAAAGCAACAACGCATGTGAGTAGTTTTATAAGATTGATAAAAAATAGATATATTATCTAACCTAACCTAATCTTTTCCCTATTGTCTTAAGAATTTTGGGTGCTTTCCAGCTATGACAAAAGTCGACACTGTGTAACACAGTGTTCATTAGTGTGAGACAACTAAAATTTTTTCTTTTACACTAATGGACACTGTGTTACACAGTGTCGACTTGTGTCGTAGCTGGAAAGCACCCTTTGTGTACGATCGATTCGTGTACAAGTTTCTCGCGAGTATGTTATAAAATTATATACATTTTATTATTATAAAAAGCCTCTCAAAGTCAAGTAGATACATTAAACCACGAGATTATTGAATTAATCCTGTCTTAATTATTTACCATAAAAACTTCGCCAAGATAAATTGTTAACCGGTCAAATCAATGGATAATTAAACATGGTATAAAAGTCTCAAAAGTAATTAAAAGTAAAAGTGTCTGCTGAGATGAATAACGACAATGTAATAATATTAAGACGGGCTTGATAATCCAATAATCTTATGGCTTGATGTAACAAGTTTGTTACCCTTCACTGATGGAGGATGACCCGAATCCTGGATCGAAACGTATTGTATTTAATTATTAAAATTTTATTATTACACATGAAGATTCTGTGTTGGCTCTTAGAAGCTTTTTATTTCTTTGACTTTTGTCTGTAGAGTCTTTTCTCATTCTATTTTAATATATTTTTATTTCTACGATTTTAATTTGTTTATGAATAATTGTTTTTTCAGAATCATTCGGAAAGGGAATGCAATAGCTGCATGAACAACAGCAACAGCAACAACAACAGGTAAGTGGAATTTGACATGGGCTGCGTTCAGCAGAAAAGCAATTTTACAATTGCTAGCAGTACTAATTATATCTGCATAATAATCAGTAAACCGTATTTTTGTAATCTTTAAAGTTCTTTCAAATGATAAAAATTCTTTTTCTTAATATTTTATGTTATTCACTGATTACACGTAATTGAAGACAAAATAATTTTTGCACATTTATAATAAATAATGATAATTAGAAGGATTAATAAAATTCTTCTAAATATCATTTTTTATAAATGTTTATAATACAATCTTGTAAATGGTTATAATATAATCATAATCATCAATCGCAGTTTTATATGCATGTAATATATATATATATATATATTTGTTCGTTTTTTTTATAGTTAAATAATATAACTATTAAATTATTAAATTATTTACTTAATACTTGATTTTATAATCAAAACAGACTCATAATAATTTATAAATTTTAAAAATTTTGACGGAATAATCAACAGAATGATTTCAACCATATTTCAATTCACTGATTAATTTAACGCTAGAACTACTTATTCTAATAGTTTTTATTATATTGTATAACTTGGAAAAAGTCTTTAATCTACTATCATATTTTTTTCTATATATTAAACAAAAAATTAATCTATTCATAATAATAAAACAGGTTCACGCGCGTTGGATGTTAAATGAAGTAAAATAAAGTAAAAGTCTTTCTTTTTTTTTTCAAAAACATGAAATAAGAGTCCCGATCTTTCTCCGGTGTGTTCTTTAGACGCTATCTATCTCTCTAGCGAAATGAGATCTATTACGTAAACAGATATTCGTCTGATTCATCATTTTTACTTGGATTTTACGATGGAAAGCTTCGTCAATTTTGCAATCACAAATGCTAACTGTATCTCGCCTTGCGCCCGACCTCGCATGCACATGCATGTCGGTAGAACAGTTTAATGATTAGGGATCATAAAGTATTATGGCTCTATCCGGATGTTGGTAGTTTTAGTTGGTAGTTAATTCCGCATAAACGACAGATGGTAAAGCTAGCTTTTCGTTATCGTTTTCTATTTGAATGTTGCACATTTGTGCACCAGCTGCTCGTTCTTTGCATCGTACATTGTGCTATCAGGTCAATACAAAAAGTCTGCCGTTTTTTCATTAAACTTCGTACAAAGTAAATTGAGAAGTAAAGTTTAAAAAAAAAAGAAAATATTTTTGCTGGATGAGAAGAAGGTGTATACTGAAAATTGCGATTTTACTTTAATTTTATTAACATTTTCTTTTCGAATATTGAACGCGAATTATGTGACCGAATTTTTGTTATTCTCTAAAAATCGATCTCTTCATGTTTTAATCAAAGGTAGTTTCAACATTTTCAACAGATGTCAGATCAGACAATACTTACACAATAGAAAGTCTGCAAGTAGAATATAAAAATTTCACGATAGTGGCAAAAAATAAATCAGCACGATTCAATTTAAAATCGACTTATTGTAAAATATAACAAGTTTTATTTTACGTACTGAAGTATATATTTCAGTGTAATAAATTGTTGGATGAAAATTTTTGTAAGATTAAATTTTGTAAGATTAAATATTGATATTAATCCAGTTAAAATAGATCTCTATCAATATATTCAACAGAGATTCATTATTGAATTAAAATATATTTGTCACTCATCGACACACGATGTGCAGCAGTGGAGTTTTCAACATCGACCTATAAAACATAAATAAATAATTTACATTATAGTATCGTCCGCAGTAATTAATATTGCAAAAACTGATTAAGTTACATGCCTTGAGTTTTTATTCATCCTTCTTTTTCAAGCACAAATTCTTAATGAAATAACTGTTTTTTAAAAAATGACGTATAATATTATTCTAATTAATAATACATGTTATTTTCTTAAGATTTCAGAAAAAGTTAATCTCGCTACGACTCTAAGGGCCAGTTTCACAATCTCCGGTTAACTTAACTGACTAGTTAAGTATCAATCGTGATTGGTTATTTTTGGTAAATTTTACTTAACGACAAATGTGATTAGTAAATTCCGAAAAATCAGCAGATTAAGTTAATCGAAGATTATGAAACTAGTCTTTAAGGTTCATGATTATAAATTGAGCAATTTACAGGCATTACAATTGCAATAAGCTATTTATTTTATCACTAGTTAACAGTTTTAGATTCGTATACTGACAATATGTAATAATAAAGCTAGAGTCCAGAATGTAATTATTTCAGATCAGATGTGCGAAAGCGAACATTGTTAAAATTGTAAAAAGTGAGATATCGAACGGACGAGGGCAGGATGGTAAGGACACGAGTATGAAACTGTTAACTTATAGTGATAAAATAAAGAACTTATTAAAATTGCAATGCCTGTAGCTTACTCAATTCATAATCATTGACCTTAAGGGTCTTAGCAAGATTCCTTTTCCTGAAATCTTAAGAAAATAACATGTGTGAGTATTATTTCATTTTGTAAAATTACATTGTTTTATGATACTTTAGTTATACATCATTATATACGTCGTTATGTTAAATATGCCGCTAAAAAACTGCCAGACATTTGCGTATAAATGTCGCCATCAATCTCCAAAATGGGCAGCTGGCCCACTGCCGTAGGAAAAAATTCATTATGCATATTATGCGTATTAAATCAAATCGTGTGTTAGGCACGATTGCGTCGGACATTTAATTTACACATTATTGTATAATCTATACGCGAGATAAGTTATTGATCCTCTCGATGTTGATTTCTACGAATTCGGCACCTGTAAATAAGCCACATATGACGTCATAACCCACATATGACGAAACTTTATCTTGTTAGTTTCGAAAGATTACGATGATTTAGAATAAAAAGAAAAATTTACCGTCATAAAGATGTGGCCGCTCTATGTTCGATAAATATTCAAAATTATTTTAATCTAGAGAATTAAATATGAGTCTGTATTTCTCGAATATATATAAAGTTACGATTTACTTAGCTTAGTATATACATATACAACTTTTAGATATCAATTTGATAGATAACGACTATAGATTTCATGTTTTGTCTATTTTATATTGAATGAGTTGTCTTCTATTTTATACAATTTCTAATTTCATTGACATTACGTAGCAAGTTGTTGGTTATACACATAGAGCCGGTCTATGCGAGAAAAGCATTTCCCTGTTTTGATAAACCAAGCTGTAAAGCCATATTTCATATACGTCGTTTATTCGAAGCGGTCCAGCCGCGGTGCAAAATCCGACGCGGAAATTTTGGTGAGTCATGTTAGAAAAATTTCGCGCGTTACGTAATTTGTGACAGAGATCGATTAAAGAGTCAAATGTGGGCTCTGCCCATGCTACGAGATACGCGAATTAACAGAGAGAAATATTCACGACATATTTATACACAAGAGATATTTTTATAGAAAGCCATTAAATTTTCAAGACACGGATGTTTATTTGATATTGAGTGCAGACCAGTAATATGAATACCGATTTGTTTTGTAATTGATTTTAGTAAACGGTTGATTTCACTAAACCGTTTATTATATCTCAGATTTTTATCTCCTCTTCGACATTTCCACGCGACATCCAAACGCGTAGATATACGAGGTGTGTTCAAAAAGTATCGCGAATTTTGAATTTTCGCGGGTTACGTATATTCGAATTTCGATCTTTTTGTGGCGTTATGTTGGTACTCATGTCTCTCACTTATGCCGACAAGCTCGGCCATTTTGAATGTTCACTTAATTGTTGACAGCTGCTTTGCTTGCACGTGTTTTGGATCGTCTTCGATTTTTACCTATTCAAAAAAATGGATCAAAGAACCTGTATCAAATTTTGTGTGAAAAACGAAATTAAGTGCGCGGATGCATTCCGAATGTTGACTGTGGCATACGGAGAAACTACCTTGGACCGAAGCAACGTTTATCGGTGGTACAAAATGTTCTCAGAAGGCCGAGAAGATGTAAACGACGAAGAGCGTTCCGGACGCCCGAGCACTTCAACAACAGACGAAAAAATTAATGAAGTGGAGAAAATGGTATTGGCCAATCGTCGAATCACCGTTAGAGAAGTTGCTGAGGACCTAAACATATCGATTGGCTCGTGCCATTCGATTTTTATCAATGATTTGGGCATGAGACGGGTCGCCGCGAAATTCGTACCAAACGCCCCTGCTCACACATCGTTGCTTGTGCGCGACTTTTTGGCCAAAAACAACACACTAATGATGCCGCAGCCACCGTATTCCCCAGATCTGGCCCCCTGTGACTTTTTCTTGTTCCCTAAACTGAAGAGGCCCATGAAAGGACGACGTTACGCTACGCTTGACGAGATAAAGACGGCATCGAAGGAGGAGCTGAACAAGATAAAAAAATGATTTTTTGAAGTGCTTCGAAGATTGGAAAAACCGTTGGCACAAGTGTATAATATCTCATGGGGATTACTTTGAAGGGGACAAAATAGATATTCATGAATAAATAAATAATTTTTGAAAAAACACAAAATTCGCGATACTTTTTGAACACACCTCGTATGCACTTGATTGACAGCATGTATCGACATGTATCGTGAGCTCGATTGGAACGTCGACATTGGTGAATCGTTCGGTAACAGGTTGACGGTGTTCTGAATTTTATTTTCCCTTCGCTCGACGTCAAGTCAATACCCTTTGTCGTGTCTCAAGGGAACTGCGCGCGATAATTCCTCATGCGGCTTGCGGCATCGTTCATGCCAAGCGCTATCTCGCCTCCGTTAGAAACTAGAAGCTTTACTAACTGAGAAAATTTGTAAATAAGCGCAAAACGATTTCTGCAGCTTGATGTTTGTTCGATCGCGTATTCTTTCAGTAAGAAATAATAACTGATATTCACAAAGTGAACGCGAGAAAAAAAATTGTTTTTTTGCGAATCCAAAAAATCGCGAAGAAGTAAAGCGTTGGTTATTGCAGCATAATGTGCTGTTTTCATTTACGTTAATACGATCGAATGAAGTTCGAAGTAGTTATCGAAGCTAATTTGAAACGATTGCTTTTTGCTCTTTATTATCTGGAAAAAATAGCGTATGAAAAATTTACTCGTAAACAAGATTTCTTTGAGGCCCTCGTGAGAATCGATTCTCGCGAGACTGCACGATGTTGGGTAGAAAATATATCTTTCGTCTTTTGCGGGGTATCCGAGAATATCCATTACTATGTAATGAAGCTGATATTTTTAGGAGTCTAGAGCAAATATTTTTTTTATCTTATTAATACTGCCAATGAAAAATAAGCCGAATAATCATACAAACACGAATATGAAAGTATGATTAATGCATTTTATATCTACGCGATGCGACTGCCACTGACAAAGTTTTATGCACGTATCAATATTCATTTTCAACTTTATTAAGTCTTATTGACTTATCAGTAATTCGCTGATATCAATTTTTAATTATGGTATTACACATTTAAATAAGACGATTTTTCCTATCAGAAAAATATTATGTGCTATCAGTAACATGATTGTCACGAATATTTCTGCTTAAGGATTAAAATAAAATGAAACACGTGTTTAAGAGTTAATAAAAATATGTAAAGCGCAATTATTACGAATATATAGTAAACAATAAATAATAATACTTTATTAAAACTACTATTCTAAATCTTGCGTTTCTTTGATGAACATTCAAAGGCAGAGATAGATACTAATGAGACGATGATACAAATGAAACCGTTGAAGTAGCATTTAATATCGTTTGACTTTGAATAAATTTACAGAGAATCGATCAATGATGCTAAGAGTCAGCGATTCATGCTCTATGTTCATAAAATGGCAAATATCTTAAGGATTATTTACATAACATTTTTAATTTACGTTATCAACTATTTATAATCGAAGAGATAAGAAATTAAAGATCATGGAAAATCATGCACGATTTAATAAATACACATTATATGAGATATTGAATACATTTTTTTTATAATTTATAAATCTACCGATTATATACGTGCGCACATGTAGGTAAATATATAACAGTGCCACTTTATAAATATTTTCTAGACAACAAAAAACTGATGGAAACAGTGCCTCCGTCATCAGCTCGCGCAATCGATTGTTACTTAAATTTTACTAAATCAAAAAATATTCAGCAAAATGGTAAATGATGAAAATCAATTGAATGATGCGTGCAGTTCGCGTTTTGCTGCAACATTCGCTGACTGTCCAATGTTCGCGTAGCACGCGAAATACATGACACGTACGTGCTGTTATCGGCTTTATCAAAACTTCTTTCGTTACTTATTGGGCTATCGGGATCGGCATAAACAACGTTGATGTTTGCCGCTTCTGGCATTTCTGAACGTTACATGGTCTGACAGACAACAGTATCCGCCCATTATTCAGTCTCGACAAACGTGCCTTCTTTATTTTTGACTGTGAAATGAACGGAACCGTGCACTACGCCGTGGTGGCCTTATGGGATAAATCCGAATACAAGATCATCGCAGATTATTCCGTGGATCAGAATCCGAATTATCGTAATATCGCCCTCAATATCTTTGATAGCAGAACTGACAAGAATGACAAGATTGATAGCGGAGGGTAAAATTTTTTTAAATTTATGTAACTGTAGATTTTATGCGCCAGATTTGTTTGCCATTTAAAAAAGCGCGTTAAATTACGAAAAATATGTTACAGAGTGTAGTGTCCAACATTTTTCTTGGCACTTGCTGAAATCTTTGAATAAGTGTGATAGGTCGCAACGGATTAATTAACTCATAATAAGATTAATGTATCTCATACTGTCGCTGTTTTATCCGCGCCGCAACGAGTGTAAAATCCAATTGTTCCATAGATATAGAGTACACACGTGCATTGGGCCCCAACTTTACTATGCCTGTTTGACATCAAATGTGGACTGTCCTGCATCAGAGATATGGGTAGAATCGTGCGCACAAATCTTTCTGAAGAGGCTATGCAGTGTTTATAAGGAATTACCATTGGCGGATCTATCGAACCTGACCAATATCCCAAAAGATGAACTCTCGAAACCATTAAAAAGACTGATTGTAAGTTGATTGATTGACCGATTTTACAGTAGGAAAGGAAATATGAAAACTTATAAAAATTTATAAAGTGAACAAAACAAATTTAACAGAAAGCAATACAATTTATAAGCTGTTTGCTAATATACTCAAATTTTTTTATTGGACGTAATAATAAATAATAGTTAAACTGAGGTACAAAATAATTTGTAATTTTATAATCTATGATAGCTTCTCTCTCAAATAAATGGCATTTTATTAAATATAAATTTATATATTATAGATAAATTTTTTAAAATATTGATACATATAAACAACGGATATTATTTCAGGAAGAATATAATCAGGGTATCACTTGTAAGAATCTGACCTTAGAACTAGAGGAAGAATTGGATGAAGTACGTCACATACTGATGACTGGGGTCCTAAAGTTGATTGATAGGGGCGAAAAGTTAGATGATCTCGTCCGAAAGACCCAGAACTTAGAAATTTCGGTGAGGAAATATTTTCCTTTCCTTCGATATTGGCTTTTACCGGGTTCATAAACATGAAATAAGAAACATCAATCAAGAATATAAATTGTAACAGTCGTGACAGAATGCTTCCTAATAATACCCGAGTTAATTAAAAGTTGCTGAATTGTATCGATAATTTCCGCAAATTTTATATTGACTCTCGGACTCTAGAACTCAGTAATCTGCTTCTACACGGAAAGAACAGTTTTGCTAAAGTATCTAAAAATTTAGTTTAATACAAATCAGGAAATAATTTTGTTGGACCATCAAAATAATTATGAAGGACGTTCAAACATGAGCAATGCTGCAAAAAGTTTCATAATATTCTAGCAATTAACTTGAGTTTCTACATATTTACTTTGGTGATTTAATAAATTTCTTTTCAAATCTGTATTCACTTAAAGCTTTAGGTGCTTTAGCAAAATCATTCTTTTCATGTATACAGTTATGATTTCCATAATAAAAAAACATCATATTCCGAATAATCATAACCGTATAACACAAGCATGTAGCTCTAATTATAAATATTATAACGAAGATATAAATTAATCTTATACTCAGGGTCATGCGACTCACTGACCTTGGTAAACTCATATAGCAATCGCTTATTCGCTGCAATACATAACACTTGTGAATATTTTTATTACAGTCGCGAGACTTCCACGTAGTGACAAGGACTCAGCAAAAGAAAAACAGTAGCCTGAAGATAGCACTTGTAACATCAGCCTTTATGTTAGTCATAGTCTCATTTCTTATAGCTTTGATATATTGGTTTGAAGTTTACTGCAATTCTTATACACATGGCACATTAATGGCTAATCGAACTAACTAGAAAACTAGTCCTTAATTTACATTTATAGTGTTGTTTTTCCCTGACTGGTATCTTTTTCCCAGGGAAAAACGCTATGAGTGAGCGACAATTTAAAAATTAGTTATGTCAAGAAATAAAGATTAACTACCATTTTTCTAATATACATTTTTTTTATACGGTGTCATTGTTGAAACTAGATTTGAAGAAAGTGATAACGTGAAGAAATAAGTGTAAATATAGATAAGCAATAAAGTGAAGAAAAAAATCAAAACTTTCTATTTCATTTTTTGCAATTTTTTTTCAAATGAAGCAAAAACGAGTAAATCTATAAATTTTTTTATACTTTTGCATAATGCAAAGATATATTATGGTGAATAATTTTATGATAATTTTGCTTTTTTAGAGAAAGCAAATTGCTCAAAAAATTGACAAAATAGTTTTTTTGTCTGTTAATTCTTATTAAAAAACGTATACATTATTAATCGACCTGTCAAAACACATGATGACAGTCGTTTACAATACGAAGTAATGTACGATGGAAAAAGATACACAACTAAATGCGAGTATCGATCTCATATCTTTTTTAAGAGAAGAAATATATTGTACATACATACCTACAAATATGAAATTATGATCTCAGATTTATAACATTTATCAAATAAGACGATTCCTAAGTAATTGAATATAGTAAAAGAATGGCATCGCTGTTAAGATTTATGGTTAATCCCACTGAACTACAGAATGCAATTAAAATTAAACACGAGATGGCTGAATCATCAAGACTCCAACATTTTATCGCGGCTCGTAAGATTCAAGTTAGTCATAATCCCGCAGAACGTGATATATATATATTAATAGATATACATTTGTACAATACATTTTTATATCGAACATATATGATTAAACTACCAGGCTTGGTTCCGCGGTGTCATTACCCGCAATCATCTTCGTAAACTTCACGAAAACGCGACGATTCTACAACGTCATTGGCGCGGTTATCAAGCCAGAATGTTTGTTAATCAGTATTTAGTTGAACGTGTTCACCAGATGTGGCAACAGTATTACAATGACATGGCAACGAGAATCCAAGCCGTTTGGAGAGGCTATTGGTCTAGAAAAACACGGATAAACTTTTTACAGTTGCAACGATGGTTAAGGAACGTTTATACGAAGAACAGTGAAACTTTAGAGAATATGAAGAAGTATGTTCTTGCATATACCATATCGTGCGCAATGTTAGCAACAATATTTTTGTAGATTTAGACAAGGAGAACTCGAGCATGTGGAAAGTGTGACTGAACAAGAAGCGATGCTCTGGATTTTATTTATTTTGTTCAAGGTGAACAATAAACTGTTAACATTGGATCTTTGCAATTGCACGTGTACATCTCATCTTTTGTTATATAATTTAATGCTTAAACATTGCTTATACGTTATGTTCCTAAAGCTGCATCATCTGTTGAGAACAAAGTGTCGTCCCGGTGTCATTACAAGAATTGACAAAACTCGATTCATATTCATTGAAGAAATGTTAAAGTGTCTCGAATATGATCAATATATTTCGAAAGCAGGAGCTGTTTGTAGAGACTATCAAATTAATCGTAAACCTTCTTTAATCTTTCACGGCACTTATTTTGAGAAATGCGAGAATGAGATTCGCGAGTTTGAGAAAAGTTTACTTGCTGATAACGTAACCGTTTTCAGAAGTACGTTTAATTAATAAATTAAATCAAATAATTTTTATTACAAAAAGATCTCACTTTATAAATCAAGCATACCCTATTGTCTTACAATTTTATGAAAATATCTTTTTTTCCATATGCTTTGTAGATCAGCATTTGAAACAGGAAAGTAGAACTATGATAAAAAGTAAAGATTCAGGCCATCGACAAAAGAATAAATATCTTGAAAGGTGTTTTCATCCAAATCTTACATACATGCAACCGAACAGATTATATGAAGCTATTAACAAAATGGATTGTCAATTGAATCAACTTTGCTTAAAGTGTCCAATACATAAAATACAATCTTAACTTAGAATTTTATATTCAGACAAGTAAGAAAAGTTTAAGTTTAAATAAAAATATTTATTGTGCAAAATTTTAATTTTGATTTTAACTAAAATTTAAATATGGATAATTTATCGTTCTTTAATTTATAATCTACTTAATCACACGTCGTATATATGAAATTAAAAAAATTGTTAAAGACATCATTGACAACGTACAACTTTATTATTATTCACATGTAATTAAAATTTAGTAAACACCTATTTATCAAAAAATAGATAAATATTAAATAAGGAAGCTAATAATATAACAAGATTGAAAGTTTTTGACTTGGAAACAGTTTTCCCCAAACGTTATATTATTTCGCACTTGAATTGAAGAAAAATCTCTTTGTTACGTAATAAAACGATACCTTTAACTTTTATTCCACAGGTTTATTCCAACTCTTGTAAGCTCTGATAATAAAACAATCTATGCTTTCTCTAAATGTCTTAATGATGGCTCCATCTTCTGTTCTTGTTCGGAGATCGTCCCGCTTCTCTGTCACTAATGACATCGTTCGGACGGTAAGACCTCGAAATGCATGTAGATTGTTCAGCCTTTCGTTTATTCTGCAAAGCGGGTCCTTGACAGTTATCCTGAGTCAAGGCGTATGTGGCGGCAAATTCTTCCGGCTTTGTTAAAATACAATTCTTGGGACTGATGAAATCGTTGTTGGATCGCGTGTCGTAGTTGCCGCAAAGACCGCGTACAGCATTGTAATATTTGTAGCTTGACTAACAACAAAAACGTTTTATTAAATTCAGTGTACTCTATGTGCGATTATACTATATGCAAGCTATTTTAAGCTAGCATATTTTCTTTTTTTCCCTACTTACCTGTAATAGGATATTTTCATTAAAACGTTGAAGATTGATACCATACATTATTGCGAAAACGTCGATCGTTTGACCGCTTTGAGAGATTTCGAAGTTCTGATCTCGGTAGACTTTCTCCGGGGGATTAAGCGGGAAAACCTTTAAGCCGTTAAGTATAACTTCGAAATGATCACCCGATTTCTGCACATAAACTTCCTGATCACCAAAGAGCATCCAAATTTGTTTGCTGCCGTCTTCTATTTCTCGGACCATTATTATTGCTCTCATATCGGATGGAATATTTAAACTTTTTCCGGGATTATACGGATCCCGTTTTGGATAAGTAGTCATCATCACGTGCCAACATTTTCCTAATTTCAAAGGATATACCTCGCCGTCAAAAGTAACAACGCGAGTTTTGTCGAGAATGCACGCAGCTGCAAAAAATTTCCCATATTTATTATGTTATTATATATTATATAAAAAATAATTTATTTAGTATTCGAAATTTTATCCAATATTATGATCATCAGTGGTAACCGAGAAAATATTAAAAGAACGAATATGATTGCGACTATAAAATAATACGGAATTCTCAGTTATTCATAAATCAAACATTGCCTTGTCTTCATAACGGCGAAAATGCTATTAAAGTGCATTAAATTCTATTTTATTTAATTATTATTTATTTATTTACTAACAAATAATATTCAAATAGAATTTCCAAACGAAATTCTGAAACTTACATCCACTTACGTCTCCATCGAGAGATTTTTTTAGTGAGATATTAGAATCGTTTCCGACAACGTCTGACAGAGAGAACTTTACGTCTATTTCTGAAGTGCTCAAAGAAATCTTCGCATCATTGTTATCGGGCGGCATTTTTATCTCCATATGGATAGTGTTCTTGTTAGCGAGTCTTGTATCTGTATGTTTTGTTGGCCTCTGTGGATTTTGTTTGGAAAGAGACATTTTGATCATAAGGATAACTTGGTTGGCAATCCCATAGAAATAATCCGAGTCCGTCTCCATTGATATCGTTAGAAGATCTTTATGATTAATTAATTTGCTGGCTGCCAGACAAGTTGGTACCCATATGTTGTCTTGTTTTATGTCTTGCAGACACTTCTTGACTACTTCAGATTTCTTGAACATCTCTTTGACTTCATCAGTGCGAGACCAATTTCCTATGATTCTAATCATCTGTCCGTTCGTACAGCTTCCAAGGCGCAAATCAGCTTCCAATTCATAAGGCGGTACCCCCTCGATTATTTGTTCAAAGATTACAGGAAGGCTTTTTGTTATGTATTTATAGAAATGCTTCATATATATATCAGCGCAAACCTCCATCAAGACTTTTCCGTTGTCTGACGATTGGACATTCGAATAGGAACGGATATAAGTCTGTTCGCCTATAGGATTGTATGCGGAAGCAAGGGTGAAAACATAAATAGCCTGCCCAACAGAAACACTGATGTCGAAAACGTGAACATAAGCAAAAGTTATATTTTTTCCAATTTCCATCAGAAATTGTTTTCTTCTTGTCTCGCTCTGTGGTCGGTGGTCAATTGTTGCAGGAATTGTTGCTTCTGCACTGTCGTTTACTGTTACAAAATCACTAGTTATGTTTACTTCAGCTGGTGAAAGATGAACGATTGCATTGATTCTTCTGTAATGAGCGCCGGGATATTTCAATAGATTACAAATCACGCCTAAAGCTTCAAATCCCGTTTTCTTCGACGTGTTACTGTCAATATGATCACTTCTTGCTGAAATCACAGCCTCACCCATCGAGAATTCTATTCCATGTGGTTCCTTTGTATGCACTATACGTGTGTCATTACTAAAAAGCAATGAGGAAAAGTAATTAGTTAAAAAGTTAGGGATTAAGTAATAGAGTTAAAAAATTAATAACTTATAATTTAACTTAGTTATTTTTATATTAGTTAATTTTGTTAATTAATCTTTAAAAACATTAAGATTTTTTAAATCAAAATTTATTTATTTCTAAAAAGTACCAATATATTTTTCTATAAAATCTCAAACATTAAACAATAGACTTTTGTACTCAATTATCGTTATGATTTAGTTACTATGAATAAAAAGAAACAAAGATTTTACTAGCGACTGCGTTGATTTAAAAGATAACGTGGGCGACAAAAATTTTGAAACGATACTTTTATTATATTAAAACTTTATAATTATCTGACATGAATTTTTTATCATTATATTTATTTTTATATTATTGTTATTAATAATTATTAAAGAAAAATTTACATTTTTTTAAGAAATTATATTTCAATATTTCATACAAATTTAATTTAAATCAATTATTAAATTTATAGCGTATACTATATTGCAATTTTTTGTAATAGCAATATTTTTTTGTAATTGTTGAAAGTCAAATAATAATAAAAAATTATAATTAATTATAATTATTTTAATTAAAATAAATAATAATTTGAAAATAATTTTATTTTAATTTTTGATAATTTAATTAAGTTTTCTTATATAACTTTTAAAGGAACTAAATTAATTTTAACTTAATTTAATTTAAAAAGAAAGACTAACTTACTGAGCTTCAATGCCAACAGATTTAAAGTTCAGAATGTCGTCTCTTGAGATATAGGGAACAACACTTACATGAGTCGCCATATTCTTAGTACCATATCGATAATATTCGTGTGGTTGTATTTTTATAGAACGTATCTTATTATCTTTGCATGAAACACTTAAACCAGCTGGTACGAAGAATTGCACATTGACATCGATTCCTGCGATGTAGTGCCTGTGTTCGAAGGGCGTTACAAAACCAACTCTACTTTGAATTTTTTCATTCGACATTACATGGCCCGCCACTGTTTCCTGAAATTGTGCAGTTTTTGACTCTACAGCTTTGTGAGAGCCCCCATTACTAATTCTCATTAATCTTGGTACTGTTAAAGTATAGATAAACGGCAGACCACTTTCAGTAGGAAATGCCAGCGTCATGTCGTAGTAATTTAAGTAATTTGTATTATTGGATTTGTATCTCTGTGTTGGTAGCTTTGATAATGACGTGACATACGTTATCACCACTGGAATAGTAATAATAGCAATAATAATAATAACAACAATGACAGTAATAAAAATAATTATTTAAATTATTGAAATCAATCCTTAAAATAAATTTTAGAATACATACTATTGGTGATCTCTTCAATCGTATGATTGTCGATGGGATAGAATTGTGAACCAAATAAAGAGTCCACGAAGAAGTTTCCTTCAAGCTGTATCGGATCTTCGGCCTCAATGCCAAGCTTTTCAATAGTCTGTTCAATAAACAATTTCTTCGGGGCTTTACTTTGGTTTCTGAACAACATATCTATCAAATCTATGATGCTCGACATTTCATATGATATTCTTGCTGTGGGTAGATTGAAGCCACCGTAAGATTGTAGCAAATCAAGATATGCACTTTTAGGTATATTAGAGACTTTGCTAACAATCATCTGAACGATGGCTATTTGAACCAAATTTAGAGAGGGGGTACTACTCTCCTCAAACATGCCTTGAGAGTAATTGTCAATGTCAATCTGAGGATTTAATAGCTCCTTAGCGATACGCGCCTTGTTGGCGAGATCTTGCAATTCCGGTTGCTTCAAGTTAGCGAGAGCCTCTATGTTGGTCTTGACGACGGAATTCACATTACGATCTTGATCTTGATTAGTGAACCTCGCCATTCGCTGCAACATGGCCAAGGGTGGATTGGTCCTCATTATAACATAGACAGCTGCGCAACGTAATTCGTAGGCCTCCACTGTATTCATATAGATTTTGAAAGCAACGGATCTTGCTATTCTCGGGAAGTTTTCGCTCAATTTGATTAACGAGACGACCATCATTGTACGTTGGAATTTCGATGTCGGTATTGCGCCTTCTAGATACGGTTCAAAGACGGACAGTATTTTTGCATTACCGAAATTACCCAATGCCATAATGTATGTTTGAATTCGTCGACTGTCGCCATCCTCGATAGCTTCTTTCAATTGATTGGCCATATACGGAATGTAAGTTTCAACAAACGCATTGTCATGTCTAGAGATCATACGGCCAAAACTGTAGACCGGATAGTATGTAGATGACTTGTTGCTTTGTGTATAACGTACCAATTCGGCGAATGCCAAAGGTGCGGATATGTTCAAAAATTTCTGTTTCGTTACTTGTTCATCGGTTATCAGTTCCTACACAGAGATCGAATATTAAAATTAATCTTTACGTAATTTGTAACTATCAGTATAAGTGCTTGAATAATAATAGACTTGAAGAATTAAAAATTTGTTTTAATGAATACTTACAAAGAATGCTCTGACATATTCCGTCGTAGGTATACGCGCAACTTTGGGAATTTTCGAAATAATATTTGCTGCTTGTGTGCCTTTGAGCTTTCCATTCTTTATCCAATTTTTAATGCTGATGAGAGCGGGTCCAGTTCCTGCATTCGCGACAGCGTTACAAAAGACGTCCCACGCGGTTTTGTCATATAATTTCTGATCATCTTTATTAATAAGTTTGTTGCGCTCGTCCTGGCGGAACAATTCTGGCAGCTTGTTCTCTACCTCAGCGATCTGTTTAACATTCATGGTGCGGATCAATTTAATCAGATTTATAGATGGCTCTAAGATCTCGATGGACGGTTGGTTTAAAACATTAACGGGAAAATACTCAATGTCCCCAGTTATTTGGCCGATCAGGCGGGCCGCTACTGAAGCGTAATTTTCCTCCGATTTTTGAATACTCTTGCCTTTGTATCCAATAAAATAGGGCAAAAACGGACTCTCCGGGGCTTCGTCTAATGTTGGTCTAGGTTGCAAGTAATCGCGCTCCTCGCTGTTACTCGAGCTGCTTCCATCGTCGCTACTGCTTTCCTCGCTAGAACTGTTAGAGCTTTTGGGGGCTCGACTTAACAAGGAACTTAGTTGCTTACTGAGATTTGAACGACGCTGGTTAGAGAATGGATTGTTGTAAGTGTACACTAAGTTTCTGGTTGTCACGATATTTTTGGACGCTGGCAAGGGATTGGAAATTTGACCTATTCTGTCCAAAGTTAGGTTCACACTACTGTAGACAGCGCCAGAGTATGTATCATTAATTTTAGATTTGACAATTATCTCACTCATCGTGTAGGATGTTTGAATAGTAAAACGTTTCACTTGACCCGAGATGCTAATCGAACTTGTAGATGATCTCTGTAACAAATATACTATCGTAAAAATAAATTTTACTTTCTCAACATTGTGTGTATTTTTATATTTGAAGATTCGAATTCAGAGCTAAATCACTTTTTTTACAAATTGCCCTTACAATTAGTGATCAAGTTTTATGAGCTAGAATATTATGACAACTCTTAATAGACAGAATCAAACTTACTGAAAGAAGTCCATTACTACATCCCAGTCTCCAATTCATTTTACCAGTGATACCAGAATGATAAGCCATACGTTGTTCGCACTTGATGTAATTCTTCGTTTTTGTAATAGAGAAATGATGACCATCCTTTCGAAGATTTGGAAAGGGTATTGAGCTATCATTTCCGGGCGTTGGCCGAATACGATAAAGAACCTCGCATTTGCCGCCGACAGAGTCCTCCATGACTTTAAACGAACCGAAGGGTTGATTATCGTCCGGCATCCGATTGTCCTCACTCGTTATTGCATTCTCTCCCTGTAAGTCAATCTGCAGTTGACTCACGATACTTTTTATTAAATTCACCTCCCAAGTAGGCACATCCTGATCAACCAATACATCCTGAATCACTCCACGCTTGAGTTTGATCTCGAAGGACTTTCCCGACATGGAAAGCTCGTCAAATTTAACGTCAGTGATTTCATGAGCCCAACCTTCCGGCAATACTTTGAGCACAGGAGCATATTGTGTCTTAGACACCGCAGCGTGTAGCGTGTCCGATGATTTGACCTGAATGGTGAGATTAGCCTTTATCACAATCCCAGAAAACTGTTGAGCTAGCTTATTTAAGGCTGTCAATGTTCGGCTTTCTATAAGATAGTGATATTCGTTTCCAGTTTCCCAGGCATAATTGTGATCGGCTATGGCCACTCCAACTAAAATGAAAGAAAGCGATGTTATTTTTTTATAATTGTGTTTTATTAAAACATGTACGAAGCAGAGATAAAAATACACATACAGAATTTGATTATATTACTATTTCTTTAAATACTATTTCGACAAAAATTTATTTTTATTTTTTTATACACACATTATCTTAATTTCATCATGCCTATTTTGTATATATTAATACATTATTAATTTTAGCAATAAAAAGTTGGTGTGATTATTATAGAGAAAATAAATTTTCATAATTTATAATTAAGATAAATGATAATATTAAAAAAGAAAAATAATATGTTTAATGGATGTTTTAAATTTCACAATAATTATTTTATCACGCAATAAGAGAATCTTTTATTATTATTTTATTTCTATTTTATTACTAAACGATGATGAGAAATGACTTTTGTATAATTTTCGTTTTGAAATTGATGTTGTGTATACATAATATTGACATGTACTTACTGATTAAGAGAAAAGTCAGATACAACCACATGATGTTACGCGAATTGTGCTAAATACGAAGTGAGAGTTCTGTCTCTTTAATCGGACTTATATACACTCGGTGTGTCATGTTAGCTTGACACGCAACGCGATGTTCATTGATTTAGATTTCAACTTGAACTACATGTTCTCCGACATGTTCTATCGCATATGAAAAATTAGTTTAACCTTGTACACACTAGAATTGCACTTGGTACATCCGTAGTACAATCGAGTGTGATTGGAATAATTCGCCATGATAGCAGTACTTCGAAAATTGGAGAGAAGATCTTGATACACATATTAAACTTTTAAATAGAACAATAACTTCGCCGAAAATATGATTTATTTTGCCAATTACTTAATTAATGTCTGCATTTATGAATAAATACTACGTACATCCTATTAGATCTAATTAAAATTTACCATGATTATCATCGTGTAATTAAGAATTAATCAAGAGACACTGTTGATACTACCCAAGTAGCAAGATGACGTAATTTGTCGTTATTTTGACGTCAAAATAACGTCTTTGACGACATTTGCTACCTGGGTAGTTAGTACAAATAAATACTAAACTACGTATAATTTTACAAGAGATTCGTGATAAAAATTAAAAAGGAGTACTAATCCGTATTATAAATTATATTGTTAATTTCAAGACATAAGTAAATGTTCATATGTATTATTGATTTCTCATGTAAATCTTTTGTGTTTCAATATGGAAATTGTAATTTTTTTTTACAATGTTGTACATCCGTTATTTAGATAAGCAGTAATAAGATAGTGAATAGTCCAATAAAAAGTTTAATAATTTTTTGTAAATATTGAATGCTTTTATCATATTTGAAGAACATTTGCATAATATCGTTGTTATTTTACATGATTTTTAAATAATTTTATAGTGTCATCTAGCTACATTTTATCAACTTTTAAAATAATAAGAAAATGAGAAATTTTCTCTCTCTCTCTCTCTCTCTCTTTCTCCCGCTTCCATTACTCATATTAAGAACGAGATCTTATTAATAGAATATTTTAGTAAAAACGGTTACATGAGTAATGGAGTGATATAAATCTACCAATAAAATGGAACTTTAACTATATTATTCTTAAATTATCACTTAATTTCTTAAATTTCCTATTACAACATACAAAGAAAATTTATGTACATACTTATATACAATATATGTACATATACGTTAAAGAAGTCCATTTTCTCTTTTACCACTATTCGTGTATTCGTAGCTATATTCCGTTTATCCTATTCACGACTTCCGTTTGTAGAATTGACAATGAGTGTTGTACAGTATTGTCATGGCGTGTTGGATATAACAAGAAATGGACACGAAGACGGCAACAAACTCATTAAGTAATAACCATGTAGCCATAGTGCAAAACATTTTGATAGTCGGAATAATAAACAGCTGAGACAAAGGAAAGATATGATAATAAAATCTCTGTTTGTAATACAGCCTTTGTCTCAGTTTTATCTCAGTTTACAAACAGTGTTCTGTTCGAGAAATTGAAATAAAAATTTAATGTCCACCGTTCTAACGAAATTACTGGTATAAAATATATTTTAATTCAATCTAGTATGATACACATGGGTCAAATTGTTCAAGGAAAAAATTTACATGCATCTAATCGTGTGACTTTTGAATGTTTAAGATGAAAACTTTTATACAAGAAATCTTTAGAAAGTGCTTAACAAATTTGCAATAATCAAATTTTTCATCTGTTTTTGGCTTTAATGGAAAGAGTAAGTAATTATTGCTTGATGTGTGAGACCCAAGCGTGACAAAAAGTAGCAAAAAGTTAAATTTTAAGTGCAGTAAAAAGATGAGGTTTACGAAGCTTTACAAGTTTTTTTGTAAAATATTTTAAGTTCAAAGGTGTAGTGAATCCAAAATGTGATAAAAATCGTTTTTTATTATGCTCCAGTATAAAATATTTTATATTACACCATCATGTTATAATTTTGTATATTATAATACTATAGTACAATTTATATTATAAAAATGTATTGATAAATTAAATTAGAACTTTACAATAGAATAATGTACTCTGTAAAACTGTAAGCTTTAATGTTCATAATTATTTTTTTTAACGGTCTAACATAATTATTTTCATATCTATATTCAGTAAAATCATTTCTTTCATGCACTAACATTCAACTTTATAAAATTTCATATTAAATTAAAATTAATCATGCAGACTTATTCGCTTAATTGTAACATCTTTGCATTATCTTTTTATATTTTAACATTTCAATTTATAGATAGCAATTGAGGCAGTTTTACACTTTAATAATTTTTCATAAAATTTCATGGGAACCGTAACATTTGTGTATCAATTACATTTAATGATGTTTAGATAAAATAAAAATTATTATATGTCTTACACATTCTGAGCTTGAATTGCAGGATATATTGTAATAACTTTTTGTAAGAAAAAGATATTTTTGACTTCTATTTCATAGGCTTTCATAGAAACTCTGATAATCAAATAATCCGATTATTATGTATTTTGAACGTATCGGTTATCTTAATGATAGCCCCATCCTCGGTTCTTGGTCGAAGATCGTCCCGCTTCTCTGTCACTGATGACATCGCTCGGACGATACGATCTCGACATACACGTGGATTGCTCGGCTTTTCGTTTGTTTTCCGGAGCAGGTCCTTGGCAACTTTCTTGGGTCATAGCGTAGGTAGCGGCAAATTCTTCAGCCTTCGTCAAGATGCAGTTCTCAGGAATAATAAAATCATTGTTGGGCTGCGTGTCGTAGTTGCCGCACAGACCGCGTACGGCATTGAGATAGTTATCGGATATCTAACAACAGAAACATTTAATTAAATTTGTGTGTGAACTTAATGTATTCCACAGTTAAAACATACGTAGTTTATTTTATATTACGCATAACTTACTTTCCTTCTTTACTTACCATTAGTAGAATATGTTCTCCATCATACTCGACAGTAATTTCATACGTCGGCGAAAAGACTGTGATTGTTTCATTCGATCCATAGATTTCAAAGTCCTTTTCTTGATGGCTCTTATGATCCGAGAAGTTAGCCGTTTCGCCATCAACAGAAGCTTCAAGACAATCACCCGATTTCTGCAGGTGAACTTCTTGATCACCCAAGATCATTTTGATCTGTTTGCTGCCGTCGTCCATTTCTTGAGCCATTACAATTGCTCTCATATCAGATGGTATACTTAAAGTTTTTTCGAAATTATTGGGGTCCCGCTGTGGATAAATGGTCATCATCACGTGCCAACATTTCCCTAATTTCAATGGATAAACCTTCCCGTCAAAAGTAACAGCATGAGTTTTGTCGAGAACGCACACAGCTGCAAACAATTTTTACGTTTATTCTAATGTTATATATACTATATAAATAATAATTTATATAATATTTTTTACAACAGCATTTTATTTAATCTTATGATCGACAATAATAATTGAGAAAACATTAAAAGGTCGAATATGATTATGATTATAAAATAATGCTTAGTTATCCATGAACGTTATCTTGTTTTCAATAGCATTTCGGTGGATGTGATTATTAAACACTATTTTTTACAAAATTTTGTTACTTACATTCATCATCCAACTGTTCTTTGAAAGTGTCTTTCATTGAGACATTAGAATCGTTCCCAATAATGTCTTTTAGAGAGAACGAAACGTCCGCTTGTGAAGTGCGCAAGGAGATCTTCGCGTCATCGTTATCGGGCAGCATTTTTATCTCCATGTCGATAGTATTCTTGCTAGAGCTTCTCAAGTTCATTGTCTCTACATAATTTTCGGAAATCAATGACTGGATCCAAAGAATACCTCTGTTAGCACTCGCATATAATATATCTGAGGTTGTATCTATCGACATCATCAGAAGATCTTTTTGATTGATTAACTTGTTAGCTTTCTGACAAGCTGGCAGCAAAATATTGCCTTGTTTCATGTCTTGTCGACACTTCTTAACTATTTCCGATTTCATTGCCATGTCCTTAACATCATCAGTGCGAGTCCAATTTCCCTCGAGTTTGATCATTTCTTCATTAAAATTATTTCCTAATCGAATCTCAGCTTTAAATTCATCATTCGGTATCTGCTCGAGCGCTTTCTCAGGATTTAGACTAATGCTCTTTGATTTCACGTATCCAATTGCGCCCAATTCGGCGTAAATTTTTGGGTCATCTACTGATTGGACATTCCAATAGAAAAGAGCCTGTGACTTATGATCTATTTGGCTATACGAGTAAGCGAGGGTGAAAACTTGTACATCAAATCCTTGATCAATACTCATGTCAAAAACATGGCCATAAGCAGAATTCATATTTTTGCCGACTTCCTTTAGAAATTGTTTTTTTCTTTCCTCGCTATCAGGCTCTTTGTTAACTATTGTAGGAATTGTTGCTTCAGAACTGTCACTGTCCAGCTTCGCAAAATCATAACTTGCTCTTATTCTAACTTCTCCAAAATACATAAGCCCGTCGAATCTCCTGTAATAGGCACCTCGACTATTACAAAATAGATTAACAGTCTCTTTAATAGCTTCCATTCCCTGTTTCTCCGACGCTTTGCTGTCAATAAGATCACTTTTTGCCACAAACATCCAATTACTTATGTAAAAGTGTATTTCATGCGGTTCTTTCGTGTGCACCAGGAGCGTATCATTACTGAAAAGCATACGTAAAAAGTAGCTATTTAAAAAGTTAAAAGTAAGTAGCAAAGTTAAAAATTTATTAAGTTATTAATTAAATTAAACCTTAACTCACAATCAGTTATTTTTAAATTAATTAATTTTTAATTTAAAATAATAAAATGTTTTGTGTTGCAATTATTTTTAATACTTATAATTTAAAATAAAGCAATTATAAAAATTATAATATTATATATTATTTTAACTAAATAAAAGGTTTTTTGTTTTTATTTAAATTTTATTTTAATTTGAGTCAATTTAAGCTGATTTAACTTTTAATGAAATTTTTAATTACGTAAATTTTAACTAAATTAATTTATGTATAAGCATATTAACTTAACTTACTTATAAAAAAAATTACTTACTCTTGTTTGCTGAAATCATGTTCCAAGTCCAGAATGTTGTTTCTTGCGGTATAAGGAACAACGCTGAAATGAACTGTCGAGTGTCCAGTGCCATATCGAATATATTTGCTTGGTTGTAATGTTAGCTTAAATTTCTTGTTTTCTTCCGTTGTATTTACACTAATACTTAAGCCAAGCGGTGTAACGAGTCGTGTGTTGGTATCGATACCAGCAACATAGTGCCTGTGCTCGAAAGGCGTTACGAAACCTATTCTACTTTGAACTTTTTCATGTACCATTATATAACCCGCCGCTGTCAGTTCCTTAAAATGCTCAGTTTTTGATCCTTTGTGACCTCCACCAATGTTAATTCTCAATAATTTTGGTACCGTTAAAGTGTAGATAAACGGCAGACCGCTTTCAGTCGGGAATGCCACCGTCATGTCGTAATAGTGTAGATAATTAATATTTTCAGATGTAAAATTTTTCGACGATCTCTGCCATGACGATATTATACATTTAAACGCTATAATAGAATAATAATAATTATTTACATTATCGAAATCAACGACCCTTGAAAGAAATTTTAAAATACTTACCATTGATAGTCTCTTCAATCGTATTATTGTCAAAGGGTGAGAATTGTGAACCATATAAGGTATTTACGAAGATGTTTCCTTCAAACTGTACCGGATCTTCGCCCTTAATGCCAAGCTTCTCAATAGTCTCTTCAATAATTAATTTCTTCTGGGTTTCATTTTCGATCATCCACGGCATCTCGTACCACATATCTAACAATGCTCTGAAGCTCGATATTTCATATGACATTCTTGACGGGGGTAGATTGAAACCGCCATAAGATTGATATATATTAAGATATGAACTTTTAGGTACAGTTGTGTCTTGGCTACCAATGATCTGAAGAATGGTTATTTCAGCCATATTTAAAGAGGGTATAATCTTCTTGAAAAGAAAGCCTTGAGAGTAACTTTCAGTGTCAATGTGAGGATTTAACAGTTCTCTAGCGATGCGAGCTTTGGCAGCAAGATCTTGAAACTCCGGTTGCTCCAAATTAGCTAGAGCATCTATATTGGTCTTGATAACAGAATTTACGTGTCGATCCTGATCCTGATTAGTGAATCTCGCCATTCGCTGCAACATGACCAGGGGCGGATTGGTCTTCATTACGACATAGACAGCTGCACAACGTAATTCGTAGGCCTCCATTATATTCATGTAGATCTTAAAGGCAACGGATCTGGCGAGTCTCGGGAAGTTTTCGCTTAGTCTATTTAACGAGACGACCATCATTAAACGTTGGAACGTCGACGCCGGTAACGTGCCTTCCAGATACGGTTCAAAGACGGAGAGTACTTTCGGATGACCGAAATTACCCAAGGCCATAATGTATGTTTGAATTCGACGACTGTCACCGTCTTTAATGGCTTCTGTCAATTGATTGGCCATATATGGAATGTAAGTTTCAAGAAGGGCATTGTCTTGTTTAGAGACCATGTGGCCGAAACTGTGAACTGGATAATGGATGGACCTGTTGCTTTGAGTGTAACGGACCAGTTCTGCGAATGCCAAAGGTGCAGATGTATTCAAAAATCTCTGTTTCGTCACTTGTTCATCGGTAATCAGTTCCTACACAGAGATCAAATATGAAAATTAATCTTTACGAACAATTCATAACGGCTGGTACAAATATATATTTGAACAATGACAAATTTGAAAGATTTAGAATCTTGTGATTTTTATTGAATACTTACAAAGAACTTGTTGACATATTCCGATGTAGGTGTGAGAGCAGTTTTAGGAATTTTCGAAATAATCATTGCCGCTTGTATATCCTTCAATTGCCCATTCTTTATCATATTTTTTATGCTGATGAGAGCGGGCCCAGTTCCGGCACTCACAACAGCATTAAAAAAGATATCCCACGTAGTTTTATCATATGATTTCTTATATTCAGTAGGTAATTTATTGCCTTGTAGATGATAGATTGGATCAGACAGTTTATTCTCTAATTCGGCAATCTGTTCAACATTCATGGTGCGGATTAATCTAATCAAAATTATGCATGGCTCTATGTATTCTGTGGACGGTGAAAAGTTAAAAGCATTAACGGGGGAAGTTTCAAGATTCCATGCTATCTGAGCGATAAAACGAGCCGCTACTGAAGTGATATCCTCGGATTTCTGGATGCTCTCGCCTTTGTATCCGATGAAGTAGGGCAATAACGGACTCTCTGGAGCCTCGTTTAATGTTGGTTTTGATTGCAAGTATTCACGCTCCTCGCCAGAGTTACTTAAAAAGTTGCTCCTATCATCGTCGCTGCGATTTTCCTCGTTAGAATTTTCGGATGATCGAGCCTCCATGGAATTTAGACTGACACTCGGCTGACGCAGTTTACGTTGATTAGAAAACGGATTGTTGTAAATGTATACTAAGTTTCCGGTTGACACGAGATTGTTGGATGCTGACATGGGGTTGGAGATTTGATTCATTCTGTCCAAAGTTAGTTTCACACTATCGTAGACAGCGCTAGAGTAGGTATCGTGAAGTTTAGATCTGACGAATATCTCACTCGTTGTCAAGGATGATTGAATTGTAAAATGTTTCACATTCCCCGAAATGATAATGGAACTTGTAGACGATCTCTGTAATATGTAATCGTAAAAATGAGTTTTTCTCAGTATCTTGACATTTTTATTTGAATTACAAAATGTATAGAAATGTAACAACATTTGATCGAAGAAAACATCACTAATTCTCTTTCTTTGCATTGCTGCCAGTTATGTAAGATTTTATGAAATATTAAATATTATGACAGCTCTTATCAGTTAACATTTAACTTACCGAAAGAACTCCGTCGTTAGATCCCAGTTTCCAATTCATTTTATCGGTGATGCCAGAATGGTAAGCCATTTGTTGCTCGCATTTGTTGTAATTCTTCGTTTTCGTAACAAAGAAATTAAGACCATCCTTGCGCAGATTTGGAAAAGGTATTGAGTCAAAATTTTCGGGCACTGGTGTAATACTATAAAGAACCTCACATTTGCCACCGACGGAATCCTCCATGGCTTTATATACACCGAAAGGCTGACTGTCATCTGGTATTTGATTGTCACTACTCGCTATTACATTCTCGCCCTGTAGATCAACCTGCAGTTGACTCACGATACTTTTTATTAAATTCACTTCCCAAGTAAGCACGTCCTGATCAATTAACACATCCCGAATCACTCCATGCTTCAGTTTGATCTCAAAGGATTTCCCTGACATGGAAAGCTCGTCAAACTTAAGATCGGCGATCTCATCGTTCCAATTTTCCAACGTTTTATGCACGGGAGCATATTGTGTTTTTGAAACCACAGCTTGCAACGTATCCGGTGATTTTACCTGAATGGTAAGACCACCTTTTATCACAATCCCAGAAAACTGTTGAGATAGCTTGTCTAAGACTGTCAATGTCCGACTTTCTATAAGATAGTGATATTCGTTTCCCGTTTCCCACGCATGATCGGCTGCGTACGCTCCAACTAAGGAAAAAAACAGTTATTATTTTTTCTAAGTGTATTTTTATAAATAAAATTTTTATAGTGCACATGTGTCAAGGAAATGTATAGAATTTTATTATGCTACTTGTTTAAAGATAAATATTTTTATGAAAATTCTTGTCTTTGTACACATATTTTTATGTTAATATAATCATTTGAAGTTTATTAAATTTTATATAAATTAATAGAAAGGAAAGAGCGGTCATAAAATATGTATAGGATGGTGAGGTATAGTTTGCATTGAATTTGCATTGAAACGAACGACAATGGTTAAAATTACTTTATGGTGATTGTTAGAAATGTTTGGCTAACAAACTTGTACGCAGAAGAATTATGTCGCGTTGATATCTATTAAGTTATTTTAAGAAAATAAATATGATATTTCATGACCCTCTTGTATATAATTAATTTTATTCATGAAAAATTTTTCCATAAAATTATTATGGAAAAAGTAAATCTCGTTAATTTTTAATTTCATTAATTATAGCAATAAAAGAATAATTTTCAAATTTTGCAATAATTACTTTTCCATGCAATAAACAGATCTTTTACATACGCACTAAAAGACGATAACTGATGTTATCATATATTTTTATAGAAATTAATGTTTTTAATAATATTGACGTCTACTTACTGATTAAGAGAAAAGCCAGATACCACATGATGTTACACGAATAACGCTGAGTACAAAATGAGAAATTCCACATGTTGATCAGGTTTATATACGCTCAATGTGTTATGTCAGCTTGACCCGTGATGCTTGTTGATTTAAATTCTAATAGCATATTCGATTTGCTTACTCGACCCGACTCTGAGTCAATGGTCTGTTCCTTTTAGCTCCATTTTTTGCACAATTTGTCTCTTCTTTTGTAGCTAAAAAGAATAGACCACTGACTCGGAGCCGGGTCGAGTTAACAAATCGAATACGCTATAACTTGAGCTCAAAACTTGTTTCCAACCATGTTGTGACACATAGTAAATTATTTTAACCTTGTACACACTAGAACTTGTTACATCTGCTAATTCTGAGAATAATTAAGCATCATTATCACATACTTAGAAATTCAAAAACGTGACCAATTATAGTACATTATACTTTCAAATAGAAAAATGACTGTGTAATCAAGAAAATTAATGTTAATTAGAAGATACAGTATTATAAAGTCCTAAATTTGATTTGTTATGAAATTTTATGTAAGATTTGTTGTAAAAATTAAAAAGAATTAATTTACATTACAAATTATACTGTTAATTTTAAAATGACGTTGTTTATACTATCAATTTCTTATATAAGTCTTATACCGTAACATTTATATGAAAATTATATTATATCGTAATATTTATATGGAAATTGTATTATTTTGCTGAAATGTTTTCATCTGTACCATATTCCTGTTATCGATAAATAATGATATAACGTGTAAGTTCATAGGTCACTGATAATTTTTTGCATAATAGAACGCATGTATGTGTAGTAAGTATATATGGAATGTATGTTTGTATGTATAAAACATCTTTATCATATTTGAAGAGTATTTGCGTAGTAATCGTTTTACAATTTGATAATAAATATTGAAGCTTAGTATGTTATTAAAGAAAAATTTTGTCTCCCTACATGTCAACTTTTCAAAAAAAGAATATCCATTATTTTTATTTAGAACATGATTTTGTTACAAAAAAAAATATATTTTGTTAGGTATTACATACATTACGGAATTATATAAAACTACTTTAATAAAATAAACCTGTATCTGTTGTTCTGAAATTGTCATTTCTTCTTAAATTTTCTATTACGATAAAAAAAGAAAAATTCACTACAAATTTCTGCAGTTTATTATAACATTATTATTTATCAACAAGGTTTATTTTCCTCTCTACAACTAATTTAATTCAAAGATACATACCATTTGTCCTATATACAGCTTTTTCGTAATCTAGTTAATTGACACACAACCAATAATACTTCTACGATCTCCACGGAATGGTAGATAAGAGAAAGAGAACAAACTTAAAGTTGGCTACGAACTCATCGAGTCAGAGTAAATTGTAGTTTTTATCACAGCAAAGAATATGAAAGATATGAATATTTGTACTTTGAGCACAGTTTATTTTAGGATGTATATTACAAACGTGCATGTAAACTGTATGTCGTACGGAGCAAGCAACTCCATGGTAGAAAACAACCAAGACAAGTAACTTTATAACTGCGGATGCTGCGATACTGAACTGTGATACTGTTAGCAGCGACTGGTTTTGCTACGGGATTACTAGGTCTTATATTCTGGATTTTCTAGTACACTTGGGAATTTTTATGATCGTGTAGCCAGAGTGGAAAGCATCCTGAAAGCCTAGATAATAAACTGCTGAGACAAAGAGAAAAAGCATAACAATCGAAAATTCTTTGTTACACAAGTTTTATCTTTTACTTTTATCTTAGTTTACGAATGACAGATGGACATGTAATGTCTCAAAAAAAATCCAAAATTTTAAAACTCGTATATTGTCCTGAGAATTAAACTTCCGAAGTTTAAAAAGTTTGACAATATCTTGAAAAGTCAATCTCGAAATATAAAAAATAGCATAAATATTCGTAAACATTGTATTAAAGCAAACATATCGAGATGGTACCGTATCTCGAAATGCAAAAGAGAGAGAATAAACAAAATATTCAGAATTATATATATGTATATAACAATAAACAATTTTAAAATTATTTATATTTATAATAATAATAATTAAAATTCTAAACATACATGTGTCATGATTACCTGCAGACATATCTAGTGTTCCTTGCACTTTTGATAAAAAATTATTTGGTGTTACGTAATGATGATAGTGCAGAAGTAATGCACTTGTCAGTCACAAAAATATCATCTGTATCGATTTCGATATACATTCGACTATCATCATTATGCTTAAATTATTTACTTATAATTTTGAAATGTCTGTATTTAAAAAAAATATTTTGATATGAAATCAAATACAAAAAAAATACCAAAGAACATTTTTCTCTGAGTATCCATGAATTTGGTGGATATTCATATGTTCTCGATAAAAAATACATTATAGAAAATAATCAACCATGTATTGTACGTATAATACATATTTTGCTTTACTTTAATATTGCGTTATTCTAACTTCAGAAGAAATGTAAAATGTGTAAAATGTGTAATTTATTTTTTAATCATTAAATATAAATATTTAATATAAAGAGAACAAGAAAGGAAATGGTGAACATTAAAATATAATAAATTTCAACAAACAAAGACACGATTATTTAACTGATAATCATGCAGACATAAAGTTATTCAAAGAGACATTAAAACAGAACGTTCAGAATGATTAAAAAAAAATGTAAGAGATATATAATTGTTGTGTATTTAGTTTAATAAAAAGTGATTTTAGTACGAACGGGAATTATCACGCAGATTCGGAGAAAAGTTTACAGATACGCCTGTTTGCTTGCGCTTCTCGTGATCGACTATACATACCGATTTTCCGTCCTCGCGCCCTGCTCTTGTATCATACTCCGAATCGCTCCAATAACCGCTTGACACGCACCATCTCGCGGATTACTCTAATTGGAGATTAGCGCGCACACTCGTGATTCACGTGCTCTTACATTTATTGCTCTTTTATTCGAACATAACATCTTTATCTATATATAAAAATAATATATGATAGTATGGGCAAAGAGTAAAGGCATAGCGTAAAAATTCTAAGATTTTGAAATTATGACATCTTAAATTTTAAGATTTCGACTTTCAGTACACTGTCATAATTTGTAATTTTTGTAATTACGTTTTTTTTGGAACATGTCCACAGTGTTGCAGTCTAGAGAGAGTGAAATAAAAATTTTACGGCTATTGTTCTGATGAAGATGATGATTGCTTGTACAAAAGATGTGAAATGTAATTTTAATTAAATTATTTCTGTATTAATTAATGAGTAATTAATGATATATTAAATGGATAATATCGATGTCGAATAAATGGGATTTGCAAAAAAGAATACCACTAATAATTACGTTGAAAGGATTCAACTTTATTGCTTCAATATTATTGCGTACATTGTTGCAATTAATAAACGAACATATTTGCAACTTTAAAAAAAGAGATTAAAAAAGGGAAGATTATATTAATTACGTATGCACAGTCAGTATATTATTTCGGTATTGTCAGATTATGCGGCGCTGCAAGAGACAGGAATTTGGAAGTTTTGTATCTTGTTGACAGGCTTTTGAGTAAAATCTGGCTTAGCGCCTTCCTCGACCCTACGTTTGAGGTCCATAGATTCATTGTTCTTCGACAGGCAATAAAGATCATATTTCTTCGGAACTCTTTCTACGGGCCTGGTATCTTGGAGGCATCCTGGTACAGGTGTAGTAGTGAAACAGATTTTATCGTCCATTTCTACAACTCTCGTGCGATAGACAATGTTGTGTTTCTTCCTATATTGACTCTCGTTTGATCCACCCTCCTGCGAGTCTTTCTGATTGTATTTTTTATGACCGTGACCTCTTTTACTATCTTGTCCATGTTCTTTCTTGCGATTAGACTGATGGTAGCCCCAATTTCCGCCCTCTGTCATCATTCTACCCGCTTCTCTGTCGCTGATAACGTTCATCTGTTGCTGCTCTGGCACTTCAATGCACATGGCTCCTTCGGCTTTTCGTTTATTTTCCGGAGCAGGTCCTTGGCAATTCTCGTTTGTCATAGCGTAGGTAGCGGCAAATTCTTCCGGTTTCGTCAAGAGACAGTTCTTAGGAGTGAGGAAATCGTTATCACGCCTGGAGTCGTAGTTGCCGCAGAGACCACGTATGGCATTACGATATGTTGCACCATTTGCCTAGTAACAAATTTATTTCGATTTTTATTACACTTTCTTGTACCATCGTACTGTTTATAATTAATTACTTAAAATATTATCAAGTTATTTTAGATTTTTACTTACATATAATCGAACGTGTTTTCCGTCGAATATGACGGTTATTCCATACTTCTCTGAAATGACAGAGAGGGATCCGTCTGGTAATTGCACGATTTCGAAAATGATTTCATTTCCATTGCTTTCTTGATGGCCTTTCTCCGGTATCTCGACGTTCTGTCCGTTTATTGCAACTTTTAGATCATTACCCACTTTCTTCAGTTCAATTTCTAGATTGCCCAGCCATACATAAACATTTCTGCTGTCATTGTCCGTATCTTTAGCTAAGACAGCCACTTTCGAGCTTTCCGGAATATAATTTCTACGATTATGGGAATCTTGTGGATAGGTGGTTAAAAGCACGTGCTTACATTTTCCTAGTTGCACGTTATAGAGCTGGTTATCAAAAGTAAGAATCTTGTCGTTATCGAGAGTGCACGAAGCTGTAAAAAAGAATTCAGTGATGTTAAATTATATGAGACTTTGATAGATATTCTACATTACATTTCATAAGAGAGTTTACTCAGTTAGATATAATGCATCGAAAACTAATGATAGAACAATTATTTACTTCATTTGAACTACAATTATTTAAATTATTTAAAATATAATTATGAAATGCTACAAAGTCTAGAGTTTAGAAGATTAGAGCTTCTGCGACATTATTTGAGCATTAATTTGATTCTTAATTAACACATAAATTATTATCATTACATATAGATATAGTTACCATTACGTCTTTTAATACTTAAACAATTAAAAAATATTAATTATTGTTTTTACAAAATTTTGTAACTTACGTTGTGATACTTCGTCTAACAGGACATCAATTTCACTTTGCCTTTGTGATTCTGAAGGTTTAATGGCCCAACGGTACCACGGCTCTTGTACGGTTGGTACCATCACCCATGGGTTTTGTACAACGATGGTGTTGGTTTCAGAGTTTTGCTGAACATTGTATTGTGATAAATTCGTATAATTGAGGAGACCGATCACCTGGTCATATTTCTGGCGTATTTCAGAAAGCTGGGATGCATCAATATGAAAGTTTAGCTGATCCCTCACTTGGGCAACGTCAGTAGCCTTATTGCAAGTTCGCACAGATTTCTTTCCCTTTTGAATCTCTTCCATACATTGTTTGGTAATGCTGGAGTTCTCTATCATATCTCTCAGTTGTGGACTTTGTGAGGAGCTTCCGGTGATAACAATTTCATTTCCTGTATTGCAGGTTCTTCCATATCGCAATACACCCTTTAATTTATCTTTTGGTTCGTTATTAATGGCGTATTCGAAATTGAGAGGAGTAGGATATGCATATTGTACTTCTTGTGAGTAACAAAGTTCATATTTTACTTCTTGCGCTGCATTAGTATTAACATAAAAGTAATGTCTTAATTTCTGGTCTATATTACTTCTCACGCTGCCGACAGTAAAAACATAAGTGTTGTCTTGTAACCTCGGGAGACTGAAACTTACGTCCGCTACAAAGACTGTACCCGACTTGAGACCTGCGCTGAGGACATTTACAATTTCTTCTCTTCTTTCCTTACTGTTTGGTTTCCAATCCAGTTTACTGTGGTGTTGCATCTCTTTATGCGATGGTTGCTGATTCTTACCGTGAATTGTCACTGCATCGAACGTCATGTCGATTTGTATCTCACACTTTGCTACTTGCTTAGACTCAAATGTTGTGTCTATTTTCATATAACGCTCGTTATTAGAATTAGATGATTTCGAGATTCCCGTAACGATATCTTCCAAGACTGATTCTTTTTTCGTGGTATCAGATTCTATTTTGATAGAAAATGGACCTTTTTCTTTTGTCATTTTATGTATTTCTGAGGTTATCACAGGACGCGTATTACCCTCATTAGATACTGGTTGAAGATTAAAGATATTTTGTCGCGTGGTGAAGGGAACGACACTATAATGTGTTAATCCAGTACTCGTTCCAGATTGCGGTATGTTCGGATGAATCTTCAATGCAAAGTTTTTCTGTTTTATATCAATATTGGTTTCGTATTTTAGAGGTACTCGCATTATTCCATTTTTGTCAATACCAGCAATATAATTCTGATACTCGAAAGGTGCTATGAAACCAAACCGCTTCTGTACTCTATTGCAGAATAACGTTTCGTAAACGCCACTCCTCGAGGTGATGGGTTCTCCTTTTTTAAAGTTAATTTCACTTTTTACAAATACTGGCAGCTCGAAAGAATAGACGAACGGCACACCCATTTCCATCGGGAAGCTCACTATCTTTTCGAAATTGTTAAATGCAGTTGTTTTCAGTTTGGAGTCACTCGTCAGAAGTTTTTTCAGCGCTGCAATGTAATAATAATTAATATCTTTGTAAGTAATATGATTTTGAAGTAAAGTTCAAGATACTCACCAGCAACGGCCTCTCTAATTCTATGCTTGTCGTAAGGATAGACCATGGAACCGTATACCGAGTTAAACAGGACATGTCCTTCCAAATTATTCTTCTGTCCGGATTTAATCTTAAGTTCTTGCGCTAGTTTCTCAACGCGTGATCCTTGTGATTTCTCTCTCATTTCTTCAAATTGATAGGAGTTCCACAACTCATTGATCAAATCGTAAACCTGCCTGTAGCTCGATACCGCATATCCTACTTCGAAAGTGGGCTTACGGAGGAAGTTGAAAATACTATCAAGGCCAACGTATACATATCTGGGTAGTACGGCATCATTACTAGCAACCATTTTCACATTAAGTCCTTTGAAAACCCAGTTTTCAAAATCTATATAGTAGCCCTTCGAGTACCAGGTGTCATAGTTCTTTGGATTCACTAGATACCTGACACTGCGCGCCTTGTTAGCGAGATTTCGCCATTCCGGTCGCTTCGTATTAATGATGCTGTTTAGCGTACTCTTCACGGCAGAGTTCACCTGATCACTCTGATCGTAATTAGTGTATTTCGCTACGCGTTGCAACGTAATCATTGGCGGGTCTGTCAGGATAAATTGCTGTACTGCCATGCAACGAACTTCGTGAGCTTCGTTTTCATTCATGTAGAGCTTATAGAAAATTGGTCCAACTAATTTTGGTATGTCTCTGGATAGATCATACAGAGCGGCCACCATGAGCATACGTTGATATTTCGTCGTCGGCAGCTTGCCTTCTAAGTATGGCTCAAAGACTGAGATAATCTTCGGATGGGCAGTGACACCAAGTGCAAAGATGAATGTCTGAATTTTCTGAGTATTGTTTTCGAGGTAGCCTTGTTGCAATTGGTTAGCCAAATAAGAAATATAGTTGTCTATCTCTTCATTTCCCTTAAGAGTCATACGGCCGAAACTGTGTACCGGATAGTAAGATGGGACGACATAATTATTGCGTAACAGTTCAGCAAATGCTAGAGGTGCGGACACATTTACGTATTCTTGTTGAGTTACCACTGAACTCTTAATCAGTTTCTGCACAGATTAAATTATGCAAATTTTAAAATTAAAAATAATTTTTTTATATAATTTTTAATAATAAATATTTGAATTGGTTAAAAAGAATTAAAAAATGCTTGAGTCTTAAGGTTATTCTGTATAAATGAATACTCAAGTTAAAATTAGCCGCAAGCAGAAACCTAAAAAATTAATTCCACAGTGTTTCTTGATGTATATGAAAGAGAAAAATAATATTTGTAATACCGGAAAGTGCGCAGAAAATTGTTGATAACAAAAAAATGTTATACAAAATACGTAATACTTGATATTATGTTCAACTTTTTTTTATTTTTGTAATATTATCTGACTTGTATTTTAATATATACATTTATGCTTATTTTCAAATATATTTTGCATACACTTATACACAACAGTATAAGTTTTAACAAAAGATATTGCGTTTTTTTTTAAATTTGTCCTTTTATTAAAACTTGTCGTTGTGTATAAATCTGTATGTAAAATGTAATCTAAAAATAAGCGTAAATATATATATTAAAATATATACAAACTTAATTTTATAATTAATATTTTTCTCTTTCATACACATCAAGAAAACACTGTGGAATTAATCTTTTAGATTTCCGCTTGATGCCAATTTTGGCCGATTTCATATACTCTTCTCTAAAAGTTTTGATGTTTAAGTAAATGTTGCAATCGACTCTGGAACTATAATTATGAATGTGCATAAATGGATACTTACAAAGAATTCTTTGATATAATCCGGTGTTGGTTGGTGAACGCTTTTGGGAATTTTAGAAAGAAGTTCTGCCGCCTCTTCGCCTTTAACTTGTCCACTCTTTAGCCAATTTTCGATAGTGACAAAAGCAGGTCCAGTTCCAGCATGTACGACAGCATCGCGTAAGGTGTACCAAGCATTTTCGCCTTCCACTGTTGCCTTATTAAATTGGGATACATATTGCTCTAACTCAGTGTACTGCTTGCGATCCATGGTGCGAATGAGATTCTTTAAGTTTACATATTTCTCCAGCGTATTCTCATATCCTTCAGAAGGATTCTGTATTTCTTTAGCTATTTGGAGAAGTAAGTCCTTGGCAAGTTGCATAACGTTGTGCTCATTAGATTTCATGATCGTCTTGCCTTTGAAACCGATAAAGTAAGGTAACAGCGGGACGTTCGGAGCCATGAAAATGTTTCGTAATGACGCCTTAGATTGCATGACAGATTCATTTTCTTCCTCGCTGCTGGAACTACTAGAGCTACTGGATGAGGAACTGTGACTGTGGAAAGATCTTTTTTTGGTCTCTAAAGAGTTTTCTTGCTCGGAATTTCGACTAATGCTCGGCTGACCTACTTTTCGCTGCTCGGAATCAGAGAAAGGATTATTAAATATGTACACCAGATTTCCAGTTGACTCGACGTTGCTTAATTCGAGTGGTCCAAACCAAGAGTTGGAGATTTTGTTTATTTTGGCCAAAGTTAATTTCGTTATACTGTAGACAGTACCAATGGGAGAATCGGATGATTCAGGTTGAACGGTTATCTCGTTCTTCATCTCAGTAGATTGAATGGTGAAACTTTTCAAGGTACCCGTGATAACTATGTGAGTCGTGGATAATTCCTGTAACAATCATACAATTTCAAATAAGTTTCGTCTATATATCGTATCATTCTCTGGTTGCAATGTAATTTGGACAACCCCGTATATGACAAAGTACCGATATTTAAAATAAAATAAAATAGTTTCCCGTTTCTTTTCTTTCATAATCTTTCATAAATGTATGTTTCATAATTTTCAACAATTACAGTCATCACATTGTTTAACTAGATTATAGAATAAGAAAGTAATTATCAGTAAAATATAGATACCAATTAAAATATATATAACTTACCGAAACAACTTTATTTCGTTTCATCATATTTTCCTTCGTCATTTTAACGTCCATACCGTAATGGTAGAGCTGTCGCTCCTGGCACTTCTCATAATTCTTCAACTTCTTAACTTCATAATGATGACCTTTGCTGGGTACAGACGACATAGGTACTCTATCTGGCCTCGTTTGGGCTACATGTTGGGGCAACGGCGTAATCTCATATAGAACCTCGCATTTGCCACCGACGGAATCCTCCATGGCTTTAAACGTAGCGGAAGAAGGCTCTGAGTTGGAGGGAATCTGAGTACTCTGGCTATCTATCGCGTTTTCGCCCTGAGTGTCGATCTGCAGCTGACCTACGATACCCTTGAGCATATTCACCTCCCAAGTAGGTACGTTACGATCGAATAATAAATCCCGGATCACTCCGTGCTTCAACTTGATCTCAAATGGCTTTCCCGACATGGGTATATCGCGATATTCGAGATTCTCTTCAGGAATCTTGGAATACGGACCGTTCGATAATTCTTGGTGTATATGAGCATATCGTGGATTGATATACTTCGCTTGCAACAACTCCTCTGATTTTACTTGAATGACGAGAACACCCTTTAATTGAATTCCAGTATATTGCTGTTTCAACGTGTCCACACCAGTCAGTGTCCGAACGAATACAGAGTATTGATACTCGTTCTGCGGTTCCCAGGCATGCTCGTGGTCAGGCATGGCCACGGCCACGCCGACTGCCAGACAAAGAAATGATCAAATTATAATAATTGGAACTTGTATTTTTTGTCAGATTGAATTGAAATTTCCCTTAAGTGAAAATTATTTCACGTATTATATTGTCTCAAAAAGCCTGGCTTGATTTAATTTAATAAGTATGTGCAAAATGTGAAATTCAGATTTTGCAACAATTATAATAGATGTATATTAATCGATTTTATACCAAGTCAAACAATTTTATTTCGAAAGTTTAATTAAAGTACAAGATTATTTGAAGACTACTTGAAATTTTCGCGTAAAAACTGTTACTATTCGCAAAGCTGATGTGTACTCACCAAGTAAGAGAAGGACGACAGGGAACCACATGATGGTATGTGGTGTCCAGTACCAAACTCAAAATGTAAGGTTCCTCTCCGTGATTGAATTTATATACCGGAGTGTGTGAACTCAGCTTGACCTGCTGATGGCTACAGATTTAGTACATAGACTTGAGACTGTATCTTTCACGCATGTCAAATTTTTTTTAACCTTCCGCACGATAGTTATAACATCCGCAGTATATTTAAGAAAGTGGAGAAAAGGTCGTGTCATCATACTTCCGGGAAGAACTTTGACATCGTCTGAAGTTATTATTGGCTTTGCTGGTCGATAAAAACACGTCAATATTTATTAATCGGTTATTTTCTCATTGCTATTTTGATTATTATTAAAAGATTTATCGAAACGTTCCTAGTTCAACCCTTAAACACACCGATCCTGTAAAATATGGAAACACATTTTTGGGTCTGAGAGACTTTTTCAACTTTGAGAAGCTATAATTTTACAATCAATATTTTTCTACGATTTTTTTTTTAAACAAAAGTTCAAAATCTCAGGAGTGTGACTACATAATCGGCATTGCCGACAAATAACTTATTGTGAAGTTATAAAAGCAAAACCATTAAGCAAAAATGAGAAATTGGTCAAAAATCCACTTTTCCTTCAAAAAATCATATCTTTACAACAACAAACGTTTAAGGACTTTCAAATACGGCGTTTTAAAGCTAAAGAATCACATTTTCAAAATAAAATTTGGCAAAGTCATTTTTTTTGAAAAGTTAATTATGTAACATGAAGAACGTGAGGTATTTTTGGGCATCTAAAAATCCACTTAAAAAAAAAATCATATCTTTGCAACAAAAAACTTTAAAGAACTTTACAATACGGCTTTTTAAAGCTAAAAATTCATACTTAAAAAAAAAAAATTATATTATTGTCATTTCTATTAAAAAATGTACTTATGTAACAAGGTGAATATGAGGAATTTTTAATTAAATCGTGTCTAAAATTGAAAATTGATGTGTTTCATGATATATTTCGGAAAAACTCTTTTTTCTACAATATTTTATAGTATTCCAACTTTAGACAGAGTATATGCAAGTAACATCCACAAACTGACCTGTTCGAACGTATTTTGCCCAGTTTTTTAATGTAAAATACTCACAAAAAAAGTTTCTCTTACACACTATATGGGTCGCATTGACCCTAACAAAACTTTGCTGTCGTGCCATTCGGATTTTAGTTGACCAAAAAAGTTGATCAACTATATCAATTGAAAGAGGAGATTTCAAACTTTTTTTACGTCTTGGTCCGAACCTCCTATCTCATTCCGTCTTCACATAGCAAGCGTTCAAAACTTCATATGGGATCTCTCAGACCCACTTACGTGTTTAAGGGTTAAACATCGTAAAGTAAAATATACGTTACATCCTTAAAATGGCTTGTATGACCTTTCTGAGTATGATTATTCTATTATTAGACAAACGAGCGTTTTCTGATTGTTATTAAAATTAATTTTTACGTACAATTTATAATTACTGATACTGCATAAATACTTGAAACTTATTAAGTTTCCGGTTGACGCGAGATTTTTGGATGCTGACATGGGATATTGAAGATTTATTTAAAAATTCTATTCAATATTATTCACACTATTGTAGACAGCGCCAAAGTATATACGTATAATGAATGTCAGACAAATATGTCGCTAGAGATACTGCTGATAGTACTATAGAGTTTTATATAATTTTATATAATTTTTTTATAAATGAGATTTTTGATAAAAATTAGAAAAAATTAATTTACATTACAAATTATGATGTTAATTTTTAAATCTATGGCATTGTTTTCTATATCTCATGGACTTCTTATATAAGCCTTTTATGTTATTACATAGAAATTGTATTATTTTGCAGAATATTGTGTTTCCATAATATATTCTTTATTTAATTGATAAATAGCAAGATAATATGTATATTCATAAATTATTGATCATTTTTCATATGTATAGAACGTCTCTATCGTATTTGAAAAATAATTGTGCAATAATCGATTTATATTTGTTACTTAATTACGAACTGGCTAACGAAAGCTAGCCAGTTATTAAAGAAAAGATAAAATTTTATCTTCCTATATGTCAACTTTTTAAAGAAAGAAAATGAAAATCATCTGTTATTTCTAACATTTCTATTTAAGAACGAGATTTTGCTAATAGAAATATAAATATATCAATAAGTGCTTCCAACGAGAATTATATAAAATTATCAGTAAAATGGATCTGTAATTGTTTTTAAATTGACATTTTTTCTTAAATTTTTTATTAACCTAAAGGAAAAATTAAATACACTTTTCTACATTTTGTTATAACATTATTGTTTATTAACAAGATTTCTTTTCTTTTTTACCATCAGTACATATATTCAAAGATACATTCCACACTGTAAAAAATAAAATGCTAATTTAACACTTTTGTATGTCCCAGAAAGTCCACTCTAAATTTTAAGTTAAAATAACTCAAAAGTTAAGTTAAAATAACTCTTGTTTTAACTGAATAACTTAAAATAAGAGTTATTTTATCTTAACTTTTGAGTTATTTTAACTTAAAATTTAGAGTGGACTTTTTTGAACATTTTATTTTTTACTGTGCATTTATCCTATATAACTTTTGTTCATAGTCTAGTTAATTGACACACAATGAGTGATATACAGTATTTGTCCGCAGACCGTTGGATATATAGCGAGAAAAAAGAAGCAAACTTGAAGACAGTAACGAAATCGACGAAATTGAGTCATGATAAATTTAATAATAAGTTGTAATTTTTATTACAACGAAGAATACGAAAGACATGAATGTTTGTACTTTAAGCACAGTTTCTTTTAAGATTTGTTAAGGCACCGCAAAGTCGCGTGTAGACTGCACGTCGTGCGGAATAAGCAACTTCGTAATAGAAAACACAGCAAGCAACTGCGAATGCTGTGATACGGGACTATAGTACTGTTAGTAGCGACTGGTTTTGAAGCCTCGAGATAACGAGATCTAATACGCTACGTTTTCTAGAACACCTAGTAATTTGCATAATCATGTAATCAGAGTGGGAAGTCCCCTGATAGTCGAAATAATAAACTACTGAGATCAAATGGAAAACATAATAATCACTTATTACAAGTTTTATCTTTTAGGTGTATGTCAATTTATAATGTTGCTATTTACAAAGATTGAAATAAAAATTTAACAGCCACCGGTCTAACGAGAATAATGAATACTCGTGCGTAAAAGATATGTAATATAATTTTGTCTTAATTATTTCTGTATTAATTAATGCGTAATTAACGGATTTTATTAAACGGATAATGTTGATTTTGAATAAATGGGATATACGGAGGAGAGAAATACAACTAATAATTATGTTGAAAAGCTTCAACTTTATTATTGCTTACTGCAATTACAAAACAACATATTTGCAGCTTTAAAAAAAAAGACTAAAAAAAAGAAAGAATCATTTATATCAATTAAGTATGCGCAGTTAGTATATCGTTTCGGTATAGCCGGATCATGCGGCGCTGCAAGAGACAGGAACTTGGAAGACTTGCATTCTGCTGACAGACTTCCGAGTAAAATCTGGATTAGCGCCATCCTCGACCCTACGTTTGAGATCCAAAGATTGATCGTTCCTCGGCATGCAATAAAGATCAGCCTTCTTCGGATATCTTTCCGTGGGCCTGGCACCTTGGCGGCATGCTGGCAGAGGTGTAGTAGTGAAACAGATTTCGTCACCCTCTTCTACAACTCTTGTGCGATAGACAATGTTGTGTTTCTTCTTATCGTTTCGGCTCTCGCTTGATCCACTCTCTTGCGAGTTTGCCTGATACTGTTTCTTATTATTTTGATGGCTTTTATTACCTCGTCCATGTTCTTTATTGCGGTTAGCCTGGTGGTAGCCCCAATTTACGCCCTCTGTCATCATTCTACCCGCTTCTCTATCGCTAATAACGTTCATCTGTTCATTCTCTGGAAATTCATGGCACGTGGATTGTTCGGCTCTTCGTTTGTTTTCCGGAGCAGGTCCTTGGCAATTTTCTTGAGTCATAGCGTAGGTAGCGGCAAATTCTTCCGGTTTCGTCAAGAGACAGTTCTTAGGAGTGACGAAATCGGTGTTGGGCCTGGAGTCGAAGTTACCGCAGAGACCACGTACGGCATTGCGATATGCATCACTTGCCTAATAACAAATTTAAATCAATTTTTATTACACTTTCTATACTACTGTTAAATTGTTTCTAATACAAAAATTTATTACCATTTACTTTATTATACTTTATATTTTTACTCACACTTATTACAACGCGTTTTCCATCGTACACGGCATTAATTCCATACTTCTCCGAAACGACAGACAGGGAGTCGTCCGGTAGGCTCAGGATTTCGAAAGTGATTTCATTTCCATTAATCTTTTGATAGCCTTTGTCCGATATCTCGACATTCTGTCCGTTTACTACAGCTTGTACATTATTACCCGCTTTCTTTAGTTTAATTTCTTGTTTGCCCAACCATATATAAACATTCCTGCTGTCATTGTCCGCATCTTCAGCTAAGATAGCCACTTTCGAGTTTTCCGGAATATAATTTCTGCGATTATGGAAATCTTGCGGATAAGTGGTCAAAAGCACGTGTTTACATTTTCCTAGGTGCACATTATAGAGCTGGTTATCAAAAGTATAAACCTTGTCTTTATCGAGAGTGCATGATTCTGTAAAGAAGAATACAGTGATTAAATTATAGAATTTTGATAGATGTCCTGCATTACATTTTGCAAGATACTTTTGTTTAATTAAATATAATGCATCGAAAATTACATATTAATGATGGAACAATGAATTGTTTATTTTATATGAACTACTTTTATTTTAATCTATTTAAAGTAAAAAATAGTTACAAAATACTATAAAATCAATAAAGTACTAAAGATTTTAGCTTCTGCTTCATTATTTGTGCACTAATTTGTTTCTTAATTAATGCATAATGTATTATTAATAAATATAATTATTTATTTTCTAATATTTAAAAAACACTAATTAACATTTTCACAAAATTTTGTTCTTACGTTTTTCTGATTCAAATTCATCCGGATAGTCAGCTACATTTAGTCTCATTGTTTGCCACTGTGATTCCGAACTTGGTCCAAAGGAATTAAATGAGGGAGACCAACCAGAAGTAATATCGCTCACTGATTGCGGAAGCCAGTTGGGCCACATTCTGTTGACTGGTGATGCAAACAGCAGTGTATTTTTGATTGTGTTTTCTTCGGATTCTTCCTCACGTGATACATTGTCACAAACTTTGGAGACGTATTTTTCTAAATATTCAATAATCTTCTTAGCATATCTTCGGACGGATTCAGGAACAATGTTGGATAGGTCAAATTGAACATCTATCTGATCTCTCATTTGGGCGATGTCATTGGCCTTCATGCAATTTTCCACTGCTTTGTTTCCCGTTTGAATCTCTTCCAGACATTGTTTGGTGAAGCTGGAGTTCTCTATTATATCCCTCAGTTGTTGACTTTGCGACGAGCTTCCGGTGATAACAACTTTATTTCCTGTAGCGCAGGTCTTTCCATATTTCAATACAGCCTTGTATTCATCTCTTGGTGAGTTCTTAAGGGCGTATTTGAAATTGAGAGGAGTAGCACGTGGTGCATATTGCATTTCATGTGAGAAACAAACTTCATAGTTCACCTCTTGCGGCGCATGAGAATTCCAATAAAAGTAACCTCTTAACTTCTGATTTGAATTGCTCTTCATTCCACCGAAGGTAAAAACATACTCATTCTCATGTAACATTGGGACGCTGTAACTTACGTCAAATATATAGACTTCGCCTGACTTGATACCTTTGCTAAGGTTATTTGCAATCTGTTTCCTTCTCTCCTTACTGTTTGATTTCCAGCTTATGGAATGAAGGCTTTCCATCTCTTCGCTCGATTGTCCGGAGTTATCATTATTACCGCCAATTGTCACCGTATCATACGTCATGGTGATGTGTCCCTCAGATTTTTGTATCTGATCAGAAGTTAATATTGTGCTTATCTTGGTATAATGATCGTCATTAGCATTTGTTAATCTCAAGACGTCCGCAACAAAACTTTCCGTGTCAGATTCTTTTCCAATACTATCAGATTCTACCTTGATGGAAAATGTATCTTTTTGTACCGTGGTTTTGTATACTGGTGAAGTGAATACAGGACGCGTATTTTTGTCATTTGATGTAGGTTTAAGATCAAGGAGGTCTTGTTGCGTGGTGAAGGGAACGACGCTGTAGTGCAACAGTTTGAGTTCATTACCCATTCGAGGTAAGTTCTGCGGACGAATCTTCAACGCAAAGTTTTTCGCGTTGTTCGAATTGAATTCGACGTCATACTCCACAGGTACACGCAGCACTCGATTGTTGTTGATACCAGCAAGGTATTTCTGATGTTCGAAAAGTGCTACAAAACCAAATTGTTGCTGTACATTATTGGCGATTAACGCTTGGAAAGTGCCACTGTTCGCGGTGCGTCCTCCTTGTTTGAAATTAACTTTAGCTTTTGTAAATGTTGGCGCATCCAAAGTATAGACAAACGGCAGACCGTCTTCATTCGCAAAGCTCATTATGTTTTCATAATTGTTGAATGCAGATCCTTCCAGTTTGTTGTTTCCATTCAGGAATTGTTTCAGCGCTGTAACGTAATAAAAATTAATATCCGTGCAAGTAGTACAATTTTAAAGATAAATTCGCGATACTCACCAGCAACAGCCTCTCTAATTCTGTGTCTGTCGTAAGGATAGAACGCCGAATCGTATACCGAGTTAAACAAGAAATGTCCTTCCAAATTATTCTGCTCTTTGGCCTTGATTTGAAGTGCTTGCGCTAGCTTCTCAACGCGTGACCTTTCGTCGCTCATTTCGTCGGCTTGATGAGAGTACCACTGCTTACTGATTTCATTGAAAAACTGCCTGTGACTCGAAAGCCCGTATCCTGCTTCCACGGAGGGCTGATCAAGGAAATCGAAAACGCTATTTACACCGACATATACATATTTCGGTATTAGATCGTCACCAGCAATGGTTTGCAGAGAAAGTCCGTTAACAAGCCAATCTTGGAAGTCTAGATGGTAGCCACTCGAATGCCAGTTGCCATAATTATTTGAAGTCACTAGATACCTAACATTGCGTGCCTTGTTAGCAAGATGTCGCCATTCTGATCGCTTCGTATGAACGAGACTCTCTAGCGTGCTCTTTACGACAGCGTTCACCTGTTTGCTCGTATCGTAGTTAGTGTTTTTCGCTATGCGTTGCAACGTAATCATAGGTGGGTCGGTCAAGATAAATTCATGTACTGCCATAGCACGAACTTCGTGAGCCTCGTTTTCGTTCAAGTAGAGCTTATAGAAAATCGGTCCAACTAATTTTGGTTGAACTTTGGCTAGATCAGACAGGGCAGCTACCATGAGTGTACGTTGGTACGTTGACGCCGGCAGGCTGTGTTCTAAGTATGGCTCAAAGACTGAGATAATCTTCGGATGGGCAGTGACACCAAGTGCAAAGATGTACGTCTGAATTTTTCGGCTGTTGTTTTCTTGGTAGCCTTGTTGCAGTTGATTAGCCAGGTAGTTGATATATTTGCCAACTACCTCATCGTTTTTCTTCAGAGTTATAAAGCCGAAACTGTATATCGGATAGTAATTTTGGCCGATATAACTGTTACGGAGCAATTCGGCAAGTGCTATAGGCGCGGACACATTTACGTATTCTTGCTGAGTTACCATTGGACTCTTGATCAGTTCCTGCGCAGATTAAATTATGCAAAACTTAAAATTAATTAAAATTATTTTCTACTTTTATGTATATAATTTTGAATAGCTAATATCATAAATATTTGAATCGGTTGAAAAGGATTAAAAAATGTTTGAGTCTTAACGTTATTGTGCATAAATGAATACTTACGAAGAATGCTTGAACATAATTCGGCGTCGGTAAATATACGTTCTTGGGAAGTTGAGAGAGGAGTCGTGCCGCCTCTGCGCCTTTAACTTGCCCACTCTTTATCCAATTCTCGATAGTGACGTAAGCAGGTCCAGTTCCGGCATGTAAGACAGCATCGCGGAAGGTGGTCCAAGCATTTGCGCGGGAATCTGATCCTTTATTAAATTGGAGTACATATTGTTCTAACTCAGCGTACTGCTTGCGATTCATGGTGCGAAGGAGTTTCTTCAGAATTGTATATTTTTCCATTGTAGCTTCATATCCCTCAGAAGTAATCTGTACTTCTTCAGCTATTTCAGAAATTAGGTTCTTGGCAAATTGCATAACGTTTTGCTTATCAGACTTCAAGATCGTCTTTCCTTTGTAGCCGATGAAATAGGGTAACAGCGGGATGTTGGGAGCCAGGAAAATGTTCTGTAATGCCGCTTTAGTTTGCACGACATTTTCATTTTCTTCCTCGCTGCTTGAGCTGCTGGAGCTGCTAGAACTACTGGAGCTACTAGAGCTGCTGGAGCTGCTGGAGCTGCTGGAGCTACTGGCTGAGGAACTGGAGCTGGAGCTTTGGGAAGAGCTTTTGCTAGATTCTGAAGAATTTTCTTGCTCGGAATTTTGGCTAACGCTATGGTGACGCACTCTTCGGTTGTCAGAGTCAGAGAAAGGGTTATTGAATGTGTATACGAGGTTTCCGGTTGATTCGAGGTTGCTTATTTCGTGTGGTCCAAACCAAGAGTTAGAAATCGAGTTCTTCTTTTTCAAAGTTAATCTTGTTATGGTGTAGACATTGCCAATGGGAGAATCAGATGTTTCAGGTTGGACAGCTATCTCATTCTTCATCTCAGTCGATTGAATAGTGAAACGTTTCAAGTCGCCTGAGATAACCATTTCAGTCACGGATAATTGCTGTAAGAATCACACAGTTGCAAATAAGTTTTATCTATAAATTTTATCAGGGCTAGGACCGTTATCTTAAAAATGTAACGCGTTATCATTACTTTTTATGATAAATAATAACTAAAGTAACGATTAAATTTATTATTATTACTGTAAAAATATAACGACATTGTTACCGTCACAAACAAGAAAAATTAACGATTGTTAATTAAAAAAAAGTAACGAAAACGATAGCGACATTACAAGTAACGCGTTATTTCTAACCTTGAATTTTATCATTCTCGTTTGTATTAATTGCAATGTAATTTGGATAATCTCTTATACGAGAAAGTTCCAATGTTTAAAATAAAACAATTTTTTCTTTCTTTTCTCTCAGAATGTTCCATAAATTTTTTTTTATAATTTTTAACAATAACATTTATCATGTATTTTAGCTAGAATATAGAATATAAGAGTAGTTTGCCAAAATTAACATTTAACTCACCGAAATGACTTTATCTTGTCCGGCCCATTTCTTTCCCGCCGATTTAATGTCGAAGCCGTAATGATAAAGCTGTCGCTCCTGGCACCTCTCATAATTCTTCAACTTTTTAACTTCATAATGATTACCGTCACTGTGTAAAGACGGCATTGGTATTCTATCTTGCTTCGCTTGTATTTCGTTTACGGTCAACGGCGTAATCTCATAGAGAACCTCGCATTTGCCACTGACGGAGTCCTCCATGGCTTTAAACGTGGCGGCAAAGGACTCGTCGCTAGGAACCTGAATGCTCTTGCTATTTATCGCGTTTTCGCCCTGAGTATCGACTTGCAGCTGACCTACGATGGCCTTCATCATATTCACTTCCCAAGTAGGTACATCACGGTCGAATAACAAATCCCGGATTATGCCATGCTTCAATTTGATCTCAAACGGCTTTTCTGACATGGGCATTCGTTTATAATTGACATTCTTAGGATCGTCGAAATCGTCCGGACCGTTCGACAATTCTTGGTGTATATGAGCATAATGTTGATTATCAAACTTTGCCTGTAGTAACTCCGGTGATTTTACTTGAATGGTAAGAATACCATTATATTGAATTCCAGTATATTGTCGTTTCAACTTGTCAACACCTGCCAATGTTCGACCGAATACAGAATATTGATACTCGTTCCCCGTTTCCCAGGCATGCTCGTGATTATTTGTGGCCACGGCCACGCCGGCTGCCAAACAAAAAAATGGTTAAATTAATAATTGGAACTAGTGTTTATTGTCGGATTGAATTGGAATTTCTCTTAGGAGAAATTTACGTTTAATATGTTGTCTGAAGAAATTGGATTTACTTTTGTACGTAAGTTAAATAAGTATGTGCAAAACGTGAAAGTCCGATTCAGCCGCGGTTATTTTACATATTAATCTATCCTACGTCAATTGAAAAAATTTAGTTCAGAAATTTTGTTAAGTACGAAACATTTTATTTGAAATTCTCATGGAAGCTGTTATTAGTTGCAAAGTTGATGTGTACTCACCAAGAAAGAGAAGGGTGACAGGGAACCACATGGTGTTATGTGGTAGCCAGTACCAAACTCGTAATGAAAGCTCCTCTCCTTGATTGAATTTATATACCCGAGTGTGCCATCTCATCTTGACCTGCTGATGGCTATAGATTCAGTATCCGTGCTATCTTGAAACTGTATCTTCCACGCGTGACAAATTTTTGTAACCTTCCGCACGATAGGTTACTTATGACATCCACGGCGCATTTAAGAAAGTAAAGGCGAGGTCGTGTCATCGGACTTCCGGACGGAACTTTGACTTCATCCGAAGATATTATTAACTTTGCTAGTCGATCAAAACACGTCGATGTCTATTAATCAGCTACTTTCTCGTTGCCATACTACAAAATTTATCAAATTCGACGTAATTAGCAGTTAATAAAAGAATATTACTACCATTTGCATAAAATTTTTTCGAACTTACGCAAAGTATGATTGTCTATCTGCTACAAATACAAAAGATACATTTTTTAAATTATATTTATAACGTGAAAATTTTGCAAGTATTGTTCATACCAATGTATATTTATATATTTATATAATATATTTATTATAATATAAATATATTTATTTATATGCAATATTACATTAACCTGCGTGATAAATCTAATCATAAAATTTTATAAAAATGTAATTTTTCATAATCATATTTTACTTAATGCATTTGCTGCTTTGTCGAATAAACAGAAAAACAGGGTGTTGATTCACGATAGATAATTTTCTGCACGTGTCGAATTTTCACTTGGTATTTGGAGAATGTCGGTATAACGATTACAGATGATCTTGTGTCATTAAGTGCTATGTACTTTATTATTTTTTTTATTTCTTATTTGAATCTTATCATGAATGAAAATGTTTGCGAAAGTCGAGCAGGAGATATTAGCGGATGTAATATGAACTTACATACATTTTCAAGCGGCAAACGAAAGTTAAAAGTGTCAAACTTTGATCCAAGTTGCGAGATATGCAACTGGCATCAGCTGCAAGAGATATTTTCTAACGATGATTACGCGATTAGGAAATTTGTAACTAAATAACACTTCCTTTCAAGTATTTTTAAAATTATTCTTTGCCCAGATTATGATCCCAGATTAGCTTGTATACTTATCACTATATTCAAAGTTGTTTCTCAAATCTCAGATCTTAGCCTTTGTCTTGTATATGGTAAAATGCAGAACGCGAAACAAAAACAGACCAAGATCTGAGATTTAAGAAATAACTTTGAATATGAACAAAGAAAAATATATGCAAGATTTCTCTTTCAATTTTTATATGCTTTCAACCTTTAAATTAAAATAAACTGAATTAATTGAACTAAACTAAATTAAATAAACGCATTTAAAAATACATATATTTCTTATTTTAAAATGTTCTACAAAGTTTAAAAGTTAAAAATAAAATATTCTAAAAGAAGTTAAAAAGTAAAAAAGGATTAAACGTGATTTTCTTTAAAAAAAAGGTAATTAATTGATAATATATAAATATATAAATTATTTTCAAAAATGTATAAAAAAATGCGAGAATAAATCAGTAATTGATTTCTTTATTTAACTCATTTTCTTTCTCTTTAGATTTGCTTAAAATGTTAATAATAGAATGTAAATGAAGAAAAAAAAAATATTGGAATTTTTTATATTAATGATTTTATTTGAAAATTTGATTTGTGCAATTGTTAAATTATATTCTATTAATACTTCATCAATTTTTTAATATTTGAGCATTTGTAATTTAAACTTTTAAGTTTAAAATTTTTTAATTTTAAATCATTTATGAAATATAAAATAAATGTCACTTTGCAAAATAAGATTTTTCTAATACCTAGTAATTTATGAAAATGTAATTTATTCTTCGTCTTTGCTAATTTTGCGAATATAATAATTTTTGATAACTCAGGATAGCTTGATATTTTATTCTTCCTTTTCGACTACTGATTTTTCACGAATTAACTTTTAATCATTTTCAAAAGTTTTTAATTCAAGTCATTAAATTTAACTTTTTTTTAGAAATTCTTATGGTTATTAGTACAAATCAGGATATATAATATTATACAACGGCAAAATATATTATAAATATATGTTTACTTACAAGACAATTATTTTATTAATTATAAAATCTAACAAATTGCGTTATAGCATAAGCATAATAAGTTCTTAAAAAATATTTATAAAACATTACAAATTACTATCAATTTTCTTACATCATTCTCTACTTCATTAGCATTTATGATAATTTATTAACTTAATCTTATCATAGATATTTTTATTCTATAATAACAAAAACGTTTCTACATTCTGCAAACTTACATTTTTATCTTACTTTCTATATATTTTTTCGCATTCATTTACTCATTTGCTTATTAGTTCACATGTCATACTCTTGTTATATAACATAACAAATTAATAATTAATGATGAATAATAATTTAATTCTTACGGGTGTTCTTGTGATTTTTACTTATATTATTGATATTACATTAAATATAATTTTAATATATTGTTAAAATATTTTTTTCTGTTTGTACACTAAACATATAAGGACAAAAGATTTTATTATAATTATACAGTATCATTTAACAATAATTTATCATATTTTTACAATTACATACTATTTTATTGTAATTTTGCGAAGATTTTTTATACTTCTAATTTTAAACATAAAAAAACTCAAATACAAGAAACTAAATAAAGAATTATGTAATTAATAGAAATAAATGTTTTTGAATATAAAATAAAATAAGACTTAAAAATAAGAAATGTAGAGAAAGCAAAATTTCCTAAGCGACCGTTCAGGGAAATTAATTTTAGGGAAACGTTTAATAAGTAGATTTATATTTATAAATTTATGTCTTAAAAATATTTATTAACGTTGTTCTATCAAATATAATTGATAATTTATTATCCTTTTTGTTATTATAGATCTGTTACATACTACAGTTGATTACACGTTTCGAATAATGCAAGTTATCTATATAATGATCTCTATTCGAATATCAACCATTCTCATTCACCACTTTTTAACATTATTGCAACAACATTGCAATATTTCGGTAATATTGCAGAAATGTTGAAAATATTGCTGCAACACTGATAGAATATTCTGTGCTCTACCGACAATTTTGACAATTTTTAATTCAATTAATTAAGTAACTTACATAATATCGCATTTCTACTCAGAACTTGGACTCAATGTTGCCTACTGTGCATGTATTGAAGAAGATCCAATTAAGGGTTTACCTCTAATCGAATTGTCTACCTTATAAACAAGAATTTAAAAAAACATCTAATTGTAAGATCGTAAAGTATAACATGATTAAAATCAAGAAATGGCTAATACTCATCATATATTCTACTTCTTACTTTGCTGATTCTATTTAAGAACTACATTTCAAGGTGAACACACGACGCGTAATTCGAAGAACTATAATATAAAAAAAGTATGTAAAATCACCTATAAAATTATTATTAGAGCACTAAAAACTACTATGGTTGGTATTGGTCATTTCTTGATTTTAATTGTATTTAACTCATAATAGAATCTTATAGATATTATTATATTTTCATAATTTATAATCTTCCGAGCCTAAATTCACGTTTATTTTTCTACAATAAGTGTGCAACATATGATATTAACATATTGTTCGCATTCATTGAAACAAATTATTTATTTGTGTTTCTTTATAATTGTTTATTTGAATAACTCCAGTTTATCATCGATTCATCAGTATATGAAGAAAAAAAGAAAGACTAAGGTAGAACACAATTGCAAAATTTAATCAAGTGTTTCAGGAACGATACATTGACATATTACGAACACATACATTTCTTTTTATATCAACATAAATCTTATATACTTTACTAGGGAAGGTTGAGATTAATAAATAACTTCATTTGTGTAAAAATGCATTGATTTATGTCTTATAATATCTTAGTATAGCATTATCTTACTTTACTAAAAATAATCTTAATCTTTATTTACGTATATTTCCGATAAAATTATATAAAAATATGTCATAATAAGAAGTAACATTTATCTTAAAAATAATAATACTTTTTTTACATAAAATTGTCTTAAATTTAACACTTGTAATATTTATACAAAATATTAATTGGCGTGAACAAATAGTGAATTTCCATTGTTAATTGAAGTGTTTCTGTCGACTTCTATCGACGAGATTGTTGCTTTGATGATGGTTGTAGTAGTTTCCGGTTCCTGAAACAGTTATTAAATATATTATTTTTTAAAGTCACGCATATTTAAAATAAAATTCACTAGGTTTATTCCGTTTTAGATAAATTCTTTTTGCTATATAAGACAATTGTACTTCATTGATACTTTATTTTATTTACGAATAACTATAATCGCCGGTATGACTATGCAAAATGCAACTTACCTCCTCGAAATCGATATCAACTTCTTCGAGCACTTCATCGAGAACGGAAACGAAATGATTAGCATTCTCGAGTGTGAATACCATGGGCGGCTTTAGTTTTAAAACGTTGTTGTCAGGCCCGTCGCTGCTGACGAGAATCTTCTTGTCCTTCATCCTGGATACCACGTGCTTCGCCTCCGCTGTCGCTGGTATCCTCTTAATTCTATCGCGCACCAATTCGATGCCTACGAACAATCCAGCGCCGCGCAAGTCGCCGATGATCTTCCGTCGTTTCGCTAATTTCTTCAGTTCTGCCATCAGATGATTGCCGACTTTCAAGGCGTTCTCCTGAAGGCCCTCACGTTCTATGACCTCCATCACCGCGTTCGCCACCGCGCAGGACACGGGATTGCCCCCGTACTGAAATTACGCAAAGTCTCTTGGTCACAGAAGAATATCTTCAACAGTTTCCAACACGCTAATAATGTTTTTACATACCGTATTGAAGTATTCGATTCCAGTATCGCGGAAACTGCCCGCGATTTCTGGCGTTGTAATGACGGCCGCAACGGGATGGCCGTTGCCCATGGGTTTGCCCATCGTGACTATATCCGGCACAACGTCCTCGCCGTACAATTGAAAGGCCCACATGTGAGTGCCGACTCTTCCGAAACCGACTTGAACCTCATCCGCAATACAGACTCCTCCCGCTTCGCGTACGTGTCTGTAACATCAATTTATTTCATTGTCTTTTTCTACCTCATCGTCATTTATATATTTTGTTCTAATCTCCGCGTACGTAGTGCACGTCTATGTGTATTAATAAAATAGGTAATAAAATAATCTCTGTATACCTGTATACATTTTTGAAATAATTCTGTGGTGGCAAAATCTGTCCGCCGACCGATATAAGACTTTCCGCGATGTAGGCGCAAACTCCACGTCCTTCAGCCTTGATGTCTTTGCAGATTTGCTTTACATCCTCGGCGTATTTAACTCCTAGATCCTCGTCGGCGTAGTCGATGGCGCGATATTTTCCGCGATACACGTCCGGACAAGGAGCCTAAAAGTGAAAAGCGACGTATAAAATATGTGAGATACACATTTCGTTCAATAATATAAACAATACAAATACCAAATGACGTAAACTTTATTAATAGAGAAATTATCCATGCGATAAATTATATTTATTTTAAAGAATTTAATTGTTCGCGTAATCTTCGATCGTCACAATCTTATCTTAAAATTTTGTTTTTGATTAAATAAGACATTTTTTAAACTTTTGAACCTATTTTGTTGATTTTTAAGACTTGTTCAGAAAAATACAGATAACTGAAATATACGATAAACAATTTTTTTTTTATCGTCAAATCGCTAATCACGTATGAAAAACATTTGAGATACTTTACCACGTGCACCCAATCCTTCTTGCCGGTGCCGTTAGGCTTCTTGAATTTGTACGGCGAGATATCGATTGTCGTGGTCAAATGTCCGTGATAAGCGCTAAAAGCAAAGAAACGAACGTGAACGTTTCTTCTCCGGCCGTTCATCGAAATATAAATTCTTCGAGGCCCTGCAAGACTACTAATGTAATTCTTTAAGAATTATTGATTATCATCTCGTTTAATAGATCTTAATTTTATCAAAAGCAGTTCCTGAAAATGTAACTCTTTTTAGCTTTTTTTTCCATTGTTGCGGAAGACGCTCAATGACCCCACCGTGGCTACGATATTCGCACGTGTCCGTGTAGTCGCCAAGGGCTACTTCATTCATAAACTCGAGCAAAGAATCGTTATTAATTTGTGTGGTCTCGAGCCGCCCTGAGCTATCAACGTTAATAGAAAGACAAAGCGCAAAGTCCACAGCGCAGCTGTTTTAATAATTTGAGCACGAGCTATCGTTGCACGTGTTATCGTTATCAGTTTTCTAGTACTAATACAATGTATTAGTTACACTAGTTAAGTACACTAATATCTCAACATTACACAATATACACAACTATGCATATTTTTAGAATTGGTGCTCGACTCTGACAAAATCACGCATATCGTGCTAGATGTGACTTCGCTTTATCTTTACATTTTACATTTACTTTACGTTTACATTTTCATCTGAACCATCGTCAACTAGCGTCTGTCGCTCTCTTTCTCTTTCTCTCTCTCTCTCTCTCTTTCTCTTTCTTTCTCTCTCTCTCGGATAAGTCCAGTCCAATATTCAGCGACATCGTCCTCACCGATAGAAGGAGAAAATAAATATAGATTGTGTATCATACGTGTTGGCACGTACGTCGGTCATGAGACTTACGCCACCTAAAAACAGCGACAAGATCTTTATGGCGGCGAATTCTATTTCCGCCGCGGTGTGAAAAGAAACGGATGCCCACATCCGATTTGCCTGGATCTGCCGGTATGCTCGATCACGTTGTCCGAATAAAACGGCGCCTGCGCCCCTAGCTGTCGATTTAGAGCGGTAAGACGCTGTAAACAATCAAAAAGAGAAATCGGTCTGATTAGTTCGGCAGTGAATTTTCTCATCTTGTTTGCGCGCAGCCTGAAATATCCAATATATTTGGAGCCAGATACACATGCGGCATTGCTTACGCCGAGAAGATCCGAGCAGGAACGGAACAATGGAAGTTCATTCCATATTCGTCTCGTTAACCGACGGAACTTCCGTGACGTAGCGCGTGAAATTCAATAATAGAAAGTTATAGAAATATCGCATAACACACAGAGCATTAATTCTAACAGCGTAGGCAGTCGAACTTACTGATCCAGCGTGATGACATCCTTGTTCTTCGTGTGCGTCTGAGCGAGACGAAGAGCAAGATCGTTAGCTTCGCTGCCGGAGTTCACCAGGAAGCAAACGGACAGCGGCTCCGGCAGAAGCGAGGCCAGTCGACTCGCGCATATCACCAGGTTATCGTGAAGGAAACGATTGTTCGTGGACAGTAAGGCCATCTGTTCCTGTCCGGCTCGCACGACATCCGGATGGCAGTGCCCAACTGCAAGGGAGTTAAATTGCGTCGATTAGAGGAGCTACTTAAAAAAATTATTATGCTTATTAAAGCCAATGAAGCTAAACGATGACAAATTATCTAATTGTGAAAAATTAATGAGTACGCACCATGCGCGACATTATTTATGCAGTCCAAGTATCGGTTGTTCTTCTCATCGTACATGTATTGTCCTTCGGCCCTCACTATTTTTAGTGGATTCGACTTGTAAAATAACTTGCACGATTGTCTAGAATCAAAAGAAGCCATCCCAATGATCATCTTTTTTTTACTGATATATTTTTATATTGTTTAAAATGCGTTCAAATCAAAAACGCCTCGTGTTTTGTACTCTTTATGTTATTCATATAAATGTTATTTACCCAATGTGACGATCACGAAGCCTTATAGTATCAGATTTCGGCATCTGCTCTAAAGATTCCGCCATAGTAGAGCCTTTGGTGGAACTTCTCACACACTGGTTGTAATCTGTAAAAAAAATAACCGTACAGAAAATTTAATCATTTGACTTATCATATCAGCAATCATGATCTCAATATATTATGTTCTGTATATTTTCCATCAGGCCTGTGCTTTTCTAACAACCTTGTAAGTCAAGCACGTCCTTCAGAATAAATTTAATGGAAAGATTCATGAATTGATAAATCTTTTTAGCAGTTAATCAATCTTAAAATTATAGAAATTTAATAAATAATAAGAATGCGAAAGATAAAAAAATTTTAGCGCAACTATCTTATATAACACGTTATAGCTTTCTGATAAATACGTATCATTACATAATAGTACATTTTTTATTCTAATTTGGAATTGATATTTTCTTGAAAAGCCAGTTAATTATTATAATTTTTTAATCTTTATCACATATCTTTTTAACTTAAACTTAAATTAATTTAATCAATTAATTAAGCACTGAAATATTATTAAATTAAATTTTACATGAAATTAATTAAAAAAAATTAATTAGTCATTGGTTTCCTAATGTTCATGGGAAATCTTTTTCTCCATCGCTCAATAATCTGCTTAATTCAATACTTTTGCCAGAACAAATATTCATCCCAAACTTATCAAATTCATTTGTTGAAAGATAACACCGTACCATAAATGAAGTAGACTAATTGATAAATGTCTGTTTAAATAAAGGCACCCGAAGCGTAATTTTCCGGTGGCTGATAAGTGCACGTGACTACTACGTGCAAGTAGTATTTCCGTACACGCTTGACCTCGCATCTCGGTCACAGAACGAATTTCGAAGAAAACCGCATTTATTATATCGGTTGCCAATTAATATTCAATAATTATCGTTAGCAACTTAAAACGCATTGTATAAGTCTAATGCAAGTACAGTGTAATCTATAAAATGTATAGTACTGCAAAAGTTTAAAATAAGTTTTAAAAATAAAATTGAAACTGACGCTAATTTACGCATTCATTAGTCATCGATTTGCAATATCCAATGTTAACAAGAGATCACTTTGTTCGATAATTATGTGTATGATTAATACTGCAACGATGAAAATGCAAAAATTTTTTATTTTTATCAATTGTTAGAAAAAAATAACGACGTCGATTAAATGTATTAGTATAATAAATTTTCTTAATATTCTAATTTTTAAAAATCGATTTTAATTGAACCAGAGAATTCGACGTTAAAAAATAGCAACGATATATCTATAAAAGTCGTCATTTCCGAGTTGTTTATAAAAACAAAAAAATTCTAATAAGAATTCAATATTCACTGAAGGAAAAATGATACTTTTATTTCACTATAATCGATATAAGATATCAAATTACGAATTTGATATAAGATATCAAATTCAGTTACATTAAAATCACATTTAAAGATAATATTAAATTTTAGTGATTCAAACAAGAAAACGAATGATATATTATATAATCTTTCTGTCACAACCTTCTAAATTGCACAATGCTACTTTGCTTAGAAAAATTAATAACTAATAAAAATTAATAAATACAGAAAAAGAAACGAAATAAATTTCCAGAAACACTAAATATTTTTCCTATTGCGATAATTAATTGCATATGATGCTGGGAATGACAAGAATTAATAATAAATAAAAAGAAGACGCTTGTGTACGATTTGCATGCAATTCATACCTGAACTCGTGGTCAACAACGGTGATCTAACGTAGCCCAGGAATTCCTATTCGATTACTGCGATTGCAAGCGAAAGCAGTATACTGCAACCTGTATACGTCATATATAGAGGGAAGAGCTGGTCGGCGGGGGTAAAAAAATACGGGGATGCGCACGCGTGTCGGACCAATGGCTCTCCCTCCACTATCAACACTTCACCTCCCCCGCGCTTGTGTGCGTCATTGCGAGTGCCTGATTATTCGCGTTTTAATGTCTTTTTACTATACACATATAACAGTTACATAAACAGCGACTACCGATATCAATTTGGTGTGTGTGGTTATTAGCATATTTTAAATTGAAATAAAAATTGAATGCAATTAGATCATCTTACTTAAATTTATTGCACTAATATTATATTTTACAAAAATGCTAAAATACATCGTAATGAAAATTAGAATTTAGGCTTAAAGGAGACAAGCATTCACTTTCTTCGCGATAAACGTCGATACTTTTTATCTTATATAAAAAGGGGCAATCTTACACTTTGACATTGGCAATATCGAGAAGATTTAGCAAGAAAGATTATTGACGTAAATTTCCGTTTTGCCAAGTCATACAAAAGCAAAAACAAAATTAAAATTAGAATATTGTAAATAGAAGTAATCAAGGTAGACTCAGATTGAAACTTTTGAGCCGTATTTATTAAGTGTTTTGATACCTGCAAGATCTCTTTAAAATGTTCTCTCGCGACTTTTGGCTTTTATAAAGCCACGAAATTCATGGAGCATATTTCGGACGGCATATAAATAGGAATCTCGACTGCCAGAGCCACCGGCAAATAACGTGCTCACCCACGTGTGGCACGCACGTTTCGAAGATGATAGCGATACGCGACACGTGATATGCGTTATCGGACAATTTAAATGACAACAGCAATCCCGCGATACGCCGCGATATCGCCCGTGGCAAACATATAAGTCACGTTCGCTCGATTGCAAATCTTCCACTGCATGCGGGCGCGAAGCCAGCAATCGCCTGTACCGATTTTAAGGGAGATGTATCTACCTATAGAAACCGCTGACGTTCACAAGCCATTCTATTTCGCTGATGACTCATTGCCTAATAATTTCTAAAAAAAAATAGTTCTTGTTACATCACAGCGATGCGCCTTCGAAAAGAGCTAGCAATCTGTCGTCTGCACAGACCGTAATTATAATAATTGACTCGATAAGGGAGTCCACTATCTGACGTAATTTTTGTGTGGAAACTTTATGACCTCTTTATATTTTTAAAATATTGTTTTTCCAACAGCGCGCGTTTTATCTCATGGTTATCTGTCTTAGATATTATTATCTTTACAACACTACTTTGTCAATTATTTCAGTGCTACAAGAACATCCGTTGATTACATAGTGGTGAAAATAGATCTCATTACGAAGTCACAATAACGTTTCACAATACAAAAAGCCCAAATGCTTATCGTGCGATATCGCAGACTGACGCCGTGCCAGTTGCCGGGCGTATTTCTGCCGCGTTATTGGTGTCAAATCTTAAACGAAATGCAAATTGTAAATTGTTTTGCAAGGATTTATTGAGCGAATGAAGAGCAATGTTCATGCTTGTGACGTACTCTTATTTGTTAAACTCGCCTCTCACAGTTCTAGTCACATATGTCCTTCATGAGATAATATTCTATCGCACCGCGGGACTTGTCTCTTTTAATCAACGAATAAAGCATCTAAATTTACAATCTAAGATATTTTGATTAATCTATTTTTGAATCGTATCGTCGCGATTAAATTAAAATGCTTTATACTAAAACGCACACGTTTACTGCTACCTATAAATAATATAGTGTATTTTTATTTTTTTTTTATATTTTTACTTTATTTTTCAAATTTCTCACATAATTCTCGGTCAATTTTTCTCGTGTAGAAGATGAAACAATTTAGAAGCATTAATTTAATTATTTAATTACCAAAATATGGTAAACTTGATTTTACTAAAGTAAAATTTAATCTTTTGATATTATAATTATTCTATTAGACTCATCTAGTTTCTAGTTTGTGCGATGCGACGACAAACAATGGAATGCGGTAATATAAGATATTAAAACAATACGTGCAACTCTAAAACATTTTCGCAGGCATACATTTTAAACCAACTTTAAAATTAACTTTTACTTATTCAATTAATTTAAATTATTTATAAATTAATTTATGTGCTACTGAATCTTTAGCACTTTCGATTGCTTTGACATTTTTATCGATTTGCAATAACCGAAAGAAAGGGGCAGGCGTTTCGAAACTCGATCCGCTATTATCTCTCCTAAAAATATAACGAGGGACATAATATGACCTACTATAATAACGAGATAAGCGACATACACAGAATGATCCCTAAGACTCATTGTTCCGCTTTCGCTCTTGCGTCCTGATTTTTCGTCTTTCCAAAAATCGTCGACATACTTCACCACGAAGCCAGACTCCACCAATGAGAGCAGCACGTTGTTAACTTCATTTTTGAAAGGCGACTTTATCCGGAGCTTGTGCACGCGATAATGCGACAAAATGCATAGATCAGAAAGTCTGAAGAGCCATTTGCCATATATACGTTTCAACTTGGTCTCCTTCAATTTACCCTCAATCTCGGACATAAAGTACGCTTTCGTGATATCCATCCCGTATAGTGATTGATTTTGGAACTCGTCGACCGAGCTCACGAATCTCTTCATGAACTCGGGGGACAGACCCTCGGTGGCCGCGAGCTCGTCGTACACAACCGGTGTGACCACCACCTTCAGGCCCGTGTTGTACAGATCCTGAAAGGTGGACACGCGCATATTAACCGCGAACTCCACCACGAACTCGAGCAATTCCGCCTGAAAGATGATCGTGTACTCCTCCACGGTCATCACCATAGCGAGGAATAGTATCTTCTCCACGAGGCTGCGGGGTCCGCGAAGCGGCGCCTTGCCGAGGATCAAGCTGATCGTGTTCAGGGGATCGCGGACTCGTTCGCTGACGTTCATGATCAACGAGACGCACCACATAACCACCGCCAGCAGAAAACCGAACAGGATCGTGATGATGATGTTCCAAAAATCAATGAGGAACTTTGCTGGCGGCATCGCCGGGACCAGCGCGCAGATTCTGTCGTCGCCGATGGCGATAGTGTGCTCGTGCTGCGTGCTGTACCAGTCTTCGTACACGAGTCCTTCGGCACTGTACCTCATGTCGTTCTCCTGCAAGTCGCTCGTATGAACCACCGTACCGTTTACGGCGTCTGATAGCGCATTCATAAACAGCTTGGCCAGGCCGCCTACAATGCCGTTTTCCAAAGTACCATAAGGACGCTTGTCCTCGAACATCACCTGGAACGTGCCGCCGTGCATGTCCCGTAACTTGTTCGGATACCAGTCGATATCATCTTCATACACGGTCACTCTCGAGTAATTCTCATTGAATCCGTTGAAACGGTGTACAGCCACGAAAACTGGTTCTGAGTAGCGCGGGAGAAAGGACACTTCTAGGATAATCACGTCGAAAAGTTTCTGATTCCATAGGTGTTCGAGTTGATGCCGCGTGTCCAATGTACCTTTATTCGAACCGATTAACAACAGCAGCTTCGGCATATGCTTAGGATGAGATATCGAGTTTATGTCGTCCAGCATGGCGTTCAGTTCCGCGTCGTCGATATTTTCATCCGACGCGTAAATGTAGATCAGCAGAGTGCGGGAAGAAGCCAGGTCTTCCGGCTGGAAGCCAAAACCCGTTACTTTCCCGGAGACAAGAATCTGCGTCGGCCACGTTATTGCCATGTTACGAGCCACGATGTCAAGTAGACGCTGTACCCCGTCATAGATTTCGTATTTCTGAATCCTGATAATTACATCCTGTTGCCCGATTGAACGTAAAATCTTTTGTATCGTTTGGTCAACATGGGGTTTCTCATAAAAATTCGAATGAGCGATGTCTATTGTTAAAAAGGCAAAAAGATAAATGGCACTTGTTATTATCATCTTTTTTTTAGACGCTCCGCTTGCTGTGTATCGAATAGGAATAGAGAACGCCGTTGTTCCTATACATATAGGTACGCGTACACTCTTAAGTCTGAGGTCGTGAAGCTATTGATCCGTCATCATTCAATTGGTCACACATAAAAATATCTTAGCATAGATATCGTAAGAGATATTGTGGAGAACATAAAATAAACGATTACAATAAATCATTTAAACTGATTTTATCTATAATTGCAGGCAGAACGTTTTTACGGAATAATCCTAATATGATTTACCGAGGATCATTTCTTTTTCATAAATTTATTCTCCGTCCATTTATGATTAATAACCGTTCGCTTGTATCGTTACAATTTCCTATATTCTCTCTTCTATAATAATCGTTACCGATACGGATATGGCTTATCTTGGATTTGGAAAGAAATATCGATAACTGATACAGCAAACATGATATATTGACGCAATTGTAACACTAATATCTCTTATTGCGACATCAATTACGAAATAGACTCGTATGACATTACAATTTATATATTTCTACAGTACCTATAAGTTGTTATAAAATATAAAAATATTGAATGATCAATGATTATTTGATTATCCATTTAGCAATTGTTTGCGTATATCGATTTATGGAAGTAAAAAAATAAAAACTATAATATAGGTTGAAAAAAAAACTACCCTCGCAGTCGGTAGGACTCGAACCTACGCTCCCAGAGGGAATCTGATTTCTAGTCAGACGCCTTAACCACTCGGCCACGACTGCTATGGCTGTTGCGCTTCATTTTCATTATTTCATTGTGAACTTCGAATATAATTTGTAACGAGAGAATTTATATCATCTTTTATTACTTATTATATACTTATTTTCTATTTAAATATATTACACAAACGACAAAATAGAATGTTTTTATTAATAAAATTATTTTGCTGATTTATCGCTGTTTTATCGATATATAAAAATATTAAACCTATGATAAATTTATACTTGGCAATAAAAAAGAAGAAATATCAATTAAAGCTGTATAAGATTATTACATAAAAAAAAGTATAAGTTTCTGTCATTGTTAACTTTATTATTCCACCTTGTAGCGTGCTTAGACAAAAACGCGTGGAATTCAGGATGAGATAAACGAAAATTGGGAGTAAAAAAAATATCTTTTAATAAAATAATACTTTCATGGTTTTTTAAATAATATGCATATTTTTCTGATTTAATATTTTACACAAACAATAAATTTTTTAATAACAAAATAACCTTATCGATTTATGATGTCGAGAACATTGAGCTTATAATAAAATTACTTAGCAAAAATATCAAATAATACTACATAAAATCACTGTATGTAAGAAGTGAATTTTCTTCGTTACTACTTTTATTATCGTTAGTTAATACTTTTATTATCTTTAGATATTTCCTTTATTATTCCTTTGTAATATATGCCTTATGCTTAAATATATTCGAGACGAGAAGAAAATGCGTGTCATTATTTTCCAAATGACATCAAGATAAGCGAAGATAGCAAACATATTTTTTAATAAGTGCCTCCTCCAATACTTCTTTAAAAAAATTTATTTTCTGATTTAATAATAAGCAAGCGGCAGACTCTCTTGCTAACGAAATTATTTATTATGTCAAAAAGAGCGTCAAGCTTACACTGAAAAAAAAAATGATTTTGTTATATTAATATATGATTGCACTTTAATGAAACCAAGCAAAATTTCTGATTATTATAATAGGACTCGAGATTTTATAAAACGTTTGATAGACTTCAATAAAATCTGGTAATTTCTATAAGATTTCTGATTCGTCCATTTTTAAACAGACATACTAATTAAATCTATCAGATTTTTAAATCAACAAGACTTAATTTTTTAGTATACAATAAATTTGCTTTATAATAAAAAAAAAAGAAAGTAATGTTCAATAAAACTATAAAATTGTTGGATGAAGAAAATAAGTTTCGTTTTCATTATCTTTACTGTTCTTTATTAATCATTCTCTTGTGGCACATATTCAAATGGGAGTGCGTTGCTTAGAGATATTTTCTGGATGATGTCAAGGTGAGTTAAGATGGGCGAAGAAGAAAAGATGCGGGGCATGATCAGTTTTAAAGTGTTCTATTATTAAAAGTCACGCAGAACACGTTTGATTACATTAACGATCGACGGATTCATAAATAGATCCACTCCACAACATTCACGATTACCATGCCGTAATAGCCATTAATAATAAGTACCTTAGCGGGAATATAATGACAAATTTTATATATATATATATATTTATATTTATATATTTATGTATATTTATATATGTATATACTCTTACGTGTCTTCCGTAAAAGAGCAAGCGAAAGTGGCCTCGTTCTTCCAAAGTTAGAGCGTGACGAGGCCACCTTTACGCGGTTAATCTATAACAATACATCCACGATGTAAAATTGTACATTTGAATATATATATATATTTTTTTTTTATTTATTTATAGTATATATTACACACGCATAATGCCCTTACGTGATATAATATATACGTGTCTGTATATAGATATAATATGCGTACATTCTTATAGCTTATAAAATATCCTTTTAACACCTAGAAGTTGAAAAACTCTACGTTCTACTCGATGACCTGAAGAGTAAACCTGATATATTGATGATCATGACGAATGTATCTCAAATGACAATGTTGATTGAGAGCAAGATAGGCCTAACCAGTTTATTCCGCAGCCCGCACGTGCGAGAGACGGTAATTTATAGCATCGGACGCGCGCCTGACAGTCTCAAATCAATGCCAATAGCGGATTACAAATAAAGCCGCGGGGCTTTCGTATCAAAATTACTTTTCTCCCCTCTCGCGATCGGATTCGTCGAACGTCAGGCCTATCCTACGTGGCACACGAAAGTTTAAGAGTGTTCTACAATACCTAAATCCGCAACGCGGTTAAAGCCGATGTGCATGCAGCACGGTGTGTTAATTAGTAACATTTTATTATTTTTTTTTTTATAAACACTTTTTTCTCATCTCGAAACGTTCTTCGAGTAAATTAGAAATCCTGGGTCCAAACGGGGAGGTTTCTGAGGCAACGTAATGTTCGCTTCTGACACCGGAGTTATCAACGACATAATCAATTTTTTTTTTACACAATCAACGCGCATTTTCATATATTTATGCAGAACAGCACAGCGATGTGGAGACTGTAGAAATCGCTTTTATTTCTTAAAGTTATTTGTAAAGAGATCTAACCCACAGGTAAATTAGATTTGCGCGTTGGTAAACGCGCTGATTAAATCTTTCGATATCGGGCTTTTTATAATATAATGAATACAATTCTCCGCGCGCTCGGCGTCTCCACAAAGCTGCGGACTGATCTTAATATTTAAAACTTACGTATTATACTTCGATAAGAGTAATCAACTACTACGATGTCGCAGGATCGTACCACGACAAGGACTCGACTTTTTCGAACCGGGGCGGGGGGGAAATTGAAATTTCGTTATATCTCTCTCTCTCTCTCAAAAATTCGTCGTCCCTCGAAAAATATATTCGGCGCGATCGAATTTCGCGGTCTCTCGCCGAATCTTTTATTTTATTTTCTACTGCGCTTCGAGAGAATGTCGTGTCCCTCGTAATCGCGATCGAGCGGCAATACGGGCCCGTATATATTTACAGTATAAATATTTCCTAATGTATTTCTCAAACTACAAATCTGTCTCGCTTACGAGATAAAGGCAGAACAAAAATAGGGCCAATTTGATACAAACCGTGCGAGTAATTAATTATTGTTTTGTCAAGCGACAGACGACACGAGTTTGATTTACTTAAATAACATTTTAATTATGGAAACAGATGAAATTATTGCGGTGCTTTAAAAGTAGAAAAATGAATTTAGAGAGTAGGTATCATCATTTCGTTATTGAGATACTTACATTAAATATTTCTATTATATTTAATAAGAGGGTAAAAGTACATATATATTGAATCACTGAAAGAAGCGAGCACAGCGTCTTGCGCCCAATAGTTATCATTTACATCGTTAAAAATGTCCAAATCTTTTTTTGTCGCTGGTGCCGCTAAAAAAGAGACTTCTACTTCCGATAGAAAGGCGGAAGGAACTTCAGCTCTGGATTGCGTTCCTTTAGTTTCATCCACAGTTCATTACACGCGCATCATCGATGTCGCTACAATTCTTACACGATGCTAGATATCTCTTTCCTCACATCTTGTCTCGCATTTTTTTATTTTTTATTTTTTTTTCATTACATGTTTAAACAGTTCGATTAAAGTATGTCAATGTGAACTATATATGGAATTGTATATATATAACTTATCGGCACATCCATCAAATTGATGAAATCGGATATAAATTGAGCAAATAATCGAAAAAATATTGATAGATATATCGCTGATAAAGAAAATGGTACAAAAAAAATAGTCGAGCAGCTTTAACGATAATAATTTACAATCAAATTATAAGATCTCAATTTACTGTGATTGCTGTACACATATGTTGCGTCGATACATAATGGAAAAAGATTATCAAAAATTTATACACTCGCCAGTTCGTTACGATGACTCAATCAGGAGAGTTGAGTCTAATACATATACATAATGCATTAGAGATTTCAGAAGTATGATTCTTCATGTTAAAATAAAATGGCAATTATCTATCTTAATAACGCATAATCAAATCAAAATATATTACATTATACATAACAAAAAAATTGCGCACAATGTCGACATTTTAATATCGACATATCTTTATTCTGTAGCATTATCGATATTTTCACTTCTTCACTTCTCTTCGTGAAAAATCAAATTCTCTCGAGATTTTTATAGTCCGTAAAACGTGGTACTACAATTCTTTCCCTTCGGCTCTCTTTTTTAAGATGTAATTATAATATCAATGTCTTTGATTTAATAATAATATTTCAGCACAATTTTCTTCCTTCAAGAGTTAAAGTCAGCTTGTAAAGTCACAATAATCGCGTGGAAATGTTATGTCCATTGGCTTCTTGGAGATCTCTGTTCCTCTTTCTTTCAGTAGAGAAACACAAGTGTTTTATAACACACCACATAAAATATTCGCATAAACGTTGAAGTACACGCATACTTCGTGTTTTTGCGAATTTTCATGTACAAGCACGTACAAAAATTTGTATTTTACAAGTACGTACCGTAAATTAAGTGAAATTGCTCAAACAAGTGCGTAGTAAAAAGAAATTTTTATTTCACTCAAAAATTTTTATATTAATTGCTATATTTTTATTTTTATCTATTTTTTTCTATTGCGTTGCATCGTTACTGTTCCAATTTTGTAAAACGATCACACGAATTAAGAATGAGAAATACTCTGGTGCAATATCATCTTAAAACTTACGGTACGTAAAATAGATAATATATTCTAACAGCCTACATTTATTATCTAAATACATGATATATGTCTGATATATATATATATATATATATATATATATATATATATATATAATGTGTGTGTGTGTGTGTGTGTCCATCGCGCGGAAGGACATTACCCTCATCCTAAGTGCGTCCTCTCTTCGCGAGATATATGGACCACAGTCTCTAATACTAAAAATCTTGTAATCATAAGTAGGCTAATGAGACGTCTCTACGATTCTACGAGCGTATTGTTATCGATTATTATACGTACAATACGCAAATGTATCTAGATCAAATATACTTCCATCTAGACGAGAGCAGCGAATCCATCTGCGGATCATTTGATGTTGCTGAATACATAAGAAATGTACGAACGAAACATATTCTATATATACGTCTTCTTTACCCAAGTAATATCTTTTTAATCGTGACACGAAGTATTTGTATAATATTGTTAACTGTCTGTGTAACAAGTGGAGAGAGCACGGTAGTTAAAGCTCGATGCAGCGTTTCAGTTTTTCTATCATGTTAAAAAAATAAATGATAGGAAGGGCAAACATGATCAATCAGTTACTATCGAACAGAGTAAAAATACAATTTGTGTGTAAAATCATTAACGAGTTAATATTATCACAAAATAATTTTACTGATATGTCCGTAATTTTTGTTTTCGTAATACAGTTAATAATCATACTTCGAAACGTCAGAAATTAATTTCGGAAAGTTAATCTTTTACGACAGATGTTTTTTTTCGTAAAACATTAAAGAAGATAATGAGAGACGAAGGAGTTGTATAAATTGCATCGTGTTTTTGAAAAATACTGAAGCGCAGCCTTAACTTCGTGAATGCGAAGAACATATCTATTCCCGATGCTCGCAGCATCAACGTCGCGATGCGACGCGATGCTGATGAACGCTTGATATTGCTCTTCCAAATCACAATCATCATCGTCACGATATTGTAAATTAGTGGCAGTGCCATTTAAAATGCTTCTCGCGTACGTATTTAAGTCTACACAACGCCTTTCACTTGTCTACGAATATGTAGTCTCTTTGAATCTCATTCGGCATTATCTGAAACGCTATTACAAAAAAACATCAATACGAATTACGTTACGCGTTATAAGATACCGAAGCAGAATGCCATTTCTGCCTTTAGAACTTTCCAAACGTGTCAATCGTCAGACTGATGTCGAGCCCGTATTAGAGATCGACGATTGAAAATTAAAAATTAGAATTTGATCAATCAAATAATTATAATTTTAATTCATTTCGTTCCGATTGATCAAATTCCAATCTCCAATTCGTGATCGTGGTCTCCGTAGAGAATTTGCTACGGGCTTCAAGTCTCAAAGACGCAGAATAGACATTGCCAGTAAGATTAATCAGATGAATCAGACTACCACACCTGTAGTAAGTATCGCTGCGATCAGCTCAATTTTTTTAAGGCAAATGTTGACTGCACTCGCGAGTAACGTACACGTTCATTAAATCTATCTTAACACGACAAAGTGCAGCGATTCTAAACGATTTACAGAACGCGTTCGAGTCTGATACTTGTTCAATACTTGTCGATGTCACTTCAGTATTTTACGAGCCACTTACATGTTGAATTAACAAGGAATTACATAATTACAGACAGTAAACAATATCATAGACGAATTACAGACAGTAGACCTTATGTAGAACGTCTCTCGGCTCTTGTGGAAAGAGTTTCACATAGATTTTGACGAGGCACTGTTCAGAGTTCATACTAAAAACAATAACAATTGTTCAAGCTTGTAATATACCTCGCGCGGCGTGCTACTCGTGCGTGTATGTATGTTATAAGCATTTAATTATATAGTGAAAATAAATCTTCTCTCTCTTACCGCATATACATCACGGTATTTAGATTATTTAATTTTTTTAACTTACTTAGGCTACCAGATAACGTAAGCAATGAACTCTTTTCATCTTTTTCATGATAGCACAACAAGTGATTTAAAGGTGTAATGTCAAAAACGCAAAATATATTAAAATGGTTTCATAATTATCTCATTTACGAGCCTATGTTAATTATCTTCAATAAGGCAGTAAGAAACACGTTATGTTACAATATATTCTTTTCGGAAAAAAATGTGAAAAGAACAGAAAAACAAAAAATGTAACGCATGTTAAATAAGGTATTAAAAAAAAATAAAGACGAGATATTTCCAGTTGTATTTCGTTGGAGGCTGGTGTTGTATGGACAAGACGGCTCAACATTGAAGCTGATATGTTGACTGTAATATTTATCTTCTTTATTTATGTATATATATATATATTTATATATCTCAAATTATTTAATTTAAAAATTACAGAGATCATTTCGTTTACGAACTGTCAATAATGACAAATAAGAATACGTTACGATCGGCATAATGTAAATCTATGAAATCTGTTACAATGAAAAGCGAAATGAAATATAAGTGACGGGATGAAAAAAAGAAGAAAATAAGAAGATGTAATGGTCCGTTAGAGAATAGTAAAGTGCTAGAAGATAGTAAAAACGTACTTTCATCAAAATGTATATATAACGTTAAGTAATTATCTATATATATATACGGATTTCGTACTACTATACTGTTACATAAATAGACATCATCGTTATTTAAACTTGTTTGTTTACAAAAATAAAATAAGACAATAATTAAGTCTATCTATCAGTGAAAGTAAAATTTTCCTATCTAATTGCGGCCAGAGATGCGAAATTAACCCAAAGAAATGGTCTCGCAAAAAATGATATTCGATGATTCTTCCGACGTGAGTCAAAGTCCAAACGTGAATTTTGATTCTTAACGTTAATATAATACACATACATCGCTTCTTTACGCAAAAGACGCTTTTATAAATTACTTCATCGGGAATTCTGATGTTCAATGTATCATAATAATTATCTGATTCGCGGAAACGCACGTGGTAGCATTGTTCTTTTTCACGTTAATCGTGCGAGTCACAAAGTATTTAAGTTTAATATGTACATGAAAAACTTAAGAAGGTATATTCATCTAGAAGGGTTCAACAAATCGATATTTTTTACTTATTTTTAAAGTTTGATATCTAAAGAATGTTTCTATAAATCGATTCGACGAAAAATGGAAAAGTTACGACATTAATCGAGTAAGTTCGAGCCCGGCGAGTGCGCTAGATAGATCTTTGAGATTCCCATAAGTATAACGAAAGGTCTTTCTCGTTTTTTTCTATTGTGTTCATTAATAGCAAATTATTTATAGCGTATTTTTGAAAACAAGTTTTTCAAGAATTTTAATAACGATGCAATTTTTAATTATTTCTTAATAAAATTTAAATGACAGAAGAAAAATACAATCTTTACAATGAAATAAATTCGACTACTTTGTCTCTGTTCATTTTCCTACAAAAAAAATTCATTTTAGGCTTTGTTTTGATTTGTTTGGACTAATCTAGATGAGTATACCCCCTTAATATAAATGGATTCGGTTGGATACAGACTAAAATTTAAAATACGCTAATTTTCCTAAATGTAAAAGCATAAAAACGAGTTTTAGCGAATAAACGATGAACAACATCCGCAACATTCATTCGTGAATTCGATTCACATTATGGGAATCCCGCTTATTCGCCTACAAAGCAATATGCTAAAAAAAGTTTTTAATAGATTTTATTTTACTCGTTCTTCGCTGCTCGTTCTTATGCCGATATACTATATCTAACTGATATAGTTATCTCTATGCATGTGGTTTTAAAATTTTTAAATTTACGTACACCTAAATCGTACATCTAATCTGCACTAATGCGCACTGCTGCATCCAACAGAATTTGCGTCAACTTATTCGCTATAGCATACATTTAAACTTATTTAATTGTTCATGTCTTAATCCAATTTACATGTTTTACGTCGGTAAAAATTCAGAAGAATATCTTTTCCAGGTTACATTCTAACATTAATACCATTTTATAAATTTAATGAATTATCAATTCTTATACTTTTATGCTTAATCCTTTCGAGCTTTTCCTTCTTTTTATTTCTTTTCCCATTTATCTTTAAAAAAAAAAGCTGTAAATATGCAGTATAGGATTGCTATCATCAAGTTGTTTTGCAATTCATATATCTCACGTCATACAGCACATAATTGAGATTCAAAACAATGTTCGTCTCTATCATGCTTTTACGTAACGGGAATGAAATTTTTTATTCAGCATATGTATGTTTTATACATATTTATATATAGTATTTAATAAATAATATACAACGTATACATTACGATATATAATATGTATTATAACATATAACATATAATATATATATATTATATCGTTGCATTTCGTTGGTTTATATTTTCTATGTAACAAATGACCAAGAAAATTAATACTAAAAAAATTAATAAACCAACAGATCGATCTCAATCAACAAACCAGATATTAAAAAACAACAGTTGAATGTCGAGAAATTTGTATGTCATCACTCGATGCATGTCTGTTTACAACATGTTCAATTAGGTATTTCTACAGTTGGAAATATTAAAATTTGTGTTCTGTTATTCTTCAAATGATGTTTTTTATTTGAGTGAATGCAAACAAAATAGTTCGCGTAACTGGTCTGTCAGATGCAAAAATCGATACTATATATATATATATATATATATATATATATATATATATATATATATATATAGGCTTGGCAAAATCAATTTGTTCAACTAATGTATTTTCTTGACTGTTTCATTATTCTGTGTAAAATAAGAGAGCAATAGTAAATAATTAGAAATACTTTATGTTAAAAAATATAATTACACATCATAAGTGAACCATTCCACTTGTAGAAAAAGTATAATAAAAGGATGCCGGACGCGATATAATGCACCGTAAAAAGACAAACATAAATTGTGACAGTTGTGAAGTTCAAACATAGACAGATAAGTTACAAATGGTAATACCATATTAGAACAGTTTAAACGTAAAATAAGTAAGATGCAAGCATATTAGATGTACAGTTCAAATGTAAAATACAAAAGTATACAAGATATATCAGTGACACGTCAAGAAATAAAAATAGAACCAGAAATAAAAGATAAATAGAATCATATCAAGAAATTTCACTTGACTTTTTCTCTTTTTCTTTGAAAAATTATGAGAAAAAAAATTTTCACTTGCGTCTCGGCATCGCTCTATCTTATTTGATTTCTGAATTTTTTAATTAATAAGCCACTTTTTCTGATTTTCAGTTAGTAAAAAGTAGTAGTAAAAAGATGTAGTAAAAAGTTATACAGTTCTTCACTCTTACACAGTATATTCAGTCCACATGTAAAACTCAATATAAAAGGATAAGAACATTTTTTTTATATATTATATACTAAATTTATTTAATTATTCAATCTAATATAAATTAATTTATGTTTCTGCTGGTAAGAAAACTTTCTCAGCACAGTATTTTTTATATTATATTCGAATTGTATCATACTACATACTAATTCTATATAATATTAAATATCGTTCGATTAATGTATTTTTTTATTAGTTATATTTGAAAATAAATTAAATAAAGTTACGTAATTAATTTTCAAATATAAATTTAATTTGTGATATAAATTAAATATATTATTCCTTTCTTCTATCTCCTCCTCTTTTTTGTATTTTTTTCCGATTCTTTTTAATATAAAAAAATGAAAATAAAATAAAAATAGTGAATGCAGTATAGGTGTTCTGCCACCAACTTCTTTAAAATTCATGGAGAACTGCATTACTTTTCTTTTTTAGAAAAAGAATTACATCGATTTTTTTGAGGCGGTTTCGATATGCGACAAACTGCTCCTTCATTTAAGATCCAACATAAATGTTATTTTACATATTAATTCTTTCTTATTAATTTATAAAAATTCTATTTCTTCATTCATCAAGAAATATTTGATAAGCTTCAAATAGATGAAAAATTTTAATTGTCTTTTTTTATTTTACTTTTATGATTGTTATACTTAAGATATCCTTTCGTCTTTTAATTTTATTTGAATGATATTCTACTATATTTTTTTGTCATTAGTCAACATAATCTCGGATTCAAGTAATTTAATAATAACAGGAAGATTGATTTCTATGATCCGTCTCAATAAAAATGCAACTGGTAAATATTCTGTTGAAAACGGAAACGTGCATTTTCTTTCCAAAATTTTCTTCACAAAATAGGTCCTTTATCTGACATCAATAAAAAAATTAGTTTTAAATTAGAATGAATACAATCAAATTTCTCTGGTTACATTTATTTTATTATTGGCATTAATTGTGTCGCATTCAGGGATACGATAATAAATTAAATAAAAAGCAACATTTTTTCAAAATATTTACTATGTTCTCAAATATGAAGTAAATATGAATTTTTAGAGAAAAAAATTGATGATTGTAATCATATACTGCAATTGTCTCTATAAGAAAAAAAAATATCAAAAAGATATGACATTTTGCGATGAAGAATTGTATCTGGCAAAACGAGATGTCCTTGACTAATAAATCACGTTGAATCTTCGACCAATCATAATATTACCGATCCAATCCGATTAGATATATTGAGCTTATTCATATTTATTCAAAATTAATTTATCTTAATATAAAGAAATGCTGTGAGTACTTTATGACTCGCTCGCACGTCCGATATGACTCCAAGTCAGAACATGAATTTTGATTCATGGCCGTTAATATAATATACACATATCACTTTATGCAGAAGATCCTTACATAAAAATCAGCGCACTGAATGTTTTTTTCTATGTAAATCTTATCATGCAAGCGATAATGCATATATGTAAAACTTAACACACAAGCTTATACATTAAGCTGTTTTCACTTATTCATATTAAACCTAATCTAACTCATATATCCTCTTCAATTGATCATCTTGATCATCATCAACTACTCACGCGTTTCTAGATACATTAACTAAACTTGAGATAAATCTCGCTCGTCTCTGTTATTAATCCCCTGAGAACCACGGCTGTCGATTGGCTCTTGCCATGCAGATGGTCCCGGTGGCCCGGTTATCTGGTGTTGAGGAGGTGGCGGCATCTGATGCGCTGCCGGTTCCTCAATGATGCATGGTATGGAGATTTTATCCCAAGCGAGCTTATTGACTGTAGCCAGCCCGTGAACGCATACGACGCTCTGTGGATGGGGGTGACAGGGATGTTGATGCTGTAATACGAGAGTTGTCGGTGGTGGAGGCGGCAGGGATGGTTGAGGGTGAGGAGGAAGGGAAGTGAGCCACGTCACGCCTGGCTCCGTCCTGTGTCATTTGCCGGTCTGTTGTAGCGCTGCGTTGATCTGCGCCCATAAATCTTTATTACAAGATTGAGATCTGTAAAAAAAAAAGATTGTTCTCCCAAGTTTCTCTCCGTTTTATTTATATTCACATATCATAAGATATTTTTATACTTAATTTACCTTTTGATCGATTGTAACCACTCTTTGAATTGAGTATTTCCTTCCGGATTGATTTGAAAAGCAGCCCTTGCTGCACAAACAATACTAGCAAATTCTTCGTAATCGCCAGCTGTTAAATGATATAATTTTTGATGCATGCACTGAATATACCTAAAATAAGAATTAATAAGTTGTTATTAATACAGACATTAACTCATTATAAAAGACTTGTCTATTATCTTTTATTTTATTCTTTTTATAGAATAAAAAAGTACTAACATTTGTTGGCATTTGTGTACTAGTGGAGCCAGTAAGGCAGATCTCAAGTGCTGCACGATGAGCGTTGGATTATTTCTAGCAAGATATTGAGCTGCTTCCAGAGCAACATGGTGAAGGACAAAAGGGCTCACAATGCTATTTACAGCACAGATGCAAATTTGATGCATGTATTGGGTACCAAGCCGTTTCGCAACTCTGAGCAAGAATTTAACATCCTCCCCATAGGGCGGATTCCGCGCGTATTTGGCTTGAGGCCGATCATCATGCACTCTGCGAGCCAAAGTTTCTAATGCTAGCATACCTACACGGTATGCAGAAACAAGAGTCCGTAATTGTTGTTGATTAAATGTCTGGTTTTGTCTATGAACCTGTAAAACGAAGAAATCAACCATTTTATTTATAGCTAAATGCATTACATTAGTACAACATATACTATATCGTTGAGGATTACCTGAGGTTGAGCTCTCACAGTTGATATTATAGATTGCGTTTGAACTAATGCGGGACCAGGTAAACTGTTTTGTCCAGGAAGAGGACCCGCCACTCCCGCTTGGACCTGAATAAAGATGAAAAATTATATTTCTTAATACATATATAGATTAAAAATTAACTGTAGAACCATACTTACTGGTATAGGCTGTTGCATCGTGTATAAATGACGCGTTCCTGGTGTCGGTGGAGGTTGCGGTGTATAATATGGTCCAGGTGGAGGTGGAGCAGCCGGAGATGGATGATGTGGATGCGGTGGATGTTGAGGATGTCCAGGATGATGTGGAAATGGATGATACATTTGCATGTGTGGCGCAGGTGGTAGAGTGACTCTGTGCGAAGGCATCGGACCACTGAACGTCGCGATAGAATGATGAGGATGTACAAAACTATAAGGGCCCATGGCGTACGGCATGCCAACGCCTGGAACATTATAATATGACATTTATAATATGACAAAAAATTCAATGAAAGAAAGAATTTCAATTCTAAAATAGAAAAAATTATTAATTCTACCTAAAGGTGCCAGAGTCGTAATTGTTGGATGAGTGTAGTGCTGAGGCGGTGGTGGTTGTGTACTGGTAACGACAACCGTCTGTGCCGGTCCGGGCATCATTTGAGTATTTGACAAATCCACAGATGGTCCTGGATCAACTAGTAATACCCCATTAAGATCTAATTGTAGAGGATCATAAGGAATCTCATCCTGTTGATCTCCACCGGGAGTTTGCTGCCAAAATAAAAAAGAGAAGCATTTAATAAATTAATCGAGATTTATATTATCAAATAATAATTTATTTTATTTAAACTTACCCGAAGATATAACTCGTACCAATACTTTGCCACCTGAAAAAGTACCTCTGGATAAACACCAGAAGTCCCTTTCGCAGTATTCTCCACAGTGATACAAGCTTTTTCTAGCATGGCCTCACTTTGTTCCTTGCACTGAAAGAATAAATAAATAAATAAAAGATTCAATAACTATTTCTTTGTACATAATACATCTGATTACATGTATGATTATACGTACCTGAGATATAGCTCTCTGAATTTCATTAGGATTAAGAGCGTGTGCATGCGGTAGGCAAGATAAAGCAAGTTCCGCAGCTGCTCTAACCATATTCGGATCGCTACCTCTTGAAGACTTATCAGCTATACTGACAGCTTCCGGCGGCGTCAGGTGTCCTTCCCAGCTGTCAATAAGGAACCAAATTGCTGGAGCTCCGATTTCCATTGCTTGGCCGGTTATCCAAGACACGTGGCTTGAATATGTACGACTGAGCCAATTCGGGCTAACGCAATTATGGAGACCAAGGGCATATAAGCCAAGTTGGAAAGCACACATATGAAGCGCTCTATGGGGACCATGATGATTTTGACTAGTGGATGGTTGAGTGAATAATGAAGTTGAACTGGTACCACCAGCCTTCGATAAGACAGTCTTCGCTAATTCGCACATGAAGTGCGCGCTTGCTTCCGACGGTTGATTGGGAATAGACGGATATAGCCTTTTACTCTTATATCTAGACGATCAAAACAAGTATAAATTGATGCAAAATATATACATCACATTGTAATATATATGTATATCATATTGCATATTTCCATAAATACATACCGTGCTTCTTTAGTTCTAATAGGCACAGGTGGCTGTACAATTTGCGGTTGTATAGTTAATGCACTCATACCACCCTCTAATTCTGCGCTCGTACTGCTGTGAGGTCTGCTGTTAGCGCCAACAAGTGATAAGTTTTCACCATTATTATCAGTTCCAGCTAGAGGAGACGAACGTTCTTCATCGTGAACAAACCGTGCCATCTAAAATTTTACAAAATGTTATTAAATGTAAATTTTGTGCACCTAATATCGCAGAAAATATTTTAGATTCTCACCTCACTCTTTGTAGGAGGATTAGAAGTATAATAACTACTAAGAATAGGTGATTTAATAAGTTGATGAACATCTCGGTCCAACAACTTGTCCATTATTCTGGCCAATTTTACGGGATCATCTTTGTAATGAACGAGCAAAGTAATAGCCAAATCTCCTCTGAAATAAAAAAATTGTACATGCTGTTACATATATTAATATACAAACACACACACACGTGCACATACTGCATGTATGTAATATTATACACTATATATTAATAATATATATTAATAATATGAGTGTTACCTCTGTCTGCGAGTCCCTTCACAAAGAAGAGGATGATCTGCTTCACTTACATTCGCCTTTAATCCCAAAACAGCCACCGCAGCGTCAAATCCAAGATTTGGATCGATTTCCGAAGGTAGTTTCACTCCTGTGAAATATTTTATATTTCTATTTTCTGTTCGATAAAGAAATATTATTTTTCATGTATAAATACAATTTGTTTAAAGATTCAAATTTAGAATTTTTAAGATACATATATTATAAGAGAATATTTCGTACTTGGTACATCGAGCGCATCGTAAATGAAACTAGCCAACATAATGGGTAAAAGCGCGTGTCCTCTTGATCTCATAACTCCATCTTTCAATTGCTCGGCTCTTTGTTTTATCATAGCTAATTCAGTCGGTCCTAAAGGAATTCTTTTCAACAAAACTACCAATTCGCTTTCTTGATGAGCCAGTTTGACCTAGTCAAATTAAAGATGGCTGTCAATCTCACAAATAATATAAAACGAAATTTTGTTTCGTAGTTCCGTTTAATCTTACTTCTAAAGGTTTTGTATTAGCGGGTGGTCTAGCCATCTCCAAGCCAAAAAGACCTACGCGAAATGCCAGATTGTGATATTCTGGATTTTCGGCAAGTACTGTGCACAAGAATCCACATTTTGCTAAAGTTGCTGAGGCAAGACATGTTACCTGGTGAGAGGCCGGATTTACATGTTGCTGTAACACCAAGATTACATGTTTCTTTAGCATCGTTATTTATTTTAATTTAATAGATCATTTTTATTTTTAAGAACGTACCCTCTTTCGTTTGTTTTTTACCGGCACCGGCGGTCCCTCGATCATGAGATCTGGAGGATTGGCCAAGAGTTCCTCGGCTAGCTGTACTCCAATAATACAGGCTTCTCTCGTGTGACCGTGAGCATAAAGTCCTTCTGCTCGCGCGAATAAAATGTCCCATGGATCTTCCGTTTTCTTCAAATTATTTAGAACTATACTGGCATCCTGAGTGGTAGCGGTATGCATATTGCTTTTAGCATATTTACTCGGTAGACCAATATTATTGGTTACAGCTTTAGGATCGTAATAGTAGACATTGTATTCATCACCGGAAGGACTGTCACTACTAGATGAGGAGCTCTCGTCTTTGAATGGCCTTCCAGCTTCCTTTTCTTGATCGGATTCGTGTTCATTCTTAACACTGACCCCTTTGGGTGCAACCGCGCGCGATTTATCACGGCACTCCGCATGATTCGTCCTACTGCACTTCGCGTTCTCGGATGTAGGTTTGTTATTACTACTATCACTACTATCACTATGTGTCTCGGACGAGGCGTTTGAGCGATGCTTGTCCGAGCCTTGAGCGTTCTTCATACTAACATTACTGTTGGAAGATGACTCACTACCAGCCCCTTCCTAAAATAACGTATCGTCATAATGTAATTTTGAGAAATATGTAAGGAGGGCAGTAATGCTCATGTCTGCAAAGTGAGAAAATAATGACCTGCGAATCGGTATCGCCGCAATTATTTAGTTGAGCACAACCTTGTCTGAGAACAACCTGAGACTCAGATATATCGGGAATGTCGGTGTCATTCTCACAGAAACCTTCAGAGCTAACGCTGCTACGATTTCCATCGCCGCCTCCACTTCTCGAACACAATGGGAATTCACGCGGATTCAGTCGTCGTCTGTCCAAGTAGCTGAACTCGACGAGACCTACATTTAACGGCCGTCGACCATGATGATGCGACATTGGTGGCTGATAATTTAATACCGCTGAACTGGAATTTACCTGAAAAAAATGGACGTTTATCGTTTTTTAAATAATATTTTCTTAATCGACGTGACAATGAATTGTTATAAGCCGTAAAAGCGGCTTATGGTATCAACCTGATTAACTTCTGTCCTTGTATCTCCAGCATGTCGAAAACATGTGAAGGGACAGTGATACATAGGGTTGTTTTCGACGGTATATGTTATTCCCGGCAAGACGTATTCGTCCCAATCAAGGTAGCAAGCTTCGAGCGCCGACTTAAATCCGGTAAAGACCGCGAGATCATGTTTCAGGGAATCCTTCTGTGAACTATTACTTCTATTGTGTGAGTTGTGCGGCATGGAACTGCCACGACACTTGGCGACCTAAACAACGCAATTAAATTCGTTAAACCTGACTTTGTTAAAGGAGCGAAGAAAGAGAGAACATGTAGTACACGCGATGCTCACTTTATCTATGATCTTCAAGTGCCAAGCCATAAATTGAGCATGCAACATCTCACGCTCTGATGGCGATAGACCGGGATTTAAGGCGGCCAATCGCCAGAGAACCACGATCTCGTCGCACAAGGACGAGCACGCGTGTTGAGAAGCGTGTACATTACTGTTCATATTATGTTTGCTGCCATATCCGGTGCCGTTCAGTAATGCGACTTTGGTGTTGAACCACCAAACAAGGATCTGTTCACAGGCCATACATTCTTCCGTGATGATCTCTAGCAAAGGTATGGCATTGCGGTCATTTCTCTTGAACATCTCGCGTACGATGGAAAGGAGATTCCACATGCCCTCTGGCTCGCGACCTCTCAACGGTCGCAGCAAGGACGCCCATTCGGATGCGGCTGGGGGTGCGGTGGTGCTTAAATAATTAACATCACTGAAAAGAACATCGTAAAATGAATATTATTGTAATACTGTTAAACTGTTACCGAGGCAAAGGCGCTTGCCGGTTTATCAGCGCGCTGCTACTCACCTGAAAACTATGGGAGCCGGCACGCAAAATTTAATAAGGATCTTCTTGATGTTGTCGTGTAACGTCTTCTCGTCTAAGTACCAGGAAGTCTGATCGTAAGCGGATGCTCCGGCGGTCGGATCCGGAGCTCCGCAATAACTGTTAATAGCGCTTGGCTGAGTCGAGAGTAGCTCATCCAGAAGCCGCTGGGCAGTGGGCAAAATCTGCTGAGGTAATTCACTGATGAGATATTGAGCGAATTTCTGCAGTTGTTCCCGATGCAATCGTGACAAGGACTCGCTGACTGGCGCCCTCAGACATACTTGCGTTGGCTGAAAAAACATTGCGCAACATTGAGGCGATACTTTCTACATCAATCGGGAGAAAGCGCGTAGATAATAAGGGGGCACGCATTTCATATCTTCGCTATTACACGTAATATATATAGGGAATATCGAAAAAAAAAAAATTAAAGAATTTTACTGGACGTTATTCAGATTCTCTTCCATTCTTCCAAGCTCGATGCCAGTCTTCCTAAAGTTAACATGCGCATACCATGTGTATTCTGTGCAGGCAAACAGCTACCACGTGCGCACACCAATAGGCCGTTGAGGAGCAGGTGCAATTACATGATGTAATCCTGCGCCGATCAAATGTTACAGCGACGTTGAACTGTGCTCTGACCCCGTTCGTTTGCGGATTTACGCTGGCACTCAGATGAAATCCTATGGCAATATGAAGCATACGTTGAAAGAGAGAGAAAGAAACAGATTAAAGATTTTTTTTAATGTTCAAAGGAAGCGATATTATTATGAAATCCCTTGCAAAAAAACTGTCTGCAATTTTTATACAAATTCTTGTCTGTATTCTACATTTCTCATTGTATTATTAAATTTTTTATGGAGATTAATAATGTTTATCAATACTGAAAGCTCGTAAAATGTTAAAAATAAGACAGGGTTCCAAAAAACTGCTTTCTTTGCTATAAAAAAATTCGTTTCAAACGAATATCGTAATGCAGAATGTCTTACCGATTTGTAGGGGCTCCTTAACGGTCTTGGCACGGTAGAGATGTTCGCCGCGTAGAAATTCGTCAGCGCTACCGTTTGCGAGACATGAATAAAGCCGTATGTCCTCTTCGTTATCGGGAAAACTCCAGAAGGCTATTCTCAGCTGAAGCTGCTCCGGTACGGGAGGATAGAAGTGTTCCACCAGCTCGAAGGGAATATGAGACGCGACGCATCGTGCCGAAAGCTCGCAAAGAGTTGGCACCGTTTGGTGCCCATCTGTAACACAATGGCAAATCGTTGATTACAACGACGTTAGATAAACGTTAAGAAATTTGTCGGTCATCGCTCAGAAGTTTAAAGAAAAAAGAAAAAAAAAAGATTACACCGTTGGCGCAGGGTCGCTCGTGACAAATATAACTTTCTCTGCCTTTTCATTCGCGTACGTTCGCTTGCTGTTGCACAGCTGGAGAATAATTGCGCTGCGCTCTTTTCCCGTCTTCGTCGACAATTACGACACGCACCGGACTCGTGCAGAAAAATAAGTCGCGAGTTAGCCGCGATAGCAATATTCTCTAATTATCGTCTCCTGCTCCTAACAAGCAGGCGCGACTTCACGAGTTCGCCGTTTGCGAGTTAGCGTGCCTGGCATGCACGATTTTTCCGGAAGGCAAAACTCTCGGTACCAAGGCTCGAGAAAATAAAATCTTCCTGGGATATCATCGATTTTCGCAAGAGTGCTTGGAAACGTGAGCGCGGGGTAATTATCCATGTGTGCACACGCATCTCCGTGAAGCATACAATGCCTCAGGCAGTTTTTTCTGTTTGCGGACAAGAAAATTATTTTTAATCGCGACAGATTATAATTTCATCTACAATTATTGACTTAATGTTGCAAATAATACAAAATTCGTACACTCAACAACAAAATTGAAGCATCAATTACGCTTTAAACAATTTGGAAAATTTACACAAATAAATGTAAAAATGACATGATTATGCCCAAAATTATGTAATTTTAGAGAAATCACGTAATTCCACAAAAAATATACAAGTTTGCTTTTACTGTGTAAATATATTTTATTTTATAAAAAAGTACACACATGATAGAATATTTTAAATATTTTAAATATTCTAATTATTCAAATTTTTGTGACATTACAACAATAAAATATTACTATTTCAGTAGCTGTGAAAAATAGTACAATGTTCTGTGAAAAATAGTACAACGTGCATACGCGAAAATTCTATTTCGCCTGGCATCACTGTGTGCAACGAATGCATCACTGTCCGAATGTACAATAACATGATAGAATTGCAAAAAATATTGTTACATTATTATTTCTATACTTTTCCGTACATACTGAAACTAATTTTACACTTGTATATTATAAATTACAAACGCATGGAATTTTACATTATTATAGTGTCAAAATTATTCACTATAATATTGTGTAACTTTGCGCAGAATTTTTTTTTAAATGTATTTTACAACTCAAAAAAAGACAATTTCAATTTTCATTGAAAAAAAAGAAGACCATTTTTACTTCAATGTTGAATAACTCAGTTCGCAAAAAATCGCACGACGCGTTATACAGCATTGATTGAACGATGTCAAGTCGTTAAAAGTTCATTCGAGTTATATTTCAGCGTAACGCATAATTTCAATTTTTATATAACTATCATTCTTTTAATTATTCTACAAATAGTTCTATTGCTGCAGAAGCAGTCAATGGAAGTAAGTGAAGCTGTCTCGCAATGCGGGCTCGAGAGGCTTTTTCATCGAAGTCCACGCTTAATTAAGTTTAGAAGCACCAGGAATAACTCGGCTAATACCGAAAGAAACCGTTCGTTAGCGATAATTGCGATCGATGACATCAATCATCGTTACCGTCCGTCTCGTATAAACTTTTATGAATGACGTTCTTATTTGCGCAACTTCCACAATACAAAGAGCGACACACACGAGCTTAGACAATTTATGGGCTTAGACAATTCGATATATTTTTTATATCGAAGGGGAAGTACATAGATAACCAACGTATGAAAATAACAAACTAGAGAACACAGTTAATAAAAACTTTGTTCGTTCTCGATCGCGAGATTAAATCTCGTTGAAAAATTTTGCCTATAATCAGATTATATCGCGGGCACGTATGCACGTGATCGTAACGTAATTTTCTCAAACGCAAACGACATAGGCATACATGACAGTTTCCGCGGGATGTTGCTCGGCGCTTTATCGATCTTCGGCTGGACGACGGGGGGCCCGCAAGTCCGAGTTTCAAACAATAGTGCGCCATCGAATACCCGCTGTCCCGAAAAGTAATATTCATCGAATTGATAGTGGAAAACGCGGTTCTTCACTTTCTCGCGACAGAAGTATCGCCGCGTATTCGCGACCTTACGCCAAATGGACGCAACACGACGGGTGAGAAAGTTCCTCTCGCCGTTCTGAAAATAGTCGACCGGGTTAATGAATGGACGTCTTGTACATAGCGACGCTCCGTCACGTAAATAAGCTCGTACAAAAAAGAGAAAAGAAAGTTGTTAACTTGACTAAATTTGTCAACTTGATTGAATTTCTTCAGTTCAAGCATTTACATATTCATTCCTTATAATATTATGCTCAAAACGTCACCTATTTAAAATGGTTCATAAAAATCTCTAAAAATTCACGACCATACTTTTAACTTTCTAAAACTGTTAAAACTTCATTTTAGAAGATAATAAAATGTATATAATTTAATTTAATAACCAAAATAATCAAGAAACTCGTACGAACGAGAATCGGTTGGACGAAATACTCAAGATAGTAAGGAAAGAGTTAATTTAAATATATATGTAATTAAATCAAATATGTAAATACTTAAACCGAAGTTGAAGTATATTATGAACACTGACGGAAAAATTACTAAATTTTAATAAATATTTAATCGAATAATTTATTCGAGCAAATATTTCATTAGTACTATATTCGAATAAATATTTATTAAAATTTAGGAATTTTTTTTTCTCAGTTATTTAAGTCAAACATACAAATAGTTGAGTTGAAAAAATTTAATCGAGTTAAAAAATTTAGTCAAGTTAACATTTTTTTTCTCAGTGTATACGCATTCGCGTATGCCGTTCGTCATAGGAAATTCGCGCGCGACTCGCGCTGCGGAAAATTTCTAACGACTGGCACCGACGACGGAAGAGGCAGCCGCTCAAATGAATGAAAAACGCACCGGTGCACATTCTCTCCCCTTTCGCCTTTTACTCCCGGGGTCTTTCTCGCGCGGGAACCGTAACGAGCTTCGTGGTCGCGGTTTTGCCGCGCAATGTAATTTCCTTCAACGAAAGCTACGACCGCCGCGCCGGGAAATTCTCTCGGTTGGCCGCGCTCTCGACCGAGTCAGCGTCGAGTGCCGACAATTTGCAAAAATTTCCATTGCTCCGTGAACGCGTTGCTTTTTTTCCCCTCTCGCGCGGAATTCGATCGACCGAATTCGGAAAGAGCCGAGGTATTATCGAGTTGACGTCAACCGAATCGCAATCTAATTTTGCGAAATGTTGTTCGCCACGTTGTTCGACATTAAAATCGCTCTCGTCGAAAAAAAAAAAAATAAGAGAAGAGTAGTAGATAGAAGAAAATAAAGAAGAGATAAAGCTATTTCGATTCGCGAAATGAGAAGCGTGTGGGAAAAAACTAATCGGAAATCTGTCAGCTAGTTATTTTTCAAGCCCACTCGCAATTTTGATTAGAGAGACTTTCGTAGGTGCTATTGAAAATATCCCGCAGGCAAATCGACGCGAACTGGAACAATAGCCCACGGGATCGCGAGATGCGTTATTAAAATGTATTTACGAGGCGAGCGGGCGGATGCAAGCGAAACAAATATTTCGATGGGATCCGCGAGGCGGCGAGCGATGCTCGGTTTCCGCAAACCGGATACCCGGCAATCAAACTGAAATTGAATCAATAGTAATTGGATTTCCATTAATAATAGGCCGCAGCATGGGTAACGTCATTTCCGTCAGATCGAGAGCGTGCGATGAGGCGCTCTCGCCTCCATCTCGACTCCACTCGAATCCCGCGTTTCACGGATACGGCAAATAGGATCGGCGCAAAGTACGATAGGATAATCGAACTGCCGTGCTTAAGCAATCGCATTAAGCCGCGGTTCTACTGTCGCAGTCTGTAGGCAGCGCCTAATGCGATTGCTACTTACAATTGCGGCTACCCGACGAGCTTTCGAAGCGCGGTAATCATCGAGCCGTGATAAAGCGCGCATTCTGCCGCAATATAAGACAGTAATCGTCTACGGGAAACATAACGTTCGTGATAGAACAAGTGATAAAGCTGCTACACCTTCTTATGAAACCAGAACTCATCTTGAAAGAAAAAAAAAAAGGGAAACGCTTCCTATAAGTGTCTTGAAGATTCGTGCCGGACGATTATCGACCGGAGCTGCTTATCTTCCACGTAAATGGATTTCGAACCGCGATTGCACGTGACCACACCGTTATCTTCTAAACTCTCCCAGACACAATCCGAAATTCCCGGGGAGCGGATAAAATTTGCATTTAATTCCGAATTCGCCTGATCCAGCTGCCTCGCCCATTACACGGCACGGTGGTGCGCGAGTTTGCACCGATTCGCAGTAATCTGCGTGACATCCCGAGAAGAACATTTCTCTGCCTTTAGCCTCACCGACGGTATTCTGCTCGCCCGGTTGCTCGTTTTACGGCTCGGAATCATGTTGCGCGGATTCATAAAAGAATCACGCTACAATCCCGCGTCTCGCTACAACAAGCTCGTTATTATTTCGAAACGTTTGAAACGGAAATTGCTACTCTACACTGTTAAAAATTAGAAGCAGAATTAATGTAATGTAATGGAAGCAAATTTCAAACAGATATAATATATTTAATGTACATTTAATATAAATTTAATGTAATAAAAGTACACCAAATTTCATGCACATGCTTTTCAATTATAGATACATTAAATTTAATGTACATTAAATTTATTAATGTGCATTAAAAATACATTGAATTTCATTTTTAGTGTAGACATAGAATTTGAATGGGTATTTTCAAAAACGCATTTACAAGGGGGACACGGTTCCAGGAATTTTTATGTGTTCCAGGAATTTCTTACAGCTTGTTCTTAGACAAAAAAAAAACAATACGTGTCAGGCCACAGTTTTGAAGAAATTGATATATAATATTCGATTATCATTACTGAACAACAATAATACTGATGCTAAAAAGCATCTATAAGATCCTCCCTCCTCGAAAAGCTGTAAAGGATTTATTGCGAAAAAATAATACCTTCAATCAGAATTCGAACTTGGATCTCCCTACATTTCGTGTGGGCGCCTTGCCAATTTGACCACCGAGGCGTGTGATGATATTCTTCGCAATAACCAAAATTTATATTAGATGACCGTCTTTTTCTATTATTCAGCAAGATTTCACAAAGTCTCGCTGAGACCTATATAGACCCTTTTCGCCTTAATGTTTGACATTTTCATCGGCCGGAATTTCGAACTTACTGTTGATATTGCGTCGCTTGAATGACTTCCATCTAATATTAGCGCAAAGAATATCACCACTTGTCTCGGTAGTCGAATTAATAGAACAAAGATACAGGCCCTCTCATCTTCAAGTTCGACTTTCACTTTCGTCAGTCCGAATTTCAAACTTATTGTTGATAAAACAGGAATGTTTCTTTTGTTAAATTGACGAAAGCTCGGTTGGAGATCGCATCGTGATCTCACAAATCCTGGGAAAGTTCACCGGCAGACTACTAATCATCTCCTCCATGTAACACGTTCTTATCTCGGCTGAAAGTGCGGCGAGATTCGCACGTTTCGGCACTAAATCTTGTATTACGCCGAAACTTGCGACGAACAAAATCTAGTTCCCAAATCGCATGAATAATCGTCGTCGTCGTGGTGATATACATTCCAGATTATGCGATTAAGATGTACTTCTCGTACATAGACAATTTGATTAAGTATTGTTTGTCACACTGTCGTGTCAATGAACAGCGAATGCAGATCGACGGAAAGAGGAGAGATCGCAAAGAGTAAACGATGCATTGATCGAAAAGGTGAAATGCATCGCACTTTAAAAGATCGGAAGGAGATTTATTTTACAAAGGGACGATTGTATTCTTTGTAAAACTGTTTTTTTCTTTTTTTTTCTTTTTTGCGAACACGTCCGGTTGTCTCCGATTATTTCTATATTTTCTTGTGGACAAAGTAACGAACAGTACGGAAAAGCGATTGGTATCAACAGTCATTGTGCAATCGTGGGACATCAAAGAGCCTCTCTATCGACCGGTGTTGATCGGTGGAACCGGAATAACGGTTCGTTAACCACCGCGCGCGCACATTTGCTGTAAATTTTCAGTTTGTTCTCCGCGAGAGTTTCTCTTCGTGGCGCTGACCCCCGATAAAAGATCTATAATGTCGTCGTGTGCTGCGATAAAACGCGCGGTAAAAGGACCAAAATGGGGACTAAATCGATTCCTAAAAGATATTGTCAAGAAACGACGGATGTTCTTGTCACTTAGCAAATATGTCGAAAAATCAAAAATTTCGCGTCCTTAAAAAAAAAACAATAATTGGTTACACGTCCAAAGATACAGGAAGCTAAGCATTACTAATTTTACCATTCTTATTTTACGAGGAATAGTTCCATCTGCAATCAGAAACATCGAATTGCTCAGAATCAATATATCGATAATAAATTGCAGCTTCGAGGAATTCCGTCTCGCCATCTCGTAGAACAGGCAGAGGACTTAATTCAGATGAGAAAACGACGACGTTTAAATCTCTTTGAGGACACGAGACCATAGAATTCGCAAGAACTTTTAATGTCATAAAGAGAAGTCCTGTCTCGTGGTATTCTAACAAAATGAAACTGCATTCTGCCAAATGGCCAAGATATTATATAAGGTGTCCATAATTCGATTGCAAATGCTGTTTTAATACGGTACAAAAGAATTTTAAACGTGTAATAAAATTCTCTGAATGCCATGTTATTTTACGACTATCATGATCTTGAGGATAAATTCTAAAAGAAAATTCTAAGAGAAAATTTTCTCCGTGTAGTTTGTTTGCAACGTGCTATTCCATTGAAGCTTGTGCCTTTTGCTTCAAGTCAGTTTCAATAATATACGTGGACGATGAATAGAAAAAATAAATAAAAACAATTTTTCGAAACACGTCACAAGGATTTTTCCAAATATGAATAATAAAATGAAAGAGATGAAACAGTACATAAACAAACATCTCTCTAAAACAGATTTAAGATCCGCCTCTTTAGACACACACTGAAAAAAAGTTTGAGAAAAGAAAAGTTATTTTTGGTTACATTAATATTTAATTGGCACTATTTCGCTAAACATTTTGGTAGCTGTTATCAAACTCCTTTCAAAGCAGAAACCCGAGGAGGAAAGTCGGTCAAGCAAATTTTTCAACGGAGATCGAACGCCGCGGGTCCCGGGCGTACAAATTGGGAGAAACTTTTCATCGCGCTCGGCAGAGCGGCGCGAGAAACGCGCTCCAGTCGAAACTCGTCCGATGTATCCTAAGCGGATTACTCAACTTTCCGCCTTGATAAACTACAATTTAAGTTCGCGCATCTCTCGTCACGCTCTCGCGCTGACGCGAGATCGGAAAGTGTAGCGTAAGAGGAAAGTAACGTGATGCAACGGAAGTCCCGTTTCGTAATCTCCTCTCTGCACGTGCGATAAAATGCGCTACGAGGATACTCGTGACTTTTCCTCACCGTCAGGCTGCAACTCACGCGTGCACGATGATTAACTAACTCTTCGTTAACCGGTTGAATCACTGAGCCGCGCACCAGCGCATCGACAATGACGCGTTCATTGTGTGCTTCGCGCTCGCCAATTTTACATTGATCGTTGCGTGGAACAAATTGATGAATTAACCGCGTTGACTTAATGTTGCGAATATTTCTCCGAATTCAAATTTTTCCTTCGACGCAAACTTTTTTCCGTGTAATATGAATTAAATATGATTCCGGAAATTTAGTGTAACGTATTACAAACTTTCTTCGTCTCCTCGGAATAAGACCGCGTGAGATCGGATAGAAAAGTCTTATCGCGAACTACATTGAATCACTAAAGGTTTGAACTTCCTGCCGGAGACCGCAGACAAATTCCCACTCTGGATCTCTTGCACTCGCTTAAACAAGCTGAACTAACAAGCTTTCGTTACTCGAATGCCGAACAATTATTAATTGTCGGATATATTTCGTTGGCGCCGCGTTCGTTAAGAGGCACCACGGGACTTGTTCGAAACAACCGTCTAGACGTCTCTTTTTTCGATCTTATTCTCGACTTGCAAGTTCTTTATTGCACAATAGGACCTGAGAGTAAAATACAGAATGTTTTCGCGACGTAACTTAGCTCTTAAATTCTTTAGAAAAATCGGAATTAACATTTTCATAGAACGCGTCAAATGAGTTGCAAAACACCGTGTGTAATCAGACGAAATATAAATGCAAAAATAAGATACTCGAGCCGAATAAGACCCAGCGCTAAAAACGTGCTTTGTCTGGAATATATGTTTAAAAGGTGTGTCACGGGAAGTAGGTAAAGAGGGGCTGGGGAATTAAAACTGGCGGCAACACATTTATTTATACTGCAACAAAAGTTTGTGACGAAGTTGGTAAATAAACCGTTTTTATAAAAATGTGCTGCAAAGTTTAGCAAGTATACATTATTTTATGGTTTATTACAACACATTATAATATTATTCAACTTCTTAATTAGAAACAAAAAAACAACGTTTATGAAAAATAAAATAAGTTTGATGAGCCTTACTCGGCTCAGGTACCTTATTTATCGCAAGAATATTGATCTGTGTCGCACGTCTTCAACAACAAAAATAACAATCGGATTGAGGAAGATACGTCTAATGCTGAGAAGGCATTTGAGTGCCACGGGGGAATTAACGCGCATTACCACCCTCGACCCATTTTAGTCCGACTTTAATCCTTTTTTCAAATTCCACGGCGAGAGAGAAAAGACACTTTTCCTATTACAACCGTGGGCATTAACCGTTGTTTTCTCAACGAGAGCCTGGGCTCCGCCACTTCCGTGCTCTCCTCATTTGCGTAATGCCCCCCTGTTCTCGCTCATTTTCGCTATGCACCGCGCGAGCGCTTCCATCCTTCGGAATTTTCGTTCGTTCGGCGGCAAGGCCCATTTTTTTTCCTGCGAGGCGCACTGGTTATATTTTCATCTTTTTTTTTGCGAATGCGCAAAATTTATTACACACCGGTATACTCAACGAACCTGACAAAGTAAATTCCGAGAGTAAACTCCATTGTTTCTCTAAACACGAGATTCATGTTTAACACAAAAGATATTATTTGTTAATCCCTTAGACTACTTAACAAGACGGATATTTAATTTTCCTGATAAAGAATCTCCCTTCAAGGGTTTTACGGCAGATTACCTATACAGCGTTTCGTTGAATCTCTCTCTTTTAAAAGCGATTCTTTCGCGAAACGGCGCGGCGGGCGGGCGGCGCGTTGCGACGACGAGTCTTTTCCGATGTTGCGTCGCTAACATCAAAAAAAGATTTATCCATTCGCGTGACCAGGATTTGCCGAAGCACACCGGTCTTTTTCGTAGCGATGGAGAACGATAAAACATGCCGCGCCCACGAGATACGCCCCCGCGAGCCGCTCTCGCTTGGAGAACGTCGCTTACGGGAATAAAAGAGCCGTGCATTATTCAACGGACGCGCGTTTAGCGGAGCATGTTAAACCCGGCACGGGCCGATCCGCGTTGCATTTTACGCCCGGGGATGCTTTACGCAAGACCTCGCCTTGAGTCGCGTTTACAAATCGCACGAGATAATGCAAGCCGTACACCACGTGCGCACACGTACACACACGCGGGGTGTGTCACCGACTTCTGAGGAACATCCTCTTTTATCTTCTAAATGCCTGAGAGAACATTTTTGTCGACATTAACGATATAACGTATAATCTTCATGTAAGCCTGTGCCGTAGCTGAAAGATATTCAGAGTTGAAAAAGCAACGGAGGGAAAAGTTTTATTACTTCAATTTTATTATTGTCAATAACAACAATTTCTTTTAGATTAGATGCCACACCTCGGGCATTGAGAGCTGCGAATTTCACATAAGTAAAATTGTAATTTTCCATAACGATTTTTAAGCGTCAGTATTTTTAACCCTAGTTGTGCGGGGCGTTTTTCACGCGCTACTTCGCGCGAGAACGCACGAACGAAATCGATAATCGCGCACGGCGTCCCGTTAATTTCCACCTAAAATAACGGCGCTCTCACGCTTTGTTTCCTAGCCTCGCAATGCCTCCTCCCAAGGTTTTCCCAGCTGGCAGTACGTGGGTCTTCTCCCGCTTCGCGGAGGAGCCTCCTGCGAGATATATCACAAAAGTTGCTTCCCATAAAAGTCGAAACTCCGACACGCGCAACTGTGCGGCAGTAGACAGCTGCGTTTAGATTGTTTTGGGATAAGGCTTAGAACGAAACGCATCAGCGTGGCCTAGCACGTATTTTTCAATTTTATCTCATACTCCTGTAATTTCGTCGTATATTCTACGCTGCGTTAAATTTGAAAAAAAATTCTCAGGCCAATCTCGCTGCAGGTACAGTCTTCAGTAGAGATTTTATTCGTCTATGATATCATAGAATTATCAGTCCAGATTAGATTAAATGATGTTTCAGATAAGACGATATTTAAATAGAGCAACGGAAAATAAATTGGAAGAAATGTACGCGTAGCTGCGCAAATCCGATTATCTCGGTGCGTTGCGTAATGCAATTGCTTCCGTTATCAAAGGGACTCTGGTATTTCTTGTGATACTTACGAACAAGAGCTTTTACGCTCCTCGTAGATGATGATACCGTGAGCGTGCATGAACTATTATTACAAAGGATCCTCGTAGGAAACAAACCTGGCCCGACTGCTGGAGTTCTCTCGCCCTCGAGCGACGCTAATGAAATACCTTACAAATGCCAAGAATTTCAGGGAGCATCGAGTGGCTTAATTAAAAGCGAATTTGCCGTAGAAACATCGTTTTTACAACGTAGTGGTCGCAACTTTGTAATTATCAATTAATCACCGGGTGATTAGGTATAATATTGTAATAAACTCTTCATTATGAAATGTAAAAAGCTCGTGACGTATTTTGAACAGAAGCACATGTAATGAACGTGATGGAAGACTATAATATGCTGGGATTAGTGATATAACTAATATAACTTATTTAAAATAAAAAAATATAAAATAGACTCCGGAAACTTATTTATGACATGAAATAAGGAATAAACTGGAAGAAGTTATATTAAAATAATAAATACTAAAACTATTTTATTTTACTTTATTTTAAATAATGTTTTTTTAAAAATACGATCTCTATTTACAATACTGGTTTTTTGCTTTTTTTTTTTTGTTTTCGATGAAGAGAGCCAAATCCAATCGAATTTAACAAGTAGTAAAATTCATTTAAAATATCTATTTAAAATTAAATAATTTCTCTCTTTTTTTCTATCTAAAGTAGAAAATAAAAAATAGATCGTGAAAAGTTATTTAAAATAATAAATATACTAAGCTATTTTATTTTACTTTAGATATTTTAAATAATGTTAATTTAAATACGACCGATCTCTCTGATAATATGATAATCGGCGGCCAAGGTAAATATTGCATGCAAATATATGTATACGCATATATGTAATAGTTACACGAAACAGTTGGAATCCTCCTGATCTATGCGATGGTGTACGGAATAAAGTGCGATAGGAAGGCGAATCGAAACGAAACGAAACGCGTGTCGACAGACGCGGGATATCGCCGCGCCTTTCAACGTATCGACGCGATACGAAACGACAAAGGCTCTTTTTACTTGCCGCAATCGCGATTGACATTTTTGCTCTACCCAGTTACTTCCAGTCGTGAAATTCCAGAACGCCTCCCCCGGGGGATCCCTGAAAATGAATTTCGCGTAGCGTAACGTCGAGGTGCATCGACCTCGGCGATCGATATTCGCCGGCAGCTCGAAAAGCGGCGCGGGGACGTATGAAAAGGGGCACCCGCGAGAGAGATTTCAATTTTTATCTTCGCCCCATAAAAATTGTTTATTCCTCTTCCGCTCTCGCGCGAGAACTGTCTGCCGCAGATAATATACGCGAGCGACGTTCCGCGCATACCGAAACCTCTGTCTCTCGCGCCGCATATCGTATCAACGTTGTCGATGAACTCGCGTAAGCAAATATGAAAGATTTTTATCGTCCATCGTCCGCTAAAAAGAAGCTCTCGTATAAAATTGAATTGGGGCCCGCGTTCCGTTTTATCGGGCGATATTTCACTAAATCTTTGTATCATTATTCCCCATATCTCTGTTCCTCGATATCGAAGGGACGAAGGGGTGAGCCGTGATGCTTTTAAGCTCCAAAAGAGAAATAGGTCAAATTTATCGCCTGACACCGAGAATTGCTGTAATTTTGAGTTAATTTAAACCCGCCGAGTGTTGAATGCTCCGCATCGATTCGATCGCGCTGGGAGTTGAGATGAAAGAGAAAAGTGGATGAAAACAGCAGGTCTTGCCTCGATATACTTTACTCATAAATCCGTGTCGACTACAAAGCGTCTCGTTTTGAACAAAAAAAAAAAAGGAAAAAAGAAATCAAGGGAGAGAAAGAGAGGAAGAAGTTCTGAAACCTTTTATCGACGTACATATATCTTCTGCATAACATCCTGTAATTTACAAGTATAAAATACTGCTTAAACACATATGTGGATTAATGTTGGTTGATTAAGTTATCGAACTTCAATTAGTCGATTATTCGTGCGACTTTGAAGAATGCTTTTCCCCTATGTGCAAATAAAGAAAATCATTTTTTTTTACAGGATGTCTCACATTCTTTGAGATCCTTCACGAATTGTCTCGATGGGGCGTCCTTCCGGCAGGGAAGCGGCAGCTTTCCACAGTTGAGCGTAATACCAACCAGCGACGAGCCCCGACCGCTCTCCATCGGCCGGAATCGTTCTCGTCGATTTTTATCGAGGCCTCGGTGACGACGGTATTGAATTTGCGGTCGAGCGAGATGGCTCTTCCGGACCGAAGGTAGATTCGCCAAGCATTATGGAAATAAAACGGGGCCATTTTCGAAAGCAAGGCGAATAGCTGTTGTCGATAAAATTGATTTTCGAAGTGTTCGCCTGAAAAAGTCGTCGGCCATTTTGCAAGTAAAGCGAGTTTAATACGGTGACATGAATATTTCGATTAATCGTTCATATCACTTGATAGTAGCAAAATGTCCATACGTGTATATGTATATACGTGTTTACAATTAAAGAATTTATATTATTTTTTTTTTAGATTTGAAGAATATTTATGGATACATTCGGTTTTAAAAATTAAATAAAGTTATGATGAAGCTATAATTGTATAACGGTGATATAATTATATCACCGTTATACAATTATAGCTTCATTTGTAACTTGATTTTTTTTAACCCAAATATATACATAATTGTTTTTTTCAATCCTAAATTATTGTAGTTTTCTTAGGCTTGAGAAACACGTTTATGTATATTCGAGTTTAAATAAATCAAATTACAGATGAAGCTACAATTGTACATGATGAAGCTTCATCATGACTTTATTTAATTAAAACCGAATATATAGATAGAAATTCTTCAAGACTAAAAAAACAACCTTAATCCTTTAATTATATTTTTATTACGTCTACGTTACAAGAATAATTCCATAGGTAATTACCGCTAAATCTAAAATATTTCAATTTATTCTATTAAAATGTCAAAATCGAATAAAAAGGAAAAACGATGCGTAATCGGACGCAAGGGCGATTGTGCAGCGGCGAAGAATCGAAGGTGTGTACGGAGGACCTTTCTGGCGCAGCTTCTGCTCATATTTCAGAATCCCTTTCTGCCGCTGCACCCTGAAAGAGGTTGCCCACCCTCGCCGCGCGAAAACGAGGACAAAGAGCCATTTTGCCGTAATGCGATACGTCACGTTGGTCGTAAGGCCATTCTGTGTAGCCGATTTAATCCCGCGTGAACATCTCCCCGTCGTCGTCGTTCAGATTGTCCTGATGAGCGGCGTTGTATATAAAAACGAGACAAGACCAGACCAGACCAGACGAGCTTCGGCGCCCTCGCCCAAGAACCTTGCCTGCCGTTGCTCGTGCAAAAAGAAATCGATCGAGAGGAACTCCGCGCTCATTATTTTCTTCATTGTTTCGTACATCCGTATACGCAAAGTTTCTCGTAAAAAAGGAGAGCGGAAGTCAATCGAGATTAGATTAAGGAACGCCACCGCGGCCTCATCAATTTTAAAAAGGCGAGCACTTGCCTTCAGAAGCTATCCCACCCGATGATTGCGAAACTTATCGATCATATCTGTCGCATTAATCAAGCCGCACAATGGCGGTATTCGCGTACGGAGAGCTCCCGTAAAATCATACCACGCCGCCGGGCTCCGCGTCTCGAGCTTCGCCTCGAGGAGAACCGATTTCATTAATCTTCTTACATCAATGCGATGCCTCTCGTCCCCGTTACCGTGAACGTACCGCATCGGCTCCTATGCATTTAGGTCATTACGTATCCATACAAAAGCCTCTCACCGGCGTATGCAAATCCCTCAATGGCAATGATCAACCATTAAGCCAATTTCGTTGGGGCGCAAGTTATCGACACGAGGCATTACTTCACCGAGATAAATCGAGTTAAGATACTCTGTCCGAGATGCCTTCGCTGATCGACGAACGTAAAAAGCGTGAAGGACCTACGTCCTGTGGACCACGGCAGTGAAATTCATGAAACAAAGGTCCACGTCCACACCCCGCGACAGAATGGACGATTCCCTCGGCCGGCGATGGCCACGGATATGAAATATAGCCTGCCGTAAAATGTATACGTCCGAGATACGCGTACCAGAGATACTCGAGGTGGACGGAACACGATGCATTATTACCATTGCTTGACATTTGTCTTCGTCAGAGCAGTCTCGCTATTACCAGCGAAATGAGCGCCTCGGGTGGACGCGGATCAGAGAGGGATTTTCATTTAATAAAAACGTCCACTGTTTAATTATTGCATTCAAAATTTGATCAGGGTTACGAATATTAGAATGCAACACTTGAATAAGCTCTAATTCAAAATTATATAAAGAGTTTTAACTTAACAAATAATTAAAGTCCAGCTTTAAAAAAAGCTAAATAACTTATTCAATGCACTTGCGCTTTTTCTTTTAAACAACGGCGAGCGATGGGCTCGCGAAAATGTTATCGAGTGTTATCGGTAGACATATTTTTCATCTATAATCATTGTCTCGGGTACACGTTATTTTGTGAGGAGTTGGCAGGTCGGTTTGAGGGTTGGCCGACTCCGAGACATCGTAGGGTAGTATACGTGTTCACAGGTCATTAATCCCGACAAGCACATCCTATTATGTCGTGCCGTCGAAGGACGAGGATGGTGCACGGTCAAAGGCCCGAACGCACCCATCTAACTCTTCTAAAGGAGCTTAAGGATGCTTTCGATCGACTTTGGGAGCCGATAATGCGTAAGTAGTTACGCGCGGCTGACGGCTGTCGCAAAAGCAGGATATCGAAAAAGGGATTTCGAATTTTAGCACGGCTTTTACTACAGCCAGCCGTCTATTAAAACGGCATGTTAGAGGCATTTTGTTGTACGAATAAAAATTCAACAAACTAAAATCCATTTAACTTTGGTTAGATATGATTTTATTGCATTACGAAATAATTCAGTTTTCAACAACGACTTTATGAAGTTCTGTAATACGGTGCCGCTGAAAATAACTCCAAAGAAGATTGAAACGTTCGTTTTTTTTTTGGCTCAATCTATTTAATAAATTTTGAATGAAGTTTTTTTACAATTTAATTTGCACATGAATAACCGCGCCTCTCATTAGTCCACACTAATTTTCATACTGTCAAATTTCGAAAGTCCATTATTTCATTACATTTATAAGTTTCGATTTTGTTGCATGTTGCAAAGTTGGTTTTTAATAAAAGCAAAAAACGCGTCGCGCGAAAATTTTGCATATCACGAAACTTTTACAAAAATCCTGTTGAACCGTGCGGCGTTCTCATATGACTACCAGACCGTTTCTTTCGTGTCAAAAGGAGTTTGTAAAAATAAAGACGGTCGCAAATGTGCACTTTCACCGCCCGCTCGAATAAACTGGAAATGTCCCCGGAAATTCGAGCAAAATTTACATTCATATTCGCGGAAACGTTCGTTGAAAATTCCTTGGGCACTTCAAGAAAAATTGTATTATTAAGATAAAATACTAATTACTGTCGGTCGTTGCAAACATAATAATAAAAGTACACGGAAAGTATAATTTTGCTGAAATACAAATCTGAAAATTATGTTAATTAAGTTAAATTACTTAAAAAATTGTATCGGATGTTTAACTTGGTTATTAGAATTTAATATCAAAACTTTGTTTGCAGCAACATTATCATACTTGAGCTTCCTTCATAATTTGTTTGATGGGTCAACATAAAATTATTTTCTGATCTGCATCTAGCTAAATTTTTAGATGCTGCAGTAAAATTGTTCTTTCCGTGTAGCCGATTTAATCTATTCACAAATTACGAAATCTAAAAATACAGATCAGAAAATAATTTAATATTTAACTATCATATAAAATAATTATGTAAACGTTCAAGCATGATGATACTGCTGCAAAAAGTTTTGACACTCTGGCAACCAGCTTAAACGTCCAATATACATTTTCTAATGGTTCGATATAATTATTTTAAATTATCTGTATTTCAGCAAAATTGTTCTTTCCGTGTAAATTTAAAAAATACAATAAGGTGAACATTAAATATCTGTGATACGGCACTCTTAAACACATGAAACCAGTGAACTGCATACTTAATACCTCTATATTAAACGTGAAATATTTTCCCGGCGCTTTCAAAGCGCCAAGTGCAAAATTGCTTGATATCGGAAATACCAGATACTTCATCTCGGTCCGCACGACAGGAGAGAGGGAGGAGAGGGAAGAGAAGCAGAATGCTGACAGGGTCTTTTTCCCCCTCACCTCCACCCCCTTCGCTTAATCTCCTTTGGCCAACCTATCAATCCATTCATCCTTTTTCGTTATACTCCACCTAAATCTTCCATCGAATAATGAATTCGACGATTTTCTCATTCAAAAACGCTACAAATGGTGTGACGTTTCTCGAAGAATCTCTCTCTCTCTCTCTCTCTCTCTCTCTCTTTCTCTCTGTGATTGAGAAAATCTGACTTCATCAAAATGCGATTCAAACGGTGCAGTCTTGATTAAATCCCTTCTGACCTTATTTACATTATTTGACGACGGTTAATTTACACTTTATCGATTCGTGAGAATTTATGTAGCCGAGTGTAATCTAATTCTAATCACCATCGCGTTTTGCGAGCGCGGATCCGTTTGAACATGAACGCGACGCACGCACGCGCGCGGTTTACGCACAAAATTCCCGGCTTTAATTACACGTCGCATGTACAATTGCAAATGTCCGACTGCAAATCGCGCGACCGCAAACGGAGTTACGTTGATTCGCGTATCTTTGTACGCGTTCGTGCACAAAGTGCGTGTAATCCGATGAAAAATCGAGCCAAAACACGACCGACGTTCTCCTTTCAAGAACGTCGGTCGTGTTTTCGCTCGATTTTTATCCAGACAAAAGTTTCAGGTCCCGTAAACGCGAATCGATATCTTCTGTGTCCGATACGCGACGCGACCCGGCACTCGGCGATCGTATTGCCGGAGGTACGTGGTGCAGTCGCGTGTCAACAGGAAGTGTCGTCTCTGAACAAACAGCCAGCCACACGGAGAAACTCGACCGTGTTCCCGCAGCGAGGGAACAAAACTTTACGGCACCACCGTCGCGAAATGAAGACCCGGAAGAGGTAACTTTCGTACGCAAATCGTCGTATTCCGGTAAACGCTGGAATTCAGGCAAATCGAGGCTGCCGGTCCACGGTACGCCCGGGATCTGAGGTAAAAACTTCAATTTTCTTCAGAGGCGATGTCACGCACAAAATTGGTGTTGTTTGATCTCTTCGCGCCCGAAATAGCAGACGCAACGATAAGCAATTCGGAAGCGGAAAGTTTTAAGTATTGAAAGTTTCCAGTACTCTTGCAGCCAGTACGAAGATGCAAACGCGACGACGAGATACGCGGGGCTGATTCCGTTCGAATAGGAAACGAGCGGTTTAAATATGAAGCGCGCTCACGCGAGCCAGCCTGGATAACGGCCCATCTACGCGAAAAGTAGCCGCTATTTCCGACGAGATTACCTGTCCGGCTAATCTGGAAATAAAATCTTGCAAAGTCTATCGGTACGTAGAAGAGTCTCTCTTTCCATCTCTCTCTCTATCTCAATCACTGTTAAATCGCACGAATTTATCGAAATGTCTATAATTAAAACACTGACCGGATGTCTCGAATACTTGAAACATGAATAAGCATGTAAATTATTTTAGAATTGACTTCTAGATGAGACTATTCAAGAAAAAATGCAAAACTTATTTAAATACAAAAAAATCTTAAAATAAATGCAAACCTCGTTACATCGTGCGTTATTTTTATGCACCTTCTTATAAAAACAAAAAAGTGAAGTGCGTAATAAAAAAAAAAAAATTCATCATAAAAAAAATTTTTTCCACTCTTTACCATTTTTATGTTTAAATTAGCATTGTACATATAAACTGCAATACGAAATAAAACTAAAAGAATTATATGATCATCGTGTAATAAAAGTAAAAGAATCGAATAGCATTAATGAAGTATGGTTGGTTATTTATTGGAAAACAATTTTAAAAATAAATTTAAAAAAAATAATTAACTTAAGAATTTGTTGAGTTGCAACTGTGTCCTCTTCCCCGAGAATTTGAAAAAGAATGAAGATGGATCTTCGATCTTTTTTGATCAAAAATCTTGAAGATTTGAGCTTTACATCATTATAACAATTCTATTATTAATATAAATGGTCAAGAACTAATGAGTAGATCTAGGTCACTGTGCTATTATAAACAGTTTTAATGAACAAATGATATTCATAATTGATATAATTGATATTCAATAAATTTGCTTTAATAAACAAATAATATTCATTGATAATATCATTGAAATAAAATACAAAACATGATATTGCTTATCTAACCGAAACGCGTATAAAATGTCGCTATGCATTTCGGTTAGATACACAATATCGTGTTTTGTATTTTATTTCACTGAAGATTAAGCGAGTTTTCAGTTGAAAAGTTTGATATATATTTGTTTATTAAAAGTGCTTATAATTGCACGATGACCTAGCTTTGCTCATTAGCCATCAACAATTCATATTGATTTTAAATGCGTAGAGTACAAAATATTTATTAATTTAATTAGTTTAATTCTATTATTATTTCGCCGATGCATTTAAAACCGAGCTCTTTCAAACCGGAAAAAAAGTCGCTTTTTTTGCAATGGTCATATTAAAATCTCCATTCTTGGCAGCGTAAACGCGTATGTGTAAGAGCAGATATATCAAACAAGAATCAGATTGTGGATGGAATAAATATTTGTCTCGCTCATTTCGAGTGATACTTTGACGTGTATAGCGCGGATGTTCCTTGATTTAAGTCAAACGCAAATATCGAACTGCATCTTCGCAGCTGCTCTGTAAGCGATAGCCGATGAAAAGCCCACGAGTTCGGTTTAAATAATTTCGTACAGTGTCGACGAAAACGAACGAACGAACGAATGCTCTTGCGAGCCCATGTGGCGCAGAGTCGCCGTTAGGTGCACAACAGACCTGTCACATTCTTTTTCCACTTCCCGCTGAGGTGGTGATCTTTAAATGACCCTGCGGTCGGATCACACGCTGGTTTGCAAACGTGTGTGTGTTGGCGTTTGTGAAAACATCGCCTGGCGCAGGTCATCCACCGTCTGTCGCTGAGAGCCCTTTGTTGTGTCGAGTGCGACTAGTCAAACTGGAAGAAGGCATTCTCCGAACCAGCAGCATTCCTCTTCGGCAGACAAGGATAATTTCGCACCTTGCATGAACGATGAATGAAAGGAAGCATGGAACGATGATATAAATAGATCGGCATTGAAAGTTACGCGCCGCCGAATTGTAACAGCGTAAAATAAAACCCTGCCTCGGCGTTGGAAAAAATCGATCGTGTAATAATAGGTCACTCTGGCTTTTTTTTTGGAGGATGCACACGATGCATGATTTATCGAATGTTGTCACCGTTGCGAGCTCGAATTTTTGGAAACTTTGAAACGTAGGTCAGGTTTTCACGATCACGCGCGATTATTCACGACGTAACCAGAAATATCTTCTCTAACTGAGATGTCAACGATCGTGCCAACTTTTAACAGCGAGCGTAGCTTCGGTTTCATCGGTTTTTCCGATCGCGGTACATCATGGTAAGTACTTTACTCTTTTGTTCAAGCGGCTCCTTGTCAGTCACAGTTGTTATCTTTTCTATCGTTAATTTAGGTAGGAAGATCCTGCGACAGGAGAGATAACGATCCTTCGAACGATAATGCCGACGGTGACGTCGTACGGCGGAAGTGCCGGAAGTTCAACGACCTCGTTACCTCTGGTTCGCACTAAACGAACTTGAGAGGCATTTTCGCGCGACCTAAACACTATGACGTTTGTGCGCAGTTCCGTTTGCAGTAATAATATTAATTTTCAACATTGCGCTCGTAGCAATTAACATCGACAACGTCGTAATATAATACTCGGAAGATAATCTATCTCCCGATAAACGCTGCGCTGACAATGAGTCTCGGGAACGAGGAGATACAATTTATCTTCAAAGAAATTACGAGGCATTTTGGCACATCGGATGACCCTCGTTTAAGGATGTATCGGACATGTATGGTCCCTGCAAAGTAAATAAAATTTGAAAATGTGTTAATATTAATACTTTAAATAAACTGTATATGAAAGTTATGTGAATAACATTACATTTTTATTTAATAATATATTTTTATAGTTTATTTGATTTATTTGTTATTAAATAATTTTTTACAACATTAAGAAAAATCTCTATTTTCTTGTGTAAGTACTTTTAAGTATTAAATTACTAAGTTAAGTATTAAGTACTAAATTAAAAAATTCAGATTTTTTTTCATCGTTTCTTATTTCTTATTATTAATTATATTTTTATTAGAGCATGTATCTACGCTAAAAGAAAAAATTATTAAATTTTAATAGTTGCAATGAAATATTTACTTACGATACGTAAATGTTACTCAATAAAAAAAATAATTTAATTAAATTAGTAGCCCTTGTTTTAAATGCATATTTATTTACACTTAATAAATATTTCGTTGCAACTATTCGAATAAATATTTATTAAAACTTAAGAATTATTTGTTCTTTCAGAGTACTTCTTATTGAAATAATTTTTTATCCAGATAGAAAATCGCCGCCAAATTTTTTCTACTCTTTTCAAATGCAATGTAAAATAATCTGTAACTTTTACATAACTTTTTTAATACTTTGAGAAATGTCCTATACATCCTTAACGATCCCGTCAAATTGATGACTTGAAAGCTAATTTTGGAAGAAAAGAAATGCTTTTAGTCTGGAAAGCGGAACGTTTTGCACCTGGAGCATAAATACAACCTTGGCTCAACAGCGAGCCGAGGCGTGGAATCGAGGCCTGATCGCCGAATCAGCCGTCGCACCTGTCAAGATATGTAATTTAATTCCACCGTTCCAGTTTCGTCGCGCGCTTGTTTTCGTTTCGGCATGGCACCGAAATGCCCAGCCGCGAAAGCGGTTCCACCGTATATCTCAAAGCGTTCCAAGCCGCGATCATCGCCGATTCTCTCCGCTGGCTTATACTTGCATGAGAACGCGCGGAGTGCGTTTAAGAATTCAGATTCGATGGTCATTATCAAAAGCGTGAGAGAGGATTTTCGCGTGTGTTACGCGGAATCCTGGCCTTTAGTATCCCCGGAGTTTCCGGTACCGATAAGCACAACAATACATCGAATTTCCATATGATACGATGTTGCGAGTCGAAACCGAATCGCATCGGATTCCAAAGACGAATTCCCAGGAGCGAAAGCGGGAGCTGGAACGCGGACGACGACGACGACGACTCGCTTCGGAGACGTGAGAATTAATTTGCGGCTGGGCCCGGGCGCTCGCTCGCTCGCTCGCTCGCTCTTGCTCGCCTAACTCTCGGCGTAACTATTGCATGCGGATATGCGCGAGGCTCGATGTGGTGCAACTCGCAACTCCGGCAAAGCCTACTTGTATTAACGCGCCGGGCTAGAATTCGCTAACTGCGAATCGTTTCGTACATATCTCCGCGACCCGCGAGGATCGATACGGTCGCCATGACGACGCGGCTTCTCCATCTCTCTCTCTTTCCTCTCTCTCTCTCTCTCTCTCTCTCTCTCTCTCTCTCTCTCTCTCTCTCTCTCTCTCTCTCTTACTGTAGGGATACAGATACATCTCAATACGAGTGTACTCTCTCTCTCTCTCTCTCTCTTCTTCCTCCCTCAACTCTACCAACCGCCACTTTTCTACTTTATTCGCTTTTTCGTCTCCCCTCGGCTCTGACTCTTTGTCTCCTCTAACTTTTCGCCCGATTCAGTTTGCACCGATGTATTTTTTTCCCTCCCGTGGATAGTAATTATTGAGATTACGAAGGGGAGGGTATAAGTCTTGCGAGAAGGAGAAAAGGGAGCGTTCTAAATGTTATATCCATAAATCCGGATTGTCGCGCGTTTGAAAACGCGAGGGCCGCTTTTTTTCTAAGCGAGTCGGACGGATTCGCGAGATAAGTAACGTCGATTTTCTCGCACGAGTACGAGAAATTGCGGGACGACGCGCTCGACAGGAATGGCACATTAATCCCTTTCCTCGACAGCGTGACGTATATATACATGTACAACCGCGAGATATTCCGTACGGCAGAATAATTTAAACATACATATCTGTGAGAATGTTGCTTCTATGGGGCCGTTATTCAGCTTACTGCTGCCGATATTGCTCGCATTGCACAATCTTATTAACTTCGCAAGTCGTAAAACCCGTGGCGGCCGACGCGATATACGCGCGTGTGCGCGCGGTTATTCAGACACGAGAGATTGCCCGCCTCTCTCTCCCATTGCCTCGGCTTAATTAACAGTTTTCCTTTATTAAATTAAATTCAAGGGTCGAACCGTGCGAGACTCTCGATCGTTAAAGCTTTTTACTCGCGACGTCCCGCGACTGCTTTGTGCTTGAGAGCTGCTTTGTACGTTGAATTTTTCAATTACAGTTTTGTCAATTATCGCGACATTTTACGGACTTAAAAGACAATTCCTTCCCCCTGTATCATCGACGGCAGCTGATAACCGCGAGGAGAATGAAGCTCATATACGGAAAAGCGATTTCTAACTTGAATGATCGCGCGGCAATGGCGGGGGGGGTGGAAGAAAGGAAACTTCGTGATGAGACCAGGCATCGCTCAACGATCGCCTCAGCTCTGCTCCAAATGAGATCCAGTTCGTTTCCTCCGTCTTCCGTCAAACCTAGCCAATTGATCGCGAATTCATTCCGACAAGTCTGAAGATAATGAGAGATGGCGTGAGCTCTTCGCTTTGCACGCGAATAAACGAGCGAATTGGTAATAAAATAAGTAAATTAGATAACTGAATTTATGTTACGTATTAAGAACTGCATAAGCAAATTTCTAAAACTAAATTTATTAACTGTAAATTCTGTAAAAGAATCAAGCGAATAAACTAAGAAAAAACAGTGTGATTAAAAGCCAAATATTTTATCAATATAAAAGACAATTATAAAAACCATAATAAAAAAGTTATTATTATATAGATATTAATAAAAAATATTATTTATTAGATATTAATATTGTTTTTATAATTATTAAAAAAATATTTATTAAAAAGATTGAAGATCTCACAGAATTTTATCTTTTACACAAGAAATATTAATCTAAAAAATAGGAAGGTGAATAGCGCTCAATACTTCTAATGTTAAACAGATAATTAGATTTCTGATGAGACAAAAAGTATACTTTTTTAAAATTTGTCCAAACAAAACTATCCACAGAGTAGAGCACGATTAAAATCATAAATTAAGTGGCGCGGTCGCGTCTTGGCCAAACATACATGTATACTTAAGAGGAGGTTCCCGAATGGAATTCGGGAACAGTTTCTTTTCAAGTTTAACGGTTCATAGGCCACGCTCTCACATGCAAATTTAGGAGTATAAAAGGCATTCCTGCAGATTTCTTGATAGAAGCGAGTGAAAAGTCATACGAACGAGACGTTAGTGTCGTTAAGACACGTTAGTTTCTTAAAGTTTATTCGAAAGAAAGCCGATTTTCGAGAGTTACAGGAGGTTGCACGTTGTCATTGAGTGAATTCGAACCACCTGATAAATACTATCATAGTGCAGACTATTGTGATAAATTTAACAACTTGCTTCGAATTTAAACGGAGACTTTAAGCGGATATTGAGCGGTGAATATACACGGAAATGGCAATATTAACAAGCTCGATTGTCACGACTTCCGTCCTTGGACTCAGTTTGATTCCATTTTTAATCGGGCTCATCGTCTATAGATACAACAACTTCGATCCAGAATCACATCCGCAAAATGCACGCGAGGTATGAAAAATTAAATAAAAAAGAACTAGAAGAATTTATTTATACATTATGTGGGCTTTAGACATTTTTTTAAACAGCTGATAAAGTAGTGCTCATGATTCACTATCGACTAAACTGACATGAAATTGATAAATCTGTAGCACAAAAGTGAAAAAAGCAAGAAGCTAGTCCTCGCTTCTATTCTGTGTTAGCTGGAGTAATCCAGTTTCGAGACAAAAATTCCTCTAATGTTTAATACTGTGATTATCATATAAATTACTTATCTTCATTGCGTCTTGCTATAATAAAGGTATAATTTGATATTTTTATAATTTAATGAGAAAGCATCTGCATAAAACAACTTTTAATTATTTCTGAATTTTCAGAAATGTCAGTAAACATTTGTTTAAACTATTATATATTGATTTCTTGTTGTTTGGTCAATGAGTTTCGAAAATACCATAAATCAATTATATTTAAGTGAAAAACTCAAGATTTAAGAAAATATCAAATGAGTACAAAGGCTAATGAGAATCAATCGCGCAAATAGCAAAGAGTTACGTTATCCATTGCTTCGCTGATCTTCGGTTTCTTGGAGGAGATCAAGCCATCTTCTTTGATTATATACTCGTACACGGTGGAAAATTTGCACTTCGGATTCGGCAAATCGTTAGTGATTCATCCGCACACCGAATCAATGATGGACAGATAATTATCAATCAAAATTGCTATTTGAACTTGTTACACGCTAATGATGACTCCAAAGAGAGTCAAAACGTTCGAACATTTTACTGAATAAAAGAAAAATTCTTTAGTTTATTCTTCCGCGCTTAACTCTCGTTAGCTTTTGTACTCATTTGGAATTTTGTTAATACCACAAATGTTGACTACACTAGTGTAGATATAAGTTATCATTATCATAAGCAAAATATTTGCTATCTCAGCAAAACTCTATATTTAAATCCTTCATAAAATGACTAAAAAGTAGAATATCGAAAAAAATGCATTTTATAGACGATGAACAATGCATTCATGACTTCTGATCAGAATTTCAAGAAAATATTCTTTTTTAAAAAAATTTCAAATATTATATAGAAAGTCATTTTTTGCATATTAAATCTCAATTATTTCGAAAACCTGATATACTGATGAAAATTGATTTGCAGCATCGTTTTCAGCATCCAAAAATCTATAAGCAACATCTTGTCTTTTAAAATAATTAAAAAGAAGTATTTTTTTTGTAAACTAGTGTTATTGATGAAATGGATGAAATCTAATAATCGATCTAATAATAGAGAATGTATAAAACTTTTTTAAGTTAGAAAATAACATATTTGCTTAAATTAATGTTACGCTTCCTCTTTAAAATCATATTATTTTATTCGCCCCATACTTAATAACTTTGGTTACCTAATCGCATTGTGATTTCAGCTGTTAAAAATGTATGACTTCATAGTAGTCGGAGGTGGCAGCGCGGGTGCCGTGGTAGTCTCGAGATTGTCGGAAGTAACAAACTGGACGGTGTTACTCTTAGAAGCTGGCGATCATGAGAACGAGATTTCAGACATTCCACTGTTGGTCGCATACACTCAACTCTCAGAATTTGATTGGAAATATAAAACTTCACCACTCAGTACGTCCGCTTATTGCCTCGCCATGATAGGCAACAAGTGTAATTGGCCACGCGGTCGTGTTCTTGGAGGATCTAGTGTCCTCAACGGAATGATTTATGTTCGTGGTAATAGGTACGTACAATATAATTTTGGAAATGTCATTAACAAATTGAAATGATCAGTTAATAAACAAGAGTTTGCTTGTAGGCACGATTACGACAACTGGGCTCGATTAGGAAACGCGGGATGGAGCTACGAGGAAGTGCTCCCATATTTTCTCAAGTCCGAAGACAATCGTAATCCATATTTAGCAAGAACTCCTTATCACAAAACAGGAGGTTATCTGACGATACAGGAGTCATCCTGGAAAACTCCTCTGGCGATCGCTTTTTTGCAAGCTGGTCAAGAGATGGGCTATGAAAATCGCGATATAAACGGATTCAATCAAACCGGCTTTATGTTGACGCAAGCGACGATTCGACGTGGTAGTCGATGTTCGACAGCAAAGGCTTTCCTACGCCCAGTGAAGAATAGACCGAACTTGCACATAGCGATGCGCGCTCAGATACTAAAGGTGCTCTTCAACACTGACAAAAGAGCAACGGGCGTAGAATTTCTTCGCGATGGCAAACGACAGATCGTAAGATGCAGAAGAGAAGTTATCTTATCCGCCGGCACAATTAATTCTCCTCAATTGCTTATGTTATCCGGAATCGGTCCTAGTGAACATTTGAATGAGTTCAATATACCAGTGATATCCGATTTACGAGTTGGAGATAACCTTCAAGATCATGTGGGCCTTGGCGGGCTGACTTTTTTGGTGAACGAATCAATCACTCTGACAATAAAGCGAGTTCAAACTCTCTCGGCGATGTATGAGTACCTTATAAACGAGCGAGGACCTCTGACTACACCAGGAATAGAGGCATTAGCTTTTCTCAATACCAAATATGCTGATAAATTCGGTGATTATCCGGATATGCAGTTTCATTTTGCGCCATTTTCCATCAGCTCTGATGGCGAACAAATAAAAAAGATTCTCGGTCTCAGAGATCGTGTGTATAACATTATGTACAAGCCCTTGCACAATGTCGAGACCTGGTCGATTCTGCCACTTTTACTACGCCCTAAGAGCACAGGTTGGATAAGATTAAAAAGTAGAAACCCTTTGGTTCAACCGGATATCAATCCCAACTACTTCACGCATAAGGAGGACATGGACGTTCTTATAGAAGGGATTAGGTTGGCGATGAGGGTATCCAATACAAGCGCGTTTCAGCGATTTGGCTCGAGACCTCACACGATTCGTATGCCGGGCTGTCACAAATATTCTTTCGATACATACGAATATTGGGAGTGCGCCATACGGCATTTTACATTTACAATTTACCATCCAACCAGTATCTGCAAAATGGGGCCAAGAAGTGATTCCAAAGCAGTCGTGGACTCACGATTAAGAGTTTACGGAGTGAAAGGACTTAGAGTCGTTGACGCTTCCATAATGCCAACCATTGTCAGCGGCAATATAAACGCACCGACCATCATGATCGGCGAGAAAGCCAGTGACATTATTAAGAAAGATTGGCTAGGGATAAAGTAGGTAGGGATAAAGAAAGAATTAAAAACGTAAAAATATAAAGTGTAAATGTAACAGCTAAAGAAATAGCTAAGGAAGAAGGAGGTAATAGGATAAAAAAATTGTACAGGAGGCAAAACAGAATACTGCCTCCTGTACAATTTTTTTATCCTATTACCTCCTTCTTCCTTAGCTATTTCTTTAGCTGTTACATTTACACTTTATATTTTTATGTTTTTAATCAGAGGAATATAGTTTTAGTATAGGCAAATTATGCGTAATATATGGATGAATGAATGGGCTAAGAAAAAGATTATAAACCAAATCCGTTCTTGGTAGCATTTGTAAATTGCTGAAGCAAATAAATTTTCTTCTATCGTCATATTGGATGTAACCGAAATTCCAAATATATCATATGAGAAATGCTATTAAACTTTCTTTTACTTTCTTTTTATAACATTCTTATAATACCGATTTTTTTAGATGATTTTAATTTTATCCAAATCTTATTTTCAATAATACGCTGTAAGATTTTTCTCTGTCTACTAATCTAGATGTCTCAAAAAGTTTCCACGTTTTCGTTAGTTAGTGTAATAGGATAAAAAAAATAAGCTGCCTTCTCCCATGCTACTTGCCGCAAATTGATAAAGAAAGACAAGACAATGGTTCAGCGCTCACACGAATAGCGATTGTTCCGCGAAAAGAGAACACATTGAACACAATCGAATTCTCTTTTAGTTCGATCGAATGGACCGTTTCTTCTTGATTTCGATGACACTCTCGCAATTGCTTGAACACGGAACCATCGTGTCGAGTTGCGGCAATTCATTGATCAAAAATAAAGATGAATGCTGCTGAAGATACGAAATTCTAGATAATGTCATGATTCTGATGTTATAATGTAAACAATTTAATTTGAGCTTTTTCTCTCATTTCCCCTTTTTTTTAAATAGATCTGATGATAAGTAGAACTTTTATATTTGAAAAGAAAAATAAAAAATTATCTATCATTATTATTATTTATTTATAATAACAAAATTTCATTTTTTTAACGTTTTTATATTATAGAATAACATGGCATTTATGTATATATCACATTACACAGATGACTTTTACATTCTTGCTTTCGGCAGAAAATATGGCTTAATGTGATCCCAAGGGTTCAAACGACGAGAATAAAATGTAAATTTCCCACGCGGCTACTCGAAAGATTTAAGAAATTGTTCCCGTTTTCGTCGTATAAAATAAGAGTAAAATAGTGCCATAGTCTTACAACCTCCCGGTTGTCCAACTCTACAACGCGCTTCTCTAATAATTTACTCACGTCACGTGTTCGCCACGTCCTTTTATTAAGCCGTAAATTAATTCTTTCAAATTGAGCTCTCCCATCGTCGACTTCATATCGCAGCCGGGCCCAACTGGGACCGTAAAATTTAAATGCAGTGGTAGGAAGTTGAGGCGCAGCTGCTCGAAAATGTAGGAGGCAGTGACTCACGAGAAATCCGAATCGCCTGAGCGGTGGGAACTAAAACACTCATAGATCGGAAGGCCTCGTCTTAAAAGAGAACCAGCGTCCGCCCGATGAAATTAACAAAGTAAAAGGTAGAACTTCTAATGGGTCTTACTGTGAAGTACGGAAAAAGCTGTTTATAAAATTCACAATAATCTGTTTGAAACGCACAGTTATTGAGAAAATTAAAATTTATATTTCATTTATCCCTAGCATTCTCGTCAGTCTAACTGCAATCGCTTTTTCCTTATAATTAATTTTTAATGTAATATCATTATCTCTAATTAGCTCTACTGTCCAACGAATCGTACGCAATGAGCAATAGACTTATAAGCTGCATCGGCTCAAACGCACTGATCCGAATGTGTTGCGTGACTCATATATAAGGAGACTTCTACGAAGTCTCTCTTACTCGTTCTTTACGAAAAACCGCGCTGATTCAGGAAGATCCTTGAAAACTTATTCCCTTCTCCGCGAAGAATTACTTATGAATCAGCGTAGTTGCATCTCGTACAAATGGAAATTTTGAGCGTTATAGTGTCAGTTGTAGCACCCTCAACTTCCTCGAGTTGCAGCAAACTTCTTTTCAGTCAAAATACATAATTTACGGAAAAAAAAAAGAAAATTTAAATGCAGTTATATATTTTTAGATTATATATATGTATATAATATAGAGAGAAAGATTATACATTTCCTGTGAGGATACATATACAATATTCCTAGAATATTATACGAATATTATTAAAAATTAAAGCAATATTAAAATAATGTTCTAAAAATACATTTTTTAATATTATGAGAATATTGTATTAATGTATATCCGCTTTGTATAATATTCGTGGTGTATTATTTCAAATATCCGTGGAAATGTTCTACGAATATTATTTTTGTCCCAAAATTAATGTAAATTATTATGCATAAAGTATTCATAAACTTTACAATTATTACATTTACAAGTCATAATATTTCTAATAATTTAAAATACTGAAGTAAATAATATTAAGTACCTCTCATATAATCTTATCAGAAGTAGACATTAACCACTTTTTATTAATATTAAATAATATTTCAGGAATGTTATTTAATAATAAATAATATTGTAAAGTTGTGATGATAGGTGCAATAGTTAAAAGACGAATAGAATATTTTGGCATCGTTGATCTATTTCTTTTTCTAGTTTTCTGCTAAAAAGCAACGACGAAAGTGATCAGCGAGCGATGACAGATCACGATAAAATGGTAATATACGGGGCTGCGCTGTGCAGATTTTTACCGAAGAAATATCGACGTGTCGAAAGAGACTGGTCTTTCGACCAAACCTACGAGATCCCACCAGTCTGTGTCAATACCAATCTTCTCGTGGCATCGTTCGCACAATCCTGTATCGACATCGCCGCCAGCACACGCGAAAATACAGCCTCGATCGACCCGCGTGTGTTCGCGCTTTTCTCTAGCGCCCCATCGAAGCTGCTCATTCGATTGGTGAAATACAAAGGGCGCCGTAGTCGCCGTAGCCGCAATTGCTCTCCCTTGCGAATCCGCGCTTCACTGGGAAACTCTCTAAAATTCTTCGAGAAAGGGTCAGAAAACGTCCCGTCGGTTATGACGAAATTCGGGAAAATAGGGCGCCAACTTCGCAGACATGACGGACTCGAGCGACGTACCGAGGCCTAATGGACGTCGCGTGACGCTCGCGCAGACGCGACGTTTTCCCGCTCGTTAAAACACATTTTATTTTCAGCGCCGGCAAAACACCTGGAACAGGCGGCCAGCGACCTCGTTCCTCGCGAGAGATTAAAATTTATGCCAGGCCTGCGTTGCCGTTCTCGACCTGCACCTGCTGCTGCTCCGCCGCCGCCGCCGCCGCTCCGCACCGCGCCACGCCGTCGGCCGCGCTATAATCTTATCGAACGACGTTGATCCGCCCCAGCCCCGGTCGTTGCCACTGCTATTGTTGTAGGTCGGAATGGATCTTGCCCCTACGCGCCCCTACGCGCCCCTATGCGAGTTTTTACGCGGCGAGGATGCGTTGATCAGGAGAATCTCCAATCTTAACCCTAGGATACATGATGGCTAACGAAAATTTTGTAAAAACGAAAGAACTCCGATAATCTAAAATTGAATTACTGTCGAAAGACTCTGGAAGTTTTCTAAAATTCACACTTCGAACTTCTCTAAAATTCACACATTCCTTGAGAGAAGAGGTAGTAATTGGTTTTTGTAATTAAGTGAACGTTAAAGTAATAATCGTTATAAACTCCATTTTTAGTTATTACTATAATGTTACCGATAATAACAAAACGGACCAAAAATAGCATTCAATTACAAAAGGCACACTGAGAGAAAAATTACTAAATTTTAATAAATATTTGTTTAAATGGCTGTAATGAAATATTTATTTACGATACATAAATATTTACTGAATAAAAATAAATATACAGTTAAATTAAATTAGTGGTTCTTGTACTAAATATTTATTTACATTTAATACGTTTCATTGCAATTATTTAAATAAATCTTTATTAAAATTTATTAATTTTTTCCTCTCGGTACATTAATCACATCAATCATAATCAGTATTCATAGTTGATTCTTGTTTCAAGACCATCTTAAGTAATGTCTTAAGATGCTAATACTGCTCTCTAATTGGTTGATGACATATTAAGACGGTACTTGAGACAATCTTAAATACAAGAATCGACTATGAATACCGGCCTATACTTTTAGTTTAGAAAAAAGAAAAACTTAATGAAAGATATTGAAAAAATAAAAGTAAATATCATAAGGTTTTAAAATTTCTCTTCCAAGTGTTAATTCTGCGGAAACTTTTAAACCAATCTCGCGCCTTTCTAGATTACCTGCTACCTATTTCTTTTTTTTAATTATCTGTTTAATGTAAAACTTCAATTTCTCTCTAAACTCTGTGAAAATGTCAGATGACTTGAAAAGTAAAGCTCAAAGATCCTGTCGTTAACGTATTTCGAACGTATTTTTTCCCTTTGTCGATAGTAGGGCTACGGTCGCGTGTATGTAAAGAAGGCCACGTTCTGTCGCCGTTGCGACTGGTGCTTCGCAAGTTGCAACAAAGCCGCGACTGACTTCGCGAGGTCCGTTCGCGTTAACGCGTCGCCGCGTTAAGCGTTACCGCGAGTATTTTTAGTGCATCGAGCCGGAGGGAACCAGACGAACGGAATGGCTACAAAACTGTTCTTAACGAGAGCGGGTTTCAACCCAGCTTCGTTTACATCGTCCGTATTCTTATCCTTTTAATGTCTAACCATGTCATTCATGCGTCCATTGATCGTGGATGAATTACGGGCATTCAACGTAATTATATGCATTTTTTTAATTTTGCAGACTAATTTTGATTTGTATTTTTCTTATCAAAAATTTGAAAAAAAAACCTTATATTTTCATTTATAACATGAGGTGCTTCAACCTGAAGTCAAAACTGAATTTTCATAAAAAAAAAAAATTGTGAAAAAACTTGTATAAAAAAAATATGTGGTTGAAGGGTGCGAGATCTCGTATATTTATTATTCAATAAATAAATCAGTTAATAATAATCGCATGATGCCGTACACGTGTCATTACTTATTTCCATGCAAAATAAATTAATAATTAACTTTACTGACAGCAGCATACATGTAAGAAGTATGCATTAGATATTTATCCGTGGATTTATTACATGTTTTTTTTGCGAGCTCTTATATCCCTCGTATATATCCTTTAATGTCTGACGTTTTCTTAGAAACAAGCCGCAATTCAGTCTTTCATTGGACTAAATCGCTGGTACAATTAGCCAATCCCAAGCGAATCGTGATATACCGTTTAAGATAAATGACCGGTTATTTCGATGTTGTATTAGTTCGTCGTAATCTCACGCAGGAATTTCATTCATAGAACAGTATCATTATCATTAATGGATGTCCAATACAATTAGAAAACTGTTGCGCCAGAAAGAACAATTTTGCTGCAAAACAGATCTGAAAGTAATTACGTTGAACTATTAAAAAAATATATATTCGACGCTGGCTGCCAGAGTGTCAAAACTTTTTGCAGCAATATCATGCTTTTGCATTACAATGGATTGATTCGCTATCTAGTTGTACAAAAGAGTATAATTCATTCATATCAGTCATTAACATTTTTTAATTAAAAACTAAAACTAAACCAACTCAATATTTAGTTGAACGTATCGGACTAAATATTTTAGCTTTTCAACAAACTTTTTTTCTCACTGCAGCACAAATTTCGCAGTGAAAAGAATTACAATTAAATTTAAAAATTATTCCAACCATGTTATATGTATATTATATTGTAACTTATGCATGTATGCTAATGATAATAATACATTTTACATATTTTAGAGCAGCTAATACGAGTATGCGAAGCAGCAGATAACGATCCACGAGCTCGTTAATTCCGCTTTTATGTTAAAAAAAAAAAGTATAAAGACATTGACGCCTGTCTCGAGTGACTGGTATTTTTATTCTACGTAGATCACGTTGTTCTCACATAGATACTCGGTGCTGATATATCAAGAGGAAAAAGTGCAGCTACTCCTTGTTCTGCCACGGTATATACGTGCAAGCTCGTGCTATTCGGAATTCGGAGAGAGAAGGCGAATTCTACGTCGGACCGACCAGTTATTTATTATCGCAGCTGGTTCCCTTTTATTTCCGCGTTTAGCGGCACTTCGTGAATAAGCGAGGGTGGCGTTTTCACGTGTGCCTAAGCGCGCGCGAATTTACATCAGGATAGACGACTGCCGACGCCAGTGAAACGACCGCAATGTGGACAGCCGTGCTGTCGTTGTGTCGAGTTTGCGTGCCATTCGTCGTTGCATTTCGTCTTCGACGCTCACAAACGCAATCCGTTTACCGCGGAATTTCTTGTGTCGTATGTATAATATTTTAAATGCAAATTATTAAAATTCTTGCTTTCTCTCTCTCTCTCTCTCTCTCTCTCTCTCTCTCTCTCACGCTGGACGCACGCACATCTCGCGTGCGATCGCCCGGAGCGCGGCGCCTTCGCGGGCGCGTCGCTGTCGAAAGAAGTGCGGCGAGTTCTGTTTACCGTGAGAAACCGTGCACGTGCGCGGCTCTGACGACCAAGACTTTTCGCGTTTAAGTTCGAAAGAGCAATCACTTATTCATAACGTGAGCACGCGAGCGAGTTGTTGCTACCACCGACGCGACGATAGCCGTCCAAGATCGATTTGTTCTCGAAAACATGGAGGAAAAGAGGAGAGACAGAAAGGATATTTAGATATACACGAGAGAAATCGTATATTCGACTGAAATTTTAATATCAACTATTGCGCGAATTTTATAATATATTTATATCATCGCGATTCTGTTATTCGTTAAATCTATTCTTTATTAAATGAATTTTGTTTTCACTATTAAAAATGTAATCTAAAGAAGAGAAAACTTGACTGTCGTAACGGTGGTGACGATAATGTGCGGACGGTATGACGTATGTCAACACCTCGGCAATTTCTCGTTTGCGATTAGCGTTTTCATGCTAACCGCAATTTGCGGACACGTAAAGGTTTACCTTCCTTCCATGTGGCAAGACAGGATTATTTTAAGGAAACTAATGCGCTGTGTAAAATACTGATATTAACATTCTGCGCCGAGCAAGTTACGTAGAAATTATGCAAAGTTGCCATAATAGCAAGAAAAAACATTATTATGTATTCATGTCTCGTAAAAATAGAATACAAAGTGCAATCTATGAGAGAATTTGCATCGCGGCGCAACGTATTCTCAAATTTCATTAAATATAATACTCGATAATGTTTTACTTATGCTCGACAATTAAATTTTGTCAAGTAAATTATTTGTTTTAATATACACTGTTAAAAATGTCATGAAATTCAATGTATGTTCAAGTTATACATTAAAGTACATTAAATTTTATATATAACTGAAAAGTATGTGTATAAAATTTAATGCACTTTTGACAACTTGAAATATTTTGTTAACGTATCTGTTTAAAATTGCTTCCGTTATACTGAGAAAAAATTACTAATTTTAATAAAATAAATATTTATTTTAATAACTGCAATGAAATATTTATTTACATAAATGTTTACTCAATAAAAAAAATGACAGTTAAATTAAATTAATGATTCTTGTACTAAGGAAAAATTGATTTACATTTAGTAAATATTTCATTGCAAGTACAAAAATAATTAAAAAACGCTCAATTGCAAAAATAAAATAATCATCAAGAAACGACGAGCTATTTAAGGATGACAAACATATATTTCATTGCAAGTATTTAAACAAATATTTATTAAAATTTAATAATTTTTTCTCTAACAAAGTGTACATTATATTAAATTCTATTACCAATTTTTAACAGTATATTTAGTACATCTTTAATAGAAGTATGAACGCGCCTCGTAAGCTCACAAACGAAAGCAGCTTTAACGCGACACCGCGGGTGTCCGATCGATACAACTACCCTCGCGTGCGCGCAAAAACATCGGTAAGAATTGCGGTATTTAATCATTCGCGTGAGAGGGCGCGGGTGGGAAGTGCAGGAGGCGGAAGGGGGTGGATATATTTTTCAATATTTTTAGCCGGTGAATCAATTCGGCGCGGCGCGGCGCATTGTCGACATTTGTCTTCCGTAATCTACGTCTATGACGACAATGAAAAAAAACCCCCAGCGAAACAAAGCGAATTCAAGAAGAGAGAGAGAGAGAGAGAGAGAGATGGCTCGATCCTAGTTTTCCACCGGTCTTCCCTCTTTGTCCCCTCGTCGTCACGCTATTTTCAGAGACCGTACGAGACCGAGAGAGAAAGGAAAAACACCACTGGTCGCTATTAATCTCGTGATGTCATGCCGAAGATACTAACTCCAATCCGACGTTGTCGACAAACGTATGATGAATTATTCCCGCGGTCTTGACAGCAGCAAAATCCCGTACGGTCACTGCCGCACAAGCCGTCGAATAGCAAACGAGCAGAATTGTCGATATTAAATTGCAACCTCGAAAACAAAAAGTGCCGCGTCGTGCGAATCGTCTACTTCGTTTTTAGCGATCAGGGACAGGCGAGAGGTGAATAAACCTTCGTTCATTCTCTTACCCGCGACACGCGTCACTCGTAAAGCGAGTAAAGAGGGCCTGTGACTGAGAACAGAAGGAGCGAGTGAAGAAGAATCGCGCATCGCTCGTAAATGCGTAAGAAACTAGCGTTTATGTTTCACGAGAGTTCATCACCCGTTCACGTGAGACTCGCTTTCGTTGTTTACCACTTGTGCTGAGATCTGCGGATTTAAAAATCCGCTGGCAAATCCGTAAATCGACAGATCGGAGCACAAATTGTGAACAACAAAAGCGCGCTGATCCGCAGATTTAAAAATCTACCTGGCAAGGCAGATTTTTAAATCGGCACTGAACAAAAAAACTATGTTACGGGTCTTCCAGTGTGACTCTCGGTTAAATGCCGAGTACAATGGGTGGGACGCGCAGCGTGGCGCACGATCGTAGACGAAAAGTAGACGACTCACACAATTAGGACTTTCTGGTACGGTCATCGTTCTTTCTGTCATCATTATCCGTCTTACACTCCGCTCGGCTTGTTATTGTGTGACTCACCTTCCCCGCTCCTGACCTGAGCGAAAAAAGAACGGGACGAGAACGAGGGAACGGAAGGGCCGTGGGCTTCTCCCCCCTTCCCCCTTCCCCCTTCCTTTTCCCTTGGCTGGTGAATCTCCTCGCAGCATCGATCCTGCGATCCCTGTAAGGAGACGGCCATGAACCTCACAAAGAGACACACAGCCGTCTCCTCCGGTGCATCATTCCGCCGCCGCGCGCAGACCCATCCTTCGATCCATAATACTCTAGCTCTTACTTTTATAGCTCTATCCCTTTTTCTATCTTCCCTAGCGATAGCGATCGACGATTTAGCGACATGGCCTTTCCGCAGTCTTCCCGAGACTCGTTTAAAGCGCTCATCTTACGATCGTTACTGCGATCCACGCACGACCGAGTTTTTCCGGTATATCATCGGCGAGAGAGTGTTTACTCTCGCGTTAGCGCAAACGCACGCAAAGAGCACCGTGTCGAATTGCTCGCGACGGGATATCCAAGAGGCGCATCGTATCCGTAAAGTTCTACGAGTAAAACTGAGGACAATGGCAGCTGAGGACAATCGCAAGCATCAAACTGAATTCTCGATATATAAAAAAAAATTAAAAAAGTAAAAAATTGCGTTTGTGCAAAACGTCGTATGCTGCATGCGCATAATATAACTTTCAAGCGGCTTGACCGCGTCGGCCGTTTATCCCCCATCGAAGAACGTTTTTCTCGGTAGGTCCCAGTAAAAAGAAAAGAAGTGAAAAGAAGAGATGGAGAGACAAGGAGAAGAGCCGAGGGATAGTGTAGCTTGCGTAAGAAGGAGACAGCTCTCGGGGATCGGTCCGATGCTGCGAGCCAGGTGCATTGACTTCGTTCCACGGCAAACCGGATGTCGGGAGTCGACTACCTGCCCTATCTCGCTGCGCTTTTCTCCGGATTCGGCTTACGGACCGTGCCTTGGTGTGCTTTGTAGCCTGCCCCGTGACACAAGCAGTCCTGCACACTACCCTCGTAATCGAAGTACAAAACAACACATTGGCCGACATTCGAGCGTTTGGCAGGACATGTCTCGTGAACAGAGAAAAAAGTTTCTTTAGATTTAATAAATTGATTTTGTTAAATCGAAAGCAAGTTATGTAGTGGAATAGTCCAACCGAATCACTGTTCGAATTGAAAACTACGATTGCTTGACGTTTCAAAAAATATTAATGTGCACAGAAAATATTTGTTGGGGAAAAAATAGATTTTATTTCTTAAACAATTGTTTTACATCATTATAACAATTTTAATTGGACTGAAATTAAATTGTAAAATAGTTATTCCAAGCACAGTAATAGTTTTACTTCAATCAAACGTATATTTATATCATTTTTATGCGAAGACATGTTTTTCCCTTGAGTGATATTTAGTACAATCAAAGAATATGTTTCATATTCGAAAAATATTGTTTCAAACAATCGTGCTTTTGCTGCTAAATAATATAATTTAACGCAACCCAATTAAATTATTTGTACTCAACAAAATAATGTTTTATATTCAGCAATATTATTTTTGCGAAACGAATGTAAACCAAACAAACAGAAATACTGAACGTAAAGAAACTTTTCCCTCTCTGTACGCATATAGAAATGTTCTCTTTCACGCAAATTCGATCATACAAAGTGGAGTATCTCGATCTGAACAGTGATACGCTAACTTTATTGTTCATATAATAAAACTTCTCAATATCTCCAAATAATCTTCTCTCCCTCCCTCCCTCCAAAAAAAAACAAAAAAAAACGAAGAGAGACAGCGAGAAAGATATTTGTTTCGAGAGTGAAGCGCGAAGAGATTCATACAAGTATATAAGCGAAACTTCGATTCTCATTGGCGTAACATTTTCTCCCCGCTCGATCGTGAAGTTGCTCCAATCGCGGTAAACGTGTTTGCAAGAAAAATATGCGAGATTCTTCGGCCTATCGAACGGCAGTACTGACGGCGTCCCTCGTGCGCAGTATAAAGATACTTATCGTACAGACCGAGACGGTCGTAAATACTAACGCCGAAAGTCGTGAGCCTAACGAATAATAGACCCGTCTTGCCCCGACTCGTTCTCTTTGTTGTACCCGGACCAAAAGTGCAATGACCGACCCTGAACCAGAGTCATTGGCAAAACGAGTAGGCGATTCGTTATTGTCTTATTCTCTGTTTAACCCTGCTGCACCTCATTTAAAGTGCGCCACGGATGACACGTTCGACGCAAATGAGAGAGGAACTGTACCTCATTGCCTTGCACTTTGCAACGCGTGTATCAAGCTTTTCATGTACTAAATAATATAACGTTAATTAGAATATATTTTATATTATCCAATTAATTGGATTTATTGGAGAAAATTTCACAGTAATAAAATAAATAATATCCCAATTTGAATCCACTCAAGTATTGATAAACATCATCATTCTTTGTTTAGTGACATTGTGTAATACCGTCGCTGCGACTAATTGTCGTTAAAAGGAATTTTTTCAAGAGTGAAATAACGACACGTGCATGCGAGAAAGCGATCATTATTCTCAGTCCCACGCGATTTGCATCGATCAGTGTCTGCCCTTCGAGGAAACCAGAACGAAACGGACAGCCACTCGATCTGGCCGTTGGACGTTCGTCTCGTTTCTGCGCCTTGTAAAAGTGCACGCGACGAGGCCAAATAAGCAACGTGAAAGCGATGATATCGCCGTTGCATTCGGAGCTTATGCACACAAGCGGGAACAGTTAGCACGCGCGCAATTATGAAATGTAGCCTTAACATTTTAACGAGCAGCGCCGCTCCCTTATCGCGAGAGATTACGCCATTAATTCGAAAACGTTGCAGACGCAATTAGTGTCGATACTGAAAATAATTGAGAGGATATACAGGCGGATCTTCGCTCTTGCAAAAGAGAAGAGAATAGGAGGCGAGGCAGACCCGTTTCGTCCCAACGACTCTCCCGAACTACGGCGCGGCCGTAATGAACACAAAGGCGGGGTCGATTGATGGTGTTGGTGCACGTCACCTTTTCACCGACGTCTATATCGTCATGCGACCCCGGTAATTAAATGCGCGAGCGAAACACTAAACGTCGGGAGTATGCGCCGCCACGGCGTGTGCGGACTACTACTCGGGTCCGTCCTTTCAAGGTGGCAGAGCACTATTTGTTGTGCGGCGGGACGTAATACGCACCGTACGGACCGTGTGCGGGTGGTTTTCCGTCGTTGAGGCGAGAATACGAAGACGAAGTTTGTCGGTAAATCGAATTTGCGGCCGTTGTTAACGCCCATTTTCCCTGTACGTGATAGCCCGAGGGACGCACGCGGTGAGGACTATACCACGACTTATTCTACTTAAACAAATCCTTCGTGTAATCTAGAATCCATTTTTTTGTTAGCAAAAAAAATATTTTTTTTTTAACTATAAACAATTATTCATTCAATTTCATATAAATTTTTGACGTCTTATTTTCATGAAATGTTAATTCAGAGCTCAACCATTAGTATCATACATTAGAGTATCGAATTAAAACTATAGTATGTTCCGTCCAACAATTCTTCTTTGAAAAAATTTGATGAAATTAAATTTCATATTCCTCTAAAGAGCACATATAATTGTTATGATAATAACACATATTTCAAAATTCTGGTTCTTGGTTTAACTTTGTGTAATCTCTTTTTAATATTTAACATTTCAAAAATAAGGATATTCTCAGAGCAAGAATGTATCTTTTTTTCTGTGCAAATATAATAGCATTTGATTGAATTTTTGATAAAAAAAATATCTTATGAAAATAACATTTGTCGTTTACAATGTTTATATCAAACAGAAAAAATTAATGCAAGTCTTCTCATGTACTCACATTACGCATTCAATCGTGCAATTTCTATAAAATTTCAAAACATCAGCAAAATAATAATTACAAGAAAAAGTTTCTTAAAAGAACTTTCTTTGCAAATCCGTTATCCGCTGTGTTCACAATTCGAATCATGCATTTCAACGAGAGACGATGAAAATACTCCCTTCTACGGGCCGTTTTATTCGACTTTTCCGAGACTTTCGGACGACACAAGGAAAATTGTGCACCACGACAGAGCTCATCGGTACGCTCGTAACAATAGCTATTAAGTAGTTTGTTTGCATTGAGGAATTCGCGACGAAGCGCTTCGAGCGCTTCATTCTCATCCGACTTGACGAGTCCTTAAGGACTTTCGAGACGATCTTCGCAATGCAGGGAATAGCTTTGTTCCTTTACGTTACATTTCCACGTAGCGTTATTCTCGTTTCTCCCTCGAGGTGGTTATCCAGCTAAAGTCTCGCGGAGCGAGCACTGGTCAACAGATGTAAAAGAGAATTGAAGATCGCTAAATCGTAAAATACAAAGTGGAAATGCTTTTAGAAAAAACATTCTAACGCGCTAAGTTAAGAAATTTATGAGAAGTCCACTCTCTAAATAAAAATCAGTATATTATCACTGAAAAATAATAAATAATAGATTTGCAGTATTATACAATACTTGCAACTATATTCATGTATATAAACAATGTCAATGATAACATATTGATTTCAATTAGTAAGAGCACTTTTTTTACATTCTAAACAAAATCAGTGTGTTATTATTGAAAGAGAGAAAATAATCACTGATGATGATAAAAAAAATACTGTCAAAAAAATGAGTAATGAATTAATTTTTTTCTTCTTGCAAGTAATAATTATCTTTAATGAAGAATATTTTATTGATAATTGTCTTAAAAAATGCTCGTCACAAATTTTAGAAAAACACATTATCATACTAAAGAAAGAATACTCTTTCGAAGAATAATATTATACAAAATTGTATTGAAGAGAAGTCTGAATGATAAGCAAATAGAAATTTGGATTTAACTTAATACTGATTGATATATGAAATTACTAGGATTCAAATATATAAATAAATTTAATACTTATGATAATAAACTTATGATGAGGATCTACCAAACTTACGAAATAATTAAAATAATATTCACTTATATGTATATAATTCAAGTATATTTTTCTCTGTGCGCACAAAATTCATCTTAAGAAAATATTATTTTTAAGTAATTGATGAATGTTAAGAGCTATTATCGAGATATTCTTTGCAGAAAATATTCAGTAGAAGAAAAATAAAAATTGAGTCATCGCTTTTCTTAGCACGAGCATGATAATTTTCCAGTGTGCAGTTACAAGTATAGTACTGCAAATCAGTAAGATTTCATTGATTTTGACTCAGAGAGCAGCGCACACGCCTGTATCACGATTTTGCGTACATGAATTTAGGATACCAGAGATACCTGCGATATTCCGACGTTGGGCCTCGCGATACCTCCCGGATTACCAGCGTAATATACCGATATCCTCATAAATCGTTCGATCTATACGTCTACACGGACGAATGATCGATTGACCCATTAACGCGGTTATCTGCAACGCTCTAGCTGCCGCACGTAACAAGGAATAATTTATTTCAATTTCCTACATGCCAATATCGATATGCGCACACCGAACGCATTCGTGATGTGTCGACGAAGCCGCTGACCCGGGAAAAGGAAAAATCGATACGCGCTGCCAGGGGGAAAAAGGGGGAGGGGAAATGGTAGAATTACGATAATAACGAAAATGTAATTTTCAGGAAATTGAATGTCCGACACGCCGCGTTAAAATTTATTAATATGCCGTTGCCGTTTTACACGTTGCCATTATCGTTACGAGCATTCGTTGAAGAAAAAAAAAAAAAGAAAAAGAATGCGAAGCTACTATTGCATTTGTATTCTGGAGTGAAGAAAAATCTAATAAACTCTCTTTCTCTCTCTTGAAAAAGTACGCGACGAATATTGCAAGATACGAATTGTCTCGCAGAAACTTCGTAAAGCTCTACTGGGGATCTGGATGGCTGATGACGGACTGTCACGAAATTTCCTGTCTCGCAAAAGTACTTGACTCGCTTTATTCTTCTATCCCGTAATGTCAAACCGTAATTTTGCAAAGACAAAAGAGCGACAGGTTCAACGGATCCTCACGATTATCTTCTCATTCGCGTCACTTTCGCGCATGTCGTGTCCTAAGAAGGCATTTTATCGGGAACACGCAACATGGACGAGAATATGCGCATCTGTTGCCGGAACAGTAATTGCGGCCGCGAGCTGGATAGGTGTACGACGACGGACGCACGTGTACGGCGAACTGCACGTGAACCTAACACGTTCTCTCATCCCCCGTGTTGTACAACGTACGCGAGAGACTCGGATTGGCAGCACGCCTGGACCAGAGATGCGCAATATACACTGAGAGAGAGAAAGAGAGAGAGAGAATTACTAAATTTTAATGAATATTTGTCTGAATGGTTGCAATAAAATATTTATCAAATGTAAATAAATGTTTATTTAGTACAAGGACCACTATTTTAATTTAAACTATCTTTCTTCATCAAATAAATATTGCGTAAGTATTTTATTGTAATTTAAACAAATATTCAAACAAGTATTTATTGAAATTTAGTAATTTTTTCTCTCAGTGTGTATGATGTAAATACGTCACAATAAATAAATCACTAAGCTCCATTTTGATATAATTCGGAACAAAATTCATATTACCGTTCTCGCTTTCCTTCATTTATTTTCGCTGCACAAATGCATCGCTGCGTGATAATTTATGTAACTCCGTTAATCACACGGGCTCTCGTTATTATCAATTGCCTTAACCGTCACGCATATTTACTCTTTCTTTTCATTATCAATTAATTTATGCTGCTGCACGAACAACGCAATATACACGTACACAATACGTGTGACGTAAACAATACGCGTAACAATCGCAAAATTACCGGTTTAATAAAGTTTAGCGCGAACGTGCTATCTCATCCCTGAGTGCCCGTGTGTTGTTCCTTTGCAGACTCGGATACATCAGAAGCTCCAGAGGGGGAGAATACGACTTACATGGGTTAATATCCGAGTTGTGCACCCCTGGGCCTAGACGAACGGTACGAAGAAGACCCCTCGCCCTCGAACGGCGAGCCGCGCAGTAATTACGTAGGGGAGACGCGCGCTCCATTGTTCTACGTTAGTTCTGTAGCAGGTAATGGGTACTTATACGCCGGTAGCTTCCGCGACGCGCGGAGGCTTTACGTCGTCGCGGGAATTCACCCGGGCTAGTATTATACTGGTCGATATTATTGCACGGCTATCCTGCTGCCACCGATATGTTTCGATGATAATATTTCTCTTCTGTATATTCTCTCCACCCGCAAGGAAGGTGGAAACACAAGTCGAAGATATAAAATGTTCAGGGGGGAGAGAGAGAGAGAGAAAGAGAGAGAGAGAGTAAATTGCGTATTTAAAAATCAATTATTTACGGCAGTATTAAACTCAAGTTAAATAACTCAGGACTAATCATAATTTGCTCGTTTCTGGTATAAATAAGGTAGATATTAATTTCGCTATGTGTCATATCCCTAAAAAACCCCGAGTTGGTAAAATGTATTTAAAAAAAACATTGTTTTTGTTAAACATGTTTTTAATATTTTATAATATATATTTTTAACTTTTAAAAATCTTTATAAACCTTTTTATTTTTATTTTTAAAAAATCTCAAAAAATTACCTTTAACGTTTCAAATTAGGTACCCCCTTTAAACATGTTTTAAACACATATATTATGTATTTAAAATATGTTCAAAACGTGATTTTTTAACCCTGCTAAAACTACCTCTTTTGATTTATATAATTTTCCCCCTTTTTTCATTTGAATTAAACTTGTATCATTTTTCCTGATTGAAGGCAGACGTATTTAAAACTTACAAATCCGTACTTAAAAAAAAGTACGAAGAATTTCAACTTGCAACCACCTTTCTTGCGGGCGAGCGATATACCTTCCGCGATACGGTAATATCGATTACCTTTTACGTGCCCGGAGGAGCAGGAGATAAGATACGGTAATTCGGTGATATTTCAAATTAACTTTCCTTACCCATCGCAAAATCGAGTATAACGACCGAAGGAGGCTAGAACCGCAGCCTCGGAACGGCAGCTATTTAATTAGACGAAGCCTCTCTCTCTCCCCTATTCACGTCGACTCATCGCGTAATGGAGACAAGCACAGTCGCTCGAATCGGGTCCCGGGGTTTCTCTCGCCCCGAGAGACTTTACGACAAAACTTAGCATAGCGAAATAACCCGTGAGACAATCGTCTGGCAAAACCGGTAACGTACGCGCACGTCCGTCCTCTCGTCTCATCGGCATCGCAAAATCTCGTTATGCGAATTGCTCGATGACTCGGGCGCGTTAATGCTCGCGCACGAACAACGAACGTTGATTCGCGACGAGGCCTCATCGATCAATGTCAGACCGAGTCCTTCGAGCGCGATACACACACACACACACACACATACACACACGCGCGCGCGCACGCGTGTGATTTATATTATACACGCGTGGTCGCAGAGCTAAAAACCGCTTGATAAGCACCGGCAATTCATTGCACACGGGATCAATCTCGAGCTTCGCCTAATGTCAATACGTGCATGCATGCTCGGATGCATGCGAACAACCGCATATAGGTGGCTGCGCCCGATTCTGAGCGTAATCGGTGTACGTATGGTGTAATATCAACAGAATTGTAATCTGACAGTCTCGGGAAAGTTAGGTGTATGCTCGTGAGAGAGGAGAAATTTGGTGACTGTGTTTCAATCATTGGCCACAGAATTTCATGTGCCAACAGAGTTTCGTGAAGTTGCTGCAAGACAGCGCACTCCACGACGCTTGTTACACGGCTAGTCTGTTAGCAGATAGCATGTTAACGTAGTAACAGCATGTGCACTCTGTTTTACCTTGTTTCGTGTTTTTTTTTTTGAAAAATTTTTTCAGATTTACAAATTGTTTCTTTTGTGCTCTTTGATACTGTCTATATAAATTGCGTGACGCAATTAATTTGAATCGTGATTCAATTTCCTAGCAAAATTGATCAACTTGCAAAGCTACGTAAATGCAAACGCGCCGTGTGGAGGGTCTGAAAATATAATAAAAATACAGTTACGTGCGCAATGTCGTGAAAACGTCACCCGCAAAATGTATCGTCGATCGACGCGATTCAAGCGCGAAATACTGTCGGCGAGGGAAGAGAAGCGAGAACGTTGGAACAGGCCGAGGGGTGAGGGTATAACGCCCGCATGTGAAAACCGCCCTACACGCGAAGAGGTGGAACTTACGTGCATATGCACCGGGACGCGTAAATGCATGCGTGGGCGCGTGATGCATACACACGTCTCGCAGCTGCAAATGCGCTTCCAGCGATTCTCTCCAGCCCCGGGAATTTGTACGCCCTACTAGGAATCTCGTAGGAGAGTCTGCGAATTATCTATGCACACCGACGGCGTCGCCGTACGTTCCATCGCCGATCTACTTAATTTGCGAAGTGGTAATTGCTGATGAAGCGAGATTAAACGCGAAGAAACGCGGCGAGTATCTCGCCCGCGCGAGACCATCATCTTTGACACGATAGCGAAAAGATGCACGCGGTGCATGCACCGTGCACGCACGAGTCACGGATTTCGCGCAAACACAGGCCAACGTCTGTGGAAAGATCGACACGGGATACACACGCGAAATGACTTGAATGAAATGCCCTTTACAATTCGCGGTATTCATTAAGATAAGGGAAATTATAAAATATTGTTGTACAATTGGTTTAAGCCATATCTTGCAGAACAATGGGCATAAGTTATACGCACATATTTATGCAGGCCTACGCTGAGAAAAAAAGTTAATTTGAGTAAATTTTTCAACTTGATTAAATTTTTTCAGTTCATATTTATATATTTAAATTAAATATATAAATCCTTAGTGAAAAAATATAATAAGTATTAAGATAAAAATTATTAGTTTAATTAAATTTTTCAACTTGATTGAATTGAATTTCTTCAGTTCATGTATTTAAATTAAATATAATATACACGTAGTTAAGTTAAATACCTGAATGCTTAAACTGAAGTTCAAGTATTTTATATATTTAAATCAAAGACATAAATACTTGAATTTAAAAAATTTAATCCAGTTGAAAAATTTAGTCAAGTTAACAACTTTTTTTCTCAGTGCATACACGGAAAAACAATTTTGCTGAAATACAGATCTGAAAATAATTGTTTTGAACCATTTATGAAATAATACAGGATATTTAACTTGGTTAAGTAGAATATCAGAACTGTTTGCAGCAACATTATTATGCTTGGGCGTTTTACATAATTCTTTTGATAGTCCAACATAAAATTACTTTCTGATCTGTATCCAGCGAAATTTTTAGTTGCTACAGTAAAATCGTTCTCTCAGCATATGTGTGAAAATGTTATTAACTTATCCTTCATAAGACATACTCGAGAAATTTCCATTATCTACATAAGTAAACGTCACATACTCTCCTCTCCTTAAAAGTGGTTTCCACTTTAAAGGCGAGGAACGGAAAGTTTCTTGAAAGTTCTCAATATGTTCGTGTCTTCTGTCTTTATTAAACTTCTCGGAAACCCTGCTTAAATCTTAATGAAGCTACGAGAGCATGATTTTCCACTGAGAAAACGAACAAGAGGAACAGCAGCTGCTGTACAAAAAGTTTTAATCGTCAACATTAACGCATTTCCCAAAATACGTTCCCGGCAAAATATGCATAACATTCATAAAAGAAGTTTCATACAAAAAAAAAAAATCGAATAAATGCGGAAGCAATCCTCTTGAAATGTCGCTTGCGCTTTCCACACAGTTCGACAATTTCAGTGCTCTGGGAAATGTAGAAAAGAGCAGCGGAGATTTGCATTTATCCTCGAAGGGAACGAACATCGAGCGCGGTACGCTCTCGTGTGAGAAAGTTAAAATTGCATTAATGCATTCAATCCACACACAAACTGCGAAAACCGTTTGCAAACTGTGCAAGGTAATTTGCATGATTGTATATCCGCGGGTAATTCCACTTTCTATGAAAAACTAGCGTATACGGTATTGTCGGGGAAAAAAAAAAACACATGCGGATCTGAAATATTTCGTAGTCATCTCACGCGCACTTTCTGGCTCGCGGCAAAAGTATTTTCAGTGATGTACCTATTTTGCATAAAATTTAAATTTAAAAATTGTCTCGCGTATATAAAATATTTGTATGTAAAATATTTGAAGTGACATCGTAACGTGCCGCTGATCGAAAGTTAATCACTTTCATCGTTACAAATACATTTCAAATACGGTCGATTTGTTTTCACCTAGGGCTTCACCTTGAACAATCAAAATAGGCAAATTGATATAAATATAAACTACGCAACATCTAAGTGTTTTACTTCATCAATTTATTTTCGTACTCTTCCTTGGCGAGATATCTCCTTGGCAAAGCTCATCTTTAAGAAAAATTATTTTTCTCGCGGAAAATTGAGATCGCTCTTTATCGTGACACGCGACACTTCAATCTCACGCGTCCCATCCTTTCGCGAAAGGACAATGCAATGCAGCGTGGAAAGTTGCGACACACGAATGATAATTCCGGAAGCTACGGCAGTAGTGAAATATCACGTAGTGTGTGTGTGTTTTCTCTTTATCAGGCCGCAACGATGACGCACGGACGGTAGCGCAACAAATCTCCGCTGAAATAATCACTCATACCGTGGAGCTCGTCTATTCATAGCGGACAGCTTTTACCTTACCGTGTAACGCCGTGTACTCGCAAGTTTTAACCCCTTCTACCGGTAACCTTTAATACGAACAAGATTCCAAGCCCGTTAGTTTCCATTTATATTTCAATACTGTGTTATCTTTTAAAATGAGAAGAGACGGAAGAGCAAAAGAAAGGAGGGAGACACAACATTTATTGTTACACCATGACGATTCTCAGTTAGATCACGGAGAGAGCGGACTAATGTAAATTCAATCTTAAGCTTCGTCGTGCATTAATATAATTGAAATCCAAACGATGGTATTACACGCTTGACCAATATCTTAAGCTCCCATATGTTTGGAGTATAAGTGAAGGTACATATAAGATAGTAATATGGAGATTTTCGATAACCGTAATTGCTCGGTGTCCTTGCATATCGATAACACTGTCCCTTAATCATTTTCAGGAAGAAACGTAGTTGTACTGTAGCAATCATTTCTTCGGAATAAATAACTAATTTTATTATATTATTTTAAAACACCACTAAAAAAAGTTTTTTTCTGTTTAAGCAAATATATCTATTTTAACATCATTTCCTTGATTTACATAAATATTAGCTGGTATAAAATATTTTTAAATTTAGAAAATTTTTTTTAATCAAGGAAATGATGTTAAAATATATTTACTTGGACACAACAATTTTTTCAGTTGTAATTATGCCATATTATAATTATGTAACTACAACTGTTATAAATATAATTTTCATGTAATATTTCATGTAATATTATGTTTCCTCTTATACAGAGATAATTTGTATATTTATATTAAAACCGTTTGTAATCAGAAATAATAAATCACCCAGAGAAATACGAATGCAAGTACGCTCGCTTTCTATCTCGATGCGTACAACCGTTGCAACGAGAAAGCGGATTCGAATACTTTCACTGTAACGTGTCGATCTTATTGCATTGATTCATTCGTAGGCGAACTCGATACGCGACATGAAAGCGCCGTAATGAGAAGAATCCGCGAAGTTACGCAAGATCGTGGGACCAGAGAGATTTCTCTGCACGCGGATATAATGTCGCGATAAAACCATTCGATACTTTAAATCCAGTCCCCGAGCTCATTCGCGAGGACGCTTTCGCATCCATCAGGATTATATCCGTCAATGCAGATCGTGCGAAATCTCGAAACGGAATCGGCTGACTGCGCACACCAACGAGAGCGAGCAATAGCTTTCGTTTACTCTCTCCTTCGCGCACTCTTTCTCGTTTCGGTTTTGGTCTTATTCTCGGCCTTGATCGCTCCAGCACGGAGCGAGGACCGAGCAGAAAAAGAAAACAGGAGTCAATCGCGGTTACAGGAGCAAAGAAGACGAAATCTCGCTTCCTTTCCCCGACATTCGTCGCACACGGGGTGTCCTAGATCCGCCGCCGCATGTGTACGTACGTTGTATAAGAAGATATAACAATATCAACAAAAACTATCATATTTTTAGGTACTAATCGTTCGTCTTTAAAAATGGAAAAAAATGTGTTCTGCTAATCATAATTAAATAAAAATTATTAACCTATGTAATCTCTTTTTGAACTTTGTTTGAAAATATGGTAAACCTTTCGTAATGATCTATCCTGTCCAATCTCAAAAATTTCAACAACCGTTTTATCAAAATCGTTTGAACGTTGGACACGAATTTCAGTGCGATAGGAAAGAAGACAAGAAGCGCTTACCTTCGCACGACTTCTTGGACATCCCAAACGTTGGCGGAAGCCGTCTCCATCCTCGCCAGTTATTACACAGCGACTCGGGCTCGCTGCTGAAGCTACACAGGGAGTCCTCCTCGAAGCGGTCGGAGTCGTCGAAGGAAAAGCGGTCATTTTCCTCCCATTCGATTAGATGTCCACCGCCGGATCCAGCCTCATCCGCACCAATTCTACTAGGTTCGGCGGCGGCCCCTGCAGCACCCGCGTTTCTCGAAGCCGCGGTGTTACCATCCCCGCCACCGTTGCTATTAGCATCGCCACCACCATTGGCACCAACACCAGCACCCCCCCCGCTGCCGCTAGCACCCGCAGCACCGCCGTTACCATTACCGCCAGCATCGCCATTTCTGCCGCCGGTTCGACCCCCAGCACCGCCGCCGCCGCCACCGCTGCCGGAGGACCGAGCCAGGTTGCCCGCCAGTTTTAATTGCCGTGCGAATCACACGCGAAACTACGAGCGCGTCCTCGACGGTGGCTACCTGCCACCGTGCTCGCCACGCCGAGTCTCGTCTGCACGATCGCGTGGCGACGCAGACTCCACCACCGCGTACCCGGAGACCTGCGACCGAGAAAAGACAACCTTTCAAATTAATTATTCTTTTATTGTACCTCTTCGTTATCAATACAGACGCTCACATGTACACGCGCAACGTTCCCTAAACTATACACGAAGTTTACGAAAGATAACACTCATTGCTTCACTCCAAAAAATGTTTTGCTAATGTAGGTAAATTTCTAGATGGTACAACAATAATTTATCGCGAAGATATTGTTTGTCATATATAGAATTTATGGCGGTAACATTTGACAATATATTCTGGAAGATTTAGGTCTCATTGTCAATTACACAGTCGAATTTTATAACAGGTATGATTGACCTTAACAGGCGCCACAGAAAGATTTTGTTTCTAAATTTCACAAACAGTTCAGATATAAAGTCTGTGTCTGTTAGATTGGTTAAGTATGCGGTATCATGAGTTAATTTTTTCCAGCCAAAAAATTGTGGTCGTACTTGCAAGACCATTTTTTCTTTTTAGTATTCCTTCGAGCCCCGCCGTGAGTCGATCATTATTTCTGAGATAGTCCCATTTGTAGAACACGGCTATTACCTTCTCGAGGACTCTTACTTTCATTCCCTCCTCTTTATGATGTGGGTCCCGCCGAATTAATTTGGAAAATGCTGCTCCAATATTATTTAATAGATCACGAGGAACGAAGGGGAGTTAGAGAGGAGAAAGATCAATTATGATATAAAACGCACTACGTATTTTCGTAACAAAAATATAAATACAAATATAAAATAACAGTAAAACAAAATGTACACTGAAACAAATGTTTTATTGTCAAATAAATATTTTTTTAAATTTTATTTCCTTGAATAAAAATAATATTTCCTATAAATTTAAAAATTAATGATTTTATAACATTTATTTAAATTAAAGGAAATGATTTCATTCGGAGAAATTTTTTTTAGTGTACAATTTATATCTTCAAACCAAATATGAATAATTGAAAATGTATTCTCGATATTTAGAATACCAAAACAATTTTCAAATTGAAGCACTCACGAAACGGATGATAGATTTATTTCTCGGAACGATTTCATCCAATTAATGGTCGGAAAGCAAAAGATTATTATATTTTATTAGCCAAAATACAGTCACAATAAGATCATGAAAATCATCAAGTTGAAAATAATTTTGAATCTACAAAGATCGCGAATAGGTCAGCTTCTTTTACAAAACGATCCTATCTAGACGAAGCTCAAAACACGAAAGGCTAATGATGTTAACAATCAGAGTTTAAAAAATATAATAAATAAATATTTATTTACATTTAGTAAGCATTTCATTACAACTATTCAAACAAATATTTATTACAATTTAGTATTTTTTTTTGTTTTTAATGTTTATTTACAAATGTTAATATGAAAGATAATTTTAGATTTGTGAGTAGAAAAATTGAAATAAACTTTTTATTCTCATTTAATTTTAATATTTTCATAAATAGAATTTATAAAAAATAAAATAAGTTAAGTGGGTTTTATTCGGCTCAAGTATCTTAGAGGATTTTTTGTAAACTTTCTCAAAAAATAAAAAATTTTTAACTATAATTACTATTTAATAAAAAAGGAAAATTAAAAGTAAAATAAATTAAATTAAACAATTTTTTAATTCTCCAAGAAATCGAAAAAATGTGCTTTGATTGGGTAAGATTTTGTAGATTTTTTTAAAAGAGATTCTTTTTAAAGATCCAACCCAATAAAATCTACCTTGTCAACAAACCCAATTAATGAGCGTCCATTATATATATTTAACCGCATATATTTAGCAACATCAGGCGAAAATCATTTTGTGAAAATCACGCAAACGATTAGTTTATTTTGCGGAGTGAGAAGAATCTCAGAACGAAAGGTCAACGCGACGTCAACAATCAATAGTTAAACTTGGCAGAAATCACAAGTCAAAAGTGCATAATTGAGTCCGCAAAATTTGCGCAACAGTTAGCGATCCTATCAGGACGAAACTGAAAAAAACAAAAGGCCGGCTACATAAACGACGGTTCGTTGCATGGTTTTGATCGCGATACAGATTACAGTCGGAAGATCACGGAAATCAACAAGTTATGAATTGTTATGAATCCGCGAAGCTCGTGAACTCGCGTAACAGACGTTCAGCCCATTTCGCGGACGATTTCCGTCTGGACGAGGCTCGTCCAGAATGCGCGAGGGCCAGCGTTCGTTACGCCCGCCACGGGACAGCGCAATCCGCAATAAGGTCACGAAATATCAACAAGTTTTTTGGGGAAAATCTCCGTCGCGCGGCCAAACGCGTGAACGCCCGCCGTCTCGCCGGAGCTTTAGCGTCTCGCGGGCCCCGAGTAAAACAGTAACAGCTGATTCGCGTTACCTCACAGACGCGAGTATTGATTTTTCGACTCGCGACACACGCGGGGCGCCTCGTCCCGTCCGTCGTCGGCGGTGCGGAATCGGTGTACGCTCGCTCCGCTCTCGCCGCCGCCGCCACCGCCGCCGTCGGGGACGCCGCGCGGATCGCGGCGCTCCGACGGTGAGTCAAGCGAGTCGTTGGACTAGGTTAAGGCGATTGACGTGTTACATACGCGGAGCCGAGGCCGCGAGAGAGACGCGATCGAATGGAATCGCGCGCGCGTAGACGCACATCGACGATATAGCCGTGAAACGCGCGAGGACCTTGGCCAGGGTCAACAGACCCCGCGTCAAGAACGTACAACGACCCCGACCCCGTCAACACGACAGCAACCCCTCCCCCCCCCATCCTCCTCTCGTTCTTTCTTTTTCTTACACGTACGAAACCCGAAATTCTCGCGGCTTCCTTCCACACATATACATGTTCGTAGGATGATTCAAGTATGCATTCGCGCGCGCATACACACATACACACAAAACGGACGTACACACACGCACGCACGCACGAATGCGCGGGGGCACAGGATCTTGTTGCGTCGCTTACCTCCAACCCCGTACGAAATCCGCGTCCGGAGGTCCGGATGTCAGTGCTCGTCGTGGCAACCCCTTTGGTGTCTCGCACGCGCACCCCGTTCGCCAGTAGTAACGCCGCCGCGACGCTAACGGGGCACCATCGAGCGGACCGTGCGTAACCAGCGTGACTGTAACGCGAGCGGCGATAGTACACAAACGCGCGTGCACACGCACACACGCACGGCGGCGCACTCGGCACGGAGCAGGACAGCTGAGCCGTCACGGTGGCACCCCATCGATGTTTCTCTCGTCGCGGCTAAAGGACGTCGGCCGGAGAGAGAGAGAGAAAGAGAGCGCGCGCGCGCTCTCGCGCGCGCGCACCACGCACCGCACACACACGCACGCACCCCGCACGCGCCCGCGCGCACAAGCGAATAGTCTCCGCGACTCCTCGACGAACCCGCACGTCGCGTCACGCACAGACCTCCTCGCGAGCACAGTTCCGAGATCGCCGCCGACCGTTATCGCGACAGCCGTCAGCGAGCCGAGTCCGAGAAAACTCGGAACTGGCCTACCCCCATCGACGATAACAACAAATATGGCGTACGACAGTGACCACCTCCTGCGCGCTCCTTGCTGCGACTGCTGATGGGGCGTCAGATGGCGCCGCGTACCCACTCCCTACCTTTTCGTCGCGCGATCGGTCGTCTTCGGCCGTCTCCGTTTCCCTTTTGGCGCGAATCGACGCAAATTTAAATTTGCCGCGGGCTGCATTTAAATTATAAGATTACGTCTACATGGATTATTTTTTTATCTATTGTTTAAGTTACGTTTACACAAATCATTTTCATGTAGAAAATACAAACAAAATTATTCTAAACTGGATAACACAATACAATAAAAAGAATAAATTCAGATTGGATAAGTTAATAATTTTTTTTACTAAATTAAGTTAAAGTTAATTATTTATAAAATTAATATAGTTAAGTTAAAAATTACATAAACAGAAAACTATTCATTTAAAAGTTACGTTAAGATTAAGTTAAGCTAAATGAAAAGTTAATTTTGAGAAGTATTATTCATATTAAATTAAAGATGCGTAATTTTTTAAAATTTGAATATTTAAATGAAACAATCATCAAACAAATTTTTAATATTTTATTTTTGGTAAATTAAATTTATATAAAATAACAAAAAAGTACTATTTTTTATAATAATATTTTTTTATTTTACATAAATTTTTACCTTGGGAAAAAGTTAATAAATTAAAGTTTATGTTTTGAAAATAACTGATAATAAATTTTAATTTTTTTTTCTAAAAGAAATATCAAGAAAAAAATTAAATGCAATACAGACAATAGCTTCTTTTGCGGAACATTAACAATGTTCCATAGAAGACATAATGCTTTCTCTTATATCTACATCATATTTAGATATTCATATATTATGATTATTAAATCCGACAACGTTCGAAGCCAACAATCAGTTTAACAATTATAATAATTAATAGTTTCATAAACTTTTAAATAAATGTCTGAAGTTGACGTGGTAGTTAATTAAATTTCCCGCCATATGAAAAAAGTTATAGCGTTTTTCATTGGTCAGTGCTGGGTCTGCACGTCGCTTGCACTTTTAGCACTCAGTTTTTTTTTGTAATCTTTCTTTTCTACACTTAAATATATATATTTATCTCGTTTTAAATACAAACGTTTTTTTAAAGTTTCAATCAACGCGATCAAATTTCAGTGCGATTTGCCCAAAGACCGAAATCAACGAGTAAAAAGAAACTTTTTACAAAATGACTCCTGCACAAAAGATATAAAAACGCTCGTGCGGTAGAAAGCAATGAACCAATCATGATTTTGTTTTTACGGAAAAGCCATAAATTGAGTGGCTAGTGTAGCTACCGCTTTGCTTTCTGCCACGTGGCAAGCGTTTCCGAGCCAATAGAATAGAGAACACGAAGTGCAAGGAACGGTTCTATCGCATAACCAATAATCCCTCTTCCTCACATGTTTCTGTCACCGACAAACGCTTACATTTCGCGCCATTCTGATTGTCAAGTGTTACTGCATATTAAAAAAAACCGTTAAAATATAATTAATTATCGAGTGCCATTTGATATAACAAGCGTGAGAGATGTCGGAATCCTCTAATGTGCATGTAGATCCGGAGGATACTATCAACGTCCTAGTAGCCACGGATATTCATCTCGGTTTCGACTACAGTAAAAAGAGAGGTTTGTTTTTACGATATTTTTCAACAGACTACTGCTTATAAAAGAAGAATTGACATGCGTTTAAAAATGAAAATCTACATTACAATTAACATTATTATTTCGCTTGATAGGAGGGCAATCGGACGAGAGTTTCGTAACGTTCGAAGAAATATTAAAATATGGCAAAGAGAAGGAAGTCGATTTTATTTTGCTGGGCGGTGATTTGTTTCACGACACTAAACCGTCGCAAACCGCGTTACTCAAATGTGTAGAACTGCTGCGAAAGTATTGCTTGGGCACTAGGTAAGTATTATTTAAATTGACATTAAATTTATCAATGTCGATGTTACTCATTAACTTTTGTCATTATCTAATATTTTTAATGAAAACTAAAAATGTATTATAACAGTTTTATTACATTTTTAGAGAATGCAAGCTGGAATTCTTGAGTGATTCGGAACTAGTATTCCAACACTGTGCACAGAAGCATGTGAATTACGAAGATCCGAATTTGAATGTCTCAATGCCAATATTCACTATTCATGGAAATCATGATGATCCAAGTAAATAGCGCTGCTATTGTTTTTCTTTCTTTAAACTTCTAACTAAATTACATCTTATTTATTATCTGAATTAGGTTTTGGTACTGTCGGTTCAATGGATATACTGTCAGCTACTGGACTTATAAATTACTTTGGAAAATGGACAGACCTTTCTCGCATAACTGTATCTCCCATAGTTTTGAAGAAACGTAATACTTATGTTGCACTTTATGGTTTGAGTTACATTAATGACCAAAGATTATCAAGATTATACAGGGATGAGAAGGTTTCTATTTCAAACATTTATTTTCATATTTTTTATCATAGAATAATCACTAATATAATTTATAAAAATAGGTGGAATTGTTACGTCCGAAAAATATGGACCCTTTCAATATATTTGTTTTGCATCAAAATCGTGTCAAACATGGTGATTATGCTTATGTACCAGAAAATAGATTGCATAAATTCCTCGATTTAGTTATTTGGGGTCATGAACATGAATGTCGTATTACTCCTGAATTCAATGAAGAAGGTGGATATCATATTTCTCAACCAGGTAAAAATTAAATTGTTTTCTCTATATGGACAGTATGGATATTACTTTAGAATTTATTTCTATAAAATTCTTATAAATTAAACTGATTTTAGGAAGCTCCATTGTTACCTCTTTATGCGAGAGTGAATCAAAAGCCAAGCATGTGGGTCTCCTTAAAATAAATAAGAAAAATTTCAAGATGAAAGATTTAAAATTAAAAAGCGTTCGACCATATATTTTTGAGAACATGATTCTCCGAGATCATGACATTAAAAGTAAAGTAGGAAATTACATCTCAATGCAAGAGACTGTGCTTAAATATGTAGATCACTATATCGAAAATGAAATCATGCCTAAAGTTGCTAAACAACTCACAGGTATGCCAATCATTTTAATTATTATTACTTGAATATAATTTCTTTTTAATATATAAACTCACAATTATTATAATGTAAAATCAAACTCATTTTAGGCTATCCTAATCAACCAGTTCAACCTTTAATTCGATTAAGAATATTTTATGACGATGAAAATGAACAATTTGATACAATAAGGTTTGTAAAGATTCTAGAGTAATTTAATATTTTACTGTAGTCTATATATTTTTAAATTTATATATATATATATATATATATATATATATATCACTAGTAACATTTGAAGAAAAAAATATATAACATTCTTTTAGTTTGGCGCAAAGATATTGTGATGAAGTTGCTAATCCAATGGACATGATTCTATTTCGTAAGATAAAAGCCGGTGACAAAAAGCGTGTCATTCCTGATCTAATTGATGATATGGATGATATTACAGAATTATTCCAAGGAGATGTAAGAGTTATATAATTTTTTTAAAGAATTAGTTGACTGCGATTTTATTTTATATCATTTTGGCATTGTCTAACTTTTTTCTTTTTTTAGGTAGAACAAGATTGGACTAGCACAGTGCCAGGAGGAATTAAAAAATATTTTGATATGGAAGAAAATAAAGATAAGTTAACAGTATTGACTGTAACAGCATTAAATGAAGCTTTAAATCGATATGTTGATAAAAATGATACGGACGCCTTTAAGAATATTATAAGGTAATTAGTAATAATTTATTTTCTGAATTGATATCTGAGAATTACATTTGCATTCTATTTGAATGATTTTACTTGCTAGAGATCAAATGAGAAGAACCATCGAGTATGTACAAGCGCAAAATACTGAGACCGTAGAAGATATTCGCGCCGAAATAAAAAGTTTCCGCGATAAAAGACTTTCAGAGGACCAAGAGGAGCGGCATAATGTAATATTTGTATATCATTATTCATATATATATATATATATATATATAACTTTTTTTTTGCAGATTCTTGAAGCGCTGGATAGACCACCGCAACCTGTTCCTAGAGTCTTTAAGCAAACTTGCTTGCCAACTGCCAATGCAACATTTGATAGTAATGAAAGTGATGAAGATTTAAATACAACTTCAACTAAATCTAGAGGAAGGGGTAGGGGTAGGGGTTCTAGAGGCGGTAGAGGATCCAGAGGACCCAGAGGAAGTCGCGGAAAAGGAAATGAGAGCAATATAAAAACAGTATGAACTAAAACTATTTATCGACAAAATACACTGTGTTAATTTGTAAATATCTAATGAGTACGTGTCTATTTTTAAACAGAATTCCAGAAGTGTGCAGTCGAAGAACCAATTTATTATTATAAGTGATTCTGACTAATATTATATGAGAAGATGCACATATGAAAGATGCACTATATATTTTTTATTTTTATTTTGTACAAGTATAAAGTTTAATAAAAATTACAACAAATATTTGTATGTGTATATTATTATGTATTTGAGAAAACGATATATAAAGTTATTTAATTGGAAGATACTTTTAAATTTGAAAAATTTTGTAAAATCAATGAGGAAAATTAGTGTTGTGTTTCTACAAAGTAAGTTTTGTTTGTTGGATATCCGATGCTTAGATAATTGATTTTTTCGCGTTGTTTAATTATTTACAAATTTTGAACTTGAAAACAAGATAAATATATTCGGGCAGTGAAAAGAAAGCGAAAATATTGAGTGCATAAAGTACACGCAACCGAACAGAAAAAATTTGAAACGCCATCTCTATAACGTGGACATATACTACGATGGATAAGAAAAGACGTCACCCGACTGTTGGCACACCTGGCAAAGAAAGCGCGCGTACACAAACTTTAAATCGTTCCTATCCTAGCCGTTTTCGCGCGACTGACCGATTTGTCTTGTCGTACTGTACTAATGATAATTTACGCAAAAGGAACGAGGCGTGAATACCGAATTGTAGAGGCGAATAAAAAGTACAATACGAGTACAAATTGACTCACCGTTCGCTGCTGGTCGCTCCGTCCAGCTCCGTCTTGGCCGCAGCTCTCGAACATTCAAGATCCAAGATTCTCATAATGATTCTTCTCCTTTTGATTCACACTTGGCACAAACGCGCGACACTCCCGGTATTCACGCGTGTCGAAAACGGGATACGGGGCAGCGGAAAAGACGTGATTAAACGCGCGACGCGACTTTGCATCATCCTAACCGAGTGACCGTTGCCGTTGAGCGACACGACCGAGGATCCAAGATCCTCCTCACGACGATTCACGCTTGGCGCGATACTTCGCTTTCGGCAGTTCCGGCATTTACGTGCATTGGAAACTTGTACGGGACGACGAAGATATGAATTGAGATGAACTATGACGCGTCACAACTTCGCGGCGCCGTTTCGCTCGATCGATCGACCATTCGTTCAAGTTTGAACGACACTACGCTGAGGCATAAAGCCAATATGGCGATTGCGCAGGCGCGCGTCTTGCTCCAGCGGAAGCAGAGGGCAGCAGAGGGAAACTCTGAAAAACGCAATTTCCTTTATGATTCCTATGCAAGGCTTGTCAAGACGAGGAGATTGTAGTCGTTAAAATTTACAGGTATTTTGACGACAAATAACATTTTTCTTGCAAAAATATCAAGTCAGATTTGTTAATTGAGTACTTATAAGTAAGTTCTAACTGCGAAATTGCTTTGTATTTGGCAATACAGATGGATGCGACTGGATGAATTTTCACATTGATAGTACACTTGCCTTCGCCCATCACGACATAACCTTAAAATCTGTCTCGAGAATGTTTATGCAGATATTGTAATAAGCAGATTGATAGAAGACCGAATTACATAGTAATAATCGAAGATATTTACCATTTCTTTCTAGAAATGCCACCAAAAAGGGGGAAGGTACAAAAAGAAGAGGTGCAGGTCTCTCTCGGACCGCAACTTCGTGAGGGAGAGGTTGTCTTTGGTGTAGCTCACATCTTTGCTAGCTTCAACGACACATTTGTCCACGTAACCGATTTGTCGGGCAGGTTTGTGCTATTTTGAATTAGGATATGTGATTATAAGTGCTAATTCGTTAACTTTGACATAATTGAGTATCTGTATTCATAGAGAAACGATCGCTCGAGTTACTGGTGGTATGAAGGTGAAAGCGGATCGTGATGAAGCCTCTCCCTATGCAGCTATGCTTGCAGCTCAGGTACATTATTTGATTTAATTAATGTTACATTTGGATTACTTGAAAACTTGTGTCCACATCCAGGCAGCACCTAGATGATAGATTAATGTAATCTAAGGAGCGTTCATGTTTGTGGAAAAGCAAATTCTTTTTAATAATTGAGAACATGTGCTTGTATCATGCACTTTCTTCTCTATAAAAAGGAAAACATTCAAATATTACACTTGCATCAAAAGTGACACAATCCAAAAATACATAATATACAATTACTGTTATAAAAGGAAAAAAAATTTTATATTTAAAAATTAATTTATAGTAGTATCAAATACATGTTAATTTAGAACTAATTCACAAACTGCTTATTTTATGTTCTCTAGAAATAATGTGGATATTAATTTTGTTAGGTTACATTATTAAAAGCTATTTTTTTCATTGTTTTTAAACTTAAGTTTAATTTATATCCCTGATTGAAAGCTTGTGTTATTTAAAATATTATAAAATTAAAAAAATTTTGACTTGTGTCACTTGTTGTAAAAGTACAATATATTATTTTTAAATTATAAGTATTTGAAATAATATGAAAATATTGATTGTATAAATTGTATGATTTTCTGCTTTGCAGGATGTTGCAGAAAAATGTAAATCGCTGGGTATCACAGCACTGCACATCAAGCTGAGAGCTACAGGAGGCAATAAAACGAAGACTCCTGGCCCAGGTGCACAATCTGCTCTACGCGCTTTAGCCCGTTCAAGCATGAAAATTGGTCGGATTGAAGATGTTACTCCTATTCCATCAGATTCTACCCGTAGGAAGGGAGGTCGTCGTGGACGTAGGCTATAAGCTTTTTATGGCCATCTATATGGTTTATCTTTCAATAAACATTTAAAAATAATGAAACATTGTATTTCTGTGAAACATTATATAATATTTTTCGAATTTTTATACAGATGTCTTTAAAACTATAATTTATATACTTTTTATTATTTTTATTATTATGAAATTCCTAGAAGCAATTCTACGATACAGATATATATATTTTTTTCTTTTAATATGAGACTTAATTTTTCTGTTTTTAATTACAGTAATATAAAAAAAAAAAACAAATATTAAATTGGAAAAAGTAATAGAAAGATTGATTAGGATTATTAAATCTTAATTTTATGTGTTTAATACTAATAAATATATTGCAGTGAATATCAAGCTTGATGCAGTAAAATAATACATTGAAGTATTAATATTTAGGTATCCTTATCATTTAATTAGCTTAAAACTATAAAGCACTTAGAGTATTCTATTTTGCAATTTCTCTAATTAAATCGAAAAAAATTTATGTTTCGCTGATTAGCTGGCCAACAGTAAGATATAATTTAACCTTTACATCTACTTTCTGCGGCGACTTGTGCTCTAGTGCTGCAATAGTATTTACGTATCCATGTTGCATGACAAATCCAACTACAACTGGATCTTCATTATCTTTATTGGTATCGTGCGGAGTTACGTGCAGACGTATCACTGCTTTATTTCCTTTTCGCCATACTACAAGTCTAAAAAAATTATCCAAATAATGACATCTAAATTACTTTCATAATAATTTTACATGATTTTTATATTACGTACTTTGGATCATCCTGAAAATTATGATTATCACTCGTATCATCGTATTCGGCGGCATCATCTCTTGGTGGAAGAATCAACGAACTGTGAGGCATCATCAAATCTGCATTTGGTACAACTTTTATTGACTTAGGGTCTTCTGTTACAGGTGCCTGTCGTACAGTAGACGGCAATAAACTTGAAGATTCATTATCCTGTAATTTTAACAAAATGTTAAAATGTTACACTTTATGATAGAAATTTATTTTAATATATTACTTGTGTATCCTCTTTAGCATCTTTTTCCTCAGTAAATGAAGTAGATAATGAGGTATCTAAAGGCAATATTGTAATTTGAGTTTGATGCTGTGTTGGATTGCAGAATTTTAAAAGTAGTTCACTTGATTTTCCTGGTTGAAGTGGTTCACAGGTAACAATCTTGACTTCTGGGATATGATAACTAAAAAAAAAATACAATTCTAATTAAATGTCAAGAATAAATTGCAAAGGTTTCTATGTATATATTATTCTATATGTGTGCGTGTGAGTGTGTTAGTATTACGACTATTATTAACAATTTATCCCTTAACACTTACAATGCAGCTAGTAAAATCTTAAATTTTGTTGATTGAGGACAAAGATCCGACTTGCTGACATTATGTTCGCATACTCTACAACGCTGCGATCTTTTTACTAAAAATTGCCTATGCTGAGGACGCAATTCGTTTATCTTCTCAGCTTGTACGTCTGGATGCTGCAATCTTTGTTCCAACGTGGTAACTGGTACATACAATTATATATATTTAGAATAAAACCTATATATCGCTGCTGCTTGTGACATTGAAAGTTTTCTTACTTTTAGTTATATCCACAGATTCTGTAAATATATCGCTCGGTAATTCGTCCACTTCCTCACTTGCAATAGATGGTGCTGGCTGAGCGGACGATTGTGATTGCATTGGCGGTTTTATGGGACGCCCAATACGCTTGCGAACCAGCGCTGATGTAAAACTGTACATTGTCTGCTATTGGCAAGTAACAATAGTTAAAAAGCCGTTTTTGAGTGAACCGATTAATTAGTTATAATTAAACTCACAGCTGGCATGAAGGAGCGTTTTGGATGAAATTTCTTCCTTTCGCATTGCTGCTTTTCTATAGAGGCTAACACCTTGTGATAATCAATAAGAGCACTAATGCGAGTTAAATGTGGATTTTCCTGTTCAGGCCATCCTCCAGTTGCTACAAACAGGAATCCGAAATATATTTTTAGAAAAATGTTCTACCCACAGCTCTTGATTATAAAATTTAATACTCAAGTGTTTCTTCTTACCTACGGATTGATCAGGTATCCCTGCATCTCGGGAACTCCATCGGCACAATGAGCAAAACAGATAATAAACTTTTTTGGGAGTGGCTTTAACATCCTTGTTCTCCTCTCCCTCGCTTGGTGCTGCTCTCACAGGTGCTATTCCTGCTCTTGTAGATAGTGTTTGAAAACAGCAAGGACAGTCAAAGCAATTGAAACATCTATCAAAACATCATTAATTAATAACAATTAAATTTACATAATCTCATCTCTAATATGTGAAATGTAATATATGTGAACATACTTGTTCTTTTTAAGACGTACTTCTGATGAGGGCAAATTCTCCATACAATTAGGACAGTAATGGGAATCGACCTAAACAGAATAGACATTTTTTGTAGAAAAAGTAAGAACTTTGAACATGCTACAATATATATGGAGTCAGTTAATTATTAAAGGCGTTTTTCAATGGGATACATGAATGACACAGTGAATTATTTCATTCACCTTAACATTGGCAAATAAAAATAAAATAATTCACACATTACACTGTGTCAACTATGTTTCTTGTTGGAAAACATTCTAAATATATTTTTGATTACATCTTTCTGTTCAAAATTACTTATGTATTAAAAAAAAAAAAAAACTCACCTCTTGACAGACACAGTAGCCACATCGTATCATCAAGCAATGTCGACAGAAGTATATCTTGGATATAGGCTTTAGGGAGCCGCAGTTGCATAAATAGCGCACGTAATCCGGCTGATTCAAGTAAGTCATGCTGAAATGAGGAAAGAGCCTAAAAGTTTACGAGACGAAACGGTAAAATGTTAGGCGTTCACCAGGTTCTCTGTGCGATAACCTAAAAATGTAACCATTTCACTCCAAATGACGTCTGACACCGATCGAATGTCGACGGTGGCGCTGGCAATATTCAGATCCATGTCACTGCATTTCGTCGGTATGACAGGTTTCCTAACCTGAATAGTCAACTTTAATGATTAATATCTCGATTCGCGGGGCAAAACGACATTTTTTTTAATCAGATTCTTTCATTTTGTGCAAAAACGCGTCAAATAAACCCAATTTCATGAAAGTTGAATGGAGTTAAACTAAACAATTATCATGTCTCATTAGTCAGTTATTAATTTTAATCTAATCATTAATTAGTCAGTGATTAGTTAAACAAAAGGTGGTACCTTTTTTTCTTTTATAAACGTGCAACTATAATGCCGCGAAAGGTACGTGTTATGTTTGCAACCGCGATTGCACTAGGACTGTTTGTTGTAATATTTCAAGTATGTATAATATAATAAATAAATTGGTCACTTTTGAGAAACATAAGTAAAAATTTTTCTTTTTGAAAATAAATTTAAAAAGCAATACGTTCCATTTACTTAGTGTTTGAAATAATGACATCTACATTCTTTTTAATTTTCCAAAAGTGATATTCTTTACTTGTGTTGCTTCACAAATGATCAATTAAAATACATATCATGTAACGTTGATCCAATTGATTGGCAATGAAAATTTATTGATTCTTTGTGACTTTCAGTTATGCTTAATACTCAGCGACCGCAAGAAAATGTTTTCCTCAGGTAATTTCCTCAAGTTACTGCTATATCAATGCTTCTCAACAAAGATTGTTGATATATCTCGATGTTCTGTCACACCCAGATGATAACGATACACCTGTCATATTGTGGTGGACGCCATTCGGTAATAACAATCGAGTAAGAACCTGTGGAAATGTTAAATGCTACTTCACACACAACAGAACGTTTGAAGACAACGTACGCCTGAAAGTACAATCTCTTTTAATTTCTATTCTCTACTCAGATAGCACAAAACATTTTTAAAAAATATTTTTTAATTTACAATTTATAATCTTATAAATATTTTTATAAAAAGGATTTAAATATTTTAAATATATATGCATAAATATTTCTGGGAAATACAAGTATTATCAAAAAGATTATATTAAATATATACATATAGATATGTATATAAGTTAAACTAAATTTAAAGTTATGCTATATTAGCTCAAAGAAACCTAAAATTAATTCTAAACAAGTTTGAATGTCTTACACATCACTTTTGCAGAGTATTCTGTTTTATGGAAGTAATTTCCGCGTCCGTGATTTGCCCAGTAGAAGGAGAGGTGCCATATCATGGGGTTTACTTCATGAGGAATCTCCTAGAAATAATCCTATACTTGTTCACGATGAGGCGCTCAATCTTTTTAATTATTCTTCGACATTTAGCAGATTTAGTAATGTACCACTTACTCTTCTTGATCTACCTGGTCTAGAAGAATTAGTAGGTAAACAAAAAATAATAATTTTCCATTATTTAAGAAGATTCTGTTTAAAAAAGTTCAAAGTAGTTATGTGACTTTTCAATTATATATGTATCTTTTGATACAGAAGTGGGCATCTTTAAAATAATAAATAATAAAATTTTAAGCAATAGAAATAATTTGTTATATAAAACAATTTTTATAATTCATAAATATTAACGATAAAATTGAAAGAGTTATAATAATAATTTAAATGTCTGTAATAAGTGATAAAATATAAATCTTACTCTATATTTAAATTATTAAATATAAAGCATAATTTATATTTAAATTATTTAAAATTCTCCTTTCAAATAAGACTCAATGCGATTTTAGAAAGTTGTATAAAGAAAATTTTAAGGTAAAGATTTGAAAAAGTTTAAAATTGCCTATATATTAATCAATTTATTTTCAAAATCTGATGAAGTTCGTATATTACATGAAAAAACTGGAGAATCTTTTTAAATGACAATAATATGATAGAAAATTTTATTAATTAAGTCTTGCGTGTATAAAGATATAAAGATGAAGTACTTGTGTACAGCAAAGTCGTATTACGTGCCTACCAAAGAAAAGTCTGTGTTAATACATGTGGAAAATTTAGCACCAGTATTATATATTCAGTCTGACTGTGATACCGCTAGTGACAGGGATCGCTACGTCTTAGAGTTAATAAAACATATTCAAGTCGATTCCTATGGCACATGTGTAAATAACGCTCGGCTCAACGACAGGTATATTTTTACTTAATGCAATGGAGAGATATGCGAACCATTCGAGTATGAATCGAATGAAATCAAGAAAGATTTAATTTAATTCCGTTCGATTTGTGTAAAAGTTTATCTATTCAGATCGATTTCGAATAATAAAATTTGTTTCGATTTAGCGTCAGAAAATCTTAATTCGCACATCTCTAAATACAATACAATTCTAGCTTGAACAGACTTAATGAACAAAATATGCATGTTTAGGTTGAAGAACAATTATCTCGACATTTTGAGCGATCGTGAATTCTTATCTTTCGTGGCTAGATACAAATTTACTATAGCCTTCGAAAATGCTATTTGCGATGATTATATCACAGAAAAATTGTGGCGACCGCTTATCGTTGGTTCTGTACCGATTTATTACGGATCACCATCCTTCAAGGTATTTTTTGAAAATTATTACTTGAGTCTTGCAATTAAATTTGTTTTATCTATTAAATCTTTGATTTTATAGGATTGGCTCCCAAATAACAAATCTGCTATCTCAATATTAGACTTTGCCGGTCCAATAGAACTCGCCAACTTTTTACATAGCCTTTTAAGAAATGATTCTGCATATGAAGAATACTTGTCTCACAAATTAAACGAGCACATTACGAACAGTGAGTTGCTACACGCGCTCAAGAAAAGAGCGACAAAAACGAATGAATTTGGGAATTATATGGAAAAATTCGAATGCTTTGTTTGTGAACAAATACAGAAAAACAATCGGGAATTAAAAGAAATAAATATAGTAACGAAAAAACAGTACAATTGTTCTCTACCGAGAGATCCAGTAACGGGCGAAATCAATAAACGCAATTGGTGGACACAACAGTGGAATATTGAAAAATGTGGAGCTAAACTATTAACTCGTTACATAACTAACAATATCAGCATTAATATAAATTATTTCAATGAACAGAAGATGAATATGTATGACAAAAATGAATGCTAAGATAAAACGAGAAATATTTTGACCAAGTTTTGATAATATAAATATTTGAATGAACTAAATGTGTGTATGGGGAGTAATACTTCCAAATCTGTATGTTACAAGAATTTTCTGTTTTAGTATTATAGAAAAATTTTTTATATGTTTATTCTGTATAAAATTGTGACAGAAATTGTGGTAGAAATTATCAAATGCATTTTACAAAATGTATAAGTTTGCATGATAGAAAAAGATAATGATTTATGCGTACAATATTTTTACATATGCGCAGTATTTTTAAAGACAGTATTAAAGTCTTATTTAAAATTGTTGTAATCTCTACTGTGACTATCTATATATAGTAGTGATTACATTTTGTCTCACCCTATGCCATTTATGCATAGAAATGAAATTTTTATTCAACTGGAACAGATTTTGCTAAACAAAAGATGACTATGTATGACAATAATGAATGTCACTAAAGTACAGATAAAACGAGAAATATTTTGAACAATCTTAATAATATAATACTCATATGAACTAAACTAGGAGTATAAATACTTGTAAATTTAAAAGTATATTCCAAGCACTTTCTATTTCAGTATTATATAAATATGATGATCATAGTGGAGATTTTTAAGTGTTCAGATTTTTAATTAATCACTACCTCTCGCGAAAAATAAACTACCAAGAATATCTTAGTCAAGAGAGTTACTATAAAGCATACATGAGCTTGCAAGTGAAGACCAAGATCTTTAATTATGAAGGGTCGATTTGAGAAGGAGACTATAAAAATATTTTTACACGTTTATTCTATATAAAATGTGTGATAGTAATTATCAAATGTATTTTACAAAGTGTACAAGTCTGCGATAAAAAAAAGATAACGATTTATATGTATATATGTACAATATTTTTAAATTTTAAATATTAAAATCTTATTTAACTGTGAAAATGATTACAATCTCTACCTTGACTATCATAGTAGTGATAAAATTTTGTCTATTTGCATTTAAGCAAATAAAAATAGAAATAAAATATAATTTTGATAAAAAACTAACATTTTCGCGCATAAACCAGTATTTTTCGCTGTTTTTTATTTGCAAAACTGAAGCAACTTTTACTGAACAGAAAATGAATATGTATGATTATAATAAATGCTAAAATAAAATTTTAAATTTTAAAATTGTTAACAATTTTAGTAAATACTTGAATTAAATTGGGAGTATAAATGCTTAAAAATTTGAATAGCATTTTTTATTTTAGTATTACTGGAATATTTTTTACATGTTTATTTTGTATGTTGTGCGATAGAAATTATTAAATGCATTTTATAAAACTACAAGTTTGTATGATAGAAAAACAAAATAATTTATGTGTACATATGTACAAAATTTTTTAAATTATAAACAGTATTATTTAACTATGAAAATTGTTACAATATATCTTGATTATCATATTAATGCTAAAATTTTGTTTTGCTCTATGCCAATTAAGCATAAAAATAAAATATAAAAGTTAAAATCTTTGCGCGTAAGCCTTTCTTAATTCGTTGATTTTGTTTGCAAAACTGGAGCAGGTACCTTCATTAGCTCGCACAAATTATTTCTGATCGGACGTAAATCTTCAACTGGCTGTTCCCAATCGGTCGCATTTAATTTTGCGAGTATATTTGCTAAATCTTCTTCTGCAATATCCATTTCCTCTCCGTAAAGAGTTAATGCTTCATAAGTACGTATAGCCGTTGTTCTCCTTAAACTCGTGTATTTGTGACACAAAAATATACTCAACTGGCAAAACGCTCTCTTTGCTACGGGTCCTCGTACCTAGAAATATATTTTATGTAATATTCGATGAGATGCAATTTTAATCATTATAGATTTTCATAAAGTTACATGTACTGTAATACAGTAATACATTATTCTTCATAAGTTCGGATGCTAATTTCTCACATTTCGCAAAAAGTTAAGAATGCATTACATTCATTTTTATAAATATGTTAATATTTATAGAAAAAAGAATGAATGTTTGTTATAATGTGCTTGACTTAAATACATTTTTGAAAATGTTTCAAAGACTTTTATATTTAACTTTTCGTGAAATGCGAAAAAATTACTAGCGCTTCCTAACTTATTAACGGTAGAGTATCATATTATTACTATTATCAATTAATAAATTAATCTTATCAATTTTTACAAACCTGTAGTAACTGGCAGAAAACATTTATACTACTAATAAGCAGTTTTATATTGTTGGAATATTTTATTTCATGTTTTAATAATGTTAATACACGCTCTGAGATTGTATTGTTTGCATCATCCAAAACAGACTGAATGCAGCCAGAACTCAGCAAACGGTCTAAGAAGGCCAGCATCGATGTTATCATTCTTTCATTTTTATGACTCTTCTCGAATATATTTAATATTTTTTCACACAAATCCTTTAAACCCTCTTCATCGATCTCTTGCAGATAAGTAAATAAAGAAACACTCGAATATTTCACCTGATAAAGAAAAAAGATGAGAGAGATATTTAGTCATAAATAGAATTAGAAATGATATATCTAAAAAGTCAAACAAAAGTCGATTTTTCTTTTATCAAATAAATTAGCACACTTAAAAATAACATTTGATATAGAATATATATGAAATCTTTATATTATAATAAATTTTTAATAAATGTTAGACTTACCAATGATTCACTTAAGCCGCCAACGCTAAATATAATTCCGTGTAACAAGTTCATTTTGTACGGTGGAAAACTTAACATTTTAATAAATCGTGGAAACGTTGCAGATTCCATTCGCCACTCAATGGTCTCCTTACATTCATTATAAGGAAATATAGTTTTTAATTCGTTATGATATGGTATATTTGGAAGTGGCGGATCGCTACGAAGAGAAGAGGATAAGTTAGACATAATTATTTATAAATCTTGCTAATTAAAATTTTTCATAATTTATTTCTTGCTTTTCTAGTAACAAATTAATATAACATTAATATTAATGAAATATTAATGTAATACTAATAACTAATATAAAATTGCATTAAAAATATGTTGACGTATTTTTACCTGTGTATAAGCGCACTGAATACAGTACCAGCCTGAGCTCGAATTCCGTCTATCCTTTCGACAGCCTGCTGAGCGATACCGCCAATCACATCAGCCATCAAGTCCTCGTTCAACACAGATAATAGTTTTGCTTGCGATATTAGATTTGTCAGCACCTGCAGTGGCAAATATTTTAGTAACAATTAGTTTATTGATGAATATTGACAACACAGAAAAAAGTACATCATTGATACTAATATTTGATACTATTTTTTCTGTGAATAAAACAATTTTTCCGTAATGAAGTACATACGTGTAATCCAATCATAGCCGCTTCTCTCACCCAAGCACCTATATCTCCGCGACTATCTATTGTATATTCTTTAAGAGCTAACAAATAACACTCGTATAAATCCGGCACAAACGGTTGCCATTTGTCTGAAAGAAAAGATAAGTTGGGGGAAAATATTAGATGGAAGGAAAAAATACTTCGATTATAGTTTCTTTATAAATCAAGGATTAACTATCAGGGATTGAATGTTTTTAGGAAATCCTCGATTTGCAAAGTGTGAATATGAAATAAATGATAAGGGACTCACCGGCTTCATCAATTCCCAATGTTTGCAATACCATTGTTAGAGAGTGCAAAGCTTCTTTTCTACTCTCCGCCCATTTCAGCGTATTTTCAGATATATGAGTACATGTGATCAATGAATTTATAATGTCTTTTACTCTTTCACGAATTACAAATAATGAAAAATGTCCTGTAAAGAATGAAATAGATAAAACAAATAGAAATATACTTTGCATTTCTAATGAAAAAATTGTATAATATTAATATTAAATATGTACGTTATTAAGTAAAAAATTACTAATTGCTCAAAAATTGATCTGAAATCAACCTAATTAGCCAAGTATTACTGTGAGACAAACTTAAATCTTATAAATAAATTTTTAAAATAACATTGTTTAAATATATTACTTATATTTAATGAATAGAAATTTTTTTTATTTTTCTGATTTACGTGATTATATTTCACATAAATATTAAGTTGTATAAAACAGATTTAAAATCAAAATAAAATTTAAAAATTTGACATGCTTGGGTCACATTTTGTAACAAGCGTTTCTAGACATTTACTTTTATATATATATATATAATTATATATTATTATATATATAATATATAATTATATATATATATATATATATAATTATATATTATTATATATATATAATAATAATAATAATAATAAATAAAATGTATCTTTCAAGTTACCTATTGCTTGTGCAAATCCTATTCTAATGGATTGATTACTCGATTGCAAAGACTCCAAATAACGATTGACTACAGCACTTCGGGCGTCATAATCGATATCAACATAATATTCTAGAAAGAAGTTTGTGTGCGCTTCGGCCGCTTTTAATTTAACTGCTGATACTTCATGGCTCAAACACTCCTCTAATAATTTCTGCCAGTCATCTGTATTATCAACATGGACATTACTATATTAAGAACAATTATAATTGAATTTCGTACAAAAATTAACCAAGTCCATTTTTTTTAAATCTAGAATATGGCATCACATTATACTCTATCATTAGTGTTACATCGTGAACAATTTTGTTCTGACAAGAATCAAGCCATTTTTTAATTTTCTTTTAATAGATGCTTAAAATATTAATCAAAACCTAAAACTTTGTTTTTATATCCGTTACACGTCTGGAGAAAAATCATCATATGTATATAAAACAAAATATAAAAGGATGATTTCGTTGAGAGCAATTTGTGAAATTTCATAAATCAAAACTAACAAAATTATTCTTTTATACTTTGAACAATATTTTCTTCTTCATCTTTATCATTATTGTTATAAAAGAGATAAATGTAATTATTAATTAGAATAAATAGATGTTCGAAGAAAAATTATTATATTTACACAATGAACAGTTTAACGATGAGAAATCTGTTTTGTTTCCTGAAAATTTAAACTTTTTGGACTTGTTTTTGCAGGAAATCTTTCAATTTTTTTAAAGAATAAAATTCGTTTTAGCTATTAATACGTGCCTACAACGTCTGTGAAATGAATAGGAAAGTGGACGACAGAACATTTTTTTATCAATACAGCGCAAGCTTGTTTCATCAGCTCTCCTCCAAGACCTTTAAATTGTCCTCTACTTCTGAAAGTTCGTACTATATTTTGTATATCATCTACAGCCGTTGCTCCTGAAAGTAAAAACCGATATCCTACTGTAGATATTTAAAGGAAAGTAAAAACTGTTTTCCCTGTATGATTTTACTGGATAGTCACTAATTAAAAAGTTAAAAGTTAAATAATAAAATTAAAAAATTAATAATTTGTGATTTAACTTTTAAGTTATTTTCAAACAAGTTATTTGAAAATAATGAATTATTACTACATTATTAATGGATGATATTAATAAATTATTTATTACACGTATTTTACTCAATTACTATTACTTTTAATGTTAACCTTTCAATATTAATTCTAATCATTTTAATTTAAATAATGCTTTTTAAAATTAACTTTTAATTTTATTTTACGCGATTAACTTTGAGTTAAAAAAAAATAACTTATTCAACCATGGATATCTCTCTCTTTCTCTCTCTCATATTCTTACCAATAATATTTCCAATTTTATCATTAAAGTGATTGTATAAAGCTTCAAGAATTTCCGCAGTGGCTAGCACTGCACCGTGTCTAACATTCAAGTCGATAGAATTCAGCATGTCCAACAAGGTCGGTAGTACTGTATTTATCATGTAATGTGGATCAGCTGCCGTCAGGTTGAAAAGTGACTGCAACAAATTACTAATGACAAAACTGAAAATTTGTGTAATATTTACCATCATAATGTACCATTCGTATTACTGTTAAAAATTGAACTTACCCTGGCTGAAAGCTCCCTGATTGCAGTGTCCCAATGTGTAACCTTCTTTGCTACTAAGTGGTCTATCAAAGGCTTTGTATATTCTTCATATTGTGCAATTTGTACACTAACAAAAATACAAGTATTACTATTAGTATTAGTACTGACAGTACTAAATGCAAACGATATTATAAAAGTTGATAAAGTTACAAAAAATATACTGAAAAAAAAGTTCAACTTGAACTAAAAATTTAGTCAATAACTTTTTTCAGTGTACAAGTCGAAATCTTTGTCGAATTCTATACCTAATTTTGAGGTACGTGTGACTCCGCATGCCAACTTCAAAATAATCGGCGACAGTCAATATATCTATACCATGTGGAAAATTGCCTTGTCTCCCAACGTTTTCTTGAAACGCAGCAGATGCTGCTCTCCTACAGTTTATCTATACAAAAGAAAGAACATTTTTCTTTAAATACAAAATGAGATTATATAGCGTTAAACAAATGTAATTTGCTTATATAAAAAAATTTTGTATAGCTTCATTAAGAAAAATATATACTTAGTAATCAATTTCATATGTCCGCAAGAATATAATTTTTTGCTTATACATAAAATACAATAATTGTTAAATAAAATGTATTCGTTTAAATATTAAATAAGTATTTGGTACTAATGTTTAATGCTGTTTTTTTCTATATATCGATACATAGATGTATGCGCAATTTGTACCTCTCTATCGAAACACGTTACAACTAACAACATCGCCGCAATTTCTTTGACATAACATTCAAAAACGTGTGGATCATAAGCTCTTGGAAAAGACCAGCATATGTAACAAGCTGCATCTCTAATCAAATAACCGATCGATCCATAAGCTCTGGGTTCATCAAAGACTAGAGCTTGCAGCACCACGGGAATGACATCGCTTAGACGATGAGGTAACAATAGACCACGTCTTCCTAAAATATGTACAGAAAAGATATACAAGTGTTAGAATAACAATTTTAATACATTAGAATACGGTTGGAAATGTTACTTCATAAAAGTAACACGTTTATGATGGATCTTCCCTGATTCCAAATCTCTTAATATTTTAATTTCGATAAAAAATGATTTATGCCGTTTATGATTTATGCCCCAAATAACCGAACATTCATTTCTGAACATTTTTAAAAAGAATACACTTACCAAGTTCCGCAAGCGCCAAACAACCACCATGCCAAGCTGAATCTGATTCACGCCCAGAAAAAACATTCAATACAAATCCTAGTACATCGTCGGCTAAGTCTACTGGTAATCTCGCAGTTATTCTGCCAATACCTTTCGCTGCAGACCATCTATATCATAATACATTAATATAGTATTAATAATAGTAATTATACAAAGCAAATTATAAGATATAATGATATATATATATATATATATAAATTGTACACACCTTACAGTAATCGCTTTATCCCGAAGACCCTGGATAAGTTGCTCTATTATATCCTCAATAACAGGAGGAATCTCCTGATCTTCATTGTCATTTGAAATGGGTTTTTTAATATCATTTATACTTTCAGTATTAGCAATATTATCCGCTTTAACATTAGGCATAATGGTGATCGGCCGATTCGTCTTCTGATAGCGCCAGGACGCTAATTTTGTTCTCAATAGTACCAGACCTATCAAAAAGAAAAAAATTCTTTTTTACATTTACAAAAAATGTGCAAATACATTAAATGAAATATATTTCAAAGCTTTTAGATACCTATGCGTTGGACAACTTTTATTCCAAATTTTCTAATAAGATCCGCTGGATTATCACTTAGCCGAAGTTTCAACATATTATCGAGAAGTATTTGACTATATGGTTTGACATCTTCTCTAGCACTATGTTTTAATATCGAGGCTATTACAGCCAGAGGCCCATGTTTCAAAGGATCATTTTCTATACACTGAAAAAAAAGTATTAGAAACACTTAGAAAAAATTATTTTTCATATATACATGTATATATTTATATTACCTTTAAGCACCACATAATCATTTCTTCTAAATATAACTTCTTGACATCAAATCTTGTTAAAAAGTTTGCTATTAAAAACACAGCTGCCACAGCACACGAGTCTTTCGACAAGCAATACAATTTGCAGACTTTTAAAATTCTGAAACACATGTGAAAGAATAAAAACAATGTATGATTCTTTGGATTCAAAATCATCAAATCTAAAAATCTCTGAATATCAAGTTTCAATGTATTAAGTTCAAAAGAAAATTTTGAATTTAGATTTAGGTTCAACAATTCAAAATTCTATTAGTTACAAAAAATTGAAATAAAAATAATTAATAATTCTTCTTAATTTTTAAAGACGAGTGTTATATATATAAGGAATTAAAAAGATTAAAAGAACAAAAATAAATTTATTTTTAAGTAAGCTTACTCTAGTGACTTTATTTCTTCAGTATAAAACAGTAATTTTAAGAATAGATAAACAGAATCAATAAAATTGATAAAAGTGATTAAAAGTTACATATTTTTCAGCTTAATTATATAATTACAGCATTAAAAATTTTATTTTAGATTTTGTTATATAGTTTTATGTACTTATCGTGGTATTATTAGGTTAAATTAATAACTATATAATTTTGATTCTTTCTTTCTTCAAAGCTTCACAATTAAAAAATCAAAGTCTTTTCAAATCATCAGCTTAATGGATAGTAGTACCAATAGATACCTGACAATAATAGTTTGTTCCGGATCTATTTTCTCGGACGTTTCCAAACGAGACAGAGGAAATGGTATTTTAGAAATGATGGACAACCAGACGAGTAGGACATATCTGGTCTCCCACGTTTCCACATCGTTCAGATCCTGCTTCTCAAGCATCCTCAGCACAGGCAAAAGATCCACCACCTCGTGGGGGAGGTAGGTAACGATCCTCTTGTATGTCTTCACCGACATGATGATGAACAGGTATTTGAACGCATTGTGTTTGACGCTCTCCAGACACGTATCGTCCTTGATGATCGAAAGCAAGGATCCCAGGATCTGCTCGAGGTACGGGTCCAGGAGGTGATGCTGATCCTGGTACTGGGACAAGATGAAGTTGAAACGGTCCCTGTTCCGCTCGACGAGACTCGCCGGCGCATCTGACCGCTTTAATTCCGCTATGAGGGCGATCACCTCGTCTACCTCCTTGAACACGCTAAAACCACATCCCACCTGCTCCGGATCCGCGCAGTCATTTAATACCATCGTATTCCTGAGTTTTTTGCCGGGTCCAGTATTCGTTTACTCGTTCGCTCGTTTTCACAATGCACGACTTGCATAGATCACGAATGACGCGACGAAACGTTTGCCGTCGTCGGAGTAAACATAACCACAAACTTTGACAGATCCAACGTATCGTAACCAGGCAGAGAGGAACCTGTAGGAACTTGAGAGGCGCCATTATCGACTCGAGATCAATAATTAATGTTCTTATTCATGTGTTTAAAAATTACATTCTATTTCTGAAAATTACATTGTTGGGTAGTGAACACACAATTATAACAATTAAATTTATTCTAAAACAAATATATAAATATATCTGCATATTACACGAACAAGGTTTATATTTCATATTTCGCGCATTTTTTATTACGACGCATGCTTGGTGTATGACAGATGTATCCTAACCCAAACAGTTGTCAATTCTAATATGACTATTGCTAATACCTCGCTTCACGAAACGGAGTGACGTTTTTTTCTCGAGATTCTTTCTTTTCGTACAAAAAACGTATTGATTAAACTTAAATTTATCAGTATTGATACAGAGGTAGCTAAACTGAATGATTATTTAATAATAATTATAAATGTCAATAATATAACCTTTCACGGAAAACAAATTTAAATTTCTGGAGCAAAAGCATATGAAGCTCGTTTTTTATTTGTACAATTGAACTTTTATTCATCTTGTTATCGTCTATTAGCAAAATGGATATTCTAAAAGCGGAAATAATGAGGAAACGCAAGGAGCTAGAAGAAAGTCACGTCTTGGTATGTCACACATGTTCTGTGATTTCATAGCGTGATCAATTATTATTTAATTTTTAATTAATATTATGTTAAATGTATCTTTCAGGGAAATAAAAAATATTTCAAGAGGAGTCAACTAATATCGAAGCAACAGGAAGTACACGAAACTGACAAGGGAAGCAATGAAGTTGCTCCTTCAAACATTAGCCAACAATCAGAAGAACACTTAACAGATAGTAGTTCCGAACATTTGCTGTCCAGGCAAGAAGTAATCAGGCGATTACGCGAACGAGCAGAGCCCATTTTGTTATTTGGTGAATCCGAGATAGAAGCATTCAAGAGATTAAGGAAATGTGAAATCCTTGAGCCAGAAGTGAACAAGGTGAAATATCCATCTGCTTACACATTCTTCTTCTTTGCTTCCCATATGCTTGTCAGCGCATAGGCAATCTCTTCTATATTCATAAATATATGGGACCTACAATTTTAATGTCGGTTCTGAACGATCTATTAGAAGAGATTTTTCTGCTCAGAGTTATTGTCAGTGGTTTGCCTTTTGAGAAGTGGTGATTGCTTCTAAAATCGATTAAAAATTTATTTAAAATTTTACTGTTCCGAGTGGAACCCAGATTTTTGGCATAAAAAGCAAACTTGCAACTTCTTCTGCCACATTGCCACATGCTTATACATTACTTAAAATCAATTAAATTTGGAAATTTTGTATTCCAAGTATTATTAAAATTGTTGATCTATTTAAATTGAAATAGTCGCTGCACCAGTCAATAAATGAAAATAATTATATTTTGAAGTAAAAAGTATTTTAATAAATTTATCTAAAAAGTATCAATCTGTAATTTATTATTTGAAATTATTATTTTAATAATTTTCTTAAACAATCAATTACTGATGTTCAGCAACAGGTGCAGTGACTATTATTTCTAACTTCAGTTCATAATTGTTTCAAGTAGCAATAGTCTTATAAACTGAAAATTATTTAAAACTTATATATAAATATTATTAGACACCAAGGTCAACCATTGTTAGCTCTCTATATATTTAATTCATTTAAAAAGTTTAGTTTAAATTATTATTAAAAATTTTGATTACAATGATTTATCAATAGGGCTTCAGAAATGATTTTCAAGAGGCCATGGAGCAAGTAGATCAGGCATATCTCAACGAAATCTTGACATCCTCCAAATCCCAAAATCTCGATGGAAAAGGAGATGTTAACGTGCCTGATGAAGGTGTCACTTACGAAGACATAGAGAAAATGTCGACTAAATTGAACAAGGGAGACAAGGATTTTGATATGAATGTTATTACCTTGTTTGTACAATATCTAGTCCAAATATGGGGCAATCAGTTAAATAGTCGTTCAGCCGTCGAAAAGATGAGCACGAAGGGCAAGATGGATAGCGCCACATATGCTCAAACGAGAGAGTATTTGAAACCACTTCTAAGAAAATTGAAGAACAAATCTTTGCCAGAGGATATAACTGACAGTTTAACAGAAATCGTCAAACATTTGCTGCAGCGTAACTATATACTGGTAAATATTCAATTGCATATAATCTCATACACAATCAACATTTCAGAAACGTTGAATTATAAATTATGACATTGTGAATTAGTATATCAAAACGCAGATTTAATATCTAGATGTATATAAAGTACAGTACAGGCTTTAGAAAGGTGAACCACAAAATTTTAAATAAAAATCAATATTATTTTTTAAATTTAGATTCCTTTTTTAACAATTTAAAAAGATGTTTTACACATACATTTTATTCAATTTTTTAAATAATATAAAAGTGATAACATTTTTAAATCTTCTCTTTAAAGAATTAAGAAACTTTTATTTTTATGTAATTAGGATTGATTTTATTAATAAGTTAAATTGGTATATTTTTATAAAAAATTATATATTTTTTAATTATAGCGCATTATTACATTTAAAATAAATAATATAACGTCAATAATCTAACATAATTAATTATTTAAAATATCTAAGATAATTAATATCAAAATGAGATGACAGCTTGTTTAGGAAACAATATAAATTAAGAACTAAAAAATAAATTTTTAATAATAAATATGAAGATATTATTAAATACCAAATTTCGCTTTGACTGAGAAATGGCACTTCCTCTTATTTCATATAAAATAATATTTTTTTTAAATTTTGATAAGCATACAAAATTATATATAATCCAATTTTTTATTTCAGGCTAGTGATGCTTATTTGCAAATGGCAATAGGCAACTCTCCATGGCCTATTGGTGTAACTATGGTCGGCATTCACGCCCGTACCGGTAGAGAGAAAATCTTCTCCAAGAATGTTGCTCATGTCATGAATGACGAAACTCAGAGAAAGTACATTCAAGCACTCAAAAGACTGATGACTAAATGTCAAGAATATTATCCTACAGACCCTTCACGTTGCGTAGAATACTCGAAAAATTAGATTTTTACGACAAAATGTATAAAAAGTTTATAGCACTATAATTCATAAATTTATTTCTACATGTAATTACACATTTACATATTAATGATATTAGAGATAACATAGAATAGATCTTTTACAAAATAAATTTATTATAGTTTGTAATATTTTTTTTTGAGGTAGTTGATAGAACAATACACTGTCTATATGGATTTGAGAAACATTGTAAGTAAAAAATCATTATACGGAACCCGTATAAAATAGGTTTTTTTAAATTAGGAAATTCTGTAAATCTAATAACTTTTCTAAGAATGTGAAGATTCTTTTGAGAAAAATTATAAAATAAAATTTAAAATATATAGAAAAAATCAATTTTTCTCTTTTTTTTCGAAAAACCGACTATGATAATAACAACAAACTTTTTCATAGTCGTATTGATTTTATTACATTGTATAAAGGAAATTGTATATCTTACTTGTGAGAATTCCCTAATATTTAAATTTTAACAAAAATTGACTTGTGTTATTTCTCAAATAAGTGATTTATAAGTATTTATTATACACACTTTTAATATCAAAATTAACTATACTGAGGTTCCCAAAGATAAAATAAAAAAAATTTATATTGCATTACATGAAACTAATATCTTTAAATATTTAAATAGCTTATATAAGTAATAATATCATACATAAATATCATACATTTACTTCATCTACTCACCTCAATTAACTAAAAAGAATTATTTTAACTTAGACAGTTCATTCGTTTTATTCACAGCAGCCTCGACAGCATTCATCAGAGATCCTCTGTATTCAATGATTAAAATAAAATTAGAAATTAAAACATTAATTGTATTTCTCAAATTACTGATTTTTATTTATTTATTGTGTATGCACTGATTAATTAAATGCATAAACAATGCATACAGTCTGATAATAACCGTCATAGGCAAGTAAAGCAGGTCAAACAGAAAAGTTCTCTACTCTCTATTTTACGATTTTCACATTAATTATTAAAACATTTTTATCAATTTAACTCGCGGTTATTAGCAGACATCTTGTATTTAAAGATATATCTTGTATCCAAAGATTTATGAAATACCTGACTCCTCTTACTTCCATAGCGTGAACACCAGTAATAGTAGTACCACCAGCTGAACAGACCTCGTCCTTTAACTGGCCGGGATGTCGTCCAGTTTCAAGTACCATTTTTCCAGCCCCTACTAGCACCTGTGCCGCAAATTTAGTTGCCATTGGTCTTGGCACACCCATTTTTACAGCTCCATCCGCTAATGCCTCTATGACGAGATATGCCTAAGTACACACAAAAAAAAATTTTTTCTTTTAAGATCATATTTATTTTTAAAATATTAAATATTTAACAGAACAATTAAAGACCCTAAACGAGCAAATCGGTTGTTATTTAAATAATTTATTAAAATCTAACAAGAATGCAAATATGGTACGTTTTGATCTAACTTCACCAACTTCAACCGTACATTAATGTTAAATTAATGTTAATGTATAGCTAAAGGAGGTCAAGTTAAACCGTTAATATTAATTTAATATTAATAAGGATAAATTAATGTTAATGTACGGCTGAAGGTCAAGTTAGACCAAAACGTACAGTATTTGCATTCTTGTTAGATTTTAATAAATTATTTAAACAATAGATTTGCTCGTTCAGGGCCTTTAATTATTCTGTAATTTATAACAAGAGCGTAAAACCATTGTAGTGATTAAATATTTGAAATGAAATCATAGCATTAAACAGACATAACTTGGTTATGTGAAAAAATTTTGTACGGTTTTATAAAAAAAATATATATTTGTATTACTCAATAATTTTCACGAGTCAAAATAAAAAAATATCTTGAATAGAAAATGACAATATCTTCAAACAAAGAATTAAAATGTTTAAAACTATTATTATCATAATAATCAGATTACACTTTTTCTAACTATTAAACAATTAGTATAACAACTTACAAATGCGGGGCCGCTTCCTGACAAACCACCAATGCTATTTATAAGATTCTCTGGAACATTTTGACTCATGCCAATGTAAGAGAATAATGTATCTACCAGTTCTAGATCTTTGGCCTCAGCATTTTTACTGGAATAAACTAAAAATTACACTTATTAATGTATAAGTTTTATATATGATCTAAACTACTGCTTAAAAGTTTCAGTATACTTAAGATTTCTTTCATATCTCATGAAAGTTGAGTATTTTGATGAAAAAAAATCTTCAGTCTTTAAAAATACATTTTAAAGAGAAAAGAGCTTAAATACATACTTCAAATTTATATTTCCATTTTTGTTTCTTCAAATTTATAGACAAGTGTCTTGTTTGCATAATCTAGATTCAACTCTGTATTAATAATTACTACTTGCACATACAAGAATAAATCATGAGATACTCAACTTAAATTTAATAAAAATTTAAAAAATACCAATATATCATAATCTTTTAATATGATTTCTCCTTGAGTATTCAGTGATTTAATCTTGTATGTATCATATATGTGTAAACAAGTTTTCAATTCAATAAAGCTAATTCAGAGAATTTTATACCTTAAAAAATCAGTAATTGTGTCACTTTGAGATTCCCTTAACTTTTTGTAAAAAGCAAGGAAATTTCAAGCGTGTTGAAACTTTTGCGTGATAGTATATTTAACAAAGCATCTTCTTAACATACTTGTAATTCCTTCTCCAATCATCATGGGTGTATTTGGCATGGCTCTTATTATTTTTGGAAAATTTATGATTGCATAAAGTTTCTAAAAACACTTTGTCATAAGTTGATGAAATTTAAAACATTATGTTATACAAAATTACTATATTTTCCTATTATCATTTAATTGCAAACTTACAGTATGCAAAGTATCAAGAGTTACTCCAGCCAGCACTGAAATAAAAAGCTTGCTGTCTGGTTTTATGCTTGTGGGAACTTCATTACTTATTTCCTGGCCCTGTTGTAGGCTTTTGAGAGTTTCAAGTGCATCATCCAACATTTGTGGTTTCACTGTCAGAAATATGATGTTACAGTTGCTTATGACTTCATTGTTCTTTAACGTTGGATGAACTCCTAGATCCCTCCAAAATTCATGTGTTCTGTTTGTGCGGCTGGAAATCCAGACATTATCTGGATTCAATATACCTGTTTTTTTTGCAAGAAAACAAAAAAAATGTCACTTATGCTCATGTTTACTAATAAAGATTAAATTCGACCTCGGTTTAACTAATTTTTTTTTCTAGTACTAAGAATTAGAAAAAGATAAAGAGTGAATTAACATATGTAAATCTGTCTCGTTTTAGACTTACTGATGAGCGAGCAAGTATTCTTGCTTTACCTTTACGAATTAAACCAGCGCCTATAGCACAGGCCATATTTCCGCCTCCGATAAATCCTACTTTTATAGATTTTAGATACTGTTCCGTCATAATTCGCGACCACAATTCAATAGTTGTGCGTTGAAATAGTAAACAATGTCACGTGCAAAGTGGTATGTATAAAGTTCGTCAAAGCTCTTTCTATAATTGCGTAAACGTAAGCCGTTGTTACTTGTATGTAATGTATGTATGTACCCTATGTACCACAGTATAAGAAAGAATATACTGTGGTATGTACAGAGAGGACAGAGCAGGACAGAAAACCCAGAGAACCGAGAGCGGCCATCCCGGCCGGCGTTTTTGGGGAGGGACCGTGGTGGAAGAAATAATCGGAAACCCAAAGATTACTAAAGAAAAAAACCTTTTTATTTCAAGTATTTTTACATTTTCATATTTATTTTTTCTTAGTGCTAAAAATCTATAGTTTACATCATGTATTCCTTAGGGTCAGTTCACAACTACCGATTAACTTAACTGACTGGTTAAGTGTCAATTGTGGTTGGTTATTTCTGGTCAATTCTACTTAACGACAAATACAATTGGTCAATTCCGATAGAATAATCAGCCGATTAAATTAACTGATGGTTGTGAAACTGGCCCTAAGGGACAATACTGGCAGAATTTCGGAACGCAATAGAGTTGCACTAAGTGCACTCTCGGCGGTCGAATCGCGATATCTTTTGGAAAACCGAAAACAAGTCTCGATTTTGCCGGGCTTTTAACGCATTCATTGTATGTGGTTACATCGTTTCCACATCGCCGCATGGCTATTCTTGGATTCTTTTTGTCGTAACTTCTAAATGATATCTTCTGATATTACTTTCGTTCGATCATGCCGAAGCCAAGTACGCCGAAAGTACAAAATACAATACTCAATTATTTTACTTCTCCGAAAAGTTTAAAAAAATCGGAGACGCAGGCGAAGGAGCATAGAGAAAAGTCACAGACTCCCAAAAGAGGACAAAAAAACAAAGGTTTGATTTGTAAAAACGTTTTTTGAATAGAAATATGCTATCAATTGCATCAAACAACACATATGAGGATAAAATGAATCATAGTCTCATATGTAACATTACTTTTCAGTACTATAATGTTTATAAATGTTTATATGAAATAATTTATATAGAATTAACACTGGTACATACATGACTGTATCATGATCTTCAATTTAACACTTTGAGAGTACACGTTAATTTTTAGGTACTTTCTCTACGCACAATCATTTATGTTTGAATTTTCATTACTTTTAAAAATATAAAAGAATTCTTCATTGACTCTTACATGTCTTTAGAAAGTATTTGTATCATAGTTAAAAAAATTGTATATAGAAAATTGTTATAACTAATTACAGTCGACAAAATTAGAAAAACACATTTTGAAAAACACGTTTTGTAAAAATTCACAACTTGAAACAAAAATAACTTAAGGAAATGTACTTTCATGCCTTAAAATTCACTCCAAACTACACAAGAAAAAATAATTGAAGTGTCTACTGTTTTAGAAGTTGAATTATTTCTCCTGCATAAAGGATGTGCACATACTGAATTCGCTGTACCAGACCTGTTATCTAGATGTTAAACTTTTTTTTTAAGAAACAGATAAAGACTGTTATTTGAAATGCTTTAATATATACTGCCAGACTGTTACTGAACATCGATAATATATATAATGTGAACTATAGTATTTTCAATATTGGCAGTGTATATCAAAACATATCTTTGCCTAGATGCTTCTAGTATTTCAAAGAAATGCATAGGATATAAATGAACAATCATCCACACTAAATGTTTATTTTGACTGTAATTTAAATTATTAATATTATCATTCTTATACTAATTACATATATATTGTGTTAATTCACATGTAGGATTCAGAAATGGAAAAGAAAATAAAAATACTGATGATAAGAAAAGATCATATAAGGAGAACAGTGAGGAGGATGAAGATGAGCCTATAAGGCCTAAAAAACGGCGTCTTATTATTCCCGATGTTGAGTCTGGTGAAGATTCTGAAGAAGAATTCAAGCCAGGTTTGCTGTTTGGATTAACAATAACATTCCTAAGTTATTATAATTTTAAGTTGAGAAGATAGCTAGGAAAGACAATATTATGTGTTCAATATTATGTACTACAGGTTCTGAGTCTGAGGAATCTGAATCAAGTTCTGAAGGAGAGACGGAACATGAACCTTCGACAGAAGAGGAATCACCAGTGGTAAAAACAATATATTTCAAGCGCTATAATAAATATTAACCACCGTTGCAATTTGGGTCTTTTTGACATGAGCAAAATTATATTTTCATATTTTTCCACTAAAATTTTAATTTTTATTAAATAAAGATTTTTATATTTAAATTAAAAAACTAATAATATAGTAATAATAATAATAGACTGAGGGGGTGGTTCTCAGTTGAAGATCCGCCTGTGGCATGCAAACTGCAGTCCATTGTGCCTCGATAATATAGTAAAGATGGTGAAAAGTTATTTTGAATTTTTTCAAATTTTTTGAAAGTGTAAATAGTAAAAAATTTAGACTGAATAAAAAAAGACCCAAATTGCAGATGGAAGAAATAGAAATATTAAAATCGGAAAGTTAATCACAAAGTTTGTCACAAAAAAATTATGTAATATATTTTCTTTAGCAAAAGAAAAAGACTTCCCATTCTAAATCCAAGTCAGGGCAAGCAAGTAATTCTCGTAATGCAAAAACAGTAAGTACATAATTAATTACAAGATTGTCTATATCTTTTTATCCTTAAATATGTAGTTAAGTTTTATTTATAAGTATAATTGTTACGTATTACTAAAACATTCCTAGAGCACAAGCTTTTGCTATGCAAAAAGATTAATGGACTTAATAATGTCTTTCTAGAACAATAAAAAAGATTCGAAACAATCTATGTCTGTGCAAAGTCAAACAGTAAGCAATCGGCCCGCAGCTCCGCAAACTTGGCCTCATTTAAAATTAGATTTCCTAAAACCAGAGAAGATAAAAGACATAAACAGACGAACGTTGAATGATCCAGATTATGATCCCAAAACGCTCTACGTACCTACTGACTTTTTAAATAATCAGACTCCTGTAAGAGAAGTTCTTATCATTGAATTTTTACTAATTATTAACAGTAACACAATCGCTTATTCTAAAATTTGTTTAGGCAATGAGGCAGTGGTGGGAGTTAAAAAGTAAACACTTTGACTGTGTATTTTTCTTTAAAATCGGCAAATTCTATGAATTGTATCACATGGATGCAGTTATCGGTGTCAATGAGCTCAGCCTCACGTACATGCGAGTAAGTTTATGTACATACATTCGAGAATCGCCAAAACTGTTCCTGAATTCATTTTTATAGCATTAAGTATTATTACAGGGTGAATTTGCTCATTCCGGATTTCCGGAAATTGGATATGGTCGTTACTCGGCGAGTCTAATAGAGAGAGGATACAAAGTCGCGCGAATTGAGCAAACTGAAAATCCGGAAATGATGGCGACACGTTGCAGCAAAAGTATAAAATTACAGAAATATATATTTTGTGAAAAGACATCTCTGAATTATAAATAGCCTAATTACTGTGAATGTCCCAAATATTTGGAAATTCGATCTTAAATGCTTTTTTTTAATTAAAAGATTGAAGTTTTACTTTTAATAAAATATTATAACAATAATTAGATTTCTTGAGAATTCAAATAAAATCAAATACAACTATGTAATAATGTAATTTATACATTTAAGAAAGTATTTAAAATAAAATTTCCAGTGTTTGGAACACAATCAGTTGAGGCCATTTACCCTATATGTTACTCTGAATATTGAACATCCATATCTTTTTATTTATAGTGTCCAGACCGACAAAATTCGATAAAGTCGTGAAGCGGGAAATTTGTCAAGTCAGTACTAGAGGCACAAGAGTGTATACTCCGTTAGACGTGGAAGCGTCTACACCAAACTCTAATTATCTGTTATCCCTGGTCGAAAAATGCGATGTCGGTTCAACGGCCAGCTCCTACGGAGTTTGCTTTATAGACACGACGATAGGTGAATTTTACCTTGGCCAATTTGTCGACGATCGTTGCAACTCGAGGCTATTGACTTTGCTGGCTCATCATCCACCGGTTCATGTATGAGTTTATTATAATTTAAATATTACATATATTTATTGATAAACAAACGTTGATTTCTATTTTGTCTTAGATAATATACGAACGCAATAATTTGTCGCAAAAAACTCAGCAGCTTATAAACAGTACTCTACCAGCGGCGTTGAAAGAATCGTTGCAACGCGAGACACAATTTTGGTCTGCTACAACCGTACTAAAGGTCAGTAACGACTGACCTTTTAAATCATTACAATCAAAAATAAAATTTTAGTCGTAATAATAATCGATAAATTATATCTTGTGTTTAGTATGTATTAAATATCTTTTGTCTTTTTAAAGAAACTTCACGAAGAAAGTTATTTCAAAAAAGAGGATGGTTCAAGCTTTGCATGGCCTGAGGGTTTGAAACCTTATTTAAATGAAGGTAATTATATAATTAAAAAATGTGTGTCTGTGTTCTTTCTTTTTATATATTTCTAATAATTTGTGTAATATAAATTATATTTTGTTATGTTTATTAGGAGACAGTTTGGGTTTAACGCCGGCAGATAATAAAGAATTAGCGGTACACGCGCTAGGAGGATGCGTTTATTTGCTGAAGGAATTTCTACTTGAACAGCAATTATTAGCGCAAGCTTGTTTCAATACTTATACTCCCCCAGACTTTTCAGCCGCCAGTAGCCGCGCAGGTCTCAATTACGCAAACACTATGGTAATAGACGCTGTTACAATAAAAAATCTGAGACTATTCGGAGAAGGTTCGCTCATTAGTGTATTAGACCGTTGCTGTACTGCATTTGGCAAAAGGTAAATTTCGATCTTTGGTACTCTTTTTGTACGTACTATTTTTTTGTCGTACGTTCTATAAAGATAAGAATATATTTTTAGATTGCTGCGCGAATGGATCTGCAGACCGTCTTGCCGCAAAACTGTTATTATAGAGCGCCAGCAAGCTGTGCAGGAATTAGTGGATCGAATGGATGTGACACAGTCGGCTCGCGCAATTTTGTCAGCTCTGCCGGATCTTGAAAGACTCTTAAGCAAGCAAGTTGAAAATTTACCAGCGATGATAAATTCCGCTTCTGAAAATTTAAAATATGAATGGCTATGCATTCAGTCGCTTTCTCTGCCGAAAGCAGCCATTAACTTAAATTATGTTTTTTTTTTTTTTTATTTTAACAGGATACACGCTCAGGGAAATGCAGCTAAAATGAAAAATCATCCCGAAGGTAGAGCCATAATGTTTGAAGGCCCGACCTATTCGAAAAGAATAATTGTGGATTTCACTACGACACTCGCCAAATTCGAAGAAGTGTTGAAATTTATCGAACTGTTTGATGGTATGCTTATTTTGTTTCTAAATATAATAAATTTTTATATCTAATATGTCTAATTTTATATCTTTGCGATTTACAGATTTCAAAAGTAATCTGATAACTCGCTATACTCGGTATGAACCGGACGGTGAGTTCCCACAATTAAGAGAGACGTTAGACTATTTCAAGGTATGGCTTTCACTTTTATTTCCTTTGAATTTCAATCGCTTCTTTTTTTTTTTTACTCAACAAACCCTGCAGCCTTATAATAATTTCAGACCGCATTTGATCACGAAGATGCTAAGAAGCAAGGCTGCATCGTTCCGAAGAAAGGAGTAGACGCTGAATATGATTCAGTTCTCCTCGAGCTCGCAGAGATCAAGAAAGATCTAGACGAATACTTGGAAAAACAAAAACAGCATTTCGGCGTAAAAGTAACATTCCATGGAACAGATAGAAAACGTTATCAAATCGAAATTCCCGAGTCGCAAGTTAAGAAAGTTGGTCCCGGATACGAATTACAGTCACAAAGGAAAGGTTTTAAACGTTATTATACTGCCGAGGCAAAGGCAAGTAAAATAATAATTAATATTTTTAATTCTAGAACAATTTGTCAGATTCTCTGTAAAAATATTAAAATTCAAAAAGTTAGTAAATTTAATCTTAATTATTATAGGAACTTTTGGCAAGACAAATGAATGCCGAAGAGCATAAGGACAAAGTCCTGAAAGATCTTAATAGGCGAATATTCGCACAGTTCAGTGAAAAGTATGATATGTGGCATACAGCTGTTTACAAATTGGCCACTATGGATGTGCTCATCTCTTTCGCGGATTACGTGCAAATCGGCGATATGTGTATTCCGGAAATTCACGACGGATCGGATGGCAAGGTAACAATATCGTAATATTTAAATATTATGGATTAATGATTACTCATTTACTGGAAACAATAATGACAATAAACGTTTTTTTTTATAGATATTCATTAAGATAAAAGATGGGAAACATCCCTGCATCGCATCTGATAATTTTATACCGAACGATACTTCATTGGCAACTGATAGCGCTGCCTCTTTCATGATTTTGACGGGACCGAACATGGGAGGTAAATCGACCCTTATGCGTCAAGTAGGTCTGATCACAATCATGGCGCAAATAGTAAGTTTTGTGATGAAAATATGTAAAAAAAATGAGAGTAAAATTAATAATTGATTATGTCTTATATCAATAAAACATAAATTTAATTTTCTCGCGTAACTAGGGCAGCTACGTTCCAGCCAGTTCGTGCTGCATGACGCTAGTGGACCGTATTTTCACGCGATTGGGCGCGAATGACGATATTCTGGCCGGTCAAAGCACGTTCTTGGTAGAACTAAGTGAAACTGCTACGATACTACAACACGCTACGCCTTATTCACTAGTTCTTCTCGACGAGTTGGGTAAGAACAAACAGAAAACTGCACGTATATTAATATAAATAAGTTCGTAATAAATCAGGATTGTGAAAGTAACTTTGAAATAACTAGTTATTTTTCTTTCTCAAAAAGTAATTAGTTACCGCTACAAGTTATTGATTCTAAAAATGTAAAAGTCAAAGCACATTTTTACATGACACATAAAAGAATTAACCAATCAGAGTCCTTTCTATTTTATAAAAAAAAATGAAGGATATTGATTAATTTTCTTATACCTTATGCAGAAGTTTGTATTTTGGATTCAAGAACAAGAATAAAATAATTTATTGAACTATATATATATATATATATATATAATTTTATACATATAATTTTATATATATATATATATATATATAATTTTATACATATAACTTTTATAATTACCACCACTATGAATTTTCTCTGAATGTATTATATTTTGCTGTGTCTTTTATTCATATCAAATTGCTAGTTTATTACTTATAATGACGAAATTAATAAAAAGTATTTCCTTATTGCAGGACGCGGCACATCAACCTATGACGGTACAGCTATAGCAGCTTCGGTCGTCGATGCATTGACCAAGCTAAACTGTCGTACATTATTTTCGACGCATTACCATTCTTTAGTTGAAGATTACAAAACCAATGAAGAAGTCACATTAGCTCACATGGTGAGAAGCTTCAATATTTTTAGAATAGATCTTTCATTCAAAAGATAATATAAAAAGAAAATGTTACATAATTACATTACTAATTTATTGCATATACATATTTGTTGCACTATATATTTTTGGGAAATTTTTGAACTATTTTATGATGCATTTTTAATTTTCAGGCATGCATGGTGGAAACGGAGGAGGAAGAAGAAGTGTCACAAGAGACCGTGACATTTTTGTACAAGCTCAGCGAAGGGGCATGCCCGAAATCCTACGGATTCAATGCCGCTCGATTGGCAGGCGTACCATCTATAATCACTAAGAGAGCGCATGAGATAGCCAGCAAGATGGAGCAGGAAACTAATCACAAGCACATATTTAGCGCTTTTTGTAAGGCCAACGGTGCTGAAATGAGAAATCTCATTGCTATCATTTAAGGTATTAAATATTGAATATTCTTACAAATATTTTTTAAGAGGTTACTTGGAAAAAATAATCACTTTGCAGTTAGATTTGTGACTTGTACAGAATTTTCTTAAGCAATGAATTATCTAAGTGTCTAACTTATATAGCGTATAAAAACAGACATTGCATACTTGCGTCGTACATTTTCATACAAGTATCGAGCTGCGCTCTAAATAATCACATTTTTAATCTATAAAATAACAGTGCACACACTATGCAGGAATTTAATATATTTAATTAAGTTCTTCATCCGTCGTCATGTAAAAATATAGCTGTATAATTATTTCTGTTTCTACGAAGTTGATTGTTTGAAATTATTCAGTAATTGTATGTATTACACAGTGATAATTTTTATTTAGTACGTACCTTTTTTTCGATTGCATTATGTGTTTTTATCTATTTTTCAATAAAAGCTGCCACGATGTATATTGTGATCAATTTAAAATCTTCGAATGAATCCCTTCATGACACTACTTTGGGAAGGAACGAGGCGAGGCGTCTTGCTTACAAAATTTTTATTAATCATTGCCAGAGTATAAAAAGACTACTTATGACGAATATGAATGCATTGTGTTACAAACAATATTTAAAACTCACACCAAACGACCGCGTAAGAATCCTTGCGTGGAGAAAGGAGAAACGATAATACATGTGCACGGCTCTCTACTACGAAATAAATACATTCAATTACGCGTTGCTATCGTAAGTGATCGAAGAGAAGCAGGGCGATAAACGCGGACGGGCGCACGACAAACGAGAAACGAACCGTTCGTCGCTCGACTTGTCGCGCACGAGCTCGGTTCTACCCGTTAAGAAAAGAAGACGAGTATACAATACCGATAAATAGATAAATAATAATAGTTTTGGCGAATAAATTGAGAGTGTCGTGCGACAACGACGATCCTCCGTTTTTTTTATACTTCGAGAGACTTATGACGGTGACACGACGAACCTTTGAACGTGTTAACGTTATCAGCGTTGCATTCTCTTCATCAGCTCCACTGGTCAAGAAATAATCGTGGATAATCTCTCGTGAGCAAAAAAACGGAGTTTTCGGTCCTCTCTTTTATCGTTCGCGCAACGATAAATTATGCGATTGAGAAGGCACGGAGAGATTAAGAAAGCACTTGAAACTTGGTTTTAATGGGTTATATATGGTACACTTTTATTTTCTCGAAATAACACATGCCACTTCTAATGTACAGCTCCGAGGTCTCCATCTCACAATTTCATTGTCAAACGCGCTGCTGCTACTTTTCAGTCCATTCCTCTCACGTTCAGTCATTCGCGACTTGAATGCTTCATCCCTATTTTTTTTTTTTTAACATTTTTTACCATGAATCCACGGTTACTCCATTCAAAGTGTTAATTATCCCATTAATTGCATGTTCTGATATTTTTTTCCAATATATATCTCTTCGACGCTTGGCAGGATTGATTGGTGCAACGATTTTTTTTCCCGTTCTCATTCCTAATCAAACGCCGCATTGTACAATAATGATCGCAGTCCTACGATCTTAGTATATGTGTACGTGAATATATGTATCGTTGCCCTTCACCTCGAGGTGGGAGCGAATTCTTTGATTAAATGGATTGACGCGCAACATTGGAAACGAGCAAAATGTCGCAATCATTCGACGGGACAGATCGTTCGGAATCGCACGAATAAACGTACAATGCTCTCATTCATCAAAGCCAAACACTTCAGAAAACATGAGTGAAAATATCGGAGCCTCTAAGTTGACAAATATCAACGAATTGAATATGGTGAAACACTGAGAGAAAGATACTTCATAATTTATATGTAGGATATAAGTTTACTTCAATGAAATGAATATTTAAATACTGCGAAATAAAATTCCTAACAAATGAACTAATAAAAAAAAATTAAATATTTCACAAAAATAAAATATATTTCAGAAATCTATTTCATCATCACAATCACATTTAATTAATAAATATCGAAGAAAACGTCATAAGAAACATTCGCTTGCTAATACCTTAATTTTTTTTCTCAGTGTAATTTTAACATTGATGTTATATTACAGTTTTATGATCAGTTTATTGATTGATACGGGAAACAAGCGAGTTTCCCGCGAGATCAGCTAATATTTCAAAATAAGTACTTCGAGCAAACATCTTTTCCCTCTTAGGTTTAGCCTAACTCTTGAGATTACAAGTCTCATATATTTTAATTATTTTTCCATTTTAAAACAAATGCTTTCGCTTCTACCGAGAGTTACTTGCTCTCCCCCGCTTCATACGGCTCATTATCATGTAAATCGTTGCCGATAGGAAATCGCGCTTCCTTGCGTATAGTAATTTACGACTCGCGAATCGTTCACCGACTGGCGCGCGAAAATATGTTACGCGCGATGATCGCTTTAACCTACCTCTATACAGTTACGCGATAAAAATCCATGTGTCGGAGTTGCTAATTGAAGAACTGGCAATTTATGTTCAAGAAACCTGGAATCTGTTCACTCTTGCGCGCGCGTTCCCGTCTTCCACGTTGAAGAAGTCAGAAGCTTAAATATCTGGAGACCTTTTTGTTTCTCGATCGACGTAATTAATTTTGTGTGAAAATAAATCCCATGCGCGATTAAAATTCAGAAAATTTAGAAAATCTCATCTCAATAAATTTAGACACGCGATCTTTACCGTTGCTGATCGAACGCAACTCCTTGCTCGTTTCTGTGTTGTAAACATTTGGGGGATCCACGATTTCACTATTACTTTCGTCTGCTCTTTCGCTGAACCCTTTCGGCCCTGACAATAAACATCGCTAAATGTTTTTGAAAGAAGTGATTATCAGCACGTATTACATTCGAAGTCAATCCTACAGTTCTCTCTTAAGACCGAAAGAGTTAATCGTTAACCGAGAATCAAGAGGCCTAAGAACACGTTTACTCTTTTACTTCTCTCTATGTATTTCCTTGAATTAGTACAAAGCGAAAGAGAACCATGTGTTAATCCACTAAAGCCCACGATTTATATTATCTCGTCTCTCTCTCTCACTTTCTTTCTCTCTATTATGTATAATATCTCTAGAAAAATCATAGAAAAGGTATTATCCATTGAGTATACAGTGGCAAAATAGACTTCCGCTCGGAACGTTCTATGGACGACGATTAGAAGGCTCTAGGTGGGTCTGCGGGCTTTAATGGGTTAAAGAGTACAGGGCCGAAAAAAAATTAATCGGGGTGCATCACTCCGGTGGGGGAGAGACGAGACGACCCCGGTGACGACGTCGCCCTTTACCAGAGTCCGGATGAATAGCCACCGGGCGGGACGCGGGTGCGCGACGGCGGTTTTGCCGACGCCGGTGACGTGTCGTTCGACTTCTCGCCGCTGATGCTGGAATTCGAGCTGGCGGTTCCGTTCTGCATGACCAGTCCGTTCTTCTGCACCTCGGACGCGTAGCCGGTTCCGGTTACCGGGTTGCCATCTGTGGAAACAGGTTTTTTTTCTCATTAGTGGAATCGTCATGAACGAAGCTTTGTTCTAATATCCGAATTATTCGGTCTTCTAAAATTTTCTTCTAGAGAAATTAGGAATTATTGATATAACTGATTAACTTCAATGGCCATTCAGTTTGTTTAAAGTTAATCAACGTCTAAATTCTATTGGCTGTAATCGAAAATTGTAATTACTATTATTAATTAGTCGGTATTTATTAAGAGATTTTTTTATCTTCCGAGATAGACACGTCGCTATTCTCAAAACAGACCTAGCGATCGGTACGCAACGTCTAGACAGAAACTACATGTTTTTGCCTACATTGTGCGATTACGTATTTAATAATTATCAAATATTTAATAATTATCAAATATTTTTCTCTAAAGATTTTTTTCTAAAGAATTGCACTGCTTTATTTACTGACAGTAGAAGTATTTATACGTAATCGATTTTTATAACAAAATAACCGTGTTATCTCGATAATGTTACGTAAAGATTTTTCGTAGAGACAGATATATTTGAAGTATAAAAGATTGAAGAGCACATGAGCTACATTTCATTTCTACATTGTCAAACACACGTATTTCTGGCATGCAAATGATTCAGAGCGTAGGAACTCTCTTTGTATATTCACGTCGATTTCGGAGCAAAATCTCTTGTTCAAAGGTAAAATGATTAGACAAGAAAGAGATTAATAAATTACATTGGATAAGTAATTTATTAATCAATTTTATCGTTATGTTCCTACGCGCCTGACAGAAGACGTTGGCAGATTCCAAAATTCTATCAACTCAAATTCGAAACCCATATCACATGCTTGCTGCCGTATTCAGACCACCAATGTAAACGCTATAGAATATACTTGTTCAGTATTGGGCATTAATCGATTAATTTAACTAAAATAATCATCGATTAAAAATTTTAAAAATATATAATCATGTAATTAATTGTCAAACAATATTATATAATTATTCGATTAAGTTTTTGCTTAACATAACGACTAAAAATTTAATGATAATTACAGTTACGTTTGATTTAATCGATTATTGAAATAAATCCAAGTTAATTAAAAAAATAGTTAATCGTTAATTGAAGTTTTAATCGTAATTATTAATCAATAAATTGATTGAATTTTGCCCAACACTGAATGTAGTCTCCCGATTAATACATTTCACGTCATTCCTCAACTCTTCGATTTCACAAACGAAGTTGTCGCACCAGTTGAGAGCTTATCTCGATAGGGACTAGGGAAAGATAAAGAGTTGTTCAATCTCACAGGCAATTAGGCACACAGTTCAAACAGTCGTAAAGCCATCGAACAACAAATTCATGTATCGTCTGCGAGCTGGATTAACACCTGTATAAAAAACTATGGAAAGACAATGATATATATATGCGAAGTTATTACGCTTTAGCACGATCGTATGAACTTACCGTAGCATCCCTCGAAGACTCGCTTAATATCAACTCACCAATTACTTACATCTAAATTATCATCTGACAATTTTTTAAAAATCAAATTAAGCAAGTCTTCAATGTAAATTCGAATGAGTCCAAATGAGATCGAATTTTTGTGATACAAAAATGAATGGGAAGCGGACAAACGCGAATCCATTGTCTATTGTTAATTAGTTTTGTATTCTCTCCTTTCACGAGATGACATCGCTGACTTTTAATTTCTATAAATAATTATTAAGAAGTCTCATCAACTGTCTTATCAATTTGATGAGTGACGCACGTCGAACTTTGAAGTTCAACGAACGGCGTGAACGCTCGAAACGTAAATAGCACGGTATCGATGCTTTTTCTTTTTGCACAGAAAGAACGGTTTTAAGGTCTCATTAAATCTAAAAATTTAGCTGAATCAATTTTCAAATTTGAAGAAAGCCTTTTTTCACATTGAATCTCTTATTTCGGAAACCTGACGTACCAATGTAACTTTGTCTTGCATCATTATTTTCAGCGTCCAAAAATATATAAGAAACACCTTACCTGGTTCAAAGTAATTTTTGGCTGTAAACTACAATAGTATAATTTAAACTATGACGCTCAAACTAATTGCTAGAGTGTCAAAATCTTTTGTAACATTGTTCACCATGTTTTAACGTCCTTCACAATTATTTTCATGATCCAACAAAATTATTTTCAGACCTGTAGCTATCTAAATTTTTAGACATTTAAAGTAAAACCATTCTTTCCGTGTACCTTTCTGCAGATTCCGATTTACGCGATACGATCCGCTAAACGTATTTCCTAGCGACACGAGAGGCGATAGGCGAATATTATTACCGTATTAAACTCGCCGTATCGCGATTAAGTAACGTAAAAGACGTGTAACGGTACACCACGATCGTAATTCCACGCTGCTCGATAAACAATTCGCTACGTTTGGGATCTTGTTCGCGTTCAAAGACATTTCCACGAACCAGAGTTCTACACGGACGCGTGTTGTTGCCACACGCGAGAGCTCTCGTTTCAATCTTGCAAGATTGCGTTCAAGACCTCCTTTGAACGCCCGTGAAAAACGCGCGTGCGCTTACGTTTCCTTCGTATAAATATTTATGTTCCGCGTGGTTATTACTTTTTGTAATTGCATTTAACACAATTCGCGAGTTGCACGTGCTGCGGGATAACGAGAAATTTACACTCTTGCACTTACAATTAGCACGAATTTATTAGCGGATGTGCTCAATTATGAATCCGTGCTCCAAAACAGAACTCGCGCGATAGTAATTAAGTTTTTCTCCATACAAATGTATTCGCGTTCGGAAAATTGGCTCGATTAGATAAGTATCTTTTAATAAGGCACTTGCAACTTGAAAGAGAGAAAAAACAGAAAAACTGAAAAAGGATTTCACTTAAATTTGAATTAACAACAATTCGAAACAATATATATGTATATATTTTTATGCTATTTATAAAATTAAATTTAATTCTAAAATACCTTTCACAAGAGTCGCTTGAAAAAGTTGAAAGAATTAAGGCAGTTAACAATAAGCATTCCACTTGCCAATTAGGAAATAGTACATAAAATTATTTGGCTGCTTAAATTTTACTTAATTTACAATTTACTTAATCTATATATTTTTGCGTTGGTCAGATAACTCGAGATGCGAAGCAAATTCCGATTTGTGTCATCGGCGACTGAAAGTTTTCATTTTCACAAATGATCAGGAATCGGGGAAATCGAGACGCGTGTCTTGAGAAAGGAATTAGTAAGGAATAAAAAAAAACAACATCGGTTAATTAATGAATGTTACCTCGATACTTTCGTGGGATGCGCCTCACGGGCGTCACCTCGATTCCATCTCCGGTGACTGGGTTGCGCGCCGGCAATCCTCCTGCCGAAGGGACGCGGCGATGGGGATGCGGTTCGCGCACCGTTCGACAGCCCAACGTTTTCGCCACGTGCGCGCGAAGCGACGTGCGTAAGAGAACCCACAGAGCCATTTCACCGTTTCACCCCATGCACCGTAACATCGTTGCAAAACCCACAACCGTAACCCAACCAACTTGTGTTAATACGCGGGCAATTCGTACGGGCGGATCGCAGATACCGTGCTACATGGTCCCTTCCCGAGAAAACTATCGAAACTTGAAATCTCACATTTCTATATTGTTTTATTATATTTTACTACTTCAACTAACGTTAACGTGAGTTACTTTGCCATAAATTTTGTATATAAAAATATTTAGATTTATCATGTAGATTTTTAGATTTAGATTTATCATTTACATTTGTGACATCAAAGCTCTTTCAATTTAACTCGATATCTACGATATTTATCAAAGGGCATCTTCGATATCTTGGATTCGTCCGTACGACAGAAACTAAGATAAAAAGCAAAATAGAAACGGTGTGTGTTGTGCTCAAGTTGTGAAGTGAAGAGGGATGATTATTTACAGCAACAAAATTACAGAGACAATAGTGATATTGTAAGAGAGTGAAACAAGTCGCATTCGCGTGTTGTGCCAGTTATGAAAGAGAAAGAAAAACTTCACCGTGATATTTTTCATTTCTGCCGACGATACGTGTACCGTCGATGGAACGTCTCTCTCCGACGTTTGTTAATATGCCGATGGAAAAATTTTCCCGCGGTCGTGCGTGCCTTTGTTAAACCGATCGAAAGTTATTGCGAACAAATAAATTGCGATCGAGTTTTAATGGGGTGCACCTCGTTCTCGAAAATTTGTGAATGACATCTCGCAAACGACATCGAAATATCTCATCTCTATCGCGTAAATTCCCTTTGAAAATTTTGTTCAGTGACGAGTCACGAATCACAAAATGCATTCCTAATCTATTGGAATTCCATCGTTTAATAATACTATATATGTAGCGCAGAATCGATAAAATAATTTACATTGAGAGATTACTGCTGCGATCGAAAGAAGTTCTCTCCTTTCGTGATTTACTGCGCCTCAATGTCGTTTACTAAGAGTTCATCACGAGTGAGCAAATGGTGTACAGGGAAATAATACAAGTAATAATTTAACGTAAAGCGAGATGTTATGTTACTAGCAGAATGTACGAACTTAAAGCCTAAATGTGTGTTATACGGCATGTCTAACTCAAAATATGTGTTCCTATTTTCGTGGCAGGCCCTAAAATAACGTGATGATGTTGGGATACATGATGCGAATTCTCTATGAAAATTATGGCAAATCAAACGTTTTTTTTTTTTTTGTTTCATCGCGATGATCACGTTATCAATTTTCTTGACGAGAGCGTCAATCATTTTTTTTTTTTCATCGAAATAATTCCCGAGAGTGATTTACTGCTATCTAATTATGATCAGAGAAGTGTGATATAGTGTCGTGTGTCATCTACTTGAATGTTTCGTTACACACTTACGAAATCGTTTCTTTCTCCTAAAAGCTGCTTGCGAACAGTTGAAGGAAAATATATATATTAAAAAAAAAGCTGTATACATTAAACAGTGATATTTTTCATTTAGAATGCTTGGTGTCTCGCTAGCTCCGCATTAACGGGCCAAAAGCCGACTCGGCGGTAACTCGGTTTGCGCAAAACAATCGTATCGATTTCATGTTTCATCGAAAAACGAACTTTCGCCGATTTGGTTTAATTAGGCATGATTGATCTAATTAGACATGATTTCACGAACAGCAAAAGAAAAACTCTGGAGCGCTGCGCTGTCGATTGGTCAAACGTTTTTTTTTTTTTTTTATTTTCATGTAAAGCACTCGCGATCAGCGCGCTCAATATAATGAAATATCTCTAGTCTTTCTTTAATTCGCGCAATAGAGAAAAATCGTTCTTAAAATGCAAGGTTTGCTTGTACTTTTAACAAACATGGAACTCCCAGAGACCGAATATCCGTTCCTGATGAGAAAGTTACTTTCCGTCGTGACAAGAACGCGATAATCAGAACGGAAAACCATTTTTACGCCAAGAGCCTGCGACACACACACATATTTCAACTTAGATCGGGATCGTATTTTCCCGGACATGCCCTTGGCATTTGGACACGTTTTATAAAAGAGAGCATCACCTAAATGTGGAAACAGTTTAGAGAGTCCCGGGGCGACATATATCTGTACATTTTTCAATAAAACAATCTGTCATCTGAAAATAACAAAGAACTATGCTCAGTTTTTTTTTTTTTATTAAAGTTAGGTTCCTGATGAACAGCACTGAGATACAGTTAGGATTGGAGGACATCAAAAGGAGATTAAAAAGTTTACAATCTTGTAAAATAAGTCCCCTAAGTGTTAGAGCTCGGTTCAAAGTTCGCTATTATGTCTATGAATCATGGGACTTGCCCAATTTCTCTGTATTCAGGGCATCTCCCCGCGATGATGAATTGTACGGCGGAAATGAATTGTACAAAAGACATTAACATAATGTCTAGAATGTATTTGATTCATTAATTCGGTTAAGTCCTTGAACGTAATCTAATATCGTCATGTGAGAAAAATATGACTCATGGCTGTTCACTCGGAACCCAAACACATAGTTCTTTATTCGAAGCGATCGTTCTCTTAGATGCAATGTCACAAAAGAGACATAGACAATAATTTTAAATATTAAATAGCTCGCATAGTATCATCGAATCGCTAATTAGATATCAACGATAAAACCAGATTCTACCGAGGGAAAGTGGACAGACCATTGTTGTCCACCCCGGGACAGACTTCGCTACCGCTTCCTTAGGCTCTTACCTGTCATATCATTGAAGGAATTGCTGCCGTTGCTGGCATAGCCGTTGGCGAAGCCCGACGTAGAGTTGCTGCTGGCCGTGCTCTTCGCAGGCGAGGTCGCGGTGCCTGACGATAATGACGAAATCGACGATCCCCCGCTGAGGGGAATATTGCTGCGCATGTGATTTCTCGCGTTTGGGGTGGGTGGGGCATCGGGGGGGCCAAACAGACGTTTGTATGAATCATTACCAGGCTTGCTGCTGCGCGACACCGCAGCAGTCGGGCCGTCGACGCCGTTGGTGTCGCCGAAAAGGGCCGAGCCCAGCTGGGACTGATTGTGAGCCTTGATGCGTCGAGGGCTCGTCTCTTCCGGGGCCGCGCCGAAAATGTCGCTGCTGCCGCCACCAGGTGGTTTCAACACCCTAAAATTGAGACAAGACAAAAACTTTTAGAACCTATTCTCGTTCGCGCGTGTCAAAGAATAACATTGCTTAACGTTCGGTTATCAGGATGTTTATTTAAATTTTATGAAAGAATTCCTTGAGAATTCCCGGATTTTTTCAAAATTTTATTAAAAATTCAAGATTGGAGAAAATTTTTAATGAAGCTTCAAAATAAATGTATATTGTGCTTTTTAACGTTTCGTAATCACAAAAAAGCCACTTTAAAAGTAAAATTTCTAAAATTTCTGAGTATTAAAATCTTATAAAAATATCTCAACGATTTTCAAGAGTAAAAAAATCTTTTACAAAAAAAATATATTTTTCGAGTAAAAAGAATACATGTATATATTGATGAGTGCAAAAATTCGTGCCCAATTTATTATTAAAACTCAAGCAGTGATTTGGCATGTAAAATTTTTTTATTAATCAACGATGTGAATCGCCCATGTTTTCTACAATCTGTTCCTAAATCTTTTCTAAATATAACAAAAAACGTATCCCATGTATACATGTATATTCATCGATGTTCTTAAATAACATCGCGATAACAATCTTCAAGAACAAGAATGAACTACATGCGACAGGCGTTGACAATGGTGAAATCGCCAACGGTGAAATCGAATCGAACGAGTACAGTATCCCGAGCTCTACATCTCGATAAGTTAATACGCCGTAGCTAATACTAGCGCGGGATGGAGAGCGCGAACGATGCAATTTGCGGATGCTGATTTTCGCTTAACGAGACGCGGTGCGTGCGGCACGCGCGCATTGTCGCGTGCGTACCAGCTAAAAAGAAAGGGGGTAAAAAAAAGAAACCAAGGGGAACTGGTCGAGGCCCGTAGTAATTAGGAATATGAAGCACTTCCTTTTTCTCTCTGAAAGGCTACAGCGGGCGGGCTTTAATTAGAAGTAATATCACTTAGGGAACGCGCGTGTGTCCCCATTTTTCAGTAGGTCGAAAAATACAACTTGCCTCGAAGAAGGATTGGTTTTTTTTTATATAATTAACACAAGAGGAGCCTGATATTAATTGAGTTAAATAAGGCTTTACTGTCAGATTGAAGAAATGTCTTCACTTTAGGCATCGACTAGATTAAATACTGTAATGTTTCTTATACTTAAAAAAATTTCTACATTGGAATCGTTCAATCAAATCAATATTTTAATTATAAAATAAATTGCGTGTGTCCAACGTTTCAAAAAATAAATAATAAAAAAAATTGTTATTTCATTGAAAAATATTTTAATCTTGTTTTTTTGCCGAACATGGTTTAATGCAACAAAACTAAAAAATTTATATTCAACAAAATAATATTTTATTTGGAGTTATATTATTTTGATCAAATAAATATGAGAAAACAAATAGAAATACTGAATGTAAAGTAACGTTTTTCTGTGTGCACACACACACACTCACACACATTTTTATTAGTAGTAATATAATATATGTAACACTTCGGTGTGGAATAAACAAAGGGAAATGATATTGCAGAATAAATAATCGTGCGTTCCGCTCATTACAAATTAACGGACAAGAATAAGAAATCATTAATTTGTGATAAGAAAATGACGTTCCGGTTTAATTAATAACGCGCAGCCTTCATCTCGCGGCGAGCATCTCGCGCGTTGCACTATCATGATGATGAATGGACGTTTCCGCATTATTACATCTCGGATGATTGCATATAGGAGAGAAGTTGATAGAAATGTCGGGGAGCTGCGTGCAGCTAGATTTTGCGAGATCTTCTGTTAGTTTATTGCAGTATCACCGACGCAGGATGCATCTTCATCGAACACGCAGATTATTCGACATTAATTTGCGATCTCTCATCATTTTATTTCTTTCGAAGTGCTCATTTAATGAAGATTTTACGATGTTGCGTAACTTTTTGTTGGTTTCGTAGTTAGTAACAGTAGTTACTAATAGAAAATTAAATGTCATTTATGAAAGACAGAATTTTATCGTCGACGAGTGAACTTATAAATAGCCGTCTGTTTGACACAACAATTTCATTTATTCCAATTATTTATTTGAGATCCAATTATTTTTCACAAACGAGCGAAGATCAAATATTTAATCAGTTCTCAATGTGTTCAAGATTTAATATAGATCAAAGAATTCATAATTGAAGACATTTATGAAAAATGTAATTTATAGCGTGCGTATCTGCTGTAATGCTACATTTATTGCTAATCAATTTGTATTATCATGAAAAAATAAAAAAATAATAATTTTGTCAAAAAAAATAGAATTTAAATTTAAAAGTACAATTTCAAAAATTTCCGAGGATATCAATAGAGATTCCACGAAAATCCATATTTTCGAGAACAAAAAATAAATCCCCTGAAAATCCCATGCAGGTATTCCCAATTTTTTCCGATAGTAAAAATCCCGCATGGTACAAACATTATCGAGTGGCTCGGCACAGGATCGTAAATAAAGGCTAAATTATTAGTTATTTGCACAATTTTAATTTTCTATATGTCACGTCTCGGTCTCCATTGTGTCTCTCGGTTCCGCGATACACGTTGTGCCAGTACACGTCGGACGCGGTGTCCACACGTCTCTCGCTAAAGGTAGCCGCGAAATAAGACGCGAGTGCGAATCACGACGATAATCGAACCCATAGGAAGCAGGCAATCCTGGAGGGGACACAGGATGGGTGCGCCGGGAAATATGCTAACGTGACGTGTGTACGACGCCTCTGCGCGGTTATCCATTAACGCGAGCAATGCTCGCGTTAATTGGGCCATCAACCTGCTTTCGCGTCCAGCAACGTTCGGGACGCCAGGAACGATCGGCTCCGAGTCTCGGAAACGACGACGGTTTACGGTCTATTTTATTTTCTTTCTTCTTTCATCAAGACGCGCTGATGGCTGTTCAACACGACACGAATATTATAGCGAACGAATGGCGTCGGGTGTGCGGCAACTCGCTCTCCAAAGAGCTGAGAAAAACGGATGAACCCTTTTGCGAGGTAACCGCGAGCTATTTCCTGGATTATCGCGACGAGGAACGCGGCGAAGAAAACGCGCGTTGAAAGGATGGGTGCGAGAAGTCTCCCTATTTAAAATCGAGAAAATAAGAGAAATAATGACGTTGCGCCTATAAGATCAAAGTCATGCAAGAACAGAATCGTTTTACAGCGGTTAGCTTGCTTATGCAAGTTCGAACGAGCGTCCAACATTTTTTTTCGTCCCATCCGCCCCCCTCTCTCCCTCCCCATATAATAATATATATTACATGTACCAGTTTCTTAAATTAACCTTTGGAATTTCGCTAAACGTATCTTCCTACCGCTTGCGTGTGTTCATTCACTTGGGAGATCAAACGGCCATACGATAATCCTAAACTGCTCCGTTCGTCGTCAAGTTCACCGAAGGTTTCGCCGAAAGGTTTCGAGCGCAACCAATTAAAGTGGATGATTCGTCTCGTCGAGAAATGCAACTAATCCGAGACGGTGATTTGCCGGCGTTGCGTGCACCAACTGCATCCCGCAGAAAAACACCGTATGCATCGTAGCCAGACGAAGAGGAAGAAAGAGGAGGTATGCGGTTATGGACAATGTTCCGCTATGCGCTTTTTACGAGGCGCAATTTCGCGAAAATAGGTTTACGGTATCACGCTTGTAGATCATTTTTCTCACGCAGAGGACCAGGAAGAGATAAAAGAGAAAGAGAGAGAGAGAGAAGAGGGGGAGGGTATCGTTAACCGTTGGCTTTTCTATTAGATTATCGGACAATTGAATGACGGGACCGACTACGAGGCTACTACTATCGGGGCCCCGGGAAAATAAATGGTGCCGAGGTCTATCATCAAGGCGCGATGTACACTGATTATAACATTCACGAGGCCTAACTGACAACGCGAGTACATCGAAACCGACGTATATTTGCGCGTATACCTTATACGAGACATATCCGCGCCGGTTAATCGACGCCGCTAGGAAATAAGGTCGAGGCACCACCATTATCCACTTTGCCTGGCACCACTACAATGAGCGGAATTAACGCTTTTACGAGACAGCGACGGCTTTTGTGGAAACTATGATGTTGTTCTTGCCAATTACATATTCACATGGCTCATTGTCATTTTTTCACGCATCTTATGGTGAGTCAGCCAGCCGTCAAGGGACAGACGTCAATCCATCTGGCTTGTGGTACCTGTTAGTTATGTAGATACATGCAAGAACCTCGGAACCCGACAGTTCTCGAATATTCCTTTAGACAATCGTAGGTGAAAAATTATAATTCCTGCGATGATAAAAAAAAATTGTAACGGCTACAATATGAACATTAACGTTTAATCATAAATTTTCGATCATCTACAACGTAAATCTCGTTAATTCAAAAATTACCTATAAAATGGTACTTGAAGTTTTATAAAAAAAAGTATTTTTGGAGTGTATAATAGGTATAATAGGTAAAAAAAAAGTATTAGCGAGAAAAAAATTTTTTTTCTTACACAATCTCCCGAATTTCGTCGCGTAGAAAAATTCCGAGAAATAAAATACCTTCAGACAAAAGATAAAAGGCTTAACGATCCTGTTTCTCGGCGTCATGGCAAACATCGATTAATCTCGTGGGAGTTCGCGATGGATGGCACGGGGAAAGTATTTCGAGGAATACCAAGGCGATGGGGTCGTACCATCCGGCACGACGTCCCTTGTACTTGACCTGTCACGGTATAATTCCGCGCAAAAGAATAAGTCAACAGATAATCGATTCAAAATCGACGGGCACGCGAACGTCTGAAGAAAAATCGAATTTATGATAGCACAATAATAATTCGTTTCCAGGTTAATGGCGCTCCTTATCTGATTTTTTACCTTGGCCGAATGTTATAACATATACAGAACGTTAAGACCTCTAAAAGATTTTAAGGGATGATTCTTCACTTTAATTCAAGATGAACATCTCATATGACCATATGTTCGAAACGGATTAGTTTCAAAGATACAAGGTTAAAGTTGAAGGAAAAATTTCGTACTAAATTTAAATATAATTGTATATTATATTTATATCGTACAATTCGATAATATATAGGCCATTTTTTCTTGAATAATAATAATATTATTCAGACAATTTTATAAATGTTTTTCTGATTTGAGGGAGATTGCGATTGTTTTGTTGTAAGCGACTCCTTCGCGATTGCTCAATAAGTTTCCGCGAAGATAGAGCAACGAGGGTTCTTCTCCGAAGGAAGAAAAGAACAGTTAGAAAAGGTCACGCCCGAGTACTGAGCTCCTGACAACGTCAAGTGAGGTCCGAAAGAAGGATGTCGATAATAAGACGCTAGGGTATTGTGCTGATACACTGAATTTTTATCGCATATTCGGACAATGGTCATTGTGTGCGTTTCCCTGCCTTAATTACGACACCGACGCGCGAAATGTCAACCCGTTCATACAACTGGCGCACAATGTAACATTTTCACTTGTCCGTATTGTGCATCAACACACTTTGAGCTTGTCCGAGTCTTTTTCTCGCGTGAACAAGGCGCCGTTGCGTCGAGTGTTGCTGAGTCAATTCGCCGTTTATGCGCTTAGCCGTCTCTAACACTTCCTCAGATCGCTGGACGAGATCATAGGTTGTCATGCTCTAAACTCCAGGACACCTACTCCATCGTACCACGCGTACTTGGTTTTGAAGGAAATGAGAAAAGGACCGCGGAGAAATAGGTACATCTCTTCAAATAAATTCTGAATGAAACACATCTTCCAACACTGCGCAAAAAACATTTTTGTTTTGAAAAGATTTTTATTTTCGTAAATCTTGAATATTGAAATGACGTAGAGCGTTGTAATTTGCTTGCATGAAGAAATTTGGTATAATTTTATCAAGAAAAATATTCTCTTATTATTATTCAATAATAGTTTTTGTGAGTTAAGAAGAAAAAAATATTCGATAGAATATAACAATATCTTCAAATCCAAGAATTACAATGATTTAGTAATATTCTTGTCATATTGTGCTTTTTAGATAATTATTATAATAACTAATATAATATCGAAATAAAAATATTTTGCTGAAATTTAACATTATCAAAGTCTCAAAAAAATTAAATTGTACAAGATGAAAAAAAGTATATAAAAAAAAATTTATAAGTTAGAAAGTACACGCCATATTGAGTAAAAATCTTAGTAGACCTCGTAGTAGACATAGATCAAAAACTCAACCGTTTCTGAGTTTAAACAGTTTATTTATTTACAGAAAGTGTTCCACGTTCGTCCTTCCATTGTTGTATACTCTTAGCATCTTTCTCTTACAAAGTTACAAACTCTCTTGACATTGAAATTCAGGTCTCATGCGACACGTAGAAGCCAATAAATCAATCATGATATTAATACACTGAATTGTTTATATCTCAGAAGCGGCTGTGTTTTCAATCTGTGTACTAAGGCTTTTCTTACAGTACTGTACTATCATATAAATGCTGGATCTTTTTCTCAAATACCTTATTCAAGCAAAATTATTGTTTGTTTCATATATAAACGCAAAAATATAATTTTTTGTTATTACAAAAAAAATAAATTGTTGGTTGTTAAATAGATTTAATTTGATACTACTGTTTCTTTTTGTGCGATTGCCGTAATTTTCAAGTGGTATCTACGTTTCTATTTGTTCAAATAAATAAATAAATAAATAAATAATAAAATGCTTTAGACATCTCTCTCTCTCTTTTCTTACTTGATTCCAAATAGATTTATAACATCTATAATTTCAAGAGTAGACAGTTTGCTCTAACGTGAATAATTTTGACACGCAAGAACGACGCACAAATTGTACTGAGAAACATTTAACCGGTTTTCTTCTATTGGATACCCATTTGATTCATGCGGATCGGGCAAGAACTCGGACGAGTCGCGCACGACGCGCAAAGACCTCGGGACGGCTCCTTACGTTTCCTCTCGCAATACAATGCAACCGACGAGATAATTGGCGGGCGGTACTCGCAAACGACGGCACGATTATTCGCCCCGTGGGAGTTCTCTGAATATTCAAACGATCGTCGCGTCCGTGACACGGTAGTAACTTTTCTCTGCCTCTTTGCGCAGTTTCGCGATCAACTTATCGACGCACTGCCACGTCGTTTGATTCAGGCGCGTCTGATTTTCACATGCGTCGCAATTCAACACAAAGTAACTTCTTATTTTTAAATGCAAGAAGGAGGATAATCACTTTCCGCTGTTTTCTCCTTTATGCTAAGTGCAATTCCGGCCTCCGGAATGCTTTACCTCGTCACAGTTGCGAAATTTGAGATAAGTTATAAAACAGACTATATTGACATATACTTACAGCACATGACGTGTTAGTAAAATTTAATTCATTTCAATAATTTAACTTGAAATAAAAAATAAAATTTCTAGCATCCTTGAATTTTTCAAGAATATGACGTAATCTATTACGGAATATTTTGGAGACCAAAATCATTCATTGTAAAAATTATTCTGTTTCATATCTTTTGAACTATGCAATTGAAAGGGAGGAGCAATGCACAAATAAACTTAATAAACGCTAAATATAATACAATCGATGCGACATTTTTGAAAAAGTGTAGAGTTACATTTAGTTAGTAATACGCGCATATATTGCGTTGTTGGTATTCACGTGCATTATAACGCATATCCGCGTGGGTCGCGGAATAGGAGAGAAGCTGACGCATCGGGTTTCAATCGCGCCACGAAACGAGAAGTGGTGCATAGACGCGACGAAGTAAGCCCGAATAATGAATATCCATGAGATTCGTTTAAGGGATTTGCATTCGGAGTGAATATTTAATCCCGCGGCCACGACGCTGCCCGTCCTTATCGTGTATCACGCGTTTCATATTATTATTCCTGTCGTTCCACGTAAAAAGGTTCTAATAACATGTAGCGAGAGTAAAATTAGTGCTGAAGCATTGTACGTTTTTGTCCCACGGGGGTGTCGATTGAATATTACTTCCTCCAACGTTATCACACTATTTATAAGCAAGTGAAATCAAGAAAAAATGAATTGCAAAGAGACGCTAATGTCGTTCCATGAATAATAACTAGAGGAAAAAGTGGTGTTATGCCCCCTTCCCTCGCTATTTACATTTTGTGAACTTTAGTAATTCTTTCGTCACAAACCTGGGGTTAACTCATATCCAATTTCTAATCATGGAAGTTTTTCGAAATCTGAAAAAGTCCTTCACTTCTTATCCCTTCGTAAAAAGTTTTTTTTATAAAGAGAAAAGATGACCATCGATTTTCCTGCAAATATCTAGTTGATTTCTGTGTCCCATTAGTGATCCAAGATTATAGGCAATATGGCCTTTTCGTGAAAAATGAAAATTTTGTATTATAAAAATTGTATTTTATTTTCATTCTAAATTAATGTCTGAATGTTTTTATTAAAAAATTTCTTTTCCTCAAAAGATTAATCACTAATTTAAAAAATGGATTTAAAGAACAGGATTGAGACATCGAATCGCATTATGTGCGAACAAGACAAAGGTCATTCAGTATTACCCCTTTTTATATAATACACTCAACGTTTAAATTCAAAAATTGCACATCGATAAATTAAAAATTGAAAAATTCTTTTCGATTTACTTTTAACTGCAGTGGCAATTTAATCTAAGGCTTCGAATCGACTTTGGATCGGACAGTCCATATAATTTCTTCCTCAGTGGAAATAAGGAATGAGCGACTCACCAGCTGTGGAAGCTGGCAAGCTATATTACGCAGCCGCCTGATTGGCGGTCCGCGAAATTACACGAATCACCGTTATATAAACTATCGTCGTGCTCGACGCGTTGCAGAACAATGCGAGTAAATACGGCAATTACAGCTGTCGCGCGTAAACGGGCACGTGTGAAATGGCGGATACGGTCTCGCGCCGGTATCAATGCACCTTGATCACACCGTTCTTCCTCGAGTTTCCCGCGAGAGATCGGGAGATGCAAATTGGAGAGTTGTCGGGAGTGATTCATCTCTCTTCCCGGTCGCGCCTTGCTAATCGACTGATTAACCCTTCGCGTTGAGATAATCAGATGTTCCGCGATGCAATGACCACATTTTACGTAACTTGCGTCTCGCGATGCGATAAGAAAAACTACTGAAAATAGCTGGCTAGACGTATCTGTTACTGCAGCGTAAAGCATTGAAGAAAGGAAAGGTAGGAGATTTAGAATTTAAAATATAATTTGCTACTGAAAAAAAAGTTGCATGTAAAAATATTGATATAACTTTTGCTTCCTCGAGAGAGGCAAAAAAGTTTAAAATCGCGAAAATATGATAAACTTTGCTTAATATGTTATAAATATCCCACAAAAAAATTTCATATTTAAATCTTTCCACTCTCCTCGATAGAACGTTTCTTGCGTAGACGTATTTTTAAAAGTTTGAAACAAGCAAACGCGTTGTAAACGTTTTTCTAAACGCAAACGGTCTTGTTAGATTTGCTGAAAAACTCTCGTCGCTTCTGACGTCAGTGTAAGAATGGTTAAATCGACTTTCATATAGCCTTAAAAATGCACGAAACCGCATTGAAATATTGGAACGCGGCCAGGTCGAAATTCACGACTAATTCGCCGTTTGCTGCGCTTGCTCACAAAGCTGCCAAACTTGATAGGCGAGGCCATTCATCGTCCTGATAAAAACGCCCTAGTCTTAAATCCACGTTAGTGCGCGTGCTATATATACATATATTGCGGAACATTCGCGCTTACAGACAGCACATTAATCCCAATTACCCCCGATTGCAATCGCAATCGACGGCCGCATCACTTATTCAGAAGCGAATATATGCCTACGATCGATAGAATCCATGCGGACGATCTACGAGGCATGAAAGAGTATTAATCGCCGGTTAACGGATTTAAAGCAATCGTTAGATCGGTCTCCGATAAATTCTTCCGCGGGATACCTTTTCACCTGCGATACTTGTTGAGCAATACGAATACGGTTATTTTTATCGAGTCACATTTAGCAGCCTGTTAATAATAAGCGACGAGAATAATTGGTGAACATATCGCACCGACATGTGAAACGTCTCGCTAAATTAATAATTCGATAGAAACGAATATATCTCACAGTACAAAATATTCATATGCCTTCGAAATTGTATTAAAGCAGTTGTTTGAAATTTAATCAGAGATAAAGCTGGGCTTTATATTCACCTTTGTGAAGCTAGTCTCCACCATTGATAAAAATTCAGGAATAAAGTATAATTAAGTGCTAATTTATTGCTCTTACTCATTCGCAGGAAATTAATTAATTAAAAAATGGAGGTACTGATTTCACGCTAGCACTCCCATTTCTGAAAAACACGTATATTTGAATTCTTTGCTAATTTATTATTAATTTTATTTATTATTCTTAATTGCTCTAAAATATTGCGAAAAGATGTTCAAAGTACTGAATAGTTTATGGATGTACCTACCAACACCGGTTACCGTAACGGACAAACATAAAAAGTGAAAAACCAAGTTAACTATATAAGTTTAAAACTTAATTGTTTCTCAAATTAAGTATTTGTAAATTCCCGTGAATAGATAATAAATTTGGAACTAGAGCAAAAAATTGGTAAATAAATTAGCATTTAATTATACCTTATTCCCAAATTTTTTTAAGTGATGGTGTGCCAGTTTCACAAAAGTCTTATATCGCCTCTCTCTTTTTGTTAATAGAAACTTTATTAATTTTCAACAAGAAAGAATATTCATGAGGTATTCCCACTTTCGTTCATTTTTCAATTCTCTCAACATTCTTTACGCTTTCATTATTTTTAACAGATAGATCATCAATTAAATAGCAATTGTTGAGATTGAAATATACTGATAACGTTAACAAGTCCGATCAATATTTGTTACTTGACGAATGACGCAAACGTAATTGAAAGCTCGATTGCTTCCTCGGTTAATCGCGCCCGATTAGGCCAACGATCTGCCTTCGCGATGCAAGTATACAATATAGCTGATCGAGCTGTGAGAGATTACGTGGCCAATCGCTACGATTACGCTTGAGAGACACGTAAATAGATTCGACTAGCTACGATAATAACGCTTAGGCGATCGACGGGCTTAATAAGGAAGAATCGCCGTCTGGATTCACCGGACTTGAAGACTTTACGTAATGAATCGTGAACGCTCGTCGATCGTGGTAGCGGATCGACTTGATGAGAAATTAACTAACTGGCCAATTACGCCTCTGCCTATCGAGCATGATCGTCTTAATTTTCGATTCTGGAGAAATCTATCCTCCTCGTCTCCCATGAGAGACTCGTCCGGTACGCTCTCGATACTCGGAATTTTAACGAGCGAATGATAGCTATGAACTAACCGAACTATTATAGCTATCGAAATTCGATATTGCTCGTTTTTCAATCGTCTTCCATTACGCTGATGGAACCAGCAGCAGAATACGAGTGGAATTACGAATTAGAGCATCAGGATCTAAATCAATATCGCGATTCTCATTTCAGAATTACGTTACTTTTGTTATTTGTTTACTTATGAATTGCGTTATTTTAATATCGAGAAATGTTGAATATTATTTTAATACAAAATATTCAAGTGACACACATTCATATTATGTCAAATTAACATTGAGATATAAAAATTCAGCACCAAAGTTTTAATAAGGACTGGTTTCAACGTAAACACGAAACGTTTTCTACTGTAAAAGTTCTGCAGGGTGTCCTGCATAAACATTTCAATCTTCACATTCGAGATAACGAGGTTTGCGTGAAGATCGTATGATCGAAAATGTCTTATCCAGGAAACGTGATGGTGTAACTTAAAAGGCACGCTGTGATAGGTGTAGCACATACCGTATAAGCCACGTAAATATCAGGTGTGATCGTTCATGAAGATGGCAATCCGAATACTTTACACACGGTATTATATATATGTACTATCGCGGTCGATCTATCACGAGAACGGACTGTAATGCATGCGCAAGCGAAGTCAATGCTCTAGACGGCGAGCATAATAAAACAAAAATGATATAGTTAGTACGAATATCTAATTCTTAAGCAATGCTCACATAAAGAAGACTCGAGAAGTTCTATTTTTGTTAAACAATACATTGTTATAGTTGTTTATTGACTGTATTTAAAATTTAGATTTCTTTCATTATTTCTTAATACATTTTCATTAAAACACATTTCTACTTCTTCTTATTAAAATAATTTTGGATTCAGGTAGACAATCGTCAAAAATCAATTTTTTTATATTACTTTGTATTGCAATATAGAATACTCTATAATTTTTTTCATTACTTTTAAAATAGCTGTAATCATTAAAACACACGTTTATCAAACGAAGCAATTTATATTGTCCAGGTAAATTAATTTTGCAATTCTGTAAATGTCGGAATATTGATCTATTCGTTATACTTATTATACCATCGTATATTTCGCTTATAAGAAATTATAAAAAAGGATTGTTGTTACTACGTCGTAATAACAAACTAGATACTTAATAGAATAAATCAGGCGGTGTCAGTCGGCGATAGCAAGCCGAGACATTTGAGGCACTTTGTCGTTCGTGACAAGTAGCTATGATCAAATCACTTATCATGTTACGAACAGGATTAGAGTCCGCGATGTCTCGTCTTCTCCCTCTTTCTCCCTCTCCGTTATCGGCTCTAACAGCTTGCATCGGTTCCCCGAGACTTTATTCATCAACGCGAATGATCACGGCACGGCGCAATTTGCGTTAATGTTTCTCTTCGAGTTTCCGCTTTTAATTGAACCACTGGTAAGTTTTCACAGCTGTTCAACTGATATCGAATGGATGTTTACAGTTTATAAAAACGTCGCAGGTTGTAGCATTTTATGTGTACTCGCCGTAATTGACGCGATCGATGATAAACGCCTCACAGCAGTGATAAGATAACATTTTTGCAACGTGATAAAGAAATTAGTCGTTCAAAGCGATATTGCATTCGTAGCGCAAACAACGCAATATTTTCATATCATAATAGAAACTTGAATAAAATTCTTAGAATTTGGATTATGCAATAATAATACTCCTGTAAATTAAAAAAAATATATATCTCAAATCATTAAATCCAAACCTTCTATTTACAATCTACTTTGTGTATTTAATGGCTTAAAAAAATATAGTGTGATTTAACAGTTTCTAATAGATTATAATATTACACGAACCATTCCTATTCGATACGTATTAATGTAATTTCAAGAAAAATCGGCGGTGAACAGGAGACTCATTTCATCATCGGGGCTTCTACAGTCTCATAAAGTCCCCTTCACTATTTCGCGAAGCCCCGACGAGCAAGAGCTCGTATTCGCGAAGGTGGCAAATGTCATCCTTCCGCAACGCGGGGGTGAGTAACCTCCGTTCTCCGATAAAGAACGTCGCGCGTCGTGTCGATAAGGGGTTGGCCAGACGTCTCGTCGTTCGTAACGTGATACTCATTTCATTATACATGTATATGTATGCGAAATACATATGAGGAGCGGTTCGTTTTACACGCGGAGGAAATTGGAGGAAAGGAAAGGAGGAAAAGGAAGACGAGCTCACGTGCCAGTCGTCACGTGCGATCATGGAGGTAAACTTAAGTTCGAAGAGTCGGTTGTCGCTCTCCGCTTCGGCGATCGCTCGCGAACGCGATTATGTTTCAATCCGAGATTTTCTAAATTAACGGTTTATAATAATCTTTCTTACATTGAATTCGAGACTGTATTATTACCTCACCTACATTTTTTATAGCATTTTGTACTGCTCACAATTTTCTGTTATCGTTACGTACAGCAACAAAATTATTATTATTCTTATTATTATTATTATTATTTATAGTACTTCAATTTATCTAGAAACAATAAGATGTTTATTCCAATTGTGGAAAAAATTTTTCTGAGGCTACAGTTTTTTTCCTACACTTTTATTCAAATTTTTAAATCAAATAAAAATATTTTCAAAAGATCAATTTTGATAAAGACTTTTCAATAAAATTTTCTAAGAATCCTAGATTTTCTTCAAGTTTTTTGAAATATAAACATCCTGAATAATTTAGCAATGTCTTTAAAAAAATATCCGCAATTCTTATTATTTTTGTTAATTCTTTTTATTATTTTTATATTACTATTTCATTCTTATATTTTTTATTAATTTTTTTTAACGCTAAGAACTAACATACTGAAGCATTGTAAAATAATTTACTGGTCAATTGAATTAATCAGACTAATAATCGTAGTAATTTAGGCAATAAAGGTAAGACGTAAGATAAAAGATAGGTTGAGGATGCAATCGAAAAGTGTGCGGTTCAACCCACACGACAATCAACGACGCGGCTCATTACCTTCGTTAGAGGAGGGTTCGTTAAGCAGCCTAATAGCTGATTGATAATTACATGAATTAGACTCCACCCCGTTTAAGGCATTCTCTCCAATGAAATTGACATTGGTTCCCTGTTTGGTTCCTGAGTCGCCCTAAACGATGTGAATTGCCGGATTAATTGCACTAATGCTTTGTCGACCTCGCAACGCTTTTTCCGACCACACACGCAACGCACGTGACCACGCTTCTCCCTGTTACTATATAAAGTAACGAAGTAAACCTTTTTCCAAAATGAAGACACGAGATATCCTAGTTTTTTTTTATTACACAATAACGTTAAATCTTCATAAATTAAAAAGATTATTTAATTCTGAAATAGCAACAGCACGGTATTATTTTTAGCTTTTGTCTCATCTCGTTAAACTTTATATAGGTCAAAGTTACGCCGTAATCCTATTCTGCATTCTGAAATAAAATGAGACTCTTGCCGCGCTAAGAAAATTTAAAGTCAGGGATTAAAATGCAAAATGTAATCATTTGAAGATCTGGAAGATCGGCCCACAGATTTTCTCCCATTTCGAAATTGAGATCTCGATCGCGTGCTACTTGACACTAACGTGACGAAAGAAACCTCGCGGCTAGCAATTTTTCAAGTATTCCACGTATGCGTCGAACAGGTTACAAAGAGGCTCCGTGATCGTGCCAGAGATCACTCTGTTTATCATCCGGGGAACAAAGCCGCCACTGTATCGAGCTTCCATAGAGAAAGCATTGTAACGGGAGCATCTCGATGGTACGGGAACACGCACCAGTGCTCATCCTCTTGACCGGTCGATAACCATCGGTCGCGATCGAAACGATATCGCATGTTCATGTAACAAGTATCACTCGAGCTCGAGTCAAACGCAGGTGCACGCGCAAGAACGTATATCGCTGTCATTGAGAGAAATCGGTATTCGGATGCGCACTTTGACCTCTGACCTACGTCGTGTGTTAAAATTTAATTTCTGATCGCTACAATATTTTATGATGCAGCCTTCTCGGAACTGTATTTTCTTTTGAAGACATTAATTTGCGTGATTTTTTGTATTCGATATTTTAGCTAAATTAAATAGAAAAAATAGAATGTTGCCAATATCGACATGCTACTTTGTTTTTGGATTATAGTTTTTAAATAAAAACCCTAGAAACATAAATATAAAAGATATCTTCTATCAAATGATATATGTACTAATGTTTATACAATTGTTTCGAATTTTGCATCCTTATAAGAAATAAAAATGAGTGTTACATAAATTAGTCCCAAAATCAAGATAGGATTCAATAGTGTAGTTTCCTTTCCTTTCCACATGAATCATCTATATAAAATCAATTTTTTCATGGCCTAAAGTTTAATTTGTCAATCCCTTTATTTTCAACTCCGTCATTAATCAGCTCGCAATCTAACTGTGCAATACGTATCCTCCACGAACAGAGAATACGTTTGAACGCGATACCACGGAATTTTCATTCAGAATACACCAAGCCATTAACCCGGCCTGAAGTCTCATCGTCTAATCTCACGCCGATCAGAGAGCCGCAATTAATTTAACACCCGGCACAGTCACTATTAACCTAGCTCGCGCGAGTCGCCGTGAATCCCGTGACATTCGTGATTTTTCATCGCGGAATGAATACAGAACGGCGAAATGCCGCTGAAATTAATATGCGAACGGAGAGATCTCCGTAAATTTTTTTTGTTTTTTTTTTTGAATGAGCACACGCACGCTCGTTCACCACGAGCACGAACGCAAGAAATCATGACGGACGGTAATTAACCGCGGAGCGGTGACATCCGCGTAATTACCTTCGCTCGTGCGCAGGATAACACGTCAATTACGCGAGGGCGTTGACCAGAATTTTAACGAAGCTCAATTGCATAAATCTTGCGGCCGGCGGCGCGCGTTCTCTCTACGATCGCGCGGATTCTCCTTCGAACAAAGTTACGGCGCGCGTTGCAGCCGCAGGGTCAACGGACACCCACGAGGAGAGCTGCTCTCGTCAATTAGTACAGGGGAATCTGTAGTCAATTATGCGCCACGTTGGTGGATTAACCCGTCCGCGCGCGTATCGAAACGTGTAATTTATCATAGCCGAGATATTAGGCTCCGCCACAAAACTTCTCCGCGACCGTGGAAAGGAGAGAAACAACTGTGCGAGCCGGACGTTTCTTAGCTGTGACGTTTTAATTACAAAGCATTGTCGTAATATTTGATACGTTGTGATATTTTGATAAAAACCACAGATTGTTATCTATAATTACTAGTACATTTTTAAATCGCAGCGAAACATTCATTTTGCAGTGAGAAGAATCGCTCGAGATTCATCGGTCGATTAATTTTCGCGCGGGTAGTTATTAAAAAAAAAAAGAAAAAAAAAGAAAAACAAGAGATTGCCATCCTTCTCCCATACATACAACACGCTTGATAAGGCATGGAGCAGTCACGCTTTCTAAATCTTGCCTCGCTACCGATTCATCTTTATTATCTTCTCTCGATGCATCTCCTAACTAATGGTAGCGCGGGCACACATAGTTTTGTCGCTTTAATCACGAAAAGAGATAGTTAAAGCTAAAGCCAATTAAAATTCCTAGAAAAATTTAAACTTTTTCATATTAAATTTCTGGGTCACGGCAATGCGTACATTGAGAAAACGACGAGCATAAAAACTTAGAATGTCACAATGTAAATACAAACGTAAAACACTTAAAGAGATTCCTGCATATTTTTTTTTGTCAATAGAAATTAAGAACTGTGAAAGCAGAACTTCTTTTTTTCCTCATTACTATCTGCAACCGCACGTTGCCTTGTATTTGTTTTATTATCAGCATACGTCGTAGGAAATGACGTTTCCTGAAATAAGTATCCTGATAATGCTTATCGCATTACCAAAGTAAAGAAATATCAAGGTAACGTCAATCACGAATTAAGGATGTATCGGACATACAGTCTCTACAAAGTAGATAAAATTTAGAAATGTGTTTAATATTAACACTTCAAATAAACTATATACGTACAAAAGTTGTATGAATAAAATTATATTTTTATTTAATAACATTTTATTTATTCTCTTCGTTATTATAATTAAATTATTTTTTACAACATTAAGAAAAATCTCAATTTTTTTTATTTAAGTACCTTAAGTATTCAGGATGATTTGTACAAAGTTTTTATTGTGATTGTCTTCTGTTTAGTTGTATTATAAATAAATAATTTCTTTTTTACAGAATTGATCTTTGCATCACGTGATATTTTACATGAATCATCTTGAATATTTAAAGTATACTGAAATTAAAAAGTTTAGAAATTTTTTTCGTTATTTCTCATTTCATTATTAATTATGTTTTCATTAGAGCACATGCCTAATTCTTATTGAACTAACTTTTTATCCAATTTGAAAATCGCTGCCAAATTTTTTCTACTTTCAAACAAAATATAAAACAACCTGTAGTTTTTTCATAGTTTTCTTAATACTTTAAGAAACGTCCAGTACATCCTTGAAACTATTTAAGAGATATCGTTTGTCCGCCAAATGACAATCGACAGATAATCCTTCACGATTCTATTAAATTTCGATACCATTCGCAATCGATCCTACAGAAAATCTTATTACTTGCAATGTCAACGGATTGTTAGCAGGACGCAGCATCTTTCGCTCGCACTGCCGGAGAACGACCGGCTGGATGTAAATCGATCAGTCCTGTCACCGTCGACAGACGGAACAACCGCACGTTCCGCTATCCTCGCGTTTCCACGAGCTTATATAAATAATCGGTTAAGTGCGCCGGCTTGTAAGCTGCTCCCTCGCCTTACGCTCAGGAACAACAACCTGCATCTTGCGCAATGTCCATTCTGCGCCTCTCACAATTAAAGCTCAACTAAGGCTCTAAATCTTATGCAACCGAGAGAAGAAGAGGAGAGGGCGTTGTTGTGATATCTTTATTACCGTTGATTGAACACGAGCATCGCAAAAAAATCTTCGACCCTTCGCTATTGTGTTATAATTTCTAGATGATGCAATTGTTACAATCACAATTTGATAAATAATATTACAATTATTATAACAAATTTCACGAAAACTTCAAATCTACTGTTCAAATTTTATCTCTACAATTAATAAAAAAAAATAGCTATATATAAAATTGAAAAAAATTATTTCTTTACACAACGTACTCGCAAAAATAGATTCCGTCTATCTGGTGAACGATCATATGTTGGGTGCATTTACCCTAAGTTAAACACGACAAGCTATTGATTGGCTCTCCCGGCATTCCTTTCGTACGCAATGAAACCATCAAAATGGAAAATTCATCGTGACGCAAAGACTTTCATTTAAACAAAAAAAAAATGCAAAACATGGACAAATAATTTTAACACGTAGTTCCACCGGAAATGTCACCCATGGGAAGTCCGCAGTGCGGTACGCTCGCGCTCTGTCTCTCTCTCTCTCTCTCTCTCTCACACTCAAGTCTGTTTCACATGTACTGTCATTGTTACCTTTTCTTCCCGTATCCGACATTGTCGAGCTCGACGTGCCTGTACGCCGCGTAGGTGGCCATGGCGATCCCCCAGGACCTAACCCGACCTAGGACAATTCCACGAAGAAGGTGCCTCTGAACAAACTCGGAGCAGCTAGCCCTCCCCGGTAGGGGTTATCCCTTTTCCAGGGTGCGGACGAAAACGCGAGCGCAAAACGAACGGCCTTCTCCTCGCCTTCACTTGTTTCGCACCTCAGATGATCGCGATCTTTGACAGCTGCGAGTGTTTATAGTGCTCGCGGTGTCTGTGCCGTGAGTTCGGGCGAGAAACTGACGGTCGAACGAGGATCCAGCCGGTATATAACGCCTGGTGTCTCGTGCCCGTCTCTCTCCCTCTCCTTCTTCCCGTCTTTCCTCCTCTCTTTCTCTCCTCTCCCTTCCCAACGGGAGCTCTCGCGACTACGCTACTTCCACCGCGAGTACCCCGGCAGTGCTGTATGCACTTCCACCCCCGTCCGCGGACCAGGAGAGACGACGACGACGCCGACGCCGAGCATCGTGCATTCACCTCAATCAATACGCTCGGCGAACCAGGGAGAGGAGAGGAACAGCAGAGAGGGAGGAGAGAAGGGGAAGGATGAGGATTCACCAGCGCGTAGGCATCGTTGCACATGCATGCTGCACGTGCGGACACGCAGAGGGTAATGAGCGGGGACCGGAAAGCTTAGGAGGGCGCAGAGCCAAAAAGAGGGAGGGGGGGGGAGAGGAGGGGGATGAAAACGCTTTGGAAATCGTTTTTGATCTTTGCTTCGATTGCACTCGAGAGACCGAGATCTCATTTTTCCATTTTAAAGGTAAATATAGTACGTAAGTTTATGCGCCCAGATTCGATGAGGCGGACGAAGAGAGATAGACGGAGAACAGCGAAGAGACTTTACGAAAAGTCAGGCAAGATGCACTCGCATTTCAAAGATATATCTAAAAGTTTCAATTTTAGTTTTTAATTTTTTTATTTATACTAAAAATTTCTAATTTTGTACACTAGTTATCTTTCCAAATGAGAGTTCAATAATCAATATGTTTTTAATATATTGATATTTAATTGAATGTCATAATTTTTTCAAAATAGATTACTCTAAAAATAACAAATCAATCACAATATGAATCACCAAATTAATATTTTATTTATAAATTAAGTTTATTTGAAATAATATATTGGTTTTCTATATGAAAATGCATTCTTTTTTCTTTTTCCTTTACATAGATGAAAAACTTTTTAACTTGGGAAAAAAGTTGGTAAATAAAAGTTTATGTACTTAAAAAAAAAATAAATAAAATTCAAAGTTAACTCCTTAACTTTATTATTTAACTTTTTAACCAGTTACCACTCAACCCTGGATTGTATGTATCAAAATTATCATAGCCAATGTTCAATCGAACGGAAATGTAACGAATGCCGCCTTTCGTATGACTCTGCGATTCATGGTCAACGAAACATAAAGTCAGCAACCAGATAGTGTTTCGCAGGCTTGGTGCGTGCTTTCTCAAGGCGTTTCTTGAAGCCTGGGTATGACCTGGAGGATCGTCGCGACATAATGCAACTGTGTTATAATGGTAGATAAACGTCAATGGCATGTCGCGTGTCGCGTTGTGCACGATTGAAAATTTAATACGCAAGTACAGAACGGAGCAATGACTCCGTAAGAATAATACCATCCACGCTTAGTAGCGTATATCGATTCATTCTGTCATTGGCCCTACATACTAAACGCGAACAGATTTAAATACAATGTAACCGTGTATGATTTCAATAACTTTCCAATTCAATAAAAATTTTATGAAAAATTTCCAAGTACATTTAAAAGTGTCAACGAAAGATTCAATGTACCATGCACAAATAAAAGATGTTAAAACACTATGGAGAGGTACCCTTAGGTCCTAATAGATTATATCTTATTAGCGATGAAGTAATAAATTAACTATGTTGTTAATAATTATGTATGTTCACCGCAAAGGTGAAAAAGTGTGCACAAATAATAATCGCCTTTGCCACTCGCTGTCTACATCTATCTCCGTCTCATAGAAAATATTGTATTTCCGCGAGATGTTATCCAACGGGCAAATATAATTACATATTGCAACTTTGTAGCGCGTGGGTGGCGAGTAAAAAAAATGACGTCACGTATCTCTACGCCCGCATCCGCGCGCCTTCCTGAGGCTCAGTTCGAGAATTCTCGTTTTCTCAACTAGGAAGAGACATGCGACGTGAGACTTCACTATTTTATTGTTCTCAAGCAATTGCAATTGCATCGCTCCGTGACACCGAGCGTTTAATAAACTTTCCAGGCTAAAACTTCCGCAAAGCTGATTTACGCGAAAGGGATAAACTGTGAACGATGTAACACGAGACGAGTACGGGGCTTCCGTCAGTCTGTTTTTCGAGGGTTTCGTAACCGTGTTTTCTCGGAGAGGGGAGAGGCCCGAGAGGGTAGATCCGAGCCATGCGTCACGACGGGGCGCCCTTAGGGGATGTTTCTCTCGGTCCTAAACGCCGTTTGCGTAATTGACCGATTAAATCGCCGCGGTCCTTTTACGACGGATGATAGAGGCGTCGGAATTACCGAGAATTGAGTGCCGGCGACAAACCGGCGACGACGGCGGCGGCGGCGGCGCGATTCACCCCGTCTGGAAATTTCATCACGCTCCGATACGCGCGCGTCGGATGTAATCGGACGAATTTTACGCGCGTGCGGGCCGAGTTGTGCGAAATTATTCAGATCCTGTCTGCAGAAAGCGCAAATTTGCCAAATATGACGATTTGAACGCAAAGATACTGCAATTTTGGTATTTGTAACTTTACAAATTATGAATTCAAACTGTTTAACAATAGTTTCAGCAAGCTGTTAAATATACACATATAAATAATTTTGCAAGAATTGTTTTACTTGTATTCTTATACATAAAACATTATGATATTATCATTGTAATTATGTATTATGAATAATTGCTTAAAAATACAAGATTCTCAGTCATCAATTTGTGTTATTTTAGAGAAAAGATAGACCGTCATATTTCTCGGCTACGCAATCGCAGTCTAGAAAATAAAATTTAAATAATCACGGGAAATGTGAAAATACTGCGCTCATAAAAGTTATTTTTACATGTCAAAAACATGAAAGCCTCGTTCACAAAAATTCCCTCATTAACGCAACCGATGCACCGTGTGATAACATGCGAAACCCGTTTTGTTCGCGGCACATGTGTACTGTACTGCACTGCGCCCATTATCGTTTCTACGTGCTTCTTAGAGTAAGTTTAGCATCGGGCTTTATGTTGCCGGTTTGTATAATGTTAGAAGAACACCGGGATATTTGCAGTACACACGGTGTCCCAAAAATATCCACGCAATTGCGAACACGGGCGAAAAGGATCGTTAATTGTTTCAGTATTGATAATTTTATCTCTGCGAGCGATCGGAAGTCACATTAAAAATGTAAGAAATGGCTCTATATATTTTAATTTTCAATGGATTTTATTTTAAAGGCATTTTTAGTTTGAATCACCGCAGAAATATTTTAATCCGATAATCGTTGAAATATATATTATCCTATATATATTTCAGAGAATTTACACCCAGAAAAGAGTTTCTTCGATTAAAAAAATATTGATATAGTTATACAGTTAAAAAAAGCCTCTTTAATTTGAAGAAATTAATTGATCGTTCTTTTTATAGAATTAAAAAAAAATAGTTTGATTGTGCAACACAAATCTTTGTTTAAATGAAAAAAATATATTTTTAAAATCAGAACAACTAAATCAGTCCTTCAATACTTTCTATGAATTAAAAAATTATTTGTTTAAACAAATAATTTATTTACTTAAAAAATGGTAATAACGTTATTACTTGAAATGAAATAAATTTTTTTTCCCTCTAAGATATTTTCACTTCAGCTTAAAAAGCCCTAGTAAAAAAAAAAGACCTAACTTTTCTCTGGGTGTATGAGAACTCTTTCGGCTGGAATAAATGTTGCCGGGGTGAGAAACAGCTGACGATGTAGCCCAAACAGCGCGGCGGTTTTATGGCGCATTCTGAAGCAAGAGCCATAGTTCCGCGCACAGTTCCGTCGATTCAACGCGTTAATTTCTTTCGTGGAACGGACACAATCTATTTATTCGTAAGGAACCCGTTAATTATACCGTTCAGAAACCTTTAATGATTTTTAAAATTCGTATATTGAAAAAGTGTTTAATGCATAAAGAGAACATGTTCAACGAACTGTACCCAGGACGACGAAAAAACATCCACTCGCAATTGCAACGAGAGCGGATGATAATCGTGCGAATTCTGCCCGGTATTTTGCCCGAAACGTCAGATTGCGCGTTCCCGGTGCACGCACCGAACATTTGCATGGCCAAGCTTATTTCCGCCGGACGATAAAGAATACCGAGACCGAGAGAGTCTCATTGAATCCGGAGCCGTATCTCCTAATGTATAACATATACACATAGTCTCCCCCTCGAAACAACATTTCCTGCGCCTCTGAGAGCGGAAGTTTTCGTAAATATCTCACCGGAGAGCTTGTTCCTTTTGTCTAGCGAGCTATCAAGCGATTTACCTTTGTAAGACTAACAAGCACTTGATCGCTTCCATTAGAAAAGGCACGCATCAGGTCCTGTCTAACTTGTAACTTTTACATACTGCGATAAGAGTGACTGTAAATCTATCAGCGTCCGCGCGTTCAAGATGCTGATGTTAATCTAAACATTAATCTTTAAAGAGAAACAAAATTCAATTAATTTTTCTAAACTCTCACTTGGTAGATGAGCTAAGACTAAGTGCCAAGTTATTTTTCAATTATGATCTGTTTTCATCATCGAATTGAACGCGTCCAAAAGCACATTGGCGAGAAGCCAATTGTACCAGAGGTTCACCCACTTCCGCGGACCCTTGGGAAAGTTCACGACGAAAGGCACGAGATCTCGAAACACGTTGTGACAACTTACATGTGTAAATACTCATTTGCGCTTGCCACATGAGTGATGAACGGGTTTCAGCAGGATTTAAAATCCGTTATAATGTTTTCGTAAACTAGGTCTCAATTTTAATCTAAAACTCCGGAAATCTATGAACGACGGCTAACATAGCACGTCAAGTAATACATTTTCAAAACACGTGAATGCAAACGCTAAATTAATACTACTGTAAACGTTCGTTTTTTTGCAAAGTAAAATATAAAGAAAAGAACGGTCAAGTAAATTAATTTTGTTCTTTATATCTCGCGAAAGCTAAATCATCAGATTAAATCAGCAAAGTCTCGACGATTGTTCTCCTTCTTCTGTAAAAGTAATAAAACTAATTGCGCTTTGCCTAGAAATATTCGATTAAGTTTCCCCCTAGCTTCTCTTGTGGAACGGCAAACGAAACGCGACTATACACCCGGTTTCCGTTTCGAGGCGGACGCGCGGAGCGATGCACCACGACGCAGACACGACGACGATGAGCGGGGATAAGCACATCGCGGCGGCAAAAGGAATGCAAGAGCCCAGGAAACTAAAATATAACAGGCTAACATTAGACGGATGCTAGGCATTCGCGATATTTTATTTTTACGATTACGGCGTATCCCCCCCTCTCTCTCTCTCTCTCACTCACTCGCCAAAAGGGCCTGTCGTAAGAAAAACAATGTTTTAATAATGAGACATGTCGAAATGTTGTTGACCCTGGAAAAGAAACAGACCACATAGACAGAAATTTGCGTCGTTCTGAAAGAATAATTTCCCGGGTCAAAAACATTTCGTAAGAATTGCATATAAGACGTAATTAATTTAGCTACCTAATTAACTCGCGTAAATAAACGTAACTCACGTAGCGAATCTATCCCGGAAAGATAATGAGGTATCAAGATATAATGAAACGTAATTGCCTATGTACATTTGACTGAATGTACGCATATGTTAATACATAGTATTGTCTATAAAGCGTAACGATCATTATACTACACAAATTATATTTCATGAATAGTATAGGTAAATGTCCTAATGATGGAACGTGTCCCTGTGTTCAAAAACTTATTAATTTTAAATGTGTTTTTTTATAATATTAAGTTTTTTATAATATTAAAATTTAACTGTAATTTTTAAACTCTTTAAGAAATTTACAAAATAGGTTACTTTAAATATTATAAAAATAAATGTTACAAAAATTAATTAGTTACACAACTATGTTAAAATTTATATTTTGACGAAGGTTCTTAAAATTAAAAAAAAAAAAAAAAAAAAAATATTTTTAATTGACCCCTCAAACACATTTGTCAAAATATTTTTTTATTTTATATTTTATACTTTTATATTTTAATTAATTATACAATTAAATCATGTTATGTAAATCCTGACAAAAATTCAACAATCTTGTCTATGCATTGTATGTCCGAGCACTGGAAGAGGGGACAATTCACCAAAATGGATCTTCGCGCGAGTTTAAGACTTTCCCACTGCCAGGGAAATAAAATAAATAAGCAGAGTGAATAAAAAACGCAGATCGAGAACGTCGAATCTTCGGACAGTGACGATCTATAAGTGTTATTGTTCCAAGAGACCACCGAGAAGAATCGGTCCAAAGGCGGCCTTCGTAATGCTTCAGTGGAGCGAATGAGCATTAGGCAATCGAATCCGTCCGTAAATTGCGTCGCGGAGTGAAGAACGATCTTGTGTCAATGTCGATCTATGGAAGAGGAATCATCCAATTTTGCAACGGACGATTAATTGCCGATCGACGACGACGCCGATGGCGCCGACGCGCTCCTCCTGAGATCGGATCACGAGAACGTTCTTCGTGTCGTATAGTCTACAAGCAAATAGGCGGAACGCTGACGGGTTCCGCATGAATCTCCGCAATAGCAATGCGTTCGACGCGTGTCACGGTAGAGGTCGATGAGAAAATGACTTAATGAGATAGACAAAGAGCTTTAATAAGAAAATACGCACGACAAAATTCAGAAACAAACTCGCACTAGAAATAATAAAGAGATAAAAATAAATTATGAACAAATAAAATAATATAAAAATAATAAAATAATCAAAATCAATTATCATTAAAGTAATGATTGCAACTATTATAATCATACGTTACAATACGTTATAATAGATTAATACACAAATCAACTCTCTCCGTGACTCTCAATATTTTTTTCGTAGCTTTCCTAGTCTAACCGGGCCACTGGTGCCCAATAGTTTTTTTACGAGTTTTTGGACTACAAAAAATTTGAAAAAAACTCCATTACGTTCTTCCAACGTTTCAGTACACAATTTCACAATTATTTGACCTAAAACGTTTTTCGCCTATTTTTTTTTTGTAACGTTTCCGAATTTGAGGCAGAATAATTTAAAATTGAAAAGTCACGTGAGTCTTCATATCCCCGGCTGGATCGTGAAGGGTTAATTCATCACTATGCGATTAAGAGAACAGATTAGTCGTAGTTTTGAAGACGTAGAACGAAGTTTATATTACCTTGTCTCAACGAGCTACTATTAATAATGCACAATAATAAATCATCATTTGGATTGTTCGACTTTTGATCGCTTAGAATAAGACATGTCGCATGGCTCATTCGCCGTAATCTTGTCAAGTGATTTATGTTTTAGCAACCTCCCAGAAAAATGGTGACCGATCTTACGATGTAAGAAACTCATTAATCTTCCATCAACTCGCGATCCGATCGTGACGAACGTCTCGCAAGACCGATCTACTACACATCTAGCTGCAATTTCGTTTTATTTCCAGACATTTCTGTTCTAAATAAACGAAAATAAAAAAGCCACACGCCACGTAGGACGCAGAGAGACACAATTTGCTGATCCATGAAAAGTCTATAAACAAAGTAATAGCTATAGGTCCTGGAGTCTTTATGGGAAAGAGAAGGGAAGGACAACCGGTACTGACATTTCGCGGCAACTTGAAATTTTTCACAATTTTGCACTCATATTGATATCTAGCGCAGTCACATTATCGACACGGTTGTTTAACAGCGTTTAATTATGTGTTCGACTTCTATCGGCCTTTCACTCTCCAATATGCATAACAATTGCTAGCACCGTCGTTTACTTCACAGGATTCTACTTTCCGGCTTTTCAATATCGTTTCCCGTTTTACGTGAAACTTTCGTAAAATAAAATTCTTCATTATATCAATATCCTTTCCGTCAACAAAAAATTTTCCACACTTTGTTAACAGTTTACTTTTGTGCGCAGAATACATCTCGATTTCCCAGTAAAAAAATATATAAATTATGAGTCTGGAAGTGCCACTAGATATGCAGGCTGCAGCGCGGTTCGATAAATCTAAACGTCACGGCACCATTATCGCCTTCGCCGATTTAGCATGACGAGATGAAGCGTCATTACGCTATTGGCCGTGGCCACACGCGGCGATAACCCATTCCCGGCTTTAATCCATCACGTTTGGATGCTCCGAGACGCGCTTTAATTCTACGCTGCTACGTTTAACCGGCTATTCGACCGGTCTTTACGGTTTTCTCGGTTCCGCATTTCGGTACTGCGCGCGGTATTCCGCGCGAATGAAAAGAAGAAAAAAAAAGATTGAAATGTACGAACTCGTAAAGCCTCGCGCGCTCGTGTACTCCGATTCGTGCGATTCGGTTCTCAGATGATATCCAGGAAACGCACCGGTACTCCCAACTGCGGTACGCCGTGTCGAATCCGCGGAAAATCAGCCGACGAACGTTATAGCCCGCGACCGCACACAAAGGTCGCAGAGAGTTAATTGAATTTCGTGCGATACAAACACGAACTCTCTTTTTCTCTCCGATGCTCCAAACATCAGAGAGAATCGTTGCGACGCTTCGGGGGAAAAAAAATTTAGTATTCTGTTTAGATATTAATCTAATTATTCTTCTATTAATCTAAATATTCTTTGTAAAAAAAAAAAAAAACTTTTTAAAAAAATGTAAAATTTGCTATTGATAAACGGAGAGGAACAAGATAAGCGTAAGAAGCGCGTGGCTTTTATCAATCGGTTTCTTGTTCGCAACAATTCGCAAAGTAACGCCGGTACTTTTGCGCTACGCTTTTGCGATATTCACGGATAATAAGCTTTCTTATTAAGGCGCCGTGCACAGAATCTTGCACGTCTAGCACGGCACGTACACTCCACGCTCCATTCTCTTAACGGTTCCGCGATCTCGACGCGATGACTATCGGTTTGAACGGACCGAGAAACTTCCGGTCACCGTGAGAATCTGCGGTATCCCGATAGTAGTTTCCGTTATCGTTTCACTCCCCTCGTGAGTATTCACTTTTCCTTATTGCTCCCGTATCTCGCTTATCTCGCGACGATCGGATTCTGAGAGACCATGAAAACGCGATTACAAAAATATCCGCGTGTAACAGACGATTAACGGCCAATGTCGTCTCGGCGAATTAAATGCATCGGCGATCGACATTGGAAGTTGCACTATTTAGCGGTTCTAAATGTTAAAAAATATTAAAAAATTTGCGTTCATGGTAGACAATCGTCTTTGTAAATTTGTTTTAAGATTTCATAGATTTGTATCATGATTTGATAGAATTTAGAAAAAAAAAAATTGAAATCGCTCCATTATGTTTATGTTTTCCTAATGAAGTGCATTAAAGTCCATTTTGATAATAACACGATAATTTATATGTATGCCATTTCTAAGAATTCCGCACGCTAAATTGATGATTGCGAGGAAGGGAGGGACGAAAAGGTTACGGAAATGTACGTACGCGCTTCCTGTTTCTTCACTGCAATCGTACTAAATTATGACGTCAGAAGCGAGGAATCATGTGAATTTTCTCGCAACCATTTATCCGCCTGCTGGTTATTGATTACATCTTAGTATCTCGGCGAAAGAACGGCGATCTACAGTTAGTCTTTTGTATCCGAGATTGCCGAGTGACTACCGCTTCCTCGATTCCGGCATCACGTTGGCCACGTCGATTATAAATTTTCTAAAGATATCACAACGCGCGCGCGTGGTATCGGCAATTAAAAAATACTGGCCATTTATCAGGCGCGCGTTGTATCGATGGGGACGCCATGGGTATCCATCATGGTTAGACCGCGCGCGCGGAGAAAGGACCATCTTGCGCTCATGCGCCCATCGATTTTCTCTTTTCGAATGAAGCGCCAATCCGCGCGAAAGACAGGACGAAACGCTCCGATGGCAGCCTTGAAGCTGCACGCGGAAGACAATGAGGCACGGTCTTCGATGCAGTAACATCCGGCTACGTTTCGCGACGCATTATTGTTCCCCCTCCGGCCAAAAGGGCAGATAAAGGTGAGTTACGTGAACGATGAATAACATTGATTTCGCTTAACCCTCGTTAGAGACGACGTTTCCTGGACTCGCGTCCGTCTTTGTGACGACCAGGCGACGCGCAGGAAATTACGAAAATGGCAAGTTATCGATCGCAAATTGTCACGCCGCCTTTCACGCTCTCTCTCTCCCTATCTCTATATTTTCGCAAACGCGGATAATTACTGTTTTTCCGCCTAAACGCTTACATCTCTATATGCTACATTTCCTATAACTGTAATTATGTTGGAAACTCTTATATAGACATAACGTGTCTCATGTAGACATGAGGAGGATGCTTAATGTGCCTACAACGTTTTTGCACTTTAATACATTTTTATATTTCATGTATTACATTTCTAATTGATCTCAGGAAATATATACAGTGTTTGGATAACTTAAAATTATCTAGGTAAAGATAAATTATATATATATAAATCTAGCTTGGATAAAGACAATTTAATTTTAATTTATCTAGATAAAAGAAAAAATTATGTGATTAAATCTAAATAATTTTTGGGTAATATTGCTATTGAGCAAAACAATTTAAGATATGAAAATAATATGTTTATATTCTTATTTCTAATTTTGTATTTCTTAAAAAGAAAAGTTCTTCAAATAATTTAATCAGACAAAAAACATTTCTCTTTGAATTTGTATCAATAAAAATCAAAGTTAAGAAAATAGGAGAAATATGTAACTCACATTATACAATGATTTATAAAATTTCTTGTTAAAATTTTCGAATTTATAATTTTAGGGCCATTACTATTGCACCACTACTTTGATGAAAAACATCTTAAAACACACAAAACTGCTCTGGACTTATGATCCAGGCATTAGGAATGAGAGTGCGATCGTTCAAGAAATTACGTAAAATTACTTATTGATTGGCGCTCTGCATGATAGAGCGATGTAGTCCGTTTAACATCCAGTTTGCGAAAAAAAAACATGGCAACGAAGTAATTCCGTTTCAATGCCTCGTAACGCATGTAATTACACGGAATGACTTAGTAACAAGAAAACTTAAAAACAAACGTCTTCGATAAGATCGCTCGCGACATGCTAAAAAAAGCAAACAATGTTTATCAGTTTTTCAAGTTGATAAACTGCCATGATTTTCCTTATCTGAAATTAATATCTCGACAGGTGCCGTACTGTTGCAACTAGTTTTTTTTCTATTAGTTAAATATTTTCTCTCTTTAAAAATAGTTGAAACTTTATCTCAATTTATTAAAAGAATTATGGTAAGTCGGAGAATATTCAATAAATTCTCAGTGTTTAAATATCAAATTCTATATTAAATATCATTTTAAAATAAGGAGCTATTTTTTTCGAAATTCCTAGCTCAAGTTTCAAAAGATCTAATTAAAAAAATTGATGTTAAAGATGCAAAAGTTTCTAAATATGCATGTACCAGCATGATCGAGATACGTTGTCCGCTCGAGAAAGTGATAATATTCTCAATTAATTAATGCAAATCTTAGAGCGTGCATTCCGCGAACGACATCTCGCTGGTGCATAAGATTCGCTGGATAATTGATTTCGCAAATTGAACGGCGGCAGCCTCACGAACGTAGGAAAGTGTACCGTTAGAGCCGATTAGGAGAAACGGGTCGATTGAACGTATAAAATCGCACGCGTTCGATCGGCCGAGACAGGAAAAATACGATCGGCGGAGCGAAGGGGCGGAGAAAGAAGAAGTCGCGGGGCCCCAAGTGGAATTCAGCCGATGCAATTAGTATCGGCGCGGGAAAGGCGCGTGTATAAGAAACACGCGCGCGAAGTCCCTTGCGTTACGAATCGCCGCGTTAATAAATCGCCGCGCGATAAAGAAGAAAAACAAAAACGGAATGAAACGGAAAGAAACGGCGAAGCGGACGGCGCGACGCGGCCGCGGCGGTCGCGATTGTGTTATTAATTTTTTTTCAAATTTCCGACACGAGGCGAGAGAGTCGCCTGACAACTTAATAGCCAGCTTATTGTAAGCGCATCGATAATGCGCATTCATTAACAGTGAACAAGTAGAAACATTACAGGGAGTGTTTTATCTATTTTTCCCATTGTACAAATCGTGTGAAATTCTTCAACTAATTTGAGATAACATGTCACCTTGATAAAAGTATCTCGCCGCAGAATAGCGGCGAGATACTTTTTCTCAAAAAGATCTCTTTATTCTGGATTAAAAAATTTTTTTATTTAACAATAAAACATTTTACCGACCATAATTATGATTATTCCTATATTAATCTTACTTTATAATACATAGAAGAGTAATAGCATTGAATTCAGAAACCTTTTCTGTAGGTGTACAAACAATTACAAAAACCCAGAATTTTATCTCGAATTATCTTTTGTTTAACTTTCGTGTAAACTATAAGATATTTATTTGTAAAGTAATTAAATTATATTTAAAAAATATATTCAATTGAGAGAACGTAAAATTTTCACCGATGCTTTGTGTTTAATTTAGGAATACTCGGCGCGAGTGAAAGGGCACGCTTGGATTTTCAAGAATACGAATGATTAAGGGAGGCTTTCTCCCGCCGATGAATCGAGCATGGTTTTTCCATGTTGCGGTGAATGGGATTTGATGGAGCCGAGTTTAGTTTTCGACCTTTATCGCGGCAGAATCATCGTCTATCGGGGGAATCGCGGCCGTATATTCCTTTCATTCGCACGCGGCCTATTGTGCTTAGAAAGTAATCGCGGAACGGTGAAAAGGTGAAAATAGATATGAGCCTCACGCTCGGCTAAGCACAAGAAAACTAGCACGAAATTCAATTCGACGCGCGAAGGCATTCGGCCGTCACAGCCGATCGGGGCGAACAGGAAGATGATTAGAAGGAAATCTCGTATCGCGTACAAACCGAGTCCTGCGAATGATGCCAAGCGCATCCGCGGCGAATGGCAACGCGGACTTGGAAAATTATCAAATCGATTTGCATCGACAATTCACTTTTAACGGCACGTATATCCGTATTTCACTCTCTAAAATTTTTGGAGTGGAATTTCATCTAAGAGAGTGAAATTCCACTCTAAAAGTGTGAAAATCCTGCCACTCTTTATCAAGACTGGCAGAATTTTCACACTTTTAGAGTGGGATTCCACTCCAAAGAATTTAGAGAGCAGGTTCCATCCTTTCTCCGTTGCATCGTAAAAGTACAATCGCATATTAAATTAGAACATGCGTCGATTCTTTATAGTCAGAGCGCGACATTGTAAACAATGTTGCACAAAAAATTAGATCACTTTTTAATTATCATGATTTTTTTTACGACAATCAATAGTAAAAGTTAAAATTTACATCCGGAAGATTTCGCCAATTATCATAAAGCGATAAGGCGTGTGCCCTCGGGTTTTTTTTTTCGACAAGTGCAGTAGACCGTGCGGCATACACCTCAGCAGTTGCAACGCGTGTGTTGCACGTTATTAAAGTGCAATTGCGAGATGTTAGCCTAGATGGTGGATATATACGAGATAAGTACTTGCCCGCGTTACACGATGAGTGTCTTATTCTGGTATCATCGCCATTTCGCGAATCATACACGACGGATTGATTTGTAACGCATCGGCATTAGTAAAGGAGAAAATGGATTTATAGACGAGCGATGCGCTCGTATCGGCATGATTTAAATCGGATTATGGATCAGATTATGCCGAGGAGAGTGCGAGACTTATCGATTTACAAGCGAGTAATCGATAATTTGCTTTCATCGACGCGTATCGCTTGATTTTATAACGTACACGCGTGCATGCTTATTTATATAGAGATAAACAGGTGGAAAGAGAAAGAGAAAGAGAAAGAAAGAGAAGCGGAAATGAAGCTAATGAAAAAGAATAAAATATTCCATAATAAAGTATAAAAATATTCTAAAAATAATTTTCAAAATATATACTCAACAACATATCATATGTAGCAACATTGTGATGAAATGTGACAAAGTAAGCGTGTTGCAAGTATTTCTCAGCATTTCGCATGGACGACCGACAAATAGCGCTTTGAAGCGAGCGGAAGATGAGCGTCGTGGAGTTCAACCGGCGAATCGTTAATTTATCAGTGCAATAAGAAACAGTCGTGATTTTTACGGATACAGAGCCTTTTGCGCCATGCTAGACACCGAGTCATCTCACACTTTTTTTTTCCATCGCCGGACAAATGATGGATTCGCCGATCGTGTTTCGGTCAATGAACAGTTTTGTGTTTATGCCGCCGTCAATATTCCTCTTTTTCTTTTTTGAAATCGGCATTATTCCAACCGATGGAAAAATCAACAGACCGGATTTGATCGCTTCAGTTGCCTTCCTCCATTTATCGTGCAAATAACTATCGTAACCATCTTTAAACGAGACAGAGACGGTTCCGTTACTGAAGAGGCTCGGTGTATTAAACACAATTTGTAATACGCAAGATGCGTTAAAATTTTTCTTGTTAAAACATCGAGAAAACTACTAGAAAATAAACGCTACATAAGTAATAGGCATTTGTACTTGGTATTGTACACTGAAAAAGAAATACTAAGTTTTAATAAATATTTGTTTGAGAATAGTTGCAATAAAATATTTACGGTACTTAAAAATAATAGTTTAAATTAATAGTTCTTATGCTAAACAAACATTTATTTATAATAGTAAATATTTCATTGAAGCTATTCAAACAAATATTTATTAAAATTTAATAATTTTTCTCAGATTTGACAAGTGTAAATTTGACAATTTCGTAAATAATAATTAAACAAATCTTACTAATTAAAAATCTCCCAACTAATTAAATGCTTTACGAAACTATATCTACAAAATAAAATTTAATTTCAAATTCACGAGCGTCTCATATAGACTTTTTTTTAGATCTTTACGTCATATTATTTATGAAAAAACTGTATTCTAAACAGAATAAAATTCAAGTATAACTCGATGATAAACCTGTCAAGAGTGAACAAAACGTACAAGAGTCATCCCGTGCGCATCTCGATTTATGCTTGCGCAACCGAAACTTTCTCGCTCAAGTCGGTGCATCAAGCGAGACGAGATCTCTAAGCCGTCCAAATCCATGATCGATGAATAAAGGGTATTCATTGAAGCCGAACGCGACAAGAAAGGATGATCTGACAATGCGCGGGTATTCGAAATTAATTTAACGGTACGCATCTAGAGTCGCAGGGCCGAATCGAGATATCAAACAATCGCACAATTATAGAGCTTCTATCCTTTCAATCTTACTTTAATTATCTAATTTTCTTTCTTTCTAGAACTAGATTTCAACAAACAAGTTGATCACTCAGGATCGATTGATATAATAAAGAACACTTACACGTTTAGAAGCGTGCAAGTCATAGAACTATCAAGTTGACGTTAAAATATTTCAACGTATTTCTACAGTTGAATGATGGCAAGGCTTTTCAATCAGAGTTTAATATAAATAGAATATTTTCAATGTTTCATATCTTCCCGATGCAGCCCTGAGAGCCTGTGAGAATATGGTTGAGTAGTTTGGTCTTCAAAGCGAAATGCAGCTGACGGAACAAAACAAAAGCCCGCTTCAAATCTGAGTCGTTACATCTCCCCGGCACTCGAAGGTGAAACGCGCGGAGATGAAGAAAATGATGATCGGTCCATATTCAGCCGCACACGCGCGAGAATCACCGCGGGCGTGTGATTAATGCGGGCGATTTTTTTTTCCTCGGAAATCACGCGTTTATCTCGTAAACTTTCTAACCGCGAAAGTGCGCTTCTTCCATACGTCTATATCGTATCGGAGAGGATAATTAAAATCTCGACGACATCCTGCATTCAAATGCATATCGCGCTGACGATACTCGCGGGGAATTTCTAACCGCGTGAAGTAAAACTCGCGTAAGAACTTTTATAGGTGCATGCGCGTCACCAGCGAAATAATATTTTACTTCGCAATTCTAGTTGGGTGCAACGTAACAATTTATTATATAATTTGTTTTTTTTTATATTTAAATCAACGTATTAAAGTAACTATGTGTGTTAATTAAATGCTTTGCGAAACTATGGTCCGTAAAATAAAATTTCATTTCAAATTCACGAGCCTTCCTCGCAATTGCATTCGCGTTGCACGCAATAATGTGGTTTTCCGCTCATCGCGGTGTATCTCGAGACACAGGCCGTATCTCGTGCGTGCCTCGATCCTAAACATTCTCTTCGAAAAGTAATCGTGAAACTAATACTCATTTAAACGCACGAGCAAACGGTCACGAGCCGTTTGTCGTCATCTTTACGGCGCTTTATCGGAAACGCCGTAAATTACACTTCCAGTCACGTGATTCGTGATTACGAGTAACTTACTTTAGCAGATGTAATCTGCTAGCGTTTTTATCTTCCATTACTCACTTCTCATTTAGTTTATATTTTTGTCATTGAATATTACTTATATTCAATAAAATATTGATGACATGTAATATAAAATAATGGATGTAACAAATAAAAAAATGTTAATAAGTCCGATGTGTTTGCTCCGTTTTTTTAAGAATCCTCTTCCACGAAGATTAATAATGTCATTCGATATTATCTCGAGGAAAGCGCCGCGATTAATTTCGCACTCGATGTGCGAAGTGTTACGACGTATCTTGGCACGTTTCCGGTGGCAGAAAGCGGCCTTATAACGGATTAAGTTTTATCGGGAACGGTTTGCTTTCCGGAAGCCACGGTGCGGCGTTCGATTTCCACCAATTTCTGGAGCAAGGTTAACTCTCGATCAATCTAAGAAAATTGGCTCCGAGCGACCTAGCGATCGCGTTGCACCCACAAGACAACTGCAAACTTGTTGCAGCGGAGGCGAAATGAGGGTAAAAATCGCATGGGATTTACGATGTTTCTTATCTGGCGGAGTCACGTTCCGAGAAGCGATCAGAGATTTGACCGATAGTCTTGCAAACGTAAGATTGTGAAATCGAAGAAATGGATCACTGTAGCACCAAGAAGCATGCAATAGCTATCCGTATGCAATTGCAACGGGATAATAAAGTGAACAAGCAATTCAGCGTATTTTCACTATACCCTTACAATACCCTGTATAAAATACAACTGCGTACACTGAAAGAAAAATTCGTTTAAAAAAATGTAAAAAATATATTTCCCCAAATTTCAGGTTTTCCCAGTTTTTTTTTTCGATAATAAACCTCGGTACATGTGAAGAAAGGAAAAAAAACTCAATGATTTGTACTATTTGCAGTTCACTAGAATTGCATTAAAGCCATTTCCGATGATTCACACAGCCTGATAACAACTCGGTTGATAATCTTGCCGGCGAAGGAAATCCGCAAGGAAATTCGCGAGAGATAACCGCGGATTTTGTATCCTCGACATGCCAAATACACTCCTAGTCGTTAAGGTGAACGTTTATTAGGAGTTTTTATTATTGAGATTATACAAAGCGCGCTTGTTGGATAAGGAGATATTCCCGATGATAAACGTTGCAGAATCTCCGGTGCAATTAGCAGTATTTGCTAACCCATGTAATTAAGATGACCAATGAGATAAGATAGTGTCCTGCGATCGCACAGTGCGACTCTTGACTTTACATAAAAACGAAAGTTTATCGTCTATCAGCGTTATCCTTACGAAAGCCTTCGAATAAATCTTGAAATCAATTTGGAAAATTGATTCTAAGAAGGAGGGTGGGGGAGAAAATAAATTTGGAGTAATTTCAATGTAAATTCAGGTAAACCTTGCGCGCTGAAGAATTTCGCAGAAATTTATGTGATAGAACTTTCTTCTGCTGGTTTCTATAAGCTTTCTTGTCGGATAAACATTGCTTCGAGCTGTACGTGGTTATGTGTGGCGCAGGCAATGAAGAGGGAAGAAAAAAAAGCAGATCATCGCGAGGTTTGAGGGAAGAAGTATGTCGGCAGCGCGATTTCCTCGCAAGAAGACGAAGGAACGAGCAATGAAGTATAACCGTGTTTCGCGTTTCTTCATGTCTTCAGGAAACTATAAATTCCTGGGAGATTGCTAGGAACGGTTGTTAAGCATCGTAGGATCGTATGTCGGGGAAAGATGTTTATCGAATAAGTCGCACTCAAGAATTCAGACCTAAAAGACGGATTTGTTAACAAAAGTCACGCGATATTATTGAAATTGGACATTAATCAATAAGTACAACAACAATCCATTTTCTTGAAATTATCTTAATAAAAATTGTAGAGATACATAATTTAAACTATATACATTAATCGGAGAAGAAAAATTCCAGAACAGATGTATTATTAACAATCAGAATTGGATAACTATTTAAAAAGTTAAAAAGTAAATATAATAAAGTTAAAAAAATAATGTAACTTTTAACTCAATTAATTTCAAATAAATTACATATGATCTTTACTTTCAACTAATTATTTTGATTACACATTACTAGTTATTTATAAAACACATAAATATTAACTTGTCAATTTTTTCTTTAATTAAAAATGGATTTATGTAAAAAAATAAAATATTTCATATGAAAGCAATAAAAAATAAAATATAAAAAAACATTTCTTCACAATTCATATAAATTTAATTCACACATAAAATATTAAAATATTTATCTGATGATCCATATTATAAGGTTTTCAGTAATTTAACTTTAAAAAATTACAACTTTCTAATTTAATGTAAATGCTCCTCAAAATTAATTTTCAATTTAATTTAATTTAATTTCAATGCAACTGAGCTAATTTTTCGTTCATGCTTTTAACGTAATTAAATTAGTTTTACAACCCATTAATTATAATCTAATTTAATTTTTTAAAAATATTAACTTATCCAATCCTGATAATAATTTAGTAGTATCACGCAATGCAACAGCGGTATTTTAATAATTTATTACTGTATTATTATCTACTCTGAATTATACTTTCGAATATGCCCAGGTATCACCTGAATCATTGTATCATTGATGTATACGTTTCTAGTTAACGGTTTACCTCCTACAGCACGTATGGGATGCGATACAATATCATATCATCTGTAACTGTAACTGTACAATTCAAATGTCGCCCTCTCGAATGTCATTTACGATCGACTCGCACCGCGGAAGAAAAGCAATTTCCATAACTAGCTTCTCGCTTTCTGACGATTCTAACGTTACAACAATATACATTACAATCACTGCGAGAAACAATGCATACGCGTGATATGCATATATTCACACGTCATGTGTAACAAATAACGCAAGTTACTCGACAAAATTTATGTATGCTATATCTTTGTTTTAAGTTCAATGAAGTTTACAGAACGATCTGCTAAAAATCTAACAAAAAATTGTTTAACAAACTCAGCAGATGAGTCTTTCTTTGTACGTGCGATTACGGCGTAACGTTAATCACAAATAAAACTATGGAGACGTGGAGCTTCGTGCAACATTGACGTTCGCACCTAGATACACACGATCAGCCACGGTGCAACGGTATTCGTCGGGCCTTAATGTCCCCGAACGAAAAAGATTCTTTTAAAGCGACCACGCGGTACTGGTTTACTGTTAAGTAATTTATCCCGGAATGCGCAAACTTAGCGAAACGCAGCGAGAACGTCGCATGGAAAATGGGTTTTCAGAACGTTGTATAGAAAGCGTCCGCTTTTTTTTTACTATAAAAAGAAATAACTCGCTTTTATTTCGGTATTGCACACAGTGTGAATGAGAAGACCCTTTTCTTCTTTTAAAGAACAAATTCTTTACCGTGTTTTAAGGGGGCAATAATTTTCTTGTTGGTATCAGAGTGCGAATTATTCAACGCTCGTTAGCATCATTATCATTAAATTGGTTCTCGATTTAATATTATAATATTACTATTTTCCTTCAACTTCCTAGAACTGTGTTTCAAGATCGAACAATTTATCAGTGCGCAGTTTAGTGGACTTGAAAATATATATAAAATGATATAAGAAATTATCAGTATTAAGAATCATCTAGCTATGACCGTTACGGTTCTTTAAGTAAACGTTTTTTTTTATTTTTATAAAAACTCGCAAGTCACGAGAGAACGTATATTCTATATTTATTGCTAATCGATTTTGCGTCAACAAGAAAAAGTGATCAAAGAAATAATTTTGTCGGAAAAGAGACCACATTTAAATTTAAAAATAAAATTTCTTGAAAATTTATCTAACAATAAATCCCAATAAAATCCCATAAAAATCTATGATTTTCAAGAATAAAAGGTAGATTTCTTGAAAAGTTCAGATTTTCTAACAATAAATAAATACCCTAGTAAATCGATATCCAATTGCGACGATATTAACTGATATGTGTAAGTCGAAACTCTAACTAAACGAATAAAAATAATACATCGGCAAAAAATGTAAATTTACATTTGTTTCCGCAAATATTGAAAAAGTTAGCGAGACCATTGCTCTGCACGCTTTAATCAAGACTTATGAAGACGTTTCAAGCCGCTCGTTTAAAATATCTCGAAAAAAATTTCCGCGGTCGGAGTCCACAACTTCGCTCGCCAGGATTGATTGATGGTGTGCAGAAATCATTGTACGAGGCGATTTGCGTGCAACATGTGGAAAAGGGGGCGCCGCTACAGTTGTTCTGTCTCATTCCGCTCGATTAAACGCGAAGAAGTCCGCTTGGGTTACCGATGAAACGCACCCGGCCAAGCTCGGTAGGCCCGCTAGCAATTACAACGTTTCCCGTCATTACGACGCAGGTAAGCGAGACCGATTTTCATGCGACTTCCGCCGCGATCGGACGCGCAACGAGCTCGGGGGCAATTCCTTGCCTCCGACCAGGAGGCGGGAAACCCTCGTCGGCCCTTTATCGGCGAGCCGCTAATTTTCAGTATTACCGCATCCTCAGTCACTCCCAGCAATCGCCCAGAACCGCAGTGCAGAAGATTATAAGAAGCCGCGTGAAAATTAACGTCTCTCGATCGTAATTAATGCTCTGAGCAATGATGAAACTGATCCGAGTTAAAGGCGTGTCAAATAAATAAAAAATAAATAAATAAAAAGATGAGCGTCTGATATTGAGGAAAAATATACGTTTTAGAACTTTTATATCTTGAAACCTTTATCATTTTCCATTTTACAGTTATGCGAGAAGCTATTTTCTACGGAAATTATATTAACGGAGTACGTTCTCGGAATGAGCTCTCTATTTTAACGGGACTATTTTAAATTTTACGAAATAATTAATAGTGTTATGAAATCTGTGAAATTGAGAGGACTCCAGCCGACAGTACGTATTACATCGGTTTCGCCGTAAAGCTTCCTTGGGATTCCGTAAGAACGGCATGACGGATTAGTTACGATACGCTTGTGCAAGACCGATTTTCTGCGGCGTTGTTTGTCGACGTATCGACTCGATAAAAGAGGCCCATTCATCGCGGTGTCTTCTTCGCGAGCATCGGGTTTAGGAAATCACTCGCGCGTACTCGTGGTGTATCGAATTTCTTATCGAGAGCAAAGTACTCGGCTAGATTCCTCCTCGAAAGGAATTCTCTTCCCCGCGCTTCGATTTACTTCACTTTCTGGTACGAGCTCTGGAATCTTTCACGAGCTCGCAAGATCCGGCTCAATAACATCTGCGGCGTAATTAGTCCCGTGAAATTATTCTCAATAAAATGTATCAGACTTTTGAAATTTTTTTTCTCTGATACTCCCATGTAAAATGAGAATTTTTTTTATAAAATTTAATTTTATATTTAATTAGCGCGCGCGCAATTTCTTTTTATTGAACAGCACGTAAATTATGTTTCGAAATAATTAATTTCAAATAGATTTTGCCTTAACCCATTAAGTTCTCGGATCCTAATAAAAATTTTTATACCACAATTGGTATTTAGAAATAAAAAAAAATGATTTTTTTTTTATTTCTTTAGAATGAATATCTGGAGAAAAAGATATAAAAGTTACAAGTGAGAGTAAGAAAAATCTCAGCAGGGATCTCTCTGCCTACCTTTCGATTCATGAATGTTCAACAAATAAATAATTTCACCTATATTTTAGTAGAACAATTTCACTGACGTTTTTTTTTTCACGAGAATCGTGCGAGAGTCTTTATTTTAAAATTAGATAAAAGAGGCGAAGGAATAAACGTGATTTATTTCACGATATCCTATTACATCTGCAACGAGCGTACTAATATTCGCAACATATTTCTCTATATTATTACTAAGAGTATTGAGTTGTTTCGTTATTTACGACAAAGGATTTACGAGTTAGATTAGAACGCCGGCGCGCTTCGATCGAAAACCGCGAAGGGGAAAGTCACAAGAAGATGAACGCGATTCTATGTCTGACCTGCCTCCTTCGAGTACCTTCGTCGAGAGATAAGACGCTGCGAAACATAAAGCAGTTTACGCCGATAGAGTTAGAACGATCGATAATCACGTCCCGAGATCGAGAACAGCGCGGGAGGAGCACGATAAAAAATCTCGGTAACGCTCGATTGACTCGAGTCCGTCTGATGGAGGAAAACAATATGAGTGGCGGCTTGGAGATACAGCAAAAAAACTCGAAGGAGATGAAAAAACGGAATACTTGAACAGCCGGAAACAATAAAACTCACTCGTAGAATTCATTGGGAATTGAATAAATTCAAAAAATTCTTAAGAATATATTACACCCAGTTTTACAAATGTGTTAATATTTATACTTTATATAATATACATGTAAAAGTTGCGATTATAAAAATTTTATTTTTATCAAGCAATAGATTTTTCTAATTTATTTACTTTATTATTTTTTGTTATAATAGCCAAATATAAAAAATGACAAAAATCTTGATTTTTTAAATATAAGTACTTCAAGTATTCAAGATGATTTATGCAAAATTTCATTGCAATTCTGAACTAGTTGTTCTATAAATAAATTTTGTTTATTTATAAAATAATTAATTTCTGCGTCGCAATGAAACTTTATATAAATCACCTTGATTATTCAAAGTTGTAACGATTGTGATTGTGGCATTGCCACAACCTTTGCTGCAAATCAAAATTCCTTTTCATTTTAAGACCTTTCTTTTAGAGAATTCAAGCTGTATCTGACTGGTGCAAATGCGTATTTAGAGTCAGGGCGAAAGCTCGAGAAAGAGACGAGGAGGACACGTCAGGACCAAACGAACACTCGAGGATTCGACTGAGATCTGATGAGTGGATGCAGAATTGTTGTACAAAACAAACCAAAATAAATTGGAAGTTTAACATACAATCACACATGTTCTTCTCTTGTTGCCTGTCCAACGCCAAAAAATATTTATATAAAAAAAATTAGATTTTTATGTGATTCAGATTATTTCTTATTATATTTTTCATTAAAGCATTTTTTTATTCCAATAATTTTTAATCCAGGTGAAAAATTACCGCCAAATTTTCTGCATTAAAACTTTGCTTTCAAACACAATGTACCAAACTGTAATTATTTTCATTCTTTTGAAAATAGATATAATACATCCTTAAAATTAAAATAAATTTTTAAATCAAGACAGAGAGATGTAAAAATTTAATCTGTCATTGACTAAAAATTGACTGCTAATTTGTAGAGCTCTTATATTTGCCACACACGAGATAAATAATCACGGCAGCATATTGAATATTTCGTCTCACCTCTGTCTTCGTATCTAAGCATATAAAATGCAGACAGTCAGCTAGCCATGTTGAGTACTACATTCTCGACAATAAAATATCACGATCTTACCGTCACGTGTGCAATACGTGACCTGTATTATGCGTACATACGCATTTACAGTACTAGGTCTTAATGATCAGTACAGCCGTACAATCTTATTAGTGAATCAGCTCACGAATTAAGTACTTCGTGTGCATGCATTCATGCATCTCTTGTCATTTATTAATTTTCTTCCCTTCTAATTATTTAAAATACAATATAAATTAAATAATAGAAACAAACTTTAAAAATTGAAATTACAATTAAATTTATGTTAAAAGCGTTTAAAGTTTTTCCATATAAAAGTATGCATTATAATATGCAATTAAAATAAATTATACGATTCTGTACGAATCAGATAAATATGTTTATCTCATTTTGTACGTATGGACTTGTAAAACTTTAGAAGCAGTAATCAATAATAATTGACGGTAAGAATAATTGTCAAATGTAAGTTTATGATTAAATAATAATATTTATAAAACGCAAGTAATGTAGAACGAAAGTAACGGTTAACAGTTAGTAACTTACGGATTGTTTTGCGCAGGCACTTATCTGATATTCCAAGTAAAAAATCTACTCACCTGAAACAGAAGCAAAGAAAGAGAGTGGATTAGTCCGGCGTGCACACATAAATCGGACTACGAGGATAAATGGTGATAATGGAGGCAATCAGAGCATGCATTCATGTCGCCGCGTGCCGACTTAAAAACAATAACTCGTTAACGAGCAGGAAGTAACAATTGCATTCACGTCGCGGATTTGGCAATGAAAATTATTTTGTACCAAATCAATTGAAATTTATACGTATGTAAATCTGTACATAAATATTTACTTTATTTTATTTTGCGAGTAACTTGTGTTTGTCTTTATCATCCATAAATATAAATATACATGATAAACATCATACAAGTTACTAGCAAAATAAAATCCAGAAAACAGAACAATAATGTGCATGTAATTTAATATTGTTAAAGTAACAATAAAATTATAAGTGACAATAGTTAAATGTATTCTACTAAGTTACCAGATTTTATTGCAAACGACAAATTATTCTTATAACGTACGATTGTATCCTCTTTCTTTAAAGAAATTTTTCTCTATGATATTAATATCATAACAATCTTTACGATAATTTCACTTCTCACAATGTGCAAAGACAATTTGAGTTTTTCGACGCTGGCAAATTACAATAATGCGCTTTCGTCGCACCGGATGTCGCATTGCCGTTATAACCGGAAATCAGACCGACGGAAAAAAAACGAGAGTAAAAACGAACCGATGCTCTTTTCGAGACATAATGATGCGAAATAAAATATTTAATTCCAAAGTTTTATTTTGCACTTTAACTAAAACTTTCGTAAAACAGTACGTTTTAAAAATAAGCGTATTTCATATTATGCCATTTCGTATTTCGCATAAATTGATTACTCACTGGGAGAATAATCTCGTTAGCATACGTTCGATTATAAACAAATATTTGTCTGTGTCCTTTATAGCTAAATACGTCTTATTAAAATCATAGTTAAAAGATATGAAAACCGGTTTACCTACTTTATAATGCATACACATTCGCGGTGATCGAGTATAAATCGCATATATTGTAAGCGAGTTTTCTCTCTCTCTCTCTCTCTTTCTCTCGTTCTCTCTTACGAATTCTTATAATAAATACGTATGAAGTAAAATATAGCTATCGTATGTATAGAGCTACATGATTATCTATCCGTATACAATACGGCGTGTATATCTCGTAATTCACCGGCGTTATTATTACATCCGACAAGTACGTGCCGCACAGACACGTACATTATAACTTGTTCCCCATAGACATTCGCGTGTCATCTCGAAAGGATTTTAGAGGGTGCAGTTAACAGTTATAATAATTGAGCTGTGACCTGCAACGATCGCAACGCGGAGATTGATACACTTTCCATCTTACAGCGTTAATATCAATGCTTTTTCATGCAATAATCTTTTTACTACATTATGTAACGTAATACAAAAAAAACTGCATAAAATTGAAAATCAGAAAATTTAGCAAAATAAATCGCGTATTATAAAGATTTTGCCGAAAATCGATAGTAAAATGTTTACTTAAACTTTGTAAAAAAATTCCCGAATTTTCTAGGAATTTTATTCAAACTTCCGGATAAGATTGAAGAATTTTTTAACGCAATTGTTACATACAATTTGTCAGAAAAAAGAGAGATAGAATTCAAAGGTAGAAGTAAAATTCCAGAAATTTCCAGTATCTCATAAAAATTCATGATTATCAAGGGCAAAAAGTAAATTCCCTGAAAGTTTTAGATTTTCCCCGGTTTTTTCCTGGAAGCAAACACTCTTACTGTATAACTTTCGATTTGATTTAGTCGAAACTTTCTTTGCAGTCCGCAGGCGCGACAGAGCGACGTTTTCTCGAGGTCTGAATTATGTGCCAAAGGCGAGGCCATGAATGAAGGCATGGATATGCACGCACGCACTCTCGTGCTTATCGGGTAGGGCACGAATGACGGAACGTAATGTAATGTGCGTGAGTGTGATGCGCATGTAAAAATGCACTCGGAGATCGCGGGCGACCAAGCCCTGGCCGATATCGGTCCGATTGCAACGCAGAGCGCGGCGGTGGCGGCGCGGCCGGCCAGTCGAGCGCCTTTCACATTAAGTATCGAGTCCTTTAGAAATGCTGCACAATGATGCACTATACTTACGCGTGATTTGCGTGCAGTGCGGTTTGACGAGCGCGCATATTCATTAGAGAACCGCGAGTTTCTATTCCAGAACGTATTATTCTATTACGCTCGCGAATCGCGTCGTACGATCGCCTGCGCCACGTAGGAAGTACACGATGAGAAATACCGATCTTTCATGCGGGTCGATGAAAACGCTCGGAATAAATCGTCACGAATTAACGGCACATGCTCGAGAAATTATTGAGACGTATACCAGTTGCACGATGCTCGTTCGACGGCGATTATCGTATAGAGTGATCGATAATGCGATCAAACACGAGAAGGATATCGATAAGGCTCTCTGCGATCGAGGGCCTCTTGGATAATCAATAATCACTTTGATTTAAAGGCGAATTTGAGAGGAGGCCGATTATTCGTCGTACTTTCTGACGTTTCTCGATATTTTAACAATTAAAATGAAAATTAAAGATGTCTTTTAATGAAAAAAATCAAGGTTTTATTTAAAATAAATATATCTTGAGCATTTTAGTCGTTTTCTAACATTAAAGAAACTTTGATGAAACTTTTTTCCAAAAGTGAATCAGCGCGGAATTGTGCGGTAATCAAAATATGTTTCTGACAACAGGAAATGCCACAGTATTAATAATGGAAATAACAACAGAGTGACGTATATATAAATACGAGAATACCTAAACAATCTCGGTTATCGTTCTCGTGCTCTCGGATCGGCAGGAATCTAGGAGGAACTCGCGAAAAACGCTACGCATGCCGAAGCATGATTCCGGCTTCTTCCTCCGCCTTTCTTCATCCAGATGCACGCACACGCGTTTGCGTAGTATTTATACGTAATTAACGCGACGGATCGCGCATAGGAGCGTACACGCGAGTGTCGAAAAATACAATATCCGCGCACGATGAGTGAACGCTTCAGAAATCGCAGTATTTCGGATAATCTCGCAGCGACAGCGAGCAAAAGAACCAAGCAGGCATTTATATACGTGGCACATAAAATGCAACTAACGGGACGAGGAAAACGGCGCATTGTTTAAATAATTACGGATTTTAATTAAAACGTAAACATGGGGAAAACATGTTGCCATCCGAGATGCTACGTACCGTATCCAAAATGTTTATTTTACGGCTGTTAATTCTTCCTTATTAAAAAAATGCTAGAAAAGAGATATTTTGTTTTACTTTAATAATTAAAAATATAAGAAATTTTTAATCCATAATCATATTTAATTTTTACGTATTTTCATTAAACTCTTTTTTTATCTTAACAAACACAAAAGTACCGTATTGTACATTTGTGTCGCTAAAGTTGTTTTAAATATCAGCTCACGTTTTTATGGATCATCGAGAGAACAATTTCAGCATTCGAGAGACTAGACTTCTGATCTTGCAACGTAACGACAAATGGGCAAATAAAATTGCACTGACCGAGTTTGATCTATTGAGAAACCTGAAAACTGCAGTGCGCGGTACGTAAAACGAGCGTCAAGCCGTAATGTTATAATACGACGGAGTATTAAGATCGGCATGATTTATGCGTCGTAAATAATCGGCAAGCACGTATGTAATTTTCGCGTGTTCCGGAATCGCAAGATTAATGTTATGGCCCGCAGCATAGTGCGTCGCTGTGGACGTTATTTATGCTATTTGACGAATCATTAGCGCGCAATGGTAATAAATTGTTGAATCGCCGCCACCGTCGTAACGGGCGCGATGTTGCGGAGGCGCAAGCTCGTTAACATAAAGGAATTAAAGAGATATTATTTAGTAACCATACTAATAAATTATTTGCAATAAATAAATAACTTTACAACTAAAACTGACAGCTCTTGGACCATTTTGTCCCATTTTTCTCAGATTGACGCAAAATTCTGAACAACGAAATTCTGAACCAGATTCGGAATTATTATATAAAAACAAATTTCGTATACGATTAGATTACATAAGAAAATTTTGTCTCGAATTGTAAAATTTTTGCCTCTGAACATTTTGCAATGCTAAACAGTAATTTTTATTAAACAGTTTATAAAATGTATTTCATATACTTCAAAAATTCTTATTGTTATTCATAATATTTAATAGGTTTCCAAATTGTTCCAAGCTTATCATCACACATAGTAAAATTTGTAGCAAATTTTAAAATTATAAAAAAAAATAAAATAAAATTACTAATAGCACTCAATATTATTGTAATAACAGTACTATCAACATAATGGCTCATGTTGATATAACGGCTACTATAAAATGCTTAGACTATTTAGACACTATTTAGTTGCGGTTTTAATTGGAGCGGCGCGCCGAGAAAATTCCTTGGTTCTTGCCGATCCTCATTTATTAGGGGGCGCAATTAAAATTAAACCGCGAATTAAATACATTACAAACAAGCGTTTAGCGGCATCGTTAAGGCAAACGCTCTTGCACATCTCGTCGAACAATTAACAGCTAACGGTAACGCGCTAAACGTACAATGCGGGTGATATTAGAAATCGCATCCAGCGAATAGCGAATGAAACCCCAAAGCGAATCCCGCCGACCGGAACCGACTTCTTCTCGTCCAATGAATATATTTCGATTGACCATTAAGCTTTAACCGGCACAAGCGAGCAAACGTGTAATTGAATCGCATTACGATTGAAACGTCTTAAATCGCATTGTCACGCGCTAAAAGTGGTTCGCCTTTCCCTAATTGAACGTGAACGGAGAGGAGCCGTGGATCTTTTATCCCAGATATCCACTAAGGCGCGTTTAGCTGAACAGAACGATAAAATAATAGCTACATATAATCGTTCTCTCTACCAAAATTTAATTAAGAATCGTATTCGAACACCTCGTTCTGTCAAAAAAAAAAAAAAGAAACGGAAAGAAGAGTACGTACGACGTACAGTAAGAGAAACCATGCCTCGCTGTATTTACACGTACCGTATTTAGGAGCAATCAAGTTACATTACGTCTCTACCATGATCGCGTGAGCACCTTCGCTTCGGAATGCTTCTCCGCCGACGTCCTCGTCTTTCCACGAAAAGAGTAAACCGCCGTGACCGGTCGCTTCCTTGGGAAGAATTAAATCGACGCGTCAATTGCTTAATGCCAGCTAATCGGCACGGCGAGAAAGAATCGGGAGAACGAAGAGAAGCAAACGCGAGCGAATCTTTAACACTGATCTCCTTCCGAATACGTATCAATCGTACAAACTAATCGTGAAGAGTGTACTGACCATGAGAGAATCATGTAATGTATGTAGATTACTTGATGAATTATGATGGTTATATATATATTAAATTAACCTTACGAGATGTTAATCATTAACACAAAAATTTTAACAAGGATCGGTCTTTTTTATTATGCGCCATGATGTTTCTGTATTCTAAAGAAAAGTCTTGAATCTTTAAATTTGGGTCAACAAAGTTTCGTCACGTGTACTCTCAGGATGAAAATACGTAAATTTATCTTTCATTACCGAGAGAGCCATATTATTTATGTTCTCATTTCAGCGGCGTTCCGACAACACATAGGGAAAACGTGGTATACATAAAGCAAATAATGATACTGATCAAAACTCATTTTCAACTCGAGAAAGACATGTTCGGGTTTGCCCGCGGCGAGGCCGCTGGCAAACGGACGACGGGATGGAATCTGCAAGAGGCATGCGTTTCGAATTCCGCGGGAAAGTGTAGCAGGGGCGTGCGTGCAAGTTCCGCTCGCAGGATGTGCAATAATATCGCGGGGTTCCGCCGGAACGCGCGCGTTAGCACGTAATCGCACGATCAACCGTAAATTTCCTCAGGCAAATGATTTCCTTCGCGTGTGCACACCACGATGCGCTTTCGCGAACGGAGCCGCGCACATGTTGCACATGCACGACTACTATCAACAATAAGCCGAGATAAACATCCCTTCTGCCTGCTTAAGATTAATGGACTCGCTGCGAGCAATGCGTTCTATAAAACGCGCCTTAAGCGCGCGAGGCGTTAACTAGCCCGATCAACAGGATGAAGGAGCTCGTGAGTCGATCACGGATGCGACTTCGGCACACGGACTGCGTCTAAGATAACGGAGCTTGAAATTTTTTATCAATTTTATAACGCAATACATTCTTAACGTATCTTCAAACAAAATTTTTTATTTCGTATGCTTTAAATAATCACTTTCGGTATAAATACTTATCTTATATAGCCACGTATTTTATACAGTGCTAAAAAATCACTCGTGAAATATATACTTCGTGTAGCTACATATTTTATATATTGGTCCTAAAAAAATTATTCGTTCATCTGGCTTTTAAATTCTGCGTTTATAAATTTTTGAATTCGTTTATGTACCCTGAGGGAAAAATTACTAAATTTTAATAAATATTTATTCGAATAGTCCTAATAAAATATTTACTAAATGTATAAATATATTTATTTATAAGAACCACTAATTGCATTTAATTATCATTTTTTCTTATAGAGTAAATATTTCATTAATAACCAAATCCAAGTTAAATGGTCTGTTAAAAAAAAAATGCACAAGAAAAGGGACACTTTAGCTGCAACTTAGTTAGAATTAATTTTCCAAATTTTTACACCGAAGGATTAATTGGCTAGCAGTCGAGTCCCTATAATCGTACGCTCGTAGATAGAAAAGAGAGTGCCGCACGATTCTAATTCTACAGCCGAACGCACTCTCCGCGACTTCCGCCTCTCTTAATGACTACCTAACAGCAAGATGTCATCCTTCATTTCGCCTTTCCCTTTTTCCCCACGACTGCTATCTTTTATTTTTGCTAATCTCGCGCAGTCATCGGTTGTCCTTTTGACGCTAAACGCTGCTTCCAAATGCAAAATATCACAAGCGCGGCCTAATTAAAACGTAAACATCGTGCATGTACTAAACAACATTATTATAAGATGGAAACGTCTACATGAAAGTACGTTATACTTATGAGTACACGCATTCGTTGTCGGACATTCTCTTAATAATTTAATGGCCTCATTAGACGCACATATGGCATGCAATACTACTGAACTCATTTATATAATGATTATGAAAAGGTTTTAATAAACCATTTTTCTTTTTCTTTCTCTCTCTCTCTCTCTCTTTCTCTTATCGAAAGCAACGGGATACTATTAAGCTGTCAGCGGCATGTATTCGTTTCTTGCGCGTATTACAAACGCATTTCGCATTTCTTGCGCGTATAGCGGGACGTATGTCAGTGCATGCGGCCGACGCATAAAAATTTAATGCGTACGCTGCCAAGAGGAAATTATCAAGGCATATTGAGTGTTACTATGCGGAACAATAAGCCGTCTTATTGACATTTTATTAAAATGCAATTTTTAATTTGCAGTAATTCAAAATTCACGGGATTTACAAAGCAGCGATATTTTGCCGATAGGCTCTCTCAGATTCGTTTTAGCCTGTTTCAAAATAAAATGAATAAAACGAAACTTTTTAAATGTTACGCTAAATTGTTTTTCTTTTCGTTAGCGAGGAAGATATTGCGCATATGGAAAAAAAAAGAAATAACGGGGCCGCTCCAACGAAGAACTTTTAAAACCGGTCGAATGAGAGTACCGGAACGTATACGAGAGAATTGCTCAAACGAGTTGTACGAGCAAAAACGACGTTCTCACTGCAACAGGATACCGATGACGGTGCGCTGCGCCCGCGTTTGTATTGCACTTCGCGCGAGTGAGCAAGCGAGCGAGGATATTCATACGATGCCGATTCACGCATCGTGTCGCGTCAGGCTGGATGAAAGTATCAAGAGACACGGTCATGTCTCGCGCTAATTGCACGCACAACCGAGAGGCTATATGCGGCCTGTCTACTATAATCCAGAGTACGACTGGTTGATGATTTGCTTCTAAGGCTTCGACATTCGAACTTTAAAGCGCTCAAAGCTTCGAAGATCAAAGCTTCGGATTAAGATTTTTTTAAAGATCGCAGTTTTGATTGAAATTTCAATTTTTGAAGCTTTGAATAAAAATTACAATTATCAATTTAATATATTAATAATAGTACCGTGAGAGGCACACGTTTATTAAATTCTATGACAAAATCCGAAATAAAATTTCTAATGCTGTTGAATAGATTATCTTATTAAATTAAAAAAAAAAAATTTATTTTGAGTGGCGCAATTTGTAATATGTCTATTTTTTTAAGAATTAAAGCTACTACTAACGAGTTACCTTTCTCAATGGTAACGCGTTACCATTGTCAAGATAAACTATTCCAACTCGTAAAGTTGTAAAAAAATCATTGCCAAATTGTTATTTAAAAAATATATGAAAGTAATGATAATTTGTTACTTATAACGCGTTACTTTTCATCTCTGAATAAAATCATAATGATAATCGAATCTTCAACAAGGATTTTTCATATCGCTGGATATTTCCGGCAAGTTTGATAAGATAGTCGAATGCTGTCTTTACCCTGCGGACAGAGATTCACGCTAAACGCCCACGCTACTCATTGTCCGCGATAAAGCTCTCGAGGCGATTCAAACAATTCTCATTTCGAAATTGTCGGCAATTAGACGCCGTGCTTAAGATGTGGTAGAAACAGTGACGAGTAAGTCAATGAAACATGCAAGCCGGAGTCGTTGGCCGCGTGGACTTTAACCACCGTTTCTTTTTCTCTCACGAAAGTGGTCGAGTATTCTCAGCATCAGAATGCACTAAACCGTGAACTTCGGTATGCCTTATCCTGCTTGTTTATTTAGCAATTTGCGTGACATCACTAAATGATGAAAATGTACGGTTTTAGCACATTGAGATTTATTGTCTTTTAATCGTTATACAACGCAAGATTTGTGACAATATCAATATACAGCACGATCATTAATAGGAATTGTGATCATTCTTATCGTCTCCTCCTTCATGACAATATTTATAAATTAATTTCTCTATCCCTCTCTCTTTCTTTCTCTAAGTCATATCGTTATCTCCTGATATTTACATCATTGTCTTATCAGAAAAATAATCCAAATGTCATCTGCTTGATATCTCAACATTTATAACGCATTACTCATTTCCATCGAAGAGATAAAGTGTAAATATTATAAAACCATACCGCTTTTATTTCTCATTCTAGAGATCAAATTCGGGACATTTTATCTATCGTTCTTTTATAATATGTGTATATGTACTCATAAAATCTTATAATCATTACTTTTCATATTTGTCTATATTTTCAACATTATTAGACATACACTGAAAAAAGAATTTGATAATAATCAAGTCTAGATAACAGGCTAAATTTCGATTAAATAATTATAATTAAATTCGATTAATATATTCAAATATTTAGTAATATTTAATAACCATTTGGTAACTATTTAGTAATCGATTAGTCACTATTATTATAATTATTAAACATTTGATTATATTAACTAAACATTTAATTGCAAATGTTTCACCAAAGCTTGATGATTATTATTATCATCAAACTTTTGTTCAGTATATTCTTTTTTATAAAAAAGTTGCATTTATTTTTTATAATCTGTTATCTCAACTGACTCATTCGCATTTTATGAATCGTGACTAATTCACAAAATTAATATCGAGACATTGATATAATCGCATCCAGTTTATCATCTCGATTTCCAGATTAGTCACACGTTTTGTCGAATAAACAGGTGCGGAAGACACCGTAATTTCTACAATTGAGATTCGCGATACTCGATGCAGCGAGTCTTTTTACGCGTGACTCGTACGAGATGGTGGAAACACGTCTGGCGAATGTCTCACGTTGCTCTCGTTGCGCCGACATTAACCTTTGTATGGCTACGTATCTTCGAGCAACGGCACGACCGACTGCCTTTCTCGTTCTCGGAGATGTCTCGCAGAAATAGAAACTGGATTAGTACTCGATTCCCGTTCGCCTTGACGCCCTCAGTCGGTCAGGGTATTTGTCTCGCGAGAAAATCTCTAGTGTTCCCTCCGCTTCCGCGCTAAGTGGAACAATTGACAATCCCAGCCTTATAAACCTCTCTTTGTCATGCGCTTCATTAACCATATCTTTCAATTGTGTTTAAAATTTTTTAAATCGTATTTAAAAATATCTTAATTTTAATAGTCTTGAAATTAAAATGCGGTTTCACAAATAAAAGAATACTAATTAACATGATCCTTGAATTAAGAAATATTTTATTAAAACTTTATAATTGCGGATTTTTTTATCCATTTAATATTGATTAAAAGTTTTATTTGAAATATTGTCATGAAAGATTCATAGTTAGGATTGTGAATAAGTTAGTATATTTTTTTAATTAAATTAAGTTGATGTTAATAGTTTATAAAATTAATTTGCTTACGATAAAAGTTACGTGAACAAAAAAATTAACTTGTTAAAAGTTGCGTTAAGATTAAACTAACTTAAAAGTTCATTTTAAAAAGCATTATTCATATTAAATTACAAATTTATAAGTTTTTAAAATTAGATTATTCAAAACATTATAAAATAATTTTCATCAAACAAATTTAGTATTTTATTTATAAATTAATTTACAAATAAAAATAAAATGATAAAAAAAATGTTTTTTCTGTGGCAATGTATTTTTTTTACATAAATTTTACATAAATTTTTAAACTTGGAAAAAAGTTAAAAATTAAATTAACTATCATTTAAAATTAATTAAGTTAAGACAAAAATTATGAACTTTTTAACTTTATTATTATTTAATTGGTTACTACCCAACCCTGGAAATAGTAATATAATGACTTGCATTATCAAATAGCGAATAAATAAATTTCATAATAGTATTTCAATATAAATTCGTCTAATAATGTAAATTTTATATCATTTTTTCCATGTGCAATTTTGTTACAATATATTAAATATTTAATACGTGTATACATTAACAAAAAAATACTGTTCGCATATCTTTGATATGTATCACACACTTGACCTTCTCAGGAATTCTATATAAAGACGCACTTAAACTTTGATGTATGATTCATATGTGATATGAAAAATCATGCTATTTGTAAAAATTAAATAATTATTTTTCCAGAAAATACATATCACAAGTTGATGATACGTTGTGTCATCAAAACTGCAATCCTATTGTCACAGAACTCTCTATCTTTTTCTACCTTACACCAACTGCAACGACCAGTGCAGCTGGTGCATGGTAGAGAAAGATAGAGAAACAAGAAAGGAAGCAGGATTGAAACGAAACCTGCACGCGCATGTCCCACGCACTCTTTGTCAAATCTAACCGAGTCGCTTGATATTGAAAGAACGTAAAAAAATTTGCAAAGACAAATTTGCCAAAACATTGGTAAAAAATTATTTTACTTAGTGGAGATTCAATTTTTGATTTTCAATATTTTATAAACCATAGTACTTTAATTTATGTATATTTATTTTAGCGAATCTGTTCAATACTTCTATGTTTAAAATATTAATTTTATTCAAAGATCATTGATGGACAACATTAACTCTTTTAGGCAATTTGGAGAAAAAACAGACCTTCACATTATGCATGTTATAGATTTTTAGAGTCAGCGAATTCAAATCAGCTATTAGATTTCTAAAAGTTAAAGTGGCGGATCCAACATGGTGGACAAAATATTTGCAAATTAGACCCTATTATTTTGAACAATATTAAATAAAACATTTTTAATTAGAAGCCTTAAAAATTTTTGTACATAAATACCAAACGCATAAATCTTCCAAATTACCATAAAATTCTATTTATTCGTAGAAACTTATACTTTTTCAATTTTGTATTGTAAAGGATTAAAAATTGAACCTGCAAAAAATCTATAAAAAATTATATTTTGTTCCTCAAAGTATCTATTTTATTTTATAAAAAAGTAGGCGTTTATCTAGCATAATTCAAATGAATTTAATACAAAAAAGTAGCATTTGTTAAATATTAATTTGTTTATAACAAAAAGCGTTAACAATATTCAATAATTATTGAACAGTAAGAGTTAAACCTTTAGAATCTTTAAATAGTCCAAAAACAACGAAAAATCCAATAGTACTGATAAATACTACACAATATAATTAAAAAAAGAAAATGAAAAAAAATGTCTCATACGTGATGCATTGTGAAAAGGTTAAGGCGCACTTTTGTAGTAACGTTCTTTCTAACAGCGACTGAAATGGTAGAAATACGCTCGGCTGTCTCGATCGATCGTGGCACGGGGAAAGGCGCAACCGCTGGATCACGGTTGGGCAACAGTTGTCAAGAGCGGAAAAAAAAAATCGAGCGGAAAAGCGCGAGCGCCAGCGTCAAGCGAGAGAGGAACGCACCTGGTCTTGAATCTCTGCGTGTCGTCCTGACCGGCCCACATCTTTCTTCTCCCCCGAAGTAACCGCCGTCCACTCGCTAACCTCGAAGCACACTGAAGCGGAGAACTGTCGCGCGACAGGCGACCGTCCACGCGAGGAAAGCACGGAACACGCAACGAAAATCGTACCGGCACACGCGCGAACGCGAATGACGCGGGTCAAGCTGGGTCACGTATGACGCGCTTCTTCCGTTCGTGTGGTTCGGCGCGTCGTCGTCGTCGCGCGCGAGGGCACGGGGCGAAAAGGGAGGAGAGTAGAGGACGAAGCGAGAGACCGAAGCGCGGGTGCGAGCGAGAGGGCGCGAGTTGAGGCCCCGCAGGAAGAAGGACGTGCGCGCCGCGAGCGCGAAGTGGAGGCGCCACCTCCGAAAAGCCGAGAGAAAGAAAGAGAGAGAGAGAGAGAAAGTCGGAGCGGCGCGAGATAAGAAGAGACACGTATGAGAGAACGTGCACGACGCGTGCGCTACGCTTGGGCGATCGGCCGCTGTTGGTTGCGCACGATCGCGAAATACTGATGGTGGATCGGCAGCTAGGTGCGGCGCGAAGTTGCACGACGACGACTTCCAAGCGCATACACGAAAGAGAGAGAGAGAGAAAAAAGAGAGTGGAGAGGGAATTAAGAGGCCGGCACGTCGACAGCGTGCAACTGTGCACTGGGCCTTAAGCCCTTGTGGTTGCCACACGAAATATATGGGGTGAGATTTAGGGGGGACCCCCGCTCAGACGACAAAGGTTTTCTACTCGTATGAAGTGTAACGACACTTGTATTAATCCAGAAAACATTTTGCTGGTCACGTGTTATCTATATGACGACGCGTTCGAAGGTTTTGCTTGCGCAGTATGAATCGTGATTTACTGGGTATTTACGCGCAAAATTTTTCAGAATAGCCACTTGCATGCAATATCCACGACGAGACATGTGTTCTACGAACGAAAAACTCACGCGAACCTTTTACAAAGTTTACATGCGTAGCGCGCGCAAAACTTGCACGCAAGAATTGTTATCTGTCCCGATAGCACAGAAGGCTTCAGTTACGTTGTAAAGACGTCTCAATTGCGTATCATTACTCACTTATAATGTTTCTGAGACTAACCCTTTGTTGGAACATTGTAATTGCAACATCCGCGCGACGTTACGCGATTCAAATTGCTAACGATTCAAAAGGCTTGAAAGGCTCGTAGAGTTAATTTATTTTTGCAATAATAAAATAATTTGTAAAAATAGACACAAGCTTGCAAGTCCGTGGCAAAATAGGCGAGAATTTTTCATTAAAAAATTGTTGATACGAAGAACGAAGTTGCGTGCGAATAAAACGAGACAGGTGCGTCGCAAGACGGATGCGACTTCGCGGGAGCCTTAAGCCCTTACGGGTCAGCCAGCAAATAGCTAGGAGGCTCTGCCCTTAGGCTCGTCGTTGTCAGGGACACCGGGTGATTTTCTCCTGGGAATACACGCTAAAACCGGGCCAGCGACAGCGGTTATATTTATCTTACCGACCGTGTCGCCGTGTTCTCGTTCTTCCTTTTCTGTGCAAAATCTCCGCGGTTACTTAAAAATACGTTTTAACCCACTTTCGGTGCAGTCTACTTCCTCAATATTCGCTCGATTTATCATAAGTCCTTGGAATGCGCCACTACGGAATTGTTCGGAATAATTACGTTTCTCTTACAATAAATCTCTTATTCCGCTTTCAATTTTGTCCGATTAAATTTATATCAGGTGATAGAAAATTAATTTGTCTTCACGATGTTTCTATTTTTCAAGGCAGAAAAAAATAACGTGATGATAAAGATGTGCAAATATCTATAAGTTTAATTCACTTTCGAATCATGCTCGCGAGATAATAGATGACATACATCAAAAGAGTATTAAGCAATGTAAAGTTTAATTGGATTATTAATTATATTACAATGCGGAGTCAAACAAACGTGAATTAAAGATATGCGTGTCGCATCTCGAAGTTTTATCAAAAAAAAAAAAAAAAAGTTACGCTTGAGTAACAATAAAATATGTAAAATTTGAGCACATTTTTCTTATTGGTTTAAAAGTTATTTTCAATTTTTTGTTTGTCCTTGAGTCCTACGTAAAATAGCGTTTTCTTTGCAGATTTGATGAGGCAATAGCATTACGAGTTAATCAACTTTTTTACATATGCTAATGAAACTCTAATAGATATTTATATAGAAGTCCAATTTACTCGAACTGAAAAAAACCGCTGAAGCATATCGCTACTTTGAACATTGCGCTGTTAGCAATTTAATTAGGCAAAATACGAATGAATAAAAACCAATTTAACATCAATTAAATATTTCTTGTGTGAAAGATAAATACGGTAGGAGAATTTACATTTTTCAATACTTGCAATTTACATCTCATAAATTCCAGAAAACGAATAAACGCCTTTTTTTTATTTGATATAATAACCCGATCGCGAACGAGCAAGCCGCTTACTGCGAGATCGCGGAATTCCACGAATTCGCGGACGTCGCGCCGCAAATTGCCGGCGTCATTTCCTCATCCCCACGTGTACGTACGTAACGCATGTACATGGAAGCCTTTCCTGCACGCGTGCAGTGGCGAGTTTGTCGGGAACTAAAGAGAAAGAGAGAGAGAGAGAGAGAGAGAAAAAGATACAAAAAGAGACAATGTTGGGAAGAGAGAGAGAAAGAGAAAAAGATAACGAAGATAACCGGCTGAACGAAGGACAGCGAACAAAGGGTAGGCAGAAACGTCGTGTACCTATGCAATTACGAGGCTTCGGGGCCCTAAATGTATACGCCTCTATGTGGCACGCTAGCAGCCGCGATGAGTCACAAGCTTAGAGCTTGTATTACTCGCACGCGGCGACGTTCCGCGGATGCGTTCGATGCATTCGAACAAGTCGCCTCAGAAAAAAAAAAGAGAACGCATTGTTGCGAGTTCTAGAAACGGGAATTATTCTCACGACAAGAGATAAGAACGATTAACACCGAATTGATTATCATAGATGACGATTAGTTGATTATCACGTCTATAAATAAAAATTTAATCAATTTATTTAATTACTCAGGATGCCGCAGGAAATCGCAAGTCTTCATTTTTAAATACCACGCTAATCATCGTTTTACTACAAACATTTGAAAAGTTAAATTAACATTTAAGTAGGTAGATGGTCAAGAGTTGCGTAAGTATACAGGTGAGATGTTGACGACACCCCAAAGAAATATCATTATCACGTTTTTTTCATTGGTATATTATATTTAAAATGACAGTTAAACTCTTAGAAAATAGAGGAATGCATAAAAAAGAACTTTCTAAATTTTCTTTTCCAGAACAAGGTTTCTAATCCTGTATTTCTTCGTTGCCTATGGCCACCTCACTTACCAATTAAAAGATTAAAATAACTTAATTCAATGATTAACAACTGCATCTTCTATTGACCATTTTCCCATGATACTCTAGGATCTAGAAGATTGAACTTTACGTCAAATATTGAAAAAGCGCGAGATTGATTAACAGGAAATATTAAAAATTAAAGTAAAACTCCAGAAACTCTTGGACCCTCCAGCTACATTGTTAATTTAATATCGCGTTTTTGTTCGTTCAGTCATGTGTGACAATAGGACTGGCCCTTGATACCGTGAGTGGCATTCGCATTGGGTGTGTACCCATGGCGCCCGTAGCCTTTACGAGCAACAACAACACGCCATTACGTTCCCCTTTCGTACGCGTATCCGATACAAAATAATAAACCATATGTTGGCACCCTGAAAAAAAAACCCCGCGACACGTCGGGACACGAGGTTCGTGTCTTGTCCAATCATCATAGCTCGAGCACCGCGTAATTACGCAAAACCAGGACGCGATAATACTGCGAGGGAAACCTCGCGGGATATAATGTATGCGTGCACGTAACGGAAATCTAAATAAAACGAAATGAAGGGATGAAGAAATCTAAATGGAAACAGAGGAATAGTACGTCGACTGCTGTTTGTTCACAAGTTTCTTTTAATTATCGGCATACACTACTGTTAAACGTAATGAGAACGCGCGTTTCTACCGGTCAAACACCTTTTTTCTGACACAGATCTGACGGAGATCTTGGTCTAAAACCTCCAAAACAACGAAAAATTTTCTTCATATTCTTATAGTAAAACATCTAAAAAATATGTTCCTAAAGTATTATTTGGAAATTTGAGAAATTGACGAAATTATAAGCGATTTAGCAGACAATCGAACATCCGACCATTTTATGCGCTCAAATTGTAAGAAATCCTCCTATTGCTGATTGAAGCAATGTAGAGGAGACATTTTTTGAAGAAGTAGGATCTATTTTATGAACAAGAATACATAGCAAATTAATCAGAAATCAACTGTAAGTATACAAAAATTGTGCATCAATATTCAAACTTTTAAGTGTTTTTCTTCATGTAAACAAGAAAAGCAATGTAAATTATTATAAATTGAATAACATAACATAGAAAAAAAATAATTAAAGCTATAAAATCAACAATCAATATATCTGACTGCTATTGATAAAATAAAAATATATAATATATGAAAAAATAAAAAATAGAATATAGTTTTCATTATTTCTGAAAATTATAAAATCTGAATCTTTCTTAATTCATACATTATTGTTTACATTATTAATAGTTCAAACATTATTTATAGTTTACGTATACGTGTAAAGTAAATTATTTCAATTTTACGCATAAGTGATCAATCTTAGCGTATATGTGCCTTTGTGGAACTAACTGTATAACAAAACGGTTGAGATATCCTGTAAGATATACGGCGGATTCGACGTAATATCACACAGCTTTGCCGTATTGATGGGAAGGGGACGCTCGTTTATAATCGTTTCGAGATACTGCAGCGCCGAGACACTGCATACGCGCACATGTATGCGTTCCGCACATGCAAGCGAATATACAGTGCCTCATTGATTGCGAGCATGCACCGGCGATGATTAGACGATACGCGATAAACCGCCAGTATTTTCTATAGCACATAGCTCGTTCCCTTGCAAAATAATGCTGGCAAGATATACAGCTTTACAGTCTCGTGTGTGCGTACGTGTGAGGATGAGTTCGCTTCGTCTCTCTTTTTCTCCCTCGCTTTCTCTTTCGCGCAAAACCGCAGGACTTCCTTGATACTCGCTCTAAACGCGTTTAAATATACGATACTCATCTCGTGAGCATACTACGTTCGCGCAAACCCGAGAAAAAATTTTTTATGGCTAATATATCTTCGGCGCGTTCCGCTTCTACAAACAACTAGACAGTACATTCCGGAATGAGTGGACCTCTAATGTCGGCAGGTTCACGTATGGTGGTCGATCTTTTTTTTTCGATAAAAATAACAAAAAACTCAGCCTCGAGGTTACTGACCAAAGATAAAAATACTTTTTATACACCCAAGAAAAACAATTTTTTAAAAATACGATTATATGCAAAAAATTTTTTCCGATTAAATAAATTTATAATTGAATATTAAACCTTTCAAATATTGAATTAAATTAAATAATAAAATAAATTAATAATTAATAATCAAGAAATTATTAAACATTTAAACATTAAATAATTAGTGTTTATAACAAGTATGTATAGAAATTTTGGCTTTCTATTAATTGATGTGGCCAAAATCAAACGTTCATTGATGTTTATTTATTGTAGTAACAAAATTTATTCACTAATTTGTCTTTTGCATTTAAGAAACATATTATAATTTAAATTTATTAAAATTAATTTCTTTATTCTTTAAGAAATAAATTACAAGGCGAATTGTGTTACTAACGCGTTCTCACTTTTCAATACACCGCGTGCCATCTAGCGTCGACTTCACGAACTTTTTTGAACGAATTTATCGACAGTAAACGTGAATAATGATGTAAAATAAAATTAAATAAAAAAATTGATTTTTAGTTACGTAAAATCAATATTCTATTGTTCTTAAATTTAAAAGCCGTAAAAATTTATTTACAGCGTAAATACGATAAAAAAATCTTGATGCAAATAAGAAAAAAGAAGAGAAAAGAATTTATAAAACGTGAAGTTTTTTTCGCGTTAAATAAACTAAATGATTACTATTTATACATTATGCGTAATATTTAATATCATTTTCTGAACAAAGAATCGACCCGCGCGTGTATAAAAAAAAAGTCATTAACCTACGAGCAAGAGTCGAACTCGGAATAGTATATATACAAAAATACTTTACCGATGACGGTACACATGATAAAAAAGGATCGACATTATCTAAATGTGTGGCCTATTCGAAGATTTCGGTTAAGACTCTGAATTCCATTTCGGAAAACTCGACTTAAGGAATTCAAAATAAAATAAAATAAAATAAAATAAAATTATGAAAACTTCGATGATAGTCTTGGAATTGGAATCAACAATGCGAAACATTTTGCGTGCATATCTGCGTGATTCTGGCGCCAAGCGGCGCTCAAATCTAATTAAAACAAAAAAACAAGTAGGACAAATATAAATAGGAGAATACTTGTTGATGTCTCCGTCTGTGCAGTGTCATTTAAATAAAGCAATTAGCACGGATTGCTAATAAAAGCCATCGGAATTGTCACTCGTCTCGCGCCAGACGAGCGCCAATTTTCTATCGTCGCCTCGCGAACGTCAACCGGTGACGGGTGGTGTAGAAAGGGGTGATCCTCGGATTCGCCGGCAAAGATGCAGCGCAAGTAAAACGTGAGTAATGGCGGGCACTCACTTGCTGGATTTACGGCAGCTATTGGCGAGGCCCTGGTACGTGTTGGTCGATGTCATCTCGGCGGCTGGAGATCGGGCTGCTGTGCACGGGACCACACGGGACAGATGGGGACAGACAACGGAGATTCACAGAGTTTTGCTGCAGTACGCTGCCGGAGAGCCAGGACTCTCCCCCCAGTCGCTCGGAAATCAAATACAGTCGCGACGCGTGATTGGCTGTCCGTGCCGCGACTTCCAGTGACGTCAGACCAATGGCTGAAGCTTATCGCACGATTGTTCCGATTGGTTAAATCAAACGGTTCGCAGCATTTAGAACGTCGAGTGGATCGCGGCCTGTGATTGGTCAATTTCTTACAGTTGCGACCTCCACAACTCCGATATTTCTGAACGCAACTCAGTGGTGCCACGCTGGTCGCGCCCATCTATCCCGCACAAATTACCAATGATCAATTAATTACGCACGCTCCCGCATACCGCATACCCGCATACGCCGTATAGATGGTCCGTGTAGAAGGATCACAACAGTGGCTGCCAATTCTTGACGGTCTTGTCGTGTATCATCGTTGCACTGAGAAGATTCGAAAACAAGAGGCGAACGGAGGAACGACGTGGCGATGCTAAACCAGGCGGTGGTCGAGGCGCTTTACTCGGCGACGTACATCGAGAACTATCTGGACTGCGTGGAAAATCTGCCAAATGACTTGCAACGACACGTCTCCCGACTCCGCGAGCTGGATGCCACTTGTCAAAGTAAGTTCGGTCGAATTCTTGATCACCGATGGCTCTGGGTCTTCTATTTTCTGAATACGCTGTTTAATACCACTCGTTGCTTTCTAGCCATTCTCTGATAGATTATTTCTTATAGCCTTTATCAGTAAACATATTTCATATGCTAGGTCATTTATAAATAAATAATAAACAAGGAATTTTTTTTTTTATAATTTTGTTTGAAATTAAATAGTTTACAAGTAAAACGACACTTCTCCAACATAACGAAAGTAATCTCGTTCCGATTTGTTTGGACGCTTCTTTGGACCTTCTCTTAAACTTTATGTTATTCAAATTTAATAAAGTAATAAGGCGATAATATTCAGAAATATGTGAACAAAACCTTTGGTTGTGAGAAATAAAAGTACTAAGAAAACCTAATGATTTACAATATCAAGTTTATAATATGTAATATTATATACTTTGGTTTAAGTTTACAGCTACTTTTACTTATAAGGTAAACTTGGTAGTCTATCGCTCAGAAGTTTTATGAATATGTGGTATTCAGTTATATTTATATTATGGTAAAATTGTAAGACACAATATTCAAACATTCTAAAAAAATAACAAGTTTTTCTGGCAATATTAACTCATCAGTTTTTTTGCACAAACAAAACATAATTTCAGAAAAAGTTACTTGAGTTTCTTTACTAATTTTTTCCCATAAAAATCAATTAATCCATTTTTCTTTACAGTAACTTTTAATAATTTTATTTATTGATAACAGTTTGTTCTCAATATCCTACAGTTTTATCATAGCATGAGTAAAAAATATATACTCATAAAATTTGACTGAAATCAATGATTGCCAGATTCTTGTTAGGTTCAAATTTGCAATGAAAAGTTGCATTTTATTTGCAAATTTGGTAACTTTTGTAAGAACAATTATTATAAATCTATATCTTAGTTGATGGTAATGTGTTTTGATGCTTTTTTTGCAGCATATCTACATGAGATGGATCAGCAACAGGAGGTGCTACGAAATGACACGGATCCCACTGTCAAAAGAAGAGCATTGATGAGAGTACAGCAAGCCTTAATAGCGGCGCAGGAGATAGGAGATGAGAAATTACAAATTGTTCAACAAGTACAAGATCTTATTGAGAATAAATCAAGACAGTTGGATGTGGATTATCGAAATTTAGGTAATATTTTGCACTTTTCTCAAATAAAATTAATGTAAGAATGTACCATTGTTTAACTTTTCATCATCTTGTAGACTTTGGAAAAGAGCAAGAAAATTCGGAATCAGTTCGTGAATCAAATATGAACAGTAATTCGAATAACGCGAGCCATGCAAACAACTCGGAACGTCAGCCAAAACGTGCCAGAAGAACGAGGACTGAAACCTTGATAGAATCAAGTTCCATGGACATGATGGTTGGAATGACAGAAACAAGATCTTCGGCATTATCCAATACAAGTAATGGAAATCAGAAGAAAACAGCGGCGGCGGCAACTGGTAAAAAGAAAAAGCGGAAATCTCGGCAAGGAAATCAACAGAACCAGCATCGTGAAGATACGCCGCCGCCACCAGAAGACGATCTCGCTATAGATCCTGACGAGCCGACATACTGTCTATGCGATCAGATATCATACGGCGAGATGATTCTTTGTGACAACGACCTTTGTCCCATAGAATGGTTCCATTTTTCTTGTGTCTCTTTAACGACAAAACCAAAGGGTAAATGGTTCTGTCCCAAATGTCGAGGTGATCGTCCTAACGTCATGAAGCCCAAGGCGCAATTCCTTAAAGAACTAGAAAGATACAACAAAGAAAAAGAAGAGAAATCATAGCAAGAGCACAGCGGTGAAAAACTTAAAAATTTCGCCAAACCTAATTGGACTTAATTCGAGATTTTCAGAGAGATCGCAAGAATTAAGATTTTTTGATTGTAAACAAAATTTGATACAATTAAATTTTGAGTTATATTTCTTCCTCGTTAATTTATAATTCTAATTGTAAAATTATAATCAGGATGCAATATGTCTCTTTGTGCTTAAATTGTAAAAAATTAATATGTATGTGTGTGTGTGTGTATGTATGTGTGTACGTATGTATATATATGTATATATGAATGTATACATGTGTGTATATATATATATGTACATGTGTGCGTTTGTATGTGTGCTATTAACGATTGTATATATAATGAGACCAATATTAAATGAGTCATAGATTTATGTTCAAATGCATTTCCTTCGTTGGTATCAATTCACGATATTGACTTAATATACTCATTTATTAGATCAGAGTGTATGATAAAATACTATATCTTTGCAAAAGCAATAGTCCAAAAAAATACACGACTCATGTATACAACATTAACTAATGTAAATGTAATGAAAAATAACAATGTGTAAATAACTATAAAATAACTGGACAATTAAAATAAAACATTTCATATTTCATAAAAATATATTGGACCGTCAACAAAATATATAGGGTACATTATAGTTACGTAATAATTTTATCTCGATTTTTGCCAAATCTACTTGTTATGTAAAAATTGGCTCGAGTATATAGCATGTCTTATTAAACAGAAGTATTTACATCAACTCACATTGCAAAAAAAGTTTAATCAGTAAAGAATTCATGAACACGTATTTTCTTGCAAAATTTATTAATTCGATACTATTCAATATGACATTCATTTACAATCTAATACAAGCGTGACTTTCTAATGGTAAATACCAAGTCGAAAACGAGAAATAATCACACTATTTTCTTATATTTGCGCCGTTATACGGTGAAAGTAGACTTTCCAGAAGCAACTTACAAACTTTCATATCCTTTAGCATAATTTTCCTTAAGCTCGTCTACACTTGTAAAATGGTAAGTCGATTTGCCTGCGAGATTAACATATGATAAAACATTGTACGGACATTATTATTTTTTATCTCTTGCGCGAGGGATACCTAACGGCTAGTTATAAGAGCAAGACAATACATACTGTACTTATAAGTAAAAGATCACATAAGTTTATAGTGCAACTTCACGTCGTTTCCGATTTTCTACTTTTTATTTTTAATTTTTTTTTTTTTTACAACAGAATGTTGAGAGCTGTGCGAATTCCTCTCATCGTGTTCTACAGATTGTGAATCAACACACGGAATGTTCGCAATGAAATAACAAAGGAAATTACATGTACAGCTCCGACGGATCGTGTCATCCGAATTTACCATTACGTATATATAATACGGGGACAACTTTTATATTGGACAGAGAAGCTGCGACGGAGATCTCTTACGTGGATCGTGAAATGCGGCATACTTAATGTCAGCGAGGATCCTCCGTATGACTCTCTTGGAAATTCAGCCAAGACTGTTCAACCACAGTGGCCACTCGCTTCTCGTATTCCCGCTTGTTTTCCTGATATAATTGCGCCGCTAAAGAGTTGGCTGGCGAATTGGGATTCGGTTCATCCAAAAGCGACTGTAACACAAATAATCGACAGATTCCCTCAGCATGTTATAGTATACTTTTAATATTTCGTCAAAAAAATTGAATATGTACATAAACAGGACTAAAAGGTCTCCAGGTTGTGGAAAACGATTATCGGGTTATAATTATTAGACTATAAAGTGAAATTATGTATTTATTATTATTATTAATATCATTATCTCTCATTATTATGTATATACTTATATATATGTATATATATAATTTAATATATATATAAGTGAATTTGTGTGTGTGGTACTGAAGTACTAGAATTCAATCAAAGTACAATTCTGCGCCGCCGAAAAGATAGGACGCCCCTTTCGCACAGAAAAGATCAAAGGAAATGAAATAAACAAAAAAGACACAAGCCAAGTATTTTTTTATACTCTAACATTTAATATAACTAATTTCGTGTATCATCAGATATTCGAAATAAATAAATACGCAATTTTATAATAATTTATTATTCAACATCATAAAAATTCGATCTAACGTTGCACATTGTCGTGGTAGTTCGATAGAGCTTTCAGGAAGAAACATGCTAGGTTTGTTTTTCCTTTTTTCTTTCGTTTTTCTTTTAAACGTTAGCTCCTTGGTAAGGCTGCACGTTGTTCTCCCCTGTATCTGATGGCTGTTGGTGGCTGACTGATGCCGCAATAGCAGCACCGCATTAACGCCCGCGACTAATCCACAAAACTCTGCTCCACGCAAGCCTTCACTCGTTTCTCGTACTCGCGTCGATTCTCTTTGTACAGTTGCGCTGCCATTGAGTTGGCAGGTGAATTCGGGTTCGGGTCACTTAACAGCGACTGCAATCACATAAGTCGTTACTTTATTACACTTCGGAAGATAATATTTTTCCGTTAGTCTTTTTGACAAAGTGCATGGCCGCAATCGTGAAAAAACGTCCAGGGAAAATTACAATTTGCTTTCCCTTTTTCTCGTTTTTTAATCAATGGGAAAAATCAAAGATGCATATCAACGGGTAATCGAAAGTAGTTACGGAACAAGTAGATGTATGCAAGTGTTACGTACAAATAATTTTAAATCAGAATCGTCATGTGATTAGACTTTGCTGAATTGCAACCGCTGTTAAGACAAAACGAATGATCCCTTCAAACATTTATATCGCAACAAACCTCTTGAAGGGATGTTTCAATGAGGTAAATGCGAGCGATACTTTTAAAAAAAATAAAAAAAGACAATGAACGACACAGAGATTTTAAAACATAAAAGCAAAAAGAAAATAAATATTTGACGGGAGATTCAGAAAAGATCTTCGTGATCTTTAAAATCTTCGTATTTTGCTATATTACATTTATTAATTGCCATGCAAACTATTTTTGACTTCCACAAAACTTGCAAATAAAATTTTATATATTTAAATGTAAATATAAATTTGTAAAAAAAATATATGATTCTAAGCTGTAACTTTAATTGTGTCTCATGACACTTGAATGAAATAGTCTACAATTTTAATATATTACAATATATAATTTTCGTAATAAGAAATATGCATTAAGCTATAAAAAGAGAAAAAAAATCTCTTCATAATCTCAATAAAAAAACATCAAAATTATTATTTATTTGTTGTGCATATATACAGGATTGTAATAAAGTTACAGTTAGAGTTACCTTTTTCCAATCATTGTTACTTTTTTTCTTTCAATTTATAACTTTATCAATTTAACTTATTTTTAAGTTACATTTTTTTATGTGTGATAATTATTAACTAATTTTAATAAATATTTTTGAAGTTACTTTATATTATGTATTTCAAATTAATTCATCAATATGTGGGCTGCAGTTTAGCAGAACAAATGATGAATTATCTTCTAGAACATCACATAAAGTTGACCTTTTTACTTTTTAAAACAAGTACAAGATTTACAATAATCTTATTAAAATTTGACAAACTTTTTAAAAAATATTAATTTTCACATTTTTTTTATTTCAAATGTATATATGAATTTATTATAAATAATTAATTGAATAAATATACTAAATATGTTTTGGTTTTTGAGTTTTTAAAATAACTGTAATTCATCATATGTAAAATAAAGTAACATATAATCGAATGTTTAATTAAAACAATTAATTTAATTAAATATTACAGATATAAGATTCTTGTATTTAAAATAATAATGCACAAACTTTACAAGAAATTAACAGAAAAATAACTGATAAGTAACAACACATTATTTTTTAACTGACTATAATTATAACATGTTACTTTTCAGAATCGGTAACTGGTTCCTTTTTAATAGAAAAAGAACTATAACTGTAACTAATTACTTCTACAAATTAACTTTCCTAATCCCGCATACATATCATGTACTGACAAAATATTATATTCATTAAATTCTATAATTTGTAAAGTTTAATTCTCGGCTATACTTGAAATGCCAGACAAAAACAGAAACGTCAAAACACATGTGCAAACAAAAAAGGGAGCAAAAAAAGGGAAAAAAGGATAATACCTGTATAGATGTTAGGATGGCTGAGACGTCATAAGTAGGGCTCCAACGATTTTGAAGTATGTCCAAACATATTCCACCGTCCGCGTATACGTTCGGGTGAAACATTTTACTAACGAATCTCACTGTAGGTGGTTTGTTTGGATATTCTTCTGTAAATTCTATTGTAAGTTTAAATGTGCCGTCTTCAAATGGAGTATCGTGTGGTCTGAAACATACGTAAACATCCTTCTGTGAAGAACTTTTGTACATTTAAAATATTTTAATCTTATCTTATCAACTCGAAACGTATTCTTCAGTCATTTCATGGACATATTTTATAGAATGCATTCAGAGCTTTGTTAGTATTAAGATTTAACCTTGCGATTCTAATGCTAATTTTCCAGACATGGCTTTCCAAATAGGGTGAATGGTTGACCTCAAAAAACTTTCCATACAATAGCATGTTTATAACGTCAAAAATTAAATTAAAATAAGGCAAATAAACATATTAGTGCATAAATACAATATCATTTATTTTTATTTATATCGATATAAGTTTTAAAAATATAATAATCAATATAAATCTTTAAAATTATAATTATAAAATAAATGTCCTAGTAATTAGATGTGACCATGCAGAGCCAAAATGGAATTTTTGTAAAAATTCGCGATATAAAACAATCTAATTACACTTAAATTTTAAGATTAGAAGAAAACATATTTAAGATAAATAATAATACGTTTTCGTGTATTCATATATAAGAACATACATATTCATTAAGAATTTATTTTAATAATGAAAAAATTATTATAATATATTTAAAAAACTCGCGAAATTAACAAAAAAATAAAAATAAAACGGTGTGTATCAGTCAAGAATTGATGCACAGAAGTAGCTTACAATTAGTAACAATCATATTTTGAGTCAAAACGTTCATTAAATAATTTGAAATGTGATTGTTATTGAGTTACTTCCGTACATATTAATTATCACGCCCGACTTATGCCGTTTTACTTTTATTTTTCTATAATTAGTTCTATAATATTTCTATAATTCTGGTATTTTTATTTGTGAAGAGAACTCCACTCATCCTACTTGGAACTCAAAAGGTTAATGAAGAATTAGACGCGTGGGCAAATATATAATTTTTCTAACTGAGAATAACATTTCTTTGAGACAAGAGTATTATCAAAGAGCAAACATAATAAAAATCATACTATCTCTTACCCAAATATAACTGCATTCCATATCATAATATTATTGTCTGTCGGAGCACCTGACACTCCAGTTGGAGGATCTTCCTGTAATCTTTGGAAAAACAACTTTTAGAACCTTGTCTTGCAAAACAGCATATAAAAAAAATATTAAAAATAATTTTAAATTAATTCAACATAGTGATATTATTATTTCTATAGAATAGAAACTGTGATCAAAAATAATAGTGTGCAGTTTGAAGAATTAGAAAATGCATATAAAATTATATAAGAAATATCATTAAGATTCTGCTACAACTATTCCTTTGCTCTCCTCTCCATTATTTAATTGTGTTAAAATTATTATCTTTATATAGATACTTGCTAATACATTGTCCATAAATATAGTGTCATTAACTATCAGAAAACTAATCGTGTGTAAAGCAAATTAAAAAAAATAAAAGTAATTATTTCTAATACATTTATTAGAATTCATTGAAATTATGTTATATAGAACTATTTTTTATGATCCAAAAAATGCTTCTTCTAATTATATAGAAAAATAAGCGAGTGTTATTCAATACTTTGTACACTCGTCAAATCTGTTCTTTTTAGCTAAACTGACTGCACTAATTCAGAATTTATCTTTTTTCTTCTAACATAAAGATAAAAAGATAAACTGTGAATTAGTATAATCAGTTCAGATAAAAAGAACAGGCCTATTGTTTTTCAGTACCTCTTCTACACATGTTGGATCACATTTCTGAATTGTCATTTCTCTTACAAGTATAAAAACTCTTACATGCACTTTGACATTTCCAAAAAACAAGTTTTTATGGTTTATTTAAAAAAAATTGTATATAAATGTTATAATTACAGTAGCTTTATTAAAAAAAAAAAAAAAAAAAAAATTGCAGAACAAAATCGTCGAATCACGCGTACGGTATTAATTCAATACGAATCATGACTCAAATGACATCATCGCGAAGATTCGTCTGGAGTGTTCTAGAATCTGACCGAATGTATCGGAGTCCGCGGCGAAGCGCGTGGGACCATCGACAGGATGAGGAACGGTTTGTTTTAATGGCCAGAAAAGGGGGATGGTGGGGAGGTGAATGGGGGAGCGAATCGGCAGCGGGCGAAGGCGAGAGGGAACATTTCACAGGGGACGCATCTCTAATAATAAACACGGCTGACATTCGCCGACCGAAGTTGCGAGATCCTTGACTCCGCTCCGAGATTGAGTCGAGTCGCGAGATCGGGAGCGCACCAGGAGCCGCTGGCGCTTACAATGGCGTCGTGAACGCGATCGAACGGACGGACAAACGGATGAACGAATAAACGTTAATGCCGTCGTATGCCAAGTACCTCTTGAAGTCTCTCATCAGTCTCCTCCTCGCGGGGGTGGACATCCCTCACGAATGGACTCCCCGTGTACTTCCGCGAACGACGATGGCTGATCGCGCTCTTTCTCACTCTCTCTTTCTCCACGATAGGTGTAGACGCGTATATATACGCGTGTGTGCAATCGACGACAACGGCGATGATGACGACGACGATGGCGGAGACGACGATGACGGCAGCAGCGGCGACGACGACGACGATCTCCTTCCTCTTCCGCACCTTGCGCGCGTTGTCTGTCCGCGCGACGAGAGTCTGATAAGGGGAAATCACGGCACCCACACGCGCGTCTGTACGCGTACCCGATTTATGTAGTGCGCACACTGTACTCTCTCTTCCTCTCACGCGCGCGAACGAAACGAGGGTTATTTCTTACGAGACCCCGGATTTGCGACGTTCGCGACGTTTGCGAGCGAGCGAGAATGAGCGTACGCTAAAGCGAGAGGAAGGGAGGCAGCGAAGATCGGAGTAGAGGGAGAGGGAACGAGAGCGAGAAGGAGCAAGCAAGCAGGCGAGCGAGCGAGCGAGCGAGAGGCCGTTGTTTGTCTCGTCCTTTGCCTTTTGTTATGTCGCGCCCGTGAAGGCCGCCCACTTTTCACGCGATACCGTTACGGGGATATACACGAATATTTAATCCCACTCCACCGAGTGCAACAATGACGGCGACGATGACGACGACGACGGAGACGAGGACGAGGACGATGATCACCCGTCAGCTGGACTGAGTTGGACAGCGGACAATACAGTGGGGATGCGAATCGAGCTCATCGAGCTATCTCGAACCGTATACGAAATGACGTCACCGAAGCATCACGAGCGACGTCGCAGCCAATCGGTCTCCTGTTTTTCCGGAAATAATAGATACTCGTTAGAGAGGAAGGAACGAGGTTCAATTGACTCCAGCTTTCAAGGAGATATGTCTGTCCGTGAACATTTACCAAAATGTATCTACCTATGGTATTGATCATGTAACTTTTTTTAAAGTCACACAAAAACCTGGTAAAGCCTATTTTACATGAAATACATAACAGAGCATAATTATAAAGCCTTTTGTCCATGACATTAGAGATCAGTCTCGAGAAATCCGAGATCTCGGATAAAGAGAAAATTTACCAATCGTATTTAAACAATTCAGTCAATCGATTAATGCGATTGGTCAATTTTCTCTCTGTCCGATTTCTAACATCGTGGACACTAGAGGTTTGTTCGCGTCGCATATTTTAACGTGCTTCAATGCATTTGCGACAAATGTATTGGAGCACGTTGGAATATATTGGAGCATGCGACGCGACAAACTTAAGGCTTAACATAAGATCGTTGGACCAATAATCATCCAGCATAAAGTCGCCATATTGATTTATATAATATTCTCATTGGTTCAATCTATACTATGACCGGTATTTATAATCGATTTTTATTTCAATAATAGGTTTGTTTATGTTGCTTGAAATTCCTAAAAACTTTTGCATTTCAAACGAGATATAAATATATATTTGAGCGTAGGAGAAAGAGAGAAAGACAACAAAGATATTACTGCAAAAGTGCAAGCAAGACAAATAGACTTATGGACTACACCTTAAATAATTTATTGACATTAATTTAAATACGCATATAGGTACAGCACTGTTACGTTGTTATTTTTTAATAAATATTATATTTAATTGTTATATTCGTGGTTGTTTGATTGTTACAAATGGCAGATTTGAGCAACCAATCAAAAATTGTTATCTAACTCCAAAATACTATTGACGTTTCTGATTGGCTATCGCAATCGCTTGATGGCTTCTACATACAGCAAAGCGTTAACGCGGTTGGCTAATCATCGTCTGCGTCTTCTGTGCGGAAGCCATAACGAGCGACGAGTATTCGCGGCGCATTGTAAATCGTCCCTAACTCTTCGTACAGGAACTCTAGTTGGAGAGGACAATTTTGCCGCGTGTGCGCGGGCGCGCGCGCGCGCACGCACCCTCCAGCCCTCTCCAGCAGCAGTGCGGAGATGCGTGCGTCGCGGTTGTCGCGGTGTGCTCGGAGATATGTATACGTGGTGTGTACGTGAGCGTACACATATATAGACGGTTTACCGCGGCACGGCTTCGCTTCGCTCCGCCACCGCGACGACGGTGTCCCGTCTTATCTGGCTTTCGTGTCGCGTAGCGTAGTGGAACGTCGCGACGTACATATGCCGGGAAACGGCGGCGGTGCGCGTATAAGCGCGTCGCCGGCGGCGCGCGCGGTCGTCAAGCCACCGCCGGCGCATTACTTGCACGAGCTGCCGGCCCAGGCCGAGGAGAGGCTGGAGCAGGTCTTCCAGCGCCTCGACCTCGATGGCAACGGTCGCATCGACGTGCACGATCTGTCGCAGGCGCTGCGCGACGTCGGCGTACATACTCAATACGCTCAGTACGCTCAGGTATTTATTCTACCTACATACTCGCCGATTCTATTCATGCACAGTATTGCGCAAGCGAGATTTTGGAAGATGAAAATTCCTTTTAATGGTGCTGTCACATCTACCCTTAGCACCCCCAGCTGTACTATTATACATTCTACGCTTGACGAGATACTCGAAATGTATCACATGTCTTACTGTGCTTCTTTTAAACGTATTGGCTTTTTTTTGTTTTATCGAAATTAGTATCGTTTCGGTTGATTGTTGTGAAGATGAAGATCAGAATCTTTGGCTAATTCTGTCTTTTGCACATAGAATGGAATAAGCATATGTGTCAAAAGAAGAACAAGACTGACGCATAAAAAGACGCATAAACTTGAGCTTATTGGATTACTGAGAAAAGATTAGTATTGAAGAGAAAATGGAATTTTTTCAAAAAGACTGATAAAAAAAAACCAAATAAAAAATAGATCTCTAGTTAGTGTTTTCTTGCATTTATGAAGAGGTGTAAAAAAGATACGAGAAATTGAAAGAATGAATGCATTGCTGACAAAGTGCACAAGGTGCAGTTGAAACGAGTAGATGTAAAGTCTACAGATATTTGCGTACAGTAACATTGTCATTCGGATTAAACATTTTTGGGTTAGGGACCCGTGCCTAAATCCGATTGTATTTTTTTTTTAATTTTTTAAATTTTTAACTTGTCATTTAAAATCCCGATTTAGAATTTATAAAATTCTTGAAACCGCGTTTCTTGGAATTTGCTACCTCCTTATCAATTACGTTCTTTAATTGTCGATTTTCGAAATTTTTGCAATTCGAAATTAATTTTTTGAATTGTTGGAAAATTTATTGAATTTTTAAGTGATGCACTTTTTGCTTATTTTGTTTTCTGTTTTTTTAATCGATTTTTTCAATATTTTTATGTTGAAAATTTTTAACTTGAAATTCTAAAAATTCGTACAATTTTTATTAATATCTCATACAGCACCAATTTTGATTGTTGTAAAGTTTTCTGAGAGATATCAAATTTCAAATTTCATGTGCAACAATTCTGAAAGAATTCTGCAAAATGTCAAATGTAAAATGCAACAGAAACATTTCTAAACTGAGTATATTACATGCAGTAAATTTGGAAACATACCCAAATAAAACAAGAACTCATAACATGAAATTAATTTCCAAATATTAAAAATTACTTTTCAATCAATTACGATTCATTTTATAATTACAACTATAATACATATAAATGTTAAATATCTATGTCATTTTAATGTTGTGACTTATTTGTGTTCTACAAGATACAAGGTTAATAATACCAGAGCAACTGATTGATACAATTGCGACACAATGTTTTTCATAATTGCACTATGTGACGACAATAATCAAAGCAATAGATTAGATCGTGTAATAAAACAGCAAATACCATTTGCTATAATGCTTTAAATTTAAGCTTCTTTTTTGATTTAGAAAAGATTATTTTGAGTTTTTTTTAAAGAAAAGTTGATGCATGTTAATGAAATATGGATAACATTCAAGTTCTTCAAATTTTCACTTTTTGTAAGATGTAAGTACAAAAATGTTACACAAAATATCATCTTATATATCTGATTCATTTTTTTGTTATGCATATTTCAGAAATAATATTTAAATTTATTACATTCAGGACATTACACATAATCAACAATATTTAAAAATATTTTATTTTAGGAACTTTTTGAATCAGTAAATTTTAGAAAGGTTGCAGATTTGTTCTCTAATCTTTCAGCAATTTTTCTATAAGATTTCAAGTCACAGACATTTTGCTATTCCATAACTGCTTCAAAAATGTTGCAGAAATTTCGCATAAGAAGTGTTTTATTTTTTAGTTGAATTTCTGCAATATTCCTCTGAAAATTTTTGCTGTATAAATATAGTACTTAAGAATAGATGTAGACAAATATTTATACAAGCGTTTCATATCATAAATGTATTTCTTAAACTTTTAAAAATTGCATAATGTATGCATTTTTTGCCTATAAATATTAACATAACTGAATAAATTTTAAGACATCTTTTAAATGACTTCAAAATGTTATAATGTTCTTTGGGATATCTGTAATATACAATTTTTTTTCTATCAATTATATTTTCTATGTTAAATTAAAACAGATGATTGTACGTATTTCTAAAATAATTTTCAATTTTATAGAAATTTCTGGCCAGATCAGATCGTACTAAAAGTGGCGATATCAGCTTGGCCGAATTTATACATTATGTTCGCGAACATGAGAAAAATTTGCGATTGCAGTTCTCCCATCTTGATAAGAATAAAGATGGTAAGCATACATTTAGTATGAATTATGCTAATTAATTCTGCAAAAAATTACGAATTTAAAATTCAAAAACTTCTCTGAATTTAAAATTATAATGTAAGACACTTTTTTAAAGTTTAATTTTATTTAATATTTATTTATATAATATATCAAAACGTTTATGAGAAACTAAATATTTTTTATATTATTTTTTTACCATTTTTTTTTATTTTTATGTAATTATTTACAGGCAAGATAGATTTAGAAGAATTGATAAGGGCTTTTAAGGAGCTGGGAGTAGAAATTGCGCAAGAGGAAGCAACAAAACTATTACAACGGTAAAATTCTATTGTAACAAATTAACAATTTTTTTCATCGAGTTATTTAAAATTTATTGTAATATGCGTTGATAAAGCATAGTTAAATAAGTTGTAATGAAAATTGTTAAGAAAACTACATTACTTATTACAAAATGATTGTGAAACATTCAATAAATGTTAAAAATTTTTATCAAATAATATTTTCGAATTTGTTATATGCGTATTAATGCATGCTTGTGTGTGTTTAAACGCTGATATTAGGAGATAATTTTAATATTATCATACTCTAATTATATGTATTATAAAATAAACTAATTGTTTGCATAGCATGGACCAAGATGGAAGTCTCAATGTTAGTTTCAACGAATGGCGGGACTTTCTCCTCTATGCGCCAAGTAGTACCTTGCTCGATATTATCGAGTATTGGCATCATACCACGGTGAGTATTTTATACAGTTTAATTTTTATACTAAAAAAGAGTATATAACATTAGAGTTAGTAATATATTAAGGTGCATGTATTATTCGAGTGTTTTGTGTGTCACCTATATTACCTATTACATTATTTAAATATTTGAGTAATATACGAGTATGAATCTGAACTATAATATTTTTATAATATTTTTGTAATAATTAGCTAATATATGCTATATATTTATATAAAAGGGTATGTAAGTCACATTTATTTTGTCTCATTTTATGCTATGTATACATACAGGGTGTTTATTAATGGTTGTCCCCATGTTTTACTATAGGAGCACGTATTTGTTATTTCTAATATAATAATATGTTAGAAATACATATCCGACGGTAAATCATGCTCCTATGGTAAAAAGTGGGTACAACCATTAATGAACATCTTGTATATGTTATATATACGAGATTTTCAATTTTGATAGACGTTGATGCTTTGAGAAGTATCCTGATAAAAATTCGGTCATATTATGAAAGTCAAATTTTCAGTAAGTTTATCTGACGAAATTACATGCAAGGTTTCATCAAGTGTTTCTTACGCTATGCCAGTGGTTCTCAACTGCAAAGATATTTTTATGTACCTATGTTTTATTTTCGTACTTTTTATAGATCTAAGTTTAGAAATTTATATGTATTACATATTAATTTACAGATAAACACGCATACGCATATGAATTAAAAATTTATATAATATCATATATATCATACATGTAATATGTATGTATATATAATACACACACAACACACACGAACACACACATCGTATATACATACGAAGGTTATATATGTATAAATTATTATTTGCATATATAAATATTTTATAAATTTCATAATTTACCGATCTAATTATTAATAGTTTTTAATACTAATAGTTAATAATTTTAATACTGAGTAACATATTGAATAGTTTAGTAATGATAATAATAAAAATCAGTGATATAACATTAAAAAACATTGTAAAAGCGTATAGTACATAATATTAAAAATAATTGTAGAATAATAATAGAATAACAGAAAAGAAGTGAAATTGAATAATATTAATTATTAAGCAACAACAGGATGTGACAGCATGTAATCATTATTATATAATGTTATGTAATGGAAGCAATACAATCTTAATCTCAATGTATATAGCAACTAGGGATGTGCGAATTATTCAAATATGAATTGAACCGAATTAGCTTAGGATCAAGCTCTCTATAATTCGAATTTAAACTAATCATACATTTTGAATCGAAGAAATTTGAATACGAATTACATATATTGACAATTTTATAAAATCATATTTAAAATAATTTTACATCATATAATTAATATTATTTTTCTTACAACATAAAAATCTTTCGTAATTATGTATATATTAATATTCAACGTAATAATAATAATAATAATAATAATATCGTTAATTCAAAGTAATCAACGATTTGATTCGATTTAATTCCACTTGATTAGTTTCGGATAAAATTTTTGATTCGATTCGGCGTTTCAAGAAACCCTGATGCGCACATCTTTAAGAGCAACCATAAAATTAGTTATAAGTCTACGAAAAATCAAAGTGTAGGAATTGAAATAAGTTAATTAATTATTAATAAGTTTGTCTTACGGTCGACTTACGCTTAGAACAAAATAATATTAATTATTAATCTTTGGCAAGTTACGTGGGGTTTTTTAGACTCAAGATGTACTTAAAAGCGTAAAATCTTTTCAAAAAATGCAGCGCCAGCGCTGTGTCCCTGTGAATATTAAAAGAAAAAAAATAACATTGCACTTTACTAAATCTGGAAGGTTTTTATTTCAGGCTCTCATGAACCCCACGTGACTGAACTTTTCTCTTTCACCCACGTTCCTTGTGAAAGGTTAATAGCAAATATTAATAAGTATAACACAATTATATGTTATGTAACAGACGAACTCAATCGATGTGTATAGCAACTGTAGAATTAGTATGTTATATTAAAGTGGAGACGACCGGATCATTAGTATTCTACTGAAAAAATCAAAGTGCAGATAGTGCGATTGAACTTAATAAGTTTGTCCTACCGTCGACTTGCGCTTGAGTAAACTTTGCACTGGGCACACGCAACGGCCGCCGACTTTGATCGTCATCGCGCGGGTATTTGCCTCGATGACGCGTGTGTCTCTGACGTCGATGGAATGACCGATGACGAGAGGGAGAGAAGGGTGCGGGCAGTCTAGCAGACGGAGGCGTACCCCATCATGAAGAAGAGGAGGGAGAGCGGTATCTCCGTGTCTCAGGGATTTTCCTCGTGCTTGCCTCGTCTCGTCAGTCTCGCTAACGGACTCCGAGCGGCCGAATCGTTGGTTCGCGGCTCGTTCCCCTTCTCTCTCCTCTCGCCGTTCGAGATCGGTCGGAAGACAGGTCTTACCTGCGAGCGGAGTGCACGTTTCTCTCCAGCCACGTGCGTCAGCGTTCTCGTCTCTCCCCCCTGGATCGTCCATCGGCGATCATTTTAGTCACTCGGTCAGTTGCCGGCGATTTTTGGATTGCCACATCACTCCGGACGATTCCCGTAAGTCGCCGGACCCAGCCGGATCTAAAGATAACGAGGCGGAGAACGAGGAGGGGAATTCTCGCAAGAATTTGCGCAACCCCGATCGGCACGAGTATATCTCGCTGGATAGAAAGTTCGAAAGTCGCGAAAGTGCAGGATTTCGTGGCGTGACACGAGTGAGGGGCACGAGTGTGCAAGCGCGATCGGACCTCATGGAGGAAGTGTAATTTTTATCAACCACGTGACTCATATAATATATCAGCGGACATATAACTCAATTGCGATAAATGAAGAGAGGAATTTGAGTGATCCGAAAGAAGCTGAATCGCATAATAGAAGATACAACCGAATAATGTAATGAAGTAAAGCAGATTTCCCTTCTAGAAAGATCCTTTTCAAGTGTAAAGGTAGAAAAGTTTGGAAGAAAAAAGAGGAAGACAAGTGGAAATCGTTAGAAGTGAATAGAAAGGGAAGAGAGGAGAAGTACAAAACGAATTGGAGGGAAGAGAAGCGTCTCAAACGAGTTAGAAAAAAAAAAGATAAGGAAGATACAGGAGAACACGCGATCAACTTCGTAGCGAAGAGAGCGACGAGCAGTGGTGGCCGACTTCATGCGGCGAGCGTGTGCGCGACCACATGATCCGCGATTACAGCTGATTGACCGCAGCATGTACGCCCTGAAGAAGCCGAGACTTCTCCAGCCCGATGGCGGTACTCTGTCCGCGTGTCAAGTGCGCGAGGAATTTCTACAGCGCTACCATGAGCTCTTGCAACGAGTAAGTAGAACGTGTTGGCAGGGACGATTGCCAATCGTCGATAGCCAATCGAGTGCCCGCCTGGGCTTTTACCGAGGCATTCCGCTTCGAAAGGCAAAAGAAAGTGTCAGGTGCGCGGCACAAGGTCGGCGCTTAGAGAGCGAAAGTGATTCTGGAATGTGAATCTCGAGAATTCATCTTTTACGCTCTCACACATGCATACAGAAAAAAGGAAATTCTTGTTTTGACGATGCCTCTACTTTCGATATGTTAATTAATGTTGGTTGCGTTTAGCAAAAGAGCAACCTTGCAACTGTTGCAAGATTCCTTAATATGACTGGTTTTTTCCTTTCTGTCGAAGATCTGAATACTAATAATATTAAAGAATTTTATAACAGTTGCGAAACTGTTTTTTCTACTGAATACAGCCATTGGAATGAGATTAATTAAGTATACAGCGTTAAACGGATACAACTTGCTGACATAAAGAATTTTGTATAGTTTCATCAAGAAAAATATATTCTCGTTATTTAGCAATTGTTTTTATATGTTGAGAGGAAAAAGTATGGAATAACAAATATCTTCAAAAATTAGAATTATGTAACATTATCAAAACAATTATATTGTGAGTTTTAGATGATTATTATGAATATTAAAGTAAAAAATATGTATACTTTTAATTTTAATATTATAATCATCCAATTTCAATATTATATATTAAAAATTAGATCATTATTACAATATTAAAATAAAAATATATGTATTTTTTACTTCAATGTTAATAATAATGTACACACACTCAAACTAAAATTCAAGATTATCAAATTTTTTAAAGAAGATTATATATAAACAAGAATACAGTTTTTGAAATCTATAACTATAATTATTAAATAGATTATATTAGTTTTAATTGTATATTCTTTTCGTACATACACATGCACACACATTAAAACATATATGTGCATGATAATATCAAACTTGAAAACTCGTTAGATACATATATATGTGCAGTTGCATGTGACCTGTCTGATGCATTTGTTATCAATTATTACTACTCAATTAGATATCAGATAGCGATGCAATTTATTCTCCAGCCAACTTTTAGTCGCTGTTGTTATCGTAGTAATGTGATAACGGTAATAAAGACTCTACAGTTTGGTGCACAGAAAGAATTTTTTCCTAGAACTTGCAAGGCAGTCGTGCGGCAACAAGAATTTTGCAGAATTTTATTTCTTATTTAATGAAATTTTACTTTTACTTTTATTATAATTTTAGTGAAATTTCATTAAAATTAAAATTTTACTAAAATTACAGTAAAATTTAATGAAAACTTAGTGAAATTTTATTAAAATTATATATTATATATAGTAAAATGCTTCCAATTCTATGTTATTTTTCATGATTATCATAAATTTTAAGAGAAAATTCTCTCTATGCACCAAAATAGAATACGACTCTAAATTAATCAAAGGGTTCAAAGTGCGCCGCTCCGTGTGGGATGTTTCATGTATCTTTTTGCTTCCGATATATCTGTTTTATTTTGAGTACGGAAACTGTGGCTTCAGAAGGAGCAGGCTTAGGAATTACCTGCAGACTGCCTGGCTCGTCGCCCAGTCGGATTCTAACAATAAGAGGATGCTGAGTAAACCTTTTTTAGTTCGCGGTCGATCTTATCGTTCGACGATTCGCGCGAGTCATTTTGCTTGAAATATTCTACCTTGTTTACGATATCACGTATTATTGCAACCGAGTTTGCAATGTCGCAGTAATGTCCCATCGTCGCACGAACAGCAAGTTTGATCGTCATTTCGCAAAATCATTACGTCACAGGTTATGACTACAAGATTAGCTAAAGGAGGTAGACCAAACAAACAAATAAACTTTCAATCTAATAGATTAAGTTTAACTTCATATCTCGAGTTCCATATAACGATGACTTGTAACAATGGCGTATTAAATACGCTTTATCTCCTCTGTCTTTGAATGAATTAAGAAATAACAGATGACTACTTTTGTTAAAAAATTGTATTATATCCATTTTTATCGATATAGATTAACTTTTATCTCGATTTCGAACTCACGCTTTTTCTAATGCGTAGAACTAGAAAAGATAATCGAACAAAATGAGATAAGTAAAGAATGAGATTAAGATCTATATAGATAAAGACAAGCATTAATGTATAAACGATTAAATAAAAAATTTGGTCAAGTTAGATTGGTAGAATTCAAGTTTTATTTTCGAAAATAAATGTGACATAACGTTTATATGATGTGAAGTTCAAAAGTACTCGCTCTGTGGATGCTATAGCAATCTCGATTTTTATTTTTGCAGATATTTATGTGATGAGAAAGAAAAAAACTTATATATTTATTACACAATAATATACTCTTTTAGCAAATAACTTTGATTATAAAATATTCAGACAGTATTATTAAAATTTTCATAAAAATAATTTTTATTGCTGTATAAATAGAGTTAAATAATGCATTAAAACTATATATTATATATGATGAATAATAAATATGAAGTTACTCACATGATGAATAAGATAGGAAGTTTTATGAAAGCATATCTCACAGATAATTAAAGGTTCTTTTTATAAACGCCGATTCATTAGTTTAAATTACCGTCCTTTGTATTACAACACGCTTTAGTTTTGTAACAGAATATTTGTAACACAATAGCGTCATTGTATATGGATCCGTTTACCTTTGGTGAAACATAACATACAATATCCGCGATCGATAAGCGATTCAAGTGATCCACATACATGGCGTGACGAATTCAAGAAGATAGTCGACAAATAATCTTATCAACTAGTCGATCGATATTTGCATTAAAGGTCAGGTAAAGGCTACGTTTCGATATTCACTGTCAGATAAATGGCTCGTGTTTAACAGAAAAAGCAGCTTTGTATGAATTTTTAATATAATTGATTTTTGCTCTTAGTTCCTGTCCGATTTGAATGTATAAATCAATCATATTAAAGGCTCTTACAACAGTTGCAAAGTTGCTTTTTTTTTTGCTAAAGCCATGTATAACGTACGTTGACAATATACAGCGTATGTTACGTGCACTATAGATTTTCAGCGCTGGCAATGAATATCAGAATGCAAACATAATTGCTGGTTCGAAAAAAAGATAAACAAAAATGTTTGTAAAAATATAAATTCTGTCAATTCCCACAAAAAGAAAGACAAAGGATAAAAACAGATAAAGGTACATTTACTAATAAATTCATTAATAACTACGTACTCTTAAATAATTACCGTAAATGTTATCAGAGAAATTAGATTAACTCTTTGAAATACGGTGCAACATATGTGTCAAAACATTCAAAAATTAAAAATTATTTCTTTTATTCTTATTTTTTTGCAACTCTTGTACTCCAGTAGGATTTTGAATCACTGAATCCAAATCTGAAATTACAATTTCAAAATTCACAATGATTGACTTAATATAGCGGCTCAAAGCTATATTTTGATTTTGTGTAAAATACTCTCTAAAATCTTTGGAGTGGAATCCCGCTCTAAAAGTGTGAAAATCCTGCCAGTCTTGATAAAAAGTGGCAGGATTTTCACACTTTTAGAGTGGAATTCCACTCTTTTAGATGAAATTCCACTCTAAAAAATTTAGAGAGTATATACTATCAATATATTAAAACTTGATATCCGGGAGTTTTTGGGTTCACTGATTTCGAATGAGGTCACAATTTACAAAAAATTTTATATTCTCAAGATAATGGATCAAAAATCTTAAAAAAATTGTTGGATTTACATTAATTATTCTTTATTAATATTTTATTAATGTATGATCTAGTAACTTGGTACAAATCTATAAATTTACGTAGAATTATTTTTTTCCACAAAATGGAAAGACTTGTTCAAATAATACATTTACGCGAATATGTTAAGTGTGTAAATGGCACATACATAAGTGATACGACGTAGCTGTGATAATATGCGTATTACTTGAGCTTATCGGAAGCTACTTGAAATAAAACGAAGCAGTGAAAATTCGAGTACTTTTGTAACTATATTTATCAGTGCCTGTTTAAAAAAAAAAAATTTATTTACTAATCTGATACCTGTACTAAATGATTTTATTCAATTTTAATTTAATCAATAGTTTGATAATTGTGCGTTCAATAATGATGGGCGACTTTTTTTTTTATTTACAGTATATGGATATCGGGGAGGACATCGGTGTCCCCGAAGAGTTCACGAAGGGTGAGATGGTGTCGGGAATGTGGTGGCGACATTTAGTATCTGGCGGAATAGCAGGTGCGGTATCACGTACCTGTACCGCACCCCTAGACCGTATCAAAGTCTATCTACAAGTAAGCATTTGCATGATTCTCTTTTTATTTACTTGATTGATAAATCTTTGAATCTATTACTCTTACACTTACTAATGTACATTTTTATGGTCATGTACAATTTATAAAAATATAATGTAATATATATATTTCAAAAATTATTAGAGACAAGTTACATATGTATATTTTTTATTATGTAATCTATGTATATAGATTAATAAAATATCAAGATTCATAATTTGTTATGCATTGTACGTACGAAACGATTCATTTATGATAACGCGTTAAGCGAGCGAATAAATTTGTCTAGTTTGCTTTAATACGACGAGAGAATCGTCCGATCATCCTTGCAGGTCCACGGCACACGACACTGCAATATCATGAGTTGCTTCAGGTACATGTTGCGCGAGGGTGGCATTAGCAGCCTATGGCGCGGCAATGGCATTAACGTGCTCAAGATTGGCCCGGAAACCGCGCTCAAGTTTATGGCGTACGAGCAAGTGAAGCGGGCGATCAAAGCGGACGACGAAGCGCGCGAGCTTGAACTCTACCAGCGATTTTGCGCCGGCTCCATGGCCGGTGGTATCAGTCAGTCGGCTATTTATCCTCTCGAGGTATGTTTCTACTTATCTTGTGATTTATGCTTTTTTACATTGAACATTTATGATGTTAGACACATGAGACGTATAAATTTTTTGTACAACACGGTTCTTGTTTTAGCATTGATAATACACACACAGGAATTATTGAAGATTGAATTTACAAACATTTTAGAGAATAGATTTCAAGAAAAGTCTACTTTTGTTAAGAAACTTGTCCTTCGACTTATTTTTAATCTTTCGCAAAACACATGGATAAAAGCCAAAATCACGTGAGGTTCACAACATCCTGAAATGAAAAGAGCAAAAACAAAAAAGACGCGAACTGTTATTGTCAGACGTAACTGCTTAAAAATGCGTCGAAAGAAACTCAAGTTTCTTAATAAAAATTGTTTGTTGATTTTTGTTAAGATTATCCTCTAAAATTTATCCTAGAAGTTCTGAAACACCTTATATACATATAATAAGAAATTATTTGAAGAGAAATAGAATACAAAAATATAAGTAAACATATGTAATAATTTTGTAGGTGCTGAAAACAAGACTCGCATTACGAAAAACCGGCGAATTTAACGGTATGGTGGACGCAGCTAAAAAAATATACAGACAAGGCGGTTTGAAATCCTTCTACAGAGGCTATGTACCTAATCTGATAGGAATACTTCCCTACGCTGGCATCGATTTAGCCGTCTACGAAGTAAGTTTTTACTGAAAAAAGTTTTGCATTATTTTCTTCATTTTATAACTATTACAAGAACATAAATTTAATTTCACAATATTTAAATTTATGCAATTCATTGTTGTAATTTGAGTAATGTCGAGATAAAATTTTTAAATTTTATCGATGATTTCGATATGATCATTTGAAAGGAGCATATGTTTGCAGACGCTGAAGAACACTTACTTACGTACACACGACAAGAAGGAACAGCCGGCATTTTGGATTCTATTGCTGTGTGGCACCGCGTCGAGTACGGCCGGTCAAGTATGCTCGTATCCGCTAGCGTTAGTGCGGACGCGACTACAAGCCGAGATTGCACCCGATCGTTCGCCTAACACTATGATTGGCGTCTTCAAGGACATCCTCAACCGCGAGGGAATACGCGGTTTGTACCGCGGTCTCACGCCTAATTTTCTCAAGGTATCGATAATAAATTATATTGATTTTTGAAGAACTTTTATAGGATTTTTCTAATTGAATTTGTAGAAATGTACTTGATTTATTGTGAAGCTTTATATAAATATTATAACTTCGCTAATGTTAATTTTGTTTTTTACTTAAATATAATAATTGTCATAAATTGAAGAATTTAATATTTGTGAATTCCTATAAGCTCGATTATTACTAAATGTAAAAATATATTTCTTTCACAGGTTGCACCCGCTGTATCTATTAGCTACGTAGTATATGAGCATTTCCGACAAGCGTTGGGTGTCAACATGACGTGATGAACATGCATGCTAGGTGACTGATTAATTCAATTAACTTATTCTCTCTCTCCTCTCTCTCTATCCTTCTCTCTTCACTCGTTATAAATAATCGACATGGCGAATGATTATTTGGCGATAAGACGCATTCGTTCGTTCGTCTTTCCTCAAAAAAAAAAAAGAAAGAAAATGGCGGTGTTTATTTATTGTTATCGCTAACATAAGAAATTTCTTCGATTAATCGAGCATTATATCTCGCAGTTTTTCAAATAATTTATTAAGATTTTAATATATTTTTAATATTTTAATATTAATAAATTAGATAAAAATAATGCGAATCAAAATATAATTGATTGTCTAGCAATTGCTGTTGTATAGATTGTTATTATTATGACGCAATGATGCTTTATTTCAGCAAGTAAATACAGTACAAAGAATGTCTTGCGTGTAAGAAAAGTATTACGTGTAGTCTTTTTGTAAACAAATTACGAGCAAGTTTTGAGTGGACAGCGATCAAAGGAGGAAAGGCCAGTTCTCGATTATTTAGTATAAAAACGTATTTTATCGGCGGAAACGTTTAAGTCATCATCAACATTCAATCAAGAATTTGCATATTATATAAATTAGTATTATAATTATTATTTACTCAATTAATTTATTTCATTTCCATAAAAGTTTTAATTTTTTATTATTATAGCTTAACAGTATAAAAATAGTAATCACATAATATTTATGTGACTATTCATTAATTAAATAAAAATATTTTAAGTTTCTATGTCCTATAAGATTATTTCAGAAATAAAAGATTGTGAGATCAGTTTTTGACTTGAGTGCCAGCAGAAATACGTTTTGTATAATATGTAAACGTGATTTAATGTCGACCTAAGGGATTCCGTTTTAATTAGAAGAATGGAGGATCGAATTATACATTGACACTGTGATATGTATATGACTGTAAACTTTTCCGCATGATTTATCAACACCATACTTTGTAAATTATAAGATTATTGCTCCACAAAATTATGTAAAGTAATTTGATTCCATTGAAATACTAAGCATTTTGTATGAAATAAACCATTTTTAATGTGTAATTTTGTTACAAAATAACATTTTTTTTTACTTGATCCTCAGGTTTTAAAGATGTCATTTCATATTTTTTAATTAGAATAGAAACATAAATTTCTTGTAATGAATAAAACAAAATCTTATATTTATATAATTTTTTTAACAATATCTTTTTTATATAAAGTATAACATTTTTTTAAGCTCAAAACACAATTAAAATTTTATTTTTCATATTTTTTAAAATGTTCTACAAGATATTCTATTGAGATATATTTGTACAGATATATACACAGGAAAATTAATTCTATATTTTTATTCTTTTTTTGTTCTTTTTATTAAATTCAATTATATATATTTTTTTATAAATAGAAAAATAAATATTAAAGCTTAAAATAACTGAAAAAGAATTTTTAACATGTGCGTGGATGTATAATACATGCATTCATGAAATTCTTGATCAGAACTATTAGTTAGTTTTAAATTTCTTTTCAATATTTATTTTTCTCCTATATATAAAAAAATATATTTCAGTATATGTTATAAATTTATATTATTTCTTAGACTTTTATTAAGAGTTAAAAAGAAAACAAATAATGACTCACTGGATCAAGATTCTCACATAATTCGGCGGTAATAATCGCTATATTGTTGTGAATCATGCGGCGCTCGGTTTTCATTTCAATCTTGTTAGTACTTCGTATATACACTCAATTTCACCGGCCGTTGCGATTTACTATTATATATTCCGGTTACTACGATTCATTCCCCTAGATAAGTTTTATGAACTTACAAACTATGTATATTATGTATTTACATGTATTATAAACATGTACAGTTAGACAAACATGTTGTTTATCACCGAATATTTGGGGAATAACGGTGACTCGTACACGATAAATACACCAATTGCCTTCAAGGACAACACGATAACGATAAACTCTGGACAAGAAATACTTAATTTTATTTAAATGTTTTAATTTGATCAAAATTCAAATAGAAAACCCCCAAAAAAGAACTAATAAAAATATAATACATTACATTGCGGTTATAGAATCTTCTTTCAAATTAAAATTTCTACACGTCAACTTCTAAATCTTCGGTGACGATGATTTTTACACAATAATTTTATTTTAGAAGATTAGTGAAATATTTATCGTGAATGAGTTATTGGATCGGACGTGATTGATATTTTTTTTTATAGCAAAAATGTAAATGATAATTTATGTGTGTACATATGTGACATTACACATATATGTATATATATATATATATATATATATATATATATACACATACATAGTGTACATGTTATTTGCTATTTATTATTGATTGTGCAAATTAATACAGTATAGGTACACACTTTTGCACGTTTTTATTATACCGAATATCTTGAAAAAAGAATTAGTGAATAAAATAGTTACTGTTATTATTTATCATGAAATTATTATATTAAGTATATCGGTTATTTGAACAACAAAAATTTGCAATAAAACGAGAGGTTCTAGAACTGAATATATCAAAACAATAAAGAACAACGTGTACATAAACGATCTTTGATTTATTATTCATCTTCAAAATCATTCCTTAAATTCTCATAGGAGACCTGACAACAAGATCCGTAATTAACTTGTTGTGAAGATTGATGAAACAGTGAAAATCACAGATAATATCCGGAATAATGTATAAAAGGAAACCGTACTCCAGTTCCATAATATCCTGTACATGGCGGAATATTAAATAAAATCACAGGTTAATAAAAAAAATGTGATCCTATAATCCAAAAACAAAACAACAGCTTTCACAATAATTCAGTAGATAGAATCTGTATTATCAAAATCCATCCTTTTTACATTAACAACAATGAATGTTGTCAATATTTCATTTTATTTAGAATATTTTTCTTAATTTTATTATATATTACAAAAGATATGAACTGTATGTCTGTATTTATTTTTTCTTCTGCATATATCTGCAGAAGAAAATACTTTCATTAAGCTGCTACTTACAACATTCTTATAAACTTAATAAATAAATCTTACAATAACAATGATAAATATACAAAAACTAACATAAAGATTTTTTTAACATTTTTCATTTGAGAAAAAGGACTGATGTGTGTGCTAGAAATAAAGAAAAAAAAAAATTAGTTTAAGTGAGTTCCTTTAGAAAATGACGAGAAAAGAAGAAAGAGAACATGAGAGAAATTAACTCTGACAAAATTGAAGAATTCTCAATCATAGTAGACCAGAGTTTTACTCCTTTTGGACCTGCTCTAGATATCGTGAGTTCAGGTTTGTTAAAATCAAACCTTTCAGGTTTAATTTATTCTTTTCCCCTTAAAAAATTACTTATAAAATAATGATATTTCCAAATATTCATGATAAAAAGTTAAAAATTTTTTTTTATTAATATCTATTTTATGATGATTAAGGAAATAAAATTGCTTTAAAAAAATGTTCACTTTCTCTTATTATTAAATTGTATATTTTCTTAAAGATGCAAAATTTTTATTACTTTCTTATTAAATATTGTCTTTTTACAATATGCAGCTTGATTTACGACAATAACAAAGTTTCCACATTTTTTACGTAAACGACAATGTTGAGCAATATCAATTGAAAATTAAATTTTCAATTTTCTCACGAGTCATTTTTGCACGCCTTTGGTACGAGCATATAACGCTTATTCAAATGTCCTATCGATTTTAATGGTAAATTATAATAAAGAAACACAGTAAAATATAGAGCTGAAGAAAAATTTAGAGAAAAAGTAGAGAGTACAAGATCATAATATATAATATGGAATGTCGTAAAGTCGATGTAATTCATGTATATTAATAATTTTATATTATCCCACCTCGCATTTCAGTCCGAGTTCAGTAGCCTACTTGCTTCTTGATCGAGCAGCCAAAAAAGAGTACCATCAACTGGTTCCACTCTGGTGGCTGGTAAATCTTCCTTGTCTCTCAAGACCCTCTGTGAACAATAATAAGAATTTAAATCCAACTAAATCTTTGTGTTTTTTTTTACTTTTCTTTCACTTCTCATTCATATTCTTTGTGCAATTCTATAATATTAATAAAATTTATCCCATGCCTGTTCTAATTCTAATTTTAGCAGTCAAATATGAAGCAAGATGAAAAATTTAGTTGCTGAAGAATTAGCTGATTGAAAGTGGAAAAAAATTCTTAAATGAAGTGTCAAACAGTTGATTTACTATCTTTCGATTCTGTTTGTTATGTCCATTTGAATTTAACTGAATATCTTTGAAGAAAGATCTTTTTCAAGGTATTGAGAAAAGTAAAAAGTTTAAATTATTTAATTAAAAGTATAAACTATTTATATTAATTTTAAATTGCGAGATTCAATTGGCTCCAGGAATTCGCAGAAATAGTTGGGTAATTACTTTGACGATCTCGGCCTTGCTAGCGCCGGTGACAATGAACACACACATGCGCGCGTTATTAATGACTGGCATGGTGAGACTAATTCTACTGGGTGGCGGTTTCGGCGCGTTCAATTCCCATGTGACCCACATGTTCTCATCGTCAAGGGCCCGATGACCTGGAAAGAGTGAGCACGTGTGCCCATCCTGACCCATGCCCAACAGCAAGCAATCGAATCTCGGTAATCTATCCGGCGGGAAGAAGAAGGCCATTTTTTTAATGTAATCCTTCGCCGCGTTCTCGGCTACAAATATATATAAATAAATAAATAAATAAATAAATGGTAAATAAACAATACAAATAATGTTAAATTATAAAATTATTATAAAACCATATAACAATATATAATAAATAATTAAAATATAGAAAGAGAAAATAATTGTAAATAATAAATAATAAATTATAAAAAACAAGCTAATACAATAAATATATAATGAATCAAGAGCAATTAAAGATTATGGGTTACTGATATATTCTAATAAATTATGAATCAAGTACCATTGAGTTCTGAATTGATCTTTATAAATTGGTCCTCACTAACAGGCACTTTTCCAATTAAACAACTTTTGTAGAGGCCAAAATTTGATTCAGAGTCTTCCAAAGGCACAACTCGTTCATCACAAAAAAAGAAGCGCCATTTGCTCCAGTCGGTTGCAATATTAGGCAGGGACTTCGCCAGTAGCTGTACTACTGATCCGCCTGTAATAAATTAACAAATTGAACAATGAATAATAAATTGGTAATAATTTTCTCATTTCCCTTTTTAGATTACTTGATACATATGTAATATTTATGAAAATAACAAACCCATGTAATACTTTCTAATAATTAATGATAATTAAAATAATTTTAAAAATAAAATTATTTATCAAAGAATGGCGTTAAATTACTCGACTCTTATATAATATATAAATCAGAGCCCTACATATTTTTTAAATTTTTTATTAATTTTTATCTGATTATTCATCAAGTTATATTATTTCAAATGAAAAATTGGAAAATACTAATTTTTAATTTTATGTAATTTAGAAAAAAAAATTTACAATAAACTCTTTAAGTCTTAAAATAATTTTTAAAAAATTGAATCAAATTTTCTTATTTTCCATTTCACATTTAAAGTGAATAAAATCAATTGATGTATTGTACGTCATAAATAAAGTTAAATTTTGTTTTAAATACAAACATTTTTAGAGATTTTAAGCAACATAAACAGATCTATTAATTATTAATTAGTTAAACAATAACTTTTAATTAATTAACGATTAATTAAACGACATCTATACAAAACAGTATATTATTTAATTTAATCAATATTTTTTTAAAGCATATTTTTTTCGATGTACATTTTGTCGGAATAATTCTATGTATATTCTGTAAACCGTCAGAAATTAACTGTTTCGTCACACTCATGTCACAACATTATTTCGACACGATAACCAACCAAAGTCGTGCAAAAACATATGATCGATCATACGATACACCTTTTTTTTCTCAACTACACTTACCTGTACTTTTCCTTCATGATTTTCAGAATGTACAAAAATTAAATTTGATATAACAAATTAATTCCGGAAAAATGGTACTCTATTTTACAACAAATAGTTTCTACGTATCTCCAAATAATTCAACAATTATTTTTAAAAATAATTCATAATGATTCTCTTCATTTATTATATGTGATTAAATTTTCCAATTATATAAATAAACAAGTATTTCTATATATATGCAAAATAGTTTACATAATTTGACCATTTATTGTTCAAGAATAACTCGATAAAATTATCAAATAAAATTTTTATTATATGTAATTACGGATAAAATTTTACTCTAAAAAAATAACCAAGCCATGACTTCGACATAGTGCCAATTTTATGTCCAGTGCAGAAAGTGTAGATAAAAAAAAAATGATAAGGGTAGATCAAAAAACAGATACGAACTCGCTGAGATATAAATTTCTCGTATCAAAGGCACGCGAGAATCGGAAATTTATGAAAAACATGCCATTTTATTCTTGCATGAGTAAACGAGTTTGAGGCTTGTTTCGCGCGCAACAAGCACAGGAGTACGTCATTTCATGTGAAACTGAAGAATAGAAGAGTCATTCTGGCGCGATTACGAGCACGGAAATACGATTGTCTTATCGAATCCGTGGAAGACGCGCAGAATGTGAAAATTTGGTGAAACGCGAGTAACAGCTAGAGCATGCGACGAGATAAAAAGAAAGTTATATATTAAAAAAATCGCGAAATCACCTGACACGCCGAAACGAAAGATCCGATCGTCGCGATAGATCGCGTCGTCGGCGGCACGGGCGATGAGATTGGTGAACCGGAAGAGTAACTGCTCTTCGTCAGTGGCCACCACTACCTCCGTCATTGTGTGCGTTTCCCCGTGTGCAGCCGAGCGAAAGCGAGGTTATCCCGAATCACGTACTCTTTCGAAGTCCAACCAATTAATGCGGTCACCGAATGCTGGAAGTTATGATCGCGGACTCAGATGCTGAGATTGCTGAGTTGTCATTTGGGGGCCCTTTTACAGCTCGCTGGTAGATGTGGGAGGGAGAAGAGTCCCGTTAGCGCACGTTGCGATTTGCGATACACGTATCAAGAATCAGCCAATCACAGTCAAGAACTTAAACTATAACGTAGGCTCAGCAAATCCAAACTCGGTTTCTTTGAAAGCAATGGTCTGTTCTTTTTGGCTACAAAAGAAGTGATGAACTGTGATGGAATGCAGCTAAAAAGAACAGACCATCGACTAGGAGATCAAACCACACACAGGCTATGTTCCGATATTAACTGCCAGTACTGAAAATGTATAGTATATGTGACGTGAACTATAAATTTTCAGTACTGCCAGTAAAAACGGAACACAGCCACAATCAACCACGGTGGACTGGAGAGAGCATTACGGTGATGGGGGTATGAATTTTTTAATCGAAAGTGCGTCATAGGAGACCGCCTATAACGCACTTTCTATTATAAGTAGCGCTGCAGTCGATGTACACCCAAGGACTTTGATTCTGTCCATGGGGAAATTTTCCAAACTGAGAAGTCACCACTTTCTACATACTCGCAGTTCATGGTTAATGAAACGACTAGAGCTTATTGGTCGTTACGTTAATCATGAACTGTAAGTATGTAGAAAGATAGCGACTTTTCAGTTTGAAAAATTTTCCCATGGACAGAATTAAAATTCTTGGGTGTATAGTCGTGAGCTAAAAGGTTGCAACACATTTTCTTCGATTGTTTTTGAAATGTAGACTTGCTCATTAAACGGCGAACGTCATTGGTTCTTACCTGTGGATCCAACCAATTAAGCATCAAACCATCTACCATCAAAAAAAATGTGTTGCTACCTTTTAGCTCACGACTATACACCCATTTTACTCATGTCAGGAGGTCGATCATGAAACTTTTTCCCTAAGGCGGAAACGTGAAAAGTGAAAATTTTTACCATTGAAGTTAATGGAGAAATTTTTCACTTTTCACGTTTCCGCCTTAGGGAAAAAGTTTCATGATCGACCCCCAGGTTTCTCTCTGCTCATGTAAAATCACCAGGTTCTCTAGGATTATACCCCCACCACCGCAATGCTCTCTCTAGTCCTCCACGGAATCAACAAATCGAATACGTTCTTAAGATTTTCTGTATGCCATGACTCTAAACTTGGCGGGAGAATATTTTGATATAGGTTTTAAAAACCTGCACTCGAAAAAATAGATGAAGATATTTAACAAAGAATTGAAAGGAGGAAAATGAATCGATATGGAGTCTGCTGATCTGTCAATAGAACCTGCTGACAAAGGGTATTTAACAGAAATTATTTTAATTTTTCCACATGTTCTTGATATTAATTCTACAATCTTTTCTCTCTTCCTGTCAAGGAATGTTCGCACAAAGGAGGATGTTTGCGAGATTTTAGAATTAGCCACAATTAAAGAATCCGATTTAAATTCCGTGACACAATGTCTGTATCCGATGAAGGATCATCAGGTTGACAACCTGATATTGTTGGAGGTAGACGAGCACATATTAGGAGCACTAAACGAGGGTGATACGTACGTTCTTTCACACATTTTCACTTATGATTATTTGTTCTGTGAAGTAGAGCTTTGAGATCTTTTTTAAACGTTAACGTTGCAATTCTCATTCTACAGAGTAAAGTGATTATGAATAATTTTGTGATGACAGAGTATCATTTCGTGGTAACAAGCATGACAATGCTACACTATGCACGCAAACTCGGACTTACGAGATCAGAGAGGCCGAGATATCTAACTCATGGTTGTTGATACCAAACTTGAAGCTGGGCAAAGCGACAGACATTGGGAAAGTGGATGACAGAACTGTAGAGAAATGTAATGTAAAAAAGATATTCAATTCATACTATGAGGTACTCACAGCATTTTATATCTTAGTGTTATCTGAAATGTTGAATCATAGAATACATATAATTACATTCTTTTGTGTTGAAGGTTAAGGAAACCAAGCCTGATCTGGCAGGTTTATCTACTCTGCTTAATTCGTCGTCCTTCAAGGGATTAGAATATGAATCTATGGTAGATCAAAAAACATTGTATAGTTGGGAAAGATTACAGAGTGAGTTGCAAGCCAGTGATCACGAATTAAAGCAAGCTTTAACAGATTTCTTAATAGCTGATATAGATGGTATGTAATAAAAACCCATCTTTATTATATTAGATGTACAAGTTTGTAAGGTTCTTTGACAAATTAAAATACTCAAAAATAAAGTTGCAGCAATATTTTTTATTCAAAATAGTTTCTTTTGCTTTTAATAACTTATTGCCAACATTCTAGTAGCACATAGAAACTATTTTGAATAAACAGTGTTGTTGCAGTTTACTTTTACAAGTGTTTTTATTTGTCAAAAACTCTTACAATGTATAGATCTAATATCACACACACAAATCATACTTTATTCATATAAATAATATCATCTAACTTAAAACTTTTATTAAGGTTACTTGCGTCTTGTGTCGTTTGACGTGGAAGCAAGAAGTTTGAATTTGATGTTGGATTATTTTGAAGAACAGTCTTGGGAACTTGATGAAGTAGATAAAGAGAAAACTTATGAAAGTTTAAAAGAGCTTATTCACAAACCTGTCTTTGATGTTATATTTGAAAGATATACAGAAGTAAGCACAAAAACAAAGGATGGCAGTCCATTGTACATGTATGTAAACTGTTACATTACTTTATAGTGATTAACGAGAAAATATTGAGTAAGACTTTATTTTTTAAATGTAATGTCTTGAGCAGGTACAATGAAGAAAAATGTTGTGCAATGATAGCGAAAGTTCTTCTCGCTGCCTCTCCTGTCACTGAATATGAAGAGTTCATAGAAACATGGAATCTGGGAACTCCCGATAGTATGGAATTAATAAGTTTGATATTGTAATTGTATATAGTAGGCAGTGTTGGGCAAAATTTAAACAATCGAATAATTACAACTAAAAATTCTTAATTGATAAGAAGTGACAATTTTGTAATTACTTTAAAATAAATCTTACAATTAGACAAACTCAATCATATAGATGTTTAATCAATAAAATGAATCAAAGTAAATTGTATAACTGTGATAAATTTAATCAATTGATTGAAAATACTACTGATTTAAAAATTAATTAGTTTTGGTTACTGACTTATAACATTTAATTAATAACTGACTGAGTATTAATATAATAAATAAAAAAATTTATCGATTGAATATCGGTTTGAATAATCTTTTCAATACACATTCTTTAAGTTCGTAATTGTTCATAAAAATCATAATTTTTTAAATATCATTAAAAATAAATGATTAATGATTATTTTTTTTAAACCAATGGCGTTTGATTTATTTCAATAATTGATTAAATTAATCGTGATTTTATCTATCATTAATTTTTAAATTACTTTAGTTAAACAAAAACTCAATTGACTTATACAAAATCGTTTAATAATTTTATTAATTATTTTAAACATAGTTATATACTTTTTAAATTTTTAATTGATTATTTTAACAAATAAATTAATCGATTAATGCCCAATACTGTAGAGTCTTTAGTTGAGCTTATAATTTTTTTGTTTCAGAAATGCAACCAAAAGAAAAATATTTACGTGGATCGGCCCTTGTAACATACAACACTTCGAAAATGCAGAAGGAAATTGTATCTTGTCCTGAGGTGGATCTACCTAATAACATTCACGATAGACTTAATGAACTTTTCCAAATTAAGGCTAAATGGACTATTGAAGAGATAACACCTTATATTACGTAAGTGAAAAAAAAATACATATTGTCATTAATTTAAATCTCATGTAATTGTTTCTTTTAGGCGTTTTACAAAAGGTGCAATGAACGCTAATGCACTTTTAACCAAGTATGCCAGATGTTCGACAAAAAATGGGATAAAATATTACGGATCAAAACATGGCAAGTGATATAGCGATTACATTTGTAGTATGCATTCAATTGTTTTACAATAAATACTTATACATATGTTGTTGATTAATTGTATTAATGCCAGAACGATATTTCATAATTGTCTATGTTAAAATAATACGCGTAATTTATTTAACTTGTAATCGTGTGTTACACATAGTTACATTTATACAATTTGTAAGTATTTTTGAGACGAAATAAGATTGTATATAATTATTTTCATTTATTTCACTGACGTAATAATGACATCAATGATATATTATCAATGGTATGTTATCAATTATTCATTAAAGGACCATAATTTCAGATAATTATTAAAAATCAAATTACGCTCGAAAATTAAGCAAAAGAGAATTAAGAAAGATAAAAAACCGTGTTTGATTAAGATGCGATGATTAAGATTAAACCAAGAATTTATTAGCATATAAATCAAGAAATTATTAGTATGTACAATCAAAATAATGCAGTATGTTTGGACTGAAAATCTATAGTTTACATTACATATACTGTATCCTAAGTAACAAACAATATCTTTAAAAAATCTTTTTAAACGCGTTAAAAATAATGGATCAACTTCTCTTTATTTCATAGAAAAAAAACATTTATTTCAATGTTTATCAAATAAATATTTTTAAAACATTTTTATTTGATATTAAAGGACACATTTTTTTAAAGTTAAAATAAACATTTTCCATTTTTTAAAAAATATTTTTATTAATATAAACGTTTTTTTTTTAATGAAATAAAGAGGATTTGACTTATTATTTTTAATGTTTTGAAATATGTTTTTCGGATATTTTAAAAATATTTAAAAAAATATTGTTTGCTACTTAGGATTATTTTTAATATTTTAAACAAATAACAGAAAAAAAACCTTTAGAATTCAGTCATCGTTAAATTGACAAAAAATACATATACTCAAAAACTGATAGAAAACAGCCAAAGAAAATAATCTAATCATAGTAATAATGTTAATCATCATAATACACGGCCAGCAATATAAGAAAAACCCAAATTACGAATACACAATACGGATTAAGTAAGGGAACCAACGTGTAAATAATGGAAAAAATTATATATAATGCTAATATTAACGCAGATAATCCGAAGATTATAATTAAAGCAATTGTTTTCCAATCGTAAAAATTATCGTCCATGGTATGTCGGTTATAAAGCCAGTAGATTAAAAATTAAACGTGTCGCAATGGATTCTTCGTACAAAAACTTGAAAAAGTGGAATCAGAAAGATAGATCTTGGAACAATATTACAAAATTTGTTGCAAAGTACTGCAGTTCGTATCCGATTGATTTAAAATTGATGTAAAACTGTAAATATAATATGTCTGTAATCTATTATAAAAGTCAAAAGAATAAATATTTAAAACGGCAACTTACTTGTCGGATAAAATTGATTCTTCGTACAAAAGCTTGAAAAAGTGGAATCAGAAAGATAGATCTTGGAACAGTGTTACAAAATTTGTTGCAAAGTACTGCAGTTCGTATCCGATTGATTTAAAATTGATGTAAAAAACTGTAAATATATATGTAATCTGTTATAAAAGTCAAAAAAATAAAGATTTAAAACGGCAACTTGTCGGATAAAATTTGTTGTAAAGTACTACAGTTCGTATCCGATTAACTTAAAATTGACGTAAAACTGTAAATAATGTATATATACAATCGATGATTATAAAGTGTTAATAAGTAGTTAATTTATATAGAGTCAAAAGGGTAATGATTGAAAAGCGCAACTTACTTATGTCAGATAGAAATTAAAACATGCTTCCAATGTGTTTAGCAAACTTTCTGCTTTTACCACAGACAAAGGGCAAATGAGGCTTGAAAGTCAGTTGGGCGAATCATGTTTGATTCTCGGTGGCTAGCGTACACTGTTATATTTGAGTTTTTGTTGAAAACACATCGAGTAAACAAAAATAAGACTCGTCGAGATACTTTGTCCTTTTGTGGATTTACTTCATTGCTTTGCTCTTTAATATAGAACATCAGAAATTTAACTCGCATCTTATTCAAGCTTGTTTATTTTCTTAATTCTTCTTTGCCTCGATAATTATTAATTTTATTATTACTTATGCAAATAACTCTTGTTATCCCATTAACTTACAAAATTTTATGATAGAAGCATTTTAGAAAATTAATGCTTTTTTTCGTATTATAAATAAATTACAATTGAATATAATATGCTTCAGAAAAGTGCAATAGATTGAATAATCGTAAATTATTCTTGAATTGGATATTTACCTTATCAGGGATTATTATGTGTCAAATAATAAAACATGTACAAGTATGTTATAAGAAGAAAAGACAATTTAAATTTACTTAAAAACATTGCTGAAAAAATCTCATAAAAGTACACATCATACATAAATATTTTTATAAAAAAATTTTTATAACAATAAATAAGTTTTAATATTTACAACAAATGATAAAAATGACTCTTATAATAAAATGTATGTATAGCATTGCATTACTATATAATATGGTGGCCAAATGAATGTTAATTTAATTAATAAACGTATTCTTTTTTTTCATATATAGAATTATTAATATATTCAAATTAAAGAAGTATTTGATGTTTTCACAAATGAAAAAGCACCATCAATAATTATAAATATTCATTATTTCCTGGTATCTGGGATAGTAGCTCCTTTGATAGGAAATTTACAACACACAAATATAGTGTATTCGTTTCTTTCGAGCAGCATATAAGCACATCTTGGCACATGAATCTTTAAAGCCACATACCATTTAAAATATCAAATTTACAACTCGCAAACTACAAATATTTCACGTTCATGCCAATTGTAACAATATATGGATAAAATGCATGAGTACAACGGTTATAATATGTGTCAGAATGCTAAGAACATTTCTTACAGATTACTCCCTCAGATAAATTTCTCCAGGAATACAAAAAGCACTCGCGTAAAAATGGAATTTTTTTCACAAAGTATTCAATCGCGGATTTTATAAATGCATTGTATATATGAATACATCATTGCAAATCGCATTGATGAGCTATTAATGGTATACTTATGCGCAAAAATGGAACTTCCTAGAAATACACCTTGTAGGAACTGACTTATCGCTGAAAAATGGTTTTTTTTTGCTTTTTATAAAACATTCGTATATAAATGTCGCAAACTAGTATAAACCATTAAATAATCATTTAATACAAATAACACATTCAGTCCCTCTTTTTACATTACAATTACTGTCCATAATATTCCTAGGTAGGAAATAGACTATGAAATTACGAACTTGCGTTAAAAACAACATCGATTATGTCCTACGGGAAATTATATTCTCGCGCAGATTGTTCGAAGAAAGGAAATATTGTTTGTTTAAATATATATTTATAAATATATACATACACACACATACCTCTAAAATACGTATGTATGTATATATTATCAACTGATTATACGAGATGACGCAAATAAAATCGAGAAATTTTCAAATACGATCAGTGTGAGTAAATTTGAGACCTTTAATAATATTAATGTGAAATTTAATAAATGGTGTATATTCCTTTCTTTATAGTAAAACGTAATTTGGTGTCATCTCGTACATGTCGTCATTGTACATAACAAATAGATAATCCTAAATCCTTTGGAGTGATATTTCATTATAGCTGTGACTTAAATTCTCTAGTGATAAACTTCCTACTATAATATTACAAGTAATGAATACTGTCCTATCTATAAGTACGCTTAGATAAAATATTTGCATATTTAAAGGTTAAAAAGAGCTGAAAAGCACAAATCCTAGATTGTTCTCTCGTTGTTAAAATATTGAAGTGTAGATGTGTACACACGGGTAACTTGGTAGCATATCATCTATCTATATACATGTTAAGCAATGATCCGAAGTAGTCCTGGAATCAATACATTTGACATTAATAATCGTGTAAATGATCGTCTCGTTTATGCGAGAAAACATATCATGATCAATTTACCTCAATTCAAGGCACCTCGTTAGCTGTCATTTATTGAAGTCTCACTTGTGGCTTTACTATTAGTCGTAAACACCGTTTGTTGATTAACGCCCGTTGTAACCGATTGACTTGGATGTATGACGGGACTTACTGTCTGAACCAAATTGCAAGCGACTGGCACTAAATTAACAGAATTATTCATAGGCCCTGCGTTACATGTCAATGAGGGTCTTTTTCTTTCTAAGCTATTAGTAGCCATTTGTCTTCTCGCAGTCGAGTTGCGTTCAAGGCTATTAGTTACTATATTGTGTCTTCTTTCTAAGCTGCTGCCGGAATTGTGATCGGATTGACTTCCCTGAGTAATAACAAATATTTCAACACTTATTAAAGTTAATGTTTTTAATATTAATTTAATTTTTTTATTAATATTGATATTAATTTTAACTAATTACTACTCAACTTTGTTATTAATTTCAAGAAATAATAATAACCTTAATGAGGCGTTTATCTTACCGGTGAAGATCGATCTACGGATTGGCCCATTCTGTGTAACAGATCACCACTTTGGCTTTGTCTGAAGGTCGTGCCTTGTCGTTCGGTCGACTGACTTCTTCTGAGAAACTGCTCGCCTGACTGACTTGAACGAATGCGATTCTCGGGTGTAGATTCCCGCGTTCTGTTAACAACATCGCATTGCTTTTGGCAAATCTGACTGTCTACGTATGGATAACGAATACGGATGGAATCGATTACGTCTAACAGATTCTTCGCGTCCATGGCTAAAATATGAGCTGCAGAAAGCATTCCCCTAAAAGAAGAATTGTAACGACAATCAATTATTGTATTAATCTCAATTTATGTATTAATCTGTTAATAATCATACAAAATAATAATTACTTTCGATACTCAGCGTCCAACGTAGTGGCACTGTAAGTTTGTGCCAACTTCATAGCAGCCACCAGCTCTGCCATATCTTTACTTAATACTTTATGCGCCATTTCTACTTCGCGATGCGCGGATATTGGTAATATTTTTACCAAAACATCCACAGAAGATAGTAGTGCCCTTAATTCGATCCCTACTCTACGTACTAGCTCTAAATACTGATCAGCCTTGCTCTGTTGAACACCTACAATTCAAATTTTTCTTTTTTTGCATGACAATGTATTGTAAGTTTTCGAATGTATAAATAATAGTAGTGATAATAACGAAAACCAGTGGGAATGCATCAGTCTCTACACATCACTTTATGGGTCTAGAAACACTTAATTTTTAAGACAAGGAAATTTTTTTGTGAAATAATGGAATATCTTGAAAATGGAGCAATTTTATGTCGAAATATAGAATAGTTCAAATAAAATATAAAAATCTCGTAATTGTCCAAAATAATGGCATAAACACATAATGTAAAATATAATTCTTACCTTGTGATAATGACATGATTGCACGAACGACGCTTGTAGTACAATCATATACTTTATCGTTAGTTCTGTCCAAATCTGCCGTAGGTGTAGGTTCCATTTTCTACAAAAAAATTTATAAATATTTATTAATATCAGATAATTTTCGTTGATAATTTCTAAGAAAAGGTAATTTTCATTGATAAATTCATTATCTTTGGATTTACCTTTACTACAATTACTTTATCAGAACTCTTATCCGAGCCAAGAGAGCCAGTATTGGCAGAATGTGGTTCATGGCTTGGTGATTGAGTAACTGATCGTGGAACCGGGGGACTAGCACTTTCATCACCACTTGTAGCAATCGATAAACGTTTCTGACATAATAAGAAAAACCAAAATTTAAATACCGTATTATGAATGAAGGTTTTTTTCTTTCTAACATACCTCTTCTCTCGCGAGCCAGCGACTATCTTCTTCAGACTGTCGTTGTTGTTCCAACAACCGTTGTTCCAGTAGCTTTTGTTCGTCATCAATGCCACTATTGAAATTATCAGTCAGACTGTCGAACAGTTGCGAATGTACGTTTCTCTAAAACAATGAAAATAAAATTACGTTAGAAATGCAAACCTGTTTTTTCTTACTCAACATTTACAAATTTTCTAATATTATAAAATTTTGGGACAATTGCGTAACGATTTATGTTACAATCGTTTCTCGATAATATACACGTATATACAGGAAAAATTAAAGAGACGCATATTTCTCAAGATATAAAATAAATTTAAAATAAAGAGATAGTGCATTCGCGTACTCGCTACATGCAATTTATTAAATGTTGATGATTACTGTAGCAATTCATCAGTGACATTCATTCTTCATGCAAAAATTATTAGCCTGCTGAATAAGTCAAGAATTCTGCTAAAAAATAAGTTTCTTCGATCGCATTGCAACAAAGAAGAAGATCCATTTTGTGAGCCAGTGCGTACGTATCTTGCATATACCAGAGAAGCACGTAATATAAATATACATCTGACTTGTAACTGAAGTGTAATGTGATAAAAGTGTTGCGAACCAGATAAAAAACCAAAACAAGACGTGGTGTGTCAAATATATAAGAAGATGCGTTTGTCACATTCCTAGGAGGCATGGTCAAACCTGATCTTGTTGTGCCTCCTCTGTCATCGAGCTGCTAGACGACACGGTGCTGTCGCTGACAGCGGAAGAGATCAGAGAGCCGGAGAGAGTGCCGTCGGTCGAGCTCGTCAACTGCTCGTCCTGCTTTTGTGATGTCACGAAGGTAGTGATCTTGGCGACGCCCGTCGCAATTTGCGATATATTTGCCCCCTTCGCGACCCCGGTAGCCATCTGAGGTTGCGCTACTTGTTGCTGATGCGCACCGCTCATATTCGTCATTACATTGCCAACGTTAACGTGTACTTGAGTATAATCAATAGAACCAAGAGAACTTGGTTGCTGTTGGTCTACTATAAAGGCAGATGATATTGAATGGATATTCTGCTGAGTCGCCGATGACGACATGACAAAGTGTGACGGAATAGAGGAAGCTTGCATTATCCCAATGCCTGCCGATTGATTCGAGCCGGTTGCTTGACAAGTCGCCGTCTGACCGCTAATTCCAGATTGAACTTGGTGAGCATAATTAGGCATGTGCACCTTTTGAGCTTGGACCACTGACACGGGCGTGGTGTGAGCCGTGTAAATAGGATTAGTGCCGCTTAATTGCTGGTTCGTGTGCTGTATCGCCGCATAAGATACGGCTTGAGAAACGACATTCTGCCGCGGGATATTCTGCATGTGCTGCATTTGCAGCAGATACATAGACTGCTGTCCCGGCTGAGCGATATTAGAATAGATTTGTTGGTGTGGATAATTCTGCGCATATATCGGCTGCGATTGTAGATTCTGCACTACCAGATTACTTCTTCCGGTTTGACCATAATTTCCAGCTGCCGCGCTAACTGGTTTCAAATCGGTCGCGGCCGCGGTCACGGCTACAGCCAACTGCGGTTGAACGTTCTGCGCGCGGAACTTGAGTACCGGACCATACAAACAGTCCGCATTCGACACAGTACTACCTACGTTCGCCGAGCTAATATTACGAGAGTAAACAACGCTACTACCACCACCACCGCCACCGCCGCCGCTACTACTACCGCCAGCACTCTGCACGCCGCTGACATTCTGATTCGTAGACTGGCCGCCGCCACCACTACTAAATACTTGGCTTGTGTTGTTACTTGCCGCGAAGTTACCGTAATTAATCGACTGACTGAGAGCATGCGAACCACTCGCAGCGAATTGCGCCTGGCTGCTACTATTTGATATTACAACACTGCTTCCCAAACTACTAGGGCCGAAATTCCCGGAATTCTCACCGTAATTACCACCTAAGCTAGCGCTTTGACTGAGATTACCAACGATAGCTGAGCTCTGGGTGAAACTAGTGACCGGTCCGTATATCTCGCCGCAGGCGTTGCCCGCGACCGCGGCTGACGCGACTGACACGGCCGCGGGTGGCGGCGGAACGGCGCTGGACACAGAGAATTTCTGCACGGGGGAATACAGGTCCCCCGTGATGCTACCGACCACCTTTGAGCTAACCGCATACATGTTTTGCATCTCTTTAACCTTCTGCTGCTTTCGGTTGGCGGCGGGTGACTGCGTCTGCGCTGCCGTGTCTGAAATGCTCAGGCTCGACATGAGGGGAATGCTATCCGAGGAATCGAGGGAGTCTAGGTTGGTGTCGGACAGAGTGGAATCACCACCTAATTGGGTGGTGTCGTGCGAGGTAATGGACGGCGGTTCGGAAAGCGCGGGGTCAAAGAAGGGTAAGTCGGATACAACGGCGGTAGTCAGGACTTGATCCTCGTCTTGAAATTGTACCGCCAGGGTGTTGAAGGGAGACGCGGGTGTCGTGTACACGGAGGGACATACCCCTCTGGCTTGGTTGTCCTTGAGAAGTTGCGCGAGAACCTCGGGACTTTGCGCCACGATGTACGTGGATACCGGTGCCGCGGATAGTTGCGATTGCTCCGGTGTATTTTGTGGCTGCCGGGAGGGTTTCGGTGGCGGCACATCGTCTGCACCTATAAGACGGATCATTTTATAGATGTAGTCAATATATCAAAATGGCACGTGCTTTTCGCTAAAAAATTAAATCATCGCATAACAAACAACTTGCTACGTACCCCAGGACATAGCTTGTACCCTTCTGTTCTCTCGTCTCATCGTCTCTTGCTGCTGATGTTTTTCTTCTAGCAAAATCTCACTATAACGATTTAAAAAAAAAATATGTAACGTAATTTAAAAAGAACATTTAGTTTTAACATTTTAAATACTTACTGTAAAGTTTCTCTAATCTCTTTAAATGTTGGTCTCTTGCTAGGTTCGTAGCTCCAACACTGAGACATTAAAGAATACAATCGTGGCGGACAGTGATTGGGAAGCGCGAGTCTCTCTCCGTTCTCCAGCTTGCGTATCACTTCGTTATTTTTTACGCCTTGGAATGGTTTTACGCCTAACATTAAAATTTCCCACATACATACACCTGGAACGACAATCAAGTTTTATTAGCGTGTCTTCTAAAAAAAGAGCAATTTTTGTAGAACATGATTAGCAATCAGCGATTAGTAGGGAAAAAGACTAACCAAACATCCAAACGTCGGATGAAGTCGTAAATCTTCGGAAGTTTATACTTTCCGGCGCCATCCATTTAATTGGCAGCTTACATTTGCTAGCAGTATAATAGCTTTGATCTTCTACCCATCTACTAAGGCCGAAGTCCGCTAACTTGACGCAATTGTGCGCTGAAACCAATACGTTTCTCGCAGCGATATCTCTGCAATAAAACAATTATGGATATTAGATGTTCGGATAATAAAATAACAAATAGATTTCGTTTATTGATAAATACCTGTGCACGAATTTCTTGCTTTCGAGATACGAGAGGGCAGTGCTCAATTGGAAGGTATACAGTAAAAGTGTGGCAAGATCTAGACGGTGCTTATTAGACTGCAGATAAGCACGCATTTCTCCGAGTCTGGCTAATTCCATCACGAGCCAAATTGGCGCCTCTGAACAGACGCCGATCAGTCTGATAATGTGCGGATGCTCAAACTGCTGCATAATATCTGAAATTTTAAATCATTTTCCTATAAAATCATCGAGAAATATACGTTTATGTATCTATTATATTTTATTATTATAATCGATATATGATTTATATTATATAGATTCTCGTACAGGCTTCTTCAAGGAATTTTTCGGCAGTCGCAAGATCCGCATCAACCTTGCAGGTCTTGACGGCAACGGCGATAGTCTGGCCATCTCTTCCTTTGTATGATCCTTTATGGACGTTGCCAAATTGTCCCTCCCCTATGATTTCACTTAATTCTACTTGATTTCGGACTATCTCATAATCACGAGCTACAAAGAAAATTCATCAAATCAAACATCTCTCACGTATTGTAGATACATCTTTGTACAAAGTACAAAGAAAAAGAGAATACATCTATAAAGAATATTATAACTACATTTTTAATCATTTTTGATTATTGTTAAAATGAACGATGAAGATACATATACTTACTAGCTGGGGTTGAATAATCTCCCTCTTCGTCGACGATCTCCGCATAATCTTCAGACAAAATGGTTCCAGTTTTACCGGCGTTCTTCTCCGCTGGGCTGCTGGTACCATCTTGCCTATATTTCGGTGGTTGTGCATCTATAATTAAAATCATATTTTGTACGTATGTAAATAAAATAGTATTGCTTTCATAAAATATTCAAATATATACATAATATATACATATGTGTCTCTAATTTGTTTTACCTTTGCATGGACAGGGATAATTCTTCCATGATCCAGCTTGCGAATACAGATTAAAGAGAAACTTAGTATTTATTTTATTAATGTTAGTAGAATCAGTGTTTATAAGTAAGTAGTTTATAATAGTAGTTTTTTTAATAATATTTTTATCTTCACCTTTTCTGTTCCACAATGAAGTGTTGCTGCCTGTGACTAGTCTACAATATCCATCAATCAAATCTGCGAGACTTTCCGCTTGATCTAAACTGGAACAAGTGATACTGAGAGTCTCCGCAGCGCCCGCGACCCTCAATTTAATGCACGCCTTCGCGTGTTCTTTGCAATCAGACACTAACGTTTGGATGGATTGTATTTGCGAAAATTCTGCCATCCTAGTCGGCTGTAATCAAAATTTTAGTTCAAAAAACTAGATTTGATATTTTTATTCTAAAAAAAACTACATAGAATTATATTACAAAAGAATATATATAGTGTAAAATATATATATATATATATATATGTGTGTGAAAACATACCACTGTTCCGCCTCGATGAGCCATGTAAGATATACCTAAGTCCGGTCCAATGACTAGTTCTACAGGTATTGACCAGCTTGACTGCAAGTTATAGAATAGAAGTTGTAAGCGCGATATTAAGTATAATAAATACGAAAAGTGAATATAAATTCTGCATGTACAATTTTCACATTTTATGGGTCAAAAAATTATTTTAGTTTTATTAGGTACATGAAAAGAATTTTTTCTTAGAATTTACTCTCAAAATCATAATAGTCATAGAAAAACATAAACTTTAAACAATTTTACTATATTTTTAAATAAATTATTCTCTAATATAAAATAGTTTGGTTAAATTTTACTTTAAGTTCTTTTTATGTATATATTACATTTTCATATGCTACTGCTTACCCCTAAAGCACATATAAATCTTTCCTGGTCGAAACGATAATACGCTCGCAGTAGATCAAAGAATTTGAACATGCACTCAAGTTCAGACAACGCCGCGACTTTTTTAAAGTGTTGCTGTATCAATTTTCGGAGCGCTTTTGGCTTCATCCCGTTCAGCACAGAGCGTGGCAGAAATTTGTGTAGGCCAACCTGTGAAAGAAATATAGACACATTTCATTCGTTTCATGTTGTATAACAAAGGAAGAGTATACGAAAGTGTATTATCGTAAAATCCAAATTATTTTTGCGGGCGAGGTTTGTCGCTTCCAGAAACTCTACCTCACGCTCCAGGTATTCCAGATTGCTCTTCTTGTCCAGAGCGATTTGCGGCATGTCCTTGAAGAAATAGCGGATCTCCAGGCAGCAGAGCTGAACCGCGACGTCCTGGTCCAGAGTGGCATGGTTCGCAAGCAGATAATCGTTTCGCACCTAAATGGATAAATGTAATTTATGCAACTTATTTCTGAAACGTTAAACGTTAACTCGCTTAATTGTCAATTGACATTGTCACCATACCTGATCGTAATAATAGTAAAACGTGACCTTGTCTTTCTCATAGAGATCATTCAGATTCTGAGGAAGATAACGCACTCGGAGTTCATACCTCCATTCACAATGCGGATGCTTTCGCTCGTACTTTTCTTGTACCTGGAAAAATAGATACAAGTCGAGGAAACTGCGAGAAACAGAATGTGTCTCGACATTTCGTTAGACACGCGACTTACGCATATTCATCTATACCTGATACATCGTTGTGTCCTGATGCAACCAATAACTCTCTCCGGATCCGGGATGATGTAGCCTCATTGCGTACAGATTTCGATAATGTCTAGTACCAACGGCTAATCGACTAGTTACCAAAGAGATGATACCTTTAACGTCGATCGCATCACCGAATTTGACGACGTTAAAGCCACCTGAATTGCAGTATCAAGAAACAAATAATAATTAATAAAATGCTTATATACTTTTTTTGCGATTAATTACTTAAACAAATTCCCCTTCCTATTCGACTCAATGCTATTTCGAAAAGTTCTTTAAAACAAATTATACAGTTTAAAATTGTGAACAAATTCAGAATTGCCTATTAATATAAAATAAAAAAATAAAAAATAAAATAAAAAATTGATTAAGTTATTATATTATGTAAAAAATTGGAGAATCTCCTTGATAAAGAAGAACGAAGAAATCTATACAATTTTATTTTATTCTTTGACTGATGACATTTGGCTAATATTCACAGTTAAAAAACCAAACGTGTTTACGAGAGTATAAGAAAGTAATAATGACATCATGAAGAGCCGTTTTTATTTCTAGCAAAAAGCAAGCGTGTCTCGTCAACTGATCCCTTCATTCTCTCGCCTAACGCAAAGGGTTCTTTGACGAGGTGTTTCGTGGTGGAATAACTTACCGTTGGGAAGATGGACTTTTAAGGTCGCCTTGTCCATAGGGGTGGGCGAGCCATGCGGCGGGGTGTTCCTGCCACCGCCGCTGCTCTGGACACCTCCGACACCTCCTCCACCTTCATCTCCTGCTCCAGTGCTCATCCCCTCATGGCTACATGAAAAAGAAAACAAAAAGTTCGGCTTAATGAACGTTTCCGCACATCAATTATGCATTATTTCAGAAGACCGCTTGTTACATGAGCGCAAGTCTTGGTAAAGATCAATTAATCATCTCATGATAAAAGGTTGTCTCAAAATTCTTAATAAAGCTTTATAATCCGAGGTTCTTATATTTTCGACCTTATATATGTAACGACTTATTAAATTTTTATATAACCATTTCCTCGTCCAGATATTTATTCAGATAGTTTCATGCACTGAGAAAATAATTTATTTGAATACTTGCAATGAAATATTTATTGCAACGGTATATAAATACTTATTCAATAAAAAATGATAATTAAATTACATTAGTGACTCTTGTACTAAACAAATATTTATTTACATTTAATAAATATTTTGATTGCAAGTATTCGAACAAATATTTATTAAAATTCAATAATCTTTTTTCTCGGCGTACAAAGATAACGGCAAACACTAACTAATTCATATACTTTTGTAATTTGATTATTCCTTTCTTTCTCCGCAGACAGCGAAACAATTCACATCGTGTTTGTTTAAAGTTCGCACGATCAAACAGAAGAAGAAATTTCTACAGAAGTAGATTCCTACAGAAGTCGCGACAAGAATAATTTGCGCGACTCATGCAACTCTCGCGACAATTCGTTTCACCCTGAAGGACAACGCTCGCGTTTCGATCTGTCGGATACGTGGAACGTTGCGTCCTGCGGCTGCGACGAATGCAATCGCAAGCCCTATAGTGCCATCACCGTAGAACCAGAGCTATTGCGAAACCGAACGACACTTTCAGATGTTACCGTGACCAAGGAAGTGTCACAAGAAGTCGTGAAAAATCGTGTTAGCGTCGCTGAAGTGCAGCGAGACAAATCGAATCGTCGCATCTCCTCGTCGCCCCGTTATATCGAACAGATCGAGTCACGATTGCCGGCTGATGACATCCGCGCGGATCAATGACTGTCGACATCGTTGCCGATCATGGCAAAGCCTGAGCTCTTTCGCCCGAGATATTATTAAGTCACGTAATGATCGTGCATTTGATTTTATACGCCGTAATGACTAATAAATTCGCAATAAAACGCTTTCTCGATGAGACGCTCTCGTGATACACGGAGAGAATCTCTTCTCATAAAATTTATCCCTGAAAATATCATGGCAATTTTAAGGCAACATTGTATTTCGAAGAATTTTATGTGATTCTCTCTGCTTTATTGATATTTATTACAAATATTTTATATTTTAACACAGTAAAATAAGTTTGATTATTTTTAGTAAATTGTGCAATTATAAATTTCAATAATTTTACATATAATTCATATAATAGTTCATCATTTTTTATTGTTTGAAATAGAGAGAGAATAAATGCTAAGAGCAATAACACATATATCTTACATAAATTTTACGATGTAGCATGGTAAATTGATCGACATGCTGTTTGACCCATAAATAGGCAATATATAATATCTATCAATGTAAGAAATGGTATAGCACGTACGGCAGGACTCTTATAGATCCCGGGTTTGAATCATACTAAAGTAAGCCTGCTCTCTTAAAAAAATAAAAAATAAAAAAATAAAAAAAAACAACGATATATAGTATACATATATAACATTAAATACATAATTATAATATAAAGACCAATTTTGTATATAATTAAATATCATTAATTATATAAGAAAGTTTTGTCTCAAATTGCAAAAATTTTTTCCTAGAACATTTTACAATGCTGAATGGTATTTGTTATTAAAGAGTTTCTAAAAATATCCTTTGCATATATTTTTAAAATTCCTGTCGTTACTCGTAACATTTGATAGGCTGCCAAATTGTTGCACGTTTATTATCATACGTGATAAAATTTGTAGAAAATTTTGTGATAAAATATAACAAACAATTCTCTCCAAATGCAGTTTTTTTTCGATACAATCGAAACGGCACGAAGCGTTGCCGTGAACTGCATTTGCATTGCGCCTATTAATGCAAATGTGTATTACGAGCAACATATGGCTAAAGAATGCTGTCGATCAGGGACCAAGCGTTTGCGCTGGGAACCACCAACCACGATGCTGATCAGCATGCAAAGTTTCTAGAAAAAATCGATGATCGTGTTCTGAATTTCATAAGTGTTACACAATTCTTTGCTTCAGATAACACAATCACGGTAAAGCAAAAAATTTAGAGAGAAAATTTTCAAACTTCTCCACTTTAAAAATTTTATAAACTTCTCTTCGTCGTTCTATTTAAACAGATTGGAAAGAGATGAAAATCTCATATTTGTTCTCATCTCACGACACTCTGTACATCACTGAAATAAAAAACAGGTATCATCATATTTTTAAGATGCACACAGAAAAGTCTCAACGAAAGCAACTTTCATGATATTACTACGCGATCGAGAAAATTCAATATGACATAAAATCGATGACACAGAGATAAGCGTGTGGTGGATCGCATTTTAAGCTTACAATTTTTACCACGGATTTACGCATCGTAAAAAGGATTTTTGGTGCAAATTGCGCTCTTCACGAAAGTCCGAGCTGCCTGCCGATATCAATTTATGCGCGAAAGTTCACCCGGCTCTTCGCGTAATGTTACACTGATCCGCATTACGATCACGGCCGTAAAACGATACGGTCGTGTACGTAAATCATCGCGAACGCAATTACACGAATAGAATTATGAGAGTGGCTATCCTTACTACTACTAGGCTAACTCTATATATTATTGTGCTAACGAAAAAACACGTGTGTCTCAGAATTTGTTTAATTTCACACAGAAGAGCATTCTTGTTCTTTTGAAAATATTTAATTTTTTTTAAATATTAAATATTGAAATGAGATTATATGTAGAGTTAACAGACATTGTTGTATAATTTTACATCGAGAACAATATTCTTATTATTCAACAATAGTTTTCATGAAACGAGAGAAAAAAAATATCGAGTAAAAAAATAACAATTTTTAAACCAAAAGTTAAAATTTTTTTATTACTATCAAAGAAATCATATTGTGCTTTTTAGATAATTATTACAATATTGAAATAAAAATATATCAAAGGTTAAATTATAAGCAAAATTATCATTGTTTTATATAAGCAAGAATATAATTTTTTGCTTATATATAAAACAACGATTGTTAAACAGATTATATTAGTTTCATTTGGCGCAAATATTTTTTCTGTGTTCAAATATGCATTTTTAATAAATATAATAAAGTGATAAAAAATTGACTTTTTATATTTGTATATGTTTCAACGGAATTCGCAGATGATATCCTGCAGCGCAGTTCGCATATAAACGTAGCAACATGCTCGAGGAGCTTTCGCAAAAGAATCAATAATAATAAAAATTGGAGATGAGTCGATCGGCGCCCGTCCACGCGGTTTCTCTTCGCGATCGTCCGAGTTTGCAAAATTAACCGAAAATCCCGACGTGCCGCACGAGTTTTACGCAGAGATAAGCACGCAATCGCAAGCCGCGAATTGTTGCAACACGTGTACAACGGGCGACTTGTTTGTTTACGATCTTGCGATTCGTAGGTGGTGGTAGAATTATCGAAAGGATACATGTGATATAAATTACGCGCGAGTACGCGAGTTGCGCGCGAGGAAAAGAACGTCATCGGGTGCGCAAATTGCGCGGGCGAGTATAAATAACTACTTACGCGATATGTTAATATTATAATTAATATGAAGTTGTGTCGCCGTGAGATTATTCCTCGCTGAGAAACATTTCAGATGGAAACTAAGAACTGATCTCGGCCTCTTAATAATCTGTATTAATTTATAATTTTCTTATGAATTTCTAACGGTACTTTGTATTATTGTTGTAATACTTTTCTAATGTAAGTTTATACATATATTTTTTTTGCGCTTTACGCTGATAAAAATGACAGCTTTCTTCAGCGTTTTATTCATTTCACTGTAAAAGAAATTCAGGCTGGAAAGTACCAAGTCTCAAAGTTGCACAAAGTTATTTACGCGAACTGATCGAAATAATCAGTCAAAATAAATAAAAAATTAAATTTAAGATAAACAGCATGACATAATAAATTGCACTAAAAAATTGAATCTGCGAAAGATTGACGAAACTGAAATGTAATTAAATGTATAGTATTAGATGTCATTCAACTATCATAAAGTTCATTTAACTACGTAATCCGTCTCATCGCATCGGAACTTCGGGCGTCGTTCCGTAGATAACATCGGATTAAAAGCCAAACCTCTCGCACGAAATATTTGACTAACATCTACATACAGTAAGAAAGTCGTAAAAAGTCCCATTTCCAACGTCTATTATGCAAAGTAAACAACAATTCATATTATAATTAATGCTGCAGGAAGACACATTAGATAAGAGTCGGCTAATCGCTAAACCATCAACAATTTATTGAGTTCCTGTTACTTCGTAGAAAAGCTCGATTAAAACTATTCTAATTATTTTTACGATGCTCATAAAACTCTTCAATTAACTGTACGCATTACCTTCGTTTACTACCAATAATGATTGAGTTAATTTTACGACTATATAAAACTAAAGTTATTAGCGTCTAAGACAAGCGGGATAAAACAGAAACATTAAAATTTTACTGAAACAATCAGGTAATTAGTTCGCCGTATTTGAATCTGGGATTGTTTACCTACTTTCAAGTTGTTTTACTTTATCTTTTTTTTTTATAGCGTACAAAATCGCAAAGTATTTAGTTTCAGTAGCTTCCTGATTTTCCCCGACTGAAAGGATTTGACGAAAAATTGCCGATGCAAAAAGGGGTGGGAGAGTGCACCCCGGCCCTGACCCGCCTTGGTACTTGTACGCACCTGCAACTATCGCCTACGCAGCTTTCCTTTCACTATTACTTTCTCGATTGCGCTTTTGCATCGTCTGATCGTTATAGCATACATGCGCACGTAACAGCATACATAAAAAATGTGATCGATGCACTTGTCTCAATTCAAAGATTAAAATACAAATGTAATTGCCCGTCATGTTTGTATAGACGTGATACGTCACTTATCTGTTAAATTTAAGTTAATCGCATATTACGTTTAGTTAATCGACATTCGGTCTTATTAGAGAAAATACAGAGGAAAGGGCAATTGTCTAGAACGTCCAGTAACTGTGAAAAGTTCACCGGGAGCGACAATCACGAACTCGGCTAGCCGCTATAACGACGTGTCTTTACCTCGTGCGAGACACCTTATGAAATTTCCATGTTCCCAGCGTGTCTGGACTGTAAGAGTTGCTACAGCCCAGCTGGCCCAGAGAGCAGAGCAAGCCCTTGCTGTCTCTTCTCCACCGCTTCTCGCGCGTGCAATTCTTCTCCCTGCGCCTGAACAGTACGCCTTTTTTGGGATTGTTCTTTCCAAAGGCATCGAGATTTTGAGGGCGACACGTAGGCCAGGAGATCCCGCTGGCTTTGCGCTCCACGAGTTCCAACATTTTCCAAATACCCGTGATTGCAATTAGCTTCGCAATTTGCCGAGCATCGTCCCGGTTATAACGATCGATTCTTCTCTCTTCTCCTTATATTCTTTTTTTCCCCTTTTCCCTCTTAATCAAAGCCACTCCCCGCGAGTGCTTAGTTTAACTCGACTAGTCACGCTCGCCGACACACAATTTTCGAAAGCCGCACGGTAATCCTTGTTTTGCCAGTATAATAGACATCCAAGTTTACTTTTCATTCGATTCGCTCAGGTAATTACCTTTCCAAAGTTTTTAATAATCTGACTTAAGACACTCTCTTCAGTTTTTTTTTCCATCACTTTAAACATTTGCTCTTGTGGGAGTTTATAATGTAGAATCGACATTGATTTATTCTTCAAAACAGCAGTAGATTGAGAGAGAATAAAGTCGACTTAAATTTTTTATTCCGACACGACGATCGGTCTTCTGTCAATTATTTTTACATTTCTTCGTAACACGATTGTCGCTGGATCGAGAAGATCATATATCCCCGATGTAATACTCAAATTGAGATGAACAGGAAAGTGGGAGAGGCAAGATTGAAGAATTCATAACGGCTGACCGCAGCAAAGTCTAATAAAAGACTCAGAACACACACATTACGCGATGGCGTTTTATTAATTAAAACATGCTTCGCGTTGCGATCGTCGAGACACGGGAATTCATTTAATAACAGGAAATTTCCGTAATATGATTAACAGCGATATAACTTCAACAGATCAAATAATTTTCTCTGGAATTTTTTCCCTCAAACTGTACAATTTTTTTATGTTTTCAAAAATAAGTATATTAACAATTTACATATACCACGACGTCGATACAAGCACATATTCTTTTATTCGCTTCTTCACGTCGGCGTACAGTGGCATTTTGCCTGAACACAATTCTTACAATTCTGAAATTCTGTTCTTTTCCTTCTGGAGATATTGAATTTCCAACGCGTAAAATTACAGTTTACCATTTATCTAAGATCAAATTAAATCCGATTGATTTCGCCCACTCATAAAAAGGAAATTCGCATCCCACGATATTATCAAAAACACCCCTCGCTCTCTGTCCGCGACGATGCGTGCGTGCGTGCGTGCGTGCGTGCGTGCGAGCGCGCTCGCAGCCCAACAGAAACTGATCGCCTCGACCAGCCGGAACAGACCACCTGCCATTCTCTCCTCTCTCAAACTCCCTTTTTCTCTACCGCAAGTATGTGTCCGTGCGCGACGCGTGGGACGCATTGATAATTCCCATAGGCATGTGTTTACGACGCGTAGTGATTCCGGTATCGCTATGCGACGCCGATCGCAGACTGCTTGGGACCGCGACCGAGTTTGTTAAGTGTGGTCAACGTGGTTAAATGTGGTCTGGTAAAAGACTAGCGCTTACATGATTATTATCTCACGCCAGCTGCCGTAATTATTCGACAAGGTACTCCCATAGAGATCTTAATCTTTCACTTATCTTGTGGATTACGTCAACTTATTGCGTATTATATATATTATTGCACATAATGGTAGTGCGAAACCTTTTATTATTATTAATGAAACGTTATATACGAACGCTTTAGTTTCCATTAATTTGATTTTCTTAATTGGCTTCTGATATCACGATGTATAATATTTTTGAGTTGCGCGCGAGAAAAAGAATCTAGTTGCGCATAAATTAGAAACCTAGATTCGACTAGACAGATATAAATCAGACACTTGTTAAACCTGTCAGATATTCTAGTTATAAAAATCAAAAGTTCAATTATATACAATAACGAGAATTTTCATGCGTTTTACATGTACTTTTTGCTTGTACAACCAAAACATATTTTTTCAATGCAAAATTCATCAATTTATCACTCATCACGTCTCTCACCGCTTCACTTCGCCACTAAAACACAAAGTTGTCTCGCTATACGTGTCTGGAGAAGCTCCAGGCAACTTTAATACGAGACCAGCGTGACAATGATGTAACTTGTTGATGTAGCCTTGACATCGGAATTGTGACCATCGAATCGCCCGCATCGAAACGGCGTTCTTTTCTCCTTTCATTTAATAAATTTAACGATTTTCTGTTTTCTGTCTGGAGTTTCAAGGCTGACAAAGGACAAGGAAATAATAAACGTCATGCGCGGCTGAATCAATCCGAAGCGATCGCCGTACAGTGCGAATGTTAAAACGACGCGGCGACGTGCGGATCTGCAACGTGTCTTTCTCGGGATGTTCTAATTCACGGGCAGCAGAAGCAAACATCGGCTCGTCTCATAAACGGAAGTACTTTATTTTAATCACGTGTCTGCCTCATCCGTAGCCCAGTTACCTTTCTACTAACTTGCACACAAGTCCGTTACAATCGGATTATTGTGGTTTGATTACGGTACACACAGAAAAACATTCTGTCGCTAAAAAAAGTGACCACTCAATTTACTTGTTTCCTTTTGGTAATTAAGTAACGATTATCTTCAACAAAGAATATTTTCTTGATAATTATTATAAAATATAATCATCAGTAATTTTAGAAAAACTCATTACCGTCTAAGGATTTAAAAAAAAAAGTTTATTCTCTTAGAAGAATATTATAAAATTTTTTATCGACAAAAAGAATAAGCAAATCGAATTTTTATTTCGACTTCATATTCTTCATAATATTTTTGATTATTAAATTATACTAAGATTCAGAATGTACATATTTTGAATTTTTATTTCGTTTTCAAGAATAAATTTCTAATTTCTTTTTTAAATCTTTGACAATAATTAAATCTTTTTATTTGAGTAAATAATAAATCAATGGCTCCCGCGTATTCGAAATATTGAAATTACGACTTGCACCTGCGGGTCGCACCGCTCTGGAAAAAAATAAGAACGAGACTCCGCGCCGCGTCGCGCTGAAGGAAATCAAATACGACCCGCTGAGAGCATCGCACTTAATCCTGAATTACGACAGTTTTGTAAGAGGAAGAGATCCGCGTGAGCAACAAGAGGAGGATTACAAAGAGGAGTTTCGGGAAAAACAGCTAGCGTGAGACGGGCACAATTTCTGAATATTTACATCGCGATTCCCCCGATTAGCGAAAGCGATGATTCCTTCGCTCTTACGGTATACGCGCGAATCCGGTTGGAGCCACTCGAACAGGCCGGCCTGAATTCCGATTACGTGACACACGTCGAGAAATTCGCCACGGCGAATCCCGATCTACCGTAAATTATCGGGAACGAAGAAAGGGATTAACGATTTTAACCAGGTTAACGAGCATTTCGATGTACCGTTGCGTTCGAAGTAAAAAGCCAATAACGCTCGATGCAAGAATATTACGCTCGCCGGGTGCATGCACGAAACATTAGGTAAGAGCTTTGAAACAATAACGAGAATAAGTCGCGTGATTCAATTCTTCTTATTTCTGATTGTATAGAGAGCTATCGGACGAGTCTCTCACGAACGCTCGTCACCGCTTCATTTACGCAATGCGAAACAATACGTTATTAGAACGAGGTGCAGTTAATGCAAACATCACGGTACGCGAGTAATGCAAAACATACAGACGTCGCTTTCTCACCAGTTGTACCATTACGTAAAAGGGAAGGCAAAAACAATCGCTTAGATGAGATGCAAAGACGTTATCGTTAGCCATTATCAACGGTGCATTTCTGAGGAGAATCTTAGTAGCTGTCAAACTTTCGCGCTATCTCGTTACATCTCACATCTCTCGAAGCTGTCTTACACTTTAATTAACATTTGCGTCACGAATGAAATGATAAACCCCGCGTTATTACAACAGGACAGTATTTGTGCAAACGGCGCGCGATGCTGGTGCTCGCGGCGATAGGCAGTCTCTCGGCATACCACGGGAGCGAATAACGTGGCTTGGATATAGTCTCGGCGCGAAGAAAGATTGGAATTCGCGCTTGGCGCAGCGTCCCGAAGGAACGAGCCGAGAAAACGGTGGCGCGTGCAGCAATTGCATCGTCAATTTCCCCATCGGAGTCGGAGTGTCAACCTGATGACAGTTCGATTGCCGTTGATGACGGCACATCTCGCCTCGTACGACGTATAAGAGCGCGGAAAATTTTAATGACATTCACTAGAGGAACGTCGAGGCGTGAAGCGCGACGAACACAATGCGCTGAGTTATTCCTTCGTTCGCCAACAACGAGAGCGAGGTGAAAGAAATGAGAGTCGGAGATAACAAGAAAGTACAGTGCAATCTCTGAAACGCTACAATACGCACGAGACGCCGGCAATTAATTTAAGTTCCTGGATGGAAAGAATGTTTTTTTGCTTTGAAGTACCTAAAAATTTTGCTAGATGTGAAACTAAAAATAATTAATATGTAAAAATTCAAACCGATTGTCAGAACGTCAAAATTTTTTCCACCTCATCATGCTCGAGCGTTCTTCTCAATTATTTTAATGGTCCAGCAAAATTATTTTCAAACCTATATCTACACGGAAAGAACAATTTTCATGCGGCATTTAAAAATTTAGCTAGATACAGATCAGAAGATAATTTTACGTTGAGCCATCAAAATAATTATGTGGAACGCCCAAGCATGATAGTGCTGCTGCGGTTTTGATATTCTACCAACCAAGTTAAATATACGATTAAATATACAATTTTTAAAATGGTTTAACATAATTATTTTTAGATCTCTATTTCAGCAAAATCATTCATTCCGTGTACAACATTGAAAGAGCGATGTGGCATTAAATAACAGCAAGAACAGTGACATCAATCAGATAAAGATAGAATCGTTGCAAGCTGTTTCAAAATAACTATCACAAAATAACTCGCTCCATATCTTCGAAACCGGAGTCTATTCTGTCGTGCTTACATCTTAATGAACAAGTGATTAATTAATCAAACAAATCCAAGTACCTCATTGTCAAGAAATTAACGTAATTTTCATCAATAGGATATTGCAGTAGCGTGTTAAGCCTCTTTCGTTTGTATTATTAGGCTAAGTGCTCTCAACATGAAATGAGATGACAATTCAAAGCTACTCGCAGTTCGAGGTTGCACCAGCCTGCGAATGTCACTTGTGAACATGTCACGCAGATGTCCTTCGAAAGTTCTTCGTCATATCTCGACTACCCAAGTCCCATGAGAAATTCCAGCTGCACTTTTCTCATTTTCTAACCATTCTCTCCTCTGACTCTTACTCTCTTATCCCTTGTTACTTTGGAAAGTACAGCTTGCACGTATCTTTTATAGATTTTAATCTTATAAATTTTCTCCCACTGAAAAAAGAATTTGTCCATAGTCATCAAGTGCCGAATAAAATAATGTCAAGTAAATATTTGATTAATTTAACTAAAAATAATTTTAGTCTTTTAGTATTCGGTTATATTAATCAAATATTTAATTAGCATTATTTATTAATTTAGGAGCTATTATCAAACTCTTTTTTTCAATGTATGTCAAAATAAAACGATCGGAAAAACCAAATTTTTTTAAATATTTTGTAATAATGCGCGTTCACAATGTATAAAGTGTCCTTTTTATAAAGTAATAAAATAGAACTCTGTAATAAATATTCTTGATATCGTAAAAAGCAATTAATATCAATTTATTTCGATGGAAATATCGAATTAATAATGATTAATAGCTACAACGTAGTTCAAGTGTTTCAATTACCGTGACAAACAAATGTAAAACAAATACAAAAATGTTTTTTTTAATTAACTAATTTGTCAATTTTATTTCAAAGCTTAGTACGAGAATCACAACTCACAATATTTTAATCATCTATTTCAATATTCAACGTTAACGATTGTTTAATTACATCAACATTAGCGACTAGAAAATCGATTTGGCTATTCCGAGAAGAGCAAAATTCTAGGCGACAAGCAACGTCCAACACTCCGACAATACGGAAGTATTATTAATGGCGTCAATTAGCAGCAGTTGCAAGCTAGTTGCGGTCGATGATTTTGCCATGGTTACCTAGCGCCATCGACATAACAGGAGAACCCGAAAGGAATGTTCTCCACGAGAGAGCTGGCTCTTTCATCCCCTTTCTCCCCTGCCCCACATCTATCTCTTTATGCACCTGTAACTCTGTTCCGCTGTCATGCCTTCATTCACAGATTAGAAGAAGCTATCAAAGCCTTTATACACGGAACCTGCCACTGGCTGTTTCTCAAACGACACAGACCTCCCTTCCCCTTCATTTAAATGTCTGTTAAGCGTTCCGCAAAGGGTTCCAAATGTTATTTCACGCTGTTCGATTAGCTGGAGAACTTGACTGAGCCCAGCGAGGCAACTCAAAATTGAACTTTTGCGCTACTAATTTTTCATGTTGCTATTATCTATTTCGATGATCAAGTCGGATAACTTCGTCTCAAAATTGATTAAAATTTAAATAAGGTGTTTACTTAACCTTGTAAAAGAATTCTCTAAGAATTTCTGGATTTTCCAGGAACTTTATTCTAAATTCCAGGTAAAATTAGAGAATCTTTTAATGCAACTTTTTGAAATAAATTTATTTTATTATACCTAAAAGCCATTTGAACAAATATTGAAAAGAAATAATATGAAATAAATGTGACATATAACAATCTGTCTGCAATGTATGGTTCTAGTTTACAAAAAGTACAGAATTCGAAATGTGATTAAACATACAATGCAAATTAAAAACGATGTATATTATCTTCTATTGTCATTAATGTTCAATAAAATCTCGCGAGTTACGAGAGAATGTACGTCATATGAATTTATATGTCATATTTATTGTTAATCGATTTTGTATTATCAAGAAAAATGATCAAACAATTTTGTCAGAAAAAGAGAAATAGAATTTAATTTTCAAAAATTTCTCTCTCTTTAAATATCAAATTTCATGAAAATCCATGATTTTTTAGGATAAAAAATTAATTTCCTGAAAATTCCAGGTTTTCCCGACAGTAAAAACACCCCGTTAGTAAAAACTCTGATTATTTGTTTCGCTTTATTATCAATTATTTTTCTCAGTATATTACGAGTAATTAAATCTCTCTCTCTCTCTCTCTTTCTCTCACTCACATACAGAAATACTGAGATGTAATTGGCTGATATACTTACTCGGTGGTTTCGAGGTACTGGAAGACGCGATAGACGGGGCGTCGATACATGAAGAGGTGATCCTCGACACGCTCTACCATCATCCTAAAACCCACTTCATTCGAAACGGTGGGCCACTTATCATCACCCACCCACTTCTCACTGGTTTCACGACGAAACACAGCACAGTGATGAAACGCACGAAATTACGGAGATAGAGCTACGGTTCAGATATACACACGTATATTTCCAACGGATTTTTTTTTTTTTTTTAGGAAAATTCGTCTGCGTTCTGGCGATCAATGTTCAGCCGTTCATATTTGCCGGCGCGCACTCTTTTGTTCCTCCCGACAAAACTGTACCGTCGATTAAATCAAGGGCTCCGCCGTACGAGCGATTAATAGTGTCGCTCGAGCACGACGACGTTGGAATTGAATGAATGTCCGGGCCGGTCTTCTATTTTATCACAAACCGCTGCTTCGTCCCGTTCTCCCGTTCACTGCATACTGCCGGTCCCGCCGAATCGATACGTTCGGCACAAACAGTCGGGCGACAGGTGCACTAGAGAACCGTGTCCTCCAGCGTGTCCCTCTTCGAACAACGACCCTTGGCTACCCTCTCGATGTCTCGTTCTTCCGATTCTGCCGATTATCCCGATAAGACCGTTACGCCTGATCGTAATAGCACTTTGAGGATACACGATGATCACCGGCTACGTCTACATAGCCGATTCGATTAAGATAAATTAACAACGATAAGAATGTAATAATATACTCGTTGTAAGGAAAAACGTATTTCATGTTATCACATTTTGTACCCTCCCGTTATTTTTAAATTATATTAAAATATCGAATATTGCACATCTGACAAATTGGTTTGTAGAAATACGACAGGCTGTGAATTGCAGTTCGAACAGTTCGAGCAGAGAATACTAACTACAAAAAGAGTTTTGAAATAGCTGCCAAATGCTGAGCAAAGTAATGCCAATTAAATATTTGGTTAATGCAATACAAAATAATTTCACGTTTCTGAATATTTAGCAGATATTTACAAAAATTTAGAAAAGTGAAACTATTTTCTATTATATTAATCAAATACATGGCATTATTTCACTCAACACTTGGCAGCTATTACCAAACTCTTCTTTCAGTGTGAGAACTGATGAAACAGACCGTCCTTATAAGCTACATTTAGTGCTCGAGAAACGATTCGCTGTCTTCTCAAGTAGCCTCATGACTGATAAGAGAATCGCGTGCGGACGCGTATGTATACACGTGAATCTACCTAACCTACCCCAAACTATGGGACACCGCCTAAGTTTGTCCGCAGTCACTGCGGCCAGCAACCACCGCAGTGCAACCTATCCTGGTACCAAGCCAAACTCGTACATTAATAAATGCCGATATTTTCATCCCCAAGTCACACAGGATTGCGTATAATAATAATAGTAGCTTTTCAAAATAAAATTTAAATTAAATTACAATTATTTCAATTATTTATCTAGTAATTGCTCTCTGGTCAAATTTTAATTCAATTAAATAATTAGATTATCGTATTCTTGCTTTAAATTGAATGTTTTAAAAAGAAGATCTTAAACTAAGAACTTTCACAAGATTGAAATATCACGTGCGTGAAAGTGCTTTGTATGGTCGAATCAATATTGATGTTCGCAAAGAATCTTCAAAAATACAAACCTATTCTTACACTAAAACATATTTTGCACTTTGATAGGTCTTCAAATTGACTTTAACCAAATCTGTACAAGGCATATATCTATAAACTATTCTTATGGCATTCGTCTGATTTTTCCTGCGATAATCCTAAAGCTTTGCTTATAAATTCTTACAAATTCTTACACACGGCCTCAAAAACCAACAACAGCCCGATGAAATTGCTCTCTATCTCTCTTTCTGTCTCGTCTAGCTCTCGTAAAATTTCACAAAGTTTACGCCTACGCAACGTAGATCTCGTAAAGCCGGTATTATAGTGAAAACAGGAATGTAAACTGGAACTACGTAGACCACTGAACTTTCGAGTAATTCGACGCTATCCTGCGGTAAGAATTCTAAATCGGACCAATAGAGCTTGTAAGCCCATGGCGATATCGTTAAAAAATTTAAGGGGTAACCGTGAATCTCTCCGAGAGACCATTGTGTTCTGCGAATAGCAAGAAGTGTCCGAGTCCCCATGAAAATAATTCTTTAAGCACATAAATGTGTACGTGTCGCTAAGAAACATTTGATTGCAAATTCCCATCTATTTAGTATCTTTGTAACTTCAAGAAATTTACGACATCAAAAATTTCAAGAAAACAGAAAGACATTAGCATATTCCGTATCTCTAAGATTTACTAGCGATTTCACTGCGATTTTATGTAGATAAATACTAAGCGCGTACAGTCTCTGAGAGAGCTAAAATTAGAAGCGTTAGCAAACGGGAAAAATATACGCCACCTTTAATGAAACAACAAAGTTATAAGGTATCGTGTGACATGTCGGATTTTACGGAATTTCGCCGTTCGTGTCACCGACCGGACCAAGGTCGTGCAACCTTGACACCACGCTACTCCGCGAAACTCCACCTCTCAGCGTCGGGTCACCCAACGACCCCAAGCTTCAGCCTCGAACACTTCCGCCCGTGCTAGACGTAAAATGATCCCCCCGAGATCTTCCGACTCATCGACCACCTCCAAATTTCACCGCGCATTTAATATCGTCAGTCGTGGGAGAGAGACTGAAGTTTTAAAAAGTCATTTAACTTTATCACTTCAGAAACTTCTACTTCTACTCTGCCCCCTAAAAAGCTCCTTCTTAAATAAAAGCGAAAAGGAAGGACTTATTGAAAATATTAACTTTCTTTGAGCTTACATATATTGACAGGTAAATCTTCAATTAAAAAATTCAAATTAAAAGTTTCAATTTTGGAGAAAGTGTTTGAAGAAGTACCGCAAGATTTTTTACACAAATCTCAAGCGAGTCTTATATCACTCCCCTTTTCGACGAAACGATCATTTCGTCAGGAGCACTTTACCACTCTAGGCGATTTACAAGATCCCCTTTCACTTCCTTCCACTCCCTTTGGGATATCTTTTCGATCTCACGACCACCTTTCGCGCGTCCTCGGACTTACTGCCCCAATTAACCTTCACCCATTCGTGAAGATTATCTCTCGAGATCATTCTCATGCGATGATCGCTTTCGAAGCCCACATCACTGCAAACATCTTAACGATCCTCCCTCGAAGTCACCAGTTTCGCGTCGCGTCGCGGCTTCCACGCAATGGTATCGCGCGATATCTCCGCGAGTAAAGTCCCGTGACGCAGGGCGACCTTGACTCGCTCGAAGGTTCCCGGATTCTATGGACGCGCGGCGTCGCGGCGGGCGTCGCGAACGAATCGGCGAACAAACGGATGGATGGAGAGACGAAGACCCGGCGTCGACGGTCGGTGGGCGTCGGTGCAGCGATTGGACGAAGACGAAAGGAACGGAGTAGCAGCGCGCCTAGCAACAGCGTGGTCGACGCGCATCTACAGCGTCGTCAGGTATATGTTTTGCCGGTTCAAGGGGAGCAGGCGCTTTGCTGGGTGCGGCAGGCTGCGCCGCGACGCCCGCGTCCTTCCGCCGCCGCGACTCCCACCGCTGCTGCCTGCTCTCTCTCTCTCTCTCTTCCTCCCTCTTTCCTGCCGATGTCGGCACCCCTGCAACCCCTGCGTGCGGCGGCAGACCTCGTGGACGTCGACGCACCGCGTCGCGACGCGTCACGCCGCGCCGGGGCGAATGCCCGCGATGGAATCCGCTGTAATAGCGCGTACGCGGAATTTCGTAAACGACATTGACACGTTTGTTAATGAAAGCTTTTTAGTTTTATTTCCACGTATCTCTAAATAGACTCAAGCGTCCACGAAATGTGGACGTACAAAGTAGCTTCGAACCAAACAAGATATTTGTATAACTTTTTACATAAAAATACATGACAGCTGCGTGTATTTTATCTGATTTGACTCGTACTTGGTATGAACAGATTATTTATCTTCATACTATAAAAAGCTATAGGTGTACGATTAAAAAACAATAAATTAAATAGAACAGGAAAAGAGGGAGATAAGATTTAATTATCAAATATGTGCCATCTACGATAATTTATAATACACGCAAAAAAAAAAGTGAAAAGTAGGGTGCACACTTCTTCTCAAGAGAATACATTAGTTTTAATAACTTGTTCATTGCCCCGTAATATAGTTCAAGGCTTTCACATTGGGTTCGAAGCCCTCAAGTATGAATCTGACTACCAAGAGACACGGCAGATATAGCACGAAATCCTGCCAACAAAATTCCCACAGGTGTACCGTACACGTGGACTCACTACTTATAGTATTAAAATTTAATTAATTTGGCAAAGATGGCATCAAGATAAAGAGTCGCAAATATGTATGCATTACTTCGACAACTGCTTTGCGAAAGAGCAGTTAACGATTATGGGGATATGATTGATACAGATCTCGGCAAAAAAGTGGCTTATATTATTGAAAACATAATGATTGTTAATATTTAACATATATTTGAATTCCATGAAATTACTATCAATTTTAACTGCGTAAAATTAAATTAACGAAATGTTTTCGATAAACATTAAGATTGTACATATTATTTAAGTATATTCTTAAATTTGCTGTTAAAAGTGTAATTTTATAATAAGACAACTTTTTAATATTTACTGCACACCACAGCATATTTCATTGCTTATCAATAGCCTGGATAAGATATTAACAAAAAATCAACGTTTGTTAGTCCACAAACACATTACATTTAAGTTTATAACGATTTTTAATGTAATGAGCGATACATAATGTGATTGTTAACGATGAGAGTTTTCTCTATTATAAATAATTCAAGTATATTAACGAGAAGAGCATTTATACAATTACTTCAACGTGAATTCACCCCTGAGTGCAGAGGCATTACGCCTCAATGACCCTACAGGGTAGCCCGTAATGGATCCCCAATAGACTTGTGTGATTAACTAAATTACTAAATTAATTTGATGCCTCAGAAGATACGCTAATTGCTATTCTGATCAAGTGAGTGTTTAAAAACACGTTCCGCATACTTATGTATCGTCTCTATCTGCGATGCATTCATCTATCAATACTGCATATTTGTTTTACACTTCCGAGTCTCTTTCCCATAATTATTAAAGTACTATTCAACTTTTCGCATTTCATATTTTTATATGGCAAAGTCATAATGCAATTCCTCTACTGCAAAGTAATATTGCAATTCGTTGCATACTTAATTAAAAGTCTTAGACGATAGCGTAATAAAACTATTCTATATTGTGTCACTCCATTCTATTCTATATTGTGTTACTCCACTCTATTCTACAAGAGCTAATTTGCTTCGGTCGTTCGCGACGAGAAGTTTTATCGTGCAAAATCCTGCAGTACGTGCTGCCGACTGAGAACAGTCGACTGGCCGACAGTAACCAACCCCTCCGTGCTGGATGGTCACAACCCTATTTCGATGTATTCACGTGCACACATACGCACCAATCTCCCACTGCTTCCTGTACAACTTGGAATATCCACCGCGACCAATGTGCTGGACGCTGCAGGAGGGAGACACGTATTCGACCCGTTCCGAGGACATTTGCATATATCTGTCTATGTCGGTCGGCCTAAGTGTCGTTTGTAACGACGCAATTGCGGATTAGCTGCATACGGGGATGAACGGATGGACGGGGCGTATTATTTGCGATTCGCATTTGTCGATTCGGTCACCTGGAGAGAGCTGATTCTATCGGAAAACGGATGATGGGGTCATGTCCGAAAATAGTGTTGGCCAGAGTTCACTGTACCAAGCTCAAAAATATATCCCGCACGATTCTCGACGTTTACCGATTCCACCCCCCTCCCCGTGTCCCGGACTACCCCATTAATAATTAATACGATGCAGAGATCGTTGGTCTTTCGCGACCGCGCAAACGCCGACACGGAGACGTCATTATTGAATAAATTACTGCCATTCCAAATACGGAATGGAGTCAAAAATACAAAGTATCCTCGATCGATCCTAATAAGTCGAACTATAGAAATATTATAATATAGTCGATATTATATCGACCTCTATTTTAATATAAAACGCGATTAATTACAATCTTTCAAATATTTTTATCCTGACCTGTAAATGTAATTTGTTATAGATTTCGATGTTTTGTAAATTAAAAAGGATGTTCTGTACTTTTTTTTTGGTCGAAATTATTCCTCTTACATTTTTCTCGGAATCAATATACTCATGATAGAAAATGTTATTCTGAATTAAATTACGTACATATTTCAGTACTATGGAAATTAAACTATATTAATTCGTTTGCATAATTCATGCATACTTCTTCTCGTCATAACGTTTTCGAACATGAAAATAATAGATATGATGACGCGCGGTAAAAGCAATCTTCTTTTCTGAGAAAAGAAATCTCCCAAATTCTTTTTAATACGCAATCATCGAAAAAGAGTTGCTCTTGAAGAGCTAGTTCGTTGAATCAAGATAGATTATATCAGCTAAGACGCATGATTCACGCGCATTTCTTCACCAAGTAACGATTGTAAGGATAGCGAGCTGTTGCTAGACGCGACAGCATGAAGGTAAAAGGATGACAGGGAAAGGGCAGAAAGGGCAAACTTCATTTCGAAGAAGAGAATTCTCCGGATTCTTCTACACGAAGTCAGTCGAAAAGTCGTTCTCGCATTCTACTTTCTAATTCGATAAATATTAAGTTACAATAACCCGCGTGCATATAAATCATGAATACTTCACGAAGTAACGGCTTTAAAGATGACGGAACGTTGCCGGCCACAACGATCGTAAAAGGATGACAGGAGAGGGGTGGGAAAGGGCGATGCTTCGTTCCAGGAAAAAGAGATCCTCCGGATGCCTTTGCGCGAAGTCACACTCGTGCGGCTAATTCGATCATAGACAAGGAACTACCATCGAAGTTTTTGTCGGAACGAAAGACGAAGAGATGGAATTCGTAGCATTCGATTCCATTCGACACCCCGGAATTCTTGGCACGTACGTAATCTTTGTACCATCGTGTCCTGTTATATATGATGGATTCGGGAGAATAAAGTAAGAATAGTGGACATTCGTCGCGTGCCTCGATTTCCCATGAAATCACAACTTCTACAAGTAATTAGCATGCAAACACTAAATTAACCTGCAATGCCCGAGTTTTGCAAATGAAAAGGGGTCAAGATCGAATCTGATATTCTGATTCCTATCACAATGAAAATTACATGTCTGGCATAGATTTATTACATCATTTCAAGTACACTAAAAAAAATTTTTTTGTATTAAAAAAATAAAAATATTTACTTTGGAGTATTTTTTATATTTAACTTAATATTATAACACGTATAAAATAATTTCTTATAAACTTGTGAAATATTTCTTTCAATCAAAGAAATGTTCTAAATAAGGTCAACATGAATAATTTGATAGTGAGAACATTGTGAAATGCGAATAAAAGATAAAATTCTAATTAATCAGAAACACATCATAAATAATTTAATTGATTCATTCTATAAATCAAAATTTCATTGTGGATTGTGAGATGAATGTAACATGTCAAAATTTGGTATTTAGTGCGGAACGACTTGTCAATATGTCAATACTGTAATCAATGGAAATTCTCTCGTTGTAACAATTATTTTTTTACATACTTTTACAACATAAATTTTATACATCATGTACATTTATAATCGAGACAGATTATATATATGGATTAACAATGTTTCTCATATTTTGATTGAAATCAAATATAATGCCCGATTCATTTATTTATATTTGAAATATATGGTTTTTCATTCTAAAAAATATTTAAATTTATTAAAAAATTATGAAGTTACGCAGGACACTCTAGTTGAATTTTGTACATTCCCGTCGCCAATAATCCGTACTGTCCTTATTTATTTAAAACAAAAAAATTTGTTTAACGCACACTTTCCTCTAAATTACAGAGAATTCCAAAAAAAGCAATTCTTTAAACGCAGACGTCTTATCAATACCATTTTTTCCGACTTCTTACGGCGAGATAATATTTAATTCGCGCTCCAGGAAAGATAAGTTTCCGGAAGAGACATTATTGCCGACCCTCGAGCTTCGACCCTCTCTCGGTCCCAGATATCCTCGCCTGATTCGTGCGCTAACGAAAAGGGAACCCTGACGCGTGCGGCAAGCACCCTCGGATGCAAATCGCCCGATGGCAGAAGGACCTGCCCCTTTGCGAGAGCGACGCGTGTCCTCTACCCCGCGACTATTCTCTTTTCTCGTCTCGCCCGCTCACGCCGAGGGGGCTACACGAATATCGAGTTATCGATCTGCGGTCCACCCTCGACCGTGTGCTCGTCCGGGGATGCTGCGGACTCTCCGACAAAGAAAGGAAAATAACGCGCGGTCAGCGATGTCTAATTGACCAAGTAAAATTAACAGAGTAATTTAATTCGTCAAGCCACGATGCTCTGCTCGTATCCGACTAATTGTAAGAGATCATCAAAATCCATTCGAACGTTCCCTTATTTGGATAATTTTCCTATGTAAGCTTACGTAAGTGTACAAAACGTAACAAGAATATCAGTAAACGATTATCTTCCTCGATAAGACTTTAATAACATAATAATGTTTGTTTCGTACGCGTATTATTATTATTATATTTTATAACAACTGTTTCTTTGAAATAGTCTGCTGCAATTCCACGTTGCCGAGTACCCGGTTTGCGTGACTTCTTGCGTTATCTACCCCACTTTATCGCGGTGCGAGTTTTTCCGTCATTTTCCGTGATTTTTCGCGCATGACGGCATCCTTGAACTTCAAGCGAGCACCGAGCATTTTGTACTAAGCGCGGGCAAGATTGCGCGCATGCCATCCGGTCTGCCGTCGTGACAACGTTCGCGACGATTCTTCGTTTTCTTGCACCACTTGCTGATTTATCGCGCGACTTATCGCTAAAGCCCTTCCTGCCAGTCGTTGCCTCCTCACCCCCTCTCTTGTTAATTATCGCATCGCATTTAATGTACTCCACGACAAATAATAGCCGAGAAACGTTTCATTAATGTAACACATTTAATCGACTTGAAATTTCATGAGTTTTCTCTAGCAATTTCGAAAGATGCAATAAATTACTAATGTTTCGAAGCAGTCGGTTGCCCCTCTTTTAACGTGAATAAAATAATTGTTTAACATAATCGCGCGTAACAATAAATGGGAATAACCGCGTGAAAATATCGAACAGAAGCCATTCCGCTCGAGAAATAAGAGACAATGCTGGGGGAGATTTATCCGATGATGAATACATCAAGCCCTGGGAAAATTCAGCAGCTGCACCCGCTGACCATTTAACCCTTACGGTACAATGAAATAACCCTTACAGTACAATGAAAAAAGGTTTCTCATTCAATCATGGGTATCTTGTCTGACTTTTTCATTTATTTAAAGTAATTTAAAAAAATCTTTAAAATTTCATCAGCATACTTCCAAGTTTCTAGAACAAATGTCTAGAAATGTACGTCATTTTGGAAAAGAAAATAAAATATAAAATAATTTAGTTAATCACACAAATTGGGTGAGAGTTATAAGTATTTTTTATTATGATGCTAAAATAATATTTTATCCAAAAGGTTTAACGTCATTTTGCTAGTACAATGCAAATTAATGTTTCAATTTTATTCTTTAAATTTTTTTTTTAAATAAATGATTTTTTATTTAAGTAAAATTATACTTTTCAAATAAAAACAGACACTCAGATATTAATTTAGAAAATACAATATATACTCACACTAATTTGTATAAAATTTTTATGAAATACCCACAATTGAACCTTAAAGGTTAATGTACAAATGATAATTGGCGAATGATTTTTGCTAATGATCTGCTTATCGCGTCCGAATTGTGCGTTTCGTCGCGAGCGTTAATTCTTCTGGAAAATTTAGAGCGCAATAAATTGAATTCGCTGAACTCGAACGATTAACATACAATCGTTAGTGCATGATAATGCTAATGAGCGCATATGAAAACGTAAGAATTTACGAGCCATGCGTGAGGCCATTATTTATTTATTGTGAATGTGATAAAGCCGCCCCCTTCATCGACCGGTGTCCGATAATACGACGGTATCGAACGGTCATTAATGCGATGATTGTCAATCGATCATGTATAACTTGCGCAAACACTGACTCACGCACGACATGTCAAGGAAAGAAAGTTATGGTCGTATGTTAATATGAACTTTAATGATCTCTCGCTGTGTCATGTCTTTAGTATGCATTTCTGAAGGAAAAAGCACATCCTCAAGAAATTTTCTCGATAACACATGCACATTAACGACTATTTAAATGGACAATAAAATATCAGTAGATAAGCAAAATATGTTTTATGCTAATTTAAATTTTGCATGTTATCTAATTTGAAGCCTTTCTTTCGCGTTTCCGATTGGTTATAAATTAGTCAATTTAATAATTTTTTAAATTGTTTAATTAATATAAATATACACTGATAGAAAAAATACAAAAAAATTATTTATTCGGTGGGTTCCAACAGCTTATTTGCTTGCAGTTAAATTAACAATTTCTGGATTGAAACATTTATGTAAATAAAATAAAGAAATAATTTTTATTCAAGTGTTTTTTAAAAAAGAAACCATGTGCAACAATAATTAACTGTATAAACTGCTCTATAATTCATTATGCACTTATACCATTGCGCTATTGTGATTTAAGTGCTGCAATTTTGCATCTCGCGAACCAAATAATTACAAGGAATTTCGTGCGTTAAATCGCGGGCGACGAGGCTTCTGCGTGTTTCGCGACGATAAGACGTCTTCTGCATCGCGTCAGGAGAAGCGACTCGTTGTTCTCGGTGTCCGCGCCGAAAAATAAGATCAAGCGTGGCGCGCGCGCGAGCGAGCGAGCGAGCGAGCGATAAATCAACAGGCGCAACCATTCGCAGACAAAAGTATCTCCAAGTTCATCGAACCACACTTACACGCCTGAAGATACGCACGCGCTTGTAACAATAACTCGTTCGCGCACGCTGTCCCTCCATTCAAAATGCACGACGCACGACGACGCACGACGACGCGGCGCGGCGCGGCGCGCCACGCATGCACGCGTGCATGACGAGCGCGACTTTCACGCACGCGCTTTCCGCGCGTCACGTACCACGAATTTTCGTCGTCGCTCGATCAAGCGTTGACGGTAAATTACGCACCGCCCAAGCACCACGCTCACGTAATCTCGACGCGACGCTTCCGTGCGGGTGTACGCAGCGTGACGTAACGGCGTCTCGGATCTACATAACGGAAATTATGATTAGCTCATAAGCGCACCGGAATTCTAATCCGCCTACGTGCGCGCCCGCGTGTTTTATTTATTCGCAAGTGACTAATCGGTATCTAAACAAATTGAAAGAGCAATTAGGCTCGGAAGAATTAAAGATAAAACCTTGTAAGAAAAAAATTATTTATTTGGTGGGTCCCAATAGCTTATTTACTTGCAGTCAAATTAAAAATTTCTAGATTGAAATATTTATGTAAATAAAATAAAGAAATAATTTTTATTCGAGTAATGCAATTTTTAAAAAGAAATATAACGAAAAGAAATATAAATCAGAAATATAACGAAATAATGCCAATACGAGCAGATCCTGGATGTTCGTGCGCGTATATAATAATTTTATTATTCCTTTTCCAATTCCAGAAAAAATTGTAAAGAATTTATTGTGAAAAATCAGTATTTAATTTTTACCAGTTAAACGAGAAAAAAGACAAAAAAATACTTATGGCTACTATTTAAATCGACGTAAATTATGTAATTTTACATCTAAATTGTAACAGGTAGAAATACTCTCAATATACATGCATACACATTGAGAGAAAAATTCTTACATTTTTATAATTATTAATTCAAATAGTGCTAATAAAATATTTACTTTATAAGAAAAAAATAATACTTAAATTAGCGGTTCTTGTATTAAATAAGTATACATTTACATTTAGTAAATATTTCATTAGTACTATTTGAGTAATTATTTATTAAAATTTAGTAATTTCTTTTTCTCACAATCTATATCCCGAAATTAAATTATTAAACGCTCCGCAATGAATGCCCATTAATTAATTGTTCATTCTCGGATATCCGTCCATAATTTAATTACAAGTTTAAATGTTCAGTATCTCAGGCTACGCTAGATTATTTAGATGGCACGCTATAAGGCACTAAAGTGGAATCTCACCCTCTATGGCTCCGATGTTTTATTTCTACACCGTATTTCCCGCTTTTAAAATAATTACGAGTAAGAGCCCCTTTTCCACGTTGTATTAGTCGCACACGTAACTCTCGTTTCTTTGCTTTTAATTCACCGTTGCCGATTGCCGGAAGACGAGGATAGTAAGCGCGAGCGTGAGGAAAACGGGAGCGTTTCGCCGAATCTATCATCCTGTAAATGCGCATGCTCAAATATAATAAACTTTTTAAAACAGGTCCGCGTCTCGCGCATCCTCGGATAAAACGCACCCGGCTAATGGAAGAACTATCTATCTCGCAACGTTCGTTGAGACGCGCGCGAGAGCCCGAACGAGAATAACTGACATCAAAGAAGACGCTGGATCGTACGTTCAGTACGAAATCTCGAATAAAACCCATAGGATAGTAGTTTCTTTCGCGAGAAGGGATTGCCGCGACGATGCTGTAATTTCCCGTCGAGATAACTCGCACCTAAAGCCAGACTGGACCGATTCCCCGATTAGAGAGCGAATTTCAAGCAGTGGTATACATATAATTAGATCTTCTTCCAGAGCACAACATCGAAATCAGCAGCGAGCAATTTAATAGTCAGCCATTCCGCGCGCACGTTAAATCTACATTTCTCTTACGCGACGCATCCCGCGCGTGTGCATGCTCCTTTTGCAGCGGACGAATTTAGAACGGAGAAAAGGGAGACGTGGACACAGAAATTACGTTAAAATTCCATGCCCATCCGACGCGCTGCCGTGATACGCGCGGCCGCGCGTTGCGCGTTTCAATCAGAAAGGTTGATTGTAATTGAATTTTTGGTACAAATTTTTTTCAGCGTGTACTGACAAAAGAGTTTGAACTCCTATAACTATCTACAATTTTTTTTTTTTATTTGTTAATAGCTACCAAATGTTGAGTGAAATAATGCCAATTAAATATTTGATTAATGTAACAAAAAACAATGTTACTTTTCTGAATATTTAGCAAGTATTGTCAAATTTAGCAATATTGTAAACCAAGTCCCTTCTTGGCATTGTTAAAAGCTGAAGCAAATAAATTCTATTCTATTCTATCAAATTTAGTAATATTTAAAAAAAAAATGTCTGAAAAAGTAAAATTATTTTGGTTATATTAACCAAATATTTAATTGGCATTATCTCACCCAACATTTAGTAGCTATTATCAAACTCTTTTTCTCAGTGTAAATCTCGTAGAGTGAAATATCACTTTAGAAGAATGAAAATTGAGCTTGTGCAATTTTTCGGATAATTTTCCACTCTACGAAATTTAGAGAGTGCTGATGCGTCTTCTGTAGATTGCATAATAACTCACGAAGGAACCAAGACAGAAAGGAAGAGAAAGAGAGAGAAAGAATGATTATGCTCCTACAGCAAGCTACTTACATACGCGTAATTTCACGTTTATTGCGGCGACTTTACGCCAAATCCACGCACGCGAACTCTTTACCGGCGATTGCTCCTTTTTGTTACGGATATAGAATGAGAGAAAAGGAATAGTAAAACGCGAAGAGGCATGGCTGGTCTCGCATATTACCTACGTCACACGTCAGGGTGCACGTACAAGTGCGACTCTAGAGCGTTCGTTTATGTGATGATGTTACTTAACAGGTACGCTCGCCCTTTCCGCCGATGTATCACGATAATCAAGCGACGCGACGCGACGTGATCGATTAGCGATCGTCGATGTCGCTTACGCAACATCGTACCAAGTTGACGATTCCCACGTGATAAGTCAAACACTCGTTATTATAAAAGTGTCGGATTTCACCATTGCGCCGTAAGCAGCGGGTGACACATACCCTTTTCTTCCTTTCTTCTCTCCTCTCCTCTCGAATAAACTATCATGTGTCTCCCCGTGTGCACCCGACACAAGAGTCCAATCGCGTGTTCAAACGCATAAAGCTGGGATACACGGGAAAGATTCAGCCATTACTCGAAACGAAACGAACGCACGACGAACAATATAATGACAAACGAGTCTGAACGCAGCCAGGCATCGTTCCTATTTCCGCTCAATACAGACAGAAGCTTCTACCAGTAATATTTGCCTAACAAAGGAATCAATCTATATGGATTAGACGAATTAGATCGGTGCATATGAATTTAATTTTTCTGCGGCAAAAAGTTTGATTGAAAGTTTCAACTAGAGTTAGTATAAAAATATGGGACATAAAAGCTGTGATCAAATTTTGAAAAGCTGAGATAATTAATTACTATATCTATACACAATTAGATGAACTACTATGCAGAGTAGAAAAGACGAAAATCGAGTGAATTAAAAGAAAAAAAAGTTTGATGATAATTAAGCTTCAGTGAAATAGTTTCAATTAAATGCTTGATTAATTTAATAAAATAATATTTAATAATTATATTAACAGCAATGAAATGACATTAGCTATCCTTATTTTAAGGACACTGACTAAGGTCCATGACTATATGTCAGCTAATATTTTCTCTGTGTGTAAATATTACTATTTGGTTAACCAAACATTTAGTTTAAATTATTTTACCAAAAACTTAGTAAATGTCATATAGACTTAATTATTATTACCAATCGAACTTCATCTTAAAAACGTAAACCTACATCTCTTTTGAATAGACATCGTCACGCCTACAGTTCATGACTGTCCAAAAGCAGCGATAAAAACGGCTACTGTTCTGAGAGAACGATTCACGTATTCGTGTTCTCTCGCGCGAGCACGCATTGATATCCAGAATGCTTATAATTGGGCGCGTACAGACAAGGACGCACATATAGAGTGACTCGGCAGCAGACGACAGCAAAATGCATGTACATGCATACACGCGAGTACGAGCATGTTCGTAGCATAGATACCGCCAGTGGCACGACTACAGAGACGAGCTCCTTGTGTATATAAATAGCTAGTTAGGGTCGATGGACAGACTAAAGAGGCAAACGTGAACCGTGAGAGTCAGGATTCATTCACCTGCAGCAGCAGCAGCCGCTGATCGAAACAGCAACGCCTAACAGTGCAATTACCCCACTTGATTACTCCTCGGTTTGCTCCTTAGACCGCACTTGGCCCGCCACCACGTCATTAAAGGCGCGCGAGGAAAAATCTGACGATATTTCTCTACGCTTCTGATGGAGGATTTTAGCGAGGCGCAGGAAAGACGAGGCAGACCGCGAGGCGCTTCCGACAAATTTCTGCAGACGAATTTTCCTCGTCTGCAGAATTTATCGTCAGATAAATACGTTCAAAAAGAGAAAAAGAAACTGATTCGATGGTTCAAAAAACAAAGTAATAATAAAGACGAAAAAAAACGCAGATGCTAAAGAAAAGTCCTACATTATAAATAGGTCATCTAATAATTATATGATACGTTTTCCTTTTGACTCGCGATAAATCTGGCGAGGTCTCGTATAATTATAATATAATTATATGCCCTATAAGCGCTACAGTACTGTTTAATATTAAATAATATTCCTGAGATATTATTTAATATTAATAAAAAGTGATACACTCCTGGATAATGTTATATGTATATTACATGGATATTATATGAGAAGTATAATAAATAATATTATTTACTTCAATATTTTAAATTATCAAGAATATTAGAACTTTTAAATGTAATAATTATAAATTTTATGAATATTTTATGCATAATAATAATTCACATTGATTTTTTACCAAAATAATATTCGCAGAACATTTTTTTAATATTCCACGGATTATTGAAATAATATATGTATAAGGATATTATATAAAAAGACATATAATATTAATACAATATTCCCGTAACAGTAAAATAATATTCTTTTATATTACTTTAATATTATTTTAGTTTTTAATAATATTCATATAATATTCTGAGAATATTGTAACACTTATAGGGTGTATAATACAATTATACATGTAATACATATTGTAATTATATGTATTCCTCAATTAGAATTCAATGCAATTCAATTCAGAATTATCTAACTAACCAGGCGCCAGAGATGAGGTCCTGTTGCGATGTACGACTTCGTACGAGAAAACAATTGGAAAAACATCGCATCTCACAATCAACGTCGCATTTCATTGTTGGAACCACCGGGAATAAAGCCTGATCTATAATGTGCTCTTTGCAATTTGTCTTGTTCTTTTTGCTTTTTGTTTTGTGCTTTCTGCTTTTTGTTTCCTTGCTTTGTGTATTTTTGTCACACAAAGCCGAGAGACATCGTCATGCACAAAAGGCAAGGATTTTTCTGCACAAAATTAGCAAACAATTCGCCAAAAGCTTCGTTTACTTGTATCTCAGCTTTATTTTCTTTATCAGACATATTTTTTATCAGACTATGTTCGATTCACCAAGATACCGTGGTCGTATTTAACCTAACCAACATGTTTCTTTGTCTTTGTTGTCCGAGATAAAATTTGACGAACTTCAGAAAAGACAAGAAACACGTGACAAAAAACACGATTGTCGGTAAAACAGTGCGCGAAGAGACAAGAAAGCAAGAGGCAAAAAGCAAGAAATAGGAAGCAAAAAGCAAGAAATAGGAAGCAAAAAGCATATTGTAGATCAGGCTTTAATGTCGTGAAAGTCGAGATAAGTCGTCGTGGCGTCGATATGTCGGGGAGTGCGAATCTCATCCCTCGGACAGCATTTTCGAGCGAGATCCTATATATTGCGGTGGGGTGGTAGCTCCAAGTTTACACGTCGGAGAAGTGCCGATAATTGTAACTGCCCTGCCAGCGGCAGCCGTTTCGTCTCATCCGTTTCAAGATGCTCCAAATGCACGCGGCGCTTTATCTCTCGCTCAAGCGTCAGCGAATTTCGGGAACGTACCGATAAGACTTATCAAGTGCCCGCAATAAAAGAATGCATTTGGCAAGTGGTCTCATTCGTTTTATAGCGTTATTCTGCACCGACCATTATACAGCCGGAGTTAGTATAATTGTCCGATACGCACGCATCGTTCGTCTTCCGGCCATTTAACGCACTTATTAGATCATCCTAATGATCTCATTAACCGAGCTATTTGTCGAAATAACGGCTGCTATGTGATTCGTTTCTAAACTGATTGACGTACTGATAGATCAAAAGCCATGTTTAAAGATGGGCAAGCAGTCGAAAGAAGAATGTGACAAGCGATAGTTAGAATAAATCGCGTTTCATTCAGTCTAAGTCAAATCAATTCAACGATCGCGCCATCCGGCCGTGACTCGAATTCCCGTTAGCCGCTTAGAAGTTGCGATGTCGAACGCGAAGAGGCACGATCGGACTTTGAGGCAGAAATTAGGTGTACGAAAGGTCGAGCATCCAAATGAAGCGATAAAACCGCAGACGGCATCGCGACAATTACAAAAAAGCTACATGTAATGACTCATTTATATTGCATTACTTTATAATACTTGTATGACTTGAATCGGAACTATTCGATATTCTAAATCCAAAGGACTCGAATTACATATATAATGAGAGAAAAAATTCCTGAATTTTAACAAATATTTATTCAAACAGTATTAATAAAATATTTACTTGCGGTACATTAATATTTACTCTATAAGAAAAAATAATAAATTATAAGTGACTCTTGTACTAAATAAATACACATTTATATTGAATAAATACTTCATTAATACAGTTCAAATAAATATTTATTAAAATTTACTAATTTTTCCCTCAGTGTATTAACAATCTTTCAAAATCATGTTTATATTCCTATACATATAATATAAACTTTATATCATATGAATATTATTTTTTTTACAATATAAAAAACTTTTAAATTAACTATCTTTTATTATATTAATAATTATTAAAATAATAATAATTATGTTATTAATAGAGTTATATGTCAACGATTCCATTCAATTCAAATAAAAATTTTGTCGATTCGTATTCAAACAAAGAAATAATCAAAAAAACCTTGATTCGCATATTTCTGTCGATTGCTACAATATAATGTACCTTGTTATCCAGTTATGTTTAATTTACGGGGAAAAAGAAACGATATAAGACGTGCAATCTTTCGATTACGTAGGACGTATCTATGACATGCGATGCGCGTGAAATAAAAATGACGTAAAGGAGGTGAATGACGATACTCCTCGAGGCTCTTGCATATCAATCGTGGACATGCCACGATTGAAATACAGATGTGCAATTGGTGTTTCTGCGTGCTTCCGAGCTCAAATTGTTTATACGGCTTGCGCCGATAAACGCCTCGAGCGAAAGACGTCCGCGTGATTCATCGGGAATAAAAGCGCGAGTGCCATTATCGGCACCAGAGATACGATCGGATTCGTGTCTCGAGCAGCGGATACGCGATGATCCTTTCTCTAGAGAGTCCCTCCCTCGAACTGATTCCGCGGCTTCGTGTTATGAGAATACTTGGATGCCGAATTGACGCCACTTTGTGCGCTCGCTTGCGGTAGCGAAGTGAGCATAAAAGCGATGGTAAAAATACTACGATTATTTTCGGAACGAGAATCTCATGGAGCTACGGCTGCGTTGCACCAATCTCTCGCGACTCTTGACACGTATGCTACGTTTTTCACTCTATGGATGACTCGTCATTAATTTTTCCGGCATTTCTTTCGCGCTTGCGTTGCGACGAAATTTATACAGCAGCCCTGTCTGATTGCGTTATGACGTCCGATGTCATCGATTGCGACGTGCCGGAAGCGAAAGAAGGTTGGCTGATAATTAAATCAAAATTTAGACTCTCGAGTTGCTTGTCGGCTGTGATATCACTTTTGAAGGAAGCACGCATATTTATCGCGCTTTTCCCAGCATAAATGAATAACTTGTGTCTTAAATATTTACGCCTTAAAACACAACTAAAAATTTAGATTCGAGAAACATCGATTTTCGCGAACTGCCTTTCATCTTTTGAGAAGCTTACGCACCAACGCGTTGGGTATGAGCTTCACGTTAAATCACGGAGCACCGCAGGAAGCACTGGTCTCACGAGAAATAAACGACAGATAAAAAGAAACGCACTTAATTTTTCAACACGATTTCATGTCCCTTCGGTCAATATTCGAATGCGGAAGAATTTGCACACGCGACGCAAAAAAAAGGCACGCACGTAAGGTGGGTGTAGATGGGCTCCTCTTCCGGCACGATGCGTGCAGCCTTGCGGCGAAGCAACGACTGTCTTCACTATGAGAAGCTACCGTACGTCCCTCACATACGCACTTCTCGCTCACGCACCTCGTCCGTCTCCGTTTCCCTCACGCTCGTCGCATTGCGGTCTCATCGTTCCTCTCTTTCCCTCTTTCTGCCTCTGTCCTTCTCTTTTCTCATTGCACATATTCTCTATCCTCACGCTTTACCGTCCTCGTCACTTTATCAGCGCGCTTATCCGCTTCTCCCTCCTTCCTAAACGAATAAATGAAGTCTCGCTCTTTCCATTTTCTTTCTCCCGTCGTCTTCGTTCTCTCCGCCTAGTTTCTCCAGCCTCTTAGTCCTCCTCCCTGCAGTCTCTCTCAACGTATTCTCTTTCGTGGGATCTCATTTCGTGAGACAGCTTTCTCGAGAACAACAGAAAAATTTATGCATCAATCATTCATAGGTTATCTCCCGATTTTTTGCGTCTTTTTAATGGGAAAAGGTTTTCTCATTCTTTTGTCAAGAAAAAGGATAAAAGAGCGGATTATGTTCACTCACTTCAGTGATTCTGAAGAAACACGGATGGTGGTCTTGATTCCCCGGAGAAAATCCGTGGTACGGGATTAAAGAAGAAGGACCAAGGGTTGATGACAAGAATTAGTATCGTTCTAGTTTCTCGAAATTGCCATCCCTATTGCAATGTCTCTTGAGAAAAGTGACTGTGACACTGCGGAAAGTGCCGAAGTTTTATCAGATACGCGTTATATCGGAGAACGAAATCGAAATTAACCAAATAACTTTTTTATATCTTTTGTAAAATACAAGGGAGAAGATTACGCGTAAAATCATGATATCCTATCGTCGCAGGAAAAAAATAAATAAACGTGAAATATAGATGATTCATACACTTCAGGGATAAGAGGGAACACCTGTGCGAATGAGTCTAGACCGCGCGTATGACAATGGATCAGGTGATAGCCGTGAAAACCGATTGATCGCGTCTGTTGACTAATCCAGAAAATCTGCTCACGAAAGTGTGAGACGAAAAGTCACACGGAAGAAAAATCAAGGTTGCCATAATAGAATAATATTACTTTGTACAAAATTTACGCCTATTTAGGCAAGAAAAGAATTACAGGAGCCATAGTGCTATGGAAGTGACTTGCACGATTGCCTCAACCTTAGCAAGCTAGCGTAGCTGCTGCGTGGATGTCACAACCGCAATATCGGTTAAATTACAACGTAATATAACCGTATTATCAGATGATGACGATGGAATTCTATCAGAAATATAATAGAATCTGTTCACATGCATCACTTATTGTTAGCAGCAAATTGATGGCAGAAACAGAGCGGCTCTAGCACGCAATTCAACAGTCTGACGCAAACTGACAGCAGAAATTAAGCGGAATCTGTCGCCAATCTGCCATGAGATTAGCTTATAAGCTGATAAATTATATTGGCAGACTCAACCGGAAGAACACGAGTTCATTACAAACGTTTCGCTGAGTGGGATATAAATAATACGCACGAGAAAGCTCACAATATAACACGCACTTTATTTTATGTGAAAATTCTTCGCAACTTGATAATAATACTCCTGCTATCTATTTTAGTGCTACGATGAAACTGAACTCTCAGTGTTGCGCAACTGAAAGTATCTTAGAGATTTTTCAATTTTACACAGAAAAAAATCGTTATCAAATCAACAATCATTTTCTTATATATAAGCAAGAGTATAAAATTCTTTCGAGAAGATTTATACTGTTGCTAATTATACTCTTGCTTACATATGAGACAGTGATTGTTGGTTTGATACTATAATAATTTCTTTTCTGTGTACTAAGGTTGTTCTGCAGATCATATTAGAAAGATAGCAACAATCCTTCGTTTGAAGCAATCAGGTATCAGCGTATTCTAATCAAATGCTACTTATTGTAAAAACTAACTGTAAGATTGTTAGCCATAGATGAGCATGCCTCAACAATTGTATTCAATATAATATCAATATAATTTCGCATACATTTCTTTTCGAAATATAGACAGCGTTGTGACAATCGGGGCAACTTTTCCGTGCAAGTAGACAACGAAATGTTTCATACTGTAAAAACAATGGTGACGTAAACGTGGAAATCATAATAGCTCTTACTTATTGTTAGATCGACTCTTAGATCATGTACCATCGGTGACTCAATCGAGGAATGGAAACGCACTCGTGCCTGCACGACGTACATACGTCGCCGCGAGGAACGTGACGACTAAGTTATCACAGAGCCTTCTAGAGCGAACGACAAACCGAGCCCGGCCACTTTTTTACCCTAGCTGCTTAGCGGGAGAGACGACACGCGTGTGAAACAAATTGCTCGTGCGAGGTAGAGGCGAAAAAGAATTAAAGGATGCAGCGCCACACGCTTGATGACGGAGATTTGTCGCAATTTGAATAAATACATTTAAAAAGAGCAGAGAACTTTAGGCTAAAAATTTAAGAGAGCTCTTGTTTAGAAAATCGTATATTATTTTTAGCTTATTTTTCGATATAGGATGCATCCGTCTGACATGAGGCGAAAAACGGCGAAAATGCATCGAAAATGCAGTGGAAAGACAAGCCGCATTATCGTGTTTTCCACTCTTCTTCTCTTTTGATATCCGTTTCAACTGCTCGCTGGCGAGTTATGCGTCTCAAACGCGAAAGCTGACGCGATGCATGTCGACATAGCTGTCAGAAGTTGGCGCGATCATCAATGTAAAGAACGCGAGCATGCAACTTCGTTAACAGTCTATCATTTCATGACGCAGGCCTCGACGAACTTTTATTACCTATCTATTATACCATCGCATGTAGTTTCAGTCAAAGTGTAAGCTATCATTTTCTCATCTAGAATATTCCAGTGGATATAATAAAAAAGCTACAGGCCTAACATTAAAACCCTCTTTTTTAAACAAAGGCATCTTTTTCAAAACATTTTTTTTTATCTTCAAAGGAACATTTCGTCGCAAATGTTTTTTCTGTACGAAACTTTGTAAAAATGCTCGCGACTTTCCGCTTAACATGCCCGGATTAGAAAATGATTAACGACGACACGAAGTCCCACCACGAAATTAATCACTCTACATCTTCTGAGAACTTATTGAGCGGGGTCGGCTAAACTTCGTTCTTATGCATGTGTAACCGACCTTATTTGTCGCCACCCCACTTCGTCTATTTTCAGTCCCACGGAAGCACGTGCGCAACGGAAGGTCAATACCATAAGAGAGGATTCTGGGATCTGATACGCTCTTGACATGATTACGTAATCACTGTCATATATCATCGTTGACAAACCCCAAAACAGAAAGAGCCGCTAATTACAAAAAGTACATGCATCTATTTAAACCGAAAAACTGTCGAAAATTCTAGGGAATACGCTCGTCGATGTTTCATACATTTTTAATAAGATTTTTGGCAATTCGAATAGTCGATCAACTTTTTGGCTAGATTGCTTAAAAAGCGAAGCTTTGTTAGAAATTTTCTTTATAAAATAGTACTCGTAATAGTACTCGTAGCTGAATCATCCACCACCCACGACAGATTGAGATGAGACGAGACGAGACGAGAAGATATTGAAGAAGGCGAAGAGGAGCAAGGAGGAGAGAAGATGGAACGAAGGAGGACGTTATTGTCGTTCAAGCACTTTATGCCAATTTGCAGACGCGACGTTTTGAAAAGGATGTTCCTGATAATATGGAAAACGTTGAACTCGGCGTATAAGGTCAAGTGGGCTAGTCGTTCCTCGCGCCAGTTACGACAGCTAATAGGATACGCGCATTGGTGAACGGGGAAAGAGAAGATCTAAGCAAATAGACCTCAATAGCCGGAAGGTACAACCGAAATGGATGAGACAAATACGGTAAGTATTTTTGTTTGCAGATTAACTTCTCCGTTGCGCGAAAAAAAACGCTTCTAAATCTGGGAAAGATTAAGATATATATTTGTTCAATTTTTTAAAAACCTAATCACGTTAGGAAAAAAATCATTATAAATCTTTTTTAGTATTTAAAATAATTCCCAACGTTTTGCAAATATTTATAATCCGAGTGAATAATAATTAATCTTGGAACCAAGACTTTGATTTTGTACGTTATTTTAAGGATATATAGGACATTTCTCAAAACATTAAAAAAATTATGAAAAAAATGCACATTGTTTTATATTGCATTTAAAAATAGTAGAAAAAATTTGGCGGCGATTTTCTACCTGAATAAAAAGTTATTTCAAGAAAAAGTACATACTATATGTGCTGTAATAAAAATATTATTAATAATGAAATAAGAAATAATTTTAATTGGGGACAAAATTTCAATTTTTTTTATATGTGCTTTAAATATTCAAGATAATTTATGTAAAATTTTATTGCAGATATCAATTCTATAAAATAAACAAAATTCAGTTGTTTATTCATTTACAAAATAACTAGACAATCAATCCCAATAAAATTTTGTAAATCATCTTGAATATTTAAAATACTTGCACAAAAAAATTCAGATTTTTCTTAATGTTGTAAAAAAATAATTTATCAACAATTTTTTTTATTTATTATTTGTTTATTAAACAAATTTCCAAATTTTATTTACTTTGCAGAGACTGTATGTTCTATACATCCTTAATCATTATTATAAATTAATTAATTGCATCTGCGTTTATCGTAAGACTTTTCGAAATAATTTCTTCAAGATACGTAAAACACTGGAAGATTTTCACTTCGCGGAAATTTCTTTCATCAGTCGTGTAAACGCGTAACACCCTTCGACGGGAAACCGCGATTCGTTCTAAGATACAACCTTGGGCGGAGGAAAAAGAGGTTGTGCGATGGATTTCTTGCTCCAGTTGAAGCTTCTTTTCTACAATTGCAGCTGCGTGTAGAGACACGCCGAGTACACAGGGCGGTGGATAGAACAGCGAGGTGGATCGTGGGAGAGATGAAAAGGGACATGATGAAGGAGCGCGGAGGTGGAAGGAAAACAAAAAAAAATAAATAAAAAGGAAATCCTTCCTCGCTATCTACGGAGTGAGGAATCGCGCGTAATAAGTAGTTTGAATGTGAGGAGCCGAACAAGAGGCGGCTGCTCGTTTTCTCCTTTTTCGAAAACGGAAGCAGAAAAAAAAACGGCGCGGCGAGAAACGACGGAAAGGCGGAGACGCGACGGGATAATGTACGAGAAATGTTTTCGACTTTGATGTTAAGGATGTAAGATAAGACATTTCTCAAAACATCAAGAAAATTATGCAAAAAAACTTCCACAAAAAATTGGGATTTCTCTTAGTGTTGTAAAAAAATAATTTAATTTTTAATAACAGAGTAAATAAACTATAAAAATATGTTATTAATTAAAAGCATAATTCTATTCACACATCTTTCACGCGTATACAGTTTATTTGAAGTGTTAATATTAAAGACATTTCCAAATTTTATTTACGGGATTTTATGTCCGATACATCTTTAAGCCACTTCTGGGTCGCTTAATTAACTGGACAGCGTAAATTCGTGTGAAAAGAAGTTTGAGAAAAACCTCAACGAGATGGGTAATTTTTTTAACGCAGTCTTCACTTATATATCTTTCAAGTGACAAGTAGTGAGAGATACGTGTGTTTCCGTGTGATTTCGCGTATACTTACTTGCCCGTTGATTTCTATCCTTTACGAGGTGTAAGGAGAGCAACTAGGGGAAAGGAGAGACGCGGGAGGCTGTATCCCGTGGGATAATAACCGGACGGAGGTGGATGTTAACTACTAGGTCCGCGTAGGGTAGACTCACCTGAAATGATCGGCCAATTTGGCGCGACCACTTATTATCGGTCGCAGAAAAAGCGGCGCGGAACGACGACGGAGTGAAGAAAACGCCGAACGCACCGATATTCGAAATCGCTCGTTTCAACCGGCCATTTCCGAGCTTGTTCTCCTAAATATTCTCCTACACTGTGAGATCGTTAACGAATCGTTTATTTTTATAATATTAAAAATAATCTACCTTCTAAATTGACGATTGCAATTAAATTCTAATGTTCTTATATCCAGCGAGCTATTTCTTCGCAATAACATTCAGTTTCGTAATATCGCGATAAGAACTTACTTGAGATGTTTGAGTAACTGTTAAGTATTTTTGTTGGTCCTCGCACGAGAGTTAAATTATACTTCAACAGTAACTTGCGAATTATGGCAAAAAATCGAAAATGAGCGATCGTCGTAAACGAAGTCAATGAACCAGGGAGAGGAGAGAAAGGCCAGAGTGTGGCGTGAAGATTTTACGAGATGCTGGCCGTTAAGAGCGCACGGTGCCGAATAAACTCTCGGGAGCTCCGAAAATTATTTCCGTCGTAAATCCTTCTTTTCCCTCAACGAACGTTTAAAGTCGTATTTTGTAAAGCGACGCGAAAGCGTGCGAGGCTGAAAACGAGGAAGAGGAGTGTAGCCCCGTTATCGCGTTCTCTGACTGGGTTATTTCGACCAATCGTACATTTTTAATTTATAATCGCTCGATCTTTTCTGCGAATCTCATACGAACATTCTTCGCGCTGTCCTGATTTCTGAAAATTATTCACGGTCGTTAATTTAATCGATAAAATACGAAGAAAGCGATTAACACTTCCCCTTACAAGTATACGAAATTATACGACGATAGATAAATAAGTCGAGAAAGTCAAACCAAATGCATGCTTACCGAATGATTAATGATAGAGCAGCATTAAGTTGCGGTACGTGCATCTTGCTCGTTCATCGGAAAACAAAAGCTCCTGGGGTTGTTCGCGCGTCCACGGTCGGTGGCGTTAATTGCCGTGGTAAAATGACTGATATCATCTTTGTAATCCGACCGAGTCGTCGCGAGGCGAGCGGTAAATTGTTTCAACCGGAAACGTGTAAGCCTCATCCCCGACGACGTCGTTCTTGCTCGCGCAATCCATTTCGCGAGATCGCGCGAGATGGAAATTTTGTCGGTATACCGTTGAGTAAATTGTCTCAACTATGTCAATTCGCAAATTGTCGTTTAGCGTGTACTTCAGCGTGCCATAGCGCAATAGTCATAAAATTATATGATACGAGGAACGTGTATTTATACATTTGTTAAAAAAAATTATCATGCTCGAAAAAATATAATTCCACTTCCTCCTCATAAAAAAAAAAAAGAAAAATTATGTTCATTTCATTGATTTTCATCAAGTGAGAGTTTCAGGCATGACTGAAGCTTCTGCAGAATTGCCGTTAGACTCGTATCCGCACTTAATTATTTACGGTACTTTTTAATTAGCAGAGTGCATTAAGGCAATTAATCCAAAGCGGTAAAAGCGAGAAGAAGTCTTAAGACGACGGATTTTCTTATCATATTCACGGCGGTAGGTGTAAAGGACCGCCAGATAAGATTACGACCTATCGCAAGGGGCAAACAGTGGACCATGACAAAGGGTAATGTGCGCTTACAACTTCCGGTTTCTGGCACGGAGATGTAGGAAATGTACATTGCGCTTCGAAGCGAGATGTAATAGACGCATTCGCATACATAAATAAGAGACCTCTATTAAGATGGATTCCTACCATCGCAATTCAAGTTCGCACCTGATCAAAAATTTTGTGCAACGAATTAGCACACAAATAGCACTAAACTTTTAACCAGATGAGGATTTGATTTGCAATGATGCAGAAAACCGGTCCAGTTAAGTAAGGAAATTGCAATTTAATGTTTACTGAATGTAAAGTATTTTACATTAAACGTTTTTTTATAAAATATAAAAAAATCTAGTATAAAAAATAGCATTACATTATTAGTAATTACATAAATTGATCAAAAATTAATATCATTAATTTTTATGAGTTTTAATGGATTCTTTAAAGTGTTGTTAACAAAACAAGATGTAACTTGTTGAACGGTTGTCTATAATACTCAATTCTCGTTTATTTCATATTTCTGTTACCAAATGTTGCTTATATTAATTAAAAATATAAAATATTGATGATGTGCAATTTAGGCGACATTCAGCAACTTTCCTCTCTGTTTCATCAGCTTCTCGTCGTTATTTACATCAAATAATAAGCGATCTCAAAGAAGAAAGGAAAAAAGGGGAATTTCATGCGACAAGCTTTCTGTGCCAGTAATCGGTCGATGATCGCAACGACGATTAATTAAGGATCGGACAATCGCGTGACCGGAAATACGAACGTGAACCACTATAAATGGCATGTGCGTGGGCGCAACACCGCGTTCGCAATTCCGCACAACTCGCTCGTTGTTTTATACTGACAAAAAAAAATGTATATCAAGTTAAAATATTCTTAAAAATCATTGATCATCTTGTAGAGTGATTAAAAATGTGAAATGTAGAGCGACTAAAAAAAAAATTTTATGTTCAAGTAAGATTTAAAAAAGTAGTTTCTAAGTTTAAAAATAAATTATTTTATACTAGCTAATATTTATTTAAATTAAGGAAAAAGATGTTAAAATAAAAATATTTACTTAAACATAAAATTTTTTTTAATGTAGGACATGTAATATTTAATTTTTAATTAAATAAACTAATATTATATTTTTCATCTTCCTTTTATCAACAAAATTTAATGCAATAATTAAATCATACTATTTGATAAATTTAATGAAGAAACTAGAATTCAAAATTAGAATTTGTTAATTATGTATTACCGCGAGTATGGAAAGAATTTTGCAGAAGATTGTAATAAAGAAATTTATGAAATGAGAAAAATTCCCGTTTCAAGATAAACTTTCTTTAATATGGCTCAGGATCAAGACAGTCTTCGCTTACAGTTAGTTACATTTTATTCATTGTGTATTTACGATAATAAGATTACGATGTAAAAGAAGAAGAAAATATTAGCGTGTTGAAAATTATTATAGGCACGAGAGAATTATATTTATTAGTCGATAATAATGTTATATTATGAGAAACGATGATAATGTTCAACAAATTCGATCTACATGTACAGGTATACTTGAGATGCGATGTAATACACGTTTTTCTTGTAGTAAAGTATCGAACGAACCGTATCGAACAGGATGTAAGTATACATCAAGGCAAGGAGATGAGAGAGCCGAACACAAACTTTCGATTATACGCACTATAAATTTTCAAGCCACGGACCATTAACTGGCAGATAGCTGAAAATCCGGCTGAATCGATGAATCCTGGCCAAAGGTAATATTGGCCGGTAAATTATTTCGCGGACCATGTTGAGAGTCGTGAAGACGTTACCGACGCTGTGCAATCACGTGGATAATTAGCAAGAGAAATTAACAGCCAAGTCTAATGAAGAATAATAAATTCATATATCATTGAGATTTCCGTAGAAGAAGATATTCACGCTATTTCCTCATTAACTAAGGAATTTAAAAAAAGTTAAATCGTAAAAATGATTTCTTTAAAATAAAGTAATTACGATGGAAGAAACAATCTCAAGTTTAAGAACGCAATGCAATTACTAGCCGCAACAAATTCAAAATGGCAAAGATGATATTTCTACAGACAATACGTCGTAAATGGACGAAATTACACGCAGTGCGCCATTAAAACAAAAATGGATAAAAAAGCATGATTACTCTGAAGAGTATATTGTCGCTGGGGTACATAAAGAAGTGGGAATTAGTTCATCCGACGAACGAATCAGACGCTTGATCGAATCGAGATGGGCGCTCTCAATTTTGCTTTCCCCTTCACGGTTTTTCTTTACCTGTTACCATCGTTGCCGGTAAGTCTTTTTTTTGCCAGATTATATCCAGAGAAAAGTTTCAAGTTGACAAATATTTGTTTGAATCAAAGAAAATTATGCATTGCTATACGGTTAAAGAAAAGTTTCTTTGATTTGAAGAACTTTTTTGATTCTTCCATTTTATTAAAGTTTGGTTGTGCAACGCAAATCTTTTTTTAAATGAAAGAAATATGTATATTTTTAAAACCAGAATAACTAAATTATTTCATACATTTCTGTCAGTAACTTTTTTGCATTAAAAGATTATTTGTTGAAATTAGAAATTTGTTTAACTAATTTAGACAAATAATTTATTTTATTTGGAAAAAAATTAATAACGTCACTTTAACTTGGAAAAAACTATGTTGAAGAAACAATTTCATCGATTTAAGCATAACTTTTCTCTGAGTGTACGCTGCTCGAGGACAACGTGCCGCTTCAAAGTTTGATTGTATAATATTTTTCTCAGCACGCCTATGATCTTGAAAAAGTGGCAACAATCGCACCCGAGCAATCAAACAATCTTGTAGATATCGTTGGCATACCGAAAGAAATTCACGGAGATAACGGGAAGATCGAATATAAACTTGTGGATGATTCCTCGAATCCGACGATAGTATTGAAGCCTGTGAGAGACTTGGCAAAAGCGAACGTAGATTTTCAAGCTAAAGTCGAATCGAAAAATCTCCCGTTAAGCTCCATTCGCGGAGACATCTCAACGAACGTCCAGCTCGTGAATCAAGCGAAAAGGTTACAAAACGCGCTATCGAAAGAGCTCCCAGAGAGTTTTCGTCGAAAGAAGAATGAGTTAAAAGCTCGACGAGGGGCACCAACCAGAAACACGACGGCAGAAAACAAGAAAGACACGAATGTTTTTCACCTGTACATCCCGGATATTAACGATGTACTGAGAGAGAAGTTCGCCAAGGCGAATGTGCAGCTTGGATTGGACGTCGGCGTGACGTCGAAAAAGGACGCGGACGAGAACAAGATCGATGTCTTGGTCGTCAATAATCGCTCGAGGGGAAAGAAAAATTATATCCGACTCTGCGAGAGATTAACCGACGGATCGATAACGAGTCTGATGCAGAAACTGCGTGGCAAAGACTGCGTGAAGCTCTCGACCAGTGAATTCTATCTGAACTCGGGTACGAGCAGCACGAATTGGAGAAACAACGACACGGTTAAGCTTGTAGAATCGAAAATCGGAATGAGGGTTGAAAACGGGAGGGATTGTACGGATGTCGAAAGCGGAAGTAACGAAAATAAACAGCGGGAAAAAACGATGGACGTCGATGCTTCGATTTCTGATATTTCGGCTAATTACGATGAATCGGGCATGAAAGTAGCCGACAAACTTGGATCGGGGTTGAACATCAAGATGATCGATGATAGAATCGCTAACCTCTTGAACGACGGTAAACTTTCGCTATCAGCATCGACTGCGCTAAAGGTGTGAGAAAGTTTTGATTAACGATCAAGTCAGCTTCAATTAACTATTTAAATTTACACATATATGTATAAGTATTATATTTATGTGTGCACAAATAAATAAAGACACTGCCATTTATTCTGCTAAACACGTTTCAATTAAAGTTGACGAAGAAAATATGAAAGCTGAAGCACGTACATAATATTATTATTGCAAATCAGCTTACAAGAAAGAAGTATTCCCACTCTTTTCAATTTCGATTATTATTTTTTAATATTTTTGAACTTTGAGAGAGATAGAGAGAGAGAGAGAGATTTACTATACCAATTTACCATACATTTACTATACAATCAAATAAAAATTCCACTTTTCCATTTTTTTCGGTAAGAAAGTCTTGATAAAAAAAAAAATCAAACTTTTATTTCAAACTTTGCCGTTTTTGTACACACAAAAATCAGTTTTTTATCTTAGTTGTAGATCGGAGTACGAGACCTATATTTATATTGATTAAGAATTTTTTTTATTTTCTATTTCAGATAATTTATGGATCTTGAATCATGATAACAGTGAATGGATATTTTTTGCCCATATAAATTTGCTAATAACTGCAAAAAATATCTGTTCTACTATTCAAAAAAAATTTGTAAAGAAAAACCGTCTTTAGAGTAACGTATCACTCTACAAAGCTTTAGAGAGTATCGAAGGCGGGAAAATACCCCCTTAAAATACAGATACTCTCAAAAGAGTTGAGAGTTTGATCGTAAGAGTATTTAAACGAAATATTCGCCAGACAGTTCCGTTTAAACTCAAAGCATGGGACTTTTAGCATGACATGCAAGACCTACCACCCTTTTATAATTTCACATTACCCTTCCCCGAAGAAAAAGGATTCCAGATCCGGTTCGAGGTCAATTCCCTCGACTTACACTCAAGGCTGGAGCGTGTGACACGGCCGTTAAGACACAATAGATCATTTCAAGCTGTTGTGGCATATAATTAATCTTAACAACGGCAGCCGCGGCGCGGATATTCGCGGCGATTGGTGGCCTTCGGGCGGACAACCAGAACAAGATCTAAATGATTTTCCGTTTTTAAACCTCTCCATCTTGTCCAGTGTCTTGTAACGTGGTATGACGTCGACAATTTATAAATAAATTGACGAAGAGCGAACACGAGGATCGAAGAATCGCGAGAACACCGCGCTCGCAAATTGTTAGGGGAGCCGACGAGAGGAGTCTCTTCGACACGAATGTACATATCGAGTTACCGTATGCGCGTATTATATAATCACATACATCGTCCGATCCGATCCAATAATTTGCATTGAAAATCGGTGTCCGTCTGCGTAAGGATCGAATGAGCGAGAGCCTCGCCGTTCGCGAGGATTACGTGATCATCTATTAAAACGTGCTATGGAACCCGATTCTCTACATTTCGATACGAACAATATATAGTTTACGAGATATTGTTGCACAAAATAAACCCAGTCGAGATTCCGCTCCGTCCCGTGTTCCGATATCATAATTAACGTGATATGACACCGATATCAAGAATTACTTTGACGCTGTAATCGGCTCGCTATCTCTTCGAGTGAAATGACTTAAAAGAATTACAGCACGTTTCAAGAAATTCAGTAAATAAAGACGTAAATCAGTCGCACCGCTCGATATGGCGTGATAGGTGTAATAAATATTTGTTGCGTAAAAAAACCATACAAGAAGCATGCGAGATTTTTATATAAGGCATTATATTCTGGCCATGTGCAAAAGTGATGAAAGCCATGCAAGTGCCGGCGCGACGGCGACAATCATGGGGCAGAAGCCCAATCTGTAGGTCAACTCGCTTGGAAATTCATTTAATGGACCGAGCAAGGTACTTGCCCGGAATATTGGACGGATTCACATTGCATGAATTTAATTGTTTTTAGCCGAATTTAATTCTAAGTGTATTAAAATGCAATAAAATATGTGCTAAGCACGTGCCATTTATTTCGTAAGATTATTTAATATTTATTAAAAGATTGCACAGTTCAACAAAAAAATAATACCAAGACGGGACTGATCATTTCCTATAGCTTTTTAACACTGAATGCAAATCATCTGATTTCCAAATTGTTCTGTCACGTCAAAATTTTAAAAAACTTTGCAGTTAAAGTTACAAAAAAGAACTACTTTCATTTTGTCATATTATAATTACGATATGGTCAAATTTTGAGCATAATATAACGAAAAAAATCATTTAGCATCAGTCAGTGGAAAAGAAACGATAAAGTGAAATTCGATTTCGTGTATCTGATTAAAAATGTATATTATAAAAAAAAATAATGTCAGACATAAACATCACAACATGCACTTAACGTTTTAATTAAATTTAGTCAATTTCAATTTAAAGAAACTGCAAAGAGACTGTTAATCAGTCATCTTTGTTACGGAGAAATGGAATCTCTCCGAATTCGAAAAGAAGGGGAAACTCTGTCATAAAGATCACGCGGTTAGACCAACGCGGCAATCCTGTATAATTATTTATGACAGATATTTCAATTCAACGCCGGAACTGCATTCTTTCGCTGCCGCGCTTGACGGAAATGCGAAATAAAAGGGGAAAGGGTGCGTAACAAACGTGAGAGCGATCCACGAACATTCTCGCATTCTCGAACGCCGCCGCGACGTCTCTCTTGGCGATCGATAAATTTAATTACATATACGTATATACGCAGAAGCAGCCGTTCTTCCACGGATGGAGAAACTACGTTAAACAGGCAATCGTACTCGCGAGAGCGCGTGATCAATGATTTTTCCTATTATTGTCAATCAAGATAAGATAACGATGACGTAGCGAAATCGAAAAGTGATTGCCGTTCCATTTGATTCTCCGTAAATTCTCTGTAATCACTCGACGAGAGCGTTTAGTTTACAGCAGATACGGAAACGAGAATAAATTTTGCGAATGCAATTTACGAATTGAAAATTAGATACATTGAAGCGAAACCCAGAAAATATCGAGAACTCGATGGATCTAAAGATATTTTCATAATACTTCTAGAAAATGTTTAAAAGTTGTCTAAAAGAATTTTATTAAGAATAACTTTGCAGTGTTACTAAAAGATATCATTAGACATTTGAAGAAACAAAAAAATACTTGAAGATATTTGTTATGTAAAACGTCTTTTAGATTTCCAACAGATATCCAACAGATAAGAAATGCATTTTTTCGAAAAGTTTCGATAAAATACAAAAATATTCAAAACAGAGCAAAAGATATCTTTTAGAAATCTAAAAGATAGATATCTTTTTGTTTATGTAAAAAATTCAAAATTATTTCGTCATTAAGTTCAATTATTAATTTTTTTTTAATAAAAATAGTAACTGCAGTATCTCTAAGTAATAAACTATTTTCGCGAATATATGTATAAAATACTTTTCACATCAAGGTCACAATAAAAAAACTATTTTTTTTAACTAAATTTTTTTACTCAAAGTTTCTGGTCTTTTCAGTCATTTTCATCTCCAGTTTAGAGCTTTCGAATATACGAATATTGCTAAAGCTTATTTTACTCCATGAAAGAGAAGTGTTACGCACAACCTTTCTTCATGGGATTTTCGATACATGTTGTACAGAAAAATGACTCCGTTTTATTAACGAGAAATCTCAAGATATTCACGCTCTAAGAAAATTTTTGTCGAAAGATAATAATATTATGAGACCGTCGTTCATTATTTACAAAATAATAAATTTCCCATTCCAAAAAATAAGCTCTTTATAATGAACGTCGATTTAATAAAATTTTATTATTGTGTTTAAATATCAAGACGATTGATATTCTTATATAATCGTCTTGACATTTTAAGCACAATAATAAAATTTGATTAAATTGACGCTCACTGTAAAAAGCTCATTTATTTTGGCCTGAATTCGGCAACGTATTATTTTTCTCGAAAGTCGTCGCACGAGCAGTATTTTTGCCAAAATATCAAAAAGAGAGACATCACACAAACGAATCGCTCGCGAATTTTGTCGGTGTGAAAAACTCGTAGGAGGACGGAGTCTGCGTAAGCAACGTGCTCCGTGTCCGGACCTCCATTCACGTCGAGGCGGATAAAATTTTGCGAATCGAGATGGGGCCCGGCACGGCCTTCGAATCACGAGACAATAATTGGCGAGAATCGCGAATCTCGAGCGCGCGCGCGCGCGCGCGCGTGCACTCAACGTAGGTAGGCCCCCGCTGCTGCCTACACTCGCGACCGGTTTACTCGCCGTCGTCCCACGGCGTTCGGCCGTGTCTGGGCCGGTTTTATGTAACGCAGATTCGCGTAATCGCGATCCTCCTTCGCCGGCGTGAACCGACACCGTAGGAGGAGGATCGCGGCCTCAAAGATGGCCTCTCCCCGCCCCGTTGTCAAATTCGCGCGGAATTCACCTCAGGGACGCATACCGGGCTACGCGCGACGGGATTCCGTCCGACCCAGACTTTACACAAGTTACAACAATGTAATCCAATTGGTACTCACGATAACGAGGCCGATGGTGTTCGAGGAGAGTGCGTGCGACGCGCCGCGGGCTCCAGCGGGACGAGGGTATCCACCACCTGACGTGATCGCCGACGAGCACCGCTGCGTCTCCAGCACCACGCGCCACTACTTGCTGCACGACGACGTTGCGTGCGCCGTTCGCAGGACGGTTTCTTGCGTCGCGTTTGTCAAGAGCGCGAACGCTGGAAGCTCCGCGTTGTCGTGCCGGGAGAAACGCGGTCACCACCGACACCGTAAACAGCCGTGCGTTGACTCGACCGGGACCACACCACCGCCGCCGTCGCCGCCGTCGCCGCCGCACGAGTTCGATCGACCGCGATCAGTTGTCGTAAACACTGGTCGCCATGCTGCCGAGGCACCTGTCAATACGGACTCCGCGCGGCGCCATCTCGCGTGCGACCGTTGGCGGCGCGCTCGCGCCGATAGATGGCCGCGTTACTGGCTGTTAGTGCGTTGCCGTACGATATCGATAACGTTGTTCTCCGCGTTATCCACGACTATTTGCACACCTGGCGCGCAAGGGAGCGCCGAGCGAACGCGCGATACTTCGCTTTCGGCGCTCCCAAGTACCGACGCTCGTCGAAAGCTCGAGACACGAAATACGGGGCAACGGAGAAGACGCGATTGAACGCGGGACCGTCTTTAGAGCGAATGCGTCGACGCGACTTGTTTAACAGGTAAGCGAGACTTATCGCATTTATTGCAAATGCAATCATCGCGTAGATTCGATGCTCGCGTGCGCGCTGGCCGCGATGTCGATCTTGACGCGTAAGGTTAACAGCGCGCGCGAAAACGAAGCCGGCTCGCCAACTTTGCATTTTTATCTGTTTATAGAACACGGGGGACGCGATGCGGATAGGAGCGTGGAAACGAGCGGCGTCGCAAACCGACTAAATAATAAAGATTCGATGCTTATATGTATATTGATAATTCGTGAAAACGCGCGCTCGCGACAATGAATGCCGAAGAAATGTATCGCGCGAATAATTGACAAAACGACGAGCATGTATTATCGTGTGTTGCAAGTAGCGCGTGCGAATATCTTCTTATAAAATTAACACGCTTACTCTAACGAATACGGGATAATCGTTCATAAAAGACAGCGTATTTATTCGTTAACTGGACAATGTTGTGGAAAATGCATGAACGAAAAATTAGCAGCGGAATACGTAGCGTCGCCACGGCAAGGTGGCGCGGATGCGGCGTCATTCTTGTCGCGTGAAGTTGGCCGCGCGAGAGACGAACCGCTTCTCGCCGTCTTCTCAGTTACATTCACGTTTCATTTACAGAAAGCAGCGGACGCGGGACGGACCGGCTTCAGAACGGAGGTGTCGTCGCGGGTCGTTTAACAGGTGAACGAGACTTATATCAAGCTTGCATTAATAATTTACTGCCAATGCAATCATCGCGTAATGTAAATTCGATGTTCGTGTGGAGCGCGGCGGCGGCGCGATCGCGGCGTCGGTCTTGACGCGTAAAGTTGACCGCGCGTGCGAGAACGAAGCCGGCTCGCCATCTTGATTCGCATTTACATGTTTGATTGCAGAATGCGGCGAACGCAGGATGGAGCGGAACCGGAGCGAGCGGCGTCGCGACTTAATAAGTAAGTGAAATCAATCTTAATCTCGATCGTATCAATACTGTCAGTTTAACCATTATGTAATACAAATTCTGTACTCATACTGGTGATTCGTACAAATGCGTATTTCACAATAATTACTCGGTCGGATGCATATCGCGCTACCTGTTGACAACGACGATATATCAAGTTGCAAGTAACGCACGCGGATGTCAAGCTTATAATATTAATATGCTTCTAACTATAACACGACATAATAATCGTCATAAAACACAACGTACATTTGTTGCTTGAGACGCGGACCGGTACATGAATGTGAAGTTAAGAGCAGGATGCGTGGCGTCACTACGTCACAAGTGCGGCGTCGCTATGAAGTTGTCCGCGCGGGAAATGAAATTGTTTCTTCTTAATTGCATTCACTTTTTATTTACAGAACGCGGCGTAAGCAGAAAGGATCAACGAAACATCCAGAACAAATGGCATTACTCAGTTACTCATTTAATTAGTAAGCAAAGTTTAACCGTACATTTATTATTAAACAGCACCTAATTATCGCATAAAACATGGATTTGATATTCGTTTGCGATATAACGCGCGATTCATGTATTTTAATAATTTATTTTCATTTAAAAACTTTACTTTTTTATTACATATCCGTTGAAATTATAAATAAAAAACGATACTTAATTGCAAAAATAATTTTTCCATATATTTTTGTTTTCAATATTATTCCTATTTGAATATTTTTTGGTTATCGAACACTTTTTTGTATTTGAATATTTTTTTGTAATGCAGATCGTATATTAATGTATCTACTACAGTTCTATTACTGCACATTGTGGAATATAATTTGAAGAGAAAATTTGACAACTCAGAGGAAACAAATCAGAGTTAAAAGAGCTATCGAGCTTCGGTGGAGCAACTTTGCGATAAGCATTATTGCTTACACACGTAAAATTAATTGTTTGTTTCCATTTCTTTAGTCATTTTGTTTCAATTTTTAAAAAATAATAATTAGAGAAAAACATATTTTAATATAAAACTTGATAAATTTATTTTTATGAAGTTATTCTTTTTAAAATTGTATAATTATAATATTTTAATTTAAAAACAATTAAAAAATTCTATGTAAGAATTATCTTTTAAATCGTTGATTATTTTAAGAGTTACTTTAATAAGGATCTTATATTTATATGTTACAGATTCATCATAATGATCATGTATCTAATAATTCCACTATTGCCCATCGATTGGTGAGTGATAAAAAAGAATTTATAAATAAGGTAACGAAACTGTGAAATATAGTAAACCATTTTACTTTTTAATAATATAAAAGAAATATTCTCTAATAAAAACGTTAGATTTTATGAATTTATTATTACGTTGCGGCATAATTTTAATTCATCAAATCATTATTATGTCACAATAAAAGTAAATTAAAATTATATCAAGGCATAATAATAATTTGACAAATTAAAACTATGTCACAAACTAATAATGTTTACATAAATTAAAATCGACATAAAAATAAATCGGTATTTCTATTACGTCGCGTCCATTATTTTAATTCGTGGAATTATTATTATGTCCAAACATAAAAAGAATTTATAATTTTTATTGTGGCCATAAAAATAATTCTGTCAAGACATAACTTTAATTAGATGAATTAAAATTATGTTGTAACATAATAATGATTCCATTTATTGAAATTATGTCGTGACATAATAATAATTCCATGAATTAAAATTATGGCAAGTAATACAATAATAATAATTCTAAATTATTATTATGCAGTAATATAATTTAAATTGGATAAATTAAAATTATGTGGAGACATAAAATAATTCCATAAATTAAAATTATGTCATGACATTATAATAATTCTGTAAATAATAATTACTTTAGAGCATAATACTAAATCCGAATTGTTATCGTGATTCACACACATAATAATAATTTAATGAATAAAAATTATGTATATACCATAATGATTAATGACGAATTGAATAATATTGAATTAAAAGAAATATAAAGCTTTAATATATACAGTATAGGAATTTTGCAAAAAAACATAAATCAAAAAATTAACGCAAAAATACAATTTGTTATGCACATTTTAAATAACTATAATAGTAAAAATTTGTTTGCCTGTTTCATCCGGAATTCATGTTAGTGAATACACGAATTGTCCACAAAAGATTTATGCTGTGCAATATATAAATTCTAACCAGACAGGTTATTTATATTTCTTATTAGAATACATTAGAAATGCAAACAGAAAAGTACAAAATTTACAGTATTAAATTTTTATAAAGAATTGTAATGGACTTGAATATAGATAATAGAATATTTTGTCATATAAGTTTTGTTAATATAATTAGATCATTGTTTCAATGTAAGCAAAACTATAAAATTTTCTCGGAAGATTTTATAATTATAAACAAACATAATTTGCTTAAATATAGAATATTTTTTCTTCATGTAAGGGAATTATGTTTGTTTACAAATTATTCCAAAAAGATTTTATATTCTCGCATATACAAAAAGTAATAAATTGTTGATTGTACACTAATTTTTTTTCTATGTAAGTGCATTTTGGCAAAACTAACAGAATTTCTCATTATTATAACAGAACTCGATATCTTAAAATACGAACATTTGATAGATTTTAATATAATCATTGTAATAATCTTTGCAATTCCTACAATATTTCTGATTCATCTATTTTTGAACAGACGTATTGATTGACTCATTTAGATTTATAAACAATTAATCAAGACTTTACTTTTTCAGTGCATTTATATTTCTATGTTTTTTTCGTGGTATGCGTACAAGACATTGTCATTGACTCATCAAAAATAATTTTTGCGTTTGCATGGGCATATGTACCAAATGTAGAATACAGTTCGGCATTGGTAATCGTTGCAATGTTTACTCTGACTTGTCGTCATGTTATCGGTTCAATGAGATCACATCTCATTGGACTTAGCGTCTAACCGGCCGATCAGCTGGATTAACCACGATTTTTGAGCAAGTCGCGGGTTGACAAAAGCACCCCAGAAAGTGCGTCTCCTTTAAGCGACTTGCTGCCTGCGACTATGGCTTGTAAGATACAAGTGTCGTACGAATCATGGTTAAGAAAGTTTAGTCGACGTTAGATGTGCGTTAAACGTGAAAAAAGGCAGAACTCATTCTGAACGAGCTCACTATCGAACCCGTATCTATCGCGTTCGAATTGTTAAATGGTTATTTCGCGAATCGCGTAGCAGGCAATGTCTCTTACACGTGTCACGAAGAAGATGTTCGTAGTAATATAAAATGCTTTTTTAATGCTAATTTTGTTTTTATTTTTTAAGTATAATTTATTTTTTTCAGCTTTTTGCGTACTGAGAGAAAAATTATTGAATTTTGATATATATTTATTTGAATATTAATAATGAAATATTTAATAAATGTAAATATATATTTATTTAGTAGAAGAACCATTAATTAAATTCAAGTTTTATTTCTTCTACTACAATAAATATTTATGTACTGTAAATAAATATTTCCACAGAAATATTCGAATAAATATTTATTAAAATATAGGAATTTTTTCTCTCAGCGTGGTAAGTGTAAGAGACATTGTGATTTGTCCAGAAATTAATTTTCGCGTTCGATTGGACACATATGTAATTAATTATAAGGTACGATTCGGTATCGGAGACCGTTGCAATGTTCACTCTAACTTCTCGTCACGTTATCGGTTCAGTGTGATTATGTCTCATTGGATCTAGCGTCTAACCGGCCGATCAGCTGAATCAACCACGATTTGTGAGCATGTCGCGGGTTGACAAAAGCACCCCAGAAAGTGCGTCTCCTTTAAGTGACTTGCTGCCTGCGACTATGGCTTGTAAAAAATACAAGTGTCGTATGAATCGTGGTTGAGAAAGCTTAGTCGGCGTTAGACGTGCGTTAAACGTGACACAAAAGGGAGAACTCATTCGCAGCGAACTTACTATCGATCCCGTATCCAACGCGTACGAATTATTAAATCGTCCTTTCGCGATTCGCGTATAAGCAATGTCTCTTGCACGTGCCACGAAGTAGATGCTCGCAGAAATATGAAATAATTTGTTAAAAGTAGAAATTCTTTGATTTTCGGTGTATATTTCTTTTTTTTCAGCTTTTCGTGTACTGAGAGAAAAATTACTAAATTTTAATAAACATTCAGTAACATTTAGGAATTTTTTCCACCAACGTGGTAAGTGCATTAGACATTGTGATTCATCCAAAAATTAATTTTCGCGTTCGATTGGGCACATGTATTATTAAGGGGTACGATTCTGTATCGGAGACCGTTGCAATGTTCACTCTAACTTTTCGTCACGTTATCGGTTCAGTGTGATTATGTCTCATTGGATCTAGCGTCTAACCGGCCAATCAGCTGAATCAACCACGATTTGTGAGCATGTCGCGGGTTAACAAAACCCCAGAAAGTGCGTCTCCTTTAAGTGACTTGCTGCCTGCGACTATGGCTTGTAAAAAATACAAGTGTCATATGAATCGTGGTTGAGAAAGCTTAGTCGACGTTAGACGTGTGTTAAACGTGATACAAAAGGGAGAACTCATTCGCAGCGAGTTTACTATCGATCCCGTATCCAACGCGTTCGAATTATTAAATCGTTCTTTCGCGATTCGCGTATAAGCAATGTCTCTTGCACGTGCCACGAAGTAGATGCTCGCAGAAATATGAAATAATTTGTTAAAAGTAGAAATTCTTTGATTTTCGGTGTATATTTCTTTTTTTTCAGCTTTTCGTGTACTGAGAGAAAAATTACTAAATTTTAATAAACATTCAGTAACATTTAGGAATTTTTTCCATCAACGTGGTAAGTGCATTAGACATTGTGATTCACCCAAAAATTAATTTTCGCGTTCGATTGGGCACATGTATTATTAAGGGGTACGATTCGGTATCGGAGACCATTGCAATGTTTACTCTAACTTTTCGTCACGTTATCGGTTCAGTGTGACTATGTCTCATTGGATCTAGCGTCTAACCGGCCGATCAGCTGAATCAACCACGATTTGTGAGCATGTCGCGGGTTGACAAAAGCACCCCAGAAAGTGCGTCTCCTTTAAGTGACTTGCTGCCTGCGACTATGGCTTGTAAAAAATACAAGTGTCGTATGAATCGTGGTTGAGAAAGCTTAGTCGACGTTAGACGTGTGTTAAACGTGACACAAAAGGGAGAATTCATTCGCAACGAGCTCACTATCGATCCCGTATCCAACGCGAATTATTAAATCGTTCTTTTGCTCACTGTCGATCCCGTATCCACCGCTAAATTGCTATTTCGCGAATTGCGTAACAAGCGATGTCTGTTGCACGTGACAGAAATTTAGGTACTTGCATAGATATAAAATGATTTTTTTAAAGTTAAACTTTATCACTAGAAAAAGATCGTGTTGCATCATTTGGAAATCTGGTAGAGTCAACCAAGACGTCTATTCAAGTAACGGACGAATCAGAAATCTTGTAGGAATTACCAAATTATAGTTAAATCTGTCAAACGGTCAGATTATTTTAACCAAAGTCCTATTATGATTATCAAAAATTCTGCTTCTGGTTTTACAAAAAACAGTTAATCATTTAAGTTTTTTTAATATAATCAGATTATTTTTCTTATTATATAAGCAAGAGCATAAAATTTTGTGAATATCTTTTATTTATTTATATTTTTACTGTATCACATTATTTGAGCTACAAACATAAATAACCTGTTGTAGTTACATTTCCAGATATTATACGAGCTCAAGTAGATAGAACTTAGGAGAGCAGACTCCTATATTGACTAATATGATATTCTGAGGTAACAAGTAATCGTCTTTAAAAATTATATTTATCATTTTTATTATATTATTAAACATGATTTTTTGTAACTTTCTTTCTTTAGAATACACACATCTCTTCGATAAAAAAACATATTAGAAATTTTTTTATTTTTTAAGTCAATTGTAATCAATTCGTCCATGTCGATGATTCGTCATTACTCGAATTATTTGGTTTTTACATACAGCTAGATGAAATGATTTGGTCGGGTTTATAGATATTTTCAAATATATACCTCAAAATTAATTTTTTATTTGCTTCAGCGACCTTATTCTTTCGATTTATAAAACTGACGTATACTCGTCGATAATATAAATATTTAAATAAACGAATCGTAACCGGTTTGTCGCGTCGCGCGTTTTTTCCGGGAGTGCCGTTTAAGTAATAGGACTTAATTAGTCCTCGGGCGCAATTTTAGTATTTTAATATTTAACGCGAGTGTTCCGTGAGTGCAACGGGACGACGGGGCTCGACAACCCGGATTTGAGAAGAGGAGGTCTGGGAGAGAGGAGGTCTGGCACATCGAGCTCCAGCGGAGCAACCTTAAGGTATATATAACTTTTTATTTAAAATTAATAGCCTTTTTTATCCAGTTTTATCTCAATAAAAAAAATAAATACTTAAAGAAATAAAAAATTCAAATAAAATTTTAATTGAATTTTGTAAAGGTATTTTTCGGATATGATTGCATTATTAAATAGCTAATTGAAAAACGAATTTTGAAAATTTGACGTGCGTGTAAAAATAAATTTTTCAAATATTGATTATTTTGAGTGTAGTTATAATTTTTAAATATATTTGTATGTTACAGTATCATCGCAGCTTCGTGGCTGAATAACTCCGTTCCGTTGCGTATCAGATTTGTGAGTAAAAAATCAAATTTTATTTGTAAAATTTCTTTTTCTAATTTTTATATTCTAAATATTCAATTAAAAAATAATCAACGCTTCCGCACATAAGATATAAATAAATTATATTTACCACATGCTGCTCCGCCCATGCTCGATGTTTCTACTAGGCCTTTTCCTCCTTTCATTGAAGTCCTGAGGTCTCATTCCCCTATCAGATTGTCCGAATTTTTAATATCAAAGACACAATATTTTTTTTTATATAGCACTCGCGAAAGCAGATCATGACTGAAAGCAGATACTTTGCACTACACTCTCGAAACTAAAGTTAAAAGGTACGATAACGCGAGATTTTATCAACGAAAACATCTCATAAACGCTGCAATAAATGTTTAATAAACATACTATTTTCACCGGGATCGGTACGCGTAAGTGCAGATTTAACAAATGATACAAGAGTCCGTAATACGAGAAATCGATGCGACGCAAGTAGATCTCACTAACAGTATAAAATCGTTGAGTTGAGACTGCGTTAGCTGAGGCGCACGTTGCTAACCGACGAACGAGCTGTTAATCGCGGCGTAAGGTCAACGTTCGACAAGGCCACACATGCCACGCCGCGACGTACTACGCATCACGTGCCGTCTAGTCTAGTCCGCCAGACGCTTCCCCCACTACCCCCACTACTCACGTTCGGCGCGCGGCGGCTCGGCCATCTCCGTCGCCGTTCGGCAATCGTCGTTGAGCTGTCGCTGCTCCGGCGTCGCAGCGCCACTAGTGCCACCGTGATATACGCAATACTACGTGACCCTGCGCCATGTTCGTTTACTGTTTCGCCGGTTGTCGGACGTTGCAACAAAGCATCTTCGTGCTTCTCGCATGTTCCAAACCCGAATTATGTACAAATACAGTCTCGAGTGTGTCGATGTAATTGCGGACGAGTATTCTGATAGTCGTGAATCGCAGTGTCACATGCAGAAGTGATCGTTCTCTTTCGTAATCGCGTGTATCGTGTGTTCTTGTGGCATAGCTTTGTCGAGTTCGTACGCAGTCGTATTCGCTGGAACAGAATGCTTCATCTACGCAGTAGAATATCGCGAATGTCAAGTGAATCGTTACTAGTCATCGTGCGATCATATTGAGTACAAGATTTGCAATCGGGAGTGAATTTGTCTCGTTTCTATTTACGCGTGTATCCGTTCAAACGACTCGCCACTGTCTCAGGTATCGTGACGCATTGGCCAGTTGGTCTTTTTCGCAATGTATTGCCTGTTCATACTCTCGCGTGCATTTTGTCTTTTATTCGCGTTTGCGATCGTGTGTGATGAAATATCAGCGTAATATCGAGAGTGCCAAATTCTCCGGTCGTGTGTACGATTAACGTGTGTATTCGAAAACAACGAAACGAGTTGTCAGCAGACTTCCATCCAGAAGGTGGCATTCGTGGGGCAGTTTGGTAAACATTTTATTAATTATTGTATTTCTGCGTTCTTGCATATATGGTTACGTACTGACATTCACTGCCAGTACTAAAAGTCTACAATATTTGTGACATAATCTATAGATTTTCAATACTGCTAGTGTATATTGGAACGCAGTCTGTCATATTTGATCATCTACTTAACCATTTCTTGGTTGCAGGTTTCAGGTCACTTCCACATACTAGCCAGGATATGTGCGCTGAGTTGTAAGAATGAATCCTTCCCAGAAGGAAAAGATGTGAGCAATTAATTTCAAAGAGTGTAAATCTTTGAAATAAATTTTTCTTAACTTTTTTTCTAAGGACTTATTCTTTAAACTTTGCAGGCGACTTCCACATACTACCCAGAAAGTGTGTGTAGTTTTAAGAACGAGTCTCTGTTAGAAAGAAAGTCAAGTGAACAAATTAATTTTGAAGAAAAAACATGTGAAACTTAACCTTTAAAATTAATTTGTTCATGACTTTCTTTCTAAGTGGGACTCATTCTTAAAACTGTACACAATTTCTAAGTAGTGTGTGGAAGTCGTCTGCAAAGTTTGAAGAATAAGTCCCTCTTAGAAAAAGTTATAAAAAATTTATTTCAAAGAAGTCTTCCAAATTAGTCTGCTCACATCTTTCCTTTTAAAAGGGACTCATTCTTACAACTCAGCGCACACATCCTAACTAGCATATGGAAGTTACTTAGAACCTAGAACCAAGATGTGGTCATGTAGACGATCAAATAAAAGGCTGAGTTCTGATATAAACTACTATAAAATACTGAAAAGCTATAGTTTATGTTACTCATTTTTAAAACTTTGCACACAATTTTTGGGTAGCATGTGGAAGTCACCTGCAAAGTTTGAAAAATAAGTCCCTCTTTTCTTAATTTTATTGTACCTTCAAAGTTTATGTAAGTGTGACATATACATGAATATGCGTAGAAGTAATTTGCTAATAAAATTATACGCCAAAGATTTATGATACAATAATTATTTTAACTTGGTTATATTTATTATTGTTACAGATTAATGCAGTTTCAACTTTGTTGTTGTGCATCAGTGTCGGTAAGTGATACTATGTATATTTTTGAAGCCAATTTTTGCTTAAGTTGTTAAAAACATTTTTTAACAGAAAAATATGAAATAATAAATATTTATTTTTTAAAAATCTTGACTTACGAGTTTTTATAAATGACTAGCAGCAAAATATTGGTCTTGATTGGTTTTTAATTTTTTATTTATTGTGTTCAAAGTTTTTCTTTTTGAACTGCTTTCTAATTTGCTAAAGTAATGTAATTATGTGTTTACTAGAAATTAATTTTAATATGTATTTATATTATAAATTTATATAAATGAGGTGCACTTATTGTATCAATCTAATAAAAATATTAGAATGAAAAATCATTCCAGGAAATAATTGCTAATACTTAAATAATAAAGAATTAATTTAAAAAATTAAATTAAAAAAATTAAAAATCGATCTTTATGATTATACAATTTTTTATATTTTATAAAGATCTAATTATATCATTTATTACGACTGCTGCCAACCTTCGGTTATATGTATAAAAAATAAGCATAGATTTAATTCACTGATGCAATTATTTTTTTCACACGAATTATAACTATCTTTTTATTTTTTACTTTAACATTATTAACTTTTCTTTTTCATTGTCTATGGGTAATTTCACTTCTGTTGAACGTTTTAATTTATTTCTCATAATTTTGCTTTGCTAATTAAAATTATTTAAAGATGTAGATACTACAAAATATTAACTCTTTTTGGACAAATGAGTATGTAATTATAACTTCAAAATTTTTTTATGTATAAATGGAAAGGAAAGTTCGATTAATTTAATTGACAATTAATTCGAGAGAAATTGTTTATATCAAAATTTCCAGATGTATAATCTGCCGCTCCTCAGCTCTTTAATTTTATTATATATTAAACAAAAGAATTATTAATTCTGTTTTTCTATATTGTATTAATTAAAATACCATAGATGTTGCTTGATAACAATATTAATTGTCGATTAAATTAATCAAAGTTTGGTCACTCATTTTTAGATATGTTTCTTATATTTGTTCATTAAAATAAAATACGAAACACTACTTTGATGAAAATATTTTACTGAAATCGTTTTGAACAACATTGAAATATTACTGAATCGTATATGAACAATCTTTCAATTAATTTATTTTCAGTATTATTTTATTAATATTTTAATAAGAATTTAATACAAGACGTTAAAATAATTATAAAAAATTCATAAAGTTTAAAATAAAAATCAATGAACGCGCTGAATTTAACAAAATTATTCAGCAAGATTTTTAATATATGAATACTATATATAAGTAGATCAGAATAAAAATATTTCAAGCAAATTTTGAAATTATAAATAAATAAATAATTTTATTCTTTTTAAAAGACTTTTAAAATTTTAAATATTATAAATATTTAAAATTACAATTTTTTGTATAATAATTTGTATAATATTTTGTAAACATTAAACATTTGTATCATAATTCACTTGCAAATATTTAAGTAGAAGAAAAACTTAATTAAAAACTTTACAATATTTTTATTATTTCTGTTTTATTATTTTTCTAACATTTTTGTTTTTTTATTTGTTTTTAGAATTTATGGTATTTGTCTATAATAAGTGTTATTTATGCTGAAATATATTCAATAATATTTCAATAATTTTTATTTTCAACACCAACAATTTTAGTGATTTATTCTATCGGGTCTGCTTAAGTTCTTTTTTTCACGTGCTATTTCAACAGGAATTAAACTCAGCCAAATTATATCATTGTATGTATTAATCCTTGATACACATGTATATCATTAAAGTGTCATAATTGCGCTCCAAAGTTAGATTTCTCAATCTTAATAGAAGTAAATATAAATAAATAACACGTCATTTTCGATACGATTAATTATTACGCGTATAATTTACGCAGCTTTTATATCTTAAAATATACATATATGATTTATTATTGACATTGGAAGCGTATACAGTGTTAGTGTCGATACAAAAAAGGAATTCTCGCATACTCGATAATAAATTAAAACTGCAATGATAATAATTATAATAATATACGAATACACATCACATGTCGGGAGGGAGATGTAATAGCACAATATTCCCTTAAATATTGGGTTGGAAGGAAAGTAATGTCATATTTTTTCTAGATGACTTTAATGTGTTTTATTAGAAGAAAACTTTAATTCAGACGACGTAATTGTGACAGCTGTAATCTCTAAGCATTATTGAGTGTGTAGAAATCGAATGTAGAACTGGTGATTAGAAAAAGTGTTTTATTCCATCAGGACAGCACTAAGTCTCATGTTTCTTTAAACTACCGGAAAAAAAATATTGCAATATTGCAACATTCTAGAGAGCTGCAAAAATAATTTTTAACCATTTTTATTCACTGAGAAAATGCCCGAGTTCTACGCGCGAAGTATTATGCAGTTGCCCGAAAGATGGCAAAGATTGTACAGAAAACAGCGATCATTACATCACTGTTTAAAGCCGTTTTAAAATATGAAGAAAGCTTTATTTTTAAGATAAAAAGTAGTTATTTTTAAGATAAAAGATATTACATTCCTTCCAACCCAACGTGAATACGCTCTGACAACGCCACGTCGACACATTAATAGTCATAATCGAAACGACGAGCGTGTCTATAAAAAAAAAAGAGATGGAATCGCATCGTATGCAATGATTAATGCTATAATAAATAATAATGAGTCTATATCGTCAAGTGCGAAGAAAGGACTACATCGATGCGCGACTGGCGACCCTTTCCCGATTAAAAAAAAAAAGAGAAGAAAAAAAAGACAGTTTCTTAAAATAATTTGGACGATATTCGTCCTGCCATGTACAATAACGGTTTGCTTGCGAACCATAATTTCGCTGTTTGCGGATGAGAGTTTGCTGATGCGCGGCTGTCCGAGAAGGGATCGGCAATCGCGGTACTATTATCGTAGAAATAGCAGTAACAATACGATAACAATCCGGACTGCAACTGGCAAGATGCTCGTTTCCCTCGAGCGCGTTTTTTCCCCGTGAAAATTCGGCGCGCGTTTTGGATCGTCAGGGGCAGGGGGTGAGGGGGAAGGGGACGATCGAGTATCCGAAATTCACGTGAACGGTTCTTCATCACGCGCTTATCAGTCTAGAGTCGCGAACGTTACGCTCGTACAGCCCGAGTACTCGATCGATTGAAATTCATCGAATTTGCAGGTGGTTAATGCGAGCCGAGCGAAACTTAAATACTACACGACTCGATACATGACGTGATACATGACGAATCAATGTATGGTAATTGTCGCTTCTCAAAACTTGGGAGATGTAAGCCAAATTAATCTTGTCGATCGATTTTTTTTATTCTCTCTCTCTTTCTCTCTCTCTCTCTCTCTCTCTCTCTCTCTCTCTCGTATCACTGTGCCAGCTCAGTCGAGCTTAATAGAGATAATTTTTCGGCTCCTCCGTCGGCTGCCCACACACTCCGTGATACTTTTTCGTGACGAGACTTCTGCTGCGGCAGTTCTCGATCTCCAGGAAGCATTCGTTGCTGTACGTCATGCCGTCGGTGCCGCAAACCGGGTCGTAATAAGGTGGACAGATCTTCTGGCAGCCGCGAAACAGGAAGCCCTGGACACACCTCTTCATAGGCACCACGTACACGTGTTTCCTAGAATCAAAATATATTTTTTTTTTGTTTTGTGTTTGAAACACCGTATTATTAAAGTAAAAAAATCGAATTATTTTACTTCGGGCAGTAGGAAGTACTCAGACAACATAAAGTCTACAGTCAGATGATTTAGACGTCTTTAAGATTATTTTGGGAAATATGTCCTTAAAATGTTTTTAGACACCTTCAAGCGATGTTGGAGTCGTCAGTTTTACCGATAAACTCGACTTACATACATACGATTTACGAAACATCATTAGAATTACATCTTTCGGGGAGTTTGGGTAACGGATTTTGATTAATCCTTATACTGCACACAATAGCCTGTACGTTTATCATTTTACATTTTTTATTATTAGGGATTATTTGGCATGAGTATAGGCTGGTAAAGCGTGCGTTAGAAAGCGGTCGAAAATAGAAAATGACTTCTTTGGGAAAATGGGCCGCGCGCGGAGGCACCGACAATTTCTACTTTCGAGATTGCGCGCGATTGTGTTCAATTCACCTTACCGAAGTAGGATACTTTCCTTTCGCGTATTTGAACAGCGGGTTCAAAAACATCCTGCTGGTATGCGGCGCGATAGAGGTGGTTTATTATTTCCATAAAGATGTGATGGAATGGCTCGTCGACTGAATCACTCACGGACTTTCATCGGACACGCACGCGATACCGGCTCAGATTAACCGTTTCTCGAGGACCAGTTTCTTAGGCGATCTCCTCTACTTCGGATGTGTTTCAATGGCGCGATCGGGCGTAATGAAAGTCTATGGAAAGTATTATATCGGGAAGAGGCACGATCGCGGTCAACAAAATTATATGCGCGGCACGAAACGCGCCGCCGCTCTCTAGTCGCTTCTGAATAAATAGAATAATCGAATTTGAATAATTAGCTTTCTTACTTCCAACGTGGTAATGAAATTATTTCAGAGGCGCTTTTTTTTGTTTTTACTAAACCAGAATGAAGATTATATGCTTGAAATTGAAGTAACGTCACTAAATTATTCTTAGGTAATTTAATTACTTTCCTTGACAGTAGAAAGCTTGATCGAATAAAAAGGAAATTGAAGTTCTCCTTCCTCTTTAAAAAGAGAATTAAAAGTGTTCATTTCATCTCGCAACTTTATCTACAATTAACAGGAGACAGTCTAATAAGATCCAAGCATTTCGCAAGATGAAGTAACAGTTTAAATACCTTTGTCAGGATAATATTTTTGTTTATTACTCGTTATTACCCTGCCTGTCGCCACAATTAGCAGCGATTTAATTTACTTTCTATTATTAATTATTTAAATGCCGCTACAAAGAGAAGAGGAGACTTAATAAGATTCAATTATCCCGTGCAATTGTCCACTTCTCGAGAGCTCCTTTGAGGAGTGCTCTGGGATTAATTCATTAAAAGTACCCACTAATCGTGCACTTCTCGAACAAATGCTTTTTATGCTTCAGTAAAACAAAGCAAACACAACATTCGTGGCTTACCCGCAATTGTCCCTCTTCATCTCGCACTCGTTGCGATAAAGCTTGTTATCGGAACCGCAAACAAACTGACGTTCCCCACTGCAAATCTGGTTGCATAGCGCGGTGGTACGACAATGCTGTGCCGGAACTTGAACCACCCTCTGGCCGCAGGTCTCTCGTTGCAGATGGCAGAGGGACCTAAAATGCATACGAGTGCACGCATGACGTATCCGCAAATATCGGTTTCCGCAGGAGGAACGATCCGCGGCCGCGTTATTTAATCGTTGCGTTGTTATAACACATTACGTTCAGCTCGACTCGTATTTAAGAAAAAAATGTTAGAGCACAAATGTTTCGATTTTATTCCGCGGAAGCCTCTATCGTTGCACCTGACATGATCAGAAATAATTTTATCTCGGATGTTCAACTATGAGAGATTATGGATGTACATTTATGTAGCAAGATCTCGGAAACTGGAATTGATAAAAATAAATTTATCTTGCTCGATTGACGATCAGAACCGGATATCAGACTAGAAGATGTTATGAAAAGGGCCCGAGGGCCCTCGTGTCGAGCGACCCGTTTGAGGTGCACGCGCCCTTAAAATGTTCGGCGATGGACGTTCTGGAATCCGAATAACGCTCTTAATCACCGATAAACGTTGCCGTCGCTTCCACAAACTGGTTCCTCGGGTACTTCGGCGCAGTCTTCGGGGCAGTGTTCGATCTCTTTCAAGGTCGTGCACTCGCCAACATGAGCCGTTTGGATGCCCTTTCTAAAACGCATTAAACATCGGAGAAAATTAATTTGTCGACAATTCAATATTTTTTTTAGAGCTTGCAATAGACAATTTGCCACTTTTATCGTGACGCGAGGATAAATTTGTTAGTCCCCTCGAAATGAATGCAACTTACAGGCAAACCGCTACGTTCAAATGGCACTGATTTGGATAGGTATTCGCGTCGCTACCGCAAACCGGATCCACTTCGCTTCCGCACCTCTGCTGCTGCTTCATGCATTTTGTTAGCCGGGATCTGCACTTCTCAAAGTCTACTACCGTTACCTTTCTTCTGGCATGCCTGTTGATTAACACTTTGCTAAAGACTCATGTTTGACGACCGGTTATTTGTAACAAGAAAGCAAGAGCAACTTGAATTTTAAAAAAAAGAGAGTGTTGCTAATAAGTTGTACGATCACTTATTTTCTGCAAAGTCAATTTAATGAGAATTACACGTTTACAATTTACATACGGTAGATAATACGTACCCGCAGTTTAGCATTTGCATCTCGCACTCGTTTCTGTATATGTTTCCGTCCGATCCGCAAATCGATACTTCCGGCTCGTTTTTGCAGTCTAAAGGACACGCGTTGCTTCCGGATGTCCGTTCCCGAGATACGCAGAACGACATCGGCACTTCGAAGACGTGCTTGCTAAAAAGCACGAATATTAAAGTAATGTACCACGAATATCATGTAAAAATGAACATCTAACATTCAACACACAATATTCCCACAATATTAAAATAATATTAAAAATATTCTCTGACTATTATTTTAATATTATTTTTATTTTCAATAATACATAATATTCTAGGAATATTGTATGCTTATAGGATTGTTCCAAGAGAAAATTCAAGTATCGAGAATTGTTAGGTCGCGCAGTTGCTTTGCGTTCTAACAAATCTAATATTTATACAAAAGTCTCGATGAAAAGAGGATGCGAAGGATGAGGTTCGTGAGTGATCTTCGAGTTGGGCTGGGAGTTATAACGAAGAGAACGGGGAGGGCAATTCATGAATGATTAAGTGCGTATGGGGAACAACGGTGAGAGGAAAGGATGGGGTAGGTTACGAGAGCTCGCGAGAGTTTTGTTAGAAGATCCTCCGTGGACGGTCCCAGTTGTACATTGAATTCACCGGTGATTTGCCGCTTACCCGCAATTCTTCGCCCGCATTTTGCAGGTGTTCGAGTACAAAATGCCGTCGCTACCGCAGGCAGGCTTAGCACCACGCCAGCACGATTCACGACAATGTCTTGTGGTCTGGCAGTGCTTCTTATTCGTACGCACGACGCCTTGGCTGTGAAACGGAAAAAGTCAAAATCGCTTTGCGGCCAAGCTAGTTTTATGTTAGACTTAGAGAATAAACTCTCCTTCCCACAGAATAATACGCATTTTACGTTTTACGAGGAGAGAGACGACTGCAACGGCGTCTACAGTGAATTACAGTATTTATAAAGCCAGTAATTTTTTTTTCATGCGAAAAACAGTAGAAATAACAGGTGAGATGTAGACATAAACATAAACACGAATAGATATTATAACGGGCCTAACTTTATCGCGCGAAAAAAGAAATTCTCGTTGTACAGAAATGCGCGACAGACGCGGAGAGATCAAGCATAGTTTTCCGTAGTTTGGAAAAGATTTCCGAGCTTCGTAGCTCACGCCGCGCTCGTAACCGTAAATTGCCGGGGTCGACCTTCGACGTACCCGCAAGTGAGCAGCTTCATCTGACACGTGGACTTGTAGACGTTTCCGTCGCTTCCGCAAACCGGTCCGTCGAGCGGCGCGTAATCGCACGAGACCGGACAGTTCTCCCTGTGGGCCGAAATATTGTTGCAGGGCCCGAGATGAGACAGCTCGATGCCGACCCGGCAGATCTCCACCCTGAGCATGCACTTGTTCAGATAGGTACGCCCATCGGTGCCGCATACCGGATCCTGATCGCCCGGACAGCGATGCTCGCACTTGCTACCGGATGACCTCAGGCAAGCCGTCTTCTCCGTGGCCACGGTAACGCCTAAATGACCGTACCAGACGGCGAAATAATGAGATACGTGGATAGATTTCGCCCGGTCATCAAGCGAAACGAGATACCTCCAGTATATATACACACGACCCCCGTCCTCATCCTCACACTACGAAAGTACAAATTGCCCGATATTCTAACGCGTAAATAGTTCGTTTCAACGCTCTAGGAAATCGCGATTCGTTTTGCAGCCGCGATATAATTTATCGTGGCTATCTATTATACAAATGAACGGATCCTCGTTACCATAGGCTACTTTCTATACGCCGGTAGAAAGAGAATACGATAGGAATCTCTTTATCGTGACCGCGCCGTGAAGCATGGTAATATCGCATGAAGACCGAGCGTATGAAGGTCGCGTTATTTCCGTGATTGTAATTGAAGTGCGCCCGCCGCGGTCATATTTCTCGATAAACCGCTACTAATGGGCCTACGCGCTTATTCTTACGGTCGGTTAATATATAAAACGGGATAACGAAATCATACAGAGTTACCGTGATATACGTCTAGCGTCTCGGGGAGGGAGGCAAAAAAAAAAACTATAATCTTGCGACGAGCGAACCAGAGCGTGTGCTACTATAATAACTATTATAATTAAAAGCGCCTTACCCTTTCCGCACATCTTCTTCCGCATTTCACACTGCGACGCGTATATGACACCGTCGCTGCCGCAAACGGGCTCCCCACTCGGCGGACATATCCTGGGACATGCACCGGACACGTAATCTGCATAAAAAAAATAGACCAACGTCAACGAGAGTAACATGTGCGTTGATTGTAGTACTTGAGCCGAATAAGGCTCATTGTCAGCATTAAAGACGTATCGGACATTTTGGAAATGTACATATTTTATTAATACTTTAAATAAACTATGTACATGTGTGTGAAAATTATGTGAATAAGATTATACTTTTATTTAATAACATTTTTATAGTTTATTTACTCTATTTGTTATTAAAAATAAATAAATTGTTTTTTACAATTTTAAGAAAAATCTCAATTTTTTGGTGTAAATACTCTAAGTATTCAAAATGACTTATACAAAGTTTTATAGTAATTGTCTAGTTATTTTGTAAATAAACAAATAAATTTTGTTTGTTTTACAAAACTGATCGCAATGAAACTTTACATAAATTATCTTGAATATTTGAAGTACTTAAATAAAAAACTCAGATTCTTTTATTATTTTTTTATTTTATTATTGCTTATACTTTCAAAACAATCTGTAATTTTTTCATAATTTTTTTAACGTTTTGAGAAATGTCCTTTACATCCTTAAATAAGGCTCAATTTTGAATTTATCACTTCAAAACACGCTTTACGAGTTTAGAGTGCTTAACAAATGTGTTATAGGAAGTAGGAAAGGAGAGAGGCTAGAGAATTAGAACCTGTGGTAATGTGTCTTTTTCGTGCAACAAAAATTTTATGATAAAATGGATATATGAGACGTTTTTATAAAAATCACATTGTATGTGCATTACAGAAGTGTATGAATCAAACATTTGTAAGGGTGAATTAATTTGAATCGAATCTTTGATAACAAATTCAAAATCGAATTGAATTTATTTAATTTGACTACGAATCAAATTCTAATCAAATTTTTTTTTATATTTTTTTTAATTGTAATAATTTTAAGCAATAATTACAAAAAAATGATCTACTAAATAAAAATTTTTAATAGATACCAGAATATGAGAGCATTATACTGATAAGAGAGTATTGAATACATATCGTATAAATTATAATGTTACTGTTGGAGTGATGGTATTATAGTGCTCTTTATTAGAAAAATATAATGAAGCAATTCTTTTAAATTTTGTTCTAAATTCTATAAAATGATAAATTTATGAAATGTTGAAACAAATTTACGAAGACAATTATCTATTACGTACACAAATTTTTGAATAATTTATAAGATTTAGAAATGATAGGAAAGTTTTGGAAATTGACAAACAATCGGCATGAGAACTGGCACGCGTTGATACAAGATTGGTCTCAAAAATAAAATAAATTAAATAGATCATATTCGGTTCAGGTACGTGTAAAGTACGCGCGATAAATTCTTCGTAATATCAATCGAATCGAAATCAAAGATAATAGTATCTTAATGGCATCGCATTACCATAAACATGGAATGTACTCTGGTTACGATCTTTCACTAAATTGTACGTCTTCCCACTCATTTAATAGACGTGTTCTACGCCCGAGTACTGTTAGAAAAGCGAAGTTTAAGCGTCAACGGTACTCTGATTAAAGAAGAAGAAAAAAGAGAGAAAAGAAAAAAAGTGTAATAACATTTACTGTTAGGTGCTTCGTTTTGTTATGCGCCATCGCGGTAACCTCGCGCCGTCACATACCTCGCGTATTAAGAGAGCGCCTATTATTGTAATGACATAATTGTAATAATAATTATAATAATAATAATAATGCTCGAGCATATGTGTAACGCGGCCGGCATGGCACGGAGAGGAAGTATAAAGTCAACTTGCAAAAAACAAATACCTGCCTAAGTGGAGGAAGTGAGTCATACACATGGTTTACCCATAATACGGAATACAAGCGGGCTGCTCTCTCTCAATGCGGGATCGCTCCCCCATCTGACAAAACGATCGCTCGAAATATCTCAGGATATTGCAGTCCATTGAACATAGGAAGTCCATTAAATAGCTGAACGCGGGAGAGTGCTCGCGGAAACGTTTAATGCGCGATACATCGGATAAGATCGGTCTGGCACAATCAGGCGCGCTGAGCTGATCGCGACGTGCCGCTCATGAAACGCATCACACGGTGTGCTCGAGCGAGATGTACTCACGCATTCCTGAACGATTATTAAACAATCTCGTGGACGGAGGGAGGGAGGAATATTTATCGCAGACGTGGACGCGCGTAAAATCCACCTTCTCGATCGCGAGAAGGCTTTATGGCCAGATGTCATGAAGGCAAAGCGGGAGTCGATGTAATCGCAGAGGTGTCTAGGTCACGCGGAAATATCGAAAGCCCGGGATGTTAGCGCGCGATGTCGCGGGTTTTTACGAGAGGTAAAGGCTGCTGTACATCACCGGTAGGTACATCGCCTTTCGCGGTGTTATAGTATACACGAGGGATGCGAGGCGCGGGGTATTAAATCGCGGTGATTAACGGGCTATTGTGCACGGGCAGGGTTTTGTCCCCTGTAAGCGCTACAATATTATTTTATATTAAATAATATTCCTGAAATATTATTTAAGTTTTTATAGTTTATTCGAAGTGTTAATATTAAACACATTTCCAAATCTCGTTTACTTTACGAGGACTGTATGTTCTATGCATCTTTAAGAGAAACGACGAGTGGGGAGGGAGAAGAGAGTGAGAAAGAGGGAAGAGGTTTCTTTCTCTCTCTTTCTCGTCGTCGCTCTTTTTGGCCGTGGCGTTTATCCGCAAGGAGATTCTCTGTCGAAACCTTAATTACTTCCGGTTGACCGTCCGAGGCAGATATCTGCTGTGTGCAAGTCCGCACCGCCGCCGTCGCCGCCGCCGCTGCTGGTCTCGGTCCAGCGAGCGTCGGGTCAACAGCACACGGGATTTACGGCACTCGTTCCATACCGGATCGCATAATATATAACAAATTATAAAATCGAACTTTACAGTTAGGGATGTATCGGGCGTTCGAGGGCGCGGTTACCAGAGGTTTCGTCGTGTATCGAGGAAATATATCACGCGAGGCGCGCTTTATTACGCGGGTTACGATCCTCCGAGCCTCCAGAGCGCGGCGGGGTGAGTTTAACGCGTTATTTGTTAATCTCGCAAATTGCACTGTAATCAGCGGCTGAAAGTGAACCGCCCGCCCCGTCCATCCCACTTAAAAGAGTGTTTGCGTCGAATTTACGCGAGAACCGGCGTTCTCTCGACGAAGGGAGGTCGAACAGCTTTTTTTTTCGACCGTCGTTTTCGACCTCCTTCGACAAAGCGTCGTCGCGTCTCGCTCCGACAACCTGGCCGAAGCAGGATTCTTTGCGTTCCGTGGGAAATCGGGACACACGCATCATCGGCTACGCGTAGCGCATGCCACGCGGACAGGCGTGAAGCAAGTTTACGGGCAACTGCAGTATAAGTACGTTGATTACAATTTATCGATCGGCCCGGCACCGTTTAATGACTCGCGCCACCATATTTATCAACGTCTCGCATCGCGATATCTAAATTAACTTCATCGCGAGTATCGAAAGGGGGGAAGGATGGAAATTCCTGAAAGATGTCATCTTTCGAAAAGCCGAAACTTGTTACTCTACGCGTTTACAGACGCTCTTTCGATTGTATGCCAGCGGAATCGATCGCACCGCGCTGCCCTGTAACCCGCTCTGCCTATCGATCATTCATTTTTTTTTTAGTTGTGCCGCTTGATGCGCCGCGCCTTTCATCATTTTCACTATGCTACGCGAGATCGGAATAATAATTGAAAAGAAATGGATTTCCATCACGAGGTGTTTCGCACGCGTAATGAACTTTAAAACGACGTTACGTTTTTCATGTACGTTTACGTAATTATTCTTGAAATGATAATTGCTTTAAGAATTACACATTTTTCTCTCTCTTCCTCTATATTTCAATAAAATAAAAATTCCAACTTTTGATTTTTCCGGTGAGAAAAAGTCACGAAAAGAAAGACATAAAAATTGAACTTTTTTTAAAACTTTGTCGTTTTTGCGCAAAAATCAATTTTTTAATTCGTGTAGTTTGAACAAGAATTACATTTATATAAATTGAAAATTTTTTTAATTTTTTGTTTCTGATAATTTTTGAATCTTAAATCATTGCAACAGTAGAAGTTTGAAAATTAAAAAAAAATATATTAAAATATCAATGACCATAAATACCAAATTTTAAACTTATGTCTTTTATACTTTTTCAAAAAAAAATTTTTTGTAAAAGTGAGTATTGAAAACAAGAATATCTCCTAATCACTCACGTCACTTATACGATTATTTTTATCAATTTTTGGTTACAGACTTCTTATTAATCAAGCATATAATTATTACATGCTTGTATGTATGTATGTACAGTCGTGAGCTAAAAGGTTGCAACACATTTTCTTCGATGGTTAGATGGTTCGATTTTTAATTGGTTGGATCCACAGGTAAGAACCAATTACGTTCGCCGATTAATGAGCAAGTCTACATTCCAAAAACTATCGAAGAAAATGTGTTGCAACCTTTTAGCTCACGACTGTACATACGTAAGATACATCGCATTGAACGATTTGAAATTTGAACTTTTCCCCGCGCAACGATTAAAGCACCCGCAGTTCATTCGCTAACTTCAGATCGTTGAAAAGCGCGCGGAGATGTTGCGAGTCGCTTACTGAAATTAATAACAGCAAGTTGCGATCGATCTTTTGTTAGTAAAACGTGCGTTTCACGCAATCGAAAATTTCGCTTTTTTTGTGCTGAATACTAAATCCCGTATCATTTTCTTCCGTCTCTCTGAATTTCCGGACAAATCGTCACATCGCATTGCGTCGTACAGGTACCCCTGCTTTCCATGCACGCGTTGCCGTACGTTCAACGCGCGCAAAAGGGAATCTCCATCTCTGGTTTGTCTACACGAGCGCTTTTGAACAAAACGCGCATTTGATTGGAGTAATCCATAGGGACGCGCGTTCGCGATAAATAGCGCCTACAAACAAGGAAAGCAAGGGTCGATCGACATTCCTCGATTCGGCATTCCTAACTTTAGCGTGCCGCGCGCGATAAACCGGAGTGTTATCCCTATCGAAATTTTCTACGGTGGTTAACGAAACGCCACGGAGACGCGACGAGAGCGAGGCTGTCCTGAATCGCGATACGTTTAATCGGGAAATATCGGTCCGCGTAATTAGTCTTGTACTCGTTACGTTTCGGTAATTAGTGCGCGCGCGCGCGCGTGTGTGTGTGTGTGTGTGTGTGTGTATGTGTGAGTGTGAGTGCCATGAGGAAGCAGCCACGTAGGGATTCCGAGAGGAGGAGCCGGCTTGGGTGGTGTCGGACGACCATGGGGGGCGGCGGGGAGTGAGTAATCTATCACTTGTTATTAATTATACAATCAATACTTATTGCTTATTGTTCATTCTTATTAACAGCTGAATGTAAAATTGTCATATTGTGTAATCTCACTCATTTCGATACAATTTGGTTGACTGAATCAATTTAATGATGCGATAACTTTGAATACGTCTATAGTTCTCTTAAAAAAATTATTCAAATTAAATAATCTACTAGCAGTGATTGTAATCAAACATAGCAAATACAAATTACATCGATGTTTTCAAGAGTATTCGAGCTCAATATGCTAATTGATTGTTGCGATGATAGCCAATTGTGCATAAAATTGGAAAATAGATTAAGGGATGTGTTGCAGGGATATCATTTTAAATTAATTAGCGTATCGTGAGATTCAATGGAGTAATTGATGATTTTCGCATATTAATTAATCAAGTATGAATCAATCTAAAACTATTTTCCATGACGAACGAAATAAATATAAGCCAGTTAAATATAAATGAAAAGGCGGAGGAAAGACTATATCCATTAAATAGTCGCGTCTTGTATTTGCATGAATGACGTGATCTTTTCGCGCTGAAGAATTTGATCGGCGTCCATTCGCAGACGACTAGACAAGTGGTTACGCCGTTCTGTCCCTCCCGACTCGATTAAATGAATCAATTATGCCAATAAGCAACCGACGTCCGGATAAGCGGCGATCGGCGATTGGTGAACAATGCAGATCGAATTATAGGACCGTAGAAACTGCGGGTCGCGCGCGTGCATGCATGCATGCGGTACGATGCACAATGAATGCGCCCGGGTAGAGAAGGAAAGAGGAGGAGGAGGAGAGAAAGAAGGAGGGACGAGAGAAAGAGAGAGAGGGAGGCATATGCGGGTCGGTGAACCGCGGCAAGGATGCATCGCCGGTTGGGTGGATGCTGCACTTTGAATTTTTGTCCTCGAAACGAGAGCCCGTGGAAGGCGCGGACGCGGCGAAGTCGCGCGAGCACGCCGCGGAGATTGATAACTGCTGAAATAAAGATCAGTTTAATGAACCGGAAAATGATTTCATATGGGAATACGAATGTGTGTGCGTTGCATGCATCGTGTGCGCGGCGCGGCTTGTAAATAAAATGATTAATGCCGAGCGCCGTCTTTTGTCTCTCCTTCTCACCCGGGCCATGGGGTTACTCACTCGTGAACAGGGTACTTGACTGATTTCCGATTTCTTGTGATTTCATGCGATTTCAACGTGATTTCAAATGATTTCAAATGATTTCGTGTTTAAGAATGTATCGGACATACGGTCTCTGCAAAGTAAATAAAATTTAGAAATGTGTTAATATTAAAATTTTAAATAAACTACTTGTATATATATGAAACATGTGTGAAGATTATATTTTTATTTATTAACATTATTTTTATGGTTTATTTATTCTATTTGGTATTTAAAATTAAATTATTTGTAAAACATTAAAGCTTTATTTTTTTATGCAAGTACTTTAAGTATTTAAGATAATTTACATAAAGTTTTATCGTGATTGTTTAGTTATTTTTATAGAACTGATCTTTGCATCGCAATGAAACTTTACATAAATCATTTTGAGTATTTTAAGTACTTAAATAAAAAAATTCAGAATTTGGTCTTATTTCATTATTAATTATATTTCTATTAAAGTGCATGTCTCCTTCTTGAGATAACATTTATAGAAAATTTTATTACTTTTGAGTACAAAGTATAAAACAATTTGCAATTTTTCATAATCTTAATGTTTTGAGAAACGTTCTACACATCTTTAAATACATGATTTCAATTTGATTTCTTAAAGCTTTAATGTTGAAATTATTTCAACTGATTTCTGTTTTCAAATTGATTTCATACTGATTTCAATGATGATGGATGCTTGATTGATTTCGTGAGTGAGTAACCCTTTGGCGCGGACCGTGTCTTTGATGAGAAGAATTGCAAGATTAGCTGGTCGGACGTTACTCTCGACAGCGCGCTCGAAATTTATACGAAGAGTCTTCGAGAATCTCTTCTAATCGATTTCACTAATACGGGGTTACTTTCTTCCCCCTCCTCTTTCGCCCCTTTCCCTTTGTTTGCTTTACTCGTCATCTCAGTTTCTTTTCGCTCGGAGCGACGAGTTCGATTTCGCGGCCGGAATCGAGGAAAATCGGTCGTCCGGCGCGCCGGTGATGAATGGACCTCTCGACTGCACATCGTGAAAACCAGAAATAGAAGTGAAACCAGGCAGGACGAAGAACAGCACGCCACGTCGCGCCGTGCCGGTAATTGATAGCGGAACGATCGCGCATATTACACGTCTACAAGTTCACGGTGTAGTACGCGATGGTGGTTCGAGCGTGTGCGTACATGTGAATCGGGCTCGTGCCGAAGTTACGTAGTGTGTCAGCTTCTTCTCGCGACTCCTTCGAGAATCCCTCGGAACTAGGGGAGCGGGGGGGGGAGGATACTCGTTAGGACGCGTGACAAATTAGAGGAAGCACTTGTCGTGCCTCACGGCGACCTGCCGGCTAGCCGGCTAAATAGATTTTACAATTTTTAACGGCACAGTTACCAGGCGTGTCGTTTACCCCGTGGCGAGGCTGTTTCGCGAAGAAGTTAAATCTGTCGTTAGAGAAATCTTCCCGTTCGCTTCGTCTCCTCCCCATCGACTCATCGGGACTTTACGATTATTAAACCACCGGCGTGACAAGATAATCGTCCGGCTAAACGCTCCCTTCCGACAGCAATGTGCCTCATAGTCGAAATTATTGCTACGCTATCTTGTTAAGTAATTCTTAGCATTTCGCTGCTCACTTGGAAGCGCACAGCTCGTTAGCTTGCAATTTCTGTTACTATGCGATGGAAGAAAATTCCCTTCGGCGGAATAAGCCGCTCCTCGTAGCCGTAGTCACTTTACACGCGAGGAGCAAAATCGACGCGGCCCGAGTATAAATTATTCAATTGTCCGGCGCTATTGCCGCGTTGAATGCGATCCGAAACGCCGATATGCATAGGCTTTTCACGTGCTATTACATTGATCGATGATGTTGTTGGAATGGCGATGCGCATTGTCTACAAACCCCATAAATCCGTTTAACTCAACCGCGCTGCGCATCGATCGTATTTCTTATTTCATACAAGCTGATGGTCGAATCCTAATTACAAATCAATTTTGCAAAATTAAATATCTTCCGAACATATACATGTATTAATAAAATTATTGAAAATTTTTTACATTCTTTAATTTATTTGTAATTATTGAAATATGAAATTACTTTTTGAATCATTGCTGGTACTAAAAAGAAAAACGAAATGTTTAACTTTTCTAAATAATTATGACACTCCTAGTAAACCGTATTTAGTACATCGACATACATTAACATGAAGATACACTTAATTATGTCGACTCAAAATTGAGGCTCATACATAAACATTTTTTAATGTTTTTCCAAAATTCACAAATGGTTTATTGAATATAATAATAATAATAATTTTTCTTTGAAATTAAAATATTAATTGCATTGACACTAACAGTCTTTTTAAATATTAGGTCGTTAAATTTAAACAAATTGACGAAAATTACTTGAACTTTAAATGATCCATAATTAGAACTGTATCACCTTACATTTTATATATTGCCATGAAACGGATATATATATTAGGTCAAATTATATTGGTTTTCGTTTATTTTCGATGCCTAATTCATTAACTTTTTATACTTACTATCAGTATTTAAAGATTAAGCATATAATTAATTACTTTCCAGTATCGCGTAGTATGATTAATTTCCACATTAATCTTTAACGATTTCATTTATAGACTCTTGCAACGATAGAATGATCTTCGCGGGTAAATCAACGATCGCATGATGATTCGATGCTGTGCATCCTCGCGATAGTGTATCAGTCATTATAACCGGTTTGCATAACATCAGTTACGATAACGCGTGCGATCGCGATATGGTTGCGTAAATATTTGCACGAAGAGTGTGCAAACAGGAATTTCTGGCAAATGTAGGTATCGCATTATTTTGCAACAAGAATCAAATTACAGTACTTTCCAATTATTATAATTTATACTTATCTCGTACGCTTTTGCTTATCGGTTAATAAATTGAAACTTTTATCTCTATTCGATTTTATTGGTGATAGGATCTGCATTTGGTGTCGTTCTCAAAATTGTTTAAAAACGTATTTGTTAAGATAAATTTTTTTATATATCTTTTATAAACAATACAATACGTTGACAAGCATTTTGGACATTAAAGATAAACATTTTAGATATTTTTGAAGTTTTGATTATTTTCAGAATAATTAAAAATTTTTTCTATTTTTGTACGTTAATATTATTTCGTATTTAATTTTTTAGTTAAATGTATAAAAATTTGGCACTCTTGGCTCTATCGTTACATATCCGTTACATTTACTTTACGATCGATCTGAAGGTGCTCAGAGATCGTCGCGCTTCCGGCTACGGCCGATTCGACCGATCTTTCGGTATGTCTTGGCGTAATTACGTGCTCTCGAGACGCACTATCGCCAATAACGTCCGTTCCGCGTGAGAGCGGCTCATAAATCATTTGCAATCGATAGCGTCAAAATCGCGGGAGCTCGTGCTCGGATCCGGACTGTTCCGTTTGCGCGCAGCGGCAAACACATTGGGTTGGCCGATCACCCCGGTCCGGTCGGTCGGCGCTGCCGCTGCCTCTTTATCGCTGCGAAACGATCTCGTCTTCCTCATAGCATTGTCCCGTAACACGTCCGCACGGTGTTGCATTAACGAGGCCTTGCTACGCCTCGCCTTGCCTCTCCGCACGGTGGTGCACGAGGAACGATGTAATTATCAAACAAAATTATTTTACCTCCTTTTCGTAAACGAGCCGAGAAATCGAGGACCATAACACTTTCAAGTTGGAACAACACGTTAAACATCTTTCGTTTAAAATTTTAATCACATATCTCCCGACACTTAAGATTTATTGGAGATTCACTGGAGGTCTGAATAACCTCTAAGTTGAGGTTATTCAGACCTCCAGTGACCCTGAAGGGTTTGATTTCGATTGTCTCGAGATGAAAATGTTCTCCGTGCCATCTGTTTTATGTGCCTGTGATTAAACGTGAGCGACGGGAACGCAACAGTGTCATTGATCGCGAGATCAGGATCTCGTATACGTCATCTTCATGAGATGCTTAATTTTTACTGCCAACGTTTCTCCGATATCTCGGCGAAACAATCTCGGTTTCCTCATAGTATCTGTATTGTATGTCTCTTTCTTCCTCTCTCTCTCTCTCTCTCTCTTTCGCGTGCGTGTCGTTAACCAACCTTAAGGAAGCTTAAAGCAAGATCGTTTGAAACGACGATGGCATGCGGCAGCACTTACATGATTTATCGACTTTGCGGCACGTGATGAGAGCCGCATCGCTCCTAGGTTGATCAAAAGCATAGACTCTTTGGAGGCTTTGAAATACTAGTCGAATGCTACGACTCGCTATAAGTAAATAACGACAGTAATCTTCAACGAAGTATCTATTTTATGAATTGCGCGACTATGGCAGAATCATCCCCCTTGCACGATAATTCGATTAATTATTTCTTCAACCCAATTGTTAATTTACAAAAAAAAAAACACGAATCTAATAAATTTAATTATTAACCAGAGAAATATATTAATGAATAATTTAATTTTTTTTATAAAATTAATACACTAAAAATAAAAATACTCCGAAATTCTAATAAGTATTTAATCGAATAGTACTAATGAAATATTTACTTACAATATATAAATATTTTCTTATAAGAAAAAATGTTATTTCAGTTTTTGTGCTAAATAAATATATATTTGCATTTAGTAAATATTTTAATAATAATATTCCAATAAATATTTATTAAAATTTACTAATGTTTCTCTCAGCGTATCGACTGTCACATGTAAGAACTTATTATTCTCATTGTTGCCACATTTGTCATTGCGTACACACACAATGACATCATCTTAATTATGAAGTCGACGATGAATCTGAACGTTATATCACAAGATGACAATGCAATTCGAAGCGAGCTGAAAGAGCACGCCGCGGTGCCGCGACTATTTGGCCAGCAGGAATTTCGAGGTCGAAGCAGAAGTTACGAATACAGGCCGATCGACAGCGCGCATGCGGTACCGGTTCACCGCGATCTCTTATAACTGTATACGAGCCGATATCGTATTTCAACGCGTGACAAAAAACTAATTAAATCGCGGGATACGGCCGACTGGACACTCGCGTGCGAGGATAAAGGAGAGGACGTCCTATTCGATCTATTTCCCACGAATTGCGGGTATGTTTCCTATTTCTACGTGCACGACGATGAAAGAGAAACATCAGATAATAAAACAGCGATATTCGCGTGTAGCTCGAGTGTATTCGAGCGCGGCATACTCGCACAGAAACTCGTATAATTGTCCGTCGATTAATTAGTCGTTGTACTGATTGCGATATTAAATTAATAGTCCATTTAGACACATCAATCAAAAAATGAATTTATCACAGGAAATAGATGTATAATGAAATAAAAATAAAATATATGTGTCACATCTCGTGCTAAAAAAAATCTATTGATTGTTCTATTATTACGTATGTGTGTCTGTGCAAAAATTTAAACATATTTCTCTTATTGGTTTAAAAGACATTTAATTTTTTTGTTTGCTCTTGATTTTTATAGAATCGTGTTTTATAGTACTTATTTGCAATTTTATGAGAAAGCGGCTTAAATCAAATTTTTTTACACATATTAATAAAACTCTAATAAATATTTTTGCAGAGGTTTGTTTGGAACCACTTCCCCGTTTAAAAGTTATTTACATGCAGCAAAACATGATCAGTTATACTGCAAAAGCCATTTGCAGCTAAATTATTCGTTGCTTTTGTTCTTCGCAATTGGTTTCAGAGTATTTGGATATTTGCGATAAAAAAATTTTTAGTCGTTGATTAGAGAGGAAAAAAAATAAACTTGAAAAGAGAGGTCAAAATTTTTTCATTTTGATTACTTTTTGGTAATATAGCCAAACATCTTTGAGTAAGTCACGTGACTATTGATTTGTTAGGCACATCGATCTTCATTTCACTCCTATCGTGCTATCGGAAGGCGTGCTATCGGAAATGTAGTACGCGCAAGACGTTGATATCTGACGTCGACAGGACGTCTTATCGTTAACCGATCTGCGGTACGAACGTGCGGATAGCTTGCGTATCGCTGTCTCGAAAGTACGCCTCCATTTAGTAGATCACAACGAAAGTTAACGCTCGGGGATACAGAGCGCCAATAATTTGCAGGTAAGACGCTCTAATTGCAGTCCGCGTCTAAAATAAAACGTTGGACGACATCGACGTTAAAAGTCCCCGTCGTTCTTGCCAATTACGTCCGATATTCACGCCTTGTCGTCTGACGAACAAGCGCGACCTGATCCGTATCCAAAGAGAGATCCTGAATTCCAGGGAAACAGATGTATCGAAGTATCGCGCGGAATTCGTTACCGTTTGATCCCTCGGACAGGAACTTTAGAATGCTAATCCACTGCGCTTTCGACGTATTGGACTCCTCCATATAATTTATTTACAAGCAGGTTCCAGCGCGCGGTGATGAGTAAAAGAGAGAAGAGCGGTCTTTTTGCACGTTGCATCGTCAGTCGCGTGCACCGTCAGTTTTCCCGGTAAATGATTTCCGGTTCGCGAGCGAGGCCTCAACTGGACGTTCGCTTCGAAGCCAATTAGGTTTGCGCTGTCTTATGAAAAGCTGAAAAGCCGCGGATAAAGGACGGAGAGGCCGTAATAAATATGGAGTAAGCTGTAAGAGGAAGGGTCGCTAATTACGCGAATTAGTCGGACGACCCTCTTTTCGCGGCGCGCGCTCTCGAGAACCACTCACGCTCCACTTACGTGTGTTCGTACCCTATCATCCCGGCTAGCCCTCTGTATACACAAGGGACGCGCGTGGCCCTGCGTACGCGCGCGGATCGGCGCAAGAACCGCGCCGATATGTGTGCCGTTCGTCGTCGATCATCAAGCACGACGAGCGGCGCGGCGGCGAGTCTCAATTTAAGTGGACAGAGTCGTAAGTGGAGTACTGGGACGAAAAACTGCCTCCCCGGATCGGACTCGCGTTGAACGATCTTCCACACGTGCATGCGTGCGTGCGTGCGCGCGCGTGCGCGCATACGAGAGATCTCCGATCCGTTAGATCGGAGAAACCTTCGACCGGCGCGGCTACAAGACGGCGAGGACGCATGCAGACAGAGGTATCGCGCGCGCTACTTCCTCCTCTGTCTTTATACGCGACAGTAACCGGCCCTCTTTTTATCCTCGTCGCCTCGGCGTGAAAATTGCGATACGCACATTCGCGCTTTTTTCTGCGCGCGCGCGCGCGACCGCCCATCGCGCGGAACGCAGTTCATGCGTTTTGAAAATAATTCAGCGCTTCGTATCGCGCTCGGCCGCGTCCGATTGTGTCGCTCGATACGCACGATACGTTGACAAAGATAATTTTAATCACAACCGAGCACTCCGCTATCACGCTGCTCGAAAGCGATACATTTTTCGCTATGAGATTTTACGTGTCAGATAACTTGTAAGAGGTCGCATGAAACAACACGGTATCACGGCTGGGTGATTCAGCAGAGCTGTAGCTTGTGTTGCACAAGTACAACATTTATAAAGAGATATTTGATAGTTTAACAAAAAATTAATACGATTATGTAGATCTGCTGAATTATTGAAGTTCTCAGTTGTTTTAACAAATTCTTTTTCCGTGATAATTGCAAATTTAAATATTCGTTATGACTATATAATTTCATACATGGAATCCGTAAGATATTAATATTTCGAGACAAAAATTAATGAAATTACGTTTCATAGCTTAAAATTACGATTGAAGATTCGACAGTCAAGTTAAATCAGTTATCCCTGATTTTTGATCAGTTATTTCAGCGGTTGACACAATATTTCTGTTCAGTTCCATGTTCTATTTCCTATGTGTACGAGTAACATCGCATGTCGCGAGCCAGATGACGCTTCCCAGTTTCTTGTTTGCCGGGTGAAGCTGTTAGTAAAATGATAACGTCACCACGCGATCTTTAGATATTTGCCATTTAAATGATAATTATTACACGCTGCGTTTGTTTAAATTAAAATGCGGAGCATATGCGAATAGGTACGCGTTTTAATTCCTTATTGCCGCTCCTTGTAAAATAAATCCTATATTCCATTCCAATATGCTTATTGCCCAAAACAAGGTCTATAATTGTTGGATGTATAGGTTTACCTGAAAGTACAAATGTATAAATCATGTGATATTGATGCCAAGTTCAAATTATAGATTTAATTTTTAACGATAATTTTTATAGATGTAAATTTTTACTTTTTAACAGACGACTAACGGGTAACGACTGAAACCTTCGTATGTTGTTCAGGGTGTCATGTGTTAAGGTCAAGGTCATTGGGGTTGGCTTCCCCATTGGAACATTTACCATTCATTGCTTTCAGACATTGTTTCTTTGTTGAACTATTAAATCTCTTTAGTTAAGATGTTGAACGCCCGCAGCGAGCTATAGCTTTGCTGAATCACTTAATTTATTTCTTTCCACGTGCATTCGCTACATTTATCTTTGTATAGAATTTTTATGTGTTACTCATCTCACATTCGTATACAACGATCCTGAAAATCTTTGAAATAATTAAATTTTGGATGTTTCTTTTCCCAAAAGAGAGCTGGAAGTGAAATAGTTAACAGAGTACCAGCAAATATCAGCGGATACGCGCGTGAACTATATGCTAGTAAACGGTATATGTGTACGGATTTCGATTTTCATACTCTAGCCGCGGGCTTTGATAACGCAATTGAATCTCTCGCGGCTCTCGTACACTTTCATCGGCGACGGAGGGATTATGACCTCGGGCGTTTAACACGAAACGATATATATCTCCAACGGTGTGCCGCCAGCTAAATTTATCGCTATCCCGCACGAAGGTGTACTTCACGCTGCGCTGTACGCGGAGGAAGGGCCGCGAGAGTTTTCGCGCGAGTTCTTTGCGCGCGCGCCGCGAAGAAGGTAATCTCGCGCTACTCCGGAAGTACTCAGCGCGGATTAGTTTACCGGTCGGTGACAGCGGCAAAAATCGTAGACGCAACAAAGTGCACATTAAATCGCGTACCCCCGACCGTTCGAAGCGCGTATCCGCGATGGTGCGTTTAGCGGGATGTGAATTATATTTTCATCTCACTGCGGCGGAACGCTCATGGAACTATTCTGGTAAATGACACGCTGGCTCCGGAATCTCTCGAACGAATTTGAATAACGGGAGTACAATGGCCTTATTGGCCGTCTGTGACGTTACGGCACAAAGAAGTATTCGACGAGCTCTCTTGCGGACTCTTCCGACTTGTTGAACGAAAAAATAATATCTGAGAGTAACGAATGGTTTGTTAAATTAATTAACTTGATTCCCCGTTAAATTCGGAAATGTGCAAAAAAAGTAAAAATCGTCAAGTCATGTACAATCGTATTTTTAAATGTTAAAGTGTACCAGAATGTTTTCAGAATTTTTTTTAGAATTCTACAATCTTTGGAAAAATGCAATTGTTTATCAGTGAGCTAGATGGTTTGACTTAAAAAACAGATTGGTCTGCGGAGGATTAATTAATTTTCTTTCTTACTTGGTTGGTAAATGAAAAAAAAAACTTAGCAAATTCCGCCGTTCAGCCAGTGATGACTATGTAAACGTTAAATCACGGTAATGAGACTCGCAGTGATTACCTCAGCCCTTAATTAGTAGCGTGCATCGGTGCGAGAGGATAGTCGATGTTTAGTACGTTTAATGATTGTTTTACGGAGAATATATCTCGACGTCGACCCCGACCTTCTATACTTTCTTGCCTCGTCGTGACTTACGGCAGCGATCTTCAATCATGCAAAGTGACGTTCCATCGACGATGCGGAATGGGAACGAAGCGAAAGTCATAGACAATTTTGTTCTCGCGATGGTAGTCCTCCTTTCTCAGGACTTATCAACTACTTGGTTAATTTGAGATCGATTGATCTCAAACTGATCAATCTCGAAGAGAGATTAGAGTCGAAGCACAGTTATCCTTTAAAGTCTTTCGACTATCGGGTTATCTTGATGACAGTCATCTATGCAACTCGAGTGAAAGCTCTCGCCGTTTGATTCGACAGAGGTAGATTTAATCGCGATAACTTCCTCACCGGGAGGAAACACGAAAGTGACCTCGACCTTACCTCCATACCTACTTAAGTCTAGGTCAGGGTTTCCACCGTCTTCCGACTGCGTAGGAACGATTGTGCAGCTTCATTAGCCTGAGGAAACTATCTCGCAGTCGTCCGCGCAAACTGCGAGAATCTAATGGCTTATTACGCGAGCTCCGTGATTAATCATCCGTTTCTCTTCTTAAGAATCTTCCCGTCAGCTTTCTCATCCGCACGATTTCTCGAGCAGCCTGTCTTGCTTCTACATTTCTAACAAGCAATCTTGAGATATAATATTGTGAAGAATATCGTCGGAGTGCACATACGTGAATCATCAATGCTTTAATTAAAACTGTTGCTCGCCGTCGTTAAAAGCTTTCGATCGCAGACAGATTAAGAATGTATGTCCACATCTCAAAGCATTATAAAAAATATAAAAATTTCATTAGATTCTTCTATTATTACGTTTGACTATGTAAATTTTAAGCACAATTCTCTTATTAGTTTAAAAGCTAATAGTTTTTTGTTTGCCTTTTGTATGTAAAATTGCATAGTATATCTGCGAATTTGACGAAGAAATAGCATTTTGAATTTAATCAAAATATTTATTTATATTAATAAAACTCTAATGAATATTGTAAAAGTTTATTTGAATTAAATTATTCCTTAAAAATTTTCTTTATCTAAAACTGCAGCAAAAATGTGGTTGAATAAACCATTGTAAGTTAAATTTTTTGTTGTTTTAAATTGATTTCAGAACCAAAATTCGAATATTTGCAATCAAAATTCAAAAAAATAAATTAAATGAACTTAAGAAGCTTGTCATTTTTTAATTCAATAATTTTTAGTTGGTATCGTATAGCCAAACATTCTTATATACAGTTAAGATTAATAATAAGTAATCGAAACAATAGTCTAATATATTTATTGTCATTAAAATCGCATGCAATTCGTTTGATCAAATGAATAAATCAAGTATCGTTGCATTGAAAAAATATAAAGAGCGAAAAAGGGAAGATACACGGATTTTACAAACACTGTCAAAATGTAAATTTTGCGCGGAATCATTTTAAATTATTGTAATTTAAATTGCACCGTGGAATGCTACCGCATTTTATGTATAAGGAACGTGCGCAACATCATAAAGTTACAAGATCATATCGGGAAACTCGCGCAAAAATATAAAGAAACCCGAATGCTATTAGCAGAATAATTCACTATCACAGAATGCCGCTCTGCTGAGTGCTGAATCCTTTGATGTCGATAAAAGCAACTAAAGCAAATGTATGCAATTTACAAGAGAGAAAGATGCAAATATTTGGATATGAAAGCTCTTGCGATAAAATGCAAATTATTGCAATCTCGTATTTCAAATATTGCGCTTAGAATTATTTGCTCATACACTGCAACGATAACGTGACAAAAATTCTTGTGTTTTAGATTAATGTAGGCTTTCTTGAATAATACAAAGTGAAATATGTAAAATAATATGTTTTTCACTGAAGACATTAACACTCATTTGAATATTTCAGATCTGTATAAAGAGCAATAGCTAGTTTACAAACAATAACTGGATATTTTGAACAAATAATATAATCAAGAAATATTTATTTAATAAAATATTAAAAGTTACTAATAAATGTTAAAAGTATCTATCTAATATTGTTTATCTGTCACGATAAATAAAATAAAATATAGATAATTACAAAATTATCTATATTTCGCTAACTGATTTTGATTGACGTATAATGTACATGAATTTTTTATGTTATTTTTATGTCCTGAATTTGTTTCTAAAATTGTCCCCACATGTTATGAAACACCCTGTATGTGAAGCATTTTAATATATAATATTACTCCAACTTTTCTTTATGAGTCGTTAGTCACAATTTATCAAATATATAGTATTACTTGCGATTTACATGCAAATAAGTGAACGTACGTGAGAGATGCTAGATTGCAGAATTATAATTGCCCACTTGAATTGCGTTCGTCATTACATGTAGCACGTGCAATGATGTTCGAAAATCGCACTAGCTCCACACGCGTACACACACGCTCGCAAAATATCGCTGTCACAGATCATATGTCGTTTGCGCAACTTATTTGATATTCACGGGAACACATTCACTGGGTCTCCGGGTCAGCAAAGTAAGTCAAGCATCGGCTCGTAAGATGAATCGGCCACAATAACGGTGTTTAAAACCTGACCCGAGACGATCGAAAGAGCCAATCGCCACTCGCTACCTGTTGGCTCGATGCCTAATGACCACATGTCGATCGTAGTCGACGATATGGTCGCAAAATTATTTAGAAAATAGACGTAATTGTTTTTCAATTATCTAGCTCTCCATCCGTAAAATAATCATTTTCCAAAGTTACGTTGAAATATAATCGCATGATTGATGGACGAAGCTAATTGCTTGAATCAATTAGTATTAAGGATACAATTATTGATTATATTTTCGAAAATTACGAGGTAATTATTTAATCACATAAAAAGAGAGAGAATTACTTCTTTTAACGAGTCGTTCAATCGAAAGAGAAAAGCTACAATTTTTGAATTTATTGCCGTATTTAAATAGAAGATTAAATGAAAGATTTATCGTACTCGGGAAACGTTAATAAAATGGAGTCTATAAAGAGAGATGGGTCGTCATCTTTTATCCAGTACACTGATGCTCAACGTCATGCTAAGGTTATTGATGATTAACTAAAAGAAAGAGACAGAGAACGAGTCGAGCAGGTTGTCCTGTTAATAGGTTAGTACAAATAGCTCGACGATAACGTTTTAGCCGATATTTACAACGATTCCGCGTCTGTAATTATATATTATTTTTTCGCATAATGACGAGATTTAATTATGTCATTAGAGAATCCTTTGATGGAATGCCTAATGAATTATTTAAATAAATTGCTCAATTATACTCTCGCTACTTTTAACACTCTTTTCTCGTTCGCGAGCGATAAATATCACACTTCTATAATTAATAGAGCCGTTTGAAAAAAATCAATGTGCACGTACTAAGAAATCGATTTTGTATCATGTAACGCGCAACACTGGATGTGTTTTTACAATCTCGTATTTACAATTCAAATCCAATCCACTTTTTGGCTGTTGATTTGCTTCAACTCAATAATGCGAGAGTCATGCTCGCGAGACGAGAATTTCCATTTCTAAAAATTTCTGTCGCGCGCAATTTACCACTGTAATATAGTAACTCAGAGATTCTACATCGCCTCTCGCACAAAACGGGTTTCCTTCAACTTCATTAAGTAGTGCATGTCTATCATACTCTCAGGTGCGTGAGATATTTTACGTTTTGCCGATATTATTGTCATTGCGGCGAACGATCCGTAGAAATAACGGTATCAGGTATTCTGAGTATTCAAATAACTTTTTAATTAAAACATAGCCATTTGTCGCTTGTGGTCCGTTTATAATAATCGTAAAAGGTGTGCGAGATGACTTTGCCATGACTTAGCTCGCTTTAAAAAATCCCCACTACAATACTCGACACGGTTCATTAAATACAGCAGGAAGATTCATTGTCGTCGTCCCGAGGAAATGATTGTGCATTCCTATTCTATTAAAAATGATCGATGAAAATCCAAGATCAGATGTGACCTACAAACAGAGTTAATTTATTCTCTGTATAAGTTAAATTTCTAATCGCTGCAGAATGACACGTGACCTAGTTTGCTGATAAATTAATGAGGAATAATAATAACATAATGTAATAATTATTATATGATTATTAAAGATACATGGTGGCAAGAAAGAGATTCGTAAGAATCAAACGAGTCTCTGACGGGATTTTTGCCGTCTCGTTTGAATATTCTAATAGCAACTAGTTGTACACGAGGTAAAATAAAAATTGACAATGAATGAGGAACGTGACTGCGATGTATCCGTCGTTTAATGAATAATTTACATTTTCTACGAGCTGCCCCGCGTGCACAAATAGCGCCGACACGACAAGGAAACCGTTTCGATAGCATCTCCAGTGCGTGCTCCCAACTCCACTGGCGTACAAGTAAACGCCTTTCCACTTAGCATAACACACATTCACGAATCTTTACGGACGCTCACTTAACAGTCCGTACGGTTCTTGCTCTTTGCTGGAATTACGATTTTTAACCATTACGTGTGACACGTATCGCTCAAGCTTACCGAAACTTTGAAGTACGTATATACACGTTTACCGAATGTACACAAATTATGGATTTCGCCCGAGGCCTTTCCCAATCATGATTTATACGCTATGTAAATCTCATTATTTTAATATCGCGAATTATATGATTCGATTCGACGTAAGAAAATTCTGATTTGCTTCTCTACTGCAGAAATATATCTCCTCTGCGTTTTCAAAAGCAATTGTCGATTTCTGATAAACGAGCGGAGCATGCGCGAATGAGTGATATCTCTAATAAAGCAACAAAAATGCACCGCCTACGTGTTATGTGTACTTGTTATATATAAACATTTTACTGTCGAGAAGGCACTAACGAACCATTCATTCAGCACTATAGACAGCTAACTGCCCGGGGCTCGGTACTAAGTATATATCTTCGGCCTTAATAATACAAATTACACCTCTGATTCGGCGATTAACCAGATATTCAATCGGGAGGCGCGCTGTCGCACGCAAATCATTTAACGGGTGTTTCGAGCGCGTGAATACGAAGCAGCCGAGCGAAATGTAGACGAGAGCCGTCACTTTTCCTCGTTTTCTTAATATCCTTAACGTCAAAATAATTGTGCCAAATGAATTTGTAATCGATGACTATTCGGACGTCGAAAGCAGCCGACCGTGAGAAGCTGACCGCCGCTTCGCGGTATCGAATCTGTTACTAAGTCCGAATAATAAGATCCGGATCTATCAATAAATTTCAGTTTGCACTTAGTAACGTGAAAATAATTTACTCCGACTGCTGGTCCATGCAATTAGCGATTACGGGACTTTCGCACTGATTGGCACACGTCCGCGTCGTCGTCTACCAGTTTTCTGTACGCGACCGTGGTCACTGTGTTTATAATTATCGGGGCACCTGAACGCGTAACGTGTAATGAATTCATTATCAGGCCTGTTTTATGAACGAAGCCGTCACGGCCGATCCCTCGTGCGGAACGCGAAGACGCGGCCCATATAATCAGCTTGATGTCATGCGATCGGTGGGCTTGCCCATCCGTAAAAGGCTGTACATTTAAGTGGACAGCAGGTGCATCCCGATGCTGTTTAAATCACCTTCTTTAATAAATTGTTATTTACTTTCATATTATCGCTCAGATTAACTTTGACCAATTAATAAAATCCCCTTAAACAAAATATTAAATTAAATAACGTGCGATTAAGTTGTTTAAACAATATTAATGGTGAATAGACAGATCTTGCTGCTTGATAATAATTTTGCGCAAATGATTAAGTTTCCAGCTCGTGCAAATCGATGTTTTGAATAGTTTTAAATTGAAATAGTGTTGGCGCTACGCAGAATGACGCACAAAATCCCAACTCGATTCATCCCGTGATAAATCTGAAATGTCGTCTATTTAATAAAACGATTGCTGCTGGCTATTTATTATTGTCGCGTTAAGTCGCGATTATGTCAATTATTTTGCAGTACATCGTTGATTAATAATTTATCATACGTTGCGAGACAAAAGTCGCTAAAAATCTAGAATAAATTGAAAAAGGAAATTGAAAATATACACGGAATTTAATGCAGATAAGCCTCGGCAGCGACAGAGCGTAAACAGCGTCATAACGTAAGCAGTTAAAAAAGAAGAGACGAGATACCATTGCTCGATGAGAAATGATGAGAAACCGGTGACTGCACGCAACGCCGTCAATAAACGTCAAGTAACAACTTTCATGATATTACTGATCGTCGAATGAAATTACAGGAAATTGCAAACACTTAATTTTTAACTAAACTAACAGAGGAGGAAACGTTTTTCTCCATTAATAAAGGGGATGTGGAAAACGACGCGAGAAATTGTTCCAAACTCGCTTCAAACTTACTTCAGCAGAGAAGATACTTTAAACCCTGGTGCCTTAATAAAATGAATATTTTATCTGCTTTGAAATTATGTTTAACAAAGAAAAAGAAAACTTCGCTAGGAGATTTATGCCGAGATTGTGGCCCGACTATGATTAGTTATTTTTCTTTTTTTTTTTTAAATTTGATCGATTCCGGCTATATAATGCATAGACTTAAAAAGGTGACTCACGCTAAGACAATGGCCGCCTCAGGACGATGAAAATAGTTTGCAATTTTCAAGGTGTGTGGGCCCGCGCATGCAACTGTCTCTCTCCTCTCTTATTTCTGCTTCTCTCGTGTCCCTCCTCCCCCCCTCTCGCGCTACAAATTGCACCGACAAACGATCTAAGAACAAGGGAACTGCTCTCGTTGAAGAATTAAAATCTCATCAGACCTTCCGAAAGAGATAATGCGCGCGTTCTTGCGAATAATTGTGTAAAAAAAATGGATGAATTAAGAGGCGAGTGCAGAGTCATCCTGAGTAGGAAAGTAATTTTTTTGAAAATACCTTACCGGGTAATTACGCAAATTATGTAATTGTACTTAATTCTAATTAAATAGGATTACAATTTTTAATGAGATCTCTGTCTCTCTGTCTCTCTCTCTCTCTCTCTCTCTCTCTCGTACGTAGGGAAGGCATCTCACCGAGCTAGTTGAAACGGTCGAACGCATTGTTAAGGATTCTTTGTATCCGCGTTGAAACTCGTTCGCAGCTTAAGCATTCAAAGACCGCCAATCACGGTGCAGCTACTCTTCGTGCTGAGAGTCTTCTTGGGAAAGCGTATCCGGAAATAAAAATCCCACGATCCGCGACAAATATTTTCGATGCTTCCCCTTCGATTTCTCACGTCGGGATCCATAAATCCGGCTTTACTCGTGTCGCGCGTTTCTGCGTCTCGTTCGAACACGCACACCCGTGATTTATCGTTACTGATGGCTTAATGAAATTTGCGACGCCGTGAAGTGAGAATCGAGCTACGTGATGGCGCGCGATTAGGAGGAAGAAACGATCCCGTTTTATAGCGCCAGACCGTGTAGGAAAGGAGCAACATGGATGTATACGATCCGACACTTACGCTGATCGCAATAAATTATCGGCTATTAAATGCCCAGTAAAATCCAGCGTGTATTGTTTTAATTGGAAAATAAATTACACGTGCTACACGACGGCGATAGCACTGAAGATATAATCGTCGCAATGAATTCGTCGGCGATGATCGTAATTTATGTACGCTTTACGCCATGCATTATTACCGCAGAAAATTCGTTATGTTCGGTTTCACTGTCGTTGGACTTGAAACTCGCTTGCGGATTGAGATCACCCGTACGATGGACAATACTATCTCACAATCTGGCAGAATGTGAAACGTAACTGTAATTCGTTTTTAAATGATGACAGATACATATTTTATCGTGCACGATCGCGAATTATTATTTAATGAAGAGATAATTTTGCCTAAACACATTTAGTCAACGGTACTTGTATTTATGATACCAGTTCAAAGTTTTTTTTTTTACTGTGATTATTTCGACATAATTATGTAACGTAAAAACGTAAAAACGTAAAAACAAGCCTGATCCGAGTAAAAAAACGTATCGCAAAGTGATGAGACTTTTTTTCTTGTAATCCTCATTTTGCGATTTCTCGCAGGAAAAAAGCAACAATAAACAAATTTCAATTAACAAGACATGTTAATTAAACAAATTTTAGTGAGGACATAAACAAAATTTCCGGTTATTATAAACAAGTATTTTAGTTACGCTTTAAAAAGCATTATGAAATTTTTCATTAATATTCGAATAAAATGATTCCTCTTACGAGTTTTCAAAGTTACACTAGGAACAAAAATTTAGCGCCTTCAGCAAAGGCTTGGTAGAGAAAAGGTTTGGTAGAGTAAATCTGATTGTTTCTACGAAATACATATAAATAAAAAAATATTTCTTTTTATTAATTAAATATTTTTTATATCAATTAAATAGTTTTGTTCGGTTTTAATCAAATTATTTGTTGTTACAACAAAACATTTTTTCTAGTGTCGATTTGAAGACGAATACAAACGAGAGATAATTAGAATTTACAATTTTTAGATTAAAAAAAATTTTTTAAATTTATTGATTGATTTAAAAAGAATAAATTAATTGAAAAATTTAATAATCCCTGCAAGAATTCTGATTCGTTTTAATTGAATTTTGATTGAATCTTGATTTCCAATTAATACAACCGTTTTATTCTCAGTGTCGTCAGAAACAGAATACGTTCAAGTAAGTCTGTCTAGTTATTTTAATAAAAATTATGAATCGTTTACATACCAAAATGTTAACTTGTATTTACATTTTATAATTCAATCAATATTCTTTCAGTCAATAAATTAAGATGATTAGCAACGCTCAATGCAAAGTCCAATCGCACGGTTCATAAGTCGCTCACTCGATCACTCTGGACTGTTTTTAATTACAATATGAATTGCCGACGATTAGCTAATCAGGGCATAAATCGCACGACACGCTCGATGGCTCGCTCGATGGCGATGCCATTATCGTCGCGGTAACTTGAACGGATACTTTCCAACTCGGCGGCGGTCGCGATGCATACCGGGCGTCGTCATTATAGACTTCCGTGGATCGGAAGTTCGTTACGACCGAGAGAGAGAGAGAGAGAGAGGTATGGAGGAGGGTTTCGCTATCGTTAAGGGCACCGGCGGTGTGTCTACTCGTTACTCGCGGGTTCTCACGCGCGCGAGTCCTTTTGCGCGCATCGCGCGTCCCGTGGATTTCCAGACTCGTTGCTCGTACGAGCAACGAGTTTTAGCTGACGATTAGCATACTTAATTAGGCGCGTCAGCCCCGCTAACTCATCGTTTTGCGCGTTATATGTGCCCGGCCGAACACACCCGAGGCGACCTATACGCGGGGCCCTTTATGCACTTCTCTACTGCAGTAGCGTAACCATCGCCCGGAACTCCAACTGCGAAACCATAAGAGAAGAGACCCGTCACGTATTTCCCGGTTGCATCATACGCGCGCGCGCGCGCGCGCGCGCATTCCGCCGGAGATAACGCACGCTGGAGAAGAGATTGAGATGGAGTCTCGACGTTAGTTTATTTTATGGTTATAAACAGTTCTCATTTAGCGGTAGTGCATCTGCAGCGCAGACGCCGTACGTGGACTTCCGGAATTAAGTTTAATCCTCCGCGAGGCGCGGTTGATTAGAAATTTTTTATTAAGCGGAATGGCACGAAAAGAATAAGTTTTGTGTAATGTTTCCACGCACCGGCGGCGACGATGCGCTCCCTTTCGATACGTTGATCAGAAGTACTCTACAATCGATAAAGTTACACTACTCGGAACTGCTACTGGCGAGACGAGATTCTCCTTGGTTACGGATCGCGTTCATTCGCGGTGTGCATTTTCCAATTCGTTCGACGTTCAACTAACCGTAATTACGAGTACTTTTTGCTCGGTGGTGGTGGTGCATCCGGATAAAAATCTAATAGTGCCGATGGGGAGTTACGCCACTGAGCCACGCAAAAGGGCCATACAGCGAACGTAAATCGGAGGAGTCGAGAGGAAGAGGAACGAGATCGGCCTCACGAGTCGACTCGTGCACGAGAATGCGAGCGTGCGAGAGATTAAAACTAAAAACCCCGCCTTCCTTCTCTCCTTCTCCCTCCCTTGAAAGAGCGTCGCATTTGGCCTTTCGGATGCTGGGGTTCAATGGGCGCCTCTCTATCGGGGCCCTTCGTCGCGAGGAAAAGGGAAAGGTGGTCCGCTTCGATACACACACGCGCGCGCGTACGTGTATAAATTTCGGTCAACGCCGTTGTTAATTTACTTGTTGCTCCTCGTTGGCTTGTACGGAGAAACGGTTCCTTAATCGCAGCCATACTCATGGACCGTAACTTCCGTGTGTGTGTCGGAATAAACGGGAGATCTGAATTTCACACCTCGGCCACACATTCCTGGCCAAATAGTTTTTATATATTTAAGCGCTCTTTTTTTCTCTGAAGTGTCAGTACTGCGCGCTGACGTACTTTTCTTTCTTTACGACCAATTTATTATTTTATGAACAAACTTTCGTCGTGTCAATCAAAGTTAATAGTTATTTTACTGAAGTAAAGAACAAAATTATTATTTCAATTGTTGTAAATAAGTTGGAGAAAATAAAATCACACGTCTGCGTTTTTGCAGTTTAAAACGATTCGATTTTTACAAAGAAAAATTTCGGTTTAGTTAGAAAGTTAAGTTGAGAAATCTGTGACAGAATATATAACACGTCATCGTGTGTAAACATTTCATTCTGAAATTGATACAAATTTGATTATAACTGAATTCTGCCTGTCATACAAAGTCGCTATTTTAATATTATTTTATGGTTTGAACTACTTCCAGTATCGATCCGAGTCTAATGTTCCGCATGAATTCTAACGTTGTATCCATCACTTGAGTATTTGTGGCAGGTCATTAACGAAGATTTTACTCTCGATCGACCGTTCCTCGTGGAGTAACGAATGGATTTGTCTGGTTGCGAATCTGTTCGCTTCTTAATTACTCATGCGTGAAGCGAGTGGATATCAAATTGTCATGGTAAAGAATGCAAAAAGTGATGACAATACAGACAGTTTTTTTAATCGTAAAAAAGAAATTGAAATTAATACAAAAGAGAGACGACTTTCGTTATAAATAAAGAAATTGCATAAATCCCTTTTCTATCGTTTTATTAATTTTTGAATGAAAAAAAAGGTTTTCATCACAATTCAAGATTTGATTAAAATTATCAAAAAAAAAAAATTGTCATTAAAAATGTATTATTCCAAAGAAAACAATGATTCTGCTAAAGTCTAGTTACATCTAAAAATTTAATTAGATATGTCTGAAAATAATTTTTGTTATATTATCGAAATAATAATACAGGCTGCTCAAGTTGGTCGCTAGAACGTCAAAATTTTTGGCAGCATTGCTTGAGCGTCCTACGTAATTTTGACAACCTAACAAAATTATTTCCCGATCTGCATCCAGCTAAATTTTTGAGATGCTTCAACAAAACCGTTCTTCCCGTGTCCGTAGCGTGACATCGAGCCATTCAGACTGCCCTCAAAATTAATTCGTCGCGATCGTTTCGTCCTTGCTATTTCTTTAATTTTAAATTACGAGCGCGCACTTGGAATAACACATCGAACGGCACTCGGCGTCCCACGTCGCTTTCAAATATTCCGACCGTGCGGCATTCTCTCGGTACATCCCCAAATGTAATACCGACCTTGAAGACAGCCCAGGAGGACGATCCCGAGGACGAGCGAAAGCTGCCGACGCATTCTTCCGATATTGTCACCGATGTTGCCGGTGTGACTTCACAAAACGATATCTTCGCACGGCCGACGAATTCCTCCTGGAATCGCTCTGGCGAACGATTATCCTATCGCCGGAACCCTCGTCACTGAGGTCTTGCGGCAGTTGAGCGGTGATGAAAGAAGAGGTACAAGGAGACCGAGTGGAAGCTCGAGGAAGCTCGAGGAAGAGCGTGCCGAAGGATTGCCACGAGGCCAGGAGAGGAGGAAGTGCCCTCTTCGACCTCTATCGTCCTTCGAGGTCCACGAACGACTGAGGCGCACGAAGCGACGTCGGTCCGGCTATAGCCTCCCCTTCCTACTTTCACGTGGCGTGCTCCCGTTTCCAGTGGAGGCGCGGAATAGAGAGCCTCTCCATGGGCCATTTACCATTACCATCATCGTCGACGGCGACCGTCAAAAGGAGAGGAGGGCTACCGCCCGACTACTACATACTACTTGCCCCTTGTCCCGCGCCGAGAGGTGGGGAAGAAACGTACCCTACACCGGCTCCTTCTCGTCGCTTGCCCCCTCCTCCCTTCCCGGCTTCCTTCTTCCTCGTCACTTCTGGACGTATCGCCGCCGTCGCGGAACGCATCGCCGGGGAACACCGACTCAGCGTTTCTAGGCCAGCTCTTCCTTCTCCACCGTGAGACATTCTTCTTCTGTTCTTCTTGTCGTCCTTCTTCGGTCACTTCTTTCAACGATCAGTTTCTTCAGTAGTTTCCGTCGTCACCCATGGGAGAGAATCTCGTCCCACTCGCCGTCGATGGATTAGAGGCCAAGGATACTACTTTGCACGCGGTCCTGACACGAATCGCGCCGATAACGAGGACTCGGGTACGGAGAGGGAGAAGGTATAAGGACGAGAGCTGGAACCGAAGTCTCCTCGCGAGGAGGAACCTCGCCGTTCGGTTCTGTGTGTGATCCGTGAAAGGATCGTGCGAAACGAGCGAAAAAATCGGAGATTTACATATTGATTACACACAATGGCACGCCTGTACCGAATAGACCTCGCGCAATAACTCGTTTCGTCACGTCCGATTTTCGGGAAGTTGGAGAGAGGTGATGCGCGCTCGTACGTCGCACTCCTGTCGCACGGATATTAGGACTGATAAGAAGCCCGAGTCGCGAGAGCGCTCCCGAGAAAGCTATCGTCGATAACAAAACGGCGGAGTAGGTCGAGCGAGACGTGAGACCGAGTGAACGTGGGGCGTTCGGTCTGGAGCACTGATTAATTGAAAGTACGGCATTTTCACGATTGCCGGTAGAGGAAAGAGAGGAAGCCACGCTATCCTCCCGGCCGATGCAAGGGCCGCTCGCACACGCGATTAGCGGCTACACTTTCTAATTGAACTGTCGCAAGAAATGTCGGAGGATGTTCTTGCTAACGATAGCGACATTAGTCTCCTTTCCTACTTACATTCTGAGCACCAGTTTCACGCGCGTGACGAATCCGACCGCCACTGCACGATATGTATTTCTGTCTTTGCTGTCTCTCTCTTTCTCTCTGTCCCGAGAGAAATTCCGGAAGGAATTAAATCAAGGTAGTTAGATTTTGTATTTTTTATTGCTAAAATAAGTGGAAATTGAATGGTACGGTATTTTTTGAAAAGAATAATATTGGAAAAAATTGTTTAAAAGTATTATTAAATTTTCAACCCGTGCATCGTAATTAATTCTGTCACTAACGTAATCTTTGTAAAAATGTATGCAGTTTTTCTAAAACACCTCTCCAGTTATTGTCTAGTATTCTCATTCCCTATTATAAGCGCCACAATATTATTTAATATTAATAAAGAGTCGTTACATGTCCCCTTTTGATATTATATGAGAAGTAAATAATATTTACTTCAATATTTTAAATTATCGGAAATATTATAATTTTTAAATATAATAATTATAAAGTTTATGAATATTTTATGCGTAATAATTCACATTAATTTTTAAACAAATATTTGTTAAACATTTTTATAATTTTTCACGATATTGAAATAATATACCACGAACATTATATAAAGCGAACATATAACATTCCTATAATATTCAAAAATATATTTTTAGAATAATATTTTTGGAATATTATTTTCATATTATTTTAATTTTAGTAATATTTGTATAATATTACTAGAATTAAAATAATATATAGATAATATATAATTAAAATACTAGAAATACCGTAGCGCTTATAGAATTAATTGAGCAGGAAGTGCATAAGAACTCAACAGAGTTTTATTCAGTGACTGAAGCAGTTTTCCTTATAAAAATATGCGTAGACACCTGCCTGGTTATTGTCTATTATTAATATATTGCCAGGTTTGTTTGTTAAATTGAATAGTCAATTTATTGTCTTGTTTTTGTTCAGTAAATGAATTCAGATTTCATGCGCAATAACTGCAGGCAAAGCGTTACATCTTGATTGGGATTCTCAGTAGTTTTACTTTTCAGTTACTAGACGGAAGTAATAAAACTGTCTAGTAACTATTCAACGAATGCATGAAATTTCTACTGGGGAAGTAATAGAGTTAATAATGGTGAAGTTTACACTCTCAGAATTTCTGTGCATTTTCGATCGACGATGAGTAGACTGGGATCGATGCGCAGCATAAAAATGCACTTTTCCAGATTCAACGGAATCGCTCTCGTTGCTCCCGTTAGAGGCTGTCGTCTAACACGGACGAAGGAGGGCTAAAAACGCACGCGAACACGTTCGCCGATCGCTCCGCACGAAAGTATGGCAGTAGCCCGCGGAAGGATGTTTCTCATACAGATGCAGATATGCAGCTGCAGCCAAATCGTCCCGGCCGGCGCGTCGCGAGACCCGCGGGCGATCGTTCATCAACATCAACTGTCAGTGAGCCGCAGAATCCTTGCGCCTACATTTACACATACATATATATATGTACGGAGCACGCAAACACGCGTCTGCGTTCTCCAATCCTTACTATTAACCCACTTGCGCCTTTAACGTCGATACTCGGTCTAAGGATAGCCGGCAGCTGTACGACCGATTTTCCGCGCTTTGTCCGCGCCTGCACTTGTAAAATCGAGAACACGGGACTCGCGGATAGCAGCGAGTATCTCGCTCGCGATCTCTGGCCGGCACGGCCGATCGAATCGATCTGGCGTCGAACGATCCGAGACGACGTGTTTAACAACGCGAGCCGGGATCACGTTGGACGTGCGGAACGGCTCGTTTCAATTACAAATCCGCTCTTTTATTCTCCGTGCACGGCAATGGTACTTGGCCGCTCGATTTGCTCGGGTTGCGTCTCCCGCGGGGTTTACGACGGCAAAAACAGCCCGCATGATATCCTATCTCTCGCAAGGTGACGATACGAATGGCGTCTCGCACGATTTACATTAAAGTCAATGAATTTTTGCTGAACGAGACCGGGCGGCGCGCGGCGCGAAGGAAGTTGATAAGCGTCTAAGCTAAGCGACTCGTCCGAATGACGGTATGAGATAACACATAGCCGGCGAACCGGCGATACCTTTTGACCGGATTGAAATTGAATGGACTCATTATCTTTCATAATAAACGGCTCAGCCGCCGCCTAGCTGCCTTTCTTATACAGGAGGTGCCGCCTTACATGGCTAGCTAGTCGTGTATCTCCTCTCGTCTCGGCGTTCGTTGCTTTTGTTCACAACCTAATTTTGCGATCAATTGCGATCGACCCTCTTCCGCCGTGGTTCTCATCTCCGGCACGAGAAGTATCAGCAACCGGATCTTTTCACAATACGTTTGCTATAATGAAATTCCAAATTACGTTTTTGTATCGTGGGGCTATTATTAACCGAGCTTCTCTCGCTAAGCCAAATTATATTTAAAACTTTTTTAAACTGTCACTGGAAAAAGAATTTGATTATTTAGAATTCTGGTAGATTCAATCAATATATCTATTGGAAAATGAACGGATCGGAACTCTTGTTGAAATAATGAGATAATATGATTAATTTTTACTTATTATATCTATCGAAATGTTCTGCTAATGACACTAAATTTACTTAGAATCAATATATGATAGTGGCTAGTGTGCACATAATTGCGCTAAGGGAGATACGACCGTTACGAAAAAATACACTTAACTATGTAGGCGTTGGTGGTCCGAAATGACACTCAAATTGAGTGTTAACACTCGGAGGTTTATTCAGGAGTTAACTCTCAATTTGAGTGTCATTTCGGACCGCCAACGTCTAGCTGGATGTATTTTTTCGTAAAAATTACAAAGAATAGGATAAAAGACACAGTATTAATGATATTATTTTTAATAACAGCTACATTGAAACTGTTATTCAGTCACAACTATTATACTGTTTAGTAAAAAAGTCTATTATTAAATTATTCCGATCGATATCATTGCCATACTACTGCGTACTATATCTTTCGAAAGCGTCTTAATTAGTTGCAAGATTGGGAATTCTGGAGACCGAAAAAATTAATTATCATTTAATCGATCAATGCTTTCAGAAAATTTTTTACATGATAAATGAGCTATCAGTTTTTAGAGAGGCCGTGTCAGACTTTTTTTATGCTCTAATTTAATACAATAAAATTTACATTTATCTTATTTGTTTCTGACCCAAATTTGAGGATTCGCATTCAAGAGAGAGAGAGAGAGAGAGCAGAATCATTTTAAAAGAATACTAATGAAAAATCCCATAACATTGAGTTTTATTCTATTCTGTGTGGTTTTTTTTAATTATGGAAACTAGAGCTCCATTCATTTATATCGCGTACCATTGTAACTAAAAATTCTGGGAGACTGTTTCGTTTATGGGAAGTAAGCGGCGTGAATCGTAAACTCATCGGTAATGTTCTTCGCTTTTGGAACTACGAAGTGTTAGTGAAAACGTCAAACACAGTTCGCCACGTTCGAATCAACTGCACAAACAACGTGCGTACTTCGCGGAATCAGATAACCAGTCAGTGCGCTTCTCAACGTATTATGCGAATTCTCGGCGTATAACGCATTCTGCCGGTCCTGACGGACCCGAGGCGACTTGGACGGAGTCCGAAAGCCGTTTCCGCGCCCCCAATATAAATATGCATGTTCAGAACCAGAAAGTTAAAATTTAATGACGTGAACAGGACGACCGTTGGCCTCCGCCAGAAGGTGTGATCCACTTTGTTGCTACGTACACGTGCGCGGAAAGAACAGTTTTGCTCAAGTATCTAAAAATTTAATTGGATCCCTATAGTAGAAATTTTATGCATTTTGAATAGTTATCAAACAGTTTCATTACTTCTGTCTAATAACTGAAAAGTAAAACTACTGAGAATCCTAATCAAGATGTAACGCTTCGTCCGCGCATGAAAGATCTGAATTCATGAAATCAGATAGAATCATCATCATTTTCATTTGAATTTATTTACCGAACAAGACCGAGACAATAAATGCACTATTTAATTTGTTTAACAAACAAGCCTGAAGACCTATCACATTAATACTAAACAATTACTGATATTTATGGATATTTTTATCAAAAAAATTGCTTCAGCCACTACCTAAAACTCTATCAAATTCTTGTTTTTAATACACAATACAACTAATGAGAATACTAGACAATAACTGAATAAATGTCTAGGAAAATTGCATACATTCTACCAGGGATACAGATCTGAAAATAATTTTGTTAGGCTATCAAAATAATTACGCTCGACTATCAAACTAAATTGCTAGGATGTCATAATTTTTTACAGCATTGCTCATCACGTTTGAGCATCCGTCACAATTATTTTGATGGCTCAATAAAATTATTTTAAGATCTGTATCCAGTTGAAGATTTAAATACTTCAAGAAAATCGTCCTTTCCTGCACACCTGCACGAGGGATCGTAAATTTGTCGCAATCATTTCACCTGTCGGACAAAACTATTGGAAGTTATCTTAATTCAGTGGAGAACGCTTTAATAAGCAGGCTGAGGAGAAATATCTAATCGTATAGGTATATACTTTGAGATTACACGACTCGTTTGTTACCCCAGGAAATCTTAATTAACGGTAGAGGCGAACGTTTCCGCGAGTTCGCGGAGTATAACGCTCCAATAAACGCCGTCTTTCACGGGTTCCGAATAATTGATGCGGGGAAATCTGTCGTTTCACATTGGTCGGTTTTATCGCCGCAGTGCGTCGTGTAAAAGCCTAGAATCGGATGCTTAGATACTTGTAATCGTCACCGACCCGCATTCGTCCGCAGCTCTACTGCGGATTTTCTATTCATGAAAAACTCATCTCTACGGTCTTATGGTTAATCGGCATGCGGCGCGCAAAACATTTCGCGATCCGTGACGGAAAGAACAATTTTGCTGAAAAACAAAATAATTACGTTGTATCTCACTGAAAAAAAATTCACTAAATTTTAATAAATGTCTATTTGTGTATTTGCAAGAAAATATTTACTCGCAATACGTAATTATTTAGTTAATAAATAAAATTGATAATTAAATTTGATTACTCGTCCTTTTACTAAACAAATATATATTTATATTTAGCAAATATTTTCTTGCAAATATATAAACAAATATTTATTGAAATTCAGTAATTTTTTTCAGTGCATTAAAAAATTTATATTCGATGTTTAAGCTAATTGTTAAAATGTCAAAACTTTTTGCAGCAGTATCATCGTGCTTAAATGTCTTGCATAATAATTTTGATAATTGGACATAAAGTTATTTTCTGATCTATTTCTAGCTAAATTTTTCGATAGCACGGTAAAATTGTTCTTTCCGTATGCGTTTACGGTTTTCCCAACTGCCCGCGCCCGAGGCGCGGCTGTTAGCCGCTCTAATTACATCGCATGCCAATAAAACGGCGCGGCGGCAGCGTTTCGCGAATTGATACGCGCGGTGCATTTAACGTTAGCCACGCGCGCGGGCTCGAGTCGAAGTTGACACCATAAACTGCCGTCGCGCTATCCCGGTTCGGAATACACCAGGATACCGTTAAACTGCAGGCCGTCTCGTTAATTCGATATCGATCTACAAATAACTGATGAATAAAGCTCAAGAATGCACGCGCGCAATAATGCACGGCTTCACGCAGCGATGTTTGTTTCGCGAATGATCCAGTTTTCCCGCTATTCAGGAAAGCCGAATAGCGAATTTATTTTCCTGTCGCGCAAGAGTGACAGAGCCGATAAGCGCGTTGGCATTTCGAGGTGAATTAAAAAAGAGTCACGAGGGATTAGAGCTCGGACAGACTGATTAGCACGATTTATTACTGTGTGAGCCGGTTTCACCGATATTGCTTAACCTTAACCGTGGTTTAGACCTGCTTCCTGATCTCTCTCTCTCTCTTTCTCTCTCTCCAGTTTCTTTCTGCTTCTAGAAAGAAAGTAAAAAAAAAAAAGAATCAGCATGACAACCTAGTTCAAAAAAAAATATTGGTCGTTCGAAATGATATGAGGAGAAAATTTCTCGTCGCCTCGGTATAAATGAAAGTCGCATAAAAATGCCGCGTCTTTTAAATTCCGCGTATACGCACCGCGTCCGGTTCTGTCGCGCGCGCGCGCTCGTTCTTTCTGTCTCTCGAAAGAACGTATCTCTCACGAGCACCGAGAGAAAATAAAATGCTCCTCGCTGGGAGTTGGGCAGGGAATATCTCTTGGCCGGATGCGACAAATAAATAATACGGGATGACAGAAAAAACGAGCCGTGCACGCATGGCAGCCTCTGCTGCATCCTCTCCTTCACGGAGTCGCGAATCTCCATGCATTAAATAAACATTTCGCTCATGTCAAAGACAGTTCCGGTCTCATGCTCGTAACTTTACGGAGCGACTCGCTTAACTATGTTCCCAGACAGGATCGCGATATATGCCACGAACAACCTTTGACCTTCTTCGCGAGTTTGATCATCGCAAATGTATATGTAACTTTAATGAAAAACTCAGCAATTAGAAGTAAGGTGACGCTCGCAATTAGAGAATCAAGTCTTTGAATCTACACCCCGAGAAAGGTTTCATTGAATAAAAGAAGTATGTGTAATGTACATGTAATTATTTTTATTTATTTTTTTATTTATTGATTTGTTTATATATATTTGCAATTAACATTATACAGATTAAATCGATATTTTTTAGAAGTAAATAAACCATATAAGGCAATCTAGAAAGGAGCAAATAAACAGATGTTAATTTACATTTTCCATAATTTAATTAGATAAAACCGTCTTGACATCATTTTGTGTCTTCAGAATTTTAATGTAGGTAAAAGTTGTGAGTTATATTTGTGCTGAAGAGGATTCCGTAAAGGTGAAACGTTGTCGTCCCACAGATACTTATTATAATATTAAATATATATTATTTAAATTAATACCGCTTGACTCGTTGTTATGGCCTTATAATTCATTTACTTTTTTGAAATTTGTACGAGCTGTGTTTTGCATTCAATTTCGATATTTATATAGAAACCATCAAGCTTTCTAAATCGTACCATTACAAATTTTATTAAGATAAATAATATTAATGTAAAACTGATAAGTGATAACAATAAAACTAATAATTGATAGGAATAAAAACGCGTAATTACAAAAATTAATTCCTTTTACAGTATGTTGCAAAGAATAAATTAATTTGCTATTGATGATACGTTAAACATTGTAGTAACAGTTCCTGAAGCATCAAGCTACAAGTTATAATTGCTCACAAATTAATACCAAATGGGAAATGTAACAAGAAATAATTTGAGTGGTACGCATTTGGTACCTCCTAATTACGTAAAATTGGTACGTCCTAATTAAAATCACTTTAACCTTAAATAGTTCATGATTAATTTGGGACCGCCATTTTATACAGAATATCCGATTTCTTTTTTTAATTTCATATCTCTCGAATGCGTTTGTTGAGCGTAAGTTAGTTCAACTGACGTCTCAACAAAAACCGATTATCCGGTGACACAAACGGGCGTGACGGCTTCTCCTTTGTAAAAAAAAAAAAAAGAAGAAGAAGTGTATGCCTCACGCGTACACAGTGACCGGTTACACGACTCGATTGCATCCCCCTCCCGCTCTCGTGCCTCATTGACATAATTACTGTTTCGCTCGGAGAAATATGCCTCGCGCGAGCACGAAATTCCCTCCTTTGGACCGGAACGATCCCGCGATAATTATGAGGATGCCTGGGCACGCGTGTGCATCAATGTCACACTTGTGCAACGCATATCCGTGTAATCAGACACCTGAATCGCAGCCAAGATGGACGGCTCTAATCGCGCTGGTACACGCCAACTAAAACCGCACGCTGCGCGTCCGGTTCGGCGAAGCCGCAAGATGCGCAATTTCGAGGCTCGGCATCGAGGACGATTCAGTTTCAAAGGATTTTGAAACTGAATTTTGACCGACCGCTCGTTGATCACCAGCCCCGAGGCACACATTGTGCGAATATTGCACACTAATGGCATTGACGAAAATTTTGCAATATTGCGCTAAGATGACTCGTCATAATGCAGGAATTTTATCAAAATCAAATTTCGAAACAATATTTGTCAAAAATTTGACAAATTTAAGTTTGTGGTATAAATATTTTACAATTATTTCAAAAGCCGTTTGATTCTTTGTTAATTAAAATATATTATCGTGCTGAATGTTTAATATTTTATTAATAAAATGTAGTATATAATTTAATAGCCGAGAGAAGTAATCGTAAGTTTGGTAAAAATGGCATTCGATTTAAAAAATTGTAATTTTTTTATAATAAATAAAAGTAAAAAAAATAACTCTAAGCTTTTTCGGTGTTTTGATGTTTAAAGAAGTTTGAATTAAAAAATCGGTCGGATCGTAAGTTTGGTAAAAATGGCATTTGATTTAAAAAATTTGCAATTTTGTATAATAAATAAATGTAAAAAAATAACTCTAGGCTTTTTCGGTGTTTTAATGTTTGAAGAAGTTTGAATAAAACTCGGTCGGATATGAAATACCCAGGATGTTAGGGAAAAGGTTCATAAATGTTGTCCTATCGGGGACTGTCTCGGCGACAATGCGACAGCAATTTCGCCAAGCGTCGACCAAATTGAATTATCCGTTGGATTCCGACTCTGATCATCGAGCCATTAATTTGCGCGACGAGTCATTAGACCGAGCGGACGTACGACGACGCACGCCACGCTGCATTACGCTCTTGCTTTGCTTTGCTACGTCCGCGCCGGCTCCTCGCGCATTCTCGCTCCGCGGCATTTGCGTAACGGCGCAACCCGCCGCGGTTACCGTGATAATCACGCTCAATCTTAACACGCGATATATATTACGCCACGCCGGCGTGGCGCGGCGCAGAGCGGCATGGCGCGGCGCGGCGCGGCGCGGCGAAGCGCAATTTGCGCTTCTTTTCCGTCCCGTATCGCGAGACGCGCGTACTTCGTGTGTCGCTCCGTTCATTCCACTTATTATACCAATCTACTTTAATTCGCGGCACAATCAGATCCGTGTAGATAGTGCGTCGGAAGAGTCGTTGCCAAAACGTACTTCGCACGTCAGTGCCAAGTCGACGACGCGGCGCCGCCGTGCGGCTCGATCGTCGTGCGTTTGAACTCGAGAGAATTAGCACGCCCGCATGCCTCGCGTCGCCCTCGTCGAGAGTTTGCGCGAAATTCCCCGTAAACATCCGAAATTTTCGCGCAATTTCGCCACGTCATGCGCGTCGCGTCGCGTCGCAACATTATTGTCGCATCCTCTTGGCCACCCACACTCGCAGTCGCTGCAACCAGCGGATGCGACGACACGCGGATTAAATTGCGCTCAATTCTCGCTTAAGACGTTTCGCCGTCTCAAATCTGCTTGCAGCTCTCGACTCCGTGCCGCGGTCTGAAATAAGATCCTTGTCCCGCGACGATCGCCACGCGGAGATAAAAGCACAGGGACTCGCGGCGCGTTCTCCGCGCGGAGCGCTTCGCTCTTTGTTAAAGCAAGGGGAAAATAGTTGCAGATGCGTTTCACGCGGCCAAAGTTTTTTTGCGAGGAGACACGGCTCGATGAAACGTGTGATAATGCCGCAGAAATATCACACTGTAGCCCGCGCGGCTGCGTATATAATTTGCATGTTTTGCCGATCGTTCGCCTGCGGCCCGATACTTCGAAGCCGCTCTCACCGTGCCTGATCTACTTAATACATTATTTCCTCCGCATTACGATCTTCTCTTCATTCGGCTATCGAACGATGCCGATCGTATTCCGATTCGACAGTGCGGCACCAAATAAAGTTTAAAACTGTGTGTTCAAATAATACATAGGATCTCCTACAAAAACCATGCAAACATGTCTATTTTTTTTTTAATTTGGTTTATAGTTATTTTGTTCTTATATCTATTAGGGTAGAGGTAGATAGTATAAAAGGGCAAATTATTTTTTAAAAAAAGCACATTCAGGTGGCAATCGCTGAAACTTGTTACCGAACGTGTCATAATGAAACTGTGCGACTACAGTTTTCTTTGAAATAAGTACTTTTTTATTTTTATTTTTTTATTGCTGCTAGAGATATCATATGTATTACATCAAATAGTGTTTAATCTGTTTTTGCAGTACTTTCTTTCGATTATATTAACTTATTTACACTCATTTACAATATGTTCACGTTATTACTCAGGTCAGGAGTCAATCCAGCACTTAAGCTGCATATAATCTCGCCTTTTGTCTGCAGCCAATTATCTAGATTTATGTTGCGTTTTATCTTCTGCATACCACTCTGTATTTGTAGTCAATAAAGTTGATTTTTCAACAAAGAAAAATAAAAGAATATTTTTGTTATGAGTAATTTGCAAAATTTTGCAATTAAAGAGTAAAAAAATGTTTCATACTTTAAATAATAATATTTTTTTCCTCATTCTTATCATCGTTAATGTTACAAAAAGAGAGGTAAATGTAAAATATTATAGGATAATATTATGGTAAGAAAATGCGTGCAAGAACAAAAAACAAAAGATTTTTCTTTTTCCTTTTAAATAGATTTTTCAAAATATTAATTAAAACCTACCATTTTGTTTTATATCCATTATATGTCCGGAGAAAAATTATCGTATTTGTACAATGAACGATTTGAAAATAAGAAGTTTTATGTTTTTTAAAAATGTTTGGACTTGTTTGGTTTTTGCAGGAGTGAGAGAAACCCTTTATTTATATATCTATATTACGGAATTGTGAGATTGGCAATGCTTCGTAGCTAAATAGGACAATGTTATTAGTCATTGATCGTTTCAATTCAAGCAGTCACGAATTGATGTGTATTATCATAAAAGGCTTTCGCAAAACCGTGAAATTTTCTAAGTAATAATTTTATAGGGAGGGAAGCAGAGAATGTTCGTCTTAGTGCTGAAATGTTAGACATAGATGTTTGAGGTTGTATAAAACTTGGTTAACATAGAAGCTGCCGTGAAAACGGCACATGCGGTCAAATTAGCGGCGACACGGTCGAATATACGCGTAGTCACCAGCCTACAATACACGTGCGCCGACGAACACGGGACGATCGTGGCTTTCGCTTGCTACCACCAGTCTCAACCTGAGTACTGACTTTTACGCCTAGTCTGCCGAGAACTCGGTCGCATTCGACATTCGACGGTGCATTCGGCGAATGCGAGACGATGCCGAGAAGAGAGTACGCTTCGTACGTGCACCCTTTTCGTAACCGTTAATTCAGCCTCCTTTACCGGACACGAGTAAAGAACGAGATTCACCCATTACGCCCCGACATCCAATTTACAACTTCGTTCCGTGTATCGAATCGGGAGCATCAAACTCGTTCCGGCGAGAATCTTTAACAACCGTGCAAAAAAGGGGCCTTCGTCTCTTTTATTGCGGTTTTTTATTTTTTAACCGCAATTATCTTTTTAATTAAATTGTTTAAGATCTCTGTTGCTTTACTGCAAAGTACAAATTAAAGGAAATTGGAAATGGTCCCGAAACATGGGCGTATTCAGGTTTGGAAGAGGTTCGAGAGTTCAACCCTCACTTCCGAAATTTTTTATTTATTTTTCATTTTTAATTCTTCAGTTTTGTACATTTTATTAAATATTCTTTTTTGCCCCTTTTTATCATTTCTCCTTTAATTTAACATCATATTTTGAATCATCTTTAACATGTTTCTCAGAAGATGTTTAGATTTTTAATTAAAAAAAAATTTCTTTTCTAATATAACATAAAAAGGTTATAAATTTTTTCCCACGTAAAAAATTTTTATGCAATAACAATAGCAATATTAAAGAATTACATTTTGTTTTATAATAACTGTAGCTTTTATATATTTTCTTCAGGAAAAAATATAAGTTGTGATTTTTTTTTTTACAAAACCTAATATTTTTTTCCATTTGAAATCAGGAATGAAAAAATATTGTAAACTCTAAAACTGTACTTAAGTACTAAACTGTACTTAAACTTTACATTATATGATCAATGTTCTTTATTATTTTTATATAAATCTTATTTTATTATCTGTATAATTCAACATAATAATAACTTTTCGATTTAGGTAAGATTTTGTAGATTCGGTTCGATCCGTATTTAAACAAAGAAATAAAATTTGGTTTGATTCAATTTAACGTCAATCTTGATTCGTTCATCTCTAAATTATAAAGCGTCTAAAGTGAGCTTAAATATTATATCTTATAATTGAATTCTTTTATTAAGTATTGAACTTGAAACTTTATTCAATTATTATGTTGCACATAAAATTCTTACATTACGTCCTTATGAAAAAATGTTCCACTCAAACTAATTATTATATCAATAAGTGGTGATATTTCATCAATTAAGGAAGCATCATCAGTTACTGATACAGCTAATCAGTTTATCGAAACTTTTCTTAAGGTATTAACATCAATTCTAGTAATTATCTTCTGTTTACATAGATAACACAAAACATAGTACATAGTACATGGTTTACATTATATACATATATAAATTATTTTTATTTTATAATTGCTCAATCGTGATATAGACGTTTTTCAATATTATTTTATCGATCAAGTTGATATTGAATTGTTAAAAATAAAGCACAATAGTAATCTCAAGATGTCGCCTCTGAGGGAAATCTATCTGGACGAATTGAACATGAATGTCTGATTTATCCACAGTTGGCAAATGCTTTTCTCTTTCTCTTTCTGTCGAGGATTAAATCACACTTATTTATTAAACATTTGATTTTGTATTATTTGGATATTATCAAATTGTATTTACGAAAACGTTGGAATAATAATAATTTATAAAATTAATATTATATCATGAGCTAACCATCTATAATAAATTTTAACAGTCGTGCAATTTTTATAAAAAATTGTCAATCTTCAATAATATCTTGATTAAACATTTATTTGGAATACATCGTATACATTATTAATTACTTAATTAAACAAACATGAAATAATGTGAACGTATGATAAATATAATCCATTTAAGGGAAGGCAAGCAAATTACCAACATTTTTTTATTAGAAAATATCTTTAAATTGACTTTACAGAATTCCAAAATCTTTTGCACAATTAAAGTACGTATGAAAGAAAGAAGAGGGCAAAAGCTAATTTCATGTTTATTGTACAAAAAATATAGACAACAAATTTTTTTTACACATTACAATTTTTTTTAATTAAAAAGTTTTTTTCGTTATTAACTCTTTGTTTTCATTTATATGCATACTTTAATTGTATAAAAGAGTATGGAACCGTATAGAGCCAATTTGATATTTTTTAATGAAAAAAATGTCGATAATTTGTTTTAGGATCTTTCGGAAAATAGAGATAAATGCAAAAATACGAGTGAAAATCGACATTGTTTCACGATACATTCGGCGTTTTGTCCTTCACGCGCGCTTCGATTTGAGAAATTCCCTATCGCGCACTCCCCACCTGTCGCTCCATCTGCAGATCTATGCAGTTCCCTCCAACGGCGTACCGTACCGCTACGTGCGTGTCGTTCCGGCGTAAAGTTGCGCGCGAGGATCACGGTGCTGATCGGAGGCCGCGTGCGGCACGAGAACGGCTCCCTGCGAAAATGTGGTAAGCCGATTTTCCACCGGCTGGATCGAGCCTGATCGGCGACGATCAGCTGATCGGCCGGCGCCCGGACTTGTTTACAAACATCGCGGCGCACCTAACCTCCAATCTCCGCGGATAACCTGTCGGTCCCGTCAGCACGCGACAACCGGGATCGTCCGTTCGTCTGTCACCGATGACGAGATTGCGCGGAGATTCGTGAGACCGTCACGTCGCGGGCGACGTTTCTGAAAACGTCCATCGAAAAGTCACGACCTGGTGCGATCGCCGCCCGACGTTCCTCTTCCCTGTTGTAGATGCACTCCATGGGCAATGGCACGATGGTCGACGGTGCTGTCCGGAGTATTCTTGGCTCTCTCCATGGTTCTCTCCCTGGGGAAGCTGTTGATGCTCGCTGCGGGGACCGGAAGCAATGGGGAACTCACGGAGGCGGATCAGTGGCTCACCGAAATCGGCCTCGCGCAGTATCGTCCGCTCTTTAAGAAGCAAGGTAAGTTGACTTCATTGGCAGATAGATTCTCGATGGCGATGCTGCCGCGGGATGCTGCCGCGGTGTTTCAGCTATCGAGACAGACATAGCTGTAACTGAGCTGTCAGCTGGAAAAGATCTTTTAATTCATAAATGAACGTATAAAGAAGCTAATAAATTGCTGTATCTTAATGAGACAGTTTGAAGATATTGGATTGTTAGAAACATTTAGAAGAGACTTCGATAGATGGCATTTGCACACGTAACATGTAACAGGTGACATTTTAATTCATTAAAAAAATTTTTTTCAATAAATTTTAATTAAAGGAGAAAATTCAATAAAGCTTTTTTGGGGGTCTCTTCCAATTTTCATTAAACATTTTTTTTTCACTTTTTGATAGCTTTAACAAAAAATATAATACATATCCGAATAAAATTTTATTTACAACTGTAAAAGCTTTTAGTGAATTGATCTGAGCTGCTGATTGAAAAAGCGTTTCTAATCAATTTTTTGAAACAATGTTACAAGTCCAAGGTTTACTTACGTTTGCAACAATGTTTAAAGCTAAATGACTATAATATTTACGACGTATTTTATTTATATTAGCGTAATAAATTAGAATGGCTGTAAAAAAAAATTTTATGATAGTTTGATGTGTTTAGTAATAAAATATTCATATGTTTGTCCTTTTTATTTGATCACATTAGTCGCTATACTATGTCGACGTTACGATCATTGTAAAGAATCTTTTCAATATTTTAATTTTATTATTTCATCTTCTTCTGATTTTTTCTGTTTGCATTAATTTTTTAATGCAATTAAAATTATTATTTACTGCCATTTGTTATCATCTATCTTATGAAAAAATTTGATAATTTCTCTTTTGACCAGCAAGAGTAATTTTGAGCATCTTTCATGATATCTCTAAAATATATCGTGATTGAATAATAATAATGGATAATGAAATCAATAATGATCTAAATATCTAAATATTATTTCAAAAACTTTATTAAAAATATTTTTTTTTAATTAACAGATTCTGTCAATTAAGAGTTAGTTACAATCATAAATGGAACTTCATGCGGATATTAATTATATTTTTTTATTTATTAAGACTATCAGAAAGTAAAAAAAATTATTTTATGAAAATCGGGATGGAACCCAAAAATGACCTAGATCTTTCTTTCTAATAAATATAAATTGAAAAAAATAATAATTAATAATTATAATAAAAAATATAATAAAAGAATCGCAATTATTTGTTATTATTTTACAATTATTCAGTAAAACAGTTATAACAGTATATAAATATTTTTTTAATAGAAATAGTTTTCTGATGTTGCGACTTTATACGTTGTCAGTTACAATAATATGAATTGAAGCTAATTTCTGTGCACATAATGTCCTAAAATAGCACGTATTTCAAGATTGTATCGACAATTGCGCAAAAATCTGCTTGCAACTCGCGCACGTACAATGTTAGTCGAGCATCTTTACGATTCTTACGATCCAAGAATTTATCATGCACACAGAAAAATGTCAATTCTACTGCTAAAAAAGTAATTACTCAATTTGCTTTTTTTTTCTTTTTAATGTGACGGTTATCTTTACAAAAAATTTTAATATTATCAAAAAATATATTTTTTATAATATTAAAATGTATTTAAAAAAAGAATTTGTACTCACTCTTATGGTTCTGATTTACATTTTATACAGTAACTTTGTTAATAATCAATATTTTAAATTAAAAACTTATCATTTACATTCGTCAATATGTTATTCAATCGATTCTATAGACTCAAAGTTATTAAGAAGCAACAATCTCAAGATATAATAGTATTGCTTTCACAATTTCTTTTGATGATACTTTTAGTAATTGGACTTATAACGAGATGATTAATGAGAATTGTGCTAGTACTTTATTCATATTATTTTCCTATTATTGCGAGCTGCTGATGCAAATTACATTAACTCCTCTCACAGAGTGCATAAGACGATAACGGACATTTATTATTTTGACGTAAAGATTTATTGTTCGGCACAAAGCCAATTTCTCCGTGGGCATTATTCCGGATACTATCGATTACTTCTGCCTTGCCAAATTTGATCTGCCTTTGTGATGAGCTGCAGCTGCTCCTTTCAAGCAGACTCAGCGTGTAACATAGATATCAACCTAGAAAGATTCCGACAGAATTTCATTTAAATCCACATATTCTCCAACAAAGTATTAAATTTTCAGTCACACTCGTCGTAAAATTCAGAAGTCACCGCTTTCAATTTTACTTATATTTGTATCAATACAAAAATAATTCAGAAGTAAAACCTCCGTCAAATTTATCTCGATGAATGTTACAATAGCATCGACAGTAGTGGAACATCGCGATGTCGCATTACGTCGTCGTGGAGAGATTAATTATCGGGATCCTGAAATTTTAGGATCACCGAGACGAAATATCGACTCTCGCTGAACTTACTCGTGGAAAAAGAGCGAAATCCGTTATCACCGCGACAAGCCCCCCGTTCGATACCGCAAAAGTTATATTCGCGTCCTTCCTTCGGAGGATTCCTCGTGGCGAAAGATTCTATATCTGATTGTTGCCGAAGTTTGCGAGTGGCTGTTACAAGGAGGAAGCGCATCCGCGCTCCATTAATCTCGCGGAGCGGGATGCTGCGTCTTGCCAACCCCGAGATTAATCGCCATGCATCAGCAACGATATATACGGATCATCGTTGTGGCGCTCGTTTTTCCGCGCGTCTTCCACGCTCCACCTCGGAGCCCGGAAGGAGGCCGTTGATAAAGCGATAAATCAGTCGCATTGCGCCGATCTTTTATCGTCTCGGTAGCCGGGTACATCGCGGCGCTCGCACATGCTGTCGCGGTTCACGGACTTTGTATGTGTATCTCGTTATCGGCGGTTTACAGAAGGGATGCGACCCAGTCGCTCAAACACGACATGTTTAATGTTGTTTGAGCTTGGATCGGAAACCCGTACGCGCGATTTCTTTCGATGCACATTGACTGCAAACTTATTGCACGTGCAGAACAATATCATTGTTACAAATAAGAAAAACGGTTACTCAATTTTAGTTTTTTAACAGTTATCTTTACGAAGAATATTTATTTAATAATAGTCCTAAAATATCCTCATTATTTACAGCTAATACTTATTTAAAATTTTTCTGTATGTGTACACAAAAAATATTGGGTGTAGAAATTAATTCGGTATTTTTACGGTTAAATTAACTACAAATCCCTTTTACATTTAATTGAATTCTAATAATCCTAGCAATTTGATGCTTCAATGAAGAGTTAAAACAAAAATTCGATTTGCTTATTTTTCTGATATTTCCTAATAAAATTTTATAATACTTTTCAAAAGAATATAAAATTTTTTTAATACATGATAATGAGTTTTTCTAAAATTCTTTATGAATATATTTTAAGACATAAAGAAAAATTCTTTGTTAAAGGTAATCGTTATTTACTAAAAGAAAAAAAGTAAATTGTGTAATTTCTTTTTTCGTAGCAGTAAAAAAAACACTTAAAAAAAGAGTTTAGTAATAATAATCTAGCTTTGGTGAAATAAATTAAATTAAATGTTTGATTAATATAATCAAATATTTAGTAATATTTAATAATTTATGTTAATCCAATATAATAATAGTAATCTGTTATTAAATGGTTATTAAATATTACTGAACATTTGGCTAACTGAATATTTAATTGACACTATTTCACCAGCTTAGCAACTATTATCTATGTTTAATATTTGACTAGACTCTTTTTTCCAGTGTAGAATTGATATTTTCTGTATGCAGTCGGAAATCCTTGATTCTTTATCTTTCAGTTATCGCGCAGTCGAACAAAATCTCATAACAAACACAACATATGAAAAAGATGTGAAATATATCCGATCTTTTTGCGCAAGAAATAGTAACGCGAGCTATTTCTAGTGCGGGAAGAAACAATATCGTAACGTATCGGCACGCCCATATCTCATTGATGATTTAGCACGGGTTGTTATTACTATCGGCAAGAGCACACTACACTGTTAACATCCCATCCATTAACCGATAAATGGCATTTACCTAATGGCACGGTTTTCCTGATAGCTGATAATGAATGTTGCTTTAAATATAATCGACAGGAACTGTCGTCGCAAAGACGAAAAAAAGAAAAAAAAGAGGAAAACTCGAAACTAGCGGTGTCAAGTTAGCACCCTACTTTATAAAAAACAAAAATGCTTAATACAATTGTACTTTGTTTGTACCCGTTTGTACAATTTTTGTTTTTGTTTGTACCTCAAGGGTTGCGAAAATACAGCGTTTTTTTAGTTCCCCCCCCCCTCCCTCTTCCACCGAGAACTCAGTCATTTTATAAGATATCAAAAAACGATCAACGGCATTCGAAAGAGAATCGTTTGTATCCGTTTGTACCAATTTACTTGTCGTTTGTATCTCAAGGGGTGCGAAGATACAGCGTTTATTAGTTTTACGTTTTTCAATTTTTTTTTATGTCCGAATTTCTAGAGGTACAAACGAAAATAAGGTAGTACTAACGGGTACAAACGACGCTCTTTCGGATACCGTTGGCCGTTTTTCGATATCTTTTAAAATGGCCAAGTTTCCGGAGGAAGATTGTACGTAAAAACTGAAAAGCGTTGTATCTCCGCACCCCTTGAGGTACAAACGAAAATAAAAGAGGTACAAACAGGTACAAACGATGTTCTTTCGAATGGCATAAACAAAATTAAAAAATCTGTTAGTTGGGCGCTGGTTATTTTTTCATCCCCTAATATTTCTTTACCCCTTGAGGTACGAATGAAAAGAAAAGTGGTACAAACGAATGCAAACGAAGTACAATCGATCTGTATTAAGTATTTTTATTTTTTATAAAGTTGGGCGCTAACTTCACACCGGTCTCGAAACTCCAATCTTATTTAATGTACATACCGAATATGACACGCAAATTGATGTCGACTATAGTCTTGAAATTAAACGAAAGGTTTGTTCTTTTGTATTAAACTTCTTTCATAGTTTATCTTTTCTCCTTTTCTTTTTCTGAAGAAAGACAAGGAAAAGATAAACTGTGCAAGAAGTTCAGCTAGAAAGAACAAATCTCAAGATTCTTAACTTACAGTTGGACATAGACACGTGAAAGGGATAGTATAAAGTAGATAGTAAAATAGTAGAACAAAGCTCAATTAGACGTAGTCGTTTGTTAATCCTTTCTCCGTAATCTAACAAGCATTTCTCAAGTATTATTATTAATGTGGTGCTTTGTCGTGTTCCCGAGATGGCAAAATAAATACGCTTTAAATGCGTGCTTTCGGCGCTCCTGACCGCAACCGCCAACCAATTTGCGGCGAAAGAAATCTAGAGCACCGAAAGTTCTATGGTCTGGTCAGTGAGTGCGGAATGGAGCGAGGGAGCCTTGAAAATGAATAATGAATGTATACGCGGCATTCGGATCCATCGATCCGCGCGGGAGTGGATGTCGTCGGACATGCACTACCATTCATTTCGATTGCTTTCAACAATCGATTTGACCACGCAAAAGTATGTTTACAGATTCCTTACGCGCGCTTGTTGAAGCGAATAGCTCCAACGAGTTTGGTTTGCCGCTTTACTCGACAGGAAAATATCGGTCAAATTATTATAGACTGAATTGCAAGAAAATTTAAAGTTGAGGAAAATGAAAATGAAAATGAAAACTTTAATTGCCGAGATGTTTTAATTATTATGTTACAGTCGAGACAAAAGATTAAATTATTTTAGTCTATTGGGTAAAGGTATTATTAAATCGAAGGTCAGCTTTTCACTATTTGCTTTTCGCAATTAATTAGCACTTCAGTGAAACTAATTAGAGCAACGAGATGGTAGCTTATGCATTTGCTGTAAAAAAAGATCAAACATTACTCTGTAGTATTATATTTGCAATACAGAACAGTTAGCATTGTTGTCGACGATCATAAATTTACATTGCATCACATTCGAGAAATTCACACCGATTTTAAGGTCCTCGATACTTTTACACTAGTTTCGTCGCTACTTAACAAGGGACAGGTTGCAATTATCGGAAAAAAAATGCAGAGTTGAACTCCAATTTCTATTTCCACGAAATGGTCAAAAACCAATATTGCAATATGTTCGAGCGATGTTCCGACATACAGCTAGATGCTTCTACGCTGAAGTGCGACATCGGAATTGAACGTTTTTATCCTCGACAAAATTACGGTTTCTGGAGTTTTCCGTACGCGAAATGTTAGTGAAGTTTCTGCGGCTCATCAAAGGATAGGCAATTTAGTATAATCGACTTTCAAAAGGTTTTCATATTAAAATGGAAATTGTCGAAAAATTGAAATCTTTAAGATGATTTTGAAGTAGTAAAGACAATGTTGCAGTGACAATGTCTGACATTATAAATTATTTTTATTAACAATTATGATAATTTAATGATCTGCTTAAAACCTTACATACATAAATTTCACATAAAAATGTGTCAAAACATTAACATGCATTACCATTACATACATAAATCTTATAAATACATCATATCATTTTTTAGCATTATGCACTAGCTTGAATAATATTAATTTTCGCAATAAATTATTTTCAGTTTTTTAAAGTGCTGATAGCATCGTTATTAAATTGACGATCAATTTAATTTGTGATAATTGTTTCTAGCTCCAATTTATGATTGCGTTTCAAGTCTAACGGTATTCGAGTTTATAAGAACTAACATTTTATTTAAGATTTATATATAAAATAATATTAGGTATCAAGATTCAGGCTCGATCGTAGGTGACAATTTTATTCGTATATTACACTTAAACGATCTAGTTCAAATTATTATATATTTTTTTAATTGCATTAGACATTTTACTTTTCTTCAGAGGTGTTTAAATATCTTATAGTGATAACAGTTTTCAATTCATTCTATAGATAATAAGATTTTTTATTAAGAAAATTTAAATAACTTTAATATTCTTTTAACGCCTGTATACATTTGGACCAAAATTATTTTGATTTGATCAAATTATTTGTCCCTTAAAATCGTCTAAAGCGCAACAAAAAAAAGTGTCAGATCAATACTCAGCTTCTAAAATATTTGACTCTATTGATCATATCGTATAAGGTCTGCTGTACCAATGCGGTTTATCTTTGTAAGCGTGAAAGCCAGCGTTGAAAATTTTACGCCACAAAACAAGATAGGATTTCTTCTGGGAATATAAGATGCTTTTATCTTCTTGAATTTTATTTAGTGATACTTCAATCATCTGTATTTCTAGCGGGGAAACCTTTATTATTTATGTGCACAGCATACGTAAAGCGGGTCATATTATCTCAAATACCTTGTTTTCCGTACAATAGTTGCAACTTGGCAGCCGAGATTTAGCGAGAAAACTCGTGTCGTTCTACTTAGCGAGTCTTTTTTGCTTTCCATAAGAAGCAAAATGCATCTCCGCGTACCTGGCATTAAAGTTCTCTTCCGCGAAGCGTCGTGCGCGCGATGCAAAAGAAACCGACGTCGCCGCTCCAAAGTCAAATATCGAGGAAGTTAATAGCGCAGCTTTTAACTAATTAACGCTAAGTCGCCGAGGCTAAACTTTTTGCTTTGCTTTTGTCCTTTTGATGCAGCGAAACTAATTTCGCGTGGAAAACTCGTCGCCCGGCAAAAGTGGACGGAACAATTTTTAATACCGTAAACTCTTTTCTGCAATTGCCAGAAGTAACTTGTAATTTCGAAATTTTATTTCGTTTCCATCAATAACAGACGTTGCTTTAAAGAGAGGTTTAAGAAAAGATCGACGTCTCTATCGAATCTACTTTATTGTGTAAGTTTGTTCGCAAAATGGATTCATCCTCCTTCACATTTTTCGCCGGAAAATGTTACTGAAATATCCTACCGGAGAATGGAACTCGTATGACGTACGTTTCGCTTGGCAATGCTCCCTGACAATTGTTCGATTTTCGCGAATGTCGATTTCAATCCAGTCACGTGCCTGACAGTGCTCTCGCATCACCGGCGCATCCTCATTGAACTACGGTGCTTTTCAGGACACATTTGACATGACTGTCGCGTCGGTTTATATCGTCGGTTCAGCAAAATTTGTTATTCATTACAGCAAAATGTCCGAAGAAATGAGAGAATCTACGATGGTAAGAAATCATAACTTTGTTGAACCTCGTTTCAAGAACAGTTTAAAACCATTAAAGAAATATTTAGATCAATTTCAGTATTTTCTTATATAATGTACATAAAAAAATGAATGACTAAACTTTTTCAGCATAACTCATTTTATATCAAAGCTGTATATTGTACATACATATTTCATATAAAGAGAACATTCAAACGCGTTGGAAAAGTTTGGTCGGCTACCTTGTGCAGAGAAAAATGTTTCTTTTAGATTTAACAAATTTTTGAAAATCCAAAAAATGCATTGGAATAGTCCAAACTAATATTTGAACTAAAAAATGCAATTGCTTGAGGAATTTTTTTAAATAACATATATTTTTACTTTAAAAAAATATATATTTTTTTAAATCATTTAATTTTTTCTTTACTTAAACAATTTTATTATTCTGATGGAGAGTATTGTGTTATTTTATTTAAATTATATTTTTGTTACATTTAAAAATTTCATTTTAACTCTTAAATAAATTGATTAAAAGTATTACGTAGAATCATAGGTGTACAGAGAAAACTATTTCTTTGAACTTAATATTGTATCAAAATAAATTTATTTGGAATGGTCCAAACAAACCAATGTTTAAATCTATAATTGTAATTAATGATAATGATATTTTCATCAAATAATAGATACTGTTTGAATGAAACAACATTTTTATTTAAACAAATAATGTTTTATATAAACTTATGCTGTTTCAATAAAACAACTTTCAATCAAATAAATGAGTAATAATAATAGTAATTCCAACGAAATCTTTTTCAATGTGTTTACTGAAGCTTGTGCAATCTTATATCTTTCCTGTACTGAATCTTGCTTACGAATTGTAGTAGGAATGTTAATAATTTGTAGGCTGCATGAGTGGAAATCTCACGGGGCAATCACGGGAAGATAATTTAATGTAATCAAAAAAACTATTGTTTCATAGAAAAATAGTGTTTGAAATAATCGTGTTTTTTTTGTCAAACAACATGGTTTAATGCTTCACAAACCTGAAAACTTTGTTCCGACAAAATAACGTTTTATTTAAAGTTAAATGTTGTTTCTGTGAAACAATAAATGTAAGCCAAACAAATAGAAATGCTAAATGTAAAGAAACGTTTTTTTCTCTGTGTGCGAAATACTTTTTTTTAAAGCATGATATTTGCTGTTATGTACGGAGCAATCTCATATACTCTGCGAAAACTATGTGTCCACGGACTGCGCCCGAGAATTACTTTTCACCGGTCCAAAGTCCCGACGCGCTGTTTTTTTTAGTCGATCATCGATTTTCCGGACACCAAAGCGCGTGACAGTCGAAGCACGTACGCACGCATCACGTGCGGTGTTACTATCGGGAACACGGTGCAGCAGCGTGGCGCGAAGGGGAGCCGGGGGAGGAGCGACGGGGCGCGAGGGTGGCGTGGTCGAGCGTGGCCGTGGTTCGACGACGCCTCGAAGACGGGAGAGTCGTTCGAAAGATGACAAGAGTAGGTCGACGGCGTGGTGTCTCTCGCCTGGAGGGTAGCAGAAGGGTGGCGTGGCCCTCTCGCGCTCGCCCGTGGTGGGGTTGGCGTGGCGCGGAGGGTTGGCTCCGGCCTCGTAATCGCATCGCATGCAGTGGCCTGGCGTGAGTTCGCGCGAGCACGTCGTATTGGTAGTCGCTACACCCGGTTTGGAGGGACGTTTGTGTTTGAATCTTGCACCGCGAGGTCTGCAGCGCGTTCCGTGGATCATCTCGCCATCGTTGTCGTCTCTCTCTTTCTCTCTCTCTCTCTCTCTCTCCTCTTTTTCTCACGTTCCCTTTCGTCCGCCCTCACGCACGCGGGACATTATGCTCGCGGTCGACAAGCGCGTCCGCGTTACTCCCGATAGAAACGGCGTCCTTATCAACGGTGAGGCTGCGAACGAGTCCCGATCAGCTGACCGCGCGGAGAGCCTTTGACACCCTGGTGGTCAGCTCGATCTTTAGCGCGACTTTATTGTCATTAGTGGTGGAATATAGTCGATCGTAGGAACAACTCGCGTCTTCGAAAGGTGTAACGGAAGCATTCTTATCCCTACTTCTCACCTTCCCACTCTCAAAGTCTCACATCTTGTCCCGACCTAAATCTCTGTAGATCACTTCGTTCACACAAGGATCTCACCCTGCTCTGCGAGAACTATTCTCGCAAGTGGAGTGTCGATCGCGATCTCGAAAGTGTGAACTTACTCGGTATAAAGAATCTCTCCCTCTTCTTTGTCCCTCTTTGTTCCCTCTCGTCTTTGTATTCGTCTACTCGGAAACGAATCGTCCTCCTCTTCTTTTCATTTGGCGCCGTCGGAGATCTTGATAGCGCTTGGAATCGAATTCGAGAGTTTCTCCGAGAGGGGAGAGAGATGGAAGCCGCCGTCGGTTTGAACCGTAAGTTTCACCACTGCGCCCGCTGCATCCGTCCGTATCAAGCACAAGCGCGCACTTCTTCACGGCACACGGCATACATTTCCGCACTGGTGACACCGAGCCGCTAAACTTGCACCCCGCTGTCACAAACATCACCGAAATTTAATCTGGGAGAAGATTCCGTCTCTTTATTCCGCGTCGCTTTCCACCCCTTTGCACAAAGTCACATTAACATATCACACACGGAAAGAACAATTTTACTATAGTATCTAAAAATGTTGCTACAATAGATACAGATCAGAAAATAAATTTATGTCGGACTAGCAAAATAAGTATGTAAGACGTTCAAGCGTGATGAGCAGTGCTGCAAAAGTTTTGACGTTCTAGCAATTCGGTTTGAGAGTCCAACGTAATTATATTGATGGCCTAACGAAATTATTTTCAGATTTGTATCCAACTAAATTTTTAGATACTTTTGCAAAACCGTCCTTTTCGTAAACAGATCAGGATGGATGGATTTATGTCAGGTATTTTTGCTCCGTTCATATTTACTCAGGACGACAATTTCATGATTGTTTCCACTACCTCGAGAGAATAAAGATAAAACCGAGCAAATCGAATATCTTTACTCTTCGATGTAACGGCGTTTATTTTTCCAACATTTTCTTAAATTCTTTTTCTAGCGATAGAGCACTTTACGATTCAAAGGAACACTTAATTTGCGACTCATCTTCGATGATAGAAGAAACACATATAAAATTCCATTGAAAGAAAACGCCTAATGCTTTCATTGTATTTGATGTGTGGGCCGTACTTAAGTTACGATGAAAGTTTTCGAATTACGAAATAATGTAATCAGCGGTTTTACTTGAAGAGAAAGTTGAAGTTACCATAAATTTAAATTTTTATGTTGAATTTTACTCGAAATGACACCGACAGTGGTGGATCTATACACGGCTGAAGCCGAAACTTTATTAAGGGGGGGAGGAAAGGAAGATCGTTCGCGGGTGTCGAACGCGACTTGACGTCATTGTTGTTGTCAATTTCTATCGAAGTCTATATTATTTCAGCCCGTAATATACCGAAGGAAAAAGACGTCAACTCCGCGTGCTTCGTTGCCGTTGTGAGAAAACTTTGTGGTCGTTGCGGTTTTATTAGATTCCGAACGACGCTGCATCCGCAACGGAATGACGCGGAGATGGTTCGCCATTCGTGCGGTTAACCCTTGATTATCTTGGCACGACGTACTGAAAACTCCCCACTACCGGGATTTCGTTATTTTGCTACAACTTTTTATCCCTTGCACATATATATGCATCCATCAAATATGTATATGCAACAATTTTTCAATACCAGTTTTTAATGTACGCGCGCGCGCGAGAATGCGATTCATTGTCAGTAGAAGATGTGGTACACTAAAAAAAAAAGTTTTATATTACACTGAAAAGAGAGTTTAGTAACAGCTTACCAAATGTTGAGTGAAATAACGCCAATTAAATATTTAATTAATATAACCAAAAATAATTTTACTTTCTATTAGTTGTGAAATATTTAGGTTACTTATAAAAATGTAATGAATTGCATAATGAGAAAAACAAAGAGAAACAAAATTGGTAATGTGGCCTGCTACAAAAATAGATTTAAAAAATTGGTTTGATTTAAAAAACGCAGCGTTTTTATAAAATTATATATTTATTCAAAATAAAGAGAAAATGTTGCAGAATATATGCAAATGTACGTACGTTCTTCCGCATATAAATCGCAATACTGAAAATTTATAATAGATGTAAAAAAAATGTAAACTAAATATTTAATAGAATTACAATCAATTTATGGAATAACTATGAAAACTTTGAAAAAAAAGCCATGTTGTGCCTATCGAAGCGCATTTAACGGGCTACATTATAATTGTTATAAAATTATATTTTCTTTCGTATTTGTGGAAAATCAGTCCTAGAATAAATCTTATAAAATCTCAACTTACTTTTATATTTTTATAAAAATTAAGAATATCTGATACTATCCTTTAGAAAAGAATTTCCCCTCTTGAGTTAAGAAAATCTTGATACTTATTTTAGTAGGTACTATTATAAAAGTAAAAGGAAAATTCTTCAGTTGAGAATACAATTTTTTTTTAATGAAGAAAACTATAATTAACTTATCGAATAATCACTTCGAATAACTACTTTGACCCGTTAAGACGTCAGCACTCTACATTAGCAAAAACAATATGTATAATTAAATGCTACAGTGTACTTTGAACAAGTTTCGAAATGCTCAAAAGTGCTTTATAACAAGCATTCGTTATTGTGTATTGGCTTATTAGCGTCACTGCACAATGCAATTTGTTGCAATTTGCTATTAGCATATGATTCTACAAATGATCACGTTGAATTCGTCATCTAATGACGTAGATATTACGACCATTATACATACAAAGGCCATATCGTTTTCTCTATTCTTAAAATTGGCATTGCAGTGACGTGGTTGTGAATAATTTCAACTCCGGATAATTCTATTAAAACAATGCCTAGTGGACTTAACGTGACATGCGTACCTACATGTAGGATTGTACGGATGCTTGTAACGATAATTAACGCGAAATCTGGCGTGTCCTCGTAGTCGCTATTATTAACTTAGAATGCAATTAGTTACAATATAATTTACTGTTATTTTCGAGGTCGAACGCAGAATTAATGCTAAAATCCCGGGACTGGTGTCACCGTGTCCGTTACAATAGCGGCCGCGCCGAATGGGATCACGTTCCCCGTCATCTTCCTCATTGTCGGGTGCCGTGAATTTATGCGAGAGCATTCTCATTGTGATGCATGCGCTTACATTATACTCGAGTAACGAGCCGAAGAAAGCTTTCGCAGGCAACGAGTTTTGCGATGTAGATTAACGCTTCGCAAACGAACGAGAATCGATCCTCCGAAACTCGGCATTGCGGCGAAAAACATATAATCTGTTGCCCGTGCCTCGCCTCGCGTTTGTTATCTTGCCAGTGTAGTTTCTCCGTCTGACGTACCATATTCGAGAATAGACGGTGAATAGGAAACTGTTACTAGTTGAAGCGTTCGCGGCAACGTTTTCCTTCCATCGTCTCGCCTTCAAGCGCATAAGCGCCAAACGTTTCACTTGGCCTGGAAAACTTTCTTCTTGTCAGTGATTACCTTCAACCGCGCGATGAAGATAACGCCCGGACTAGCCAGTTAATCACAACGCAAGCTCGAATTAAGGGATATAAGGGATATTACGTCTCATTGCCGCACGCGAGATCGATTTTTCGAGTGTTACACGCGATGTTACATACGAGTATATAGATAGAGGGAAAAGTATCGATCGCCGCGGATGACCTCAACCTTCAAACTTGCCACGCCGGAAAGTTTTTTCTTTAGGCTGCATAAAGAATTTCTGACACTGTATCAGCCCACGATCTTAATCGCCAAAAGGGTACGACGCAAAAGCATTAAAGCGAGAAATTATCAACGCCATATAAACACAAGTAAGTTCACCGAGGAAGAACTGTGATAGTTCAACAAATACGATGTGGTAAACAAGTTGCTGTAAATGAATAATTAGTTTCAGTGACTTTTATGACTTTGTTACAGTGTAAAACATTTTGTAAAAACCGGTTAACCTGAATATTAATTTAATATAATAAAATGTGTTTATTTGTTATGTAAATATTTTTAGTTAAAAATTAGTATTTAACTTTTTTGTTAAATAACACTATGAGCAAATAAACAAATAATATAAAAATAATGTAGTTTTTAAACATAAATTCCAAGATAAATATATATCATATGTACGTGTCACGTTATAAATGTTAATTTTACTAAAGGAATATGCTTCCACAGTTTATTTCGAAATTCGAATGGATTCAAATTCATTTGGGATTTGCAATTACATTAAATTTACAGAAATTTTCTAAGCAGATAACTATTTTCTCATCAGACGCATCTTTATATTTCTGAGTTCGAAAACATTCTGCTATATAAATTGACGTATTATTGTTATATTTATCTTCTAATACGAATTATTTATCATTTGACATTTCATAATCGCTCATCGCTAGGAACTTTCGAGCTAAATTAAAACGTTTTTCATACTCGACTGCAGGTAACTTGCCACGCGAAACTCTCGTAAACACGAAGATTATTTTCACGAATGCAATCGCGAACGGCACGTAGAAGTTGCTGGCGGCTGTAAGTCGAATTTTCCGGGAACACCTCGGCGAAATGGTGCGGAAACGCGAGTGCAGGATATGGATTCGAGCGGCTAGAAGCCATTTTGCCGAGCCTGATTACACAGTACAGAGAATTGCAAATTAAATCCTATCCGAGAGTTCGCGTGATTTAACACCACGTCCTTCCTACCGCTGCCAACTATCATCTAAATGCATGAGTCTGTTAATTGCCCCGGCACGATAGTTATCTAGGAAATCGTTATCGGCGCAAAATCGCACCGATGACGATGAAATTTGTGACGATTTGACACAGTAATATTCCACGGCGACCATCAAGATAGATTCAGGCTCTAAGGCAGTACTATGCCGCGCCGGAAAAATTGTCGTCTCGAGAAATAAGAGGACTTTGCAAACTTTCTTAATGAATATATTCACGTATTTTTTAATAAATAAGAACGTATTCCTCTTTTTTAGAATATCTTTTGAAACTAAAAATCGGTGTCTAGTAAGATCGGGGCTAAACTTACAACGTTAATGAGGTCGAATAAGTGAGAAAAGTTCATATAAATTTGTGTCCGAAAATGCTTTATTGAAAAGTTACAAACGTTTTCAAAGGTTTTTCAATTTTTTTAATAATTATAATGGATTTTCGAGGAATATTTGAAAGAGTTCTGCGATTGAAAAAATCTTCTTACTGCTCATTTTAGAATAAAGTAATAAGAGAGAAATTCTAATTTCCTCTAAAATAAGAATTTTTAAATATAAGAGGAAAAATTGAGAATGCAATTTTTTCAGTGTCACCTCTTGAAATGCATTTGTTCTGTGTTATATATTATAAAAAATTACGCAAAAAAATTTAATGTAACGTAAAGCAAATTTTGAGCGAGTACATTAAACAAATTTAATGTTGTTAAAGCTGCACTGAATTTCATGCGCACGCTCTTCAGTAATATATACATTAAATCTAATGTACTTGTGTAATTTAAAAATACTTTGAATTTTATGACATTTTTAACAGTGTATAACAAGCTTTGTTATTTGCATGTCAATAAAGTTATTAAAGTTAAAGTTAAAGATGTTGCGATCGCATTATGACATTGTTCTTCGTGACACACCTTGATCTACTTGTAAGAAAAGGACATACAGCAATAAGTAAACGATTATCAACCGAACCCCATGTGGAAATACGAGTATGTTTGTCCTCTAAATCCTCCGAGCTCCGCGTTTTCCGTACCACTTGGGTATTCTAAACGGGATTAATGCGAACAAACCAGGAGATAAAACTGGTACTACGGATTATTGCAAAGTCCCACGCATAAAAATTAGCTTATGCAGCCCGCCGGTGCACGTTTATCCGTTACAATCCAGCTTTTCGCTTAAAGTAAATACGAACAGGACCGAATTATCAAAGTATAACGAAACGGAAAATTATTTCGTTGAATGAAATTAATTGACGCGCGTTGCTCTCGGAATCAGATCTCTGCGTATCTTTTTAAGGTTTACCGAATATATTTTGTTCGACCAACGTATCACATTTTACGTCGACTTCGCAAAAAAAAAAAAAAAAATTAGCTGTATCATAAAATTCGTCGACTGTGTTACTTATCATCTTCGTGCAAAATATGTTGGTACATTACCGTTTTTCTACTCCCCGAGGCACAATGGTTCTCTCTACCGACACATAATTCACCGTCGTAAAAAGGACGTTGTTTCTCGCTCTGTAGACCAATGTCCACCGCGAGTATACGTGAGCTCGATTACACTCCGGGGAATAAAACGCAACTAATTGAATGCGGTCGTGTAGGGAAACTCTGCATTGTGCTCCGCATAATTGCATAACTCGGGAGTATCGTCTATGACAGAGTTTCCAATTAGTTGAAACCGATGTTATATTATCCTTACCTACGCGACTGAACTGCTATCGTTATCCGGAGTGTCGCCTTCACGAGCCGTCTCGCTCTAAAAAGTTATCGACGCAATCACGAACTGACGAGCAGAAACTACTTACAATTAGTCTTGAAAGTTGAAGTCTCTCTCGGAAGCTGCCTCCATGAAATGACGCGAAACGCGAGTTTGGGAAGATCGTAAGAGACCGCATCTCTCTAAACTTGATCACACCTAACCTAAGCAATCTGTGTCGTTATCTGTATAAAATTATCTAGATGATTTATCTAAATGAAGAAGTGATTTTATTTTATCTTCATCTAGATTATTAGAATATATTTTATCTCCATCTCTTATAAAAGAAATTTTATCTTTTTTAATTTATCTAAGCTAACGTGAACCAAATATCGTCCTCTTATCCTCAATCTGTAAGTTACCATTTAGCCTAACAAGAGAATTTTTTGAAGAGGCAACAAATAATAGATAATAGGATCGGGGAGAATCGTGCAGTGTTGACCAAAGCTAGTTTTTACTTTCATCATTAAATACTTTCATCATATAATTTAAAATACTTCCATGTGCCTATCGTTCAGTACTGATCAAATTTTTTTTTCCTCAATGTAATTGAGGTTTTTAATCCGTTAACAATTAAAATTAAATTAAAAAAGATTTATTTACAACAAATACAAAGTTCTAACATCAACAGCTTTCATAGCCGAACATCAGAAAAAAGAAACTGATTAAACAGAAAAAGTTGAATGCAGAGAAAAGCTGAGAAAGACTTAAAGATAGCTACGAAAGATCAAGAGAAGCGGATGAAAGAGAAGATGAAAGAAATTATTAAAGTTAGGGGGGGGGGAAGATAAATAAGAAAAAAGATTCAACGAAGAAGGGACTAGACTTTGATGAAAAAGTCACTGAATGCATCAGTTGCAAAGAGTCATTCGACGAAGATTGCAGTGCATCATCAAACGTGCAGATTGAACACACGTCGAATGCACACATAAAGAAAATATTCAATATTCAATACATGCGATATTCGTAAACGTACATTTTGAACATAAACGTTCTGTTCTATAATATAATATTTAAATGTCATTTTGTAATATATTATTAATTACTTGAACCTAAAAATCTATATCGAATTAACAGCTGACCGGTACTGGACGACAATTTTGCATCAACTACAAATTCTAATTTTTTCCCTTTTGCTAATTGTTAATTCTTATATATTCAATTTTAGGTAAAATAATTTTCGTCCTTTAAAATTAAATCATATTTATCTTAGCTAAACTACGTTAACATGCAATTTATCCTTATCTAGATAATTTGGAGTTATCTCAGCGCAACACATTACACGTAAGGTAGCGCAGCATCCGCGTAAAAAAAAAAAACGAAGATAGATCTTTTGTATTTTGCAGCGACGTCTGTTGCAGCGACGTCTGAGAAATGAACGCAATGAATCCAGTCGGCGCGATTTGCGGGCTCGCGAGTACCGCGGGAAGAGTAATGACGTCACTCGGGAAAGCAGAAATGCGTTTTTCCCCGTTATCGCGCCAACGATATTGTTTATAAGCGCTGTCAGGTACCGATGGGACTCGCGCTAACGCGCGGTGCGCGAAATAAAGCGCGTATTTTTTTTTTTTTTTTTGGTTAATTTTTTCTCGTTTGCGACGATGGGGTGAATGTAAATATTAATGCAACTCGTGGAAAAACATGTACCGCTCGCATAAAGAGATACATATATATATATATATATATATATATATATATATATTCAGCTGTACACTTGGCACTTTTTTAATTTCATTTAGGGGTTGACAGAACGTTTATTGCTTTATTAAGAGGTAGATTTACGTGCATTGTGCTCGACGACGTGACGACACGAAGAGGAAAAAAATATTGAACATCAATCAAATGAAATTAATTTATTTGACGGCGCAAGCGAGAATATATTGACTTGGTAATATCGCGGCAGTATTATTAATTTTGAGTGGAACATGTTGTGGGAAACGTATCATTGAAGAGAGAGAGAAAGAAAGAGCAAAATGTCTGCGCGTGGCCCCGACGACGGTATCGCGCGGCGTAAATTTTGCCGAGAGAATGAAATTTTATAATTGGCGGATCGCAATCGCGCTTGATGGGCAAAAACAAGCGCGGAAAATGAGCGATCGATCTGCCCTATCTTCGCGTACCAGCACGAGCCTCTCATGCATAACCATGAGCTATATGTGACATACATATTGCCCCGGTTTTCCTCGCCCTTTCGCCACACCACGAGCTTTGGAAGGATCGTTAGCGCAAAGTACCGTCGGAAGGATATCCCGTTCGAAAAGGTCAAGAGTCTTTGTTGGGATTACCGCGCGACCTCTCTCCCTTTGTCCTAGCCCGGAAGTTATTTTCGCCGGCGGCGTAATATTACGCGCGACGGAAAAACGTGAGCTCTCCTCGTGAGAGATGCATCGACCTGTCGACGAGCGAGCCAGCATCTCGCGAGATACGCGAGACTCTCGCGCGAACCGCGAGTAAAATGCCGTTGAGTTATCGTGACATAACTTTTTTTCACTTTACCGTAATCTGAGACGCTGAAACTTTCGTAAGCGTTTCACATGTGATCGAAGTCTTACAACATTTACGGATTACCTTTTTGAGAGTACCCTATCTGCTGAAGCAGATTACAGATTAGCGTAATTTATAGAAGCCAATGTTTATCGTGAAGAGATTAATGCTCGAAGCACAACGTATTCCCCTTAAAAGGTTTGATTTTATAATCGAGACTACACACATGAAAATATAAATATTTTGCGGAGATTTTTTATTATATTTTATTGCAAAATTTGTTTTTAATTTTATTATATGTGATAGCTTAGGACAGCTTGACAAGCCTTGTCAAATATTAATTAATTATATTATTAAATAATATAACTAATTATATTATTAATAATAAATATTAAATAATGATGAAACTTTTTGAAATATACAAAAGATATTTTATAAATTGATTAGTAAAAATTATCATGCAGCATTGCAAAATAAGATTTGTGAGAAAATTCTCTCCATGTAGTGCTAAGAGAAACAATTACTCAATTTACTCTTTAAAGAATATCATCTTGATAATTATCTTAAAATATATTCATCATTAATTTTAAAAAAACTTATATCAAAAAAAGAATTTGTGCATACTCTTTCGAGGAATGTTATAAAATTGTATTGAAGAAAATTCTGAATAATAGACAGATTCTTGATTGAAATATTAAATTACTAGAATTCAGAAATAATATAATTTGAATAAATATGATGTTTATAATAAATAATAGATTTGCGGATGTACAAATTTGTGAAATATTTGAATAAGCAATATGTTCATAATTCAAATAATTTACAGTATATATTTTTCTGTGTGTTTATTTCATTATTTGTTTCAAGTGAATATGATGAACGTATTTTTAAAACTTTTATCAAGAAAATATTGTTTTATAAAAATAACTATTATATAAAAAAGAAACATTAAAAATTGAGTAATCACTTTTTAAATACGAGAATGGTATTTTTCTGTACGTGTCAGATCGTTTCACAGTCTATTACCGTTACGAGAGAAATATTTATCGTCGATAACTTTTACTAGGTGAAATTTTATCGTATTGAGAAAATAAAGCGTTTCAGAAAATCTTTGTTTTACGAGTGTCGATATCCACGATATCGTTACGACTGTTAAGAGTTTAATACGCCATTCGACAATTCAGTCGTTACAGTCCCTTTACACACTGAACTTTAAATGTTTCAAGGATCAGAGTGTTATTGCTAGCGGGGTATTGACGTTCGAGCTTTATAGCGCTTTAAACTTTCTACAAATCGTACGTATGTAATTGGATCTAGACATTTACATTCGCATAACACAACGTACATTACTTGCGTCTCGTGGGGAATTCTAATTGTGCGAATGTATGCATCGTACTGTTTTTTTTTCTTTTTCAGATTGCGTTCGCTTAATTCTCGCAACTTCTCCCCCTCACAGTACCCTAGATTAATCCGGCGCCTATTAATATTACCTAGTGCTATCAGAACAATTCTGATATACCGCGTTTATTAAGCACGTGCAAGATACTATATTACCGGTTGTATTGTACGATATTACGAATATCGGAAATCGATGAGACCGCATTACAATTTTTCATACGGGATGTATATACCACTCGCATTACCATAAGACATCTATCATCTCGTTCAGTCATCTATCATCGGGGGATCATTACGTTAAATATGTAGTAAACGCAGCTTATGAAAGGATGTTAAACATTTCGATGGCGAAAATTGAATTCAGCCCCGAAGAGCTGATCGCACCTCGGAAAAATGTGCATCCCAGTCTCGATATTTTTATCTATTCGTACAGAGTTTTCTCGCGGAAAACTTTGCCCTCCCGCGACTACATAACATTAAGCGATCAATTTTGCGCAGAAAACGAGGAAGTGCGCGGAAAATGTGGATACGATAACCCCGCTATGACCTCGAGTGGACTCTTGACCCCCTTTCGAAAACACTTAATTTATAGTAATGTATGGTCACCGTGATTGAACGAGGATCGCGTCCCCATTCCGTCGCGATGCCGTCCTCAATATTAAATCGTTATGTTTATTAGGCCGTTGGGAATATCTTGTGCGTTCAGATTCGCCGGAAACTGACCGGTCCGTTATCGTCCAAACGATATGGCCTAAAAACTTGAAATGCTACAAAGCTTTGTCTCTCTGGTAATTGGAAATTATATGTGTTCTACGTACACGTGTACTTGAATAATTAATTACCAATGTGCAATTGAAGAGTTCGTACAAAAATTGAACAAGTCCAAAAGTTAAATTTTTTTTGAAAATAAAAAATTTTTCAACAAGGTTGTTTTAAGATTTTAATTAATATTTTAAAAATTTAAAAGAGAGAAAGAATCTCTGGACTTGTTCGATTCTTGCGAAAATTTTATATTTATTACTTATTTAACTCATAATATATTTTACATTTATCTTTTTCTACAACAATAATGATGAAAGCTGAACGAAGAAAATATTATTTAAAATATAAAGCAATAATTTTTCATTTTTTATTTACAAAATTTTGCAAGTTGCTCTTAACAAAAAACATCCTTTTATTTCTCTTTCTAATTTTCTTCCGGATTTATAATAAATATACAAACGGAAATTTAGACTTTAGGATTAATATAATAATTTGGAGAATCTATTAAAAAGAAATTAAAAAACTCTAGACTTGTTTGTTTCTGACCAGATATCTTATGTTTACTATGTATTTATATTTGTATTTTTTGTTTTCTGTTCGATTCTTGCCAGAGTAACATTCTCCATGATGTAGAGAGATTTGGCGCCAATTCAGAAAAAAAAGACTTATTTGATTTTTGTCAAAAACCTTTCAAAAATTGCATTAAATTAAACGTATAATATAATTATATCGTTTGTTTAAGAAGATTTAGTATTTATTTATTTTAATTTATTATTTGTTGTTTAAATTGTGGAATAATATAGCTTTAAATAAAATTTTTAGTTGCAATTGCAATTTCAGTCATATTGCATGTAGTTGATAAATTGAAGCGAAACCTGTAAAAACAGTACGAGCGTTTCACGTTGAAACTTTTACACGGCGTGCAATCGACTTTCTAAATTAAATGATGAAACTTTAAAGATTTAAATTCTCACGAAGTTTGGACATCGCGCTCTTCAGCCGCTATTTCACCGATTGTTCTTATTTCATAAATTTATTCTCGCTATTCTGCGGGATTAAGATGAACCTTTAATTAAAACCTAGGATGATGTACAGTATGAATTATTCGTGCTATTAGAACAGATTACGATAGTAAATGTTACATAGTGCTAATTTTTCTTAATCTTTTCATCTATTATCTAGCTAAAATTTTTAATTGTTTTCTTAATTGTCCACACGCACAAAAAAATGGCGATTCATCATTATAAGGATAATAGAACGATCTGGTAATGTTGAAATATTTTTACACACAATTCGACACTTGAAGTTTTATTTGTTAAAACTCACGATTGAATTTGAATTAATTTTGGAGGAATTTATCTATTATTATCTGACTACAATTTTTAATTGTTTTCTTAACCGACCATACACAAAGAAATGGTGATTTACCATACGCAGTTTACAAACGATTTACCGTTACAAGAATAATCGAATAATCGAATCTGCAAATATCCAAATATTTTTACACACAACTCGATATTCGAAGTTCTGTTTGTTAAAACTCGCGATTGAATTCCAATCAGTTTTGCAGGAATAAATCTATATTCTTTTCTGTCCGCGTGTATATGTATAGAATCGATTGTTCCCGCGGTGGTACATTTACAAATTGTTAATTAATGTTCATCCATCCAACTTTATTGGCTTTGTCTCTCGATCGCAGCGGCTTACCTCACCTCTATTTGCTTCCACCTGCATCCGTACTCGCGAATCGCCACGAATAATTGAAATTAATTGCGCTTCGCCCCGTCTATTCTTTCATTCGCAAGCGTACCGGAGGCAGCCATTGTTCGGCGCGAAAGGGTGATTAATGTTTTCCATCGTTGAATTAATTCTCAACGAAAACATAAACGCCCTTTGTCTTCCTCGACGTAGATTAAGCTCCCGATCTCGCCATTTTTTTTTTTGTGTTTCAAGCAAAAGTGCACCGTCGTCACGGCGTATACTTGCATGTCTCGGCGATGTAATTTCAGTGCTTTGTGCCGTACAAAAGCGTCATACACGCGATTGAAAAAATTAATGATGTTCGCCGCTTAATTCTCCAATGCACATCCAGCTTATATTACTTTCTCTCATTTCAATGCAAGACAAGCTCGACTGAGCCGTGCAGCAAAATCCGATTGTTCTTTCCCAGCAATAAAATATGAATTAACCACGCATTTGCACATACGCCTCTCGCGTAAATTATACGATGATTTAGTGCTGCTAATTTTAAACGCGACACTCTACGTTTATGAGGAAAATATACATAATGCATTAAATCAAAATAGTTTTATTGCGACTTCAATTTAGTGGAAATTTATGTTAATCTCCATGAGTCTCTAGCAGTTCCTGGAACTGGTGGAAAATGGTCAAATTAACAACCAGATTTCCGCTGTCTAATGCCGCACTAGTACTCGTCGTAATTGCGCTCGTTTCTCAATACCTCCGAGTGTCTGTCCAACAACTTGCTCGCAATTTCGTGAAGTAACGAGCGGTCGCATTTCCGCGACGAATTTAACCGCCCGCATTTAGAGATAGTGTATATCGCGAAACGCGATCTCTTATCAATCACCGCACAATGCACTTTGCTGTCGCCGATGCACCCCAAGTACGTACATAGTGTTTCGACTAAACGAATAACGAAATCCTTCAAAGAGATGCGGGAATTGTCACCTACGCGACAACGACGGTAAGCGGGACAATGCGCCGTTAAGAACGACTGTAAAACTACGAAAGAGCAAGCTAAGAAAGAAAAAACCGAGAGAGAGAGAGAGAGGGGGGAGGAGAGAATTATGCCGGACAAAAATCCCGGCTGTCGAAATGGACAACGCGAAAATAAAGATTTCCTTGCCGGCGAAATATCATCCATCGGCATGTCGTTGCAGCCCAGCGGGAGCGCATCCTCCGGTGAGTAACTACTATACTTACTGAGGACGAATGTCTGATGCGAATCTCGAGAGCCAGCATAAACCATTTGATACCGTGTTGCATAATTTGCGTTGATATATAGTATGTGTGTTGGCATAATAAATACGTCAGATCTGCGCATGTGTAGAAAACGTGGCGAATTAACTCTCCAATTTTGGAATTTATTGTGTATTTGAACACCGAAAAAAAAAGTTTGGTAATAATAAGATCGTGACGAAATAGTTTTCATGAAATGTTAATGTAATCAAATATTTAATAATATTTTGCAATGAAAGGATTTCTTACAAAAACCGAGTTTTTTTTTTTTTATCTGGATCATTGCACCATATCATTTTCTATCGATAGCATCACATTGCTATGCTTGAACAAATTTTCTTCTGATAAAAATCAAATAGTGCTTACGTACTACCATGCAATTACAGTTACAAATACCAAACACTTTTCTTTCAGTGATCATGCAATTTTAGATTGAAATTGATATTTCCGTAAAAGAATTATTTTACATGCTACAAATTTCCAACATTTATTTGAATAGAAATCAATATACCAAATGGGAAATATAATTTGAAAAAAAAAATAATTTATAAGCGATACGCATTTGGCAACTTTAACTGATATACGAGTACATCTATCGTTATACAGTCGATTTTGATTCTTTTAAGTGCCTCAACAGTTTTCTCACGACGTGTCCGTTAGTAACAACTTCCCTGCCGTTTCTGCGATCCGTAGCGAGACATTTCGTAAGCTCGTTTCTTGCGTCTGTACAACTCTGCGGGATAGTTAGGGGAAAAGATTCGGCCGTAGTCAAACCGGTGAGAAGTTGATTGAACAGATTCAGGACGACGCATTCCTTCATGAAAACTTCAGACTCGGCTATCTTATCGTCCTCCGCGGCGCAGAGCCACAATATGCTATCCAGCCAATTGTCCCGCCCGCGTTGCTCACCCTTGTAATTTATCCCCAGATCTTGCAACCACAACGTCAACTGCAATGTGAAAGCTGAGAATTTGAAACTATTTCCGAAATACCGTTCCTTTCATGTTATAACGAACCTGTCACCGATAACGCGAGCGTCAGAACGGAATGTCGGATATCGTCCGGACGGATATCGCGAGCAGCAAACGGTGAAACATTAATACATATCTCCATGCATTTTGCTTTCAATGTCATGTCACGTAGATATTCTCCATTATCGCGGATCGCGATTAAAATTACGCAGCTCGATCTTCATCGCCGTTGCGCTCGTTCCGTTATGATGCTCGTTCGAACGACGGTGTTTTCTCGAACGAAAAAAATGCGATACGCTTACCGTGCCGCGGCATCGCAAGGTGAGAGGATTTCCGGAGAAACGGAGCTTCTCGAGGCCGGCCATCGGCACAAGTTGGGTCGGTTCCAGGCACGTCAAACGGTTCTCCCTGACGTCGAGCCATTTGAGACGTCGCAATTTCGCGAAGACCGTGGGTTCGATTGACGCGATGAAATTGTACGACAAATCCAGTTGCTCCAAAGACGTCAAATCGACGAACCACTGATCTCTTACTGACGTGAGGTTGTTGTACGGTAGTCCGAGCTTTTTCAGCTTCCTCAAGCCGTCGAATGCGTAGGTGGAAATCTCCTTGATGCCGCAGTCGTGTATATTCAGAGTGATTAGAGTCTGATTGTATTTCTGGAAGGATCGATCGGGAATGTTTTCTATCCGCGATTGAAAAATCATGATGTCGTCCATAACCCGCCCACCAAAATTTAGGACGATATCTAACGTCACGTTGGAGCACTTTAGACGCTGGCTAAATCCTAGGCATAGTTAAATTGCTGATAATATTTAGGTGATGTATTTATGAAAAAAAAATTGTGACAGTAACAACGCAAAGAAATCGGTTAATTGTGATTAAGACGATCAATTATGGAACCGAGTCCTAATTATGAGTCAAATTTTCAAAATTAAATATTTTACAGACGTACATGTGTTAATAAAATTAGAGAAAATTTTTTATACTTTTTAGTTTTTTTATAATTGTAATATAAAATGACTTTTTCAATTATTGTTGATATTTAGAAAAAAAATTAAACTTATTACCTTTAATAACCTCTCTAACAAACTCTCTAAATTTTTAATAATTCTTTGATTAGTAGATTGTATTTAATACACCAAGTATAACATATATTAAAAACGTATATTGACATACACTATGCTGGCTCATAATTGGAATTTATACGCAAACATTTTTAAATATTTTTTTATAACTCAAAATTGATTGAATATATAATAAATTTTCTTAAATTATAACATTTACTGCTTGCACTGACCTTTGACGACTTTTTTAAATGCTTGATCGTTATACATTAATAAAACGTACGAATTAATAAGAATTATTTTTTTATCGTCTTACATATTTTACACTTTACGAAATTTGAGCGGTTCACAATTCATCCGAAAGTAAAACGAGCAACTTCCACTGTAACTGAAGCACACTAGAAAACTAAACTAAAAAATAAAAGAGAAAGGGAATTCTTTGAAGAATGGATGAGGGAACACAAGGCTCTCGTAAAATATCGTAGGAACATTGCCTCACCATCCTCGTGTGTGCTGCTGGTGCATGTCGCGATTGTGGCGTCTATAAAGACGGAAACACAGAGAAGAACGAGAAGCGAGACGCGGCACATCTCGAAACGCATTCTGCCTGTGAGCGATTTTACAACTGACTGTTCACCGAGGGAAAAGATATTTGTGAATAAGCGAGCATATTCTTCCATATGTATCAAATTATCACAGTCGACGCTTCCCGTTCTCTATCAATGATACTCGCGTTATCGGTGAAACAATTGTTACGCAAATTTCTCGGATGTCGTTTACGTGTTCTGTTGATTATGATTGAAAAACATATCATTAACGATGAGTTGTCATTCACATTCCAACGAGACGTCATAAAAAATTAGCCTTGTCTCGAAATGCATGGAAAAAAGAACATTCTTGTTTTGAGAATATCTTTATTTTCGCTAAATGAAATTTATATAGCATTAAACAAACGTAACTTGTTTATACATAATCTTGTATTTATAATTTCATCAAGAAAAATACATTCTCATTATTCAACCATGATTTTCGCAACTTGAGAGGAAAAATAGATAGGATATAACAACATTTTCGACAAATTGAAATTTTTGGTACTATTATAATCAAAACAATCGTATTATACTCTTTACATGCTATAATCTTGAGATAAAAATATTAATATTTTACTGTAATTTAAGATTGTTAAATTAAAGAAAAAAATTATTTTATATAAAAATAAAATTATCATCATTTTATATGTAAACGAAAAATAATTTCTTGCTTATACATGAAACAATGATTTTTTAACAAAACATATTAGTTTTAATTTAATCCTAATTTATATTTCTTAATAAAAGATATGATAAAACTGTATGTATATAACACGTATTTTGTAACAAAAATAATATTTTTTTATTTCTTCTCGTGCGCAAATTCAAGAAAATGTCCCAAAGTTAGCTCTTCGAAATTTTTTTTACGTTTGTCTCGTTCTTTCGTCTCAGGTTAATCAATTCACTCGTCGTGCCAAACGAATGTGAATTGTTTTCTTTTTGTGACAGGCATCTCGACTCTCGCGAGTTGCGGCGAGGTGAATGCGCTGCCCGAACTGCCGGCGCAAGATGAGGAACGTCTGCAGCGCGCTGCGCGTCTGCTGCAACAGAGACTGGTGCTACGTCAATGGCTAATGGATCATGGCCTACATAATTATTATCAAAAGTAAGAAACGATGACATAAATACGAAGAGAGCGCAACAATGGATCAATATCAGCCGTCGACTTGATTTGGTTTTTTGCATTACTTGATTGCATAATCGGAAATAATTGAAAGTGTTATTCTTGTATCGATCTAATACCCGACTTTTTTTTAACTTTTTAAACCTGTTTAATTTTTGTATAGGAAACCCTTTAATTATATTGATTATGTTAGCACGTTTAGGAAGATTTAATAATAATTATCTTCTCTTTGCCATTCGTTAGTCTCTTCTTCGAGAAATTTGTTTATCAATTACTCACGTGGTTATTGAAAATAAACAAATCTTGAAAAAGATTTCGAAGATACAATTTTGCCAGGTGTACTCTGAACGTTGAAGATGTACTTTGCCAGGTTGATGCAAATGGAAGTTATGTCCCTGGAGGATGTATACTGGGTGGAGGACAATGCGGCACGGGCGGCCCTTGGCAAGGATCTCCCACGATGGACCGAGGCTAGACAGTCGTTACCTACTTCAAAAGAAGATTTGGAAACTCTCAAAGCGGATCTGTGGAGTGCTGTTGTAAAGAACAGTCAACATCAGGATGCTTGGACATGGGGTATGAGCCCATATTCTTATTCTACGTTCTTTCCGTTTCCGCAAAAATCCTTTCTCCGCAACCAGAATTCATTTTTAACAAAAATCGAATGATCATAGTTTCTAGCTTTGCGTTTGAAAAGCTTTCCGGAGGGATTAGAAAATTTGATATTGTGCCAGAAAAGGAAGAGAACAGGTATCTACAAGAAAAGAAAGAGAATTCTAGAGTCCGCACTTTAGACATAGTTTTCTGCAAAAACGAAAATAAGATAATTTAAGAAAAAAGAAGGGACTGATGGATATGATTTCGTAAGGACAAATGTGTTCTTTCGAAATAAAAGGAAAATAGTCAAATAAAATAATATAAATTTTATTATTAATTTTTAATAAAGTAAAATATTTATTATGTATATAATATTTACATAATATATTAGATAATATTTTAATTATTAATTATCTAATAATTTAATACGCAACACTTTACGGATTAAAATAGCATACGCAAAATAATAATATGAAAAGTTTTCATCTTTCATTTTTATTAAACACTTTTATGGGCATTTATCAAGAGGTCATTAATTAAACGCGTAGACCTAACAAATAACTCCTTGTACTCTCCAGGCGGTATGTTGGTGGTTTCTGTGTCGGTGGCAGGGCTGGTTACCCTGGCTGCTATGACGCAGCCCGCTCTGGCACCCGAAGCGAAACACTCTCTTCTGCAGTACGTCACAGGGAAATATTTATTGCCGAGTAACTGCCGCGTTCATTTCGAGTGGGAAGAGCCTCAGCTGGTCGGCGAAACGATGACTTTTACGGTCAAAGTGAGTAAAACGATTGCACCACCAGCATCTCCTCGCGGATATTTATATTCAGAATGCGATAATCTCCGCTAGAACGACAAGACATCCATGGGGAAATAGGTAGATGTACAACCACGAGATGTAAACTCACGACGTTTTAAATGATTAAATCTTTAAATATTTATATATTTATTTGAGAGATGTGTCGCTTACAGTAAAGCCAAGAGATAGAGTCAGTTTTAATTGATTTATTCAGTTTTCTTCATTCCCGAGAGAGAAAGAGATAAGAAAAAGCTCATTATTTTAGACGTTAGTTAGATATAAGGATATCTGTTTGCAGTTTTATCAGCGCAACGGTCAACCGTACCCGATATGTGACAAAGACAATTTGATCGTGGAGGTAACGGAGGATACGCGCAGAGTAGCTACGCTAATAGAATTGGGAGGCACTGACCCCTTAGCTGCAAATACTGCAGTAGTAAAGTTTACTGTCCGCCATGCGGGACAATATCGAATAGCTGTACTTATTGGATCGTGTCATGTTCATGGCAGTCCATTTCTTAAAAATTTCCTTCCTGGTACGTACGTCTGATGGTGCGTTGTAAAGTTAGAAATCAAAAATAATACAATGAAAATACCTTATTAATAAACCTGATAAAATATAGAAAATGGCTTAAGAAACATGAAAGGATCATTAGTTTTTAAATGTGATTATATAAGTTTATAGATTAACAAAATTTTTTATTAAATAAATATATTTATTTCGGTATTTCTCGATTATAAAAAATGTTTTATAAGTTTATAAACAGATTAATTTATACTTGTTAATATTTAAATAATAGGGAAATGATACTAAAATAAATATTAATTTATTTAATATTAAAAATTGTTTTCTTTAATGTATTTTTTGAACTTTAAAAATGCATACGATGATAAAATTCTCTTTTATTAAATTTCAAGTAGCCTTTATGCTAATTTATAACTTAAGTGATCAATACAAAGATATTTAATGTTCAAAAAAAGATATTTCTAACAAATAATTACCACCTTTGACATTTTGGCTAAGCAAAAATCGATTATGTTTAACCGAAGAGTCTGTAAATTAATGTTAATTAGCAAACTTTAAAATGCGTTATATAAATCATTAGTTACTATTATTATCCTATCGTAATGAATATCATCTACTATAGGTCCACCAGATCCAAACAAGACAGTCTTTGTACGACAAAGTTCTACAGTCGTTTGTACAGCTGGAATCGCCCATTCGATGACAATAGAGCCACGTGACGAATATGACAATCTGTGCATATTTGGGCCCGGAGAGCAGCCTACGGAAGGCTATAATGTCAATATTACCCAGGTAAATAAGAAAATATCGCGAAAATGAAAGTTTTAACGATTGTTGTTTAATCCGATTATCCAAATTTCTCTTCTTCAGATTGGTAGCATAGTAGATAAAGGATCGATGATAGACTGTAGCATTCAGCTCGACTATGATTCTTCAAACCAAAGAATTCGTTTAAAAGTGAGCTTTCCGAAAGGCGGATGTTATCATGCAACCGTTAGCTTAGCAGGATTGCAACTGCATAATGGAGATTTCGATATCATTGTGCTCGAGAGTATGTAAAATATTTTTCAAGCTCAGGGATATGTTCCTATTGCGCTTTTATATAATCAAGTCTGTACATTCTCTCTTTGCTTCTCGTTGCTAGATTCTGTCGCGAGAATGGTGCATAATAACGTAGCATCTAAGGATCCCGATATCTGTTACGTTGCGAAGTTGCTAGGCATGCAGGGGGAAAGATTTTCTAAACCAAAGAAGGTCTTCTGCTTCATCTCGCCTAAGCAACTTACAATTAAGGAATATTTATTAAAATTTATTCCCAAGAGACTCGTGACATTTAGACTGTGCCCTTCGACTAAGGTATTAAATAACTTTACATGTCGATTTTAATTCTGTCGCAGACTTATGATGGCTTACCTTTGGATTATACATTTTAGTTCCATTTTGAAAGTTCGACTAATCAACACGAAGGATATTACCCGTTCTCGATAGACGACGGATGTCAACCTCCCGTAGAATTAATATCTCTGTATCGTGATATAATAGCCGCCACTTTTACTTTGTTTCTCCTGAAAAACATCGGCGGTAGTGAAACATTCGCTGATAAACAAGATTTTTTCTATCACGAGGTCCGTAAGCATCACCAGAAACATTATCACGAGAAACTCTCAATGAAAGTGCAACGTGATAAGCTTTTAGAATCGGTAAATATATAAATATATTAATAATATTCATTAAAATATTGCATGAAATTGCATAATTGTAATTATATTTTATTTTTGTTAAAAGTCTATGAAAGCTACTAAAGGATTTTCCGTGAGCGACTGGTGCCGGAATTTTGAGATCACTTTCCAAGGCGAGCAAGGTACGTCTCATTTACGTTTAAAGGAGCATATACACCCAGCTGTTTTTGCTCTCGGTTGCGTCAAAAATCTAAATATCATAAAAAAAATCCTACGACAAACACTAGTTTTTAGTAAAAGCTGAAGAAATAAAATATTTATCACTAGTTTTTAGTACCTAGGAAAAGTGTATAAAATTATAAGTTGATTGAGTCGTTTTTAAGATAGAGTGATCGCGCGTTTATAAAAATATGATTCAGGACAACTTTAATAGCTACGTTATTTTATATTATTTTTAATAAAATTTAAATTCCAAATAGAAAAAAGTAGAATCTTTATAATGAAAGGAACACGATTTTTCTACTTCTTTTCGTTTTTCTATAAAAAATTCGTAAAACTAGGTCTTGTTTTGTCTCATCTAGGAGTGTATACATCTTCCCTTAAAGAACTTTTATGAAGATCGATTTCGAGACAATTACAAAAATCATTATCTTATATTTTAGGTGTTGATTGGGGTGGCGTGCGACGTGAATGGTTCGAATTGATATGCGCCGCGTTGTTCGATCCGGGGAACGGTTTGTTCGCATCGTTTGGAGAATCGCAACAGGCACTGGTGCATCCAAATCCCAAACGACCACCGCATCTTAAATTGAAGCACTATGAGTTTGCCGGACGTATCGTAGGAAAGTGTCTTTACGAATCGGCGCTCGGCGGCTCCTATCGTCAGTTAGTACGTGCGCGATTCACCAGATCATTTCTCGCACAAATTATAGGACTTAGAGTGCATTACAAGGTAACAACAAACTTTTTTCTTATACCTACGTAAAAAATCAATAACAGATAAAGCGAAAATTTGTACTTTTTTTGGTCATTAGTATTTCGAGCAAGACGATCCTGATCTATATTTAAGCAAGGTGAAATACATTCTCGAAAACGATGTTGAAGAAATGGAATTATATTTCGTTGAAGAGGAATATGATAAGGATGGACAGTTATTGAAGGTACATATTGCTATTTCTTGATAGACGTTAATACTTGAACAATAAACTGCTTCGCACTCGTTCGAAATTTGCAATAAAATTGCATCAGTCCAAGAGCTATAATGAACACTTGCATTTTGCGTAGGTGGCAGAATTAATTCCCGGTGGTAGCAAAATCCGAGTGACCAACGATACGAAGCTTCGTTACCTGGATGCGCTCGCTCAGCACCGGCTTGCCAGTTCCATCCGCAACGAAGTCGATCATTTCCTGCGCGGTCTCAACGAACTGATTCCCGACAACCTCTTAGGCATATTCGATGAAAATGAGTTGGAGGTGTGTAAAATTTAATCTATCAAAATAAACTTGTGTCGGAAGAATGGTACTTCGTGACTCTATCTCTTTCGTAGTTGTTATTGTGTGGAACCGGCGAGTACAGCGTGGCAGATTTACGCGCGCATCACATAGCTAACGGAAGTTCTCCAGAATTTCTTCGAGTGCTCGACTGGTTCTGGACGGCGGTGAGCAATTTTACACAGGAGGAGATGGCCCGATTGCTCCAGTTCACCACGGGCTGCTCGCAATTGCCGCCCGGTGGATTTCAACAATTGAGTCCTCGTTTTCAGATTACGGCTGCACCGACATTCGCTAATTTGCCTACAGCACATACTTGGTACGTTCTCATCTAGGAGTATCGTTTGGATATTCACGTTTTGTCTTTGACCATTAGTTTGTCACTAATGTTGCTTTTCAGCTTTAACCAACTCTGCTTACCTGATTACGAGTGCTACGATCACTTCGAACGAGCGTTGCTGTTGGCAATCAGCGAGGGCACCGAAGGTTTCGGCATGATCTAAATCGGGACACCATAAGATCCATCGAACTTCTAGTCTGACTAGAATCGTTGATTGAATCAATTTATGTATCCATTTTTTCTTCGATAGCGAAACCCATTCTCTAAGGTAAAAAAAAAAAATCACGTCTTTTCGATAATAGATTCTATTACGAGTTTATCGCATAGTAACTTCCTGCCGTCAGCGAGGTCAGGAAGAGAGGGTAACTTTACCGCACGTTTTGATATGTAGACGATTAGAATTTTTGGAATTACCTTTTTTCTGTTACGCCGAAGACTATCAGGAACAATCTAATCTTCCGACGATGTAGACGATGCAATTTCTACTGAGCCGCGATGACGTTTTTATAAAACGGTAAATATTCAGCAAGAGCAATGTTACCTCAACATCAGAATTGCTCAATATTATTGTATCGAGATTTAGCATAGCGAAACTTATGATAGATTGAACGTAAAGAGAATTACATTAACACGTTCCTCGTACGACGATGTAGCTGAAGACGCTCTACAAGAATATACGATACAACAAATCAAAATATACGCATGAATAATTTTTTTTTTGCAGTAACTGTTGTATATAATTCGTTATATATAATAAGTGTGGAGATTGGAGCATTTGATGAAGGGATCACTGTAACAGCACATTGAACGTTCCGTTAATCAGTATTAGTTCAAATACATTCTGTCGCGTAATGCGTGATCTTAACAGAACTTGAAGAATGATAAATAATGAGGCTTGGAATAATATGTTAAAGCTTTGTGCTAGTTTAATTTTTTTTTTTTTTTTTAGTTTTTTCTCAATAGTAATAACAGCATGGCGAAATTACGGTACTTCCAACGTCGATGATGGCGCGGATGTAATATAAGCTAATTAGTATGTACATCCAGTACAAATTATGATTGTATTCTGAGACACTACGTATTACATCTATTTCTTATCAGCGCAAAATATTCGCGATAATAAGCATGATTACCTAGTCATAACGAAATACTGCGATCGTACTGTGAACATCGCATTCTGGTATACGTATTTATTTAAGGTGCAATAATATGTACTTATATTTAAGTAGAGAAGGAATAGTATGAAACGTAGCAATCGCCATAGCAGATTATTTGTTGCAAAATAATGAACAAACGGCCAACGATCGTAAACCGTACTGCGCCTCGCAATAGCAAAAAACTAACCGCCTCGCCAGTTTATCTATCGTCAAATAATACTGACAGTAATTTATTTTTATCAGTTTATCAGTTTATGTGAAGAAAATTAAAAAAATATAGATTAAAAAGGCATATCCATTTATTCAATAAATCCTCTTAAGTTCTCTGCCCATTACATCCATCTTCTTGCTTCCACAATTTACGAAAAAGAAAAATTTAGTCTATAAATCGAAATGCCAACGTGGCGTAATAAAACCGCTTATCTTGCCTGCGGTATGTGTACGGTATACGTGTGTGTTGTGACAAGCGTATATAAATAAAATCTCTACTCCTCAAAAATTAAATATTAGCTAAAAAAAAATTACATATTTTAAATGTTGTAGGAAATGCTGATGCTTGTCAATTTTTCAACTGCCCTGCGAGCGCCCGTCCTTGTTAGTCTCCTATCTGCACTCCGATCACAGAACATCCTCTTCCTCGCGACCGAAGGCATTTCTCCCGAACGAACGGTATCTTTGATTCGGTTTCCTCCGATTAAAGCCGGATTATATCCCGGAAAATTGTGATCATGTTTAAGCTCTTTATCTACAAAATATAATATTATGTTTATATCTCGATTTTACTCTTTTAAACTCTTAGACGCTCAATATTATTTCACTATATTATTGATCGTTAGGAGGCTATATTGAGTTTGTTTTGCATTTTCAGGAGGAATATTGTACAATGTTATCGAGCATCTAGAGGTCGCTTTAAAACATGAAACTAATCTTCGAGGATAAGTAAAATACTCGCTAATCCTCAGTGAAATCTTGTATTAATCTCTGTTTAAAGCGGCCTCTAGACGATCAATAATACTGTGCAATATTTAAATATTGTAAAATAAGCATCTAACAGCTGCTTTAATCAATAAAATGTTCACCGATTCGATCTAAAATGGGTTCTAAACGTTCAGAATTATTGCACAATATTATTGATCGTCTCGAAACTATGTCAAATTTGTTTTATATTATCTAAAAGAAAATATGTTATTATGTTACATTATTTATGTTATTATTATTATACAAGGTTATTGATTGTTCAAGGGTTGCTCAAGTTACACAACGTCACGGATCCGCACGGCTGTTAAACGGCATATGGTAACAACGTAGAACAAGAGTGAAATTTTGCGTTCTCTCAATTATTGCAAGTTGGAAATTACTGAGCTGTGATAAAATACCTACCTACGGCGGCAATGGCAGAGTAGCACTGGATAGAAATGTGAAAGTCCGTAGAATAGACATGCGCATGATGCTACCGGCGACCTGCAATATCCGACTGCTCCAGCCACCCTCTTGAGATTGTCGCAACAATCGCTCTCTCAGCTCACTTAATTCCGTCCTAATGAGATATGTTAATATAAAAATATCTTTCTCTCTATCCTTTTAACCTCGACAACGAGATTTCTTTTTTTTTTTTGTTTTCAAAATTTGTCTTACATTTGCGAATGATATTCCATTTCAAGGCGACGGAGTTCAGCTTCTCGATCAGCCAACTGACTCTCCAGAGAAATCGCGCGTAAACTTAGAGTCTTCGCATTACCCTCGCTAGCTTTCAGACGTTTCTCCAATCTCTGTTTCTCGGTCATCGCAGTTTGCAGCTCCCTAATTGTACATATTGCAAACATTATATCAAATACCCCGAAGTTAAAGTGTTTCTTGAAATCTGGATAGCGATCATGTAACTTTTTCTCTAGAACGGAAATGTGTAAACATTTTTACTCTGTAGAAGTTAATGAAAACATTTTTCACGTTTCCGTCCTAAAGTTACATGAAAATTATGTCGCTGTCCTGAAAATTCAGGTATACCTAGACGTACGCTGCAGCTGTTCCTGCAAAGACTCGGCAAGAGATATCTGAGCCACTAATCGCAACTGTAACTCCTCAACCGCGGATTCCGCTTTATCTGCTCTGCCACCACGTTCTGTCGCCAGTGCCTCGCTAGCTGACACCTAAGCAAAATCCTTATGATAAGATTTATACGACATAAACTTATGCGAATAATTTCTTAAATTTTTAAAAGTAATTTAATTTTTTTAAGTAGTTATTTTGTTAGTAAATTGCTCGATCGATTTCAGCTGATTATATTATTACAAATGTGCAGGATAATTCAATACACAGAAAAATGTCATTTTTTTCTTTTAAGTAGTTATCTTTAAAAAGAATATTTTCTTGATGTAATAGCTCTTAAAATACATTCTCTTTCTCACCTCTCATTTATTTGAAACCAGTAAAATATTTAGTTAAAATAAACATTTATATACATTCAGAAAAATACATACTGTAAATTATTGGAATTAAATATTACTTATTTCAGTATTTTGTTCATATATCCGCAAAATCTATCATAAGTATCGTTGTGAGCATCAAATTTATTCAAAATAAATTCTGAATCTTAAATTAATATTTCAATCAAGAATATTAAGTACAAATAAAAATTTGATTTGCTTATTATTCTCTTTTCTTCTCGATAAAATTTTATAACATTCTTCGAAAGAGTATTCTCTCTTTGAGTACATGGTAGTAAGTTGTTTTTTTAATTTGTATTGAATGTATTTTAAGACTATTATCAGAAAAAATATTATTTGTTTAAAAATAACCGTTATTAAAAAAAAGTAAATTAAATACTCTCTTCTCTTATCATAGAAATAGAATTGATACCACGTAGTAAGCTTATTTGTCAACACTTTTAATTTAATTTAATAATTTAATTTTGACTTCACAATGTTATCAAAGACGTTATTTTGACGTTAAAATGATAACAAATAACGTCAGCTTGTTACTTAGAATTTTTCTGTGTAGGATGCAACTTTTCAGCCAGATCACATGAGCACCTTTCGAGTTATCACATTGAACGATCTATGATACACATATATAATTGCATGCGCGTGTAAATAATGTGTTCTATATATTTGTGCCAATTTGCAAATTTTTCGCGATTCCGCGGTGGATAAAAGTTAATAGGGCAAGTGGTATTGATCCTTCTTCCTAGTACGGAAGGAGTGTTACGTGATATTGAGTCATCGGCGAAACGCGAAAGGTGTGACTCATCCATAAGCTATATTTCTTTCGCCGTGCATTGACCTGACGATGTCCCATGAGTGGATTCTGAGATCTTTAAAAAAGTGGTGGATATCGTCCGGTGACACATGCACTAACTCGCGATCTAGATTGAACGAATTGGCAGCATATAGTACATTAAATCGATCGAAATACCCTTGTCTCTTTAAGTATAATTCCGAAGCATTTAAAGAGGACATCTATTTAAAAACCACATCCTCATCCTCCAAATTCTCAAAATTATAATAGTAAATCATAGTTTCCATTGCAATGCTGTACTGTCTGAGCTATTAAGAAATCGCGAAGTATCGATTTAATAACTATTTCCCTGTCGTTTACTCAACAATTGCGCAACTAACTGTTGTTACATGACATGCAGAGATGTCTAATCTCCATAGAAAGGGTGAAGGAGAAAGAATGAGTCAGTTGATTCGTGGAACGCGAAAGGAGTTCGCGCAGAAATCGCGCGTGGGAGAACTCACCCCCGCGAAAGAGGGGTAGGGGGTCGTCGTGTAACCTCGTGTCTCGGACGAGGGTAGCAGTGACTCACCAAACAACAGATCAATTCTTTATCACCACCGCGCGGATACGAACGCTATGCGGCTGTTTACATGCACGCGGTCAGGAATCGCGAGTTTGCTGTGGCTCCCTAGGATGTTGCTTACCTTCTAAATCTCGTAGAGTAATACGTCACTTTGAAAGAATGAAAACTAAGTCTGTGCAATTTTTCGAGTGATGTTTTTCACCCTACGAGATTTAAAGAGTAAGCAAGGATTGAGATTATTGTTTAAGGAAAATCGAGAAATTACGACAAATTCTGACTTTAGTAATATTACATAATATATCATGTGTAAAACGAAAATATGATAAGACAATATCAATTTCGACACAACACGGTTAAATGGACATTGACTAAAGATGGTTATGTACTAAATAACACAAGAAAAGTAACAAATATGATATTTACGAATTAAAAATACGATAAATTTTTTCTTATCTAATTTTATCAGATTTTCTAAGGGGAGGTTTTTTTAAACACCACCTAGGTGATGAAATTTGAAATCGAGAGAGGAAACTAACTTTATCCAGAAGAATCCTTTTATCTTCTCGTAATTTTAAGAGCTTCTCTCGATCCTTCACCATCTGCGCATCAAGCGCTTTTAACTGATCCTGGGCAGTCAGGAGCTCGTTTCTCAAGTTTCCCACAGTGACCGATCGCTCCTGAGAGACTTCCTCGACGCGCTTTAGTTCAATCTTCAGCTTTTCTTTTTCCTACAACAGAGAATTTAACATTACCCGAATGCGTTTGAGATTTGTAACGATTTAATAGAATTACATTAATGGAAGGATATTAAATTTTATTTTATGCTACAATTTTATTAAATATTATACTTAAATATTATATTTTTTTTTAAATTATAATATTTGATGAATTTGTATGCTAATCGAACGGTTAACTTAGAGTGCTGTAGATGAATTTTCAAGGTGCTTCAAGTTTAGTACAGTTTTTATTATTAAAATTTTAATAATTTTAAAATATTTAGTAAGATTTCTTTACATCAAAATAATATTAGTTCAATTATTTTAACACCTTGCAATTTATAAAGTAGAAAAAATTAAAAAATATTTGTTTAAGAGAGCGTAAAAAAAATTCTTAAATATTAAAATAAATTTTTATCCAAAGTAGTATTAACGTTAAAAAAATACAGCAACACTCTAGGGTTGAAGCAAGTGCAAAATGCATATTTTTCTGTCAAAACGCGGCCTATCGCGTATCGCTGGAACACGTGTCGCGCATTTTCGCGGTAACATCATCCCCGTAATTAGAAACATGTCACTGAACTCCCATGTTCGTTTCGTATACGAGAATGACGCACTGGAAGTATGAGATGCATATGCCGGCGTCGCTGTGTAAGTCTCAAAACCGGTTATAGGGTTTTCCTCCATTACAGTGGCGAACGTTTAACAAATTCCATTTAATAAATTCTTTATTAAAATCTTTCATTCTTTAAAAGAAAAAATAAACATTATTGGATCAAAATTAGAAAATAGGCAAAGCAAGTCTAAACACAAGCTCATGCAAAATACAGCTCAATAATGAATGATCGATCAACTATACCGATTTGACGGCGTCGCGGTCGCGCGTCACCTCTTCGAGCTGCAACTTCTCGCGATGCAGCTCGCTGTTCAGCCTGCTGACCCGGTCGTTCTCGGCAAGCAGCAATCGGCGCAGGAACTCGATCTGCAGGTGCAGATGTTCCACCTGTTGCTCGAGCTGTGCGATCTCGGCGCGTCTGCGTCGCCACGCATTTAGCACCAGTACGTGGCATACTACGTTTGCCGCCTTGATCGTTGGATCCTCCGTCGGACTGGTAGCCTCACCTAGAGAGATTTGCAAAATTATGCATCGTGATTGCGATCTTTGAAAATCATAATAATCGCAGTAAATGTAACATTGCATTACGATCTTTATTTTATATTATGAATTGTGCGTATTCTTGTATCATAAACGCGATTTTTAATTATATGTCATTTTATGTTGCAAAACAAAATTTTGAATTATATGTAATTTTACGAAATAAAAAATTGTATTTTTTCAGTTTTCAAGAAAGAAAAAAAATCGATAAGTCACACATCTTTAGCCTCACCCTGCTCAGACTCCGAGGATGGCGTAGCGTCCGTCCAAGATCTGCCGCTGCAGTAGGTGTTACCGCCGTTCACCAAGATGTCTTTGGTCCTGTCGATTTCATCGAAACGACTGGCAGAGGATTCGCTCTCTGATCTGAGTGGCATATTCTCCGATTAGATCGCGCTTTCATAATCAGAATGATCGCTATCGTTTCAATAGTCCATCAATGTGACAACCATCAATGTGACTTTCACGAGGTATCTCTATTGTAAATTCAATATTTCATATTTTTGCAGAAACCGGCTCACTTGAGATCGCCGATGTCGGGATTGGCGACGGGCAGGGTCAAGTCCATCATCGACAGACTCTTCTTGCAGCGAGGAGTGCCAATGGCCAGGAAGCCGGGCGGACATCGGTCGGAGCAACTCTTCGGAATCGGCGGTCCGCGATTGGTTCTAGGCACTGATAGCCCGACCGCAAGTCTGTAGGGTTGTTTCCTGGATACGCGATGATCGATGCATCGGTATGGGCTCGAGCGTGGATGACATTTTACGGGTACCGGGGCGTACGGTAATCTACGTTGCACGCATCGGGGCAGCTTAGTCTCCACCTTGGTGACGGCCGCGGTTCGCGGACCCGGATTCCGTTTCGACAGGGTACTCGTTTCTGGCATGTTTGCTTACGATTTTCGCATAAGACTGTTCTCGAATACGATTGAGATTGTTTGCGCACGGCGCGTCTCTCGTCATGGGGACGAAACATGGATGCTGCTGGAAACAAATGACTGACTTGAAGACTCATATATAAGGTGTGATTATTCTAAAGAAATGTTTTTCTTTTTGTGGAACTTGTCAGAAAATTTAAGACGTCACTAAAGCTGCGTTTGGGAGATACACTTTATCAATGTTATCAGTTTACCTAGAGTCTCTCCGTGAACACGTGTTAGAACATATTTTGTCTGGAACAATTTTTTCAGGATTGCTGATGCGGTCATTGCACGCGTTCAGCAGACTCTTAAGTGTTCAACACTTGAATGAGCGCTCGCTGCTACTGGTGTATTATTCTAGATCTAAAGGTCTGGATCATGATGCAGATGATCTAGAAGAATGCTTCAACAGTTGAGTGAGCGCTTGTTGTCAGGCGGGCGCCTTAGCCAGTTTAATCATCGTGACACTTGATAATATTTGCCACAATAACCGATTCGGCCGACGCGTATATAAAAATTCCCATGGAAATTCCCAATCCTGTTAGTTATCGTTTACATTGTACATATGCGTCGGCCGTTTATGTTTATTTCACATCACCGGTTATTGCGATAAATATTATCAAGTGCTACGGTGATCGAACTGACTATAAGACACCCGCCCGCAGAGTTGGAGGATCCAGATTTAAACCCCGGTCGCTTCGAAGGTTTCTTTGTTTTTATTTTTCTTTCTTTATCCTTTTCTAATTGGTGGGCCTCAAAAAAGATAAAAAAAAACAAGCTAAATTAAGAAGGACATAGTATAGCGAGTACCTCTGCAGAGTACTCACTCTCGGCAAAAGCTGCGCGCGCGTGCTCTTATTCATCCGCCTGCTCTTTCCGCCTTCGTCGGTCGGTCGGTCGGTCGGTCAGTCAGCCTGAGTCAGTCGCTGGTACCGTCCGGTCGGTCGCTCTCACGCTCTCACGTCACGGGCTCGTCGCGGACGGCCGAGCAGGCCGAGTGCAGAGTACGCAGGCAGCGCGCAGTTAACACGCGCGCGAGGCCAAAGCGATCCACCAGTGACGGAACGGAAGTGCGAACGCGACGATTCCGCATAGTGGGAATAGCCTCCGGCTGTTTTTTTCCCGTGGTCTACCGTCCGTGGTCCCGCGTCACAACAAGGGAAATTGGTCTGCCTCTGGTCGGAACACCGCGACTGCGACTCTTCTCGTCGCGCGTATCTCTCGGTCAACTCGTCATTATCATCATCGTCGTCGTCGTCGTCGTCGTCATCGTCGTCGTTGTCGTCGTGTCGTCGTTGTCGTCGTGTCGTCGTTGTCGCAACTCGTCGACGGGAACAACGCGTCGAGGACGGCGGCGTGAGAGCACGCAGCAGCGTTAGCCTCGAAGAGTATATAGCATGTTGATTCGTACGCCAGGCAAGTTTCTGTCTCTCTTTTGCTCTTGGTTGAGTTCTCCCTCTCTCTCTCTCTCTCTTCTCTCTCCCTCTCTCGCTCCTTCTATCTCTCGTTCCCGTCACATTGTCCTACGATAGTTTAATTATAGATACGCGGCCTGTACGGGCCTAGGCTCGCCCAAAATAATGATTGGATCAGCGTTGCGTCCCTCCTCGCGCTCCTTTTTTCCCCCGGGACACTTGCGCGCAGTGTTTCTGGACGTGCCCCACGCGAACGAGCGAACGGAACGAACAGCTGTCGTTCCCGGGGCCCCGAAGCTTCTACGTAGAAATTGCCAATCTGTCTGCCCAGTTTCTTGCGGATGCTGGCTCGAATACCTTGCCACTCAAACACGGCAGTTGTAGCATACAAAAATTCTGCTTAAAATATCAAAGTTGTATATTGGAAGAGAAAGGGAATATGCTGGTCTAAACAGATTTTTTGAAGAGTTATATGTAAGATATGCAGATTGCACATTAAGATTTGTCTAGTATGTCTGAGTATTTGATAGAAATATTTTCATTGTTGAAATATATATAGCAAAACTGAAGACTCTTTTTATGACTATATAACCATGTGACTAATTGGAGTATTTATAATTACATTTTAGATGGCTAGAACTTAATACATTAAAGAGTCAGTCATGGAACAATATAATGGTATAAGTGATGGAGATATTAATATAAGTGATATCAGTAAGTACCTTGGACACTATATTTTGTGAAGATATTCCTCTACTTATAACATTTTGTGATTGTAGATCAAATTAATTGTAAGTAGAATAATAATAAAATCAGAATTGAGAAAACTACTTTGTAAAAATAATTAGTTACAGCTTTTTTCTCTCAAAAAATAACTAATTATTATAAAAAAAGTTACTGACTTCTAGAAAGTAATACAGTTACTCAAGTATTATGTTGTTACTTTTCAGTTAATTTTCTATTTTTTCTAATGTATGACTATCTTAATAATAAAAAGTAATTATTTTGCATGAATAGTATTCTGTTTATATGAAATATAAATGTTATTTGACATACAATTAATTTGATTTACAACCGAAGTCTTGGAACGTAACTCCGTCATAAGTAGAGGAATATCTGTGCGTTGTATAGTTTATCTAATGAACAAACCATTTTCAGTTGACGTCATTCAAACCACCGATCCTGATTCTATGGCTACCATAGCAATGGACAGCGAACACATTCAGCCACATGTTGAAATACTAGAACAACCAGCTAGTAAAGCGCTACGGTTTCGCTATGAATGCGAAGGCAGATCGGCTGGCAGTATACCTGGTATCAATAGTATGCCAGAGAACAAGACTTTTCCCAGTATACGAGTAAGTTTCAATCATTCAACGATTCTTTGACAGAGTGTTTATTACCGAGAAATCTTCAATTTTCAGAAAATTTCTTTATGATTGAAAATTATGAATTTTTGAGGGAGTTTCATCATTATTTGCAAAAAATTTTGAATTTTAATTTTAAATTTTAATTTTTAGTTTTTAATTTTAAATTTTAATTCTATCTCTTTTTGACGAAATCCTTTCTTTGATTTTTTTATAATGTAAAATATCGACAATCGATTACAAATAAATGTATGTCTAGTCATAAATATATGTCTAGTGATGGATAAAATTGTAGCAAAGAGATATATGGGGAATTCTTTTACAAAATTGGAGTAAACACCCTACTTAAAACTCATTCTTCTTATTTTTATATACTTATAATATCTGCTTCCTGCAGATTATGGGTTATAAGGGTCGCGCTATGGTGGTTGTATCCTGTGTAACAAAAGATGCCCCATACAGACCTCATCCGCACAATCTTGTTGGCAAGGAAGTATGCAAGCAAGGTGTTTGCACAGTGGAAGTTCCATCGGGAAATATGGTTGTCACTTTTTCAAATCTGGGCATTCAATGTGTGAAAAAGAAGGACATTGAAGAAGCTCTCAGAGTACGTCAGGAGCTGCGAGTAGATCCCTTTCGAAGTATGTGTGGTCTTTTTCCCTATATTAATTTCTCATTAATTTAATTAATTGTGAAAATCTAAATGATTTTAGCTGGTTTTGACCATAAGAGACATCCGACTAACATAGATCTTAACGCGGTAAGATTATGTTTCCAAGTTTTCCTGGAAGGAAAGCAGAAAGGAAAATTCAACAAGCCATTGCCGCCGATTGTATCTGATCCTATTTATGATAAAAGTATGTAGCATTTTGTGTCATTTTAGAATATATTTTTTTTCTCAGTCCTTAGTCTTGTCAGAGCATGGTGACTTGACAATGTATTTCTGTGGTGTGCGCTTTTTACAATGTACATACGGGACTTGTAATTTAATTTAGAGGGGTTCTCATGACAAAATATTCTCGGTGGTTTGCCATTGCTTTTCGAGAGATAGCGGTCGAATAAAATCAGATGTTTCTGATCATTGGGATTTGAACTCGGATCTTCAACACAAAGAGCAGACTCTTTGTGCCATGATCAATACAGTTAGAATATATTTAAAAAATATATGTGCACATATATGTAAAGAATAAAATTCCTACTTAATATATATGCTGTTTCAGAGGCAATGTCAGATCTTGTGATTTGCAAATTGAGCCATTGCAGCGCACCGGTCGCTGGTAGCATGGACATGATTTTACTGTGTGAAAAAGTTGCGAAAGAAGATATACAAGTGAGATTTTTTGAGGAGAAAGATGGGCAACTAATCTGGGAGGGCTATGGCGATTTTCAACCGACGCATGTACATAAACAAGTAAGTTAACAATAGCAGAGTACACATAAACTTAATTTAATTATACATTATTATAATTGCAATATAATAATAAAGAATAAAATTTGTTAGGGTATTTACTATTGGAAGAAAACTTGAAATTTAAAAAAAAATTAATTTTTTATCCTTGAAAATCATGGATCGTGAAATTTATTGGTGCTTATAAAAATTTTTAGAATTTTACTTAAAAATTTTAATTTTTTTATTTTTTTTATAATAAAGTTTCTTTGATAATTTTTTATTTATAATGCAAAAATTTTCTTGTATTATAGTAGAATTTTAAATAAAATTCCTAGAAAATTTGGAAAATTTTACAAAATTTGAATAAATATAATCTATATTGTATTATCTGTACGGGTGCTGTTTTTTCGTAGACTGCAATAGCGTTCAGAACACCCAGCTACCGTTCACAGCAAGTGGAACAACCGGTGCAAGTGTACATCCAACTCAGAAGGCCGTCAGATGGTGCTACGAGTGAACCACCGCTACCATTTCAGATGTTACCGCTAGGTACAGGTAGGCCTGCTTTCTGGTCTTTGCGGAAAGCATTTGCCAAGAAGAAGGCAGATTACAGTACTGTCAGTAAAATCTTGTCTACAGAGACCGCTCTTCTTGACAATGTAACTCCCAAGTTTTCTCGTAATATCGACGAATTCAATAATAATGATCTGGACGCGAAAATACCGAATAAGATGTCCGCATTGCGCGCTTTAAACGATTTGTATAATGTAAAAAATAACGTTGATTTGTGTAATGGCGATTTAAAGACGTTAATAAATTCCGGACAAAACGTAGATCAGTCTGCGAAAAGAACCACTTTAAATTTTGAGAATAATGAAATGACGGGAAGATTAATCTTGGGAAGAAATGTGGAGAGTAATAAAGAAATTAACAAAGTGTATACTGCTCTTGACAGTAATAATGTAGAGAATGGTGCATTTACTACCGATTATAAAGAAGAAATTATCGATGCTGTTCCTTATGCGAAATCTAATACGCAAGAAGACAGCACATCTGTGTTAAAAAATATAGATAATTCAAAGAATAGGTCAGATTGGTTTGACTATTCCGAGATAGGCAAATGGGTGCAGAAGGGACAAGAAGCGTGCCTTAAAGAGAAGAACAATGAGACTGAGATTAAAAATGAGGCGGATGGCGGCAATAAGTCGTTTAATGAATTTTTATCGCAAGTGGCCGAGCTCGATGAAATTTATGCCGATACGCATAATAAATTGGTCCAAGCTGCCACGGTGACAAACGTGAATCCACAAATGATGGACGTTGATGTTTGCGACAACCAGACCTACACTAGTTTACAAATGGCTATGAAAAATCCCATAGAGTTGTTCGATATTACCGATGACAGAAAGTACGAAGATGTGGCCGTTCCGAAACAAGATACGGAAGTGTCCGTTACAACTCCGACATTAACGACTAAAAGAGACGTGATGCACGAGGAGGCAGAGGAGAGATTGCCACCTCTGCCTCCGAAGCGAATACGCAAAATGCCATCAATGCCTCTTTTACCGCGCCCAATATCCGCTCAAGCGCTCGTTACCGAGGCGCCGAATAAAAATTTACCGTCCTTACCCGATACTTTGTCGAAACACGCGAGGCAAGGGCTATTTTCGAAGTTGTTTGCTAAAAAGAATAAAAAGGACAAGTGGTCGGGATCGGATTTAACCAGAGATAGCGATCCATCGTTGAACACCTCGTATTTATTGAAGAGCTCGGTACAAGACGCTGCGCAATCACAAATTCCACGTCCTAGCATGACGAGCGTTACGAGTGTCAAGTCTCTCAAGCTAGATGACGATGAAACTCCGCTGTACGGTTTAGATTTAACTGAAGCTGAGCACTACGCTCTGTATACTACTATGGCACCACGTGCGACTGCGTCAGAATTCGACGAGATGTCTTTTTATTATAGTCTAGTCGAGGGTGGAAAGATACTGACAGAAGCAAAAGAGACCTAAACTATTTATTGTTTGATAAGTATTTTATTGTTCGATTTGATACTTCTTTGTTGATATACTGCCAAGTTGAAAGATGACTCAATATTTGTATAATGATTTGAAATGATATTGTTTGAGTCTACCGATTTTATCTGCCTAAATGTGAGGAATGTTGTCTTACATTGCAGCTTTTACTATCGTCGGTTCTTGTTGTAAATTTGCAGTTTTGAGGCTACAACTCTTTTAAGAATATATTTGTATCTTTAGACCAAAGATTTTTTCAGAGAACGAGATAATTCTCGCGAATTGTTTCCTAAGACACGTTGCCACATAAAATGGATCGATTCTTAGAGTAAGCTCGACGCATTTATCTAAGTGTGCAAAATTCTAGTCTAGTCGAGGTGCAATTTGTTGCCTTCTCTTTAATATTTCTTATTAACGGATTTTACAAATGATTTGTAAGTTTTCGATAATTGTTATTTATTATCAGATAACTAACTACTCTTTTCTAGTCAAAAGTTCGATGCTGTTATATTTTCGCATACTCCCAATATACGTTGCTTTACTATATTTGTTGTTAAGTTTTATATGATATTACGAGTTTATGCAAACATTTTCTCGCTCTCTCATGTTGTTACAGAGAGACTGCTAATTTTAAAAATATCTCAATAAATCCTTAGCTCAGTTTGTCCGAAGTTTGGCTCTTCTTTTTTGGAGAAACTTTATTGTACACTGAGAAATTCCGTGAGGTTCAAATAACCGAGGCCTTCTTCGTTCATAGCAATTGTACACGATGTTAACACGAGATGTATGAAAATTATATTTATAATATAATAATAAGAGTGTCCAGCTTGTATGTGTAAAACAACTTTTCAAATAATACAGACCGAGTAACGAGCAAAAATTTGAGTGTAATAATGAATATTTTTATTCTAATAAATAATATATTTGGCAGAGTGTTTCGTCTTGCTAAGTCAGTTGTCATTCGATAATACTCGATTATCTAATCAATCTAATGCATTATTTCACAAGTAAGTAGTCGGAGCTAGCCTACGAAGAATAGTTCACAACTAATTTTGAAGATTTTATACTTTGTGAGCTTCGACTATAAACAAGATTTATATTCCTGGCTGTTTGACAAATGGTCGTCTTAGAATCCTATGACAGTTGAAGAAAACTTATTATTATTAATAAGTCGGGACGGTAACGGTTTGTCATCAAATATCTTCAGTAGAATAAAAATATTTATTACTACACCCAAACTTTTGCTCGTTACTCGGTTTGTATCTTTTGAAAAGTCGTTATACTCATAATGTACAATGATTTATAGATGATGCCGATTCGTTAAGGCGAAAGAGGCAAAAGCTTAATAACAGCTCAAGCTCCATACTTTTCAAACATGTAGCAGAAACTGAGAAGCGTGAGTATACTTTTGCAGAATTCTTCATAATTCTACAGCTTGGGATTACGGTGGGCAATATCGTTGATATTATGTTGTATTATCATCGGGAGTCTAAATCTCATCTAGGATGTAAAATCATGCTATTTATCCTTACATCACGTTTCTCGTTAAAGGAGTGAGTGTAATTATTTATTTTCACTCACAAGCCTTCAGTTTCTCGTTTCTGTATGCTGTAATCAATTTTGCCATTGATGTTTTCTACTCTTTGTGCAGAAATGAAGTATACGCTTATATGCATATTAAACAAGAGGCCTTTTACAATGAAATTTATGAAGTTTTTGTACATTTTAGCAGGCCTATTTGATACATTTGTTAATTGTTACGATAAACATGATAAATTTGTTGAAGAAATTTCTAACACTGGGATACTGGAACACTGACATACGAAGTTAGAAATAATTATACAGTATTTGTACGAACGATTGTATAGTTTTGTAAACGGTCAACATTCGATTGTTCTTATGTCTCATCATGTACTAACCATCTAATTAATCCAATCCCTTTGCACTTTGAAAATACGATATAACATTTCAGAAATATTACATACGTAGAATATTTTTCGTGCGTATATGATTTTGTTTCATCGACATTGTTCATTTTTAACGATATAATGTATTACATTTATTTTCAAAAGAATAAAAAAATTATTGGGTAAACTATTTGGATAAAAATTATTTTAATAAGAAACATAAGAAATAAAACTGTGTTCTAATGGAAATGTGTGATTAAGAAATAATGACAAAAGTAAAAATTTTTTAATGTAACTACTTTAAGTATTTAAGATAATTTATATAAAGTTTTATTGATATTCTAAGATTAGTTATTCTATAAATAAACAAAATTTATTTATTTAAGAATAACTAAGCTTAGAATATCAATAAAACTTCGCATAAATCATCTTAAAGTATTTAAAGAATTTGATAAAAAAATCAAGATTTTTATCATTATTTTTTAAACTTTAGTATCATAATAATAAAAAGCTTAATAAACTATACCATGTATTGTTTAATAAAATTAGAATATTATAAATGTCACTTTTTAAATGTATATAATTTATTTAAAGAATAAATATTAATATCTTTGTAGAAATGGGTGTAATACATCTTTAACAAAAATTGTTTATAAACTGAAAATTGTTAACGAATTTTCATAGTGAAAAGGGAAGTTTATCAAATAAAGTTTCATTATATCTAAAAACCACTATACATATATTCACATGTAGGCAAGTAAAAAAGAGTCTTGTTTTATACTTTTTTAAAGATGTATTTAAAGATGTATTTTACATAGGACTTTGGAGCTTGAATTTGAAGGATTGGGGAGCAGTGAGCTTGTATATTTTGAGATATGATAATATTGTATTTTTCTATTTACGAATATTTTTACACGGGATAATCGATTCCGAGCAGCAAGTGTACGCGCAGATCTTTAAATCTTATAAAGGGGAATTTGCCGTAATGATTATGTGGAATCATTATTCGTGACAATAGGTACTTATATAAGTGAAAATTTTCATAGCTCAAACTTTGTATAGTGCGAGTGCGCTGCTCTTGTACAATAATTATTATACCTTTTGAAAGTCAGCTGTGCGTGTATGTATATACATGCGGCAATTGTAGCATAGTACAATCAAATAATGTGCAATATTTCTATGGTAATATAATTTTTATAAACTGCTTCTTTTGCGAACAGATCAATATATTTACATACTGTACGAATTAATGATGTAATACATCTATATATACATATATGTATGATCACTTGGTGATGCAAAAAAAGTGTCTGTTTATTCTCTGCTCCCACACAATTTCAGATAAAAGTTCACTGATACATGTCGCAGATTCAGGTACGACGTAATGACGTTAGTATAGTGTGTAAACGATTTTAGCTAGTGGTTTATTAAAGCAAAAAGACGACGTGTGATTGTTTAGTGTAGGAAGAATGATTTTTAGAGTTTAACTCAAAAAGTTTGAAGAGTGAAAATATATAAAGTTGCATGTATAAACCTACACCTACGCAAAAAATCATGCTTCTTCATAGAGAAGTTTCTTATATGTTTTCTTATATCTTTTATGCTTATTATTACTAATAGTAATATCATGCATGTCATCGTAACATTATGCATGAATGTAAATTAAAATCATCTTAATTGCCTTGAGGGGATTAATCATCTTTTCATAAGTAATGAAAAACATTCATCGCATACATGCTGCTGTGTAACATTGTAGATGCTGGAAATCAAGCAATTAGTTTCAATATCGTCAAAGCTGAGCCATCCGAGCGGATATCGCCATTCGGCGGTGGTCTAGTCGCAAATACAGGCGGTTTCAATTTACAACCTATGCGATCGTCTCCGCAAGCACAAAGCAGTATACAAACCTTAAGGTAAATTAACAATCAAGAATAAAAAATTAGTAAGGTTGAGTAAGTTAATTTTTTTTTAACTGAATTAAATGGAAGCTAATAGCTTATAAAATTACATTAAAAATTGAAAAAAAAAACTTAAAAGTTAATTTTGAAAAGCATTATTTATATAAAATTAAACTAATTTTTTAAAATTAAATTACACTGAATAACAAAACAATTACAACGTATATCACATCAAATAAATTTAATATTTTATTTTTTATATGAAATAACAAGGAATTTTTTTTATATAGGTAAACTTTTAAATTAGGAAAAAAGTTAATAAAAGTTAAAGTTTTAAAGATAACTAGTTTAAGTTAAAAAGTAACTAAGTTAAAAATTATTAATTATTTAATTTTATTATTTAACTTTTAATTTTTTAACTGCTCATTTTTGGAGATTAGAATAGATAGAACCAAATAAAAACATAAACAACAAGAGTTGTATGTTCAAGTATCTCTTTGTATTTATGCATTTATTCTTTTCAGGCCTCAAATATCACCAAGACGAACACCATCTCCTATGGAATACAGTACCTACAATCCATCTCTAATACAACAGCAGTATCAACCAAACATTCAACCAATAATGCAACAATCAAATATGTCGGTAACGGACGTTCAACAATTCTCGTATCAATCGCAGTTACCAGATCAATCGCAATTACATCAGCCGGAACCAAACTTGCTGATGTTAAACAAAGTTACGCCAATAAATCAAGGTGGTTTACAGCCGTTAAATAACATCGGTAACTTCCAATTATAATAAATTGTTCAATTATATTCTGATCTAATGTTATTTTAATTTGTGCATTTACAATGCACATTGAAAATATTAAACAATTGGTCTATTGTATACACCTTTTAGGTACCGCAGGAGCCGCATGTCTGCTAGACATGGATAGTCAGCAATTCAATTTTGACTGGAATTCCGCTGATCTCGCAGATTTTGGAGCAAATCTTTCCGCAAATTTGTCAACTGGATTATCCATTTCCGATGCTATACAGGTATCTTACGCACGACTTCATATTTTAAGGGAGTATTCTTACGTTTGGGTTTCAAAAAAATCGATTATTTTTTTAACATGTTTTAATAATTTGAACCATAAGTGAGAAAGTAAATTAAAGAGGTATATAAAAGTTTTTATTAATGTATAAATTATTTGTGCAAAATTTTAAACGCATTTTTTTCGAAATAACATTTTTAATAATTAATTTAAATAACAAAATGATAATTTGTCTAGTTTTCTTTAATTACAGTTAACGTAAAATTTTAAAAGATATTTACAATACGTTTCTTTCTCTTATAACCTACAATCAAATAAAAATTTGAACTTTCCGATTTTTTTTCGGTAAGAAAATGTTTCCGAAACAGAAACGGAAAAATCAAGTTTTTAATTTGTTTATAAATCGAGCGAGAATTGTTATAGACTAACAATTTCTTTTAATCTTTGCTTCAAATAATTTTTTTTATCTTAAATCGTGGAAACAAAGCTGGTATTTTTTTTTATACGCTCATACAGATTTGCAAATAATTACCAAAAATATCTTTCCTAATGTAGTGAAAAAGTTTGTGAAGAACATTCAAATATCAAAGAATAAATGTATCAGATTTCAAGTTTATAGCTTATATACTTTTCCTATTAAAAAAAAATTCTAAAAAAGGGTACCAAAAGTGATAATGTGATGCCCGTAATATGATGTTCTTCATTCATCTACGATTTTTAAATAAATTTTTTTCTTTTTGTTTGATTTTAGCCTGAAGTAAATAATGAAGATAGAAACGAGCGTATTTCTTGGTCAAACCAAGACCTACAACTTTCCGCTTTGAATAAGATACTCAAAACTAATAATCGAGACAACGACATCTAAGGATACAACTACTTGTTATCAAAAGATATGATTTTGCGATATATATATATATATATATATATATATATATATATATAGTATATATGTAATATATAAAAATACTGTGTGTGTGTGTGTGTGTGTGTGCGTGCGTGCGTGCGTGCGTGAGAAAGAAAGAGATGCTATAGCATATCTTATCCGAATGAGTCTTGTTGGTAGAAATGGTTGTTTTTTTAACCATTACCAGATTGATCATAAACAATTGTAATTTAGAAACTCGAGTTTCAGATGCAGTTTTACACACGTGTTCTCTTCACTTGCTCCAGAAAGATCATTTAAATTATTTCTTATAAAGAAAAAAATTACCTAAAAGCACATTATGTTGTAAAAGGACAAACAGAGAGCGCAATAAGAAGTATATTTTCTTGCTTAATCTATATCTTGTTTACACCTAAATTAAATTTATTATTTCGAGAAATTTACAGATTTATGACAAAGAACAAGAAGAGACACTCTGTTCTAACTAAATATTATTAATACACAATTGTTACATACTCATTGACGAATATTAGTTGAAACAATATATTATATAAATATTTAGTTGCTTTTGTGATACAATTTATCTGATAATTATACGTAATCAACATTATCTACCCAAGATAAATTGTTCGGTCGGTGATCTGAAACCAACATTGGTGCGAAGCGTTCGTTCGTTTGCCGACGTTACAGATCGAGACGTTATTAAAAGCGGTTTGATACGAAATATTGATTGTGCGTGAAGTAATACTCTGACTGTGATCAAAGTTCATAACTTGTTTTTCATACGTAGATTATACGATTCTTTGCGACAAATAGAGTTACGCGCAGTAACCAGAGGAAATTTCGTCTTAATGGGTAAGAGCTCGCGGGCAATATTGTAAATTATTAGATTAGATACACATTTTTTTTATGCTTACTGTTATTGCATTTTTATCCTTTGTGCACAGTTACATTTTTACAAAATCACAATCACGGACAATTTGTACAATTATACATTTGACATATCGTTGTCATATTTAGGATTAACATTTACTCAAAGAGAGCGTAGACGGCGGAAGAGTATGTTGAAGAGTCAACGTACTCAAAAATTTTCGGTAAACGTTCTCCGTCCAGATACTTCATTTTACATGTTTTACAGGAGCTTTAAAAGTAACATGTAAGAGGAAAAGTGCAATTCTCTAATCTAACCGAACAATTTTTATTAGTAAGTAACATAGCGATGACATTGTTTCGATGTAAACATATATTTTTACAATCACCTCAGGTAATTTATTATTATAACGTGCAGGAAATGTAAGTAACCTTATATCTAAGAACTATACTTTATTATTTTACTATATACCTGTAATGTAAATAAACAGAATTGTTATAAATATAAAGAAAGAGTGGTGTTTGGCTTTAACAATCTCGTATAAATTCCAGGATTTTATTGCTTTATACATATATATGTATGTCATACGCGAGTTTTCTTTGATGAAAAATATCATTGTAGACATCGGGTGAAAAATGAAACGCAATGGAAAATGAAGAAACAGTAAAATGATACATACACGCATCGATCCAACTGTATGTCGGATCATTTTGTAAGCATTTAATATCCTGTTTAGAGATACAACAAAAGTGCATATTTACAGTTACGACTGCGTATTTACATAACATCGATCGATAAGTAGCGCTCTCGTACACTTAGCGTGAAAAAGTCGGCAGTGAACGCTTGGGATTATCTCAATGTAAAAATGTAGCTTACATATATGTATATATATATATACGGCATACAACTGTCGTATAATATCACTACTTTACAATCTTTCTCAGGCGGCGTCCCTGAATTGCACAAATGTATTCGCAAGGATACGACAATACATTATGCAAGTATATGTAATCCACGCGAACGGGGAAGAAAAAATTCGCTTCACACACATGTGAAGAATAAAAAAGCCATCCGTTGTTGTTTTCCAAAATGTATTTACTTAAAAATACAATGAAAGTTTCAGTTCTGATGGAATGGGCAGAAATATATAGTCTGTGGTGTGTCGGTTACTTGCTTATACGTTGAGAGAGATGATGCAAATGGTATCCTGTACAAAAGTAGCTTGAACAAGACTTATGAACACACAAACCAAATTCTTAGCCTAGGATTTTTCGTTTACGTCAAAATCGTGTGACACACTCACACGTGTCATTTGCCGGATTTAATGTCTTAAAACTTCTTTTTATGCTTACCTAACAAACGTAGGGGTGTAACGGTACGTGTGGGCGATCAGCCTGATTGAGTGTAAGACCCGTTAGCACCAGTAAGTGAATTTTGCGAATCGCATCGAGTACTCGAGCGCGAAGAAGAGTACCGTACTCTGCCGGGCTTGACACAGTACAAAACGCAAGTCTTTTTCCTTTTCTTTTCTTTTTATTCAGAATGCGTGTGTTGCCAACGGGGCTTGGCGTTGTATTTAATAAAATTAAATGGACCTATGCTTATAGTATGTATAGTATAGTATACTATGAACGCTAAAGTACTGATTTTGCTCAGGCACCTGTACTTTAAGATAGTCCTTTGCCAATTCGCCATCGTCAAGTTACTATCTTGAAGCAAACACGTGTAAATACAGCAGCAGATTGCGTATAAAACCGTAGATTAACAGAGACTGCCGGAGATGGTATGATCTGTACCACACATCGACATCGATCAGCTTTGTTGGACGCGTTACATACAACGTTATGAGGAGTATTCGAATTTCCTTTTCTTTTGCACCATCGAATCGTCCGATGGTAAGAGACGTTTCTTTCGTAAGTATCAACGCTTACACGGTCCAACTCCATCTCCTGGTTTCCATACAGCGGGATTTTTAGTCCGTGTGGTTTTTAGAGCAGCCTTTGTGCCGCTCGTCTCCTCATAGCTTTTTTTGAGATATTAAACTCATCACTACGAAAACGAATTCATTTTCTCTGATCTAACTGCGTTTTATTTAACTATCTCATTCGAAAATATTTGTACATTAAAACGGGACATCTTCTCGCATTCAAATTATCGTTACCTTTATTTAATTATTATGCTGCTATGGTACAATGGTATAACCGCAATGTCTCTTCACCCTTTATCTAACAGTCTCCCGAAAATAAGTAGCGGCATGGACACGCCAATCGCAATGATTCGACGACTCTTGCACAAAGAGCGATATTTTATTACGGTTGTTGAACCAGCAAAACAACGTCATTATAATTTAATAAAAATTTATAGACACCATCGACAAATGTGACGTGCATATCGTCATTAAGATATCGAAATAACGTGGACTATATACGTGTGAGGAGAGTGTAAGAATGAATAAAACCCGCCAACTCATTCTACAACAGTCCAAGAATCATTGCTACGAAAATAGTCCACAGTAAAGTCGAGATAAAATCGTAATAGATAAAAGTAACTGAAACGCTCGAATTACACTCAAAATGAGAACATTCAAAAAATATAGGGAGAGTACTTATTACATAATTGTCACAATATATAGTTCGGATTCTTTTTTTTCCTTTTATAATTTCGCGTCATGTACGGCAGTTCTGGAGTTATAAATATATATATATAGATTTATCTATGTGTATAATTGAACTCTTATCTTCTACAAAAATGATATAGTTGGTTGAAATGAATAGAGAAGGGTGATGGGGCCCTTACACTTTATAAGTTGACTGTTCGATGCTCTCCCTTATCTATGCCCAAGCCTAAAGTGTAACAACCTCTCCGCATTATATTACGTTTACATAATATTATCGTTAATAATAAAATGTTTCTTATCCCATAACTTTATACATACTATGTATAATTATTATGCAATATTAAAGTCACATATTATTCATCCATACTACTTGACGCGAGCGTTGCATTTTATCTTAATTCCTGTCTCTATACCAAACAGGAGCACGAAGCGGCGTTAAGTCTATTTTTTTTTCAAGATTTTCACATTTTAGTATACATTGAATGCCGAGAGATGTCCATTCATGCCTATTTACTTTATTCATTTGCCGTATGTTACGTATGAATCGCTTAATTCTGCTCAATAAGCCTCGCGCTCCTGTGAAGACACTGCAATTACACATTTCGATTTGAGAAGAAAAACTCAATATATATCACACGCACAAGGTGAGAGACATTCGTCGAACTACAAACGTAAATTTGATTTTAAATGTAAAAAAATCATCACCTTCAAATTACTTTTCATTTTACACTATTTAAATATAATAGTTTTTTTTTATATCTTAAATAAGTTTTCGTTAAAAAATTGTCCCGACGACGAAAAAAGCCAAATGACGGCAAATACCAGTATGTAGGTAATTCGGATAAAACGATAGATTCGTCTTGGGAATCGTGCACGCGAACGATTGAAACGATCGATCGATCGAAATAAGAATTTAGATAGCAAGTAAGATCAACTCATGGAATCCTCAGGACGAATATACAGTTATCATTCAAACTACCTAATAGCATTTGGTGACGGCTAGACGACCAGAATTGCGAGGAGCCAAGGACAAAGTAGAGTACGTCAGCCCAACACAATTCCGGTGAGGTGGTAATTTTTACTTGTAGGTCGGAAGATAGAGAGGATCCAATAACACGGATTGGGCACGATGGATATCAACATTATTACCAACCACTCAATATGAGAGTAAGTTTGCTGAGTTTGCCGAAAATCGACCATGATGTATTCACGTGCCTAACGCCTCCCTTCTTAATTGCATAATGTTTTCCCTTTTTTCATTATGCGTCGTCCTCATCGTCTTCCACCTCACCTTCTACCTCACCTTCCGCGTCGTCATCTTCCTCATCTGTAATGCGACAAAGTCTCGGTGAGCGAACACGTTTCTTCATTTAATGATCCACTTGAGATACAGTCGGACAAATCGTTTATTTACCCTCTCCTTCTTCTAAATCTTCTTCACCCTCTGGTATGTCGTCGTCATCATCGTCCTCCTCTCCATCACCATCTACTTCTTCCTCCTCTTCGATCTCTTCCTCAATCTCTTCTTCTTCTACCTCTCCGTCTCCGTTCTCCTCTTTTTTCTGTTTCTTTGTTTCTTCATTTTTCTCCTATAACACGGAAAAAACGGCTTATTTAAGACTCGATATGATAAACAGATAGGAAATAAGTGAATCATTACCGATTACCGAACATCTCGATTGTGAAAGCATAGCTTCATATTCGACATCGTTTCGTTCTACGTATTACCCCTCTTTTAACATCAAATGGACGATAGGAAGGAAAGAAAATTCGGCGCCAGCGGCAACAACAAAAGCGAGAGAGAGAGCAAGAGAGAGAGAGAGAGAGAGATAGGAGGAAAGCGTACCGGCGAGGAGGACATGGTCCCTTCCCGCCAAGAAATACGGTGGCGCGGAAAGGGAGGTGGTAGGGGACTTTCCCTACCCGCTAAAATATGGTAGGACAGGAAAAGGGAAATGGCGGAGAGAACCGCGTCTACCGAGCGAGCCGGCAGCGCCGAAAACATGAAGAACAGGTAGTAGAGAGTATCACCACTTTGCCGATAAACGTTTAGCTTGGCGCGGAGCTGTCCTGTGACTTCGCCTCCGCGTACTTCAAAGCGGCGCGTGCTAAAGGTGTATGTATGTGCGCGCGCATATGTATGTGTGTGTATAAGAATGTACGTATGCATATGCGAGAGAAAGAGAAAGACTAGTGAATCGTACTTTACATAAAATAGATAAAAGGGGAACGCGAACTCTATAAGCGCCTACACACGCGCGCAACGTTAATTCCCCCAGCATCCCCACCCCTCTGTCCTCCGAGTTGTAGTACCATGCCCTTGATCCAGTCCCGATGGCCCGTAACGGCCATAACGCAATAAGCATCATAGTTTATCGATTTTGAGGGGAGGCGAAGAGAGAAAGCAGCGACGACAGCCAGCAGCCGGAGTTTGCTCCGAAGGCAACCTGAAAATATGTCGCCAACGAGAAAATCCCCAAGTCGCTTTATCGTCATTCGGGATCAGCGATTTATCGCGATGACAATCGGAATAGTTACGACGATAAGCCGAGCGACGCGTCTTCCGATGCTCCGATACGTGTCGGAAAGTGTCGGAGGCCGACGCGCTCGGAACGGTTTCCGACATTCGGCATATTCTGATGTCGCTCCGGTTTCGCACGGTTGCGAGAGAGCCGGCCGCGTCGGTAACACCGGACTCGTGACCATACGGCGTTGCTGACCGATCATGGTAGTAGTAGTAGTAGTAGTTGATAGTAATGGTGATGACGATGGCGGCAGGGTGGTAGTGGTGATGGTGGTGGTGGTGGTGATGGTGATGGTGATGGTGATGGTAGTAGTGGTGATGATGGTGATGGTGGTGATGGTGATGGTGATGGTGGTGGTAGTGGTGGTGGTGGTGGTGGTGGTGACGACGGCGACGGTGATGATGGTGGTGGTAGTATAAGTGAAGGTGGCGTGGTGGTGGTGGTGGTGGTGGTGGTGGTGGTGGTGGTGACGACGGCGACGGTGATGATGGTGGTGGTAGTATAAGTGAAGGTGGCGGTGGTGGTGGTGGTGGTGGCGGTGGCGGTGGTGGTGGTGGTGGTGGTAACAGCGACTGCCGGCTGGCGTAATAGCATACACGCGCCGTGTATATCGGCGGGTATGAGAAAGCGGCTTCGGATGCGCGCGCGGGTTTCACGCCAGCCAATAGAAGACGCGCGGATCGGCGACGCGCGGTGGGAAAGCCGGCCGGTGATTGGCAGATGACGGAGCCACGCGCCATGGCGGGGGATACGTTCGCGCTGCGTGCAATTCGCAAGCGAGCGAGCGAGACGAGGAGTAACCGGAGGGGAAGATAAGGGAGGAAGATACCGAAGCAGCGTGCCAAGTGTCGTGCAACGCGAAGCCTTCGAATAAGAGTATAAATCTAAACTAAAGAGAGCCGGGCATTCCGCGAGACGGATATCACGTGGCGTCGGGCACAGGCTGAGGGGAGGGGAGAAAACTCCCCGCGCTATCGCGACGAGAAGCGCAATCGATCGCGGCGATCGAGTAACAATAATACCGGAAGTAACTGGCGGTATACTTGGCTCCCATGGCGGCAAGTGTCGGAGCAGGATCGAGACCCCCTCAACTCAATCAATGTTATGCCTTTCCCTTTCTCCGTCTTCCCTCTCTTTTCTCTTTCTCTATCTGGAGTAATTGTATCACCATATGTATATGTATACAGAGTCGACCTGTTGCGATAAAATACTAATGAAGGATCGGTTACCGGCGGCGTCTGCAAACAATGGTAACCCGATCGAAGAGCTAACGCGCGCGTTACTTCGAACTCGCCGGTGGCTTGGCTCGGCTCGCCGCGTCGCGCCACTACTCCCATTCGTTGACTCGCCGAGCGTACTACTATGTCTTGACTTGAATGACAGCGACAACGTTCACGCCGTTGGCCGCTCGGTTCGACTCGGCACAACGACGACGCCGCTGCTGCCGCTTGTTATCCCCGCACGATTACCTCTATCTATCCGTTCCCAATCACGAGGTCTCGCAGATAACCCAACGCTCATAACCTATCGGCGTAGACTACGTCCCTCATAAAATTTCTCCGAGCGGACGATCGACGTGATGAACGCCCGTTACGTAATTAACACGTGACGTCTGTGAATCGCATCGGCAGATTATCAGCGAGCGATCGGCAGTAGTTTACGCGAGTATGCGAAACGCTAAACAAGTCGGCTTTTCTCGGAATTGCCATAACGCCAAATTCTTTTTTATTGTCCAGCGTCGTCCAGATTCCGGCGAAGACATTCGAGAAAACTCGAACGAGCAATGAGGGACGGTCTCGTCAGTAGTCAACATGACGCGCGCGTTCTTTCTCTACACTCTCCGGTGCACACTGGGCAAGTCAGAACTGGACGATTTCAATCATCCTAAGACGTTGAAAACAACAATTGTGGGGACTAATTGCGTCTTCGGGCGGGCGTTCGAAATACGCGTATAGCCGTTTTAATTAAGATAATTAACCGATAAAAAGATATACGCGCGAAAAATCGAGCGCCACGAAAAGGGGAAGGAGAGAGAAAGAGAAAGACGCGACGATAACCATTAAATGCAATAAGTTATTTCTGGCTGGCGGAACATCGATCCATAACTGCGTTATCCGATCGACGCGACGCCTTTTCCCGCCTTCTCCCAATAGGCAAACGCCACCGTTCGATCGCCGGACACTACGGTCACTCACGTCGTATCGGTACTGAGAGAAAGAGAGAGAGAGAGAGAGAGAGAGAGAAAGAGACAAAAAATAAAGGCAGGAAAAGAGAGAGAGCAATTTCAGCAATTTTGGAAAGCCGAAAGAGCGGAGCGAACATTTCCTTTCAAGCGTACATACAACAAACGCGATTCCCCATTCAACTCTTCTCCCTCGGCTTCGAGCTTCCCGCCTTTTTCCCGCTCGCCGGTTCCGGAGCGATACTAATCTCGCATATGTATATATATGTATATATATATATATATGTGTGTGTGTGTGTGTGTGTGTGTGTGTGTGTGTACACACACATACATATTTTCTAAAATATTAATACAATCGCAGACTCAATAAAGTTGAAAACAGCATAAAAAAGATCTAACGCCGGCTTATGGGTCAATTTATTCTTTTTACAATTTTATTTGCTTTATATATATATTAGATTTTTACACGCGCATGCACGCTAGGCACCAAAAGTGCCTTTCTGCTTAAAGTTGGTTGTTTTCCGGATTTCCTATAATGCGTGCATCCTGTACGGAATATGGAAAGCAGCTAACTTCAAGCAAAAAGGCATTGTTGACCTAGTGTACACCACACGCCATTGATGCCTTGCCACTTGAAGTTGCAGCGTTTTGAGTTTTCTACAGTGTATGCAACATGTCTTATAGCAAATATCGGAAGCAGTTAACTTCAAGTGGAAAGGCATCAATGACGCTTCTTGTACAAAAAGGGTGTGTATTTATATATATCTCAAGGAGATGAAATTGTCCGTCTTTTCTCGCGTTACCCTTTCCTCGATCATTTGCGTGCTCGTGATCCAGCGAATTAATAGATACTCAAGAGAACGAGGAGGAGGAGGAGGAGCAAGAGGCGGAGGAGCGATGTAATAAGGACGCGTCGACCTGCGTGAACGTGTAAGCGTATATGTAAAGCGGCGCTCCGACCTTTCCACGTGACGATCAACGCGACGGAGGAAGAACTCGCGGCAGGGACTCTTTCCGATTTCCGCCGTATTCATTCCGTTCCTTCGCTCGTTTCACGGAGGAGACACAATCGTATGGTAAATTATCGGCTAAAAATACGGCCTATCGCTACGAGGACGACGACAGCAGCGGCGGCGGCAGGCGACGACGACGACGACGACGACGACGCGACACGGGCGGCGGTGTGTGCCGCGATTTAAGATGAAAAATCGCGGCAACGATGTTTTCTCGAAGGTTCGTATAGTAACGCGCCGCTGCGCGCGACCGCCACACAGCCGCGAAAAGAACAGGGAGGTAGGAGAGCACACCGGGTATATAATGCACGGCGTTGCCGCTAGCTGCGCAAGTGGGGTACCTTCGACGAAAAGATAGAAAGAGAAGGACGGAGCGAGAGAGCCGCCGTCGCCACCGCCGCCGTTGTACATCGGCGGTGCCGAGAACGGAGTAAGAGGTGGGAGCGAGATAGATAAACCGGGGAAGGGAGAGAGAGAGAAGGAGGGAGGGAGGGAGATACTCCGAGTACAAACTACAAACGGAGCGAGAGAAAAGGAAGCCTTCGTCGCGTAGCATTTATGCGCGCGGATCGGTAAACAATTTCAGGGCAACGTGTCGACCTGGAGTAGATATGCGTCGCTCGTCTATCGATCGACCGTCGTGCGCGATTAACCCTCTTATAGCGAATTATCGATCAATTACGGTAGAAAGAGAGCGCGTACGCGTGGGAGCGTGACGGTGCGGGAGAGGGGAGTTGGAGAGGGAGAAAGAGTGTGTGAGAGAGAGAGAGAGAGAGAAAGGACGAGTGATGAACGCGGGCTTGGTTTCAGCCGCCATGATGGAAACCGAGCGGCGGGTATTGCGACGGTAATGGTGGCGGGCCAACAGCAGCACGGCGGCGATCGGAAAAATGCGCGGGACACCCGCTTTTCCAGGATATCGCGACACTGACATCATACCACGTAAAAATGGCGCTCGCCGCGGCACACGCACGCCGAGAAACACGAGGCGGCGGCGGCGGCGGCAGCGTGCGCGTACGTAGGCAGAGGGCGCGTGGAGACGAAGAAAAGCCGCGAGGAGACGAATTCTCGCCGGATGAGAAAAAGAAAGACACGCTCGGGAAACGAGCACATGGCGCCGTGCACAGTCTCGCCGTTACTCCGATCTTTTCCCTCTCTTTCTATTTCTCGCTCCGCTACTCCGAACCGCTAAATAACGCTCTTTCCCTCTATCTTTCTTTCTCGTCTCTTCTGTCTCTTCCTTCCCATGCGCGCGAACGCGTAGGCTTCCAGCGAGATGCCTCGAATTTCAGCTACGAACGCAGAACGCGGTAATTATAGTTTATTCCGGTAGGAGTCGTCATCGCCATCGTCATTATCATCATCGTCAGCCATCGGACGAGAACAAGCGAGCGGGCGAGCGGAGACGGAAAAAGAGAGAGAGAGACAGATAGAGAGAGAAAGAGAGAGATACTCATCGCGTTCGCGGTGGCCTCACAAATACACAATGGCGTCCCTCGCGCGCTCTACGCGCTTGCGACGAAAGAGCACCGAGTACGCGCCGAAAAAGACGTGCCCTGCACGCCGCCGCGCGTCCGATCGAGCGCGCTCGACTACGCTCGGAGTCGCTCGCATGGAAATATGGAGTCCGGCGATGAAACGCCGGCCGGCGCGGCGTTCTCCTCGCTACGCCGTGCCGTCGCTCGGCGGCGCGGGCTATCATGGAGCACGTTTCGCCACGCTTCGCGCGGCACGGCGGTCCACGATGCGATGCGTAGAAGACGCCGAGCGGGCGGGAAAATCCGTCGTGGCGGTCACGGGTCGCCGCCGCCGTCGCACGGCGGCGGCGGCGGTGGCGGCAGCAGCGACGTCAATCTCGGAGCGCGTCGATGCGATGCGATCTTCCGACCGAGCGAGCGAAACCGTGGTCGACGGCGTGGCGTGCTCCGGCGACGAGTGCATGCCTCACATCTCATATTCGCATCATACCGATAATTTCTAGCCGGTTGGCGCGTACGCGCGACTAACGCCGTGGCGACCAACGTCACGGGATAAACGTTGAACCGTGTGTGTGTGCGCGCGCGAGAGAGAGAGGATCGTGAATATGATCAGCACTACTCACCTCGGCTGGCCTCTTGATTCCCTTGATGTCGCATTTCGCGTCCGCAGATGCCTTGTCGTTCTCCGTCACCTTCTCGACGGCGACCTCGTTATTTTCCTTGGTGCTCATGTTGGTTGGTGTAGTCGAACAAGCGGCGTGCGCGTCGATAATCCAAATAGCTCGGCTTCGCGACTCGAACTGAACTCGGTGAAGTACGAAAGAGCGGCGGTGGCGTTGGCGGCGGCGGTGGCGGCGGCGGCGGCGGCGGCGGCGGACGGTGACGGCAGCAGCGGCGGCGGCGGCGGCGGCGGCTGCGGCGGCGGCGGCGGCGGTTTCGGCGTATACGCGGAACGAGACTACGGATACGTGTCCTCACACGACGTCGGTTTCCGCCGAAATGCCCGAGAGAGCAGCGTCGTCGTCAGGCGAAGACCCGAGGGGCTGAGAGGGAGAGAAGGGGGGTGAGAGCGCGAAAGGAGGGGGAAAAAGAGCGAGAGCGACGTTGGTGATGAGGGACGAGCGGTGGGCCGGGGGGGAGAGCGGTGGGCCGGGGGGGATGCCCGAACCAGTCACAGGAGTGTGGAGTGTGTGCCGACGACTGTGGCGCGAATAGCGCAAAGCGAACTACTACCAGATCCCGGCTCGCCTCCAGCACATCCAGCCTGGCTTTGTTCAAAAATGAAGATGGCGCGACTTTGAAATCCGATAAATCCCTGATTGGCCGATCCTGCGATCGCCCGTATTTCGGTGTTACCGCGGACAAGTCACGATTTTATAACGTCACACGACGTCTCGCGACTTCCCGAAGTGCTTTCGCGTCTAACGCGCCCGCCACGGGTGTAAATAAAATTAAAACTCGCGGAGGACGAGGGGTTCGAGAGTTCGTAGCCCGAGCTGGACGTCCGGTTCGAGGCTACGTCGCTCGATTCAAATGAGTCTTGGCGCTGCGAAACCTACGTAGATTTCAATTTCGCATTCGTGAAAAATCGATAATGGATATATCCTCCGTCCGAGCACGACCGAGCGAGACGATCGAGCAATGGGAACGATCCACCGTTCGACTCGCGGCAAATTCACATCGTCATCGTTCGCGGGTACCTCGCGTCGATGCGACGCACGGCCGAGTGCGTGCGGCGCGAATTATTCTATAGATAGAACGAAGCACGCGGATTGCATGCATCTGCGACGAAATACGAAATATATAAAAAAATGCCTATCGCTTGAAGTTAACTATTTTTCGGATTTTCTATACATATATCTTGAATATACGCAGCCGACTTCAAGCGAAAAGGCATTATATTGATACTGCTATAATTTACAAAGTTTTCCAAAACGCTCGTCGACCTTTATGCAACGCGACGCTTGTTCGACAGCATATTGCGTCTATTTTAATTGAAAAGATTATTATCCTGTTGTTTCACTACTATTAATAAACTACATTTTTGTTACGTATGAGAAAACAATGAAAACAAAGAAACACATCTCGACCTTCCCCTTTAAAAAACATACGCTATATGTATAGATTTTTGTATGTGTACGTATATGTATATATGTATATACATACATATATTTATTGTTTAGTGCATGTGTACACGTAGTCATTGCGTGTCGACCAATTGTGCACGCACGTTGCTCATTCATCGCGCAAGATTATTAGGTGGATAAGCGGACCGTTAGACTGAATCCACCGTGCGAAGTCGCTCGTTTATTTATATCCGGTGTAACGCGAATAATGAAGGGTAGCTTAATATAAGATCGCACTTATTGATTGGATGTTTTATATACCAATTTTGATGTCAGTTGTGTTAATGGCGTAAATCCGATAGCGGTTTCGCGGAGGTCTCACCGACCACCGAAACCGCGTGAGCGTTTCCTTTCATAATGATCTTATATGCAACCGAGATGCGAGAAATATCATGGCGATCGGTCGTTATATTAATAATTATGCATGTGGAAGGGCAAAAAATATGCTCAAGGTTTCTCTGAATTTGTTGCAATGCAACGGGAAAGAACGCATGCGCAGGCGCGCTGCACAGTTTCTACAGGAGCCACAGGCGCCCTCGATTTCCGGTCTCAGACGTTTCTTTTTCTTGACGCGTTCAAGATGGTAGGTATAAATTCGATTTTCACGAGTTTTTATCCGTAAATATTTTGGGGATCGTTGTCGCACGATATTTGATGAAATTCGCGATTGCATTCTAATTACATTTATCGAAATTTCCTGTAAATATTTGTTACTGCAGTGCTATAATTTGACGTGGAGAGGAACATAACCTTTAATAACCTTAATGAGTATGAAATGTTTTGATTCGATGCAATGCGAGGGTGCGTGTATTTAATCGAGTTTCGTGAATTGTTTAGAAACCAGACGTATCTCATCGATTATTTCTTCAGTGCACAAAATGTTGCAATAGGCTTGTTTTCTATTCCTGCACTAGACTGCACTGGAACGTTCCTTCTTGCTTTCGCTAACTTTCAAACCCTCTATCTATTTTATTTTAAGTGTACACTAATTCAGGGAGTTCAGGAATAGAAAACAAACGGATTGTTTATTAGAATTTTACGTAACTGTCTCCTTTATAGGTTAACGTGCCGAAGCAGAGGCGTACTTTTTGCAAAAAATGCAAAGTACACAAGAATCACAAAGTGACGCAGTATAAGAAAAGTAAGGAGAGACATGCCTCGCAGGGCAGAAGGCGTTATGACCGCAAGCAGCAAGGATTTGGTGGTCAGACCAAGCCCATCTTCAGAAAGAAGGTGCGTGAGATAGTTTGATACTATATAAATTTTATTCATTGAATATAAAATAATATGAGTATAAATATATCTTTTAATTTTGCAAATTCATGCGTGTATTTATTATCTGCTATCATAATATTCTTTGACTATGTTAAATAAAATATTTATGTAATGCTATTAATTTAGTTTATAACAATACTAGTAATAAACAAATTTTTATATAAATATGCTTCGTTATATTACCTTAGGCAAAAACAACAAAGAAAATTGTACTGAGGATGGAATGCACGGAATGCAAGTATAGGAAACAAATTCCATTGAAAAGATGCAAACATTTTGAACTAGGAGGTGACAAGAAGAGAAAGGTAAATACGAACATCTAGAAAATATTTATATGAAATAAAACATGCATCAGTTTTGATTAACAAACTATTTTTTCTCCTTTCAGGGTCAAATGATTCAGTTCTAAGCCACCCACTCAATTTCTTACATTCTGCATTCTGTATTTAATAAATAAATAAATCTATAGGAATTTGTACATGTCTTTATTCTGTATCTTATAATGTAAAAATGTTGAATAATTCTAAAGTGATTGACGCGTACAGCACTAGAATAGTTACCTTGATACTTATTCAGCTTGATTCTCATTGGTTTCTGATAATTGTGGTATAGAAACTATTTGTTGTGGATTGCTAACAAAATAAAGAAAGGGACTAGAATATTTTAGCCTCACATGTAGTGCTAGATAAATTAAAACTTCATATGCACAGTAATAATTACTTTTCATAGTAAATTGTAGCAAAATTAAGTTAAAAATTTTAAGATGAATATTTAAATGCTGCGATTGGTAGTCTTACCATTTAATATTAAATGTAAATATGTGTTATCAATTGTATTAATACATCAATATCATAGGTTTATATAAAGAAAAAGATATCAAACTTACTCTAATATGGATGCATCCAATCCTTCCTGCTCCATTTTTAATTTAACTGCTTGTTTTGGTACACCAAAGTGTAACATTTTAAAATATTTCTCATAGCGTGGATCTTTAGCTGCAGATTGTACTTCTTTCTCCTCATCTTTAGGCTTTATCTGACTGTCATCTGCCTCATCCATCCCACTTACTTCTACCTCTTCCAATTTATTCATATTAGTTTCATTAACATTATTTGATTCTTTCTGATGTTCTTGTTCTAAACCAGGTATAGAAGATAACTATGCAGAAGCAAAGCAAAACATGTGTGAAAAGATAAGTATAGTCTAGAAACAAGATGATTTGTCTGATAAACAAGCTAGTGAGAAGTCAATGCAAGTAATAGTGTGTAAATGAGGACTTTAAAAAAGAGCCAATTTTAGCAAAGAAGTAAAAAAAGTAAAATATTTTTTATAGATTTGAATTATCATATCATGAATTATCAATTTGTTATCATAGATATGATAACAAGTTTATAATATTTCAGAACATTTTGAAAATTAAGTAAGAAATATATAATATATTTATAGAAATTTTTTAGAGATGTATAACTTTTAAATATGAAAAATCAATTTGATTCAGCTTTAAATTTCAATAATTCGAATTACATTTTTTCATATGATATAAAAGTCTTTTAAATATTATTTTATGGGATTGTCAATATATGTATTTGAATCTAAGAAATTCAAATACATATATTGACAATCCCATAAAATAATATTTAAAAAACTTTTATATCATATAAAAGTCAAAAACCCTTTCATCAAAAAAAGCTTAAAGATTTGCACATCTTTAAAAACTTTCTTTTTGAACAAAACTCAGCCTTTTTTGATATTTATTATAATTACAAAGATTGCACTAACGTTTCATCTGCAATTTATAATGTTCTCAGTACAATAAAACTATCAAGATATTAGATTCAAATTATAATTTGCCTAATCTCTAATATTTTACAATAAATATCCAAAATTTACGCAATGTCACTCGCATTCGCTCTCACTGGCTTCTTCCTTCAGTTTTGATGTATTCTTAGAGCATTAGTTATAATTTTTTGATAATTTATTGTAAATAGATTATTTATTCTTATAGTTTTTTTATATACGCTTACAAGAATACACATACCCTTGATTCTAATATTTCTAATGATGCTTCTAATTTTTGCAACTTATTTTCGAAATCAAACAGTCTCTCCTCGCAGGACAGGGCAAATTTATTTAAAAACGTGACGGTGTGAGTGATAAAGTGATTTATGAAGGAGACCGTTCGCTTTTGATTAATCGGCGGAACCTAGAATACAAATCATTTCAAGTTTGCTCGTCGCATCGATCATCGTGGAGCATTTTAACATGGGGCGTCGTCGAGTTCGACCAACGACGACGACGTGCATGCACGATTAACATCAAAATCTCATTGACACCTTTGCGTAGTCTATAGTCGGTTCGATTATCGGTATTTTATAGTCACTCATCGTGGATTACAGTCGTACTCCAAAATCTTCGCTCCAAGTTTATCAAACTGTCAACAACTGTCAACTCACGTCGTGTTAAGAAATACCTGGGCTTACTGCGCATGGTTAATAGAGAGTGGAAACTGTATCTGCGTTTGCGAATGTTCTATGGTTTCTACTTGATGCTACAAATGCTTTGGAGCACTTAATTAACCAATCAGAACAAAGATTTCTACGTATCGACCAATCAAAGAATACTTTAAAGCGCTTGTAGCGTCAAATAGCTCGAATCTCGTGGAGACACTTGCATTATTTGAAAAACAATCTAATCACTAATACAGAGATCAAAGTTATTTCGCATTTGTAAAAATGGACATTAAAAGGGCTAGATTGCAAAAATTTTTTAAAGCAAGTTTAAATTCTAAAAATCTATAGCTTTATGTTATATACACTATAGATTTTTAGTACTAGCAATGAATAGCCAAAATATGCTAGATTAAAAAAAGTATTTAAATTACAAAATATAAAATACTGGCAACCTTTCGATTTAAAATATCAAATATACAAGCTTGTAATTCAAATAATTATTAATTACTAATATTTTGTATTACAAATACTTTTTGTCCAACACTGGTGAGTAAGGTATATGAATTTGTCGATCACTATTGCCCTCCCCCCTCCCCCACCCTTATAAATAATTCTCGTAAAGTGAACAACAAAAACAACTGCATTTACTCAACACAACACATTTACTCCGACACAAACTATTGGAATTAGAATAAATATTTAAAAAAAGATTAATTATTGATCAAATATTTCAATTGTTTTTACATGTAGAATTATTTTAAATAATATCTAAATAAATAATAAAAGTAAATTGATAAATTGATTATGAATATTAGCTCTAAACCCATATGAGATTACGCATTGAGAATCACAGATTAGATAAATTTAATTTTAATTCATAATTAATAATTCCGATATATAATTTTAATTCTATTTTAAAACTAGTTAAACACGTGTTTTACTAATCTTCAATTTGCAATATTTAACCTTTAATTCGTGATGTGATATAAATTATGGGTCGTTGAAGATAAAAATAATTTAAAATTAAAATTGCATAAAATTGTTTAATTGGCCAAATTCTCTAATCTTCAATTTGCAATTCTCAATTTTCAGTTCGTAGTCTGATACAAGCTTTAACTTCTATTCTTTTTGACTGCACTTTCGGTACTTTTTTTCAAAATTTCCTCCCTTTCTATCGTACCCCTCTCGCGCACGAGTTTTTTATAATTTATAATTTATATTCTGTATGTACATATAAATTATACATTTCCGAAGTACGAGGTACGACCGCTAAATAGAACCTAAATTACTATGACGGCTTTGCGGTGCGCCACCCGATACCGTCCGTTGCACGTTGGAGGTTAGGTCCTCAGATCGGACTGAGAAACGTTCGGCCTCGCGCGAGTGCATCCGTTTGTCAGCCGGAGGTTCGACTGCATGGAGATTTCGCGGTACCCGAATATTCTCTGAAACATGGATTCGCCGCCGAACCTGGAGACCGTTTATCAAGCCGTGTTTTCTTTATATAACAATACAAATCCGGCCGAACCAGGAAAAGCGTCATTATGGCTGGGAGAATTGCAAAAATCGGTGAGTACACGATCCTCTTAACATAAATTTTTCAAGTTTCCTCTATGTGTTTCTCCTAAATTTAATCTTTATTTGTTACATCAAATACGAGCGTATTTCTCGATACACTTGCGTTAGCGGCGTCGTGAATAAAAAATATGGAAAGCCGCTTTCTAACCTTAAAGGGAAAGATTATTATATTGCAAGAATATATTTTACATAACAATCAAGTACTAAATGAGCAAATTAGACGTGAAACTAATATTGTTGCATTTTTTACTTGAGTTTCCTGCCTTAAGTGCAATTTCGAACATGATACAATTCTGAATAAGATCTTCGAAGTTTAAATTTAATCATTCTAATCTCACTGTGTGATGTCAATAATAATTTACTTATCCTTCTATGGTCCAATCAGAGATTTGAAGACTCGGTCAAATTTCCAATTTTGAATTATTCATCAGTGACACAGTTGGACTAAGAAAGCAGCAAAAAAGTTGTAAACTATGAAGGTTACTAGTTTCATTGTGTACAGCTCTTCTTTTTGATCAAAAAACTGATCTTTTTGTTCGAAGGTATAATTTTGAACATGCAGACATTTAAATGTTTAAGTTTGAACACAGGTATAATTTTTCAAATTGTAATGGCCTGGCAGTATTAATTTCTCTCTTTGTCAATTTCTCTACTATCATGAAATAAAAGTGCTAAAAAATACTATTTATTTATGGGAAATACAAATATAAATTCCATGTTCAGAAGTGTACTTATTACAATTCAAACACTTTTCTGAAATAAGATAATCACTACTTTGATCAACAATCTTTTTTTTTATATTCATGTATTAACTAAGTCAGATTAAAAATTTTCTAATTACATTAGAATTTAAATGTTTGATTGTATTTTGTGTTCTGTTAAAAAATAAAAATATATGTTAAGAGTTCAATGAAAATAGTACAACCTTGGCTTACTAAATTTGATAGACATATCTCTTTTTATCAATTATTTAATTAGCAATTATAATATACATCATTCTGTAGAGCAAATTATTTACTATATTTTAGACTTCATAATAGAGAAATAAAAAATTTGTTATTTTTTTATGTATGTGTATTTTTATAGGTATTTGCATGGAAAATAGCTGATGAAATGTTACATGAAAAACGAAATATAGAATCCTGTTATTTTGCTGCACAAACAATGCGTACCAAAATTCAGCTCTCCTTCCACGAGTTACCCCAAGAAGCTCATACTTCATTGCGAGATTCCCTAATGGAACATATATCGCAAATCAATGAACATACTAATTCTGCCATTGTTACTCAGGTACTTATTTATATTCCTTTATAAAACTGTTTTAAAAGATTTTTGTAATTCTTACCTTTGTTCTATAGATTATTATCCAATCGTTATCATTAAATTTTTGCACTTACAGTTATGCCTAGCTCTAGCAGATCTGGCCTTACAAATGTCCTCCTGGCAGAAACCAGTGGTAGATTTAATTAATAGATTTGGAGGAAACACTGCAAACCTTTGGCCATTACTTGAAATAATGACGGTACTTCCGGAAGAAGTAAATTCAAGGTCACTTAGGTATAATGTGATTTTTTGTCACTTATTTCATGTCACAAAGTGACAAATAATTGAATTAATTTTTTTACAGGTTGGGAGCTAATCATCGACAACATATATTACATGAACTCAGTGCGAATGCAGATACTGTGACAGAGTTTCTGGTATGTATGATGATTTATACAATAAGTTTTTTAAAGTATATATTAATTTATTATTTCTCCTTAATAGGTTGTAATCAGTATTTGAAATTAATCAATTAATTTAGTTATTAACTAAAATAATAAAATATCTTAAATATACATATATAATTGTGATTAATGTAATCAATTAATGAATTGTTATGATTTTACATAATTAATTGATTAAGTTTAACTAAAATAATCGATTAAATATTAATAATTATGACTGATTTAATCGATGATTGAAATAAACATTTTTATTCAAATCGATATTGAAGATCAGAGATTAGAATTCAATCAATCAGAATCAAATGAGATGGATTAAAATTAAAGTTAGTTAAGTGGCGAATTCTAATTTTCAATTTGTTATCCTTGATTTCTAATACTTAATATGACAAGCGAGCTTAAAGCAGTTTAAAGGCATCTAAAATATCCACCATCTAAAGACTAAAAAAAAGAACTAATCTCTAAGAAATTATTGACCGTATTCTTCTACATAGTCTTGCGGCATTTATTAACGTTTTTTCTATACATATACTAAATATATATATATATATACATATACATGTATATATACATATACATACATGTACATACATACATATATACATATACATACATACGTACATATGCATATATAAACTATTTTTACTATTTTTACTATTATATTTATACCTCAGGGTTGGGCAAGTAAATATATTTTTTAACTAAATTAAGTTAAAGTTATTGATTTGTAAAATTAGTTATGACAAAAGTTGCATAATTAAAAATTAACTCATTTAAAAGTTGCATTAAGATTAAATTAAAGTAAAAGTTATTTTTTAAAAGAATTATTTTTATTGAATTAGAACGCCGTAATTTTTTAATATTTTTTAATATAATACGACTTTCTGATTTAATATAAATAATGTTCTTAAAATTATTTTAAATTTTGAAACAATTACAGTATAATCATCAAATAAATTAATATATTTTTTAAGTTAATTTTTTTTATGTTTATATGAAATAACAAAGTATTGTTTTTATATGGGAAAATATTTTTTTCTCTTTTGTATAAATAGGAAAAAAGTTAATAAGTTCAATTTATGTGTTTTAAAGATAACTCTATTTGAAATAAAAAATTAACACATTTCAAATTAAATTAAAATTATTAATTTTTTAACTTTAACATTTAACTTTTTAACTGGTTATTACTCAACCCTGATTCATACACATTTGTATATATACACACATTCTATTTTAACATTGGCATTTCATATATAGTGTAATTGCAGAAAATGTGCCTAAAAAACAGCAGTGATAATTTACAAATCCAAGTGACTATTTTGCGATGTTTTACCAGCTGGATAACCGTTCATGCAATACCACTTAAAGCCGTACCGTCGAGTGAGGTAGTCGTTTATGCCTTGCAAGTAAGTCTCTTGAAATTGATAAAATATTTTCGGAAGATTTAATTGTTTTCTATTCTTTTTTTATCGAACAAATTACTTTTCAGATACTCAGCAATCATATGGCTGTTTCGCAACTTCACGAAACGGCTACTGACTGCATCTGTGTAATTTTGCAAGCGTTAGGGGAAGATAGCAATACCAATCGTGGTAGTGACAACGAAACAAACGTACAATTGCAACAATTGCAATTGTGCCTTTTTACAAGTGTAATGAATTTAGAACAACCATATCACTTATCTGTTGCGCACGAGGACATGGAAAAGTAAATTATTTAGTTTACTTAAGTATATTTGTGTAGCATAAACCTAGTTATTAAAAATATTGCAGATCTATAAATTACTGTCGAATATTCACGGAACTAGCAGAGACATTTCTAGAAACTATGGTGACAGGTAGCGAAGATGGAAAGCAGCATTATGCTATAAAAATTTTGGACCTTGTTCTCACATGTGTTGGTCATCATGATTATGAGGTATTTAAAAAAAATATATATGTTAATTTATTATTGTATTAGATAAATACAAATTATTGTTATTATTAATTCAATCAATTCTTTTATTTAAGGTTGCACAAATAACTTTTAACCTGTGGTATCGGTTATCAGAAGTCCTTTATCAGAAAAATAGTGACGATCTTAATACCGTATTTCGACCTCATATCGAGAGACTGATCGGTGCCCTCTGTAGACATTGCCAAATGGAACCAGATCACGTTAGTATATTTACTATTTGAATTTTATTGAATAATATCTTAAAAGAGGCAACAGAATGATATAATTACTAAAAATATGTATTAATTGCCAGTTGGGTCTCGTGGAAGAAGGCGGTGGAGGTGAAGAGTTTGCAGACTTCCGAGGTCGCGTATCGGATTTGATAAAAGATGTAGTGTTTGTAGTTGGAAGTAGCCATTGTTTCCGACAAATGTTTTCATCGCTCACCGGAGGACCTGGCCCGCAGGGTCAACCTGTACACACACCTACCTGGGACTCGACCGAAGCTGCGCTTTTTATAATGCAGGCGGTGGCAAAAAATATTTTACCGTATGGTTCTTTTACATATATTTACATATATTTTGAAGAAAACGCGTTATAAAGACCATAAAATAATATAAACGAATTTTTATGTAACAGAGAAGAAAATGACGTGGTTCCAAAAGTAGTGGAAGCTATTCTTAATTTACCAGAAAATACTCATATAGCCGTGCGCTATACAAGTATTCTTCTCCTAGGCGAACTATGTGAATGGATAGATAGGCATCCGCAATCATTAGGTAAGACTTTAAAAAATGCTTGTCATCAATTCAGATATTTCACCGATATTCAAATGTATTTTGTCATTTCAGAACCAGTTTTAAATTTTCTCTTAGACTGTTTAAATCAAAAAGGTTTAGGAAGTGCTGCTTCGGGCGCATTATTAAGTATATGTACAGCTTGCCCGTTGCACATGACAACGCATTTCTCTGGACTTTTGCAAATAGCACGTTCTCTTGACAATTTTGCTATCAGTAATGACGCAGCTATTGGCCTACTAAAAGGTTGGATAAAATTTTTATAGGTTATATATTACAAAGTATGCGGTTACAAAATATACATAATCTTATCTATTAATTTTTTTATAATAAAATTTGCTAATTGTTACGACAGGAGTATCGATAATTTTGGCGAGGTTACCACCCGAGGGAATTACTCCGGCAATAAGAGAACTGTGCTGCTTTCAAGCTAGTTCTCTATGGACGCTTTTGGTGGATAGAGTCGGAGAAGAGCAAATCGAGAGAGGAACAAAGACTGATCCTGTGATATGGCTGGATAGATTAGCCGCTATATTTAAACATACTAATCCTCAAATCGATGACCCTAATAAACCTCATCCTTGTCAAAGTGTGGTTACTGAAGTGAGTGTTACCAAAAGCGAGAAAACTTCTTGCGAAATTTTTAACGACTAACAACATTCTTTATGCTCGTACGTAGATGTGGCCTGTATTGTCAAATGTATGTGAAATATATCAACGAGATGTGAGAGTAATGGAGAGATGTTGCCGTTGTATACGTTTCGCAGTGCGCTGTGTGGGCAAACATGCTGCCCATTTGCTCGAGCCAATTGTAAAACAGGTAATAACTTCAGAACATAACGATGTCTAACATCCCAATTATACCGTTATTAATATAATACTTATCAAATACGTATAATTTCTTTTTTTTCTTTCTGTACAGATTGTACCATTGTACACGGTACATAAACATAGTTGTTTCTTGTATCTTGGCTCTATATTGGTGGACGAGTACGCAACCGATTCGGAATGTGTATGGAATCTGTTAAATATGTTACAAGCTTTCATCTGCCCTACTTTTGCCCTTCTGGAACAAGAAGACGGTTTGAAAAATCACCCCGATACTGTAGATGATCTGTTTAGGCTGTGTGCTAGGTATTGCGATGAATTAATTAATGTTATCGATTGACATTTTTATAGAAATTTTGCCTCATGTTTCATTCTTTTTATACAAAAGGTTTCTTCAAAGGGCTCCTATTCCTTTATTACATTCTCCTGCTATTGGGAGCGTTGTAGATTGTGCTATAATGGCTTGCAGTTTGGATCACAGAGACGCTAATAGTTCAGTAATGAAATTCTTCTATGATCTTTTACATAGCGGCCGCACTTATAAGGTAATCCTTTATAAACTATTTAAAAAGACAGTAAAATAAAATCTGTATAATATATGTATAATTAGATAGATTTAGCTCCAATATTCTACTTTTTATTTTTCAGGATCGATCAGACTTCACGATACGACGACAATTAGTACAAAATATATTGCAAGAAAAAGGCCAAACATTAGTTATAAAATTGCTACATGCATCAGTGTTTGATTTGTCTTCTTACATGCAATCCGATGTAGCAGATGTCATTATAGAACTTACCCGAAATGATGCAGACGTATGTATTTTATTACAGTTCCTATCTTATATATATATATATATATATATATATATATATATATATATATATATATATGTCACATTTTACATGGACAAAATCATATCTTATGTTTTTTATCAGCTCATGTCAAAATGGCTGGAAGAAGCAATTAAAACAATGCCGTCGCAAAACGCAGGTGGAGCTCCTACAGCAACACCCGATCAATTACTTGAATTTCATAGTACAGTCACGAGGTATGCAACATATAATTTTATATCAACACTGAATGCAAATATAAATAATATCGGAAAAATTCATAGCAATTTTCACACAAAAATCAAACAGTGTTTCTATATTTGCTTAATAAATTATAAACGTTTATAAACAAATTCTGATTTATTTATTGGAAATTGCTATGAATTTTTTTAGCGATTTACAAGACCTAATTGATTGATCATATTTTTTTGAATTTTTATAATATTTTAGGTCAGAAACACCGAAAACGGTTACAAATGCTCTACGAAATTTTGCGCGCCTGTATCGCTAATGCATTTTAATGTATATACTTTATTAAATTCCTCAAAAATTATTCATAAGATAATTCTTCCAGCGAGTTTCGATTTTGATATCTCAAAACAACAAAATTTGCTATGATGAGTTTCAATACTGTACAAATATATTAGCAAAAGGTATCAAGATTTTTTTTTATATTCTTACTATCTATAGCTATGTTTGCATTTTAAATACATATATGTATATATTTGTATTTCGATAAAAATGTCTTTTATAAATTGTATTACAAAAAATTTTGTTTGTGAATATTTATTTTTAATAGTTTTTTTTAATAATTGTTATTAGAAACGCAACGTATTAGAAACGCATCTATATATTAGTATTTATTACTATTATAGATAAATATATAAAAGGTTATGCATATATTAGAAAATATTTTGTTGTTTTAATATATTAATAAACTTGGAAGAATTTTAACTAGAATATAGAAATTAAATATTCTTTGCAGACATACTATAAATAGTAAATTTATAGAATCTCTTAACATGATATATATGTATATGTGTTAAAGATTTTATTTATAAATCAATTAGATTATATTGAATTTACCATATTTACGCGCGTGCACGCGCATAAATGTAGATGATTAAAAAAAAATGCATCGAGTATCTGAGTACTAATCTACTCAATATAAAAAAAACATTTCCAAAATATGAATGTAATTAATGACATTTTTTAAATTCATAACACATGAAGAACGCTTAAGAACTTTTAATTTGACTTTTGTAAATACACTAATATCCAATATGTATAACAAATAATATAAAAATTGAATATTGATAAATCGTAAAACTTTAATTAAAAAAGGAAATTTCTCAAGTGCAAAAGTGAGTCATATCGAATCTACTATTATTTTTTAATTTAACGTTTTGAAACATTATTAAGCGTCTATTTTTAAATTGAACAATAATTACATTTTTTATTCAGTTTTATAAAGCTAGCTAATTTCCGACTTGTATATTGTGGTATCATAGCAAAGGAAATTTTCTTACAATTGTATCAACAATTATTATATATGAATATAATAATTGCATTGCATTAAAGAAATTTTAGAAATTTGTACAAGTTTTTCCATGTTTACATACATAAAATATACTCTAGTAGGTATACATATTTCAAGTATATTCTACATAACGGATACAAGTAGCGAAAACTGCTGTTGCTGTGTTACTGCAATAAGTACGAAAGATAATAATTATACAATTATCTTTATTAATAAAAATAATTGTTATTGTCTAGCTTGATGCTGAATCTAATGTCTAAGTGTACAGATATACAGTTATAAGATATCGCTTTTTCCTCATGGAGCATTAATGTACAGAACGAAATGCGATTAAAGATAAGGAACGATAGGAAGCGAGGATTTCTATTATACCGCACATACGATATAACGCATCGATGTCGAAGCTCATTCAACCTCGGTACTCCCCCGCGAGTACTGTTTGATGTAGCATTTACACCGAGCGCTAATCTTTCTGTTTCACGGTAAACGACGAAATTTCGAATAAAGTGATATTTTTTACCGAAACGTAGCGTCGCTTTTCAGTTGTGGAGGATATGATAATCTCGCCGAGCTCCACCTCTCCTACCGCCAAAAAAAAAAAAAAAAAGACGTCGTGGATCGGCCGATGCGATAACGCCTCGTGCTGATTGCGGGAGCTGTGTTGGGGAGGGCAAAAAAATCTGTTCTTAAAACCGCCAGCTGCGCGATGCACCGTTCGCTCGAGCGAACCGTTCGCGATCGTGCGTTCTCGGTCGCAAGGTGAGCCGGAAATATTCGAGCTGCCGAGGGGAGAACGGCAAATGTGCAGGTGCCGTGCCGTCCGGACGTCGCGTCGGCTTTCTTTTTGCGAGGTGGTATTACCTTGTCCTGACGCGCACGATCCGTGATGCACATACAAAATTTCCCTAAAAATCTGCCCACTTTGCCTTAAGCGAACGCGTTTTTATTTTAACTAGTACTCGAAAATGTCAGATGATTAAATAGTTCGGACAGCTTGAATTTGAAGATCGAATAACGTTAAATAGTTCGAATTAAAACTACAGATATGTCCAAACTCACTTCAGATTCGAAAGTTTGAAATTGTTATAATTCGAACCATGATTTTCTGAAATATTAGAGTAGATAAGAAAAGTTTGTGAAAAATTGCTCTTTTATTTTCAATCTTCCTCACACTAAGAAAACTATTCAATCAGATTAGCCTTTCAAAAAGTAACAAACGGATATTTGGATCGAACAGAAATCCGACTACGGTTCATTGGGAATGTTCGGAAATTAACGGATTATCTGTTCGAAAAGTAACGGACAGATATTTTTTTCCGATAGCTTTATTCCCAATGAATCATGATCGAATTTTTAGCCGATCTAAATGATCATAAATATCCGTTTGTGTACTTTTTGACGGGATAATCCGATCGTTATTCTTCGGAAATTTTTCTCAATTGTACTGTCTGAAATATTCGACCTAGATGCTCTTTTTTTTACATCGAACTATTCGACCAAATCGAACATTTATAATGCATTCGAATCGTTTATTTGAGCCCTAATTTTAACTTTGATTCTTTATGCAATACGGTGCACTAAAAAAAAATTTGATAGTAATAATCAAACTTAGTTATCAAGCTTTAGTGAAATAATTTCAATTAAATATTCAGTTAATATGACAAAATATTTAGTAATATTCAGTGATCGTTTAATAACCGTTTAGTAACCGATTAGTAGCTACTATTGTGTTAGTTTACTATTAATATAATTATTAAATATTATTAAATATTTGATTATATTAATCAAAAATTTATTTCAAATTATTTTACCAAAGCTCAATTATTATTACCAAAATCTTTTTCAGTATGTATTATCACACTTTTTTTAAAATAAAAAAAATATATATTTCTTTCATTTCTTTATATTTAAGATTTCGAATCGGACTTAAATTGGTCGGACACGGAACACCCATGATGATACCTTGAGGGTTAAAAATTACAGGAATTGAGTCATTCAAAAAATATTTTATCGGTCTGAGATCTTCGCGTTGAATCGTTCAGTTCTTTACGCCGATACAAATATAGACAACGAAAAATTTTTTATATGTTCAAAGAAGCGTTTAATTTTGAGTTATGAACATCGTTTTTTTATATCTCCGTTTTTAAAATACTTTTTTAAAAAATGCTTTAGGCTGTTCCAGCTTCTTACAGATTTCAGTTTTAAATGTTTTAAATTTAAACACGGTCTAAAACATTTTTAAGTATTTCAGAAACGGACACCGAAATATCTTAAAATTAAACACTTCTCTTTTGAGTATCACGTTTCGAGCACTATCCTATTTTACTTATCCTATTATCGCAGTTTTTATCGTTTCTCTATAATAGCAGATAAATTGTAGGCAAGAGCCGAGATGTGCCCTTCCCGGTAAAGCGGGCCCCGTCCCGTGTCGCGCCGACAGAAAGTTCTGGTTGCACACGTCCGATTCGGGATATATCGTGGAGAGCGGTTTCGAGACTCTGGCGGACAGCGCGTGCACATCGGGCTACAGGTCCGGATGCCGCGTCCTCCGTCAGGACATTGCTGGCGGTCTCGGTGCCTGAGTCACTCGGCTCAGATCGCGTTATGACTCAGACACGGACGGGCGTTATTGGCTAAGGAATTGGTTTCTAACAAAGGAATGTTGTTGCAAGCGGGCAGGCAGCCGAGCAGCTCGACGCGTCTCGTCCTCGCTTTCTCCGCTCGCACGTTGCTCGAACGAATGATTACGAGGCCTCGAGTGATTACGAGCTTACTGGTCCTTTTCAGGCTGCGTTCCGATATATAAACCGTCAGTACTGAAAATCTATGATACACGTTACGTACATTACAGATTTTCAGTACTGACGGCGTGAATCTTTGTAACGCAGCCCATGTGTATCATTTACATTTTTATTTGTCATTTCTATGCAGATTAACTTTAATCTAGGTTTTACTTTTATCTTTTTTTCAATTTTAAAAATTACCCTCTCAGAAAGGATTTCTAATAACAAGCCTAAAAAATATTCTTGTCGCATTTGATCTTATTGCAACCTTATGCAGTATATAGTCATCTCCAAGAGTCTCAACTATGTTTGCTCGCACATAATGCATCTCACAAAGGTCTCTCCCATCACAAAGTTTTTTTTTAGGAGGGGATAAAGAGCAGGAAACTCTTTGAGATTTCGAGAAACTTCTATAGATAGAAATCGGTCGAACACTGAATACCCGATCGAGATGATGGTAGAATCTTAAGGAGTAAAACTTGGAGTGTTACTGTGGGTGAATTTTCACCCAAATGCTAATTCACGTTTAATACAAATTTTGTTAAAATTTTGATAGCTTAAAATTACATTTAATAAGATTTTGTTTACATTAAAATTACTTTGGTTGTTCTAACACCTTACAATTTATAAAATAGGAAAAAGTGTAGAAAAATCTTAAAAGTGTAAAAAAAAAAAACAATTTTTATAAGAAAGTCAGGATGCACAAATATAACAATAGAAATAATGATAATACTGCAATAACTTTCAGCGATTGCCACTCGAATACGATACTTTCTAAAAAAAAATAAATCCCTATTCCATATTAATAGTTTAGCAGTTTATTTCGTATTATCTGATTTTACTCTATTTGGGATAGAAATTTTTCGATCGCCAGAGAACGTTTCATCTCGCGCCAGGCTTAATACTCTCGCGAATTCCCGCGTACGTATTAATGTGCGATTACTCACGTTGACACGTCAACGAGTATTCCGAAATGGTTCCAGACCGAATGTCCGCGTGCGTCACGCAGCTCGCCACCGTGTGACGGCGACGGCTATCGACGCCCACTTGATACACGTGCGTGTGTATATCGTCGTCGTCATCGTCGTCGTCGTCTATCAACAAAAGGCTCCACTTGCGAGCATTGACGGTCAGCGTACGTATATACGTACTCACATATATGTATATATATATCGGCAAAACGTATATCTTGTGTTAATATTATCGCAGTACCATTCACGGCTTTCCACGGTGCAAACGCACGCATTGCGTGCGAGCCGCAATGACGTCCGGCGAGAGAATGAGGGAAAGAGAGAGAGAGAGAGAGAGAGAGAGAGAGCGAGAGAACAGGAAAAACGGGAGGATAGGTAAGCGGTTAGCGAGAAAACATTTTTCCGGAATGTCCGGTCGCTTCGGACCTCACCCGCATGTAGTATTCCATCTTAAAAGGGACGGACGTCCGTAACAAAGAAGAAAGGGGGAGACAAAAAGAAGAATGAAAGCTTCACCCACGCGGCCTGCAAATTCCGCACAAAAGCGGACAAAAGCCGTGCTTACATCCTTAGCGACACGCAGAGGAGCGTCGACTACCTGCACTGTCTTCGCAGCAAGCCTCTACGACGTTTCCATAAATTGTCAAGAATTGTCACGAATGAAGATACATTTGAAAAAGGCGAAATAACTGTTCAAAAATATTTAGGCCCTCAAGACACCCAATCGTGCCCTGAAGAAAGGGTTTGGTAATAACTACCAAATGTTGGGTGAAATAATTGGCACTTGTAATTGGTTACCAAAAATAATTTTCCTAAGATTCCAAACCGTCCTTTCCGAGGAAAACTTTGTTCGAAATACATAGCACACGTAACGTGTAAAATTTCCCTCGGAGAGGATATTTTGGAATGTAGATTAAGTATTTAATAAGAATCACCAAATTTGTCTATCCGTGTTCGATCGATTTATATCCATGGAAGTTTCTCGAAATTTCAAAAATAATCGAATTTTTAATACATTTTATTTTTGTCCAAACGTACAGAAGCTTGTTCTAAAAATTTGAACAAATATTTATGAACTTTTAGGATCTTTTTTTGTGCTCTCAAAAAAGATTTTTAATAACAAGACTAAAAATATTTTTGACGTGCTCAATCTTATGCTATATAGAACTAAAGTAATGTGAAAAAAGCTGCAAGGTCGATAATTGTTCTGTGTCGAATTATATAAGATTAAATTATTATACAAGAGTTATACGTGTAAATTTCAGCTATACTTTTTACATAAAAATTTATTTGATGTTATAATGTACGATGATTAATCGCTACGCAGTTCGGAACATCGTCGACAGGGAACTGTGCGGACAAGCACTTTCCCATAAGAAACGACGCGATGCATTATAATTAATGCATCCGCGGAAAACCCAACAAACTTTGTCCACGGGATGAAGTATTTTTAGTAGTCCACAAAATGAGCTTCTTTGTGGGTTATTGTGATTTATTAAGAAAAAATTTTTTTCAGATCAGTCTATTGTTGAATCAAAAACATTATGAGATTATCACAAATCTTCATTGTCTAATTTAAATGTGTTTTTCCATTTAAGAATAAAATATTCTTCTGCCTACAATAATTATTACTGACCCTACTCGGGTGAAAAAAATTCTACAAAATTCTATATAAATTTAAGAAATGCTTCAAAAAAGTGATAGAATTGGAACAATTTGCAAATAATTTTAGTAGTCAAATACATTCTAAGAAAAAAGAAATATTTTTACGAAAAAAACTGATAATTTTTACCAATTCCTATTTTTAATAGAACTTTGTACTTATTCATAGAAATATTTTTCGTTATAGTAAGCTACTTAGAAATGTGTAGAATGTCGTAGTTCGTTGTAACTTGACGTAGTTTCACCGAGAAATTTGTAGAAATTACAGAAACGACGCACTGCAAAAAATAGAAAAATTTATAAAAATTTAAAAAAGTGTTCCAATTGCAGCATTTTCATATAAATTTTTTGTAGCACTTTCCAAACCTGCGTAGAACTTTGCAGAATTTTTTCCGCTAAAGTGTACCAAGCTTATTTTATAATATACAAGAGTAATAGCATTGGATTCAGAAATTTAACGGTCATCACGATCGACATGCGGAAAAGTTGTTTAAGAATTGCTTTTCGGTTGGAATTATGTTGCTCCCGTATAACTATAAACACCGTTGTCGCGCCCGTCTGGCGAAGCGTAAGCGGCGGACGCGACACGTGTCCCTCTCTGCCCTTTCCGCATCCATGCTCGTCGAGCGAGCATAGAGCACGAAGGACAGCGGAAAAAGGGGGCGGGAGGCGAGAAGAGAGAAAAAGTCGTGGCTCTTCCGTCGCTGTGTTAATGCAAGCAATTATTTTTCGTGAGTCTCGACACGTCTCGTAATCTCTCCCCGTACGCGACGTCCGTACCAGGAAGAATCGAGATCCGCCGACGCACACCAGCCGGGTGTGCCAATCCTTCCTCCATCCTACGAGCCCCTTCCTCGTCGTCCCCTTTGTGCTTCCGACCGATACTCGAAGCAATTTTGCAGAAGAGACCGGAGCCCTCCCAAGTGTTCGGTCTTCCGCACAAAGGAGCGACCCCGTTACATTCCCTTCGCTACGAACGCGTCTTCGGTGATCCTCGCTCGTCCTTTTGTCTCTCCGCCGCCGCCGCCGCTGCCGCAGCCGCAGCCGCAGCCACGCCGGCCGGCGACGCGAGAGGATCGAGTGCGATCTCGCACCCGTTCGACTAATTGACCGGTTTAAGCAATTACGAATGTCCTCCCTCCTCCTCACCTCCCCCTTTCTCCCTCCTACCGCGCTAATTGAATCGCCGCGATATTCGTGTCTGAGTCAATGCCGGCTGGGAATGACTCACGGCCGCCGGCAGATCGTTGACGTGTCGCTGACGCGTTGCGCATCGAGGTGCCACTTCTCCACTTAGCTAATTAATCATTAGCATACACGTGCACCTACGAGCATATATTCTAGATATAATCTATATCATAGCGTTAAGCTGCCAGGAACGATTAGTGTGATTTACTGTCCTTTTTACGTTCCTTTTTTGCAGAGATCTCTGCTAGTTTCTCTTTCGAATTTAATATTTTTACGCGATCGCGCGAAAGTCGAGAGCGGTCGAGAGCAGCCTCGTCCGAGTTAAAGTTAACAGGCGTGGCTTTCAGATATAGCTCTTCCTGTAGATACCGCCACACGTGGATCATACAACAATCTCAAGATGATGCTCCAATTAAAAGCGTATGTGGGACGGAGTTTAAAGATAACAGCTTCGTGCCGAAGATAGTCTCGTGACGTGTAATTAACGGGCAAAACCGGAGTCGTTAAATTTAGATAGCACCGTATCCTAGAATATCGTCTTAATTTTTATCGCGTGTATTCAGGACGCTCGATAAGCCAGATTGGAGCCTGTTCCTGACGAGCACATTCGTCCGACGACGTGTCGAAACGCACGACAAATCGCAGCGACGCGACGACACGAAGAGGAACGCAATTGATTACGGAAGAATTCTAAGATATCGCGTAATCTTGTACAGTGATAAAATGCTCGGAACATGAACCGTAATAATAAAATCGTTAAGAGTTTCAGTTAGACTCGGTTTGCTGCGTTCAACACACAGGTGATAGGATGAAGGAGGAAAGAAATGTCGCCGTGTTGCGTGGAAGACTAAATCGCGTCCTTCTCCCTCGCGCGCGAGATCATTTCTCTGAAGGACCCAGATTTCTTGGAATTTGCGCGATTGCGACGCGGCTCGAGGATCCATCGCCGCTAGCTGGCTGGCTGGCTGGCTGGATGGATGCACCCTCTCGCATCGATGCCGGCAGGCAGGCAGGCAGGCAGGCAGGCAGGCCGCGTTGCCGGGCAACCAGACGGCCAGACTGCCCAGACTGCCGTCTGCCGATCGGTCGGGGTGCGCGGGAGATCACGCGCGCGCCAGACGGGAAGGGTGGAGGGCGAGAGAGGCGAATGGGTACGGGTGGAGGGCTCCGCAGAGGTAGAGGGATGGAGGACGACGGGATGGAGTGGGGACGGATGCGAAGGGCGCTGGAGGGACGACGACACCTCGCGCTGCCTCACGCGGCCCCCGAGCGCGCACAATGAGGGTTGCGCTGATAGATTGCGCGGCGGTGGGGGCAAGTGCAGCGCGACGTCGGCCGCGTCGGCCGCGTCGGCGTCGCGGGGGCGGGGGCTGCTGAAGAGTGGTGGATGCTGATCCACCGGCGGCAGGGTCGGCCCGCCAGAGGGTGCACGCGAGGGAAAAAATGAATATTCGCCAAAATGATTTCGGTGCCGGGCGACTACTATGAACGAATTGTTTTTTCCGCCGGGAATAATCGATGGTCCTCGTAGTCGTCGTCGTCGCCGCGTCGCTTTCGTCGCTCTTTTTTGTTTTTTATTTTATTTTTATTTTGCTTTTATTTCGTCGATGGCGTTGTAACCAAATTGTTCAACCAATACCGCGAATCGGTCTCTGGCCGGATTTACGAAGATGGATTGATCGAGCGGAGATTCGCTGTTCGCGCGCGATTTCTGCTGCACATTATTGCGACGCTAAGATGGAAAAATAGATTGCCAGGAGATATATCGCTCCCCTTTTTCTCTTTCTCTTCTTCGTGCCGAGATTACGGGATCACTGTAATTTTTTATCCGTGCGGATAATTAAATGAGAGACTGTAGGAAAAAGAAACAAATTTTTTCGTCGATTTATAATACATTTATAATAAGCAACTAGAGAAATTGATCAGTGGGGGCCCATTGGAAGATTAATTAAATATGGAAATTAAATTCGACGCGGTCAATATCAATTCTAATTCGAGGGAGAGAGAGCGAGTACATAATCTCATTTGCAGATTATCAAGGCTCTCTGACATATATATATGTATATATAATACGACTAAAATTATTATGCAGAGAGAATGCAAAATACACGCGGAAATTGGATCTCAAGAAAATTGTCTGGATAAAATAACACCCGATAATATTCTTTAACATTATATCCATAATACATATTTACATCAATGTAAGCTAGAAACGCGCAACTCTTTCACTCACGCGAGGATAAGAGAAAAATAATTTTCACCGTTCGTAAGCTACGTATTCCTTCGAGCAAGCCGTCAATTATCGGCGTATGTACACACAGTCTCTTTCGCTTTATTCAGAACTAAACATTGTTTACGGCGGCGCTTTGTGCGCCGCCGTCCATGGCAGTTGCGCGCTTTGAGCGGCGAGATATCGCGAACACGAAATGCAATGCGGCAGCGACGGCAACGGCAATGGCAACGGCAACGGCGGCAGCGGCGGCGGCAATGGCGAATAATAAATAAAGACGAAAGGCGTATCCTAAACGAGCAGTCGGGGCAGCGCATGCGGTCGCGCCGTCCCTGGCCGGCGACGTCGCGGTGCCGGCCGACGACGGAGAGGGACGCGGAGAGAGGAGGGGAACTGACGGTCGTCGACGGGGTGTCAGGGGCGGCCGAGCCAGACGAGGCGAGGTCAGTTATCCGCCACGCCCGACGTCGACGTCGTCGTTCCAGCACGGCGCATTGCATTTTCGGCGGTTCCGCGCCGCGCCGCGCTGCGCTGCACCGCCTGCGTATCGCCGCATTGCCAACGTTCTCGTTTTTTTCCTTCCCACGACCGACCTCCTCCCTCCTCTAAGGTCACCCCCCCTCGCACTGTCTCTTTCTCTTTTTTCCGCCTCTCCCTCCCCCCTCTCTCGCTCTCCTCCGTTATTTCCCGATTACCGGACTTCGCCCTTTTGTTTTACTTCCGATTTTCCTCTTTCCTTCTTTCTCTTTTTACCCTTTACGTTTTTTCCTTTCTTTTTAATGATTTAATTTTAAGCTTTCTTTATTATTGTGTCGTTAGACGAATTGCCTTTTGCACCGTCATTATTGTTCAACCAATTGTTTTGTAATCTCATCGAATGTTGGGGAGCGATAACCGTTATAGATAAATTAATCCGTATAAATCGGATATTTATCTCACCGAGTAACAAATGTATTTTTAATTGATATCACGTTTCACATATTGTCGAACTAATTTTAACGCGCAAAATTAATCGAGACAATTCTGACAGTCGCTCGTATCATTTGCCAGCAAATTAAATCCTTACGACATTCAGCTTCCTTTCTCGAGCTGCATAAATTGTATTTTATTTCACGTGCATCCTCGAGTTTTAAGGTAACCACGTCCGCTCGTGCCGTTTCGTTTCTTCGCGTATCTCCTTTCGTGTTCCGGCGGAATCTTTCCCCAAGCGCAATAAATGCCTCCCTCATGCCCTCCCTCTTCGCCATTCTCTGCAACGTCGTTGCGGGCTTGACCGAGCATACCGCCTGCCGTGACGTGTCCAAACTCGCTCGCGCGAGTCGCACAGTCGTTATTTTACGATACTGGCAAACGGAATCCGCGCAGAATGACGACCATCCATCTGCCCGATTCGCTCGCACGAGAGAACCGATATTTTCGATTCTGGACGCGCTGCTCCTCTCTCGTTTCTTTCTCTCTCTCTCTCTCTTTCTCTGTAGGTTCTATCCCACATGCACCCGCGTGTTACTCGACGCGACTCGATCAGAAGCGATTTCTCGTCGAGCCGCCCACGAGCACGCGCGCGCGCGCTCGATCAATGTCGAGGTGCATCTATACGGGGAGGAGAACGAGCAGCGACACGCCGTTTTAGGCATGTCGGTGTGCGCCTCCCTAATTTTCCATACGCTCGAAAATGGACGGATAATGGGCTCGGGCGGTGTCCGTGAATTTGATTCCCTCTCGCGTTATCCAAATGCGCAGCTCGCGCTGTCCGCCACGTCGGTGAAAAAGTCAATTTTTCTTACAATTAAAAGGGGGACGGTATAAGGGCTGTAAGGGCTACAAAAACGCAGTTGTTAGCGCGTAATTTCTTTTCAAAATTAATTCTTCTCTAATGTGTCTGTAAATTACAAGCGAGGTATCGTCCTAGCATACACGGGAAGAAAAACAGCTTCGCTAAAGTACCTGAAAAGATCTGTATTCTCAGCTACAGATCAGAAAATAATTTTGTTAAACCGTCAAAATAATTATGTAGGACACTCGAGCATGATGAGCAATGCTGCAAAATACTTTGGCGTTCTAGCTTAAACTGTATGATTATATATATTTTGGCAATCTAACAAAATTATTTTCTTGTATCTATAAATAGCTAAATTTTTAGATGCTTTACCAAAATTGTTTCGATTCCGCTTTGAACCATCATCAGCGCAGTATGCATAACAATGAAAACGCTGTCCCCCCCCCTCTCAATTTCTTCTTACATTGAAATTATATTAATGACCTCAACGTCAAATCAATAAGTTTCTCTAATTTAATTCTTGAGGGCTAATTACGTCGTATATTTTTACCGAAATTTTTGTGGCAAAGTTATTAAAGTTCCTTTTCGTCTTACCTCGTGAAAAATAATCTATGACTTAAGGCTCACGGATGGGCAACTCGTGTTGCCCATCATTCGGCGTTATCGGAAGCGTAACTGAAGAGTGGAGCGACTAAAAGCCTTGAGATACTACCTGCACGCGTACAAGCCCGTCGGTATTTCCATTCTTCGCTTTATCTCTCCCTGAGCTCTCTGCCTACGTCCTTTTGGAAATCTACCGCAACGTGTCACAGCAGTATCGATTCGCCGCGCACGTTTCTCTTTATCGCGCGCGCGAGACGTCTCTGCAGGCGGTTTGTACTCGTTGTGTACACCGGCTGCGCAGAAGATAGGTGCTAAGACACTCGGACTCGCTAATGGCCGCTACAATAATGCGTTTTACAGGAACGCTTAAAATAAACGTATAGCATAAGTGCATCCGCGGCATAAGTCTTACAAATTCCCGATAATTCCGAAGATCTTTCTTTTTAATGTCAGATGATAAAATAAATGTTTTTTTTTCTTTATTTATAAAGGAACAAGATAAAAATGACCGTATATCACAAAGAAAATTCAGATAACTCGGAAAGAAAACACGACGTTGGTCAGCTAATTTCACTGTTAAATTCGTAGTATCGAAACGTATTCGATTCGAGGTACTTTTAATCATTCATATCAAATCGCTTTTGCTCCTACTCAATGCTGTTGTTAATTTAATTAAAATAATGGAGTTAAACAATTGAACTCAAGAAATATTAAATTGGGTTCAAATTTAATTTATTATTTACTAAGTGCATACGTTAAAATAATAAATTCGATGCGCATGGAAATCAATAACAAAATGTCATTTAATTTAATACTGAAAAAAAGTACTGTAACATGAATTAAAACGTAGTTTGATTCAATTAAACGTCGAATCGCGGGTTGTCACTAATACAGCAGTCGATTCATTTAAATTAAATTCATTCACGCAACTGTATTTGTCTTTACTTTTAATCTTTTGTTGCATTAATGCTGTTATTGTATTAACAAGATATTTCCAATTGCAGTTGATTTAACAGCGTATTCCTTTCTCCGTGAAGGAGATTGGTTTAAATTTGATTCTTCAATATATTTAACAGTGCAGTAATCTAATAACATTAACGTCCGATTCGCGTGCTTTACGGCGCGTAGTTTATTACTGCGTCGCATTTACATCTCGCCGATGCCTTAAGAGGCGAGTACACGTCCCGAAAACTGCGGCGCGCGATTATCTAGGAACGGAATCGTATGCACGTCGAACGACCGGTTTCCGAACGACCGGATATCACGGCCGAGCGCAGGTTTTATATCGCGCTTTTTGTCGCCCTGGTCTTTATTGCCGGTCGACTTGATCGAACGAATCGAACGTGGCCTTTACCTCTCAGCGACGCTAACGCAGAAAGAGCAATATTATTGCAGCATCTAAAAATTTAAATACGGAAAATAATTTCATTTTATTTGAGCCGTCAAAATAATTATGCAGGATGCCCATACAAGCGTGATAAACATTTTGCAAACAATTTTGACATTTTAGCAATCAAGTTAAATCATCCGAATTTTTCAAACGGTTCAACATAATTATTTTTAGATCTGTATTTCCTAGGAAAATTATTGTTCTTTCCGTGTGACGAGACACGTGGCGAACGACTCGCCTCGTAGCGAGTCGCGCCTCGCTAGGAGAATTAATTGTATGCTGCAGGAAGAACCGCCGCCGATTTCGCGCGGATACGCGGCTCGCACTTCCGGTTCCGCGATCATGCGTGTAATCGATATTTATGCACCCCCTCCCCCTCTGCCGCTTTAGACACGAAACGCGCATTCCAAATATCGAAATGCAAACTCAAAAAATCGATCACGTAAAAGAGCGCTTGCAAAAATTTTATACATACATAAATTGGACATAAAATATTTTTCTTTTTAAATTTAATTTTCTTCAATTAAAATGAAAATATCTTTGAGAAAAATAAAAATTTATGATTTCAAGAAATGGCATTAGTCTTTTTTAAAGTAAATAAATTATTTGTGCAAATTATTTATCTAATTTAAACAAATGATTTTTTAATTCAAGGAATTAGCAGAAATTTAAAAAATAATTTGGTTGTCCTGATTGTAAAAATATATTTCTTTCATTTGAAAAAAGATTTGCGTTGCACAATCAAACTATTTCTTTAATTCTAATACATCTAAAAGGAACAACCAAAACATTTCTTTTAATTAAAGAAACTTTTCTTTAACCGTACAGCAATGCGCAAATTTCTTTGATTCAAACAAATATTTTTTGATTCGAAAAGAACTTTTTTTCTGCGTAGGCAAAAGCCAAGAGCTCGAATTTTCGAGGCAATTCTATTTGTTTTCTGAGCTCGCTACTGCAATCGAGTCATCGCGTCTCGTATCCGTCTGCAGGGCCACTCGAAGACTCCGTCAGGGTCGTTCCGAAGAGCGAGCATCGTCTCGTGTCGCGATTGCAATATGCACTTGAGTCGCTTGAGAGAGACAGAAAGAAAGAGAAAGAGAGAGAGAGAGAAAGAAAGAGAAACGGCGTTAATGAGTCAAAAGGAGGCAAGTCTCCGCGAGAGAGGAAAAAATTTGACCGCAGACCCGCGCCGCTGATGGGAGAGTGAGTCCCTTTTCAAAGCGTTGCGCGTGACGAAAGATTAAAAGTTTAGCACAAAATTGCACGTCGAATATATCGGCGAGTGCGCAGAGAGAGCGAGCGAGGAGCATGCGAGAGTCGTCGCTCGGCATTAAACACCGAGCCTACAGGTTTTATCGCTTGCAGATGTTTTTATGCACGACGTAACGACGCGCTGCGAAACGTTAAACAAGCCACTCGACATCAGGCCGCTCCGACAGCACGCTCCGGAGTTCTTTCTTCGCAGCGGAAGACGTAATCGTACCGTCCGACCGGCGCGACGCGGCGGCGCACAGTTTGATTTCGCAGACGCATTAATTTCAGTTATAGGGATCAGACGTTTCCCTCACCCCCCCCTCCCCCCTCCCGCGCGCGTTCCCCATGAAATATATATTTCCCTCCTCTCGGTTAGAATAAAGACGAATATGAAGCCGATATGAAGCCACGAAAGAAGCGCGCGGCGCGCGGCGAGGAGAGATGAAAAGTTATAGGTGAAAAAAGGAAGCGGAGGATTAATATCGTGTAGGTGGGTACCTCCTCCACGAAGCTCGTAGAAAGTTCGCGCGGAGGAGGATGACGAGCCTTATACGAGGCGACGAGCAATAAAAATCGTCGCCGGAATAAGTCTGGTCAGTCCTGGTTCCTCCCAGCGGGGAACTCATCGGGTCGATGGTGGAAGCTAGGCCGGAGGAGTCTCCCAATCTCTCGCTATATGCACTTACCCTTCTCTCTACATACGAGCTCTCTTTTCTTTTCCTTCCCGGTGGAATCGGTCCCGGAGAAGACCCTATAGAGACCTTCGCGAAAACATCGGTCGCCGTCTCCTCTCAACTCGCTCCACGACGACGACGACGACGACGACGACGACGACGACGACGACGTGGCTCTCCGGCCACTCTAAATATTTCACCTCGCCGGAAATTTTATAGACGCCTTGGAAATTTTACGTGCGCCGCGCCACGCCGCGCCACGCCGCGCCGATGCGTTTCCTCGCATTCCGCGTTATGAAAAAGAGGTGTTCCGTGTACTCGCGCGCGCGCCAGCTGTCATAAATGCTGTAACATTTATCGAATAGCGTTTCACGAGCGCTAAACACAGGGCTGCGAGCACCGCCGACCGCTGGCAAGTCCCAATACCGTTCGGCGTTCCTCCGGGGTGGGTACGCAACGCGAATCTCGCGCGTCCCGAAAAATTACGGTGCGGCCTCGCGCGCCGTACAAAGAATTGGCATGCAGCGGCAAAGGCAACAATGGGGGCCCTGCCGAGCCTCGCGCCGAGAGAGTTTCTTTCATTTCCGAACGGCGTGTAATTATAGACTTTCAAGGACATCGAACGCGTCGTCGAAATTAACATGTGGGAGCACTCGCGAGTCTTTGTTGGAATAAATTCGTCAAGTAACATCGCTTTTCCTCTGAATATCGGCGCGGCGCTTAAAGCTCGTCACGTGTCTAAAATAGCGCGAATACCTTCGCGACGAAATATTAATGCACTCCTAATTCTCAGCTTATCGTCGTCGGAATAATATTGTCAGCTACGTTCTACGTTAGAGGTCCATTTAGTAACAAGAGTATGACACATATATACAGAGAAAAATGTTTTTAAAACTATACGTAAAATATTATTTTGTTAAATACAATTTTTTTGTTTTGATGCATTATATTATTTGGTAGAAAGAACACGATTGTTTGAAACAATATTTTTCGATGAGATAATCGTTTTTGTTTTTTATTACCATGCAAAGTTATTAAAGTAAAAGTTCAAGACTTTTTATAAACAAGATTATAAAGTATTGGAAAGTAAATATATTTTATTCAAATAAATGAATATAATTGAATTTAATGGAGACAATTAGTTTTATTAAAATAATTTAAGTATTTAATTGAAATAACACAATATTTTCATTAAAATAATGAAATTATTTGAATCTTAATAAAATTGTTCAAATAAAAAAAATTCAATTTTTTCAATTAAATATTTACTTTAAAATATAGAAAAGGTATATTGTTTGAAATATCAACATAATTGCAGTTTTTAGTTCAAGTAAAAATTTGATTAAAATTTTCTAATACATAAATTTCTTTGAATTTAAGAAAAATTGTTAAATTTAAAGAAACATTTCTCTTTATGTATCTGCAGTTTTGGAATTATTTTTAATTATTGTATTAATAAATCGACTATTTATAGGATGGATGAAAAATCCACAATTCTTTTTAATGTAATAATAAAAAAGTAGGAAACATATGTACAAGTAGTAGAATGTCTGCATTAGTAAATGAATAAATAAAAATTCAATATAATTACATTTTCAAGTAAAAAGTGATAAAATCAAATCTGTATGAAAATTAGATTTAAAAAATATGAATTAATTCGTAATTTATTATTTTCAGACCTCATTTTTTATTATAATATATTTTTTTAAATGACCACGTACTGGTGATTGTTTAGCTGGTTCGGTGACCCTATTAAAAAAGGGTAAAATCGGCCAATTAGATGCAGGATGTCCACGCAAAGCGCATACTGATTTAGATACGTTGAATAAATATACATACAACGGGGGAGCCAGAGCCACACAGTTCGGTAACATATTTCGCCGTATATTTTTACATACGATTACAATTTGTTCGCGTTAAACCGTTTGCGTTAGCAACGCGCTCGCCTGCGAGAAGACGAGAGCACGTGGCGCGCACACATCTCCCCATTTCGCATTGCGCGCACCAGTACTCTTTGCGAGCGTCGGGAGCAAGCGTTCCCGACGACGCCGACGACAACGACGACGACGATGACGACGACGACGACGATAACGTTTCACACACCGACCGCGACGCAAAGGCGAATGCGCGAGGTTCAAAGGCAAACGCGGTCATTACGCTCAGCTGCGCGACAAATTAAACGGACAAAGGTCCGCGTACTTGACTTTGAATTCCGCCACCGACTACTACGAAAACGATCGTCAATGGTGCACTTTAAATGCTTGTACAGCTTCCCTTCCCTCTGTCTTTCTCGCTCTGTCTCTCTCTCTCTCTCTCTCTCTTTTCACGAACTGTTCTTTCAGCTGGCTTTGTTCGCCACCGCATAAAAACGCGTAGCGTTGATTATTTTCGATTAACGCTTTGATTTGATCGTTCAACCAAAGTATGAAAACTGCAATGAATTTTCCGAGTAACCTATACACCGAGAGAAAACTTCTGATTGCACGATTATGATACAATAATTATGGTCAGAAACTCCATTTTTATTAGTGCTATAATGTAGGATTAATAATAATTATGCAGGGTTAGGTGGTAACTAGTTAAAAAGTTAAATAATAAAGTTAAAGTTAACACCTTTTAACTTAACTTTGTTAATTTTATATGATTTCATTTCCAACTTTAACTAGTTACTTTTGAAACGTGTAAACGTTAATTTATTAATTATTTTCCTTACAGTCAAAAATTTATCAATATAATGAAATTAAAAAAAATACATTTTCACTTAAGCAAACAATATTTCCTTGTTATTTTATATAAACTTAATTTACAAATAAAATATTAAATTTGTTTCACAATCCATATTGTAATTATTTTGAATAATCTAATTTTAAAAACTTATTAATTAAAGAAAACTGAAGAAAATACAATTCTAAAAAACGTTAAGACAAAAATATTAATACTTTTACGTAGGAAAAAAAAATAATTAAAAAAATCGGAATAGAAAAATTGACTTAATAAATGTTCAGTTGGAGTCACCAAAAAAAAAAAATTTTATAAGAAACGCTATACCAAGACTTTCGAGAAATTATATATATATATATATATATATATATATCGTTATAATTAGACGGTACGGGTGCGATGATCGATGGACACGAGTCTGCGGATGGTAAAGCACCCCCTGCTGTCCCCGCCTGCGTCTGTTCGACGATCGCGATCGGTCCAACAACCACCCGGCCCTCGTCGCATCTCCCATCTGCCTCGGTACGTTATTGGCACCGGCTGATATGGCCGATGCGAATTCGCTATAGTCCCCGTCCTGAGGGAGAGGCGAGAGCGAAAAATGGGGGGCGAGCGGGGGAGACGCGCGGCGGAATCGGACGGACAGTCGTTTCGTACGTTATGCCCATATGCGTGCCACAAAATGCAAAAAAGAATCTCACGATATAAAGGATATAAATATCGCCCGAGAGTGTATGCCTTTAACGTAGCGACGAAAAAAAGGAGAAAAAAAATTATGTGTATAAAAAAAAAAGTTAACGTCGGCCAAAAATGAACTTACTTGCATAATAATGTAGCCTGTTTTAAATATTTAAATGATAGCTTAAAAAAGCCATTGTAATACAACCTGGATTTCATCTTTTCCTTGAAAGCTACGTATATAATACTTGGGCTAACATGAGTTTTATCAAAGTTTCTTGTATAATAGAGATAATTCATTGTATTAAAATAATCCACGTCTTTTATTTCTTTATTTAATGTGAATCAACACAGATCTTCCTGCAGACATTCATGAGACGTTCTTCGGATAAGTGTGATGCGTGAGAAAATTTAAGCAGATAGAACATTTTTTTTCAATTTTTAATCAGATTGAAGACAAAAGCACAAAGATAAATTTTTTACATTCAGTATTCCTATTTGTTTGGTTTGCATTTGCTCTTCACAGAAAGAATATATCTTTAGATAAAACATTATTTTGTTGAATACACATTTTTTAGTTTCGTTATGTTGAATAATATTGTTTGGCAGAGAAAAAACACAAGTGTTCGAAACAATATTTTCGATGAAACAACATTTTCTTTGATTACACTAAAGTATTGAAAAAGTAAATATATTTTATATATCAACAAATAAATTTCTTTGTTGAAGCAACTTTCGCCGAAATAATGAAATCGTTTGAATATTTGTTTATTTGTTGAAAAAAAATTTAATTTCTTTTTAACGAATATTTACATTAGGATGTAAACACACATTGTTTGAAAAGTCAAACATTTCTTAGTTATCAGTTCAAACAATGGTTGAACTATTCCAATGCATACACTTCTTTGAAATGGAGAATTGTCAAATCCCCGAGAATTTCTCTCTGCGTATGTATTTATATGACACACCTACTATTAATCCGGGATCCATTTTGGATATGTGTCAAACAACGTTGAGGACGGATACCGAGACTGTTGAGCAAATCGAATGATAACGCCGAGTGAGCAGTGAGATCAGGCGCTTATGCAACTCCGAATTGAGTCGTTGAGATTTGCGACGGGAGATAGGGTCGAGCGGAGAGACGAGCGAAGGGCTGTAAGCAGATGCTTGGGTACCTTGCTTCGCCGCGCATTAGCATTTGATACACCTGGTAATGCCGAGCGAATAATCAGCCAATCTGGCCGCAAGGTTTACACTTCGCTGCCTGCCGTCTAATCGATAAGGCGATTCTCCCGAAAGCATTCCGCGAACGCGAGTCAGCCGTGTGCGAGAGCCGAGCTCGTGAATCGTTCACCGGGGACGCGCTCCGAAATCTAAATCTCCGAATAGTTCGGCACGGAATAGGGCGCGAGTCGTGGTGAATCCTTCCACCAAACTTGTCTCCATCGGATTAACACTTGGCTAATTCGTTCCTATTGACGACGTCAGACATCGGCGGTGGTTCAACGGGGTACGAGGGGATTACTTTCCCGACAGTTTCGTCATTTTCAAACACCCGACGAAGACGGAGTCTTGGAGAGAAGATCTTGGGTTCGGCCCTGCGACGTGACACGGCGCGGAAGTAGATACGGTCCGCGTTTGATCGGTCGCCAGCCCGGCCGCCTCCTGATGTAAAATTTTCATTTGGGTCGGCGGTCCAATAGTGTGTTGATTATCGATCGTATATGGCATACCGCACGGCGCGGCGGTTCAGGCGCGCTGAGCTATATGTACATACACCGGTCCACGAATTAGTATCCATATTGGCGCTGGAGAGTTTTGCCTCGAAAAATAATTAACAGATTGATCTACGCTAAATCCTTCATATACTTGAATTATTTATTAGGAGAGAGTTGCCGAATACATCAATTATTTTCTATTTTATTTCCCATTTGGTATTGATTTGTACGTAAATGAACGTTGGAAATTGTCGATCGTTTTAGGTACCTATTATTACAATGTTTGAACTTTCATCAATAAAAAGTTAATTAATTCATTAATTCATTACTTTTTTGTAACATTCCGCGAAAGGTACGATTTATGCAATTGGTCATCTAAATTATATCTGGGTCTACTAAAGCGTACCTCCTCTTTTAAATTTATGAATTAAAATAATTAAAAATGTAAAAAATCGTTAACTATAAAATACTCATTTCATTAATAATTTATCGAAAAAAAGGACAAAAGGATATTTAATAATTAATATATTTAATTAAAACATTTAATAATTAATAAAGTCCAATAATGAAAAGCTAAAGATGTCGACATATAAAACTAAATTAATTTTTGTAAATAGCATTTTTTTGTTCATATCAATTAGCTTTACTGTTATCACTTATCAGTCTCGCATTAATATCATTAATTACAATAAAATTTGTAATGGTACAATTATAAAAAATACTTGTTAAATATTATAAAAGTATCAATTTAATCTTAATAATAGTAATAAATATGTACTATAGTAAATGTAAAATATTCTACCATAAACCTTTTACGAAAATATAAAAAAAAATTCAGTATAATATTATAGAATTTCACGATATTATTGTCAACTTTATTATGCTATTATATTATTATTGTTGTAACGTAAACTCGGTAGCACGTTTGCCTTTGGGCTTTCGGGATTAAAGCCCGAAGCGTCGAAGCGTCAGGGGCGCTTTATATAAAAGAATGTTTTAGTTTATAATTTCTTGTCTCTGAACATACTTTAGTAATTTATTCGGTACTCTCGTCTACGTAAAGAAACAAAACAATATGAGGAAGAACCCTAACGACTCTATCTGTAAACAGTATGCAGTACTTCTTTACTAATATCCCAATATCAATGCCATGTAACAGCAGTGTTTAATTAGAGCTATTTATTAGTGTTTTATATTACTAGCACTTTTTTTTATTTATTTATTTTTTTTAGTTAATGAAAACGAAAAGAGATGGACATATTTTCATTAAACCTAACACTTAACTTTATACCTCATTACACGTTATGAACGCTTTCCTTATTGCCTATCCGTTGCCCGTACAACCCACCCCTGGTCCCCCCCCTAGCCTCGATAGCGATTCGCGCGATATAGTTCTAGGTCGGATATAGCTCGCATGGAGCGTATATACGAGCTGCTGGCGAGTTCTTCGCGGCATTAAAATTTCAGACGTACAGTGTGCGCCGGCACTTGTACAATACACGCCGAATGTATAAATAGCCGGGCGGTTCTATAAGAGGGAGCGCGTCGGGGCACGGGGGTAATGCCTCCGGGCATTTTCAATGGACTCGTTAGAGACGGTCGCTTCGAACTCTCGTTACTCGTTGATAAAGGCTCGTGGGCGCGCGGTTCCGCGGCGCGCGACACCTCGCTTCGCCTCGCTCGCGATCCGCGACCGTCGGGAGTTTCATGGGTACAGATAGGGCACGCGGCGCGCGCGCTGCACCGCGTCCCCCCACGGAGCGATGCAATTGGTCAATCGCTCGTGCAGAATGGCCGCTATATCTGCTCACGCTCCGCCACTTCTATCTGATATCGAGGCTCCAAGTGACTCGCCGCGCCGTTTCGCGGGTTCGACACTGCGATTTCTTCCCCTTCGCGCGAATTATCGCGTACCTCCCGTCTTATCACAACAGGAGGCAATAGAGACGCATTACTCCCTTTTTTTTTACCTTCCGTCCCCCTTTCTAAGGCTTTCGCTTTAACTTTCTTTTATTTTTGTACAGTCTACATTTTTAGGTATCTAAAAAAGGAATGTACATATATGTTTAAGTATGGAAAATGATATTAGTACATTATTTTTTTCTTTAATATTTCAGAGAGTGACACGAGTCGGTTGCTGCGAATGCGTCGCGACATCGCGCAGCTGTTGTGTAATGGGCGATGTCAGGGGCGATAATAATCGCGACGGACATCGAGAGCGAGCAGTGCGACGAGTTGTACGCCAGTAAGCAAATCTTGACAGCAAAAACGACGGTGGATCAGCTATTTGTTCGATTTGTTCGCCGTGTGAAGGACCCAATCTCTTCTTCCATTTCTCTCCCTCTTTTCATGACCTTGACTTCTCTCGTTCTCTCTGTCTCACGCGCGTGTCTCTTTCCGCTACATATCTCTTCGACAACCAGTCGTCTCATCCCATCTCATCTCCGCACTCTCAGCCGCATTGTCTTCTGTTTCAGTCTGTTGCTTATCTCCAATCTTTTCCTTACGCCCGCTTTCCTTAGTCCCGCTGTCAGCTGTACACATCACCATAGATCTTTTCGCCTTTTCCACTTGACGACTTCGCAATTCTGCCGTCACAGTTCATACACACACATCAAAAGTCGCTTGGTTTCTCAAATTGCAAGGTCCACCTGGTTAGCGAAATTAGATTCGCTAAATTTCTGCCCTCTCTTTCTCTTCTCCGTTTCTTCCTTGTCTCCACTAATTTTGTAAATGTCGCGCAACGAGCAATCCTGCATATACATTCGATGGGATCGCTATTAAATTCCCGTTAACGAGCGATGCGCCCGAGAATTTAATTTCGCGCCCCTGCGGCTGTTTGACCCCATTAAACACTATTAATCTTTCGCGATTCTTTGAACAGAATCGACAATCACGTACACATAAATTTGCGATTACACGTTGCACTCCTGGCAAGAATAGGAACGAAATTTCTAAGGTCCCATAGGGTAAATGTCCCAGCCAGACGTGTAAGGATATATAACACTGACAATGAGAAAAATCCTGAAAAATCAGAAATTTTCAAGGTTTCTTAAAAATTTCTTTTCTTTTCTATCATTGAAAACTCGATTTTCAAAAGATTTTATTGATACTCAAGAGGAAATATTTTAGAATTTTATTTTTTAATTTAAATTCTATATTTCTTTTTAACAAAATTATTTTCTTGATCACATTTTTTTTGGTAATGTTGACATGATTGATTAATAATAAACATTCACATGTATGTTCTCGTGTGATTTACTTTTAATTTTGATTTATATTTAATTTTTATATAATATTTAAAATCTATCTTATAAATATCTTTAAGTATTTAAAGATTACAATTAAATTTCATTATTATAAAAAAAAAAACATATTTAAGATTAATAAAAGCAAGCTTCTGTCTGAGTGTAGGTTCGGTCACTGGGACATTTACCTTATGATTTTTTGGACCGTTCGAATTTCCGTATCGATCGCGAGTGGACTTTTGATTTCCCTAGAGCATCTATCGACTTTTGGGAAATTTCTCGCTCTCGACGTTTCCGTTATTTTTCTCATTCGTCTCTATACATTTCTCGGATACCTTTTTTTCTCTCAGAATATATTGTATATTATACAGATCTTTAGAAGAATAAATATCGATATTTCTTGCATGTAAATAAAATTAAACGCTTATTAAACGCTTTTTTAAGTTATCTAAAATTTTAAGAATAAAAACTACATTAAACTTGTATGAATTAGCATTTGAATGAGAATTCATCCACTGTAACAGGGCTAATGAAATTGACGTTCACAGTTTTTCCTTTTTCGAGTCAATTGTGACATACAAATTATTATTTGTAAATTTTCTTTTTTCTCTTCAAGAACAATTCGAATAGAAAAATCCCAAGGGTAACAACGGACTAAAGAATGGGCGCGAGGTACGGAAGAACGCGTGTGGCTATCGTGTTCCGCGCTATCTCTTTCGTAAGTCATTGACGTGCCTTTTAACTGGTCTCAAAGATTTCCTCGGGCCGTGTTACGGCGCGGAAGCACGTAACGGTTCGAATATCGGATCCATACATATATGTATATACACATATATATATATGACCAGGCTGCGGTCGAACGACGGTAGCATGTAAGTGGAATGTGCGCCGGGGAGATATTTTTATTATTGCCGACGTCCGCGTGGGTCCGACTGGCATTTAAACGTAAAACGCTTTAGCTTCGACCGTAAGAAGCAGTATCACTTGCAGTAGACCGTAATGGATATACGAATAGCTGTAAAAGAAACGACGGAAGCTACGCGGTGCTTGTTACATCGAGAAAAGGACTAACTCCACTTCCGCCGTCGATTTGGCAGTGATTAAAACGATTTAGAGGAGTGCACTCGTGCCTCGAGCATTTTTTTAAGCGCGACCTCCTCCTCCTCCTCCTCCTCCTTATCCTTCTCGTTCTCCTCCTCGGGAGTGCGGTGAATTTATTTGATCGCCGGTAATTCCGTACCGTGTGCAAATAAACGGAGAGGTTGGATATCTTGTTAGAGCCGGGTGGAGCGAGCGAGTAGCGAGCGGGATCGAGAGAATCTTCTTTGTGCCCGGCCATTCTCTCGGATGCATAACTAAAATCGTCAAGAGTTTATCGGCCGTCTTGTTAACGGACGGTCCGACGCGACTCTGCGGAACACGGAGGGGGACCGGCGTTCTTGGCTCCGAATGCAACCGCTTAAAGTACCGTCCTCCCTGCTTCCACCACCACCACCACCTCTTCCTCCTCCTCCTCCTTCTCCTCCTTCTCCACAGTACCCTTTGACGTCGAGTGCCTTTATAACGTCCCTCGCATATTATTAGTCGCATTTGCATTCGACTTTGTCTCGTACCTCATTTTCTCTCTCCGTTTCTCATTCTATTCGTCTCCCGCTCTCCGACGTATCGGAGAATCGTTTCCCGATGAGAGGAGAATCCTTTTACGCATCCTCCTCCGCTTCCTCCGGGATAATATCGATTGAGAAAACGTGTCGTGCCGCTTTCGCGAATGTCGGAATTTGCAGCGAGTCGCAGGACACGGAGGTGGCGCCGAGATGCCTGCCTGCAGTTGCACAAGATCGTGTAATAACGGGCAACGTTGCGCGCGCGCGCGTTTTTGTACTCGACCCATACGAGTGCGATCTGCGCGAGAGGATCGGCATTGAGCCGATAGTATCGAGATGCAATACGCACGTGCGGTTACGTAAGGCGGCTCACGAAGCCGCATTCAAAGAAAGTAAGGGGCTGATTTATGTACTTAATATTGGAACCGCTCCGAGAGCCGCGATAGTACGTGGAGAGAATTTTTCGTTGCATCTTACTACATAGCTCGCTAAAAATTTTACCATGTGTGGCGATAAGCTTGCAACATCTTGGCAACCTATCAAATATTATGAATAACAATAGGAACTTTTGAAATATGTAAGACATTTTAAACCGTTTAATAAAAATGGTCACGCAGCATTGTAAAATGTTCTAAGGCAAAATTTTTACAATTTAAAAATTGTCATATATAGCCCACTTTACATGATCTATAATTCGTGACAGAATTCAAGAACACGATTATAATTTTATATCATAGTTATTAAAAAAATATGGTGATTAAGAAATACATATAAACATTGCGTAACAAAACCTGGAGAATTCTTTATATTGTATAATAACATCAGGTACGTTCCAGGTACAATTATAGCAATATTCGTTCGTAGAAATAAACTTAGAACGTAGAAATAAACTAAGTAAAAAGTAAAAGAAATATCTGTTATAAGTTATGGTATATCAGAAGAGAAAGAGACTCAACGTGCTATTAGGTTGGCAAAAAAGTCTCATGTCGCTCTTCCTCTATGCAAATGAAAGGCATTTTTTCATACAAAGCAAAAACTTTCATTTACATAGAAAACAAAGCGACATGACTTTTTTGCCAATATAATGCGTAACGAACTTTTAGTTAAAGATCCAATAGAGTATAAAAAATTTTTTTAAGAAGAGATAAAAAAACAATTTGAAGATTTACTTAAGGAACGTTTCAATTCAGAAAGAATCTTACAAACATGTTTAATTTATAATTGGTAGGTTTTACTATGTATAGACAAGAATATTTATGTTCAGTTAATAAACGTATTAATTGCTCCCAGGACCATGACATTATTATATAGAATATGTAGATTGTAGATGACAGATTAAGTTGTAGTTCATGTCATTTTTCATGAGTATTTATACACTGCGCATATTTCATGCGACTTGTTCGTTCACATGTTTTCGGTATAAAATTAGGAATAGAATTGTGTCTCAAATTCTGTCGCAAATTATAAATCTTATAAAATGGGTTTAATGATACATAGGTGATCTCAAATAAAGTTCGTCTTTACATAATTATGTATTATCTACTTTTAAAATACACGCTTTATTCGAATCCGAGACCTCTATAGATCTAGGGTCCCTCTCTTACTCTGCGTTATTTCTTTTATTGATAAATGTGTTATTGTTTATTTATGGTATAAACAACCCTCCGCGATTATAATGCTTCATGGTAAGATTATCATGATCAAATCGAATTGAAAATATTCTACATTGTAAAATTTACGTAAGATATTGTTTGTGTTTGTCGCTGCTTGACATTTATTCTATTTAAAACAATAAATCATAAATTATTCACATTTTTCAAAATCACTGAAATTTATAGGTCATACAGTGTAGTAAAAATAAAGCATCTTTTATATTTCATTGTGTTAAAATATAAAATATGTGCAGTGTTAATAAATCGGAGAAAATGACATAAAATACGTTGTCGACTACGATTAACATGATTTTCAGGTAAATTTTTTTATGAGAAAATTCTCTTCGTTTATGTGAAAAGAATCGCGAATATGAACTGAGCTTAGATATCTCTTCTGCTTTTTTTGTATAATTTCAAACCTATATCGTAAAATTTATTCTCCAACGCTAATAGCTGTATTAACAGATATTCGAAAAATATTTCCATCCCCATATCGCACATCTCGTATTCTCTCCATTTTATCCATTAATTTTATATTCGACTTTCATTTTTTATAAAGTTATAATTCTGAACGCGAAGCTTTCTATTCATCCCTCAGGCTACGCGAGGATTAACGAAGGCGCATAAAATCGATTCTGCACGGAGGAACGTAACTCCTCTCTCGTGCATTGCAATCCGATGATGACGTTCGGTGACAGGATACTTATTACTATCATCGATGCTATTTCTCATGTACGAGCTCCATATTTGTCCGCGATTCTCGATGGCTCGAGAAAGGAGAAAGGTTTATGAGCAAGGTATAATAAAAATTACGCTTATGCCAAGGTTACATCTATGTAGATTATTTATGTATTGCTTACGTTACGTTTGCACGAATCTTTTTCATGTAGACAAAAGCGTGAATTTGCATAAACTGAATAACAGTACAAAAATAATTAAATTATAAAATTGTTAATATATTTGATTTTAATATTAATAAAATATAAATTATAAATAAAAATACATAATATTAAAAATCAAAGAAAGAATTGACTTTCACTATTTCTGAAAGAATCTGAATCTTCTATTATATAATTCATAGATTATTGTTGACACAGATAACGCAAAACATAATTTGCATTGCAACACATAATACAGATTATGTATCATTTTATGCGTAAATCCCGATAAAAAAATATAATAAAGATTTTGTTATCTTGGAATGTGCAGGCATTATTTGGTGGAAATTATCATTTATTATACACAATTATTATTAAAGCAATTAGCAAAAACACACAGTGCAGCTCTTATCGTCAATGTTCGCGGTAATAACTGCTGTAATATCTCGATATATTCAGTTTTGCGACAGAACGTTGTGAAATGGAATATATTTTTTTCATGTAATTCATATTTCGTAATATTCTCTCCGGGTATATTGTCCCAGATACTTTTACCGCCACGTGGCACGCTTCGATATGCGGGTAGGTCGTTAAAAGTGCCCGATAACGCGCGCACGAAGCGCGTACGGACGTGCGTTTTTTTTTTCGTGGAGCCGTTATCGCGATTATCGTTCTGTAAGCAGGCGCGATTCGCGAGTGCGATCGAAGAGATGTCGACGAAAATGCACCGGTCTGGGAATCCCGCGAGGAATTCCCCGGCGAGAAGCGTTTCGTGAAAATTGCGTGCGTTTCCACGCGAACTTTGGCGTCTAAAATTACACGGCGCTGCGGATGACTCGCGAAAGAGCCGCCGCCGGCAGCCGCATAAATTTTATTTAGATGGTAAAATAACTTCGGTTCCCGGCGAGTCCCCACGAGACCCCGTGTCGTTCCTTCGGTCGCGCGCATCATCGATAAAAATCTCGTTTCCTTCGTCCGTTAAACGTCCCAGTATCAACGTACTCGTCAGCGATATCGACATGTTTTTTTTTCGTCGTAAATTCGCGTGTAAAATTGTACGATGTTGGATGTCATTTGTTATGCTACTGCAATTATTATTATTAGTGTATCTGTTGTAACGAATCTATAATAACTGTCCACATCAATTTCATCTTCGATCGGACAACTGATATTCAGCGCCGAAAAAATGGTATTTTCGAAATAAAAGGATTATACGTTATGCAAACTTTATTGCAACACATTGTTGATGGATGAGAATATTTAGAAAATATCTTTTGAAATGAAGAATATATTTCGTTATATTTCTAGTGAAATATTTTGGACATTGATATTCTATGTCCAGATTGGAATTATAATGATAATTATTGCAAGCATTAAATGAAACATAGAATGTCATTGTCCAGATCATGTTTCATTCGGTGTATGTAACAATTATATCATTATAATTTAATGCAGCCAGTATATTGTAGTATTTGATGCGTAAAGCTTTAAACATTGTGATATTTAAATAATGAATGAAATGGTAATAAAAAGAACTAAATCGTTTCAAATTGCGTGTTTTAAAAATCAGTATTTATAATATTTATTAATTTGTTTATCGGCGGAAAATAGTGCGTTGCAATAAGATTCAACATGTTAAAGTAACATTTTTTTAAATTTTCATATTTGTGGAAAATCAGTCCTAGAGTAGCCTATAAAAATCTTATCTCTACCTTTATAAAAATTAAGAATATTTTGTATATGTATATAAATTTTTTAAAAAATTATTATTTCAGCATCAAAATCTTGTTATGGCCCTTCGTGTAAAATTGTTGTACACAAATCACTTGTGTTGCATCTAATACGTAATTTAAACTTGTTAAGAATACTTGCTACTACACTGAGAAAAAGGTTGTTAATTTGGGTAAATTTTTCAATTTGATTAAATTTCTTCAGTTCAAGAATTTATGTATTTAAGTGAAAAAATGAAATTCAAGTACCCTGGTAGAAATTTCATGCATTTTTTGAATAGTTACTAGACAGTTTTATTACTTCTATAGTAACTGAGAAGTGAAACTGAGATGAATTAAGAATCTCAATCAAGATATAACGCTGTGTTTGCAGTTACTGCGTACAAAAGATGCGCAAAATCTGAACTCATTTAGCGAACAAAACCAGGATAATAAATGGACAGTTCAATTGATTAATAAGCAAGTCTATAAGTCCGTCTATTAATACTGAGACAATAACTGAGTAGGTGTATTTCTATGTATATTTTTACCAGGTAAACTGTTTCAGCCTGAATAAAACTCCAAGTTTTTATCCATTTTCCACGCAGTATTGTTGCAACTAATACAATAATAATACTAGTATAACTGAATATTTAAGAAAACGGCATACATTTCTACCAGAGTATTTTACGTATTTAAGTTAAAAACGTGACTACTTGAACAAAAGAAATTTAATCAAATTAAAAAATTTAGTCAAATGAACAACAATTTTTTTCTCACAATCAGTGTAGTCTAACCTTTAGAAGAATTGCTCTTGAAATTAAGAGAATCCTGTTTTGTTGCCTATTTTAGAAAAGACTGCTATAAAGATAATTAGAGGAAAAATGGTATTCTCAAGTTGAGAATATACAATTTTTCTCGGTGCGCAGATCGGAAGACTCGCCAATCAATTCGGAAGAAAAGCTCGACGCCCTTTCACGTTCGATTCTCTCGCCTTCTTCGTCGATCTCGTCCCTGATACAACTTACCCTCGCCGCCCTCACCTCATTTACGCTTCCGTCCAGTCGAATTTCATCCACGGCCCATACTGCCCGCGTAGCGGGGGCAGCAGCCGGTCTTTAACGCGGACTGCAGAAAATTTCGGTCGCGACGCGGTCGGTGGCCTCGCGGGTGCGTGTTCACGCACGCGTAGGCACGCATACACATTCACCCGTGTGCGCCGGTATCGTCTATACATGTCCTATCGCGCGCCCACACGCGCGCCGCCGCGCCTCGCGTATATACGCTCGTGCATACGTGCGTGCATGCACACGTACGTATGCGCGGGATAAGGGATCGACCGCGGTGGCGGCGCGATTCCGGCAGGAATTCCCGATGAGATGGGCGGAAAGTACAAAGCTCCAGGACTCGTCTCGTCGCTCCTCTCTCTCTCTCTCTCTCTCTCGCACGCGCGGCGCTTCCGGCCGAATTCGGGCAGCTCCGGACCGGCCTCGTGCGCGACCGGCGCGACCGGCCGGCCGGTCAGCCGCTGTGCCGCCGCCGCGCCGGCCGGCGCGGCATGGACAGAGCCCCGTGGACGCGCGGCTCCTCGCCCTCGCCTCGTCGGCCGACGCGACCGGCGACGTAGCGCGGAACGGTTAGTAGGCGCGCGCCACCGCGGATCGGCGGCGGCGGTGGCGGTGGCGGTGGCGGCGGCGGCGGCGGCGGCGGCGGCGGCGGCGGCGGCGGCGGCGACAGCGACGGCGGTGACGGCGAATCGGAGTTCTACGAGCTCGCGCGACCGTCGTTCGGCCAGTTCGTCGCCGGCGGTTCGCGAGAGGAGGCACCTTCCGCGCGCATCTCGCCCGAATCTCGCCTCGCCCCCGGAAGGTCTCGCCGTTGCCAGCGGCGCAGCGTGTCGCGGTCCTCGTCGAATCTATCAGTTCGTTCGGATTTTTCTTTTACTTCGCTTCTCCCGCTCCCTTTCCCCTCGCTTTTCTCTTTTGTTGTCTTTCCGTCCGTATATTTCTGCACTTGTCTCTTCCGCGTTCTTTTCCGGCTCCGCCGGTCTCGCATCTCGGAGGTGGGAACGTGTCGGCACCCAGCTGTTCCCGAACGAGTCTTCAAGTGTATCCGCCGGCCGGTTCGTATATACGCGTATGTACACATACGTACAAGGTATATTCGCGTAAAAATTGCAAGTGTTTGGTGACGTGTTAAACGCGGCCATTTGCACCGCGAGAATGAGAAGAGAGAGAGAGAGAGAGAGAGAAGGGAGAGCCCCTTTGCACATTGAAAAGAAGAAACTTAAAAGTTCATTTCACTGTTCTAAATCTGCGTTTAAATATGCGGAGAGATAAAATTTCATTAGGAGTAGGAAAGAATGAGACGCACTTCGCGGAAATGCATACTTCGTCGTTGCAATAAAATTTTTTAATAATAAACATCGAGGAAAACGCAAATAACGTCGTTTCGACTTTTTTTCTTCTCGGTGCGCCTGAGAGCGTTTCTTCCGTCGGATTGCGAACTCTGACGGGGAGAGGGGCGCGTTGTAGCGTGTCTAGCGATCGAGGATCAATCAATCGATCGATCGACGAATTGTGCGCGAGGAAGGAGCTACGTGTTCCACGTATTCCTTTCCTTTCGTCAGAGACTCGCGAGATCGCGAATCTTTCTCTCTCTCTTTCTCTCGCTCGTTCGCTCGCTCGCTCGCTCGCTTACTCGCGGGAGATGGTGAGAGGCGCATCACTCGCGCAGCGGTGGCGGCGGCGACGACGATGATGACGACGACGACGACGGTGAGAGGGGGCTGGGAGAGGGAGGGGGCGGGCGGACAGAACGGCGGTCGCGGGGGCGCGGGCGCGAGAAGGCGATAGGAAGTCGCTGCCGAGACGGCGGCAGGGTAACGTCGTCGTGTCACGCGAGAGCGGAGCTTGAAGTTCTCGAAAGCTTCAACTGTCACGCGCTGGCTGGCTCTCTCTCTCTCTCTCTCTCTCTCTCTCTCTCTCTCTTTATCTCTCACCATCTCCCTTCTTTCTTTTTTCATCCGACGGGCTCCATTCGGGCATACGCGACGAAATTGAACGGTAGAGAGGAAAAATAAAAAAGGGAGAAGAGACGAACGCGCCTACGACCTACGAGTGACACTAAACAAGTGACGTCGATCGAGGCGAGATCGATCGACGAGAGGGCGAGAGAAACAGGAAGAGAGAGAGAGAGAGAGAGAAGGCGGACAGACATCCCGCAGTGTGCGCCGCCCGGCATAACCTCGCGGATCGACGTGGCGCGAGCACGTGCGCATCGGCCTCCAGGTAAGTCGCTCTCTATACGCGATATTGATTGCGCTCTCACCTTGCAACGTGCAACCTCCCTGCATTACGGCTATGGCGAGGATCGCGTTGCGACGTTGAGAACGTTATCGACGCGTCTACGTCGTCGCGAGAGAAACATGTGCGCCGCAACACACCGTCCTATCCGCGCACTGAACGATCGCAATTACGTTGTTTTCGCTCGACGTGTAGACTTTCGAACGAGTTTCCGCTAAGGCCCGCTTGACACCGGTGATACATAGTACAACCTTTACACTCGATTTTACTTTCTTTTTCTTATTCCTAGAGCTAGAAGACGATGAAATGCGAGTTGGAAACTGAGTTAAATACATCGGTGCGACGGGCCTATGTGAAGCAACGCGATTCCGTAGCTGATCTCCGCTTCTCCGTTTCGTCGCATTAAAATCTTGGTAGCGGCGTAACTGCGAAACAGCTTGTCGGAAGGGCTACTCCCCCCCTCCCTCTCTCCCACCCCTCAGGACCCACTGACTCTCGCGTTTGTGAAGCGAATAGTTGTTCATTTTGCGCAACAATTCCAACGATCTCGTACGTATGTACGTCGTGAAGCTTTCGTAGGCGCGACGGCAATTGCTGTGCGGCTGTTCGATAAATAAAGTGAGCGAGCGAGCGAAGGTCGAGCTCTCTCCTTCTCTCTCGCACGGCGAGCGAACGGCTCTTTCTCTTTTTGGACCACGAATGTGCCTGTAAAGTTTGAAAAGAGGACGACCATGTAGGATGATTTCAGAAGGTTACCTCGCAATCTCGCAGACGTACCGTTTTTGGCGACTGGGGCAAAATTTCACGCCGCGGAGAGTGCGTTGAGATTATTTACGCGTGAGTATCCCGGATAAAAGAATTTGATAATAGTTATCAAATGCTGAGTGAAATAATACCAATTAAGTATTTGGTCAACATAACTAAAAATAATTAGTAAGTATAACAAATTTAATAATACTTACTAAATATTTAGAACAATGAAATTATTTTTTTATTAGATCAACCAGATATTTTTTTTAATGCATCTCTTAAATTGAACTAGAATAGTAATATCAATTGTCAATTTAATAATATTAATGCTAAATATTAATGCTAAGCATCAATCACACAAGATTCTTCCCCTAAAATACTATAAAAAATTTATTGCAAAAAATATCGTAGTTCGGATGTTTGAACTTAAACTTTCCTACCATGGAGAAAAAAAATTGAAACATTAGCAAGGAAATGTTATTTGTTGAAATGATATTTTCTTCAATATCTACTGGTTAAAAAAAAAATGATGTACTATGCATTTCTATGAAATATATCTTATTAATTAATTGATTTGGTAGGAATAACATTTTATTTCGCCGTATTAAAATATTTTTTTCAGTGAAATAGATATTTGTATGTCTCACAAATATTTAAGTATCTTTTTCTCAGTACTTAGCCAATTCGACCACTGAAGCATGTTAGTTAATAATTATATTAATAGAGTAACCAAACATTTAATTGAAATTACTTCACCAACGTTTGCTAACTATCATCTAGACGCTTGATTACTATTATCAAACTCTTTTCAACGTAATATAAAAGAAGGATAAAATTGTGAAAAAAAGTCAAATAATTAACCTGTTGGTGTGAATGAGAGGTAATTTGAATTGACGTAGGAGGAAATCACGCCCCTATGTCGGGCGAAGGTACGGTAATGTCGTTTGTCGTTTGTCGTTTAATCGTGGTTCGCTAAATATGGCCCGAGATAGAAGGAGACGAATAATCTCTAAGGTCAAAGTCAATCGGATGTTCCTCGCGAATCAAGAAACGATATGTGTACATATATTTATACACACACACACACACACCTATATATATATATATATATATATATATATATATATATATATATATATATATATACATACATACATACATACACACATGAAAGCTGGTACGCAATTAAAGAGAACAGACTCGGAATCTTATCGCGAAGATAAATACCACTGGCAGGTGATATTTATTGTTCATTATGACTAGCACATCCCTGGCTGAGATAACGTTTTCCTCGAATTAAACAATAAATCGCCGCACGCGCGTCAGAGATAAGCATGATTATCCGGTGCATGTATCTTTCGGTCCAGCCTCCGGCTGTCGCAAGGTGAAACACGGCGAGAAGGGCCGTCTCCTACAATAGTGTAAATATAATCACGAGCGGAGTTGTAAAGCGCAGTCGCTGCACATTTCTGTCAATTGCAAATTAACTTTATGTAATCTCGTTTCAACTTTCTTTTTATCTTTTTCATAAAATAAGAATCGAGATTAAAGTTGATTAACGTTGGACGTACAACTCTGCGCCTTATTATAATACACTTTAGAGCCACTTACGATTACGTTTGCGCTATTGTAGAATGACCTTAAGAGATAACTTGCGAAAAAAAGTCTGCCTCTGAAAATTATATAACTGTAGACAACGAACAGCCTGATATTTAGCGGGAATTTTTTTTTTCGTTCGTGCACGCCAATTATATTGCATTATTCCGCGAAATCTAGATGAATAATTTCGCAACGAGATATATAATTTTATCGTTAATTTGTTTTATTGAAAACAACCGATCATTGCGTCTCATTACGAAAAGGCAGTGTTCCAGATTCAATAAAATAAAATTCGTGATAAAATTATATAATAAATCTCATTACGAGAATATTCATCTGGATTTCCGCGCCACCTTTCGCGTTCTGCCGTGCCGTAATTTGTCGATCAAACGCGAACGATGAAACGCGAATTGGAGCACTCGATAGGATTAATGGTCAGGAATAATGTGTAATTTCCTGTAAGTTTGAGAGATCTTCGGAGGCACGTGCGCTTATAATGCACTCTCGCTCCCGAGGTTCGCCGGATCCGGACTCGGGTGCATCTCATCCCTTTCTATTTCTCCCTCCTCGCCACCCTTCTCTCCCTCGGCCATCCGCTCGTTTATGTCTTAATGCGCGGAGTAGGAGACGGCCGCCACGCTCGCATTGCCAAGTAATTAAGCCCGTAATTGCAACAAATAACCTCCACGCGCGCTCCTCGCTCGCTCGTTCGCTCGCTCGCGCTAATTACCGGCCTTTGTGCAGCCGGTTCGCGAAGGAGATCCGGTGCCGCGATGGAAACAGGTGCCGCGCCGACGATCTGTATAAGGCCAAAAGCGTAGCGAGTGCATCGGACCTTCGATGACACGTCCTCACGGTTCGCGTTCTCCTTCGTGTTTCTGTCGCTCCCGAAACGAATGACGCGAGGTCCGCGAGGTCCGCGAGGTGCTGCCGGCACGAAATCTCTCTCGCCTCCTCTCTGTCTCTCTCGTTGCGCGAGAAATTCGCGAGGCGGTTCCATAATTGGCGGCGGTCTTATGCTGCGCGAGAATCGAAAAACTTCGGCCTTCGCGTGCGTCGCTTTCTTTTTTTATTTATTCGTGTTCTTTTCTTCTTTTTTTTACGCGTGGCGTGCGTAATTCACCGCGAGTAGTTGCGAGGCAACGGGGCCGTCGCGTGATTTACGAGAAACTCGAAGACGAAAGATCATTCTTGGCTTGAAATTCGCGCATTTTTTTGTCGAGCAGAGTTTCGAAACCGCAGAGAGACTAAAGACTAAAAAACGTTTTGCCGGCACGAATCTCGCTTTCGTCGCGTGAAAAATCTGCGAGGTGCTAATCGCCGGCGATTTTGCGCTCGCGAGGATCGAAAAACTGGCCTTCGCGCCATGGCTTTTTTTATTCATACAGTGAGGAAAAAAGTTATTAACTTGAAAGCTTATAACTTGTGAACAAGCTAGCTTGTTATCGAATAACAAAATTAAAAATCATAAAAAGGAGCAACAAATTTTCAACTCGATTAAAATTTGTTCAGTTTAATTATTTATGTATTTGACTTTAAATACATAAAATACTTGATACACTTGAACTACATACATATATAATTTTAATACGTAAATGTTTGAACTCGAGAAATTCAATCAAGGTGAAAAATTTAATCAAGTTAACAACTTTTTTCCTGTGTAATATATGTTACCTTGATTAATCCATCGATCACTTAACGTTTACTGTGATACTGCTGAAATTACTTTGTTCTAGTAAATAGAATAATTTATTTACTTCGGTTTACACACACACACACACACACACACACACACACACACGGCAAGAAGAGGAAATTATTCTAGTAAATGTATTCACGGTCAAATTTTTATGAAAAGTTTAGTTCCGTTTACGCATTCTTTTCTCAATACTATCTCTAGAATGTTTGAAATTTCGTTATCTCACGCGTGACGATTCCTATTTATCTTCCTCTACGTCTGCTTTATTTCACGTTGTCCAAATTTTGATTTTACACGTCCAGCGTCGAGATAATGAAGTACTTTGTTCGACGCAATTTTCGTTTGATTGCTTTATTGACACAATTGTATTAATATCCAGAGGTTTAGTTCTAAAAGAAAGAAAGAAACGATTTTCTCTCTCGTATCTTCGAAGTTTTCACGTACGATTTAAATTATTTGTACAAAATGTGACGTTGCTAATGACGTTAAATATTTCAAACTTTGTTGCTTTCTCAGGAAAGCTGACGACATGTGGCATCGAAATTAGCTTTCAGCCTGAAAAGCGACAGTAAATCGTACGCCGCATGAATCGTAATTCCTATGTATCTAATGGTACTAACGTTTTACGAGTTTCTCTGGTTATATCACGTGGTTTCATCGCGAGATTCGATATCTCGATGCCTGTCGCGCGTCGTTTCCTCACAGTACGCGACTTCTCTTTTTCTGCGGTTAACCACCGTCCTATAAAAATCAGCATGAATAATTAATCTTCGTCATGAAAGTACGCGCAATGTCCTAGAAATGTCGCGAGATATCATTAGTCGTTTTTTATCCGAACGTTCTAGCGTAACGTTCTCTACCCACCGATGCCCCTTTCGTTCGACTTTAGCGATCTGTCGTTATCTCGATACTATCGAGAGGCATTTATTATCTGCCGAAACTCGGAGCATTTCGACGGATAGAGCTCGTCGATCGATCGATCGGTCGGTCGGTCGGTCGGTCGGTCGAGCAGGGCGGCTGACGGCAGCCGGCGAGAGAGTCATATGGGCTGGGAATTTGCCGGTTCGTGCGTGTCGCCTTCCTCCCCTTACCCCATCCCCAGGTCTCTCTCTTTCTCTTTCCCTCTTTCTCCATGTGTCGGGTACCCGGCCTCCGCGTTTCCACCGGCACACCACCATCGCCGCCGCGCTGTGTTGGTGCGTGCTGATGTCAACGCCTGTTGGGTCGCCGTGCCCGACGCCGGTTTTATTTAATCACGCTGCTCTGCCCGGCTGCCGGCAGGCCTGTTGCTAGGCACCCTCCTCTCTCCCCTTTTCCTCTCCCCGTACGCCCGACGCGGGGCCCTCCGCGTGACGTGCCCCGCCCCTGTCTGCGCCACCCCACCACCGGAGCCGCCGTGCGGCCTCACCGACGTCCGCTATCTCCTCCTCCTCCTCCTCTTCCTCCTTCTCCTCCCTCAGCGTGCTCGTTCACCGCTCCGTCGGCTCTCTCCTCTCCTCTCCTCTCCTCTCCACTCCTTCTCCCAATCGCTCGTCTACGAGCTTCTCTCTCTCTCTCTCTCTCTCTCTCTCTCTCTCTCTCTCTCTTCGCACATATACGCACTTTTCCCTTTTTTTTCCGCCGGTTCACCTTTCTGTCAATGTCCTTCTTCCTTTCTCTTATCTCCCGCATCCTCCGCCTTCTCCTTCCGTCGTCGTCGGCGCTGTTCCCCTTTTCTTTCCTCACGTTCGTTCTTCTCAGTTCTTCGCAGCACTTTCTTTCTTCATTCGTGCACCTCCGCTCCATCGCTCGCAGCTCGTCGTGTGCGCGTGTGTGTGTATTTCCTTCCATTCCTCGCTTTAGTGGTAGTGGACGACGAGAACTAGTCGTCGCCGCTTCGAACGACTCCGGGTCGTTCTCCCTACCCCCAATTCCCCCCATCCTCCCCCCACTCTGCGTTCGTTCGTTAACTCCGAGGGCCTTCGCGGTTTCGGCGAGGCACTCGCAGATCCGCCGAATTTTTCTGCCGCTCCGCTCCGCGCCGCTCCGCTCCGCGCCGCGCCGCGCCGCGCCCGCCGCGCATCTCGGTTTAAGGCTCGCTCGCGATAAGGCGCGCCGCGGCGATTTGGACAAAGAGTAACGCTGTGCCGACGAGGAGTTATTTTCGATGTACCCGGTTCTCGTGTGTCCGTGTTGTTCGCTCGTGGTTGAATCGTACGCACGCGCGCGCACGAGTGTGCCTCACATTGGAATATATCACGAGGAGTGTGAAACGAGGACCGAGGTCGAGTGTGCTTCATTCGTCGTCGTCACCGTCTGTGTGTTTCCGCCGCGTCGCGTCAGACATGCGGGCCCACGTCGCGTCACGTCGCGTCGCCCGATCCGAATAGATAGGCGCAGGTACGTCGATAATGGGCACGCACACGGCTCGTCGATTCGACTTTCACGCGCTCGGAGTCTCGGCCTCTCTTTCGAGAGACTTCGACGCGCCGGGAGATTCGCGAGAGGCCGGAAACGCCGCGCCGCTTCTCAATTTGTCGCTTTAATCTACATCTCGTTAGCGTGATGAGCGATGGACGATCGAACGCTCGTCGCATGGAATTATATTCACGAGATGCTCAGTCCACTGTTAAATTCTTAGTGTCGAATTAGACCCAATTTGAGGTATTTTTAATTATTTCTATAAGTCGCTATTGCTCCTACTCGATACGCCATTAATTTAACGAAAATTATAAAAATGAATTTAAACTAAGAATAAATTAAAAATCTCTTTAAGACTCGTTAAATGCAAAAGCAACAAAAATAACGGACGATCCATGAGCTAAATAACAAATAGATGATTATGATGAACAAGTAGTTTCCGTAGATGTTAAATGAGCTTTAATTATGAACGTTTCTGATTTACTTGTATAAATTATGTCGGTCGCAATATCACGTAATAGAAGGTATTTGGTCGAATTAACAAAATTAATAGCGGTAAAATATAATAAACTTCTCTTATTGCTTTTGTAAAATGGATTGACAAATTAATATTGTAAAAAGATAAAAAAATTAAATACAAATTAAAACTTGTTTAACAAATTTCTACTCTCGAAATTTTCCTTGTTTTATTGTTCGCACTGAGCAATTCAATAGTTTCAATTTTTATTTTATCTATTCATATCACGATGCTTAGCCTGCTTCTGAAAACAATTTGTCGAAAAAAATATGCACTTTTATCGGAAAATTACGTGTAGTAATATTCGGCTAAGTCCGCGTGTACGAAAGTATAGCTTTGTGATCCTAGGGTTAAATACCACGGGCGAGACTCAACGTCGTGGTACTTAACGCGTGGCCGCTTTATCGCGAGATCGAGGCGCGACCCTTCGGCGCCGGCGAGATTGCCACGACGACATTTAAATCGCGAGTACCGCGAGTACGCGCTGCGTGTCGCCGATAAGCGACGCGTTTCCGCCTGAATCGGCGAGCGCACCTGCGCACCGTAATGCCCGCTCGCCGCAAGTGACTCTTCTAGGAATGCGCCGCGGCGACTCGACTGGAATTTCTTATTTTTTTCCTTACGCCGAATCGCCGTCGCTGTTGCGCGCAATCCGATCTTGACAGTCAAACCTGGTCAAACCCGAAACGGTCCCGCTGTGCGAGATACTTCGCAATTCAAAACATGGACGTTTATCTTTACGGAAGATTTAAGTTGTTTTGCAACTAATGCAAATTAAATTTATGATCTTGGTTTAATTTACTTCTTATTTTTTTTATCTAATTCTTAGAAATGGAAAAAGTAAGTTAAACATTTCTTAAAAAAAAAAAATCTGGAAAATGTATTTAATTTCCATTCAAATTTTGAGGTTGTGTGTTTTAATTCTACTGTTTACTTACAAGAAATTAATCTAACATTCGAAAATGCCTTCCTCTGCAAAACGAGAAGATACGCACACAGAAAAATATAAGTTTTATTGCTAAGAAAAGCATTTACTCAATTTACTTTTTTTCTTGTAAATAATGATTATTTTTAACAAAGATTATTTTCTTGAAAATTGTCTTAATATATACTCATTACAAATTTTAGAAAAAACAATTTATTACCAAATACTGAAAAAAAGAATTTACAAAAAATTATCGAAGAAAAGTCAGAATAATAAGTAAATTGAATTTTTGTTTTAGCTATTATTCTTGATTAAAATAATAAATTACTAATATTCAGAATATATTTTGAATAAATTTGATGAATTTATAGGAAATACTTCAAGTAAGTAATATTTATTTAATTAAATGTGTATTTTTCTGTTTATTTTAAATAAACGTTACTTGTTTTAAATAAATGAGAAATGCATTTTACGATTATTATTAAGAAAAATAAAAACATTATTATTAAAAAATATTCTTTGCAAAGATAACCGTTGTGTAAAAGAAAAAAAAACACTAAAAATTGAGTAATCGCTTTTTTTTAGCAGGAGAATGACATTTTTATATATGTGCCATTGTTAATTAATCTAATCGCAATGTAGCTAAATTTTATTTATTTTTTTACATTTCTTAGCCATTTATTATTTCTTATCTATCTATATTATCTCTTATTATTTATCATTCCCGTTATTAACTCATAATCGAACGTGACTGATTGTGAGAGAATCGCATCTCGCTGGAAGCTCGCACGTACATACGCCGGCGTGCGATCGCGGAAGCTGAGCGTGGTCGAGCGGCGCGCAATTGAGACTCGAACGGGAAACGAGTTTGTCTAATTGGAATGTCGTCGTGCTACCTGCCGCGCTTCTCTCGCGGACTGTTCCGCGAGTGCCGCGGCTGTGCGCTTCGGAGCATCGCGCCGCGCTGCACGGAATTCCTGCGCCAATACGTCATCGTGCGCGCGCGCACACCGCGAGAGATGCATGCCGCGTGATACGTAAAGAGAGATAAAACCCAAGTTTCCACGTTCCTTAGTGCCTTAAGCGGTTCTTTACTCATTTTTCGTAAATCCAACTGAAGTTCGTGGCTTCCGCTCTTTCTGCGACAGTTTGTAGAAATGTGGAGACAGAAGAAGATATTATTTATAGTCTTCACTTTCGTTCGAGCGTCTCGTGAAGGAATTCACGAAATTTTTCTCTCCTGGGACTCCCGGCGGAACATTCGTACGTGCGAATGCGATTAGGTGAAAGTAAGGCGGAAACTCGTCGTCTTTCCTTCCATTACAATACGCACGCGCTTACGTATGTGCCATCGCGCGGACAAAGCGAGCGAAAACGCTGACGTGCGATCGTTATTTAACGGTAATAGTCTGATGCGAAGAAGAAATTATAATCGAAACGGCGATATTGTTTAAATAATACCCAGAGAAAGGAGAGAATCATTATTCCAAGTGTTTGCCGTTATCTATGTAAAATTATCTAGATAAATCGTCTGGATAAAGAAATACTTTATTTTATCTTTATCTAAATTATTATAATATAGTCAAAGTCGTGTGTCGTACACAATAATATTTTTCTCTCACGTTATTGTCTGGTGAACAGCGGTGTTTATCTCCCGTGTTGTTTTGAATATTTTCGAAGGTGTAGCCTTTGTTCATAACGTATCACCTTGTAACGGAGAACGTCGGACGATCGAAGGGGGAGCGAAATCGCGCGTTTAGACGTGTGCTCTCCCTCGTCCAAGGAAGGAAGGAAGGAGTTGTTCGGGATATAACCGAATTCCGTCGCCCGGTTCCGCGCAGTCAGCGACAATTCGTTGTCTCGACGAAAGCTGTCTCAGTGCCTTTGTCAGTGCGCGAGCGAGTGAATCCTTCGGTATCCTTCGCGATCTTCGAGCGAGCTGTTATTTAATTAAATTCAGTGAAGTAAACTTTGAACGACGGCAATTCCTTTTCATTTCGCGCGCGTCTCAATTCTTCGCCAGTTTCCGTATCAAATTTCGATGTCCACGATGCATCACCGGTTTATCTCTTGTGACTATCGAGATGGACTTTGAAGTCCGTGGTCCAGGTACGAGTGACGCGAATTAATTGATTAATTTGCGGAGACGCTCCTGTCGTTTTTACCTCGCAAACAGGATCGCGAAGATTTATAAACGGACGATTAAAGTCGCTCTTTTCAAGAGCGAAAGCGGGGCAGACGCAGAAAAGGGGGAGAGACGCGGACAATAGACGGAATGGAAAGAAAGAAGATTCCTAAACCTCGATTCCCCGCCCCCGCCCCCACCTTCGCCGCTGCCATCCCCCCTAGCCGGTTTGGCGTAGACGTCCTTGAAATTCGTGAGATCGGAGAACAATCGGCCATGGGCGTGCGTCCATCCGTCCGTCCGTCCGTCTGTCCGTCCGTCCATCCGTGCGTGCGGTTCACTGGCGCCGCGACCGTGTCCTCCACCGCGTCGTCCCCTCCTCTCCCTTCTTCTCGCCATGGAGCGAACGGAATGGCACGGTTCGTTTAGGGGACCGACCCCTCCACCACGTCCAGAGCACCGCATCCGTGGATCTCGTTTGAACTGCCTCCTCCGCCGCAGCTCCGCCGCCGCCGCCGCCGCCGCCGCCGCCGCCGCCGCCGCTTTCCTTCTGCGCTACCGTCGTCGTGTCTCGGGCCTTCCCCGTTGTCGGGCTGGCCGTCCAAGGGCAGTTCGGTTCGGCGTCGGGTAAACGGGGGTCAGACACGTAGACCAAAAGTTTCAAGGGCAGACGGGAGAGTGCGAAAGAGGAGGGGAGAGAGCCCCTCCGTCTCGCTGTCGCGTAAATTCACGCTGTGCGCGCGGGGATCCTCGTCGCCGCGCCGTCGGTACCCCGCGCGTACGCAACGCGTCTGTGCGTGTCCCGCGCGCGTGCCGGATTAGAATTTTCTCGACGCGAAATTTTTTCGTTCGTCGATCACGACGCTCGTCGCTCGTCGCTCTCGTCAATGGATCCCCGCGATTATAGTCCGAAACTTCAGCGGCTTTACGTTTCCTTGCGTGTCGTGTCCGAGAGCCGTTGCGTGTGTTGCTCCGAGTTGTGTGTGTGTGCTCCGTTTTTGACACCTTGAGGTAGGTTCTGTCCAAGGCCCGAGATTCTCGGAGAAAATTATTTATCTGGGACAAAAGTCTTTATTTTTAACCTTGTCCCTACTATTCTCGACATCTCGTGTCCGACCGATTCTTGTTCGTGGTTCAAGTTTCTCGCAAGTTCGATGAATTGTTAAATTACACATTTTTATTTTCTGAAGTGAAGATCTTTCGATATTTGTTCTGGAAAACTGAAAATATGTTTGTGAATTTTTTAGAGAACCGTTTTTCGAACCGTTTTAAACGAATAGATTCGAGATACCCGTGATGGTAGAGATGAAGCATCGTTTTGTCTATCGAAAGGGTTAATTCTTCCAAGAACATTCTGCAATAGCGTTAACGTTGTAAGCGCTCATAAAACGTTGCGAGGCGCGATATTGCATATTCATTTCCATCAACGTAAATTAACTTCTCGGTTTTTCCTATTCTTAATGCTATTATAGAAAGAAATGAAAAGGAACTCGAGCCGAGATTAAAGCTAATTCGCACTGAGAAAAAGATACTTAACGATTTATTTGTGGGATATAAATTTATTTTACTGAAGTAAATCTTTATTTAAGTACCGCGAAATAGAGTTTTGTGTTCCTGGCAAACAAATGATAAAAAAAAACGAGAGACACATTTCACAGAAATGTATATCTTGTCTGAAATTTTTTTTTTTATAACGAATAGTAAATATCAAAGAGAAAACGTCACGAGTAACATTTGCTCGCTAATATTTCCGACCTTTTTTTTTTCTCGATGCAGAAATGGACATACAGCCACGCCTTACAACACTTTACAGTCATTTACAATTACGTTATGCTACGTTATTGCAGAATGGTCTCTGCGTACGTGCACGAACAGGAACAGATGCGTTCCGTGTAGCGCGTTTTCCTAGCGTTATATAAAACGACGCTTACTCATTATGGACATACAACGTTTTCTCGTGTGATCTTCTGATATTGAAATTACGGGCATGACACATCTGGTCTTGCGGTTTCCGCGAATCCCTTGTCTCTCCTCGAAAATGTTCCGTTCCGAGGAATGCCGTTTCTCCTCGAATGCACGCGCGAACGCGCGCGACGCTGATGAGCGTTGTTCTATTTTCGCGATGAGAAGGTACCGGATTCGCGCCTACGTGCCCGCTAGTCCGTAGGTAGACAACTTATTTTTCCATCGAGCGTAACTCGTCGGGAATGCAGGAGATTGTGTGATAGGCGCACGAGTGCCATACCGTTGCGTTGATCAAGACTCGATTTCCCTCCGGTATTTCCAGCACTAACGTCTCTCAACCTTTTCACATTTAGCATCCCGGATGCTAAATCCGAGACGTGAAGATCGAGATCCTTTAAATTGCAGAGAGATATTTTTGCAAGCGCTCCTCCTCCCGTGGGCGTTCGCAATAATTTATGATGCAACCGATTTGAAATTCGACTTTAAATTTTAAAGATGAGGGACTTCGAGTTTTTTACGCTACATCGTTAGCGCACACGGAACAGTTCTACTGCTTAGAAAAGCGATTTAACTCAATGCATTTTAACGGTTATCTTTAACAAAGGATGTTTTCTTGACGGTTGTCTTGAAATATACTCGTTATGAATTTTAGAAAAAAACTTATTATCACACACTAAAAAAAAAAACGAAATTTATATTCTTTCAAAGAACGTTATAAAACTTTATTGAACAAAACCTAGAGTAATAAGAAAATTGAATTTTTGTTTCGAGTCAATATTTTTGATTAAAATATTGAGTTATTAAAATTTAAAATATGTTTTAAATAAATTTGATGATTTGTGTGTGCGGATATACACTAAAAAAAAAAGAGTAATGAAACTAATCAAACGTAGATGATAGCAAGCTTCGATGAAATAGTTTTGATTAAATATTTAGATAATATAATCAAATATTTAGTAATATTTAGTAATCATTTGATAACCGTTTAATAACCAATTGGTTACTATTAACATAATTACTAAATATGACTAAATATTTGATTATATTAATCAAACATTTGATTGAAATTATCTCGCCAAAGCTTGATTATCATTGCTAAACTGACGTTGTTCTCTCTTTCTCAGTGTATGAGCTTAGGACATTTGTGAAATAAATTAAAAATATTTACTTAATTTAAGTAATTTATAGAAAATATGTATTTATCTGTACACATAGAAGTTTATCATATGACGAGTGTGTTTAGGACTATCATCAAGAAAATATTCTTCACGAAGATTAAACCGTTACGTAAAAGAGGAAACTTAAAATTGAGTAATCGCCTGTAAAGTCCTCTTCTAAGCAGGAGAATAAATTTTCTGCGTGTATAACATAGGAACTTCATTACAGAGCTACGGAAACTTTGATATTCGATATCGAGGGGATTAACTAGCGTAGCGGCTTTGCAGTGTTTTTAATTATAACGTCAAGTTTAATCTGACGTTAATTTGAGCGTTAAGCTGTCGTATGCTGCACGTGCGAGCGACGGGCGAGCATTTGCTCGCGCGATTTTCCTCGGCCGGATCTCCGTCTAAAGCCCGGCCCTTTTTTTTAAAGACTTTTTTCTCAGCGATCGTTTTGTACACGTGCCTCTTAACGCGGTCGCGTCGGATGCATATTCTCATCCGCAAACGCTCCCGGGATGCGCGCGAGAGAAGCCGGCCGCTAATGAAGCGCAAACGCGCGGTATCGCGGTCCGTTGCGGCGAGCTGCGCTGTAAAAGGGAGGCTGTAAAATTACACGAACAATGAACGTAATAAATTTTACATAATTTTTAGTAAATATGTATACATTTGAAAATGTAAAAAAATTAAATGTATACACTTCTCTTAGAAATCGTAAAATTTTACATTTGTAGTTTATGTAATTTTATATACTTTTTTTTTTATAACGCGCGTAGGAATAAGTGAACGCGGTGTGATGCAATTCTCTCTCCCATTTTTAATCTCTACACAAATTGTCAAATTGCGACATTTATATTCCGATTGTTTCTTAACGACGACTTTAATTGCAAAAATCTGAATGTTTAGGATCAAGAAATTACGAATTCTCTCATCGAGAATTTCATTGAAAAAAAAAAAAAAAAATTAATAGACTGTACTATAAATTTTTGGCAAAAATATCTCGGCGTTATTAAATTGATCGAAAGAAGTTTCCGAGACATTCCATGTGTCTCGAAACCCCTTTCGTTTCCCACGACAATAAATTGTCATTTCTCAAAATTGCTGAACGACTATATTTAAAAAGGATGGCAAAATTTGAACTTTGACTTTTGCGATCCCTTTTAGACACGGTCGTCAGTGAGTTTGCAGAGATTTCGCTGAAGGAAAGAATGCACAGAGGGGCTAGGTCGGAATTGTTTATTTTTAGGTCTCGGTCGGTTCTTTTTCCGTTTCTTCTCCTCATCCCGTTCTCAAAATACTTTTACGACTCCCAGAGCGTGCTTTCTTTTCTCAAAGTTTGAAGAAGACATATTACTTCAATAGTTCGGAGAAAAAATCTCTCGATATATTGCATTTCTCTATTATTCGCCCGAGGTTATATTTGTAACAATGTAAAGATTCCGCCCGCCCATTCTGTATCACGTTACTAAATTATACGTTTGAGAGATGAAAAAAAAATTAGTTGTTATTTGTGTAACACATTTTATTCGTTTTTTTTTTTTTTTTTTTTATTGATTTATTAAACCCGATGAAACCCACATTCGCGTCGCAAGATTTCATTTCAATCTCTAATTCATCTACGATGAGATTTATTGCGATTGTCGACGATCGGACAGTTTCCGAACTCGATATAACGTATTATGACCTAAATAGAATTGCACTCGATAATCTCTGTTCATCTGTATTATTAACTCAGCGTCGATCTCCCCGGCTCGATATCGTTTAATTCGCGCGCCTGATACCATTTAATGATGCCGCAAATACATTAGGTTCATGAAGAACCTAATGCGAACTTATCTATGTAACTCGCGGACGCTTATACATATCTCCGTGTATCTCCACAGCGCTCGATCCCTTCGACGATCGGACAGATGGCGATTTACGGCGTCGCCGTCGTTGCCGTTGCCCGGCGGGAAGTGCCCGCCGGAAATTATGCATCTTACAGCTGCGCGTTTATCAGATCGGACGGTCGGATTTACGGTATTTGCGGAAATCTGATTAATACATTCTGAATCATTCATTAATAATTGATGTCGAGTAGGGGAATGATTCTCGCTTAAAATATTCGCCTGCCGCGCGCTTGTTCTCGCGATTGTTCCCCGATTAAATTGCAAATGCGAGTAATATCCGAGCATCGGAATAGCTTATTCGTTAAATGACTCGGCTCGTACACGACAGAAACGTTCAGACCGTAGCTTCAGGCTTAAGCCTGCAGATAAATTACGCGTTAATCGTCCGCTTCAAATAGCACTTAACAGTTGTAGCAATTGCATTTAAGCGTCGCGTTGCAACTGCGCTCGAGCGGCAATTGACGCTTAAACTATCGACGTTTCGATGCGTGCGGCGATTGTTAAAATTTATGAGCTCTCACGGTGTCGTTACCGTTAGATCATCTTCAATTAACTCGGGAGAGAGAAAAAGAGAGAGAGAGAGAGAGAGAATTTATGAAACATTTATGAAAGAGTATGGAATATTGTTATTATTTATGAAGGCGAGTATGGAATTATTAATTCTTTGTAGTCTAAAGTGCTTTTCATAAACGCGAGGGGAAGTATTCCATCCTCAATTTAATGTACTCATTGTCAGTCTGTCAGTATAAATCCAGGAATCTTTATTATTTGAAATTTATCCTGAGGATATCCTGAAAATGTGGCTCGCTGATTGTAATCCTGCATTGATTCGAACGCTTTGGAAACTAATTGATGAGCGAATAATGCCACTTAAATATAACAAAATCGATTATTATAACCAAAAATAATTTTACTTTTTTAAACATTTAGCAAGTATTGCCAAATGATTGATTGTACTTGTAGCACTTGCTAAATATTTTTTTAAAAAAGTAGAATCACTTTTTGTTACAGTAACCGAATATTTAATTATGTGACATCTTTCATTCAACATTCGTGAATCCAGAATCGTCGAATCTAATTTCATATTCCACTATTAAATTTATATATATACACTAGAGATCGCTCCGTTGCTCCTATTTAATATGTCGTTAATTTAAAACTATAAACAATTTAATCCAAGAAATGTTAAATTTAACTCGAGTTTAGTTTATATTATTTACTAAGGTGCACGCGTTAACTCTTTTGCTACAAACCTGAGCCGTGTTCGATCGATTTCTATTCAAGGTTTTCGCCCGATTTCTATTCGTGGAAGTTTTTTGAAATCTTTAGAAGTCTCCCACTCCTTATATGTCCTTGTAAAAAAGCTTTGTGGGAGGAACCTCTGTACGATGGTGCGACCCAGACCATCAATTTCCCTTCGAACAGCATCGAGTTGATTTCTGTGGCGAACACTAGTGACTCAGGATTGTAGACGACATCGTTTTGCAAATGTTACGAAAAACATTGTAAGTATTCTATTTTTATTCTAAATGTCAACATGTTTTCTGTTAAAATATTTTTCAACACACACACACACACACACACACACACACACACACACACACACAGAGTAAAAATAACGGAAATAACAGAATGTTATTTAACTCGAGGAATTGGTTTAAAGATTTTTAAATGTTTAACAGTGTATATGTATAGGACTGCAAAGGTTTGAGCGTAAAAGTATCGATTTGATCGTGTAACATCCTCACGCATTTCTCATGAATAATTTTTCTCTGCCGTTCGCGGAATTCGAAATCGATCTTGTATATCGAGTAGCCCAGAAATGACAACTTTCGATTCGTGTATAATCGCGTTCGCAACATCAGTCCACGTTCCGCCGGCCCGCATTGCGGTGACCTAAAAATAAGAAGGCGAAGTCATTCCGACCGGGTTGATTTTCTGCCAATTTTGCGCTCGGGAAGGAAGAAGGAGTTTGCGTCTGTTCCCGAGGGAGCCACGGCTATCTCGCGGCGCGATAGATATTGCCCGAGAGTGTTGACCTTAATCAATGTGCGAATTTTTTAGCAAGTCCGAAGTTTTGTTGCTATCGCTTACGTAAAAGTTCTCGAACTCGCAACCTTCCCATAAAATGGATAACGCAGATATCGTACTATCGAGTTTGAAAAATAACTTGGAAATCAGCAAAAAAACCGTTTATCTAGGCAGAGATAATTTGCTGACGTTTCATTTGTTCCAACGTATCGAATGACGTTCGACATCGAAATTGCTACAATGTAGATATATCGGCGAAGTTCTTTTTTTTTTTCCTCCCCGATCGTTCGCGATTGCAATGAGGTCGTCTACGTTCGTTGCTAATTTTAGCGGCTTCTCCGAATTGTTAAAGCCGCGAGATGAATCGTCGACGTGGTGGATGCGCGCCTCGTGCAGACGCGCGCCATTAATACCGTGTCTCGTCTCTCGCGGACTGCCATCGGCGAATGAGGCACAATTATCGAGGCGAAGTGTTTCGTTCGACGAAACCCATCAAGAAACGTCGCGAACGCGACGTTTATTATCGCTGCACGTGCACGAGGTGGCGCGATCTTGTTTTTTTCTTTTTCTTTTCTTTTCCTCTCTCCTGACGGATTCCTGACTCACCTACCGCGCGCTCTCTCGCAGCGGAAGTTCCTTAATGGCCGTTACACACACTCACCTCTACGTGATCCCATCGTCGTTCGCGACTTCCGTCGAGCGGACGACGGACGTGCCGATGCATTTCTCATCGCAATGACCCTATAGAGATACTCGCCATTTCTATAGACCGGGGCTTTCACAAATCCTTGGGCTGTCGGCTGAAAAATCGAGGTGTAATGGATTCGAACTTACATACGGCCGCAACTTTATCCCGACTCATCGTGAGAAAAAGTCAACGTTCCTTTCTCGCGTACGTTAATAATTCATTCGGAAGACCGAAATTTGCGAAATATTCCCGCGAGCTAAACGCTTCTTACAATCCCCAACTGGATTTATTATTTACTAAAAATACAAAGAAACTTGTGTACTGAAAAAAATTTGATAATGTACTAGAGCTACCAAATGTTGAAATATGTCAATTAAATGTTGAGTTAATGTAACTAAAAACACTTTTGCTTTTACTTTTTCAAATATTTTACACTAAGAAAAAGATGCGCTTAAAAATAAATTTATTTACTCGAATATAAAAAAACTTTTTATTGCGGAAATGTATATTATACCATCATTTTATTCATAATTAATAAATATTGATGAAAATCTCACAAATAACATTTTCTTCCTAATATTTCGATGTTTTTTTCTCAGTATCATCAAACAATTAGTTATATTATATTTGATAATACTAAATATTTAAACAAGCAAAATTATTTTTCTATTAACCGAATATAATTCAATTGGGATTATTTCACTCAACATTTGGTAACTATTGTCAAACTCTTTTCTTTTTTCAGTGTAGAAATCTAATCACAAACGTGCAGTCGTAAAATTCTATGGATAATGAAATTATGTTTATAGCGAATAATATATTTTAACGGAGAAAGGATATATTTAAAGTCCCCCTATCTCCTTGTTTATGAATTGTACTTATTTCACTAAAGAGCGGAGTAATCGTTTCTAAGAAGCAATAAGAGGCAACTAACTCCAAGAAACACAGCAGTTACGATGGCACTGCGTTACAATGTTCTTTGAAACAAAGCGAATGGAATATATTTATTTTGATTTTCATGCGAAACGTTGATCGCACAGCTAGCGCGAGTCGCATATAAATCTGAGAATACAAAGTCACGAAAAAAAAAGCGCGATCAGTTGCTTATCGAGCGAAACGCGTTTCAGGCGGAATGTCGTCTCGAAAGCTCGCAACGAACGACGACGAGCGATTAATAGATGTATAAATATCTCCGCGATAACGGTATGCGGTAATTGCGATAAGCAGGTTTCCAGCCATTCCCTCCGCATGATTTACTTGGTTGTCGTAGATGACGGCCGGGGACGACGAACGGATATCGGCGGGAAGCGACCCCCCTTTCGATCGATTTTCTTCAAGAGCAGTTACGCACCGCTGTTACAATTCGGCATGGACTGGCGCGAGAAGTAATCGTCGCGTGAAGTGCACATTGCGTCTTTATTTATTTTCCGCGTCTTACGCTATTAAATGTTAAAGAATGGAATTCCTTGAGTTAGAAAACATTTTGTTATTTTTAACCCCTCGTCCGTCAAAATTTATTATTTTAACGCGAAACGTGTAATTTAAAAAAATAATCTCATCTAATCAATGCATTTCTGTGCGATTGAATGCGAGTGATTTAGTTAATAATAAATTTGAGTCGAATTAAACATTTCTTGAGTTAAAGAGTTCAACTCCATTGTTTTAGTTAACAACTAAATTACTTAATTGTTGAGTATAGCAGCAATGCTGACCTAAAGGAACGATTAGAAATTATCTCGAAGGACCTAAAGAATAATTAAAAATTAGGAACAACTCAATTTGTATTCGACACTAGGAATTTAAAGCGGCTGTAGAAATTAGATTGAAATTATTGAGCGATTCGCGATTGCCACGATAAACTTAAATCGTCAAGATTAAAGTTACCAACTTTCCTTATTTGATCTTACTTCTTTCAAGAAAACCCGAATCGTTTGACAACAAGATTTGGGCATAAAAATCAAATTCGGTGGAAACTGCATTTCATCACGTATATTTTACGCGAAGGAAAAGCGATTCATTGTTTCGTTGCAGCGTTGTACAACACAATTGTCAATGCTACGGCGCACGCGGTTATAAATTAATGATAGTTTATGCCCGTCTCGAATCGTGAAATCATCTCCGCGAGATTTATCGTAGAAAGAATTGGGTGCAGAAGAAACGCGCGAGCAGAGAGAAAACATTTTCCACGATAAGTCCCGCGCAATCTACATTATTTACGAGTACGTGAATAATTCTAATGACTAACAGTGTCGGTTTCATGAATCACGAGAGATTATTCATCATACGAATGACTATCAAGTTTCTTCCCGGCGCCAGGAATACAAGCGCAAGAACCGACGTTAATAGCAATGTCAGCGACTCGATAAGAAGCGTCTGCCATTGCAAAAGCAGCTCCCTTTTGTTTTTTGAGAGAAGATTAGATAATTTCGTGCTCCTATTCCGCAAAAGCGATCGACGAACGTTTCGTTCCGATACGTTTCGCCTGTGTCGGGCGGTCTTCACTTCGCAGGCCCACGTTATCTCGACTCTCGCATAGAAACGGCTTTCACATTCACTACGACGGGGCTCGCATGAGTCGTGATTTTATCGTGACTACCTGAAGAGCATCATGTAGCTTGGAATAATAAAAATAGCGAAAGTAGACATGTAGTGGCAACAGACGTTAGTAGCAGCTTTGCCGCATTTAGACGCAGTGTGGACATTGAAAATTGCTTGTGTCAATGTCTGCGTTATCAATCACTCGGTACATATAAATCGCTAACAATAAGATCACTGAAATACGCCGCGGCGTGCAACTTAACCGCTCGCTCGATCGCTTCCTGCTTTTGCCCCCTGCCTATTTTCTACCTGTACTTCCAGTGGCTGACTAATTTTCTTTGGGCATCCGTGAGAAACGGAAATGAATTTGTACTTTACTTATGTCGTAGTTTTGTACGCGACTCATCTTCATTTCCATATTTTAAGACAGCGTACTTTCTTTCCGCTTGTTTAACGCATTTAGAAAGTTTTATTTTAAGGTTGTATTACAGCCATTTTTAGTAGGAGATTATTAGACAGTCACATGAATCCCTTAAAAAGTTTTTTGTGAAAAAAAATGTAACTTAAAAAAATTTTTTTTTTTTTTTTTGAAAAACTCGAATTTTTACAGACTGCATCGGAAATTTGATCTCTGATACATCCTTGAGGTTTATTGCGCGATTATCCGTCGTTGTTGCTTTTCAAACCTCTGTAGTTTACATTCTGTAGACTTGACGAATTCTTTTCCATTCGAGTACGTGTAATTTAATACAGATGTTTCCGTGTCACGTCATTGCGATGTGACGTTGTTGTTGCAGTCTTAAATTTCCAGCCGCGTTCTTCTTACGTAAAACTGCACTCGTATGCGGAACCTTTCCCCTCCCTTCTTTTTTTGCACCGGCGATTTATTAGTCGTACCACATTTGCGTTAGCAGAAGCACGCTCGTCTCTAGAACGCGTTTTTGTGACGTGGCGAATTGAACGCGCAACATCGAGTCATTGTTGCGGGAAAATCAACCGGTAAATATATACATGTACGTACGTGAAGCAAATCGAGTTATCCCCGCGCGATATCGATAAACAAAAAGCCGTTTAAATGACCACCTGATTGGCGAATGTTGCGCGATTTGTTCGGTGTTTAATATCAAGTTATGATCTACATAATTACAAAAAAAAAATATTTAAACATACGGAAAAGTGTATTTTGTCGAAGATACGAAAGGCTTTCTTACACAGAAAGAAACATTTTTATTTGTTTAGAACGTCCTTTCTTTCGAAATGTTAAATATTTAAATTAAATATAATGTTGAACGTAACTTGCTGTCATAAAAAATGTTGTATAGCTTCATCAAGAAAAATATATTATTCCATAATCATTTTTGTGAGAGGAAAAAAATATCGGACAGAAAATAGCAATATTTTTAAAAGTTAGAATTTTTTAATATTTAAATGGTCATATGCCTTTTAGATGACTATTGTAATATTGTAATAAAAATATCATATATATTTTGCTGAAGTTCAAGATTAAATTAAAAAAAAATGAATGCAAACAAGAAAACAATTTGTGAAATATATCAAACAATAGATGCAAATATATTTTAATGCGGTGACTTGACTAAAGTCATGTATGACGCTGTTTCTTTCTGTGTATCTATTGTTAGGAGAAATGTTATTATTTCTAGAAATTATCATTATCATGTGTTGCTCAAGACCGAATATCTGTTAGATAAGATAATGCTTTATCGTGTTAAAATCTCAAAGTAACCGAGGAAATAGTGTCTTCTCTTTGTTTCTTCAGTCTCAACTTACTCCATTTGCGCGCGATACAAATTCGCAAATTTCGTTTTTGCCAGAGAATGATTCACCGGCTCGTCACAATAATTGCAACGTGTAATTTTTTACGAATCATTCTCCGGCGTCACTGGCGCGAATAATTTGCACCTGGCGAGCAGATAACGCGACGATAACGCGTTTGACAAATGAGAAGCGCTGTCAACCGATATTTAAAACAGCGAACGTAATTAGAAGTCCATAATTATCGTCACGTGAGATTTATTCGTCAGTGATAAATCACTCGACTTCGAATCTCGAAGTTCACGTTTATTGCTATCTATCTTCTGAAAAATAATAAAAAAAAAAAAAACCGACGTTGACCGAGCCGTGCAGCGTTAGGAAGTAGCCAAAAGCACAATGGTATCTTGAATCTGCAATAACTGATCGCGCGCGCGCGCGCGCGCGCGCGTTATCAGTGAAGAATCTTCATTTGTTTGCTCTCGGGACTCGCAACTACACCAATCATTCGGCGATCCTTATTCTTATCGCCGTAATACGCCGGATATATCGTGCATCGCCAAATTGCGTGCCACGTGATTCCGCCGAGTTGCGTGACTCCTTTACATCCGGACCGGCAGTAAAGATAATTGTAATCTAATGGAACGCGATTTATCAGCGAGTAACGAACGAATTCTCATAGATACGTTGCCCAACTTTTGAAATGATACAACCGATGTTGCGCCCGTACGCATCGGAGTTTCAGCTTTTGATCGGAGTATCAGAGAAGCTCGAAGAAAAAAAAACAAATATCGGAGAATTCTTCTACGTTCAAAGTGCTCGTTGAAAGTACTTCTTATTGCATTGTCCGACCGATGATTCATCGATCAATGAACGCGGCGCATCTTTTAGTGTCGATAAAGTGACGATAAAGCTTATTTATGTAATTACGCAATAAAAATCTTTCTATATTTATCGTCTATATTGACGCGTTGTCTTTAATAGGATACTAACTCACATTTTCATTAAAAAATATAGCTAAACTATTCTGTTGCATAAAATGGTTTTAAATTTTACTAAAATTTTTAAGAAAGAATTTTCTTAAGAAAAAAATTCTTGGAAAACTTTTAGAAATTTTAGAATTTTTTTCTAAAAAAAATTCTTTTCTTAAAAATTTTAAAATTTTTAATTATTTTATACAACAAAATAGTTTCATTATATTTTATTAAAATTTTATCAAATATATATTTTACTTAAAAAAAAAAATCACCAAAGTCCCACCCTAATCACAATTTTTTAAATAAATTCCACGCGTAATTTCACCTGCCCTACTCTCTAATCTACTGCAATTAATTTTATTCGCCATAAATCGTGAGAAATTCTTATATCGAAGTACAAATACTTCGACTCTCGAAATACTTATATCAAAGTACAAATACTTTTTATTTCGACTTACTTTTCGATGACCGTCCGTTGCTCCCCTCGGCCGCTTCCATTACTGCCCGCATTTTCTTGAGTAATCCATGATAGGCACTTTCAAGCACTTTTTATTACACATCACCTTTCTCACTTTCTGCTTTTGATATGCACTTTCGACACGCGTCCTTTCTTTCCCACGTGTCGAAACACTTCACATTTATCTCACGCATATACACAACACTTTCCATTAGAGGCACTTTTCGGTATTTATCACTACGCCACCTCGCGCTTTCGATACGCACACTTTTCACCTCGCACCCTCGACAAGCGTCCTTTTCATCCTTTACCCGTCGAAAAAAACAGCTTACTCTCACGCACGACGCGACACTTGCGACGATTTCCCGAAACGCGACACTCCGCGACACCTGTTCCGTTTCGCGAGGACCGATTACCGTCCGCCCGTCCGCGACCCCCCTCCACGACACATCCTCGGAAATTTGAAAAAAGCCGTTGCTCCCTTCGTCCGCCATTACTGCTCGCCGCGCGTGACGTAGGCACCTCGGAATTTTCGCGAAGTCGTTACTCCGTTAGAGGCATTCGCCAGTACTTTCCACCACGTTTCCTATCTCATCTTGTGCGTTCGATACGCACACTTTTCGACACGCGTCCTTTTCGTCCTTTACCCGTCGAAAAACAGCTTACCCTCACACACGACGCGACACTTGCGACGCAATTCTCGGAACGCGGCACTCCGCGACGCCCGTTCCGTTTCGCGAGGACCGACTACCGTCCGGCCGTCCACAACCACTTCCACGACATCGGAGGATCCTTGGGAAGATCCTAGGGACCGTTTCCGGAGCCGCCCGAGTTTCTTATCGGCGAATTTATATTCTCGATCCGCGATCAATAACGGATATCAGACGCGATCGTTACCGGAGCTCGGGGGCGACTGGGGAACCGATTCTACCAACTGTGGAATAATAAAAATTGATTAGTCGCGCTCCGCACTGATAAGTACACGAAGTGCACAAAAATCGCACAGTTAAAAAATCTGATCCGCGAACATCTTGTTGCATCGACGGGGCATTATCGCGTTTCTTGTCACAGTAAATAATCGGGATGCTCCGCTCGAGCGTGTTGATACTGTTTACATTTTTCTTTCGCGACGCGCTCGGACCCTAATGTGCAGCGGACTTCAGGGTGTGCGAAGTAGGCTGCGCGGGCGTTACAAACTAGTGTAAACAACGCGACGACACTCGGAGTAGCAGAGGGAGGGGGAGAGGAGAAATGCCGTGGCGCGGAGTTTTTTTTTATTTTTATTTTTATTTACTTATAATCGCTCGCTTCTCGGAACGTTTTCCGGCAGTTTCTCGAAATCGGGCTCGAATATAAATTCCCGGAATGGCATCCGACATTCTCGGTCGATTATACGTTATTATGCAGGACATTATTGGCGGCAGTCGGTCGTAAAAATAATGAAAAAATTACAGACTGTTTCATATTACATTTGAAAAAATTTGATAGCGGATTTCTATCTGAAACGAAAATTATTTTAATCAGAAATAGAAATATGATCTAATAGAAATGTACTAAGGAATGACACAAAAATCTAAATTTTATAGAAGTATTTCAAATATACAAGATGATACATGATTTATGTAAAGTTTCATTGCAATGCAGAGTTGTTCTGTAAATAAATAAACAAAATTTATTTATTTACAAAATAAGCTTAGAATCGCAATAAAATTTTGCATAAATTGTTTTGAAGAAAGTAAATAAAGTAAAAAAAAACTATAAAATTATATTGTTTAATAAAAGTAAATTACTACCATAAATACAATTTTTATATATATGGTTTTGTTTAAAGTATAAATACTAATATAAAAGTAGACGTAATACATACTTAAGCGTTTATTATTTCCGCTGATGTATATCACGGATCGTAAGCGACTTGGCGACTATTGAAATTTAGAGGAACTATTCCGAGTTATTTAATATACCCTCTCCCTCATCGCTCCAATTAAATACATAAATCAAGAGATTGATTCTTGAGACATATAAGCGGGATATTCACCGTGAAATGTGACGCGTACAGCAATTTATCGGTCGATGTCGGAGAAAGTGGGTCGTCGTCGCGACGGCATTTTTTTTCCCCGCTTTTCTCAAGGTTGCCCCGTAATCGTTCCATGCAATACTAGCGTGTGAGAAATCGCGCGTTGCCGATAATCACTTAATAACGGTCCTTCCGATGAATTATAAATCGACCTGAGCGTAATTTATGGGCGCGAAGCGAGAATGGAAGGAGGAAGGAAAAGAAAAAAGAAAGGAAATAAAAGAAAAACGAGAAACTTGATATCCCTTCCGATAAAAGGATTTTCGCTGACGAAAGAGCCGCACGTGCGCACCTTCGCGATCTCTTCGCGCCGCGATCGATTAGAATCCGATAATTCTGATCGGCCATAAATTTTGCGATCGGACGACATGAGACGCGATTTATCGCGCGGCGTGCGGCGAATCGAACGGCTTGAATTATGCGTCGGAAGTTTCACGCAAATCAAACTGGTCCAGACGAAAATCTATAAATTTACTAATTAAATATGTCGCGTAACAAGATGAAATTAAAAAAAATATGGATCTCTTTCAATTTCTAACGTTTGGAAATCATTATTTCATTTTTGGAACATGTCTCGATTTTTAATTATTATACTTATAAAGCACCGACGTTGAAAAAGTTACGGGTTAAGGACTTCACTCGTCTTGGCCTCATCGCCGTTACGCATTCGCGTTTTCACCCTTACGCGTTATCATGCGTTTACGCAACGTATCTTCCACTTGAACGCCCGCGATGAACGTTATTAACGTACGCTATGAACGTTATTGTGCTGCGTTTCATAAATGATGACAACTATGATTTGCATAATTGCGATAATTGCTATGGAACGCGATGCTCATTCGACGCCGTACAATTATCATGCTTACAAAACCGCAATTACATATCATGCGATTGCTTTTTCTTCCATAGCCAGTGGATATATTGAGTCTCGTTTTTGCCCATGTCTAAGATTAAAGAATTTCTTTACGTGCGACACGGTTTTATTTGTTGCCTTTCTAGACTCCGAACGGAATCCACGTTGCACTGTAAAAAAACATTACATGTCATATTAGAATTATTGTACTGGATAATTTTTGGGACCTACTATTAATGGTATTTATACACACGTAAGAATAAAAATTTACAGATAAAATTATTCTTTTTCATAGTAATTAAACAATTTGCAATTTCTCATTTTTACGCACATTGTTCGTGTAATTTCACATATCTTTTTTTTTTTACACAGTGTAACGAGGAGTCTAAGAAAATTTCTGGAAAGACAAAGAAGGAAAAGAGAGGAGAGGGAGAGCGGACGAAGGGTGAGATCGCGGTGATACTCATCTCGCGAATAAATCGCTGAAATTCTCGTTACTCGGCTTCGGTGCAACATCTGCCGCGCGCGTCCCTCGGCTTGATAAATGAGCGGAAGGTTGAGCCGTGAGCCGGGGACCCCCGGGTCCATTGTCAATCTTGCGGTACTTTCCAACGGATCCTCGCGGATTCCTCCCGGATTCAGCCCGCCGTTGGTTCGCCGGAGAAAACGATGAATCGACGGGGCGCGTCGCGCAAATTTATCCGCCGATTCGTGGATCTCGCAGGCGCATTTTTTTTCTTCCCTTTCGCTGTACTTGACGCCGATGACGGCAGGAGGGCGGGGGGAAAAGCGAGCAGCAGCTGTACACACGGTCTCCGACGGCGTAATGCCACGGAAAAAGCTTCGCAATTCTCCTCCATGAATTATGCATTCGGTGTTCCATCCATTCCGTAAGATCGCGCGAATATATGTCAGGATCGTCGTTTCGGGACGGGAGTCCGGAGATGAAGTCGCGAGGTGAATTTTTAGTAATCGATAAACACGCTCGCGGGATTTTATACAGGCTGCTTTCCTCATTTTATTGTGCGAATTAAAAGGCTTATTTAAGCGGATGGGTAAGTGTAACTTAACTTTAAACTTGTTTTAACGTTTTTACCTTCCGCCTTTTTTCTAAATTCTTAGCATTAGAGAAAAAGGTAGAAAGTAAGTTAAACCGAGTTTAAAGTTAAATTATTTTGGTGCAAAGACTTTTACGGGCCTAAGAGTTTTTAAACAATGTTTAAATTCTTGTCATTTAGTTCGTCGTTAAGTACAGCTTATAAAAGCGCCACAACGACCGTAACAATGTTCGAAATCGATAGAAAGTTTTGATCTAAACAAGTGTTCTTAAACTATCAGAAAGTAGTCAGTTTTGTTTCAAATTTCATGAAAACATTGTTTCACCAAAATAAATAAGTCGAAATGTTCTTTCTTATGCTTCGAAATTTAATCCGTGTCTTTTCTTGGGTTTTTCTTCAACGGACCTTGTAGTCGGAGAGGGAAACAGGACGCATTCTCCTTCGCAGCTTGGATCTACGCGCGAAGACTCTGGACTGGAGGATACGTGCTGCGGTCGAAGCCACCATCATCACTACCACCACCACCACCACCACCATCACCACCACTTCTTCATTCATACGTATCGTTCGCGACACGCGTTACTCGGGTACTTTAGGCTGTGCCAATTTAAAAGTCAGTCAGGTACCTGAAGTAGCGCGCGCTGCGGAGAAACGAACCGCCTTTTCGAGGGGACTGGAAAAAAGAGGACAAGGCTGTACACGTGTATGTGTGCGTGCGCGCGACGTGTCATGTATATGTGAGGGAAAGAAAGAGAGAGGAAGGGAGAAAGGGAAAGAAGAACGGAATCGGGGAAGAAGAGCGTGTGGAGGCTGCTGCATGTTAATTGTACTTCATCAGGTGCTCTGGTGGATCCGATACCCGGCACCTGTTGGAGCGCAATTCATATGACTGTGCCTTGCTGCCTTATTATTTTCCCCGCGAGACGACGCGATTTCCCATCGCGGAAAACCGTCTCTCTCCGCGGGAAAACTGTTTCTCGTACGAGGACGAACGTGGTACACATTACCGCTTCTGTGTTACAAACGCGTGTAATTTAAATCGCGGCAGATTCTTGTTCCGCGATTACAGCGTGCGTGCGATAAGCAGTATACGCAATCTTGCGAAATATAGAGTGACATTTACGCACAATTAATTTGGTTTAGCATTCGAGATTTTCTTGAATTTAGTATCACTCGAGATACTTCGAAATAATGAAATTTGTCTCGGAATGTAGTCAAATGCAATGTAATCGATTCTCAGAAAGTCTTGGAATGACATTTCATTCCTTTGCGACGTTCGTGCGTCGAAATTGTGCGCAGGTAAAGATATAACTTACGACGACAGCAAAAATGTACGATACCAAAAACAAGCGAGCGAACCTTCAGGTAAACATAGCAAATAAAAATCTCGTATAGAATTATTTTAATTGTTTGATAAGAAAAAGTTACCGCTAGAACTATACACACACACACACACACGCACACAGAGAGGGATTTTTTTCTTAGAATTTATCCTCAGGATCATAATAATCATCATGGATTTTGAAGGATTTTATTATGTTTTTAGTAAAATTTAATAAAATTTTACTAAACTATTCTGTATAATGTAAAATAATTCGGTTAATTTTTTACTAGAATTTTGTTAAATTTCACTAAAATTATAGTAATTTTATAATTACAAATTCTATACAATTGCTAAAATTTTAGAATTATAATAATATAAAGTTATAGTAATAAATTTTCCAAAGGCTCTCGTGTCCACTACTATGATTTCGAGGGTAAATGCTCAGAGAAAATTCTCCGCACGTACATGATGCGAATCATTTACATGAAATCAAATCGCTAGCGTTCTTGGAAATCTGTCGTTCGAACATTCATAATTTTGTACTTTAGCAAACTGATTTATTTGAATTGCAACCAACAATATTTTGTAATACATGGAATATCCATCTTTTCAGGAAATACGCATCTTTTTTACCATGTGTCCGGCTGGATATATGCGAGAGGACCCAGACGCTTAGCTCGCGTATACAAAAAATCTGATGTGCAAAGAGAAACATTTGATAAGGGTGCACTTATGCGTATGTCATGCGGACTAACAAGGCTCATTCCTCCTGGCTCTTCCAGTGTATCCGTCACCCGGCGCTTCCGGAACAGCACACGATGCCGCAGAGACGTTTAATAAAGTAAATAAAATTAGCCGACGTTGCTCCGTCGCTGTGGAATGTTGACCGTGCCGTTGTGTTTGCTGCAGCCGCGGTGAAGGAGAGGGCCGCGCGTACATCTCATCGTCAACTAATGGGATAATGACGTTACATAGGGTCGCGTGGCAGGGTAGAGAGAACGAACGAGGGGGAGAGGCGAGGCAAGAGATCGTATAACGCAATTATTCAGCTTCATGAGCGCGTCGTCCCGGCGGAGGAATCCGAGAGCAGCGACATTTGTTTCTACACCAGCTCGGGTTAATTAATTAACAATAATTAATCGACCACACGCGGCCGATTACGGCAGTCGCGTTTCGACATCGGTGACGTTACGCTCCGCGCGCGCCTCGTACGTGAAAATAAAAATCGCTTCTTACAGCTGAAGCATAGTACGAGTCGACTTTGGAGTCCCAGTTACGTCGTTAATCGCAATTTGCCTTCAAGCGCAAACCCGGACAGCTCCTTCGCGAAATAATCGCGTTTATTGACTCGATTGTGCAAGCGCACACCGAAAAAAAGTGTTTGGCAATAGTTAAAAAATATTGAATGCAATAATACCAATTAAATATTTGGTCAAGATGAGAAAAAATAATTTTACTTTTCTAAACGTTTAGTATTAACAAACGATTGATTACATTGTATTATTTAATGACTACTTATAACAAGAAATTGTCGATAGGAGCCGGGTGTTCTTATGCGAATTGACTTCATTATATTTAAAGGGTTGCCAATGTTTCCTAACACCGCATTTGACCCAAATGATGGAATTGTTGTCCAAAATTACTTATGTAAATCGACATCAAATGACCGCATGACACACAATTTGACCATCAAAAGTTTATTACCGTTATAGGGACCCTGACTAGACTACTATTTATAAGGCGAGTGATGATCACAGTTATTTGGACTCGGCAAATTATACATCCAAGTATCTCATTAATATTAAAAAAGTTCGGTATCCACTAAAGAGTTTAGTAATAGCTGGCATTACTAAATATTTAGTGAGTATTACTGAATTTGGGGCAATATTTACTAAATAATTAGAAAAGTAAAATTACTTTTGATTATATTAATCAAATATTTAACTGACATTATTCCTTTTCTCAGTGTGTGAAACGAAACATCAACTTTCTATGTATTATATGATCTTCTGTAAAAATCAAACAAGTGCAAAAGATTAAATTTTGAAGAAATAAAAAACTTCTCATCTTTATTGTATAAATATAATTTTCTCCCGACACATAAGAAATATAAAAAACAAAATTTTTAGGCTTTAATTAATATTTTGAGAGACCCGTTAAAAAATCTCTGGACCGTTTGGTTTTCTTGCAGAAATTTGAAATTCACTATCTATTTATATTTATTATCGTTTTCCGTTCAATTCTTGTTGGAATAAAATTCACGGTATAACGCTAATATGATTTGGCTAAATTTTCTTAAAAATAAACCCGTTTGGTTTTTATAGGAAATAACTAAATTACTTTTAATTATATTAATCGAATACTTAATTGGCATTATTTCACCACTCGACATTTGTGGGTGGCTATTAATAAACTCTTTTTTTCCGTGTGTAGAACGGTACAAGTTCCGTGTTTCGGGTTGCGACAAATGCGCCCTAATCGTAAAAAACACGCGAACGAAATTATTAATCGGGCGACCGTGGTATAAGCCTATTACGTCAGTATATTCGTCACTGCAACGTCGGTACATTCGTTAATCGGCAACGCATTATATCAGGCGGTATTGATAGTATCTCGGCGCTCTCCCTCAGCGTGCATTACGCGCTATAACAGTCGTTGCTGCGCTTTTTGTTTCTGCAAAGTGCGCCATGTCCGCGCGCATGTACCATCATAAATTTTTACGTGACCCCTTCGACGCGAGAGACGATCGACTTGCTCGCGATGGGTACCCTGAGAAAAAGAATCGTGCGCAAAATCGAATCACATGTGCCGCGAGGTGTAATACAGTTCAGCAAATTGCTACTGCTCGACGCGAAAGAATCTCGGAAATTAATATCAGATCCACGTAATTACCGGTTTAATATCCTGGCGCTTGTAATTTCAGTCTATTTGGCCACGCCCCGGTATAATTGCGCTGCGCGGAGAAAATAACCACCATGTGAACTACCACGGGATAGTCGGCCACTTATTCGATGGAGCGAGAATAAAAGGAAGAAAAAAAAAGAAGTTAAGAAGAGATGATAAAACGTCGGCAAAATATTTTGCGGACAAATTCCCTATCTTTTTTTTTTAATAAATAATTTAGAGTTTATCTTTAAGAAATATTTCGAAAGAGAGAGCTCTCGTACCTATCGTCTTCCAGTCTCGTTATTAAAATTAAAATTCCAACGGGCGGTTGTTTCATCTCCGAATAAACTATGTGGTAAATTATCCGATGGATAAATGTCCACGTGTCTACACATCCATTATAATGCCTGTTTGCAGACATAGGCATTTATCCATTAAATAACTTACCACATAGTTTATTCGAAGGTGGAACAACCGATCCTTAGATATTTACAGTCTAATCGTTATTTGAAGAATACTTATAGTTTCGTAACTCTGTGATCATTCGTCAATCTATATTTAATGTTTACAATTCATAGTCCAAATAATAAAATCTACGAATGTGAGTCTGTTAATTACGTTCTCGATCACAGATCGAAAAATATTTACGACTATCCCGGCATGAAGAGGTCCAATGCGCAAAAAACTATATTTTCATTTTCATTTTACTCGTACGATTCGAGGACTACTGCATTATCATTACGCTAATTGATCGGCAGTTTTACGCCCCATGTACGCGTGCGTCCGATAATGATTTTTTCCTCTTTTTTTCGGAGATGCGCTCGAAAGCACGGCTATGCGCTTCGCCTGCATATGCATGAGGAAGAGGGACGGGAAAGGAGGGGAAGGGCAAAAAAGATCGACCGGTTCGCTCTCGCGATCGCGGTTCACTGCAAAGCGGATGCCGGCATTGTACAAGGGAATCTTAACGAGAGAGATACTTTTGAAAAAATTCTATCTCGCGTTAATAAACATACTATAAACGAATATTTCCATCCTTAATTAATGTGGAATTAAAGCTTAGTTCCTCACGCAATTTCCGCAGATGTAAATCTCCGCAGCGTGCGAATCAAATCCGAGATATTTTCCGTATGGAGATTCAAGTTTGTAAGCGAATTTCTTGTCTAATTGTTCGATAATTGCAGAAATGTCTGCTGATTTTTGAAATTGAATATTTCGAGATGTAAAAGCGAGTTTATAGAGGTCCCTTTTTTAAATTTTTTGCCAAGAATGCATTATCAATTAAGTTTCTCTAATTAGTTTCGCTAGCTGAAAGCCAGATCAAGAAAGCCGATCAAAAAATGATACACTGAAAAAAGAAAGAATTTAATGATAATAATCAAGCTTTGGCAAAAATTTTAATTAAACATTTGATTAGTATAATAGTATGTAACTGATGAATATTTAATAACCCCGATTAGTTACTATTATTATATTTAGTTACTATTAATTTAACTACTAGTTATTTGGTAACTAATCATTTAGGCTTGATTATTATCATCAAACTCTTTTGCAGTATGCTAAAGAGCTTTTTACATTTTTGCCGCACTAAATGGAATAAAAATGAACCACTATCGAAGACGGAAACGCTCTAAGGATGCCTTTCTGGATCGTAATTTGCAATTGATTTTGTTGACTATATTATATACGATGGATGACGTGTACCACTCGTGAAGAGGTTTGTTCGCGGTAGAAGTTTTGCAATTCTACTGGTGCTAAGGACTATATCAGCGCGATACTGTATTCTGCGAAAACAGCATAGACATGACGTCATTACCGTTCTCGTTTATACCTCGTTATATACCTCGTTATATCAGCGAGTTTCCAAATATCGACTTCCATTTTTTTATTAACCTACCGTAACGAATCAAAAAATCGGCCAATTTTAAGATTTCTTTTCCCTTTTAAGTTAACAAATTGTTTATTAGAATCAAATTGACTAATTTCAAGATTTTTTTCTTTTTTTACGTCAAATTATTTTTTAACTGATAGGCTCTGCGTTACTTTAACAATAAATACCCCAAAAAATGGAAGGAACAGGAAGGAAAAATTGTGTGATCAAAACCAAGCAACACGCTACACATTTAAATTATAGTCTGTACAGTGCAATGCGAGCTGTTGACGATAAATGTATATATAGCTGAAAAGAAGATAAGAAAAAAAAAATTAAAACTAATACCAGTATTTATCGCAAATAAAATGAATACCGTTCCTCGAGTTTTCGCGCAGAGACCTGCGTTTATCGGCTCCCATTGATCGGTACATCCTCGCTTTGATTTTGTTTTCTCTAAAACGAGTCAATTTTTCTTTTATTTAGTTTTACGTTGCAAGTCGATGCACGAAAAACATAAATATGCTCTCATTTTTGCACATATATATTTTTTTAGTATTTTTTTAATAGTTTTTTTTTAGAGATGACGAGAATAGATGATGTAGACGTAGATTCGTGTGACTCTTTTATTGCATGACAATGACAACAATGATTATAAAAGTGTGTATACGTCTACGTCTATATTTTATGTACAATTAAACATATAACATTTGAATCTATGCGTCAACCCCCGACCGTCGGTCTCGAATATCATTTATCCGTCCACGCGTACCGATCTCGCTTGCGCACGCGAAAGTTCACAGCGAGATCGCAGCGCGCGATGACGATGTATATCATCGAGTAGAAAAATATATAAAATGTAACGGCGACGAGTCAAGGGGTTAAGAAATATACATGATCGATATATAAACGTCTCTTAAATCACGGAGATCGAAGTCTCGACGAAATCTCGATACTACGGCGCTACGAGGTCTTTCATATTCAGCGAGGCGCGAGCTGGCTCTCCATTTATTTCTATAATTAATTTGAACTTAATATTTCACCGAAATAGCACACACCGTACTGGCGAAAGCGATCTGTACGGTCAATCGGGGTGACACGGTGAAAACTGCGACGAATCGATCGAAATCGCCGTCACGGTGGGATTGCGCGGGTTTCAATCTCCGGTAAAACGATACGCACGTCCAGCGCTCGTGAGATACACTTGAGGAGGGAGAATGCACTTCGCTTCGCCCGCGAGTTTCGCGAGTACTCTCGATAGTTCGACATTCCGCGCGAGGATAAAGTTGAGCAAGTTTGCAAGTCGAGCTTCTACCGGTATACTGCCTGCGGCGGCGAAGCTCCGGCCGAAACATACGGACTGGAAAGCTCGATGTAATGAGTTGAAGCGCATCGCACACAAAGCTAACTGCACATAATAACAACTGCGAGAGAGTCCCGGTAGCTGGAAAGAGTATTAATTAACGACGGCGACGGCGACGGCGCGGCTTGTATCAAGAAGGGTTACATGCGTTACATGCATCGCACGATAACAGAGCATTAAAATTACCGTGATAGTGCCAAGGAAACGCAGAATAAAACCGACATTGGATTCATCCGAGTGATCACTTAAGAGAGAAAATTTCTCGAAAGTGTGAAAGATAATCGAACATACTTTATTCTTTGTTACTCTAGACTGTAAAAAAAATATATAAAAAAAGTTACTAAAAAATTAATAAAGGCATAATTGCTCGTTATTTATCAAGTAAGTAATTAGTTATTTATTTTTCACAGCGCTGTGGGGTTGTGAAAAATAAATAAGTCTTAGGTATAAAAAAAGGCGATTTATTATCTCTTAATCTGAAATTAATAATTTTTCGATAGTTCAATCAATGTTTCGCGGCAGCTTTTCAAGATACTCGATAACTATTTTATCAACGCAAATTTTTCTCTCCAGTTATCGAAACGATGTTTGGAGACGGTCCTTCGGCATCTGGATATTGCTACGGCCAGACGCATACGACATATTTAAAATGAACTCGTGCATGACCTTGACTCCTTTCGAGTTATTTTCATATTGCTCGATCGAGGCCGATGGGCCTCTGCATCGTTGGCAAATCTCTCTCTCGCTCTCTCTGTTCTGCACACAAACACACACAAACACACACACACATACATACATGCAACCAGGCATGCACCTAGACCGATCAATAATGTATCTTTCGTGCCTACGTCTTGCAGCCGCGGTGCAGTATAGTTGGAGGTATTATAACGGTAAAATTTTATTCCGCAGCGCTCAGGCACACGAATATTAAACGAGAAACCCCTCTCTCTCTCTTTCTCATTTCCACCAGTTCAATATCAGTTGTAATGGCGAGCGATTAATCGGGTTGCTCCAGATTAAAACGAATAAGATTTTGAGGTCATACAATCAGCGAGAGATTATTGACCAGCGAGCACACGAGAGTCATATGCTGCGCCGAGAAATGAAGCTGAAATTTCACGTCCAAATGATTTCGCCCGTTATTCCAAAATAAAATCGATATTTACACGCATGCGTATTTTTTTTTCTTCCTTCTCCCCCCCCCCTTTCCTCTCCCACATCCGGGAATATATTTCCGTTGGTGTGAGGGTCGTGCGTTATCCGCGTAATACCCGAGGCCAAAAGATTTCTGGAATTTTTTCACCGGGTGGTCCACTGCTCGCGCATTCGACGCAATCTGATCGATGCGCCGCCGGCGCGTTAACGGGGCCCCGCCGTTATGCAACTTACTGCACCAACGAGGTTGCACCAATGAGAGATGCCAAGGTCGATGCACCAACGAACTCCTCGGCGTAGCATCGGCGCAGCGCAGCGCAGAGAGAGAGAGAGAGAGAGAGAGAGAGAGAGAGAGAGAGAGAGAGAGAGAGAGAGAGAGAGAGAGAGAGAGAGAGAGAGAGAGAGGAGCGGCTTATCGTCGCCAAGTTCAACGATATTCCTATGTGCAAATACCTCTTATGCGAAATTCGTCTTTGTACAACTGACGTTTCTCGTCACTACACACCGGCGCACAAGCTGGCGCGTCTCCGCATTCAATTATCGAAGTAAATATCGTATCGATGCAACTTAAAATACTGAATTCTATTTACATTCTCATTTCGTATTTATATTGTAAGATACTGGGGAGCGAGAGATCGTTAAGTGTTGATGGACAAATGGAAAACATTAGGAAATCAGTGGTGCATTTGGAATAACAGTGAGATACTTGCTATTGGAACGAAGGATCCCGAGTTTAAATCCCGATCAGTTCTTTTAACGAGTTTCTTCCGTCGCTTATCGATATCTTACAATATTTACATATTCAAGAACTTCAACGTTTTTTTTTATTATACACAACTTATATCTTAATAAATATGATCATTTCGCAATTTAATTACTGTAAAAGAACAAATCTTTTGAGATAATTGTAGATAACATTTCTACTGGAAAAAAGTTCGGTAAACAATCAAGCTTCGGTGAATTGATTTCAAGTTTAATTATTCAATAATTATATTGATAATACTCAAACATTATAATAGTAATCAATCAATTACTAAATGGTTAATTGTAATAATTGTAAAAATATTGCGTAGAAAATGGACTTGATAGACTTTTATTCAATGGCTAAAGCAGGGAGTACCACCTCACCAAAGTATCACATAAGTTGAGTGAAAATTACAAAAGTGAACAAATTCACTAGATCTTGACGAATGAAATAAATATTCGAGTAAATTTACTCACTTTTGTTATTTTCACCAAGTCATATAACACACAATCGATCACCAGTTTTCCTGATAAAAATACGCGTAGATAGCCTGCTCAGTTATTGTCTAGTATTAATTATCAAGATAGATTTTCAGGCTTGCTCGTTAAACGATTGAATAGTCCATTTATTGTCCTCTTTTCGTTCAATAAATAAATTCAGATTTTGCGCATCTTTTATGCGCAGTAACTGCAGGCAAACCATCGCATCTTGATTGAGATTTTCAGTAGCTTTAATTTTTAGTTACTAGATAGAAATAATAAAACTATTTAATAACCATTTAAAAGATCATATAGGCTTGATTATTATTACCAAGCTGTTTTTTCAGTGTAGAAAAGTAAAAACAATATCAAAAGAGAGAGAGAGAGAGAGAAAGAGAGAAAATTAAAAAATAAGACAGCCCGAGACTTAAGAATAGGATGGGCAAATGCGAGGCGACAACGCAAGTGTAGCCTGGCGCGGAATATGCAACAGCCCTCGATATCCCCGTCGCCGGTGCGTCGGCTCGCACTTGCCTGCTTTCGTTTCGCAGCGACAGTTTCCTCAGCGCGCAAGAGACTTTCCAGTCGCAATTATTATCAGACCCTGTCGACCTCCGCGACGCGTCTTAAACACGGTGGGGGAGAAGTCGTTCTCGTGGCGAGGCCTTAACGCTATTGCCAATAGAATGAGATACTCACCGTCCTCACCGTCGTCTCCCGCGTGCTTCGGGACGACGGAGGGATTCCTGGTAGGATTTTCACGGCTCTCATCGTTACGTTACGGGCGTGAAATCTGTCGGTGGCGGCTTATGGCTTCCCCGCGCTGCGTGAGCCAGCGGGAAGGTCAGAAACGTAGATAAGGACGATGATGATGACGACGGCGAGGAGGAACGCGAGAATCGACCGTAGTCTATGGAGTCGCGCCACGACGACGAGGAGGGGGGGTCGGCAGACGAAGGGAGGAGAAGGTGGCGTACTTCCAAGCTCCTGGCAGACCTTAGTTCGAGGCGGAGGGCGTCTTGGGTGGCTGGAAGGGGTTCCATTTCAGACACTCCGGATCGATCTCTTTGTAGACGGGGCCCCGTCTCTTCACCCTCTCCTTGTAGTCGTCGATCACGTCCTGAAATTATTTCAACAGTCCCTTTCTTTTTTATCCGCGGCTCCGTTCCGGGCGACGACGCGACAGCTCGTGAACGCTTTTGATCGAATTGACGGGGGAATGGAAGAAGGGAGGGGGGAGAGGAGAAAGAGGAAAGGGAGTGCAGAAATGTACAATGGACGAGCGCCAAGGGGTGAGTACGGTCGAATTAACAGAATGATAATTAGCCTCGCGGTCGTGCTGTCCGGTCGTGTATTGGGGATATCGTTCCCCGGGACCAGCGACGAACGATCGCGTGAAATCGAATCGTCCTTGTTGTGGGATAATCACGTTAATAAGATACGTATGATATTTCCGATATTCATGCCGTTTGCATAGCGGGAGACATTTCGTTATATCAGCGGGCCATTATTCCTCGTTATCTACCTCCGCGGTTAATTTCAAGTGAGAAAAATATGCCAGATTGCATATCTACGCGGAATTTTTCAATCATATTTTCGTCACCAATTCGCTTCATAAAATTCGTTACCAATTTTTATCATGTGTGACAATAAGCTTGGGACAACTTGGCAGCCTATCAAATATTAGAGGGTGTTTACTCAAATTTTATAACGGAATTCTCCGAGAATCTGAGATTTTCCAGGAATTTTATTCCAGGTTACATTAGAGAATTAATGCAATTTTAAAATAAATTTATTTTATTACGTCTTTTAATGTTTCCTAATCAGAGTTGGATAGTAACTAGTAAAAAAGTTAAACAATAAAGTTAAAAAGTTGATAACTTTTAAAACTTAACTTAGTTAATTTAAAAAAATTTAATTTTTAACTTCAACTAGTTTTTCAAATACATAAACATTAATTTATTAATTTTTTTCCAAATTAAAAATTTATCCATGTAAAAGAAAAAAATTATAGAAAAATACTATCGATAAACGTGTTGTACGAAATTGTTTGTGGTAAATTGGATAAATAACGCGCAAATTAATTAGCATGTACGATAAAATTATCATGAGTGATTAAATCAGATTGAAAACATGCTGTTTGTAAAATTGCAATGATGCTTTGCAAAATTCATGTAAAATATATAATATATTGCTACTTGATTTATTCTACTTAAAACAATAAATTATGTAAGAAATAGTTAAAAATGATCAAAATTTAACTGCTACTGCATATTTTATATTTTACAATGTTAAAATATAAAATATACATGGTAGATATAATGAATAAAAAAAAAATCACATAAAATATTTCGAGATACAACGTAGTCCCAAGATTACCATGAGATTTTCAGATAAATTTGATGAGAAAATTCTCTCTGCATATAAAATATTTTAGCGAGATTGATTCTCAATAAATAATTCTATCACGTAGAATTTTCACGACAGCGCTCGTGATGCCTCAGTTAAAAGTCTGAAAAAATATTATTCTTTATCTCGCGTTGTTATTTCGTATATATTTATCGCGTGATAAATGTAACGTGATTTGTTTGGATTATCATAGTCTCAATAAAAGTCGCGACGACGTTTTTCGCTCGAGGCGATCATCTTCGACGTTACGTTACGCCCGACACGAGTTCCTACTAACGTTATTCCTGAAATCGGACGCGATAAATCCCGACAAGCACGACGACAAGCGTATTCGCAGGAAAGAATGGACGATATCTTTCGCGGAATGAAGGGGAGCCGTACATGCTTGTTTATATACATATTTGTGCGGTAGATTACGACACAAAGGAGCGCTTACCTGTTTCTTGAGAATGATATGCTTGCCCTTCCAGTACTTCATCATACCGAGGGCCTGTAAAGTGCTGACAATGTCGTACGAGTCGATGGCCATTTCCTTGCTGATATCTGAAAGAAGAATTACCTTCTCTCTCTCTCTCTCTCTCTCTCTCTTTCGTGTGACAACGGTCTTCCCCTACCCCGTCGTTGAAAGTGAGAACTGTCGTCGATGGAAAAAATCTCGAAGGGACACACATAATAATCCAATCTTACAGAAGAAACTTGTTTCTCTCGATGCCAAACAGCAAGAGTAATAAAATTGACGGGGCCAGTAGAGACATACGCGATGAATAAAACATGTGAATTTATTACTATTTATATTTATGCATGGAGATATTTTATGTATGAAGAATACTATCAACAAGTAAAAAATGAACACACACACACACACGCGCGAATGTTTCGAGAAAAACATTTTCCTTTCTTAATAGCTTCTCTGATTAGTTACACAAATTCGACCATCGGATTTCCTCCTCGAATCGTTGATTAAAAATATACTTGTTCCTTGCATTCGTTTTGCATCGATTCGATTAATACTGAATTCATTTAACGTTGTTTCTGATATCAATAAAAATAAACTTAAACGAAGAGCTCGATAACAAGAGTCGTAAAAATGCAGGAAATGATGAATCATATATAATCTGCTGCGGTTTTCAGCGGCCGGGTGGTTTATCCCGGCCTCCGTGGATACAATTATTCAACCGCTAAAACCAGTTACGTTGGGAAAACTTGACCATCGGATCAATAACAATGTAGTATAAATCCTGTACCGACGATTTCCTCCTCTCGAGGGACAAAATCTAAAATAGATTCAATAATGTTCACCGAAATTGAACTATGTTACGCATATTGTACGGTTGTGCCAAAATGCCGGAATCAAATCTTGATTGACGTAACGAGGAGAGTAACAGATTGGCGGAAGTCTTCTCTCGCCAGATTTTCAAGAAGTTCCCGGAGAAGTTCTTTCGCGTATTATGCGACGAATGTAAATTTTCCCTCTACGAAAATTACGCTTTCGAAGGCAGGTGTTAAATCAGCGGTTCAAAGTGGACCTCCCGCGGAGTCGCATTAGCGTACTTTCAATTCGCGCATGAATATTCAAACGCCGCTCCGCAATACCGGAAGTCCAAACGGACTGACGGTCGGCGGCTGCGGCTGCTTCACGCTGACCTACCTTTTACGGAGATCTCCTTGCCGCCGAAATTGCAGAGATACTGCAGCAAAACGTCCTTCCAGTAGCTGCGATACGAAATCAGACCGAGGTCCGACAGCGGCTTCTCCGGTGAACCGATTTTCTTCTCGACCCTCGTCAGCAAGTAACCTGCGCAGAAAGTTGTCAAACGTGTTCAATTTATTCATTAAATATTTAATATGTACAGAGAAAGACGGTATTAAATATTAATAGAAAATTAAAACTACACTTCAAAAAATATATTTATGTTCGAATAAATATATTATATTTATTTTAACATCGTTTCCTTGATTTAAAAAATATTTCATAAGCTTAAAAATAAATTATTTTATACTGCTTAATGTTTATTTAAATCAAGGAAATGATGTCAAAATAAATACATGTACTTTAACATAAAATCTTTTTTCTTTTTTTCAGTGTAAAACAAGAAATTATATATGAAACAATGATAATCTTGCTTATATAATTTAATCTATTATAAGGGGATCCTACACTGAGGGAAATATCGACATTAGAGGATACAAAATTCTCCGAATTGGTTATATAAAAAAACTCTTTTACACGTTTAAAGTATACGCAAGAATGGTCGGATACTAAACTTGAGCTTAAAAACGAAAAAAAATTAAAAGTTATTGACATATCGTGTATGATTTTTTAATCTTTTTCGTTTTTAAGCTCAAGTTGAGTATTTCATTTATTCTCATGTGTATTTTGAACGTGTAAAAGGGTTTTCAATACAATAAAGCCAATTCGGAGAATTTTGTATCTTGTAATATCAATAATTCTGTCAGTTTAAAATCCCTTTAAAGAAAATTAAATTTCAGCAAAATAAATAAATATATAAAAATAAAATATTATATTTTTCGATAAATTAAATAATATTATATTTTTATTTTGATATTATAATATCACCTAAAGAGTACAATATGATATTTCGATAATAATAATAAAAAATCAAGTTTTAATTTTTGATTTAAAAATGTTATTTTCTATCCGATATTTTTTCCTTTCAGTACAAAAAAATTATTATTGAATAATGATAGAATTATATAAAATTCTTCACGTAAACAATGTCTGTTGAACTCAACATAATCTCATTTTAACATTTAACATTTTAAAAATATATTTTCAAAAATATCCTTTCTTCCGTGTGCTATTAAATTCATTTATTAGCGCAGTACAAGCTTCTCCCGCAGGTCTTAATAAAATTCATGCATCACTGCAAATCTCCTTATTAAAAAATAGAATAAAAGTTAAAATATTCAATAGCTCCATTTTAAGAAAATCGTAATTTCAGATAATTTGTGGTAATTCGATCAGTACAAAAAATACGGCATTCTTCAAGGTACTCGTATAGGGAGCAGCACATCAGGGAATAAAATTTCTACAGCGTAATTGGATAACGAAATCCTATTATATACTTAAAGTCGAGCGGACAAGTGGCGGTGGGCCCGACAGAAACGGACCCAGCCCTGGCTGGTCTGCTCCCGGTTGAACGTCCGTTCCGCCTCGTTTGTCCCAAGTATTCTGCGACGAGGCATCAAAGAAAAATGTATAGACAGCCGAGAGGAGAGGAAGAGACGAAAGAGAAAAAGAGAGAGAAGGCAACCCGAGGCGTTTCGTGCCGCGCGGCCTGCCCGCTTCGCTGGTGAATCGGCGAAATCGTCCGTTGCACGCCGTCCGTCCACGTCAATGGAATTATCCGACGGACCGGTTAAAAACCCGTTTTTCAGACGGCGACTTAAATGCCAGATCCAGATCTACCGCAACCCCGAGATCGATAACGCGCGCATTTAAACGCGCGTCGATGATCGATCGACGGGCGCTCTCTTATCAGAGACTGGCGGCTGAAAATCTACGATTGCGAAGTGTAAAGAGGACCTCCTTACTTGGGAAACATCGATTGAGAGTCCCCTTCCACGCTCGTCCCGGAGCACGACAACGTCGAAAATCGACTTCGCCCAAAGTTTCCGTTAAACGTCGACTCCGAGTGTCGTCGAAGGATGAAATCGGACGGAGTAAAATTTATAACGGGGCGGGCATTCCGCCCCCGTTTGGTAATCCTCGTCATTTTACGTCCGCGACGTGAATCTGAGAATTATCTCGTACGAAGACTCTTGCCGGAGTGACACAGAGTCACGGCGAGAAACTACCAAGAAGAGACGGGACTGATCCGCGGGATTCAAGGCTGGGATATGTAAAAGTCAATCTCGAAAGGGACGGGATTTAATGGACCTGCGCTATCTCTCTCTCTCTCTCTCTCTCTCTCTCTCTCTCTCTTTCTCGCGCGCGCGCTCTCGTTCGTTCGCGTTTTGCATGGATTTCGCGAACTCCGCAGCGAGCAGGTATAGCTCTGCACCTTGCATTATGTATAAACCGATCTTGTCGCGTGTATGCGTACGGTGTTAAGGATGTGAACGCGATGGATTCGCGATAGTATCCAGTCGCATATCGCGTTCTTCGCGTCGTCCTTGCATTCCCGAAATTACCTCCCGCTCCGCCGACAAGTTCAAAAGCCTCCTTCATTAGCAAAGTGATCCTCTCCCGCTGCCGTCCTTCGCCGAATAAATCTCGTCGCAGCCGAAAGACGTTTATTTAAAGCACCGAATGTGCCGCTTCCGCACGGCTGACGGATCAAAGAGCGAGATAATTAAGTGTTAAAAGATTACCCACGGCGCATCTTTGATTCATTGTCCCGAGTCTCTTAATCTCGAAATCTCTCTGGAAACGTTTATCTATCTCGCGTACTTCCGTACTCGGCCATCGATACAAAAGTTGACTTGCGTTTGTCTTGCGATTCATTTAGAACGTTAAGATACGATGAACGAAATAGGGACTAAGGAATAAACAACAGTTCAATATGTTGAACGAAGAATGCTTTATATGTTTTCTTTATTTAACATATTGAAGTTGTTCCTTATTCCCTGCTGCTATCGCCTGTGCGTTTCATTGTGCATTAGGCTTTAGGGCGCGGACACAATGGAAGGAATAAAGAACAGGAAACAGAGTACGGAACAGTTGAATATGTTGAATAAGGAAAACATATGAAACATTCTTTGTTCAACATTGAACTGTTTCCTATGTCTTATTATAGAAATGTATTAAGGATGGTCTTATGTAACACGAGGTCTCGATCGTTATTTACCAGCGATACATAAAAAAAATTTTCTTATTTTAATCTGACGAGATCCTTATCAGGATTTATCGAAATTATCTAAATCATTATAATTCAAACGTGACCTTTTATCATTCGTTAATAATTTCGTTATTAATAATGAAAAACCGAAACCACAGCGCAGTACTAATATGACAAAAAAGCACACCGTGTTTGCACATAAATTACCCTCTTTCTTACTTCTTCAGCGTAAATCCTCGCGCGATGTAAATACCGAAGTTACCCTAATAGGTGGAACCACAAGTTCCTGGCCAGCGCTGCTATTTAATAGCAAATACTTGACTTGGTTCTTGGGTGAAAATTTACCTACAGTAGCACTTTAGAGTTACAGTGATCCGTGAGATTCAAGCAGAGAGGAAATGTTTTGACAATTGATACGCTTTTGGAAAAGTCAACACCTGCGTATAAAAAATATTAATATCAGAGCAAGTATTTTATTTTTAATTATAAAGAAATCTCGGAGGAATATACCGCAATGTCTTTTATTCCAAAGTCAGCAGTCTGACATGCACCTCTCGCAGAGATCGACCGGGTCCGCTGAACGCTTCCTCGTCGAACGAGAAGCTTTAGGCCTCTTTATCCCGCGGACGAGAACAAACGAAGCGAGAGAGACATATCCCCCATAGCCTGACCAGGACATGCCGATCCCGCATCCACGTTTCCGTTCCCGTTCCAGGGTGTTCCCGGCCAGCGAAGGGTTCAACGACCATGCCGTTTCCATCTCCTCCACCTTCGCAGACCGCGTATCTCCGCCGGCAGAGAGGACACTTCTATCCTTCCCCTCCGCCCGCCTTCGGCACTCTGCGGCCTCCCCCCGCGCCTCCTCTCTCCCCTCTCCGTTTCGCCGCTGATTACTTTGGGAGGGTGGAACGCATTCATTACGCGTCCGTTCAGTTTGCAGACTTTCGGGATCGGCGTGTGTAGGTAAAGGATGGAAAGCGAAGGGAAAGGAGAGGGAGAGAATGGAGAACCGGCGGAGGGGAGGAAATTCGAGGGTGGAAATTCGAGAAAGAGGAAAACGGTGACCGCTGAGAGGTGGGAGAGAGAGGAAGATGGATCGACGGGGATGGAAGGGAGAAAGGGAAGAGAAAGAGAGAAAGAGGGAGAGGGAGGGAGAGAGAAACGTTCCAGTCTCGGGCAGGGTCGGCACGACGAAGGGCGCAGGGCGAACGAGGGTGCGAATCGCGAAAAGAACGCAAACGGTGAAATTGGGTACTGTTGAGGGTAGTTCGTTGCCCCGCGATCGAAGAATCACTGACTGAAGAGATTTACGACTCACCAGGAATATTTATCTTTCGTGCATTTCAGTGGAGTACCGACGGCAGAAGTCACGATGTTTCGCGAAATGGAATTTCAACTTAATTTAGGAACGATTCATAATTATCACGCGGTATATGCTTACTCGATGGTAGATAAAGCAATTACATTGGTGGAACGAAGAGAAAGTGTATCTCGATAAATGCCGACGAACTCGGAATTTTATAGTTTAATCGAAGCGATCCCAAAGTATCCGAACTGATGCTGATGTTGATGTTATACATTTCGAATTAGAAGATGCCCTCGCTAAAAATTTCGCTAAATCTTTTCAAAAGGGATCTCGTTCGTCTTCCTTCTCGTATTTATATTCAATAAACCCTAGTTTCTTTTTGTTTTAAATATTCCCATTTGATCTGCGAATTTGTTTTTAATTTTCGCATGAGAAGAGAATCAACAAGAGATTCTATCATTGGGCATGTTCATTTCGCTGCAGCTTAGGTTGTTAAATCGAAGCTCAACCCTTCCTTCCGCTCCCGACTGTAATTTCTCTCACTGAAACGAGAACGATCCGTCTTCAGGAGAGACATCGTGACAGCCTTGAGAGAGAGAAAAAAAAGAAATATCGCGTCAATGGGAGGACCAATTCGTCCGTCTGGCGGGATGATATCGCAACGAGATGCAGCACGTATCCCGCTCTTTGCCGCTTTGACGAAGGCGAGAGATGCCGCACGCCATGCCGACCCTGCCCAGTTGCAGCAGTGTTGCGGCGGTAACCCCTCACCGACTCTAACCCTCCCTTCCCGTCCTTTCGAGGCCCTCCCCCGCCGCGTAACTGGCGTGTACCCTTCGTCCCTAGGTATAGGGAAAGGGCGTCGGTGCCCCTGCCAATCCTACGTAGGGATAGTAGAGCGAGGTCACGAGAGGTCATACGATTCCGAGCCCTTCGGGCGCCCTGCGTCGAGCGGGGTGCGAGGAGACGAGTCGACGGTTGCGGGTGAGGGCGAAGGGGCGACGGGGGCGAGGGCAGCGGCGGCGGCGATGGTATAGGGCAGGTACAGGAAGCCTGTACTCTCTGTAGGGATCAAGGTGTGCGGAGGAGCGGTCGCCCAGGAGAGGAGGACGCGCCGCGTGCGTGAGACAGGAAGTGTGGGTGTACGCGTAGCCTGCACGCGTGTCTGCACGCGTGTACGCGACGTCGACGTCGGTGGCGGCGGCGGCGGCAGCGGCGGCGGTGGTAGGCGGTCGTAGGGGGGGTCGATCGATGCGGCGAGACGCCGGGCGTCGCACTTTCCACAGACCACTTCGTTCTCCAACCTAACGCTACATGGTTCACCATCCACCACTACCATCCCCGTTATCAGGGACGATACCGCTTCCGCAGTATCGATACGTGATCACTTTGATATTCGTAAACAAAAGTCAAATTTACGAATTTATGAAAGTGATGGGGAAGCAGCGACGTTTTTCTTTTTTACAAGAAATATTGTATATGAAATTGTTACGTATTAATGTTAACGCGCTGAAGCTGAGCTTCACTAGCCGATTGATAATGTTGTGAATGTTGTAAATAATATAACAATAACGATAAAAATGGAGAATGATAAAAGGTGCAAGAAATAGTACAGCGGAATAAAAAGATCAAAATAGTAAAAAAATATCCAAACTTTGAAAACATTCTCTTAAAAAAAAAAATTATTTAAATAAATTCAAGTACGTATAATATATGCTTTTACTAGAGCAATTTTGGATCTTGTAATTTAATGCTTAGGTAACCCTACACCCTGTATTTCTCTGCAGAAAAACAAACGTTATCGAATCCATTCGAGCAGGGGGCGCGATTCGGTATTTCGCGTAGGGGCGCGCGGGCTCGTAGCGCCGGCCTTGTACAGTCGAAATACAGCCGGCGGCGGAGTCGATGGCATCGACACTGGATGCAGAAGGGATGAAGAAAGAGAGAGAGAGAGGGGAGAGAGAGACAGAGAGACAGGGATAGAGAGGGGGTTGTCGTCTCGCTCGCGGAAAAGCCGGCGGGGTTGTGAAACCACCCTCCCCTGCTCTCACCTCCCCCGTCGACCGACCGACACACCACGACGGCACAGTACGTCGACCCTCGACCAACCAACTCCCGACGCACCTCCGCTCTTCCCCCTCATACTACTACCGGTAGTAGCGCCGCGATGCCCGCCACCGACGCCACCGACGCTCGGCATCAATGAAAATGACGTCACGGCAAAAAGCCCCGCGTTTAATTATCAAAGCTACGCGCCTCGCGCCGCGCGGCCGGCTCGCACTCGCGCGCGTGCACACGCGTGTCCGTCCGTGCGTACGTGCATGCGTGCATACATACGTGCGTACGCGTCGGCGGCGACGACGACGATGACGACGACGATCGTCGATGACGAGGAATCGCGCCGCGCGTCGAGTTCGTCGTGGAATTGGCACGCGAACGACGGGGAGAGGAAGCGGCGCGATCGCGCATTCCGCGGCGCGTTTAGCGTCAAACGCGCCCGCGGGACTATCAACCGCGATCTCGGATAAAAGTAATGGGAAATGCAAAATCAAGAAGGTAGACGTTAAGAATAAATAAGAAACACTTTAAACTTTGCACAACGAATTTAGGAACGTACATGTATCGTCGCATCTACCAGCTCGCTGATAGAAATGTGCGAATTATGAATCATATCCGATTCGATTCGAATTTACACTTCTATGGTTCGAATCTGAACCACTTGAAAGCTTCGAATCTAAGAGTTTCAAATACAAATTATATCATTCTTATGTAGGTAAAACTCTTTTTTATTTAATCTTTAAATTCGAATCAACAATAATGTTGATAATTAACAGTTAAGTTTCAACGATTCGATTCAGGTAAAATTTTGTTAATTCGCTTCGATACGAATTCAAAGAAAAAAAATGGAAATCAATTCGATACGATTCAACGCCAGGGTTGGTAAAAGTCATGTTTTAAACATGTTTAAAACATGACTTTTACCAACCCTGTTCGACGCTAAGGAACCTTGGCTCGCATATCTCTAATCTACCAGCAACGACGATGATTTGTACAAACGGCTATACTGATTCATGGAAAAAAAATGGAAATACAGTTCTTCGTCATCGCGAAATGCGCATATAATGTATTAATATATGTACACTTACTGAAGTCGATGAGCAGCCGGCCGTAACCTTGCCTCTGGTAAGGCGGCAGCGTTAGGATGCAGGACACGTTGTAATTTAGGAAGGAGTTCTTCTCCTGGAACACAAGCGTTAAAGCCTTCGGTTAACGAATGCATATGCGAGTCACGGAAGTCTAGTTAAAAGTACCGCATCGCTGCCGATTTATCGCCTCCAAGATTCTTGCAAATTAACGATTATTATCACGCGGGATAATTCGCGAAATCATTAATGCTGCTGAACTTTTATTAACGAAGAACGATGCTGCTGTCTCGCAGTATAGTTGCTTGTTAATAAAAGTTTAGCAGTAACACGGGGAGCAGCAAAGTTATATAAATGCATTCGGTATTAAATGTATGATCGATGATACTCACCGTCCACGAGCGCGAGTACATACACACGTCAGACACGCTCCACGAAAGTGTGTGACGTTAATGCAACGGAAATGCATCACGTTTTCGCAAGCGAGAAAGATAAGGACGCATATTCGCAACGATATATTTAGAATAAAATCCACTGCGATACCTGAGACATGATCTTTCCGGAGGAGCCAGACTCCATTACATATAGCTCGAAAAAATAATTCAAGATCACCGCGAGCCCTTCTCTCTCGAGAGACGTGTCTCTCGAGAATACCGGCATCAATTTTTCAACGTCATCTTATAACGGGCTCGCGGAACTCGCAAGGACCGTCGTCGTCGTCGTCATCGTGAGAATGCCCTGCGCTCTAGAGGAGAAAAGACCGCCGCAATTCCGAAAGAGTCTCACCCTCAGAAATAGAGCATCCGGCCACACCGAATAAGACTGTAAGTCCAGTATTTTTAACGCGGCCACGAGATGGCCGTGTGCAACGTCGGTGCGGCAGATTAGATAAAATCCCTTTTCGGACTCGCGACCTGTGTGTATCGACCATGTAAGTCGTCCATAATGAAAGCAACTGTAAGTTGCGAACTTTTCGAAGTGCCGCTGAAAGCAGGCGTGGAACGCATGCTCGAACTCGCCTTCGAGACCTCACTTATCGCACTTGCGAAATGAATGTCCGATATACAGGGTGTCTCGGTTTCTCCAACCGGTTATTCTATTTTCCTTACTGCGTACAACCGCAAGAGTTCCTTTTTCGTTTGTCATACCTAACATCATTTCCGCCTCCGAAACCCTTTGTGCTGAAAGGTATTTCTGAGCGGTCTTGTCCCGTGGCAGCACTAAGACGCGCGGCAATAAAGAATCGGTCCGCGACGTGCAAACGCGGTCCAGACGCGCGTCGTTCGAGCATCAATTTAGCATTGGACGCGTTCAGTGTCACTGGAGAAGATAGGCGTTGCGAGAAATGTGTCGCAAATGCACGAAAAATTGACGTCGCGAGAGAAAAGGGGAAGAGAATGGTTGCCGTTCGGTTAATCCCACCGGCGTGACGAAGTGCCATTTCTCTAGAGGCATTTTCGCGTGATAGTCTCGCGCATTTAAGCGCCACATTGAATTTAGCTGAATATAAACGATTTTTTAGCAGTCGGGGCAAGAACTGTTATACCCGATGTATTTTCCACGGTGAGCGCCTGACGTCGCAAAATGCTATTGCAATAGAATAATAGCCATCTAGCAGGCACAAAAGAAAACAAAATCCTCCCTTCAACCCTTTTCATCTCTCTCTTTCTCTCTCTCCTTTCTCCCGTCGCGTCGCGTCGATTCTCGCCGTGAAAGAGGAGCTTAATCTCTCAGCCGGGATTACAACTTATACTACGGAGACGGTAACTATCGTTTTCCCCGGAGTATCGCACATTCGAGAATATACCTCGTTGGGTGGACGAAAAGAGGTATTAGAACCGCGGTTATTTCTCGGGAATGAATTCGGATAGGATGATTGCTCAACGTGCGGTTTCCGCAAAATTAAGAGTCATCGCGCACCTGCCACGGCCTTTCTTTTCTCCCACCCTCTTTCTCTCTTTCCTTTACTTTTCTTCTTCCTTTTTTTCTCATACTTTAAATTTTGAATATTATTTCTTGCTAATGTCTCCTTTGCACTTAAAAAAATTTGATATTCTAGCAATTCAGTTTGAAAGTCCAACCGTAATTATTTTGATGACCTAACAAACTTATTTTCAGATTTCTATCCAACTAAATTTTTAGGTACAGCAAAATCGTTTTTTTTTGCGTAGAGAACGTACAATAATGACTTTATTCGTGATTTTAAGAGCAGTTTTTACAACCAATGCATAAATATAGTGCGACAGTAATAGTGTAATGTATAATAAATATCAATGCATAAATGAGTGTTCTCTACTCTTACATAATTCATGTATCAAATCTCGCGCTGCATACATTGTACATCATCCTTTATATTCTTATTATACAAAGAACGACATCAATTTTTCTTCTAGAATTATTCTGAATCTTTTTACTAAGATTTTTAGCAGGTATTTTTTTTTTAAATACCGGTACTATAATTCATAGTCAATCTTTATGAGTACAAATTGGACAGAAGTATAAGTTTAACTGGAAAGTAAAGAAGAAGCTTATTTCTTCATTAATTTCGGAGCTGCCGTATAACTCTTGCTAGCGCAATACGATTGACTATGAACCGTTTGATTGTGAACATCTTCAAATCGAAATTGCACACGTGATATGATTTTGGCCCAGGTACGATTTCAGCAAGTTTCCCCTAAGATCTATCTCATGTAGTGACGCAGCGCAATGACGCTGCGACACGGCTCTTTTTCCGGCACGAGGCTCATCCGCTCGTACGTTACATCCCGAGGATCCTTAAGCGCCTTGACACGCGGCGCTCGAACGGATGGTCTCGATGGTATTCGGACACCCGGTATTTCCGGCCGTGCTGTTGCTAACTGCCGAGGCAGCAACGGTCCGAAGGACACGACCCGCACTCGGTGTATGCGTGCACACGCCGGCCCACGTGTGCGTATTGGCGTGTTAACTCGGAGAAGTAGAAGAAGAAGAAGAGAGAATCGAAATAGGGATAGACGTGGCGAGAGCGAGGGAGATACGCGTTATACATGAAAAGGGGAAAGAGCAATGGGAGAAGAGGGAACTTTGGGCCCTGAGAGGGAGAGAGAGAAAGCAATCGCTCCGAGGGGTCCGTCTCCGTCAGAGGGATGAGGGGGGGACCAACCGCTACCAAGGATAAAATAGATTTTTCTCCTTCAGAGCATTTTGAAACAGGGATGTTGCTATAAATAGCACAATATCCGAGAAAGTATCGACGGTGGGATGCCTAGAAAGTACCGGCGGGCGATTCGTCGCGATGCCTGAAAAGTTTCGGGCGGACACTACTGATGTTTAAGAAACGCAACGCGATAGAGAAAGTATTAGTGATTTGTTAGTGTAGAAGGGCGACTACTAGTCTCGACGCGACGGTCGGTCGTCGGAGTTAAGTGAGACAAATCGACGGGAATGGAAATGAGTCAGCGAGCGGTTCCCAAAGACCGAGTCGTCTTCGTCGATTCTATTCGCCCATCGTTTCTTACGGGAAACGTCTGAAATATACAGGACGCCCCATCGATCTCAAAACGGACTAGAAATTTTTCTTCGTCGAAAGATTCGTTCATGGCTTCCCAAAAGCGGCGAGGCCACTGCGTCAAACACGAATTTCTCGTCGTTCTCTTTTACAATCGAGCCAAAACCTTCGATCGTGGCCAGACCTAACGAGGCTGAATAAATAGGAGAGATCCTACTGGGTCTCTGACTGTTGCGGATTGAAAAACGCTTCGCTGGTTCCGCGGAAAGCGTAGGGGGATCAAGAGAGAAAGAGAGGGAACAGAAGAAGAAAGAGATAACGCGAAAGAGAGAGAAAGAGAGCGAGAGAATCTGGGGCCCGTGACGTCCTTGGGCCTGGTAGTCTCCGAGCTGCTCAGGGCCGTCTCGACGTCCCCACCGACGGCACCGTGACGGAGGAGGCCATGTACTTTTCCTCCTTCAGCTTCGTCTCGCTCCTTTTCTCTCCCTCTCGGCCACTCGATCTCGTTTCCTCGCGCTGTCCGGTCGCTCCACGATGTCGTAAAGACGACGGAGCACTTTGTCAGCTCGTTCATTCGATTCGAAATCGGTCGGCGATGACAAACGCAGCGGGACTCGGATCAACGCGGCGATCGTAACTCCCTAAATCGGAACCGGTAAACTTTTAATGATTTCAGCGCTGCACCGAAGGTAAAATGTCCTAGTAAACGAACATGTAACGAAGTAGAGTCACGATTGGAGAATTTTTGTAATGTACGATATGTATAAAATAATGTAATTATACAATTAACTGAAATTAATCCACGGATGTAGAAGAGATCGATCACGTATGACGTGAAGAACAAGATAATTGACTGAATATAATTAGATGTGATGTTTAAAGATTGCAATTAGTTTTTAATTATAAAAAGACGCATTTAAGATTAATAACAACAAATATACTCTTACTCCGTGTAAGAGTATAGAGGCTTGTTCGACAACTTTGGAACGTTTATCGTATAACTACGTCAATCAATGAAATGTGCATTGTCTTCAGTAATAATACATCGGTTTCGATCAATAAGAATATCCCCCTTTTAATCGAAATCACTGAAAGACCGTGAATAGTCACTGATGATCACAGCTATAAATACAGTACTGCGGATCGATGAATAATACACGTGATTCCGTTTTAAAGAGTAGATTGCGCGAGGCGCAAATTACAATATTCGAATCGCCGCTATTATTACTTGACCAATCCAATTTTCGCAATTACTCCGCGTTTCATTCCCTTCTTTCCGATATATTACACTCGGTGTTTATCGAGCTCAGTCAGCTCCCGGCTGTCACACAAGATGTTAATTGCGGCAGGATTTATGGTCCCGGCAGTTTACCATCACGCTTACGGTACACCGGACGCACATTCCATTTTGTTCGCGATATGCACATGTCAAGGACTCTCCGTGCGGAATTCTGACTCGTGTGCGTCAGTAATCGTGGCACGGTCCTCGTGGGCCGTCCTGGCGTAGGAGAGGAAAGTGCAGTCCTCTCGGCCGAAGAGGCAAGGTACAGCTTCTTTCATGGATATATAGTTCGCCAGAATCGATACTGGCACTTCTCTCTCTCTCTCTCTCTTTCCCTGCTGCCCTCTCATCTCCCTTCATCTCCGGAACACGGCAAGGTGGCGCATAGAGTAACGATCGCGGGCCGCAGCCACGGCCCACGGTCGCGCTCTACGTGCGAGAGAGGAATAAAACAGATCAATGATCGTAACGATATATGTACGTCTCTCGGCGACCAACCGCACCATCTGCGCCGTGGAAACGATACTGTATATGTACGCGCGCAACCATACGTGCACATCACAAATGCGTGAATACGTATACATGCACATGTAAGTTTCTCTCTCTCTCTCTCTGTCTCTCGATTAGCTTAGCTGGCCTAACGAGTAGTCCAAATAGTTTCATCAAAGATCCACGACGGCGGACTCGCGCTACGTGATCGAACCGCACGAACCGTGACGATTCAATTCCGAGATGAAGTAACGAGAATTCGAGGCTGCGAGGCACAGCGAGAAGATTCGGAACAAAGGAAGCAAGAACTCGCAGAAGAGCGACGATTAAATTTGGAAACGAAAACGTAGCCAAAAAGCGAAAACATTGTGTGAAAGCACTGACGAAATAGGAGGTAAAATAAATTTGAGTGAGCGTATTGAAAAATACGGTGTAATAGAAAATAGAAAATTAATTCTGAATAACGCACATGAGTACAATGTGAGCGAAATCATCACTTTTGGAAGTTCATAAATAAAAAAAAAAGAAATTATTAATAGATCCCTACGGAGAAAAGTAAGAAAGATCTATAGTTTGATTTTCATTTATATATTTTTATTACTTTTTATAAAAAATGTCAATATTTTACACAAGTATCTTTGTTGATTTAAAATAAATAGAAATCTCCTTAAAAAAAAATTTCTAGAAAAACTTGATCAAAAACTTGATTTAACAAAAGATCTGTATACTAAAAAAAGAGTTTGGTAATGGCTATCAATCAAATGTTGAGTGTAATAATGCTAATTAAATATTTGATTAATGTAACCAAAAATAATTAACTTTTCTAAATATTTAATAAGTATAATCAAATTTAAATTAAAATTATTTAGTAAAGTAAAATTATTTTTAGTTGTAGTAACCAAATATTTAATCGGCATTATTTCACTCAATGTTTGATAGCTATTGCCAAACTCTTTTTCCAGTGTAGTTTCTCATCTTGTTTCTTTTGTAAATTTTTATTTTGATTACTGTTTATAATAAATATCAATATTTTATATACAAATATCTTGACTGATTTAAAATAATTCACGCGCGCGCGTGTAAATAGATATCTCCTTTTCCAAAAAAATTTCTGAGAAAACCAAAAACTGATTCGAATATAATTGCCAGATGACCAGAAACTAATCAGATATTTTTTTGCCTAGTCATCTTCGAAACAAGTGTGAGCCAAATCGACTAGGACGTATACGAGTATGTACAGCTACAGTAATACTGACTGGTAACCAAGAAATTTCTGTTCAATTTTACCGGTTATATTCTAGCTTATTTTCTATTTGGGTTCCAACGTTGTACTTTCGCATCGATCGGCGGTTAGTTTTAAATCGCGAGACGGTGCCGGAAATAATCGCGCGCGGAGTGAGAACCATCGCCTCGAGTGAGAGAACGTGCGACGCGTGTCGATGGCATTTCAACTCGCGGTTATATGCATTCGCATACAATTCACAGTTCCCGGAGTGAGATAGCGGAGTGGGCGTTAAATTAACGCCGAGTATTCTTTTTCGATCAATGAAGCGCGCAGACGGGCGGCTCGTTATCGTTCATTAAAGATCCCCCCGGTGCCCGATTGATCGCAATTTCTGCAGACTCGCGTACCCAGAGCGGACGCGAGACCCGAATTTAATTGTCCCTTGTAATTCTATTGTCCCTGTTACGTGATCTGTTTTATATCGCTATCTATTTTCCAGCACGAAGCTAGAAAGAACGAATCGCGTAAAGTAAACGTCGAGAGCCAGAGACGTTGCCTATAAATCTGAACGAGTCGTTTCCCTTTTCTGTCTGTATATCGTATACATACGACGGCACATATAATTCGCGCAAGAAGAAACCGGATCGATACGCATGTCGTTACACCCGCGAATCATCATCATCATCATCCTCACCGACCTCGCCGACTCGTCTCGAGCGAATTCACTGAATGCAGAAAGGAGAGACATTCGATGACGATGACGGCGACGACGTGGCGTCGCTCGTAAAAGACTTCCAATCGGTCAGTATCCTTTCCCGCGTATCGTAAAGCGTGCCCGGATAAACGGGCACGTGCGTCGACGGGAAGGGAAAAGCTGCGAGACTGATTGTGAGAAAGGGAAAAAAAGAGATAGAAAGAGGAGGAACAAGCGCGGAGAACTTATTGGAACGCGCAAATCAGCAGCAAGCAAAGCACATTCGTCGTACATACGCATATCTCCTTTGTCTCTCTCGCGTGTCGCTTATAAACACATCGGCGACGACGACGACGACGACGACGACGACGACAATGACGTTGGTGTGTCGTTCAACGCGTAGGTGAACGAACGTCTGCGAGAGAGCAAGACAGAAGAAGGTAAGAGAAGGAGAAAGATACATCGAGAGAACGCTCGTTCGCGCGGATAAGGCGAATCAAATAATTGTGTTCGACCACGGGCAAAGTTTGTGCCTCGCTGTAACTGGACCGTCTCTCGACTCCCCCCCCCCCCTCTCTCTCTCTCTCTCTCTTTAACAATCGGTCTACAAGCCCCTCTTTGAGAGACCCTCCGGTGTCCCTCGACAAGAAGCAATTAATCAGAATTCTAGCCCTGTGCATCCAAGCGGAAAGGCCGTAGCGAGCACTATAGAGTCTAGAGTACGTCTTGAAAATTTGTAATCTCCGCATATTTGTATATTTTTTAATTATACGTACAATCATGAAACTAATTTTCTAGGACTATTGGGAGTGTATTTTGTGCTATAAATTAAAAGTATATTTTTCATGGAAATTCATCACTAACAAGGGTTTCACTACCATTTCTCAGTTTTCTCTAAAAAATAATATTTGTAGCATAAAATATATTCCTATATCCCATGTCCGAAGAATTAGTTTCGTTGTTACATAGCAACTGCACGTTAATACATATATAATTTTTTCAAAAGCCAAATTGATCAAGTCCATAAAAATAAAATGTAGAGAAAATCTATGAAAGTCATGAAATTAAATGAACAGAAAGACTCGATCAATTTGGCTTCTGTATCGTCAAACAGTACAACGTCAATAAACAATCGATCCATAATGTTCCATCGCTGCATGGACAAAAACATTGGCGGATGATCCTTCTAATGGGCACACGTTTGCAGAGCGTCGCATTTGCAAGGCGTCGCGTCGCGTCGCGTCGCGTCGCACGAAGACAAAGTTCTTCCGCGATGCTCCGCTGCTCGTCTCTTATTTTTAATCCGCCAACTTTCCTCTGGGAAATACTTATCCTCGCATAATAAATAACATGTTTCCTACAGTTCCCTCTGCTACCTTCTTCTTCTTCTCTTTTTCTCTCTTTCATCTCATATCTTACGCACAATGGCGCTCTCTCGTGTATTGTTGCGTGAGGTGTTTATGGAGCGTGTAAGGCGATCGCGACGCGACTCGTAACGATCGGAATTTTCGCGGCCGCTTATTTATGATGCCGGCGCCGGTGGTGCCGTCGTTCTGTCATCGGAACTTGGGAAAGACCGGTCGCAGAATCGGCTTAACGGGGCAGACGGCATAAATTTCCACTTCGATAATTGGATATTTACGAGGTGGATTCGCGCGTAAATGGAAATTAACCCTGAAACATCATTTTGATTTGTTTTCTCTCTTTTCGATCGGGAATATCAGCCCTAATCTCCTAATAAGCGCGTCATTTTTCAATTGATACGGAGCGTCTTCGCGTTTTTTTCCGCGACGAAAGTTCGATACGCATGGGCAAACGAAAACTTTTTCGCAGCAGCCGATTGCCGTTAAATTAAACGTACTCGACCGAGCGGAACGGTAGATAAAAAATTCATCGAATACTCTCCTGAGGGATCGTAGCCTGTCATCGGCATGGTTGATTTTTTGCCGTTGCAATTGCAAGCGTATTGGATTAATAAAACCTATTTGTAACATTACAGCGACTATCCGTGCAGCAAAAACATTTTTTTATTTATCTTATCTATGAATTTCATAAAAAAAAAAAAAAACAATTTGATTTAAATCTACGAAAAACTTATTTTTTCCCATTTTCTTGTCTCGATTTTATTGATATTATTAAATGGATGTTAATTGATAAAAATTTCATCTTTAACTATTAAATATTAGAATTTTAAGTAATTTCTGGAATTAAATGACAACTTGTTTGTTTTTAACTTTTATGTGTACCAAAATTTATTATTTTAATACAAAAAGTTACGTAGTTAAAAGAAAAACTTCATTTAACTCATTTCTTCATTGGTTAAATTACTTTCAAAGTAAATAGCGTGAAACCTAGTAAATAATAAACTAAATTTGAGTCAAACTTAACATTTCTCGATTTAAATTGTTTAACCCCAATTATTTAATTAAATTACCAATATATTTAATAGGAGTAATGGCGACCTATAAAAATGATTAAAAATAATTTAAATTGGATACAATTAACTATTCAATTTAACAGACTTTTACGGCAGGAAATGCTTATGCAGGAATGACGGAATCTATATTTAAGAATTAGCATTAGTCGCGATCGTGATAGGCAGTAAAGACTAGAATACGAGCTTTCTAGGAAAAGTATCTGTTAAAATATCAGTTGCGGGAAAAATATGACTCAAGGAAATTAAACGAGATACGTGAGAATTAGACGGCATATGTATGAATTATCCCGAATCGCTTGGTCATGCGCGAAAGGAGGCGGTGTGAGCGTGGCTTAATGGTTGTGCAGCTCCTCGCGACAGTCACTTCTATATTTAGATGCACCGAGTTTCCTCCTCCACTTTCTTTATGCCGAACAAAGCGTTCCTGTTAACACACGGGGTGTACGCGAAGTCTTATCGCGGCATTTCCAATGTAACCGCGTGTTTCGGTCGATGAGTTATCCGTTCCGATGCGTCGTCAAGAGGTATCGAAGAGCCTCTCCTTCCGCGAATCGTGACGAACCTCCTCGTCTTCGAATTAGATCGCTGCTTCATCACGTTCTCGCATTAGCATGTGATCGTGGCATTTTAGCGTCGTCGGTCGAACGAGACCACCGTGTAGAACAGAGCCGCATCCGACACGTGGCTTCTCAAATTTTACAATTATATCGTTTACGGGACGGGAGAGTAGATAAATTAAGTGGCTCTCTAGTACTTCCCAGCGCGCTCTCGTCGCTGCGGGGAAATTATTCCGCGAATTCGGCTTGCGGTGTAGCAGCAAGGATGGGAAATGATTACGAGCGAGCAAGGATTATAACGTACGGCGAGCCCTGCTCTCGTCCGGAGAAAAATTCTTCCCCGCATGAAGCCGGGCAAATCGAAGGAAATGCAGAAACGACCGTTCCGAAAATTTTCATCCCCGGTGTGCGCGAACAATGGGGTATACGCGTCGTCTCGCAGGCGATCCATTGGATTTCGAAAAAACGAACTGTGGTCGACTATGGCTTCGGCTTATTCGTCGCGCACTCTCGTCCTTCCAAATCCGAGCCGAACCGTTATTACCTGACCGTACTCCTTTGTCCGCTCTGCAGAAACAGAGGATCTATTAGTTACTGCCGTTTCATTCCTTTTTTTTCTCTTGTTAAAACGGTGATCCTATTGGGGTGCGCTCGTATCGCGAGATATATATATATATACTCGTATAAAAAAAAAAAAAAAAAAAAAAAAAAAAAAAAAAAAATCTGAACGTGCAAAATTAAAAATGCGACGAGCAGGTGCGGTGCAAGAAGAAGTATCTCGCTCGCGTCCCACGCGGTCTCCTCCTCTTCATTCTTCCCTTTTTCTTTCAAGACACCTTGTAGACGGCGGCCATCGATCCGGCGGTCTATTCGAAAAAAAAAGAACGGGGGAGAAAAAACCCTCCCAAGTTTGCTCGATCTGAGCCGCCGTGAGATGATGCTCTTATAGCCGCCCTCCCGAGACTTTCGTAAGTTTCAATAATGTGCGCGCTCGACGACATCCAGGAGTAAAATGGCGAAAGACAGAGATCCCGAATAATTGCCTACTCGACCAAATCAATTGCTGTACGAAGGAAATGAAGAGGCTGACAAGTGTGTACATATTAAACTTAATTTTTCCTTCATGTTTCTTTGATAGATCTTAAATTTTGCTCGTTTATCTTATGACGCTTGAAAAATGTTTTATGTAATTATTTAATATTTGCGGAATTTGCCACGTCAAAGGATGATTCAAGAGTGAAAATCTAGCGAACCGATCAATAATTTATTATTGAAGCAGTTCGGAGTCCATTAATTCTGCAGACGAAAACCACTCATCTGCCGATGTATAAGCGCGCTTAACTCCATTCACGCACACGATTTACGTACACACATCACGAACGTAACGAGAACCGGGTGCATGCGGGTTTTCCCCGCGAGAAAAGAGAATGGGACGACGCCCCAGGAATTTCTCGCGTCGTTATCGTAATCGTCAGCGCAAACGTTCAGATCAGTGACTGGAAAGAGAGAGAGAAAGAGAGAATCCAAATCAAGATTCTTATCGACGAGAGCATTAGTTGCCGCCGAGACCGCGATAAGTATGCCACCATAGATTTCCTTTTCCATGGGAACCAGAGGAGAGCGTCCCGAAGAACATCGTCGGCGGGAATGGGGAAAAGGGGGAGAGATCGCGGAAACACTCTTGTAGATGTACATTCGGCGGGATTTGGTCGCACGAACAGCAGTACTGTCTGGCATCGATCGACCCCAGTCGGGGCGAGGTTTTACCGGTTAAGAGAGACTGAGAGAAACCGGGAGAGAATGAGCGAGCAAGAGAGAGAGAGAGAGAGAGAGAGAGAGAGAACGCGGGGGTGGATAAGGGAATAGGGGATGGCTGGAGAGTTGAACGGATGGCGGCGGAGGGCGAGCCTACCCCAACCTCTTCTCAACGAAGCGAGGCGCGTATAGTATCGACGATCTCTACTACTACTACGCGTACTACTCTCTGACGGTACTACCCTACGTCATCCCTTCTCTGTGTCCCTTATCCCTGCCTGCTTGCCTGCCTGCAATTCCCAGCAGCCGCCCTTAGCGTCTCCTCGTCCTCTCGTTCTCGGGCCACCGTCTGCGGGATATTTTTAAGGAAAATTGCCCGACCCTCGTGTCCTTCGTCCTTCTCACCCTCCTACCCCGCCCGCCCGCCCGCCCGTCTGCCCGTCTCGTCTCGTCTACACCACTACACCGTCTCTTTCATCCTTTTCGCTTCCTCCCTTTTGCGGTGGTTCCTGCGCGCGACCCTTCTCCCGCGCTGATGCTTTTCTTCCGTCCACCCGGGAGCCCTCAGTCTGTTCCTCCTTCGAGCCTCGGGGAGCTCTCGTCTCCTGGAAAATCCCCCTGTCGGCCTCCTCGTCCTTTCCTCCTCGCCCTGATCGCCGCCCCTTCCGAGTCCCCCCCCCTCGAGGGCTTGCTCGAGGAGCTTCTCGAAGAATTCCCGACATTCTGCTCCTCCGTGACTCCGTCCGCCGGATTATGAAATTGCGAGAACGGATACTTCCGATCGCTGCGATCGATCTTCCTGTCAGGTTGGTGCAATCGCCCGTGCTGCCCGGAACAAGAGGAACAGTTTCGACGAACGCGCGAGACCCATCCGAGCGATCGCTACATCTGGTGCACAGTACGCATTGATCTATTAACGTTATCTATTCCAGGCTAAAGGCAAGATATTGTAGCAAAATTGTAAAAAGTAATTTTAACTATTTCAGTCTCATCTCGATCGGTAGTTTCTATCATAAAACAAACGTTCGTCGTGTTTTTGCCGATCGTCTTTCAGCCAAAATCCGACGAGAGGCTGAAAGGTGGACCAAAGATTTCGGTACACTGTTGTCCCGTCTCGCCTTTTTCCCGCCATTCGCCTTTCCTCTCTGACCCGTCATAAAGCACGTGTATAAATGCCCCACTGAGAGGACCCCCGTCTGTCTATTTATTATATTATATACGCCGGATGAGGTTTTCTCTCGTCGGACCCTTCACAGGTCCAAACCGCTCTCGTGAAGGGCACAGGTACGTCGTCGCGTCAGCCCGACTCCACGTTCACTCTCTTTCTCTTCCTCTCCTTTAATCTTCTTCCCTCGTCTTCTTCGTCGCCCGCTTCTCTCTCTCGCTCTCTCTTCTTTTCTCGTCCTTCCGCGCCCTCCTTCTCGCTCCAACGCTCCCTATGCATTATTCAGGATATATAACGCGCGGAGCCGTCCGTGACGGGCTAACTGGCGCACCGCCGGAAGTTAGGCAAATGAGTCCTGAGCGACCGTGGATCGTCGCGTTTCCACGGAAACCGCGTCCGCGATTTTTCACGCCCTTTCCCGCCCAAAGTGGAAACATCCTGTCGGGTGTTTTATCTCGCAACTTCCACGTCGCGCGGATACCAGATAGCCCTGCGACTACCGGGGATCCCGATTGGCTGGGAGGGGCAAAGGATCTTTTGCAGCGGGGGCTAAGTAAAATTTCAAGTGAATACGGATCGAAAGTTCTTGTTGTTGACGCGCATTTTCGTCTTTCATAATAATAATGTTATATTACTGCGTGACGATATCGGGATAAATGAGCATCAAAGGCGTAATTTATAATCTGTGATGAACACACACACACAAATGGAACCAGCTACACCGCTCGCGATGTCGACAACGTTTTTATTCGCCGCTTATTTTCTTTCGCTATCGTCGTCCCTATCTGAACGAGGATTGAATTTCACTGAACTCCCACGTCGGGAAGAATATCCATCTTTCTCTCTCTTTATTCCTCCCCCTCTTTCTCTCTTTTTCTCTTTCTCGCCGTCCGGAACAGGTACCTCGTTGATGCACTCAGGAAAAATAATACCGCGCTGTGCTTGCGTTCCGAATGCGAGTACATATGGACTCACAAACATCGCTCCGGCTCAAATTTACTCAGATAGCACGCAAGTAGTATCGCAGCTGCGAAACGAGCAGACGCGTTTCCATCGGGCAAACGAAAATTCGCGCATAAAAGTTTTTATTAACTCACGCTTGCAAAAGCCTACGCTTTTAACGAAAAGCAACCGATAGTCCAGGAAAATCATAACATCTCAATTTCATTTTTTAATTCTCTTTTTCGCGTTATGCGTTCCGCTTCACGCGTTACACGGATAGTCTGCTTCTTTTCAATTTGGATAGCCTTCCCGATTTTTCGTCCGACGGACTTTCACGCCTCGAGAAACCCTCTTCGAGATCCTATCCGATATCTCTTCGTTTTTTGCGATCGTATAGTGTAAACAACAGTGTTGCAACCACTGATGCTCGCACGTATATGCATGTTCCGCTGCCAGTCATCGTCCTCTTATTTTTTTTTTTGTTCTCTTGCACTGGTTACTCTAGAATATTTACGTAAGAGGATATGCCATCGTCTCGTTTACTCGTGACTCCCGCACACTTCTCTTCCTGCCCGAATCGAATGCCTGCACCGTCCGGCCAAGTTGCTGGAACCCGAGTTGCAACTCGCTCCACTCGTTAGTCTATTTGCGTTAGTCTATTTGTACATCGCAAAATGTCTTTTCGATATTACGTACTGATATTATCGTGTTTATGAGACGTTAATTGTAGGTAAGCTTGTGTAATAAAATTGACATATGCTAGAACATGATAATGCGCGTGTCATTTCTTTCTCATTCAGATTTTAACATTTAAAGACATTTTTTATTAATATAAAGAAATAAAATTATATATATATATATATATATGTATAAATTTCTCTAGTGATATAGTGGTTAAAAATTTAAAGATAGAATTGCAAAGTAACAAACTTGAAAATTAAACTAATAAAAACGGAAAATCGATCCTTTATGACTGAAAATTATGGTCTCTATTTAATATTTATTCATGCATGTTCCGTGATGAACTGTCTTGGCAAAGATACTTTCAGTAGTTTGCCAATGCCTTCCGAGAGGTTCAATTAAAAAAAACTAATATGTTCTGGGTGGATCTGAGCATTTGGCACAGAAAGCAGACGCGCAACTCGATTACCACAAAAATTGAAAACAGGAGAAGTAAAAAATTAAAAATAGGAATTTATGAGTGTTGCTTATGCAGCACAAAATATTTGCAGCAGAATACTGCAACAACATTCCTGAGAAAAGTCTTACTGCTTTAGAAAGTAAAAGAGAACACAGCTCTCAATTACAGCGACAATTATTCGACACTTGTCAAAGATCTGGAGATCTGGAGGGAGGCGGACTACCGAAAATTTCCTCGTTTCCTTTTAAGCGGTGCATGCTGTGTCCTCGATCAACACGAGACCACGCAAGGATTTCAAGATCGGAAAACGGGGTCCCGCACCTGGGACCTGTCGACCCCCAGAACCGGTTCCGTCTAGATCTCATGTGACACGCATTTCGCCTTTTCGGGATATCCAATGGGGTACGATTTTTAAATATAGCCTGAATCTTATTAAAACCATAGTCGCGTTGCCGCGAGTTGTATTTCGGGAGAAAACGCAATCGCAAACGTTTCACGGTGGGGGTATGTTTAGACTCATTTGGACCCATTCGGTTGGAATCGGGCATGAATTTATTATGCTTGGAACGTATAATTATATGTTCAGCCGTATATATATATGCTCATCACAGACTGAGGCATTTACAGAAAAACATATAAAATTTTGAATCAATAATCGATTCTCTGCTTTAATTAATTTGATATTGGTACTTTATATAGATAAATACAGGAATAATAAATTAAATCAATATGTCATAATTGCAGTTTATTTTCGTCTTATTTGTCGCTTTAATTTTAAAAAAATTTCCTCGTTAAAAGATTAAATCATTTGATTGTTTTATTAATTTCTTACTTTCTAGATTAGAATCAGTATATTAATTATTCGCTGAAAGACAATGAACAGCCTGATTTTTTACTTAGAACTATATATCAATAAGAGATATATGAACTGTTTTTTTTAGTGCTAATACACTAATTCCAATCAGTGAGAGTACCCCTTTCTTAAAAAGAAGCACTGAACAATCACTGATGATCACAGTTAAGTATAGCATTGTACAAATCAGTAAGATTTCACTGATTCAGATTTAAAGGGTAACTATTCTCAATATATTACTTTCCAAAGGTTCGTTTTATTCCGTAATAATATCAACATTTCGTTCAGGATCTGTACCTGCTGTTCATCGTAACGACCTTCGGTCTAATTATCCCTACTTACGGTAGATGTAAGAAGTGCAATATCTCGTGCTGAGAACAAATAGACGCGGAGCGCGGGAAGAGGCTTCGAATGGCGGAAGAACGGCTCGTCTTCATGTCTCAGTAAACACGACGGAAGCTGTAAACGTTCACGCCTCAATCCGACCCTCTTAATTTCTGCTCGGCTAGGCTCTTAGGGTTCGATCAAAATTCTACCTTCGCAGAACGGAGGAGTCGAGATGCGCGCGACGCGAGAGAGCGCTGTCAGTAACAGAAATTGGCGGTTTCACGAATCCTTGATAATCCCAAGGACGGATTCGCACCGTTCAAGGTGAAGAGCGCGATTATCCAAGTTCAACGTCGCGGGACCCAAGCCGAGGTCGACGGCCGCGACACTCACGAGGTCAACGGCCAGATGATTCAAGGTCAACGATCGAGTTACCCCGGGTCAATGGCCGCGTCGTTCAAAATGCCGATGTCCGAATAGTCCGAATAGAAAGGTCAAGTTACGAGGGGCAGGGCGGGAGAAAATTGAGGAACTTTTACGACGGAGATGTCGGAGCTTGCGACGAACAATCCTAAACTACTTTGGGGGATTCAAAGTCGTCTCTACGTCTTTAAGATTCTCGCGAGTAAAGCAAAAAGAAGCTTGATGATTGCGATCTCTACCCGGAGCTGCATACCTTCGATTCACCGGACTGAACAACGTAGCCATTAGTATAACTATCCTAATTAGTAACCATTATGATTACAGCCTGCGTGTTTGATTTTCCGTACTCTTATTAGTCGCTCGGAAAAAGATTCCAATCTAGAGTGTAAGAAAATATCGTTACGTGTCCATGATAAATAAAAATAATGATGTAATTTTCCGATCGTTAAAAGAAATGCAACCGCTTGTAAGGACCTTATGTGAACAATAATAGATCAGTAATATTGAGTTAGTAATACTGACAGTGTGCATCCATATTTTTACAACCTAAATTATTTTTGCAATTTTTGTGATTTCCATGATTGTGGAATTATATCAACAGAAATATTGACACATCCTCTTCTAACATCATTATCGCTGTCATACTTATCACACAGTGTGACACTAATGCTCGAAAGAATAAAAAAATTTGTATAATTGTCAATATTCTACAATCCAACAATAACCATACACACAGTCAATAATATTGTCAGTATTTGTTAGTACTGACAGTATTGTTAAATAATTATCTCGTACATGAAAATAATTCGCATCAATATCAACGTCAAAAATATCTTCAGTTATCATCAACAAAAATAGAAACTAAGTGCCATTATTCGTACCTCATTATATACTTGAGAAATAGGTTTACAAAATTATATTCAATAACGGATTAAAAAGTAGGCAGAGTAAAGTGATATAAACAATCAATTTTCTCCCTCCCCCACCTCCACTTTTTCATATCCCATAGAATTAGACGAGTCGCGAGTGTTTGGCGTTTTAAAATACAGTAGGTTGCGAGCCACACAAGTTTGGAAGACTCTAGCTTAGAGCAAGACTGTTAAAATTAAATTCAACTTTAAAAACGGCTTTCTTTTTCTGCCAGCTGCATAAACGTTATTCTCTGCGTTCACAAGGATCAGGAAGAAGGTGGCTAACCCGTAATCCGTGAGACCGAGGGAGTCACGCGGGATGATACCACCCCGACTAATCCACACTCCGCCGGTTATGGTCAAGCAGGAATCCAGGCTCGCGATTTCCGGCTGTAAATTTCTCCTTCTCGAAGAGATTGTTTCGACAGAGAGGAGCGTAAAGGAAGCAAAATTCCACTCGTTCGCTACTCTCAGAAATCTCGGGTGATCGCCTCACGATGGTAGCCGTTCCGCAACGTCAAGGTGAGAAGCCGACATTGCGGTTTAACGCGACGGCAGCGATTGCGACGGAAGGGACGGAAAAGCGAACGGAGGAGAGGGATGAAATTCAACGCGAGGAAACGCGAGCAGGGAACGCGAGGTTGAAGCCGAGCGGGCAAAACCGGTCGGTGAAACGTTGCGGGTGCTCAAAGACAAGCGTGCGCGCTTGGAAATTCAATATTGACCCGATATTCATCGCGATCGGCGATGGTGTCGCGTTAGAGAGATCGGCGAAGGGGGAGAACGGAGGCGACGACAACGACGACGGTGTAATCGTGGAACGTAGAGACGTAAGAAGCTCGGATATCCGCCTCGGGTTTAAGCGGTAAGCACGAACGACCGATTCTCACGTCGAGTCGACACGTTGACAACAGATTCCTCATTAGGCGAGTGGCGCTCGAAATCAAGCAATCATGCTTGTACACTTTAAACGCATCAACATTTTTTAGCGTTAATTTATCGAGTACACTGAAGCGATATGAAGATTAATCGAGGAAGCTTGCGTGAATGATTATTGTGAGAATTACGCGCGTGCGACTAGATAGATCGAGGAGGACAAGAAGCTTGCATAAGAAGACAAGTAAAATGTGAAGATAAAAGACACCGCGCGGACTGCTTACCTATCCGAAGAGGAAGAAAGAGGGAGGAAAAAAGGGAACGAGTGTACACGCATGAGCGATCGTTGGAGGCGAGATCTCGCGACCTCGGAAGCCGTGCGAACGAACGAACGAACGAACGAACGAACGAACGAACGAACGAACGAACGAACGAACGAACGAACGAACGAACAAACGAACGAACGAAGGATACGAAGATGGATCGAAGCACGGAGGGTAGCGTCGAAGGAGCGTGTTAAGACGAGCCGAACGGAAAGACGGGACACGAGCAAGAGGACTGGGAAGGAGAACAACACGCGCCACCACGAAGAGGTGGTACCGGAAGAACGGGGAAGAGCGACGGAGACGGCTAGAGCGTGCAAAGACACGCGGGAACCAGGAGGATGAGAAGGAGCGAGGAGGAGAAGGAGGAGGAGAGGGAAGAGGAGGAAATAATAACGACCCCGACGACGTCGCAGTGCCGCAGAAAGGTTGACGACCCGACGCGGCAGGCGACGCCCTCCTTCCCCTCCTGCGCCGACACCCTCCGCAACCGTCGGCACAACCCCTTCCGCGGGAGCTACTACCACCTCTCCAGGACCACCGTCATCGGCCAACCGCCTAAACCATCCAACCGCCCGACTACCCTTCCTGCCCTTGCGCCTCTCTTCACCTGGTCTACTGAAACGCATGCATAGCGTACGTACGCTAGCAGCAGCAACAGCAGCAGCAGCAGAGCCACCCTCATCCCTCTCTCGTGCCGTGCTCTTTCTCTCTCTTTCCCTCGCACCCTTCATCCCTCGTGTCCCGGCCGTTGCCGCCACCACCATCACCATCACCACCACCACCACCACCACCACCACCACCACCACCACCACCACCACCACCACCACCACCACCACCACCACCACCACCACCACCACTACTACTACTACTACTACTACTACTACTACTACTACTAGTAGTAGTACTACTACTACTACTATTACTATTACTACTACTACTAGTACCACCACCACCACCACCACCACCACCACCACCACCACCACCACCACCACCACCACCACCACCACCACCACCACTACCACCACCACCACCACCACCACCACCACCACCACCACCACCACCACCACCACCACCATCACCACCACCACCACCGCCGGCGTTACCCTGCGACCGTCTGGCCAGGGTCGGGGTCATTGAACGTCTATAAAGATTTTGACTTCGCACCGCCGCCACCGCTGCGGATGCAGGAAGCGAGTTACGCCCTTTTATACGGAGTGTAACATAATTTGCCAGGCGGCCGGCAGAGGAGATGCGTCGGGACGATCTACCGATATTAATAGATATTAATACCGTGAAACCAGAATCAATGTCAGTCTATTTTCGCAGGTAAAGAGATCCGTATTCCGCGCGCGTAACGTATACCCAGAATTACACACGTCTGTCCTGGATCCGATACTGATAACGATCGAGACTTCGTTCCCGATTTGAGGTATTTTATCCGAAAGTTGATCAAAGGGTGACGCACGACGAGATTATTTCAAAAATGGGACAAATCCTCTTAAAGACATCACCATTATATCCTCGTTGACATTTGAAATATTATTTTAGATCGAATAAGTGGGCTTTACAAAGAGAAAGCTCACGACATGTGATATAATTCTGAACGAGAGGGATACTTCAGGAACTTAACTGAATATTTCACGTCGGGACACGCCCTCTTTTACGTTAGACGTAACGCGATTTGACACCCCCGGCAATAACGATAAAACTACATGTATTATGCAGTTTGCGCTATTAAAGCTACATCTTCGATCGAAGAAATTCGCATTCGCGATGCAAAAGCATATCAATTGATCGTCACTGAGATTTTATTGTCGTTCGTTGATCGAAAAAAAATGTAGTATCTTCAGCAAAATTTGTTTAGTCAAGGCATTTTTTAACAGCAACCAAATATTTTGCTTTATGTAACAAAAAATTTAATTGTTTTTGCGAAATGCGATGAAAAAATATAAAAATATTTATTTAAATTAGTTTTGTTCAGTGCATTTTAATCAAATTATTTTGTTATTACAACAAAATTTTAATTTATAGAACAAAACTTTTTTTCCTTATTGTTAGTGCAATTAAACGCATATCAACGCGTGAATAAAAATTACCAAAATTGAATTTGTATACGCTGAAAAGTAAGAAACAAAATATTACTTTTAAATTTGCCTAAGATATTCATTAAAAAATAACAAATCAAAGGGAGAAGAAACGACCACAAGAAGATTCTACATTCAAAACGTCCCATTTTAAACATCTTTTATTGACGTATTCTTTAGTCGATTTGCGGAATCGGCTAATTACTAGATGACTAACAAACCCTGATGTTCTTACTAAAAGTACATCGATTTCAAAGTTCAGAGTCCGTAAAATAGTACGGTAGAAGTAGGATGCCTTACGTAATGAATGAAATGAGACAGTCGAGTCGATAGAACGACAAATGCTAAAGATCTAACAAAACGATCCGCTTGTCAAGACGCTGGCGTAACAATTTGTAGAACGGATAATCCTTCCTTTCATCTCACTCCCCTTCATCGAGAAGGACTTCTTTCTCGTAAAACAGAGAAAGAAATAGGAGAAAGGAAGTTTTGAGACGGAGACGGATCGCCGATCGCGGAAGATAGACATCTCTCGGCGAAAGACAAAGGGAATTAGAGAGGGTGAGGGAAAAGGTTTAAGTCGAGTCCGGAGAAAATTTTCTCCACGTCCTCACAAAGAAGAGGGAAGAAGGAGAAAGAGACAAAAGGGGTTGTGTATGTGTGTGCGCGTGTGTGCGCGCGCGCGTGTGAGAGAGAGCGCAGGGGTGGAGACGCGAATTGGCGGCGCATCTTGCTAGCGCCAGGGTCAGAGGTCGTTGAACGTCGGTAAAGATTTCGACTCCCAACGATGCTGTGTCTCGCGGTAAATAGGCGTGCGTGGTTTCCACCCTCACTCTGCTCCTCCGGGCAACGTGTGTGTATGTACGTCAGACCTGGCGGTGGCGGCAGTGGCGGCAATGGCGAGAGGGAGAATAGGAGGATAGGGAGAGAATGAAGAAAGGTCAGAGATACGAGACACCCTCTTCCCTATGAGGCGCGCCCTTGTTCGCGTAATCCGTGCACGCTACGTGCGTGCCATTACGGAGAGATGGGAGCTGGTTAAGCTGCAGAAAGAAAGCTCGGTATCGTGTAGACCTAACGACGGAATTCATCAAATTCGGATTGACGAGGAACTTCAAAGCCTTCGGGGCTTCACGAAAACAATTCGTTAAAGCGATGATATCCTTACAGTTATAATCTTGGCAAAATAACACAATCGTAAAATATTTCTATGAACTGAATAAAAACTGACATGGCCAAGTAGATATGTACTCACTTTGCTGAAGTATCCGACGGTATGACAGCCCTCGGAATCGCCGATTGTCATGACGTAGAAGAGAAACGGCTCCACATCGTAATATAACGTTTTATGATCCAGGAAGAATTTAGCCAGTAAGCAGAGATTTTGACAATACTGCTTGTACCGCTTACCGTCCACTTCCCATACGCCTATTTTATCCTTTCTATAAAATATGCGATAATTTAAATTATTATCCTCATTATTATTTTAATTATAAATTATCTAAATTATAACGTTACATAACTTTAATATAACTTTAGAAAAAAGATATAATCTAAAATATACAAAAAGAATTAAAACAGAAATTTAATTATATCTCCTTTAATTTTGTTTCACTAATATTTCACAGATATACTTGTTCAAAAAATTAACTTTTATTTTTTTAAATATCCTATATCCCATGATACAAAATATGAAGTATTAGGTGAAAGTAATAAAAAATATTCAATGGAATATATGTTTACCTGTATACTTCGTGTCCCGGTGGATGCTTCCACAAACACTTTTCTCGATGTCTCCTTAAAACTTGACGGCTTTTCGCATATCTCAAACAATATTCGCAGAGGTAAAGCTTCGGAGCACGGCTATATTCCTCGGGATACGGACTTTGATACCAAACTTCCATTTCCCATTTTCCCATTTCCACAACTTTAGTGCCACCACCGTTTCTGCCTTCTCCATCGTAGTCTAATTCTTGTAATTCCTTTTCCTATAAATATAAAATAAGTATTGAGTGTGAGAGAAGAATGCAGTGATGTACTTGGGAAAAAAAAAAAATTAATACTAAATATTAAATCTAAAGATCAATTTTATTCATGGTATAATATTAATTGAGCCATAAATTAAATACTTACGATTTTTTCACTGGCATTCGCCTGGGCTTCCATAAATAGCTTCAAGTCATAATCAGGTGTGAGATTACTTAGCCGAGGCTGCTTGTCCTTTTCGTTCCCCTGCAATTCACTGCCGCTGTCGCTTTCATTACCGTCACCGGTGTTACCCTTCCATTTATTTCTCATCTCTCGTACTTTAAGTTGGTAATTGCGTTGTTCTGTAGTTTGATGAACACCCTTAGGTTTCTTGGCTAGATTTATTATCGCCTTCTTGCGTTCGTCCTCTCGTTTTTTTCTCTCTTTATAAAATTCTCTGGAAAAATCAAAATTGTTCTATTCGATCGCCATCAAACGCATATGTTTTTAATTTAATACTGTTGATCTCAAACTACAATCTAAAAAGCAACTTACACGCAAGCTTGAGGAGTGGTATTGTGATAAAACGGACACGCTTCCAGAGTAAAGTGCGAATCGAGTTTTCCAGAGAGATGACCTCGTGAATCGCAGGACGCAGCCAGCGGACATTCACGCTCCTTCGCCGCGCGTGCTCTAGTGTAAGAAGCTTGATTTGTTCTACTACCTGTATTGGGAGTACTACTATTCTGTGCCGATCTACCAGTTCCAGAAGATTGTCTAGCGGCAGCGGACGGACCAGCGCGCTTGACAGGCGATTTGCTCGTGCTCCTCTTGCTCTCAGCTATTTTCAATAAATCATCACAATTTGAGAATACGCACACGTGTTATCATTACTTTATTTGAAAACTGTACTACTATCATAAGAAGAAAAAAAAACACAAAACAAATGATTAAATATAATCCTAAAAAATTATTGAGGAGAGAACTTGAATTCTAGATTTAAAAAAAATCAAACGAATACAAGATTCATTAAAATATTAAATTATTTTTTCCTATACCTGTATCAGATTCAGAATCGCTTTCTGCTTTCGTTTGTAACTGAAGAAATTTATTTCCTTTGCGCGTTTGCAGTTTTCGCTTGCCTTTCACCACTGTTTTTGATGATGATGCTTCACGATCGTCTATCTCTTTCTCACTTGCAGACGCATCTCCGTCGTTGTCACTTTTTACAGCACCTATTCAAAAAAATCATATTCGTTTTTTTCTTCTTCAATGTATTATTAAATTCATAAAAAATTTAACAAACCTTGCCGTCTTGTAACAGCTTTTTGTGATTTTACCGGAGCGACTGCTGCCGAGGGCCTTTTAGGTGGTATTACAGTATTACTTAGCGAACTGGATTGCGTTTCCTTCTTTTTTGGTTGAGGTTGTGAGCTAGTGACGCTTTCTGATGAATCCGAATCGGAGCTGCTGTCTGAACTACCTGAGGATGCTGAACCGCCAGAACTCTTTGAACTTGCAGAACTTTCTGATTTTTGTGGTTGTACAGGCTTCGCGACTACATGACACATTAAAAACAATGTGTTAAGTTTGTATTTAAAAAATCAATATTAGTAATCATTTACATTTTACGATTATTACATATGAAAAAGCAATATGGACGAAATGAATAAATATTGGTTAGATGAGAGTGACTGTTATATTTTGCAGAAATAAAATAAACTTATGAATAATTATGTAGAAAAATATGGAGAGATAAAAGTTTGAAGAAATAAAAGTAAAGATAAATCGCCGATACTGACATACCACTTTATGTTTGGTTTATATTCTCAAATAAAAACTGGAAATAAAATTTTGAAAACATAATTAGATAAATACAAACTAAAAAATGTCTTCTATCAGATGATACCGCAATTTTTATACATTACTAGTAGTAATGTAATGTTACTATGTAGTAGTAATGTTACATTTTTTTTTCCTTTCACATGAATCATTTGTATAAAATGTTTACAAATTAATGAGAATTCCTGGAAGCATTTTACTTCAATGTAAAACTAATAGATCTCATAATGTTTTTTATTCTATCCTTTATGATTTTCACTGTCTTATAGTCTGTCCACAGGTGGTTGCACCCTGATTTTATTTAAAATTGCATTATAAAAAAAATAAGAAAAATACAAATATAAATAAAAGAGAAACACATTATTTATCTATCTCTTTAAATAAAAGTTTTAAATAGTGTTGAATAGTATCCTATTTTTTTATAGGATCCTATATTCCCTTAAGAATGTGTAAAGAAATATTATGTGCAATAAACCAAATCTCTTATCAACAAAAAGCTGAAGTCAATAAATACTATTGCATTCTATAAATAAGATAAAATTGTTTACCGGGTCTGCTAGCTGCCGCAGATTTTTGCTTAGTATCACTTAGTTTTGCTTTGGCTGGTGGATTTTTGGAACTTTTTGAAGAACCACTTGTAGGCTTCACTGCGCTAACTTTTGCTGAAACGCCACTATCACTTTCGCTACTATTTTCTGGACTAAATATACTTTTCTTTTTCAGTTTCTTTTGGACTGGTTCCGTTGATTTCCCAGCTTTCTCAGGTGATTTGCTGTTAGCACTCGAAGAACCTTAAAAATTATCAGTTATTTCAAAAATATAAAAACTTATATTTTATATACATTTTCCAGTTCATCAGACGTTGCAACTAATTGTAAGCATTATTTGGAGGAAGAAGCTCTTATTAGTATCATTGCTATAACAGATGTTTGTTAGTAACATTATTATTAAATTAATTATCAATTTAATATTGTGATATTATTCTCATTAAACATAGATCTATTTCAAGATAGAAAAATTACTCAGCTCACAATTTGATGAACTTGAAAATTATAATATATAAAAATCATATAAGAAATATCAGCATTAAAATCATAGTTGTAACAGAATAAGCTCTTTAATTAGTTGTGTTTTCACATATCAATCTAAGTTCTTTTATTATTTAAATAAATTTTGTTTATTTAAAAAACAATTAATACATCCTAGTAAAACTTTACATAAATCACTTCGAATACTTAAAGTATTTATATTAAAACATTCAGATTTTAGTCGTTATTTCTTAACAGATTTCATTAGAGTACATTTCTATTTATTAAAATAATTTTTGATTGTAAAAAGTTACTACTAAATTCTTTTATTACTTTTAAACTCAATATAAAACAATATATAATTTTTTTTATTTTAAAAATACTTTCTAAATCCTACAGAGTAAAAACTCATTCAAAAGTTGCACAAATTCAATTTTTACTCTTTTAGAGTGACACTGTACTCTACAAGATTTAAGGAGTAGCTATAATACATCCTTAACAAAATCAAAATGACAAACTCACCAGAAAATTTGCTGGGCTTGGCATTGGTGGGTTTTGACACAGGTGCCGCTTTATGCTGTCCCGACGCAGATGCAGGTTTCGTGGGAGATCTCTGCGTTTTAACAACAGGTGCCACAGTAGCAGTAGCTTTTGGTTTGGCTGGTGGTTTCCTCTTTTGCGGCGATTTCGCTTTGCTGGGAGATTCCTCGGACTCGGAGGAGTACGCCGACGGTCTGGGTTTCGGTGGCTGTCTATCTTTAGTTTTATTTTCCAGAGTCGGCGCAGACGTTGCTTCAGTTTTGGACTTAACATGACGGGTGGCTGGAAACGGCGCCTTTTTCTTATTTCTTTCATTATCGGATACTTTTTGACTGTTGGCAGAGCTACTGGAGTTCTCTGAGTCGGACGAGCTGGACTCGCTGCCTGAGCTCGACGAGCTACTTGACGAGGAGCCCGAGCTGCTCGACGACGTGGATTCTGAACTGGTCGTCTGTAAAACACGATATGGTACAGTCATATATGGCACTTCAACACGTATATTTTAGGTAAAAGATTTTTTCTTGAAAAAAAAAAAAAAAAAATTAAAGAATCAATAATTTTTAAATTGACGAAGAAAACTAAGATAAACAAACGGATCATGACGTAAGTAGAGCTAATGCATAGAAGTTTTGCTTTTTGCCTGTCATAACCTGTAAGTACACTTACCTTGCGTTTAGGCGTCATCTTTGCGGTGCTACCTCTCATTCAGACGATAGACCTTGCCGAGCGTCATCTCCGCCAGAATATTTCCGTTTTTCGTCGGACTTTCGCCCGTACGACACGCTCGTTATGTCCGCGTCGTCCCTTTAAAAAATCATGGTATTTACAAAGCGTATACAATGCACTCACCGACGCTTCGTATAAGGTTTGTTTCTACTCACTCCAACACGCTCCAATACGTTTGCAGCAAACGTATCGCAAGCACATTGGAGCAATTGGAGTAGGAGCAGAGAGAAGCTTGAGAGTGGCCATCTCCACGATTCCACCAATACAATTTTTTGAGACGCCATCTCTACAATGTGGACATACACTACGACGCCAATGTATGTATTACCAGAGAGGAACCTGAGAGCGGCCACGGCGGCCTTTTTCCTATAACGCTTCGAAACTCCCGTACACTAGTGACGCACATCCATTCTGGTCAGAATAGGAACTACGTGTCACATCTATTTTGTAACTCGCCGTTGAAAACAGTGTGGATGTTAGCACGGACAACAACCCACATCCATCTCTCGAGAAATGGATGTAGGTTGTTGTCCGTGCTAACATCCATTTTGCTGCAAATAAAATCTGACGCGTATCGCGTATGTTGCATCCAAGGTCCGTGGATTGGCGTTGGAGGGGAAGGAAGGTCGTTGCATAGCCGCCATTTTCGAGACAGCGAGTCAGTGTTAGTGTATGTACGTAGATAGTAAGGTACTACAGCTATTAGTTGTGTGAGTGAGCGAGTGTGCAGTAAAAGTATGGCCGCCGCCATTTTCGTTCCACATCGTTGAAGTGGATGCAACGACCTTCCTTCCCCTCCAAGGCCATGGACCTTGGTTGCATCCAGAACAGGGGTCGAGAATGTGCACAAATGATTAATTACGTCTACTTTCGCGTAATTTTTTATTTATTATAGTCTGAATTATTTACATTAACATTGATATTAATACATATCAATATGTTTATGCCCATATTTTGTACAATCATATTTTTACTTAAAAAAGATGTTTAATAGTAACAGAGAGAATTTGGTTCTTTAATAAAGAAACATTTATTTTACGCAGTACTTAAAAAATAATTGTAATTAACATCGCATCATATGATGAAGAAGAAATAAATGTCTCTCCATGAATAAATATACCATCTTTTTATATTTACATAATTCTTCATTACTTAAATGTCTTCAAATTATGCTTTTGAAAAAATTAGCTTTTTTAATTTTTTTAAATCTTAACGCAACTCTCTCTCTCTCTCTCTCACACTTTCTTTCTTTCTCTTTTAACGTGACTGTCCTTTACTGTTTAGGCCTTCAGTTAGAGAGAGAAAGCATCGCGGTGATAGACATGGAGCAAGCGGCGATGTTATCTCTATGCATACCCTCCTCTTCACTCCCCTCACGAACCGATAACGTTTTTCGTGCTACGCTTAGGCCGTAAAATTCAGAAAGAGGATTTTGGACGATGTCTGCGCAGGGACGTAGAGAGACTAGAAAGCGCCCACTCTTTTTTTATTATGTTACAATGACATATACATGCATACGCATGATTTACGATTTGCGATTTTCTCCAATATCTGTGTGTTCTGATAGCCACCACAAGATTTCTAACATTTATCATGATGGATCGAATCGCTAAAGTGAAAAACGAAAGACTTATATCAGACCAAAATTTTAGAGAAAAATTTTTTTTGCGAATTTTTCCAATATTTCTGTGTTCTGATAGCCGCCAGAAGTGTTCTAACTTTTTTCTAGATGGATCGAATCGCTAAAGTGAAAAACGAAAGACTTATATCCGTCAAACTTCGAAATTTTTGAGTAAAATTATTTTTGCGATTTTCTCCAATATCTGTGTGTCCTGATAGCCACCAGAAGAGTTCTAACTTTTATCATGATGGATCGAATCGCTAAAGTGAAAAACGAAAGACTTATATCAGACCAAAATTTTTGAGAAAAATTTTTTTTGCGAATTTTTCCAATATTTCTGTGTTCTGATAGCCGCCAGAAGTGTTCTAACTTTTTTCTAGATGGATCGAATCGCTAAAGTGAAAAACGAAAGACTTATATCAGACGAAAATTTTTGAGAAAAACTTTTTTTGCGAATTTCTCCAATACTTCTGTGTTCTGATAGCCTCCAGAAGAGTTCTAACTTTTATCATGATGGATCGAATCGCCAAAGTGAAAAACGAAAGACTTATATCAGTCAAACTTCGAAATTTTTGAGTAAAATTAGTTTTGCGATTTTCTACAATATCTGGGTGTTCTGATAGCCACCAGAAGATTTCTATCTTTTATCATGATGGATCGAATCGCTAAAGTGAAAAACGAAAGACTTATATCAGTCAAACTTCGAAATTTTTGAGTAAAATTATTTTTGCGATTTTCTCCTATATATGTGTGTTCTTATAGCCACCAGAAGAGTTCTAACTTTTATCATGATGGATCGAATCGCTAAAGTGAAAAACGAAAGACTTATATCAGTCAAACTTCGAAATTTTTGAGTAAAATTATTTTTGCGATTTTCTCCAATATCTGGGTGTTCTGATAGCCACCAGAAGGTTTCTATCTTTTATCATGATGGATCGAATCGCTAAAGTGAAAAACGAAAGACTTATATCAGACCAAAATTTTTGAGAAAAACTTTTTTTTGCGAATTTCTCCAATATTTCTGTGTTGTGATAGCCTCCAGAAAAGTTCTAACATTTATCATGATGGTTCGAATCGCTAAAGTGAAAAACGAAAGACTTATATCAGACCAAAATTTTTGAGAAAAATTTTTTTTCCGAATTTTTCCTATATTTCTGTGTTCTGATAGCCTCCAGAAGAGTTCTAACTTTTACCATGATGGATCGAATCGCTAAAGTGAAAAACGAAAGACTTACGAGGTGTGTTCAAAAAGTATCGCGAATTTTGGGTTTTTTCAAAAATTATTTATTTATTCATGAATATCTATTTTGTCCCCTTCAAAGTAATCCCCATGAGATATTATACACTTGTGCCAACGGTTTTTCCAATCTTCGAAGCACTTCAAAAAATCATTTTTTTTTATCTTGTTCAGCTCCTCCTTCGATGCCGTCTTTATCTCGTCAAGCGTAGCGTAACGTCGTCCTTTCATGGGCCTCTTCAGTTTAGGGAACAAGAAAAAGTCACAGGGGGCCAGATCTGGGGAATACGGTGGCTGCGGCATCATTAGTGTGTTTTTTTTGGCCAAAAAGTCGCGCACAAGCAACGATGTGTGAGCAGGGGCGTTATCGTGGTGCAAAAGCCAATTTTTGTTCTTCCACAAATCCGGGCGTTTCTGGCGGATTGCTTCGCGCAAATTGCGCATAACTTGCAGGTAATATTCCTTATTGACCGTTCTACCCTGTGGCAAGAACTCATGATGCACCACGCCCCTGCAATCGAAGAAAACTGTCAGCAAAACTTTCACATTCGACCGAACTTGGCGCGCTTTTTTCGGTCTTGGTTCGTGCGGCAGCTTCCATTGAGATGATTGAGCTTTGGTTTCCACGTCATAACCATAAACCCACGATTCGTCACCAGTTATGACCCTCTGGAGCAAATTTGGGTCGTCGCGGACAGAGTCCAACATCTCATTAGCAATGTTCATGCGATGCTGTTTTTGGTACGAATTTCGCGGCGACCCGTCTCATGCCCAAATCATTGATAAAAATCGAATGGCACGAGCCAATCGATATGTTTAGGTCCTCAGCAACTTCTCTAACGGTGATTCGACGATTGGCCAATACCATTTTCTCCACTTCATTAATTTTTTCGTCTGTTGTTGAAGTGCTCGGGCGTCCGGCACGCTCTTCGTCGTTCACATCTTCTCGGCCTTCTGAGAACATTTTGTACCACCGATAAACGTTGCTTCGGTCCAAGGTAGCTTCCCCGTATGCCACAGTCAACATTCGGAATGCATCCGCGCACTTAATTTCGTTTTTCACACAAAATTTGATACAGGTTCTTTGATCCATTTTTTTGAATAGGTAAAAATCGAAGACGATCCAAAACACGTGCAAGCAAAGCAGCTGTCAACAATTAAGTGAACATTCAAAATGGCCGAGCTTGTCGGCATAAGTGAGAGACATGAGTACCAACATAACGCCACAAAAAGATCGAAATTCGAATATACGTAACCCGCGAAAATTCAAAATTCGCGATACTTTTTGAACACACCTCGTATATCAGACGAAAATTTTTGAGAAAAATTTTTTTTGCGAATTTTTCCAATATTTCTGTGTTCTGATAGACGCCAGAAGTGTTCTAACTTTTTTCTAGATGGATCGAATCGCTAAAGTGAAAAACGAAAGACTTATATCAGACCAAAATTTTGAGAAAAATTTTTTTTTCGAATTTTTCCTATATTTCTGTGTTCTGATAACCTCCAGAAGAGTTCTAACTTCTACCATGATGGATCGAATCGCTAAAGTGAAAAACGAAAGACTTATATCAGTCAAACTTCGAAATTTTTGAGTAAAATTATTTTTGCGATTTTCACCTATATATGTGTGATCTGATAGCCACCAGAAGAGTTCTAACTTTTATCATGATGGATCGAATCGCTAAAGTGAAAAAAGAAAGACTTATATCAGACCAAAATTTTAGAGAAAAATTTTTTTTGCGAATTTCTCCAATATTTCTGTGTTCTGATAGCCTCCAGAAGAGTTCTAACTTTTATCATGATGGATCGAATCGCTAAAGTGAAAAACGAAAGACTTATATCAGTCAAACTTCGAAATTTTTGAGTAAAATTATTTGTGCGATTTTCTCCAATATCTGGGTGTTCTGATAGCCACCAGAAGTTTTCTATCTTTTATCATGATGGATCGAATCGCTAAAGTGAAAAACGAAAGACTTATATCAGACCAAAATTTTAGAGAAAAATTTTTTTTCCGAATTTCTCCAATATTTCTGTGTTCGGAAAGTCTCCAGAAGAGTTCTAACTTTTATCATGATGAATCGAATCGCTAAAGTGAAAAACGAAAGACTTATATCAGACCAAAATATTTGAGAAAAATTTTTTTTGCGAATTTCTCCAATATTTCTGTGTTCTGATAGCCTCCAGAAGAGTTCTAACTTTTATCATGATGGATCGAATCGCTAAAGTGAAAAACGAAAGACTTATATCAGACCAAAATTGTAGAGAAAAATTTTTTTTGCGAATTTCTCCAATATTTCTGTGTTGTGATAGCCTCCAGAAAAGTTCTAACATTTATCATGATGGTTCGAATCGCTAAAGTGAAAAACGAAAGACTTTTATCAGACCAAAATTTTTGAGAAAAATTTTTTTTGCGAATTTTTCCAATATTTCTGTGTTCTGATAGCCGCCAGAAGTGTTCTAACTTTTTTCTAGATAGATCGAATCGCTAAAGTGAAAAACGAAAGACTTATATCAGACCAAAATTTTTGAGAAAAACTTTTTTTGCGAATTTCTCCAATACTTCTGTGTTCTGATAGCCTCCAGAAGAGTTCTAACTTTTATCATGATGGATCGAATCGCTAAAGTGAAAAACGAAAGACTTATATCAGTCAAACTTCGAAATTTTTGAGTAAAATTATTTTTGCGATTTTCTCCTATATTTGTGTGTTCTGATAGCCACCAGAAGAGTTCTAACTTTTATCATGATGGATCGAATCGCTAAAGTGAAAAACGAAAGACTTATATCAGACCAAAATTTTTGAGAAAAACTTTTTTTGCGAATTTCTCCAATATTTCTGTGTTCTGATAGCCTCCAGAAGAGTTCTAACTTTTATCATGATGGATCGAATCGCTAAAGTGAAAAACGAAAGACTTATATCACACCAAAATTTTAGAGAAAAATTTTTTTTGCGAATTTCTCCAATATTTCTGTGTTCTGATAGCCTCCAGAAGAGTTCTAACTTTTATCATGATGGATCGAATCGCTAAAGTGAAAAACGAAAGACTTATATCAGTCAAACTTCGAAATTTTTGAGTAAAATTAGTTTTGCGATTTTCTCCTATATCTGGGTGTTCTGATAGCCACCAGAAGATTTCTATCTTTTATCATGATGGATCGAATCGCTAAAGTGAAAAACGAAAGACTTATATCAGACCAAAATTGTAGAGAAAAATTTTTTTTGCGAATTTCTCCAATATTTCTGTGTTGTGATAGCCTCCAGAAAAGTTCTAACATTTATCATGATGGTTCGAATCGCTAAAGTGAAAAACGAAAGACTTATATCAGACCAAAATTTTTGAGAAAAATTCTTTTTGCGTATTTTTCCAATATTTCTGTGTTCTGATAGCCTCCAGAAGAGTTCTAACTTTTATCATGATGGATCGAATCGCTAAAGTGAAAAACGAAAGACTTATATCAGTCAAACTTCGAAATTTTTGAGTAAAATTAGTTTTGCGATTTTCTCCTATATCTGGGTGTTCTGATAGCCACCAGAAGATTTCTATCTTTTATCATGATGGATCGAATCGCTAAAGTGAAAAACGAAAGACTTATATCAGTCAAACTTCGAAATTTTTGAGTAAAATTATTTTTGCGATTTTCTCCTATATATGTGTGTTCTGATAGCCACCAGAAGAGTTCTAACTTTTATCATGATGGATCGAATCGCTAAAGTGAAAAACGAAAGACTTATATCAGTCAAACTTCGAAATTTTTGAGTAAAATTATTTTTGCGATTTTCTCCAATATCTGGGTGTTCTGATAGCCACCAGTAGTTTTCTATCTTTTATCATGATGGATCGAATCGCTAAAGTGAAAAACGAAAGACTTATATCAGACCAAAATATTTGAGAAAAATTTTTTTTGCGAATTTCTCCAATATTTCTGTGTTCTGATAGCCTCCAGAAGAGTTCTAACTTTTATCATGATGGATCGAATCGCTAAAGTGAAAAACGAAAGACTTATATCAGACCAAAATTGTAGAGAAAAATTTTTTTTGCGAATTTCTCCAATATTTCTGTGTTGTGATAGCCTCCAGAAAAGTTCTAACATTTATCATGATGGTTCGAATCGCTAAAGTGAAAAACGAAAGACTTATATCAGACCAAAATTTTTGAGAAAAATTCTTTTTGCGAATTTTTCCAATATTTCTGTGTTCTGATAGACGCCAGAAGTGTTCTAACTTTTTTCTAGATGGATCGAATCGCTAAAGTGAAAAACGAAAGACTTATATCAGACCAAAATTTTTGAGAAAAACTTTTTTTGCGAATTTCTCCAATACTTCTGTGTTCTGATAGCCTCCAGAAGAGTTCTAACTTTTATCATGATGGATCGAATCGCCAAAGTGAAAAACGAAAGACTTATATCAGTCAAACTTCGAAATTTTTGAGTAAAATTATTTTTGCGATTTTCTCCTATATTTGTGTGTTCTGATAGCCACCAGAAGAGTTCTAACCTTTATCATGATGGATCGAATCGCTAAAGTGAAAAACGAAAGACTTATATCAGACCAAAATTTTTGAGAAAAACTTTTTTTGCGAATTTCTCCAATATTTCTGTGTTCTGATAGCCTCCAGAAGAGTTCTAACTTTTATCATGATGGATCGAATCGCTAAAGTGAAAAACGAAAGACTTATATCAGTCAAACTTCGAAATTTTTGAGTAAAATTAGTTTTGCGATTTTCTACAATATCTGGGTGTTCTGATAGCCACCAGAAGATTTCTATCTTTTATCATGATGGATCGAATCGCTAAAGTGAAAAACGAAAGACTTATATCAGTCAAACTTCGAAATTTTTGAGTAAAATTATTTTTGCGATTTTCTCCTATATATGTGTGTTCTTATAGCCACCAGAAGAGTTCTAACTTTTATCATGATGGATCGAATCGCTAAAGTGAAAAACGAAAGACTTATATCAGTCAAACTTCGAAATTTTTGAGTAAAATTATTTTTGCGATTTTCTCCAATATCTGGGTGTTCTGATAGCCACCAGAAGATTTCTATCTTTTATCATGATGGATCGAATCGCTAAAGTGAAAAACGAAAGACTTATATCAGACCAAAATTTTTGAGAAAAACTTTTTTTGCGAATTTCTCCAATATTTCTGTGTTGTGATAGCCTCCAGAAAAGTTCTAACATTTATCATGATGGTTCGAATCGCTAAAGTGAAAAACGAAAGACTTATATCAGACCAAAATTTTTGAGAAAAATTTTTTTTCCGAATTTTTCCTATATTTCTGTGTTCTGATAGCCTCCAGAAGAGTTCTAACTTTTACCATGATGGATCGAATCGCTAAAGTGAAAAACGAAAGACTTATATCAGACGAAAATTTTTGAGAAAAATTTTTTTTGCGAATTTTTCCAATATTTCTGTGTTCTGATAGACGCCAGAAGTGTTCTAACTTTTTTCTAGATGGATCGAATCGCTAAAGTGAAAAACGAAAGACTTATATCAGACCAAAATTTTGAGAAAAATTTTTTTTTCGAATTTTTCCTATATTTCTGTGTTCTGATAGCCTCCAGAAGAGTTCTAACTTTTATCATGATGGATCGAATCGCTAAAGTGAAAAACGAAAGACTCATATCAGTCAAACTTCGAAATTTTTGAGTAAAATTATTTTTGCGATTTTCTCCTATATCTGGGTGTTCTGATAGCCACCAGAAGTTTTCTATCTTTTATCATGATGGATCGAATCGCTAAAGTGAAAAACGAAAGACTTATATCAGACCAAAATTTTAGAGAAAAATTTTTTTTCCGAATTTCTCCAATATTTCTGTGTTCGGAAAGTCTCCAGAAGAGTTCTAACTTTTATCATGATGAATCGAATCGCTAAAGTGAAAAACGAAAGACTTATATCAGACCAAAATATTTGAGAAAAATTTTTTTTGCGAATTTCTCCAATATTTCTGTGTTCTGATAGCCTCCAGAAGAGTTCTAACTTTTATCATGATGGATCGAATCGCTAAAGTGAAAAACGAAAGACTTATGTCAGACCAAAATTGTAGAGAAAAATTTTTTTTGCTAATTTCTCCAATATTTCTGTGTTGTGATAGCCTCCAGAAAAGTTCTAACATTTATCATGATGGTTCGAATCGCTAAAGTGAAAAACGAAAGACTTTTATCAGACCAAAATTTTTGAGAAAAATTCTTTTTGCGAATTTTTCCAATATTTCTGTGTTCTGATAGCCGCCAGAAGTGTTCTAACTTTTTTCTAGATGGATCGAATCGCTAAAGTGAAAAACGAAAGACTTATATCAGTCAAACTTCGAAATTTTTGAGTAAAATTAGTTTTGCGATTTTCTACAATATCTGGGTGTTCTGATAGCCACCAGAAGATTTCTATCTTTTATCATGATGGATCGAATCGCTAAAGTGAAAAACGAAAGACTTATATCAGACGAAAATTTTTGAGAAAAATTTTTTTTGCGAATTTTTCCAATATTTCTGTGTTCTGATAGACGCCAGAAGTGTTCTAACTTTTTTCTAGATGGATCGAATCGCTAAAGTGAAAAACGAAAGACTTATATCAGACCAAAATTTTGAGAAAAATTTTTTTTTCAAATTTTTCCTATATTTCTGTGTTCTGATAACCTCCAGAAGAGTTCTAACTTCTACCATGATGGATCGAATCGCTAAAGTGAAAAACGAAAGACTTATATCAGTCAAACTTCGAAATTTTTGAGTAAAATTATTTTTGCGATTTTCTCCTATATATGTGTGATCTGATAGCCACCAGAAGAGTTCTAACTTTTATCATGATGGATCGAATAGCTAAAGTGAAAAACGAAAGACTTATATCAGACCAAAATTTTAGAGAAAAATTTTTTTTGCGAATTTCTCCAATATTTCTGTGTTCTGATAGCCTCCAGAAGAGTTCTAACTTTTATCATGATGGATCGAATCGCTAAAGTGAAAAACGAAAGACTTATATCAGTCAAACTTCGAAATTTTTGAGTAAAATTATTTTTGCGATTTTCTCCTATATATGTGTGTTCTGATAGCCACCAGAAGAGTTCTAACTTTTATCATGATGGATCGAATCGCTAAAGTGAAAAACGAAAGACTTATATCAGTCAAACTTCGAAATTTTTGAGTAAAATTAGTTTTGCGATTTTCTCCAATATCTGGGTGTTCTGATAGCCACCAGAAGTTTTCTATCTTTTATCATGATGGATCGAATCGCTAAAGTGAAAAACGAAAGACTTATATCAGACCAAAATTTTAGAGAAAAATTTTTTTTGCGAATTTCTCCAATATTTCTGTGTTCTGATAGCCTCCAGAAGAGTTCTAACTTTTATCATGATGGATCGAATCGCTAAAGTGAAAAACGAAAGACTTATATCAGACCAAAATTTTTGAGAAAATCTTTTTATGCGAATTTCTCCAATATTTCTGTGTTCTGATAGCCTCCAGAAGAGTTCTGACTTTTATCATGATGGATCGAATCGCTAAAGTGAAAAACGAAAGACTTATAACAGACGAAAATTTTTGAGAAAAATTTTTTTTGCGAATTTTTCCAATATTTCTGTGTTCTGATAGCCGCCAGAAGTGTTCGAACTTTTTTCTAGATGGATCGAATCGCTAAAGTGAAAAACGAAAGACTTATATCAGACCAAAATTTTGAGAAAAATTTTTTTTTCGAATTTTTCCTATATTTCTGTGTTCTGATAACCTCCAGAAGAGTTCTAACTTCTACCATGATGGATCGAATCGCTAAAGTGAAAAACGAAAGACTTATATCAGACCAAAATTTTAGAGAAAAATTTTTTTTGCGAATTTCTCCAATATTTCTGTGTTCTGATAGCCTCCAGAAGAGTTCTAACTTTTATCATGATGGATCGAATCGCTAAAGTGAAAAACGAAAGACTTATATCAGTCAAACTTCGAAATTTTTGAGTAAAATTAGTTTTGCGATTTTCTCCAATATCTGGGTGTTCTGATAGCCACCAGAAGTTTTCTATCTTTTATCATGATGGATCGAATCGCTAAAGTGAAAAACGAAAGACTTATATCAGACCAAAATTTTAGAGAAAAATTTTTTTTGCGAATTTCTCCAATATTTCTGTGTTCTGATAGCCTCCAGAAGAGTTCTAACTTTTATCATGATGGATCGAATCGCTAAAGTGAAAAACGAAAGACTTATATCAGACAAAAATTTTTGAGAAAAATTTTTTTTGCGAATTTCTCCAATACTTCTGTGTCCTGATAGCCTCCAGAAGAGTTCTAACTTTTATCATGATGGATCGAATCGCTAAAGTGAAAAACGAAAGACTTATATCAGTCAAACTTCGAAATTTTTGAGTAAAATTATTTTTGCGATTTTCTCCTATATTTGTGTGTTCTGATAGCCACCAGAAGAGTTCTAACTTTTATCATGATGGATCGAATCGCTAAAGTGAAAAACGAAAGACTTATATCAGACCAAAATTGTAGAGAAAAATTTTTTTTGCGAATTTCTCCAATATTTCTGTGTTGTGATAGCCTCCAGAAAAGTTCTAACATTTATCATGATGGTTCGAATCGCTAAAGTGAAAAACGAAAGACTTATATCAGACCAAAATTTTTGAGAAAAATTCTTTTTGCGAATTTTTCCAATATTTCTGTGTTCTGATAGCCGCCAGAAGTGTTCTAACTTTTTTCTAGATGGATCGAATCGCTAAAGTGAAAAACGAAAGACTTATATCAGACCAAAATTTTTGAGAAAAACTTTTTTTGCGAATTTCTCCAATACTTCTGTGTTCTGATAGCCTCCAGAAGAGTTCTAACTTTTATCATGATGGATCGAATCGCTAAAGTGAAAAACGAAAGACTTATATCAGACCAAAATTGTAGAGAAAAATTTTTTTTGCGAATTTCTCCAATATTTCTGTGTTCTGATAGCCTCCAGAAGAGTTCTAACTTTTATCATGATGGATCGAATCGCTAAAGTGAAAAACGAAAGACTTATATCAGTCAAACTTCGAAATTTTTGAGTAAAATTAGTTTTGCGATTTTCTCCAATATCTGGGTGTTCTGATAGCCACCAGAAGATTTCTATCTTTTATCATGATGGATCGAATCGCTAAAGTGAAAAACGAAAGACTTATATCAGTCAAACTTCGAAATTTTTGAGTAAAATTATTTTTGCGATTTTCTCCTATATATGTGTGTTCTGATAGCCACCAGAAGAGTTCTAACTTTTATCATGATGGATCGAATCGCTAAAGTGAAAAACGAAAGACTTATATCAGTCAAACTTCGAAATTTTTGAGTAAAATTATTTGTGCGATTTTCTCCAATATCTGGGTGTTCTGATAGCCACCAGAAGTTTTCTATCTTTTATCATGATGGATCGAATCGCTAAAGTGAAAAACGAAAGACTTATATCAGACCAAAATTTTTGAGAAAAACTTTTTTTGCGAATTTCTCCAATATTTCTGTGTTGTGATAGCCTCCAGAAAAGTTCTAACATTTATCATGATAATTCGAATCGCTAAAGTGAAAAACGAAAGACTTATATCAGACCAAAATTTTTGAGAAAAACTTTTTTTGCGAATTTCTCCAATACTTCTGTGTTCTGATAGCCTCCAGAAGAGTTCTAACTTTTATCATGATGGATCGAATCGCTAAAGTGAAAAACGAAAGACTTATATCAGTCAAACTTCGAAATTTTTGAGTAAAATTATTTTTGCGATTTTCTCCTATATTTGTGTGTTCTGATAGCCTTTTTTTTTTTTTTTTTTTTTGTTGACGGAGGGGAAATGCGTTACCGCATACCCCAGGCCTCGGGGGAGGCCTGGCGGTTATGTGGGACTCTCCCCCGCCGTCGACGTGACGACAGGGGCATACCCACTAAAACCCCTCCGGGTGTCCGGCTCTGGTCCTTGGCTGGGGGACTCCGGGAACGCGTGCAGCATGCTTCCGGAGCCCCCCGGACCGGTCGGCCGAGGCCGACTCAGCACGCCGGGAGGACCCTGGTATAGGTCCCCCGGCAGAGCCGTGAGGCCAAGCCGGCCTCAGGTCGGTGGAGAGGGACACCAGCCCTCCCCCGCCTCTTCCCCTTGAGTTGTTTACGGGGGTAAAGCCCGGGAGTCCGGCCCCCCGGCCGGATGTCCCGGGCCCCTACGCGCCGGACTAGTCCGGCGCGGCGGCTTCTCCTTCTCAGTGTTGGGGGGGAGGAGGTAGGAAGAAATTCCTTCCACTCCCCCACCAGCACCCCGGCGAGGCGCTAGAAGGGGGAGCGATGGCGCGTAGTAGCGCGCGCGATCGCTCCCCCGGACCGTTAGGTCAGATCTGCCTCGCCGGGCTCACTAGCGCGGGGGACCCTTCTCCCGCGGCTGTGCGTCCCAAAAACTGGGCCGGCAGCCGAAGGGGAGGAGGGTCGCTCCCTTTCTTCATTCCCGTGGCGGTCGCCGTTGTCCCTCTCCTCCACGATAGTGGTGAGGGAGGGGGCGACCGCCACGGCTCTTCTGCCCCGCCGCCGCCCGGTGGAACTCCGGGGGCGGGGGCCGCTTCTTCTCGGTCGGGGTGGACGGGGTGGGGGCCGAGACGAAGCGTGACCCCCGTCTCCGCCGCCCCTTCTGTTCCTCGCGTCGCCTGGGGGCATACGGCCCCCAGGCTGACGCTCCCTCACCTTTTCGGCCTCCTCCTTCTGCAGCATGACTCGCTCGCAGAAGGAGGAAACCGCCTTCCAAGCGCTCTCCCTGCCAACCATCTGACTGATGATGGCCGGCAGGGAGAGGTCGTTTCCAACTTCAGCCCTCAGGACTCCGCGCAGCTCTTCCCACGCTGGACACTCTTCCATCGTGTGCCGCGCGGAGTCCCGGGCGGCGCCACAGTGGTGGCACTGTGTCGTCGGCTCCTTCCTTATCCTGCACAGGTACTCACCGAAGCAGCCATGCCCGGTGAGCACCTGTGTCGTCCTGTAGGACAAGCCGCCAAACGGGCGGCCCACCCACTCGTCCAGGTGTGGTAGGACGGCCTCCAAGATCCGAGATCCGGCCGTCGGCGGGTTGTCGATGAGGTTCCTCTTCCATGACCTCATCACCCGCCGACGGGCCCTCTCCCGTAGCAACGCGGCGGCCCTGGGGGTGACTACCCCCCCCTCAAGGCGGATGGCTTTTGCCCTGGCGTAGGTCCACGCCAGGGCATCGGCCGTGTACTCCGCCGGGGGGAGCCCCGCCAGGGCCATGATTGCCGCGTTGGGAGCGGTGCGAAACGCGCGCGTTATCCTTCGCGCCAGCCGCCGCTGCACATCGTGCAACACCTTCATGATGCGGCGGCTGGCCAGCGCCTCGCGGAACCACACCGGGGCTCCGTACAGAGCCCCGGACATGATCGCGAGGGCGTACGCGCGTCTAGCACCCACCCTCGGACCCCGGAGGTTGGGCATCAACCCATTGAGGGCGTTCAATCTCCTGCCCAACCGCTGGGCCAGCTGGTCAAAGTGATCAGCGAAGGCCCAGCGACCGTCCAGGTGCAACCCAAGGTACTTCAGGGTTGCACCCACCTGAACACGGGTGTTGTCCACCAGGACGAAGGCCTGGGGCGGTACCCCGGAGGAGCCATCGTGAAAGAATATGGCTTCCGTCTTCTCCGGGGCTACCCTCAGGCCCAGGCCTTTTATGGCACCGACGACACAGGCCACTGCCCAGTCGCCATTGGCGACTGCTCCTCCCCAGGAGGTCCCCCCCGCCACTATGAACGTGTCGTCAGCGTAGCCGACGACGTAGCAGCGGGGCGGGAGGGCCGTGCGGAGAACTTTGTCGTATGCGGCGTTCCATAGCAGGGGGCCCAACACAGACCCCTGTGGAACGCCACATGACACGTCCCTCCGCTGCTGGAGTCCGTCTTTGTCGCGGAACTCCAGCTCCCTATCCCGGAAATAGTCCTGAACGATGGCGACGAGGTAGGGCGGCAGGCGAAAGTACTCGCTCAGCGCCGCCACCACCTCGCCCCAGGGGAGACTATTAAAGGCGTTGGCGATATCCAGGGATATCGCCAACACCACCATCCCGTCCCCCGTTAGGGATTCCGAGAGGGACCGAACCTGACGTATCGCGTCGATTGTCGATCGCGCCTCTCGGAACCCGTATTGTTTGGGAGACAGTTCAGGACCATTCCGGGCCATATGCCGGATGATGCGGTTAGCGATTATTCGCTCAAAGATCTTACCCGCATCATCCAGCATACAGAGGGGCCTGTACGCGGAGGGACTCTCCGCGGGCTTGCCCTCCTTTTTGAGGAGGACAAGCCGGGCCCTCTTCCACCTCCTGGGGAAGGTACCTTCCCGGAGGCACTTCGTGTACGTGGCACGAAGTGCCTCCCCTACGATAGGCGATGCCCGGGCCCAGATTTTTGCATAGATGCCATCCGGCCCGGGCGCCTTCGCTTTTTTGCCAGTTATTCGGGCGAAGGCCGCGACCATTTCGTGTCTGGACACCTCCAGTTCCTCCGACCATCCTGGGGGAGGGTCGGACTTTTCCGGGATATCCCTCCCCCGGGTGGGGAACAGTGTGTTCACCACCCTTTGGAGGAACTGTGGGTCCAGCGTCTCCGAGACTGGAGGCGCCCATGAGCGAAGCCTTTTCATCACTATACAGTATGGCCTGCCCCATGGGTCGCGATCCAGCTCGGAGATCATATCCTCCCAGGCCGCGGCCTTGGCCCGAGCTATGGCGGTCCTCAGGGCCTTTCTGGCATCCCTGAGGACCGCCGTGGCGTTTGTCAACGCTTCCTCCATGCCCCGTCGCTTGGCGCGCGTGTGCGCCCGCCTGGCAGCCACGGTAGCTCGCCTTAGTTCGGCGAGCTCCGCGGACCACCAGTAGGCGGCGCGGCGCGCCATAGGTCTGCTGCGGGGCATGGAGGCGTCGCAGGCACGCGACATAATCTCACAGAGGCGCTCCGCCTCCTCCTCGGCTCCGAGGTCAGCTCCTCCCTCCGGCCAAGTGGAGGCGAGGAGACTGACCTCGAGGGCTTCTAGGTCGAGTTTCCTCAGAACCCATCGATTCCTATCCCGGGTGCGGCGGTGTTGCTCTCGCACCTCCGTGGGGGGGGAGACCAGCTCCATGGAGATAAGTCTATGATCAGACGTCTCTCCGAGGGAGCCGGTCTCCACCGTCCATCCCTGGACCCTGTTTAGGGCCTCGGGGGAGGCCCATGTCACGTCGACAATGGACTCTCCCCCGGTCCCCACGTAGGTGCTGACCCGGCCCCGGTTCAAAAGGACCAGGCCGAGCCCCGCCGCAAACTCTAAAGCGAGGCGGCCCCTCGCGTCAGTGCGGGGAGAGCCCCAGGCCACAGCATGGGCATTGAGGTCTCCCCCCACGATGACAGGCCTTGGAGAGCGACTGAGTATGTCGCTCTCCATGCCGTCTAAGGCCGCCTCGTACTCCCCCCTGGTTAGGCTAGGGGGGAGATAGCATCCCAGGACATCGATGGGTCCGTACTCGACCATGACGAAGCCCTCGCCAGCCGATAGAGGAATCATCGGCGGAGCGCCCGGCACATGATGGCTGACCATCGCCACCTTCCCCGAGGGATCTCCAACCCAGTTGGGGTTGCCCTCGGGGATCCTATAAGGATCGGCGACGATGGCCAGCCCGCCACCCCCCTCCGCCAGGCACTGCGCAAGCATGTCTTGCGCAGCCCTGGCGTGATTGAGGTTGGCCTGGAGGAGCCTAGGGGGCATTTTCGGATGTCCCCTGAGGCTCCTCCACCTCCATCTCGGTTTCGCGGGTTTCCGCGTTCTCGGTTCTTATGGTCCTCTCCCTTTGCGGGAGAGGGGCTTCCTCCTCAACTACCACCATGGGGACCGGAGCAGGGGGCGGGGTTGAGTCTGAGATTGTAGATGGCCCCGCCTCCCTCCGGTCCTCAGTGCTCAGGGGCGCCCGTTGCGGCTTGTTAACCAGGCACCCCTTTGCACCGATTCTGTGCTCGGCAGGCTTGCCCGCGTCGCGACAGACCGGGCAGCCCGCCTTGGCAGTGCATGCCTTGGCCAGATGGCCAAGGCCTCCGCACCTGTAGCAGCAGCCGGATCTATCGATCCGGCTGCTACATTTGGCCTGGACGTGTCCTTGGGCCAGGCACTTGTGGCACTGCAGCCCCCGAGGGGGAAGCAGCACCACTCGGCAACTCGACCAGCCCACCCTGACGCGGGGGGCGGCCAGAGCTGCCTTGCCAGCCTTGGCTGGGATACGTACCCAGCAGGTGCCTAGCCCGTTGGGAGCCGTTCGGATCTCCCCCACTTTGATGTCGTGGGGGGAGCATCCTCCTATGGCTCCCAAGGCATCGGCCACCTCACTCGAGGTGACCGAATCGTCCAGGCCACTCAACCGTAGCTCGACCGTCTTGCACGGTCGAGCTACTTTAACGTCATCTCTGACTCCGAGGGCCTCCCTGATCCCTTCGGCCAGGGCGTCGGCCTTGATGCCGTTTTCTACGCCCCTGACCTCTAGGATCAGGGCCCCCGTAACGGCTCGTCTCGGGCGCAGGTCCTCAATCCCGAGGGAGGAGAGATCTACCTTCTCCCTCGCGGTCTTGAGGACCTGCGCGTATGCTCCCGGGTCGGCGCAAGTGACCGTTACGGCCGCCGTGGTCGGCGGCCTGATCTTGGTCACCTTGGCCGGACCCTGGGAGCCGGCTCCTCCTGGGGTTTGCCCCCCTGGTCCACCCTGGCCCCCTCCACGTCCACCCCTCTTCTTCTTCTTCTTCGAAGAAGTAGAAGGTTGTTGGTGGGTGGGTTTTGGGGGCGGGATCGGGAGGACCCTAGTCGGCCTCGCCGCCGGGGGTGGGGCCGTCTTTGTCGCCCTTTCGGCGGCTTTGACGGCCTTTTTCTTGGTCTTTTTGGAGACCACCTCCGTCCATAGCTCTAGTATGGACGGGGTGGCCTCCCTCTGCGTCGTCGGAGCGGGCCTAGCGGCCACTGCGACAGCGTTGTCCGCTCCTTTCTGGGGGGCAGCCCCGGACTGCCTGGCGATCTTGCCCGCAGTCGGGGGTGCCTTGGGCCTTTCCGCCCCCCTGGGGGCGGGGAGAAGTCCCATCTCAGCGAGGACGGCCGGGAGGACTCTAGAGAGAGCCTCCTTTAGGCCGTCCTCGGTCAGGGCTTTCGCCCTCTTCCTTTCTTTCTTCCCGCTCTCCCCAACCCTGGCCCATCCCGATGTCTCCAGAGTACTGGAGGGAAGAGGGAGGGCAGGGAAGGAGGAGCGGGAAACGGGAGCCGCTATCCGGTCCGCCGCTTTAGACAGGGGGTTCAGCTGCTTGCTGACCCCCTTTAGCGGCGGACGGAAGTACGGCTCCTTTAATATCTCCGTGGAGACCACTACCGGCAACTTTCTGTGCCGGGTGGTCTCTGCTTTGGCGGAGGTTTCCTCGACAGGGGGTCCCTCCACGGCTGTTTCCGTGTTTATATGGGTCCCCCCGGTCAGGGCGCCTAGGACTTCGTCGTCGAGGTCCAGATCCGTCTGGACCTCGACGTCCGTTCCGCCCTCGCCGGCGGCTCGTGCCGAGAGGCCCTTTTCGAGAAGGGCGAATTCGCAATTGCCCCATCTCGGCCTCCAGGCGCTTCTTCTCCAAGGCCCACTTGGCCTTGGCCTTGGCCAGTGCCGCGCTTTCGTCTCGCTGCGCACGAGCCTCAGGGCTCTCCGCTTGCCTTGTTACAATGGTGGACAAGCCGGCCGTAAGGTCCGTGTACACACTCCATAAGTCCCTCTTGATGGGACCCTGGATGTTTGTGGACCTTTCTACCGACTTGGCCAGCATCCCAAGGCTCTGCGACATAACTGCAGCAACAGCCGCGATTGGCTGTTGCTCCAGTTCTTCGGCGCGTTCTAGGGCCTTCTCTTGGGCCTTGGCGGCTCGAGCAGAGGAGGGGTGGACCTCCGGGTCGTTAATGGCCATGTGGTCCTTTTTCACCTTCCTCGCCCTTGCTGCATCGGCCTTCTTTGCGAGGGCCTCCGCCGTGAATTGCCCCTCATGAGAGGGGTCTTTCGCCGGCCTGCCTCGCCCCCTCTTGGTCGGACCTTCGTCCGACTCGGAGGAGGACGAGATGTAATATGCGGGCTTCTTTTTTACATAGGCCCGCTTTGTCCCTCGCCCCGTCGAATCCCTATCCGTGTCAACGTCCATGTATATGGGGTCCGTGACTAGGGACGGGGACGACGGCAGAGACGCCGTCTTCTTCGTTTTCAGGCCGGATGGCCCGGGAGTACTAACCTTCTCGAGGCGGGTGGTATCCGGTCCGCAGCTGTCGGGTTTCGGCCCCTTGCTGCAGGACGGGCCCGGCCTCGAGCCGGTGGGACGTGCCTTCCCACCTTTCGGCAGGAAGTCCTCCAGAGTGATCTGGAGCCTTCTGGTCTCCAACTTGTTTGGGGGGTTCTCCTGAGAGCTGGACGGGCTGAAAAGTTCTGGCCCGCCAGCTCCGGTGGAGGGTCCCCTCACATATTTCGAGGCATCTCTCCCTTCTGCGGGAGAGATGTCCCCTGTTTTTAAATCGGGAGAGGACGAAGATCTCGTCCCTCCCAGACCACAGCTTGAGCGGACACCCTTGGTCGTGCCGCTTCTTCCTGCCTCTGTGTTCTGATAGCCACCAGAAGAGTTCTAACCTTTATCATGATGGATCGAATCGCTAAAGTGAAAAACGAAAGACTTATATCAGACCAAAATTTTAGAGAAAAATTTTTTTTGCGAATTTCTCCAATATTTCTGTGTTCTGATAGCCTCCAGAAGAGTTCTAACTTTTATCATGATGGATCGAATCGCTAAAGTGAAAAACGAAAGACTTATATCAGTCAAACTTCGAAGTTTTTGAGTAAAATTAGTTTTGCGATTTTCTCCAATATCTGGGTGTTCTGATAGCCTCCAGAAGGTTTCTAACTTTTATCATGATGGATCGAATCGCTAAAGTGAAAAACGAAAGACTTATATCAGTCAAACTTCGAAATTTTTGAGTAAAATTATTTTTGCGATTTTCTCCTATATTTGTGTGTTCTGATAGCCACCAGAAGAGTTCTAACTTTTATCATGATGGATCGAATCGCTAAAGTGAAAAACGAAAGACTTATATCAGACCAAAATTTTTGAGAAAAACTTTTTTTGCGAATTTCTCCAATATTTCTGTGTTCTGATAGCCTCCAGAAGAGTTCTGACTTTTATCATGATGGATCGAATCGCTAAATTGAAAAACGAAAGACTTATATCAGACGAAAATTTTTGAGAAAAATATTTTTTGCGAATTTTTCCAATATTTCTGTGTTCTGATAGCCGCCAGAAGTGTTCTAACTTTTTTCTAGATGGATCGAATCGCTAAAGTGAAAAACGAAAGACTTATATCAGACCAAAATTTTGAGAAAAATTTTTTTTTCGAATTTTTCCTATATTTCTGTGTTCTGATAACCTCCAGAAGAGTTCTAACTTCTACCATGATGGATCGAATCGCTAAAGTGAAAAACGAAAGACTTATATCAGTCAAACTTCGAAATTTTTGAGTAAAATTATTTTTGCGATTTTCTCCTATATTTGTGTGTTCTGATAGCCACCAGAAGAGTTCTAACTTTTATCATGATGGATCGAATCGCTAAAGTGAAAAACGAAAGACTTATATCAGACCAAAATTTTTGAGAAAAACTTTTTTTGCGAATTTCTCCAATACTTCTGTGTTCTGATAGCCTCCAGAAGAGTTCTAACTTTTATCATGATGGATCGAATCGCTAAAGTGAAAAACGAAAGACTTATATCAGTCAAACTTCGAAATTTTTGAGTAAAATTATTTTTGCGATTTTCTCCTATATTTGTGTGTTCTGATAGCCACCAGAAGAGTTCTAACTTTTATCATGATGGATCGAATCGCTAAAGTGAAAAACGAAAGACTTATATCAGACCAAAATTGTAGAGAAAAATTTTTTTTGCGAATTTCTCCAATATTTCTGTGTTCTGATAGCCTCCAGAAGAGTTCTAACTTTTATCATGATGGATCGAATCGCTAAAGTGAAAAACGAAAGACTTATATCAGTCAAACTTCGAAATTTTTGAGTAAAATTAGTTTTGCGATTTTCTCCTATATCTGGGTGTTCTGATAGCCACCAGAAGATTTCTATCTTTTATCATGATGGATCGAATCGCTAAAGTGAAAAACGAAAGACTTATATCAGTCAAACTTCGAAATTTTTGAGTAAAATTATTTTTGCGATTTTCTCCTATATATGTGTGTTCTGATAGCCACCAGAAGAGTTCTAACTTTTATCATGATGGATCGAATCGCTAAAGTGAAAAACGAAAGACTTATATCAGTCAAACTTCGAAATTTTTGAGTAAAATTATTTTTGCGATTTTCTCCAATATCTGGGTGTTCTGATAGCCACCAGAAGTTTTCTATCTTTTATCATGATGGATCGAATCGCTAAAGTGAAAAACGAAAGACTTATATCAGACCAAAATATTTGAGAAAAATTTTTTTTGCGAATTTCTCCAATATTTCTGTGTTCTGATAGCCTCCAGAAGAGTTCTAACTTTTATCATGATGGATCGAATCGCTAAAGTGAAAAACGAAAGACTTATGTCAGACCAAAATTGTAGAGAAAAATTTTTTTTGCTAATTTCTCCAATATTTCTGTGTTGTGATAGCCTCCAGAAAAGTTCTAACATTTATCATGATGGATCGAATCGCTAAAGTGAAAAACGAAAGACTTATATCAGACCAAAATTTTTGAGAAAAATTCTTTTTGCGAATTTTTCCAATATTTCTGTGTTCTGATAGACGCCAGAAGTGTTCTAACTTTTTTCTAGATGGATCGAATCGCTAAAGTGAAAAACGAAAGACTTATATCAGACCAAAATTTTTGAGAAAAACTTTTTTTGCGAATTTCTCCAATACTTCTGTGTTCTGATAGCCTCCAGAAGAGTTCTAACTTTTATCATGATGGATCGAATCGCCAAAGTGAAAAACGAAAGACTTATATCAGTCAAACTTCGAAATTTTTGAGTAAAATTATTTTTGCGATTTTCTCCTATATTTGTGTGTTCTGATAGCCACCAGAAGAGTTCTAACTTTTATCATGATGGATCGAATCGCTAAAGTGAAAAACGAAAGACTTATATCAGACCAAAATTTTTGAGAAAAACTTTTTTTGCGAATTTCTCCAATATTTCTGTGTTCTGATAGCCTCCAGAAGAGTTCTAACTTTTATCATGATGGATCGAATCGCTAAAGTGAAAAACGAAAGACTTATATCAGTCAAACTTCGAAATTTTTGAGTAAAATTAGTTTTGCGATTTTCTACAATATCTGGGTGTTCTGATAGCCACCAGAAGATTTCTATCTTTTATCATGATGGATCGAATCGCTAAAGTGAAAAACGAAAGACTTATATCAGTCAAACTTCGAAATTTTTGAGTAAAATTATTTTTGCGATTTTCTCCTATATATGTGTGTTCTGATAGCCACCAGAAGAGTTCTAACTTTTATCATGATGGATCGAATCGCTAAAGTGAAAAACGAAAGACTTATATCAGTCAAACCTCGAAATTTTTGAGTAAAATTATTTGTGCGATTTTCTCCAATATCTGGGTGTTCTGATAGCCACCAGAAGTTTTCTATCTTTTATCATGATGGATCGAATCGCTAAAGTGAAAAACGAAAGACTTATATCAGACCAAAATTTTTGAGAAAAACTTTTTTTGCGAATTTCTCCAATATTTCTGTGTTGTGATAGCCTCCAGAAAAGTTCTAACATTTATCATGATGGTTCGAATCGCTAAAGTGAAAAACGAAAGACTTATATCAGACCAAAATTTTTGAGAAAAATTTTTTTTGCGAATTTTTCCTATATTTCTGTGTTCTGATAGCCTCCAGAAGAGTTCTAACTTTTACCATGATGGATCGAATCGCTAAAGTGAAAAACGAAAGACTTATATCAGACGAAAATTTTTGAGAAAAATTTTTTTTGCGAATTTTTCCAATATTTCTGTGTTCTGATAGCCGCCAGAAGTGTTCTAACTTTTTTCTAGATAGATCGAATCGCTAAAGTGAAAAACGAAAGACTTATATCAGACCAAAATTTTGAGAAAAATTTTTTTTTCGAATTTTTCCTATATTTCTGTGTTCTGATAACCTCCAGAAGAGTTCTAACTTCTACCATGATGGATCGAATCGCTAAAGTGAAAAACGAAAGACTTATATCAGTCAAACTTCGAAATTTTTGAGTAAAATTATTTTTGCGATTTTCTCCTATATATGTGTGTTCTGATAGCCACCAGAAGAGTTCTAACTTTTATCATGATGGATCGAATCGCTAAAGTGAAAAACGAAAGACTTATATCAGACCAAAATATTTGAGAAAGATTTTTTTTGCGAATTTCTCCAATATTTCTGTGTTCTGATAGCCTCCAGAAGAGTTCTAACTTTTATCATGATGGATCGAATCGCTAAAGTGAAAAACGAAAGACTTATGTCAGACCAAAATTGTAGAGAAAAATTTTTTTTGCTAATTTCTCCAATATTTCTGTGTTGTGATAGCCTCCAGAAAAGTTCTAACATTTATCATGATGGATCGAATCGCTAAAGTGAAAAACGAAAGACTTATATCAGACCAAAATTTTTGAGAAAAATTTTTTTTGCGAATTTTTCCAATATTTCTGTGTTCTGATAGCCGCCAGAAGTGTTCTAACTTTTTTCTAGATGGATCGAATCGCTAAAGTGAAAAACGAAAGACTTATATCAGACCAAAATTTTTGAGAAAAACTTTTTTTGCGAATTTCTCCAATACTTCTGTGTTCTGATAGCCTCCAGAAGAGTTCTAACTTTTATCATGATGGATCGAATCGCCAAAGTGAAAAACGAAAGACTTATATCAGTCAAACTTCGAAATTTTTGAGTAAAATTATTTTTGCGATTTTCTCCTATATATGTGTGTTCTTATAGCCACCAGAAGAGTTCTAACTTTTATCATGATGGATCGAATCGCTAAAGTGAAAAACGAAAGACTTATATCAGTCAAACTTCGAAATTTTTGAGTAAAATTATTTTTGCGATTTTCTCCTATATTTGTGTGTTCTGATAGCCACCAGAAGAGTTCTAACTTTTATCATGATGGATCGAATCGCTAAAGTGAAAAACGAAAGACTTATATCAGACCAAAATTGTAGAGAAAAATTTTTTTTGCGAATTTCTCCAATATTTCTGTGTTGTGATAGCCTCCAGAAAAGTTCTAACATTTATCATGATGGATCGAATCGCTAAAGTGAAAAACGAAAGACTTATATCAGACCAAAATTTTTGAGAAAAACTTTTTTTGCGAATTTTTCCAATATTTCTGTGTTCTGATAGCCGCCAGAAGTGTTCTAACTTTTTTCTAGATGGATCGAATCGCTAAAGTGAAAAACGAAAGACTTATATCAGACCAAAATTTTTGAGAAAAACTTTTTTTGCGAATTTCTCCAATACTTCTGTGTTCTGATAGCCTCCAGAAGAGTTCTAACTTTTATCATGATGGATCGAATCGCTAAAGTGAAAAACGAAAGACTTATATCAGTCAAACTTCGAAATTTTTGAGTAAAATTATTTTTGCGATTTTCTCCTATATTTGTGTGTTCTGATAGCCACCAGAAGAGTTCTAACTTTTATCATGATGGATCGAATCGCTAAAGTGAAAAACGAAAGACTTATATCAGACCAAAATTTTAGAGAAAAATTTTTTTTGCGAATTTCTCCAATATTTCTGTGTTCTGATAGCCTCCAGAAGAGTTCTAACTTTTATCATGATGGATCGAATCGCTAAAGTGAAAAACGAAAGACTAATATCAGTCAAACTTCGAAATTTTTGAGTAAAATTAGTTGTGCGATTTTCTCCAATATCTGGGTGTTCTGATAGCCACCAGAAGTTTTCTATCTTTTATCATGATGGATCGAATCGCTAAAGTGAAAAACGAAAGACTTATATCAGACCAAAATTTTAGAGAAAAATTTTTTTTGCGAATTTCTCCAATATTTCTGTGTTCTGATAGCCTCCAGAAGAGTTCTAACTTTTATCATGATGGATCGAATCGCTAAAGTGAAAAACGAAAGACTTATATCAGACCAAAATTTTTGAGAAAAACTTTTTATGCGAATTTCTCCAATATTTCTGTGTTCTGATAGCCTCCAGAAGAGTTCTGACTTTTATCATGATGGATCGAATCGCTAAAGTGAAAAACGAAAGACTTATATCAGACGAAAATTTTTGAGAAAAATTTTTTTTGCGAATTTTTCCAATATTTCTGTGTTCTGATAGCCGCCAGAAGTGTTCTAACTTTTTTCTAGATGGATCGAATCGCTAAAGTGAAAAACGAAAGACTTATATCAGACCAAAATTTTGAGAAAAATTTTTTTTTCGAATTTTTCCTATATTTCTGTGTTCTGATAACCTCCAGAAGAGTTCTAACTTCTACCATGATGGATCGAATCGCTAAAGTGAAAAACGAAAGACTTATATCAGACCAAAATTTTAGAGAAAAATTTTTTTTGCGAATTTCTCCAATATTTCTGTGTTCTGATAGCCTCCAGAAGAGTTCTAACTTTTATCATGATGGATCGAATCGCTAAAGTGAAAAACGAAAGACTTATATCAGTCAAACTTCGAAATTTTTGAGTAAAATTAGTTTTGCGATTTTCTCCAATATCTGGGTGTTCTGATAGCCACCAGAAGTTTTCTATCTTTTATCATGATGGATCGAATCGCTAAAGTGAAAAACGAAAGACTTATATCAGACCAAAATTTTAGAGAAAAATTTTTTTTGCGAATTTCTCCAATATTTCTGTGTTCTGATAGCCTCCAGAAGAGTTCTAACTTTTATCATGATGGATCGAATCGCTAAAGTGAAAAACGAAAGACTTATATTAGACAAAAATTTTTGAGAAAAATTTTTTTTGCGAATTTCTCCAATACTTCTGTGTCCTGATAGCCTCCAGAAGAGTTCTAACTTTTATCATGATGGATCGAATCGCTAAAGTGAAAAACGAAAGACTTATATCAGTCAAACTTCGAAATTTTTGAGTAAAATTATTTTTGCGATTTTCTCCTATATTTGTGTGTTCTGATAGCCACCAGAAGAGTTCTAACTTTTATCATGATGGATCGAATCGCTAAAGTGAAAAACGAAAGACTTATGTCAGACCAAAATTGTAGAGAAAAATTTTTTTTGCTAATTTCTCCAATATTTCTGTGTTGTGATAGCCTCCAGAAAAGTTCTAACATTTATCATGATGGATCGAATCGCTAAAGTGAAAAACGAAAGACTTATATCAGACCAAAATTTTTGAGAAAAATTCTTTTTGCGAATTTTTCCAATATTTCTGTGTTCTGATAGCCGCCAGAAGTGTTCTAACTTTTTTCTAGATGGATCGAATCGCTAAAGTGAAAAACGAAAGACTTATATCAGACCAAAATTTTTGAGAAAAACTTTTTTTGCGAATTTCTCCAATACTTCTGTGTTCTGATAGCCTCCAGAAGAGTTCTAACTTTTATCATGATGGATCGAATCGCTAAAGTGAAAAACGAAAGACTTATATCAGTCAAACTTCGAAATTTTTGAGTAAAATTATTTGTGCGATTTTCTCCAATATCTGGGTGTTCTGATAGCCACCAGAAGTTTTCTATCTTTTATCATGATGGATCGAATCGCTAAAGTGAAAAACGAAAGACTTATATCAGACCAAAATTTTTGAGAAAAACTTTTTTTGCGAATTTCTCCAATATTTCTGTGTTGTGATAGCCTCCAGAAAAGTTCTAACATTTATCATGATAATTCGAATCGCTAAAGTGAAAAACGAAAGACTTATATCAGACCAAAATTTTTGAGAAAAACTTTTTTTGCGAATTTCTCCAATACTTCTGTGTTCTGATAGCCTCCAGAAGAGTTCTAACTTTTACCATGATGGATCGAATCGCTAAAGTGAAAAACGAAAGACTTATAACAGACGAAAATTTTTGAGAAAAATATTTTTTGCGAATTTTTCCAATATTTCTGTGTTCTGATAGCCGCCAGAAGTGTTCGAACTTTTTTCTAGATGGATCGAATCGCTAAAGTGAAAAACGAAAGACTTATATCAGACCAAAATTTTTGAGAAAAACTTTTTTTGCGAATTTCTCCAATACTTCTGTGTTCTGATAGCCTCCAGAAGAGTTCTAACTTTTATCATGATGGATCGAATCGCTAAAGTGAAAAACGAAAGACTTATATCAGTCAAACCTCGAAATTTTTGAGTAAAATTATTTGTGCGATTTTCTCCAATATCTGGGTGTTCTGATAGCCACCAGAAGTTTTCTATCCTTTATCATGATGGATCGAATCGCTAAAGTGAAAAACGAAAGACTTATATCAGACCAAAATTTTAGAGAAAAATTTTTTTTGCGAATTTCTCCAATATTTCTGTGTTCTGATAGCCTCCAGAAGAGTTCTAACTTTTATCATGATGGATCGAATCGCTAAAGTGAAAAACGAAAGACTTATATCAGACCAAAATTTTTGAGAAAAACTTTTTTTGCGAATTTCTCCAATATTTCTGTGTTGTGATAGCCTCCAGAAAAGTTCTAACATTTATCATGATGGTTCGAATCGCTAAAGTGAAAAACGAAAGACTTATATCAGACCAAAATTTTTGAGAAAAATTTTTTTTGCGAATTTTTCCTATATTTCTGTGTTCTGATAGCCTCCAGAAGAGTTCTAACTTTTACCATGATGGATCGAATCGCTAAAGTGAAAAACGAAAGACTTATATCAGACGAAAATTTAAAAAAAAAATTTTTTTTGCGAATTTTTCCAATATTTCTGTGTTCTTATAGCCGCCAGAAGTGTTCTATCTTTTATCATGATGGATCGAATCGCTAAAGTGAAAAACGAAAGACTTATATCAGACCAAAATTTTTGAGAAAAACTTTTTTTGCGAATTTCTCCAATACTTCTGTGTTCTGATAGCCTCCAGAAGAGTTCTAACTTTTATCATGATGGATCGAATCGCTAAAGTGAAAAACGAAAGACTTATATCAGTCAAACTTCGAAATTTTTGAGTAAAATTATTTTTGCGATCTTCTCCAATATCTGGGTGTTCTGATAGCCACCAGAAGTTTTCTATCTTTTATCATGATGGATCGAATCGCTAAAGTGAAAAACGAAAGACTTATATCAGACCAAAATTTTAGAGAAAAATTTTTTTTGCGAATTTCTCCAATATTTCTGTGTTCTGATAGCCTCCAGAAAAGTTCTAACTTTTATCATGATGGATCGAATCGCTAAAGTGAAAAACGAAAGACTTATATCAGACCAAAATTTTTGAGAAAAACTTTTTTTGCGAATTTCTCCAATATTTCTGTGTTCTGATAGCCTCCAGAAGAGTTCTAACTTTTATCATGATGGATCGAATCGCTAAAGTGAAAAACGAAAGACTTATATCAGTCAAACTTCGAAATTTTTGAGTAAAATTATTTTTGCGATTTTCTCCTGTATTTGTGTGTTCTGATAGCCACCAGAAGAGTTCTAACTTTTATCATGATGGATCGAATCGCTAAAGTGAAAAACGAAAGACTTATATCAGACCAAAATTTTGAGAAAAATTTTTTTTTCGAATTTTTCCTATATTTCTGTGTTCTGATAACCTCCAGAAGAGTTCTAACTTCTACCATGATGGATCGAATCGCTAAAGTGAAAAACGAAAGACTTATATCAGACCAAAATTTTTGAGAAAAATTTTTTTTGCGAATTTTTCCAATATTTCTGTGTTCTGATAGCCGCCAGAAGTGTTCTAACTTTTTTCTAGATGGATCGAATCGCTAAAGTGAAAAACGAAAGACTTATATCAGACCAAAATTTTTGAGAAAAACTTTTTTTGCGAATTTCTCCAATACTTCTGTGTTCTGATAGCCTCCAGAAGAGTTCTAACTTTTATCATGATGGATCGAATCGCTAAAGTGAAAAACGAAAGACTTATATCAGACCAAAATTTTGAGAAAAATTTTTTTTTCGAATTTTTCCGATATTTCTGTGTTCTGATAACCTCCAGAAGAGTTCTAACTTCTACCATGATGGATCGAATCGCTAAAGTGAAAAACGAAAGACTTATATCAGACCAAAATTTTTGAGAAAAATTTTTTTTGCGAATTTTTCCAATATTTCTGTGTTCTGATAGCCGCCAGAAGTGTTCGAACTTTTTTCTAGATGGATCGAATCGCTAAAGTGAAAAACGAAAGACTTATATCAGACCAAAATTTTTGAGAAAAACTTTTTTTGCGAATTTCTCCAATATTTCTGTGTTCTGATAGCCTCCAGAAGAGTTCTAACTTTTATCATGATGGATCGAATCGCTAAAGTGAAAAACGAAAGACTTATATCAGTCAAACTTCGAAATTTTTGAGTAAAATTATTTTTGCGATTTTCTCCTATATTTGTGTGTTCTGATAGCCACCAGAAGAGTTCTAACTTTTATCATGATGGATCGAATCGCTAAAGTGAAAAACGAAAGACTTATATCAGACCAAAATTTTGAGAAAAATTTTTTTTTCGAATTTTTCCTATATTTCTGTGTTCTGATAGCCTCCAGAAGAGTTCTAACTTTTACCATGATGGATCGAATCGCTAAAGTGAAAAACGAAAGACTTATATCAGACCAAAATTTTTGAGAAAAATTTTTTTTGCGAATTTTTCCAATATTTCTGTGTTCTGATAGCCGCCAGAAGTGTTCTAACTTTTTTCTAGATGGATCGAATCGCTAAAGTGAAAAACGAAAGACTTATATCAGTCAAACTTCGAAATTTTTGAGTAAAATTATTTTTGCGATTTTCTCCTATATTTGTGTGTTCTGATAGCCACCAGAAGAGTTCTAACTTTTATCATGATGGATCGAATCGCTAAAGTGAAAAACGAAAGACTTATATCAGACCAAAATTTTTGAGAATAACTTTTTTTGCGAATTTCTCCAATATTTCTGTGTTGTGATAGCCTCCAGAAAAGTTCTAACATTTATCATGATGGTTCGAATCGCTAAAGTGAAAAACGAAAGACTTATATCAGACCAAAATTTTTGAGAAAAATTTTTTTTGCGAATTTTTCCTATATTTCTGTGTTCTGATAGCCTCCAGAAGAGTTCTAACTTTTACCATGATGGATCGAATCGCTAAAGTGAAAAACGAAAGACTTATATCAGACGAAAATTTTTGAGAAAAATTTTTTTTGCGAATTTTTCCAATATTTCTGTGTTCTGATAGCCGCCAGAAGTGTTCTAACTTTATTCTAGATGGATCGAATCGCTAAAGTGAAAAACGAAAGACTTATATCAGACCAAAATTTTTGAGAAAAACTTTTTTTGCGAATTTCTCCAATACTTCTGTGTTCTGATAGCCTCCAGAAGAGTTCTAACTTTTATCATGATGGATCGAATCGCTAAAGTGAAAAACGAAAGACTTATATCAGTCAAACTTCGAAATTTTTGAGTAAAATTATTTTTGCGATTTTCTCCAATATCTGGGTGTTCTGATAGCCACCAGAAGTTTTCTATCTTTTATCATGATGGATCGAATCGCTAAAGTGAAAAACGAAAGACTTATATCAGACCAAAATTTTAGAGAAAAATTTTTTTTGCGAATTTCTCCAATATTTCTGTGTTGTGATAGCCTCCAGAAGAGTTCTAACTTTTATCATGATGGATCGAATCGCTAAAGTGAAAAACGAAAGACTTATATCAGTCAAACTTCGAAATTTTTGAGTAAAATTATTTTTGCGATTTTCTCCTATATTTGTGTGTTCTGATAGCCACCAGAAGAGTTCTAACTTTTATCATGATGGATCGAATCGCTAAAGTGAAAAACGAAAGACTTATATCAGACCAAAATTTTGAGAAAAATTTTTTTTTCGAATTTTTCCTATATTTCTGTGTTCTGATAACCTCCAGAAGAGTTCTAACTTCTACCATGATGGATCGAATCGCTAAAGTGAAAAACGAAAGACTTATATCAGTCAAACCTCGAAATTTTTGAGTAAAATTATTTGTGCGATTTTCTCCAATATCTGGGTGTTCTGATAGCCACCAGAAGTTTTCTATCTTTTATCATGATGGATCGAATCGCTAAAGTGAAAAACGAAAGACTTATGTCAGACCAAAATTGTAGAGAAAAATTTTTTTTGCTAATTTCTCCAATATTTCTGTGTTGTGATAGCCTCCAGAAAAGTTCTAACATTTATCATGATGGATCGAATCGCTAAAGTGAAAAACGAAAGACTTATATCAGTCAAACTTCGAAATTTTTGAGTAAAATTATTTTAGCGATTTTCTCCTATATTTGTGTGTTCTCATAGCCACCAGAAGAGTTCTAACTTTTATCATGATGGATCGAATCGCTAAAGTGAAAAACGAAAGACTTATATCAGACCAAAATTTTTGAGAATAACTTTTTTTGCGAATTTCTCCAATATTTCTGTGTTGTGATAGCCTCCAGAAAAGTTCTAACATTTATCATGATGGTTCGAATCGCTAAAGTGAAAAACGAAAGACTTATATCAGACGAAAATTTTTGAGAAAAATTTTTTTTGCGAATTTTTCCAATATTTCTGTGTTCTGACAGCCGCCAGAAGTGTTCTAACTTTATTCTAGATGGATCGAATCGCTAAAGTGAAAAACGAAAGACTTATATCAGACCAAAATTTTTGAGAAAAACTTTTTTTGCGAATTTCTCCAATACTTCTGTGTTCTGATAGCCTCCAGAAGAGTTCTAACTTTTATCATGATGGATCGAATCGCTAAAGTGAAAAACGAAAGACTTATATCAGTCAAACTTCGAAATTTTTGAGTAAAATTATTTTTGCGATTTTCTCCAATATCTGGGTGTTCTGATAGCCACCAGAAGTTTTCTATCTTTTATCATGATGGATCGAATCGCTAAAGTGAAAAACGAAAGACTTATATCAGGCCAAAATTTTAGAGAAAAATTTTTTTTGCGAATTTCTCCAATATTTCTGTGTTCTGATAGCCTCCAGAAAAGTTCTAACTTTTATCATGATGGATCGAATCGCTAAAGTGAAAAACGAAAGACTTATATCAGTCAAACTTCGAAATTTTTGATTAAAATTATTTTTGCGATTTTCTCCTGTATTTGTGTGTTCTGATAGCCACCAGAAGAGTTCTAACTTTTATCATGATGGATCGAATCGCTAAAGTGAAAAACGAAAGACTTATATCAGACCAAAATTTTGAGAAAAATTTTTTTTTCGAATTTTTCATATATTTCTGTGTTCTGATAACCTCCAGAAGAGTTCTAACTTCTACCATGATGGATCGAATCGCTAAAGTGAAAAACGAAAGACTTATGTCAGACCAAAATTGTAGAGAAAAATTTTTTTTGCGAATTTTTCCAATATTTCTGTGTTCTGATAGCCGCCAGAAGTGTTCTAACTTTTTTCTAGATGGATCGAATCGCTAAAGTGAAAAACGAAAGACTTATATCAGACCAAAATTTTTGAGAAAAACTTTTTTTGCGAATTTCTCCAATATTTCTGTGTTCTGATAGCCTCCAGAAGAGTTCTAACTTTTACCATGATGGATCGAATCGCTAAAGTGAAAAACGAAAGACTTATATCAGACGAAAATTTTTGAAAAAAATTTTTTTTGCGAATTTTTCCAATATTTCTGTGTTCTGATAGCCGCCAGAAGTGTTCTAACTTTATTCTAGATGGATCGAATCGCTAAAGTGAAAAACGAAAGACATATCAGACCAAAATTTTTGAGAAAAACTTTTTTTGCGAATTTCTCCAATACTTCTGTGTTCTGATAGCCTCCAGAAGAGTTCTAACTTTTATCATGATGGATCGAATCGCTAAAGTGAAAAACGAAAGACTTATATAAGTCAAACTTCGAAATTTTTGAGTAAAATTATTTGTGCGATTTTCTCCAATATCTGGGTGTTCTGATAGCCACCAGAAGTTTTCTATCTTTTATCATGATGGATCGAATCGCTAAAGTGAAAAACGAAAGACTTATATCAGACCAAAATTTTAGAGAAAAATTTTTTTTGCGAATTTCTCCAATATTTCTGTGTTCTGATAGCCTCCAGAAGAGTTCTAACTTTTATCATGATGGATCGAATCGCTAAAGTGAAAAACGAAAGACTTATATCAGACCAAAATTTTTGAGAAAAACTTTTTTTGCGAATTTCTCCAATATTTCTGTGTTCTGATAGCCGCCAGAAGTGTTCTAACTTTTTTCTAGATGGATCGAATCGCTAAAGTGAAAAACGAAAGACTTATATCAGACCAAAATTTTTGAGAAAAACTTTTTTTGCGAATTTCTCCAATATTTCTGTGTTCTGATAGCCTCCAGAAGAGTTCTAACTTTTATCATGATGGATCGAATCGCTAAAGTGAAAAACGAAAGACTTATATCAGTCAAACCTCGAAATTTTTGAGTAAAATTATTTGTGCGATTTTCTCCAATATCTGGGTGTTCTGATAGCCACCAGAAGTTTTCTATCTTTTATCATGATGGATCGAATCGCTAAAGTGAAAAACGAAAGACTTATGTCAGACCAAAATTGTAGAGAAAAATTTTTTTTGCTAATTTCTCCAATATTTCTGTGTTGTGATAGCCTCCAGAAAAGTTCTAACATTTATCATGATGGATCGAATCGCTAAAGTGAAAAACGAAAGACTTATATCAGTCAAACTTCGAAATTTTTGAGTAAAATTATTTTTGCGATTTTCTCCTATATTTGTGTGTTCTGATAGCCACCAGAAGAGTTCTAACTTTTATCATGATGGATCGAATCGCTAAAGTGAAAAACGAAAGACTTATATCAGACCAAAATTTTTGAGAAAAACTTTTTTTGCGAATTTCTCCAATATTTCTGTGTTGTGATAGCCTCCAGAAAAGTTCTAACATTTATCATGATGGTTCGAATCGCTAAAGTGAAAAACGAAAGACTTATATCAGACCAAAATTTTTGAGAAAAATTTTTTTTGCGAATTTTTCCAATATTTCTGTGTTCTGATAGCCGCCAGAAGTGTTCTAACTTTATTCTAGATGGATCGAATCGCTAAAGTGAAAAACGAAAGACTTATATCAGACCAAAATTTTTGAGAAATACTTTTTTTGCGAATTTCTCCAATACTTCTGTGTTCTGATAGCCTCCAGAAGAGTTCTAACATTTATCATGATGGATCGAATCGCTAAAGTGAAAAACGAAAGACTTTTATCAGACAAAAATTTTTGAGAAAAACTTTTTTTGCGAATATTTCCTATATTTCTGTGTTCTGATACTCTCCAGAAGAGTTCTAACTTTTACCATGATGGATCGAATCGCTAAAGTGAAAAACGAAAGACTTATATCAGTTCAAAATTTTTGAGAATAACTTTTTTTGCGAATTTCTCCAATATTTCTGTGTTGTGATAGCCTCCAGAAGAGTTCTAACATTTATCATGATGGTTCGAATCGCTAAAGTGAAAAACGAAAGACTTATATCAGACCAAAATTTTTGAGAAAAACTTTTTTTGCGAATTTTTCCTATATTTCTGTGTTCTGATAGCCTCCAGAAGAGTTCTAATTTTTACCATGATGGATCGAATCGCTAAAGTGAAAAACGAAAAAGTTATGTCAGTCAAACTTCGAAATTTTTTAGTAAAATTATTTTTGCGATTTTCTCCAATATCTATGTGTTCTGATAGCTCCCAGAAGACTTCTAACTTTTATCATGATGGATCGAATCGCTAAATTGAAAAACGAAAGACTTATATGAGATCGAAATGTTTGAGTAAAATTTTTTTTGCGTTTTTCTCCAATATCTCTGTGTTCTGATAGCTCCTAGAAGTATTCTAACTTTTATCATAATGGGTAGAATCGCTAAAGTGAAAAACGAAAGTGTTATTTCAGTCAAACTTCGAAATTATTGAGTGAAATATTTTTTGTGAATTTTTCCAATATCTCTGTGTTCTGATTGCCTTTTTTTTTTTTTTTTTTTTTGTTAACGGAGAGGAAATGCGTTACCGCATACCCCAGGCCCCGGGGGAGTCCTGGCGGTTATGTGGGGCTCTTCCCCGCCGACAACGTGTCAGCGAGGACATACCCACTAAAACCTCTCCGGGTATCCAGCTCAGGTCCTTGGCTGGGAGGGACTCCGGGAACGCGTACAGCATGCTTCCGGAGCCCCGCGGACCAGGCCGAGGCCGACTCAGCACGCCGGGGAGCACCCTGGTGCGAGTCCCCCGGCAGGGCCGTGAGGCCAAGCCGGCCTAAGGTCGGGGGAGAGGGACACCAGCCCTCCCCCGCCTCTTCCCCTTGTGATGTTTACGGTGGTAAATCCCGGGAGTCCGGCCCCCCGGCCGGATGTCCCGGGCCCCTACGCGCCGGACTAGCCCGGCGCGGCGGCATACTCTTCTCCGTGTTGGTGGTGGAGGAGGTAGGAAGGAGTTCCTTTCCCTCCCCCCATCAGCACCCCGGCGTGGCGCTAGAGGGGGAGCGATGGCGCATTGTGACGCGCGATCGCTCCCCCGGACCGTTAAGTCAGGTTTGCCTCGCCGGGCTCACTTACATGGGGAGCTGCCCTCCTCCCACGGCTGCGCGTCCCGAAAGCTGGGCCGGCAGCCGCAGGGGAGGAGGGTCGCTCCATTTCATCATTCCTGTGGCGGTTGCCGTCGTCCCTCTCCTCCGCAATAGTGATGAGCGAGGGGGCGACCGCCACGGCTCTTCTGCCCCGCCGCCGCCCGGTGGAACTCTGGGGGCGGGGGCCGCTTCTTCTCGGTCGGGGCGGACGGGGCGGTGTCCGAGACGAAGCGTGACCCCCGTCTCCGCCGCCCCTTCTGTTCCTCGCGTCGCCTGGGGTCATACGACCCCCAGGCTAACGCTCCCGCACCTTTTCGGCCTCCTCCTTCTGCAGCATGACTCGCTCGCAGAAGGAGACCGCCTTCCAGGCGCTCTCCCTGCCGACCATCTGACTGATGATGGCCGGCAGGGAGAGGTCATCTCCCACTTCGGCCCTCAAGACTCCGCGCAGCTCTTCCCACGCTGGACACTCTTCCAGCGTGTGCCGCGCGGAGTCCCGGGCGGCGCCACAGTGGTGGCACTATGTCGTCGGCTCCCTCCTTATCCTGCACAGGTACTCACCAAAACAACCATGCCCGGTGAGCACCTGTGTCATCCTGTAGGACAAGCCGCCAAACGGGCGGCCCACCCACTCGTCCAGGTGTGGTAGGACGGCCTCCAAGATCCGAGATCCGGCCGCCGGCGGGTTGTCGATGAGGTTCCTCTTCCATGACCTCATCACCCGCCAACGGGCCCTCTCCCGTAGCCACGCGGCGGCCCTGGGGGTGACTACCCCCCCCCCCTCAAGGCGGTTGGCTTTTGTCCTGGCGTAGGTCCACGCCAGGGCATCGGCCGTTTACTCCGCCGGGGGGAGTGTTCTGATAGCCCCCAGAAGAGTTCTAACTTTTATCATGATGGATCGAATCGCTAAAGTGAAAAACGAAAGACTTATATGAGACCGAAGTTTTTGAGAAAAATTTTTTTTGCGAATTTCACCAATATCTGTGTAGGGGTGGGTGAGGGAAAACACAGTGTGTGTGCGAGTTAGTATGATATATTAACAGAAATGACATTAAGTGGTTCGCTCGCTGTTTAACACACGTGCTCGCTCGCTGCCCACTACGGCGGTTATTTCTCAACTGCTTCCACGCACGCGACTCGCACGCCCCCGCTCGGCGCTCGCTCTTTCTTCTGCTAGTGTCGCCGCTGGGTAATTCCCAGGCGCGTGTTCGTTAAGATCGCCATTCCCTCATTCGGCCATTCCTGCTTTTCCTTCGGCCCCTGAAGGAAACTTATAAATTTTCATGTAATCCGCTGCGGAAGTAGTAATCATGGGCCCTTCTCCGGTACCGATTTTTACAACTTCGTATCTATCTTTTCCCTTGACTTGAGAGATCTTATATGGACCTAAGTACGGTGTCCTAATTTTGAGACCTGGCGCAAACTGAGTTTTGCGGATGGCAACTAAGTCACCTTCTTTATAGATAGATGCTTTCTTGCGATGTTTATTATACGAACGCTGATTTTCTTCCTGAATTTTTAAAATATTTTGCTTATCTATATTTCTTAAATAATCACGCTCTTGATTAAACAATTGCTCATATTCTTGTTCTAGCATATCTAATAATCGAATATCTTCCTGTTGTTTCATTTTGACTCCGAATAAAACTTCAAAAGGACTCATTCCTACGCTTCTTTGATAAGAACTATTAATACACATTTGCAATTTCGGTACTTGACGATACCAACGATCGGGATGGTCTAATGCTAATTTGGTAAGAACTGGAATAATAATTCTGTTTATGCGTTCTACCTGTCCATTACCGCGAGGTACTCCGGTAGTTATCGTTACATGCTCTATATTCTCTGTAGAACAATAATCACGGAATTGAGGCGACGTAAACGCAGTGCCTCTATCGGTAACAATACGTTGAGGATTGCCAAACATCTGCTGCATTGTTGTCAACTTATCTAGGACTTCTTTAGTATTAGTAGTCTTAGTCGGATAAATCCATACGAATTTTGAAAAGCCATCGATTATTACAAGCAAATGTTTGTATAATTTAGCCGTACTTGTCATGGGTCCTAAATGGTCCATATGATAAGTGCTAAAAGGTGCGTCACCTTTTGGAATTGGCTTTAACATGCCTTCTTTTTTTCCTCTCTTTTTTTCTGCTAAAATGCAAGGCACACAACATTCTACGTATTGTTCTAATTTTTCTTTTAATTTTGGAATGTAGTATTCTTCGCGTATTGACTCTATCATTTTCTTTACACCAAAGTGTCCATTCTCGTGCGTTCTTCGTATAACATCGTGATGCATGCTCGACGGCAATACTACAATATTTTTGGCATCCAGTGCTTTTTCATAAGCAATCCATTTTCTAGAATGTAATCCTCATACGGTTCTTTAGTTAACAATTGCTTGATTACGCGTAAACGTTCTTCTTTGTCTTGTTCGCCTTTGATTAGTAGTAGAACTGTATCCTCTAGCAACATTACCGGAAATCTGCTCAATGCGTCTACATGCTTCATTCGCTCGCTTGCACGATGTTCGATTTTATATTCGAATTCCTCTAACATTAATGCCCAACGGGCAACTTTGGGAGGTAAGTTCTCTTTAGCTAGAGTACGCTGAAAAACTTGACAATCGGTTACATTGATAAATTGAATGCCTAGCAGGTATACTCTCAGTTTTTTAACAGCTGTAATTATAGCTAGTATTTCTAACTCATAAGAACACCATTTCTTTTCGGCTTCAGTCGTTTTATAACTTAGGTAATAAACGGGATGGAAATACTTCTCGTCGGGCTTTCTCTGAAGGAGCGTTGCCCCGTATCCCTGTTTGCTGGCATCTGTATGTAATTCTGTAATAGCTTTCGGATTGTAAATTCGAAGTACCGGATCTCTTGATAAGGCATCTTTTAACCGCGAAAAGGCTAACTGTTGCGACTGTCCGAAATGGAAATGTTGTCCTTCTTTTAATTCATATAAAGGATGGGCTAGTTTTGCATAATCTTTAATAAACTTTCTAAAATACCCCGTGAGCCCTAAGAAACTCTGTAACTGCTTGAACGTTGTAGGCCGTGGGAAACCTTGAACTGCTTTAATTTTTGCTGGGGATGGTTTCACGCATCCATTCTTGATTATATGGCCTAAGAACTCAACTCGCCGTTGCAAAAATTTGCATTTCCGCCAATTAATATTAAGACCATTATTAGCTGCTACTGTTAAAGTTTCTGTTAGTTTGGAAAGAGCTTCTGTTTCATCGACACCTGGTATGATTAAGTCATCCATATACGTAAATACAATCGATCTTTGAATTAAATCTCGGAATATTTCGTTTACAAATCTTAAGAAATTGGTAGGGCTATTACAAAGTCCAAATGGTGTTCTAGTGAACTCGTACTGGCCAGTTGGTGTCACAAAAGCCGTATATTTCTGACTATTTTTATTAACCGGTACGTGAAAAAACCCGTTCTGTAAATCTATTATTGAAAAGACTCGAAAAGGTGCAAGTGCATCTATTTTATCGTCAATTAAAGGCATAGGATATCTATCGCGAATTATTTTTTTATTAAGAGAACGGTAATCTACGCATATTCGACTTGAGCCATCTTTTTTACTAACGATAACAACTGGACTGGCATATTCGCTTTGACTAGGTTTAATAATACCTGACTGTAGCCATTCGCTTAGTTGCTTATCTAATACCTTTTTCTCTTTTGGCGCAAGCCTACGAGGCTGATGGTTGACGGGTATCTCGTCTTTTAATACAATCTTGGTTACGACTAATGTTTCGACGTCCTTTCTCGGTCGGTACTCTGCTATCATTGTCTCAATTCGGCTTCGATACGGTTCAGGCACTTCAATTTCATCGGCGACTGTGCAAGGTAACACGGTCAATTCCTCGAATCCTTTCTCCTCAGCATTTCCTTTCTCGTGATGTACCGATTCTTTCATCTCCTCGGCAGAAAGTTCTCCAGCTGTTGGACGTTTAACTCCGATGTGACCTCTCTTTATTACCACCTCGACATCTTGCAGAAAGTTACGTCCTAATATTATTTCGGATGTCATAGAACTCGTGGGAACTACAAATATCTCGATTTCGTAGTCTTCCCCTTCTACAGACAATTTCAAGTTAAAGGCGCCACTTGGTTTAGTAGTTGTGTTTCCCAGTCCAGTAAATACTCGCATTGTTTTCTTCAGCTTAGGTTTGCCAATACGTTGATAAAGGTCGTCTCGTATTAGGCTGACATCGCTTCCTGTATCTAGCAACGCCTGATATTTTGCACCTGCAATGTCAACTAGAATAAATTTACTGTCTATGCTATTTACACAACTTACGGTAGCTGGTGTTGTTTCGGATGGTGGAGTCTGCTTGACGTCACACTTTGAAGCTATGTGTCCGAAGCAATTGCATTTAAAGCATTTCGGTCCCTTGTCTGCATTCGTACAGCTCTTGACATCATGTTCGGCCGATCCACAATTAAAGCAATGCTTCTTATCTGTTTGTCTGCCGCCTGATTTAGATAGTTCTTTTTTAGTTTCCTTCACGCTGCTCTTGAGATTGTCCTTGTCTTTTTTCAAGGGCATCTTCTTCCGCTGAGTTTCTTCTTTAAGACGATCATAAACTTCTAGCTTCTTTTTCAACTCTCGTATAGTACATGCTTCGTATAGGAACGTCTTACTGTTGTCTTCGTCGGGTAGTCCATCAACTATATACTGTATTAATGCCTCTTCTTCAACGTATCCCTGATCAGCTATTTCCTGCATGGCGTAGATGTATTGTCGACTACTCTCACCGGGCTGGCGTCGACGGTTGAATAATTGGCTGTGTATCGATGCGCTATTTAATTCGGTTTTAAATTCCCTTTTTAATTTTTGTTTAAGAACTTTCCATGACGTGATGCCTTTTTCAAATGATATAAAACGTTTCGCTGATCCTTTCAACATACGTTTGCCGTATATTAATTGTTGCAACTCATCCCATTGAAGCAAATCGCTTGTGTCTTCAAATTCTGTAATCCATTTTTCAATAGGTAATTTATCGTCGCCCGTGAAATAGGTTAGGCTGCCTTCCACATCTTTAATAGTAAATGCATTACGTCTGTACCTTCTTCTATCATTAAGCGGTCTACGCTGATTTCGTCCATTACTCGTCCGTTCGATTGAAGTGTCTGTGTCGGAAGCATCCGTGTCAGAAATATCTGTATCGGAAGTGTCGGTGTCGGACGTTTCGCCCCTCCTGCAATGCTCTCTCTTTACTTGCATTCGTCTTCGGTTTTTTACTTTGTCGCGCTGTCTTTCTCTGTCTTTCGTTGTCCTGCACGTTTCCCGCCTTACTTGTCGATTCTTTGATGCGCTTCTTCTTCTCTTTTCTTTGCCCGCTACATTTTTCTCACTCTCGCTCATCGTCTCTTCATTATCCGATATCTCATCGTCGTTTGTCATGGCGTCCTTGTCAGACGTTCCCGCCTTTTCCTTACGGCGTTCCCGCGCTGACTCTTGCCGCAATCTCATCTGTAACTCGGACTTATTACCTGTGGTAGAAACGTTTAACCGCCTTAAAGCATCCTTGAGCTCGACTATTCTCATTTCGTCGATGTCCTGGTCGTTGTACTTCCTAACCTTTTGCCTATCATCTGTCAACTTTCGTCCGCCTTTTTTCGTTGACTTCATATGCTTGTCGGCGCTCCCCGCCGCCCGCTTATCTTGACTACTGACTGGTGGCTCGAGTTCAGCCATTGCGACTGTTTCTTAGTCTCTCAACTTTACAACTTTACAACTGAGGTTAGGTTCAGTAGCGCGCGTCGTATCGCCGGCTTACTTACCAGCTCGAAACCGAAGCTTACAACTGATTCAACTTAGCGACTGACTTACGGCTCAAAACTGATCTCTTTCTGTACGACGATTCTCTTATGCACACTGCCGATCGTCTCTCGCATAGATGTCGTTCTGGCTCTTGATGTAAAACCGTCTGATTCTCGTCCTTGTCGTGAATCCCAGCTGAGCCCCCAAATTTGTAGGGGTGGGTGAGGGAAAACACAGTGTGTGTGCGAGTTAGTATGATATATTAACAGAAATGACATTAAGTGGTTCGCTCGCTGTTTAACACACGTGCTCGATCGCTGCCCGCTACGGCGGTTATTTCTCAACTGCTTCCACGCACGCGACTCGCACGCCCCCGCTCGGCGCTCGCTCTTTCTTCTGCTAGTGTCGCCGCTGGGTAATCCCCAGGCGCGCGTACGTTAAGATCGCCATTCCCACATCTGTGTGTTCTGATAGCTCCCAGAAAACTTCTAACTTTTGTCATGATGGATCGAATCGCTAAAGTAAAAAACGAAAGACTTATATGAGATCGAAATGTTTGAGTAAAATTTTTTTTGCGACTTTCTCCAATATCTCTGTGTTCTGATAGCTCCCAGAAGTATTCTAACTTTTATCATAATGGATAGAATCGCTAAAGTGAAAAACGAAAGAGTTATATCAGTCAAACTTCGAAATTATTGAGTGAAATATTTTTTGCGAATTTTTCCAATATCTCTGTATTCTGATAGCTCGCAGAAGTATTCTAACTTTTATCATAATGGATAGAATCGCTAAAGTGAAAAACGAAAGAGTTATATCAGTCAAACTTCGAAATTATTGAGTGAAATATTTTTTGCGAATTTTTCCAATATCTCTGTGTTCTGATAGCCCCCAGAAGACTTCTAACTTTTATCATGATCGATCGAATCACTAAAGTGAAAAACGAAAGGCTTATATAAGTCGAAATTTTTGAGAAAAATTTTTTTTGCGAATTTCTCCAACATCTCTGTGTTCTGATAGCCCCTAGAAAAATTCTAACTTTTATGATGATGGATCGAATCGCTATAGTGAAACACGAAAGACTTATATCAGTCAGAGATCGAAATTATTGAGTGAAATTTTTTTTGTGAATTTCTGCAATATTTCTGTGTACTGATAGCCACCAGAAGAGTTCTAACTTTTATCATGATGGATCGAATCGCTAAAGTGAAAAACGAAAGGCTTATATGAGATCGAAATTTTTGAGAAAAATTTTTTTTGCGAATTTCTCCAATATTTCTGTGTTCTGATAGCCACCAGAAGAGTTCTAACTTTTATCATGATGGATCGAATCGCTAAAGTGAAAAGCGAAAGACTTATATCAGTCAGAGTTCGAAATTATTGAGTGAAATTTTTTTGCGAATTTCTCCAATATCTCTGTGTTCTGATAGCTCCCAGAAGACTTCTAACTTTTGTCATGATGGATCGAATCGCTAAAGTGAAAAACGAAAGACTTATATGAGATCGAAATTTTTGAGGAAAATTTTTTTTTCGAATTTCTCCAATATTTCTGTGTTCTTGTAGCCCTCAGAAGCGTTCTAACTTTTATCATGATGGATCGAATCGCTAAAGTGAAAAACGAAAGGCTTATATGAGATCGCAATATTTGAGAAATATTTTTTTTGCGAATTTCTCCAATATCTCTGTGTTCTGATAGCCCCCAGAGGTATTCTAACTTTTATCATGATGGATCGAACCGCTAATGGCATTCCATTGCCATCATTTTCATCATTGCATTTTCTTTGCTACCATTTCCGTCATTACTATTAATGCCATCATTGCAATAATTATTATAATTGCCGTCATTGTCACTTTTATCATTTCCATTTTTGCCATTCCATTACCATTATTACATCATCATTGCATTTATTCCATTACTGTCATTGTCACAAATACCACCATTTCCGCCACTGCTATCATTGCCATCTAATTGATATAATTTCCATCATTGCATTCTTTCCATAATTGCATTTTTTTCCATCAATGCCATCCAATGGGATGGCCTATTTTTCATCTTTTCCATCATTGTCATTATTGCCATCGTTGCCATCATTGTCATCCCATTTTCATCATTGCCATTATTATTACGCCATTGCCGCCACTGCCGACATTGCCACCATTTTTATTATTGCCATCATTGCCATCTTTTTGATAACATTTCCATCATTGCACTCATTCCATTATGCGATTCTATTTCCATATTGCCATTCCATTGCCATCATTAACATCGAGAACATTGTCATAATTGCCATCATTTCCACCATTGCCGTCATTGCCGTCAGGCTATATATATTGTCATTGTCATCATTTCCATTATTGCCATTCCATTAACATCATTGCATTCATTCCAATATTTCCATCCTATTGCCATCATTTCCACAATTGCCATCGATTAATATCGAGAAGAATTTGATTAAAATCCGTTACTTTACTGATTAACACTTTAATACCTTATATCGTATATTATTATATAATTCTTTATTAATTTTTTTTTGTAAAGTTTTGATTAATCTTTACGTGATATTTCGTAAAAACTGTTGAAAGGTTGTATTAAAATCAGATCAATAATCTTCACGTTTGTAAGTTAGAGAATAAAAATAATACTCAAGTATCCATATATTTCATTGATTTTTATTACATTATTATTATTATTATTATTATTATTATTATTTATTGTGCCATATTAATCGCGCGTATTGTCATTTGTAAATCATGCGTATGCATGTATATGCCATTGTAACATAATAAAAAAAGAGTGGGCGCTTTCTAGTCTCTCTACGTCCCTGCGCAGAAATCGTCCGAAATCCTCTTTCTGAATTTTACGGCCTAAACGTAGCACGAAAAACGTTAAGGGTCGAGAGGGGAGCGAAGAGGAGGGTATGCATAGAGATAACATCGCCGCTTGCTCCATGTCTATCACCGCGATGCTTTCTCTCTCTAACTGAAGGCCTAAACAATTAAAGGACAATCACGTTAAAAGAGAAAGAGAGAAAGAGTGAGAGAGAGAGAGAAAGAGTTGCGTCAAGATTTAAAAAAATTAAAAAAGCTAATTTTTTCAAAAGCATAATTTGAAGACATTTAAATAATAAAGAATTATGTAAAAATAAAAAGATGGTATATTTATTCGTGGAAAGACATTTATTTCTTCTTCATCATATGATGCGATGTTAATTACAATTATTTTTTAAGTACTGCGTAAAATGAATGTTTCTTTATTAAAGAACCAAATTCTCTCTGTTACTATTAAACATCTTTTTTAAGTAAAAATATGATTGTGCAAAATATGGGCATAAACATATTGATATGTATTAATATCAATGTTAATATAAATAATTCAGACTATAATAAATAAAAAATTACGCGAAAGTAGACGTAATTAATCATTTGTGCACATTCTCGACCCCTGTTCTGGATGCAACATACGCGATACGCGTCAGATTTTATTTGCAGCATAATGGATGTTAGCACGGACAACAACCTACATCCATTTCTCGAGAGATGGATGTGGGTTGTTGTCCGTGCTAACATCCACACTGTTTTTAACGGCGGGTTGCAAAATGGATGACACGTAGTTCCCATTCTGACCAGAATAGATGTGCGTCACTAGTGTACGGGAGTTTCGAAGCGTTATAGGAAAAAGGCCGCCGTGGCCGCTCTCAGGTTCCTCTCTGCCACGATTCAACCAATACAATTTTTTGAGACGCCATCTCTACAATGTGGACATACACTACGACGCCAATGTATGTATTACCTACAGATTAGATTTCTGAAAGCACGTTGCCCGTCTGTTGGCACACCTGACGAAAGAAGCCCGAACGCGCGTAGGGGAAAGTAGGGTTATTGTACGCACTGGGTAATTGTACGCTTCGTGGTTTGGCACCTTCCCAATGAATAAAACTTATATCACGACGATATTTGTAGGCTGAAAGCATTTTTTAAATATATAACCATACGTTATATCATTTAAAAACGTAGTTAATTTAAAAAATAAGAAAAAGTAAAATCATGATTTTTCTTGCGATTTTGGCGTTCAGAAAATAAGGCAATAAGTCTGTATTTTTACTTTATTCGTTTAATTTTGTTATACCTAACAAAAGTACGTTTTTTCCTGCGTTCTTTGAGCTATTGTTTATTAAATTTAATTAAATAGTCATCCAGTAATTGTTTATTTATCAAATCAAGTCCGCCGTCGACAATTTTACGCATCCATCTTGAAAGGCGTGAGACCACGTGAGATCAACTATAGTGCCACTAGTACAGTGTAGTGCAGTGTAGTGTAGTTAAAAGAATGGGCTATAACCTCATTTTTCCTCCGCGTCCATTTATCCAACCGCACGTACAATTACCCAAGGCCCGAGAAATTTTTTCGTTTAACCACTTGCTTCTTTTTGCTGAATATAGCATTATCAAATAAAAAATTGTTCAATATGACAATACATAATGATAAAAAAATGTTTAAAGTTTCTATTTCTGTACTCGTATCGATTTCAACTTTAAAAATCACTTCACTGCGATAAATTTCCCTTAGGTGCGTGTAATTTACCTACTTTCCCCCAACACAAGCTTAAAATTTTTTCTATCCTGTTTTCGCTCGACCGATTGATTCGTCTCGTCACACCGTGCCGGCGATAAATTACGCGAATGCAATGAGAACGAGACGTGAATACCGAATTGTAGAGGCAAATAAACAGTAGATACGAGTACAAATTGACTCACCATTCATCTCTAGTCGCTCCAATTCAATCCAGTTCGGTCAAAATATATTTTTCTTTCTAATATAACGCGAGGACAATACGATCATAATCAAAGGTTCAAGATAACTCCCCCAGTAATTCAACAAAACACGGAACGATGGTAATCGACCTGAGTCCCAATGTCCTCTAGTCGCTCTGTCTCGGCCGCAGCTCGAACGTTCGAGATGCAAGACTTTCTTCATAACTATTCGGCTTGATTCACACGAACGCGCGACACTTGGATTTAGTACTTTTTTGCTTTGTTTTCGCGTTGTTTTTTGTATCATGGTCGTATCATCCTTATAATTCTGGAGACGGAAACCATGCAATAATCAAATCAAGTCAAGTGTCGGACGTTCGTGTCAACATCCATCGTGTTGGATACGATGCATGGGTGCGAAGTCGTGTTGCGTTTAATCGTGTTTTGCATCTTCTTCGTTGCCTAGTATCCCGAGTTTTAGACGCGTGTGAATATTAGGAGTGTTTCGAGAGAGACGAAAACGAAGGATCGCGCATACGTACCAAGACGTGTGAATCAAGACGAATCGTGAGGACAATCTTGGGTGCTCTCGAAACATACGTTCAATAGCTGCGAAACGAAGCTGGGTGCTAGCGACAAACGGTAAGTTAATTCACTTGTATCTACTATTTATTCGCCCCTACATTTCAGTACTTGCGCCTCGTCCCGATTGCGGAAATCCGTTAGGTTAGGAAACATTTGAAGTTCGTGTACGCGCGCTCGGTGCTCTCTTCGCCAGGTGTGCCAACAGTCGCGAATGACGTAATAAAAAAAAATGTATTCTTGTTAAAATAATTACAAAAATTTTTTTAATTATTAAAATAGTTTTGCAAACAGTATCTGTACTTGTTTTGTTAATATAATTAAAATTGTTAAATTTTTATTTTTTACCATATTTATTAAAAATTTTATTATTAAAAATTATTTGTTATTATTATTAAAAAAAGATTAAAAACGGCTGCGTTTGTTTTAATTGATTAGAACCGAATTATTGAAATTTACAGAATAAAAATTATTTTTTAATTATTCGTAAAAGAAATGTTATGTTTTATATTGAAAAAGCAGTCATATAGCAAACGTTATATTTACACATTCTTGTTTAAATAAGGCCTTCTACCCTCTCCCCATACTTGCCAGGTTTTTTTATTTTGTGTTTACAAAGATAAGACAAGTGATAACAACCAGAGCGAAGCCGAGCTGTGCTACCAGCTATCGGCTACCGGCGTCAATCGCGACAAAGTAGCCATATGGTCGACCGCGGCACACGTGGTTTGCTCTGTGGTTTATACACCCAACAATTGTATTTTCCAAATTTCAAATAAAATGACAATGGGGAACGAGGAAGATGTGAAACTGTTTCAAACAATCGGTCTGAGCGAGCAGAAAGCCAAGGAGACCCTGAAAAATGTGAATGTTACAAAGAATCTCAAGCTGGCAATAAGCGAGGTTGGTTTCATCAGCAGATCTCCAGGTCTCTAAGGCCCATATTCAGTACATGTTTATAAAGATGTTATTGTCGTTCTATCCTTAGCACTAAACGTAAAACAATGATGAATGTTATGAGTCATGGATGATAATGCTAAGCTGTAAGAAATTGAACAACCATGTTTGATTATTTTCCTCTTAATGAACTGTGATTGATCAATTTCTTACAGCTGAAGGCTACCACTATTGTAGATCAGGACAAATTAGATGTTAAATGCCAGCTTTATTCTAACAATTAAAATATTTCCGAGCTATATGACTATAGCATCATTATGTTGCATTTTTACAAGAATTATTGCATCATCATCCTTCGTTTGCATTATGCATTTTGCATAATATATTTATAAATATGGTTTTGGATTTGATTCATTTAATGTAGCTTTGATTTATTTAATTAGCATTTCTATTTATATGTATATTTAGGTTTTATATTCAACTTTTGTAGGCAGTGAAACATGAATCTATCACTCAAGAGACTGGTGTCTTGCTGTACCATCTAGCCTCCAAAATTAAGAACCAAATTGCGGATAAGATACCATTTATCACAAATTGTATAGTTGAAAAGAAACTGAATAGTGTACAGAGGGTGGATGCCGCGTTGACTTATTTATTGGCCAATGTAAACAATACTCCTGATATAGCTAAATTTGAGGAATTTTGTGGTGTAGGGATTGTAGTTTCACCTGAACAAATAGAAGAAGAAGTCGAAAAAATAATTAAAGCACATAAAGATGAGATTTTGGAAAAAAGGTAAATAAAATTTTATTTTAATTATGTAAAACATAAGAGAAAACTTTATAATAAATACATAATTATAATTTGTTATTTGAATAGGTATCGCTTTAATTCTGGTCCATTGATGCAACAAATACGCAACCGTTTGAAATGGGCAGATGGTAAAGCAATAAAGAATGAATTCGATATTCAGCTTCTTGATTTACTGGGTCCAAAAGTTGATGCTGATCTGGCACCTGCACCTAAGCAAGTGAAACAGCCAAAGGACAAGCAAATAAAAACAAAGAAGCCAGAAGTTGTGAAGGAAGGTAAGCTATATATAATTATTGTTGAAAAAAATATGTTGAATCTTTAGGTTTAACAAAGGATTGATAAATTTTTAGAACAGAAGGAAACACTGCATGATGAAAAAGTGGGAGCGCAAACTATAAGTGAACTTATGAAGAATAAAGTTCACTTTCACAAACCGGGGGAAAATTATAAAACCGACGGATACATCGTGACACCAAATACACATAATCTATTGCAGAAACATTTGAAAGCTACTGGCGGCAAAGTGGTAACAAGATTCCCACCAGAACCCAATGGGATTTTGCATATTGGACATGCAAAGGCTATCAATATAAACTTTGGGTATGCATCTTTGATCTCAAAAATGAAATATATTGTAAAAAAGATAAATCTCACAGGTATGCTGCTGCTTACGATGGTATATGTTATTTACGATACGATGACACAAATCCTGAGAAAGAAGAGGAGAAATTTTTTGTCGGTATACGGGAAATGGTGGAATGGCTTGGTTACAAACCATATGCTATTACACATTCGTCGGATAATTTCCAGCAACTGTACGAGTGGGCCGTAGAGCTTATAAAAAAAGATTTAGCCTATGTTTGCCATCAATCCAGTGAAGAAATGAAAGGTTTCAATCCTCCGCCGAGTCCTTGGCGCGACAGGCCAATTGAAAAAAGCTTGGAACTATTTAATGTAATCAAAAAATTTTGTTCAAGCGAATTATTTATAAGCATGCGGTTCTTTATATTTTATTATAATATTTATTTATTTTATTTCTTTTTTAAAAAAAAGGATATGAAGAATGGTTTGTTAGAAGAAGGAGAAGCTACCTTGCGCATGAAGGTGACTTTGGAGGAAGGGAAGCAAGATCCTGTCGCATACAGGATAAAATATTTGCCGCACCATCGAACTGGTGACAAATGGTGCATTTATCCAACTTATGATTACACCCATTGTTTATGCGACAGCATCGAAAATATTACTCATTCTCTTTGCACAAAGGAATTCCAATCGCGAAGATCGTCTTATTATTGGCTTTGCAATGCTTTAGATATTTATTGTCCCGTACAGTGGGAATATGGCCGATTGAACGTCAATTATACCGTAGTTTCCAAAAGAAAAATTTTGAAATTGATACAAGAAGGAATAGTGTCCGACTGGGATGATCCCAGGTAGAGTATATGGATATTATATATCTTCATATTTTAGCAGGATTGAATAAGTTAATATTTTTTAAAATTAAATTAAGTTAAAATGGCATTGGTAAAATAAAATTTAATCAAAAATTGCATAAGCAGAAGACTTAGTTTTATAAGTTGCGTTAAAATTAAATACTTTAAATTAAAAATTTGGAAAACGTTATTTATATTAAATTAAAATGTGATAATTTTTTAAAATTAGATTAAACAAAACAATTACAATGGATCATCAAATAAATTTAATATTCTGTTTGTAAATGAAATTTATGTGAAGAAATATTGTTTTTTTATATAGGAATGTACTTTTTTTTACAATTTCTTTACATAGATTAATTTTTAACATAGAAAAAAAGTTAATAGATTAAAGTTTTTAAAATGTATTTAAAAAATAACTAATTAAAGTTACAAAAATAACTTAAGATTAATTAAGTTAAAAGTTATTAGTTTTTTAATTTCATTATTTAACCTTTTAACTAATTATTATCCAACTCTGTATTTTACTAATGTATTATATTGCCTTTTTGTACAGATTGTTTACATTGACTGCATTACGTAGACGTGGATTTCCACCGGAGGCTATAAACAACTTTTGCGCTCAAATGGGTGTAACCGGTGCACAAGCAACTGTCGATCCAACAGCATTGGAAGCAGCTGTTCGAGATGTTCTAAATCTCACTGCTGCCCGACATATGGTAGTTCTAGAACCTATCAAATTAACGATCAGGAATTTCCCTCAAGAAAAAGTTATAAAGCTCACTGTACCCGATTTTCCTAACGAACCTGAAAGGGGACATCATGAAATTACATTTGACGAGATTATATATATTGAAGCCACGGATTTCAAAGAAGTGCGTAATGTTTATTTCTGTCTTTTTGAAAGTTTACATATGTTTTATTTGGATGTCAATACTTGCAGATTGAAGAAAAAGGTTTTAGACGTTTGACACCGAAACAATCTGTAGGCTTAAAGCATACGGGTGTCATAGTAACATTTGAAAGTATTGAAAAAGATGCCAGTGGTAATATTACGAACATCATTGTTAGACAAGATCCTGTTTCAGAAAAGAATAAACCAAAAGCGTTTATACATTGGGTGTCTCATCCGGTATTGGCATCTGTTAGATTATATGAGCGTTTGTGAGTAACATTTACAAAATTATTAATTATTACAAAAGTTTTATATTCTCTAATATAATTTATAATCTCTAATTTCCTTATAGGTTTAAGCACAAAAATCCAGAAGATACAAATGAAGTACCGCACGGATTTTTAAGTGATATTAATCCATTCAGCAAAAAAGAAATTGTAGCATACATGGATAATAGTCTAGCTAAAACGGCGAAGGTGTACGATAAGTTTCAGTTTGAACGTATAGGCTTTTTCTCTATTGATCCCGATACCAAGTCTAATAAGGTACATATAAAAACATCAACACACGTGTATATTGCATTTAATAATCTTCATTTTTTTATTTCAGCTTGTTTTTAATCGCACCGTAACACTGAAAGAAGATTCGGGAAAGGTATAAATATATTAAAAAAAAAAATAGTATTGTATCGTCGAACCATATTACATTTTTGCTGTTATACCTTTTCTCTGCTGAGGCAAAATGCTTTATAATATGAATGTTATTTTTATTATCAATTTTACTTTTTTTTTATTTCAAAGAAAAAAAGTAAAGTTTTTTTTAATAAAAAACTTGAGACGAGTATGTCATTTTACTTAATATTAATTATTAAATTAAAATTTAAATAATAAATCTTTTAAAAAAAGATTTATTTTCTGCCTAATTAATTCATCATACAAGATTCATACGTGGGAACCATGTATTTGATATTTATGAAGGCATCCTCACCACCATATCTTTCCAAAATTTCGAGCGTTTCTTGTATAATATCTGCTGCGTTCTCTCCTCTTTGCTGAGAATAATCGATACCCTCTCCAAGGTTTACTGAATAACATGAAAAATTTTATTTCTATTTGAATACAAGAAACGTTGAGTATGAATACTTACCATTTCTGTCTTTGAGTAAGTTCGGGATAGGTAAGATTTGCCTAAAATACGGAACTAAAGCTTCGCCAACGCAATCAGCCGATTGCACTAAACGTTGAAGGGCTTTCATGGTGGTGCAGATTATTTCAGGCATTCTTGTATTTAAAGCATCTAACAAGGTCTTCTTTTAAATTACAGTATGAATATTTTTTTTACATTTAATTGGATTATAGAACTTACTTTTAATAGGAATAATCAATTGAGGAATAACGGGTAAGATCTTTGGTCCACCACGCTCTAGCATATCTGATATTCCTTGCTCTACCAGAAACTTGTATGGTTGTTCCGTTTCCGTTAATCCATCGAAGAACATCGGCAAATAATGATGGAAATCCAAATCTTCTATGTCTACCTTCCAATTAATTTTTTGATCATAACCGTCGTTCTCTAAAGAGATAGGAAATACACCGCGCTTGTAAAACTTTCGGAAAATTGATGGTTTCGGCGGGCGAGGTTTATACAATCCACATCGCGGAGGTTTCGCAACGACCGTGTTTTCCTGTATCAAAATCGACACCGTCGTATTATTGCGTTACATTCATCCTGACATGATTGTTCTATTAATACGTTACCTGCAATGCCTGAATAGTGAAGGCGGGAACTACTCGAGGCTTTCTTTTTTTGTATCGTGGTATATCCTTTCGAACTTCCGTCCAAAATTCTTTTTCGTTCACCATCCCGATGCCCGATATCTTTTTTTGATACTGAGTTCAATTTTACGCGTTAAACATTTTATTCGAATGTCATAAGCAACTATGCGCGCGCGACGACGCAGATAGAAAACGGATTTAGATCAAAACAATATTGTCTCCTAGCAACAAAACTTTTATTGACATTCCATGAAATAAGAATATACTTCAGGATGTATTCATACCACAGATACAAGATACACGTTACTTTATCAAAAAAGATACATGTATAATGCTCTTTTTTTACACTTGCTTTAATCATAGATATAAATTTAAATAAGTTTAGACATGATGTAATCATACAAGAATTAATATAATTATACAATGAAAGGATATTATAAATTATTAATAAAAACTCTTTTTTTCTTGTCATTAAATGTAAAATTTTATCAACACTAAACTTGCAATGTTGGACGCGGTCGCGTTCGTTGAAATCGTTTTCCAAGATGAAGTGGCTTGTGAAACTGTGGATTGTCAAACAGTAATTCCTTTTTAATCGGTTCGTCTTTATCCGCTGTATTTAGTTATTAAGGAAAATAATTATATTAAGTATTCAATTATGTTTTATGAAAAATAAGATAATTGTCCCAAATACTGCATGCCAGTTGATACAACACATTTTTGTAGTATTTTTAAATGTATAATGAATCTTTCATCATTATTTAAATAAAAACTAAAAACCCAAAATAAAAGTAACATACTTGAGAAAACTGATTATTTAAATATAATGAAAGAAATTAAAATATAAAGTCGAAGAAATTTTATTACTGCTAATCATCGGTCAATATCTTGAAAACTACCCCTCACCTATTTCTTCATTCCCCCTCTCTACCACGATTACTGCTTCTTGTATCTAATATTACCTCTCTACTGTTCGTGAACTCAATACTTTTACTCATTCGTTTATATTATAGTCTAATTTAGCGTTAAAACATTCTTAACTTTTGGTAAACTAAATGACAATGACATACCCCATCAAAAATTAAACTTTTATAACTTTTTATTTTTTTTTTGTTTTTAAAAGGTTAAAAAGTTTATTCCCTTTTTATTATTTTAGTTTTATATTTTAAGGAACAAAAGTTGATGTTATGACAAAGGAATTATTGTTGTAAAGCATAGCATAGGTGGCATAAAATGTAAGATATTCTAAATGATTTGTCATGTTGAATTTTTCTACCTGGTTCGTTGAAGATTAATACATGACGCTCTTATACTTTTTATTTTAATACTGCAATTGACACAAGCGACAGTAATTGGGACAGCTACCTTGTAACGCAAATATGACGCGTTGCTTCTATTCCTGTAAACTTTTTGTACATACGAGGGGCGTTTGATAAGTAATGTAACACATTTTTTTTCTCAGAGCAGGATGGTTTTATTCAAGATTTAAATACACCATATTGTTTCCCAATTCTTTGGCCATAAAACCTTATTTTTCGACTAATCTTTGTTCAATTCTATAGCTTTACGCCCCCTTAATGTGAGAGCCTGTATACCGCCATGATACCACTTTACTGGTCTGTGTCTGAGCTAAGTTCTTGCATCAATAATTTCCCCATCATTGCTGTAGTGGAGTCCATCGTTCAGTGATCCAAAGAGATGAAAGTCAGAAGGGAAAGTTATTGATGCAGTAAGAACTTGGCTTAGACACAGACCAGTAGAATGGTACCATGGCGGTATACAGGCTCTCACATTAAGGTGGCGTAAAGCCATAGAATTGAATGGAGATTAGTCGAAAAATAAGGTTTTATAGCCAAAGAATTGGGGAACAATATGGTGTATTTGAATCCTGAATAAAACCATTCTGCTCTGAGAAAAAAAATCTGCTGTATTACTTATCGAACACCCCTCGTATATATAAATATAATATAAAAAGGATATTTATGAAGCAGTTTGAAAATTCCCGTGCCCAATGGAACTGGAATGCCCATTATGATTGATTCCGATACGCCACAGATAATGTCTTTTTGTCCGTAATAAGCCGCATCAAATAGATGATCCGCCGTTTTCTCAAACTGTAAAGAAATAACTGGTTTGAAAAAAGTGTTTCCAATTTTTCTTAAAGTACCATTCAAATTCAAAGAATAAAAAAACTAACCTTAATAGTTTTATATTATATTATAAAAAGAATGTAAAAAAGGAAATAATGAAAAAAAGAAAAAATCTTACCGATGCCAAGTTTAAAACTGATTCTTTCATTTTTGCTAAACCTTGTCTCGTAATACCAAGCACTTCCCCTCTGCTAGTCATTAAATCTGCCAAAAGCATTAAATGCCGATGATCAATGCTAATTCCGTGATTTTCCATTACTGATTTAATTTCTAACATGATGGTTGTTCTCGCTGCCTCTATTCCGAGCGTTTTGAAAACCTAAGATCATAGAAATACATCATCATAAGTATGTTTTACTCAACATTTGCATGATTTTTTTCAACTCACTTCTATAGTATTATTCGATGTCGTCTTCTCGCCGTTAACGCCACGTGTTGCCATAACTTCTCTAAAATTATCACCTTCTACAAATAATTTATATGTATTCGTTTTATCAAGATTTTCATTATGTACAACCACTCTATTAACTGAAGGCAAGCCCTACAAATAAAAATATAAACACAAGTTAAATCTTTTCTATATTATAAAAATTTATATTTTATACAAAAATATATAGCATGGCATATTTTTTACCTTTATTACAATATTTGGAATGGTCTCTCTCAATTGACGAAATGGAAAATTTGAACTGTCCTTATGTCGACTTGGTCGAATCTCAATAGTAGATTTGATTGTATCCACCGTTATATTCTGCTCTGTTAGCTTGAGTTTTGAAGCAAGGAATCTAGAGAATCAAATATTATTTATCATTATTCGAAAATACATCAGTTATTTTTAAGTTTAAAGTACTTTTAAAACGTCTTTTTTCATTATATGATAATAAAGCTGTGTTTCGAATAAAAAAATCTATAATTTTCGTTATGTATATACTATGGATATTTTCGATGTTGGTAATAAATATTGGAATGCAGCTTATGACATTAGACACAAAAAATTAAGTGAATGTTATTCTTGCGATATACAGGAATAAATTAAATTAATAATTGCAGTAAGAAAAAAGAAAAACAACACTTTTCTTAAACTTTCAAATATACTTACTTTTGCTTTACAGATATAAGATTAATTTCTAATTTCAACAATTTAATCCTATCGGTATCAAACTTTATTCTAAGGAAATGATCCTTGGGCAAATATATTTCTTCAATATATTCAGCTACATCTCCCAGAGTTGTTTTCTCGATTCTTGCCTTCACTCGCTCGGCAAACTCGGGATCTTTTTGATTGACCTGCAAAATAAGCTTACAATCAAATTTACATTCCACATACAACACGTGTATGCATTTGGAATAATATTTACCAAAGTCGCTGTTATAATAGGAGTACTAATTTTTGGACTAGCGTTAATAATTTCCTTAATACGCGGCACACCCTGCGTGATGTTCATGGACGCTACACCGGCGAAGTGAAACGTTTTGAGTGTCATTTGAGTCCCCGGTTCGCCGATACTTTGTGCAGCAAGCGCGCCTACAGCAGTACCCGGTTCTATCCTAGCTCTCATATACTTCTCCTTACATGTGTGAATAAATTCTACCAATTGTGAAACGGTGAAACGTTCGAGTTGTGAGACCACCGGCACATTTGATTTAATGTTTCTCCTAAAATGCGCTATCTTTGCCGCCACCGAATCATGCAGGAATGTGCTGCAAAAAACAACTTTAATTCATTAAAGCCACAATACTGAAATTCACTGAATTTATCGTATATTTATTATATATTATCTTACGTCAATGCCTTTTTGAATTCGTCACTCAGGCAATCATATTCCTCAGAGGATAGCATTTCATTTGTAGCATTCATCACATTAGCAGCACTTAAAGACTCTTCATTTTTATGTGGCTCTTTCGCTCTTACGTGATCATACACTCTTGAATAATCCACAGGACAGTCTTTACCTATAGAAAATATACATATTACTCCGTTTACACACACAAAATATATAATAACGTTCACATACCCTCCATATACGTAGGATCCAATCCATCTCCGCCATATGGAACCTGTATAATATCGTGCATGGAATTCCGCACAGTCATGTCGTAATGGATACACAGATCTTCTAAACTCTTGATCAATCGTCTCTGCATATATCCTGTTTCCGCAGTTTTCACAGCGGTATCTGTGAGACCCTCCCGACCGCCCATTGCATGAAAGTAGAATTCTTTGGACACTAATCCAGAATAAAATGAATTTTCCACAAAGCCTTTAGCATCCGGTGTCTTTAATCGTGCCGCAACTTGAGGTAAAGCACGATTTTCGAATCCATCCGGCACTCTATGTCCATTGATAGCTTGCTGACCTACACAAGCTGAAAAGAAAAATTGCATCAAAACAATAAAGAATAGTAATATCAAGGTTGAGTAAATTAATTCTTTTTTAATTAAATAAGTAACTAAAGTTAAAGTGTATAAAAGATGTATAAAATTAAAAGTTAAAACTAATTTAAGTTAAATAAAAGTTAATTTTAAAAAACATCAGTTTTTAATTGATTTTAGAAGTGATTGCCACCTCTTGGAAGACAAAGTCAAATCATCAGAGTAATTCTGCCCAGGAAAGTCTTTTTTAATAGACCGTTCGGAATCGGTGTTAAAACTGTAGGTCCATATATCTACAGATATATGCAGAAGAGATTGTTTACATGTTGACCAGCGTATGGCACGCGAAGAAGAAGAATCGTTATTACTTGAACGTACCAATCATTTGAGAGATGTTAATGAAACTGCCTTTACTCCCGCAGAGTGCCATAATGAGAGGAGTGTTGGTACGATGCAATTCTTTTAGGCATTCTTTACCAACAAGCTCACGGATTACCGAAAGTTCATTCAATATTTTCGTTTCTAGTGTTTCCTCTTCTGAACATCCAGGTTGACAAACGAGACGGCCCTCTTCCATTTCTTTAATATAGCCATTACATTTGCCGTAACTAAATAAACACAATTAGGATTAGTTATTCGTTTGAGAGAGCCTGTCAAAATTAAACTTGAAATTATACGTACTGTTCTTTTAACAGTATGTGTTTGGATTTGAGAAGACCTTGACTAGGTATAAGATCACCGATACCAAGAGAAATTCCTTTATCAAAATTAAAATGATTCGTTATTCTAGTTAAACGCCACATAGCTGCGATTGCAACATCTTCACCCCAATCGCGTAGCAAAATGTAAAATATATTTTGTTTCGATCCTGAACCCAGTACTGATTTATCCATTGTTCCCGCTAGAAGCTCGGAGTTGCGAATGATAACATCTGTAAATTTGATTTTAACAAATGTTAACGTTTTAATCAGGATAAATTGAGTTATTTTTTTAATTGAATTAACTTTAATAGCTTACATTTTATAAAATTAAACAAAAAACTAACTCGGTTAAAAGTTGTGTTAAGATTAAATTAAGTTAGATTAAATGTTAATTTTGAAAAATAATTTTTTAAGTTAAATTAGAATATCGTAATTTTTTTTTAATTAAATTATTCTAAATAACGAATTACAATATAAGTCAACAAATTTAAATTCAATTTTTTTATTTGATTAAATTTAATTTTTTTATTTGTAAATTAAGTTTATAAAAAATAACGAAAAAAATATATATTTTGTTACATTTTTTCTTTCATATTTAATTTTTTAAATAACTAAATAACTATTATTTAAAAATAACTAATTAAAGCTAAAAATAAATTTAGATGAAATTAATTAAGTTATAAGTTTTAACTTTCTAACTTCATTTTAATTTTTCATTTTTTATCTAGTTATTACTCAATCCTGATTGCAATGTACAGCTACAACTTACAGCCGTCATTAATGCAGAATTCCTCGTTTTCGGTATATGTCTTGCACTTTGTTTTTAGATTTGCTTTTATATTACATTCCATATTCGGTCGTATAATCAAACTGAATATTTGTTTGCCAGTCCACAGTTTCGCCGGCTTCATTATCGCAGGCGGAGGAAGAGTTACGATCATAGAAGCATCTGGACCGGCTAAGAGGCAAAGAGCTAATCTAGCTTGTTCTCTCTCGAGAAACAAGTCCTTCTGCGTCAAAAGATAAGCACCGGTGATAAAATCCTGCGTCGCTGCTATCAACAGCTCACCATTACGAGGTGTAACTAAATTGGATTTATTCTACAAGTAAAAAACAAAATATTTCAATACATTAATAAGCAATTCAATAATTTTATAAAAGTATATTGATTAATTAAAAAAGCTTTACCGCTAGTAAAACCAATGCTTCCGCTCTGGCTTCTTCAGTTTGTGGACAATGCAAATTCATTTCGTCACCATCGAAATCAGCGTTATATGGTGTACAGACGCATTCATTGAATCTGAATGTTCGATGTTCCATTACTTTGACTCTGTGTGTCATTATGCTTAATTTGTGCAAAGACGGTTGTCGATTGAACAGTACTAAGTCATCGTCTTTGAGGTGCCTTTCGACAATGTCGCCAAACTGTAAAAAAATGCAATAGTACATCAAAATATGTTGAAGTCCTGACATATTAATTTAATATGTTAATGTAATAACACAGATTATACCTCTAAATCTTGAGCGACTTTATTTCGATTGCCATATTTAAGATATCGCCTGTTTTGCGAGCTCTTATATTGTACATAGTTTGCTCCTGGGTGTATATCCGGACCATTTCTAACTAATTTCCGCAATAGTTCTATATTTGATGGAATGACCCTTTCCGGATATGTTAAAGTTTTTGCAACATGTATAGGTACGCCAACCTATGTAAAGAGATCCAATAGTATTAGATACATTGCAGCATCATTGCCGATTTGAATTTGTCATGAGACTTACCTGATCTATTCTGAGATTCGGATCGGGCGAAATTACTGTGCGAGAAGTAAAATCAACACGTTTGCCAGATAAATTACCTCGGAAACGACCTTGTTTCCCTTTCAATCTTTGTACAATACCTCTGCCATGCTTTTTAGGCTAAAAGAGTATAAGCAAAATTGATAGTAAAAAAAAGAGAAGGAAACTAGTCATTTCTTATAAATTTTTTAGACATTAAATACGAATCTTATTTCCAAATTGCTCCATTACGCACCAAATTGCTCACAATTTTGAGAAATTTACAGTTAAATTTTGAGAAAGTTGTAAAAAAGGCTATTTTCATACTTGTCCATTTTTGCAACTTTAACTGTAATTTTATTAAAATTGTCGATTCATATTTAGCATTTAAAAAACTATAGAAAAAAACTAGTCTTATTCTTGTGTTAAAAGTAAATTATTTTTTTGAATTACATTTTTAGAAAAAAATATGCAATTTTTTTCAAATGTTTATTAAGAAACTTACTTGCAAGCCTACAGGTATTCCAGAGATTTCACTATTAACGTAAAGACCACAATGGAGTTGAAGAAAATCCCAGTGTTCCATGTACATATTTATATTAACACCTTTTTGCCTGCGAATAGTTTCATTGATAATAACTATTTCTGACACTTTCATTGTCAGATAATCTTCATTTGTACCAGCCTTTAGGTCAGATAAAACGCTAGGTCTAATACAAATTGGCGGGACAGGCACCCTCGTCAGTATTAAATCTGCTGGTGATGTGCGATTGGGATTCATTAACAATAGACACCTATCACCTGTTGGAATTCTATTGAAAAGTTCTTGAACCTTAAAAAAAATGTATTTTAAAAATTATATAAATTCTACATGTAGAAATACATAAAACATTTACAATATTTTACGGTGTCCTTTCTTTAAATCGTACCACGTTTGGATATAGATATTGATCAAATAAACATCTATAGTTTTGTTCTACTATATTTTTATATTCTTTGTCACGTTCCATTTTTGGGTTCAACTCAGCCAACTTCTCTTGAATGATAGGATCTGTTTTCTTTAAATTTTTGTACTGCTCATGTATAATCTTGAGAAAGCCAGCCTTTTTCACAGGGCCGTTATTTGCTTTACAATACGGACATTCCGTCTTCTTCTTCGCTTTCTCCCAGATTTGTTTACGTAACGATTTACGCACTAAGTATCCTAAATTTGGATTTTCTATTTTGCGCTGATAAGGTTTCCTTTCCTCAGGCGTCAGCAGAACACAACCGCATCTCTGTGGAAATTAATTCATCAATATTGGATCACAAAATCATTTAACTCAATAAAATTACGTTATTACCTTGCAAATTGTCTGCAAAATTTGGATGATTGATCTGAAGTAGCCAATATGAAAGACTGGTAATTCTAGATCCAAGTATCCAAAGTGTCCTACACAGTCACTTAGCTTTTTACCACATGTTTCACAATCGGCTCCCATAGAACTCACTCCCTATGAACAAAAGCATAAGTACCAAAGCAATCCATAGACAATCAATAATATATTGTATATTCTTTTAGATAATTCAAAACAAACTCACTAAAGTCTCTTAATGATCACTATTATGCAATATTTAAATATTATGCAACATCGGTGTTGGATAAGTTAATAGTTTTTTAAGCTAAATTACATTTTTAATTTAGGAAAAAACTAATAAGTTAATGTGTTTAAAAAGTAACTAATTAAAGTTGAAAATTAATTTATATGAATTTAAATGATTGAAATTGAGTTAAAAGATATTGACTTTATTATTTAACTTTTCAATTTTATTTTACTTTTACTCAACTCTCAAGACTGGATTAGGACTTATGTCATCCTTATGCAATTAAATCATTGCCACCCTTATTCAAATGTAACTTAATCTAACTTAATTAAATTCTACATTTTGTTGGTTATTACTTTTTTGTATTATTTTATTCATATTATTGCAAGGTTAATTATAAAGTTAATTTTAAAAAAAATTTTTTCAAAAATTCTATTCTCATAAATTTTCTGTTTCCATATTCAGCTTAAATTAGCCTAAGTGCTAAGCCAACTCTGCCAATCTTGTTTGAAATAATTCAAAATAAACTCAATATAAACAATCAATAATATTGTGTAACAGTTGAGTATTTAAGAACTGTTTAAGGATTCTAGCCAAGGGAGAATGAAAAAAATATACAATCTTTAAGTACCATGCGCCTGTCAAGCACTCCATGCAGAGCTGGAGTGCGTGTTGCATCCTCATTGTATAAATTGTTAGAGACCACCTGTACATTGGCTTGCATGTGCATGTCAATCATGCTGTCCACTCCAAACGATATATGGGAGCTAGAGAAAAAAAATTCAAATAGAAGACCGTGCATGGCATTTGTATCACAATAACATCGCAATACAAATACAAATTTAAACCCAATATCATTACAAATTATTAACGATATTATTTGCTTGAAAGAAACGATAATACTTCATTCTTTAAAACCTTAGTTTATATCGAACACTTTGACATATGTACTGGCAAATGTTTACAGTTTTACACGTGTACTGAAGATGCATACTTTTGATTCAATACGTCTGCTTGATACGTTTTGTACCAGACTAATACATCATCGTTTACTTCATCGAACTAAGTTAATTTATTACGAGTACTTGTTATGCAAACGACTGGTGTAACCGGCCGATGTAAACTAGGTTAAATTAGTTAAAGCAAATAAATTTACATACACTTTGCTGGCAACATTTGCCTCCCTGAACTGTTCTTTCACCATGCTTGATCTTGGCGTAAATAAGCACAAATAGTCAAAACAGTTCTCGATGATTAGTTCATTTTAATCTTGCTTCTTCAGATTGAAACTGTCAATCACGTTCGAAAAGAAAGCCTCTCTGTAGCGAACACGTGTTTTAACCTACAAATGTCGTTGACAGACTATTAGCACTTCTTTCCCTATTGGGTGCATCCAGAATGTCCAGATACGTAAGTGCTCACTGAATGGCTAAGTAGCAGTTGAAAATGATTGGTAGGCTCCAAAGATGAGAACCAATCATTTTTAACATTTAACTGTTCCGTGATCAATTGATGCATCTGGATGCTCTCATTGGTCGCATTCAGGAACTTAATAGTTGAGTGAGTTTCGGTGTTATTGGTGTATTCTTCTAGATCTAATAATCTACTTCTTCATCTTGTAGCCAATGAATACGTTCGAAGAACTATCATGCGACAAATAAAACATTATTCTGAATTTGCGCGCTATTTGCATCGATTCATGTACAAAGATGCACAAAACCGGGCCGTAGGAAAATTGACTGCTGTGTTTTTGCCGTACGGTAACAAAACTCGACCGATTAATGTCGACGTGACAATTACGTGTACACGCTGGTCGAATATCGGCGAGATACTGTGAAAAATGCCGCGGGTAGGTAACAAGAGTAACGTTGCAAGTACTATTAGGTTAATTGTGCTTCTTCTACACTGATTTCACGAATGTCAAACTCCAAAGATATCACGTGTCATTTTTGCAGGATATCAGATCTTACTTTACGCCGATCGCGACTTCTCACAAGAAGAACAGCGAGCCCGGTGCTCCAAAGCCCCAGAAGCGACGCGTCATTTCATCGGACGAAGATGAGGAGAAGCCCAAGTTATCTGTAAAACGCTCCAAGGTGTTATCTCTGATGTTATCTACGCAGTCGCTTTATTTTTATAGATATCTCTTCCTCAGTAAAAAATTTTTTCAGAATTTTTATATAAATTGATTGAAATAAGCATTTTTTTTAGAAATACTGAGTCTTTATTTTTTTTTCTTTTTTTGGAATTTGTATATTTGAGTTCTAAAGTGAAATTTTTCTTTTTTATTTTTTTGTTACTTTTTATAAACTCAATTTATAAATAAAATATTAAAATTATTTGATGATCCCATATTTTGTTATTTAGAGCAATCTAATTTTGAAAAATTATGATTTCTAATTTAATATAAGTAATACTTTTTAAAATTAATTTTTTAATTTAATTTTTACATTAAGTTAAGTTGTTCTTAATTTAATGTTTAATTGAGTTATTTTTTTGTTCTTACAACTTTTAACTAAATTAATTTTATAAACCATTAATTTAGTTAAAGAAAAAAATTAATTTACTCAACGCCAATTTTTAATTAAACATACATCAGTTGTAAGTCTGAAAATTTGTAAGTTGAGTTAATTGTAAATAGAGGGATATTTGTTTTTGACATGATTATTTCTACAATTTTTTTTATTACTTGCAATATGCCAATTTGAGTAATTAATTGCAAAGGTTGTACGAAAGACAAAGAAAGCTTCTATTCTGTCTGACTCCGAGGACGAAGCATTTGTGAAAGATGATGAGAAAGATTCTAAACAATTTAAAGCAAGTAAGAAAAATGAGAGTGAAAAACCACGAAAGGCAATACCTTCCAATGAATTATTTGGGAAGAAACCAATAACAAGAGTAGAAGAGACAACAGTAAACCGAAAATTACAGAAACTGGTAAATATCATAAGTATGAAAACAAGAAATATTTTGTAGCTTTTTGGAATTTATTTTGAAATCTGTAGGAATCCGAGTTTCATGATGATGAAGATTTTGATGCTGTGCTTAAACAATTGGATAGATTTCAAGATGCCAAGGTGGTACACAGTAAGGAAAAGGATAATAGTGTCAAAAATACAGATACTCTTAACAAGTCTGAGGCTGCAGTTAAGACAGGTATGTCCATTTCATTAAGTCAAATAGATATTATTACATAATTTTGATATAACAGAACATTTACAGAGGTGGATACTAATAAAAGAAAACATGATACTTGTTTGAAAGATTCTAATAATAAAACTAATACGAATACATTAAAAATTGAGGTGGAAAAATCTAGTAAAAATGGACATTCAAAAATTGTCACAAGTTCTCCTTCAAAATTACAAAAAGAGAAGAAAAATAGCTCTAATGATGACTTGGATATAAGCAACAAATACGATAAGAGTTCTAAACGATTAAATTTTGACAATTCAAGAAATAATTCAGCATCTACTTCAGAAGAAGACAAAGATACAGGAAAATCACCAAGTAGAAAGAAAGCCAAAACAGTAGATTTGTTCGAAGAAAGAATAGAAAAGAAGAAACAGCGTGCTATAATGTACGAAAAATATCTTCAACGAGGCGGCGCCAGAAATCCTGGTTCAAAAGAGATTCCTACAGTAAGAGATTACATATGTATAGCAATAATATTAAGAATCACTTCAACCAGTATTAGACCAAATTTAATCAATTTATCAATAAATAATTATGATTAAAATGAGTTCTTATAATAAGTAGTTCAAATTGCCTTGAAATAAATCTTAGCAATTAATTGAATTTTCAATTAGTAAAATAAATCAATTGAAGTTAATTGTTATAATTGAGTTAGTTTAATCGATTAACTGAATTAATTCTAATAAAAATTTAATTATTAATTATTAGTATTAGTTATATTGATAAGATTTTCAATCAATTCACCATTTTTAGGGTGCCACAAATTGTTTAGCCGGAATAAGTTTCTTAATTACCGGTGTCTTAGATTCCTTAGAAAGGAACGAAGCTGAGGACTTAATACGGAAATACAGTGGCCGGACTGTAAATACTGTATCAAGCAAAGTAAATTATGTTATAGTAGGAGATGAGGCTGGCCCAGCTAAATTAACAAAAGTATAATACATTTTTACATGGTTATATATGCATGTATATTTTGTTTGTTTGGTTACATGAAATAAGTTTTTAGGCCAATAGTTTAGGCATCAAACAAATATCCGAAGATGATCTCCTAGAAATGATTCGCACAAGACCAGAAGGTAAAGCTAAAGATATTAAGCCAATTGTGACGAAAACGAAATCCAACGTGATAAAAACATTTAGTGAACCTGAGAGCGTTAAATTACCATCACTGAACAAAGAATTGTTAGTTTCACCTAAGAAGATAAAAACGTCACAATCTTCACCGGTGAAAACAGAAACGTCGTCACCAGTATCAAAACAGGCTTTAGATACAAGTAATACAGAACAGGTAAACCTAGATATCAATTTCACATAAAAGCACATAAATAAAAATAATATAAATTACATGGTTGAGTAGTAACTAGTTAAAAAATTAATAACTTTAACTGTTACTTAATTTTAAATGAATTAATTTTTAATAAATTTATTTTTACAATACATGAACTTTTATTTATTAACTTTTTTCTTAAATTAAAAATTTATTTAAAACTTAAAAGCAAAAAATTGTAAAAAAAAAATACATTTTTATATAAAAAATAATTTTTTTTGTTTCTTATAAATTTAATTTACAAATAAAATATTAAATTTATTTAATGATTCATGCTGTAATTATTTTGTTATTTAAAATAAGTTTAGAAATTTAATTTATTATAAATTATTCTAATTATTCAGATTATTTTAATTTATTATAATAAATGCCTTTCATTAAAAATTAACTTTTAATTAATGCAACTTTTAAATAAGTTACAGTTTTTTGTTTATGTGATATGATATAACTAATTTTAAAAGTCAATAACTTTAATGTAATTTAGTTAAAAAGAACTGTTAATTTATTCGACACTGATAAAATAAATTAAAATAGAGTTTAAAATAATTTTTTTTGTTATTATATTCTTCTAGATAATTACAAGCATTGGATCAGAACCGTTAGTTGAAAAGTACAGACCCAAAACTATGAAACAGATTGTAGGTCAGCAAGGAGATAAAAGCTGTGCACACAATTTGTACATATGGTTACGTGATTGGCATAAAAATCGTCAGGATCCCAAAGTCAAAAATGGCAGTATGTCAGCTTTTTATCATTGTCTTTCTAATCAAATTATATTGATGATAAAACGAAAATATATTATTTTAACTTAATTTCTGTTTTAATAGCTGCCAAGCAAACTCACGGACAAAGTTTCAAGGCTGCCTTACTGTCCGGTCCACCGGGCGTTGGCAAAACAACAACTGTGCAAGTTGTTTGTAAAGAATTGGGATACGACCTTCTAGAATTCAATGCTTCTGACACGAGAAACAAGACGCTTCTGAAAGAAGCAATCTCAGGATTATTATCTAATACTACGATGAAAGATTATGTCACAGGTGAACATTGATAATATAAAATCTTGAAATGATCATATTATTTTCTCATGCAATACATTACAGGTACTAAACAAAAAATTACGAGCAAGCATGTGCTATTAATGGATGAGGTCGATGGTATGGCTGGCAATGAAGATCGCGGTGGCTTACAGGAATTAGTTGGTTTAATAAAACACACGGAAGTGCCAATTATCTGTATATGTAATGATCGATTTAACACAAAAGTGAAAACGATTTCTACGCACAGCTACGACCTGAAGTATTCGAAACTCAGAGTGGAACAGATCAGGGTACAGTTCAGAGAATTTGTTCAAATAATGTTTGTTATAACGTAATTGATATTATTACGATCGAATGGGGATGTGCTTGGAACTCGGAACGGTTCCCCGTTCCGAGCACATCCTCATTCGATCGTAACAATATGAAAGAAGATCATCTTCTTGAAGTACGTCTGTTGACAGCTTTGAATTGTATTTTGTCTATTGTCTCGAACAGTTTGTTTCTATTGAGTGTGGATGCTGATTAGAGTTATGAAAGTTCGTGCGTTCAAAGCTTTGTGTTTTATTTTTTGTGCGTATGCAACGCGAGTGCGAGTGAGAAAGCCAGATGCTACAATATGATTTAAACTTATTTTTCTTTACAGAGTTCTATGAAATCATTGTGTTTTAAAGAGAACATTAAGATCTCGACAGAGGATCTCGATCGTTTAATTGAGTCGACGAATCACGACATTCGTCAAGTAATAAATCATCTGGAGTTTCTTAGCAGTCAAACGTCGCATGTGGAGACGACTGATAAAAAGAATTCAAATAAGGACTTTAAACTCGGTCCATTTGATGTCACAAAAAAGGCATTCAATGCAGAGGAACAAAAAAATATGAATCTGAATGATAAGATTGGTTTATATTTCAATGATTATAATATAGCGCCTCTTTTTATACAAGAAAATTATCTGGGAGTCAGATTATTTCAAATGTCACCGTGAGTATATCATTACCTTTGTATATCAAGAATTTATGACCAAGAATTAATAAACTTCGTTACATTCGCAGTCGTCAGAGATTAGAAAGAATTGCTAATGCAGCTGACAGTATATCCCAGGGAGATCTCATCGAGAAGTTAATGAGAAGCAATATGATGTGGAGTCTACTCCCGATACATGCTTGTTTTTCGTTCGTTATACCAGCTAGCGAAATGTCGGGAAGCTCTGAACCATTGATACGATTCCCGAGCTGGTTTGGTCGAAATTCGAAGGCAACGAGATTTAACCGGTATTAAAAATAAAATTATAGACTTTTTTATTGTAATATGATAAATTATGATTGTACCGGTTTTCACTATCAATACTTTGTTTGCTTAATGTGTCTAGATTAATGCAAGAGCTAACGACACATACACGACTAGCTACAGGTGCAAGCAAGGATGCCTTGAATATGGATTATTTGCCCCATATTCGAAATGCCATTATAAAACCTCTGATAGATAATGGGACGGATGGTATAGAAGCAGCGATAAATATTATGGGAAAATATCATTTAACCAGGTTCATATTTTATTTATATTGAATGTATTGAAAAACACGAACATATAATACATATACTGATATTGAATTTTTCTTTAGGGAAGATTTGGATTCAGCAATAGAAATTTCTCTTTGGCCAGGAATTCATGATCCTACGAGTAATCTTGATAGTAAGGTATGTACAATGTTAATAAATATTAGAGTTTGGTAGTAACCTTAGTTAAAAAGTTAAATAATAATGAAGGTAAAAAATCCAATAACTTTTAATTATTGTGATATTTTTTAAAAGTTTAATTACATTTATCATTAATGTGTTAGGTGAAAGCAGCGTTTACGCGTGCTTATCAAAAGAATCCTCCTCCATTGCCATATGCAATTAACAGCACTGCTACAGCAAAGAAAAAATCTACACAGAACAACGATTTTATGGAAGAAGAAGAAGAAGAAGATAATGAGGATGAAACTGATGATATTGATTCCGATAAGATGATCAAGGCAAAGAAATCTAGTACTAGCAAAGCAACTGCTAGCACTAGTAAAACTGCATCGAAAAAAGGTGGCGAACCTGTCAAGAAACGCGGAAGAGGACGCGGTAAAACAAAATAGGAGATAAAATATTACAATATTAAAAGATGGAATGCATATTTTATTTAAAACAAAACTCGAAACAAAATCCGTTACGAACATTTGTTCATTATTCGAAATGGTCAGAACGCATTTATTTGATCATGGAATAATTTCATACATTAGATTTATTGCACTACAAAACGCAGTATTTTGTGTGATGTTCATCTCAAAATATATTTCCTATTTTTATTTATTAATGGAGAATTTTATTCCAAAAGTTCATCAATAGCTCTAGCTCATAAGCTCTCCTCTCGTTTGTACACATTCTAAAATGACAAAAAAGCAATTAAAATGATATATTTCAGTTGCTGCATAAAAACGTTTGATGTAAATTATATACATAATATATAAAATATGAACAATAAAGCTGCTTAATGAAATATTTTATATCTACATTTGATACATACGTTTCTTAGAGGGCTTCCATCCAATGTATTCATTAGTTTTCTTGTTTTCTTCAGTCAACCAATCAGTTAAAGGTTTGAAGTATTCCAAAAGTCCACTCGCGTCCATTTGTCTCTGACCTGAGATCTTTTCCATCGCGTCTGGCCATGGTTTCGAAGAACCCAACTCCAACATAGATCTATATATAAAAACAAACGCAATCAGTGTCTATCTGAATTATATTCTTATAATGTGCTATATCTCAAACTTACTTCAGCAGATTTCCGGCATCCTTACTATCGTAAATATCACATTGACTTAACAGCTTGGCATCTGGATTATTTGGATCGTATTGCTTCGCCTTGGTGCACAATGCCTTGTGGAACTGGAATTGTATCACAAAGCTCACGTAGTATCTTATATACTCAACGTCCGCGATTATGTGATATTTCGCGCCAGGATCGAAGTCTTCTTCCGTCCTATCCACAGGAGGTTCAATGCCCTGGTACTCCTCGGTCAGCGCCCACCTTAAAGTAAATAAAAATTTCTTTTTAAAGAAAATCTTTTAATTTAATTTCTTGATAAATTTGATTTATCGAATCGAAGAAGAATAGAAAGTAAGGAAAAGAAAATAATATGAGAGAATAAATTTGTGTTCATTCAAAATACTGACCAGTTACAGTTGTAATTATCGGGTGTGACTTTTCCCTGGAATACGTTCCAACGCCATCGGTCCATCATATAAGCGAACGGCAGAAAGACGATCTTTTCAAGACTCTTTACGTAAAGGTGATTGAGAAGTGCCTCATAATCAGTTGAATCATCCTTCAGTAGACCGATCTTCTTGAGATGACTAGGGGTGGACACGCTGAGAGAAATAACGTCACCGACCGCCTCGTGAAAACCTGGATTTGCGCCCTCCTTGAAAACTGCAGGTTGGTTTTTGTACTGCAGATAATACTCGATGTGACCCATCTCGTGATGTGCCGTCAACAAATCCTCCATGTTAACGCGCGAGCATTGTTTAATCCTGAAATCGTCACCATCATAGAAGTCCCACGCGCTCGCGTGACAGATCATATCTACGCCTTCCTGTTTTGTTAGAATCGATCTTTCCCAGAATGTGTCCGGCATAGGAGACAAGTTGATCGAGGTGAAGAAGTTCTCGGCGAGACGGAACATGCTCGTCGCATTGTAACCTGCTCAAAAAGTTGTAAGGTATTACAAGAAGTGTACAGTAGAGAAAATCAGCTAGAAACGAAGCGCTTTAGTACACAAGTTTCAAATATAAACTTGCCTTGTTCGATCATAGCGGCGGTGACGTCTGGCAGTTGCTTGCCTGGGAATGGTACGGTGAAATCTGCGATATTCGCCCAAGTCTGCGCCCAAGGGTTACCCAATAGATGGGCTGGGATTGGGCCATCCTTGGAAACGATGTCTTCGCCGTATTTCTTTCTGAGCTCGCGCCGCACAAAAGCATGCAGTTGCAAATATAGTGGCTTCAATTGTTGCCACTGAGTCTCTGAGAAAAAATTCTATGGGTTAGAGTTTTGCTATTTGATTTTTCTATCAATACTTCTTCATATACGAATGTTGTTGCGGATAATCTTACCAAGTTGCTCAGTGAAATCGTCAGCCTCATACTCCTTCATCCAATATGCTGCGTAATCAGAGAAGTTATTGAGTTTCGCTGCGGTGTTGGCTAGCTCAACATACTTAGGGTACAGAGACTTGACTTTTTCGCCTGATGCTTTCCTCCACTCCACCCAGATATGCTTCAACTCCTCAGGGTCGCGACTGGTCATCAACGCCTCAGTGATTTCTGGCTCGAGCGCAAGATCGCACTTGTTCTTGTTTTTATAATCACAGATTTTTGCGGTACTGTAGATATTTTCCATCTTACTGATCGTCATTTCGAACTCCTCATAGCTCTGGAATCATATATCATTCAGTAGTAGGGTTAAGTAGTAATAATTAATTTTTTTTAATTTTTATTTTATATTCTCTCTTACATCTTCAGGAAGAGCGGCAGGTCCAAGTACACCGAGCTTCTTGAACTGCCTTTTGAGAGACTCATCCGCCAAGTCTCTCCAAGGGAAAGCGTTCACTTCCTGAGCAACCTGCTTGGAGACGCGCGCCGCATCTGCAGACACCTTTAGCTTTTCTGCCAGATTTTCATCCGACAAATTCGACGCGTACTTCCATCCGGCGATACTCTGTTTGTTATTCCATTCTGCAATAAGCCCATCAACACGTTTTAGGAGTTCTTGAGCATTTTTCAGATTGTCGGCAGTCTGTTGATTTGTACTGAGGTCTGCTGCATCCTCCGTCGGCTTAGTTGCCACCAGAGTTATAACTGCTGCTGTCAAAATTCTAATAATACAATTATATTTTATTAATAATCTTAATAATTATTTTATAAAAACAGAGAAATTCTAATGATTGCCTTTTTTAAATCGTAACCCTTAGAGGGATATACTTTTTTTCTTTATTGTACAGATTTTTATTAATATTTGTATTTATATGTTTGTGTTGTGTGTGTGTGTGTGTGTGTGTGTGTGTGTGTGTGTGTGTGTGTGTGTGTGTGTGTGTGTGTGTGTATGTATGTATGTATGTATCGTTAATTACAAATCTAAAATTAAATTTTAGAAATTTAAGGTAGCGAATTCAATATGATTTAACAACTCTTTCATAGTAATTATTTTTACTAAGTAAATTTGTATATTTTTGAAGTTCTTTTTGGTCGCTTATTATTATAATCTAAGATTAAACTCGAAAAATTTTAAATGATATATGGATCTAATATATCACCTAAGTAAATTGATAATTTTAATTCAAATGTTTCTTTTCTCTTAAGTATTGTATTGTGTTTGATTTTTTTTTATGTTCTGTAAACATTAAACATCCAATACTTTAAGACATATATCTTCGGATGCGACATTGCTCAGCGGAATACAACACGGTGCTAAATAACATTTCGCGAGGTCGAACAATAATTTGAAAGCCTCGTCGAGGCGCGAAGTATACTCGTCCGGCGTATATTAACTCGTTAGATCATGAATGTCGTCGTCATGCATCCGGATATATTTGACGTGAATGCCGGCCACGACATTCCAGGCATGCAATGATTATATCGGAAATGATCGTGAGATCGCTTATCACACGTCGCGAAATGATTAAACGGCGTTAAATAAATATTCTGCGCGAAAAAGACAAATAACAAAAATTATTCGATGTTATAGATAAACTATTCCTTATTATAATCAACATATAGTTAAGCACAAAAAAGTATAGTGATATTACATAGTTTATCTTTTTATTAATAATATTAATAATTTTTAAAATTATGAATTAGTGTTTGTCAATTATAAAATATTTAAATGCTTGTTAGCATTATTTATTATTAAATTGACTTTTAATTTAATAACGTGATATTATATTTCTCGTTCAATTTAGATCTGTGTTTTAAGACCGAAAATTTATTTGGCGCGCAGTTTTATGAAAAAGTATATAAAATCATACAAAATAAATATCAGCACTAAGATCCATATAATTTTATCAAACTATTGTTCTGATATCACAAGTCATCCAAGTAGAACAAGTCACAGTATTGATAGTATACTGTGACTTGTTCTACTTGGATGACTTATGATATCAGACACATATTGACATAAGTTAAAATGTCACTAATAAATCATGATTGATTAAAAAGTGACTTTTAATAACCATTTTGAAATCATCATTTTAGTGTTATGATAACATTTTATTTTCAAATTTATTATATGTAATAGATTTTAGAAACATTTCTTTGCAACATTTCATATCATATTTTGTAGAATCCTTTCAGAATTGTTGTACATAAAATTGTGAAAAAATTGAAACTTCTCTGAAAATTTTCTACAACAATCTACTGTATGAATTTGGATTTTGTCATGACATCAATTCTAGAGTTATCAAATCATCGAATTCACTCTCGTGAAGACGTACACGTTATGTTAATGAATTAACGGGATACTTACAGGCGCAGCATGTCGATTCACCAATCCTTTACGAAACAATTCGATCTCTTGTGGTTTTAGTGAAGGGTTTCACGGATGTTCTCCGCAGCTACGATTCGTAACCGCGTCTCCCAATCGTCGACTGGCCTCCGAGAGCGAGACACGTTATCTTTTATGTAATTTCCCCACTGCGCGGACAACATTTGATCTCGCACTCCTGCGTTCTCCAATAAATTCGGATCCTGTCGCTCGGATCCTCAGCTCGTCGCTTTGACTATCTAGATAGTCAAAGGTTCATCCTCTCGTCTGTTTGTCATTTTCAATCCAATTGTTCGTGTTCCACAATTTTCATGCTCTTCAGTCGATTGTTTTAAACAACGATGAGAATGTCCATGGTGTAATGTCTATCTTTTTTATCACTATAAATGCCAGTCATGCCAGTGTTTTATCAAGTTGATAACTTTTGGTCGTGTTTCGATGAATGAAACTCTAATAATTTTACAATATGTGAACTATAGATTTTCACTGGCAAAGTATATATATCGGAACATGAGCTTCATTATTATTCCAAATATATATTTTCATGTAAAAATGCCTTAAAAAATCTCTTTAAATTTCGTTTTGTCGTGTCCAATTTTCCCTACGTTCATAATCATATTATAAGGATTTCCTCATTTCAAAAAATTAATCATAGTGTAAAGCAAGACATTTTGCTTGCCCGAATAAACCCTTAAACTTAGTACATATTATATTTGCCTCGCACAAGATTGCCTTGCTCGTTATCGATGTCGTTAAATACTATATATTCGTAGCATATAATCTCTGGGCTGTACAAAATGAGTTTTGGATAAATAAGTTCTGATCGGCGCAATGCATTCGGCAACAAAAAGTCGGCAAGCCTTGGGGAAAACGTATTGTGATGGAGCCGACCACTTTTGTATATTGTTTATTGTCGTGAGATGAAACTAACGATTAACTCAGCATTAATAAATGTCCAATATAAAAGCGCGTATATATCGTTCTCTGACCAGTTTCACATTCTGGACTCGTGGGAACGAGCGTCCTCGCCGTTGTCCTCCAATTCTTTTCGCTTCACTGGCGCCTCTCCGAGCCGAGGTCACGTCCTGGACTCGATACCAATCCAAGGGCTAACCGTTACGATCACGGAATAAAAGATCGTTCATTATACAAAATTTTGGAGACATTTATGTAGTGTGCTTTAAACTGAATCCTCTACTCAGCTCTGAAAGACAAACATAAAAATTTTAAATTAATTATAAAAAAATTTGTTCTCATGATCAGCATGTATCTTATCTGGACTGGATTTCAATCCTTCAATAAAAATAATATTATTAATCTTAAAATTTGGTTTCTCTAAAATAAATTCTGAGAATATTATTTATTTGACTAACCTTAATTGAAATTATATTCTTTAAAATATTTAAAATAAGAGAAAATAAATTTATGAAAGAAATAGGTAACAGAAAGTTTTTAATTTTTCATTATTAAATGATACAATGTTATAGAACGAAGAGATAATATTTACAGATAAGTTTTTTTTTAAATGGAAAAATACTGACGCATTAATGGAAAGATACCTTCTTGATAGTAATTTAAAACATCTGGTTTGGAATGCGCATCCACATCGTCGGTTATCGATGCATTTTTAATTTAAAAAAAAATTAATTGAAACACTGGGTTCTATAACACAACAAAAGAATTCAATATTGGTGACGGCGGGGACATTCAATGTCAAGAATGTCGTAAAATAAATTAACTGTAGATTTCGGGTTGAATGTTTGTTCAGGTTGCAGGCGTAAATATTCTTTCTTCGTCGGAGCGTAGATAAGATTGTGGAAAATTTTCATCCGCCGCCTATAAAAATACGAGACACTAAAAAAGTGAGCCATCTAAGAAGAATATTTCATTAGTTGATTTTGACCAGTAAACTTCTAGCTAAGAGAACTATGCAAAATCAGTACACTTATCGTGCACGCTTCCACTTTTATACAATTCATATAAATGAAGCTCATACATTATCAAAGCTTTTCGAATCAATATAACGAAGTTAAAAAATAAAATTAATTAGATAAAGGCTCTGATGACGTAAATCAAAGGAGAGATAAAATACCAATAAGAGCCGACATTGGATGTTAGTGTGTAATATATATTGACTGTCAGTCGTTAACAAATACATATAAACGTTTCGATCCGCAGTTTGGATCATCTTAAAAAATAAATTTGCTTAATGGAACAATAACTTATTTAATTTACAAATATATTTTTTGTTACTTTTCTCTTTAGCTTTTCATTAAATTATACATATGTATTTATACCTTTTTTGTTTTATAATTTTTAATTAAAAAGTTTTTTTTACAAAAACCAAGAAAAATATAAAAATTCAAAATTGGAAAAAAAAATATATATATAAGTAGTAACTATAAATTTTCTGAGCCAAACAAATCCAAAGAGTTTTTTATTTTCTTTAATATATAGGTTTATTAATTCATTCAAGATATTAATCAAAATCTAAAATTTTGTTCTTGTGTTTATTGTACATACAGAGAATTACTAAATATATATAAAGACAAAAGAACTTTTTATAGCCTAATTTGAAAAATTTTGTAAATAAAAATAAAAAAATTATTATTTTATATTTTAAATAATATTTTCTTATTTATCTTTATCGTTATATAAAAAGGTAAATGTAAAATATCGTATTATAGAACAAATTAACAGTAAATATAAAACTACAAAAGCTAAACAACCCAAGAGGTATTTTTTTCTTTTAAATACGCTCTTAAAATACTAATCAAAATCTACAATATTGTTCTTTAATCTTATATATTCGAAGAAAAATTACTCACAATCAATCATACAATGAACAGTTTGAAATTGAATATTATTTGTTTCCTGAAACAATCAAAATTTTGAATGTTTGATTTTTTGCTATCTGATTTTTGTAGGAACTCTTCAATTATTATTAAAATTACAGAAATATTTTGATAATTGTAATCCTACAATTTAAATTCAGTGACAAGATAATTTGTGTTTTATCTCGATGTAGTGTTTCCAATGTTTTTGCCCTCTTCTTCATTGAACTGTTGCGCAAAATTTGTTTTGCGCCAACTAATAAGACCGTACTAGATTTCACAAGAATTCAAGATATAAAATTTGTAGGACATAGTATGAGATTTTCTCCAACGGTTCAACGATCCATTCAGTATGAATCAGTCGAATTGTCACAAGATTTGAAAGAGAAATCAAGATACCTTGAAACGAGATAACACTTACGATATATTTTAAATGCACTAAATAGTTCTTTACTTTTATGGCAAGAAACATAATATTCAATAAAAATCTATTCTCAAAAATAATTTAGATTTATTTAAAATTTAAACAAAGTTTTGTTGACATTATCGAGAAAATAAATTAATTGCTTTATTTTGAATAGATTATGTTATATCGGTCTTTGAATGAAATTGTAGATTAAAATTGGTATTAATATTCAGTAATACATTGAAACAATAATTAGAAAAGATTAATGACAATCTTTTCTAATGTAAGGAAAAAAATTAATGAATGTTCCTTATCGAATTAGAAATACAAATAGAACCATTCTTCCACGATTTTTTTCTCAAAATTTTACAGCTTTATCTAGTAAGTTTTCACGAGTAGTTTTTTTTTAGTAAATTAAATTGAACGGCGATTAAATGAACCGTTGAGATTTATTCTTAACTTTATTTGCTTTTACTTTCCCTCGTCATAACAATAAATTATTATGTGTCAGGAACATTATAGCACATTACCATTTCATTATATGCATGAATAAATTAAATTGCCAATTGGCAATTTGTCCAAATACTTGAGGGCACAGTCACGGCCACGTAAGTGGTGAGATGACTATGATGCTCAAATGCTTTATCAATCACGGGAAAAGAATATGGTAAAAGCTAGAAAATCTAAAAATTTGCAAAGTGAACGAGTAGCAGCAAATACTTCTGTTTCCTTCGTAATGGATCTTTTAGTATTAAGTACTTAGTCTTTCCGAGGAGTACATCGTCCCGCGTTAATACCCTGATTTGGCCATGAGTGGGTATTTTCAGGAGCGCCGCGAGGCGTCGGGTATTTCCAACGTATGCCAAAAGCATCCTCGGCAACGAGAATGACCACGAGAAGCCAAAGCCAAAGAAGAAGAAAACGATGAGCTAAAAAGAAAATGACAAAGATTACGTGCACTGTACTATTTGTATACATACAATTTGAATCATTTAATTCTGAAATACTTTTTCTAAAAATAACGAGAATAAATGGCTAATAAATTAATTAAAAGATCTATGAGACTCGTAAAATCTATTTTATATACAATACATTATATTTAAAGTTGACCTCTTACTTTTATAACGATCTTTTTATAAATCCTTCAATTATGTAATTCTTAATATATGATAATTTTAGTTTTTTAAAGAATCTTTTTAGCTAGGCAATTTGAAATATCTGAATCCAAGATATTGATAAAAATTTGATAACAATGGAAGAAATTTTTGTGTTTTATGTTTTAAATTCTTTTAAAAAATTGAACGTTTACAACTATGTAAATATGTTTACTTCCAACGATATATATAATTAAAGATATTCTATTTCAAGATTTAAAATAGACTATCTCTTGATATAAGTTGCGGTAGACGAAGAACAGATAACTGCAGCGATGGTGTCGGCAACCCGCGTTAATGTCTAGATTAGGAGATGCTGGCTGTTCCGCAGGGATTTTCAAGAGAAGACGAACAAAAAGAATATGAAGATGAAGAAAGAAAGAAGAGGGAGAAGAGGACGATAATGACGGCGATGATGAGGAGCGATGCGTCGCGGCGCGCAAACGGCGTCGCCGCCGTTCTCGAACCGAGCGACGTCGTAGCCGTCCGGGCTTCCTGGTCCGCGTACCACCACCCGCGTGCTCATCGGCGTGAGGCGTGGGCAGCATCGCTGGCCAGCCCTCGAGACGTCTCGCGTGCCCATCTTCGGTAGCGTCGCGTATCGTGCCGCGGACGTTATATCTGGCGTCGCGACGCCCTCGGGCCTCAGCCGCTCCTCAGCCGCCCGTCGATTCACAACTCACCCTCACGGTTAGTAATAGATCCGTGAGATGTTCCTCTCTGTGCTTTCTCGATTGCTCGGAAGTTTAAACGCAATTGCAGTAATCAGAAGTGTTGGCAATAGAATCTAAAAAAGAAAAACAAAAACGTGTCAGTGTATAAATTAAAGAGTTCAATCTGAAGGACAAATTTAATTCTACGACACGATCAAAGTTCGGAGAAAGAAATTGGATTGATCTAAAGTGAATTAAAACATTCGAAGAACGTTGTGTCATCGTACATCAAATAGACTAATTTTTACAAAAAGAATTCTATAAATTGTATGGGAAAATAGTATGTAACGATCAATTACTTAAATATTGTAATTGATCAATACAAATTGTTTCCTTTATAAAATAACTAGAATTTTATTATTCAATTACAACAAATCTGAAAAAAATAACGTTATTTTAATTGATGCTTTAATAAAATGGTAATACAAGAATAATTAGAAGTCCTTCAGAAAGTATAAAAAATTAAATGAGTTCTTTTTCTTTATTTTATAAAGAAAAAATTACCATTTTATTGGAATTATATTATTGAAAAAAAAAAGTGAAATTCTTGAAAATTAAAATACAGTCAATTTTATAAGTATTAAACGCTGAGCTGTTTCTAATTGAGATATAATTAGACATTTACTCATAACTTCTGTAGCTGTCTTCGAACGAAAATAAATGCGATTATGTAAAATTATGCGAAAAAGGAATATCCTTGAAGAATGCAAGTGACATAAATTAAATAAAATTACATAAAAATTCGTTCATTCGGAAAAATCATAAAAAATTAGTTTGCAAATCGACGTATTCGATTCTAATCTAATAAATCAATTTTTTTTTACAGAGAAACTAAAACAGCAGCAAAATGTGTGATGACGAAGTAGCAGCCCTCGTTGTGGACAATGGTTCCGGCATGTGCAAAGCCGGCTTCGCCGGAGATGACGCTCCCCGCGCCGTCTTTCCTTCGATCGTCGGTCGACCTCGCCATCAAGGAGTGATGGTCGGTATGGGTCAGAAGGATAGCTATGTGGGTGACGAAGCTCAGAGCAAAAGAGGTATCCTGACTCTGAAATACCCGATCGAGCACGGTATCATCACCAATTGGGACGATATGGAGAAGATCTGGCACCACACCTTCTACAATGAATTGCGTGTTGCTCCGGAAGAACATCCCGTCCTTCTTACCGAAGCACCTTTAAACCCAAAAGCTAACCGTGAGAAGATGACGCAAATCATGTTTGAAACCTTCAACAGCCCGGCCATGTATGTCGCTATCCAGGCCGTCCTGTCCCTGTACGCTTCCGGTCGTACCACTGGTATCGTCCTGGACTCCGGTGACGGTGTCTCCCACACCGTACCCATTTATGAAGGTTACGCTCTTCCTCATGCCATCCTTCGTTTGGACTTGGCCGGTCGTGATCTTACCGATTACCTTATGAAGATCCTTACCGAGAGAGGCTACAGCTTCACCACCACGGCTGAGCGAGAAATCGTTCGTGACATCAAGGAAAAACTTTGCTACGTCGCCCTCGACTTCGAACAGGAAATGGCTACCGCTGCCGCCAGCACCTCCCTTGAGAAGAGCTACGAATTGCCTGATGGTCAGGTCATCACCATTGGTAACGAGAGGTTCCGTACACCCGAGGCTCTCTTCCAGCCTTCCTTCTTGGGTATGGAATCTTGCGGTATTCACGAGACCGTCTATAACTCCATCATGAAGTGCGACGTTGATATCCGTAAGGATCTCTATGCCAATAATGTCCTCTCCGGTGGTACCACCATGTATCCTGGTATCGCTGATCGTATGCAGAAGGAAATCACCGCTCTCGCGCCCTCAACCATCAAGATCAAGATCATTGCTCCTCCCGAGAGGAAGTACTCCGTATGGATCGGTGGTTCTATCCTGGCGTCTCTGTCCACCTTCCAACAGATGTGGATCTCCAAACAGGAGTACGATGAATCTGGCCCTGGCATTGTTCACCGCAAATGCTTCTAAACGCGTCATTGCACAATCGACGCAACATCGTAATTTTCGAAAAAACATCATCGAATCTCGGGGAGAACACACGAATATCATGCAGTTCTGGCCCGAGCAATCAAGCTGCTATGAGAAAACATCATCAGAGCATTATCATCGACTCTCAGTCCTTATCGGATCTCATCAAATCATTGTTGCAGCCCCGTTTATTGTTGCGCAAGCAACGGCGGCTTGGCTGATCATCGTCGCCGCAGCCTTTTATAAAACTGCGTTCGACAGCATCATTGCTCACTTAACGTCATCATCATGGCCGAGGTAGCGGTCGGCGAGATTGTCTCTCGTCACAGGACCTCTCTCGTGGTAGCCTGGACGTTATCAAGCATTGGAAAGGATCTTCGCATATATGAATGGACGCTACCAAGTGCATCTTTCGATCTACGAAAGGGACATTCTGGGCAGATGTGAGGCAGATGTGACACGCAGAGATCGACGAGATTATGCTTGGCAATGAGCTTCGAGACTACTTCGAGAAGGCCGCGCTCTATTCACTGTCACGCGAGCGTTCTCACCACCGTTCGAGAAATCGATCCTCTCTTAATACGTATTACATATTGATTATGTCTAGTCTGCTAATCAAAGCAACTAAGCATCTACCGATGTACTTCTATACTTTAATTTATTTTGTAAATATTATACATTATGTTATTATATATTGTTATACGATGTCAAAGTCAACTCAAATACACATTATATCACACTACTCTATCATTTCTATTATATAAACTCTTACATTACCTCACGTAAATTTTAGTTCAACTTTATCTGGTATCCTTGGCGCAGCAGTATCATACTTCATGTCTCATCCTCGAACTTCCTCGCCTTTTTAAGTATTTTCTTTCTATCTGTAAAATATGTCGCTATATAATAATATGAATTTTTAACGCTTCACATAAGAGCATATTTATAAACATTTACATCAAAAATAAGAAAGTGAATATAAATATATATAAATAAAATTATAAATTCAGTAATTGTAAGAGTATATAAAATCTCCAGTTTTTTCATTCTTATTCTTCCATCAATTAAACATTATTTGGGAGAAAAATGAAATTTACTCTGCACTTCATGAGCAGTCCTATGTATTATTTAACAATCGGTAGATGAATTTGCAGTTGAGCATTCTGATTTATGTTAGTTTTCTTGTATCGTTCTCATATCCAAATTTGTCTTCGATCACTGCGAAGTAGTGGCCTGCGCTATTTTAAAATAACTGTTATCGTTACGTGTATACGTAGTCAAGATGAGTAACCTTGGCCCAATACAACATTCATCCTAAACGAATTTATCACTATAGTTTATGTTTCTTTTTTCCTTGATAAAATTCTAATAACAAACATTTTTGCGTATCGCTTCAAGCTAGCAAACTTGCTAATCATCGCGATTACTTGAAGTAGATGAAGAAACATACAAATCAGCTTACACGCCACGAGTTATTATCTCGTGTTTTTCGTTAGTTATCGTCTCTAGAAACCTCTCGTAGGCGGTTTTCGAACGTTCCATTGATATTTAGGGACGAGAATCTCCGCGATAAAAGCGCTCGCGAAGCAGTTTATTTCGGTCGCATCGCATAATCTCAAAATACTTCTGCTAACTTGTAATATCCGTAGGAACATGATTCTTGCTTCTAGCAGGACTTTCTCGATCTCTTCCGTTTTTTACTTGTGTATAATCATTACATTTTTTTAATGAAAAGAAAAAAGAAGATAATTAAACAATAATTCCATACAAACTTGTGATTATAAGTTTAAACTAAATGTGAAAAATTATTAAGATTGCGAAATATGTATTTCGAATAATATAAAAATCTTCTTATACAGAACTTCTATAATATCAATACTGCATTTTAAAAGAGAAAAAAAATCAGCATGTACACGTATATAAACTTGTCAAAAAATATTCTACGGAGTTTTTTATAAAATAAAGTAGTCTGTTCAAATTAGGTATTCAAAAATATTTTTGCAGGCGGTATTATATTATTTAAAGCGAAAGAACAAGAGAGAGAGAGAGAGAGAGAGAGAGAGAGAGAGAGAGACACAGCAAGTATTACTTGATGCAAAATTAACTCTTAGTTAAACGTGACTAATTATAAAATAACGGGTGTAAATAGGAGGAAAAAAAATTAAATAGCTTGGGTTAATTCACCTCAAAGCGGCATTTGGATGCAGCGCAGGAGCGCATCGCGCGGTATTTCCAAAGTGGTAAAGCGTATTCCTCGATCCGCTTAGGGGCTGCGACCGCCTAGTTCGGCGAGCGTCGCGACGCCTCGCGAGGCGATGCCTTTTTCGTGCCTGTCGGGCAAGCACCATCCCACGAAAATGCGGGGGCGTCCAGACGAGAGCATATAATTGACGTCGCGACGCCGCTAAGGCACAGACGCCGCTCCACCTCTGTCCCGTGCACGGTACGTAGACATAGTATCACGAATTTCCGCTTCACTGCCGAGTACATATCTTTCCCTCCTCGAAGAACACAATTGTTTTCTGCCTGGTCCAGCGACACCTTATCAGAACATTCGCGTGTTATAGTGATTAGCAAATAAAAGTGATTAAGCTGCCGTACCATTAGGATTATTCGAGGTAACCAGCAATGCAGAGTAACAACTTTATTATTTGTCTTAAGTTATATTTAATCAAGATTATAAAGTTAAAGTTGTTGAATGCTCTTCAGCATTTTGCTATAATCATCATAGAATCATCTCAATTGAATAACATCTAAGATAGAAAAAAAATTTGCTTGTATACTGTTATTGTTCGTAATTAAAAACTACAAATAAGATTTCCCTCTGTCTAAAATATTTTATTTTTAATTAAAAAAAAAAAAGGATTTATATTTAATTAAAGAATCCAATTTGTTAACATTAATTGTTTAAATTAAATTTACAAGTTTTTTATATTTACTGAGCTTTTACTTTTATTACTTACCCCTTTAATTTTCGTTATTCTTTATAATATTTTCTTTTCATTTTTCTTTTCGATAAGTTAGATTAATATATTTGGATAAAATTTTTAGAAATATTCAATAATATTAAAAGATTTATACGCTAAAATTATAGACATCCTATCTATTTTTTTATTTAATATGCTACTTGCCTAAAAAAAGTTCTTTGACCCATTGCTGAATCCTCGGAAGAAGTTCAAGTTCGCAGTGTTCTCCATTGAGATTGATTCTTGGCGTATTGTCAAGTTGTTTGCATCCATTGCATCCATAGGTACATATATTTTTCGTTTTGATAACAGGCAAAAGACGAATCCTATTCCCAAAAATTAATCTTAATGTTTGATTATAGCGTTTTAACATATTAATTTTAATAACATTGCTTATATTTGTTAAATAACATTTGAGGATATAAAAATATTCTAGATAAAGTTAAAAGCACATATAAATTAAATTTTGTTAACTTGTTAACTACAATATTAAATATTCATTCTAATAATGTTAAATAGCACTTAAAAATAATTGTTGTATAAATCAATAAAATATTTTTGTAATATTGATCATTTTAGTGTAATAATTAATAAATTCTTTTTGCAAAGTTTCATAAGAAAATTTTAAATACAAGCAAATTTAAATTTAGTTAATAAAGTGTAAATAAAAAAATTATTTTATAATAAAAAGAATAAAAAGAAAATTATTTGATATTTTATAACGCTTTGAAATTCAGGCTTACACAACTTATAGAAGAAAACCGAGAGTATGATCCAAATAACCAAAGCTGCAAAAATCATTTAACAAAAATCAAAATCAAAAACATCTTAATGTTTCATTTACTTATGCCAGAAAATATTTAATAATTCACTCAAATAAATCAAATATATTACAAGTTTATGAATCTTTTTCGATGACCATAAAAGGGCTCATCTCCTGTGGATCATACCCCTTGCGTCTTCTCTCTATTGGTTCCTAAAATTACTCATTCTTCTAAGGATTGCTTCCCTCAACGTCAGTTAACTTTAAACATAGCTCGACCGCCTCCCTTGAGTTCTTTCTAGAATTACAACCGGCGAAATACGGAGTTAAGATTAGCGTTAACGTTAAACTATTACAACAGGTGAAATAACAAGTTAGGATCAACGTTAACACTAAATTAACGTTACCGATGCCGACAAAAATACACGCTAACATTGGATAAACAGTTATTTCTTCATGGTTGCGCTCATAGTCGTATAGTTGAGGTCTTCAGCCGTACAATCGCGTTAGTCCTTTTTCGTGGACAGGCATAATTTTGGCACGCTCGCCGTTGCCTTGCAGCGGGACGTTATGTTTTATCCGTCGTCGGCTACGGCGGCGGCGGCAGCAGCGGCAGCGTCAGCCACCATAATCGTCGCTTGAACTTATTAGGGAGCGTCCGTCGGCCGTACGTCTAAAGTTAGCGACGCGCTGGGTGAAAATAGCGCCGCGACGCCGGGGCCGCTTTGCCTATCGCTTTATAGGCAACTAGGTCAATTCTGGCTTCGTGCAACGCTCACCAAGAATCAGCTTTATCGGAGAACCCTCAAAATTCGCTTGAATATCATCAACTGTATAAAACTTCTTTTTGAATAATTCCTAAATATTCAAGTTTGAGATCTCCAAATTTTTAAATAATTTAGACGTTCTGTTTGTGAAGGTTTATTTCTTCCTCGAAAAAGATTTGAAAAACCTGCAATTAAAATTGTAATTAGATATCAAATAATACTTCAATACATATTAATATTTATTTTTAATACTTATATCATTATTCTTTAATTTTAAACACTAATAATTTAAATTCTGCTCCTATTAGCCTTCTTTTAATTCTCAATTATTACAATAATTTAAACGTTTCATTTACAGAAAAAATGCATATCTTAAAGCAGAATTATTTATTCAATTAATATTTTTTTAGTTATAAGTGTAATTAATTTTTTTTCACGGGAAAATATAAAAAAAAGTTTATACGAGCTACTTTTAATTTAATTTTGCCTTTTATAATATATTTATTGTTAATAGAATGATGGATACTTGTATAATATATTTGTATAATATATAATAGAATAATGATATTTGTATAATATTTTAAATTATAGTATTATAACTTATTCATTCGATAAAATTTTCATTAGTACATTAAATGAGAGAAGATGTCAGTAAGACAATACATTTTCAGAAAAAACAAAAATTTATGATATTAAAACTATACAGCGATCAACTATAACAGATTATCGTACCAATACAGAATTGATAACAGACTAAGAAAGATATTTTCATTTGTTACAGAGCGTTGAAATCGAAAAAAAGCAACAATGTGTGACGACGAAGTAGCTGCCCTGGTCGTAGACAATGGCTCCGGCATGTGTAAAGCCGGTTTCGCCGGAGACGACGCTCCTCGCGCCGTCTTTCCCTCAATCGTCGGTCGGCCTCGCCATCAGGGAGTGATGGTCGGTATGGGTCAGAAGGACAGCTATGTGGGTGACGAAGCTCAGAGCAAAAGAGGTATTCTGACTCTGAAATACCCGATCGAGCACGGTATCATCACCAATTGGGATGATATGGAGAAGATCTGGCACCACACCTTTTACAACGAATTGCGTGTTGCTCCGGAAGAACATCCCGTCCTTCTTACCGAAGCACCCCTAAACCCAAAAGCTAATCGTGAGAAGATGACGCAAATTATGTTCGAAACCTTCAACAGCCCGGCCATGTATGTCGCTATCCAGGCCGTCCTGTCCCTGTACGCTTCCGGTCGTACCACTGGTATCGTCCTGGACTCCGGTGACGGTGTCTCCCACACGGTACCCATCTATGAAGGTTACGCTCTGCCCCATGCCATCCTCCGTTTGGACTTGGCCGGTCGCGATCTTACCGATTATCTCATGAAGATCCTCACCGAGAGAGGCTACAGCTTCACCACCACGGCTGAGCGAGAAATCGTTCGTGACATCAAAGAGAAGCTCTGCTACGTCGCCCTGGACTTCGAACAGGAAATGGCTACCGCTGCCGCCAGCACCTCCCTCGAGAAGAGCTACGAATTGCCTGATGGTCAAGTCATCACCATTGGTAACGAGAGGTTCCGTACTCCTGAGGCCCTCTTCCAACCTTCCTTCCTGGGTATGGAATCTTGCGGTATCCACGAAACCGTCTACAACTCCATCATGAAGTGCGACGTCGATATCCGTAAGGATCTTTACGCCAACAACGTTCTCTCTGGTGGTACCACCATGTACCCCGGTATCGCTGATCGTATGCAAAAGGAAATCACCGCTCTTGCGCCCTCGACTATCAAGATCAAGATCATCGCTCCCCCTGAGAGGAAGTACTCCGTATGGATCGGTGGTTCCATCTTGGCCTCCCTGTCCACCTTCCAACAGATGTGGATCTCCAAACAGGAGTATGACGAATCTGGCCCTGGCATCGTCCACCGCAAGTGCTTCTAAGCAATTACGCTCGATGCTATTCACTATTACTATTGTTATTATTGCTATACACCTTTGCCTAAGATGTACCGTTCACTGCCGCATTGCTTCGTCTAGTTGGGTCTCCGTTAGTCGAATACTATTGTCGTTACTATTGATCCGTGGCGGCGAGTCTTTTACCAACAACTATCATACGAGCATATACGTCATCTTTTGTATATAAGTTTACGTCTATGGAATAAATCGATCTTATATTCTCTCTTACAGCCGTTCAATTCATAATTTTCACTCTTCAATACCCTTATATTAACACAAATCTGTGATCAGTAGTATTTAAATGAATTAATAGTTCATATTAATGGACTTTTTGCGGAATATTTCTTAAACAATCATATAAAGCAGTTTCGGCCTATTAGTTAAATAAATTAATCATTCAGTCAATTTAAAAATGAGAATAATCTATTAATTTCTTGATATAAATAAATATAATAATTTTTAAATATTTACTCTCTTTTGCATCATAAAATTATACTATATAAAACTACAAATAAGTGGAGATGCACTTATATGCTTTGTAAATCGTAACTATAGTTTATACCTAGGACCTATATAAAATTCTAGGTAAAGAGAAAAACACTAAAAGCTATTAAAAATTAATAATTGTTAAAATATTTTTTATTAAAGTTTCAGAATTTTTAAATGATGGGATAAAATCAATAAGTAAATAATTATAATAAGCATGAAATCTTTATAGGAAGGAATTCGAGATTTGTAACATGAAACTATTATTTTAGAAAACTGCATGTAAGTGCATTCTGTACATATTGCATTATCAAAATTATCGTTGCTTTTTATTGATATATTATAACTTTAATTTGAAGATAAAACGATAAATTTAGTTATGATAGAACCATGTATTTCTTCAAGTTCATTTTTTAGCTTATTTATAATTTTGCATTAAAATGTATTCGTATATATTAATATGTATATGTGTGTGTGTGTGTGTGTGTGTGTGTGTGTGTGTGTGTGTGTGTGTGTGTACGTGTGTGTCTGTGCATTAACCACATTAACAAACATACAGTTACATAAAACATAAAGCATAATCGACATTATATAAAGTATAGGGTTTCTCGAAAATCTGGTTGCATTCCAAATGCTCGAAATCTAACGTGCAATTGTGTGATATAACACATTTTTTGGCAAAAATAATACAATATATAATTAGAAATACAACTAGAAAAAGATGGCTATACTAAATAAGTCAATAATATTAGACACTATTACAATATTATACATATTATACATACAAGAAATCGAAAATAATAATTTTGTGAACGAACGCTTAAATTGTTGGAAGATTTTGTTCTATAATTAATTAGAAATTATGAATTCTTTCAAGCCTTTAGGTCTCAACAAATTAATGGACAAATATGCAATCAATTTCATTGATAAACGTAAGAGGATAATCTTTTTCCAATAGATGCAATCATAATTTTTCTAGATAATTAAATTCTGATAAAGGATTTTACTCTTGACATGAGAAATCCTTTACAACGTAAAAAATGAAATAACAATTTACCTTCAGTGTTTTTGTTGATGAAGATCTGGTTGCTGTTCGTATTCATATCGAAGCTATTCTGATGATTACGACCGAACATAATGATAACGAACGAGAGATGTTCGACAACAAAAGATGCGCCCTTTCGGGGTTGAAACTCGACAATGCGAATCGACATCAGCATCGGCTTTACCGGCGATGCAAAAAGGTAGAAGAGGGGATCACTGCGATGGCTCGAGCAAACCAGTCGCCCCGTGCACCTGCCAATTATAACAAATTGCAATTAGCTATTTTATCCGCTGTATTATAGCGATTTTCTCCTGTTAAATGCTAACATGCTTGAATATCATAAGGACGCTGCCAATATTAACAAACCATTATACGCGCCAAGAATGCGAGTTATTATTCTTGGCAGCGCACTCTTGACCATTTAATGAATATCTTTGTGCTGCCAAAAAAACGACAACTAAAGACGAAAGTATTTATTTTTCAGATAATTAATCCACTAATTAAACCTGTTACTTCACTCTAAAGAAAGAGATTTATCTCGCGCAATCGTGATCGTAATTGTGTCTAAAAATAAAAAGCAAGATGCTACCTCAAGATTTTTTTATCATAGTGAAGATTACAAAATTCTACTTTTCTGAAATCGAAGTAATTTTATTTAAACCTTTCATGCTTAATTCTTTAAAAACTTTAATTTTTAAAAATTTATTTTTTTCGAGAGAGTGAGAGAGATTAAAAGTATTTTTAGTTTTTATTTTATAAAGCCTGATCCTCGAAGAGTCCTTCATTTTTTTAAATCCTTTATGTTTTGCTTGGATCTCCATTGGTTTCCCTCTATAGTCGCTTCTTCGATAGTGAAATTCTATTCATTAAATTTCACTATCAATCTTTCCAAATCTTATCCTTTGTTTTTCTCTTATAATTAAAGAATCATCCCTTCGCCGAGGTCCGAGATAACAGTCGACGGCCCTGTCGCGTAACGAGTCCTTATTTGGATCTGGGGGGCCGTCGGCCACCACCGCGTCGTCGTCGTAGTCGCCGCCGTCGTACCATGCCCGACGTCTTTCTCCCTCTCCCTCCACTGCTCTCTTCTTTAGGGCGAACTAAGGACTAGACTCTAATGGGCGGCGCGGGCTCTCGGCCCGATGTTAACGCGGATAGCCGATTTCCATGTAAGGGGCGGATCGCTATTTTCGGCCGCCGACCGATATGGATAAAGGGACCCCACGGAGCCGGTACTGCGCCACTTGCCACTCTCGCCAGCCTCTTGCACGACGTTACACTCTACCCTAAGCGATCGCCGCCGATCTCTCTCCCTCGACTCTAACACCAGCGGTAAATCGCCGTTATTTTTTGCAATCGCGAATCACATCAATCACCCCTTGATTCACGCGCATCATCTTCAGGAATCTTTTCCGATTAGTCTTAGCTTCGCTAAGATCGCGAGAATCTTTGATACCGGATTACAAGATCGGTAGTGATTTGAATAACGGTGCTGAATTAAAGCTCAGAGAACTTTTGAGTGTCGAAAGGGCTCATCAGGATCGATCAAATGGTAGTTTCCGAGAATCCTTAAAGAGAACTGTGCGAACCAAGTGAGGTTTGCGTAATTGTGAAGTGGTACCTGTGAATGTGCATAAGTGAATATTTAAACACAATAGTATTATAAAGTTATTGGCAGTCCCCTGTCATTTTGAATTTTTACAAACAAAATTTTATATTTTTCATATTTTTAAAGCAATATAAAATTAGCTTTCTCATTTTTAGTTTAATTGTTAACTCATACATGTCGTAATTATTAATTTAATAAGTTGATCAAGGAATATTTAATTATTACATTTCATTATCGTAATTAATAATAACGAGTTACCTCTTGCAAAATATTTCTCTGCATTTCTCGGTGTAAATTCGCAGAAAGTAACAGCCAATCAAGATGTGTGACGATGATGTTGCGGCATTAGTCGTGGACAATGGGTCCGGTATGTGCAAGGCTGGATTCGCGGGGGATGATGCACCACGCGCTGTGTTTCCCAGCATCGTCGGTCGTCCTCGTCATCAGGTTGGTCAAAATAATGATTTTTTTTCATTTAGAATCATCCATTTAATATAAATATTGTAAATCTATTTAAAAAAAACATGATAACATTAATTATTTTAGCAATTTAAAATTAAATTTTTTTTAATAATGTAATAAATATATAACAGATTTTTTAACAAAATCTTTCAACTGAAACTAAGAAACTTAATTTTCCACCCCATCCAGGGTGTGATGGTCGGTATGGGTCAAAAAGACAGTTATGTTGGCGACGAGGCGCAAAGTAAGAGAGGTATATTGACACTAAAGTATCCTATAGAACATGGCATTATTACTAATTGGGATGACATGGAGAAAATCTGGCATCACACTTTCTACAACGAATTGCGTGTCGCTCCGGAGGAACACCCCGTTCTTCTTACCGAAGCGCCGCTAAATCCAAAAGCTAATCGCGAGAAGATGACGCAAATCATGTTCGAAACCTTCAACAGCCCGGCCATGTACGTTGCCATCCAGGCCGTCCTGTCTCTTTACGCCTCTGGACGTACCACCGGTATCGTCTTGGACTCCGGTGATGGGGTCTCTCACACCGTACCCATTTACGAGGGTTACGCTCTTCCCCATGCCATCCTTCGTCTGGATTTGGCCGGTCGCGATCTTACCGATTACCTCATGAAAATCCTCACCGAAAGAGGCTACAGCTTCACCACTACGGCTGAACGAGAAATTGTCCGCGACATCAAGGAGAAGCTCTGCTACGTCGCTCTCGACTTCGAACAGGAAATGGCTACCGCTGCCGCCAGCACCTCCCTTGAGAAGAGCTATGAGTTACCCGACGGTCAGGTCATCACTATCGGTAATGAGAGGTTCCGTTGTCCCGAAGCTCTTTTCCAGCCTTCCTTCCTGGGTATGGAGTCTTGTGGTATCCACGAGACCGTCTACAACTCCATCATGAAGTGCGACGTCGATATCCGCAAAGATCTCTATGCTAATACTGTCCTTTCCGGTGGTACCACGATGTATCCTGGTATCGCTGATCGTATGCAGAAGGAGATTACCGCTCTTGCGCCTTCCACCATCAAAATCAAGATCATCGCTCCTCCAGAGAGAAAGTACTCCGTATGGATCGGCGGTTCCATCCTGGCCTCTCTGTCCACCTTCCAACAAATGTGGATCTCTAAACAAGAATATGATGAGTCCGGTCCGGGTATTGTCCATCGCAAGTGCTTCTAAAGACACCGTGAAGTCAATCATATTCACCAGCACCTTCAACACGATTCTTTTCTTTCTCTTCTTTCCATTCTTTTCTACGCACATAATCATACTTCATTACACAACATTCATCATGACATTAAAATGCAAGAAAAGAAGAGGAAGAGAAGAGAGGGGTAGAAAGAGAGCGAGGGAGAGAGAAAAAGAAAGATATAGACAGCAAAATAAGAGCAGTTATTCAAGTGCCTTTATGCTACACATTTACCAAACTTTACTGTACTGTACTGTAGTTTATACAACATGACTGTATGTTTGTGAACGTTAATTAATTTGATAGTCACCTCAACCAAGCAATGAGTTCTCCTCAATCCAATACGATCATTCGTACACATACACGCATATACGTAACATATATACATATGTATACATACACATATACGTATTATACATGAAGACACATACTCGCTCGCTGATGATTGCATAAGTTTGACATTTGCGACACCTGTAAAGATAATTATCGATAACAACGAAAGACATGGACAACCATTATCGACGTCGGCTCATATTGCTGCCCGGCGGATTGTTCTTCTTATTGTACCTTACGATTATAATGATGGTAATAAAATCATATGTTATGTAATAATTATGCACTATAACTATATGACCTGGGACAAAAAATTTTAATGAAATTTTGATATTTTGTTGAATTTTATGTTTTTAATCAATAATATTTTACCAAAATTTCTACAATTCTAATAAACCTTTTCTTACAATTTTAATAAAATGTCATTAATTTGTCATTATGAAATATCTGCAATTTTTCGTTGCAATTTCATCAAAAATTCATTACAATTTCAATAAAAAGTCATTAATTCATCAATACAAACTATCTGCTTTTTTTCATTGCAATTTCAAAAAAATTTATTATAATTTCAATAAAATCTTTTTATTAAATAGTATTTAAATAATATTAATAATTTTTTGTTAAAAATTTATTATATTCTCATTAAAGTGTCATCTGCTTAAACATAAAAAATAATCTTTTGAGTAAAATGTTAATTAAAATTTTGTTGCATATTTAATGAAACTTCATCAAGTCTAATGAAACATCAAGTTCATTAAAATTTTAATAAAATTTTGTTAAAATTTTCTACCAAAAAATCTTATATTAATATTGTTTTTATATGATACATTTGCACATATAAATATTATATCCATTATATTGTATTAAATGAAAACATTGCATTAAAAGAAAAGTACAAAATAATATAATTAAAATAAATTCACAGTTATTGTTAACCAAGGGTTCAACTGTAAATGATCTGAAATTTAGCAGAAAATCTTATTTTAGTAGCAGAAAATGCTACTGTAAGAAATAAATATATAAATATACATGTCTATATTGCATTTGGATTGTGTTAGCCCATAAATGGCCATCGGCTGCGTATCTTGAGCAGTTGTTTCATTGCATTCGTTATATTTGGCATACACCATGTGCCAGCCACGTGTTGTGGTCGCCTCGCATACGGTTGGGAAGGGGGAATGTACGTAACTCAATAGGAGCGAGCAAAAGTGCAAGCGCACGATACAGATTAAGAAATAGCAAAAATAGAGCTGCTCCTCGTAGAATCAGACGGTGCGCGTTGACCGTTCTCGCCTGAAATCATTCGCATCTCGAGCGCTAAAATTAGTGACCGCTTGTGCGCAGGAAGACAGGATGTTTCCCAAAGGATGCACCTCTGCTAGGATGATTGGACCCTGGATAGCATTGAGTTTTGTACCCTGGTGTCATAAATTCATGGATGAGATCCGTTGCTGGTGCTTCTGTTAATGTCTGTTAGTTTCACTTGCAATTCCTTTTCAGCTTTCTGCATAAAAAATGAAATGAATATATAATTTGGACATGACAGAATGAGGAAGGTAAATGTTTAGTGTAAGTTTTTCATTTTAAGCTTAATTGTTGCTATCACTTTAATACAGGATTGGGTAAGCTAATATTTCTTGTAACTGAATTCAGTTGAACTTAAAAGCTTACAAAATTAATTTAGTTACATTATGAATTCAGTGTTAAAAGCTGTATTAAGATAAAATTAATTTTAAAAAGTATATTTAAAGTATATTAGATTATTTAAAACAATGAAACAATTACAATATACATATAATAAATTATCAAATGAATTTAATATTTTATTTGTAAAAATTATATAAATAAACAAAAAAATTGCTTTTTGTATATAAAACTGTATTTATAATTTTTTCTTTTATATAAATTTTTAATGTATAAAAAAAGGTAATTAATTTATTTAAAAAAAAATAGAGTTAAAAATTAACTCACTTAAAATTAACTAAGATTAAAAATGAAATATTAATTTAACTTATTTAACTTTTAATTTTTTAATTATTACCCAATCTTGCTTTATGGACAAAGATTTTTAAGCTTTAAAATATGTCATTTTTAGTGTTTTTTAGTTTTTGCAATGGTCTTAGAGTATATAACGAGCAATTTCTGTTTTTTAATCTTAATACAAAACATGGTAAAAAAGAAGATAATTTTATGAAAATCTAAAGAGGCTTAACCCTCCTATTTTTTTCATAGTTACACTATTCTAGGAGAAAACTCATCCACAGAAATAAAAATTTACACTTTTTAATGATAACTTTTTTATGTCTAAGTTATAAGGTGATAGAATAACTGAACTAATATTATTTTAATGTAAAAAAATCTTATTAAATACTACTTCAAGCTATCAAAGTCTTAATAACAGAAACAGTTCTAAACTTGAATTAGCACTTGTGAGTGGAAATTCAGCATTCCAGGATTAAACTAAATCCCGTTTGCTTTATTAAATTAATCAAGTTTTCTACTTAGCTTAATTAAATTAACTGGAATTCAAAGCTACTTAAAATCGAAGTTACTTCGAAACTCGCCGATGTACTCGGGGATCAAGAAAGGTTATGAAACCGCGCGAAGACGCAGATTGCGCGCGCAGCTGCAATTTCTGTTTCGCGCGTGCACAAGCACGTTCAACGAGGGCCATAGAAACGCGCCGATGTGACGTATGCGCGTAATGGCACGGGGCAGAACAGCTGATTCTCGCGCTTCGAGACCGCGGCAGGACGTTCCATCGTTGAAGCGGACGCCGATACCTCTTCTTACGGCGATCGCCGCCGAATACGGTGGCCCGACAAGCGTGCGAAGAGAGACGGCGGCGACGAGATCGAGTCCCGATCGCGAAACCTTTCCCTGCGAGTTGCGCTCGATCGTGCGAATTAACCCCCTCCCCCTCGCTTCTCGTCGCCGCCGCCGCCGTCGCGACGTCCTTGGACGAAGCTCAGTCGTCTATAATCCGGAATTATGGCTAGTCCGGTGATCGGCACCGGGTACAACTTCAAGGTGGTCTTGCTCGGCGAGGGATGCGTCGGCAAGACCTCGGTCGCCCTCCGATACGTCGAGGACAAGTTCAACGACAAGCATATCACCACGCTACAGGTGATCTCCCCCCCGCCTCCTTCCTAGCGAGCCGATTTTGTGGAGCCTTCCTTCGTTTTTGTTTTGAACAGATAGCCTTTGCTCGCGTAGTTTTCCTTGGAAGGCTTCTTTTATTTTAATTCACTTTGTTAAATTTATACTTTTGAAAAGAGAAACTCGAAATTGTACCTCTCCTGCATGATGTTGCATGGTTAGATTTGCGTTCTGCAATTGCGTAGAAAAGCAGTCGTACATACATACTAGGATTAGAGCATGATTTGCGGTATATATATTTGGCCAGGGAGGCTTCCTTAACCTCTCCGATATTGAACCTTTTAGATCGTTCAATAACGAAGTTTATAAGTATTGCAAAGGTCGGTCATACATATTCATCGTATCAACGTAAATTAACTTTGATCTTGATTTTTTTTTACTTTTAGAAGTAGAAAGAGATATAAAGAAGATTAAACTGAGATTAAAGTTAATTTACATTGGTAAAAATAGATATATAACTGAGCCTTACAGCTACTTACAATTGCATTTATTGTAGAATAGCCTTTGCTATTTACGAGGTTTTAAGTAGCTTGTAAATGACATCCTAACAATTTGCTTTTATTTTAGGCATCATTCCTGAATAAGAAACTGAATATCAATGGGAAAAGAGTGAACTTGGCAATATGGGACACCGCTGGGCAAGAGAAGTTTCATGCATTAGGACCAATTTATTACCGAATGTCCAATGGTGCTATTCTCGTTTACGACATTACAGATGAGGATACCTTTCAAAAGGTACATCATATACAAGATGACATTCTTTACAGTTTTGAAATAAAGTTATATTTTTTAATATTTTTTGATCATGCAATCAGAAAGAAAAACCACTGAAGTTTTAAATATTAAATTTAAGATAGAACTGAAAGAAATAATATAAACTAAATATGCAAAGAGCATTTCCATTTTCATTGATGTTAAAGAAGTTTAATCATGTAATTTTTTTGTTGTCAGGTGAAGAACTGGGTGAAGGAACTTAAGAAGATGTTAGGTAGTGAAATTTGCTTAGTGATAGCGGGTAATAAAGTGGACCTGGAGAAGGACAGAAATGTTGCCATAGAAGAAGCAGAAGAGTAAGTTTGATGAATGGTCTCTTAAGAAGCCCCTATACACCCAATATTATTGCACAATATTATTGATTAATTGTAGGAAGAAAAAGGAATTTTTTTATTTTGAAAATATCTTAATTTTCAAAATGTTAAATATTGAAATAAGATTATAATAGCATTAAACATATATACTTAATATAGTGGATTTTATATATTTAATATCCTGTTCTCACCTTATTCAGTAATAATTTTCATGAATTGGGAGGAAAAAAAAGATAAACATAAAATAACAATATCTTTCAAATTAGAATTTTTACTTTTTAGTTAATATTATTAATACTATTATAATATTTATAACAATCGTATTGTATTTTCTTAGATGATTGTCATAAGTTTGCATTTTAAATTGTCCAGAGGAATATTGTACAATATTATTGTCCAATATTGATCATCTAGAGATCATTTTGTACATGGAATTAATGACTGCAAACCCTTTCAACAGGTATGCCAAACAGGTAGGCGCTATGCATTTTCATACATCGGCCAAATTGAACCAGAATATCGAAGAGATGTTTCTGGACTTGACACAGCGCATGATGCAACATGCGGATGAGGCTGAACAAAAGTCCACGCTTACTAGGACCAACAGTACACGTCGCAATGTTGTGATGGTCGAGGACGAAGCGGAACAAACTCAACCAAGTAGAAGTTCCTGCTGTGGCAGTGGTGGTGGTAATGGTGGTGGCGGCGGCAACGGCTTTTCGTAGACCTTTAAGATCAATTTACATTAAATTCCAAATAAAGGTCTAATTTCGATAATCCACGAACTGCGTACAGGATGGTGCATTTGAAACTGATATCTGCAAACAGCAATTTGTTACAATACAAACAAACATTACAAATGTTTCATCCTGTACATGTTTGTAGACGAGTGCGTAATGTATGAATGTGTATGCCTATATAAATATATATATATGTATATTTTTAGCTGCAATTCTTGGACAGCAAAGATACATATACTTGTATACGTATATATTTATAGTGGGAAGCTATTGTGACTTTGTGCCCAACAGATAAATTTTTCAAGGCAGATTTCGTATATGCTGCTTTGTTGAAGAGGGATGAATATCGCGTTAATATTTTCGATAATGACTTTAGATGTGCGCACATGTCGTATAATTGCGGCCTTTTATTGTCGTTCATAAACGTGAGATAAGCCGCTCTTTTTCCTGACAGATTTGTTACTCGAGCGATCGTTTTTATATAATCTTATTTATTTTTCAAGTTTATCTTCTCGTTTAAAGTAATCACAAAGTAATACATAATACCACTTCCTAATGAATCTCTGTATTCAGTGTGCACCTGAATCATCATCATTCCAAGTAGTTTCTGTTTTATAACTGCGCGAATGGAGTGTTCTTCAGTTGCTCGAATCGCGTGTTGATAACGAAGTTGACAACAGTCTAGAACAGCGTCCTTGCTATCTAGCTGTTTTAAATGCCTCAGTCTCAAGTGCAATCGTAAAAGTTTTATAAAACAGCGAGAAAGTGGAGCCTCATTCTGAGTTATACCATCTCGTTTTCCTATCGTCGTCTTCAAATTTTTGACATACTTGTATCTTTGCAATCCAAATTACTGCAAGCTAATTAACTAACAGCTTCGAAGGCGCGGTCTTGTCGCGAGACGAGGGCATTTTCAAGGAAGAGCAGAAGACTTTCGGCTTTTATCCAAAACAAGTTTAGGTTACTGTACATATTAAGTATTGACAATTTTTATTGTACAATATATTGATTTGGACTGTATATTAAGTAACACGCAATATGTTTATTCATCTGAAATTATATAAATTAGTGATACAAGAGAATTGTTGTTTAAATTATTGTTACTGTAAGTTATTTTATGAACATAAAGTGGTAACTTGTATATTAATAATAACGTTACAGAGAAACTTCATTCAACATTTATACCTCGATCCCATCGTGTCACGAAAGTAGTTAGGTTTTGCTTATGTGAATTATACGCAAAGGTGAAACTAAAAACTTATAAATTAACATGCTTTATTACACGTTCTATTGACAACAACGAGGAATGTAATCGAGTCACATCAGTTCTATACAGGTCTGGGTTAGTCTTTCTTTTGATGATAGAGAGCAAGTTTTAGGCTGCCAAGCCCATACTTTATCCCAGTTACCCATAATGGCAGGACTATTTAAAGGGATATACAAATCTGCGGTTTACTCCGCAAAAAATCGCTAAATCTCTTATCTTTATTCCTAGACGACGGATAAACTCACGCAAGTCGTTAGACTGTACAGTACCTAGCATTCATGCCAAGTTTCTCTCTCTCATTTCTTTTAATTCTTGTTATGAAACTAAAGTCAGAAACTAATCAGACGAACTTTTTTTAGATCATGATTAAAAAACAATATTGTGCAATCACTAAAATTTATGTGGAGTGCATGGTGAATATACTAATATCACACTAATCACTTACTCGCACTAACGCACAATTTTTAAAACATTACATTAATCCTATGAACATAAATTATTGTGTAATTATGGTTGTACAAAACAGAGAGAGAGAGAATGTCACGAAAGCTACAAGATAAACCTGTTTGAAGTAGAAAATACAATTTAATTTTTGTCTGAATTATCAAAGTGTTCTGTTACTTATATAAAACGAATGAATATACTTATTTTTATTATCTAAAATTAACGTAATATTTCTCTATATTATATATATAAATCTTTTTTGTTACATATATCTTGTCTCTTTTCGAGTTTACTTAAATACAGTATCACATATACTACATTCGTTAGACCACAATTATTATTGAATTATTATTTTTTCCAATATGTATATACAAACCCTGCAAGAGTTGCAAAGATGCCTAATGATAAAAAAAAATTTGTTACTTATAGTTTTTTCTGCTTTAGATTTAGAATATGCATCAAAATGTTCTGGAAAAAATTTGGTTTCACAAGACCTCTAATTAATATAGCATGATTTTAAATAATTTTGATAATTCTCATTTAAAAATAAAAATAAACTAATAAAAAATGACTAAACATGATTGTTATACAAATGTGAATTCATCAAAACAAAAATTAGAATCCATTCAACAATTATTAATTTAATTTAAATTCTTTAATTGATAATAGAAAATAACAAAACAAAAATAACTAAAATCTTAAAAATTATACATAAAATAATACACGTAACTTATTAAAAAAAAATTAATTCGTTGTTTAAAAGTTTTACTATAAATATTAGAGAAATAATCTAAACAAAACTCTAGACAGATTGCGGTTTGTGATTTTGCGACAACGGAGGCATCCCGTTCGATATCTTCTTTCATCCTCGAATATATTATTTTCTAAACATTATTAAATAGATGAACATTATTTCTAGATAATCTTACATATTATACTCACTGTGTGACGTTCTCATGTATCTTTGGTATTTGGTCGTAATTTTTCTCTAAATATACACGGACATGTTTCTTGGAGCTGGCGTTCCAACATCGCACAGCCGGTATCTTTTCGAACGTTTTACTCTTTTTTGTCCGAAAATTATACCTATTAGTATTAAAAAATCTTGTGCAAAATCACGTGTAAACGAACAGTTGAGTGTTTTCTTCTCTATCCATCTCTCTCTTCCTCTATCATGTAGAATACAAAAATATTTCGGAAAATGAAAATGCGGACGTGTGATATAATTGAATATTACAATTAGGCCTTCGGTGCTTTGTCGCTTTTAAATAATAAATATCTTATCTTGATAAGTGAATAAAAAGTCTATGAATTGATTGATGGGTCCTATTGCCGAGAGGGACATTCCACGTGCTGGCGGTGCTCTAACTAGATTCGGTCCAAATACAACCGCGAGATTACTAGAAGTCATCTTGTTCAGGTCGCATCGGTCCATTACCTGTAAATAACAAAAACAAAATGATCATTAAAATTAATTTTTATTTCAAATGCCGTGGCTGTGACCATTTGTTACGTACCCTCGATAAAAATTGTACGACGTACTTAAGAACTTGATAGTTGTCCTCGGGGAGTTTCTCCAATATTAATATCTTAACTTTACGCGGACGTTCGTCTTTCAACAATGCTACAGTAAAAATTTAAAGAAATACTTTATGTCGCTGTAACATTTGGAAAAACGAGAAGAGAGAACATAATGCTCACTTTGAAATTGCGTGATTTCGTCGTATAGTTCGTAGGTCATGAGAGGTTCGTCTAGTTCACGAAGAAAGGTTTTAAGTAATACCGCGGCGATATGCGGATCCCCTTGAAAATCAATAGGTAAACCTTGGTTACAGCGATTCTGAAGTTCTTTGATTACTGCCACGTTGGCCGATCTTCTGAATATTCCTTCCGTTTCTAGAGCTGTAACGATGATAAAAAGCAAACGTTAGTTAGAATATAGACAAGACGACAATAATCTTGCTTTCATTGGAATACCGTACCGTCCGGTGTATCGAGAAATTCTACGCATTGCCTTAGAATTGGTGGAATCGGATCGCCATTATTATTTTCCTTTATAAACTGCAGACTAGCACCGAATTGAGTCGTGCCAACTGGCGTAACTACCGCGCTTTGCGGCGGACTCGTTGGCAAATTTTTCTTATTTTTCATCAACAATTGTTCATTATGTCTGAAAAAAAAGAAGAATGTGTACGAAATCTAAATATAATTTGATTTGACAAGATTTTATTGAGATTCTAAAAGATGTACTATTTTATATATAGCGTAAATAAATTACATACTCTATTACTTGAGGTGGTATAATTAGTTGATCCAGGTTAATATATTGCGCCAATTCCTCCAGGTAATTAACATACATCATTTTTCGTCCAAACTTTGCACTGGAAAAATATATAAGTCATTGTGTAACATGTAATAACTCGAGAAAAAAGTAACTCGTTTACTTAGAAAAGAAAAGATTCTACATACCTGATTGCTGGTTTAAATATCTGCCACACGATTCTAATGAAGTTAGTTGGATGTACTAGGTAAAGAGCTTTGAGATTCTTCTTATATTTTCTATCAAACGCTTTATACGCTTGCCACAACCAAGACAAGGGTGGCTTATTTTTCGACGTAAGGCCATAATGAAAGTAGACAAGACTATAATCTTGTTCCACGAACATATCCAAAGTATGCGTAAGATACCTGCAATAGAAATATTTCTTATGAAAAAGTTTATTCTGCTGATGAAAAGAAAAAAAAATTATCGAGAAAATAATCTTAACAAATAACGTTGTTTGAAACAATACAAATTCGTAAATAAGTAAGTCATTGTTTGCGGTCAAAATATCTCGCGTGTCAATTTTATAAACATATCGCAAACTCACCTGAGGAGTTTAGCATGATTAAAAGTTTCTTTTCCAATGGGAGGCAATTTACAAGCTGACACGACAATTATTTTACGACCTGCACTATCATCACCGACCACCTCTACGATACCGTGCCTCGAGATGTCAAGATAATCCTCTTCGTCAGCGAGTTCTTCGTCTAAAGCAGGATCGTCCGCTGTTCATTAAAAGACATTTGTTGTGATATAAAATTGAGCATTTCAGAAGTGTATTCGCACAACAAACTTGTATCAAATAAAAATTCTATTTGGCAAGAACAATTCGAAATCCTCGGAGCAATCCTGTTTTCATAAAAATAAGTGGTAATCTACGAAACGTCGAAAGATTTACTCACTTTAAATGCTAGGATTATACATAAATGTTATTGTTGCAAAATGGATTAAAAAAAAGCAAGACAGTTTCATTGCATTCTCTTTCCTTTTTCATCTTTACACCATGCAATGTAAAACAAGCTATACAATGTTCTACACATAATTCACCTGCTATGCCGCGAGAATGCCATGACATTTACTGGCTACTAACAGAAGATAAAAGGTCACACACCAGATTCGATAACTGGAGCATCTACCAATGCTTCCTCAAAGTTCTCCTCGATAGTGCCATCGCTCACTGGACTCTCCAAATAATCCATCCCGGCACCCATGCTGCCGCTCACCAAATCCAATTTTTCTTCCAGAAGCCGCGCCGCTGCAATGATAAAGCCAACTTTTAAACAATTATCATAACTGCTGCATCATGTAAATAAGGGCTATGTATGTAAATTATTTACGTCATGTTTATACGAATCTTTTTCATGTAGACAACACAAGCAATTATGTGAATTATTATATATAAATAATATAGGAAAAGTAATTAAGTTTTATGACAGTTAATATATATGGTTTAAGAATTAATAAAATAAAAAAATATATAACATATTAAAAATTAAAAAAACAGAATATAATTTCTTATAAAATCTGAATCTTTATGATTCATAGATTATTGTTTAGATGACATAGTTTACATTGTATACACATAGATTATTTATATTTTACTTGTAATCGCTTAAACTTGATGTAAATTAATGTTTCTTGTAATTAATAAGAGGACGTTTCTAGAAATATATGCAAGAGAGAATAGAAATCTAAATATTCAATTGCAAAAAGGCAAAATCAAAGATATAGTGGTGGTCATGAAAATAGAGCCATTTAAATATATAAAAATTAAAATATTTATACTAGTTCAGCATTTATTTTAATATGAATTGCAATAAAATAAAAATTTGTCTTTGATTTCTTATGTTTGGAATAAATATGATAAAACAAGTTTAGTACAAATAAAAACTTTGGTATTTTTATTGATGATTATTATATTCCTTTCTCAGTGGCTCTATTTTTCACGACTACCACTGTATATAGAAGGCATATAATTCACCATTGTTTGAAGTAGTTTGTAATTCTGTATCATCAAATTCCAGATTAGGTTCATAATCGTGATAATCTGACAGGCTGGGATATGGATCTTCACAGTCGTTGCCTATTCCTGTTAAACGCCAACACAAATAATTAGTAAACAGATCAAAACGATGAATATCTTTACGCATTTGTGCGAGGAAATCTTATCAAAAGATAAGATTTTTTTTCTCGCTTAAAATAAACTCGATCAACATTGCACCAACGATCGAGTATATTCAACAGCAAGACTACAATGTAGGCAAGATCAAATTTGCCGAGAGCTCGATAAACTTGCGATCTGATAGCATCTATTTGAAAAAGCAATAGGCTCTTTTTCCACACATCAGGACTAATATATCCTTTCACAATGTGAAAAGTAAGAGAGAAAAGATAAACCATTCAAGGAGTTCAGTCCTGGGCTGTGTTAAAAAATTATTCTGAGTGAAAGAGTTAACTCATCGCCATTTTTAAATGTAAACCTCAACTTTTGAATTTCCAATTTGCTGAGTAACAGTACTAGTTTCAAAAACATCAAATACTATACTTCTCAGGGCCTGAAATTTAGTTGTATTATAAAATATACTATATGAGTGGAGCCTATTTGTTCTAAAACTCATAGTAAATTGTACATAGAGTCCACTGTTACAACTTCTGTTTCCAAGGTGGGTTAAACGAGAGTAAATCTTAAAAAAAAGCATACTAGGTATTTCAAAAAAGTTTTAGACATTTAACTTTAATTCTAAATAAATTTTAAGAAAGTTTTATAATAAATTTAACTAATATAATTGATGAAGAATTACATATTTAAATAATTATATATAATAGCCCTCCAGTTAAAGAAAATCAATTATTTTAGATAATGGATATAAAAAATTTTATTTTATTTTATATACTTCTAACAATTTGTGATTTAAATATTATATAAATGGTTTTTAATAAACATTACATAAATATGATTTCTTTTTAAAAATATATTATTTAAAAAAAATTTATTAGATATTATAGCATACTACATTATGCTTATTTTTAATATTTACAGTTTTCAGTTTAATCTTAAACAATCACAAAGAATCAAATAATTACATTCTCAGTAGTATATATCTTTCTGTACTATTATGTTTCACTAGCAACGTTTTATTATATAATATTTATTATGTTTCTTATTACATAATATTCTAAATATTAATCTGCAATTAATCTAATTTAAATTTCAAATTTAATTTTCGTCTCGTAGAATTATATTTGTGTAAAATTTGTATGCCAAGTGTTGTTTACTCCAATCCATTACAAATTTATTCAGTAACCTACTCTGGATTTTTCAGAGTTTACAAAGTAGAGTTTTGAAACATAATAGCCCTGGGGTGTGGAAAAAAAATAAACCTAGAGGTCGATTATGGATCAAACAACATGATGAAAATTACGCGAGTTAATTTACTAAAATATCAATAATTTTGTTGGCCAATGCCTAGTGAATTTGTTCACGTTTATCATTCTCATCAAATAGTGTGATACATAAGCGACCCCCTAATGACAATCGCGAACACGCATGATGCCAGGGTAACGAGGTGCTTTCTATTTACACAACGCGAGGCGATTTCTAGGGTTTAGCTTCTGCTCTCCATCCAACGATGACCCGAGGGCGACTCGATTACGACGACACCGAGGACGGAAAGGGCGCGGACGCCCTTATCGTCGGCATCACCAGCTCACCTGTCAACGTCCGCGACGGACTTAGCGTCGGCTGGTAGTCCGCCTCCATCCTCTTCCCTTCCGGCGTCGATGCGCGCGGGACAACGATGCGGCGGGCACCGTGGCACCGTGGCGATCGGCGATGATGCTCTTACAGACGGCTGCCCACGACGACGGCTGTCTCCTCGCGCGGCGACATTATCCGCTACCCCGCGACGTATGTGACTAGTACGACGCGCGCTACGGATCACGTCACGCTTTCATTTGTCGCCGTGCCCGTTAGTGGTTACTGGTTACTGCGTTGCGCCGCGACGACGCGACGCGATATGTATCGATATGTACCTCCGTTTTGAACTGGGGCCAATGCGATGTATCGATACCGCGAGAGGTTAAATCCCCTTTTAGGTTAGGTTCTCTTATTTATAATCTCGTTTTACACGTTACTTCGTAATTGAATTTGCCAGTAATTCCCGCATGCCAATACGCGACGTACAGCGTGCTTATTGTCGCTGATGTTAATAGCGCGAATGTCATCCGATTTAATTTTTCCTTGTTAGATTTTCTATGTCCTTTCCACGATTTACTCGTTCTTGAATGTAAGGCGTTGCCGCGAGTTCATCTCGGCGTGGTGATATAATTGATTTGTAGAATATTTATATGCAAATATGTTGCCCTTACACATAATATCGAAGTGAGTACATGTACACTAAAAATTGAAGTAGTAGATATTGGAAATGTCAATTGTTATATTGAGCAACATGTTTTGCAGATGTAATATAAGAACACCAAGTGGAATGTTATTTCAATGGATAAATAATCTTACGAGATTATGCTCTTCGTCTTCATCGTCATCATTATCATCTTCTTCATCATCGGATTCATCCGATTCCGATTCTGATACTGAAAAAGTAAAACCAAAGACAACAAATGTTAAAACTGCAAGTTCTGTAGATACAACATCAGATAACAAACATGATTTGGAAAGTTTCTTGAACAAAATGATACAGGTAAATCTGATAATTTGTTATTATTTTCAAAAGTATTGATTAAATTAAGTATTAAAATAATAATTATGTTAAACTGTTGAAGTAAAATATTAATATATCTAAAAGTAATTTAATCAGATATTTTTCTGAGAAATTATCAGCTAATACTTTAATGGAAGTATCTGTTATTGCTCGCAGACAAGAAAGCTGCAAAAAACTGTTGAAGTTGCCATACAGCCTAAAAAGAACAAATTAAAAGATAAACCAATACCTTTCGGTAAGTTTGTGCAATAATTCAAGATTTATTCAGGTTCAAGTTTTTCTTAATGTGTTAAATTGTATTATTTTTTTGTAGAAAAGAAAATAATTAATGCGGCAAAAGATGTGGCCGAGAAACTTGGAGGAGATACAACAAAGACTACATCAGATTTGCTTGAGAAAGTTCTTGCATCTAGAGTAGAAGCATTGAGAGAAGAACAGGCAAGCATGTATGTAATTATTATGTCTCATTAAATTGTGTGTATACATGATACATAGTATATTTCTATATTATTTGATAAAGTTTTTTAAAATATATTTTTACAATATTTTATTTCTTAATTAATAGTGAAAGACAGAGGAACCCTAAATACAAACAATCGTTAGAACGCGACAATTCTAAAGACAGTTTTCAAGATAAACATTTAGAAAAGAAATCTATAATACAAACTCTGTTGGACGATTATAAAAATAAGCAACCAAAAGTAGTTGAAGATAGTATATCAAGGAATTTATTAAAAAGCGCTAAAGCAACTCAAAAACAGTTACAAGAAACTGATAAAGAAAAGTCTCATGCCAGGTATTACAAGAAATATATTTAAATATTTATATTTTCATGATATACTCAACTCAATTTTTAATTATTATATAGTAGGTTTAAAGATATTAATCTGTGGAATGGAAACCCCAGTCAAATTTTTGAAAACATGGGTGATAAATCGCCAAACATACCAGAACTGAAAACATGGGTGGCATTACAGCAGAGAGAGCTGAAAGCATTGACAACTCAATCGCCGGCTAATGTTTTTCAAGAATTAATTCTTTGGACAGAGCAAGGAAAATTATGGAAGTTTCCTATTGATAATGAGCAAGGTTTTTACACAATGAGTTATATATTATCTTTTTCTTTTGGTACTAGGAAAAAATTTCGTTTATAATCACTTCTAAACATTTAAGGAATGGAGGAAGAGCAAAGTGTTCATTTCTCAGAACATGTCTTTATGGAACGTCATCTAAAGGGATGGTGCCCTAAATCAGGACCAATACGTCACTTTATGGAATTGGTGTGTGTTGGACTTTCCAAGAATCCATACATGACAGTTCAGGAAAAAATTAGTCATATTATGTGGTACAAAGAATACTTTGAATCGAAACAAGACCTGTTGCAAGAATTAGGAGCAATTCAGGAGCCGTTTCCTAATAAAGTAAAAGAAATTACAAAATAAATTGTAAAAAAATAAATAAACATATATGTTAGCGTAACTCCATAATTTGGATGTATTATTATTAAACTTTTCTTTTATCTATAATGTATTTTTAAAAAATATTTTAAAAGGTAAGGTAATCAAATAGTGAAGAGTATTATTAAATTGTAATTATTCAAATACAGTTAATATCTTTATTATATACAATTTTATTAGAGCCAAAAAGTTAATCTATACAGATTACAAATCCCCATAGGAATCCTCATAATTTTCAATTAGCAAGTTCTTATCTAGAGATAATTTAATTTGTGCACCTCCACTTGCAGGGTCTATTGATAATATTACAATCCTGTTTACAAACAGCATGCTGGGATTATTCACATTTTGATGTAAAACAATGTCGATTTCGTCTCCTATTTCCACCTGTTACCACAATGTTATTCCATATGTATTTGTACAAAATACGAAATTTTATTGAGATTGTCGAGAAATTATTTCAATTTTATTACAAAAATAAAATTTACCTCTTTAGATTTTTTCAACACTTTGTTTCCATTTATGTGAAATCTACTATTGTAAAAGGCTTCCTCGACTTTACTGAAAATAAGAGTGTGAAATAGATAGGACTTAATCAAAGAATTATAAATTATAAAGCAAAATTTAATGAATTAGTTGCACAAGTGCATCAGTTAAAATAAGATTAGACATACCTACGAGACATTTTCAATCCAACTTTAACAATAGTATCTAATCGCAGAGAAGATACCTTTATTTTAATCACTTTTGAACCTGGAGGAGCTTCGTTCTCATCATCACTATTTTCCTCTTTTTCCTCGTCAGAATCCTCATCCTTGCTTTTCTTCTGCAATAAAAATAATCTTCATTTGTATTCGTTAGATAAATGAAATTATGTAAATTATATTAATTAAAGAAAAGAAACTAAATACAATAAAAGAAAATAAATTATATTAATTACAGTGTCAGCAGTTTTTTTCCTGGACTTAAATCTTTTTGCTATATACAAGTTACAATGATTTTGTACACTTTGTGACTTTATATCGCTGTTGCACAATGAGAAATCTGAATGCAAAAGTTCTCGTGGGCAACAAAGTATACGTGCATTGTGCCATACTGATCTTCTAATAGTATTAACAATCACTCTGGATAACATAACAATTTATCAGATTTTTTTTTTTAAGAATGCTCTTTTGTTGAAAGATCTAACCTTCAAATCTACCTTTTGGTTATGTGATACAAGGTCTCTTGTTCTTATTTTTTTAAATCTATTTCTTATTAACCACAATCTCTTAATCAAGAGTACATCACTCTCAAAGGATTAACCCTTAAGCGAGAGAAGTTGCAGTTTTATGTAGCATTCATAATAGCGATGCTAGGTGCATTTCGAAATTTTCTTACATGACTGACGCGGTGACGTCGATATCAAGTGGCGCGCAACAATTAGTCAATTTTTTACTTCTCCAAATAATGGGAAAAATAAAATAAAATAATTAAATATTTGATTAATATAATCAAAAATTGTATTTTTCTAAATATTACTAAATTTGATAATACTTGCTAAATATTCAAAAAAGTAAAATTATTTTTGGTTATATTAATCAAATATTTAATTGGCTTTATTTCAATCAACATGGTAGCTATTATCAAACTCTTTTTTATAATTTTTATCTTTGTTACTCATCAAATATTAAATAGATAAAATGATACAATAAGGCACTCAGATGACATTTTTGAACGTAGTCCCAAATTTGCAGCGCATGCGTAAAATTCTGACCTATCTGTAAAGCGAGTCATTGGTGAGAAGTGGGAGGTGCTGGGAGGTGGGAGTACTGGAGCACTGCGTCGACCATCCTATCCATCCTTTCGCAACGAGGACCTTTGTCGAAGTGATCAAAGTATTTGTATTGTCCTCGTATCGTGCTAAAGCACCATGCCAAAGAATAAGGGTAAGTGCGACCTCGGTTCTGTCTCTACCTTTCTCCTTTAAATCCTCGCGAATTTTTCATTATTGCGATTTATTCTATCGAGATGGTTAAGTTTGCTAACCTAATTTTCGCGTCAACGTCAAGATCGCCCTCGAGGCGACCCAAGTCTCTCGTCTTTTCCTCCTCTTGCGCGTTTCATTGAGATCATTGTCACCAACAAATCACGCTTTGTTTATAGGAAAGGGAGGTAAAAATAGGAGAAGAGGAAAGAACGAGAACGAGACCGAGAAGAGAGAGTTGGTGTTCAAGGAGGATGGACAAGGTGAGTATGAGACGCGGTGCGCGCACGACACGATGTCCTCACGGGAATGTGAGTATAGTGACTCACTTGGTATTTTTGTTTTCCACAGAGTACGCCCAGGTGACAAAAATGTTAGGCAACGGTAGGTTAGAAGCCATGTGCTTCGACGGTGTCAAACGGTTGTGTCACATTCGAGGAAAGCTGCGTAAGAAGGTGTGGATTAATCAAGGAGATATCATACTGATCGGGCTGCGAGACTACCAGGATGCCAAGGCAGATGTCATCCTAAAGTATACATCCGATGAGGCGCGTAATTTGAAGACGTATGGAGAGTTCCCAGAAACTGGTAAGTGATATTCCACATTATTCTGGCTGTGGTTAATTAGATGCTTCGAAGCATTTGATTAATCAATAAGAACAAAGAATTTTACAAATTGACCGATTGAAGGATGCGCCAAACCACTTAAGTATAACATCAACTTGATGGCACCCTTAGTCATAAATATCTTGCTAAATGTTGTGACTTTGGTAAAGCTCACTTAACTTTTGATGAAACTTAAATCAAATATTACGAAAATCATATATTATGAAAATAAAATGTGCCAAAAATATAAAAAATATATAATATCTTTATAATATGAATTTTTTTTCTTTTAGTGCGTATCAATGACACAGTAACCTTCGTGGAAGATGGATTTGATGAAGATATCGAATTCGGTGATGAAATTAGCGATGATGATGAAGATGACGTTGATAATGTAAGTTTATATTGTAATTTTTATGTAAAATTTTGAATGTCTAATTTTCTGAGATGTTGCAATTTGTTTTTGTTATCAAACTATTTACGTTCTATAACTATTGATTTATTTAATAATTTTTATTCTCTATTTTATTTTTTATGCAATTAAGTAGCTTGACTTCATTACTTTCTCTTTATTTATTCCATTCATATAATATGATGTATCATTAATCATTACAGATCTGATGACCCGCAGTATAATAATAAAAAAAAGGTATCATGAGAAAGTGCATGGGGACATCCTGTTCATTTCACAAAATGCAATTATAGAGTCAAAGTTTTCTTCTCTCGAGTAGCTCATCTCTTTGTATGTATCTATAAATAAATTTTCAGTTTATGGATAACATTGTATTCCAATTTGAATAGTTGTTTTTGATGTTTGTAAATATCAAATTCAACATTTTTGATATTTTATAGAAGCGTAAATTCAATTCAAATAGTAAAATTACATATAATATTTAGTATATTGAATTAAATTTCGCGTACACACCTAGATTTTACGTTCCGTGTACGTAGTCACTTTTGTATGATCAATCTTCTTTGTATATTTCTTTTTTATTTACGTCATGTAATATCTGCCAATTCGTGAAATATACATATACATTATTTAAGCAAAAATGAAATATCACTATACATATATATATATATATATATTATGCAGTAAGTACTCTTTTTATATGTTGAAGTGTGTCTCACTAAAAATTATCCAGAAGTCCAAGAAATTATTGAGAAGCGAAGTAACGTATAATTGGATTTATTAAATTTTGATGAAATTTTAAAACTACTACACTAGTGTAAAATACTAAATTAATAAATTAAAAGATGTGTGAGAGGAGGATAGATTTTCAATGATTCTTCTTTGTTGTCTTCGCTTCAATCAGTTGATATGTTATTAGTAGTAATATAGTTATTCAGTACGACAAATAACGCATACCAGGAAATTCTCAGGTCATGCGTTTTGTTATGTACCAGTGCAATCGGTCAATGTATGCTATTCTTCGTTGTATCAAAAAGAGGTACAGTACTGCATTTTGACAATATTATTGGATACTAGCAACGACGAAAGTGTACAGTTATTTGTATCATTTTTGTCTCAGTGAAAAAAAATTTTGGGCATAATATTATTGTTTAGTTGATTATAATATAATTGAACGGAATAATAATTTGACTGTCAATTTGAACTTTTTTCATGTTATAAATAAAATTGTGTATGTAAATGGAGATGAAAAATACTTATTTTTCCAGATCTTTTCCCACTAACTCATCGGATTAGGAATAAGATGTAAAATAAACAATACCAATTTATGTAATGTTGCGTTTTATGGTTTATATTATGAAAAATATATACTTACGTAAAATTGTCTTGTTCAGTTCATATCAGAAATTTATTAGATTTTTTTAACTTTTGTCAAGCAAGGACGAAAAAAATGATTTAGGGTTCTTTCCACTTAATGACACAAGTTAACACAAGCATCATTTTATCCTTTTTTAATATTCAATAACAGAGATAGAATGACGCTTATGTCGACTTGTGATTAAATGGAGAGCATCCTTAGGCGAAAGTAAATGATATGGAAAAAATAGATGACGATCGATCATTTATCATTTATCGGATGTTCAAATACAAATGAAAGGATGAGATGGGTGTTCCTTTTTCCCTCCTTATTTTTTCATTGCAGAGGACGTAATTCTGATCCAACATTTTATTTATTATGCCGCTGATAGTTCTATCACACAATAGTATATAGTAAATTATAGTCTCTCTCGTTTTTGATACTCTGACGCCATGCAATGCCATTGTAATGATAGCTTAATGCCATTATAGTATTGAGGAGGGACATGTAATTAGCATAGGGGGAAATATGGTTGACTGTGACGTGTTACGTTGTCCACGGAAATTAACTTATAATGTTATAAAAGTATGTGAGATATAAAGCATCAGTTCGACATTGGCGCATCAATGCTCTCACGATGAAATGACATTAATATTGCATTCCTTTAGAACACACAATCTTACACGTGCGTATTATGAAAGCGTAAAACAATAAAGTACGTTGCACACAGACCATAAACCAACTGTGTGTCACACGATATAATCACGTATAGTTGCGTTCCACATATAATGAAGTACAGTGCGTACAAAACATTTCTCCCCTCGTGAGACAAATCTGCAATATCGTTGACAGCGTTGAAGCACCAGTGTCGCTTCAGTATAATTCGTAATGAATTATATACTAAATGTTACGACAATACATGAGAGCATATTCTTTTATTTTGATGCGCGTGTGATTGTGCCTTTGGTCCTTAGGTCAGATAGGCTCTAGGCAAGTCTATTAAACGTAGTATAACAGTCATTATAGATAATAATTTATAAACTTCAGATAGCATAATCATTATATCTTTCAATATATTATACATTAATAGAATAGCTTATTTAAATTTTGTTCTTTTTTTTAATATATTTATATATTATATGATTTTCCTTCCTCTCGCCTGCGCTCATTAAAATTATGTCGTACACTGAAAGCTAACATTGGCTTAGATATATTATAACGAATTTGCATCGTTCGGACAACATAATTTTCTACATTGTCGCGTGTCGTTAGCTGCTATTTTAGTTTACACTGATTCACGTGGATGATACAACGTTAACAGTATAACCGTATCGAGCTTACAAATTAACGAGCGTGTAACATTTATTCAAGGGCTCGCTATATAAATAAAATACTCATGTTAGCATCTTATAATTATTACAATCGTCCATAGTACATTTATTTATATTTATATATATATGTATATGTATAATATATATATTATATATAAGTTATGCTAAGAAATTATCATATATACAATTGAAAATTGTTAGGAAATATCCTTTAAACAAGTTAAATTTATACATTATGTGTTCCAATACATAAAAACATTTTTCACTGTTAATCAAATCAACACAGCCGAAACGCACAATGGTCCGGCATCTTTCGCAGCTCATCATTTTTTTTATTTTTTTTATTTTTTTATCGTACCTGAACTCACGACTTAAGTCGCGTAACAACAAGAAATTTATTCCTTATTCCCATTTTCAACACGCAAAAACTTTGTCAATTGTCCATCGCCGAAAGTGTTGATGAAGAATATATGTATATTTATATTTAATGCCGATCTATTAAGCGATATATTGCATGGATAGAGATGTATAACCATCCTAAAGCTTAAACGGGCTATTCTCGCGAGAATCTTACTAATCTAGATGATCGCTGATATCGGCAGATCGCTCGTTCAATCTTGTCGCGTTTCCGCCTTTTTCGCGTCTCTTCTTTCTCGATACGTTCCTCATCGTCTCCGCCCGATACTTTGTTTCCCTTTCATTTCGCATTATATTTTTAGACAACACGAGAAAGGCGTTGCATGCATACATGGACGGGTTGGCATAGTGAAGACTAGCGCAGATCGGCTAGTCGGACTAGCAACGACATACGCTGATAGATCATCAACATTATCATAGTTATCATCATCATTATAATCGATCGCGAGATTCCGACAAACGTAAAGGGGTAAGGCAACCGAGCGGAACGGAAAGGCAAGCAAACTCGAAGCGTATAGGCCATGAGCGTGATAGTAAATCATTGTGCATATTTTTGTGTGGCTTAAGGAAGGCAGCACCCTGAGGGAGCTCTTCAACCCTCAAGGTCCTAAATGTAAATTTATCGCTCGACGCCCGAGGACGCGCCGAGTCGAGTCCAAGGTCCGTCAAGGTGCTTCCCTCGGTAAAGGGATCCAAGGATCGACGAGGGAATCGACGTCGATTTCTTCCTTTCTTCTCATCGCAAATTCAAAGGGCGGAACGCATGCGTTACTCCTAATGATCCTTCTTCTCCTCCGACATGAACGTATCCATGATCTTCTGCATCGATTCCCGTAAATCGTCCGTGCCACCGGCTCCCACGGACGACATCGTCCTCGTTTCCGTTCGCGTGGTCGTTGTTACGCTGCAAAAAACAATTCTCTCGAGATTACGTTTATTTCCTGGTGACAATTTTTCTTAAAATTTTTCAGATTTTTTTGAATTTTTTTCAGAAATTAGAGAATGAGAAATTGTAGGTAGAGTATATCAAAATTCGTATATGTGAAGATTTCTAGAAAAAAAAAAACCTTTTTCATATTTCTTCATATTTTATAAAATTTTTTCTAAAATTATAAAGCCGCTGGATAAAATAAAAGACGAAGCATTATGATAATTTCAACTATATGTATTTTAATGAAATAATAATAAAATAATGTTTTGAAACTATACTCCCAATAAAATATCATTAGAATAATTTAGATATCGTATTGACCTGAAAAAATCTGATAAATATTCAAATTTTTAAAAATCATTTCTCAAACACATTCTAATTCGTTCAAAAATTCTGAAAAATTCTAAGAAAAATTTTCATCAAGGTTTATGCGCAATTTCTCTTTGATTTTTCGACGCGTCGCAGTCACAGCGCGCTGCGAGAAAAAAATTTTAATACTTTTTGAAAAACGGCATTACGATTAAGAGCTAAAAGTATAATAATTGATCACTGCAGAAGACAATAATCGACATACCTGCCCTTGATATATTTAAAAAAAATGAAAAAAAGACCGTAATTAGTATGTACCTTTCCTGAGTGACAGGATCCACCTCGATCGTTGTCGTTTCCATGAAGGATGGCTCGCTATGTTGCAAAAAGTCAGATTCTGTGACAACAAACGAGAACAAATCAAACACCTGCCCTTTGTGCGTCTCTCGAACGCGGCGGATTTTCGCTATTTCGCTGCTGCATGTTTTACATAGAGAACAAGTACGAATCGTATATATAAATATATATATCTCTCAATTTTACATCATGCCCAAAACAAGGGGATAAGACTAGACACATATAAAAAAAGTTACAACACCGCTAAACAATTGACGATACATAATATATATATGTTGTATGTATATAATATGTATTTTCACTCAACTAGCCAAACTATATGCAACCGTTTTCCTCACGTGTGATCTTCTGCACGTGGTTCACGGTGATTATTATACCTCGCGTGACTTATACTTGTACAACTCTTTTACTGTGTCCACTACTCATTTTCTCGTGATGCTAATTACTTTTACACGTGTGCTACAAGCTGTAAATTATTTCAAACTCGGCCGAATTCCTATGTCTCTATTGCAATTTAAGGATATATTACACGTATAGTCCTTGAAAAGTAAACTGAAATTGGAAATGTGTCAATATTTATATTTTTAATAAATTACATACATATAAAAGTTGTGTGAATGAATTGAATTTCATTAACATTATATTTTTATTTAATAACACATTTTATAGTTTGCTTTATTTGTGATTAAAATTAAATTACTTAAAAAAATAATTACAAAACTTTTAAATAAATTAAATAATAAATGAGATCAAGACTGATAATGTAAAGAACACAATTAAAGAAAGAGGAATGCTATGTTTCGATTAAGGCACATCTTGGTATCTAATAATATTTTGTGTAGATTTTTACAATTTCTATTTTTATAATTGCTAAATTTTTTATATTACTTTCAAATGCAATATAAAACAATTTGTAATATTTTCCTAATTATTTCATTATTTTGAAAATATACGTAGTACATCCCTAAATTGTATAGAGATGAGAGACTGATCACCGAACTTTGCACAGGGGGTCTAGTAAATCGTAGTACAATCGACGAGAAGATGAATCCTCGCTGCATCCTCTGCTCATTATCAGTCTTTCACGAGAAGTTCCCTCGCCGATCCTACGACGACTCTTTCCCTGTATATCTTCATGTACGAGAAGATTAAAAGATAATTACACTGACTGGAAATCCTAAATAGCAGTTTGATGGATACAATTTTCGGTTCCAATTGCAACAGGACTTTTACAAAATCCTTTTAAATGAGAATGGAAAAATGCCAGTTAACGAATCGTATTGACTAATTTTGATTTTACGTTAGATAAACTCAAGGTTCACATAGGTTGAATATACGTTCTGCGCAATTGTACTGCTATTTAGGGATCGCTTGAAGAATCAGCTACGTTTCATAGGAAGACAGCACCGTGACAGCGCTTAGAGATAAACGCTCGTTGATCTGTAGTTAATTACGGCGACATTATTACTGAGCAATATTCGGAATACTTCTCAGTACGATTGTGCTGCGCGCAGCGAGCTCGTGTGAAGCGCTGATAAAAGCCGCTGAACAAAGCATTTAGCAGTTAGTCGTAAGAGATGTAGGTACTCAACGTTCTCGGTACAACAGAAGATTATACTACGGTAAAAACTGAAAGTGGTGTTTTCTCGACAATTCGGCAAATACATCTGAATGTTATATAAATTCTGATACGTGTGAAGTTTGAAAATGCGGTACCGTATCAAAGACGAATTATTGATTCGGGATCTCAACGGTATCCGAGGTGAAGCGGTGAGTCTGAAGATACAAGTCGAAAAGATTTGGCTTTATAGACGTTTTTACACGCTACTATGTGTACGGCGAAATATAACTTTCTTGGGGGTTATCGGAATCCAAACTCGAAAAAAGAAGTTAACACGATTATCAAGCGCAAATTTTCCCGTCCTTTGGTTTTGACCGTAGTTTTGCACAAAACGCTCTATTTGCCAGCCATTTTATAGGAGCCCGTACTAACTACATTAGTTAGTATTGTTAGACGAACGGTCAGGTAATGCTGGAGTATTATTGCGGATGTTCGGTGATATCAATTTCCGATGCGGAAAGAACATTAATACATCCTCGCGGAGATTCCTTTGGAGCGACGATAGATCATTTTAGTTGAATCGATCATCACATCTGGCACGAAAAAATAAGAAATAAATGACATTCGGATTGGGAAATTCAAATATTCAAGATTACTGAACCGATAAAGCACGCGCTGATCAACGCTTGGACGTTGATTAGCTCATCGAAGTGATCGTTGCAACTACAGTTTGGATCAGCAGGTGGCCGATAAGAAGAACGAACAGGCTCGAGGAATGCGAGGAAGAAACACGAGTGTCTCCTGTCTCGGTTCTCCGTTCCCTCGGGGATTTTCAAACCGGATGTAATTCCGGAGAGTCCGCCTTTCGACGCGTCGAAATGGTCCTGAAATTTAAACTCGCCGGAGTTATATCGGTTCTCAAGTCCTCTTTCGCACTGCCCTTCGACGTACATACGTTTGCAGTTCTGCGGGATCGGAAGGGATCGGATTCAAGTGATGGACTCGTTAAGAAAGCCGCAGCACATCGGTTCGGTGCAACGCAACTCGCTCTCACGTCATCGCGGCGAAAAGAGAGTTGGTTTGGTGCCGTTCGAGAAGTAGTCGTGTGTACTCGTCCGTACATCGATAGAATCCGAACCAAGCCGCACACCTTGTGCTTGCACACGTGTATAGGCACGATACATATACATACACTTAAAGATTACTTACATGACGATTCGCCTAACAATCCTAACGTGACTAAAAAAACACGACTGTTGGTCCCTCTACACTTTAGCTTTATCTTGAGTTGCTTATTGTCAGAAGAGAGCTAGAGGGGTAATAGTGATCTATAGGATGCTCGAAACTAAAACAAAAAATAAATAGAGAGAAAGAGAGATAGAAGAGGAAGAGAGAAAGAAGATGAAACGGAGAACAAAAGATAAAGACAGAGAGGAGCGGGAGCTCTTTTTGGTACGGCGAAGGTACGTGCAACTAGACGTAAAACACATCTTTCTTTGATTGGAGCAGGAAGATGTCATCGCACTCCGACAATGGAGCACTGCGCACAACTAAAACAGCTACTACGGGCGTAGAACAAGGTTCGTACGATGCAAAGATGCAATCATGCGGAGGGAGGGGGGGGGAAGAGGGTGTCAATATCAATACTCATGCAAGTTTTACTCGAGAAAAAAGAAAGCTTGCAGAACAAGTTCGTCGATCGCAGGGATTTACCTGTTTTCTTTTTCCTGAAATAAACGATGATTTATCACACGTACGTGACATATTTGGTACACGGGAGTGACCCTACATGTGACAGAAGGCAGTTCAGTTTTTACAAGCAATTATTCGTTGTACGTTTTTTCAGTCTTCCTCGCTGTTCGACAGGATAAAGATAACTGTTGACATTCGGTCAAAGTAAAACCTTGCTCAAAAGTTATTACAAACCAACTTCGAAACTATTGCGATTGCAAGTGATTTAAAAAATAGATTTCAGTATATATATACTGTACACAAGTGTCAAATTTGATAAATATCACACGTATCTATCGATAATGTTTGATAAGCATTATCGCTGGGACATTGCATACTTTGTAAATACAATATTGACACAAACTCTAAGCATATCACTCATCACAATCGAACATATCTTTCAATTAGTTACCTATATACGTCTTCAAAAATGACGCAAAATCATCTGTCACGTGTATTATAATTTCAAAATTTATGAATTTCTGCTTATTAAAGTGTATACACGAACGAGCTTATAAAACCGATTGCTGCTCACGTTATTGTGTGCGAGAGTTCAAGTTAATTATACGTGCACTAAACAAGAAAAATTTGAATCGCGTCACTTTTGAAGACGAGATACAATATCGACTCGTTGGTCAGTATCGTTATACTGATTGGCAGCTTAGATTTTTGTTCTGATGGCCGTAAAAGTTTGACTTGACCTTTTAAAGAGATTCAATTTACAAAACGTATACTCTTTAGTAGACAATAAATAATGTGTAAGGGTAATCGTACCCGGTTTGCCTCGGGACATTGTTAGACAGGGTGTAGATGACACGACGAAATGTTTGTGGCTCCAGGGCAAGTATAAGCGCTACTAGAAGTACCAGCACAGCGACAGCTATGCTCATCCAACGCGCGCAGCTGGTTCTACTGGATGTCTTCGTCCTAGTCTTCGGTTCTATCCTATTGCCTGAGCAAACCGACTGTATCATACTGTGTGTTTCTGTCATTTAAAGATTATCAATTGCCATGAATCATCGTCGGATGTGTAAATTTCGATAAGTTGATTGTTTGACTGAGTGACTGAATGATGGCTGCACCGCCATGTGATTAGTATGAAGAAGCCGAGAGTAATAGGATAGCCACATTTTGTTTCGAAAGTTAAAGTGAAAATTATATATTGTAATGATTATTTTATCAGATTACTGATTAAATTAATTTAATCATTTAACAATGTGCTCACGATTAAACTCTCGGTCGTAAAATATTACCGATTTCAATTCATCGAATGAGAAGTCAATAAGTTGTTACAAACAAACTCAAAATTTAATCCTGTCTTCATTAAATTTTAATACAAATAAGGAAAATAATCTTATGCAATTTGAGGTAAAACTTTTGTAAAGTAACTCATACCATCTAACATTAAATAACCGCATACGAGTTGAATTTATGTCCCGTGAAGACTTTTTAAACGTTTGTCATAATCTTTATAAGTTTTTCTATTCAATTGCAAAACCATTGTTATTTTGTTAGCGCTATTTCAAGAAAATCGTGTAAAGACGCCTCACGATACATTAGGCCTTTCTTTTCATGTCGATAAAAGCACGAATAACGCATCGACGTGTGATAGATATGCGTTTGATCGTTCAACGTGGCTGATCGCAAATGAATTTTGAATGAAAGTATGCTAGTCCCAGGAAGCCCCTGATCACAAGACTCCATCCATCCTGTAGCCAAGACCAACGGAAAAACGAAAAAAAGTCAGAGAACGACGTTATCATAGTTGAACGTTTCCCGAACGAGAAGCAACACTTAGTTGATCACCATTAACCGCACATGTCACAATTCCTCGCAACGCGCCCACGAAGAGGAGTATATCACGCGCTTTATGCAGACTTATGACTGCACTTGACAAGCTTTATTTTTCCTTGTAGGTCGTTATTTTTTTGTACGCACGATGCCCTCGACATCGTGTGCATAATACAGTTATGGTCCTCAAAACACCACGGATCATGCAATTTCCAAGCGAACAATTCCCATTTGTTCCTTGCAATCTCAAGTTTCAAGCAGCAACAGAGGGTCAGAGGTCTTCATAATTGAAAATTAACAAAAATATTTCTTTCAAATTTTGATTACTTCAACAGTTCAAGAAAAGATTTCTTCACTTCTTTTTTAGTTATTAGCATGTGTGCAGCAAATTGTGCGAATTTAGAAGACCTCTGACCCTTTGAACTCTCATGTTTTAATCTGAATTTACATCCCTGGAACAATTGCATACATACATGACAGTAATTCTAGAATTCAAGTGATCTTAATTTATTAGTTTTATCGTTCCGGCTTGGAATTTCCAAGGATGATTTTCATCGATTAAGTCCCATCACCCAATGTTAACTCTTTTCATCAAACAATTACAAACATCGAACGCGCTCTCATCGTGCAACTAGCAGGAAGTTAGCGGGGAAACGTATGGGAGTTGCGTGCAAAGGTAGCCGGGGTTCAACACCAAAGCTCAACGTCTAATAATCTATGTACAGATATATATATCTTTTCTTTTCGGGCTCGTTCACATAATCCGGAAGGTAACTGATCAGCGAGGGGAGTTTTAAGGGGTATGTACATTGCTTATGCAGAAGGTTAGCTGTGAGAGTGCGGTACCTTGGTCGTCCTCCAACGGGGACAGCTCCGCACCTTCGTGCAGTGCTACATCCGACCCGCTGGAACTGCCCAACGTACGCCTCTTGCTCGGAGATCTTCTTCTAGGTTGCGGCGAACCGTCACTATCGGTGTCGCTGTGTATATCGTGCCTCGAACTACCATCGTTCTTGTTGTTGTTATTGTTGTTGTTGTTGCTGCTAGCAAACGTATCAGCGCCGCCGTCGTTCCCGGATTCGGGCGACGTGTCTTGGGAATACTGCGCCTCCCACTGTTCATTCGCCGCAGTCCAAGAAGCGGTCTCGCCAATCTCGGATCTCGTTAATTGCTCCTGAAGACTTCTTAGGGCGGACTCGGCATCCCCATAGCCGCCTCCATCGCTGCTAGAGATCACCGTTCTCACTACCCTCTCGGTTCTTTCGATCTCCGGCGTTTCTGTCGTCACGCGTTGTACGGTTGTGACCATCTGCACGACATCATCAGACTCCGATCTTTCGGTCCTTATCGTAGTGGTTGAGGAATCCGGGAATTTGTCGCCAAAATCAAACATCTCACTCGACAGCGTGTTAGCAGCTTGGTTTATCCTCTTGAGCATCTCCTCGCGCGTTACAGGTTGCAAAGAATCGTCCGTCGTCAAAAGCTCCTCCAGTCTCGCAGGATCGATCGACGAGTCGCTGGTCATCGTCGTAATCGTTGTTCGTTGCATTTGTTCCCTCGAGGGTGTCATCTCCGTTCTATTACTTATAGTAGTCTCAGTTAGATCATCCGTTTTAACCGTTTGAATCACATCGCTCAGTAATATTTTTCTTTTTTCTTCCCTCTCTTTAATCAATTCCCTGTCCGTGTACTCCCTAGTGGTAACGTGTTTGATGGTTCGCAAAGCCGCTTGTGGACCAATAAAATAATCTTCCGAGGATTCTAATTGGACGGATTCAGGATCGTCGTTCAATTTAGAGATGTGAGGGTCAATTTCAAGGGGTATCTTGCTCTTGCTCGGCGACTGCGCCTCCTGTATCGGTTTGGACGGCTGCTCGATCATTTTACATGTTCGTGAGGCATCACTGAGCTCCAGATGGAACTCGGGTTTGGTAGACGGCTTGGTGGTGGAGTGACGCGGGGCGGGAACAGGTTGTTTTGATGGAGCAGAAGTAGCATGCCTCTCTACAGTCCCATCAATCTCAGCCGAATCATGCCCTGACCCATCCAAAAGGACATGGACAAGAACAGGAACAAGGACATAAAGCACATTGATACACACTAAGAATTTCAACTCTAGCCCAGCTGCCAAAGTTGAACCGGAAAGATTCGGAGTGTGTCTGCCTCGCATGTGTACGCGCACATTACGCATTAATAAGCGAGAGATTTGCGCCTAGTGCACGCACGTACGCACGTGGGATGTGGGAGAGGCAATCCTGAAAAGATGCACCTCGCGCGTAATGCGTGTGCGCGTGCACCATGGCTCTCTGCTCGCGTATTTAGTAGTTTTATTTAGTTAGTATCAATATTGCAACCAGGATTAGTCTGTTTATTGAAAACGAAAAAATACACTCATTAAAAAACGGTGTCTGGTCGTGGCGCCTGAGTCTTACTAAAATGTACCACTATGGAAGCACAGAAACACGCCGTTTCGACAATTTGTTCTTTCTACCTTCAGAATATTCTACATTCTTTTTCTCGGGATCACGCAATTATAATTGAAAAAAAAGGTAAGATCTAAACTATGTAGATCTAAACAATGTATTTCTTATTTGTCTTTTTAAGAGGGATCACTTTCTAACCGGTATAACAATGCCATAATTTGCTGGACACGCTGTACAATTGGCTAAACTACTCGACGAGTATATACTATATACAAAATGGCTTTTCGACCGAGCGATCGAGAGTTACCTCTTGTTCTCGGCAAAACAAACAAAAAAAGAGATCGGTAACTATTTAGTAAGAGACGTGCGCACAGTATCAGTTAGTGTGAAAGCGTCGGCAGGTGCTAACTATGGAAGATAAAGCTAAATATAAATGAGGGCACCAAAAAACAGAGTCTGCTACCGTTACTGATCTTCGATCGGAGATGATGACCCGCGTACGTGAACTGTTTTACATTTTACTCGAGTCGATTTTACGTTACCTGCTTTCGTCGAGGTATACGCCTGATCCGCCAGATTCTGTGCCCGTCGCGCAGCCTCTTTGGTCACGTCTGAAAAGTTTACACAGAGAAAGAATTGAGTTCACACCGGGAATCGGCAAGTACGACATTGAAAGCAGTGATTCAACAAAGATTAGATGATGGATGATGTTTTTTTTTTTCTCTGCATGGCATACCTCGGTTCATGCTTCGCTAGTTGTGGTATACCTGTTAATTTCAATGAGACATAATTACCGCATAATCGTAAATACGTGATCTCTATATGTTATACGCTACAAACGAAAAAAAAGAGACACGATTGGCGACAAAATAAGGTTCCGACGTTCGAGTAGTACTAGGAAAATTATCCATCGTAGTAAGAGTGATGTTTAAAAAATAGCGTAAAAACCTGGAATCATGCATTAAAAGGGTGTTAACAAAATCATTGTTAGGACATAACTGAAAATAAGTATAGCAAATAATTAAATGTAGTACACATAGGTATATCGTTTATTTTTCTCGGTATCGACCGGATGTCTCTTTGAACCTTCATGTTATAACGAATCGTTCCTGATTTGGATTTTATCTTAAATATAATTAATAATAATTAAGCGCATAGTATTTGTGTAAAATTAATTTCGATTAACAATATACCCATTCGATACACATGAAAACATAAAGAAAATCCAAAACAGTACGCAGAAAATTATAATAGGAACAAGCGGTAGTATGAATGTCTCGGATGTTGTTGATTGGTTCTACCAGGTCATATAATGATGAATTAGTGGACTGGAAATGACTAAAAGATTAGAGTGTTAAGTTTCATTAATGAATGACGAAGGTGCATGAATGTATATATATATATATATGTATATATATCTCTTTCTTTTTTTTTGCTCTCTGATGTCACGAGAATAACTAGTAAAACTGAAGTTACAGAGAAGCGTCAACTTAATCATTAATCATGTTACACACAGCTGGTATATGTAATATATAATATATAGATATAGATATGGATATAACGCAAGATTATTGCAAGATACCTTCGGTTCTACTGTCAGTGAACTCGGCGAGTGAACTGGGTGGCGGTGGGGTCGTTCGCACAGACTTTGTCACGATTGTGGTGACGGAGTGCCGTGTGTGAGGCTCGGGGTGCCCTACCGTAGTTACTGTCTCTACTTTACGCGATTTGACCGAATCGTCCGCGGTCACATCTTTACCCGGACTAATCTTTTGTGGAATGCGAGAAACTTTCTTAACGCTAACTACCTCGGTTAAATGCTCGACGCCACCGGACGTCGCCGGCCTACTAACTACATCGGACCTACGAAGACTATCCTCCCAACTACCTCGACCAGATACCTCATGAGCACTTTCACTCATGCGTTTCGATCCTCTATCACCTCTTTTTGTTTCTGTCACTGGCGATTCTCTACTCGTTCTCCTAGTGATAGGCGAAGCTTTGCCCGCGCTCTTCGCATCTGTTGCTGATTTTGTTGCCTTTGGGGGACTTTTTCTTGCGACTTTGGCGGCACTGACAGATTTTTCCTTCGCATCAGTTGCCAACTTGCCGGATTTATCTTTTGCTTGAGCGAGATCGCTCTTAGCGCGAGCTTCATCCGCGGTTGCCTCCTGCTTGGTTTCTTCCAGAAATTCCTTCATGTCATCCGTTGCGTCTTCTACTGCATGCTTGGCGCTCTTCACCACGCCTGATATAAAACCGCCTGCTTTTTGTTTGATCTTTTTAACTTCTTTCGTGGTTTTGTCTTTAGCAGTTTCCGCTGTACTAGCGGCTGCACTCGTGCCCGTTGCCACCTTTCCTTTGACCGCTCGCGTATCTTCTTTCGCTTCACTCGTGACAGCGTCTTTGGTTCGTTTAGTTTTCCGCGTCGCATCTTGACCAGTAGACTTAACTTTTTCACTGGCTTGCGATATACTTTGACCTATTTTGCTTCCCGCCGCTTTAACAGTCGAGATCGTTTTGTCTTTCGCTTCTTTTATACTGGAAAGACTTTTTTGTTTTGCATCTTTCGCGCCCTTTATAGTTTTATCTGTAGTGGTTTTAATTTCACCAGCAGCTTTATCCTTCTTTTGTTCAAGTTCTTTCAGTCTAGTCGCTGCGGCTTCTTTAGCAAGCGCTTCATCAGCAGCTGCTTCTTGCCTGGTTGTTTCCAGAAAATCTTTCACGTCGTCGGAAATTTCCTTTCCTGTTTGCTTCGCGTCCTGAATAACTCCAGATAGGAAATCCGAACCCTTATCCTTTGTTTTCTTGGCGTCTTTCACAAACCCGTCTTTAGCCGTTTTGGCACCATCAGTTACAGCGTCGGCACTTGTTAGTAATTTATCTTTTACCGCCTTTGTGTCCTTTTTTATTTCTTTAGAAAGACTTTCTTCAGCATCTCTTATATCATGTGCTATATCTGTAGTTTTGGATTCTATTTTCTCACCGACTTTCTTCGCTTCAGTTGCTAACTTATCAACTGCAGTCTTCGCGGTATCTGTTGCTTTGACTGTTGTTTCAGAAATTTTATCTTTCGCCTCCTGGACATCAGCTACTAATTCTTTCGTAACATCCTTTGCACTATCAACAACGGCATCTTTCTGGTGTTCCAGTTTCTTCACACCAGCCGCAGCAATTTCTTTAGCACGAGCTTCTTCCAATTGCGCTTCGTGCTTTGTATCATCCAGAAATTCTTTGACGTCACCTTTTGCACTCCCGACAGCGTGTTTCGCGCCTTTAACTATTCCTGAGAGAAAACCAGATCCCTTTTCTTTAACTTTCTTTGCTTCTTTAGTTGCTTTATCCTTAGCTGCTCCAGCACCGTTAGCCACGGCTTCAACTCCCGTGGCCAATTTCTCTTTCATCTTTTTTGTATCATCCTGTACTTCCTTAACAACAGCATCTTTGGTATCTGCAATTCCTTGTGCAACATCCTGCGCTGTCGAATCCATTTTTTCACCAACTTCTTTCAATTCTGAGATTACTTTGTATTTAGCAGCTTTGGCCGCATCAGCAGCTTTGTCAATATCTTCGGAGACTTTCTCGGCGACTTTATCCTTTGTGTCTTTTGCTGTGGCAATAGTTTTATCTTTGACATCTTTTATTTCAGCCACAGCTTGATCAGTAATATCTTTTACATCAGTAACGACAGCATCCTTTTTATGTTCTAGATCCTTCAATCCAGCGGCTGCTGCTTCCTTAGCACGAGCTTCTTCTTGTTCTGCTTCACGTTTTGTTTCATCTAGAAATTCTTTGACATCGTCTGCTGCACTTTCAACGGAATGCTTGGTACCTTTAAATATTCCCGACAGAAAACCGGATCCCTTTTCTTTAACTTTCTTCGCACCTTTGACTGTTTTATCTCTAGCAGTTTCAGCACTATCGCCTACAGCACTGATGCCGGTTGTCAATTTTTCTTTTACTTTTTTCGTATCTTCTTTTACTTCTTTAACTGCAGCATCTTTAGTATCCTTGGCAGCTTGCGCAACATCTGCTGCAGTTTCTTCTATTTTTTCACCAACTTTCTTTGTTTCTATTACGACTTTCTCACCAGCTGCTTTCGTAGCGTCAGCAATTTTTTGAGCATCTTTGGAAATGTCATCTGTAATTTTATCTTTTTTATCTTTCACGTCAGCGACAGTTTTGTCTATGATCTCTTGTGCTTCGCTGACAGCAACGTCTTTTTTATCCTTCAAGTCTTTGAGAGTTGCGGCAGCTTTCTCTTTGGCATGTTCTTGTTCCAATAAAGCTTCTTTCTTAGTTTCGTCTAAAACTTCTTTGACGTCGTCAGTGACATCATCCACGGCGTGCTTTGTTCCTTTAAATAAGCCCGATAGAAAACCAGATCCCTTTTCTTTAACTTTCTTCGCTTCTTTAGTTGCTTTATCTTTAGCTGCTCCAGCACCATCAGTCACGGTTTCAACTCCCGTGGCCAATTTCTCTTTCACCTTTTTTGTATCATCCTGTACTTCCTTAACAACAGCATCTTTGGTATCTGCAATTTTTTGTGTAACATCCTGCGCTGTCGAATCCATTTTTTCACCAACTTCTTTCAATTCTGAAGTTACTTTGTCTTTAGCAGCTTTGGTCGCATCAGCAACTTTGTCAATATCTTCGGAGACTTTCTCGGCGATTTTATCCTTTGTGTCTTTTGCCGTGGCAATAGTTTTATCTTTGGCATCTTTTATTTCAGCTACAGCATGATCAGTAATATCTTTTACACCAGTAACGACAGCATCTTTTTTATGTTCTAGATCCTTCAATCCAGCGGCTGCTGCTTCTTTAATACGAGCTTCTTCTTGTTCTGCCTCGCGTTTTGTTTCATCTAGAAATTCTTTAACATCATCTGATGCGCTTTCAACGGAATGCTTAGCGCCTTTAAATATACCTGACAGAAAACCTGATCCTTTTTCTTTTGTTTTCTTTGCTCCTTTAACTGCTTTATCCTTAATAGTTTCAGCACTTTCAGTTACAGCTTCTACTCCAGCTGTCATTTTCTCTTTCACTATATGCGTATCATCTTTAACTTCTTTAACAGCTGCATCTTTCACGTGCGAAATATCGTGCGCAACATCTTGTGCTGTTGAATCTAATTTCTCACCAACTTTCTTCACTTCTGATGTCAGTTTGTCTTTGGTAGCTTTGCCTGTATCAACAGCCTTCTGAATATCTTCCGAGATTTTCTCAGTAACTTTATCTTTCGTATCTTTCGCTGCAGCGACAGTCTTGTCTTTCGCATCTTTTACTTCAGCGAGAGTACGATCTGCTGTGTCTTTTACACCAGTAACAATAGTATCCTTTTTATGTTCCAGATCCTTCAATCCAACTTCTACAGCTTCCTTAGCACGAGCTTCTTCCAATTCTGCTTCATGTTTTGTTTCATCTAAAAATTCTTTGACGTCATCGGCAGCGTCTTCTACAGCATGTTTTGCGCTTTTAAATATCCCGGAAAAGAAGCCTCCAGCTTTTTCTTTGGCTTTCTTCGCTTCTTTCGATGCTTTATCCTTTGCACCATCAACAGTTTCTGCAGCCGCATCAGCGCCCGCTGCTAATTTTTCTTTCACTAACTCTGAATCTTCCTTTGCTTCTTTAACTGCTGCATCTTTAGTGTCCTTTGTTGTTTGTGCAACATCCGCAGCCGTCCCTTCTATCTTCTCGCCGATCTTCTTCGCTTCCGCTGTTACTTTCTCGCTGGCTGCTTTCGTGGCATCGGCAACTTTCTGTGCATCTTTAAAAACTTCCTCAGCTATTTTATCCTTCTTCTCTTTCATTGCAGAGACAGTTTTATCTTTCGCATCTTTCGCATCGGCAACAGCCTTCTCTGTGGTCTCTTGAATTCCTGCAACGACAGCATCCTTTTTATCTTTTAAATCTTCAATATCAGCCGCAACTTCTTCCTTAACTCGTTCTTTTTCTAATGATGCTTCTCTCTTCGTTTCTTCCAAGAATTCCTTAACATCGTCAACTGTATCTTCTACGGCGTGCTTTCCTCCTTTAAATATACCAGAGAAGAAACGACCTGTTTTTTCTTTAGCTTTCTTCGCTTCTTTCGTCACTTTTTCCTTTGTACTGTCCGCAGCCTCTGCAGCGGCATCAACACCTGCTGTTAATTTTTCTTTTATTAATTTGGTATCTTCCTTTACTTCTTTAACTGCAGCATCTTTAGTGTCCTTGGCAGCTTTAGCAATATCTGTCGCAGTTTCTTCTATTTTTTCTCCGATTTCCTTCGTATGCGTTGCTACATTTTCAGCTGCTGCTTTTGTTGTATCGGCAACTGTCTGCACATCTTTAGAAACCTCATCAACAATTTTATCTTTTTTATCTTTTACAGCAGAAACGGTCTTATCTTTAGCATCTTTTATGTCAGTAACAGTTTTATCTGTGACTTGTTCAACTCCGGCTACGACGGCATCTTTCTTATCCTTCAAATCCTTGAGATCAGCAAAAATTTCATCCGTAATATGTTCTTTTTCAACGGAAGCTCCTCTTTTCGTTTCATCTAAAAATTCTTTGACATCGCCAGACGCATCTTCTACAGAGTGTTTAAAGGACGCGCTTTTAAATATTCCGGAAAAGAAACGACCAGTTTTTTCCTTAACTTTCTTTACTTCTTTCGTCGCTTTTTCTTTTGTTTGATCCACAGCTTCCGCAGCAGTGTCAGCACTTGTTGCTATTTGTTCTTTTATCTTTTTTGTATCCTTCTTTACTTCTTTAACTGCTGCATCTTTGGTATCTTTGGCAGCCTGCGCAATATCTGTCGCGGTTTCTTCTATTTTTTCACCAATTTTCTTTGTTTCTGCTGTTACTTTTTCGCCGGCTGCTTTTGTGGCATCGGAAACTTTCTGCGCATCTTTAGAAACTTCTTCGACAATTTCATCCTTTTGATCCTTAACAGCAGAAATTGCTTTATCCTTTGCATGTTTTGCATCAGCTGCGGCTTGATCTGCAGCATCTTTTACTTCCGTTACCACCGCTTCCTTTTTATCTTTCATGTCCTTAAGTTCCGCAGAAATCTTTTCTTTAGCTCGTTCTTCTTCTAACTCAGCTTCTTTTTTTGTTTCGTCCATAAAATCTTTAACATCGTCAGCTGCATCTTCTACGGCGTGTTTCGCACCCTTGAATATACCAGAAAAGAAACCACTCGTTTTTTCTTTCGCTTTTTTTGCCTCCTTTGTAGCTTTATCTTTCGCACCGTCTACAGCTTCAACTGTAGCGTCAGCGCCTGCTTTTAATTTTTCTTTTACTTTTTTCGTATCCTCTTTTACTTCTTTAACTGCTGTATCTTTAGTATCATTCACAGAGTGTGCAACATCTGTAGCGATTTCACTAATTTTTTCTCCGATCTTTTTCGTTTCCGCTGTTACTTTTTCATCGGCTGCTTTTGTAGCATCGACAACTTTCTGAGTATCTTTGGAAACTTCTTCGACAACTTTATCTTTCTGGTCTTTTATTGCAAAAACAACTTTGTCTTTTGCATCTTTCACGTCGGTTGCGGCTTTGTCTGCGGCTCGTTGAACATCAGAAACGACTGAATCTTTCTTATCTTCCAAATCTTTGAGTCCTGCGGCAACTTCTTCTTCAGCACGTTCTTTTTCTAAAGAAGCTTCTCTTTTCGTCTCATCCAAAAATTCCTTGACATCAGCAGTTGTATCTTCCACAGAGTGTTTAGCGCCTTTAAATATGCCAGAAAAGAAGCGACCTGTTTTATCTTTAGCTTTCTTCGCTTCTTTCGTCGCTTTATCCTTTGCACTGTCCACAGCTTCCGCAGTCGCATCAACGCTTGCTGCTAATTTTTCTTTCACTAATTTTGTATCTTCCTTCACTTCTTTAACTGCCGCTTCCTTAGTATCTTTAGCAGCTTGCGCAACATCTTTTGCGGTTTCTTCAATTTTTTCTCCCACCGTCTTCGTTTCCGTTGCTACTTTCTCACCAGCAGCTTTTGTAACATCAGCAACTTTCTGCGCATCTTTGGAAACTTTCTCGATAACTTTATCCTTCTTGTCTTTTATTGTAGAGACTGTTTTATCTTTCGCATCTTTTGCTTTATCGACAGTTTTATCTACAGCTTGTTCGACTTCACTAACAACAGTGTCTTTTTTGTCTTTTAGATCTTTTAGACTTTCAGCAGCTTTTTCTTTGGCACGTTCTTCTTCCAACGCAGCTTCCTTCTTCGTTTCATCCATAAATTCTTTGACGTCGTCGGCAGCGTCTTCTACAGCATGTTTCGCGCCTTTAAATATTCCGGAAAAGAAGCCTCCAGTTTTTTCTTTCGCTTTTTTCGCTTCTTTCGATGCTTTATCCTTTGCACCATCAACAGTTTCTGCAGCCGCATCAGTGCCCGCTGCTAATTTTTCTTTCACTAACTCTGAATCTTCCTTTGCTTCTTTAACTGCTGCATCTTTAGTGTCCTTTGCTGTTTGTGCAACATCCGCAGCCGTCCCTTCTACCTTCTCGCCGATCTTCTTCGCTTCCGCTGTTACTTTCTCGCTGGCTGCTTTCGTGGCATCGGCAACTTTCTGTGCATCTTTAAAAACTTCCTCAGCTATTTTATCCTTCTTCTCTTTCATTGCAGAGACAGTTTTATCTTTCGCATCTTTCGCATCGGCAACAGCCTTCTCTGTAGTCCCTTGAATTCCTGCAACAACAGCATCCTTTTTATCTTTCAAATCTTTAATATCAGTCGCAACTTCTTCCTTAACTCGTTCTTTTTCTAACGATGCTTCTCTCTTTGTTTCTTCCAAGAATTCCTTTACATCGTCAGCTGCATCTTCTACGGCGTGTTTTCCTCCTTTAAATATACCAGAGAAGAAACGACCTGTTTTTTCTTTAGCTTTCTTCGCTTCTTTCGTTGCTTTCTCCTTTGTACTGTCTGCAGCCTCTGCAGCGGCATCAACACCTGCTGTCAATTTTTCTTTCATTAATTTCGTATCTTCTTTTACATCTTTAATTGCTGCATCTTTAGTGTCCTTAGAAGTTTTCACAATATCCGCCGCAGTTTCTTCTATCTTCTTACCAACTTCTTTTGTTTCCGCTGATACTTTCTCACCGGCTGCTTTTGTTGTATCGGCAACTTTTTGTGCATCCTTTGAAATTTCTTCTACAATTTTATCCTTTTTGTCCTTAACAGTAGAAATTGCTTTATCTTTTGCATCTTTCATATCATCTCCGGCTTTGTCCGCAACTTCTTGAACTTCGGTAACGAGAATGTCTTTTTTATCTTTCAGATCTTTTACACCCGCAGCAGCTATTTCTTTGGCACGTTCCTCTTCCAATAAAGCTTCCTTCTTCGTCTCATCCATAAATTCTTTAACATCGTCAGCCGCTTCCTCTACGGAGTGCTTGGCACCTTTGAAGATGCCAGAAAAGAAACCACTCGTTTTTTCCTTAGCTTTTTTCGCTTGTTTAGTCGCCTTATCCTTTGCACTGTCTGCAGCTTCTGCAATTGCATCAGCACCTGCTGTCAATTTTTCTTTTACTTTCTTTGCAACTTCCTTCACTTCTTTAACTGTTTCATCTTTAGTATCTTTAGCAGCTTGCGCAACATCTGCTTCAGTTTCTTCTATTTTTTTGCCGGCCTTCTTTGTTTCTGTTGCTATTTTTTCACCAGCTGCTTTTGTTGTATCAGCAACCTTTTGCACATCCTTTGATATTTCTTTGACAATTTTATCCTTTTTATCTTTAGTAGTTGAAATTGCTTTATCTTTTGCATCTTTCACGTCGGCTACGACTTTGTCTGCAGCTTGTTGAGCATCAGAAACAATTGAATCTTTCTTATCTTCTAAATCTTTGAGTCCTGCTGCAACTTCTTCCTTAGCATGTTCTTTTTCTAAATAAGCTTCTCTTTTCGTCTCATCCAAAAATTCTTTGACATCAGCAGATGCATCTTCAGCTGTATGTTTTGCACCTTTAAAGATGCCCGAAAAGAAACCGGATGTTTTATCTTTAGCTTTCTTCGCTTTATCCTTTGCACTGTCCACAGCTTCCGCAGTCGTATCAACGCCTGCTTCTATTTTTTCTTTCACTAATTTTGTATCTTCCTTCACTTCTTCAACTGCTGCATCTTTAGTATCCTTAGCAGTTTGTGCTACATCTGCTGCAGTTTCTTCTATTTTGTCTCCGATCTTCTTCGTTTCCGTCGCTACTCTCTCACCAGCTGCTTTCGTAGCATCGGCAACTTTCTGCGCATCTTTGGAAATTTCCTCAACAGCTTTATCCTTCTTGTCTTTTATTGTAGAGACTGTTTTATCTTTTGCATCTTTTGCTTTATCGATAGCTTTGTCTACAGTTTCATCAACTTCACTAACAACAGTGTCTTTTTTGTCTTTCAAATCTTTCAAACCTGCAGCAAGTTTTTCTTTGGCACGTTCTTCTTCCAATGCAGCCTCCTTTTTCGTTTCATCCACAAATTCTTTAACATCATCAGCCGCACCTTCTACAGCGTGTTTTGCACCTTTAAAGATGCCCGAAAAGAAACCAGATGTTTTATCTTTAGCTTTCTTCGCTTCTTTCGTCGCTTTATCCTTTGCACTGTCCACAGCTTCCGCAGTCGTTTCAACGCCTGCTCCTAATTTTTCTTTCACTAATTTTGTATCTTCCTTCACTTCTTTAACTGCTGCATCTTTAGTATCTTTAGCAGATTGTGCTACATCTGCTGCGGTTTCTTCTATTTTGTCTCCGATCTTCTTCGTTTCCGTCGCTACTCTCTCACCAGCTGCTTTCGTAGCATCGGCAACTTTCTGCGCATCTTTGGAAATTTCCTCAACAACTTTATCCTTCTTGTCTTTTATTGTAGAGACTGTTTTATCTTTTGCATCTTTTGCTTTATCAACAGCTTTGTCTACAGCTTCATCTACTTCACTAACGACAGTGTCTCTTTTGTCTTTCAAATCTTTCAAACCTGCAGCAAGTTTTTCTTTGGCACGTTCTTCTTCCAATGCAGCCTCCTTTTTCGTTTCATCTACAAATTCCTTAACATCATCAGCCGCACCTTCTACAGCGTGTTTTGCACCTTTAAATATGCCAGAAAAGAAGCCGCTTCCTTTTTCTTTAACTTTCTTCGATTCTTTAGTTATCTTATCCTTCGTAGTGACAGCACCTTCTGCTACAGCTTCATCATCTGCCTTTAATTTTTCTTTCGCTGCTTGCACATCTTCTTTCACTTCTTTGGTCACGCTGTCTTTAGCGTCTGCAATATCTTGCGTAATATCATCAGCAACTCGCTTCGTATCTGCAATTACTTTGTCAGCTGTCGCTTTAGTATTATCAATAGTCTTTTCGACTTGGTCAACTATGTCTTTAGTAACACGAGTTTCCTTTTCTTTCGCTTCGTCAACCACGCTGTCTACCTTGTGCTTTAGATCTTTGAGTTCGGCTTCCGCTGCTTCTTTGGCTTGTGCTTGCTCTAATGCTGCTTCTTTTTTCGTTTCGTCGAGGAACTCTTTCACATCATCCATTGTGCTGTCCACGGAATGCTTCGATCCTCTAAATATTCCCGAGAAAAACGCGCTAGCTTTTTCTTTAGCTTTTTTCGACTCTTTGCTTGCCTTATCTTTAATAACATCTGATTCGGAAAGAGATTCAGATCTCGCAACCAATTTTTTCTTTATAACTTTGGTGTCTTCTTTTGCTGCCGCAACAACTGTGTCCTTGACATCCTTTATATCACGCCCAACATCTGCTACAGAAGTTTCAACTTTTTCAACTACGTCCTTGGTCTTTGAAACTACATCATCACGAACTACTTTCAAATCATGTGCTGCTTTATCTATATCTTTGGCAGTCGTATCTACAAGTTTATCTTCTGCATCTTTTGCGAGAGAAACTGTTTTATCTTTGACATGTTTCGCATCTTCAATAGCTTTGTCTTCAATATCTTTCGCACTTTGTATTACGTTATCCTTTTTTCGTTTTAATTCTTCCAAATCTCCAGCTGCATCCGTCTTCGCGCCACTTACATGATCCTTCAAATCGTCAGATACATCTTCCGCGGCGTGTTTCGCACCTTTGAATATACCAGAAAAGAAACCACTCGTCTTTTCTTTTGCTTTTTTTACCTCCTTTATAGCTTTGTCTTTTGCACCGTCTGCAGCTTCTACGGCAGCATCAGCGCCTGCTTTTAATTTTTCTTTAACTTTTTTCGTATCCTCCTTTACTTCTTTAACTGCTGCATCTTTAGTATCCTTAGCAGTTTGTGCAACATCTGCTGCGGTTTCACTAATTTTTTCTCCGATCTTTTTTGTTTCCGCTGTTACTTTTTCACCTTCAGCTGCTCTTGTGGCATTAACAACTTTCTGAGCATCTTTGGCAACTTCTTCGGCAACTTTATCCTTATCGTCTTTTATTGTAGAGACAGCTTTATCTTTTGCATCCTTCACGTCGGCTGCGGCTTTGTCTGCGGCTCGTTGAACATCAGAAACGACTGAATCTTTCTTATCTTCCAAATCTTTGAGTCGTGCGGCAATTTCTTCCTCAGCATGTTCTTTTTCTAAAGAAGCTTCCCTTTTCGTCTCATCCAAAAATTCTTTGACATCAGCAGATGCATCTTCAGCTGTGTGTTTTGCACCTTTAAAAATACCCGAAAAGAAACCAGATGTTTTATCTTTAGCTTTCTTCGCTTCTTTCGTCGCTTTATCTTTTGCACCGTCTGCAGCTTCTACGGCAGCGTCAGCGCCTGCTTTTAATTTTTCTTTTACTTTTTTCGTATCCACCTTTGCTTCTTTAACTGTTGCATCTTTGGAATCCTTAGCAGTTTGTGCTACATCTGCTGCGGTTTCTTCTATTTTGTCTCCGATCTTCTTCGTTTCCGTTGCTACTTTATCACCAGCTGCTTTTGTAGCATCGGCAACTTTCTGCGCATCTTTAGAAATTTCCTCAACTACTTTATCCTTCTTGTCTTTTATTGTAGACACCGTTTTATCTTTTGCATCTTTCGTTTTATCGACAGCTTTATCCACAGCTTCTTTGACTTCACTAACGACAGTGTCTTTTTTATCTTTTAGATCTTTCAGACTCTCAGCAGCCGTTTCTTTGGCACGTTCTTCTTCCAACGCAGCTTCCTTCTTCGTCTCATCCATAAATTCTTTGACGTCGTCGGCAGCGTCTTCTACAGCATGTTTCGCGCCTTTAAATATTCCGGAAAAGAAGCCTCCAGTTTTTTCTTTGGCTTTTTTCGCTTCTTTCGATGCTTTATCCTTTGCATCATCAACAGCTTCTGCAGTTGCCTCAGCGCCTGCTGCCAATTTTTCTTTCACTTGCTTCGTATCTTCCTTTACTTCTTTAACTACTGCATCTTTAGTGTCCTTTGCTGTTTGTGCAACATCCTCAGCAGTCCCTTCTATCTTTTCACCGATTTTCTTTGCTTCCTCTGCCACTTTGTCGCTGGCTGCTTTCGTGGCATCGGCAACTTTCTGTACATCTTTAGAAACTTCCTCAGCTATTTTATCCTTCTTTTCTTTCATTGCAGAGACAGTTTTATCTTTCGCATCTTTCGCATCGGCAACAGCCTTCTCTGTAGTCCCTTGAATTCCTGCAACAACAGCATCCTTTTTATCTTTCAAATCTTTAATATCAGTCGCAACTTCTTCCTTAACTCGTTCTTTTTCTAACGATGCTTCTCTCTTTGTTTCTTCCAAAAATTCCTTTACATCGTCAGTTGCATTTTCAACAACGTGCTTTCCTCCTTTAAATATACCAGAGAAGAAACGACCTGTTTTTTCCTTAGCTTTCTTCGCTTCTTTCGTCACTTTTTCCTTTGTACTGTCCGCAGCCTCTGCAGTGGCATCAACACTTACTGCCAATTTTTCTTTCATTAGTTTCGTATCTTCCTTTACTTCTTTAACTGCTGCATCTTTAGTATCTTTGGCAGCTTTCGCAACATCCGTCGTAGTATCTTCTATTTTTTCTCCAATCTTTTTTGTTTCCGTTGCTATTTTTTCACCTGCTGCTTTTGTTTTATCAGCAATTTTCTGTGCATCTTTAAAAATTTCTTCGACAATTTCATCCTTTTTGTCCTTTACTGCAGAAACTCTTTCATCCTTTGCATCTTTCATTTCAGTAACAACTTTGTCTGCAGCTTCTTGGACTTCGGTAACGAGAGTATCTTTTTTATCTTTCAGATCTTTCACACCCGCCGCAGCTATTTCTTTAGCACGTTCCTCTTCCAATAAAGCTTCCTTCTTCGTCTCGTCCATAAATTCTTTAACATCGTCTGCTGCTTCTTCTACGGAGTGCTTGGCACCTTTGAAGATGCCAGAAAAGAAACCACTTGTTTTTTCCTTAGCTTTCTTTGCTTGTTTAGTCGCCTTATCCTTTGCACTGTCTGCAGCTTCTGCAGTCGCATCAGCACCTGCTATCAATTTTTCTTTTACTTTCTTCGCATCTTCGTTCACTTCTTTAACCGCTGCATCTTTAGTGTCTTTAACACTTTCTGCAACATCTGCAATTGTTTCTTCTATCTTTTCATCAACTTTCTTCTTTTCCGCTGCAACTTTTTCACCTGCTGCTTTGGTTTTATCAACAATTTTCTGAGCATCCTTTGAAACTTCTTCCTCAATTTTATCCTTTTTGTCTTTGACAGCAGAAACTGCTTTATCTTTTGCATCTTTTACGTCAGTAATGGCTTGGTCAGCAGCTTCTTGAACTTCGGTTACAATTGCGTCCTTCTTATCTTTTAGATCTTTGAGACCTGCAACAACATCTTCCTTAGCACGTTCTTTTTCTAAAGAAGCTTCTCTTTTTGTTTCATCCAAAAATTCCTTGACATCGTGAGATGCATCTTCAGCAGTATGTTTCGCACCTTTAAAGATGCCTGAAAAGAAACCGGAAGTTTTTTCTTTAGCTTTCTTTGCTTCTTTCGATGCTTTACCCTTCGCAGATTCCACAACTTCCACAGTCCCATCAACGCCTGCTTCTAATTTTTCTTTCACTAATTTTGTGTCTTCCTTCACTTCTTTAACTGCTGCGTCTTTGGTATCTTTGGCAGCCTGCGCAATATCTGTCGCGGTTTCTTCTATTTTTTCACCAATTTCCTTGGTCTCTGCTGCTACTTTTTCGCCGGCTGCTTTCGTAGCATCTGAAACTTTCTGCGCATCTTTAGAAACTTCTTCGAGAATTTCATCCTTTTGATCCTTAACAGCAGAAATTGCTTTATCCTTTGTATGTTTTGCATCAGCTGCGGCTTGATCTGCAGCGTCTTTTACTTCCGTTACCACCGCTTCCTTTTTATCTTTCATGTCCTTAAGTTCCGCAGAAATCTTTTCTTTGGCTCGTTCTTCTTCTAACTCAGCTTCTTTTTTTGTCTCGTCCATGAAATCTTTAACATCGTCAGCTGCTTCTTCTACGGCGTGTTTTGCACCCTTAAATATACCAGAAAAGAAACCACTCGTTTTTTCTTTCGCTCTTTTTGCCTCCTTTGTAGTTTTATCTTTCGCACCGTCTACAGCTTCTACTGTAGCGTCAGCGCCTGCTTTTAATTTTTCTTTTACTTTTTTCGTATCCTCTTTTACTTCTTTAACTGCTGTATCTTTAGTATCTTTCACAGAGTGTGCAACATCTGTAGCGGTTTCACTAATTTTTTCTCCGATCTTTTTCGTTTCCGCTGTTACTTTTTCACCGGCTGCTTTTGTAGCATCGACAACTTTCTGAGCATCTTTGGAAACTTCTTCGACAACTTTATCTTTCTGGTCTTTTATTGTAGAGATAACTTTGTCTTTTGCATCTTTCACGTCGGTTGCGGCTTTGTCTGCGGTTTGTTGAACATCAGAAACGACTGAATCTTTCTTATCTTCCAAATCTTTGAGTCCTGCGGCAACTTCTTTTTCAGCACGTTCTTTTTCTAAAGAAGCTTCTCTTTTCGTCTCATCCAAAAATTCCTTGACATCAGCAGTTGTATCTTCCACAGAGTGTTTAGCGCCTTTAAATATGCCAGAAAAGAAGCGACCTGTTTTATCTTTAGTTTTCTTTGCTTCTTTCGTCGCTTTATCCTTTGCACTGTCCACAGCTTCCGCAGTCGCATCAACGCTTGCTGCTAATTTTTCTTTCACTAATTTTGTATCTTCCTTCACTTCTTTAACTACCGATTCCTTAGTATCTTTAGCAGCTTGCGCAACATCTTTTGCGGTTTCTTCAATTTTTTCTCCCACCTTCTTCGTTTCTATTGCTACTTTATCACCAACTGCTTTCGTAGCATCGGCAACTTTCTGCGCATCTTTGGAAATTTCCTCGACAACTTTATCCTTCTTGTCTTTTATTGTAGAGACTGTTTTATCTTTTGCATCTTTTGCTTTATCGACAGTTTTATCTACAGCTTGTTCGACTTCACTAACAACAGTGTCTTTTTTGTCTTTTAGATCTTTTAGACTCTCAGCAGCCTTTTCTTTGGCACGTTCTTCTTCCAACGCAGCTTCCTTCTTTGTTTCATCCATAAAGTCTTTAACATCATCAGCCGCATCTTCTACAGCGTGTTTTGCACCTTTGAATATGCCGGAGAAGAAACCACTTCCTTTTTCTTTAGCTTTCTTTCCCTCTTTGGTAACTTTGTCTTTCGCGGATGCTACAGTATCTGCAGCCGATTCAGCACCAGTGGTTATTTTTTCTTTTACTATTTTTGCATCTTCCTTTACCTCTGTAATGATTGCTTCTTTAGTTTCTTTACCTGTTTGCATAGCATCTTTTGCAGTGGTTTCTATTTTTTCGTCTATTTTCTTCATGTCTGTCACAGCTTTGTCAGTAGCTTCTTTCACGTGTTCTGTTGCCTTCTCTAAATCTTTTGAGATCTTCTCTGCGACTTTTTCCTTCTTCTCTTTCACAGTAGATACCGTCTTATCTTTAGTGTCTTTAATGTCAGTAATTGTTTTATCAACAACGTCTTTCGCGTCTTTCACCAAATCATCTTTTTTCTCGTCTAAATCCTTCAAGCCAACGGCTGCCATGTCTTTAGCTCGCGCTTCTTCTAAGGCAGCTTCTTTCTTGGTATCTTCCATGAAATCTTTTACGTCATCAGATACCTCTTCCATAGCATGTTTCGCACCTTTGAATATTCCCGATAGAAATCCTGCTCCTTTCTCTTTCGTCTTCTTTACTTCTTTAACCATTTTATCCTTCGCAGCTTCAGCGCTGTCAACATCACGTGTTTTTTCCTCTACCTTTTTAGCAATTGCGTCCTTGCCGTCCTTGATGGCTTTATCAACATCTTCTACATCAGTTGTGATTTGATGATCAATTTTTTTAACTTCCGTTAATAATTTATCATCCTTATCTTTTATTTCAGTAGAAACTTTATCTTCAACATCACTTAATTTGCCCATAATATCCGCCATATTTCGTGAATCCTCCAAGAATTTTGCAGTTGCTTCTCGTAATTCATCTTGGCCACTGTCCGGCAATTCAAGTGACGGTGTCTTCTCCTTGGATCTGCTTCTGGATCTAGAACTCCTCGCTTGTTTGGGACTTCTGAATATACTAAAAATGCCGCCTCCTTTATCTTTTTCGACAACTTCTTCCTCAGGAATGACAGATTTTTTAATTTCTTCATCTATAGGAGGAGTTTTTATAATACTCTCCGATACTTTTTCTTCAGTCTGATGCAGATTCTCCGCCATCTGTCTCGTATCTTCCAAAAGTTTTGCCGTTGCCAGTCGAACTTCCTCGTCTCCGCTGTCGAAAGAAGTCTCTTTCGAAGAACTCTGCTCTCGGGATCTGCTTCTTTTCTTGCTCTTAAGTTTTGGGCTTTTGAACCTGCCGAAGAAGCCACCGCTCTTTTCCTTTATGTCGTCGCCCATATCTTTTTCTGTCTCAAGTGTTTTCGGTTCTGGCGTATCAGATTTTATCTCTGCAGCGGATTTTTCGATATCTTTTTTCTCCTCTTGAGCTTTCTCCTTGTCAACATCCGTTTTTCCATTTATCTCTTCATGAATAATTTTCTCGACCTTTGTCGTGGTTTGAACAACATCGTAGGACTTACCAATTTTGTCCGCCGGAGTATCGACATAATGAGTGGTCGATATGAAAGTACGCACCTCTTCTTTGGGAGTGACTTTTGTGCCGTCACTTTTGTACACGATTGGTAATACGCTAATGTCAGCAACTTTCCGTGAGTCTTCCAAGAGTTTCTCTGTCATAGTTTTAGCTTCCTCGTCGCCGCTGTCGAAGGACGTTTCCTTCGATTTGGCGAGCTTCTTGTCCTTAGACTTTGGACTCCTAAAAATGCCGAAGAAGCCACCCTTCTCTTTTACCTGATCTTCTTCCTTTTCGTCATCTTTACTGGGTGGCTGCTCATCCGTTGAAGCAACAACCTTTTCGGCCGTTTTGCTTTTGACATCCTCGACGACTTTCGCGCCGGTCTTCACAGTTTTCTCCGCTTCTTTTTCGATTGCACTAGGTACTTCGGCAATCGTAGTTGCTTCGGCCTCTTTCTCCTTTTCTTTCATTTGTAGGTCCAGCAGATCCTCGTTTTCTTTCGCGATTGCTGCCAGTTTTTTCTTTTCTTTCTTTGCAATTTGATCTGCGCTTTCTTTAGGTTTTTCGACGTGAATAGCAGGTACAGCGTCTTCGTCCTTTTTAAACTTGCTTTTGAACAAATTCGAGAAGAAGCCCGTCTTGTCCTTGCCATCATCATCGCTCTCGACAGTTTCTGCTTTTTTGTCTTCTTTTTCCGCTGGCTTAGCAACACCTTCGTATGGTGCATGCATGCCCGCAGCGATTCGTCTAGAATCCTCTAAAAATTCTACGGTAGCCAATCTCACATCGGGTGCGGTTGTGATTTCTGGTAGTCTGCTATCGAAATGCGAGTCCGTTACTTCACTAGCAGGAAGTTCCGGTTGCTGTTCCGAGACTTTCGTTAGGACAGCTTTCGATTCTTCGTCGCCACTATCAAAGGACGTGTCCTTTGAACCTTTCTTGCCTCTCTTCAATTTAGAACCTTTAAAAATTCCGGAAAATATTCCGCCGCTCTTATCCTTCGTTCTCTTCGTCTCTTCGTCTGATTTTTCTTCCGTGCTGTCCGCCAAATGTGACACATTGTAAACGTCTTCGTAAGCTGTTTTCGCAGTCTTCGTATCTTTATCTTTTTCCTTCTCCTTCTCCTTCTCCTTCTCTTTCTCTTTCTCCTTCTCCTTCTCCTTCTCCTTCTCCTTATCCTTATCTTTATCTTTGCCTGTAGGAACTTTTGCTTGTGTCTTCTTCTGATCAGATCGAGTTTTTACAGTTTCAACCTTTGCCGTCTTTTGCGTAACGCCTATCGGAACTGCACCCTGAACTAACTTTTCATCGACTTCCTTACCCTCCTTAGACAATTTTTCTTTCTCGCTAACTACATCTTTCTTATCGGGGGAAACAATTACCGTTTCTTTCGTGGTCACAGTCTTAGTCGGCGTCTGTTTTACTAGTGTGGTCTTAGTAACTACCGTGTGCCCTACTATCGGATCGCCACTAACGGAAACTACTGTTTTCGAAGTGCTAACTTTGGGTTCCGGCGTCCCACCGCGATGCTTTTTAACCATCGGCGGCTCGACACTGGGAATTTGCTCTGGTTTGGGAACGAAACCTTTCGGCGGCTCGACAGCCGTTTGTTCTAAGGAAATGTTAATTACAGTCCGGTCTATCGCACCCCGCGCCTCTTTACTGTCCCGCGCATCATCATCATAAACCACCGACCACCCTTCCTTCGCTAACTTCCCCTTCTCTTTCTCTGCGTCTGCTATTACACCTGTTAATTAAGTATAATACATTTTAGGCATCTGTATACGTGATAGCAAAATAAAGGAACACAATTTTATTGTCAATTTCGTCATCATTAGTGTAAGCTGGCTCGCTCTTTGATTGCTCTTTTGATTTGAACTGCGGTTAGACTGTAATAGTGTGGTTTGTGCGTGGAGTGTATGTGCTGTGGAGCAGCCATCTTCTCACTACATCGTTATGTACGCAAGGCAAGTGTAATTCAAGAAGGAGAAGTAACACCAATTGCTACCAACAATCAATACGTGGTGCAACGAACATAGATATTTAAACTTTATAATAAATTTCATTGAAACGTTCTCAGTAGCTTGCAACTTTGAAATGTTTCTCTGGGAGAATATATCGATTAGTATAACACTAACTATGAAACAAACACTGGAGATACCAAAATGAAGCTGTTAGAGAGTATAAACGACAGTAGTGTTCAGCTTCGCAAAGAACTCTTGATTACTGTTTTAAGTGAGAACAGTCAATTGTTATTAGTAGATGACTTTAGTACTTTTTAATCTATCAACTATAGGCAAATGGAACGATATACTGATGGCCTACGCGAACAACGTCTAGTGATCTTTTCTAATGACAGCTGCTCCGTGCGCGCACACAATTAGGCCACATATATTGGCCATTCATGCAACGCCAAATAATTGCAGCGAAACCTTGCTGAAACAAATTAATTTAAAAGTGTTCGCGGAGTATTAAGGATATTAGTGGGGATGATTAAATGAGGTATAAAAATTATTGTATAATATATAAGTAATAGCTGCTTGAGATAGGCCGAGAAAAATAATCCGTTATATATTATAAAGTAAAAGCAAGCTGGTAAAAAAATTCCGAAGAGATCCGCATTGGCTTCCAGAACCTGTGAGTGGACGGCGTAGAAACAAATGTTTAGTGCTCACGTACGTTATTTGCACTCTGTAAAACGTACAGTGTTCTTTATAAGCTGAGACAAAATTTTATGCATTGACGTGAATCGTGTCCAGAATCATTATGCCATAGTAATAATAATAATAATAATAATAATAATAATAATAATATTCCTTATTCAAGAATTAGCGTTTATTCGACCGCAACGTTTCGCTGAAATAAGATCGTGCACATTGTTGATTGAATACTTACGTAAAAATTAAAGCTTGCTTCATAAACGACGATAATAAGTCACAAGTGAAAATTCAATGTACAAAATAGATTAGCATTGAAATATATCTACTTAGAAACTACGTTATTGGCATATAGCTTCCATATGCCAATATAATGAAATAAATAATATTACATGTGCATTTGTTGCGAAATAACTGCATAATGGTGACACTTATCATTTCACAAATGAAGAAATAATCGTTTGTGAGAAGATATATAAGAAAATTCGAAAAATAATATTATTAAGAAAAAAGACATAATGCCAGACGAACAAATAAACGTACAAAGCTATTCGAGAAATGTAGTTGTACACCTCGTGCATTGCTCGAAAAACCTTTAAGCGAATACATTTCATAACTATGAACACGATATCACTAGAGGAAAGGTAACTCCGATCTAGCGAGGTCTATAGCCAGTTCGGCGAAACACAGTTCGTCGACAGATGGTTAATACGAGTAAGTCGATCCCCTAGGATCAAGCGTGCGCCCGCAGCATTAATCCAATCATGCTGCTGAATTTTAAGTTTATGTATGTATAAATGCGTGGTCCCGCATTTTGGCGATGTAGCTCCGCTAAAACTCGATTAACGACTGCCGGTTTTTTTGCCAGTAGTAGTAGTAAAGCACGGCCCCTCAACCCACCATTCATTCTAATCGCTTTCAAGCTCACTTACCAGAGACTATCTTGTTGGCGTCGGCAATCGCTTTCTGGCGTTTTTTCTCCGGATCGTCCAGTTCGTCGCGCGACTTTTTGCTCATCATGTCGGTCGTGTGGCATTTGTGCTCAAGGTAATCAGCCATCATGTCGCCGAGCTCTTTCTCGTCGCTCGCGTATTTGTCTTTGATGGGGGTCGAGGTTCCGTTGAATACAGTGCCGTTTGTGATTGTGATGTGCTCTTTGGCTGTGAAGTGCAGAAAATGCATAAACGAAGAGACACTTAGATAACACGAGCTGATGTGAGACGCTGCATGACGAATATAACGGATATACGTGGCCGCAGTAAGATTGCCCGGCAAGCGTTGACTAACACGTTTTCTAAGTAAGCACGAGTAAAAAAGTGTTCGTTTCTGTGTATTTGACACAACCAATAAACTCGCGTTGTGGCGTGGCGTGCATCATTCAAGTATTGCGAGCCGTGACGTCACATTTTTAATTGCAGTATGTATTGTAATATAATAGAAGAAAATGTATAATATTGTATTATTTCTGATAAACTGTATATGTAATATTAAAACGCAATGCAAGAGCGAGTAATAATAAGTAATATTAAGTTTATTAGATATTGTTGTTATACTTACGTTTATCGCGTGTGATACTGAGATCCTCGATCGATTCAGACTCCTGGAACAAAAAGAGAATTGCACTTTATCTCGGCTTGCAAGAATCCCACGCTCATATAACGAAGTGGTTATTTGAGTAAATTACTGTTATGTATAAGACTTTTAAGTGTTGTAGCATACATAAAAGAGCTCTATTAACGAGATATTAAGTGGACGGATAGTATCTTCTTCAATTGCGCTCAATAATAACGTTCGCTAGATAACAAGAATAAAGTCAAGCGATAAAATAGAATCTTTCGTTATTGCTAATTTGTTTTTGTCACGTGACGATTTGAATTACATAGTAATTATGCATGCAGATTCTCCCAGATTTGCATAAAATGCGCACCTTCATTCTATCAGGCTCTTCGTAATCAGGGTCCATCTTCGGATCCATAGTTGCATCACGGCGAAGTGACGTGTTTCTCGACGGCCCCAATTCTTCCTTTAGCGAATCAAATCCTGGCTGATCCAACCTTACTCTGGCCACAGCTTTTTCAACGTCGTCAGTCACTAACTCAACATTGAAGATACATTTGTTCACTATATCTTCTCGTCCGATTTTATTAAGAGCCTTTTCTAACGTATTTCCTATAAATGAAGGACAACACGTGATATATTTCAATCAATCTTTATGAATTTTCATAAAGGGCACAATTCAATGTATTATACATATTTATTATAACACATTTAACGTTTCAAACTTTATATGTACTTTAAATATCATAAATGTTAATAGATTTTAAAAGCAAAGATACATTATCGATACTCGTCGAAAATTTATAGCCAATTATATCTTTGTTCATTTTCATTTAATTTTTCACAGACCTGAATGTATTGCACATTGCGGACAAGGACATCTCCGAAATATTATTAAGAGCTCGCTCGTGTAATGATTTTGATTTTCATATTCCTGATATAAAGTTATAAACATTGTTTTCTTTTTTTTCTCTTTTCTTTTTGATTTTGTTAAAATCAAATTAATTAAAATCTAAGGAATTTGAAACAGCAGTCTTGAAAAATGTATTACTTTATCGTAAGAATGTCAGGAAAATGTTAAATAATCCCGGTAATACAGATTCAGAGATACGAATAATTCGGCGATTTGTAAAACCGGTAGAAATAAAGAAGTGGCAGAGGGCACGCTCAGATTTTAATCACTTTCACTGCGTGACTGCCGATCACGTACTGCGGAATCACCGCTTGTTATTTTTGCCGATTGCAGAAACATCGCGAGCTATGTGCGAGTCAATGCCATTAGCGCGAAGGAGAGGGGAACGAAGCGCGTAGACTTGTCAGGCATAATAATGCACAGTGAGATCATCACATATCTACGTTGCTAGAAGAGATTCCTCACGCCTGACTCAACTATAGCGCGCGTGTCTAATTAATTGACCTTGCTGGGAAACAGGTTTTTAAAGGTTACCAAGGCAGCTACCGCAAACTCTCATTCATTGAAAATTAACACGCTACGCAAGTTTGGCAATATAAAGGTAAATAAATTGCGTAATGTTTACGGCTCACCTGTAGCTTTGTTTCCACTATTCTGCCAAATTTTGAACATAGCGGCTGCCTGTTGTGCAGGTTTGTCGGGATACTCTTGTTTTATTAGGGCTACGTCGTTGGGTGGGATATTCAACTCTTCCGCTAGTGGTTCCCAATCTTTATCCAATAGATTAGCAATGTCTGTTAGACGGATAGTCGCTCTGTGTATAGCATCTGGTCTACCTAAAAATATAATATTTGACGTGTAAAATAGAAAACTTTGGTAAAATACATCATTAGAGTAATTAATTTTCATTTTATTAAGTCATGTATTATTTATCATTCACGTACTTATTCCACCGTCGCGTAGAAAACTGTAGTTCTTTGACAGTTCCAACAAATCGAGCTCGGAGACCGCGGTATCCGGAGAAATCTTTTCCGGCAGCAAAATATTTAGTGTGCAAATCGGCGTTTGCGGTAATTCACCCCTCGGAACCTTAGGCTCGCTCATAAACATGATTCGGCCCATCATATCCGCGGCATCTGGATCCTTTATTCTCGTGGTGAACGGGACCCTATTTTCCTTGAAAGCTCTGAACGGTAATTGCAGCTGTTCGCCCGTTTTCAATACCGGTACGAGATTTCCCGAAAATTCCATATATTGCGTTTTTCCCTCGAGCACCTGGAACATTAAATATAAGATTTAATGACGTCTTAAGTCGTTACTCAAGAGCAGTCATACGACTCGTAAACGCTTTAACAATCTGCATTTTTATTCATGACAATTACCTCAACGTCTCTACTCTTTGCGACTTCTGTAAAATGTTCCTGATGCTCTAAAGTTTTGTCCTCCTTGTCATCCGTCATACAGAACACACGTAGCCTCGCTTCCAATGGATCTACCCGTTTCGCAAACACTACGAACCTATCATAAAGTAAGCATTAAAATATTTGCCTCCTGCATAATTTGCACCTGTGTAATTTGTCACTGACAAAAAAATATGTCAAAATCAACGTGTTACGTTACATTGGTCGAAACATACTTAGCCATGAAGGGCACATGTGTCGCGTGCGTGTAGAGTTCCGTGGCCATTTTTGTGGCCTCGGAAATGTTACGGCAATCCATCAACCAGAAGCGGGCGGAAACTGTGGTGGTGAAGGAAACGCAATCTTTCACAAAGGTCAACGGCGTCGAACCTGTGACATCCTCCCAGACTGCCCGAGTCTGACCCCCTGAACGACATACATGCCAAGTCCAATAACATTATTAAAATATGTCCGTGTTGTAAATGCGCAGGTGACAAAAGTGAAATATGTGTAATATATTTTCGCACGACCGAGATTAAATACTGGTAACTAACAATCCTGCATGAATCAGTGCCTATGCGTAAAAATAATGCTGGGTATATGAATAATCGATAATTATCAGACCGAGGAAATTTCGCATTTAAAAACGGTCGCTAAGTGCGTTGTTGTTACGTGCTTTTTATCAGTGTGTAAGTGTAATATGAAAAGAGGTACATGGTCGATTGAATGATAATGCTTGCAAAATCAAAAGAAAGCGCTATATATGAAATGTGTAGAAAGCAACCGTAGGTGTATGAATTTAAGATAAGTGATAAATACAAAAAATGATGTTGCAAAACATTATTCAACGTGTTTGTCGTTTTTATGGAAAAAAATGATTAATGTAATAATTAAATTAAAAGAAAAAGATAAGATAGAAATAATTGTATGTATATATTTCTTTTGGGACTGAAGATTTTTAGGGGTATTGTATAGAAACATTTGAAATATATTCTCAAGATTGTGACTATAAAATAAAAGTAATAAATATCCAGTGTATATGTAATATTGTTATAATGATATAAATTCTATTTGATTATATGATTGGGTATTATAGAGAATATTAATCCAAAAAATATATATGTATAACTATATGTATATATACATATATATATGGTATATGTATACCATAAATACAATTTCATATAAATCACGAATTACTATATTAAAGCGATTACCAGACAAACGAATGTGCTGAAACAAAAACTTTAAAGTTAACTTTTAACAATGGACTAGGTATAGTAAAATGTTATCTACTTTAATTGATAATCCATACCTAAATGACTCAATCCTAACAATATGCAAGCATTAACAATGAATCACAACAAGATATGTATACAATAATGATACTCAACAAAATGTTTCTATGAAACATGCAGCTACCATCTCCCCTTTAAATCTCTATCCGAAGGTCCTCGGGACACATTTCTCGATAATACGATGGACGAAAAAAGAAATCATTTACGACAAAACAAGACATATTTTCCAACATTCACATACATAAAACGATTTTTTTCCCATTTGAGTGAAAGTTTCACACTGGTACATCTTTACACGTTGGTGCAAGTCACGAATCAGTACAGACTGTTTACCATACTAAACATAAACGAGTTGCAAAGTGCTGCTACCATTTAAGCAATCTTCTCGTGCAACGTACGATACTTGGTTCGCAGTCCCGAGCGACCTGAGAACAGACGAGATAGTCTACCGATTGTGTTCATGCCTGCTAAACTACGGTAAATCGATACTTGAATGCGCAATAACGTAAGTTTATCAAGAGCGTATATGTACACCAAAGGTGTTATACGACATATATTAGTTCCAGCAGTTTATCGGTAAGAGATTCTCCAGTAAGACGGTACGCTGCTCTACAATGTTACGTGCAAGCATATATTACCAGTTATGCTGCACAGGAGTCTCAAAGTCGGCGCGTCCCCGGAGTACTGGTTGATCATGCCTTTATTGGCCGCCTGCGGTACTGGAATAGTTAAAGTTATCGGCTTGTGGAACTTTCTTCGTCTCGGCTCGACGGTAACAATCGGCGACACGGCTACTCTGTTTCCGAGTAACTTGGCCACGAGATCCGCCGGTATAGGATGTGCCTGTATTTAACAATAATTTCAACAATAATACAATGTAGATACAATACATACATTTGTTTAGTCAGGGCTTTTATGACTTTGTTCGGTTTCTCTGTCTACTACTCCTGACATATCACCGTCGATTCAGCTAAATCTCTTCTACCGAATTGTTATTAAGTTACTTTAGTAATTTTGTTAATTTAGTAATTTTGTACTTTATTGAAGAAAACTGTGAATTGGAACTTTCTTATTCTATGATTTTATAACAATGTTTATTATCTTTTAATTTACGTTTAATATTCTTGGTCTTTCACTTCTTATAATATTGTTTCATTAAATATGATAAATAATTTATAGAGAAATGTATCTTTAAAGAATATTGTTGGATAACATAAGTTATTTATTTTTGTTTATTAAATAAAAAATTCCAATTTTTTATTTATAAAGATATGTACGGTTAAGATATTATCGGGGATTTAAATAACTTATTCTATCGCCTTTTGTAAATAAATTTAATTGATGAACGAAAACGAAAAAATACCTGTAGACCGACTCTGATCTTCTTAGTAAGGGCCGCTTGTGGGAAGACAGCTTGTACTTGTGGTACAGCGGATGACGACACGGTACCGCCTTCGGGACCAACCGCATGGACTTCTTGCCGAATGCGAGATACCACCGCGAAATAATGTGGAAAATCTACGGTGAGTATCCTTACGATACGAGACGTCTGGAGATCCTCTAGCTGGCTTAATTCTGGAAAAGCATATTCATCAAGCTCAGTATTTGCCGTATCATTCAGAAATCGAAAAAAAGGACGTTGCACGAATCGTACCTTCTCCCTCAAAGCTCTCGTTAAGCACATCCTGGACAGCCTCCTCGCTGGCTTCCAAAGTGTGCTCGCGCCAGGTCTCTCCGTTGTCCGATCGTAAAATCACTATTTCCCGTTCCTTTCCGCGCAAAGATGCGAAATGTGGCACCTCTATGATAACAGGTCTACACACGAAAAATTTTTTAACATTTTAGGAGAATCTATCGTCACAAGCGACAGTAATAAAGTGAAGATTGGGTAAGTTAATATTTAAACTAAATTAAACCAATGTTAATTAAAGTTAACGTTTTGTAAAATTAATTTAGTTAAAAGTTGTATCGCAGGCAATCAAAATAAAAAAATAAAATCGTAAAAGATGTCCAAAGAACGTACCCTAAAAATTTCGCGCCCACAGGACCCAATTCGAGGATGCGGCTGGCCAACGCTTCTCCCTCCATCAAAGGTGGTGGATTTGTTAATTTGTCTCTTCTCAGATATCGGCATGTGACGCGCATCGGCATCGCGGCTTTACGCGGTGGAACAATCACGCGGACACCGCTGTGCCTGCATCCGCGCATCGCACCGCCTCTCGCGTCCACCAAGAAGGAAACCAGGAAGCTGAGGGGTTTTTAAGAGCGCGTTACGTTTGGGTTAACGTCATGTTGCGAGGGGTCATCCGGAACATTACAAAAAATTGCAATAAAAAAATTGCATTATATACGTGGAGGTTGCTTACAAAAGATGCACAGTCAAGGTCTATTTCATGTACCAAATACGTGTGTCTTCGACATTACTTTTGTGCGCGTGATACCGCTTCATTGAGCTATTATAAATGTTTATAGCAATTTACGTTAATCCCGAATAAAAATAGAAGGAATTTATTATTATATGTCATACGCGTTCTGAAAAATCTCACAGATGACGATGCAAAAAATTAAAGATTGTAATTTTTAATTGTCATAAACAATTTTTTCTTAGATTTTACCTTCAAAATCATGGTGGTTGTGAAACATGATATTTTAAAAAATTGTACTATAATTTTAGTAAAATTTTATAAGAGATATTTTAATAAAAAATTAAAAAATTAAACCTTTATATTCTATTTAATTAAAAACCAAAACTATTTTATATTTTATTATGTTAAATATTAATACAGCAGAGAAAATCGCATAAAATTCTGCGAAATATTACGCTCTCCCACGATTACACGATATTAAATATAAATTCTAAGAGAAAATTTTTTCCTTGCAGCAACGTTTAATTAAAATTTCATAAAAATCTGATAGATGAATACCATGATAGAAAATTAAAAATCGAACTTATATATACGTATAATTCTAATATTAATGTCAGTCACAATGTATTGTAACAGTTCGCGTTAGCGAATTAACTGTTACAAAAAGTGCGCAAAGCTAAAAAGCGTAATTCTCAAGAAATTGTACTATAAGCGTGATATCTGTGAGATTATGACGATCTCATGAGATTATTGTTAAAATTTAGAGACAATGCGCTTTGGTCACGTTAACATCGTGATATAAGTATAACGTGCCTTGTGACAATGACGGTGAGATAATTCGTATTACATTCTACCGACACTTAATTGTTGTGCGTAAATATAATTTTGGGTTTAATATAATGTGAATAAGACAGTAAGATTATACGACAATAAGGTGTATGTGGCAAAATAAGAGATAAATAAAACAGCTATCTATAAAGATCGAATCTGCTTGGACATTTCTATGAGATGACAACGAGCTGTACGAGTTGTGGGCACGAGTGTGTGGCAAAACAAGAGATAAATAAAACAGCTAGGCTAAATCTATGGGTATTCCTACTAGGGTTGGCAAAGTTATTTTTATAAAAGTAACTCGTTACTATTATCATTATTGAAAAAGTAATGAATCGTTACTATTTTCATTACTTTTTCTTGACATTAATAGAATATTAAATTATTATTATTATATTATTGAAAATGCATATTATTGAAAACGAATATAACACTAGACTTTACGATGCACTATTGATGGCAAAATTTAAATAAACTTGTATATTTCAGTTAAAGATTTTTATATAGTCACAAAGAACATAAAAATTTTAAAGTAGAGAGATATTTGACCGTTACTGAAACAACATAATTTAGATAAGAATCCTTTAAGTTAATAAATTAAAGTTTATATTTGTTTAAAAAAAATAGTTAAAGTTAAAAATTCAATCATTTAAAAATAACTAAATTAAGTTAAAAGTTATTAACCTTATTATTTAACTTGATTTTTGTCACTAATTGTCACTAATTGAATTTTTTAATTATTTAACCGTACAAATGAGTTATGAGAGTTTGTAACGCGATACGATGCAAAAAGTCGTTGCGGTAGTTTTGTGCAGAGAGAGAGACGTCGCATAACCCAAAGCGCGCGTGCACGCCATTTAAAGCCCCCTCAAGTCGTTGACCGCGCACAGCCTGTAAGCCAAACGCACGTGTGCGCTGTCTGGGTCCTCTCCCCACTCTCCGTCGGCCGAGGAGAGTGGGGAGGCGGCCCAGACGGCAAGCACGTGCGCCTGTCTGCCGGGGCCGCGTGCGGTCAACGACCCGAGTGGGGCATTTAACAGAGACGACGTGCATGTAATGCGAAGTCTCTCTCGCTGCGCGAGACTATCGCAACGACTTCTTGCATCGCACCGCGTTATACGCTCTCGTAACACATTTGCAACGTTGGGTAATTAAAAAACTTCAAAGTTAAATAATAAAATTAGTAACTTTTAACTTAAGTTAATTTTAAAATAATTTAATTTTTAACTTTAACTAGTTATTTTTTAAACAAGTATTTTAATTTATTAACTTTTTATCTAAGTTAAAAATTTATTTCTGTTACAATGTTACTACATGCTTGCGTTAATGTTGAAATGTCCACGATTTTAAACTTGAATATCTTTATGATGTTTCGAACTATTTGGGATCGTCTACTGGTTTTACTGGTGGAAGAAATAAAACGCAACGCCAGTAATTTTCATTTCTGCCAACTGCATTATTTTTACTAGTAATAACCAAACCCATTTTTGAACAGACTAAAGATATAACTGCGTTATTCATTCGTTACTGAACCAAGTAATTTTAACGATGTTGCAAGTAACACGTTACTTCCCAACCCTAATTCCTACGTGAGGTGTCTGTCCGGATAGATGTGATACAGCCGTGTAAGCGCTAAACTATCGACATCGAAGGCAATGAAATGTTATCTAACAAGTGTCATCTAATTCGATTCAAACGAATTGATTCCATTCAGTTGCTCTCAACTATCGCATACCGCAGCTGATGCCGGGCGCTGAGAGCCCCATTGATAAGCCTATGAAATATTCACAGAAGAATTGTGCAATGCATATCGCGCAGCAAACATAAGCTCGACAAGGACGTTTCTCGCGATATTGGCATTCAGTTATTGCAATCGTCCGAGTGCGAAGTTATTAAAGAGCATAACCGCAATTAATTTGTTTTTCTCCTCCCTTGTTTTTATTTTAAATTCCATTTAAATTCGTCGACGCCCTTACGTACGTTTCTGCTGAATAAATTCACCTGCGTCGAGAATAGCATGGAGATACATAACTACGAGGCGCGTGTACCCATTGTTACACTCATTGCACATTTTTTCACCGTGAGATTTACCGATTTCTCGAGAGATAAAATTTAATCTATGAAATTCAATCTATGAATCATCTTTCGGCGACCGTTGAACGAGCAGTGTTCGCTGAGCGACGTGCGATGTTTCTAAGAATAATAAAAGTCAGAGACTACAGGGGATTGTGCGACGACAGATATAGGCTGTGTGTAACGACGAAAGAAAAAATAATCGAAAGAAAATTTAGGATGTGATTTATGTACACGGCAAACTGCAGAAGCTAAGATTGATGAGAAAATCACTTACTTTCTCCACTGTGGAATTCTGCTAGTAGCGCAAATAATAAAACAGAGAGGATCGGGAACAAAATAAAACACGCGTTAATATTCATTCGTTCATAAACATGGTGATGAAATGAGAATAGTATAGAGATGATATATTCCTAACGTCAGCACATTTTTACGCAATTTTCGTTCATTAAGTTAAATTCATCACGATATGTACATCTGATTCTTTCCATGTCCTATTCTTTTCTTTCTAGATTTATTTTTTTTCTATTTCGCTTTCGTAAAATGTGCTTTTGTTTATGATAATGATGATGATGATAATGATGATGATGATGACTGTCGCTGATCACTTCGTAAAGTGCACTCATCACACGCAAGCCACTTTTCTATTGTACACGACTACGAAACGAGAAATAACAATAATAATTATGTATTATAGTAGAGAGAGAAAAAGAGAGTAACGCAACACACTCACACTCTGCGAAAAAAATACATACGTCGCGGAAGAAACTTAAAATAATGACGCTCCGAAATCTGTTGTAATAATAATTTTACACTGATCATCGTTAAGTGTACACGAGAGTTTGAGTCTATTTAAATCTTCTCCAACTGAAAGATGCATCACTTTGAAACTACTGTCAAAATATTAATTAAAACAACAGATTCCGTCGCACGTAATCCGCGCGAAGTTCAATTAAAATTAAATATTCAACTTAAAATAGTTATATGAGAAAAGAACATCCAGCAGCAGCTGTTGCAATTCCTACTTTCTACTATTTAACTATTTGTTGGAAGAACGATTCTTTCTCTTATAAGTAACATGCTTGACACTCTCTCGTTCCTCTTTGGCCAGATTGCTGTAACTGGACTATTAATTCTAAATAATAAATAGAATTTTTGTTTTTTTTTACAGGTATTATTAATAGATTTATCGTCGCTTGCGTCTTGCGTGTTAAAATTGAAACTATTGAAAGCAAGAAGAACTTGCTCGTCAGATTCGGCAGGAAAAGGAAGATAATGTAAAGGATATATGGTGTACCTGTCCCTCCACATTCCTTGTCCCTTCGATGCGGTACTGAGAGCTGCCAGCGAGGTGCATAAGGACTCTATGGACTCGCTGTTCTCAGAACAAAACCGATTTTGATTATCCGAATCAATAATTTCGCTTATCATGCTCATGCTGTCTTGCTCGAATAAGTATCACCCGTTCTGTCATCACTGCATTTTAAGTAATTAGAGAAATGCTTGACGCTTTCTTTTAAGTGTCACGTGCAAGAATGACTCAATCAAGGATTTTGCGTCATTATTAAACAGACAGGCGGAACAATGGTCAAGATTTTTTATGTGAGAAGAGAAAATTTCCAATCGCGGACATTCTTCAACCCTGTTTCAAATCAGTCGGGCAGTTAGTATAAATCGTCACCAGTAATAAATAAAATTATATTGGTAAAAGAATCGTTCATCCAAGTGAAACGTGAAAAACAGCATGCTTAAACACTAAGTAATCGAACTCCGCTACGAACAAGCAGGCTGTAACGAGAACATCAAGCGTTCTTATCGAGCTGGCTGATTGACTGTAAACTATCGCAAGTCCTATCATAAACATTAAGTAAAACAAACAGCAAAATTCATTATGAGCAATGTACTATCACAAAAATCCATCTTTCAATACTACGTTTGTTACGTGTTACCATCTAACATGATTATTTTGCATCTCACAGTAATCAGTCAACTTATATATTAAAAAAAAAAAAAATGAACGAACGAGTATATTTCGTGAGCATCGAGATATCTCAGTTAGAATTTTATATACGCGCCACACTAGTTTCCTTTTTATAATCGGATACGTTTACATCAAGAAAGTTTTTTTTTTAGTATAGTTCTAAGTTAATTTATACCGCGTGCTTCGTAAACCCCTAATGCAGACTCGAATGATTATGCAAGTATTGCACGCGACTTGAGTAAAATATCATCCATTACGGCATATGGATATCAGGTATAGACGGGCTATCAACGATCGTGCGCTGATAATGGTGACGTAAATCTCGATCATTTTTAAGTCCCACGCGGGAACGCATGCGGAAACATCAATGTAAAACGTGCACGATCATTAGTTTATTTTCATCCAGATTCACAAAGTTAACAATTTGATTCTTCCTAAATTTAATTATTTTCCAAATATGTATTTTTTAAACAATTTGATTATTTTTAATTTAGTGTGTTTTTAAATTAATAAATAACTTTTATTTAGAAAACAATGTTAGAAATAAAATGATAAAAGTGAACAAATCTATCGATCACCGATTATACTGTTGGTATAATTTAATGAGATTTGTCCTATTATCAATTGGCAATTAAGATAATAAAATTAACGTAATAAGTAATTTATTAAATGGCCAATCCTGTAGGGTTAATCACAGCAGAAAACTTTCACCAACACACAAGTATCATACTATAATACACATCATTATTGTTTCGTAGTGCCAATGCAGCGGCAATCGCGATATGTAGACCGGAGTACAAGGCCGCGTGGTATCGCCGGATTGCATTTCTCGTAATATTAGATAGCAATATTTATCCCATCTATAGTCCCCGATTTACAATAGAGAAAAATTGCTGCGTGTAGAATTGAGCGAAATTTTGACATTGAATCAATTAAGAATTTATTTTCTTACTTATTTCACGATTTTTAATTTAAAAAGATAATTGTTTAACAAAAAAATTACTTTTTTTCCTGAAGTACATACAAAGTACATATTCTAAAAATTTTTTCGGGTTGGACATGATGGTATTATCAGAATTTGCGTAGCATTTTAGAATTTTGAATAAATTAAGATGAAATTGATCTAAATTTTGACGTTTTTGACGATTTTCAACATTTTTTTTAAGGCAAAAGCTTGTTCCTGCATAAAATCAACAACTAAAAAATACAATTTAAGAACTTTCAAATAAATTTTAGTTCATGATCAATTTATTTTTATTAAAGTTATAGCTGAATTTTGAACTTTCTGTGCAATCTACAAAAGAAAGGCAAATACATACTTAAATTCATTCTCCCACAAGGAAAAATGATAAGTGATATCGTGGCAAATCCAAAAGACAAACATTTTAATAAACTTACACACAGACACATAGATAAATAAACGAGAATAAGAATTACTTGAGATACGCCTTAGAGCAAATGGTTTTACCATTTTGAATTGACAATTTTGTTTAATAGCACGTAACTCAAAATCTGTGTAATAAATTACTTTTAAAAATTTAAATTACCAGTATTTAAGTATGCATTCAAAAGGATGAAAAAATAACAAAAAAAAAAACATCATTTTTTACCCATTTAATTCCAATTTAATCAAAAGCCTGACGTATTACGCAAACTCTAATAATAGCATTGTGTTCAGCGCAAAAAATTCTTTGGGATATCTACTATGACAATTCAGAATAAATTTTGATGTTGACTATTATTATTATACAGCTCGGTGAAAATATTAAAGCCTAATTTCTAAAATCTTTCAAGTTTTTACAATTAAATTTTTAAAATCAAAAAAGCAGAAATGTTATAAAATTTTGTTTATTATTGAGACGAATGACAGCAGTTTTCAAGAGCAATGATAAAATAAAATTCAAAATTGCTATATATATATATATATATATATATATATATAAACATTTTCATTGTATATATAATGTTTGCAAGATACTTTTCTCACTTTTCTCGAATAAATCCACAAATCCGCAAATATTAGATCATCAACAAGATGCATCTTTAAGAATTTTGAACATGTCGTAATGTTATAATTTTAATTATTATGTACGCTTATCACGGCAAACCATGCAATTATAATTTAATCTCGCTAATTAATGATTTTTTTATCTCATCAATAAAAGATAATGCTTGCTTTAAGGTAAACTCAGAAAAGAATTATTAAATTTCAATGGTTTAAAAATGTATTTTTTCGAAAACATACGCTACAGTATTTAATTGAAATTTCGAAATAGATCGCGTGATTATCAATAACGGAGTTCATCATGTTAAATATCTTTTTTTCTTTAATGCATAAAGTTGAAGTAAGTTAAAAAAAGTAGACACATAAAATATTACGTACCCAACGTGCACAGGATGCCTATTGATGTCTACATTGTCCGGCTTAAGATTGGCTGCGTTTGTACGTTGATAATGCTCTTTCGTAATCATGTCTGTTATGGTTGGCGCTAGAAAACACATTGCCATGCACGTTAAATTTATTTTCCGAGGATGATCTAATCTGATTAACGCGATGTGCAAAGCAATCGAACGTTCGGTTCTGCGATGCGTCGCGGAATATTAAGTGCTATGAAACATGTACGGCCGCTATCTCGCGTTCCTCGTGTGTAACTTACCAAAAGAGCAAAATTATCGAATTACTATCCAGAATACTGTTCAAACAATAGATTAGATAGATCCCAGATAGATCCCGCGCATATAGAATCTTCGCTTAAAAATAATATCGCGACAGAATGCGGGAACGCGGAACGAATTCCGTGTTCGATTTTCAGCGGAATCGCCAATAATTAACTCAAAAAACTCGAGAGCACAAGTAACGACTCGAAGATATTACTTCGACTGATTCCTGACGAAGCGCGCGTGAAGAGGCAACTGATATGTTTACTCACCTCCGGAATGTCGATTATCTCTCTCGTCGTCCGTCACGTTCACGCGCATAGAGTCATCCCCCATGGACTTCATGTCATCAACAGTCATGTATCGGTACTGCTGTTGGTCGCTGAGCATTGGATCTTCACCTGCGGTAAATATTAAGCTTAATAAAATAGACGGAAAAGCGCGGATAAACGCGGTTCGCGCGCGCGAGAGCGAGAGAGCCCGTGGAGACGAAGATGAGGCTCTCGACGTATATTTGGAATATCGCCGAGTTTGAATGAGCTGCACAATATGTGACGAAGTATATACACAAAGATATTATTTTCTACGGGAGAGTATGCGTATACAAGTGAGAATGTGAGTTATGTGAGCCTGCAAATAAAGAAGAAACCACATCGCCAAGTTGCATCGTACAGCAATTAAGCTGAAAAAAAGCGAGATCTGCTGTATAAGATTTTTATATTGGTGTTTCTGTTCAGGGGAATGCACAGGTGGCTTGTACCAATGATTTTAGAGTTTTTGCTAAATAAACGAAAATTGTGTACGATCGGCTGGAAGGAGATTTGGTTCCATTGATTCTCGCACGAAGTAGAAACGTTATCGCGCCGGATTCAACGTTATATTGGGCGGTATGTTCCAAATTATTTTGATAGTCCTCGAGTGTTTCAAATCGCAGACACCACTCGTCGATTCGAATGGAAAACAGAGCTGCTACGCAGCTTGCAATGATTACTTTTAATCTTGTAGAGGATTCTGAATCGCAAATTGTGCTTTCACTGCAGCCCTGTCAACCTTCAATCGTACGATAAAAATTATCGCTATCGTAAAACGACTATCGTAAAACGACGATCTTTTTCTCGAACGAGATATTTGTTACTATAATGTCATGATCAAGTTTGTAATTAATTCTGCCTTGAACATCCGCTGGTATCAAAGGAGGAAGATTAATTATGCAATTTAAATGAATTCTTTAATAATAATGAGACAAGAGCAGTGCAAGAGAACAATAGTACTAATTAGTATTGTATGTTTACACATAATTACATTAAACTAATTAGACAATGCACACAAATATACAAGTATTTATCAAGAGCATTTATCATTCGTACATTTTCGTTCTATTTCTCGCCATAAAATTACATCTAAATTAGGCAAAACTTTTCTTTCGCCAATTCGATCTGATTCTTTAGGTTCAAAAATGGTTCCTGTATCGAATAATTTTCTCTTAAAATTTTGTACTTAATATTATATAATGTATTAAACAAACGTTAATGACAGGCTTCGTTAATTTTATTCAAGAAATCGGGAAAGTTTATGGGTATCGCGGTGCCATGTATTGACGCAGGATACGTTGCAAAATCACGTCATACCTTCTGTCAATTGGGGTCACGGTTACATCTCACATCCAAGAGGCACGTGTAAACGAGCGCAATTCGGTGAGACGCTGACTAGGACGCGTACGAACCGTATCACATTTTTCATGCGACTGAGAGCCGCTCATATTACGATCCCGCGTTATCAGATATTCCAAGAATGTAGGCCATGATTATCTAATGAACGGTCAGCCTACAAATTCGCCTCCCACGACGTGTCTTTCTTGTCTTGGCTGTACAGTTACCGTATAATTACAAAATTAACTTGGGACAAAAAGACTGCCGCCACTCCAGTATGTTAAATTTATACAATTATACAAAAATAGATCTTTCTTTACCGGAATAAAGTGTTTTTACAATAGATCTTTAGTCGTTAAAAACAAATCCGACGGCAAAATTGGTCTACCACGTCAAGTTTCCGAAAAATTAAAGATTTAAAAAAATGTGCCAAAATTTTCATTCTTTTGCGGCCAAATTAAATTTTTTTAAATTGCATTTACGCTATTTTAAAGTGCTACCTTTTACCTATAATATGAATGTCTATTGACTTACGATAGGCTCAAAAAAATGTTGCATTGAAATGCATTATTTGACAATCACATTTTTTTCTCAAGAGTTATTGTATAAGTATCGTCATACGCTCATCTTGGATATCCAATAAGAATTATTATTATCTCTCTAAATAGAATCTATTATCTATGACTAATGCGAAAAATCTTGAAAGCAAAGAAGTTTAATAAATGATCAATACGCACGTGCGGCGGACACTATTGCAACAGCGTAGTACACTGAGAGAAAAATGTTGACTATTTATAACTATAATTGCATAGTAAAATGATTGCGGTTAGAAGTTCCATTTTTATAGTTATCATATATGTTGTAATGTTATATAAACAATAATCTTATATTTATAGTTCTATCAATAAAAAAATCTATACTATGAAAAAATTTTATCACTCTGACAATTTCGAATATTAAGCAGAGGAGAAGAGGGTATTTTAAATTGATTGTTGACAAAGTTATTCAATAAAATTAACTCAAATAATTCGTCACTTAATAATGTAGATAATAGGTGCAGCTGTAATGCCCACAGCAGCCACAATACCCTCTTCTTCTCTAATATGAGCATCTTACAGCTTTGAACGAAAATAGAATGGTGTTTGTGAAATACCAACAGTCTGGAACCGTATCATCGATAACAACGAAGACTACTGAATAACACTTCAAAGTATCGTGATATTATACTCTTTTGTTATACCAGAAAAAAATAAAAAGTCTTACCTTATTTCATAAATGACCTAATACGTTATAAATTGTAATCTAATAGGCTCAATTGAAATAAATCAAATGTATATTAAGTAATGCCAATAAAGAGCCAAACATAAAGTTATCGCGTATATGTTAATGCATAAAAACGTTACATATAGACATTTCGTCCCGAGATTTAGACTATCCTCAGTATAATAAAATATTTATTGGTGTTATTAATTGTAAGTCGAATTCCATACAAACAATAATTTGGACTAGCTCATGCAATCGTCAACAAAATAAGTGGATCGCATTAAATACAAATTGATTATTGCTAATTTGGACGTTGAAACATAATAGTTGTTTCGCTTATTAGTTAATTTGAGTCAAATATATGTATAATTGGCACCAAAAAATGACTATAAATTATAGTTATAGCAATTATATTCTTCTCTCAGTGTATGATATCTGGTAAAAAGTCAATATAATATCAAAAATATTTTGTACCCGACATATAATTAAAAAATATTTAAACTGTTATAAAAAATATATGATATATAATAATCAAAATCAGTAGTTGATGAGTAGTTAATAAAAATTCAGATTACAAATTAGTCGATCGGCAGCTTAGTTAATTAATAATAACTTTTCAAATTCCATTCAGACATTTCAAGCAATCCAAATTTCGTTGGATACCATTGTTTTTCGGCGGAATGCGACAAATTTGACGCGAATATCTTTGGCACGCCGACGTTCGCGCTCCTCGAGGACGCTCCCGATCTACATTTTACGATTTCGACCCGGTTCTACGAATGCTGCTCTACCGTACACCCCATTCCCTTATGGTTCGCCCATAAAATGACGTCACGAGCTATCCGCGGAACTTGTTGCCCGTTAATATTTAAAATTAATGTAAACATTCGAAACGGCGGTCGAACGACGATATCGGGGCACTGTAGGAAACTGTAACGTAGAAGCGCTAATTTTAACGATGTTCAAGGACACGGTGGTCGAAGAGCCGTGGCAATTCCGCGTCTCTCCCTTCTTCTCACGCTCTTTCTCTTTCTCTCTCTCTCACCCTCTTTCTCGAAAAGCTACCGTTTCTATCTACGCGCGACCTCATAGGGAGTGACCTATATCTTCCGTGGCAATCTACGCCAGTAAAATGGCAAGATATACAATAATCACGTCGAATCTCGTGGAGTGCAGTTAAATCGTTGACGGTGCAACGTCACGCACGAGAATAGTACTGCTAATCGCAGAGAGAAAGAAAGAGACACTGCGCTCGTTTTAAGCGCGACGACTAATCGGATCGGTGGCGCGGCCGCTCGTAAAACGCGGCGTTGAAAGATTCAACGGTGCGCGTTCAGGGACGCGAGAAGTCAAGGCGCGCCGGAAAAGCCTTCTCCTTTGCTCGCGTAACGCCGACCTTTTTATCCGCGCGGGGTAATCGTATCGCCGCAAAAATCGCGTCGTTTCGACGACACGCGACGTAGAACGAAGTCTCCAGCGAGGATCGCGTCGATTTCGGTCTCGCCATAAAATGACGTTCGCAACGCGGGGACAGAGACGTCGAACTTTTCCCACCGCGTGTTTCTCGCCGGAATTATCAATCTGTCGTATCACTCGCCTTGATCCGTGCATATCGCCGGCGACGACATTGCGCAAAAAAAATGTATAAACTTGAGAAATGTTGCGAAATAAGTCACGCCGTATCAGAATTTTAGACTCATACGAGATACTTTATTTGATCAATTCTAATTTCGGCATTCAATCCCCTCACGTAGCATGTAACACAGCAATATTATTTTTCCATAGCAATATTGCAATGAGGCAATAGCACGAGTGATGTTGAAATATTTGAAAGGTCGCAGTAATATTAAAGTAATATAAGATAGCATTACAATCACACAACTGTAATATTTATGTAATACCGTGAGGAATTAAATCACTTTAATATTTTTACATTGCGACTGGCTGTGTTATTATAATATATACTACGTACTTTATTTTTATTTCAAGATTCAATTCTTTTGAGACTTTCCTTCGAAAAGCATCATTTCATTAAACACATAGCTAAGAAATCTTACAATGCTGCGTCTTGTATTCTTGTGTAGTTTTTTAATTACGAGAAATGGACCGCCATCACGCCCATCTGTCAGCGATGCCGCGTATCGTTTCGCCATATTGTAACAGTTTTACGATATTTTAGTAATATTTCAAAGTCATACGTCACGTTGTACTATTACTGTAATTGAAGTCATATATTACGTGGTGTGCGAGATCGCAACGCGCCGTCCGTCTGTGGTCCGAGAAACGAGAAGCGCAAGAAAAATGCGGAAGCGGTTAGATCTTACGCAACGCCATCATCAAACGCAATATCATTTCTCATCGCGAAGATCCGTCGGGATTAGCGCGGAGCGCTTGTTAACACCGTGAGGCCATTAACGTTGACTATATTCTCTGGACGGGCCGGCGTGATGTTTGTTATTCGTTCAGCAGAGTCCGACCCAGTTACTCGCCGCGGTAATTAACCCGGCTACGCGACTTTATCGCGACCGTGCGCGCCAGCGTAGGCGCTAAAAATATTCGCCGGAAGAGCCGAAAGCCGACGAGGCGTCTGTCGAAGTCGAGCGCGGGTGCGCTCCTCTTCCGACGCGAGTTCCGGCGCCCTTGATCGGATGCGCGACCGTAGTCGTCGTCGTCGTCGCGCGATACCATCGCTCACACACACATCCCTCCGTATCATTGACGAAGGGGAGGGCTCCGTTCGCTTCATTGTCGCGTAGTAACAGCGGTCGTATCGTACGTAACAGTAGTAGCGTATCATCGGGTCACGTTCCTCGGTCCGCTCTATTAAACGCCTCGATCGGCGGCCGGAATCACGATTCATGACGTCCGTATTCGGAGTCCGGCTCTTCCGGCCTCCGCGGGAAGACGTTCGCGGCGATCGTACCTGATACCGTTGCGCGATAACAATGCACGACGCGCGTCCGTTCTCTTTCTTTCTCTTTCTCTTACTCTTTCTCGCTCACTCGCTCCTTCCCTCGCGGCTTCTCTTCACGAGCGAACGGACGGACGATGCGTTTTCCGCGGATGCAGCGCGTGGCACTGAACGCGCGCCGTGGGGCAGCGAAACGCGCGCTGCATGCGAATAATGTTTTTATCCGAGTCACCGCGAGTCTGGCGATACCTCGCGATACGAAGTCGAGTCTTCGTGGCCGCTTGGCGCGTTCATTCGTTCGCTCGTTCGTTCGTTCATTCGTTCGTTCGTCTGCCCGCTCGCTCGCGGCAATCGCGCGAATTGTACGTGAATCACGCCCGCCTTGGGATACGCTGGCATTAGAAGAGACGACGAAGGTCTCTCATCTGCCGATTAACTTGCATTATCCGCGCGATACAATAAACGGATAAATTACACAATTCGCGAAATCGAATATCGTCATTCACACGCGAGCGCTATAATTCTCAAGGAAAATGTCGACGTAATCTGCAAACCATGCGGCATTTAAATTCATAAGATCGAGCGCCGAGTGTTAATTAGCGCCGTAAATATTTCTCACGTCGGAATCGTAATTCTGTTTTCCTCTCGCAACCGTAAAACTATTTCGCACAAATGCCTCTGTACCTCGTGTATCGCGCAGAAATACACGAGAATCCGAACAACAGTGCCATTCAGTGCTAAATGCGCGCCGAGAGCGTCCCTCGAAATCAGGGACGATTCCGCGGTTTGCGGTGCTCTATAAAATTACGACGCGAAATTACGACAGAGCGTAGGCGCTTGTAGATTTCATAATCAAAATAATCGACACTCGAAAAGATAATAAATTAACAAGTTGAAAGATTAGATGAAAAATGTCATTTTTATGCCGAGGAAAGCAGTTGTTTAGATTTAGTTTTCTTCTTTTAAACTGTTATCTTTACAAAACATATTTTCTTGATAATAATCTGAACTATACTCATTATTTATTTGAAATAAAAAATATATACACGAATTAAAAGTAAATATTATTTCAAATATTTCATAAATTCATCGTAATCATCAAATTTATTCAAAATGCGTTAATTAAATTTTAGTATTAGGTGTGTAAATGAATAAATTAAATTTTTTAGTTAAATTACAAGTTTACTTATAAAGTCGTCATTTTCAGATCTTTTTTACTAATTGAAAGTATATATCAAACAATGCATGTTGCATTGACTGGAACAGATGATAATCCAAAACAGTTACACGACAAGAATGGTTTTGCTAAAGTATTTCAAAATTTACCTAAATGCAGACCTGAAAATAATTTTGTTACATCGTTAGAATAATTATGTAGAATGTTGAAGCTAGAATGTTAAAACTTTTGCAACATTTCACATTATGCTTGAACATCCATCATAATTATTTTAATGATCCAATAAAATTATTTTCAGATTTGCATCTAATTGAATTTCTAAATATTTCAGTTTTTTTTTTTTTTTTCCCGTATATCCAGTGAATACACCGGGCGTTACGAAACGCCCAGCCACGATTCATTATTATGATGTCTTTTGTCTTAGAAGCAACATGTGGTCGTAATTTCACAGAACGTTCTCCTTTGCCAGTGCATGCCGTTTTCGTTCCAATTCCTGTCTCAAGCGGTTTAATTGATGTTGGTACAAGTCCACAGTAACCCTAACAGCTTGTAATAAATCACGCCCTTGATCAAGCCATTCTAAAGGCCTCCAGGGCGTTGTTTGTCAGTCGGATTAAAATCACCGCTTTTAAACCGCTTAAACTAAAATGCACATACATCGTTCGATACAACACCTTCGATAAGAGAAGAAAGAATTCTATTCGAACGATTTTGCATCATTTTTTTTTGTTCGATTTCGTAAAATAAATTTTTCTGCGTTCAAATTTTTTTATCTCCATTTTTGCAATCTCCTTTATTGCGGGAATTTTTTAATTTTCTATCCCAAAGTCAAAATAAATAATTTGATTCTGTTTTCTTAGATCAATTCGCAAATTTTTTTGCGTAATAGAATAAAATCCGAGTTCTTGAAAGCAAGAATACCGCTCCCGCGATAAATTGCGACCCGAATACCATCCAAATACCACCGATATTTGCGTACGCACGGCGCCCGAGGATATCCTCCGTCATTAGCCGCCTTTACAATCTTGCCCACGTGCTAGGAGTGAAGGAGACCATAAGTTTAGAATGTTTTAGTTCATTCAAGAACTAAAGAAAATTGATCATATAAATGATAATACATTCTTGCGTTTGTGCCTAGTGATGTCTCATATTGATTTTGTAAGCGAAAAAATGTATGTATGAAAGAAGTTATACAGGGGCTTCAGTTTTTGCGAGTTTTTTCTATTAAATAATGAAAATCGCGATAGAAGTGCCTGGAACTAAGAATGCAAACAATTCGAGTGTTTTCTATTACTTGCCAAGTTACGTGTAAACTTTCCCGCAGATTTTAAAAATTATTTACGTATGGACAGTGATTCTTTTGATACTTCATTGTACAAATAATTCGTATAACGCGCGTAGATTTGAACACGCTCGTAACTCTGCCCTCGCTTGCGCGCCTGTTTGCCTCCATAAACTTGCACGCGTTCGTATAAATTCTTTTTTTTTTTAATTTTTATCTTGATACGCGCACTTGTTTAAACATACATATATAATAACAAACTTGAACGTCTTTTAATAAAATTTACGGGTAGGAGTGTGTGTGTGTGTGTATGTGTGTGTGTATGTGTGTGTGTGTGTGTGTGTGTATGTGTGTGTGTGTGTGTGTGTGTGTATGTGTGCGCGCGTGTAAAAGCCGCTATTTACGCGGTGACGACGCGCACCCGATTCCGTACAATAGGTCACAGAGCACGGGCGTTTAGCTTTCATTAACACTCTCGAGCTTGCGAAAACACAGTCGCGTGGCGCGACACGGCGCGGTCTGTTATCTCTTCGTAAGCACTGATTATCACGTAGTAGTAACATCGACATTGGTAAATACACAACGACGAGTAACATGTGACGGTTAACGCGTTGGACATGTGTTGTTCCCTCCTATAGGACGAGAGCGCTTCGAGATAATCCGCATGAATGTGCATTTTAGCACTTTTAATTACCCGTCCGATTTATTGAGTCATACTGAAATCTTTACGTATTATTACGTAATTCGCATATTTTTTTTGTACTGCTACTTGATCGTTCGTTCTTTATAGAATAAAAAATTGTCGTTTGTATAAAAATAAAAAGATTCTGTGTTTTATAAAATGGAGTTTTAGAAATCCACTGGTTATTTCTAATAAAATAAAAGCTTCCACGTGATATATAATTTTATACAATTTTACAAAAAAATAACTTGAGAAAATTTTCCATCAAGCTAATAGTTTTTAATACAGATCTTCAAGATACTTCTTATTAACGTGCAATTCAATATTTTAATAGATTATAATTGTGCGATGAGAGAAAAAAAGTGCATCAGACAAATTACATCAGCTTAATTAGCATCTCGATGAGTTGATGATGTAAAATTCGATGACGTAAAACTCTAGATTCAGCAAGCTAGATAATGTTTAATTGCAAGAATGTGTTATGAACAAAGGCTCGTGGGAAGTCGGCATTTAACGTTCATTAACGTACTTAACGTTATGAAAATAGAGTCGCGTGGTGCAGCTCGTACACGTTTTGTAATCGGTTATCGGAGAAAATTTGGCAAAGTTGTTTTGCAAAGAAATATTTTGCATCACTTTTGCGCATCGCAATTGAGCTAATTTTCAATTTGCATAGTGATCATCCAACTAAGTTGTTAATTTGTATCAATTAAAACTGCGTAAACAAGTTTAAAAGCTTATAAATTAAAGCTTCTTTTCGATAGGCTACTGTACCCAGGTTCGACTTTCTGGAAAATTACATTTTGATGATACTTATAACTCTACTCTGCGGCAAATTTACATTTTCTCTAAAACAAATCGATCAGAAGAAAGAAAGTTAAATGTAATTTTCTTGCATCTTTCATAGCAAATACTTTGTAATAATATTACAGAAAACTTTCTGGAATCCGATTTATCACAAAAAATTCATGAACTCTGGAAAACTTATGAAGAATCGGATTAAAGTGTAATAAGCGAATTCAACAGTTTCCATCCCTCTTTCCGACGTTGTTTTCTTGTTATTTTATCATCGGTAATAAATATCAAAAAATTGTTTTCCGTTAATATTGTTACAAGATTGTTACAAGATTCCGCATTACGAACTAATTTTCAGGATAATAAAATCACGACGACGGTTTATTCTAAGCGGTCAAAGAAGAGAAAAATTCGCGTTCGTCTGCTTCGCGATTTCCGCTCGCTCGCGCGAGCGATTAGATCGGGAGGGTCCGAACGTTGCAGACGGACGGACGACTGCGGCGATGTAAAGCAACAGATGCATAGATATTTACATAATACGTCACTGTTCCTGCTGCCACACCCGCACGAACAGCCGCACGTGAATCCCTTTTTCTTCGCTCTTCCCTTGGCCATGTTCGCCGATGCGCTTTCTCTCTTTCTCTCTCTCTCTCTTTCTCTCTTCCTAGAATTCGTTCGCTCCGCCGCGTCTTCGAGGAAGCGTTCCGTATCCTCCCGAGCGTCGTTAGTGCACTGATGCACTATCGCGACGTGCCGTCCGATAGCTCGTCCGGAACTTCGCGTGCAACGCGTGCACTCGATATGCAGGTAGCATGGAACGAATAGAAGCGCAGCGACCCGATTTATTTTTATTTACGGCGAGATTATTTTTTCACCGCGCATCGGCGAATTGCAGGGCGATTCGGCAACGCGTAGCGTTATCAGTGTATTTTTATTATTTTTTTTACTTTGCTTTTTTTTTCGGAAAATCGATCGACTCGCGTCTTCCACTCGCTCCTTCGCTTCTTATCGCACGACGGCTGATCTGCCGTGCGGCTTATCAACTCCGTAGGCCTCACTTTGAATGTCGTACACTGGCACACGGTCGATGGGGCGACCGGCGGCGGCTAAGCATCCACTCGATTAGATCCAATTCGTTTAATTGTGTTAAGCACGCTTGAATACTTCCTCTTATTTTCGCGCGCGCGCGCGAGCGCGCACTGTACTACGTTCTCGGCGGTAGCGTCGACGGGGGTCAGGAACAGCGACTGTGCTAGGGCGAAGATTGATACAGGTTCGACCGACAACTGGCTCGCTAGGAACGTGACCTCATTCCGTGAATCACCAATTTTATAATAGTAGCTGCCTTTGAACGTTTCCCGCCACTTTATTTACCGCGCCGACCCCGCGGCGCGTTTCCTCGCGCCCGCACCAGCGCGCCGGCGAGAAGAAACTTACGAGGGGAGCGTATGTTTCACCAGTGATTCGCGTGATCAAATCGCAGCGGCGCCAATTAATAGATAAAACCAATTTGTAACGTATCACGTCGACGTTACGTGGGTCAAAGTTTACGCAGGGCGAAGAAAAAAAAAGAGATAAAGGCTCTCGTCCGCGAGATAACGAAATCGATGGGATTATTTGCCCGTTCTTCGCGACTTTAATTGCGACGATCGCAGGCGACTCGTAACTCGAGCAATTGAGGAAGGAAGTTTCGTGGAACATAATCCGCTTCAACATAATCCGCTTCTTCTATGAAAAGAAGAAGATGGTTTCCTCGGTGGTTCCTCAAGTTTGTCCCGGTATTTTTCAGCCAAATCCCGATTGACCCGTTGAAAATGCGCTCGACGGGCGCGATGCCGTGTTCACGCGGCAAGTACAAGTGCGTGGGCGTGCGTGAGTGCGTTACAATTCGCACGCTTTATTTCTTCTCTTCTGTTTCTCCTCTTAATCGGCGTTTGCCGCGCCGCGCCGCGCGCGTGTAACGTTATATAAATACAAAATTATTTCGGTCCGCGGGATCCGCGTGTTTGGCGGCACGCCAGGCGGCAGGGGTTGGACTGACTGCACTAATAACGCGACGGTGTGCGATACGCATGCCGGCGGTTGCATAACAGGTAGCTGAAGTGGAGGGCGGTATCGTATGGTAGGTACAACTACGACGGCGATGACGACGACGACGACGACGAAGCGCGCGCTTCGGTCGGTTGGTATAACGATCGCGTAGCTCGTTATTATGTAAATTGCATTAACGGTAGCTGCACGCCCTGCTGTTCCCCATTGCTTTTATAATATACTTCGAGCTGCATCGATCAGAGGATCCATTAGAATTAGATCCCTCCACCATGCAGAGTTAAATTCGTGCGCCTCTCTACTATAATCGTGAGCGATTCGGTACGTTCACTCTTGACACTTTTGACACGCATAAGTGTATATACTCGCGTGGAGAGCCAGGAACATTCGGGAATGATCGTTAAATCGAGCACAGATAGTTAAATCTCGTGTGAATAAATGCGAGAAAAGATAAAAGCGTTCGTGTTAAAGCGTTCGCGTGCGATAGAAAATTTGCCGGATTTAATGCAATTTCCCCAAAAGATCATAGATTTTGATTGATGCTGATTCCCTGTACGCGCACGTAGAGACGGGTTATTTTTTTATTTGGCCGAGAGAAGCGTCTCTGAGCGCTCTTACACTCGGAAGTATCTAGAAATTTTGACGTTGCACGGCGAGTTCGTGCCTTTTCTTATTCAGATCCTCCGGCGTCTTGCATTCTTTCTTATTTACAACAACGGACGTTTCGACACGTTAACTCATACTCTTCGAACTATTTGTTTCAATAAGTAAGGCGTACGTTTCAATAAATAAGAGCAAGAGCGGTCGCTTTGATTCCTTCATTGTTTGTCGAACAAAGTTGCAGCGGTAGCAAAAGAATGCAGTCCGTTCATTATGCACGGGATAATGATAACGATCGCATCGGCGATATGCGTATTACTTTTTTTTGTCGGTGTCTGCGCGATCATACTCCTTACGCAATGTCAGAACTATATCAGATATCCTGATTGTGTCAGAAATTTAAAATCATGCGTTTCAATCCAATCTAGAGAAAGAATCTTAAGAATACGCAGCGACTATAGTGCATTAATAGTGCACTAATTGTAAGTGCATTCTAAACTCCTTGTATTGTGATGATAATGTTATATCTTAAGTTTTTCAGATTTTACACAAAAACAATAAAATTATAATTATTACACATTGAACGAATGTCTTCTCTTAATACAGTGTTTTCAATTTCATGTAACTTGGGTGTTTAGAATATAACTTGGTTTGCTGGCACAGTGTAATTTAGTGTATCGTCAAACTGCTACCATAAAAAAAAAAATAAAAGATAGCGGGGTAGAGACAAGGAGGATGGTAGGAAGTACGAACGCAAAAATAATAAATGTGTGACAGAAATAGCGGGCGAGGGATAGTTGTGTCTGTGCGTGTCTCTGTATGCAGATCTGATGTATGAAAGTTCGATTTAGGTACGAAATGTACTCGTGAGAGTGGAGCGTGATCCGAGATGCGGATGTACGAGTACTGTCGGCGAAATAATAACGATGACGACAACGTCGATGATCGATGCTACTCCCGATACTACGTCTCGTGCGCCGCTACGTCACGATGCTCTAATCGTCAAAAATAACGAGTAGCAGCTGCTCCCACATAGAAAACATTCTGGGATCCAATTGGGGCCCGATCTAATTTCCCAAAAGAATCATGGACTCTATCTGAAAAATCTATGGAGATTCAGATCAGAAACGCTATGGTTTGATCGCGAACATTATCCTAAATAAATTAAAAAAAAAAGTCTGAAAGAAGATCTCGCTTGCTCTTTTCGATGTTTCTCTAAAGCTTTTTCCGATTTTTTTTTTGTCATCACTAATAAATGTCTACATGATGTAGCACTGTCGCAAAATAGTTCGGTTCTTATTTATAAGAAGAGAATGATTTTGAAAATAAAAATGAAAAGTGTTCGCCGCGCAAACTAAAAAAGTGAAACATGTATGTAGTAATCTAAAAATTTTTTGCAACATATAAATAAGTAAAATATTCAAATTGTTCTCAAATTATCCTCAAACATTTATTTTGTAAAATAAAATAAAAATGCAACGTATTATGTTCAATCTTTAAAAAAGTTAAGAAAGAACATTTATCTTATCTTTATTATATTAATAAAAACATAATAAAGGTTTAGAGAATTATCACTTATATTAAGATTATTATTTTTGCCGATTATTTAAAAATAATATATTTTTTTCTTACATTACTTTTTAAATCTATTTAATTTTGCATAATTCTCAATGAAATAAATTAATATTTCTTATAATTAATTAATTTTTAAAGAATAATAAATAACTAAATATTATTGCAGATACTATCTTTTCTATTCTATTGAATTCGATTTTGTATTAAAATGATTCTACAAAAGTATCGGATTTTATTTGTGAAAAAAAGAGATACAAATTCTTGCATCTGTTGCGATTTTAAAAAACTTTTGGGATAAAAATAGATTTTCCAATTGATTCATACACACAATACCGCAATGGATATCGGTATTCCCATTTGGATCAAATTCACATAGGCATTCTGATCGGAATCTGTACCTGAGAGACTTTGGGAAATTTCTATGCGGGATGTCGCATCGGCGAAAGAACGACAATTAACAATGACATAACGACGTCTCGCGATCACGTCATGTTCTTCGGCAGTGCTAGCGTGTATATATACATATGTATATAATGTATAATCTACGAATATTTGCCGCGGTGACGTTCCGCGTTGGAACGCGTGAAGACAGAGAGAGTGTAACAGAAACAGAGTACAGACAACTTACGGGTATAGGTCATTTGGCCCTGGTAGTAAGAAGGAAGGTACACGTGTTGCGCGTGCGGAGGCTGCCCGTACACATTCATGGCTGCCGTGCCGATTTCATCACCACCTACATACATCGTACACGCCATCGAGGTAAGGTCATGGTTTCATCAGAACGCTAATTTTGCACGATATACACTGCTTCTCTTTCTTTTTTCTAAGTTTTGCTCTCTATCACTGGGTTGTTTGAAAAAACAAAAAAAAAAGAACCGAAGCTATGCAGGCGTCGGGGCAAGAGCACGTGGCGTGGATTCTGGCTTATTCAATAAGCGTGCCGTCTCGCTAAGTTACAAATCGACATGAACTACATTCTCTGTTCTTTGCTAGGCGCACAAGTACGTCTTTCTACGCGCTCGGCTATAGATGATTCTGAGATGGGAGCGAAGGTATTTAAATGTCCCTACTGTCAGAAATAAAGTCTGCTGCGCTGGAACAACTAAAACTTTAACGGGAAGTTTCTACATCTACCAGTTCTATGTCAATGTAATACGTTATTAAATCAATAGACGATCCTTTAATTCAACACGTGATTTGAAATCTTAGAATAGCAAGATATTGTTAAACAATCCCGCGCGAAACATGTTCTTGTTGGAAATACTCTTGATTTGTATTTTATTTTTATTGTTAGATGTTTACGTATCAAGGTATTTATTCAAATTTTGTAAAAAAAAAATTTCCTGAGAATTTCTTCTCGGGAATTTTATTTAAAATTCTAGGAAAAATTTGAAAATATTTTAATGCAGCTTTAAAATAAAATTATTCTATTATACCTTTTAATATTCTTTAATCACAAGGAAAAGTCACTTAAGTTTTGAATATTAAATGTTTTGGAAAGATAATTAAACGCCAATTTATAATAATGTATTATTTTTTATTGTTATTTATTTTTTTAAATAAAAAGTCGAGTCACACAAAAATGCACGTAAATGTACACGGATGCGAATGCCATATTTATTGCTAATTGATTTATTGTTAATTGACATTTAGCATTATTGAGAAAAAATGATTAGAGGAGCAATTTTGTCAGAAAAAGAGAGAATTTAAATTTAAAATTTCAAAAATTTACACAAGTATTAATAAAAGAAAAATTCACAATTTTCAAGACTAAAAAAAAGAAATTCCATAAAAATTCTAGGTTTTCCCGATTGTTCCCGATAGTGAACATCCTGACGTAAACACGCGGTCAGTTTTATTCTTTAACTTTAACAAAGATATAATATACAACAACCCAGTGAATATTGGCTAAGTGCATGCTTTTGCAAAACATAACATAAACGCAACAGTCAAGCAAATAATAATTCCATTTAGCATTTTGATATCCATTTCGTAACTTTAATAGACAGAGCTAAGAACCTAGACCTTCGATGGATAGAGGGCTAAAATTTTCTCTTTTTAAAATTCGCGATTTTTTCTATTTATTTCGTATAGTTTTATACTTGTTGTGGTCTTGTGGATTGGGAAAGGTATCAGTTTCTATTGGGTAACCAAGTTTCACATGCTAATTGTGTTCGCGTCATGCATTCCCAGGGAGAAATGATAAGTCGGATCAACATTGATTCGATGTCGATGGCGTCGATAACTTTTCCAAGTCGAAAAATATCAATCAAATCGACATCGATCAGACAGCATTTATAATCTTCGATAGGTGTAATTAATAAAAACCCCAATAACAAATTCAAAAGTTGTAAGCTAAGTATTATATTAATGGTAGTTTGTTTTGTTTATGTGCAATTTGAGAAGTATTATATTACTGATTTAATTTCAGGAATATGTTAAAGTATTACAGGTAGATTTAAGTATTATAGGACGTATATTATATTCTTAAATAGAATGTATTTTTAATAAAATGTTTTAATTTCTAGTATGATTTTTCCATCCTTTCAGTCGATTAAACGACTTCCGAGAAATAATGGAATTGATGTCGAATCGATATTAATTCAATATCAATATTAACATGTAAATAGCATTAAAATTCAAACATTTTAACATCGATGTAGACGTCAAATTTGATCTCATTGCAACCGTCAAAATGATATCGATTTGATATCGATCCAACTTATCAATTCTCCCTGGATTGTACGCGGACATGCGGAAAACTGTTTTGTTCTCAGAACTCTACCGCTAGTACATCTAACTAATCTTCGCATTACGAATTGGACGAATATTTACTTGTCGATACGCATATAAATATTTGTAATTCAACTTTTAATTATTTTTCCTAATTCTCTAATATTTCGTTTTCGTAACTTTCCTCCATGCAATATAACTCAATACGGATTTTCCTTTCCTAGCGTGCAATTATTGTATCTACCGAAAAGTTTCACCTTCTTTCGACACCTATCTTATTTCGCCTATATAGCATACGTGAGAATATACTACAATAATGTGCCGTTTATACGCAGATAGATACATTTGGAAGGATATAATTTAAAGGCTAGAAGGCCTTCAAGACTAGAAAAGTTTGTTAGATAACTGTCGTCTTTATGCGCGTTATCAGTTTAAGCTAAAGCATTGTTTTACTATCAATTTGTGCTGTCTCTTACATATATCTTAATTTATGTCGATGCTAAAACCCTAATATGCAAGGCAAAATAATTATATGCTAAGCGCGATAAGCTGTCAGAATATAAAATAGGTTTACAAAACTTATTGCGATATCAGAAACAAGCTGTTTCTGAAACAACTGCAATATTATCAATATCTTTAAGCATACAAGCTTATTAAATTTTTTATAAATTTCTATGCAATTCGTTTTGTTCCAATATCGCAAATTTTCATCAATAAATTATGCAGCAAATAGAAATAGTAAGCAGCAAAAAGATAATAAATGGTTACGTGATTAAATAGGAGTACTCACCGCCTTCGTCCTCGCTGTCACTCATAAATGTCTCCTGCATGGATTCAGGTGCTTGAACTCTATATTTCTCTTCAATAGTGACGGTGTGAGTTGTTGTGATGACAGTCTCCGTGACAACTTTCAGCGTTTCAATGACACTTATGTAGCCGAGCTTTTGTGCGATATCCAGAGCAGTCTGTCCATTCTGTGAAAAATAATTTACATCGAGTGTGATTATACTCTGTTAGCTTCTGACGTATAGAATTTTAATGTAAAAAACGACAAGATAAAACTTACGTTGGTTACGGCGTTCGGTTTAGCTTTACTTTCCAACAGCAGGTTAATAACGAGCGTGTGCCCTTGTTGTGCAGCTTGATGGAGAGGAGTGTAGCCAGCGTTTGTGCTGCTGTCAACGGCAGCACCAGATCTTAGAAGGAATCGTACCATAGCTGCCTGACCAAAGTGAGACGCTACATGCAATGGTGTGTATCCAGCCTGAAGAAAGATAAAATACAATAAGACGTAAGATCTCTTCTTGCACTATGTCTATTAAATAATTAAGTTTAATTTTGTATAATTCAACGAGTTATTTTACTATTTGATCTAATGCGTCTTATTTGTAACGATGCTTTAAAATCAACAGTAATCACACTACTGTACCGTGTCATGTAGATAGGTGTTATTTCAAAGTTATCAATGGACATATAGAGCAATGAACAATCACTTGTGAAGATTACGTCATCTGTGGTAATTTAATTATGTATAAAGTGCTAACATACTGTAACTAAAGTAACAATCGTAGTCGCGTCGATATTCCTATAATCAGACCAAATACCTATTTTTAACTGCACAAACAACTTCGGCAGTTAAAAATAAGTGTTTGCAGTTTACACATGTACGAAAGTTAGAGAAAAGCTTATCGATTATATTACCTTAGTTTTTGCGTCGATCTGAGCACCATTCTTCACAAGAATGGAGGCGACATTCACTTTATCTTCTTGTGCGCATAAATGTAGAGGCGTGAGGCCATTCTGTAAAGCGTAAAAATAAATATAACGTAAGATTTTATAAATAAAAGTTAATTGAAAATTAACATCGTGTACTTTTTTTTATCTACCTTCGCTTTGTGATTTGTGTCTGCTTTATGCTCGATAAGAAGGGTTGACATATCAGTATGTCCTTCTTGTGCGCTCAAATGTAACGGTGTAAAACCAGCCTTTGATTCTGCATTGGCTTTCGCTCCGTATTCTAGCAAAGTAGTTGCAATGTCCATCTAGCGAAAACAAAAGTGATGAAGTTATTTGCCATCACGAATACTCCTAAAAATTAATGTTGTATGATCATACCTGATTTTTGCGTGCAGCGATATGCAATGGTGTGTGGCCATTTTTAGCCATGGCATGTGGCGAAGCTCCTTTATCGAGTAAAAGTAAAGCCACATTTTGATGATCGTAATGAGAAGCTACATGAAGAGGCGTTACTCCGTTCTGCAATTAACAGATAACAGGTTTGTTATCATGACATATAGATTAGTGTGCCATAAAGCGTGCAAGTTAATTAACTTTAGCTATTTCGCTGCTCCGATCTTGACAGAGATCTCGCGTGAGAAAGATCTGGCGTCCAGAATGATTAACGATGAGTTCACCAAGAATATCGTTTCAGTCCTTGAAACAACATGTAGAGCGATTTTTCCGAATTGATTGTGTCGCAAAAGAATCTCATTCGCGGAGAATTATCCGTACGAGACTTTCGAACGATTTGAAAGTCTGGCGGAAGTCTGGCACTGAGTTGTGATATACGCGGTTCCGTGATATCGAAGGTTTGATAATAGAAGTGAGACGTATACGTTTTGAATCTCCGACAAATCTCCGACGAATTTTTTGCGAATGCGGGGATCGTTCGAGATTCGGCGGTACGAACGGAGCAAAGCATTTGTTAATACGTTCGACAAATCGGTGGGCGTTAGCGCGTCCGTGGAAATGCTGGCTCAATAGCGAGAATCCGTTATAAATTTCGCCGAATCTCGGAGCAATCTCCAGATTTAAGACTTTGCGCAGTGCGAGCGGTAGCGTTACGCTTTCGTCGCGATCAACACCGTACCGAATAGACGATCTGACAAAGTGCCGCAACAGATACTATTAATTTTTAAATGCATACATTTAGAAAGCACTTACCTTTCCTTGAGCGTCAACAGGCGCATTCTTTTGTAGTAACAATCGAGCTACGTTCATATTGCCATACTTGGCCGCTAAATGCAAGGGAGTAAATCCTTTCTTGGTCGTTGCGGTAAGCGAGGCGTTATTTTCTAATAAAACTGATGCAACCTGTGTGCAATCACAAAAATGCGTTATGAAAGAAATCTGTCTCTTAGATTAATATATAACATTTTGTAATTTTACCTCCTCTTGGCCTTCTTTAGCAGCGATATGAAGCGGTGTATATAAATCCTTTGTTGTAGCATCTACACCCGCACCGTGTTGAAGCAGTAACATCACAATATCGACGTTACCTAGGCGAGAAGCGACGTGAAGCGGTGTCTGTTCCTCCTACAAACAATTCGCATTTCTTTATATCCGCACTTTTATACGTAACAAATTTATCCTCAGCGATGAAAGTTATTTATATTGATTATTATTAATTAAGCATAATACTTACTCTTGCTCTAGCGTCGACTTGGGCGCCGTTTCTAAGAAGTATCCTAATAATATCGGTTTGGTTTGCTCTGGCAGCTAAGTGTAACGGCGTTTCGCCTCTTACTGTTGGTATATCGGGGCTAGCTTCGTGTTGCAATAAGTAAATGACGATATTCATACATCCCATAAAACTCGCCACATGTAGTGGAGTTAATCCGGACTGGAAAAAAAATATACATATATCGCTAAATTTCGTATATTTGCAACTTCGTATTCTCATAAACATTAGAAGTAACTAAAGTTATTTCTAATACGTATATGTAACATAGCAAGTAATAAAAAGTTAGAAGCTTGAAAATGTCATACCTCAGTCGTAGCTTCGATGCTTGCTTTGTGTTTCAGAAGGAGTTCGACGACCTTTATGCGATTCTTTTTGCACGCGATATGAAGAGGGGTGAATCCGTTGAGCGCTCGCGCGTTGGGATCAGCGTTTCTATCAAGAAGTAGTTTAGCTACGCGTACGTGGCCGCAGTGTGCAGCCACATGCAGCGCAGTCAAATAGTCCACCGTCACTTCGTCCACGGGTGCACGGTGGTACAACAAAATTCTCGCGGCGTCAACGTGATCCCCTTGAGAAGCCATGTGTAACGGGGCAAGACCATTCTGTTCACAAAAACCGAGTGGTAATTAATCTCAGCGACCGAGAAACTTTTTGCCGGCGAGACGCACGCGGTCAATTTGTACCTTCGTTTTTGAGCCAATGGGTGCCCCCTTTTCGATGAGAATGTCAACTACTTCGTGATGACCAGACCTGGCCGCGCAGTGCAGAGGAGTCAGACCATCTCTCGTTTTCGCTTCGATGTTTGCTCCCTTGCTCATGAGGAGATTAACCATTTTAATCTTACCCCATTTCGCCGCCACGTGCATTGGTGTGATATTGTGCTGCAATTGCAAGAAGAATATTCGTTCAGAATCTGGATCTTTTAGTCCGTCTTCCTCTCCAAAAGTTACGTACCTTTGCCGCGAAATTAATGTCCGCACCTTTGTCATAAAGCAAGGAAGCGATTCGGTCGTTGCCATAATGTGCGGCTATGTGAAGCGGAGTGAAACCGCTCTTCGATGTTACATCGGGATTATGATCGTTCTGTAATGGGAGGAAAATTGAGGAAATTATATGCAAACGTAAATTTCAGTCTATTACTATTCTAGTATAATCTTTAATACGAATCGTGACTGACAAGGCAAGTAAACGATAACTCACTAGTAAAAGTAGAGTAGCCGCTTTGCAGTCGTCTTTCTTAGCGGCGATGTGTAGGGCAGGCAGTCGAACTTTACCACGTGAATCATTTTCTAATAGAACGGCTACTACCTTGTCGTGACCCTGTTGCATAGCCACCGCCAATGGAGTGAAACCGTCCTGTACGATGAGAAACGTGTATATCATATGTGTATAATTTAATATATTTAGATATATTAAATTTTTAATAGATATACGTATGAATTATTAAATAACAATTTAGTCGAAAAAATAAAATTGAGAATTAATAATAATAAGTAATATATAATTGAATAAACAGATTGTTTGTCTGAGCCAATGCTGATATTTTTGTGTGTATTGATTAGTGTATTCAATAACGCAAAAATAGCAGCGTTAGTTCAAGTAATCTTTGTGTATTTAACTATTATTCTTAGAGCCTTATTTTATGTTATTTATTAAATTATATATATATATTTTTTATATATTATAATTATAATATATTATATTATATTTTGAATATTAAAAAATTTGACATTAACGAAAACTCGCCGGAAAGTAAAATGAAGCAGTGCGCAGCGTTTCATACAAACCTCGGTTGCCAACGTTTGATTCGCACCCTTGCTGAGGAGGTACTTGACCACAGAGTCATGGTTTTCCTGAGCAGCCATATACAGCGGCGTGAACCCATTTTGCGATTGTGCGTTCACAGAAGCACCTCGTAATACAAGCAATTGTACCACCTCCTCTTGTCCAGCTAAAGAAAAATATCGGTGTCTCGTGAATTATTCGTCTCACAGAAAGACGCTTCGCGACGCGAGATATCGGAGACTTTGCAAGAGAGGTAACGAGAGAAATAAACGTTTATTTAAAATCATTCGCGTCCTTGTCCCGTATGCATTTAACGAGTGGCGAGATCCATACGAGAAGAGATAGCACGACAGAAAGAGAGAAAGAGAAAAAGAGACGGAGAGATAAGAATGTGTGCACGCTTACCAAGAGAAGCTATGTGCAATGCCGTGTTTCCCTTTTTGGTAGCGGCATCCACAATTGCGCCGCGATTTAGGAGTTTTCTCACGATTTCCAAGTGACCGTCCTTAGCTGCCAGATGCAAAGCGTTTAAGCCATTCTGCAACATACAAAATTCATATTATCACCAACGAGCTTCTCGAGATTCAGACAATACAAGGTTGTGCGTTATGTCAAAATCTGTGGACGACATATCGATAACTTACGGCATTAGAAGCGTTGATATCCACTCCGGATTCCAAGTATTCCAAAACCTTCTCGAGTTGTCCAGCACGAGCTGCTCGTAAAAATGCAGTACTAGGATCACTCTGAAAAAAAAAGATAATATATACATAATTCATTTGATATTTAAATTATTCAGATGAAACTTAAGAAACCTTCGTGTTCCCCGGATTCGTATTTTTTATTCTTTATATTCTTTTCACTTTAATAAATCAGGTAAATTTAAATACGCTTGTTAAATAAATAAATTTAAATATTGCAACATGTATATAAATCTCGAAGAGCATATCTCGAAGTGATGTTCATTCAAGGTTCTCTTATGCAACTTTTTTGTTATTTATTCAAGAATCAGGTTTAGAAGACACGATCATCTTATTTTCCTTTTTTATCTTATTTTTCTGTTTTGATATTCTGAGTAAAACGTAAAAATATTCCAAAATTTATTTTTCATAAAATTTCTTGTTTTTGTTACATATACTAGTCAAAAAAACTTGAGTTTTGAAAATAATCACAAAAAACATAATTTGAATCTTTATAAATTTTCCAATAAAATATTAGATTTTTTAGAAGAAAATAGAATTCAATACTAACTAGATTTTAGAAACATTTTTATATGAAAATCTTTTTATTATAAAGTTCATGTGCTAGCGATACCAGCTTAAAGTATCAGCGAAGTTTATCCCGCCTCTTCGGATACTCTTGGCACATTTCTGCAATGCGACATAATTAGTCCGTTTACAGGAATGCAAGGACACGTAGGTGTAGAGTTCTACACGCAAACGTATTTCTAGGAATTAATTAAACATAATCTGACGAAAGAGAAAAAGAGGAACAGAGAGAGAGATCATCCCACGCACACATAACGTATAAGATGTCAGTTAAAATTTTTTTCCAAAAGTAAATACAAATGCACTTAGAAAACGTATTTAAAATACATTTTTTAACTAATTTCAACTCTATCTAAACCATCTGTAGCTTGGACTATATTGTATACTTGTTTTGTACGACAATCGATCGATTGACTTTTTTAATTCAATATGCAAATACTTTAAATTTAATTATTCTACTAAAACACTATGTTAATTACTAATTACCGTTCTTAATTAAAAATTCTTTATTTTGATACAACATAATTTTGAAATGTTCAACATTTTTATGTGAAACAAAGATAAAACACTTTTTGAAATAAATTCGCGTTAAAAAATGCATGACAACAGTATTGTAATTGTAATTATTTTGTGTATTTGCAATTTACAATCCTGCTTCAATTTGCGAAACGTCATTAGCACGTATCTCGTCTTTGCAAAAGCCAAGATATAATTTTCGTTTTCAATTATGTCTGTTAATGGTTTTTTGAAAATTGCTCACTGCAAAATTGAAAAATCATAAAAAAATATTTACTATGCTTCCTTAAATAATTTTAAAACTTTTATTTAATAATTTTTAAAGAATTTTTCTTTTTTATTGATGTATTTTATGCACTTTTAATATATGTAAAAATAATTTGGCCACATACTTTGTTTTGTACATTAAACATCCACTATCTTATCAATCATGTTTAATACAATCGACATTAATTCCGGGAAGTAGGTGGGTCATGTCGACTGGCTAATAAGCACGAATCGCACAACGCGGGTTAGTAATTAACTACAGATTTAGAGCGTGGGGCGCCACACAGTCTGCAACAAGAGCTGACAGAAATCTGGCTCTCTCTCTCTGTGTCTGTCTGTCTGTTCTATGGCTCCCACCCTTGAATCGACCCCCTTCTTTCCTGTATTCGAACCCTCGTATATTCGAGACCACCGAATGGATACATAACAGTGCATATACCCCCTACATGTCGCCGCGACCTATAACTGATTCTACAGGATATTGCAGAGCCACCGGATGTGCTCTTTTAACCGCAGCTTCTTTTCGGCCACTTTAATAGTCATCCATTTATTACTCCAACCTATTGTGCATGTTCGTAGCTACATCCCGAATTGAAGTTCTACTTTGTATACCAATGCGAGTTGAAATTGACTGAAAAATATAATGTAGTCATTAATCTTTCCGCTCTTGCCTCGCTGAAAGCTCTGTTTTTATCTCTAATTGCTCGAAGATCGTAAGCTAAAAGTTTTCGTTGAGAGAAGACTCCAAATCGACCACAAAATCTACAGTAAAAATAACGTCCGACGGTTTTAAAAACATCCTGTACAAGCCGTATTGGTCTCCGGCTAGTTCGCGCGGGATGAAAGCCAAGTCAAGCTCGAGTCAATGGACCTAAAGCAACCGCACGTTCTGCTCACGCGGAAGACAATAAATATCGGGATTGTTACAATCTCCAACTAGTCTGCCACGTAAATATCCTCCGGTGGCACGCCAAGACAGAAACTGCGTCAGTGTAACAAACGCAAATATTTGTAGCATGCAGTTGCAACAGCCTAGCAATTGTAAACTATAAAATGCAGAGATCAAGAGTAATCCGTTGAAGTTTCGAAATAATGTACAGCTCTCTGGTATAAATTCGACCCTGTTAATGCTGCCAACAGATAATCCTTGTACGTATAAATAATTTCAATCTTTTTGCGAAAAGGTTAAAAATTTTGTTAAAAAGAGGAAAAAGAAGATAATCTTGAAAGCCGATTTTAAACGGTACGCGATTTGCATTAAAATTCAGGATGGAATTTTGTTTCCAATTTTACATGTCATTATATATTTTAATACATATAAAATATATGCACATATTCTGACCTTTATTTTATCACAATTGATACATTTATCTGATATATACATATGCATTCCGGTTTGTCTCTTCTTTTTCATAGATTGCAAGCATGTAAAATTATAAATAGAACATGAATTATGCGGACGAAGCGAACCTTTGAATTTTGTGGCCACAATTAGCTGCGGAAACGTACAATATCTTGACGGATCGGGTTGCTTGAGACCGTTACATAAAATATTGCGTGTGGAAACGACGTAAACCGCCAGGCAGTTCTGTGGGAGTTGTAACGGTGAACCTATCTTAGCGTACCGCGCGACCGTAGGTGGTTTTACCGAGAGGCAAAGGTTTTATCGTCATGCGCTCGAAGCACACGCCTGATAAATCGATAATTCAGTTCTTCGCTGTTCTTGCGCTCGTACGCAACTTTTCCCATCGTTTTTTGTCGATGTCCAGTGCAATTTATACGAGGAATAAAATGCCAACTTTGTATCGTAAACACTCGAGGCAATTATCGAAGGATCGTTATCTGACGTATCAATAATTATCAGATGGAACTCCGTTTGACTTATTAGTTTTCGCGACGGGACGCGCGAATGCGATAACTTGATGTTTCAAAAGAGAAAAAAACGAGAAAATGAAAGAAAATGCTCTCATGCGGTTTTTATCCGCTAAAAAAAAAAATTATGTTTGAAATAGTCTTAAATAATCTCTGCGTATTTTTTATTATTAAAACAATTTTTTTTTAATTGCGACATTACTTCATTTATTTAAAATTTGCATTGTAAGCGGCAGGCGAGAAACCTACCGTTGTGAACGAAATGATGATCTGAGATTTTCGAGAGAACGAGGCGTAAAAGTGATATCGAGTTACGTCCGTTTAATTCCCGAGTATCTCATTTCGCTTACTGTACAAGAATTTATTTGTCAGGCTTTGATACGCCAGGCAGAAATTAGAGATGCAAATAGAGTTCGCATTGCGACGGTCATTATCGCGTATAATCTCGTCGAGTTGAACTTGCTCACGGTAATATATTCGTAAATAAAGCGACTGCCGGCGTTTTTACTGGCCAGACAAAGTGCGACTCGACTGTCGCGATCTGACGTGTCGTATCGACTTGCTGGCGCGACATTTTTCTGAATAGTCAACAAGCACGATATCTCCCGTATAAATAAACCTCCGCACTCGTGCACCGCAAGACGTTTACTTGATCCACGCCGGAGAGAATGTTGAACGATAAATGCACAATAGGTTGCTCCACCTCATGCTTAGACGCACATTGAAACATTTTCTAAATTATTGAGATTATATTCTCTAAATCTAAATCAGTGAAATCTTATTGACTTGCAGTGCTATACTTATATAACTGTAATCAGTAACTATCTCACTATTTATTATCTGTTAGCGATTGCAATTAATAAAGGATACTCTCACTGATCGGAATCAGTGTATAAATACTGAAATCAAACTATTCATTGCGTTGCAATAAATAATACACTTCATTCAGATTTGGAGTATGAGGGAGAGTAGAGCATCTTTAAGATTTATGTATTCTTCAACAAATAACGTGACTTTAGAAAAAAAAAAATAAATAAAAATAAGAATTTTCAGAGTCTGTTTTCGTAATAAAGAGTTACGTCACTATCCGAGATATTTATGTTAAACGCATATCGTCAGCAATACTAACTTCTTTATCGTATATCTAAAAAAAAAGTCATGTAATATTTATAGAGCGATTCAGTAGAGTATATGCACGAGATAGGCACAAAGCGGCGAACTTGTGACAACCTGTATACAATGGAGAAAGCACGGCTATATTTGATCCACGTTGGTACGCAGAGGCTTACGAATGTGTTTACGAGTGTAAGCGAGTGTTGCGTACGCAAGGGAATCTGCTTCACGCAGGCTGCTTCGGCATGTCTTAAATAATTCAGACCGTCAGTTCCTCGTGTTAAAGAAAGGTATCCCCTTCCGCGTCCGCTTCCTTTTCGTTCCTACTGCAATCACTCACTTTCTTTTGAAACAGGGGAAAAATTTCACTGACATAGGAAAATAAGAAAACGAGGAAAAGTTACACGAAAAAAAGAATTCTGTTACAGCAAGATTGTAACTGTTACTGAATATTTCAAAGAAGCAATAAAACGTTGCCGTCATAATCAATTGTTTGATGCTAAATACGACAAAATTTATTTTGTAGACGAATCTTAAATTTATTAGAAATAGGTGAATTTGCTGTTAATTAAATAATACGATAATAAGATTCAGTAAATCAAATTTTGTAAACAAATCTGAACAAAAAGATTACGGTTTAAAAATTAGTTACGTAGTAAACAGTCGAAGAGATACATCGTATGAGAAAAATACTCAAAAATTTACAACTTTTCTGATATAATTTAAGAGCTGTATTTAAAACGAAATAACAGCGTAGTTCAAAGAAATAGAAAATATGCTTAAAAAATACACAAGAAGCATTGTTTTCAACACTAAAATCTTGTGACCGATATATTGGCTATTTCTCGATTTAAATTGTATTACATAAATCGCGGTCTTATTACTATTAAAAAATTTACATTCGTGTATATTTATTTCAATGAATAAATTTTATATAAATTTATTCATTAAAATAAATCTTTATTTAAATACGAGATAGAAGTTTATTTCTAGCAAATAAATCAATTAAGAAGAAAAAACAGAGATATTTCACAGAAATACATTTCATTATCTCTATTGAATTTTGTTATCACTATTAAATATCGAGAAAAATTAATATACGCTTTTCATCTTTTTCTCTCAATGTACGAATAAAAAATTCCTTGAACTTTTACTTTCTATTGAGTGAATACACGTAGGCAATCGTAATAAGAGAAGGGTACCTTTTCCATTTATAGTGCGCGTAACACGAAACGACACACTTTTCTTTAAAAGGTATAAATTAAAAGAAAACTTGTATTTTTGTGCGCGCTCGACGCAATCCACTTTCAGAAATTAAAAGCGATCTATTTATTTACTATAATAAATCGTCTCGTATGTCTCCCCGTTTCATAAATTCGCAATGTTTGGTCAGTAATACGATATCTACGAATAAACACTTAACAGAATATAATGCTCGAATTTCTCTCGTGTGTGCTCGAGCAAATACAATTAAGCTATTTTCTTCGTTGCTTTTTACTTGAGACGCGCAAAGTGCATTCGCGCTTAAAGAGCTGTTGCGTGCACGCGGTGCACGCCGAAAGTGCCTGAAGTGCTCCAAAGACGTCAATTGCACGTCAATTAAGTAACGTGACTGATAACTTCATTATATCAATCTGTTGCAATCTTGGCAAATACTCTTTGTAGCTTTGTTTTCAAATGGTGGTCTGATTCACTAGAATCTACGTTTAATTATTTAGCAATAATTGTATAACAACTTTAATCATTAATTGTCACATAATTATAAAAAGGGAAATAGAAGATTGAAAAGGGAATAAGAAGATTACGAAATAAGAGGAGTCTGAAGCTTTAGTGCTAAAGAAACTTTCATAATGTAGTTTCTTTCTCGTACCGTAATAAAATGACGATTTTTTTAGGATGACAAGTACACGTTATTTTTCACGAATATATATCTGGAATTGTGGTTTTCTTCTGATCAGGCACGAGCGCTCAATGATCTCGGTTGCGGTTTTCTCGGCGATCCAAACTGGAGAACCCATTGCGGGCAATGTACTACACGCAAGTGTACTCACTTCACTTGCTGTCTGGGCAGGGACGCTTTGAGGGTTTCCGGAGCCCTTTAGGGAACGCGAAAGGAGTCGCTAAACATAGAATCATTGAGAGAGAGAGAAAGACAAAGAGAAAGAGAGAGAGACTGAGACTGCGCACCCCATCAATTCCGGTGGCGATTTATAACACTTGGCCCCTTACTTTAAACATTTAAAAAAAAAGCACTCTGCGCCGCAATGTGTATGAATTATTCATAGTCGCATTTAAAAAAAGAAGTTCTCCTTTTCGCGTTGCGCAATGTCGGATATCCAAAGAACGGTAATGCACCAAAAAGAATTGGAGTATCGCGCTTTAAACGAAACGAACAATGATCCCGCACGCAAACCGGCTGAAACGAGGAAGGGCGGGGAATATAATTCAACGGATAACTCGACCTGGGTCGTTAACCGAGTAACAGCGCGGTCGCGCATGCAGGCCGCGACAAAGTTTAGAATTTACGTCGCGGCTAACGTTACACGTCCCTCGTTTGTCGTCCGCGTCTCTTCCGTTTTATAGAAAATCTTTATCGTCGCGGTGAAGCACTTCCGACTCGGAGGTATAACAGAGGTGGGTAGTCCGATAGATTGGCATTCGTTATCGATTCGCCGAAGCAGTAATAAGGCTTTCTCTCGTCCTCTTGTCTAAACTGTCGAACGATTTTGACGCGGTAAGAAAGAGCACATTGGTCGCAATGAGCGTAATGGCTATGCGACCGCTTGCAATTTCTGGCGATGCATCAAGCTAACTATAGCCACGCCATGTGCCAAACTAACGGCAGCGGCCATAGAATGCTTCCGAACGTTGCCGCGATAGCTTCGCTCTCACGAGCAACAAAAGCAGGAATTGGTGCTCGCGATCGTCTGCCTATGATAAAAGAAGTTCTACGTTTGAGAAACGGCGGCGAGTATCCGCGAACGATACGCAAGGGAAACTTTGTGAGGATTGACCAGGATTGACGCGGTCGCGGAGGCGCGCGACTTCGGGGATACGTTAAAGCGCGAACGGAATAGGAAGCCGAAGTTACACGGGTCCAATCCTCCGATAATAATTTCGGAATCGCGCCGTCACGGTCCGTCCTTTGCCGTAGCCATGATAGTGCAGCGGGAGAGGGCAACGACCCACCGCGCGGGGATCAACGGACCTCGTACAGGTATCACACTTTTTCCCTTTCACAAAGCATCCTTGCAACGGTCCCGGCGAACGCCACAAAAGCCTTCTTCGATTGAAAAACCGTGATTGCATTTAAGCTATCGCCGACGTACAATAGATCATTAACCCTGGAACGTGGTATCTTAATAAAGAATTGTGCAAAAAGAAGGATAACAGAATAAGGATTTTGATAAATTGAATTCTTCGAGAGGATCTTTAGAAAAAGATTATCCCGAATCTCGTGAAAAAGAGATAACATCGGGATAATCGTTGAAGGTTGTTGCTCGTGTAAAAAAATTAAAAAAAAAAGTAAAGTGTTTTCATCAAGATTGCAAGAATTAGAAATCTTATAAAACACGTTTAAGGGATTTAACATTTGATTTAAATATAATTACTTTGGTGAAGCTTCGTCGAGAGCAAAAGACGACGAATGCTCCGACGCGTGTCTTTAATATCAATTTATATTTTAACAACGTTGAATTTTGTCGCGAGGTAGTCTTGCTAACGAAGGCTGTTAAGTTCTGTTCCCATCAAGACTCGTGATTAGTCAAAGAGAAAAGGTATCCTAGGCGGTAACGCGACGATATGCTTCGCGCAAAGGACAGCAATTAGAGCCACGACAATGACAAAACGGGGCCCCGAGTTCATTGACTGGCTAAAGATGCTGGCTCGAGCTTGATAGAGGAAGGATAATAAGCGGCGAAAGAAGAGAAGAGCGATGCGACGAGATGGGGAGACGAGGTAAGGAAGAACGCGGAGCGTATAGCGCGAGCGACGAAGCGTAACCGGTCGAACAACGTGTTCGCTCGCGTTTTCCGATCAATGAAACTTTACGCCGAAGAAACGCCAGCTCGGTTAATACCACCGTAATGGAAAATGCTCCACGACGAGATATATACATGTGCGAAAGAACATTATGACTTTTTTTAGATCGCGCAATCTGGGATAAATTTATACCTGACGTGAGCTGTCTCCTCCCAGAACGCTGCCGCTCGTAATTGAAATTCCTCCACAGCTTACTATATTACGTTAAAGCGGGATGAATGTAAGGACGAGATAAACCTGTAATTCGATTCTCCGAAAGGGCGAATCTCAAGTGCTCATAAAAATATTATATATATCACTTACGTAAACGTTTAATAATTTGTCATGTCAGAATCGCCGTAAAAGCTTCGCCCGTGCACCGTTCATCATTTACGTTTTATAATCGATTATCGGGTGCGCTCGATAAAACCTAATCCTAGGTTTCTACAAATAGTACACTAATCTCAGAATAATTTTATAATATGCGACGAGAAGAATTCAGCGTGGCCTGACAGACTGTAATTCATTCTCCTCTCCTGCATTCGCGCGTACCGGCAGGGAATTTATTCAGGGATGCCATTAATCACGCGGTGATAAACAAACGGGAAATAAACTTCGCGAGATATTAACGATCTTCGTTATACCGTCCGTCGCTCGCGGATCTAGACGTCAGGCGTGGAATGGCCTGGATGCAAGTGGTGGCTGGCGCTAGGCGAGCGATCAGGCAATTAGTGGTTGCGGTAATAATGACGGAGTAGCGATAACAACAATCTTGGCTAAGTAGTCTAGACTCACAATTAGCTGGCCGCGCGCTGCATTAAAAGCAGCGAATCAATCGACCGCTACATCATAAATCGGCGTACAAAATCGATAACTGATGATATCGGATATCGTTTCGAACGCACTAAATGTGGTAGGCTGCGATTGAGCTAGTTGACTAATCGCCAAGCAATTAATTAGAATTCAGCTCGCGTAAAAAAAAAGACAAGTTGTCGTTTGTGCACGCACGGCGCCGAAAAATTAATGAGAGAAATATATCATTACGCGTGCGCGATTACTGAATACTAATTACGATTGTAAGAGCATTGCGCGAGTATACTTTTTCGAATTGAGCCATAAGAGAGATGTCCCTCCGAGCCACGTTCTGGACAGTGACGCCTCGACCCATCAATACCGATGATTAATGACAATTTGCATCGGTCACTGGCCGAGGGAGAATTTGAATATCCTGATCGAATCTGCAACTCAATCCGCGCGTCGTTAAGCAACTTAGAAAGACATATCGAGCTGTCAGACAAGACATATCTCTTACATACGTATTCATATTTCAGCGGCGAATTTAAGTACAGCGTAACGAAACGAGTACCGAGAACAATTATCCTTGCGCGCGGCCGCGATTATTAGCCTACAAGAAAATCCTGTAAGAGAGAGAGAAGCGACGTCGTTAAGTGTTCGTAAAAGCTGTTTCCACTATCGCGCATTTTTGACGTCGAAGAGATCCAACGTTCGTGAAACGACGTCGTTCGGCGAACGCAATCGCATCGAGATCGCGAATCGTGGCATAAAATCAATTTTCACTGTCGCTTATCGTTTTTCTGAAACGATGCGATCGTTTGAAAAACCCTGACGCGCTCGTCCCAGTTCGATTTTCGGCAAGAAACCGGCAGGAAGTGTCCGTCGTGATCGATGCTGCTTCACGAACTACCGTTCCCCCCCATCGCCAGGAATACCGGCAACACGCGCCGTGCCGTTGGAGAACCGGCGGTCTACGTTTAGCCGAGACATCAACTCGCAACACGCACGCGGCACGCTGGACATAACAGTTAAAAATAACGTCAAGGTGCGAAACGCACGACGCCGGGGTTTCGGCCTGGATGGACAAAACCAGAATTCTGCTCTGTGCAGCGGATATACTGTCGGGTGGTACACGCGAATCACGCGACACCGCCGTTAAGCCAAGCGCGTACTCGGCGTGAAAAAAATTTCCTGCCTGACACGAGGTCGAGAATATTATTAACTTTTAGTGGGTCATCGAAATTACGTTTACGCCTGCCAAACACACAAACTGTACGAGCAACCAGAACGTTACTAGATCCATTGAGCGCAATCTTTTTGGCAGTGTCAGACTTTTTCCTACTGACGTGAGCATTTTGTAAAATAAAATAGAGTACATTGTTATGTTGACAGAGATATTTTAAAGGTTTTCATGAGATATCTCACGCTGGAAACGCTCAGAAGTAATTAACAGTTAATGCGTATCGCAATAGCAAAAATGTCAATGTATAACACATGTACTCGATATAATTTTAATGAGACGAGAAGTGTTAGAGTTTGCCCAAAATTATTCTTAGATGTCCCTATGCAGACTCTCCGTTGGTTCCCTTAAAGAGCGAAGACGCAAGAACCCTTCCTCTCTGCCACATCCTCAGCAGCTGCAATTAAATCTATCTGTTTTGCGCGCTGGGAATCCTTCTGCAATGCGGTTCCCGCGAGTCCTGCGGGGAGACGAAGCTTCCCACGGGCGAGAGTTTAACATCTTGACTTCGTGATCGCGTCGCCGATAGAATTTCGCGACACTCGTTAGCACGCTAACGACCGCTTTAGCGCGACGTGCCAGCTGCTGGTGCACTCTACTCGTGCGCGAAGCGTCCTTGTGTTAAAAATATTGTACGTAAAAGGAAATCTCGCGATAAATAGTTCACGGCGAGAGAGAATATAAGAGATGCGTAAAAAAATATATATAGCGAGTAAAAAATCCAATAAAATAAAGATAGCTGCGGGGTATAATACGCACGCAAAAAGAGAGCGACGCATTTTATCGCGCTAAAATAATTGGGATAATAAAATATTTGCTTTTCTTTTTTGACTCGCAAATATGACGAGTCGAGTTAAGTACAATCATTATTTTGCTCTGAGAACGAAGAATATCTAAATTCAGACGTTACAAAGTTCTGATAATGGTTAGAGAATCGATCATGTAACTTTTTCCCTAGGGCGGAAACATAAAAAATGAAAAAAATCATTCTCCATTAACTTTAATGTAAAGACTTCAACTTTTCACGTTTTCGCCCTAGGGAAAGAGTTACATAATCGATGCTCAGAGATAAATTGTACGTGCGCTTGCATTAAAAAAGATCTGAGATCTGAATAAGATTCAATCCGATTTCTCCAAAAAATCATAAATTCTGGTTAAAAAAATCAATAAAGTTCGAAAGTAGTTCTTTTTTCGATTGTTTTTTCTAACGTTTCTCTAAAATCTTCTCTCAATTTTTATTTTTTATTAGAGCCACAGCTGTAATAATTGCGGCATTATACGCGGCCGATAAAAAGACGCGCGATCAAGGCTAATTAGACTCATCAGTCAATCTAACACAGCGTCGTTTCATCTCTCGACAGATCAAAATTGCTCCCCCCCGCACGTTTGTGCGCGTATTATGCATAAACCGGCCTTATGTAACCGCCGCGTATTACGGTCGGCAAATGACATCACGTCCAGCGTTACGAGCGTTGAGGTCATCAGGTGCCGCGACTGCGGCCGATACCGAAGACTTTTTTTACGGCGGTCTCGTGTCACGTATGTTCAAGATGACGGCGTGTACACGCAGGTAGATTACGTTTCTCGGCAAAGCGTACTTGGTCTCAGTCTACGTCGAGGCTAAGCGCGAGAGCGCGTTGATTATTCCGTAACGTGTTCTCGTTGATGGCCTTTTTCTCATCTCATCTTCAAAAATAGATTAAAGGACGAAAATAGATTAAATGCAAGAGAATAGCGAGAATATGGAAATTTTTAATTTTAAACACGTTTAACGTTTCGATGCAACATTTTGCTGTAAATTTGCGCAATATCGATTTGTATACGACACTTTCTGCAATAACATTGAAATACGATAACTGAACTATTACTTTTGTAAAATAATAAAAATAAACGCTCAAAAGTTCGTATGTTATACTTATACGGAATATTGAAAATTTCAGCGGAATAAGCGATGGTGTGACTGCTGGAAATGACATTTGGCTCCGCGTAGCTCAAGTATCCAAATTCTGTTTACTCCCTTAAGCAATTTTGGCCACGGGCCAGATATCAATAGAATGCGTTAGCCGTTCGCATCTGCAAGAAAAACATCGGATGATGCAGAGAAAAGTACGTACTTCGGCGTAGCAGCCATTAATCAAACGAATTGACGCCTCGGTATTGAGTTTATAATCGACAGAAATTTCCACGAGACAAGCTCCTTCTGATTGAACAAATTAAATATTCATCGGCTGAAAAGCTGAAGCGTTTATCCTTCAAAAGTGTGCAATGAAAATTTCATATTTTACACGAATAATCATTTGCTTGCATTTTGCAAAACTGTTCGGCTTGTGTCTTTTGCTATAGTATTTCCTCGTAAACATTATTACGATCGTACATATTAATAACGTAGACATGCAAGCATGTATACACTGATTTACAGTAGACAATGCATGCCAGTGCTTATTCATATCTCTTCACATCCTATTTTACTTATTTATAGAAATAATTGTTATCTTCAAGCACAGGCGCATTATTATCGGTATTTGTATTTTTCTAAAAATGCATTTATCTCTTATGTAATACGATTTACGTAAAATGTAGTTTGTTAATAAAAGTAATATTTGCACAAAGAGATGAATATTTTTTTCCACGTCGTAAAAATTGGAACAAAACGATGTCAAATGTATTTTAATTGATAAAACGGAAATAATAATGTCAAAAGATTTGGTCGGGCGAGGTATTTTACTGTATACGATCATATAATATATTTGAAATGAACAAATTTAGGACACGAGATAACCGGTTGTCGCGCGGTGTCCCAATTTTCACTACAAACAAGGCGAATGCATTCATGACTCATCCATTTTCGTCATCGCGAAAAGTATACGGCCGTGCTATAATGCCCGAAACATGTTTCGGCAAGACGGGCATCCCACGAGAGAGGAAAGTGCTTCTTTCGCGAACGTTACGCGAAAATATCTTCTGCTAGTCGAGTTTTACAGAAGTATCTCAGTAGCAAGTCAAGCGCCTCGAGGTCGTCTGTGAGAAACTAGGACGTTCAAAAATTATTACTTCAAGAGCACAATTGTTCATCGGCGATGTGACAGTCGTGATTATTCAATAGCAAACCGGATATTTGTAATATTAACAAAGTACTGCTCCGATCTTATGACATATAATCTTAATAGATGCAAATCTAGCTTATGACATGTGCGATAAATTTTTAAAAATTTTTATTTTATTAATGTAATGATGTAACATGATTCTACATCTTCTTCTAACTGTCCTCAACGAGATTCAATTAATTGCCGAGACAAGAATGCAGTTTGCACCCGTGTCGTTATTAACAGCTCTTCGAGCTGTTAACGAACGATATATCTATATATGCTAGTGTCAAACGGTTGAACCCTGAACCCTTTATTAAACTCTGTCTTATGTCAGATTATATCAGATTTTTAAGACAATCATTAATCGCATCTCCCGCGATGTTAGATTCTAACGCGCCATTCGTTACGGTGAATTAAGCGTGGCGGAAATAGCTACGAAGATGATGAAAACACGTGTAGTGATTTTAACGGTGTAACGTTGCTGTTAATTAACGGGAGGTCGCCATTCTTCGTACCACCTGCGTTTATCGCAGTATATGTAGCGTATAATAATAGCAATTTATAGTTGTTAGAACTAAGTGGAAAAAGGGGGAGAAACTATGTTTTCCTCTAATATATTTTCTCATCAAAAGTTCCAAATATCAAATGAAAATTAATTTCTAAATCTTTAAACAAGCACAAAAAATATACTCTTTAAATCAGTGAAATCGTATTGATTTGCAGTGCTATACTTATAACTATGATCAACAGAAACTATACAATTTTAGTGATAATATATTGATTCTGATTTGGGAAGTACATAGTAAACACAAAAAAATATCAATTTTACTGCTAAGAAAAGCAATTGCTTCTTTTTTAGTAAGTAACAATTACCTTTAAAATATTTTCTCAACTTTAACGGTCATAAAATATATTTATCACAAAATTTGGAAAAAACACATTATCATGCGCACAAAAAAAATTTATACTCTTTCCAAGAATATTATAAAATCTTATTAAGGAAAAATTAGAATGGTAAGCAAATCGAATTTTCGTTTTAACTTAATATTCTTGATTAAATTAGGATCAAACTGGAGATCAGAAGATCTTTTGAATTTGATGCTTTTGATGAACTTATGATAGATTTGCGGATGTATAAACTTACGAAACGTTCGAAATAAATTATTTCAAAGAAGAATATTTTTCTGTGTGTACACGCGGAAGTTTATTTTAAGTAAATATTATTTGTTTCAAGTAAATGATGAGTGCTTTTTAAGACTGTTATCAAGAAAATATTCTTTGTAAAGGTGTTACTTAAACATGACTTAAAATTAAAATTGAACAGTCGCTGATCATTTATATGTGTAATACTGCAAATCGGACTATTTACTGCTTTCCACTGATAATACTGATTCCGATTTGAAGACTTTATCTCGGATGATACGCAAGATACGCACTAGAGCAATAAAATTAATCGTTAATCTGCTCACTCTGATCATTTATTACTCGTAGACAGAGCTGTGCGTTTCGAAACAAAGTTAATTTTGTAAAGAGTCATCGAGTGGGCTACGAAGTCACCGAAAAATATATTACTTAGGAGCGGGCGGATCCCTCTGTTCGCGTTCAGCCGTTCTTAATATCCGTATATGTGTCACCCAACGTTATCCAGTAATCTCTTCATCACCGGCACCACATCCTTTTCATTGGGGCTTAATTAAATGTACGCTCGGTATGCCGACGAAGGAAACGAGGGCGGGAGGGTCCCTGACTTCTCTGACTGAACGGGGGGGCAAAATGGAGAGCGCGGCCGAAAGGGTCGAGGTCGTCGATTACAACAGCAACATGAACTATATTTCAGGTCTGCGTCGTACAGATGCTTCTATTCAGAGTGCGATATCTCCTCCTTCATACATTTTTTTTTTTCGTCGCAAGGAGGTTTGCAAATTCCGTCTTTAGTTTTAGTAAATTCATAACCATCGTATACCTTCGACGACGCATGGAGTGACAAACGGAAGGAACTACAGCGCAAAATAAACCGACTTCGAATTTTATTTTCATGTCGTGCAAGTGAATATTGCGGATATAAAGTATAATAAATAATTCTATCTGGATAACTGTGCATGCCTACGAAGATAAAAGTTCCGAAGGATTTGTGAAAAATGAAACGCAGTAAGCAAAGGTATAAATAAAGTTTGAAACAGCTTCTAATAATATAGATAACAAAGTTCCCAGTAATATAGCTGTTTCGTGCAATGCGCGCATACACATACACACACACACACACACACACACATGTCCTTACATTTTTATCACGTAAATAGTCACTCTGGCAGTCCGCGTAGATCTAGACTACATAAATGTCCCTGAACCATACGAGGAGGGGGAGATATCGAAATTGGAGACCGCGGAGGGAATTAAAATAATTGAGTGCTTCCTGGCATTCGTGATGTCAAGAAAGAGAGAGAAGGGGGGGGGAGGAAGGGGGGAGAGTAGAAAAAGGGAGGAAAAATGCTATGCAGAGAAAAAGCGATCGCAGCAGGGCAGGGCACGGCGTTATACAGGTAGGTAGGTAGGTAATAGATACACGTAGATGTACATAGGTATATATGTGGGGCAGGCAAGATGGAGTCTCGGAGGTACGGGTCGATATGAACGCGGCAGCGCTATTGCAGCAAACCGCCCCCTGTTCGCTTCCACGCTGGTCCCTGCTTGCTCCTCTTACCACCTTCTGCTCGACTCTCTTTCTACTATCAAACTCTCCCCCTCGCCCCCTTCTTGTGTCACAATCCAGCTATCAATGATATCGCTATCGCCACCGTTTGCGTACGATCGACGCACACGCGTGTCCGAGTTTCTTTTTGCAAAAAACTTTTGCGTCGAGCCAGGCGAAAGCAAGAGGATCGATTACAATCAAGAAACCGCGAGGGAAGGGGGAGAGAAGGAATCGTAATCGTAGTGCGTCGGTGACAACATTTTTTAACCGTTCGACAGTAATATGTGTACTTTCTGATAAATCCTTTCATCGGAAGTCCTTTTATCAGACACGTTTCTTTACACATTAGATTAGGATTACTTAATAAATATAAACAAGATCAGTCACGCATGTTATCTAAGTAATACAGCGATGATGATGATAATAATAAAATAAGAAGTAACTGTATATATAGTTGTTGTCGCGTTAAATTTCTCGTATCGAACTCGTGAGTTCGATATGACCGTTCTAAAGCGTTTTAATCCGCAACCACTGCAAGAAACGCCGTCAATAATCCCGGCTTGAGGCAAAAACTAGGTAAACATTTTTAATGAATTCTCTGCACGATTAGACGCTCGCTGCTTCATCATTGGGATGACTCGATGCTGCCTCGACAAGTCCAGATACAAAACACGTTTTATATTAGCAGCTGACTTGCCGGCTCGACTTGTATAACACGAACGCGCATCGACCGCGCTTTTCATCGTATCCGACTACGGCCGAAGATTGCGAGAGTTCTCTCATATCGCGAGGAACCAGCGCATACATTAACGGTCTCCTTTCATGATATTTCGTACTGGCATTTTTTTCATTCCTTGACCTTTTAATTTCTCCGGCGGTGACGTAATGCCGCCACGTGCGGGCGTGCGTGTACGCGCCTAATCAAAAATAATCGTGATGCGATCTCGGACCGAGGTAAGGAGACGGAATCAGCATTATTCACAGTAGTATATGAATACAGCGATAAATAAGAGGCTTTATTTTTCCAAATGTTACTACTTTCGATCGAAAACTCGTCGTGATTGATTAATATGATACTTTGGCCGTTACAACAATACATAAATTGTATACAATAAATTCTACCTGTGTTTTTTTGATAATAATAACATTTGGACAAATAAAGCCTCTTATTTATCGCTATATTCATGTAAATGCAAATTGAATGAAAATTGAGTCGCCATTCGCTACAGCTCTAAGGCCAATATTAACATTATTCATATTAATGTGACAGTCATTACAATACATTACATGGCAGTAAAAATGTTAAATGTTCTACAATCGAGACAAGATATTCCGTCCATCAGTCACTTATTCCTGCAATTACCAGTTTTTTATTTTTTTTTTTTAACAACAATTTATAGGTACTGATGTAACAATTGAGATCATCAATTAATCCAATGTACAGAATGGCGCCAACGCAATATGTTCTATGAAGTATTTCTCTTGTAATTTCTAATTGTAATTACGTTTGATTTCGATGACAATTGATTGTCCGCTTGCGCGAAACGCATACTACTGTATTTGATAGATGGTTCAATTGTATCGAGTCACTTTGATCTTTTTGAAGTGTAATTTAATTGTGCCTGGCACAAAAAAGTAAAATTCAACAATTTTGTATTCGGAGCTAAAATTCCTTTAAAAATATAATGAAAATTCCTTTAAAAATATAATTAAAAATATAATCTTAAGAAATTGTGATTATTTTATTTTATTAATTCTTTGTGCATTATTTAGATAAAATGGCAAAATGAAAAAGGAATCAATTCAATTAAAATATTCTAATAATTGTAAAAATTTTTACATTTTGAAAACGGTTCTCCGAAAAATTATTATCTGTAATTAAATTGAAGAATTGAAATTTTTCATCTAATCGTCAGAACATGTTCAACAAGAATTCTCTTGTATGTCAATAAATTCTTCTGAATATAACTTCTGAGGTCTTTGTATTTTTTTTCCGATTACGCAGTTTTGCCGCGAAACGTGTCAGTGAACAGTAGAATGCAGTGACACTGAATAACATTATTTAATTGTCGGAAGAAGTAGATTAAAATTCTCACGTGAACGAAATGAATTAAAATCGCACGAGACCGCCTACCATCCTTGATCGCCTTTTCCGTTATAACAGTGTAATTAGCATACGACCTGATAATCTTAGCCAATTATAAATGCACTAACAGTTGACCTAGCCGTATAATCGATAATCGATGCAGGTTATTGCACTAGTTTGAAAACAACTGTGTTCTGATGTACGATATCATACTCGACGAATGCTTTCACATTTGTCAGCCAAAAGCGACATAATATTACTTGCACGTCCTGCGTGTACCAAGTATATACGCATAATTAAAAGATATTTTAAGTACTAAAGATTCAAAAATTATAACAAATAATGGAGGGTTTCCCAATGAACAAATTATTACGATTACAAGGACGTTTTCCATCACGCATGCATCGTGCAACATTTTTGAAGTAGGTCAGTATCGATTATATAGGATGCCGGCGCAAAAGCGAGTGTTATAAAATGTCACACAAGAATTAGGACAACAACAAAACGCTATGTAGCCTATTCTCTGTTGGATGCTACGTTCATCCGGATAATTCTTTTGTCCGAGCTGAAGCTAACATGCGCACTCAAATAATGGAGAAGGAACGTCAATTCACTCAATCAATATATTAAATACGTAAACGAGTATGCCTATCATTTTTTACAAAATACGATATCTTGATAATATTTAAACAAAAAATTTAAATTAATAAAAAATCTAAAAATAGAGCTAAGATTTTAACAAAATAAAAAAATAAACGCAAGAAGGTAATTTCCCGAAAATAAATGATTCGTATTTCTCTCCTACATTTAAACTTGCATTTTTTTACATATCTGAATATGCAAAAATTATTCCGCATATCATACCGCATAACAGTCGCGTAAAACCGGCGCATAATCGTAAAAAGAAGACTGAGCCGTTAATCTACATAATTCTCGAGAGTGGCAAGTTGCATTAAATTATCTTTCGCTCACTCATCCTCGAGTTTCCTGCGCAGCTGCGATAGGAAGAGTGGAGAAAGGCTGAGAATTCTAAAATCGTTAGGGTAAACCGCCACGTTCCTTCCCCCTGTCAGACAAATTAAAGAACGTTCGGCTGGCGCGAACCCTTTTCGATCACGAGAGCGTGGTGAGACACCCCCAACTCGAAAGAACGGAGAAAGTGAAAAGGGGAAAAAGTATCGGCGACGCGAGAAGGCTTTCAACCCTTCTATTGAGGTTACACACCTCGCTACTTATCGCGTGTGTGTTTAAAGAAGTGTGCAGCAGCCGAAACGTGCATACGAATTATCGCGCTTCGTCGGCTGCTTCGTCAGGTAGTACTTTGAAGCCTGTTAGAATCTCTAATTCATTAAAGACGCGATTAGGCAAAGTAATACTCAAAAATACATCGATAAAAAAAGAACTTGTATTAAATTGTCAAATATGAATCTTAATTTTAACAAAGCTCCTAATTCGCCTTTCGAATTCTTGGATTTTGCAATCCTTTAAGATTTTTCCTTCTTCTCCTTAATTTTTTTATTCAAAATTTTCTAGGACCTAGACATTGTATCATTGCTTTGTTAATGGAATATCTAATTCTGATCATACGCGGAATTTTCTCTTTAAAATCATGGTAGTGAGACAACATGGACTTGAAAAAATTTTACTACATTTTTAATAAAATTTAATAAAACTTTAATAAAATTTGGTTAAATTTTAGTAGATTACCATAATTCTTAGAATAAATTCTAAAAGAAAATTCTCTTTGTGTACGTTGTCAATTGATGTGTCTTAACCATATGTTAGCCACATGTGTCGCGTGTGTTTTTAAACCAGGCCCCAACTTAAATTATTACGATTATCTTCTTAAGTACTGAACAAAAGGGTTTAATAATAATAATAATCAAACTTCGGTGAAATAATTTTAATTAAATTATGTATGATTAGAATAATAAAATATTTAATAATATTTAGTCATTATATTAATAGCAATCTCCCAAACATATGCAATAATAATCAATCGGTCTAAACGGTTATCAAACGATTAGTAAATATTTAATTATATTAACCGAACATTTAATTGAAATTATTTCATCAAAGGTTAGAAACTATCATCTCGATTATTACCACCAAACTCATCTTTCAGTGTATTTTCTGACATAAAATCGTTCTGGTTAACAGATTTATATGTAAATCAAAATATTTAAAGAAATAAGAGCTTATCTAGGCCAAAATAATTTTACAGTTTTATTAATAATTATTTTAACAGGATTTGTAGTGGAAAATTTCCCTCTCCCTCTCTTTCTCTCTCTCTTCCTGCTGCTGTTAGTATCGAATTCCATCTTCGTTGCTGTTAACGACAATAGCATTTTACGAGATATTATTAAAGTGGGTCAATCACGGCCGCTTCCGACGTTGGGTTTAGTATTTAAGTACTTGTCAAGGGCAGGATGCCAAATTTCCGCGGAAGCTCTTGTCAACTTGAAATGAATACTCGCTGCAGGATAGAGTGGCAATTAGTTTAACACACTTTCTAAAGGCTGTCACTTTAAATAAATGTGATTTTTATTAAATCACACGCTCTTGAAGCGACTCAGGAAAGAACCAACGTGTCGTAACATCTTCTGTAAAAATGTTTTTCGATTGCTTCCGTGATTTGCATTATTTTCATATATTTTAAGCATAAAAGAACGGTATTTCTCCACTGCCATTTATTATCTTTATATATCGTTAACAATTCCAGCGTCAATTTTTTCTAGAAGCAATAATGTTGCGTCCAACATTACATAATCTTTTTTCTAGAATACAATATTAGCTGCTTTTTAAATTTCACACTTCTAAAAAAAAATCACATTAGTAGCGATTTGTCGCAATTGCAGTTGCTAGCCTATCATAATAAATCGCCTTCAAACTCGTGTGTGCCAGCTGATGAACATGATGACTCGATGAATTGCAGCGATTTCAAGTTAAAACGCGTCGAAGCAAAATTTCACGGTGATGCACAGAGGCGCGCGTCATGGACCGTCCAGCCAGCGCAAAGTGTGAAGCCGTCTCGCATTCCTGCTCCAACGCGGCAGCGTTGCAGCAACGTTACCGGCGCGAAAACGTTTATTTTCATAGTCTACCTTTGCAGCGGTTGCGGAAGGGACGCGACACGGTGTGTATGTGTGCGTCGCCGTCTGTAATTTCGCAACGCGGTCTCATCCGGCGAGGAATCGACGAATGGAAAATAACGCGTTCCGCGTATGCACGCGTACAGTTTCGGCCATAAAAACGGCACGGTGCGATGGACTCGCCGATCGATGTACGAGAGATTATTAAAAGTCGTTACGGTTGCCGCGCGCTTCGGCATCGCTTGAATTGTTCATCCGATTGTGTACCGTAAATAATGCAAATATCGTTTTAATAAATAACCTTGTTGAGGCGTGAGACACCTCTGACGTATATATCGCTGTATAGATCGCGGTTTTTACGTAGGAATATTAATTTTAGCACACGTTTTCTCCAAATACATCGACGATTACTTGAAAAGAGCTTAAAGTATTCTGTTTTGTTCTTAATTATGTATTCCTTAAGTTTTCGTTATCATCCTGTCGGAGTATAGTTGTATATTTTATTTAATGTATTCTACATTTTTTTTTTTTTTTTAGATGGCTCGTTCCAAGATAAATTCATCTCTCTAAGTTTAGCAGTTAAATGTTAAATTAGATGTATGTACGATCGTGCCCTAGGTCCTAGCTGTCTTTAATAATTTACTCAAATACTTGAGGCACTTGTGCCCACGGTATTTCACAGAAGAGGGATAATGCATCACCGTAAGAAACGCACGTGCCTCTGTCGCGACGTGACGTTATTACAAGTACCGCCTTATTACGTGCAATCAGATGTAACTCGCGTGTCAAGCTGATTGGCAATATAGTCGTCCCTTAAAAGCGCATCAGGGAAACGACGCGACGGCCTGGCTGCCGCCGCTGAGCACGAGGAATCGTCAGACGTATGTACAAGTCTAAAACCCCTCGCGTAATGCGTCGCGATTGACCTAGATTCGTAATCGCTGCAGCACCACCTTCGTGTCTTTTTGTCTGCGCAGGCGGACGTCCTGAAGGACAGGCAAGATTTCAAATCCAAGCGGCAAACAGGCTGTGTCGTTTTCTAATCCGATTAGTTCAACCCTCCGCAATGAGTTCCCCGTAGTTCCCTCGACTTCAATGAAAAATTCTCTAGCACGCGAGAATCTTAGACTCTAAATTTAAGGACGTATTTTAGATTAGAATGTGAAAAAGTTTGCCTTACCTCTTCGAGAATTTTCTTTTGAAGAAAAGACTGCTGCACGTACTTTTCTACGCTTTTGCACATCTACTTGTACATGTTTGGTAAATATCTACAAATTTTTGGTATGGTTAAATGTTTATTAGTCTTTGTGTTACGTCAATTTAAAAATAAACACATTTTTCAAGTCGGTTAACACAATTTCTCGGAAACAGCTAAAGCGATTGACTTTAACGTTTGCATATATAAAGTAAGATGTCTGTTTATCGGATAAACTGGGATTATTGCGATATCTATTCTAATGAAATAGATTGTTTTTTTTATAGATATTAAATTCAATAGATTTTAATAGAATTAAAATTGGATAGGTATATTTTTTTTAACCGCGCGCGTTATTTTAATAAATTGCAACATTTTTTATTTATCCTAGTTTATAAATCCTAGTTTATAAATCAGCATCAATGATAAATAAATATGTTTCAAACAAAAATTCAAGCTGATAGAAGCTATCAATAGTTTTGAGAAATCAACCAACTCTAAAACGTGTTTGTTTCTAAAAATTTATAGGTAACATGAAAATTAAGAATTAACTATATGAAAATTTGTAGATATTTATTAAATATGTGCAAACGGATATGTATAAAAATATAAAAGAATATGTTCAGCAGTTTACTGTAAAAAATTCTCCAAAGTAGGCCACTTTTTCGCGCTCTAGAACACACGAACAAAAGACATTAAGAAAGGAAGAGCTGGAAGAGCGTATCTCATCTAATTATCTAAAATACAATTTACGTAAAAACCCTTCTTCTCCGTTGCTCGGAACATCTGATACTCCGGAATGTTTAGGTTCGCAAATTTTGATACCACTTGTATAATCGCCTTACGGACAATGAGATATATTCGCGATAAACCGCAGCCTTGATTTACATGGGGAATAGGGCACGCAATCTCGCGGCCGCCAATCTTTTAGCTGTACCAGTCCGTTGCGCCTTGGTCAATTAATCAATTCGCTATCTAACAACATGACTCAGCTGCGAACGTAATTCGACGGAAACGTATTTTTATCTACGACGGAGAAATATACGCGCGCTCGCGCGGTCTCCCTTCGAGATTAGTTTAGCCATGGCCTCGAGACATTGTTCAAGGTTCGTTGGCGAAGGTCCACAGTGAAATTATGACGTAATCCCAGAGTCCGGAATGTGTACGTAGAGACAGGAGCTAAATGCTACCGGAATACAGCGGAACGTAACGTGAGTCAATGGAATCCTCGCGTGTAATAGGTACGACGAACTGCTGCTGTTGAAAACTGCGCGGAATCTCGTTAAGCGTCGCTGCATATGCACGACCAGTTATATTGTTTATTATTCTATAAGCTAGGCTCAATGCCACGTCTTAGTCGCAGCGATGTAGTCGCGCACAAAATTCCGCCATGGATCTCAAGCAACTCTACTCCGTTTTATTAGTAACATTCTTATTTTTCTTTATAATTATTGTACGAGATGTACACGTCTTTATTGTAAAAATGATTAATAAAGAAGTTATGACTTAAAAAAAAAAATGTTGCTGTTTTATCTTACGTTATTACCTTTCATAGATACCTTTCAGCCATAGATATACAATCGTACTGTTTCAGATGCCGCGCCCTGTATGCGATAGCGTCTGATACGTTCTGACCACTACGTTTTAATTATATTTCCACGTGCAACGATCTACGGATTGACTTCTCAGATTCAGTGCGAAGCAAGAAATGATGATATGTTTGTTGAAACTGCGGAGTCAGCGACGTTCATAGCGTATGACATCACGACATTAGGCGAAATGAAATAACTCGTCACCGAGTTACGCGCGCGGTGGATACATCGCTCGTCACGAGCGACACATTTTTAGAGAATAAAGCAACGACTGTTTCCAGCAGAGGAGTACCCTCTAATTAGTGTAAGAGCCTCGACTTGATTTTTATTACAGCACAACGCGCGACTAATGTATATGTGCTTGAAAATATCACGAGTTTCTCTTTTTTTTTATTGGCTATCTAGCTCCACCCACGTCGATGAAAGAGAGAGAAAAATATGCGGATCGCGCACATAATTTTGTTATTGAAGAATCGCAATCTTGAACGCGGCCCTAAAAATTCGAAATTTTACGTGTGGACGTGTAAGATCGTACTGATAGATGTAAAATGAAGACTGTGATGCGAGAAACTTTATTTTCTATCATCCCAAATATTCCACGACCGCCATCTCTTTCCTCTACTCAAGTAATAAACTTTGTTCTCTGAACAAAGATATTCAGAGATGCAGAGATGAGATAAAGTGGATGCTCCACGAAAGAGATGAGTCAAGGTAAATTTTTCACTTAGAGGTTAGCATAAGAAATTAAGCAGACATGAATTAAAAATGGAATCGCTTACTGACCCGCAGTCTATTTTCGATTTATGTCACAACCGGTTTCTCAGGTCCTCAGATAGTCCTCAAGTAAGAGGCTTACCTTGTTCAAATTCTCACCGACTTACTCTCAATTTTTTTTCTTTTTTAGACCGAAACAAAGTGCTTGAACGTGTCCCCGTATTTCGAACTGTTAAGATACCGTTAATGCTTCCGTACTTTACTACTTTTGTACTTAACGATGTAATAACAAACATAAGTGGTCCGGAAGAGGCTGCAATTAACGCAGCAGTCTGACATTTCCTATCTGACCTTCTCTACCTTTCTGTCCCCTGCGCGACGTGGGAATTTTTTTCCTCTATCCCGGAGAGGAGCGTTCAGGATCTGCGGTACCATGAACACGTGCGTCCCCTACCTAGTGTAGTGCGCTGCTACCTTCACAGCAGCCTACGTCCTGGAGTAACCATGACCTTTGTGCCGCAATAATCGGCCGGCCACTTCGTCTTAATGATCGTTTTGCATGCTAACGCGGTGGACGCGACGTAACGATCTGCGACAAAAACGGTCGCATTGTTGATACTTTTTTAAATGTCCGACAGATCAGGCGAATAGGCAAATAGGGCTTCATAAGAATCGCGCTTTCTGGGATCTTGACATGGCCTTGTCCAGTTCAAGTTACGAAACACTCGGCAAAAAACACATTTCGTGTCGTAGATTTAGTATTACATAGTTATTGCTCAACATTGCAACACGACAAGATGATCAAACACATCCGTAAACACCTCGGGTTTCGACAAAAAATAATGTTGCAAGCAAAAAAATAAGAGAAATGAAAATTTTCCTTCATGCAGAAAGTTTTTTTTTTATCAAAGAAATTAACGTAGCGCGTGAGAAGAGAGTGTCAAATGGGAGAGTACAGCTGTACTGAACCCTCCTCTCGCACTTTACCCACGCAATCGAAACAGCGAGCAGACATGCGGCGAAACGGTTGAATACGAGCCCGTATATGCTATTGGATGCCATGTATATACGAAGCCTATTATTTGCGATAATGCCACCTACTTCCCTCGTCTCGTGGCCGAAATAATGCATATGTTCGTGACGAACTAATGCGCACACCATGCAGTACTTTGATAACTCCGAGTATTACGTGAGACAGCAAAATTTTTTAAACATGATTATATACAGGATGTAAACAAATAAGTGTCAAATATTCTAAAGGCGCAAATATTCCATCGATCAAATAATAAAAATTTTTGCAGATAAACGTGGATTTAGAAACGCTTAGGTTTTTAAGATAACAAAAACTTTATTGTAAAACAGTGGAATATCTTTTGAAACCAAAACAGTTGACAAAAATTCTGCATATACAAGTACTAAAGTAGCTATCAAAAAACAATCATTTCGAAATATTTTATATTTTATTCTGGCGTATTTTAATATAAAATCAAATGCTTTATTAAAAATATTCCACTGTATTACAATAAAATTCTATACTTATTTCAGAATTTAACCGTTTCTAGATCTCTCTCTAGAATATTTAACACTTATTCGTTTATGTATAGATTCTCATATATACAAAATTTATGCGATTTCAATCAGAAGATTATAAAAAAAAGAAAAAAAATGAAACATACCTATTTTGAGTAGAATTTCAGGACAATTTTTATTGTAAATATTTTCTCGTACTGTTTTCAAAAAATTCAATGAATGTTTCTTTAAAGAGTAGTTTTAACTCTTAAAAAAATTAAGCAACAGAAGTGGAGGGATTAGATAATAAAGAGAAAATTATTGTAACTCATTTTAGTCAAAATCGTTATAAAAGAAGTTTTGACTTTCTTTTTGTGTTTAATGTGCTCGAATAGTATTGAGAATTTCACTCTCTGTACCTTTAAAGCTAACCCTATACTCAAATTTTTCTGAAATTAATGTCTCATCGCGGCATCGTTTGGCATACAATGCGTTTCGAATTTCTAGGGTTGCAAAATGGGCGAACTTCGCCCTCGCTTTTTCCTTCTTCCACTTACGTCGTAGATAAAATTGAAAAAAAGAGACACATCAAGCCAAGGCTCGTTCAAGTCACACACCGGTTTCTAAGGGTACCAGATATATCGTTCTCGGGTGCTTCCCGTCAACAAAAAGGTCATCAATCTTACCTGTTTTCCGGCGCGTGGCAGCGTCTCCACGTTGGTACCGCCGACCACGGGGGCCTTTTCCGGTTCGCCGTTCTGCTGGCTGACGTTTATGTTGGCGTTAACATTGGCGTTAACGTTATTGACGTTGTCGGTGACGTTCGTGTTCGTGTTCATGTTAGCTCCGGTGGTAACGTCGCCGGTGCCGCCACCGCGCTTTCCGTCCTCGCCCGTCATTCTTCGGTCGCTCTGTCGTTTCACCCTCTCGTTGTCTCACACCCTCTCTTCACCCTCGCCGCCGCCGCCGCCACCGCCACCGTTGCTCTGCCGTCGTCGCCCTCACCGCACCCGTTCCGCTTATACTTCCACTCGTTAATTCCCAACCTTGGTCTACGGCTCGGAATCTCCCGATATCTGTGCGGATCGATCGAGAACGGAGATCAGAGAAGGATCGAAGCGCGATCGTGACGAATGGCGCTTAGTCTGATAACGCGTTATTTATTTCAGCCCCTCGACGTGGAGTTTCCTTTTTCCTCCCTTCTCGTGCTCCCCCAACCCCGAGACGCGGAATCTAGGCTATTAATAGACGAAACCTGGCTTTTATTAGCGGAAACGATACACGGGAAGGAAGCTCGAGTTTGCGATGTTGCGAATTGAAATGTAGTTGAAGGGCAGACACTTTAAATGATATGTTTAAAGTTGACCTGAAATTACTGTGCTCGCTTCAACGCGATTAGGAGCGCGAATCGCACTGTTAAAAATTAATTCCTCGTGGGCGATCAAATAAAATGCCGGGCACGCGACGGTACCGAGTTCCATCGGGCCGAATTACTTCGGTTGTTCTTCGAGGAACGCTATTTATAGTCTCCACCAAACGATACGGGTGGTATAACCGTACATGACGAAACGGTTCACAAGCACATTGTGAGAACCATCCTCCCGCTATTCGCCGAGGAAGAGGAAGAGGCATGGGCCTCGCCCGAAGTGCAATTCTACCGCTAACATCACCAAACAACGCGAAGATCCGAAATTACAGTCTGCTTCCCACAAGTGTTCGCGTATACACCATACCTGCGCGAGAATGAAAATGTAAGAAGAATGTACCACTTTAGAGCATATTCAATGACCTATTTTGTTGCCTGATATGTTGCTCCAGTCACCATTGTTATTCCGTATAATGTTATTCCGAATAACTTATTCATTTTAGCCTGGCGTCTGGGTACGCTTTACGATCTGAAATCTCGAAAATGGCAAATGGCGGTCACAAACTTTTATAGACGTTTATGGAGAGAAAACTTTAGGGAAAGCGTACATGTAACCCGAAGTAGTTGTGCTGTCGAAATCCGGCAAATATGGAAGTCGCTTTGGAAAATTAGACGAAAGCATGATTATAATGGTTATCAATCATAAAGCAACAATAGACATTAAGTTTTATAAGCTCGGAAAAAATCGGAGTTTTTTCATTTTTCCGCGAGTTTTCCGGGTTCCTTTCCCAAGGGAAGCAAAACTTGTTGGAAAAATTCACCGACAATTGAGAAATATGCAAAAAAATTGGAAAATATAGTTGACGAAGTAAGAATTGAATGTACTTTAAAACGGTATTCTCACAAATCTTCTTGCGGATGTTGAATCGACAACATTAATCTAATTGAAAATATCGAGTCAATTCAATAGTAACAGTATTAATGAAACAAATATTAAAAGTAAAGACAATCACATATAGATGAGCCAATTGCTCATATTCAATGTTCAATTGAATCAAACTGCTTTTTAATTCGTAATACACTATTACAGCCTTTCTTTTTTCAGTGCACTCATGTGGAACAGACTGTACACCTCAACGATGCCAGAGCGTCATCTTTCGACTCGATTCTTGGAACGTTCGTTGTTGTTTGGGATGAACCTTCACCTCGGAATACCGCACGTCACAATTCTCTTTTTCTTGCAAAGAAGCCGGGTTATCCAAACAAAACTACCTAACATAACAATCGTAAAGGCGAGGGCCAAACTTTTCGAGCTTTGGGCGGGAACGTGCTGGATACCTTCGGTCAAGATCGCGAGTTCTCTTCGAGAAGGGTCAAAGGACGAGTGGAAATCCGGCTCCGCGCGTCGTCGCGTACTACTCGAGAGACGATATCTACCGGGTCGAGGTAACGGAGCAACGACGGTAGCTGCGGCGGAGTAGGAATCGCGAGAACCCTCGCGAAAGGAAACGCAACGCGAGCACGGTGAGCCCGCGTCGACGGTCGACGGCAGAACCACCGGGAAAATCGATTCGAGCGTGTCCGTTCGAGCACTGCGCGTCCCTCCGTGGCGCGGCGATAAAAGCGGCCGCGTCGCTTCCCGACGTTTACGGCTTGAACACCCGGGGCAACTGGATTTTGAGAGACGGAGACTTTCCGAAAATCAAAATAGCGCACGTTTTTCTGTTTCCTTTTCCCCTTTCCGTCTGCACGTCGGCTCATAATCCCGCCACCCGCCGCGTCGCTCGTATGCTCGGTGCGCATTCGGTGTGGTCCACTCCAAACGCCCATATGTTTTAGTATGAGATCTGATCACTTTTATATTCACGTATTCTTCGCGCTTAAATAACAATTTAAAAAACGAAAGAGATGGATCAAGAAAGAGAGAGGATCAATATTGTAATAATAATTGTAATATGTGTATTAATACACTGAGAAAAAATTACTAAATATTTATTTCAATACGTGCAATGAAGTATTTACTTATGGTTCATAAATAAATATTTACTCAATGAAAAATGATAGTTAAATTACATTAATGATTCTTGTACTAAATATTTATTTACATTTAGAATTAATTTCATTGTATATTCAAACAAATGTTTATTAAAGTTTTGTAATTTTTTTTCTCTCCGTGCATATTCTTTTAATTAATATATTGCCGTAGAATACTAAAATTATTCAAGCGCTGAAAAAACAATTTTACAATTAAACTAAAATAATCCGAAATGTCAAATAAACATTGGATTGATTCAACAATTATTTATAATTGCACAAAAAAAGTATTACTCATTCATATCAACCATTGATATTTTTTTTAATAAAAAACTAAGTAAATCGACTCAATATTTTGAACGTATTAAATATTTTATTAGGATGTTACATAAATTCGTTTGATTTTTTTACCCATTTTTCAATGAAATATACAAATATGTATGTTTTATTGAAAAATAAAGTAAAAAACTGAATAAACTTATGTAACAACCAAAAATAGTTTTTCGACATATATTAGAGATGCCTCCATTATAACAATAAGAGAATTAACATATAAATGTGATATATCACGTTATTCCAATTCGGAACATCTCTGTAGCTCTGTACCTTTGAACGATAGCATCGGTACCGTTACAGTATCGTCGTGCAGTTTATTTTTATCTGTGCAACGACAATATAACGATGCTCTGATTACTGTCGTTAAGAGTCACAGAATCCCGCTGCTGGTGACCTCGATAATTTAGTCGTAACGAAATTTTCAAAGGGCATACGGAAAATCAAAGTGATCAAACTGAAAAACCATGAGAGGCGATTTGTCACGTTTACAGTTACTGTACCAGAAATGTGTGGCGTCGGCAGAAAATTGGTTGAATTGTCGTAAAAAGTGGACGTACCACCCTAGGATTGCGATACCGCGGAATAAAATTCCGTAATGGCAAACGTTTATGGATGATGCTCCGGGTCGTGGCGATCGGATCGAACCGGATTGCGCGAGGCGCGATTGGTCGCGTCTCAGTGGGAAACGGGAAAACCTGAAGAACGTGCAAAACGTCTCGCAATTATTAAATACCGGACTCCTACTGACGTTTCTACGCACACGCACAAGCGCGTACACGTATACGTGAATACATACATACATGTATAAAGTGCACTATTTTTTATGTACATCCGCAAGTAAATATATCAATGTATAGATATATGTATGTATATAATATACTAGCGTCGACGGCGTCGCGGGAGTCTGGTTCCTCGGCGCGGTACATTTCGCGTGCGATCGATCTCTCGAACCTTTTTTCCCGCACTTCGGCCGAGTTTACCGCGGTTCGATGACGCGCGGCGCCTCGAATCCGCACGATTATCGAGCGATTACGTTCGAATGCTACCCTAACGCGCGAGCGGTCGTAAAAAGGGAGCAGCAGACAAAGAGCGAGAGAGAAAGAGAGAAAGAGAGAGAAAGATAGATAGATAGACGAAAAGGAAAGAGGAAGAGAGAAGAGAGAGAAAGAGAGAGCACTAACTGGAGGGGTTCACATACGCAGGGTTGCGCACGCGACGGATACCTTGAAATCCACTCAAGTCCGTCAAGCAGTATTCGCGGTATTCAACGGGACACTTTTCCCATCGAGCGCTACCTTCTCCACTTGTCAAATCACACGCCGCGCCGTCATCTTCCGCGCCGCGCCGTTTCACCCCTTTTGCGGGTTTCGCTTACTCCTTTTCACATCGACCGGCCGCCGCGGACCGCGCGCGCACACCGTATATACGACACACCGACTCCGAGAATTCGCGCGACCAGCAAAGCCACCAAGCGTAACGCGACCGCCCTCCTGGATACTCCGCACGGCTTTGATCGCTGCCGCCGCCGCCGTCGCCGATGATGACGCCACGCTCGCCGCGGCACCTGCCGGCAGCACCGCGTGACACTCGCGTTCTCTCTCTCTCTATCTCTATATATATATTTTTTTTTTCAAAACACCGGAAACCGGAAACCTCTCTCTCATCCAAGCTCTTATTAAAGGACATATTACATCATTTTTACAATATGTATTTATATTTATAATTTAAATAAACCATATGTACGACAGCTATACTTATAACATTCTATTTTTACTGAATATTTTTTTATAGTTTACTTTAAATATACACATGTTATTTCGAATTGACATATTAAATTTAATTAACTAATATTTTGTAATTTTGTGCTCGTTTTTGGCCTTTTTTATAGTTGTCGATTTTTAAATTCGTTTTGTTTAGTTAACGAGCAAGATATTAAAATTTTTTTGTTTACCTAATTTATTAATTTTCATTATTACTAATGTTTAAAAGATATTGAACATAGTCTTGATTTTTTTATAGGTACTTTAAGATGATTTATACAATATTTTATTGTGATTCTATATTTAGTTGTTTTATAAATTAATAAATTTTATTTATCTATGGAACTAATCTCTGCATCGCACTGAAATTTTACATAGATCATATTGAATAATTAAAGTGCTTATATAAAAAAATTTAGATTTAGTCATTATTTCTTAATGAATTTTCATTAGAGCACATTTCTATTTATTAAAATAATTTTTAATCCATGTAGAAATTGTGCTAAATTTTTTAATATTATTTTCAAGTGCAACATAGAACAACAAATTTTTATATGATTATAAAATATTTTTCATTCTTTTTAGATGTAATATATACTTAAATATTAGAGTTTAGAATAGAGTGAGATGAGAATATTGTATTTTTCATTAATCTCTCTGAAATATAAGTAAGAGAAAACAAAGTCTGCAAATCAAATAAACATACAAAAATAAGCTTAATGTACAATTTTTACTTCAATAAGAAAAATATTACCAGTGCATAAGAGATTATTTGAATTATTCCTATTTTTGAGATAAATATTATATATAAAACTTATTTGCTAAATTTAATTTTTAACAACTTGTATTTCATTTAAAGGGAAATGCTGTACAAGTGTTACAATACAAATATGCAAACAATTTTATTGTTACTGGCAACAGATTTCAACACAATTTTACCAAGTGATACTTATGCTATTCTATAATGTATATAATTATCATGAATATAAATCTGATTTAACACTTAGCCTAAAAACTTATCTAACTATAACTATACTTTAAACTAAGTATATAATTTTAAAGAAACTAGAGACAGAATTTCAATCAATATGGGTAATACTATAACATCGCAATTAATTGTCTCACGAGTGGCGCAATATAAAATTCAATTATAGTTGTCAAGAATAATATGTGACACATAGATTATGTAATACACAGATTATGTTGCTTTGGTTTTTTAAAACTTTCATTAGAAGAAACAACTTTAAAAATAATAATGAATTATAAATAATGTATTTTCAAAATATTTCTCTGCAATTGAATGTAGTGTTAAATGTTAACAAATTTTGTATCATTTCAAAGGTAAAAATAAATATGTTATTTCAATTATGTCACAATTGTTAAAGTAGATAACGTTATTAATAATTGTTATCATTCTTAATAATACATCATTTACAAAAGGAGTTTCTCTCTATAAGTATACAGTTGTGTAAAATATTGACAATTACAAATAAATTATAATTCAGAGGAAATAGAATTTGTGTAATTCTAATGTCTTGTAAAATTATAGTTGACAAATTCTATAAAAATTAAGCGCATGAATTTATCCATAAAAAAAAGTCTATGTACGTCAACTACAATTCAGTTTGCAAAATTTACAAGATATTAGTTCACACAAATTAAAAATGCAACAGAATACCTGCAAAATATATAATTGAAATTCATGGTCAATGAAATATACATATTTTAGAAAAATCATTCATTTCTTAGATATTGATAATGCATGAAAAATCATTCATTTCTTAGATATTGATAATGCATGAATAACACAAAATTTCACTATTTTATTAACTTTGATCTGTCAAAAATAAAATTAACGCATAAACATATCTTTCGCATGTCTGAATTGAATTGAAAATATTTCGACACGCAAAAGAGTTAATTATATCTGATATCAATTAGTTTATATCGTCCACATGTATAACTCTTCTCAGGCAAAAAATATTCTTAATGATAATTAACACTCTCTACACAGTTTTTTTTTTCATCCCCTGTACGCCATTATTGCATCCATCTACTTTCTCATGTTTCTCGAGCTGTTTCTTAGTATAAAACCGCGTACCACAATGATTACACTTTAATTTGGAATTTGTGCCATGATGTAGCATAGTATGATATTCTAGGCCTACTCTATCAGTAAATATTTTGCCACAAAAATAACATGCATTATGTTTATGCGTAGACATATGACCACGGAAAGTTTTAAGTTTCACAAGTTTCAAACATATAGAACAAGTCATTAAGTTATCAGCCCCTTTTGCATGTATTGTGTACTTGTGATAAAAAAGATTCTTATTATGAAGATAAGCCTTTTTACATTTATGACAAGGATAACCAAAACCTAGATGATAACCTTCGTGATAGATTCTTGAGGAAATAGAGATTTTTTTTCCACAAAATCTACAAATCAAATCGTTGTGCTCTGAATGATAATGATTTAATCGTACTTTATCGCTCGTGAATCGTTCGGGACACTGGTAACAATGTAATGAATGTTCAAAATGTCTCATTCTCATGTGATCATCAAATTCGCTATAACTATTTAATATTTCTTTACAATAGAAACATAGCAACCGTAGTGAAAATTCATCGAATGATTTACCTTCCTTAACAGAACACTGATGATTATCATATAATTTAGTCGTTTTAAACTGTTCCTTACAGTATCCACACATCAATGGATCAAACTCATCATGTTGCATCGTACAGACCTTTATTTCATTGTTAAGACTGTGATCCAATAACTCCGCTTCGGAATATCGATTACGTTTATTGGTAGATCGTAATTCCCGCTTGTTTTCTTGATGTATTTCTTGGTTTTTAATCTGCCTATTTTCCTTGCATATTTCTTGATCTTTAATTTGCCTATATTCTTTATTTTTTATATTCCCGGATTTTTGCATCTCAAGAACATCAAGAACCTCTTGACACATTTGTTTCAATGTAGAGACTTTATCAAAAACTTTTTCAGTTTTTCCATCTTTCTTCAATTTATTCTGCTGCTTTGACAAATCCCATTTGTTATCTTTAATCATCTGCTTCGTTGTATTATTTTCATGAAGAATATTACTTTCCATTAGTAAATCATCTTCAATATCAATAATCACATCTTCATCTATATCTTCCAACTTCAAAATGCTATGATTTTTACTATATTTAGACGATTCAGATGTTTCTAGTACTTGCTGTTTAGGAGACGCTTTAGTCAAATCTTTGGTGTATTTAGATGTATGAGATAGAGGCAAGGTGTCTTCTTTAAGATGGGTTTCAAACTTTCCAAGCTTATCTTCATCATCTTTACCAACTATCTCATAGGAATCATTTCGTTTCTTAATTGTTATGTTAATACCAATACCAGAATCTCTATCACTGCTAACTCTAGAACTTTGTGTTGTATTATCTTCAATTTGACATACTTCACAATTCTTTTTATGGATAAACAAAGTGTGAGGATTTCGAAATGATCTTCCACATATGCAAACAGTTTCATTATTTTTGCTTATTCTTTCACTGTATCGAGTTGCTCGACTACTTGGATTAAGTGATGTGTTATGCTTGGAATTATTTAATTTTAATTTATCATTTTCATTTTCTCTCTTGTCAGGAATTTCAGCCATAGTTTTATATGACTTCGCGGAACACATCGATAATTTGTATTTTTGGTTAAATGGTGAATTAAAATATCTACATTTAAAATTATGAAAGTTTTCTCTAGTTTCTCCACGCAAGGTGTGATTGCGTTTATGTTTATATAAACTATGGCTAGATGAATACATTCCCAAGCAAACGTCACATTTGTATGAACGTGTTAGAAACATTTGTCTCTGTGCAACGACGGGTGGATTCTGAAGACATGCAGAGCGTTCATTACTCCACTTAAACTTCTTTCTAGTGTTTTTATAGGAGGAGGTATATTTTCTCTTGACTTGGGGGATTCCACGGATATCATTTTCATTGTCCATTATGCGATCTCCATCCTTATGTGGCTTATCTGTTAATGTGGTTCTCTCATCTCGAGGTAGGCTCGACGTAGTCTCATTCAATAATGACGATTCTAGCTGTTCCATCACACTTGAAGAACCTCCAATTTTGTGATAATTAATTAAATGCTTTCTCAAAGATGTTACTTTCTGCTGACATAAAGTACACTTGACTTGTGTCAATGGTGGTGGAATAGTTTCAATAATTTTCTTCTTTGCAGTAGTCTCTTCACATGAATCTTTATCATAAAACTTTTCAGATTTATCCATTTTATTGTTAGCTGAAGCATCTGGATTAGCTTCAATGAAATGCTTTTTCTTTAAAGCACGTTTCCGTTTACGTTCAATGAGCAAGGGAAGAATAACTCCATGTACTCGTTCTGAATGCTTCCTCAAGGAACGTCTTTCCAAGTATTGCTTGCCACAAGTACTGCAAGGATATAATTTTCTTGTCCTTTGCACAGAAAATTTGAAAAGTGCCATGGCCTCACTTTTCAATTTAAAACGAGCCTTGCCAAATGCAGACCGTTTAATCTGACTCGAATTCTGTGTTTCCTCTTTTACTTTTTCCTCATTTTTATTACAATCATCGGTTAGTGCTTCTTCACAGTTAGTGCTTTCTTCAGTTGGCTTCTGCACAATCTTTATCAACTGTAATGTTTCCCAGATTTTGTCACATCTCTCTAACATAACAACTGGGTGCTGTATCAGAGGCAATGATACTGGAATATGTAATGTTGAAGATTCATCCTATAACAAAAAAAATATACCATTTGCAAACATTTATTTCTTCAACATCTTAATGTAAAACATAAGTTTAAGTAAAAAAAAAATTAACGTAAGTCAGATTACGTGATACAAGATTCATAACCAAAAAATCGACGGTCAGAGTTTTTCAAGCACAAAATTAATAATTATCATAATTGGGTTCTCATTTATTGAGGTATGATGGATTAATGACAAATAATAATAAATAACAAATTTAAACACATAACAATGCAAAATACTGGCAATCAAATCATAGCCTAACCAAATAAGCATAGAAAGCGCGGTAAAATAGGGGTTAACGATTTTGGCCCGAGACGACTGTACTTTTTATTTTTATTTTTATTTTTTTTTTAAGATTCAACAAAGTATCTTTTCGAAATTTGAATAATGAGTATTTTGATATCCGCGGCGGGATTGGAAAATTCTAAGCAAACTTATCGATTCTCGCAACTTACAAACGCCGATAGGTCCTCATCAGTCGAGCTGGCCAAGGTAGTGCCTGGTTCTAACTTGCACTCGATTTGGACGAATTCGGCAGGCAGTGTCGCTTCGTTATTCTCGACCTCACGGATGATCGTGTCGTCGGCCATCCTGGGAGAGAATTCGTTTGATTGGGAGCGAGATCACGTTTGAATCCCCTCCGAAACGAGTACGTTGGCAATGCTGTTGCTGCTCCACGAACTGTTGCTAGCTACTAGCTGAGCGAATCTCGGCGTCTTTCTTGACCCTGCCTCTTTCTCTGCGCACATTCGATAGTCTCTCTCTTTCTGCCGCTCTAGGATCCTTCACCGTCCTTTTCTCGTACATACGTCTTCTCCCTATCCTTATTATAGAGGAGAGGGACGCGTTTGTCCTTAGCTCTTCAACCCGACTCAACTCGACCAACTGTCGAAACTGGTGACAGGGCTGGATATATGGTACTGGCCCGTTGGGCACCGATGTCTACTGGGATCATTCGCTTCGTCCGTACTTTCGTTCACTGCATGTATACCTTTACATAATATTAATTACATTTAAGCTTGAAAAGAAGAGAAAAGAGATAGAGACAAGGTATAATTAGAATGAATGAATTTGATCGGATCATGCATCAACGAGATTAGTAAATCTCTCTCAATCAAGACTTAGGGCTCGGTAATACAACCATTCCAAAATCTCTAATCAATTAAATGAGTCTATTCTTTCGAAAATTTCTTTAATCCTGATCATATTGCTGTTTTCATACATACTGCAACATCAAGTGCATTAAACTACATTGGGAAGGAAAGCGGATTAAGATAAGTGCAGAACCAAATGCTAGGATTGACAGAATGGGAAGTCTCAAGAATGCGATAATTCCCGCAATCTTGCGTCTTGATTAAAATATGCATTACATATCCTAAAAGCTATCAAATCGATATGTGAACAATGTGAAAGTTAGTGGGATTTTCAGAACTCTCTCTGTTGGAAACGATTGATGAAACGTCGTAAGTTCTTAAGGTTGTTATTATTCATTAGAATCGTATGATTTGATGATTCGGTATACCTTAAAACTTCGGTCAGCCACTCGGTACATTACATTAACTTGTTTGCAAACATCAATCTGAGAGAAGGTACTTCGGATAGGAAAGAGTATAAAAGCGACAGTCAATAAAACACAATAAGAATACAACCCGCGATTTTGCAAGATTTTTTATATATTGGTATCATTTGTATATCCCAATATATTTACAAAGATTTCCAAGAACAACTGTCAACCTAACTGATTTAACCATTTATTAAAGAAATGAATATTCCCTAAGTGAAAGATTTTTCATATAATTTAGTTAACACCAAATCGCAGTCGAAGTTAGCATGGAAAAATTATTGAGAAAAATGTTCAAAAACTGAAATAAATTTTGTTAGAAGTATAATATACATGTTCTATTTTCAGTTAATGTTTTATCTGCTTGTTACTGGCTTGAAATCCATAAGATAAAACTAAGGGTATTGATCGGATTGAGGACATTGTCGTGAATAGGTTTCCTTATCCTTATGCACTCGTCAAAGATATATACGAGTTAAGTGAATTTTAATGTTTTCAAGTTTTTCACAACATTGTTATTGTGTTTTAGGATTGGTAAACGTTTGACGATAAAAAAATATATTTTACTAAAAAAAATTTTTTGTTAAATATGATTAAGCAATGGGTCATCAAGGTTACCGTTCCGCCACTGCGTGCTACTACGCGATTGGACAATGTAGACTCGAGAACCCTGGGCGAGTCCAAGTGGGAGATAAGGCAATTCTCGAATATTCGTTCCATCTGTTTTTATGTCCCTTTCTTTGTTTCTATTGTTTTTTATATCCTATTCGTAATATTCGTATATGACCATAGGAAGAAATTTGTTCACAAAGAGATTCCTGTACAATATTGGATCTATTTATCGAAACTAAGCTGTTCTACGTAAGATAACCCGATGCACACATGACCACGATATCATCGTCTATGTCTATACGTATGCTAGGCTTCTATACGTAAGGGATTCCTAAATTACGTGTACAAATTGCATCCTAAGGTGCGATTCGATATTATATCGATGAGATACTCGTGACTTATCTGTATATATCGCCAAAAACGTTATTCACCTGAGATTTCGATCAGCCCACGGTCGATTTCGGTCGCTCGTTGTGTAACGTGATCCGACTTCGCCACCAGATCTCGAGTAAACTGTCGTGTGGCGTCACCGGACACCGTTCCCTTTTCAGTAGACTCATGCGCACAATAAAAAGTTCTTCGAAGATAAAGATGATGCGTAGCCAAATGTTAGTCGTTGTTGAAGAATCGATGTTTAAGGAGTACGGAAGCAAAAGATGATCGGAGAGGTGTGCCAACATGAAACGTTCCCAACCAATTCTGGACGAGTTCACTTTTACCTACACAGCTAGTCAAGAGCTCGTTTTATTTCGGCCAGCTAGAACCGGCTTTATTATTATTATTTCAGCTTTATTATTATGAGGCATTATAGGGTCAGGTACTTTAGAACTTGACAATCCAGGAGCAAATACTTCACTACGGAAACTCGTTAACTTAATTCTGCCGATGGCTGTATGCAAACTATGATTAGAAAAACTGTGCTTCCACGTGCGTCTACTTTGTCCTGTACAACTTACTTTTTTGTACCGAATAGCAAGAGTTTAGGATAATGGGCTAATAAATAATTTGCAGCACTTTCATCATCGACACTTACTCGATTGCAAGAGCTTTAATAATTCGTTATTTCTGCCGAATATGCCCAGATTGCTAACATCAGAAGTACAGACCCAATATTGGTTTGGCAGTCAAACATTGATCAAGAATAATGTCATAATACTGGCATCTTTCTTAATTGATTCAATCACGTAGTCGTTTAGCAGTACTATCCCTAACTGTGGCTACGTTCCGTTTTACGCATAATGCGCGTGGTATATCATTTTATACTTGTAATTCCCCAAATGTTAAACGGACGAAATGATCCATCATGCACATCATGCGTGAAACGGAACGTAGCCTGTATATGATCTCGTATAAATATTTGTACGATAGTATGTGCTATTAGGGATTTTACAGTATCGACATGAAACATGTACATGTTTTATATTGGCTTCCTTTTCTAGATAATCCAGTATTGAAGGTATTTCGAATTCTTGGTATAATTATTTTGGATTGTCGGTATAATGATTATTATTTTTATTAATCATTGTAATCGTATCAACTTTTTAGTATTTTTTAAACGCATGCATGGAAAAGATTTTATTTGCCTATTAATAAAAAATATATTTAATTAAAACAATCATAATTATATAGTCTTGGTCAAAAATATTAGCCTATTTTTTTATAGCCTATTTATCTATATTATTTTCTATTAATCATCGCCATTATATAAATTTAAAAGATCCTTGAAACAAAGGCTAATTCTCCAATAGAAAATAATAATGAATAATAAATAGTAATATAATAATAAAAGAATTCTAGATAAGTGATAAAATATATATAAGTGTTTAATACTCTTGGTTAAGGTTATATAAGTAGTACATTTTACTAATTTATTTATAATATTAGTATGCTGATAAATACAAAAAAACTATTTTATTTTTACCAAGTCAAGAGAAAAAGTTACGTGTAATTTCTTGGTTTTAATGTTATTATCCGATATAAATAGTGACACAGCAAGAGTCTTGGGTAGTATAATGGTAAGTACAATAGCATTGCTGTAAGTCAATGACCTCATAATTGATATTGGATTGGCAGTACTGAATAATACAGGCACGACGTAGATAATCGATACTGCGTCAGACTTATCATCCCAATATCATACCAAGAATAGGCGTATATAAGGAGGGATAGGGGCACTTGTCCTGGCAAAGAAAAATTATCAACCCAACATTGGTTCGCCAATACTGAAATTTCAGCATCTAATATCGTGTCGTTTTAAATACCCACTTGTGTTTTCGTTCTACAATGTGTTTCTTCCCCAGAGTGATTGATCTTACTCTGGGTGTTCTAGATCAGGGATTTCTAAAGTACGGGTTGCGACCAATGAGTAATCCACCATCCGGTGGATCGTGAAAAAGTGTTCAGCTATTGTAGGACTCAAAATCAAATTTCGAACTAAACTAAATTATTAAACTCCCTGTACACAAAAATAATATGCTTTGATATGACAAAGATATCATTAGAAAGTAAGCGCATTCTTCAAAACTTTGTATCTCCTATTTTGAAAAATAGATTTATAAAATTATATTCAATAAAAAATTAAAATAAGAGGATTAAAGTAATAGAAATAAATAATCGATTTACTCTTCTCTCGCTTTTTCACAATCCCTAAAGTTGGACAATCATGCTGGCCGTTTTAAAAAATGGGTCATGATCCATATAAGTTTGGGAAATCCTGTTTTAGACTAAGTATTCCAAAATTATCTTAAACCGATCTAAATCTAAAATTATTAAAGTTCCATGTTAGAGCACTTTGAGCAATGATAAATAATAGCTCATCTTAATAAAGACATAAAAAGTATTAAATGGTGAAACATTAAATGAAATTAGGACTTCCTAACATTAGACGCGCGGACAAGCGTAACAGTGGAAATCGTATAAACCGTGAATTAACAACGGCAATCAATTGATAGCCCCTTTTAGGCCGGCCAACTCATATGTAATCGCGGATAAGCGTATGTAATTTGCATTCATACGTAACGCGGCACAATAGCGTGATGCCGTGGTCGCAGGTTCACGGAATAAGCGACTGTTCATCCTGCTACGCGTCGTGAGCTCTTTCTAGTCCCTTGTTGTAAGTTTACATATTGTGAAAAAATGACGACGATCAACCGATTGAGAGATCGAGATCGGGACGAGCGCAACAAGGCTGATGCTGTTTGTATTATCATGCCCAGTTAGATTTCTTGATAAAATTGTGCCGCTAACGACATAGTCATGCCACGAACTTCCGCCGGAGGACATATAAAATTGCATGCTCGTCTACACCCGCACGCAGAGTAGTGTTGTTTGTCCGGTTGCAAAAATGGAAGTACTCTCAGGTGTCTTGCTGCTGCTCCTTACCTGCCAACTTGCTATGCCGACACCAATTTTCAACAGAGGTTGTGCACATTGTAGTCATTTATAAGTGCTGAATTAATTACATCTTGTGGTACAAAAGAGAATAAAGTGTAAAAGTGAAATAATAAACATTATAGTTGAATTACATGTTTTTAAGTTTTTCGATCTCTTGAAACGAATTGTTGCCTCAGATCCTTCAAAAGAAGACGAGAATGGATGTAGTGACGCAATTTTCAGTTTTATGCAAAGAGAAATATTAAATTTAGCAAATTATTTCAAATTTGTGGAGAATTAAGTAAATATTTTTAAGTGAACAGATGAATATTTATAACATCAATAAGTATATATTGGTGACTAAATATCCAGATTCTTGAATTACGTCAATTTTTACAAAAATTATATAGATTAAAGAAAATTTAACAAAGTGAAACTGTACTGCTCGATTGTAATGACCAATGTTAAAACATTTTATACACTTTCAATATTCTGCTCAATGATTTGTTGTAGATGGAACAGATTTCTATGGCAGATCAAGTGGATTCGGAGACACGATAAAAGACTGGTTCAGAGTACTCAAGGACCGAATCGTAGGAAAATGGCGAGAGTGGTTCGGTGACGACAGTTCAATTCCAAATTTAACACCACAAGATATTTTAACCATCGATAAGACCTTAGAGGGTCGAGTATCGGCTTACCCAGGCATTTTTATAGATTTGTGTAAGCAAAGTTCGATAACATGAAATTTGGAGTCAGTATCCGTGACATTTTGTTTTAATTTTTGTTGCAAAGAGCTGAAATTCGTGCTATGCTAGATGTTAAATCACGTGGTTATGCTTGGTTACAAAGCATAATTGAGCATACTTATCGCGATTTTAATTTTTAACGTGATGCGTCACTCGCAAATGTAAAGGATGCAATCAACACTACAGCACATAATATTGCGTATGACTTCGAAAGGCTTCCACGATCGCATGTTTCCAAGCTTCCAGGCTTCTAGACTATTCCAATTTAACTGTCCTATTTTGTCAATCTTTTTTCATCATTTTCATGATAATAGCTAGGCTAACCTTTGACCCAAAACGAGATTGGGGAATCCGGATGGGTAAATGGTACATCATCCGGAAAGTTACAGGAAATGACTACGACAGTGATTCGGATGAGTGGGACATAATACCCTTATTGCCGCGTCTGCCCGATTGGACACCCGACTTCCGCAAAGTTCCAGCAGACATTCCTACCCGATCTCCAGTGACTACGCCAAGGATCCAACCGACTACATCGCAACAGACGACCCAAACTGTTACTCCAACGCAATCAATCTTAACTTCTACCGAATCAACTGTAACTACCACTGAGGCTACCGTGACTTCCACCGAATCAATTTCACCTACTACCCAGTTAATTACAACTTCCATAAGGTCGATTGTTGAGCCAACGGCATCTGAAGAAATTCTGACTTCTAGTGAATCTGTTCTAATAAACCGTGAACCGGTTACAGTACCTACTGAACCTAAATTAACATATACCGAATCAGCAATTATTGGAACAACTATTCCGTTTGAGACTACTGTGCTTTCCGTCGATTCGACATCATTCGCTGAGCCAATTGCGACTTCTATTAATTCAATCGAAACATCTGTCAAATCGACATCATTCACTGAGCCAATTGAGACTTCTGTTAAATCAATCGAAACATCTGTCGCATCAACTGTAATTACTACTGAAGCAATCATGACGTCCACTGAAGAATTAACTGCTATTACTACTACTGAGTCACCTGGAACATCCACCGAACTAATTTTACCTGTCTTCAATAAGCGAGTAGAAGACAACGAAACCATTAATAAGCCACGTACTACAAAAAAGCCTCGTCCAGCATCTGCTGAAGTTATAATGTGAAATAAATTACATATTATCAGAAAATAAAGTACATATTAACAGAAAATAAATTCAGGTATATATCATAATTTTTCTTTAAATTCTAAAGTAAATCAATTGTAAATACATATTAATCAGATATATTGATATGGTAAAAATAAAAAAAAGAAATAAATTAGCAAAAAATTGAAAATTTTATTTAAATTTTTATGTAGTTATATATAAATCCTAAAAAACTACTCTTATAAGCAGTCTATTAAACGTTTCATGCAAGTAATCTGAAATTTTCAACAGCGTTTTTTGTAGGAATAACATTAATTCAATACATGTAATTTTTTTAATAAGATGTATTCTCACAAAAAAGGATTGCGACAAATGGGTTTTCATCAAGAAGAATACACGTTTATTCCGTAAAATTTATTATAATTACAACGCTACTCCATAGTAAAATATAATAACTTTTACGTCGATGATCGTGGTCTTCAAGATGGCTTCTTTTACTGTAATAGAAAAAAAAGAATTTGGTATGTAGGTATTAAAAAAAAATTTTTTTTTCTTACGTAAAATCAACTGTTTAACATGCACATAACAAATTTTACAACTATATACAAATTGTTATAGAAATACGATAGCGCACATTTATACCTGTAATTCACATAAAGCATTATTTTCAAGCGAATTAATTAATATATAAAGCGTATAAACATCAAGAATATATGCATTAACAAGAAATTTAATATAATTTAATATTCAAGTTAATCATTTTCAAAATTATTTAGATGTTAATAATTTTTGTGCACATCTAGTTAATATAGAATGCATATGTAACACAATTGAATAAATTGTAAAATCAAATAAAATTGTTTGTTACTTTGTTAATGTATTTGTAACTCATTGAGAGCCAAAACTTTTGACTAAAGAAAAAAGTTAATTAAATTTCTGACAAATTTAATTTGTCTTTCTTCCTTTTTAAAGAAAATAGTATAAATTAGTATTAAATCACTAATATTAAAAAAAATTTGTGATAGCAAAATTAATTTTAATTTCAGCTGTGATATTAAATAACATGTTAATGTTTCAGTTTAGGCTTAAAATTAAATTATTATGCAGCAAAATGCAAATGTAAGTAGTAATCAACTCCTGTAACTCATTATGTATTTTCTAAATCTACATAATATTCTACGTCGTTAGAGATGTTTACTGTATGAGATAAAAATATAATAATTTATGTAAGATTATTATAATTTTCTAGTATGCAAATGAAAACACATTTTTATATAACCATATGTTAAAATATTGAAATTGTGATTAGTAATATAACAAAAAGGAACCATAAAAATGTCAAATACTTTATTATAGAAGTATAAAAAAATTATTAGCATGCTCATACAAATTAACTAGTAACAAAAGTATGAAACTTAAAGTTTTGCATGCTGACCCTGATTAAGCAACATATTGCTCCTCCAGAAGTCTGTAGTGCAAATGATGATCATTTTTCTATTTCCTTCCCTAGAATGTGAATAAGAAGCGTATACCACCATAGCATGCACAAGACAATAGACCAAAGGAAAATTTATTTCTAAATTGCCCACAAACCCTATTATTATATTGTTGACAAAAAATATTGTACATTTTTTATTATTTTCTCAAATAATCTCATAAACCACATATTTCACAAAACTATTTTGTGAGCAATATAAAAAATGTAAGCTAACCAAATTTAAAAAATGTATCAAATGTAAGATCTGTTGAAAAATATATAAATATATCTGATCAATAATATTAAAGTTTAATTGTACAAAAATTCATATGCAAATTATCTGATTGAATATAATGCATTAATTAACTTTACTTAAATAAAAACAAAAATTTCTATATCAGATAAAACATGTAATGTAACAAAATTATAATTTTGATGTGAGATTTTAGCCAAAATGTGTGATTAAAAAAAAATTATTTCAACATGCACCAGATATTTTATATTAAAAAGCATTCAAGAGAAAAAATAAAGATGAGAAAGAAAATGTGTAAAATTTTTTATAATGTTACAGCATTAACATTCGAGTAATAGAGTGAGAAATATGGTCATAAAAAATACAATTGACATAATTTCATTTACCTTTTTAGACGCTGCTCCAACCTTGCTCTTCTTAGTACCCCTAACTTTCTTCATTCTGTTCTTGCGTTCTTTACGTTGTTTTCTGGTTTGTTTCTGTTTCTCAAAAAGACCATGCCTGGCTAACCTGTATTTAGGTTCAAATTTTTTCGCGAAGTCCAAGGTGTCGTAGATGAGTGCAAATCCAGTAGATTTGCCACCACCAAAGTTGGTTTGGAAGCCAAATACAAAAACAACATCTGGAGTCACTTTGTACATCTTAGCTAATTTCTCGCGTATCTCGGTCTTACGGACCGATGGTTGGCCTGGGTGGATCACATCCACGACCTACAAAATAAATCAAATTCTTATTTGTACCATCATTGATATTAATTGTATGGAAAATATAAAGGTCATAGATACTTGATTCACACACTCACCATTTGTTTTCGGCATAAAAGCCGATTGGTCATGAACTTTCTCGTTCTGATAGTAGCTGTACCTTCCGTCTATAAGAAATAATCAAGATAAAGTTCCTTTTGTTCACAGGTTAAATTATTCATTAAAGATCATTAGGATATCAAAACAGACTAGAGAACGCTGTAAATCAATATAGATAAAAAAAAAGGAAACAAAATTTCGACTTAGTTTCCAGTCTACTCCTATTGTCTTGCAAAGCGTTACAAAGAATTACAAAAATGCATTCTTATTTGAGGTTATGTCACGTCGCGTTCGATAAATTTTATTATTCGCAATTGATACTTGTCGAACATGATATATATAACATATACTTTATTAAACAACATTATTGAAGATTTAAACAAACATCGCACGTTTTATTGTATGATTATCGTAGAATTTCCCGATTCAAGCTACATACCATTTTGCTCGGTTAGCGTACCGCTTGGAAAGAGACACACAAGGAAAGTAAGGAAACGTGGACCGCCATCTATGACAGATCTCACGACAGTGATGACATCGCGTGTTTTATATTAAAAAATTTTATTGCTTATATTTACGCTCAGCGCTATCGATTAAAAATGTTTAAAAATCTTATATCTAATTTTAAAGGCTTTTACCATTTGCGGGCTTTTGAAAAAATTAAAACAAAATCATAGTGCATTTGATCAACGAAGACTGCGTTAGAAACATGGACATAATTCCTATGTTCATGATCAGAAGATTATAAAATTGTATATTCTGTATACAATTGCAAAAGAAAAATCGCAATCCTTCTGCAGAATAAAAGTACGCATAAAAAAAACTTGGATATATTTTACGAGAAAATCGAAAGGAAGAAAAGAAAAAGCCTAAGCATGGCCATGCCCACGATTTAGCTGATACAATTTTTCATTTTTCGAGACACCATACGCCATCTCTACAACGTGAACATACACTACGATGCCAATGTATATACATACAGTCAGTCAATATCTCAGAAAGCATACCAATCGCGTCTGTTGGCACACCTGGCGAAGATATGAGCGCCGAGCGCGCGTACACAAACTTTAAATTTTTTTTTATCCCAACGGCTTATGCGTGATTTATTGAGTCGCAGTTTATGCGAGCGCAATCAGAACGAGACACAAATACTGAAATGTGGGAGCGAATAAACAGTAGATACTCGTACAAATAAATTGACTCACCGTTCGCTGATCGCTCCGTCCAGCTCCGTTTCGTAATCTCAGCCGCCGCTTTCGAAGATCCATGATCCTCCTTCTCTCGATTCATACTTGGCACAAACGCGCGACACTTGGTTCATTTTCGGCATCCCCGGTACTCACGTTCGTCGAAAACTCGAAATACGGGGCAACGGAAAAGACGCGATTAATCGCGCGACGCGACTTCGTGCCATTCCGACTGATCATTGTCGTCTGAGCGACACGAAGGATCCAAGATTTTCCTCACAACGATTCGTCTTGAATTCATACTTGGCACAAATGCGCGAGCCTTCGTTTTCGGAATTCTCAAAACCCTCCTGGTGCTCACGCGTGTCAGAAACTCGGAATAAGAGAGGTGAGAGAACGGAGAAGCTGCGAAACACGATTGAGCGTGACACGACTTCGCATCATGCATTCGTTACGACGGATGTCGGTACGAAGGCAGACACTTCACTTTCGGCAGTCCACGACACTCTCGAAACACTCGCTTGCATCAAACACTCGTACGGGATGATGAGAATACGAGCTGAAATGCGCTGCGACACACCGCGACCCTTTGCCGTGCCCTCTAACCGACCGACTGCTGGCACTGCGTACTGCGTAGCGGCGTGACTGGCTCGTGGCCACGCCGCGCGCACGCGCCTGCGCGCCGCTACCGCCGCTGCTACGCAGTGCCAGCAGTCGGTCGGTTAGAGAGCATGGCTGAAGGTTGCGGCGCATTTCAACTTGCATCCTCGTCGTCCCGTACGAGTTTTTGACGCGAGCGAGTGTTTCGAGTTTCATATTTTTGTCTCTTCTTTCAGAAAGAGGGAAAGAAGGCGAGTGGTGTCGACCGGGAAACTACTACATAATCGACGCGAGGTGATTGCGAGTTGCGAGTTTTGAGAAAGACCGACGCCGTGCGCGTAACGCTTCCGCCAACGTCGGCAGCTGATTGGCGCTCCGTTGTCGACCCGACGTTTGACCACCGCCGTCGTTCCCAGGAAGTTTCGAGAACATACACAGGCGGCAATATCGGCAGGCGACGTGGGCGCACAGCTCAGTTCGGTACGTAAAACGTTGTAACGCGGACACTGGGACGGAAGGCGGAACACGAGAGCGTCGTGCGAAACGTGCGCGGTCATCCTCTACAGCGGTTTTCGCCTCATCATTTACGTAGGTAAGCACACCTCGCGCACGCGGATCCTCGTCGACGACGACGACGACGACGATGACAACGACAACGGTGGGGACGGTCCGCGTTCGCCGATCCAGCCGAACGGCTAAGCGAGCGAGTGAACGAACGAATGATCGATCGGTCCGCCCGTGTGATTTCTATCTTCGAAGAGAAGGAGAGACGTGCAGACTGGCGTGCTCGCGCGTGAGGCGTAGATGCGTTTAGAAGTTTCCGAAATCGCGCTGTCTCCGTTCTTCGCGATCTTTCCTGGTTTAGCTTTCCATGTAACAGTTAACCGCAACTGTTCGGAGGGGTGTGGGAGGAGGGGCACTTTGGCGGACGGTCGAAGGTTGCGCGGAGATATATTTTGCACGATTGCACATCTACGGACGACGTCGTTGCGAAGCGGGAATCGAGTCGTGCTGATCGTTAGGCGCGGGTATTCGCGTTGCGACAGCGAGCTTGGAAAGAAAGATGGTGGAAGCCGAAGTAACTTGGCTCATACCAAGCCCGCCCGATCCGCGTGTCGATTGACGACGAAGAGGCATCGACTAGAAAAAAGAGCGGAGAGGGTAGGAGAGAAAGCCTGAAAATTGCTTATCACGCAAAAAACGCATTTTTCTTTCTGCGTCAAAGGAGGCTCGTCGGCAGAATGCTCCTTTACGCCTCGCATCGCCGATCTCGGTCTGGGTCCCGGAACCTAACCGCGTGTACCTTCCGCGCGAGCGGCAGTCTTTGTTCGCTAAGCGTCCATGACACGCGCCTCGCCTTTTAAAATGTTGCTTCGCTCGCTGGTCTACTCTAATCGTATACCCCTAGGCCTCTGGTAAACGCCATTTTGAAACTCGCATGAATCTCCGCATGGGTGCTTTACTTTCCTTCGATTCACGGACGAACGCATAGAGAATTCCGGCTCTACGAGCTACGCGAGAAAACGCGCGTGCCGCAATAAAGGTTAGAAATGAGAGAGAAAAAAAAACGAGGAAGAGGCAAGTGTTTGCCCCGACAACGCTTGTCCCCTCCCCCCCGATTTTTTGATATCTTTTTGACTGTTGAATATAAGTTTAATTTAAAACTCGAGGCCGTTAGGTTCTTTTTTTTTCTGGGATTATTTAGTATTCTTGTTACTCACTGCACCTTATGCAACAACTTGAACGTGTGTTAATTTAAATATTCGTAAGAGCGACTCACGAAGTTACATATAGTTGCGACCTTACTGTCCGATTGTATTTGAATTTATAAGTATTGAGCCTAGATCCAATTATGCAACATAAATGATGCATGCGTTTTAGAGTTTATGAATTAATTAATATGAGCTAAACTCGGCTACCTCTTTGGTCGTGCACACGTGTGTTGTGTGTCGCAACATCTCGAGTTGTTTACTTTATCAGTGTGCAGCGAAGTAGAGAACACTCTTGATACACTCTTGTTATGGAAAATTTGAATAATTGGGAATTATATATAGTGACTGGTAGTATGCATAATTCCCAATTTGGTCAGTCAAAATGATTAATAGAAAAGAATTAAATTTTCTGGACATCATTATCATCATTATTATTATTATTATTATTTCTAAAAATTCTAAATGGTAATTTTGATAAGTCATCTTGTTTGATTTTCCTGGCAGTCTTAATTTAAAAATATAATCTTTTATACAAGGTCTACAATGCAGTCGTTTCGATGTCACGATGCTGCAATAGACCAAGCAGAGAAGAAAACATTCTCTTTGTTCAGAAGTTGCAAAGTATAGATGGATGATGGAGGGTTCTACATATCTTTTTTACCCATAGGAAGGACAAATACCCTCCATCGTGTACTTTGCAACATGAAGATTTTACATGAGTTTGTAGTTTTTTATGTCAAAAATAAAATAATGAATACATTTTAATGTGTTCTAAATAAGTTATTATTATTTATTAACACAACTTTTTAACTAAGTTAAGATTGGAGACTGCTTTATTTTTTTATTTGTGCTATTTTAAAGATATTTTTAGTCTTTCTACTTGTTCATGGGTATAATGTGTATGGCCAGTCATTTTGACTAATTTGAACATGTTTGCTTTCATTATTCAAATTTTCCAAGCAGGCATTATCTACATTGGCAGTCATTACATATAATTTCTAAATTAATCAAATTGCTCGTAATACATATAATAGTTCCTCTTATTCCTATATTGTGTATTCTTATATTGTCAAATTAAATGTGTTTGATATTTTACATTTTTTGTGCATTATTTTTAAGAAATGGAACTTTTATTTCAAAACATTCAACAACTATTTGTACAAAGCCTGCATACATAAAGATCGAGATTGATATTAAATTGGAATTTAATCAGAAAAAAGAAAACTAATTTCAAATTTTTAAAGGATGTTTATTTAACTTATATTGGTTATTGCAAGAAAATGTCATCACATGCTTCAGTGATTAAAGTGGTAGGACGCTCACATGGAATGCCAGAAGATCCAGGCTCAAACTCTGGCAATAAAATTCTTTACCGTTTTTCTGGCAAGGAAGGGGGATCTTACATATGCTTTTGAAGTATTAATATTACATATTTTACCTTCATGACTGTGTTTCAAATTCGACGAATATGCTGCGCAGTCTGAATAAGTTTGGAAAAATAGTAAAAATTATTTGACATTAAGAACCACTGTGGCTGACATAAACTTGCTAATTTCATATTTAATTTCAAGATTACTTTGGCTAGACAGTGAATTTTGCTTTGATTAGTTAAATTCTTGTCTGATCTCTGGCTTAAAAAAAAGAGAAAGGGGTTTCTATTATATTTAATTTTTGTTACTTATCCAGGGTTAATGCAGAGTTAAAAATTTAAAAAAATTGTGTTTTTTTTGTTTTTAGCAACAGGAGCAGTTTTAATACAATACAAACTACATAACTTGCTCTGAAAATGGTTAAGGAGACAACATTTTATGATGTATTGGGCGTGAAGCCTGGATGCTCGCAGGAAGACTTGAAGAAGGCCTATAGAAAGCTTGCTCTGAAATATCATCCTGACAAGAATCCTAATGAAGGCGAAAAGGTTTGTACATGTCCTAACCCTTCATTTGCAGTCATATTTTTACTCTTTTCATCTGCAATCTGAATTTTTTATCCAGTATAAGTTGTTTGTACTGGATAACACTATTCTAAGTTTTGAAAAAAAATCTAGAAGACTTCAGAGTTACTAATTAACATTATCTTTTACATTACCAAATAACTTTATAAGGAGCTATTTTATCCTAGAGTGCAAAAAATGGCTTGTGTTTGAAAATTAAGAAAAACTAATACATATATGAGTTTTTGCACATATATTTATTCATGTTTGAAGAATATAAGTAAATTTTATTTAATCTAAATGTTAATTATTTTTCTTATTGTCTATATGTCTAAACGTTAGGAAAAAAACTCGTGTCATTGGTTGACACTATTAGCAATTCTACTCGTCTGAAATAAAAAATGTTGAAAAGATTTTTAGTAATTTTGAATATCAATGATTGAAATTATGGAATAAGAAAAATATTGTAAATTGTTACATGGAGCAGTAAATATAAAAATAAATCACATTAAAAAATCTGACAACAGTTGCAAGACTGCTTTTTTTGCTAAACGCAGCTAATATCACATATATTTTAGTTTAAGCAAATTTCTCAAGCGTACGAAGTGTTATCAAATCCTGAGAAGAAGCGTATCTACGATCAAGGTGGTGAGCAAGCTTTGAAAGAAGGTGGTATGGGTGGTAGTGGGTTCTCTTCTCCTATGGATATCTTCGACATGTTCTTTGGTGGAGGATTTGGTGGACGAGGTAGAAGGAGAAATCATAGAGGTCAAGACGTCATGCATCAATTGTCAGTTTCTCTTGAAGAACTTTATAAGGGAACTGTGCGTAAACTCGCTCTACAAAAGAATGTTATCTGCGAAAAATGCGAAGGTAACAGTCATATGGAAATTATAATTCTAATAAAAAATGTATGTTTGTGTATCTGCGAAGAAAATGATGTCTGTCGTTTTCCGATTAGGTGTTGGTGGAAAGAAAGGTTCTGTTGAACAGTGTTCGACGTGTCATGGCTCCGGATTGCAAGTACAAATCCAGCAATTAGGTCCGGGAATGTTGCAACATTTACAAACTATGTGTGCAGATTGCAAGGGGCAGGGAGAACGCATCAATCCTCGTGATCGTTGCAAGTACTGCAATGGCAGAAAGACTATTAGAGATAGAAAGATACTCGAGGTTCACGTTGATCCGGGCATGGTTGACGGTCAGAAGATTACTTTTAGTGGTGAAGGTGATCAGGAACCGGACTTAGAACCTGGTGATATAGTTATTCTTCTCGAAGAAAAAGATCATGACGTATTCAAGTTAGTATTTCTGTGAGATATTTATTGGTTTATCATCGAACTCTGTTACTAATGCTCTGTGATTAATTAAATTATAGGCGATCAAGGAATGATTTGATCATGCGAATGCAACTAGAACTCGTAGAGGCATTATGTGGATTCCAGAAAGTTATTCGTACCTTGGATGGTAGAGATTTAGTGGTAACTTCTCTTCCGGGCACTGTGACGAAACACGGTGATTTGAAGTGTATCTTGAACGAGGGAATGCCAATTTACAAGGATCCATTTACACATGGCAGGCTTATAATACAATTTATAGTTAATTTCCCGAAGAGCGTAGACCCATCGTTTATCCCATCCTTGGAGCAATGCTTGCCACCAAGGGAAGAGGTTATAATTCCAGACGGTGCCGAAGAGTGCTTACTTACTGACTTAGATCCTGAGCAGGAGCAAAGGCGGAGAGATACGAGACAAGCGTACGAAGAGGATGAAGGCGGCCCATCGCGAGTCCAATGTGCCACACATTAATTTGATTACACTAACCCTGTAATAAATATAGCCGTTTCTTTCATTTCGAACTCTCTGTCCCATTTGCTCGATTTTGTATAATGCTAAAGAGAGAAACAACGTGGATATATATAGGCGATTTTTGATGAGCGAAAAAGAAGTTGAAATAATTTAATTTGGATTTACACCCCAAAAAGAAATAGTAAGTACTGTAATTTATTGATATTTTTATTTTTAATTCTTACGCGAAAATTATGTGATCTTAAAAGTAGATAATCATCGGCTAATGCAGATTTGTAATTTTGGGCTTGAAATTAAAATGTGTTTGTGTTCATGCCTATTGCTTTTTGCTTCTTACTTTATAATTGTTTTCTTATAACGCGTGAAATTTTTGATCTTGAGACGAGATTAATCGGATCGTTCAAAATTTTTCAAGTGTGTCATTCGTAATCTCTCGTCAATAATACAGAAAATTATTAACAATATATTATTTAATATTATATATTTTGTTATATTAAAATTGTAATAAATTTTATATAGAGAGCAATTTTATCTTGATTTTACTTAAAACATACATATAAAATTAGTTTTTTATACATATTATTACATATATTCACTTATAATTGTATATATTAAGAATAACGGTATCTTGTAATATTTTTTAATAAAAAATTATACACGTTATAAATTTTTATCTCAGACGACTTTTGTTTCTGAAAATAAGTATTGCGCATTACGAGAAAATAGTAATGAAATGAAGCGTTTGAATAACAATAGGCATGAACATCGTCACATTTCAATATCAAGTCTAAAATTATCCTGAACAGCATCGCTAATGGAAAGTACAATATACACAGATATCTATACTAAATAGATAGATATCTGTGACAATATATATCTATTATGAAGTATTTTGTTAAGCTACTTCTTCAGATATATCTTAAGGTGTTTCTGTACAAGATGCTTCATCGGAACTTCGTGCATTTCTTTTTCATGAACTCGTCTATATCTATGTATTTGTACATATATATCCATGTTATTTCTTTTGGTAGAGGATTACTAAAAGTATGTACTTATCATTACACAATGATAAGGAATTTTAAATTTATTTAGATTTAACGTAAAGCTCCGACATCAGTCGTTACAGAATAATAAAAGGCATCATGTATCCTCGAACATCGCGATTGTCTCTGCTGTTTGACCAATTGTATTGCTCCAATAACCAGCTAGCAGCTCGACAGTGACTTTCGTGGCTAAAAATAGAATTAAATTTTGCATATATGTATATTTAGTTCAATTCCATGGATTATCCATATTCATAATTACTTTCTCCATATACTAATAACAGCAAACTTGATTACTCCAAACATTAAAGTCTGGGAAAATTGTTATCTTTTACAGTTTTCTAGAACTTGAAATAATATCGGGATGTGTCAATCGATGTGGAAATGATATAAAACTACGCTTGGTTAAAAGCCTTAATGTAACGTTATCAATCGTAATAGAGATCTCGAAGAAACTTTACAACGTGGGACATTATTCCATATTCGTAGTATTTAATTATTTTCCAGTCGCTTTTGTATACTGGCGTGTGACGATGGTAACGGAAATAAACAATTTTGTTTGTGAATAATGCAAATGAAATGGGGAATCAGGTTCCTGTATGTGTGTGGACGATTGCGCGTATTCATAAGCAGCTTTGTGCAATTATATCTTGTCTAATATTTTTTTTTCTTTTTGCATTTGCCAATGATTTTACTAGCTATTTTAACCAAATCAATGGTTGTCTCCTTAATGGAAATCTCTTTAATGGAAATTTATGTAAGAAAAAAATATCTTTTCATATTTCAGATTTATTTCTACAGGTTTACTCGTTCATTTTCGCCGTATCTTCATCAACGCGCATGAACAGTTGCTTTAGATAATTCATAGATCCTGTTGTACTATATTAAATTAATATACTTTCAATACACATTCACATAATTTACTGTATACATGGTCGTGTACTCGTCTGCAGTTACTATAGCGAATTTTAATAAATAGCCACATATGTCTTGTAATCTTATTTATTATAGGAAAAATTGGTGATTGATTAGGTACTTTTTTTGAGCGTCTTAAATAAATTTGGAACTGTACAATGAGATTATCGATTTTACGCCCTTGCAGATTCGGACCTGAAATTCCTCACAGTTTAATTATACTTGTAAACACACTTGTTTACGCAATTATCCTTTTTAATATTTCTTTTGGTATAATTTGTCAACAAACAAGTGCGCATATTGATTACTAATGTAATAATACATTATATAAATTGTAAGATAGAGATTCTTTCATTGCTAATTAAGTTCTCTTTTTAATTCTTGTTTCAGAAAGATGTCAATATTAATTTATTTTTTAACAGCATAAACGAGAGGACACTTGATTATTTCATTCTTTGATGAATATGAATAGCAAATAAAATTAGAATTGAAAAATGAATTTTTACAGAAATGAGATTAACGTGAGACTTTTTATTCTAGCTCTCAGTTTTCATGCAATCATTATTCTGCGCTAAGAAAAAAAGTTATTAATTTGATTAAAAGTTTTAACTTGATTAAAATTTTTCAGATCAACTATTCATGTATTTGACTTAAAATACTTGAACTCGCTACATAATTTAATAATACACAATTCAATTTAATAATAATTTAATCATATTAAATAGAATTTAATTTAAATGCGTATATGAAGAAATGCAATTAAGTTGAAAAATTTAATTAACAATTTTCCTTTCGATGTGTGAATAATCACAGATTTATAAATCGGCGATTATTTGATTTGTACTTAATTCATGTAAATACAGTAGGTTTGCGAAATGACGATTCATGATCGCTCGTTTCGCTGGATGACTGATTTGAATGACGCTCCACGTGAAAGAGGAGAAGTCATCGTCATTTCGTCGAGAGAAACGAGAAGGAATGGGGAGGGGGAGAGGCGCGATGACGAGCTCTGCAAGCCCGCGGGAACGAGTGCGAGATGAACGCGCGTCCGGTTCGATAGATAGCGGCACCGTTGTCTCTCGCGTCGCGACGCACGACGATGCCTCGCGTTGGGCACGGGTCGATGTTTTTAGCGACGTGCTTAGTGACGTGCGAGTGTGGCCCGAGAACGACAGACAGTCAGCTACAGCCAGCCACACAGCCAGCCGTCGGGATGCCGCGGAGGTTTCTGGGTATGCGGTGGGAGCCATATTTTTTCAATATCAGTTACGCGAACACGGCGTAGCATAGCGTACCGCACGGGCATAGCAGCATCTGGCGGGCACGGCATTCCCCGATCGGTGGTGCCGCGCGCGTGATGTCCGTGTCGGCCGGCGGTGAGTGATCGGGCGCGTTGAACGTAGGACGGCAAACGCGAATCGACGCGCGGGTCGTCGCCGCGTCCGCGCCGCTACCGTCACGAAAATAATATAATATACGGAGGTGAGGAAGCGGGGAAGAAACCCCCGTGAGAAACGGAGTAGCGCGGACCGCGCGCAGGTGTTCGGCACGGCGAGAGGGTTAGTTAACTTAACCCGAGTTCGTAACCGCGCTCGTAGTGCGCGGCTGGTAGTGGTGGTAGTAGTAGTAGTAACGAGCGGTAGTAGTAGTAGTAGTAGTAGTAGTAGTGGTGGTGATCGTCGCGTTGGTAGTGGTGGTTGTAGTGGTGGTGGTAGTACGAGGCAGTGGAAATGGTGCTGGTGGCGGCGGCGGCGGTGGTGGAGGAGGAAGAGTGGCGGTGGTGGTGGTCGTGATACTCGCTGCTGCTGCTGCTGCTGCTGTTGCTGTTGTGACGATGACACAGCGTCATAACACAACGTTCGTCCGTCCGTGCGCGATTTAACCCGAATCGTTACGCCAGCGACGTAAAGTGTGGCTTTTTTTTTTGTACGGCGTGCGCGTTCGCGCCATATTACCGATCGAGCGCCGACTACGGGCGACTCGAGCCGAGCGCCGAGTCCGCCGCCGGCGCGATTAAACTCGCGTATACGCACAGTCAGTGTCGAGGGAGATGGCACGCCGTTCGGTCGTGTTGTCATCGTCGTGAGTTGCGTTCGCGCTGCGTCGTTACGTCGTCGCGCGGATCTCGCGATTGTTGCGTGTCCACGTCTCTCGGTTTTTTCGGTGGCGGCGACACGCCAGCGTGTGCCGTTCGCGTAATGACATAATAATCGCGTGTGCGCGTTTCTTCGTTCGGAGTGCGTGACCGCGACTCGCTCGAGGACGAAGGACGGAGAGAGTAATGTTGCGTAGTGGCTGTGAGTAGAGCCGCGAGTGTGATTCCGCGGGACGAGGTGACTGTGTTTGTTGTTGTGACCGCGAGCGGCGGGGGCGAATCGCAACGGCCTGAATTGAGCTACGCGACGCAGTTAGGCCGCGCGCCGCGTCGTCATTGTCGCGACATCGAGACTGGGGAGAATCTTCGCGTCGCGACGGGAGCTGCGAACGGGTGGTGCGACGCGACGGCTTCAACGAGCCGTCACCTTGAGAGTCCGAGTCCGAGCGCGCGAGACCTTGCTCGTTCGCGCGCGCTCTCTCTCTCTCTCTCTCTCTCGCTCGCTCGGAGACGTAATTCCCCGCCGATAAACAAGCGGCTCGCCTACGCGCGCCGCGCCGGGCCGCCGGCTATGAGAGTTTCGAGTGAAGTTAGCAGCAGTCGCGACCTTGCTCGACGCCGCTGCCGCCACCGCCACCGTCGCTTCGCGCACGATCATGCTACGTAACGACTCGCGACGACGACGCGTGCAACGTTCGCCCGTGCGGCAGAAGGAATCAGCGTGGAACGTCGCCGTCGTGCCCTTGCAGGACGAAGACTTTTGAAAGAGGCCGAAGGAGGAGGAGGTGGAGGCAGGCAGCAGCAGCGGAGCAGCGCGGAGCGCGACTATACAACAGGCGGTGGCGGAAACGCGCGCGCGGAAAGCCGGCCGGCCGGCACTCGAGTACCGGCGTGTAGTGTTCCAATCGCGTTCGCAAGCATTTTGAGCTGGTGTATCTCAACAGGAAGAAGGAGAACACGACGGAGCAGCAACGGTGGAGGAGGGAAAGAAGATAGAGGAACAACGAGTGCCGAATGCGACGATAGCCGATAGAGCCGCCGCCGCGCCGGTTCTCGCGGGAAAGAGGAGAGAGAGAGAGGGAGAGAGAGAGCGAAAGAGCGAGCGAGTGGACTCACGATCGTCGGAGTGCGCGGCGTCCCGCGCCATGCCCGGCGCTCCCCGCCGCGTCAAGGAGGTTAGACGGCCATTGACCGACGGCGGCGAGCAGCAGCAACAGCGGCGACGACGACAGCGTGCACTACGCGCGCCAAGCACGCGCCGGCCTCGAGTACGCGCAACGTAGGGGACAGTTCCCGCCGTTTTTGAAAGGGAGGGACCTCTCCTACCCCCTCCCCCCTCTCCTCCCCTCCACGTTTGAGATCGAGCGCGATTCGCACTCGTCGCGCGAGCAAGCCGGCGCGACTGACATATATATTATGTCGTGCTACGTGTGCCGCGCGGAGGGACGCAACGGTACGTGGTACAACGGCATCGGCGAGAGCGCAGCCACCCGTTCGGGACCGGGAGGTGGCTCATCGTCATCGTCATCGTCATCGTCGAGCGCGTGAGGGATCGTGATCCGGCTCGCGCGACGGAGGATGCGGCAATACTCGCCGCCGGTGTCTCCACGTAGTAGGCGAGCTACGTGCCACGTCGTGCCAGTGATGTCGTGGGTGTCGTCAGGGTCATCCGCAGCGCTGCTGGACCTGGACCATGGCCGGCAAGCCTGAGCAGCCGTCCACGCTCCCTGCTCCCCTGAGTCACGGCCATCAGCATCAGCATCATCATCATCATCATCACCATCAGCAGCAGCAGCATCAGCAACAGCAGCAGCAGTCGCAGCCACCGCAACAATCGCATCAACAGCAAGCTATACAGCAGAATAGCGTTCTAGTGTACGTGTCGGGGGATAACTTTGCGTACGCCACGGCGGTGGGTCAGAATGTCGCCGCGACCGCTGCTGCCGCTATCGCGGTCGGTTATCAGTCGCAGCCGCAACAGCAACAGCAGCAGACGACGCAGCAGCAGTACGCCGGTATCTTGCAGGCACCGCAGGTGGCGACGGCGCAGGCGGTCGCGACTACATTTCCCGCCAAAACCGCCGTATATTGCGCCGACGATACGAACAGCGGCGGCGGCGGCGGCGGTGGAGTCAACGTAGGGAGCAATGTCGCTGCTGCTACTGCTACCACCACCACCACCCCCGCTATCGGCTGTTGCCATCGGCTGAAGCCATCGCTCGAGACGACGTCGTCGACGACGACGGCAGTAGTGGTCGCGGCCAACACCAGTGGTGCGGATGGCGGCGAGTCCAGGCATGCTTCTTCTCTGGCGAGTAACGAGGACGAGGAGGATTACGCGATGCTGTACCGACAGGCCAACCTGGGGCACACGGCGACAGCGTGCGCCACGTCGTCGACGACGACGGCGGCGGCGGCGGCGGCGATGATGACACGGCACGAGAATAAGCGAACGTCGGAGAACGGGGAACACTCGACGGTGGTGGACGGCAACGATCCGATGCTATCCGGCGCGAAGGTGTATCAGACCGCCGCGCGACTCCAGCACGCCGCCGGTGCTGACGCGTACTCCGCGAGGATGAGTGGCGAATACAACGCCACGACGAACAATAGTAGAATCGTAGTCGCGAATCCGGGTGACGTCGGCGGTCTCCTCGTCGGTGGCGACGACGACTGCGTCGCGTACGGTACCTCGACGTCCGTCGGCGGTAGTAACGGTATCGCGCTTCAAAACGCCGGTGAGCAACAGGCGGCGGCGACGGCGGTAGCGGTGACGAGTGTGGACGACAAGAGCCGGCAGCAGCAGCAGCAGGACGGTTTCGATAGTCAGCAGGCCGCCTCCTCGCAGGCGGTGTCGTCGGTAGCGTTGAGCGCGACAGTGGTCGGTGTTGTTGGTGACGGTAGTGCTGGTGTTAGTGGTGCTGGTGCCGCGACCGGTGGCTGCGATTCGGTGAGGTCCGACGAGTCGTCGACGGGGACGACTTACAGCAGCCTCAGCAGCCCCGACGAGAGTCAGCAGAGTCTTCAACAGCCGACGGGACAGCACGACGGCGGCATGCCGGCGAGTAATAATCATCCCGGCGGTGGTAGTGCGTGCGCGCAGCAGGCTGCGCGGCAGCAGCCGCCGTCGCGTGTCAACGGTAGTAACAATAATGGTGTGCAGCATAACGCAGTGGTGTTGACAATGAACGGTAGTGCGGTGATGCAGCAGCAGCAGCAGCAACAACAACAACTACAACTGTCAGCGATCGCCGTGCCACGTGGATGGAAAAGGATATGCACCAACGGGGTCATCATTTATATCAGGTGAGTTTTGATGTCACGCTACCAGTGAGTGACCAGTGGTTCTCGATCTACCTCATCGAGCGAGAGTTGCAACGAGTTCCTCGCGATATCGCGTAGGAACCAGTGTTTGCCCTTATCTATGGAAAATTATCTAGATAAAGAAATAGCTTTGACTTGTCTTTATCTCCAGATTATTATAATGTGTGTGCACATTCTCTTCATCTTTATCTTCATCTTATAAAAGAAGTGTTATTTTTTTTCAAGTTATTTAAGATAATGTGAACATTAGCGAGAGAGAATGAAATATTTTCTTTAGGTCTTCAACCTTCAAGTTAGCATTTATCTTAACAAGAAAATTTTTTAAAGCGATAACGGAGTTGTGTTCCCCGTTTTCATTTGCGTACTGATTCAGAAAGGAATATTTTTTTTGCCAGATTAAATTATTTGGAGAACTTTTGTTTTTAAGATATAAAAATTCAGAAATAAAAATATAAATGTTATTTTCATATCCTCATGAAAGATAAAATTATATATGGTTTTATTTACGTAGATAAAATCATGTATAATTTTATTTTTTTTATGTGTATAAATTGAAATTAAATTATCTTATCTGTGATACACTTATAATTTGTAATTTACCTTATCTTTATCGAGATAATTTTAATTTAAGCGCAACACTGGTAAAAACAAAAACGGAAGAAAAAGAAAAAGTAACGCGATAATTAATACGTAAGCTTTACTTTATGGAAACACGCTTACTCATAGTCAGACTATTCGTATAGAATTATTAATTTGTCTTTAAATAAAAAATTTTTTTATAACTCACAACTTTTCAAATAATTTCTCGATATCTTTTGTTTAAATTCTTCTTTCTCGCAACCGTTTAAAAAAGAAAAAAATGTTTTCAGTTTTTCTAATATGACTCAGCGCGGTGACGCAAATCGATAATCATTGGTCTAATGCTTGCGCAACACACATATGCCCGAAACGTGGCGTTCGATTTCTTGGAACAAAAAATTCCACGACGCTTTCGTGATGACGCAATCCTATTTCTTCTGTCTCACGAAAATGGCTCGGACGTACGAAGTTAATTCTCGTGCGCATTAGCGGACGCTTTTAATTCGTCGGCTTAAGCAGAGCCGACCGACGGCTCGAGGCATCGACCCGAAATTAAAACGTAGCGTAGCCTTCGTTTCGCTAATGGAATTAAACTACGTCCAGTTTAAACGTACTGTCAGGTGCGATATAAATCTAGCAAAACGCGAACATCGAGGCCGCTGTAATTTTTCTTCCCCGATAATTAATTGATTTATAGAAATTTACACAGTACACATAGGTAACTCTGGATCGGTAATATGAAACATATTTCACTTTAAAGTTAATTTATTCCAAGGCAAGTGGACGAATTTTTCGAATCTTGGTATAAATATCCTTTAAATCTTGGTGAAAAATTCTTTTTAGAAATACGATATTTTCTTGAGAATTCGAAATAGCTCCTTGGCAGTTTTAGTATTTTTCGAAATACTTTTGACACTGAGAGCAAATAAAATAGTTTCAGCAATTATAAATTTGACAACTCGGAAATTTAAGTGTCTGTCACTAATTTTACAAAATAATAAAGTACCAAGGTAATACTAAATACTAAAAAAATATAGTTTCTGCAATTTATTTTCTGCACTATCAATTGATAATGGAATAACGACTCAACTATATTATGATACATTAGTTATTCATACACATAAGTAAGAATTATATTTTTTCAGTAAAACATTTTAATGAAGCATAATGCCGTAATAACTAATTAATTATTTACTACATCATACTTTGGCATCAATAATGCATTCTTTGTTGAGACTAATTTGTATAAAGCCGATTAAGTATTCATATACGACAGCAGTGATGGTGTAGCATCCTAAGTGCCAAATAAAAAAAATTTCAATTGATTCTGCTTATTTCGTTCCGCTTAACTTATAAGATGCAGGAACGAATGATGTTAGGCTCAAATTTTTCGTTGCTACATTTGTGTTGCTATTTGTAATTGTTTAACGAATAGTTATAATATTTTCTTAATTCATATAATTTATTTATTGTTCTTATTACAACTTTATAATGCATAATTGAGACGCAATTTGTCCTTAAATTTCTAGTTCCTGATACGATTGTTTTCTCGTGAGTACATTGAAATTCAAATCGATTCTGATTTGAATAAAAAAGCTATCAATTATTTTTCTTCTAATGAAAACAAATTAGTTTACTCGTATCTTCGGTTCTTCGTTTCTTACATGTAAGGGTCATAATTTTTTCCGAAACGCGTCAGGACTCCTAAGAGTTTCGAGTTGATTACATCGGAAGAATCGCAATTACGTGAGAAATCTGAAAGCAGAGTGTTAACTGCGCAGTAATATTACGTTTTCAATCACTGGAGGTTCGAGGAGGCAATCGAAACGCGGAACGCTCCTAGCGGAAGTGACGTGTTATTTGTTTCTTTTCACGCTTGTGCACGCGGCGGCGCCTCGAAAATAGCGCGCAGCGCTTCGTAGACGCGCGCTTCATCATCCGAGTTTAGATTCAGTCAGCTGTTCGGGCAGATCTCAGAAGGGCCCACGGGGGCGTTCGGAGCCCTTTCGACTCTTTGTAATCTGATCGCGTAAAAAAAACACGACTTTTGAGAGTTAGGGGCCTTCGACTTTACACCGTCTTTCCCGTTGCATGGAAAGCCTGGAAGATGCCCTTTTCCCCCTCCTTAGTCGTTATTGTACTTTTACGGCTCCTTTGAAACATCGGTCGGAGGTCGCTTTCATCTTTTGTTGCTACTCTAATTCTTATTTTCTGCTTATATCGAGATGCGCCTATATTTCATAGCTCTTTTGCGACGTCTGAGATATAATACGAAGGTACGTTCGCTCGAGGTGCACGTGGCATGAATGCTGTTTTGTAGACAAAAGGTACTGATGTGTAGATAATATTGTGGAGTCACGCTTTAACCTCCAGTAAATTCTTCTGTTAAATTCATTTTTTTTCGTTCAATTCATTTTCCCTCTCTTCTATTTATTTTTATCGTAGAAAGAGAGAAAGTGAATTTAGAGTTGAGAGAATTTTTATGATAATTAGAATTAACGTTTATGATATTTTATGATATGATATTTTAATATCACGATTTTAAATAAAATGAAATAAATGATGGGCCATAATTTTAAACTAGACCGTTTAAGTATAATTAAATAAGTGAAGAAAAAAATATTTTATTTTAATTTTAAATACTTTTTTCAATTTTTATAAACTGCATGCCGAATACCGGTTTTATTGCGCAATATTATAAACTGAAGTTAGAAATAATATCATAAATTATATTAAACGTCAATTTAATAATAGTGCACCTCAAAAAACTGTAATAATTTATTACAAAAAAATATTCTTTGGCTGGAGTAAGGTGTTTACAGTTTATAAAAACTACAAATGTATTCAAGATTTATACATAAAATAATATTAAGCAGCCTCGGTTGTTTCTTTACTTACTTGTGTCATTAATTAAAAAAAAAAAAAATTGCATACGGCAAAATCAAATAATAAAGAATGTCTGAGATTCATCCGTTTAAGTTAATCTCGTCGACACTCGAATTGTCGTGTTTCGCAATACGTACGTGGATTGAAGCAAGCGATTTTCTTTGCTGGAAAGGGAGAGGCGTGATTGGTAAGACAGGCTTATCCTCGACGATCGCGTAATATGATTTAAGGGATCAGCTGCGAGAAGCGGCAACCTTTTCCTTTGTGCGGCTGAGAAGGGCGGCTTGATTCTTGGGTGTCCTGCGAGAAACGCAAAGGGCAACGCCTCGTGGCGTAACCATAAAGCGTAGGAGATCTGACCTGGTCTGTCTGTCCCAAAAACCTCCTCGTTAAAACGATCCTTTCCGGGCTGGCGGGAGTCACGCTTTAAACGACGTTTAAAGGGCCTGAACAAACAATGCTGAGCCTTAAACGGGTCCGAGTCTCACTGGCTCTCGGCCTTCTTCCTCTCTTCGGTCCGTCCTATCTCTTTGGATTGAATCGGCTAACCATGCGATCATTCGCCTACTTTTCTTTAGTCTTGCTAGTTCGAGATACACTTCGAGATGGACTTAAATCGCGTAATTTTTTCACTATTTTCCTTTCATACAATTAAACATAAAAAAATTGGTTCTATAATGCACAGAGTTACTAGAGAAAGTTGAAGAAAAGTAAGTTGTGTATAGAGCGGAATACTTAAAGAAGTTAAATTACTTAAATCACGTATATATCTATAGTCAAGGATATAGTACTTAAAGATAATGTATGTCTATTTAACTTTATAATAGGTTGTGCTTGAAGAATTTAAACTGCGAAGAATGTTAGCAAATTGATTAAAGAATATTAAATTTAATTAACAAGAGGAGGACCAACTTTTAAGAGAACTCACGAATTTCGCCAAATTTGAAATATGTTATACTATACCCTGTCACTAATATGTGGTAACTCGTATCATTCCGCAATATTTTTTTAGAAATCATTGTTCACAGTGTGATGTATGCACCGAGTTCGTAACAGCCTTTAGCAGGTAGCAAAGCGTGGTCGAACAAACAAGACGAGAGGTCAAAATGCTGGCTGTCATACGTTCTATTTTCTCTGCTGATCTACTTTTTTTTCTTTGCAGCTTTTTTAAAATTAAATTTTCAATTAAATTAGTTATTAAATAATTTATTGGATAAAAAAAGAAAATTAAAATTGTTTGCATATTTTTGAGCAATAATTCTAAAGAAAATACTGATTTATTATTTAATAGAAATATAAAAAAAATATTTAGAAAATTGTAAAGTCTATTTTATGTATTGTATAAAATTACAATTATTTTAATCTCGGTATTATTTTAATTTTATCAGTTTTTATGATAATTATTATTTAAATACATGTAAAAATTCTTGTTTTGATTCGAATGATATTCCCAAAGTTTATATCATTTACAATTTACGGATATTTATATACTGCACATATTTCATACGTTTTGTTCATATATTTTTTTGTATAAAATTACAAATAGAATTCTGTCCCGAAGTCTGTCGTGAATTATAGATCGTATAAAGTGGATTTAATATTCTAGCTGCTCGCTTTCTGTTTATTCGACCACACTTACCACTTGCGAATCTCTCTTTCGAACCCGAAAATGGAAAATTTCAAACAATTATTTCTCGAAAACTATAGTGCAATGTAAGAGTTGTTTTATCTAAGGGATATGTTACCACGTAAGAATGTTTTGCGAAATCCATGGGATCAGAGATTGGTTCTCCACTTGTTTAAGCGTTGTCGTGGAACAATCTCGTACATGTACCTGTCAAATGAGGGTCCGACCGAGATCTTCGACATTTCTTGTTGCGAGGCAGCTTTCTCGCGAGATTCCACGGCGTCATCGATCCTATGGCGGAGTACGGTGTACCGCGAAACGCGGAGGACGAACGGGTTCTATCGCGTACAGGAAGCGAGAAGGAAGCCGGGCATACAAGCAGGAAGGGAAGAGAGAGGAATTTCGTTGAATCGCGCGATCATTGATTTACGGTGGTACCTCGTAAATACCGGCGGTGATGTACGATCGTGACCGCACACTCTCGGTTCGCACACCGCCACGAGTCCTATCCTTCTTTCTTCTTTCCTCCCTCCCTCCCCCCCTGCCGAGCGTCTTTTTCCTTCGTTCTTTGCCACCGACATTTCCTTTGCGGGGACGGAGCCTCTACTTGATTTATAATACGTATCGGTCCCTTGTCTCTCCCTCTGTACATGCCTCCTAGAGAATGCTTGGATTCCGCTGACCATCCTTCCTCGTGACCGTTCTCCTATCATGCTATTCGCCCCTTGACACTACCGAGAGGACCACGACGAATTCTTTTTTTTTTTTTCGTTTCACTTTTATCCCTTTTTCCCCTTTTTCCTTAGTTATTCGAATTTTATCTGTCGACCACTGCATCTTTCAAATATAGGCCGTTCATCCGGAACAAAACAGCGATTCGTATTCATATTGAATCTTCATTGTCAATGAGAGAAATATTGGTGAGATAGACCAAACGTTTAGTTGAGTAATGATCAAATGAATTTTATAATTACTAAATAATTGCAATTGTTTTGACAATCTATAGCCTTAAGCAAACAATTTCATACAACTTATAGCCAAATGTTTCATTAAACGTAACCAAGTTTTTTTTGGTACCAGTGTCTACTTTGAAATTCATTCGATCACTATTTAACCAAACGTTCGTTTAACATTTCTCTCAATGTCGTGATTTTTGTTACACGTTTGCTTAAGAACTCGTAAAAGAACACGAGGCGTAAACAGGTTTAGCCTTCGGAAATTTAATCAAAATTTTTGGAATTGCTTATTTTCGCGCAGTTGCTTTGAATATTCATCAGGATACTTGTTCGGGCACTCACCATGTCACTCAAGATTAATCTTAATGAAGATTCATATTATTAGCATAGGAAAAAAATATCAATACGAAATCTCTTCAGTTTCTAAAATAAGCTAAAAAGCAAACTAAAAATAAACTAAATAGTACAATATTCTTTCTTAACTTTATAAAACGTTTGTAGTGCAAGTCAAAATTTATTTATTATATCGTTTATTAATCTTTTCTAGTAATTATTTCTTTTTGCACGTTTACACTGTGCAATGCGTTAACAACGTACTCTCGAGATTAAGTTGCACTTGCGGGGAAAAATTTAGGTTATCATTCGTGGCCGGAGTCGCGAGTACATTGATATCACGTAGAAGAGATGAGAGACACGAGGAGGTCGAGGGGATCACGGATTTCGGGGAGAGGTGGATTAGCGAGAGGAAGAGAGAGAGAGAGAGAGAGAGAGAGAGAGAGAGAGAGAGAGAGAGAGAGAGAGTGGAGCAGAATGAGCGATAGTTGCGCAACCACACCTCCGCCGCCGCCGCCGAGCGGCGATTACGCAAACGTGATAATTAATTGCCAGTGTTCTCTGTTTAATGACTCGTCAAGTCGTTCGCTAAACACGCCAAATTGCCGCGACGTCACGAAAATCGCTATACAGGTGCATCGTTGCGTGTCGAAACTGTTAATCCTACGCGGCGGTTTATTGCGTAACTGCGAAACTTTTTTTTCCTTGCGACATTTTTCTCGGTCATCTTCATTGTTTTTTGAGACTCGATGTATAAATGCGAAGAAGTTTGACTTTGGTATCATTGGAAACTTGGTATCAAAAGAATGATAAATGTTACATTATATCCAGAGAATTATTTTATTATTGAAGAATTTTATCATCTTTAATCATATTTTAGATGTTATGTAGTTACTTGTTTATTACAAAAAAATTACGCGAACGATATATAGACCGGGTTACGCCATCATACGCCAGTATGATTTATTTGACATCACCGCGATTAAAAACGATAAAAGATGAGATTGAAACTCGACTCTTTGCGATCATATCTTGTGTAAATGGCCGTGGAATAAATAAAGACGTGACGGGATCTTTCTTTCTCTCTTAATGAATAGTTAAAATAGATGGTAGCACAAATTCATTTTAAAGACGTTTAATAATTTTTTTGCGAAAAATTTAAAACACTTTTTTTTTTTTAGAAAATTATATCTTTTTTGGTATTTTCCGTTTGTATACCGTGAAACGATGTAACTGATCTTCTTGAATTTTTTGTTGCATCCAATGATGAGGGGAAGCTAATGTTGAGTAGAATTTGATAAAAAGAACACACGTGCTTAAGTACGTTCATGATGGATATTGTTAAAACTGTGTCGGAAAGGTCTGAAACGGAGTAGATCCTTCGTAGAACACGCTCTAGAAGGGTGGTCTCGTAAAATAGAACTAAAAAAAAAATCAGAAAGAGCGACTCAGGCATTTTTTTTTTTTGAGGTGAATGCCACGTGTTTCCAACTGTGCTGTCGTCTTCCGTCTCTCTCTGTTCCGTCTTTCTCTTTCTTCGATGATCCTTCGATGATCTCTCTTGATCTTCTCTCTTTTCTTGATCCGCTCTTTTCGGTTTGACTCGACTCTATTTTGCTTTTTATAAATTATATGGAATAGGACAATCCTGATGGATATCATCAGATCATGCCGAAATTATTGTGACTCGCAATTCTAACATAATTTTTTCTAACTACTTCTTTGCAACGTGTAAGACTCTAATTAGACGGAAATCAAATTGTTTTAACTCCACTCCGGTTATCTGACGCTGAGGATTTTTTTTTCTTTTTTTTTTTGCCAATAGCTGCGGGCACCAGGAACTGTTTCGTTTTTTTCAGCGTTCTGTTACGCCTCGTGGATGGCCACATCGAAATTGATAGATTCGATCTATGTTGAGAATAGTAAACCATAGGAGATTCGATTACATACATTAGTTTTCCCCCCTTTTTTTTACCCAGAAATATAAAACGCTAAAGAGATAATTAAAAACATATATTAACATTCTGTACTCACGATTCGGCAATTTTAGTTTACGCTGCAAAAAAGTTTTTTTTGATCAAATTATTTTCTTTGATATAAATAAATATTAATTAGTAAAAATATTTTATTTTTAAACTTAGAAAATGTTTTTTTTTTAATCAAAGAAATAAAGTTAAAAAATATATTTATTTAAAAATAAAAAAATTTTTTTTTCTGTATACGAATTTCTTTGAAAAACTAAAAGCCCTGTCATTAATTATAATATTTATATACAGCTTCTTTTTCAAACAATGATAAACAACGATACAAATACTTACTGGAGATGTTAAAGAATATGTGAGAGTCGTTGAAGAATTTTTTTATATCATGTAAAAGTAATGGAAATTAATTCAGAAGTATCTCAACATATATAGAAATGATGCTAAAAAAATAACATGTGCGCAGAATGTTAATATGATATGTTTTGTAAGAATAGCGTAACACAAGGAATAAAAGAGCATGATATAAAAATTGCAAGTGACATAATTATAGCTACGTGAAGAAATTCGATATCATAATAGAAAATCGATCCTACATAGAATGAATGTTACTCATAAAAAAACAGCCAAGTGCTAAAGATACGTAACACGATTTCCGTTGCGGATTTATTTAAATGAGAGAAATGTAACATTGATAAATACAGACTCTTAGAAATTGGTAATTGCCAGGTAAGCATTCATGGCACTTAGCCACTCACGATTTACGTCAGCGAAGAATTCGCGATATTCTTGTCGCGAGAAATAGAATTTCTAGCCTAGCTGAAGAGAGAGTCACTGCCTCTGATTGAGATATTAATAAAGTTAAGTAAAGTGAGAGAGAGAGAGAGAGAGAGAGAGACGCACATACGCCCGCGGTTAGAGATGCTTCGCGGTTTACAAGTCCTGCGTGATCGTCAATCGCAGCTTGACTATCTCGAATAACGCTCAGTCGCCGACCGACACGGTATTTTCGTCGAAGCCTTGGATCACTTTCAACGTATTCAGTATTGAGTAATGGGCTAATTATAGTTTTCACTTGTTCCAAAACTCTCTGGTAGAAATCGACAGTCGCTGAACGCGAAGCCGGAATTTATTCATTCGTAAATTATTCCTCCTCAATTATCAGCGCAATTCCTACAAATTTAATGATGCCGCGATTGCTTTTTTCCCGATCAAGATTAAATCAACAATATCATCCAGTTCCGTGTTAATTGAGTTACATTTATCGATATCTTAATTAATAACTTAATTACTCGCCATTCGCGATTCGATGTGATTTCGATATTTTCTATTTGTATTTCATATATATTAACAGCTTGCATAAATTTGCGATTGTTTTAATCGCATTCGGTATTTAATGCTGAATGCATATCAATGTCTTACGGCGTACTGCAGACTTATCTTCATCTCTTTCGTTCCTTTTTTTTTTTTTCTTTTTTGCTCACATCGGGAGCGATAGTCTTTCCCACGTACGTGTCGACGGACATCTTTTTCAGACGCGCCTTATATCTCTTTTTGGTTTCCTGTCGTTGAGGATCTATGCGAAGAACATACGCGGAACGTAATTTATTGCGGTGCTGATTGTACGCAGTACGGCGCCGCGTGGCGTGTTTCCGAGCCGATACCATCAGGAATACGCACCTGGTCCGTGTTCGAAGTATATGTACCACGTAGCGCGTCTCGCGGCGATTAAACAAAGACACGCCGTACACGCTGTCGCGATAAGCCTTCGTTAAACATTTGAAAAATCTGTGTTTGCTCGCGATTACCCGTGAAAATATTTTCCGTGCGGCATTATTACTTCGCTGAACTCTTTATACGCCACTGCGCGTTCAGTTGCGTATGCTATTTTACGACAGGGTAAAGCACGATGGAACTGCTTTCAAGACTTTTACGCGTAATATCATAAAGCATCGACACAAAAGAGAAATATAAATTCGGTGAAGAGAAATAGCCAGAGAAATAAATTTTTATACGAAAATTGTTACACGATTATTGCGCGATCTTTTGAAACGCTTATGCTAATGATATTGTTAATAATATCGTAATCGCTATTCAAGCTCGTGCAACGAGCATTTAACAGTCTATCAGAGGAGAATTAAAGTTACAAGAGTCATTCCAGATTACTGAAATTAGATATCTTGTCCGTACAATTAAGGATGTACCGTGCGATCCCAAAGTAAACAAAATGTGTTTAATATTAACACTTTAAATAAATTATATACATGTGAAAGTTGTGTGAACAAGATTAGAGTTTTATAGTTTATTTACTCTATTTGTAATTAAAAATTCAATTATTTTTTTACAACAGAAAAATTTCAATTATTTCGTGTAAGTACTTTAAGCATTCGAGATGATTTACGCAAACTTTTATTGCGATTTCAAGATAGAAAAACGTCGCTAAATTTTTTCTCTTTTTAAATGCAACATAAAACAATCTGTAATTTTTACAAAGTGTTAATTTTGAGAAATGTTCTACACTAATTGTGAGAGAAATATTTAGCGAGATAGATTAAACGTTTAGTTAAATAGTGATGAAATGCATTTTATAGCTTTAATTAATATATAATTGTTTTGACTAAGCAATCTGCAGCCTTAATGAAACAATAATTGTTTTTATAAAACTATTACCAAATGGTTCGTTAAATGTAACTAAGTTTTTGGTACCAGTGACTAGAAAATTCACTTGATTATTATTCAACTAAAGGTTTCGTTGATATTTCTCTCAGTGCACACATCTTTAAATATTAACTTAATCTTTAAGGATAATCGAGATAGAGAAGACGGCGTAACATCGCCGCGCGTCCCCGTTTTACAATGGATCTCCGCTACATTATTGCGAGTTTGCACAGCACACAAGAACGGGACAATATATCGCTATTGAATGCACTATCGCGATCCTCCGCGCCACTCCGCGCCGGCAGAACTCGATTTGATCTTGAATCGTCGCTATCATCGATCCACACAGCAATTTCGCGCGTCATGCGAGCATTATTATTGCACGCTCGGAACTAAATTAAGCGCGTAGGAGCAAAGGTAATTTGTGCTGATAACGAGCCACCCACGTAAGCGCATTGAATGAGCGAGCAAGTAGCTTGGCTCGCACTGCGCGACTGCCGCCGATCGTTCCTTGCTCGGTATTAATTCCCGCGCAACAACGATAGAAACGATATTATTGCTCCCGTAATGTCGTATCGATTTAACTATCTCTATCTCTATTTCCTCCTCCCCCCCTCCCCACCTCACCTCCCGCTGCCCTTTCTCACTCAGATGCGCAACAGGGATTATTTCGACCCCGCCGATCCCGGAAATTAATATTCTCCGACCGCGAATAATACGTATCGCGGATTATCATCGCTCTTAACCGCTAGCGCGAACGCACGCCTGTGTACGGTATATACGTACGGCGTGTACCCGGCTTTCCGCGGAATTAATTTTAAACGGCGCTTGATATAACGTGCGTGCGCGCGCGCGAGCGCGATCCTTTACATTCGAACTATTTGCAGGGCCATTCCGCCGGATTCATAAAACTTTCACGGCCCGCTCGTGAGAGCTCGTGAGAGAGAGGCAAAGTCGGGATGAAGGCACGTTTAATTTTAAGGCCTCGCTCGACGATGAAACACGCGTTAAACCTTTTCACAAGCTCCCCCCACCCTCTCCTCCATCCGTGATAAAAATTTATCGTCATTCCGCTCTTAATATCGCATGTTTATGCGCCGTGCTATCGAGAATGTTCGAACGCAATGAGAAAGAAAGAGTCTGGATTCATCTTCTTTTCTCTCCTTCCTCGAATACAGGAGGATAGAACCGTGGTATAACGTCCCGCAAATCGAGCAATAATTCGCGAGACACATTTAGGTGCCAGACAGACGTGTTTAAATTTATTCCTCGTCGACCCCATGCCAACATGGCAACCACTCCTCCGTTCTTGTTTCTTCGATGTTAACTGGCTCCGCTTAATTTATGAACCTTACGGATATAAAAGCCCCCGGCGCGCGCGTCTGGAGTGCGCTTATCGCGCGATAAGGCACGACGTATTCTGCTTGCTTCCTACTTCTACGATTAACTTGGGCAGCGATGCCGATGCCAATCTTTTTAATTTGTTTTCTTGGAAAAGAAGCACTTTTGCGTCAGCGCGCAGCGTGAAAAGTGGAGCTAACAGTGGCACGAAATGAGAAACGTAATTATCGCGTCGTCGAAAATCGACTAGTGACGCAAATCGTAATCCCCATCAAACATTCACGAGCGCAGCGTTTAAATATGTTCAAGATTGTTTGATTTACGTTTCCTCTACTCGTTTAATTCTTTTTTTCTGTGTTTCACGTAATTCCCTGCAATTTGTTGTCTTATTTGAAATACAAATTAGAGATTAGTTATTATCCGATGAGGAAAACAATGTTGAAGTCGTATTGCAGCAAAAAATTATCGCGTGTTAATTTTTTCATGAAGCAATAATATGCTAATAATGTGATGAGAATACTTATTATTAATGATGTAATATCCTATGATGAATTGGACCAACGTTTTACGTTTTATCGAAACAAAATGATGTATTACATGCCATTGTTATATTTATAACTTTAGAAAGTTATCTTATTTGATAGTCATGATATGATATTACGATGTGCATTGAAAAATGAATTTGATAACTATTATCAAATTTGATAATAATTGCCAAACTTTTATTATAGAATTAAAGAAATAGTTTTGTTGCGTAATGCAAATCTTTTTTTAAATGAAAGACACATTTTTAAAACCAGAACGACTAAATTATTTTATTTATTTATGTCGGTACTTTCTTTGAGTTAAAAAATTATTTGTTTAAATTAAATTAAATGAATATATATATATATATATATATATATATATATATAAAATTTGAAGAAATAATTTTTTACTTTGAAAAGGTTAATAACGTCATTTCTTGAAATCAAATAAATTTTTATTTTCCTCAAAAGTTTTTTCACTTTAACTTAAAAAAAAACAAGTTAGAAAAACGATTTTATCAATTTAAACACATTTGTTTTCTGGTTGCACAGAAATGAAGAGAATAAAGGATGATTCCGTATTAATAACGGAAAAAAATTGTTAAACGTAGTAACAAATTTTTAAAAATTAAAAAGAATGTTTTTTGTTATGTTAGCATAAGAAATCGTTCTTTACTCTCTTGATTTTTGTACGTACTTTTATTGTAAAAGAAATTGGAATTCTGTGATGCCAATGTAAAAATATTTTCTACTAAGAAAAAAATGTCGGTAATTTGCTTTAGGATTTTCGAAAGTAAATTTGTATTACGTGAAATAAATATATTTGAAATGTTGCGATAAACCCTTTTGAAACTCTTGAAAGCAAGTAGCCTTGGCAAAGACCGCTGAACGAAAGGCTCGCGTTACCTAAGACGTACAACTGAGCTTTGGAATTTGTATGACACGGAGAACCGTTGTTTTCTATACAATGTGATCGCGCGCGCGCGAATTTATTTGCTTGAAAATTAAAGTCTCACGCGACGCGACGCGCGCAGCGTGTTGCAGCGCGAATTTATTTTACCCACACTCGTGGGTGTTGAACGCACGTGTGGTAAATCGCGCCGTGTAAATCGCTTTCATAACTCGTAATCGAATTGCCCAATGTGAAAGTCGAACGAGGCAACTGCACCTCGATTTCTTTTACTTCCAGGTAGAGTTCAATTTAGTTCTCAATTGCCGTGGAGTATATCTCCGCCTTTCTCCTCCAGCATTTCGACCGTCGCGCTCGCGCCGAACGTCGGCGGAAGATTGCACTTGTATCGCATCGCATAAATTTTATTTCTAGCAGACCCGAGGCAGGCCTCGCTCTCGCTCCGCCGTGTTTCCGCAAAGTTGTAAAATACGGCCGCCTAATTAGCACAAAGCTTTCCGATCGTTATTTAACGCGCAATAAAAGTTGGTGCAACGTTAATGAGAGCTCGCTCGCTCTGCCTTCGAATTCGCATTCGCCGCCGCTGTCAATCTCGACAAATAATTTCTGATATCCCGGGCGAACGAGGGCTCGTGTTTTTTGTTTTCTTTTTTTTTCTTTTTGCTCAATGTAAGTTCCTTATCGATATTAACGGCGTAATGATGAAACGTGCCGAGTAAAGTTGTTCATAAAAGAGGAAAATACATCGCGAGTTAGTCATACCTACTTTTTTTTTATCGCCTCGTCTGTTTGTGGCTGTTGGCAAGCGCTATTTACCAAAGGTATACGAGGGAGGGTAACGTTATTTAATAATCCGGAATAACTATGTAAAACTTTGCCACCCGCTCTTTTGTTGGTTCCCCGTTGAAAACTTTTTCTCACCCTCGTTGCGGTGGCGACGGCGGCCATACTTTTTTTTCTTCGTGGCAGTTTTCTTAAACTTTAGACGCGCGCGCGCGCGCGCGCGCGACATTTCCGAGCAATAAGAAGTTTGTTGCCGCGCCACGTACAAAGTCGACCGAGAAGCCGCTTTCGTGACGAAACGCTCGATTATTTTGAATAATTGCGTCATCGCTGAATGCCGTCAAATTTATAATATCCTGAAAACATTCCTCGGCCATAAAATTCCGCATTTATTGACGCGCGAACGCGCGAGTGTCGCTAGAAACACGCCGCCGTTATAATTAGCATATTCATTATTCGACTCCTGACACGAACAATCGCTTAATTGACGCAATCGCATTAACATGAAACATTTAGCAAATTCTTTCGTATTAACAGATCCGCACACAAAAAAAAAGGACGGAGGCCCACGTCGATTATTTTTATCATTTTGAGAGAGAGAGAGAGAGAGACACGATTTTTTTTCGAATAAAAATGACAATTTCTTATTCCCTCGACGACATATGTAAGGAACGGTGAAAGTATTGTCGAGTCCCAAGTCGGTTAAATCCCGTGGAATTCATTCGTTCGCCGCCGCCGAAGTCGGGAAGGGAAAACTACGATCGTCTCGAATGTAATTGGCGCGGCGGACCGACTTTGCCTCTTAATGCGCTCCCTGCAGTATTTTGATGCCGGCCCCACGTGAAAGCGGAAAGGAAGAGAAAAAAAAGAGGGAAGGAGAGAGAGAGAGAGAGAGAGAATGGGAGAAACGACGACGACGACGCGACGTGGCGCGGGATATCGGCTCGCTCGAAACGAATGGGGGAGCTGCTCGCTCGGGGTGCGCGAGGCGAGGGCGGAATAGAGCTGGAACGAAAAAAATACGTCGTAAAGCCGGATTAATCCGCACGCTGGTCGCGCCACCGCCGCCGCCGCTACCGCCAGAGCTCATTGATTGCACGGAATCCGCAGGAGAGAGAGGCACGAGGGCTTCCTGCTTTTCTATTGTCACACACGCGGCGAGAGACACCGCGCTGGCGCGTTTTCTGCCTACGGATAAATTGGCAAGTGCGCGCCTCCCGCGCGTAATCAATAGGCGGATCGCTTTTGTGCGGGAGTGAGCGCAAGGTCGCCCGGACCGGGACTCCCCGCACGCGGTGGCGGATGCTGCGCGCGTGTCGCCTACCGTAGATTTATTTCCATGTAAAATCGGGATGACAGAATTGAGCAAGGTAGCAACGCACGGCAATGTATATTCCGAATTTTGGAAATTTGATTTAATCCGTAAGGTACCATGTGAAAAAAAAAAGATACCATCACGAATACATCTCGCATCCGACCTCTTTTTCATCTTGAATCTATTTAATGTCATTAAAAAAATCGACAAATTTATGAACGCCTGTATTTTGTTTTGGGGAAAAAAATAAAATGTACAATTTAGCATCGTTAATACCGATAAAAACTTACATTGAACAAAAAAAAAAACGTTTGCCTGTTCGTTCGATATAAATATTTGACGAGATTGACAGCGGCGATGTGAATTCGGAGCAGCGCGCGAGCTTTCATTAATGTTGCATGAACTTTTATTACCGAAGATTATTCACGAATTAAAAAAGTTAAAAAGTTGTAACTCTTTATAACAAATACGTACAAAAAAATGACTCTATAGAGTTTTCCTAGTTTAGGTATGAAAAACTTAAAAAAAAATACAACTTTAAATTTTTTACAAAAAATAATTATTCATGAATTTCATAGGCATATGAAAAATGAGTAATTTTCAATATCGACGTCTCAATTCTGCTCTCCAAAGCCATTTTTTTTTATTTAAAATTTTTTTAAAGCGATTTTCTTTTGAGGAAAATATTTTTTTTAATAAAAACAGACGGACATTAATTTAGAATGAAAATAGAACACTCGTGATTTTCACATATTCACGTTTATAAAGAAATTGCCGTGTTTGTCCTACCCATAAAAATTTTTCTCACAAACGTTTTTCAGAAGAAAACACGAGAAATTTTTGAGATTACTAAAAATTTCTATTCATAGAAATTGGTCGACAACGCAAAATATCCGCGATGATACCTTAAAAGCTCATGTAACACGATCAATGTTTTAATAATAACGTTCTCTGACACTGATTTAACACCACAAATCGAACCAAGTGATTGTTTTAGATTTGCCGTCACTGAAAGTAAATCTTTAAATATAAAATTGTTTTGTCACGTTATATTTTCTAACTATTTAAGCTGAAGGGTATGAAAACAAAAAATACTATTTTCGGCACTTAAGTTCAATTTTCTAAAAAAATGTGACGTGATAAAGCAATTTCAATTACGGGTTCGTTCTCAGCGGCAAAATATCTACGTGTAAGAGGCACTTGATCCCATTCGTGGTCTAAAAAAGGTTGACATTTGTCGAACAATGTTATCGATTATCCGTTGAATTTATTTCCGTACGAATCGCGAGGGTGCTGATAACACTTATTAAAATGTTAATGTAATAATCTCAATTCGCGGGAAAACCTTGTCAGGGTAAAGGCATCAGATTTGTAATTTGATTTTCTCATACCGTCTCTCCCCGCGAGACACATCGCTGTTCACCGTCTTAACGGTAACCCCGGCAGCTTTAAGCGGTACGCATATATGATGAACACGACATGATAAACGGCGAGCCGGGAGAGAAGACTAATAAGCCGATTAAGACGAGTTTCAACGCCGCGTCATTGTTTACGGTGCATCATTCCGGCTGCGTGTTGGCGTCGACGCTCCCGCGCATTCCTGTAACTAAATGTCACTGCGGGCGTTACGGGCGCATAAAGATCACGTAAGTGCACAGCGCGGAAGAGCGAGCGCGCGGCGTTTCTCCGCCGCGATCTGTGCCAAGTATTCAATAATACCACACGGAACTGGGAGCGTATAATTTTCTCACGGATCTCCTGGGCTCTCGCCGAGTTCGCTGTGCGATGCCACGTGCATCGAAAACGCATTCGCCGCCGCGCAATCCGATTTCCGCTCCGCGATTGCCCGGCGCTGAATCTCCTCGACGTCGTTTATCGATCGTTCCACATAACGCGCGGGGCGAGAGGGGAAAATTGTCGGCCGTTCGAGCGGCGACGTTCAATCGCGTTTGTGATTTTTTTTTTCGCGCTTTTAAACCCGCGATGTTTCTCATCGCGCGCGCGTGTTGTTTTTCGACGCGGATACAATCGCGCGTCCCGCGAAACAAACACGTCGCGTCGCTTCGACGCGCGTTGCATTTCGCCGACCAGGGTACGCTCGCTCGCTCGCGTGCAGCGCTCTACCGAAGCGGCATGCAGCCCGCGCTTTGATAGAGGATTACATTTTCGCGGCTGTGTAATACATCGCGGTCTTATCGATCGACCGTGGAAATATAGGCTGCCCTCAAACCGCCGTCCGTGATTTTTTTTTTTTTTTTTTTAACTATTGATTCCTTGACTAATTGGGAACTGATATCGAGAAGAATATATGTTCGTGATAGTTTTTGAAGAATTAACGATTTAACGAAGGAACGAATCAAATTTCACGAAAGCTGAATTTCATCGGTTAATTTCTCTCGAATGAGTTCTAATATAAATTCGGTTCTTATATAACGTAATGATGATGCTCCTCCGTATCTCACGTTAAACTCCAGTCGATACCCTTTCGGCTGGACTTATCTTGCGTGGTGACAGTTATTTCTGTTTCGTTTAACCGCCGACACACGCGATACGGGAGATTCCATGCACGCGCGCGCGTCACACAACGCTGCCTTGGAATTTTACGCGCTGCTTCGTTCCCGCGCTTTAAACCGCACGATCGTATCGCGCTTTAAGCCTTTAATAAGATCGGCAGATTGCACACCTCTAACACGTGATAAGTTCCAAGTATCTTCGCGAATAACGCTCCGTTTAAATACCTCGTTTTCCGCCGAGCGGAACCGCCTCGCTTCCTCGCGTCACGCATCGCGGTCTGCGCCGAGATACAATATAGATCCGCGCTTAAAAATAGATAAAGCGACTCGCGGTGATTCAAACGATGTAGGTCGCACGCAACGCACGTCTCTGTCTGTCATCCTCTATCTTTCACCTCCGTCCGTCGCGCGATACACTCGTCTCGAGCATGAGCAGAGCCGAGGCACCGAATAATATCGTCATTAAGTCCGCGCGCTGCGGCTCGGATTCGCAATCGAGCGTGCTCGTTAATTAAATGCGAGGCGCAATTCCGAAAGTCGGTTATGCGCGGCGAGATACGTCGTGCGAAATTAACTCGATGCAGAAAGACGAAAATACGTGTAATCGCGCACGAGCTTAAGTATACACATTTTACAGTTACAATTATTGCGTGTTTTCTCTATGAAGAGAGATAACATTGTTTATTCTATCTGTTGCATCTATTTATTTAATACCTTGTACTAAAAAAAAATCTTTTGCTCATGTAGGTAGATTTCGAGGTGTCACGATAAAAATTTATCATTAATTTTTGTATCTGCAATCAGAGTGAAAAAATATCTTAAAAAAATTTTATTTAACACAAACAATGTCCTAGTAACTTATTTATTGGCAGTCAAGTTTAAAATTTCTTAATTGAAATATTTATGTAAATATAAAATAAAAAAATTAAAAAAATTTTTAATTAATTTTTTCTCGCAATTTTATATAAATATTTACTAGAAAATTCAGATCTCATTGCCAACTGTACAATTAAATTCTACAAGTATGATTGACGTTAACATGAATAGCCACAGAAAAATTTTTTTCTAAATTGCACAAACAGTTTAGATATAAATTTTATATCTGTTATTTAGATTGATCAAGTATCAAACATATTCGATATCACAATATTTGCTTTTTTTTCTATCATCTATCTTGATTAATTTTTTCAGCCAAAAAATTGTGGCTGTATTTGTAGGACCATTTTTTTTTCTTTTTTTAGTGTAGAGAGGAAAGCTTAGAGTACTGAAAAATGATGGAAACCCTCGAGACTAAAGTTTAAATTAATTTCGAGAGAAAGAAAAATACGGAATGTTTTTCTACGCAAAACGAGTAGAATGTATTTTCCCAGATTGGGCAAATATTGCACCATGCGAATCGAATTGCATCCAGTGTGTCTGTAACCGCATCTCGCGGATTGGCGGACGGTAACGTCACTCATGCCACGGGTCGACTGCGTGGGCATCGCGATGTCGGTAACATTCTCAGTACCCTGAAATCGATGTTGCCGGAAGAACGATGTGCATGTGCGAAGCGATTGATGTGCATCTGCGCGATTGATGTACCGGCGATCACAGTAGAGCACTGTTCGGGGAGCAGAAGGAAGTCGAACGCGTCGCACGCATTATGCGTGCACCTGTTGTCTATCGTTCCTAGAATATGTCACGTACAAATTTGCGGAATAAATCAATGAAACGCTGAATACAAACGGTACGATTCATCTCGAATACGTCTTGCTGGAAATTTGTATTCTAAAGACGCGCATTTTTTTATTGAAATGTGCTATATGGAAGTTTTTTTTTTTTTTTTTTTTTTTAAGTTAATTTGTATAATAGAAAGAATGTTCATGAGATTAATAAAATTGTATTTATAGTATATTATAAATTACGCTGGGAAAAAGATACTTAAAAATTTATTTGTGGGATATAAATTTATTTCATTGAAATGAATCTTTAAATACAGCAAAATAAATTTTTATTTCGCTATTAAATAAAGCAATTAATAAAAAATAATGAGATATATGTCTCAGAAATGAGATGTAAATATATTTCATCATCACAAATAAATTTGTTTATAACTAATAAATATCGAAGAAAACGTCAGAAATAACATTTGCTAATACTTTGTTTTTTTGTTCTCAATGTATGGATTATCATTGATTTACACAAACCGATGGTTCGGTGGAGATGTAATTATAATTATGAACGTGTTGCACTTTATCTCTACATACTAGTCTATTTATTCACACACGACTTATCGTATGTCGTGTATCAAATTTATAACATAGGCGGTAGATTCAATCGTATCTCGAGATAGCGAGATTACGAAAGCGAGACGAAATTCCTCGTATTCACTCGGTACAGAAGACACACGCGAGTTTTTTCTCTTTCCTTCTTTCGTTTCCCGATATTTGCTCTAAGTACTCGCGGGAACGGAACTCTTTCGACCGCGGCGGTAATGCGATTTTCGCTCGAATGCCGTCGGCGCGATCGGCCGCCGGAAGATCGTGCGAGGAGATGCATCGCGCCGACTACCTCGAGCCGCGGAAATGGAATACGGTCATTAGCGTGTCGAGGGAGCGAAATCCAATTAGTCTCTTGCGCCGAGGTTTCGTGCGGATACCGCGAAATAAGGGAAGATCTCTCTCTCTCTCTCTCTTTCTCCCTCCATCTCTCTTCTCTCGCGAAGGATTAAGATCGATGAAAGAGAAAAATAAAAAAGAGCAGGATATCAATATTTAATTTAAAAAAAAAAAAGATTATATGTTGAGTGAAATAATGCCAATTAAACATTCTGTTAATCAAACGAAAATAATTTTTCTTTTTTAAAGAAATTTTTTTTTAAGATTTAACAAGTATTGCCAAACGATTAGTTATATTTATAATTTTAAAGAAACCTCACCAGTACTAAAATTATCTTGCTTTACAGCAAATTATTTTTCAACCTTAGCTTGCTACATTTATTTTCGAGTTTGTAGCTTGTCACTCCGGTTCATGAAACGGACAGAAAATGGAAGAAAAATAAGAATTTTAACAAAAATAAAATTACGTATCTTCCTGGATCACATTAATATGACGAGCATCAAAAATTAGATGCCATTTACATGACAAAATAACAATTAAAAAATAACCGGAATTTTTCTGGTTTTTTTCAAACGATTTAAAAAACGGAATTTTTTATAACTATAATTATATTACATTGGTAATACTTATTTAATATTTAGAAAAATAAAATTATTTTTTGTTATTAAACAAATATTGTTATTTTCATTTAATATTTGGCAGCTATTATTAAACTTTTCAATTTATAATTGAGAATTTTTTTCAAAATGATTATTAATTAAAAAATTAATGCATCTTAGATCGACTCTTTTCACGGGACTTACCAAGTCTCCGAGGCTTGAATTTCATAAATCTTTATAGATCTTGTTCTCTCTTGGCGGAGACTAGGCTTCAGTGGCTCGTCTCGCGTTTGCTTCGACGATTATGCTAATGCGCCTAGTTGCGCATCTCGCTCGTATGAAACCGGGCGCATGCGCCCAGACGTCGATAAATATTTATTGATGTAAGACGAGCCGGCTGAATAATAATAAATGGTCTCTCTATTTCGTCCCGTCCGGCTCTCCTCCCCCCCCGGCTCTCTCGTCCTCTCGTTTCCCTCCTCTCTCCCGTCTCGCACGTGCGCGCGCATCTATGTACGTGTTTATTGATGTAACTCGAGACAGTCGCACGCAGTTAACAGCCCGTAAACATAGAATGCACCGAGGATATACGAGTGTTTTTCGTATTCGCCTCTGGCATCCACTCTCCGCAGCCGAGTGCCGCTCGAGATTTCTCTATGACATTAATCCTCGTAGCGCTATGCATCTTACCCACGAGGACCGCGCTTGTGGAATAACGTGACCACGGATCCTGAAAACAAATTCTGCTGGAAACGATGATAAAGCGGCTTAGCGTTTCTCGCTCTGTACATTCGAATGCGCCCCCGTGTAATACCGTGGAATAATTTTTACAATTTTCACCGCGGGCGATGAGATGGCCATTAAACACGATTATCGGTTGAAAATCACTTGCGTTGTCGACAACACCTACGGTCCGTCGTTCGAAACCGATGTGTTATTTGCGGACGCGCGAGAAAGATGGTAAAAAAAAAAAAAATGATTTCTGATCGCACGAGGTAACATGACTCATCCCGCACATACATGTTCTACGAGTATTGATCTGGTTTGGCAGCTTTGAGTAGCGTCGCAATTATTCTAACCGGAAATATCGATTGGCGAGCAGCGAAAAAAGCGCGACTCGGAGTCTCGGCGCCGATACTCCGGCGGGGCGCACGTCTCACGAGGGGTTGCAACGACGATGACGACGACGACGACGACGACGACGACGACGACGAAGGGTGGTTCACCCCTCCTTTTCTCCCTTCCCGTTCTTTCTTGCGGAGTACGCGTACAATAGACGCGATTACACATTCGAAGGCAGGTAGAGATGATGCAAACGAGAGAGCGATTTAACGGCGGTTTAGGCCCTCGGACGGTTTTTTTCTCCCTTGGACGAACGAGAGACGACGAATCGAACTTGCGCGCACGTTATTTTCCCGCTCACTCACTCACTCGCTCGCTCTTTTTCTCTTCCTCTCGTCTACCGTGAATCCACATTTATCCACGTATTATTCGTCCATTCGCGCTGAATGCCTGTAAGTTCAGTGATCCGGATACCCATCGCGAAATCGCAGCCGGCTGTGTGTTCGCGACGTGACGTGGCACGGGCGACACGCGTACATTAGTCGACGCGAGAGGACGCACGGCCGGATAGGCAAAAATGGATGAGCTCGTCAAATGGAATATTCGAAAAACGCAAATGGAAGTTCACCGGGCGGCTCCGGAACGACCCGTCGATTTTTGCGCGTGTTAATTCTGCCATTCTCGTGTCGATTACAGCGAACGGTTTTGACGTTGTTTACTCGCCGGCAGCGTATTGCATTCTTGCCACATTTTATATAGAAAATAGACATTTCTGTTTATATTGAATCCACGTGTGCGTGCATGCGTGTGCGTGAGAGAATAACGCGCGGCTGCTGTGCGAGCGAGCCGAAATTAAAAGCCTCCTACCATTTGGCTAATTTCTTCCATCTGAATTTGTTATCGCGTCAAAATTCATTGTAATAATCGCGCCGTAATCGGTGAGCGGTTATTCGCCAATAATGTCGTTTATTTAACAGAAAACGATATGCAACCCATTGGCGATCGATGGACGCAAGGTGACACGTCGTTACACATTCGGAGCGGATTGAAATATTTATAACGCTCTATATCGCGTTTCTGGGTTGAGTTTCTATGTAATGAGCATTAACGTTATCGATTTAATTGTGCCTGCCCATCCATAAAAGTTTCAATGACTTGGAATCGGTAGCTTGTACACCGTGATTTATAGCTTTCCATTAATCTTTCACGTTCTTATGTTCCTTTTACTCGGTTAGACGTGCAAATGGAACGGCCGCTTTTATTTCTTGCATCACCTCCAAGTAGAATGTCAATTGTAATTAGTTCGATTTTAATCCCATTAACATGACACGAACGAGGAAAAAAAAACATAGCTTTGCGTCGATCGATTAATCACCCGATAACTGCCCGCAAATTCAGTTTGTCGCGAAATTATTAATGGAATTTGTCGCCAACGAAAATAAAACGCGAGGCAAAAATTCATTTTGACAATATATCCCTTTTATTTTTATTTCCCGATTAAACTCGGGAACTAACTAATCGTATTAATGATAAATGCCGTACGAATCTGCTTCTCGTCTACTTCTCGTACAACCGTGAGAGCGAAAACTCAGCTGAAACAGCTGCGCGGGGAGGAAGGGGGGCGAAGAGGGAGGGGAACAAAGTTGCTTTTGATCACGAGCAAAAGCACGTTGGAGTGGGGTTATATCCGCGAACATCGAGGTAATATGCGTCTTTATTTATTCATCTCTTTCCGCTCCGAGCCATCGATAGCGCATATCGATTTCAACCTGTGCACTCGTGTCATCGAGAACGAACTGTCTCTCTACCAGATCTCCATCCGAGTCACGTGAGTCGCGAGCGGTTAACACCTAATGCACACTTTTGTTTTCCCTTGTGATACGGATCGTTCATGTTCGTCGTTAATTTTCATCACTTTGACAAATACATAACAAATTATTAAATGATTCTTACATATACTTTGCCGCCTCTGGCAAATATTTGTATGGCTGTTAATTAAAAAAAAAAATATTTTGCATATTTTTATAAAATTCATGTCTTTGAAAAAAATGATTTAAGGAAAAATTCTCTTGTATTTTATATCGATATTACAAAAACAAAAATAGTTGTAATGTTGGCTGTCTAAACAATTGAATTATTCAGTAACCTGAAAATAAAGTTTTTTTAATATGCATAAACGGGTGTAAATTGAAGGTGGATTACATTTACATTTTAAACAATTAAAGATATAATTACATGAAACATTTTTCAATATTATTTATATTCAAGTTAAATATGATCGCGATGTTCCTCGCATTTTATTTCACAATTATCGTTTAAATTTTAATTTTTTTTTTAGCTCGTGAAAGTCTTGCAATATAAACGAGAGCTAGTTGAAAATAAAGACAATACAAAATTTTTTAGTCTGTAGAAAAAAATACTCATTTTTTACACGAGAGATTTATTGGGTCAATCGTGTGTCGGGGTGAATTTCCAAGGTCTGGATAAAGGACAATCACGAACCAAGTTGGCGACACACTAGGCCCAATCCCTTGGATGCCAAACTTTTTTTAGGGAGAGGATCTATCCTCTCTAGAGACCGTTGTTTATTCAGGTGAAGGTTCGTAGTATTTCGAAGAAAAGAAATGCTCATGACATAAAATGTTCTAAAGCGTGTATTAAGTGTTAATTGAGAAAGTCTACGCTCATGTCTCTATTTGCGTGGGTATCGCGGAGAAAGCAAAGAATTATAATTGACCTCGACATTATAGCGAAGCTTCCGCAGTTACGAGCCGCGGAAGCTGCTATAGGACACACGAGTCTTCGACGAGCTCGATGTGAGGTTTATTTCAGCGTGATATCGCAGCGCGCGTAACCGGTTATCGGATCTAACAGTTCTTGCGGCGCCGAGTAATTTTCTGCGCGGCCAGCGATGAAATATTTCGAGGCCCCGCGATATTAATTGGTCGTGATTTTACGCCGCGCGTTCCACGTCGGCGACGGCAGAGGCGTCGGTTACTCACGGTCGTGATTTGTGACTTATGTCTGCGACTTGACGCAACTGTTAGATTACAGTGTAGCGCACTTTACGCCGCGAAATCTTGTGAAATGGCTCTAGTTTGCGGTGATAGCCCCTAGCTCGCAATTTTGTGCTATCGGCTGTGTTACTGCTCTTTATGTGGAACGACTCGACGTCACGGACATAGTCGTCTCGGGTCGTTAGCGTGCGCTATGCAAAAGCGATCGCAAACGATGGGGTATGGCTGGAACGAATGTTCGGTCGTGCGTAGATGCGCGCGGATCGCGACGCAAGTTTCGTCGAAATTTATTATGACGCATCGCGGTTCCGGGAACCGTCTCCGCGGTTTCGCGATAAATAATACTTTATTACCGCGGAATGGCGCATCAGCTTAGCGATAGACGTGTCTCGCGTCACGGATCGATGCGACGAACGTGCCGGTCTTCCTAGTTAGAAAATGTCACTTGTGCACAAGCGCGAGCTGACTCATGATGCATCGTTCGTATGTTTATTACACACTGAAAGCTGGATTTAGAACTTTTGTCAAATTTCGTAATAATTACCAAATCTTCTTTTCAGTGTCCTAAAAATTGGTAACTATACGATAATAGTTATTAAATTTATTTTTCAATGCATCGGACGTAATGAATACGCGAGGAATTTCGAATTTATTGAGTCAATTTTTTTCTCCGATTGATTTAGAAATTGATTTTTCTTTTAGCATGGATTATTCATTATTATACATTTTTCTTGAAAAGTATTCGTGTGTTTAGTGCTTAAAAGCCGCGAGCAATAGAATTATTATCGTTAACGATAATAAAGTGACGAACGCTTCAACAATAAGCTATTTCTGCAAGATGCTCCGCGGAAAATCACCAGAGATGAATTAGTGTGAATCAGAGCACGTATTATGATACCGTTTGAAATGGATTCGAATTGGAATTGTTCAATTATTTCTCTAGATTTCTATTGTGTTTTCTAGGAAAAACGTAATCATTTCGATTGAAATCCATTTGTAACAATTCCGTAATATGTGCCCTGTTCGAACTTGTATCCGATCGAAATTATTCCATTTTTTCTAAAAAACACAATAAAAATCTAGGAAATAATCGAATAATTCCGATCGGAATCTATTCCAAAAACTTCCATAATACGGAATATTACGCGGAAAGAAAAATTTTATTCAAATACAAATAAAACAAAAAAAATTATGTTGAAATTTTCAAACAGTCAATGGATGGATATGAATCGTAGAGAATCTCATCCGATTCGATTAGTTTGCACATCTCTAGAAATCGCTCATGTATGTACATATGCGTAGTCGTGAAAAAATTCATAGATGCAATTTTATCCGCGCAATCGTAACGACGGTCGCGCTTTTCCGCGCCGGTGTTTTAATATCGCTACAGTCAGCACGGACTCGCGCACGTGCGCAGCGACACGTGCGAACGAGGGAGGAAGACAGAGGGAGAAAACGAGAGAGAGAGACAGAGAGAGAGCGCGTCCATCCATTAACTAAATGCTAGGAAAATGTTATCGCTACTCGCATGAAATAACCATCCGAGCGGAGTGCGCCGTACTTCGACGTCATCTGCAACGACCGCCAACACCATCATCGCCACCTCGTTTTTCTCTCCTCTCGAAGTCGCGGCGCGGCGGTGGTTTCTCGCATCTTTTCAGCTCACGATAACCGAGTTCGAGGTAACTGGAACCCAGTAATCCCCGGCCGGTTGAAGCGACAAACTTTGGCGACTGTACTTATTTACTTACTTTACGCTCTTTGAGCTTCTCCTCGCTCGCTTCTTTCTCCTCGTTACGCCGTAGTTAAGTACTTAAGTGTATTATAATTACGGTCGCTTCGTTTGCTGATCTGTAGTCGAGAAAGAGAGAGAGAGAGAGAGAGGTAGAGGGAGAATGAGATTGCTTATCGTTATGTGAACGATTATACATAATCTTTCCCGTGCTTTACGCGACCCTAATTATGAGCTATTGTTACGACAATTGACTTGGCAGCATTAATAAAGAATCTTGTTTTACGACGTCCCAGAGCCTTGAAGCCGATAAAGGAGCGCGCGAAAATTCCATAAAGAGAATCGTAAAACTGTAATATTAATTTATATATCTGCGTCTCTCGCGCATGTGACGTCTTTGTATTATATACCACTTGAAATAGCTCATATATATCCCACTTTTATAACTAATGTCGCGATAAAATGCGTAAAATATATAATACATATTTTATCGATGCTATTTTCGAGTCGCAGACGTGTATTTTACATTTATTTCACAGGTCGTTATCGACCTACGCGTTAGCAGGCGCGCAGCGATCGATCCTCGATGAAATCCGCGTGGCGCGCGGGCGCGCGCGCGCGCGAGAGAGAGAGAGAGAGAGAGATAGATAATCCATGGTAGCGTGAATCGTCGCGTTCGCGCATTCCAATCAGCGGCGGAGGAGCGACGCGGCTCGCGTAACCGCCACGCCGCCCCGCGTCGCATAGCGTCGTGTCGCGTCGCGTCGCATCGCATCGCGTCGCGTCGCGTCGCGTCGCGTCGCGCGCGTCGCGCAAATCGTCGGCGTAATAACGTTAAATCGGGTATACTCGCGCAGCCCACGGGGCTAAAGCCCGGCCGCCGCGCTCTGGCACAAGGTGCAAGCAAAGAGGGCTGCGGGAGAGAGGGTTTTGCAGGAGGAGCAGCAGCGGTAGGAGGAAGAGGGAGTGCGGCGGGGTTGCGCGGGGTGTGGAGGACTGTGGGGTGAGGTTCTCTCGCGTGGGTGGAGGAGGTGCAGCGGAGAAGGCGATCGATGCACCGTGCCCGGCCATACGGCGATGCCTGAGTCAGCTTTTCGCGAGCATTGCCGCCGGCATTACGGCTGCGCTCGTTGTGCGGAATAGAGAAGGGTGGCGCGGTGGAGAGGGATGGGGGTGGCGGCGGCGGCAGCAGGGCGGCAGCGCTGGTGCAGGAGGCAGGGGTGAAAGAGGGAGGAACATCGAATCGTTTCCGGCGAACGCAGCCCCCGCGCGCGCCGCCGAGTATACCGGCGCGGCGGCGGGTGGCGGGTGGCGGGTGGCGGGTGGCGGGTGGCGGGCGGCGGGCGGCGGGCTGCAACGCGCATCGGGTAGAAGTGACGTACCAAATGAATATCAACAAGCGCAGCCTCCTCCTCTTTCTCCTCCAGCGCGCGCTCTCTCTCTCTCTCTCTCTCCTCTCTCTTTCTCTCGCACTCTCTCGTATCGCACTCTCTCGTATATTTGTGGGGAAACGAATTTTATTTCCGCGGGCGTGGCGCGCGCGCGGACACGAACGACTGCTCGGATTCCGTTTTTCCTGCCCGCCGCACCGCCAGCTGCTGTTCGGAACCCCGGCTATGGCCGATCGAAGTGGCCCGGGGAGAAGATGCCGTCATCGAGAATTTTCCCGTCGAGACGCGAGACACCGCGTACGCGCTCCCACCCCCTCCTTCTCCTTCCTCCCCCTTCTTATGGATCCGATCAAGCAGGAGCTGTTACTGTCGGATGTTAATGCTCACGTTTAATGTTCACGATTTAAATTGTATTACCGTAAAGTATGTCATTGGAGTTGCATGAGTGACGAGAATTGAATTGCTTGTTTTGAAGGGAGTCGTCGGAAAACGTTTTCTTTTCAAACGATACAATTATTTACAAACTAGATATAGTTTACGTTCTATTTGATTCAATCTGAATTTGATCAATCTGAGGTAAATAAAACGAAATAAATAGCATTTGAAATAAAATTATCAAATGTAGAAGCGGAAAATTGTGTATCGTTGTTCGGTAGCTAGGAAAATGTAGCGTGAAAAACAAAATTCTATTAACGTGTCAAATCCGAGGCAGCAGTTGGAGAGGTAAATAAAATGGGCTGAAGAGGCGAATGAATATCAACAAACACGGGGGCTCTGGGCGAGAACCGGATTTTATTTTCGCGGGCGTGGCGCGGATGATTTTTCTTCGTCTACCTTCTTCCGTTCGTCTCCGGTTCTACTTTTCTTTCGCTGTTTTTTTTCTTGTTTTCTATGCTCACACTCTATTCTGTCCTCTCGACCGTTCCTTCCGACTCTTTCATCGGTATAGTCGCATAAAACGGATCTATGTTGTGAAGAACGACGCACTAACGAAAAAATAATCTGATGAATGTCGCTGACCTCGTGAACTTCCGGCAGGTTCAGAATCACTTACATTTTTTTTGTGAATGAGCATTTGACTAATTCGTGAGCTAGCATTTCGGCGAGAGCTAAAGCTGTATTTATCTTATTCAAAAATTTCGCGTTTTATAGGGCATATATTTGATGAAAATTTGTTAAATTGAAGATGTGTAGTAATTCCGAATTGCCCAATGTTTTAGTACGAAATAAAATTGATCTTGTTAGAAAGAAGAAAAAAATATCGGTCCTCACGCAGTTGTAACAAAAACTAACGGAATTTCGAACAATTTGGTTCTACTGAGTTTTTCGAGTTGCTCGTTTTTACCCCGTTTATCTTCGGCATTTTTGCAGGCAGGTTTGTTTGAAAAACGTATCAAAAGTGTCGGCGAGGGAGAGACGGGGAGAGTATTTGACACGCTTTCTCTGAAAATATCTCCCAATTTTTTTTTTATCGGCTGCCGGATAACGATTCGATTGCGAACGATTGGTCCTCGCGAGTAAATTTCACGAAGAGCCGCATTATAACCGGCGGATATTCGGATATATCCGCGGGTGTAGCGGCGTGACAGATGGCACTCCCGGTAATTGCATCGGGGATATAACGCACGAGCCGGCGTGGAAAGCGGTTCGATCTGCACCTCCGCGTATCAATTGGTCCACAATGCCGGCCGCGGAGGGAAACGCGGAGGGAAAGGAAGTCGGAGGAACAAGGAGGCGGAGGCAAGCGTATAGGGTGACTCTAAAATAACTCGCTGAAGGCGGGCGTGTCCTGCGATAAATTCGCGATTGATTTTTTTCAGTGGAAAAAAGAATTTCGCGAATGTAAACGACATCTGAATATAAATCTTTGTTCTTTTGTATACTCGAGTCGAAGTGAACGTTACTTTAATTAGGGACGTATTTATCGGAAAATTATGAAGAAAATGTAGATCGCGTAAAATACTCGGCGAGAAGAGAATACGAAATGAATCGAGTTATATTTGTGAAGTTTAAAGACTTATTTGGAGTCACTCTGTATCAGGAGAGAAATGTGCGACACGTTTGTGCGTGTGCGTACGCGCGCGCGCGCGCGCGCGCGTGTGTGTGTGTGTGTGTGTGTGTGTGTATGAGAAAGAGGATTCATACGCTCGAAACGCGGTCGAAGCGGGAAGAGGGAGGCAGAAGGAGAAGCCAATTAATTTTACGATGGCAAACAGTGAGACTGTCGCAACGCCGTTTCTGCAGTTCAGCGAAGTAATTAAAGTTTAAATTGTTTTGAAGAACAATAACGCCCGCTCCCTCCCACTCTTCCGCTCGCCCTCCTTCCACACTTTGCCGTGTCTATTCGGGGACGACGCGACGTGTCGTTCTCTCCTCGTCGATGTCCCCCGACCTAGTGCACGTTAGAAGGGACGTCGAGGGGAGAGGGTGGGTGTCACATAATGAGATCCAGACTGAGACGTTCCGGAAGTCCAGAGAGAAGTCCGTTCATTTCGCGAATACCGTTCGCGTCTGACCGCAAATGCGTGTGATGTGTACTAGTGATTGTATATCGACTCCATTACAAGCCATTACGCACTATCGCTCTAATTATCCCGATGTAGCGATGTGGGCCGGCGTCCGCTGGCGTCCGATAATTAAAGTAGTAACGAATACGTCGGATTCGATTAAATCGGAATTAATCGTCATTAAGCGTAATGGCGTGTCCGCAGGTGAGCCGCTGCCGCCTCTCGCCCGAAGGTTTTTCGCTTCGGAGATAATTGACGGCTGGATATTTCGGTTCAGCTTCGCCGTCGTTGCGTCGCATTTTGCGAAAAGAAGGGACTCGAAGCAAAAAAAAAAAAAAACAAGTTACTTCGACACGTTCGAAAATGACCCTTGAAATTTTGAATTAGGGACTTTTATTCAGTTTTCGTTCCGGTTGGCCGAATATTTACGATGAGCAATAAATTTTCTCTTTCAACTTCGATCATTTGGGGTCTGTGTTTGAGCTTTGCAACTTCGTTTGCCGAAAATCGATTTTTTGATAAATGACTTTCGACTTTTCGACGTTCGGCACGAATTGCCGGATTTTTCGGCTCGTTTTTCACCGCGCTCATAAAGTTTTACTGCAACTGCGTGCGCTACCGCAAAAATGAACTATGGCGAAAGAATATCGATAATTCCTGCGGCGCGCCGTAAAGATCGTTGCCCCAATATCGAGCCGATCCGTGAAGATCGGCAATAAAATGCACCGAACCAGTCTACCTGCCGCAAGTGTCTACGACGAATTAGCGGCTGTAAACCTCGTAAACCACCCCCGGTGACTAATTATCGACATTGACTATAAAAACGAAAGGCAAATAATAATGGTAGTTGGCGGGAAAAGAATCGATCGAGGAACGGAATAGTTTCGCAAACCGCAAGAGCCAAATTCTGAAAGACGTTCAAAATTTATGGTCTTTGTTTAGTTTTGACCCAAGTGCTTCCTCTCGTCAGCTTTACTGTTCCTTTTCTTTTCAAGCATTTTGACACGATTTTCTATTGTCACGACATTTAATTTCCGCATATTAGTACAAACTTTCGTCTTCCGTTCGACGACATAAATGTTGATCAGTGCAACGATTTGATCGGTCGCATATTACGCTAATCCCTCGTGTATTACGCTAAATTCTCGCTCTCGTTTCCACTGTGTTCGATGGATGGGGCTAATTATGAGCGTGATCGAGCCGCGCATTAACCTCTCCTTTCGCAGTAATTGTTAATGAGAGTGCACGAACGATCGTATTATAGCGCTGGATTTCCCCGTTTGTAATTAGAATCACCTCCGGGTACGTATGCGAATAGACAAGCTGTCCGCATTCTGGATTTTGTCTCTCGCCTTTGTCCCGGTGCGCGCTTTACGCTTCTCTGGCTTCTCTCTGAGCCGCCTCCCTGTTTTCGCCGCGCGAACGTATACGGAATTTAGGACGGTTCTCCTCCGGGGTTTATAGGGAAATCGAGAACGCATCGAGGCGCGAATGTGAGGTAACGGATTTCACCGCGCCCAGATTTTACGGCGATACGCTGCACTTACGGGCTGCGCGGAAACTTTGGCACATTGTTTTTACAGCGCCGCGAGTCTTTTACAAGCGAAGCTTTGTTAATCGATGATATGCGATAATGTTGCTCACGTTGATTTTACTTTTTTGATATATTAATATTTTCAAAGCGACGCGGAGGTTACGATTATCGATGCGATTTAGCACGGATCATTTATTCGTGACCCCAATATACACCAGTAAGAAACGTACATATATATTATTTAGTTTAATGAGCATCGATTTCGGCAATTTATTCGTTCTCTCTCTCCCAATGCTAACGGAAAGGTTAAACCGGTTTGAGTGAACGATTGCCCTCCTATCGATTGCGTTGTCTCGTTGCCGTCGCGTGATCAATGCGAACGATGCCAAACCTTTGGCAGTACGAAGCGACTCGGGCAACACGATCCGATTTCTCCTTGACCCAGATCCAATCCCGCCGATATATCGTTCACCGTATCGGTTTGCACCGGCCTGCAACGCGAGTCGCCTTCGTGCTGATAAATCATTATGTGCGCGTCGGGCGGTCGCGTTTATTCGACCCGCATTTAATCACAACGATGTTCAACACGGACGACGCGCTTAACCGAATAAACAACTACAAGTCGGATAGAAGATCTTTCCCGTTGCGTCTAATAAAAGATAATTTTAGTATTGAAAAGAATTATAATATTTTATGACACTTTGATTAAAAAAATAAAAAAATTGTGAATACACAGAAAACATTTTTTCCCAGAATTTACTTTTACAAATCATGGTAATCAAATTTTACTAAAAGCATAAGAAAATTTATTTTAAATAATAAAATGCTTCAAAGTTGTGCCACGACTATCATAATTTTGAAAAGGTAAATTCTAATAGAAAATTCCTTTTTATTTAAGTACTTAAAATATTCTAGCTGATTTATGTAAAGTTTCATTGCGATGCACGTAGAGATCTGTAAAATAAACAATATTTATTTATTTATTTACGAAACAATTAAATAGACACAATCACGATAAAACTTTGTATGAATCGTTTTGAATGCTTATAATACTTATACAAAGAATTTGAAATTTTTCGTAATGTTGTAAAAAAAACAATTTAATTTTTAATAACAAATAAAGAGTAAATAAATTATGAAAATGTTATTAAATAAAAATATAATTATTATTTTATTCACACAACTTTCATGTGTATATAGTTTATTTGAAGTATTAATATTCACACATTTTCAAATTTTATTTAGTTTGTAGCTTACATTCGATACATTCGTAAACGTACAGCTTGTACATTTTCTCTTACATATTTATATTTTAATTACATACGACTGTTTTAAAATATTTCGTGTAATATATTTTTTTATCATCGCAATTATCCTTCTTCGAACCAATTACTTATCGTATTTTATCTTTTACGAGCGTTCGTATTTTCGTCACAGCTCCGCGAGGTTTTTAAAATTACCAACGGCTGCATATTCTTGATATATATTTAACCTCAGCGCTTCTCGATCGGCGGATATAGCGCTAACAAAGCGCCTCGGGCAGAAACGACGGTATGCGCTCGCTCAATTCTAATATTAGCGAGTCGGAGAGTATGGGAGAGAGAGAGAGCCGACGGTCAGATCAGAAAATTTCAGCGCCGTGTCGCGGCGCGCTGGTCGTCGTTGTCGTCGTTGTCGCGACACGCGAATGCCGCGATAATCAACGTTAACTCGAATCTAACTATTCATAGCACGTGCACTCCGCAATCCGTCGTCGTTACCCGGCACGTTGCCCGGTTCAGGCGTCAAGCAGTAACATGTTCAGCTTCTGACCGAGGGCACGTTAGGTGCGAATCGTTACGTATGCACGGTCACGATCGCCGTAACCATCTCGATTGTCCTCACCGAACGTAAATCGCAATGGCAGGATTTCTTTATTCGAACAATTTTCCAGATAAAAAATTTTTCGCTCACATTATTTAAAATTGTCGTCTTGGATACAATCAGAAAAAATCACAGACGTTTTACGTCTGTAAGTGTGTGCATCTTTCTTTTCTCTCTCCGTTTTCTTCGGCGCGGCGCGGTGTTTTGAAATCTTTGAGGTGAGATTTATTATCTTGGCAAACTGAAAGGAGTTAATTAGTCGTCAGAAGTTCAGAGCGCTACTCTCGGGAAAACGAAGTAACGCGCGCTTGTTGTTGATTACGCGGATAATCTAACGGCGGTCGTAATGATTTGCCTGGCACGAAGGTCACATTAAGCACTAGCGTGCAAAACGCGCGCGCAGTATCGCCGCCGGCGATCCCTTTGCCGCGTCCACTTTAGATCTTAGCGCTTTAAACGATACTATTAATCATTGATGCAAATTATATATATATATAAAAAGGCGCGTCGCAAACAGATCTATCTCTCGAGTATCGCGAATGCGAAGATGATTAACGAGAGTTCGCGGTATGTCGCGATCGGCACGAAAGACAAAGTGTTTACTTATTATCCACGCTGCATTATGTATTGAATGCATGCTCGTCGTGTCGCTGCACCGCGCGCCGCCGCCACCGCCGCGAGGCTGCACGCTGTTGTTCGATTCTCCGTTTCCCCGTGTTCCTACGAACGGCATAATTTTCCGCCGGTTCACGACGAATGATAAAGACGAATGGATTATTTACGCGCCGCTCGTGATAGCATCCGTGCTCAAGTCATACGCAAATAAACTTCCGTGCGAGTTAACGCGACGGCGACTAGAATAGATCGATCTCACTGCCAAGGTCTACGAGTTTTTTTTTTTATTTTTTTTTTATTTTTTTAGAAGGAAAAAAGGAAATCATTAATCGGCGCAGCGCCTTGCGCGATTTGCTTTGGAAGCGTCGTTAAATCCTCTCGCTTTAGCGCGTTTAAGTAGATTCAGAGAAAGAATGACTCATGCATTCGAAAGTCACAATACGCGTATTTTTGGAAACTATTGGAAGAGTTATAAATTTTATGTGAAATTGCAATAATGTATCTTGAATACTTTTCTTACAGTTTAATTCACATATTTTTTTAATTTGTAGATTGGAAAATAATAATAACAGAATTTTTTGTATTATGAATTTAAAAAAAAAATATCTTGATGGTAAACGCAATACAATAATATTTTTTGCTTGTAATTAAAAAAACTAATCTGTATTACCTTGGAAAACTAATATAAGATTTAACGAATGTTACGCAAGATAAATAACTAGATTCTAGATAATTCAAGACGTCCAGGATGTTTCTCGCCTTTGCATCTCGTAAATCAATTATTTTTTTTAAGTATTTTTTAATAGTTTGAACCTTGAGAGAACTTTGAGAGAGAAAATAGATTAAAGGTAACAAATTTGCAGAAGTTTTTATTAACGTAAACTGTTTACAACATTTTCAACGCGAATTTTAAACTTTCCTCGAAACAACATTTCTCATAATTTTTGCCACGATAACTCATCTAGTTTTAATCCGATTCAAAATTGTTCCAGATTTAAAATTTTTCGCAAATATTCACAATATTTTGCTCTCTCGTCCGAATTATAATCAAATAAAAATTCCAACTGTTTTTTTTTTTTTTCGATAAAAAAATTGAGATGAAGTAAAATTATCAAATTTTTTTTGAAAATTTTTATTTTTGAAACAAACAATTTTTTAACTTGGTTGTAGATAAATGAGGAAGTATATTTATATAGATTAAGATTTAAAAAAGAATTTATTTTTTATCACTTCTGCATCTTAATTTTAAATCATGGCAACAATGAAGTGATACTTTTTTTTACGTCTATATAAAATTACCAAAAAAAAACATTTTTTCTAATGTTTGAAAAAAAATTATAAAGAACTTTCAAGTATTAAAGAATAAATGTACAAGTTATTAATTTTATATTTAAAAAAAATCTTAAAAATCTGTATAAAATGATGCTTAAAAAGCGAGAATATCCCCTTGAATTATTCAGAAATTTTTAAAAGCTTACATATCTGTTTTTTTATGAACGCAGAAAGCGATTTGTCGAGCGGCTCGCGAGTGCTGGTTTTCCTCGCGCTATCTTTGGCCGGCAAAATGACGAGTTAGGTCCGCCACGGCTATTCACGCGATGCGCTCGTTCTTTGGTATCGCGCTAGTCGCCGTCGCCGCGCCTGCAATTTGCTCTCTCGGCCTGATACACGCACGTAACGGCGTAACGCCGATTTCACATATACGCAATTACCCCGTGCGAGCGTCGCGCGTGCCATGCACGCACGTCACCGGCCTTGGCTTAGTACGCGAGACTTTTCGCGAGATTGTATTATCCGCGTCGCTCGCGGCGCAAGACGATGCCCGGCAAATTCTGCGAGTCTTTCATTATTGCTAAAAGCATCATTATTAAGTAAATTGGTCCCGCTCGCTCGCGCTCACACGCAGAAACGACATTACCGAGCGGGCCCGCAGATTGCTCGTCCCGGGTAATAACTTTTGCGCAACGTAATGATCGAATCGTCAGTGGCCAACAGGGGCATTTTACACAAAGCGGCCGATCGTCGTCGTGAGTAAGCGAAGATGGAACCGCGCATGCACATCGGATATAGGTACCGATAGTCATCTTCCGAAGACCGGCTATGAGAAAGCGCGCTGTGGCGTTCGCGTATTCGCGCTGCCATTATCCTACAAAGTGTCAATTACCCGTGACGACGATCTTCTCGCGTATGGGCCACCATTACCACCAGAGCCGGGCTCCGCGCGCAAGACGTTAACGGCGTGACAGCCGAAGATAAAACGACGGGGGCCCCTTCGGGACTCGCGCGAAACCGCATCGTTGCCGCTCGTGTGCCCCTTTTAACGCGCCAAGCAGTTTTGGCTTGGCGATCGCGGAGCGAATGTATCATAAAACGACGATGCGTAATCGTATTTTTTTTTTCTCCCCGTTTCGTGCCGGGGACGTTAAGAACGTTATACTGTCGCGCGTACCCGGTATTATACTATCAAAATTCAATTACAATCGCTCGTCGCTTCTCGGCTCTTTTATTATGTAGTATATTACCCGATGTATGACATTATGAGCGCGACCGTGTAGTTTCCACCCGTACATGCGCGGATATACCTATCATAATTAATTTATTCATGCGCGTAACCCCGCGGCTTTATCCGATTTACATTACCATTACCTGTTGCAATTGGATTCGTATATTTCTGCGTTTATGCTAAAAAGATCAATTTTCGCTTTCCGGGAATAATTTCAATGTGTGACCTTTAATTGTTTCATGTTACAAATGTGGTTTCAGTTTCTTCCTTCATTCAATTTAAGAATGTCTGATTGGCAATCTTACTTAGAAAAAAGCGACTTATATATTATCGAGAACGTAACATTTGACATTTGAGCACGATTTGGATTCCACGAGATCACTGTTGATTTTTTTTTGACTGCGTAGAATTAAATTAGTGAACTGTTTCTGATAAATAAGATTTTATACACTGTTCATGCACATTCTTAGTATTGCCATTAAAAATGTCAGACCTGATTGTATAATTAGACAGCGACATTTCAACACTTAAGGATGTACTTAAGAACATTTCTCAAAACATTAAAGAATCATGAAAAAATTACAGATTGTTTTATGTTGCATTAAAAAATGTTAGGAAAAATTGGACTGCGATTTTCTATCTGGATGAAAAATTATTTCAATAAGAAGTAGAATGAAAATATAATTAACAATGAAAAAAAAATCTGAATTTTTTTTTATTTAAGTGAATGAAATAATTCTTCAAGATGATTTATGTAGCAGAAGATCAGTTCTGTAAAATAAACAAGATGTATTATTTACAAATTCAAATTAAACTTTTATTTTTTTACAAACTACATCGTTTTTGACACTTTAAAACAATAGCTTTTAACAAACAATTTTTAAACAGATTGAAGCACTTTGACACACCTCCTTAACGTTCCGTCTTGACGTGTATGCTTACAAATGGTTATAATAAATATCAATTGTTTTGAGAGACGAGTCTAAAGTCCACATTTTTTTTCTTTTGATTAATCGTCGAATAAATTGACGCGAGGCCAAAAGCGCGCGATTGGGCGTATCTTTCCGAATCGGTTTTTCGCACGAGCCATAGTCACTCGTGTGACTCATATAACCAGTTATCGTGATAACGAGCTCGTGCGCGCGATAGTACACGCGCGCGCGCGCGAAGCTGCGGACGATCGAGAGTTATGTTAACGAGCCCGGCTGATCCGGTCTGTTTATCGTCGTGCTCTTGCAGTTTTATCGTTGTTCTCTCGCGATTGGCAGAACCAGATTAGACCGTTCACTGAGTGCACGATAAGCCCATTGTTGTCCGCTCTCGTTCGCTTTTACCAACAGCATGTCGAAAAGTGTGCGCAATCGGCTTTCGTCCGTGATTTCGGAAATGTGAGGGCGGATTTTCGTTTTGTTACGTTCCACCCTTTTCTCGCGTGTCCGTTTAAGGATATTTTTGCTCTACAACACCAGCTAAAAGTTATCAAAGTTTAAAAACTGCAAGCTTTTTACGTGTACTCTCTTTTTCCTAATCAACGACATACAATTTTGGCCGTGAATACCCGAATTTTGTTGCAACTTTAGATCAATAACTTTTAAACAAACAAATCCAAATGAATTTTTACACGAATATTTATTAAAGCTGTAATAAAAAATGTAAAAAAATTTGATTTAGTTTGCGATGCTGTCACCTCCAATTCGCAAACAACTAGAAATCGCGATTTTATACAAGAATCAAGAGCAAACGAAAAATAAAATAAATTGTTAAATCAATAAGAGAATTGTGTTAGAATTTTATGCAGATACTTAAAGATAATAATGGAAGCATCTATAAAATTTTATATTTTTGGTAATACTTAACGATGTGACGCATACATCCTTAATGATGCACGACCTCGTTATCTCCTGCCAGAAAAAGCAACGTTCTCACAGTGCTATCGTTACGCCAAGTTCATAGCTGGGAGTCGACTGTTATTTTCCTGGACATTAATAACGTCCAGATTCCTTTCCCCGAGTTCCATGATTTTATAGCATGTTTCTTATAATTTACCTCGTACGCGCGCAGGTTTTGCGCGCGCGTCCATTCCGCCAGCCATTAATTCGTGAACGTTCGCGGGGAATTGAAATCTTCCGTGAAGCAGCAACGCTCGCGATATCGCTCCGTCCGATATTTATGGCGAATCCAAGAAAGCGTGCGGTCTGCGCGCTCGGAGATACGGGATGTTGATATATACTCGAACGTCATATCCAGCACGCCAGATGCGCGATCGCGCGTCATCGTTCGCGAGCGCGTGATTGGACGCGATGTTCGTTCGCGTTCAAAGGAAATCGCGGCCGGCAGCGGACGGAACGATTCTCGTTTCGAAGCCGTCGAGCGTTCTTTCGATACACTTTCGCATCGTCATGAGGCGAACGCGCGATCGCGCGAGAGAAAAATCGACGGCGATCGATAGCGAGCGTGCTTACTAGCGATCTCCTCTCGCGGACTGTCGGGACTGACGGATATTTCGCGGCGCATAATATTTTTGTCGTTATCAATCGCGCGGGCCGCATCAATCTTCTTATTCCGTTCCGTCTCCTCCCCCCGCCTCCTTCCCTCCCCGACAACGTTGCGCGCTGCGCGTTAGTCGAGGGAACGTCGTGCGATTTCATCCGGACGTTTTTGCCGTACGTTCGGCTAATGGTTTCCGCGATACGATCGAAGACTCGCCCGCGGGGGTCGTCGTATCTTTGCTGCCCGTGCAATGACTCCTTTTACTCGCGCATGCACGCCGCGTGCATTCGCGAGAGCGCGCGCGCCCGCGCGCATGCACTGCCCTCATAAATCCGTCAACCAAACATCATTAACTCGGCGTTATTGGTGCTTGGCCGCGGCTGGCGCAGAGCGGTCTTGGCGAGTTGCAAACAGGCCCCGCTGTTCTCGACGGCCGGCGCGCAGCGGCAGGCTGATGAATCGGGACAGCTACGGGAACGTACGCTTTGCTCGCGCGCGCGTAATTCCATCGTTCTGAAAGCGGAGCTCTGCCTCGACAGCTCGTTCGCTCACTCTATTCGAGTAATTTGCGAGGGCTACGATAATACCAGAGATGCGCTTTCCCCGTAAACTGTGTACGCCTCGCTCCCACTTGATACGCCGCCGATATCTCGGCAAGCGGTAGTTTCCCGTTTCTCGTCACGTCGAATCGCTTCCCACATCGCGTTTGCATCGTTTAGCTGTTTAGCATAACTCGATTTATAATATTCGTTTTCTTCTTTTCTTTTTCAGGTAAGAATTGTCCGCGTCCGTCAACGATAAGATACCACGTCATGTTCGTATGTATTTTCCAATTGCTATATCAATTGCATGCTTCCAACGTAATTAATCAATAATTATTAAGAGTCGCTTTTTTTCCCATTATCCTTTCAAATGGCATCTCGAGATACGCTTGACGAATCTAAAAAATTATAGGTAGCATGAATTAATGAACGCAGGCATATCGATGCGAGCATATAATTAGAAAAATTACATATTTGCGTTGCAGTCACTTAAAAAAGAAAAAGAAATTAACATTTTATTAAGATTTTACAATGCGCGTAGCGCATTCGTGCTCGTAATAGGGTGAAATTCTCCGAAAAAGAGAGTGGTCCGTGCGATGAAACCTGAATAGCCGGCGGAAATAAAGCGCCTCACGCTAAATCACCGAAGGCAATTCACGAGCTACGATAATCGCCCTTTGTCCGTTTTATCGCGGCGCTCTTTATCGCGCGGTGATCGATTCGCCGCGGCGTGCAATTTCCCGCTTTCGCGCGGGCGCGCTGCAGCGCGAAACGCTCCTCGCGTCGCGGTGAATACGTGGTTGGCTTCAACGTAATGTTTGTGTGCCGGCGATATGTTATTTACCGGCGCTTTTACCGCGTGAATCGTTGACGTCTTACGATCGGCAATAAAACGAGCGATAAACTTAGCGTGCGAGGTGACAGGGCGCGCGCGAGCGGGCGAGCGAGCGAAGGAGCGAGCGCGGATGGGCACAATCGAAAATGGAAGTCAAACAAGCGGCGGAAGGGGGAGAGGGTTGCCTGGCTGGCTTGTCTTTTACGTTCCCTGGAGGCGCACTCTGAAAACACGCACGATGATGTATCATGCATGATGACAGTTATGATGTTCTCACTTTACGCGTCGGCTCGCGAGCACACGCAAGCCTGTGAATCGCGATTTTATTTTGATATTCGGCTATCGCTAAAATTATATCACGCAGCAAAGAATCCACGAGATGTCCAGCTTTAATGGGTTAGAATATTTTTTTTAACACTGTGTAAAACTTTTATTTAGACACAATGTTTTTTCTGCTTTTTGACAATATATATATATATATATATTTTTAAGTAAGATGCAAAATTAGAATAAATATGCTTTGATAAATTATCTAATATTACAAAGTAAATAATGTTTTTTTACACTTATCAGTTTTTCAATTTTATTTTCTTTGAATTAAAAAATTGTAATTTTTCGAATAAATTTTTCTTTTTTATTATATAACTCGAGAAAAAAATTAAAAATTGGAAAGAACCTTTGTGATTTGATACTGAAAATATTGCTTTCAAATTTCAAAACGGATAAATCATGTGTTATCGCAACTACTGTTTAAAAAAAGCTTGACAACACTTTTTCAATGTATTTTTTTATTAACAATTGTACACATGATATTTTTAAAACAAGCACTGTATATCTATCCTTTTAAACAAAAATTTTACTTGACGTTAAAAAATATTTTTAATTCGTTAAGAATCTATAATGCCTTAAATTTGAAACGAGCATTATTAAGAGTCAGAGGGAAAGAAAATTATTTCATTTGTTGTAAAAATGCATTATGTCGATTCAATTGGTAGTTGAAAGATTTTTGAATTTCTAAAAAATGGAAAACTTTCGATGAAAGATCCATTCATTGCAACTTTCAAAAGATACTCAAGAGAGGATGCCTTCTACGAGATAATCTTTTGTTGGGCTATACTCTAAAAGTTTCAATATCCATACCCACGTTTTTCAATATTTATTGGACTGCAAATAGCTTCGTATTATCGATAATATCGGTTGCAGTGCGAATATCGAATACGAGGATAACTAGTTTACGATACGGGACAGCCATAGTGCTGCGCTCGTATCATGAAACATGCGGGATATTTGCGCGACTCGGTTGCGGTGGAATGTAAGTCCGCCCCGGCGGACATTGATTCCGTATAGTGCGGCAAGAATATTGTACGTTCAAGCGTAAAGTAGAGAACAATGTTTTATTCATACCGCAGAGCAAACATTTGTTATACCCTCGGAATTGGCGGGAAAATGGACACGCGAAGCGAGATCGTTACTTGTTACACTTTATTAAGTTCTAGCGTTTAGTATATCTTAATGTCTAAATTCTCAATTCATTCAAAATTCTATTAAACAAAATTAAATTTAAATTGAAAAAAAAAAGACATTTTCGCTTACTTTTATTTATGAGAGATAATTCGTCGCGAGTCTCCTCTCAATTTATTCATGGTAGAGTTTACACGGAAAAAATGATACTTAAAAATTTAGTTGGATACAGATCTGTGTAAAAATAATTTTGTTGAACCATGAAAATAATTGTGAATAACATTTGAACGTGGTAAACAATGCTACAAAAAGTTTTGACGTTCTAGCAACCAGCTTGCACGACCTACGTAAATTATTTTGTTGGTTTAACAAAATTATTTTTACATCCCTATCCAGCTAAATTTTCAGATACTGTAACAAAACCGTTCTTTCCGTACAGAAAATAGCGTTTTGATATTTTTATTCTGAATAAATAAAATTCACATTTTAAAGGAAGCTACTCTTTAAATGGGAATCGATTTATTATTCATTGAATGATAATGAATTACCTGATTTCACAGCTATATTTATAACTCTATCAATCAGTTAGATACATACTATATTACACTAATTCCGTTTAGTGAAAGTACCTTCCCCTCCCCTATCCTCTTTTAAACGGAATCATCGAGAGACAGTGAATAATCACTGATGATCACAGTTACATTAGTACAGCGCAGCAAATCAGTGAATAATGCTCTGATTCTACCTCGGAGAGAGCGCGCAACGTGTTTCCGCTATTTTCAGGACACCTTGTACAGTGGTAACCCATAAATATTTAGATGTTTTTAAAGCCGTTGCTCGACACAACACCTGGCGATAGTCTGTGTTGTTGGCCCGGCTCGAAACTCGCCTCTCTAACGAGCGCGTCTACGACCTGGAAACCGGGGTAACTCGCGCGAGTGAAAGCTAATGATTCGTTCCGAAGGAGAAAGTCGGAACTCTCGAACGAGCGTATACGAGCGAGCAACTCGCGGGCTGACTGTCAGCCTGTCGACTCGTCCGCGAGTTGAAAGAAATCGTGTCGCCTGAATTACGACCGGGCTGACGGGAATGGAAATATTTCACACGATTGTGGAAGTTGGCGATATAGAGCGGTCGTATTAACGCTAAAGTTAATAATGAAAGTTAATAAAGTTAATAATGAAAGAAAAAAAAAAAAAATTGTGAATATCACGGGGCAGAATTAGAGACGAAGAATCGCAGAATCCGCGCGAGATATACGCGAGAGCGGATTATATGTTAATTTCGCGGTTTCCCATGGTATTCGCCGCGGCGCGCGTTGATTTTAATGTGCCCCGCGCGTCGCGACGTGTATCATTTTTGGACGCGCGCGCGGCTACAAAATGATTCGCCGTTCGTTCGCGAAATTTATTTATGTCTGGTCGGAAAACCCAACTACAAACTTGGCGCGGACGCAGTTATTTGCTTTCAATGAGCCGAGCGTTATTATGTTTCGCTTAGTAATCAAATCCGGTGATTTCGGTGTATGAACGTGACAGCGCTTTTGGTCGCGGGCGTAACGTAATTTCCGCGATTTTCAGTTCGATTAATGGAAGCGGGCACGTAGCCAGTCCAATATTCGCGCGGTCCGCTCCGCTCTCGATTAATTCTTTTTCGATGTCAAACACGAAATTATCGTTAACATTCCCGACGCGAGACCGTTTTAATTTATGCATACAGCATTTATTTTAGCAATAATTTCTCGCGTTCTGTCTCTGCAAACTTAAACAGGGCCGTTCGTATGGCGACGCTATCGTGTGGTTTATTATCGCGAAACGTAAAATATATATCGATATTATTACCAATAATTTAAAATATATACCGTTTTTCACGGATCGTAACATAAAGATATTATGTAATCCTTTATCCGCGTCTCTCGTATTTTCGTTCAAATTTATCGCTATCACAATTTATGCGCACGGCCGCGCTGTTTGTATCTCTCCCATAATTCTCTATTTTTATTATCCGTGTGTACCTTTCGTTCGGTTAATGCGTTTAATGTGAATCTTGCGCTCGCGCAGAGAGGCGCTTGCGATTTTTGCGATTTTTGCGATTTTTGCGATTTCTCTTTAGCGTAATGGAAGCATAACGATCCGCACGGTCGTTCGCCGTTGAATCGACTTTTTCCTTCGGTGGCTAACGCGATATTATCGCTAAATAGCGGGAGACGTCGACGTTGCCGGTGGCGACACGAGATCGCTTACTATATTTTCTCCGGAAGGTTTTAAGCGAGTCGCCGGGTACCCGCGGATCGATCGTTGGATAAACCCAGGCCGATAGACACAAAGCATTGTGGGTAGTACGATGCAGCGGCATGCGAGAGCGCAGCACTCACTCGCATTCACCAATACCTTCTCCGGGCAAACAAAACGACGAACAAATGCTCGATACCATACTGATCCGGAGTTGCAGGGTCGGATCGCGCGTTTCGCTTTTCCCATTTTAAACACTGACATTCAGGTCGCACCTGCATTTTATGGGAGGGAGGAAACTACCGTGTTTTCCGGATATTAATGGTCTCACTTTTCGTTCGGTTTGCGTTATGCAAACACAAACGGGCGAGTACAAATGCGAATTATACGGGAATAAAGTCATCGTTTATGCGCAAACGGTACATTTTCCGAGAAAATGTAGATATTTCATTGCTCTACGTATGACGTGGCAATTAAAGTGTTAACAACACGCGCGCTTGCACATTTTAGCGGCCCATATGATCGCCAATTTGGTCATTTTACATATTCGTAATTTAGCGATAAATAATCCGCGCGCGGGCAGCCAGAATTTTCAAGTATCCGCAATTTCGCGTTTCAGTTTAATGGCAGGTGATTGGCTTTTATTACGCTCGCGCGCGAAATGCGCGTGAAAGTTGCGTTGAATACATTTTTATGCTTTCGCGTAATAATAAGGAAGGACGCGTTCAGACGTTAAAAATTTCCAGAATTGGATAGGTAATAAATTGACTTATCGACGTTACGTTCGGATTTTTGACGGCTTGTGCGGCGAGTTTTTTTTTTTTTTTTTTTCCACAATTCGGCGAAAGTCCGATGGTGTATCTCAGAGGGGATGCACGTCGGTGAAAATCGTGGGAAGGAAAAGCGTGGATATTTGTAGCGAGTCCGTTCCTGCGGTAGAGTCCACTTCGTGCCGGTGTCCGGAGTATACGGTGCCGCTTCCTCTCTTTCGTCGTTCTATTCCAGAGCTCGTTATTGAATTTGTGCGTCGAGCGAGCGAACCGACGATATCGCCTTTCAATATCGCTTCATTTGGCTCACGTTCATTCGATTTGCGGGAATATCTCTGACTGCCTGCTGCCGACCGGCGGCCGCCTACACCACTCTCTGACGACGAGCGACAGCCGGCCCCTTACCGAGGAACCTCCCTCTCCCTCTCCCCCTCTCTCACTCTCTCTCAGACTAAAGCTTTTTAAATATTCTATTCGGAATCGAGCGGAAATTAATCGGATCTGAGGGTTCCTGGCGAAGGCATTAGCACGGAGAGCACACAGATTCGACGGTACTTACTACAACTGATTTAGTTAAGAACGAGCGAAATCTTTTGCTAGAAACATCGACAATTTAGATCGACGGTTAAATACAGAAAAAAAGATAAATGAATCGAAAAAATAGTAAAATACATAACAAAATAAAAAACTATTTTTTATCATACGCGGAAAGATCAATTTTACTGCAGGATCTAAAAATTCAGTTGGATACGGATCAGAAAATAATTTTACGTTGAGCCATCAAGTTATCATAAGACATCAAGCTATTAGATGATAGTTATCAAGCTTTGGTGAGATTGTTTCAATTAAATATTCAATTAACATGATGAAATATTTAGTATTATTTAGTGACCGTTTAATAACCGTTTAGTAACCGATTAGTTATTATTATTTTGTTTGTTTATTATTAATACAATTAATAAATATTACTAAATATTTGGTTATTAATTAAACATTTATTTGAAATTATTTCACCAAAGCTTAATTATTATTACCAAAATCTCTTTCTCAGTGTAGGATGCTTAAGCGTGATAATGTTACTGCGATAATACTAACATATTAGAAAAAAAAATTTAATGCTTTTTTTAACTGCAACCAAATATTTTGTTTCATACAACAAAAATATTTTGTTGCTTGTACAAAATACATGTAATGAAAAAAAATACTTGTTTATACTAATTAAATATTTATTTAATTTAACTAAGTAGTTTTGTTTGGTATATTTTAATCGAATTATATGGTTACAACAAACCATTTTTCCTAATGCGATTTCGACATTTTAGCAACCAAGTTAAACATTCGATACAATTTTTTAAATGGTCCAACACTTTATTTTTACATCTGTATTTCAACAAAATTGTTCTTTCCGTGCATTTTTTTCACCATCACGCGAACATTATTTTCTTAGCACCACCATCGTAATCTTCTGATATTTTTTTTCTCTTTTAAAAAATCTGTTAAAAAGACTGCAGTTGTTTCTTTCGATATATTTCCGATTCCATTTTGCTGATATCTTAAATTTTTCTGTTACTCCTTATTAATGATTCGATAAGAGAGTAGAACATTTATTCCGTAATCCGAATAAATTCTCCGGTGTTCGTTTAACATGGCAAAGGCGCGGATAATAAATGGAAATAACAGCGCAATCACTTAATAGTACACGCAGACACACGAAGGAAGACACGACGCAGCGAAATAACACGAAACGAATAAATGTGTCCCAGCGAGAAAACGCCGAGTAATTATAGCAATTAAAGCGGTAAAAAACATTCCGTTGATAATTAGGGCATAAAAGTATGGGAAAGCGAGTTTACGTCGCCCCTGACGACGGCGACGGCCACTGCGACGACAACGACGACAACGACGACGACGACGACGACGACTCTGGAAAGTTATTCGACTCCGCATTCTGACTCGAACGTGGCGCACCTGGGCGATTTCTCTCTTAGACAATGCGGAATATCGCGTCTACCGCCGCCGCGTGCACTTTATCTTAGCCCTGACGAGGCGCTATCTTAATTACATATCGCGTTGCTGACGATGCCACGCGATATTTCTCCCGTCGAAATATATATCGCGCGGATAACATGATGATATTGTGACACATCGCTGTGTCGGACGCGCCGAAACGTGCGCGACGCGATATGAAAAACACCGAGCTTTGTTGCCGTTAATTACGACGGCACGCGGGGGCAAGACGCGTATATACGTTGTCTACGTAACAATGAAGCGTAATATCTGATCGAGTACGCGGGCGCAAACGCCGCGGGCGTAATAGCGCTGCTCGAGAACAGACGCTAGTTGCCGCCGTGTACGTGACGTCGCGGACAGATTGCCGATTGCTATATTAGCGAACCGGAAACGTATTTACGGACGTCCACGGCCGCGGGGGGGGAGGGGGGACACACAATCTACGTTTCCCCGGCATGTTTTATTCAACGGTACGAATTAACGTATCGTAGCGCGACGCGTAATTCGCTCGGCGGCCACTTCTGTAATTACCGAACGCGAACGCTCGCCGGCGCGTTAAGTTTTCACGTAGCGCGCCCTCGAAAGAGATCGCTTATTAAAACACCGCGCGCCACTATGCAAATATCACGGAGAGTTTGCTCCTTCTGGCAGAAATGATTTCTTAACAAGGGGGCGTAAATAATTTGCTCTTTCAGCGAAACGCTCCGGAACTGGAGCGTTTCCCAGGCCTCGAGAAACGAGGCCTCCAATAATTCTGTCCTTGAAGGGCGGAACTTCATCAAGGGCTCCGTCGGTCGCTCGACGGGCTGGGCTCCCCCTTCGCTTTTTCCTCACGAAGCGTGACCTTTTGGTCCCTTCACCCATAACCTACTTTCACCGAAATTAAGAGGCTCGCTCGAACAAAAATCATTTACGTAACGTCCCACGCGCGTCCGGTATCGAGGCAGCGGCGGCGACGACGGTCGCGGCCCGAAGACTTTTTGAGGAGAGGAGGAACGACTCGGCATATTTATCAGTTTTAAGACTTTGATGCCGCGTGATTGCTCGAGAAGATAAAATTTTTCTAAGTAATCCACTTCAATAAAAACGTAGCAAAAAAATAAACACGCGTAGATTTTACAACTCTATTACAACAGAGAAATTTAATTAGAGATAACAGTTTTTAAATAAAATAATAAAATGAAAAGTTAAAATAAATTCCTTTTAACATGGCTACATCATTAAGTGAATTACGGCAAATTAAATTAGTATAATTTAAAATGTTAAATGATGGTATTTTTTAAAATTAAATTTCCTGTATTAAAATTCTCTTTATTAAAGTTCACGCATTGAAAAAATGCCGTAATGTACGAATTAAAAGTTTAATTCAATTAAAAAAGTTTTATTCGTTAATATATGCGGTTAATTTATCTAAATTTTTTTCCATTTAACTCGTTATTATCTTTACTATTAATCCTTTTATTTCATTAATACTGTTATTGAAATTAACATGATATTTCCAATTAAACTGCTATCGTTTCAGCAGCATTTTTTTTTCTCTGCGCGAGAAATGTGACTTATTGAATTTTTCGACGAAATCCTTCATAGAAAAGGGACTTATCGCGCATATAGTATTTTTATTATATAATCTCGGGTCGCGTCGCTCTTATAGAATGAGGAATCTCTCGGAGTAGCGAGTTATTTTTACGATGACGCACGTCTCGCTTTTAACTTTCAAATGCCGTTTGTCCAGCGGATTTCACGCATGATAATCGAATTGGCGACGGATTGACAAATTTAGGGACCGTAAAAAGGACAATGGGGAGCGGCGCGACGCGTTGCAAAAGTTTGGGAGACAACGACGAAGACGACGACGATGATGACGACGCGGCGTAACCAGATGTCTGCGATCGGCCATAAACGACGGTCGAGCAGACTGTAGCTTTCTCCGCGTCGCTGCTGTCGTGATTTCACCGTGATCGTACGATAAAAACGGTGATCGTATATTTCATGTCGCTGACAGAAGTACGTAACGGAGGTCCGCATTGGGCAATAAATTTCTTTTGGCGGTCTCGAGGACGTTATATCGCGTTCGCTTCATGCGCGTGTGTTTGTGCGTATCGACAAATTTTAAAATTGCTCTCTAATATTTCGACAGTGTTGTTATTCTCTTTAATTAATCTTGACAAGGTTTGCTGTGTTTGCAAGTCCACTCTCGTGTATAGTCTCTTCAAAATAAGGGAAGATGGAGCCTTTGATAATTTTTCATTACGCAAGTTTTTTTTTTGATGTCTAAAAACATGAGAACAATTCTAAAATACTCTTTCAATTATTGATATTGGTACATTTTTTGTAGATTCAAATTGCTATTTTTGAATATTAGAGAAAAATTGAATTCTGATGAAAGGTGCAATATTCATAATGTATTTCTGATCTATATGTATATATAAATATGAAATTTGTATGAAGAATGATATTTAATATTTTTAGATTTATATTTTTAATGTTTCTTTGTATTATATAAAGTTTGTGAAAATTAACTTGATCACAATAAAATAAGGATAAAAACAATTCAGTATTACAAATTTAATTTTAACATAAACAAAATTTTCTTGTATCTTTTTTCATACTTTTCTTCGATTTTTATAATTTTCTTTTTTCAAGGTACAATATCGGTTATTAAAAAAAGATACATCTTTTGCTCATTTTTTATTTATTATTTTCTAAATTGTAGATTAAGAGTGTTCAATTTGAAACAATTTTTTTAATATAATTTGTTATTAATAGACAATTCAAATAAGATAAAATATACATGCAATATTTTATAATATTAAGAAAACTCTTAAAACTACTTGCTTTGTACTTAAACAATAAATAATTTTTCATAACAGTACTGATCTCTTTAATATTATTTGTTATTAAAATTCAAGGTTACAAAAGCATTTTTAGTAATCAAACTGCAAATTATTGTGTTTTTACTTTTACAAATATCCAATAGATTATTTCACAGAATAATATGGTACAATGAAAGGTACAACGGATCAAAGGATCATCTTTTTTCCTATATTAATATTGCCGGCTCTGGTGGCATTAAATATGGATTATAACAAACAAATCGAAAGGTAACTGGCGTATGTGTGCGTCCCTTAATATACTGGAATTTAATTTATTGGAATGCAATGCGCATTGAAAATTGCGATTGCGCGATTCCACGGTAATCGAAATGCCAAATGGCACGGCACGGAGGCGTGGATGCACTTTTACCAGCATTAGCTCCGAACCTATCGAGTTATCGATTCGAACGGTCTTATTTTCGTCATCATCGTACAACGAATCTGGTACAAAAATGCTATGGTATTTCCACAGGTTAGATCGTATTAGGTACGGTTCGAGAAATTGGATAATTTTATGACGATATTATTGCGGCGGAAGTATTTTACTGTCATTACTGATATGACTACTTGTCATTTCCGAATGAATAAGTATTGAATAAATAGGTATTATTTTCAATAACTATAACGATTGTTCGCGTCGAAAGGTACTCCTCCGGCGTGTCGCAATCGTCCCCTAATCAGGTCAATCGACTGTAATTTTTTTGTTTACTTCTTTCGATATTGTACGTTAGCGCACACGTGTCCGGTACGTATAATCGTATGCAACTGAACTTTTAAAATATACGGCCGATAATGTTTTATAGGTGCGCGGTGGCTCGTGCGTAGTTGTAGTCTGACGGGAAAAGTGGGCCGGGAACTCGCGTTCCGGCACTTTGAAGTTCCTCGAATCGTTGAAACGATTAACCCGATATATACAACGACGGTGAAACGAGCTTTATCGGGAACGTCTGGTAACCGCGGGAACACGCTCGGCCCGAGTGGCCTTGGATATTATTTTTACATCAGTTTCTGACATGCGGATCGCTCAAAGGGGCACCATCACGATGATATGCAAAGATAATAAACCACTTAACGGGATCACGGGACGTTGTAAGCGAGACTTTTTTTTTCTAATAAGGCTATACGCGTCACGCACGCGAGCTTAAGACAATCTCGTAAGTTTTAAATTTACTCAACGATATTATACGCACGCTTTTAATTGACTCGTGGACAACAGTACTCGTTTTTAATGTAAACGGCAATATTGTAAACATTAATTAATTAATTTATCATAAATGGGTAATATAATGAAATATATGTAATATTGTGTTTATTAATTATTATTGGAATTACTGCGTGGAATTTTGTAATGATAGCCGCAGTTTCAATTTTAGTTTCAGTGGTCGATAAAGCGCTCTCGACGAGAATGCGTTAGCGGGAATTCACGCGTTTTACATTTATATAGGGCAGACAAGCACGGCCGGCGAAAGTTTCGCAAGCCTCGACGCTAGGAACTCTTATTTAAACACGAGTGGGAGCTGGCTTATTTTAGCATTTCGCAATTCCGGACGAAGACGAATTTATTCGATCGTAGAAACACGCGATACGTTCGAGCGGTGACGCAGGAGCTGATCAATCGGACAGACGTAATTTCGCAGAAATGTCATGTAGAGAAAAAGAGCATATCGGGCTCGTGGAAATTGCTGTCGTTCTTTCTGTTTTAAAACGGACCAAGCCGGGCGAGGCGATTTTTTTTCCTCTCTGTTAAGTTTATGACGAATCAACGGCGACTGATTCATACTGGTTCCAAAAATATAGATCCACGTACAACGCGAGATATATCACGACCAATAAATTCAAGCAATTTCGAGCTTCTTGAGTGAAACGAGATCGTCGTGGCGGCTAAATTACGACCTCAACTTCATTTATCTTCTATACGCGATTCAGCGATAACACACGAGCGACGCGCGCATATGTTGTAATGTCGACCTCTCTTTGATTTTGTTGCATGTTGTGTGCGCGAGTCTCGGTTAACAATTGCGCAAGCGAGCCTCGTAAAATTGCGTCCGCAATAGCGAAAACGCGTATATACAATAGCGAAACCGAGATTGACTTTATCGTCGCATCTTCCCATGTTTTCCGACTGCTCGAGGAGCTCGCGCAGTCGATAGCTGACGATCCGATAATCAATGCCTCGTGAAACGAGGATCTCGCGATGGAATATAGAAAAAAAAAAATATTGATGGCGGATAAGGTTGGACTTGACTTTACGACTGTGTGTTGGCAGCGTGTCCGCGGATCTTGTTTTACACTCGTAGAAAGTGTACGCGCATACTTTTGCACGTGTATTTATTACCGAATGGAAGATGCGAGATGGCGTTTAAGAATTTAAATGCGCACTTTAGTTATGTCCGTGCAATTTGTCATTCTCTTCTATCCCGTTCGATCTGTGTTTATGTCCTTTTTTTTCATTTGTTGGCTATACTCATCGAATATCTCATTTCCGGCATTTAATCTTACGCCACGTAATATAACACATTATTTTCTCGCTAACATTGATTTATCTAAAAAAGATAGCACTTTAAGTACTTCTTAAGGCTATAATCTTCTTTCCGAACATGTGTATTTTTTTTGGAAAGAATGATATCGTCGTTCCCCGTGCGTTTCTTGAAAATCAAGAATTAGGTTTCTTCAATTATTTTCTTGATACACGATAATAATCCCGCGAATGAACGAGGAGCGTGGAAATAAAAGCATCGCGACGCGATCCCGTCGCAAACTTTGTTAGGAAGAAGAAACCTTTTCGAAAAGCGAAAGCAGAAGGAGAGAAAGACGGATGAATGGAAAGGTAGAAGGATTCTGGGATAAAGAAGAAAGGAAGAATCGAGTTATTTGCCGTCAGTCGTGCATCCCGGCGAGAGAGACTGGCTGACGCGGCCAGATGTGGAGGCACATTGCTTTATTGCTATATGTACTATAAAATATATTACGGTTTTACAGCCGCGTTATTGCGTCGTGAACATCGACGACCACCGGCCTTATTGCCCGCTACCACAGGGCACATTCGAGAAACGATCGACGACTCCCCTAAAACTTCACGTAATACTCAGCTGTTTCTCTCTTTTCTTTCGGTTTCCTGTTTCTGGTTAAACGCGTATTCGGTCGTGCCACATGTAGGCTGGAAGACTGTGCTCTGATCCCTTCCGGTCTGAAGACGCTGAAAAAAAAAGAATAAGAAAAAATCAGGCGAACTCGAAAAGCGAAAGTGAAAAGAGGCGATGAATATGGCCTCTCCAAGTCGGTGCCATCAAGATTTACGAGTCTCTGATTTACTAGCATTTTTCACAAAGGATTTTTGAGAAGCTTTTTTTTTATTCTTTTAAAATAGCAGAAATTAGCAGCTTGCGTTAGCAGTATTGTTTCTCCAAGGCAGCGATCATGCAGTTAACTTTTTCCTCAAGTCGAAACGTGGGAAGTGACAAATTTCTCCATTTACTTCAGTGGAAGAAATTTTCACTTTTCACATGTCCACCATAAGAAGAAAGTTACGTTATCGCTACCCAGATGTAATGATCAGGATACATATTTTCAGCACAACGAATTTCGTAGAGCACCCGATTACGGACGACGCAAATTCTGTATCTAAATTATTCAAATTTAAAATTCAACATAAAAATTTAAACTTCTTTACATTTGAAAAGTCTTAAAAGCCAACTTTTCCGTTTCTAATTTCTCTGAAGTCTCGTGAGAGTTTTTGTGGAATATATCAGGATGTTTGAAATAGATGGAAGGCTTATACGCGTGATTGAATTTATGAAAAAGGTTTTACGAGGTTTTAACTTTAAGCTATTGGCGATATATCCGCTAAGGCCAATGACGGAATATCCTGAGAGAGTAAACCCACGGACGTTTCGACGATCTTCGTCGCGATGTACATTACGGATGCGAAAAGTAAACTGTCGATCGTGCGTAAACGAAGGGCAACGCACGCGATCGTAATGATCGTTGTAAGTTGAAAGCAGCTTCGTTGAACCCTCGTGCAGGTCCTCGTGCAAAGACGAAGGTCGTCGTCGATGTTTTTTCCGCGCGTTGACGAGCCGCAAAGGCAAAGAGCAAAGGGTATATCGCCCTTCGTCGGCACTCGCGTGCCGTGCTTCCATTATACATACGTACACGGGGGACCGCATTGCAGGGAGGGCGCGGAGGGTGCGGGGGTGGCGCCAAGAAGGGCAACAATGCCAGCATGCACTGACGCGCGTATGTGCTGTGTGTTACACGCTTTTTTTCACTCCCCTGTACGCCGCGCACACATGCACGCATCGCGCCCGTACGTTCGCACGGCGAGCGATCTTCCCTTCCTGCACAAGGGTGTATCCCTCCTATGTGCCCGGGGGACGCGCCGTATTTTACATCATTGTAGAGACTCAAAGCGCACGTTTGGTATTTTCGCGTTTTTCGGCATGACGAGGGTAGTAAAGACTTGAGGAATATCGGGATTACACGGGAATCTTTTTATCCACGTGCAAGCTTTTTGAGAGATTTTGTTTTAACGTACTGACTAAAAAGGATTTCTATTTAGGTTCTATTCTACGTTTACTCGATTTGTCATCTTTCGACATACGATTTATATAAACTTGAAAGTTTGAAGTGTACTTGTTTCAACGTGTCAAATGAATGGACGAGATGTCGATGTTTTTTTGTGTTTTATTTTTAAAGAGAACATTTCTATCTGCGTAATTCGGAATTGGAATTTTTTTAAGATTGCGCGAGATCCGATGACGACTATGCGTCTTCGAAATACGCCACTGGTCTCACTCGCGTGCAAAACCTTGCGCATGAAAAGTTTCTTTCTCAGCGGGGGCGTGCGCGAAAAGCGAGTCGAGTGTGAGCGATCGTGCGTAACCCTCGTGCGGCTGTTTACCTGGCGAATCAGAAGGGGAGGAAGTAGGCAGGAAGTGGAAGGGTGAGAGGTGAACAAACCGGCAAAAGCACGGCTTCTGCTTTGGCGAGCGCGCTCGTCGTCCATTGTGTGCCGTCGAACGCGCTTTTCAAAATGTCCCTGGCGCATGTCTGCCAGACAAACGATCCCGTGGGAAAAAGCGCTCTCCGGCGAGGAAGGAGACAGATATCACGACCCAGACAGTGTCGGTTCTTCTCGGTTCTTTTTTTTCTCTCCCTCCCCCCCTTTTTCCGTCTCCTCCGTCGAAAGATGCGCGTAGTCACTTAACTCACGCTGCGCTCGATCGTGTTGCCCTTAGACAGGAAGGGAACAAGCGACTTTTACATTATACTCAAAATAATTTAATAATGACATAGCTTTTAATTACACAATTTATATATTAACGCCATGTTGCTGGTATAAGTAATCTTATATTCCTAAGAGTGATTTGAGATTCGACTCTATGCATATTTTAGAATACATAATTTATTGATTCCAACTTGTTGTGCAAGAGCAAAAAGTTGCGATTTAATCAACTAATTTTCTTTCTCCATTTATGTTACAGGTAAGACCGTAATACCTTAGCAAGAAATGACCGATCGTTAGCCCAGATTGTCAGCGCAATTGGGCGCAGCTTTGCAGTAAGTCCTTATCGCGAATCTGGCTGCGGTTTTCGCGGTGAATACAGATTTAGTTTAATATTCATGAGTCCCGTCTGAACCGCGATGAACAATCGTTCCTCTTATCGAGCCCTCGTCTCGTTATCTCGCGATGTAGCTCTCGTCGAGAGCGTGCCGACGCGTTTAATAACAATAAAGCCGTTTCAATTGACACATATTGTCGCGGTTGTGCCTGCAGGTACACGCATACACCACACTCACACGCGCGAAGACTGTGGTCACGCTTGGCTCTACGCAATCTCATTGTCCGCAGCGTGATTAGTGAAACCGGGTCACTTGCAGCGCTGCACAGTGTAATCATTTCGCATGCGAGCCAATTTTCGAGTTACCTACACCCCATCAGTGTCTATTTATCGAGATGGATGTTCACTTATCGTCGAGGCTTCCAGCCACGTCTGTCGGGGCTTGATTTCGCGACCGGTTTTGAAACGTTACTTCCGTCAAATATGTTTTCGTCTCCGCGTCAAACATATTTACGAAATCGAGAGCACGCACCCCCTAGGCTGTCCTTTTTAGTCGAAAACGCGCAAAATTCCGAGAGAGAGAGAGAGAGAGAGCGAGCCCTCGACTTTGAATTGCCTTTGACGCAGTGTCTGAAAATGATATCAGCCGAAATTTCATTTTCTCCCCGTTTCAATTTCTGCAGTTTTACGTTACGAGATCATCCTCGCGTCGAGAACGGTTGTTGCATTTCGCAGTCGAGAGTGTTTCCTCCACGTGTTGACGCAATCTCGCTTAGCCCCGTACTCGTTCTTCCTACATTTTATATTACGCGTAGTAATACGATGCAGCGACCTTTCCCGGAATGAAGATTTCGCTTTGTATCGACCGCGGCGCCGCGGCTCGAGTAGACTCGAGCTTCTTCCAGTCTCTTTACCTTGTTTCGTTCTTTTGTATGCAAATCATTCGACACCTACCTACCTACGTGGCGCTTCGTGTCTTATCTCTATTCTCACGAGAGATTCCCCTCGGGAATAAGATTGCGTGCAACATCATTCCTGATTCGCCTGTTTCGCCTTCGGCTTCGCCCTTTCATCCTTACCAAATCCCTCTAAGAGACGTCCGTCCATCCATCCATCCATCCTCTCTTTCTCTTACTCTCCGCGTGGTCCGCCGGATGTATTTTTGACGCGCTCCCTCGACCGATAACGTTCCATAGTTCTCCCCGAACGTCTTCAGAGGGTGGTGAAATATGACGGGGTTCTTTGCGCGAGCTAAGATAAATGTCTAGAAAAATTATGATGCACGACGAGCCGTGTCTCTCTGGTCTATGCGGTAAAAGCCGAGGGAAGTTCTTTTTTTCTCCCCTCCCCCCTCCCTCCCCCCAGGATTGAATGACGCATATTGATTATTCGATACCGAGAACGTCAAATTAAATTTCACGTACTAAAATTGGGGTGCGCGGCGAACGAGAATCGGACACGAACAACAACGCGCGCGTTTATTTGTCGCTACTAATTGTTTGATCGACCACGATTGGATCAAAGCTATATTTGCGGACGAAGTTAAGTAATACCTATGGACGTTCACATCGAGTTTTACTGAAATTTAATGTTTCGCGCTACGCAGGTAAATTAACGCTGTAGAATGACCATTACTTGATAATTAATATTATCGCGTTATACTAGCTGTAATGTTTCTGGCATTATGCTATTAATACATCATCACATATTTAACAATTATCCGGTTTGATAATTACAACAGATTCGATACTGCAGCGATGTAATTAAAGAACATGCTTATACAAACGCAGATTGCCATGTTCCGTTGCGATTGATTTTCAGGATATTATAATGATTTATTATGTTTTTGTGAAATATGATTTTACACATTTCCCGGAGAAATTATATTGCTCTGGTTCAGTGGCGTTTATTTTATCATAGCACACATTAATATTTTTCTATGGAATTTCATATTATTTTTCACCCACTCTTTCGTAGAATTTAAGTTAAAATATATAAAATCTATGCAATAACATTTTTAATGACTTTTTTATAGTTCAGAATTTTACTTTCGCGAGGATACAACTACGTTTTACTTAAATTTTATTATTCATTTAAATTTTATGATACGCGAAATACCGGAAACCAATTTTGTTTTTTTTTTAACTCCCGGCTCACATTTGCGCTATTAAAATGACGTTTCCAGGCGAATAAAGACCGGCGCGAGATGTAATGCGCGTCACGGTATTTCGCGATGGCGAGGAATGGCTTTTCGCAGAATCATGAGAAGGACAAAAGAGAAACGGGGGTAAGAAGGCCGGGGCGGTAAGCATCTTACGAGCAGTGAAAGAAACAGTTGCGTCGCGGTAATTGCCGGAGCCTTTAATTAACACAGCACAATGGAGGAAACGTAGCCCGTTGGCACCCTCATTGTCTCCGTGTTAGATCCGTTTTAGGTAGACTTGGGGTGTGTATATATATATTCCGCTTATATATACATGTATATATGTACATGGGAAGGCGCCGTTTATTCCTCTCTGTTCTCTCTTTCTCCCGCCAGCGCGGCCGATTATTTAACGCAATTATCCTCCGTTTCTCCACGAACCGTCGCGTCGGGAGAGAGTTTTCATCTCCTCCCCGCTGCGGATCTCCGCGACTCCCATTGTTTCTTCCCGGTTGTATCGATTCCGAGATACTGGTTCGACTGGTTCCTGGCCGCTTCACGGGATGAAAAGCAGTCGAGGAGCGCCGGACGCGCCCGGGGAGCCGATTTTTCTCAATATAATTTATAGCCGGTCGCGTCGGACGATCGACTGTTAACGATGTAACATGAGTCGCGTCCGCGTTATGGGTAAGAGCGCATTCTTACGTTTCGAAAGGGATAAAATCGTCGCGAAGCGTTATCTACGACGCTCTTCGTCGCTACGGGCAAGTCATACCGCTCGGCGTCATCGGGTCGATAACCCGACGTTGAGCAACGTCACCTAATCTTTATTACGCGTAACATACCGTGCGATATAATACACTTTCTAACTTTTATGGCTTTGACAAATGTTCGCAAAGAAAAAAATATATATATTATAGTTTTTTTTCCCCCCAGTAATATTCTCTGTTATCTGGATTTTGCATTAAATCGCGATTAGATTGGAAAGAACAAAAAAAAATTGATATTATAAAATTATATTTTTAAGATTATACATGTACACATTATCCGCTTAAGAAACAGTTGAGGGAGGGAAAGGGGCGCCATTCTATGTCTTTCGATTACGAATAAGTCTTCTTTGAAATGAATGAATCGTCGGAAACACGAGTAATTACATTCCGTTAAGTGAAGTGTACCTTCAGTGGAGATGAAACAGATTCGACCGTAAGATTTCTGCGTTATTCAGTGAAATGAGAACGTTTCAAAGTTTCCGCGGCGAGAAGAGACTGCGCCGCGGTATTCCCTCGCGATCGTCCGGGGATAAGGGAAACCTGCAAATGGTTGTTGCTGGAATCGAGGACACTCAGCCGCAGATTCTCTCTCGGCGGGGGATGGCGGTAATAGTATTAGGGTTAGTAGCGTATCTCGAGTGGTTTGGCCTCCACGGCGACTGGAGAAGATGGCGCGGGCGAATGCGAAGAAGACGAAGAAGAAGAAGAAGCAGCAGCGGTAGCGGGAGCAGTCGCCGAGCAGAGGTGAAAAGGTAAAATCAACAATGAAATTGGATGGCCTCGAGAGACGTGAATCCACTTCAACGAGGCCACCTTTATTGGCTCGAATTGCTTGAAGATTCATTTTGAATTCGGATTTAAGTGGCGTGGCGCGGAGAAAGAAGGTCGATTAAAAATGTTAATATTTGCATTAAAAGTCGACTATCTTCTTTCGCTAATAACAAATTTACCTTTTTTATTATTTTACTAATTATACACAATCATAATTATTCTGGTACTGTTTTATAATACATAAATTAATTTTGTTACACTTATTTCATATTATTTTAAATTTGCTTAATAATTATGTTGTTTAAATAGAAGGTAAAATAATTTAATTTTTACAAGTTGTCTGATAATTTTAATACTTAACTGTATTTACACACAAACATAGAAAATAGTATATTAAGTTTGGAAAAAAAAAATATTCTTTCTTAATGGACGCTACACTCAGAATATTATGCGTAAGACTAAATTGCGGAGTAAAATCCCCGTCAAAAGCTTCCCAAAGCTTCTAGGAAAAATACGAGATCGATCTCGGATTAGAAATCTTTTTCTCCTTTTAAAGCTATTGAATCCCGATCGGTTCGGAACGGTGCCGAGGCGTGGAAAATGACGTTAGCGCATCTCATTAGCCTCGTTCGCAAATTGCGGGCTCGACTTCCTCCTTGTAAATCATGTTTCAATATTATTTTTTGTCCGTTTTTTAATTTTTTTCCTTTTATTGGGCGGAACTTGTCGGTGACTCTGGATATTGTCGGGTCGCTCGCGTAATTACGTCGGGCACGATGGAAATATCGCGATGAAAATCTCGTCCGAGCTTAATTGATTGAGAATTAATTTCGCGTCGAGGAAGAGGCCCATGAAAGGTGGTTCATTAAAAATGGTAATATTTATACCCTCAATTACCCACCCCCGGCCCATCCTCCTGAAAGTCGCGGGCGAAGCCGGGCTTTTTCTTCGTAAATTCAATTTCATCGTGAGTAAGTAGCTTGTTCCGGCAAAGAAAGGCGGCTCGTTTCGTTGTGTATCGACCGTGGGACAGGTAGAGTCTCGAAAACCATTGCGAGGATAACAATGGTGCTTTTTAATCGAATGAGTAATAATGAAATGGTCAGCATTGATCGATTAATACATCAGGCTGGAAAACTCTTTATCGCATTGTTTGCGTAGACAAGAATAAAATGCTAATGTTTGTGACATTGAACGATGTCCTTTGCGTACGTATAAGGATAATCTACTTAATAATTTCGTCGTTTACAGTTCTCAGATCATAATGGCGCTTGTAAAGTGTGCGGTGGTGATGTAAATCTCCATCTTAAATTCAATGCCGGAGCTTGCGAGGGATTTAAATCTCGTTTAAATTTAAAAGGCGGCTTCTCGAGAGCTTCGCGCATCGTTTAAGCTGATGAAAATAGAACGATAACGATCTACGTTTTCAATTATGAAATAATATTCGAACGGCTTTCTTCTCCCCTCCCCCCCCCCTTTTATTTTGTCTGACGAAAATATCATAAAATGCGATCTTCCAAATGTTCCAATTAAATGGAATTTCTTATGAATGCTCGACGCGTTACCGCTTTCCGTTTTGCAATCTAATTTCTCTTAAATCCTTCGAGTTTTACATTTCAGCGATAATAATTCGTGGCAATTGCGAATTGTATTTCCCAGCTTTCGGTATGGGGAAGAGATCCGCGGCGTCCTTTCCTTTCCGTCGGTGTCGTCGTAATCGTCGTGTTATCCGAAGCCCGATAAAGCGTTACCTCGCTCACGGGGAATCCTCCGTCGTCGTTTATAGTTTACACGGCAAACAAGTTTGCGCGAAAAACTCGCTGTCGTTTCTCTTTATAAATTCAGCATCTCTCGTCTAAGCGATATAAAGCAACGACGACACTCTTAAAATAGAATATTCTGACGTGGCGCGGCGAGCAACGACGGGAAAAAACTTACTGACGATCCGGAGCGTCGTCGTCGTCGTCGTCGTCGTCGTCGTCGTCGTCGTCGTCGTCGTCGCCGTCGTCGTCGTCGTCGTCGTCGTCGTCGTCGTCGTCGTCGTCGTCGTCGTCGTCGTTGTCATCGTCTTCGTCGTCTTCGTCGCTCACGATATTACATCGGCCCTGTCGATAGAAATATCGCTACAGGAATCTCGGTCCGCGTGATCGTTCCTTTGTGAAGGGTGGTTGTAAACAGGCCGAGCTTATCTCCTCTTCCCTTTGGAGTCGAAAGCGTACCCTCTAACCGAAACCAGGCAACCTCGTCGATAAACCTTAAGTTCCGGAGGACGTGGATGTGTGTTCTCTCAGACGAGTTGAAACGAGGGCAGGAAGGGAAATGCCTGTATCTGTCGTGTTTGTAGACCATATATATACTACCGTAGCATTTTAGGGAAGGTAAAGTCGGCTTTACTCGTAAATCTACATCAATCGTTCTAATCCCATAACGAAATGTGAGACTGCAGTACGGGGAGGGGAAAAAATAAGCGTCGCACGTTATTTTCCATCGTAAAATCAAGGGACCTTCGGTAAATTGAAAGAACGATGCATCGTTAGGGAAGTAATACAAGATAAATAATAATACGATCTAAAAAAGTTGAACGATTCGCTGCGCAGTAAAGCATTATTACTGCGAACTCGTGGGATTAATGCTGATTGATACGGCGGTCGATAGCGTAATTTCGCAAATCCTGTAAAACTCGGTGTGCAAGCGCTCGCGAATGAAAGATCGTTGGACGTAATCCTTTATCTCCGGGTATTCAGCGGGAAATGCGACAAGAGCGCTCTTGTCACATCCCATCGGGGGGGGTAGGCGAGTGAGCTCGTGACGGTGGTAGTAGTGGTAGTGGTGATGGTGATGGTGATGGTGGTGCGGTGGGCGCGGGATCGATGCCGGAATACGAAAACAGCGAAGACTCATCCCCCGATTCTCTCATCCCCGGCCCCTTCTTACCCGCTGCAGCGCCGCGGTCGCGTATATATCCGAGCTCTTTTAGCGGCGGTCGAATTGACTGCGCCGTCGAGCGAGCGAGCGAGCGAGCGAATGGCAGTCCAAAGAGGAAGGGAGAGCGCGAAAGAGAGAGAGAGAGAGAGAGAGAGAGAGAGAGAGAGAGAGACTGGCTGCTGCAGTTTCGGAAAGTGCAATTCCTGTATCGCCGCTTTATCGCCGTCCGCCTCCCGAGCGTAATTCCGATCGCGCTTGACTCAGCTTTCGCATAACCGCAAACCGGTCGCGCCGTCCCACCCGAGCTGCTCTCGGAATTCATAAAGGGATGGCATGAGGGTAAAAGGGGGTGAAATTGTGACGCGTCCCCCGTACGCTTCCAGCTCCGGGTCTTCGCGCGCACGCGGAAAACGACAACGCGGGATTTTGCTTAAACGAGGGGGTTTTTTTTATCCCCGGGACGATTCCGGGATTTTTGCACGTCACGAGATTCTCTCCCGCGAGAATTCTTCCCGCACCCACACTCGTCGGCTGATTTAATTCGCGACTGATTTATTCACCTTGGTGAGTAGCAGCGGAAGGGATCGATGAAAGGCGTCCAACGAGCGGGATCGACGAAATCTGACAATTCCGAAAGTCAATCGTTCCAATCGAGATATTTATCAAGATGATTTCGGGACATTCTCCCGTATTTTAGCTCCTCCACGCGAATTCACCGCGCATAGAGTTCTCTCCGCGAGTAGACGAGCGAAAGAGAGAAGCGTAGATGGACGGGGGGGGCGTGAGAGAAAGAGAAGGAGACTTTGACTGAAACTGCAATGAACTCATGCCAGCTCACCCACGCCTCCGTTCTCATCTCTTCTTCTCGCGCTCGGCCCAAGCCAAGGGAATCAATAACTTCCTCGCGACGGAGTCACCCTCTCGTTCTTCCGCCCCTAACCAAAGAGAAGCCCCTACCTATAACCCCATAAAACGTCCGCGGAGATGACTCGCAACGCGAGTTCACCGCGCGGCTTTTTGCTCACCGAATTTCATGGGGAATTTGACGGCGATAATTGACGGCAATTCTGACGGATAAATATTATTGGGACATCGAGCACTCGCGGACTTGAGACGTTTTTAAATTCACGGGTGACGGAAGTGCGATATTTCCATTGCAAATATTTCACTCGTGAACGATTAACGTTTCGAATCAGCATTGTTGATCGATTATTTCAAAATCGTAATTCCGTGTTTAAAACCCGTTTAATGAAACATTATGCGGCATTGATATAATTTTCGTCCAACGATTTTCGAGTTAAAGAGGATGTTGTAAAAAAAAAAGAAACAAGACAAATTGCAATTTGTCTAGGGCAACTGCTGGCATCCGTGCCGCGATACGGAATAGTTCGCGGAGTTAAAAAATGAAATTACGACGGACAAGCGAGTGTGTGGCGTCGCTAATTTATTAGATTCTGGAATGCGCACTCGCGTAATCTCATCGATCGGTGTGTTTGCCCAACTGAGTGCGCCCGTTAATCTCGCGCAAATGAAATAATGGTTTCAGGCTTTATCGACGGATAATGAATTTTAAATCGGATCAGCTGACGGCATTAATGCCACGTTCATCGTGAGCTATGCTAGACTGGATTGCAAATTGGATAAAGCGTCTCGTCGCCAGAGACGCTTCTCTGAATTTAAATAGCGTGTTCAGCGAATGTTGCAGACTCGCACCATCGAGATATTTACTCTGAGTGCTTCCGTACATTTTAGTATGAATTCAAAGGAGAAAGAAACATTCAGCGAAATAACAAATTTGATAAAGAGCTCTTTTTAAAAAAAATTATTTTAAATATCAACTTTGTATTATATTATTATGTAGTTATAATATTTGAATCCATGTACGTATCGATATTAATACGTTCAAAGGTAGATTTCATATTGGAAGGATTTTCGAGAGAATTGTTCTAACGATAAGTTGCACATTTTTTTTCCAGATTTGTTGAAAAACTCTGTAAATTACGTCCTGCCAATATAAAATTATCGGCATTCGATTCTCATAAATATGGCCTGGTCTCCTTTTCAATTCCGTCGCGCTTTATTTCCCCGAAAGACGCGATGGGCTTTATCATTCTGATCTCCGGGCGATATTGGCGCCGCTCACTCCGGGATTCTATATCTCGACGGTTGACACAGCTACGTTTTTATGGGTGGAGGGGAAGGCGAGCAATTTTGCGCAATGGGATCTCGGTAATGCGAATTTACGCGACCGCACGCCGCGCCTCTCCGTAAACGCCGTTTTGCTCCCGTTACCGTTCTCTCTCTCTTCCTCCCTTTCCTCTCTTTATCATGATCCTGGCAAGCTCTGTTGTTATGGTAATGACACTTTGAGGGGGGGGGGGTGAGAGGGAGAGGGAGAGGGAGGCAAGCGCCAGGAATCTTCCGACGAATTCATAAGTATTTTCCACCAGGATCATAAAGTACCGCGAGCCGTTCTCATGGACCGTGACCGATCCGATTACGATAGCCGAATTTATCATCCGGCGCCGTTTTTCCCCGCGGAGAAGACAAACGGCGTTCGCGGGGCGATTAATTCCGTCGGATTTACACGCGAGACACGCGCGGACGAAATAATCACTTCCCGAAGTTACGAGCACGGGCAATTCCCATACGCGTTTCCAAGTACGAAATGTCGCTCGTCACGGTAATTATTATTTTCTCTCTCTCTCTCTCTCTCTCTCTCTCTCTGTCTCTCTCTTTCTTTTTTTCGCGTGTTCCTCCTGGAAGCACTTCAACGATTACGAATGGATATCGGAATGGATGCTGCGCTATAACGTGACATGAAAATTTTATCTATACGATGCGCCGGGACGTTAAAAAATTTATTGGAATAGTGGCGTTATATTTTGCGCCGCTCGGTAACGGTGCAGATTCGTTAAAAGCGTGTAACGACGAGACGGCGATAATTAATCGCATGACGAGCTCTTTAACGCGTCGAAATATTAGATTCCGTAAATGCGCTTAGCGGAGAACTTTCGGTATCAAGTTGACGAATCGGTTGCGCGGATTTGCAGGAGGACGGATTGATGATAAATGGAATGCCGGGGAGGAGGGGGTGGGATAGAGGAGAAGAGGAGGTGGACGGGCCATGTTAACCTAGTTTCTGTCCAAGTGATCAATACAACAATGTTCGTGCGCCGCAGCCACTTATTCATCCAGAGCGATTTACGCTTCGCTTCTTTCGCGCGAATAAATTACGACGAAGTAACACGCTTTGCACAAACAACATTTGTTAGTTAAAACCGATACCGCGCGACGAATGTATCGATGACGCACACGTGTCGTTTCCATTTTTATGCGCTGCACGGGCAAATGTAAATACATCAGTATTCATCGAAACGTTAAACTAACGACAAATGTCATATTTTGAAAAATAGAGCGGACCGTTAGGAAAAAAAAAAGAAAGATGAGGGAACAATAACGTGCCGTTGTATAGAAATGCTAATCGCGACCGAGTATTTGCTAGACGTTTTCTCCTTACGGAGATAAAACCGAAAAAGAAGAGGGACGCGCGCTTCGAGATTCTCCCTCTCTCAGACCCTGCGTCGCGCGTTTCACGCGCTGTGACCGTCTCTATCCGAAGGCTAGCTAGCCCGCGCTCTCGCGGAGACAATGCTATCGATCGTATTCTTATCTAGCCTTACACCGCTATTATCCACGTCCGTTCCTCTTCGGCGAGGCGCGCCTTCGAAGCGTACGGCGCACGGAGACAATAGCCGGGCGGCATCGTATCGGGCTGAAGGTTCTCTATTGGAAATCATCGCGAGAACGATCGCGAGGGCGGTCGAACATTCGGTAATAACGTAAAGATGGGAAGAAGCAGGTGGTGGAATCTTCCCCGGTAGTAGCGAACTGCGCGCGTGGATGTCGTGAACATCCGCGCCATTCGGAAAAAAAATGTTAATATTTGTTCGCCATTAAGATTGCCGTTCGCTCACTACTATCTTAGATTGTGACGTCAGAAGTGAGACATTTTATTATATAATAAAAATTCTTGCAAAAATATATTCAAATAAATTTTTTTTTTAATAAAACAATATTTGTAATTAATAGAACAGATTTGTTAAAGTATAAAACTTTTTGTCTTAGAGAGAAATTAAATCATATTTATTTTTTATATATTATTAATTTGGTAGTTGTAATAACTGTGAACATTTCGTTTATGGTCATGCGTAATTCCAGATATATGGTTATTTATTAATTAACGAAACAAAAGTAATCACAGTGGGTTCGATTCGATTTGTTTTCGTATCTGAAAAGTTTAAATTCGAATATTTCGAGAATTTTAAATCGATATTTTGATTTCAAATCGATCGCTTATTTCGATTGTTTCATGTATATCCAGCGATCAATCTTGCATCGGCATGTATCAATTCTCGCGCTTGATTGTTTATCGATTTCCAACATTTCTACTATTTCTAAATTTTATAAATTATTTAAATATTTGCACGATGGACAACCGTCTTTATAAATTTGTTTATATCATAATTACATGAAATTTTTAAATTTGAAAAAATTGCTCCACTATATTTCTTCTAATAAAGTGTATTAAAATATTATTACTTCGATATTAACATTGTAATTTTTTATCTATATTTTTACATGTCATTTTTTGTAATTATTTTCTAAAATTCTTGCGATTAATTTTCCCACCTGTTAAAGAGGATATTCAACATCATTGAAAATGCTTTATTACGTTTAAATTAGCATGTAATATAAATCCGAGACAATTTGATTTGATTTGAATTCGATTTGTAATCGAATCAAAGAGATTCGATTCGATTCGATTTGACGTGAAAATTTTAGATTCGATTCAATTCAATTTCAAACATGATATCAAAGATTCGATTTGATTCGATTTAACCTCATAAATGCTTGATTCGCATCTCTAATATTTTTATTATAATATATTTTTAAAAGAATTTTTATTACATTTTCTCGCTTCTGATATTACAAATTGATAGTAATTGTGAGTGAATCTCAATTGCAGGTTTTACCATATCGAAATATATTTATAATTTAATTTTGAAAAAGAATCGATTATATCTTCTGATACAACCTATAAAAACTGAACTTTTTTTATTTAAATAATGACACAGTAGTTTTAATAATTTAATTTTAAAAAATTTTATACTTGTGCGTATATAATTTTTTTTGGCGTAAATAGATTTATTAAATAGTTTAATAATTTAATTAATTTTTGTAGTTTACTAATTATTAAAATTACAATTATCTTTTATCAACATCAACACTCGATTACCTCGGCTATTGAGACATTCATCGTTTTCTTGTTCTAAATGGCAAGCTGTCGTGATACAAGAGTGTTTAGACGTCACCGTTCTAAAAAGACAAACCCAGGAGGAAAGCGAAGGTATTCACGACGCCGAGTATAAACACACGAGCGCACAAGAGAAACGCGGCCGGCATTGTGCGTTTTAGCAACGCGGCGACGCGCCATTGCAATAACAGTAAAACGGCAATATTGTTTCCCCGCGCGAGCGGCGTATCCGTATTCAGAGATGCACGTCCGTGGAGGATCCGCCGGTATATATCATCGACATCGTCGTTATGCGTCCGCGGTAAAATCACGCCCCCGGTACCGCCGCGCTGCCGCTCGCTTTTCTGCATCGAATATTTTATCGGCAAGGAGCACACCTGGCGCCCATCTCGCCGTTATCGTCCTTTATTTGTTCATTCGAGGCCGTTCCGGGGATCCGGACGATTTTATCTGCCGCTACGGAAAATTCGGCTCGTTCTGCCTGATGTAATTCGACGTTTGCTTTAAAGCGCCGCTTTATAATTCTATTCCGTATTTACCTTACGCTTTTTTGATATATCGATTATACTCTTTTGTCCATAGGATATTCGGGTTTTTATCTCTCCGACTAGCTTTTTACTTATTTGAATATCTCGCGAATTTATTCGCTAATAAAAAAATTTTCAGGCAAAAGTGTATTTGCCGTGGAATTTTTTCTCGCTCCTCTTCATCATATTGTATTACACTTTTTACAAAAGTCATGGAGTGAAAAAAAAGTTATGCTGTTTTATTTATTTTTGTTGTATCTTAATGTGCAATAAAATATTCGAATCTTTACCAATAAGAATGTAGTTAATTAATCAAATTAAATTCAATGAAACTGTGAAGTAGAATTAATTTTTTTTTTTTTTTTTTTACATTTTCTCTCTTTCTGTGTCACTTCACTTTTGAAGAGAAAGAACGAATATTTTAGTACTCTAATCATCGATGCTAATGGATGCACGGTCGAAGACGACGCGTGAGAGCCTCCAATAAGTTTAATAAATCAGCTTTATCGGTAATCTTAACGACAGCGATAAAAATTGTTTTTGTGAGGCGGCAGGCCACGCAGACGTTAACGTTGAACGACATTTCTCTTTCGTGATTCTTTCATCATGACCGTTTCCATCGCGGCCGATGTACCGATGACGACTGGTCACGACGTGGCAAGTCTCTAATGTACCCCACGTGACGCAATATTAGTGACTTATGAAAGGAGGTAATCGTTTTCTCATGATCCCTCGTTCCCGTGCACATCTCGAGTATCGTTTTCTACGGTATTTAATGATCGTTTGCATCAGGATCCCGATGGTAGCTAACAGTGTAACTGTATAATACTGCTCCTCCATTCCATCGTAAAATTAACGGCGAGAGAAGTAAAAACGAGGTACGAAATACCAATCGATTCTTACTTGCGCGAAAGTTGGCTTTGCGAAATGCGAGCTCTTGAATTGCTCTTAACTCGAAAACTGCTTGGTGCACCGGAACTTTTTCGCTGGGAAAGAATCGGTTTTACATTAATCAATCTGTCATTAAAATTCGCGAGCATTAAGTTTTTTCCACGTGTACGTCGTGGGTGAGTATGGTGATTATAACTTATCGTGATCCGCTTAAAATCTCGAACGCGTGGATTCTCAATCTCGCGAGGTCCACGAGGTGGAGAGAGTGAGAGAGACACGGCGCGCCGCGCAAAAATAGCAAAACGATAATAAAATGGAGGTTTAACGGATCATAAACATTACTGCCGCTACGAAATTGGATCTGCTCCGCGCAGTATATCGCGGTGCATGAAATCGCGGATTAATTTCACGGATGAAAGCAGCACGGAGAAGATCGGAGCGGATTAACGACGTTATGATTGCCTTTGATGCTGCATTGCGCGCTCGGCGCGCGCACGATCTCGCTGCGCTTTTGATCCCGTAATTTGTGGACGTTCTCTCCTCGTGGGAGGAAGGACCACGTCGACGACGACGACGACGACGACGACGACGACGACGAGACACGTTTCCTTCTAAATGCACGCGTCTCGCGTCTCGGCGGCAGCGGCGCGACACGGCGCGCGGTGGTGCAACGCAATACATCTCGGTGTATAACACTCGGGCCTTGCTCGAACGCGCCGAAGCCAATTAACTGTAACCCGCGGGATCTGCTTGCCAAGTCGGGCTTACCTAAGTAATGCCATACGAAGCCCTTCGTCGGGAGGGGTTCCTCGCGTTCTCTACCGTTAAGACCAGACAAGAAGCGCGCGTTCGCGATGCCGCTCGATACCCACCGTCGTCGTATCGCTCTATCGTGTGCCCTGTCGAGAATTCGATTAGCGTCGAGTAAATACGGATAACATCAACGCGCGGCGAGGGAAAGCCGCGGTGCCTCGATTAATCCCCCTCCTTTCAACGACAGTGTCATAACAATCGCGAATTTCGAGTATCCGCTCGGAAATTACTCGAGAATTACTCAACGGTTGACCTAATATTATATATCGACGTTCTCGATCACGCTTATATTTTCCGGCTGAGGGAGAGAGAGAGAGAGAGAAAAGGTGTTTCATAACACGTGGACGTAACTTCTGAAATAAATTCTAGACGCAAAAAGTTCGTACACGTCAATTTGGCTCGAGATATAATTTTTAATGATATTGTAACAGGTGGAAATACCAGACATCTATAACCTTAATTATTGAATTTTTTATTTTGCTACGTGAACATCGTTCTACTAAATTGTATTATTTGTTTAGAATGGTTATCTTCTATTTGTACACGTGCTTGCTTCTTGTACCATAGAACAATTAATTAAGTTCAATGAAACCTTTGAATAAGTAATGTGATTAGAGAATAAAATATTTGCAGAATACACTTAATATAATTAAAAAATAATACAATTTACTATAAAGAGTTAAAATTATCTGGTATTTTTTACATGTTAACATATTGATAAGACTGTCTATATCTCGATAACAACTGTTAGCGCAATTTATTTATGCCCACATGTGTTTTGAAGTACCGTGTAAATATGCGAATTGCTAATGGCAATAACAAGGCGGGGAATTCCCGCAGAATATTATGCGGAAATCGGTTGAGCGACCCAGTGTCCCGTTAATCAAACGTGACGCGCGCGATTTACATTTCTGGGAATCGATCGGATAATCGAGCACTTTCACCGACTTCCATAACTGGATCGCTACGCAAATATTACGTACGTAGTTATGTGCTCGAGCGCGGAGTGATCCCGCGGAGTGCCGAGATAGTGCTGCAACCGAGTTTGCATTGGTTAGTTAACTGGAAAATTAGACGTTGTACTCCGGCCTAAGCGTCCCGGCGCGGCGTGCATAAGTGCACGCGTGCAATTACCGGGCGGACTGCAACTGAAAGCGGATAGCCGGCTATCCGATCTATCTACCCCACGTGCAGGAGGCAGGCCAGGCAGCGGATATCGCGTGCGGACAATGATCGCAAATTAGTGATTGCAAATTATTAACGAGCCGCGCAGCCAGGCGTGACTTTCGTCCAAGTCGACCTCCTTCGAGCGTCTGCTGCGATGTTACAGGCTGATGCGTGCCGTATGAATTTCCCGGAGAAATATTAATGGCCACTCACTGTCAATCCTGCAAAGCAACAATCGAATTTTATTCGAGTTAATAAAAATGTTCGGAAATTTCATGTATCCAACAGTTTTTTTTTTAAAGATAACGGATCTTTAAATATTATATTAAAAGAATTTTTTTTAGGTTTCTTAATGTTACTTTATGATTGTGTAGAGAGGAGTATATGCAAAACGTCATGTTGTCGATTAAGATCGATTAATGACGCAGAAGAATATATTTTGCGGAGAATAAAAGATTAGTTTGGACACGTGTATGGAATTGCGATTATCCGTCACTGTCAGGAATTGACACATATTTCTCTCTCTGTCTCTCTCTCTCTCTCTCTCTCCCTTTAGTGTAAGTCTATATATCTATTCATAGTTGTTGGGCATCTCATATGTTATTGAAATTTGTTTTTATACTCGGAGTATGCGGGCACAGCCGGCATTCCATCTCTCTCCTTTTGTCTTTCCAATTCTTTGTTCTCGTCTTGGAAGCGCCTGGTACGACATATCCGCACCTTGACGAGGAGGGTCACCTGGAGTATCCAGGTATCCTCCAGCGCTCGAGCGTTTCGCTATCGTCGTAAATTACGAGTGACTGACAGACATCAGCGAGGAATTCTAAGGGGGTTCTCACAGCCGCTGTTTTGTACCTAGCCCGGCGTGCAAGACCGTCCTGTACCTCGCTCACTTACTGTCCATTATTATGATGGTAATTATGGTGCTATTATCTGGATAAACCGCGACGCGCACCGTAATAAACCTCAAAGTTTCTTAGGACAGCACAAAGGAGAGTCGGGACGATTCCGGTATGAGTCCGAGAGACGTCTTTGCTGTGTGATCGATCAGTTTTCCATCGCCACCACCCGTCATGTTTAAATATGCTATTAACCCTTAATTAGTCATTTCTTTTTTTTTATATTATTTACCTTACGAGAGCGGTGAAGGTTGTTATTATTAGAAGATTAATTCCGTTCGTCTCGGAGCGGAGCGCGGAGCTGGAAGAGCTCGTCGTTTATCGGCGCGATGTATTCGTCGGTCGTCGTTGATCTCAAGACGGCTCGATATCTCACGGGGCGAGGAAGGAAATGGAGTGGATTTATAGCCGTGCCGGAGGTGGTGTTCGTGAGATCGGCCAAGACGGAGGTGAGGAGGAGGAAGAGGCCACGTAAGGTCGCGAGCGAACGGCCATTATGCAGCAACAATGGCCTCATTGTCCACTGTTTGCAATGTGACATGCCTAAGAGGCCTAGCCGAGGCATCTCAGATGGTATCGCGCGATAATATTGTCCGGCGCATATGCTGCTCTCTCTCCGTTCGCTTTCCTTCCTAGCTCCTTCCGTCGTTCTCCTCTCGCGCCGAAACGTACGTCTCTCGCCTTCTTTGATCGTCCGTCAACTTTGCGAACACGCGAACGGAGAGCGCGGCATGAAACTTGTAATGAAAAAGCGCGAACGACTCGCCGGATCGATGCGTAGGAAAATCGAACAAACGTGCTAATTAGCAAATTTGATACGCAAGAAAGCCGGATAATCGTTCGTTTAATCGTCATAGAAATATATTTTCTCCTTTTTGAAAAGCATACATTTCCTCGTTGCGCAACATCAATTTCGTCCAATTTAATACATAATTTTTAAGAGATCTGTCTGTGTTAAGTGGTTACTTAAAAAGTCCAAAACATGATGTATATACACGTTAAAATGGCATTCTATTTAAATCTTTTACAACGAGACTGTCACGTTTCTTTTAAAGCATTAATCACGCGCGTTTTTGCTGCAAGCGCGTGATTAGCTATTTATCTTGACGATTTACGGTAGCCGCGAATAGTTTTTGCATTATCGCGTGTGACGCGTGAGCGAGGCTGGGTTATTCGCGCCGACGCGAAAGGATCGCGAAGGTCGCGATAAAAATCCTTCGCTCCAGATCCATCGATTTGCATGCTAATCGAGCTGTGTAAAGCCCTCATTAGGACGTCGCGTCTTTTTATTGCGCGGGCGGGTGTGAAATCGATGCGAAAGCAATCGCGGATTTTTCCTTCGTAACCAATGAAAATCGTATTAACGACCAAACCATCGTAGCGTAGCGATCGTATCGACTGAAAAATAAAAAGGGAAAAACCTCCAGAGGACTCTCGCGAAGTGACATCTCCATCCGTGATAAGCATGACAATCGCATGAAAATCTAGAGATCTCGAGACTTCAGAAGTCGAGAAACTCGATCTTTGTCCTTCGTTCTCTTCGCTGACTCCCCCTCCTTTGTCGTTAATAACTACGCGGGAGCGCATTTGGTCGGCGAAAGGAGTGAGATCGGAATGCCGTCTGTGCAGGAAGTGCACGATCAACCTGGCGCTGGTCTCCAGCCGGAAGTGACGATATTCAAGAAATGATTGACGTGGAGTCGATGGAAAAAAAATTATGGACGTGTGAGATCGGCGCGGAGATGGGAAAATGTATTATGCGAATGATATTTTCCGGAAGTTGATCATTGCGATAATTATGTATATATATATACACATATGTATATAATTATCGCAATGACCGACTTCCGGACAATATCATATATATTTATTTCTCTATGTATTCTATCTAGCTATCAATCAATCAATCTATCTGTATATGTGTGTATATATATATATAGAGAGAGAGAGAGAGAGAGAGAGAGAGAGAGAGAGAGAGGGGGGCACATCCTGTTTATTATAAATGCAATAGGAAACTCAAAGCATATAATTTCAGCTATTCGCATATATTTGTACATGTTGTGTATCATGTTGCGGAAGGAATTTGCATGAGATGAACGCATTGCAATGCAATGCAAAATTTCATTATAATATTATTACATTTTTTAAATTGTGAGCGGGAAAATTGCACAAAACTGAGAGAGCACAAAACTAATTTGCTAATGAAAGAGTAATTGTATGTACACGTTAAGTCTATAACACGACTTTTTTCGCTTGTTCTATTCGAAACCATTATTATCCTGCACTTTGTGAGATAATTCAATTTTCCACGGACAATGTCTAATTACATTATTTAATATAATTGCTAATTAAATCGCATTTATTCTGTGACATTATTTTATTAACAGATATTCGATATCAATTACTATTTTGCTGTAATATTTACTCTTACCTTTCTAACGAACTGACGAAACGATTATCGTTAATAAGTCACTACTTACGACTGAGCGAGTAAATTGAACTGAACAAATTCGTCGGTTCATTATTGCATGACTGAGTGTAATTGAGATCAAATAATGCATTTTTTATATAATTTCCATTTTAATACTGGCATTAAAATAATTTCTTAATGAACCAAAGTTATCAATAACAATCAAAGAGGACGTTAATGAAGCTTAAAACACACAAAAAAAGAAAAATATGGTCTTTATAGAAAGGCACTATAAATTACATGAACCGTCTCGATGTGTCAATTAGCAGAAGTTTGATTTGAAGGATCGCCGATATCCTGATCCCGATACGTAGAAGGAAATCGCGCGTTACACTGTCGCAAGAATCGTTAGATCGTACGAAGGTGTGGGCGCAGCTATTCTAAATAAGTTTAGCCGCTTGGGTTATTGGCCTGCGGTGAACCTAACGGCATGCCAGCCGGCATGCGGCGTTTGTGACATCGCGATTGCCGTCGCTGTCGACGACGACGACGACGACGACGACGACGACGTCGCGACGCCGAGAGCGGTGCGTCGTCGCGGTCGACGCGCGTCACTTCGTGGTCTTCGACGGAGACGCGTAACGCTCCGCGACGTGTGCATTACGGTTCTTTCCTGATTCCGCGAAATGGCGTACGCGAATACTCGCGCGGTATCGCCGCGAGAGACACGCTGAAACGAGGCCGCAGTCTACGGTAACGGTAAAACTCGGTGCGCATAGAGATCCCGACGGAAATACGTGTGTACGTCCGAGCGCAAACTCGCGTTGACGTGCAAAAGATCATCAGACGCGCGCAGTGCCGTAAGCGAGCTCTATCTCGGGTTAAATCAACTTTGTATGGCATACAGAAAGCCGCGGAAAAATATTAGGAGTTGTTAAGCAAGTTTGAGGAGAGAAATCAAGTCGTAAAAAATGTATTTTTTTTTTTTTGTGTTAATTAAGGCGGTGTTTTCGCTTTCGATACTACTTTTGTATCCATTTTTTAAAATTATTTTTGAAAGATATATAGAAGTTATAAACTCTTGAAATTTGCATAATTTATTTTTTTATTTTTGAATATTTTTCACAAATTTTTTTAAACTTTAGGAAAGATATTTTTTGATATTTAATTGCAAATCTCTGGATGAAGTGTCTGAGTCAAACAAATATTGTCTCACTGTTGCTATGATTTAAGGAAACAAAGATTATCAGAAACAAAGATTCAAAAAAATCTTATACCATATAAATGTATAAGTTCTTATCTGAACTACAACTATGTTAAAAAATTTTTGCAAAGATGACAAAGTTTAAAAAAAAATACGATTTTTTCTCTTTTTTTAAACCCTTTTTCCTGAAAAATTAAAAAAGTTTGAATTTTCATGTGATTGTAGTTCGGACGAGAGAGAAAAAACGTTGCGAATATCTTTTAAAAGTTTTAAATTAATTGAATTGAAATTAGATGAGTTCTCGTAGAAATAATTCTGAAAAATGTTATTTCGACAAAAATTGTGTTAAAATTTTTTCAAACAGTTTACACATTAATAGAAACTTTTGCAAGTCTTACTTTCTTAATATGCTCTCTTTTTCTTATAATTCAAACTATTAAAAATACCTAAAAATTAATAATCAATTTTTCCTAATTTAAAAACGAAAATACTCTTTTAACAAACAACTATGTATTAATGGTTGCTAATTAAGTTATCTTGAAGCTTGAAGTTATTGTTACTCAATGAATGTCGATCATGGAAAAATTATATTTTATCCATAAATTATCATCATATAAACGAGAAAGTTTACACTGGACGTCTGTAACATTGTTACAGTCTCGGTCTCACGAGATATGTCTTTTGATTGAAATCTCGTTAGAGACGGGAGGACAGAATCACGAGATATTTATCTTCGACGCCGGCGTAGCGTTTTATCCGACGGGATAGCCGCGCCTTGCCGATGGAATCTAGGAAATCGTTTCCGGAATTGTCCGGCATGCCGCTCGTCTGAAGATATCTCGTGTTCGCGCTCGCCGAACTATCGACAGCCAACTGCTAAAATTGCCCACCGTGGCGGTTTCGAGGATGCCGTAGGTAGACTATGGCATTCTCGGCCACCTCGATCGACCGCAAGGAGCACCGCAGCATCACCGTTGAAGCGCGGTCGGTAATGCCAGGAAATTAGCGCCGGTCCGATAGCAAACACAATTATGCGACAAAGCAAAGGTGCGCGGAGGCAAACACTAATTTGCGGCGCAAACAGACGTAGCCACCCTAAGCTGCGAGATAAACACCAAGGTGTAGGCTTATCCGACTTAACAGCTATTATATATCCATTTACAAGTTGGCTGTGGTCCCCCAAACTATTCCATCGCTTATATCATTATCTTTCACCTAACCGTTATTGTTTCGTCGAAAAATTATTAACGAATTTATCCTACGATTTTACGCATTTGTGTGCAACAGAAGTATCCAACTGTGGTTACGATTGCCTATTTATTTTTGAGGAAAATTATCGTTCGCGTTCATTAACGATTAATTAATTAATGATTAATTCTCTACGGAAACGTTTTCGCGACGTAACAACAATCGCCGACGCGAATTCAACGTTTTACGTTGTATCTTTAACGGGGAACTATATTAATCCCTCGCTAAATGCGAGGATCGTTCATAATTACAAGCCGAGAATAAATCTCGTTTTATGTAGACGTACTGCATTGTGAAGCGGGTCGATGTTGTCGTCTTGGTGCTAAAATGCATCGGCAATGGCGCGTCTCCCGCTCTCATTGTGCCGGGCTCTTCGTTTCATCCCGCGCGTCTCGCCTGCGCACTAGTGTAATAAATGCACGTTCGCAATCTGGGTTTACTACCGACGGCCCGTTGGCCCATTTTCGTGCCACTTTCCCGGCGTGTGTCGCATGTACGTACATATACTCGCGAGCGAGCTGACGCGCCGTCGTGAGCATGCACGCCCGACGGTTTCGTTCCACGGAAGCTCCGGGGGCTTTTGTTTTCATCTGTTATCGTTGTAAGTCCCATCCACTGACTCCAATTTACTTGATGAAAGCGCGCGCTTACGTATAGCACGTGCTTTTGTTTCACCGATATTCCTACGCTATATTCGTCGCGTTAACGAACGCCCGGTCGTCCGTAAAAAAAGATTTTAATTACTTCGCACAGGATCGAAGCAATTAATTGTTACAATGAGATGACGAGTTTGAAATCTCTCTCGGTATATTCTCTCATAAAATGCGCGGACGTCGAAGTCGTAAAAAAAATGAACCATAATTTTGATCGTCGATAGAATAACGTGCCAATTTTATTATTGATAATAAGTATAGCGGTTTTGCGCTTAACTATTACGGTTATTCCAGTAAGTTTTTTTTCCCCCGATCGTGCGATTTACATAATTGTCTGGCGTAAGGAAAAAAAAAGGATATTTGCGAGATTCTGACCGAACCCCGCTGAAAGACCGTCTTTCTTCGCTGCGTCAAATAAAATCCTTGCGGTTTTCACGCCGATTTCACTTCGGTATTCGACGAAGCGCAACGGTGCACTTCCGCATTCCCCTGTTTATCGGCACGCTGCCGGTCAGCGCACTCGAAAAGAAATTTACGGCCGCCGGGGCCCCCACTGACGTCGGCCGCGGCCGTAGATTAAACCGCGGTTTAACATTGTTCCTGAATCCCCGTCGCTCTTTCTCCTCGCGATGCGCGAGCCGGGACGTTTCGCGGACGGATCATTAACGACCCGATCGTTAAATGGATTCCGTTTCGTCGGATGAGGAAGTCGTTTCTGATCTTTAGAAACTTGCCTTTCGTGCGCGCGGAATAATTTATGCTCTCATGCCTCTTTCGCCATGAAGCCGGCGAGGATCTTTCGAATCGAAGATCTTTCCGTAACTCCGTCATGTAGGCGTTATTCAGACGTTGTCTTTCGTAACTGCTTTCACAGAATGTGATATAATCCATTTGGAAACATTTTCAGATCTTTTATCGATCGGCGAGTAGAGTAACTGTCTCAATTATATAGTGGCAATTTATACGCCTATATTATATTTTTTTAAACACGTGATAAACATTATTTTTCATCATTAAGCAAGAACTTTAATGTACACGAAATAAAAGCAACAAGAGTTTGAGGAAACTGATCAATTATTTAAATAGAATTATTTAAATTTATTAAATTATTTAAATATAATTAAAGAGATAGAAGTAATGTAAAAATTTATTGCTATCAGTCTTGTTAATTAATGTGCTAAACGTGTAATATTGTCTTTCTGTTTGCTTCCATACATTTACATGTATTGATAATCTTAGTTTTGCGTTTTTAATACATAACATTTCATATTTTTTCATGAAAGAAATAAAAAAATAAGATGTTAAATTTATTATTAATTAATTTTGAATACTGTCCCCCTTCCCCTATCAACTTATTTGATATTTACATGATAGCCTTTGTTTAAAAAGCGGCAATAATTGGAGCATTTACTCTATTCCGGCATCTAGGACTTTGGAGAATTTCTTTGACGATAAATGCGCGTGTAGGAATGCTAAGCGAATTGATAGATTGAAAATCCGAAAATGAATTGTCGATCGGACAGTAATCCCATCGAACACGAAAATAAGTAATTTATCTGTCAACGATAAAAATTGAAATAATCGCGACGTAATCTCGACGATGACTGACATTGACGCCGAAGGTTTCGAGTGAGGTCGCAGATTCGTTCATTCCACTCGTCGCGTCGCGACGCGCCGGCCGTTTTGAATTTGGGTCATGGCGCCGTCGTGCGCTGTACATTGTTCTCGATTCCACGCTTTCCTCGCGAGCCGTTCACCACTGCTGCCTGCGGTGAGTTCGTCTCGCGATGCCGAGCCTTTGTGTCAATAACGACCGCGGTATATCCGGGCGCACACGCACGCGGAAACGCGCCGCGCCGCGCCGGTGCGGGCGAACTCGTTCGCTCGCTCGCGCGATACCGACCGTCTGGAGCGAGTCAATGGACGAGCTGCGGCTTCAATGCAGAGTCGCGACAACTAATTGTTTCGCTCGCCTCGGTCTTTGTTTCCGCGAAGCGAGAGAACGAGTCGCCGCGAGAAGCGATCGCGAATGGGAAAGCCAAACATCAATCCAACCGCTGCAGCGCTGCAGCGAATGGAGAACATATTTATGCGGCGGCTGAAAAATGTTTTTTTCTAACCGAGCGACTTTAGAAAGTGGAATTTCGTGTGTTGTCGCGCGCCAGCTATTTGCGTCATTTTGTTTCTTCGTGAAGCTGGCCGAGCTGAATAGCTCTTATTGAATTGAAGGGCTCTAGATGAGAATGGAAGCGAGTCCATAAATAATTTGTAAGGTTCCTCTTTACATTACGACTTCACGTTTGACATGCGGCTTACAAATTGCAGACTTAGTTTGCTCCTCAATCTTCGAAAGCCTCTCAGGCTGCATAATGCACGTAACGTATTTCTATATGTATCACGCCGACAATAGCTGTTCCATAAAACCTGAAACTTTCGATCGTGCAAGGGCGACCGTCGTCGAGCATCACGTCGACGCGAGGTAGAACGTAGAACAGAGAGGAAGGAAGATGAAGAGAGAGAGAGAGAAAAGGATGAGGAGGAGAGATGTGCGCCTTGTGAGGCGAGAATTCGGGGCTCGGCGTTACAGAAACACGTTTGTAACCTACCCAGGCAGGTTTCGACCGAACATTTGTAAGATAACCCGTCCGACAGACAGCATACCCAACGGTCTCTCTCCTCGGCCTAATTCTACGGCCGTCTCCCTCACGCAGGAGACGAGGAGAGACGGCTCTCGTAATCGCTTTGCCTCTGATAGAGCTACACAACAAAGATGACGAGAGCTCTTTCACCTTCGCAACTGTCACGTATGACCCGTGTTACGAATTCAGGGGTCGTAAGTGGGGACTGGAGGATCGTGTCAACATGAAAAGTCTAGTAGCGGAAACTCGCGTTCTCCAATTTTCTTCGCGTCGAGTGAAATAATACAAGTTAATTTGATTTACGCACATCCACGCGCTTACATCCGCTTTGTTAGCCCACGATATGATTTTTTGCGAACAAATAGTTTTCTGTTTTCACGCGACCGAGTAACGAATGCCGTTGTCAAACGAGAGATCAGTACTCGTTGCTCCATTGAAGCAATTAAACGTTAGCATTTCGCATTTTACTTAAATGAGGTTTATTCCTGGTCGAATTGAATTACGAAGTTTCGAATTTCTAACTATAATGGAGACCCGGCTACTTTCCGGATAAACTCGATTTGGAAAACGTACTTCGTTTAATCGGCAAATTGAATTTCACGAGTAATTGAAATCGGATAATTGGTACCGAGTACCATCGACGAGGCCGGAATGTCGCTGAAAACTCGATTACACAGCTTCGGAGCTTCCTCCTCGCGCGTAAACCGTATGTGTGTTTCCTTACGTAAGAGTACGTAAGTGCCTTATCTCCAGTACCAAAAATTAATCTCGTTAAATTTACGACGTCTTTTCCTCGCTTCAATCGCGCTCCATTGTCGCGCTCGAAAGAGAATAAACAAGTTTTTATTTGCCCGATAAGCGAAAAGAGATATTTTCCCAGAAATTCATTCGCGAGAAGACGCTTGAAAATGTCCAATCAGTACAACGGTTGTAAGCAAGATAATGCAAGGGGATACTTCTCGACGAGCGTAACGCGTCCAAACAGTTTTTATTCGGAAAAAAAAAAATAGAATTACCATGTCACGTTTTCAAATAATCGCGCAGAAGAGCCGGACTTACGTCATCCCGCAATTTACGGAGCTTGTTTTCTCGATTGTACAATTGATACAAATATATCAAAACCAATAACTCCGGATTCAATTCCTTCTGCTTCTCCGATACGGATTTACGCAAGCCTTGCAATAATAATAACTACAATGTAAAGAGAAAGAGAGAGGGAGAGAGATAGATGGATAGATAGCTCGCGCATTGTCGAGATATCGACAGGCGGCGAGACGTGTATCCTCGGGCGAGCGAAATTACTCGGGCGCTCGTTTAAAGATGCAATTTCCTCGCGACTGCGACTTGGTCGCGCGCACACACATTGCTGCTTTATAAATAATCGTCATTCGTACGTACGGCGAGATCGGAGCGCGCTACGACCGACACTACGATTGCCGATCTCGATGTCGAGGGAGATCGGATACCTAAATTATGACTTACGACTCGTAATTTGCGCGCGTCTGTCCGGTTATTTCGGTCATAAATCAGTCGTCGCGAGTATCCTTACGCGGCGAACTCGGCGTGTCTCTCCTTCGCCTTCGCGGATCCTTCGCCGCGCCATTGCGATCCCGAACGTGCATGTCCTTCGTGTATGTCGCTGCACTGACACTTCGTCGGCGAGTAATTTTTCACTCGTCCGACGACCAACGCTTGGAACGTTTCGAAACAGCGCGTGCATTAATCCATACGCTTTCGTCGGTGCGACGTGATGAATTGCAGCCGCTGTCGTTGATGCGCTTCGACTTGAGATTGCAGTTCGCTTGATCGCAACCTTATTTCACGTGTAAAAGATGAGGCAAGGAATGATTCTGTCATACCATTCAGTTCTGAACGTCCAAGATAATTGTTGAATATATTTCAATATTACACACGGAGAAAAGTTTCAAGTCATAAAAATTTGTTTTAATCAAAGAAATCTTGTGCGTTGCTGTTACAGTTGAAGAAAAGCTTCTTTGATTTGAAGAAATTTTTTGATCGTTCTTTTTATTACAATAAAAAAAATAGTTTGGTTGTACCGCAAATCTTTTTTTTTTTTTTAAATAAGAAAAAATATTTTTAAAATTAGAACACGTTTTTTTACTTTTCTGTTAGTACTTTCTTTGAATTAAAAAATTATTTATTTTAATTACACAAATAATTTATTTACTTTAAAGAAGGCTAATGATATCATTTCTTGAAATCAAATAAATGTTTATTTTTACTTCAATTTAAGGAAACCAAGTTAAAGAAGCGATTTCATCGATTTAAACATAACTTTTCTCTGGGTGTATACACTATTCTCGATATTTTATTAATACTACATTATTATTTATGTTATTATTCAATATTGAAATAATATATGTATATTCTTGTATAAAGTTTCGCAAATATGCATTCTTTCGTTTGCATGTAATCGTACGGAAAAGCATGTGAATGTTGTAAAAACGAGTACGATATTTCAGGAGAGCGCGACTTTGTTACTGCTAAATTATAGTTGATTTATCGTTATTTATCGATACGAGAAAAATATGGTTTCCCCGAGACAGATTTAATTACTATCGTCTCACGCTCGTGTTTGTTCCGATTTGTCTTTCGGGGCCTCACGAGGCGAACAATTTTTTTTTCCTCTCTCTCGACGGATACGTATCGGTGAGACCACCAACCGCCGTTCCCGATCGAGAGACTGTTTTTGTCCCTTGCAAGCAGAAAATTGGCCGGCGAGCGGCGAGCGGTGCAAAACACGGGAGAAGATGCATCTCTCTCCCTTTTCTGCTTTTCGTGGGTCCGCGCGCACCGCGCGGGCATTATCATAATAACTGGTAGCCCCAATAAAGCTGCGGGGCAGCTCATCGGCCGGCGAACCACCCCGGTGCGTACGCGCACACATGCGTGCGAGCGCGTATACGCGTTCACGGGCGCCGAGACGCGCGCGAGGCGGAGAGCGGCGGCGCGGCGGCGGGCCGGGAACTGGTTTTGCTCGACGACGATCAACGCCCAAGGCTTGTCACGATGCCTCACGATCGTGCGCGCGCCCCGACAAGCCGCTGCTTAAACGAAACTCACACGGATCGCCGCTTTATACCGTCGATAATGCGATTCGACCGAGTCGGAGTAAGAAATAACAGCCGCGACGGCGGCGGCGGCCCCTCAGGATTTTGAGAGGAGTCGTCCTCCCCTCCCCCTCCCTCTCTCTTTCCTCCTCTCAGCCTCTCGGAGCGAAAGTATAATTAAACGGCGCGCGCAATGACCGCGCGCGGTATAAATGAAGCTATTACGAGACATCGAAATCTCGATCTCGCTCTGGATTTAATCGGTGATTTAGGACCGCGCTCGTGTCGCAATTTCAGCGCATCGCAACACAATGCTCTCTTTATTGGAGGCGAGAGCTTAACTCAACGTGAAATGAGATATTGTTGAGCAATTTCTTTCGGAGCCGCAAGGTATTACGTTGCACCTACTCACTTAATTAGTTTTATGTGAGTTACGTGTATTAAATCATTATGCAACACAAATTTATCGCAAAAAATTAGTAGAAAAGCTGTACGATATTATGCAAAGTTAACATAGACAGCAATTTTGCGCGAATCAAATTTAAAGCGTAGCATTTTGCATCGCTGGCTCACTTTTCCGTGTAACTCGATTAAAAAAAAATTTGTTAAATGGATTAACTCATTTGCGCATAATAGCGTGCAATTAAGGGATCGCTTCTTTAAACGTGAATATTATTCTGCGCATAATATCGCATTTTTCCTTTTTTTTTCGTTTCTGTTTCATGAACTCGCTAGGCGCATCTCCGAAACGAAACAATTAACGAATCCTTGCTAATGAACAAAATTGTCGGGCGCGTTGCGGATCGTTCCGCATGTAACCGAAAGGAAAATAGGATAAAGCGGGCGCTAAATGGGGCAATTATGCACGGGGTAACGGGGGCGAGGGTGCGCGCGGAGGAACGCGCAAAGTGGACTTCGTGGGGTGGTAATGACGGTGCCGTGGAACACCGAGGATGTGTCGAGACACAGTTTCAGAGGGAGGCTCGCCAGAGCCAGGAATTACGACGGCCGGAGAGTTCCTTGGCCCTCTCTGTCTCTCTCCCTTTCTCTGTGAACTCGACATTCCGCGACGTAAAGTTTCGTTGTCTGTTCGCGCGGTTCGTGCGACGAGAACGCGCGCGCGTAAAAACGCTGCCGGGCTTCGTAACTCGATTTGACCCTTTGACGCTCGCGTATATGCAAATGCGAGCGGTACGGCGTTACATTAATTGCGCGCGTCGAGAAATGACCGGCCCCACTCGCGCGGCTCGTAATGTCCTCAGCGTGACACGCGTCACACGCGAGCGCGCTTCTTCGAGCGACTTACAGTAGACATATGAATATTCACTGGTCATTAAAAGCGAGACCTCGTTTCGCAGCTATGAGAGATCCGCTCTATTATTCCGCGACTGTCTCCCGTACACGTATACGCGCTATAAACCTTTAATTTTATATCGCAATATTTTACGAACTAGTGAGCTGGAAATGCGGGTCTAAATTTTTATGACCGTAGTGCTCACGCGTGGTAAGTCATTTCTAGGCTGAAATCGGAAAGTGATCCGCTTTGATAAATGACGTTTATCCGAATATTGTGTCGGTTATGACACTTAATTGCTCCTCGTTCGGTTTATTACTGCGAACATTTGTTTTTGATTTACGCCCAGCAATGTTATCGCAACGGTTCGATAACTCCTGTGGCGTACATCATCGAGCTACAGTGTGAACAATGTTTGCCGAACAGGCCGAATACCTGTCGGTGGACTGTAATAATCCGCGCCGATAATAATTAATCTGCCGACGAGACAGCCGACGTGGCGGGTACCGGTGCAAGGTTGACAGCGATTGATCTAGGACCTAATAATCAGCTGGGTATTAAATGTCGCCCCGGCGATATATAATTTCTATCGCTGTTATGTCTAACGCTTGCGGTGTCAGCAGTTGTCAGCGGAAATCTCATTTCGTGGAAATCGAGAACGGAAACGTGATTCGCGAAGTAGGTGAAGTTGCTCAAACTAAATTCAGACGCTCTATATATATACATACATACATATATATATATATATATATATGTATATATATTTTTTATATATATACATGTAATACATGCGAACAAAGCTTGAAGAGTAATTTTGAAAACCTGCGCCAAATCTTATTAAGCGACGTGTTTTACTGGACATATAAAATTGTGCTGGTCGTAATTATCGAGGTTGACATCTGTCGAAGTCGGCGAGTGACTAATTAGCGTCAATTGTCGTAAACATTGAGCGCCGGACATCTGTTAAGTTTTAATTATCTAGCTTCGTCGCGGCTGCAGTGACGATCAAATGACAATCTCTCTTAATTAAAAGGGTCGCAATGTGGAAGAAGACGTTATTCCTTTATTTACGACGGCGGAGAGGAATCCGCGAACGCGGCCGTCACGGCGGCCGTATCGTCTCGCTTATTATATTTCCCTTTACATTGCTACATTGCCCTTATCCGATCGAGCTGCATTCCTGCAGTTTTTGCAGATGCGCTCTGTGGAGAGCGGCACGATGAAGACACAGTTGTGGCTGCGGAAAGAGAGCTGCAGTGATCAATCAAACTGAAACTGATCGAAAATTGATAATATATTTTTTTTTCTTTACTTACGAGAGATGGTGATAAAAATGAATTTTCTTCATGCAAATCTCGCTCGCATTTTTTTCTTTCTAACGCGTAATTCGATTTCCTTTATCTTCACGACGTATCAGCTGTTTTAATTTGCACATTTTTGCATTCGCTCAATGCGATAAAATAGTCTTATCCTTTTAAATCGACGCAGACGATTGCATATCAATGTCCCATCCTAAGAAGGGTGTTTGAAGCCGCTCCTGGGCAGGAAAAGAACGAGAAGAGAGAAGACGAGGCAGATGCTGCGGAGTCGAGTGAAGAGCGGACTCTCTTCACTTCAGGGAGAAGAGAAGTGAGGGAGGGGGGGAGAAAAAATGCGCATCTGCCGAGTCGCGTTTATAACGACCACGGGTGTGATTATGTGCAATTACGGGCGACCGCCTTTGCAGAGATCGATGAACGTCGCGTTTGGCGGATGAAGGAGTTAGCGCGCGGAAGCGGAGCTCGAAGGAGACAGCAATCGGCCGAAAGGTGGATGGAATTTGCGCGACGCGGAGCGGCCACGTCGTAAAGACCATGACGGTTAAAACATTTTAAGCACATTGACCTTAATAACAGGTCTTCGCTCGCCGCCGCTGGCCCGACCACCAAACCAATCGGCAAGTTTTGTACAGAGCGAAGATTCCATCATCCCCTTTGTTCTCTTTATTTCTTTCCAACGGCTGTCTCTCGTCTCGGCCGCGTTCCTTCGAATCGTAAAAAAAAAAGTATTAAAACCGTAACGTCTGCCGTTCGCGCGCGCGATTTCCGGCGGAATCTGCGTTTCGCTCCAGTAGAGAAAGTTCGTCGACGGAACTCATTTCTGGAACTGTCATCGGATCCGTAACTCATATTTATGGACGAAGATTAAACTCGGTTGAATATAGCCACCGGTTGAATTCGAAGAATATCGCGTTTCATCCATTGAGATTCCGTCGTAATTATAGACTTCATGACTATTTCAGCCGCACATGCGGGAGTGAGAGAGAAAGACAGAGGTAGCACGTGTTTACATCCGTAACGCGAACATGACGTCAATTAAAAATAAACCGCGGTACAGCGGATTCTTTCTTTCACAAATATCTCTTCGATGAAAATTTGATGCGACTTATTTATATCTGTCGACGACATTCTCTTTATTCTTTCCTGCATCAATTATTTTGATAACAAGCTCTTCAAAATTAACCGTTCTCGATTTTATTATCTTACGTTGCCAAAATAACTTAGTTTCCCCCGAGAGCTCTTCATTTACAGCTTGAAAACTTAAATTATTAACGTGTCGATATTTCTGTTCGTCGAATTATCCATGAAAAGAGATTCGGGGGAGAATTAATTTCTGTAAATTTTGTATGATCACCGGATTTCAATTTCTACGCTTAATTTATACATATTTATCTATCCGCACATATATTTTGTCTATCGTGTACATATTTTATTTTTCTATATTTGTATTTTATACAAATACAGAAAACTTCGTTTCTCTTTTATACATCCTATTATATACATTTTAGCTTTTTAATAAAGTGTAGCAATTGGTTTTAAAACGGTTTCATCGAGTGATTCAGAGAGAAAGAGTCATAATTATTTTCGCATTCATTTCTCCAAGACCTCTCTGTAGGACCCTTCCCGAGACTTTCGAATCGCACACGAGAGTATCGGCTGTAAAGGACCACCAGTTCTTCTGGAGCATCTCTCGAGCAGTTGAACATCTGTCGGAGTGGCTTCTTTGCTCTCACAACGTCGAGAATGACGCGGTGTGGCGCGACAAGCTACAGAATTGAGGGGTACGAAAAGGCTCCTCGCTTTCTTCATTGCAGGGGAAGATAAAAATTTCTCCCTCTTTTTTTTCTTCTTGTAGGTATCGTGTTTTGAAAAGATTTACGTCTGGGTGAATGACGAACTCGTTGACCCTGTTTCTGGACTTTCCTCACTCCATTGATTTCGGGATGCTGCTGATTTGCAACCGAATGTATTGCTTTTCTGGCCATTTACCGAAGATTTAATCGTTTAATGGTGTAGATCGGGGGAAAAATGTAGTTTCAATTTTTCCTCTTAACAGTTAAAAGTTGACTTTCATTGAAAGTATTCTTTATTTCAAATTAGAGGGAAATTAGATATTCAAGGCTTTAATCGAGTGACGCATCAGAAAATAGATAGAGCGACGTCAGGTCTATGAGCTGGAGGATCGGATTTGCTTCCCTTTCGACGATCGATCACCGGCTAATGTCGTGATAGGAGAGATCAAGGACATAATGGCACCCAACGGACAGCTCGATAAGACATCGGTGCCTTACGGCAAGGTTTCGTGCACACGGTATACAGGCTCCCGCCTCACCTTTTTGCCCGTTGAGGTTACGACGAGCACGGTGGTGAGCTAATCCCATTGTAGGGGGTATAATTGGATCCGTCCACCCCTGTCCACTTCATTCCTTTCCTCTTGTAACCCCTGTGCGGAACAATCTAGTCCGGTGCCAACTCGTCTTTCGCCAGAACTACTTAGCCCTTTGTCTAATCCTACTCTCGTCCCTCGTAACTTCGTTATACGACCTTTCGGCCGTGCGTAAAAGGCCGCGCGTGTGGACATCTTGTTGAAAAATCAATTCCATCCGTTGAAGAAAAGCTCCTTCTTGGGCACATTTCTGGCTGGTTACATTGAGTGCTTCTATTGACGCGATATTTCAGACCTCCCCTGTGACGCACCATTGACTAAATAAATTTTTACAACGTGATTAAAGGGATTGGTTTCCATTAAAAGGATTGATCTGGCATAATACATTTTCAAACATTTCAAATTGGTTTCCATTGTGGCCAGTTATATGCGACAATCTAATATTGCTCCATTAATTTAAAGTATTATTTTATGTATAACGTTTATTGTATTTATAATATTTAATATTTATACATTAAATATTATAAATGTAAAATAATATTTCAAGTTATTGGAGCAGCGTTTCACATTTACATATATTTTCTATTTATTTATTGATATTAAATTTTAACTTTCATAGTTACAGAGTTAAAAATGCAAAATACATCACATCATGTTTGATGCTAATATCACAGAATTGCAATTTTGTTTTCTTAGTTAATTTAATTAGTTAATTAACAAGCATATAATGACTCGCTGATAAATACTAATTACATTACAGGTTTAACGGTTGATGGCTATTCAATTTAGCGTCCTAATGAAATTAATTCTAAAAATATCCATCAATTTAAATCGGGATTATTATCTATACGATTTAACGACGGACACCATACACTGTACAACTATTGCATTGACATGAAAATTGTCCTTAATTTCCTTGCCTTCAGCATTATCCCGTTACTTCTCTTATTTTGTGCATCTCGTTTCGAAGACCGCCCATGGCGTTCGAGATGCACCATAATGGATGGAGAATAATCTAATGAGGATGCTTAACCTAAGCGAACATTCAATTCCAGACACCGTAAAGATATTTTAATCCGTTTCCTTATACCGTATCTGATTCATCTAATAACGCGTGACTATCTTCGTAATTTATGTTATGATCGACGTTTATGTTTGTCTTCTAATTTCTGTGTTAATAAAATATTTTTGGTCGAGAGTAAAGCAATTTTTTCTCGAGTGTAAATTAATTAAATATTAATCTCTCTTTTACTTAATTTTGTAATATTTATTTTTAAATGAGAGATTTTTAATTAAAAGGGATTTGAAGAGATTTTAAAATTAATTTATTTAATAAATTAAAATATATTTCGACTGACGCAAAACACGTTTCTGAATTATTTACGACGGTAGTTTAATCTGTCTATCGGTGCAGTTAATAATTTCCAAGGAACACACACGCGCTGAATGAAGTGATTATAATTTCCATCTTATCTTCTAGACTTAATCTTCTAGTTGTATCGCAATTTGATTGACTTTAATCGATAATTATAGAGAGCTTCCTCGCGATCACAGATTCCTTTTTTTCCTCAGCAGAACAGAGAAAGTTGTCGACTGATCCGGATAACACCAGATTATCATACCAATGTCGAGGGGCGAACGAATGTGCGATTAGCCGCGGGCTCGCGAGTTTACGTATAAATTATTCGTCATTGCTGTAATTATTTATACGCCGGCCGTGCGTGTCGCTTCCACGAAGCCTGATTTGAATATTTCGAAAGTGGTCTTTCGTTTAGACACCGCGGATACCTAGTTATTAAAGCTACACGTTCGCCCGTCGCGGGGATATAAAAAAAAAAGACACGCGGAATAAATTACAGAGCACACGTGGATCTTTGTATCCGCTATGTAAAGAATTTAAATTGTTCCATTGCAAACGCGCCGTGGCTTTCGCAATTGAAATCAGTTACGACATTTGATGTGAAACGACCGGCGGCGATTAAATATTCAACTAACTTTTTTTTTTAATATTTACACATTTATTTGTTTTTCAGAGTATCGAAGTTGATAAAATGCGATGTGGCGATCTTATTTTAATAATTTACGATTGGATATTGCGCGACTTGCAGTCGTTTTGTTCCGCGGAGCAATTATTGCGGTCAGCAATTGGAGATTAATAATTCTCGATAATGACGTGGAGAGTTGTTTATAACTTGTGTACTCGTGCGCTCCGACGGTGAATGGAATTGGTATAACTAAAAGTCTGAAAGAGGCGATACGAAACGTGTCTCGAGAATATTTCGCACGCGTGGGACGTTTGCCAGCCTTATGCAAATTTTCACTTACTCCGTGTTAATTAATTAAATATTCACGGCTAGCTTCGCGCGAGCTTTCGCATATTGCCAGCTATCACGCTCTCCCTATTTATCACGATTATTTGAATTTTTTCTACAAGTTAATCGGAACGCTGAAATTTGTAGAGATAAGATTGCTAAATGTTTTTCGCGTTTCTGCTATCGACGATCAGGATCACTGGCCACTGTCCATGCGGGATAATCTTGATAACAGTTTACAACGTGCTCGTAAAAGGGACGAGATTATTTTATACCTCGCGTGAAGTGCATAAATCCAAATATAGCGTAAATATATAGCTGAATATATATTATATTCAAATTGCGAATTACGTACTGATCAATTTCTCGTTCATCGCTCGCATACTTTGCACTGTTTACGCAGCAATCTTTATTTTTTTTTCTTTTATACGATGACGTTATTATAATTGGAGGTAGTTTTGCGCGCACACATGTCGCAATATCGACAGAAAAATTAGCATCAGAATCTCGTTACTTTAATGTACTGTAATTGCCTGTGCTATCGTATTTTAAAGTGCGCGTATATACGTGCCTTCGAATGAAATCAAAACCACACGCGTTAGAGAAAATGAAACCGTTACGTCACTCCTGCAGTATTCATTTTATGAACAGGACGGGAATAAGCGCACGGTGGAAACGACGGCCTGTACCCGGTCTTGGACAAAAATGGGATGTAATAGCCCGCGATGCCTATCTTCATGAGCCAAGACGCTCGTTTGTATTAATTAGCCAAGACCTCACTCGATTTCTTAACTAAGCCGAGATTGCCGCTAAATGGACTATGTTAAGCGCGTCTCGTTACAGAACAAGCAACAAAGATTTTCTAGAGTCATGAATCTACTCAAATATCATTGACCATTTGCATACTAATCTCTTTTATAACATATATATACGTAGGTATTTGTAATCGCGTGTGTGTCTAGATGTGTGCACATAAATATTACAAATTATAATTTTGCTAAAAATATTAATATTAAATACAATTTGCTGCAATTGAAAGAACAATTTTGCTGAACTACAGACTTGAAAATAATTGGTCCGTTAAAAAAAAATGGTGTTGGATGTTCTTGGGTTCTAGTATGTCAAAAATATTTATTTGCAGCAACAATCTTGGGCGTCTCGTAGGATTATTTTGATGGCTCAACATAAAAATATTTTCTGATTTATATCTAGCTAAATTTTTAAATGCTACATTTATTCTTATGTGTATATGCTGTGCAAGGAGACAACAGTAAGTGAGTTTTTCTCGTATAAAAATAGAACAGCAATTCTCGCTTAGTTAATACATTTATTACGCTCAATGTCTATTACGACATTATCCCGTTGTCTTACAATAAAGTAGAAAAGAATTGACGAATTAGCATAAGCGAACGGTAAGATCTCGTAAGGACGTCTGAATGGAAAATCCGTTGCGAGAGACTTAATTGCCGTTCCGCGGATTAACATACGTGTACACGTATGTGCGCATGTCAGAAAATGCGAAGGCTACTGCATCACGTTTTTATTACTGTTATTTGTCTGTCTGGTGTAATCTCGGGGCAACGTGGCTCCGCAGGATTAAATTCAGGTTGGCTCCTCACTCACAAGGTCAGTCTCATTCTATACTGTCGTTCTTATATCTATTTAAGCCTGTCAGTCCCGAGCAGTGGTTCCCACTGCAACTGCGACTTTAAAATGCTTACGTAAATAAAAAAAAATATTGTAATTTGCTATCAATCTCTGTTAATCTCGCAAACGTTTATAAAAAGTTTTTTTTTTTTTTAAGTAGAAATGAAACTTAAGCTGTACAGCCATAATACTAGAAATTTATTTTATAATTATACTAGAAACTCCTAACCAAATATTATATTTTTTTAGAAAAAAAAATTTGTTTTTAAATTTATTTAATGAATCCAAGTATTTTTATGTTTGGTGAATTTTCAGCTTAAAATATAAATATAAAACTACTTAAAAATATATAAAAAGAATATTAAAAAATATTTCCATTTACCAAATATAATTTTTTAAGCAATATTATAATTTTTTTATGGAAAATTAGAATACCTGGTAAATTTCCAGCAGAATTTAAACTTTGCGCGTTAACAGACTGTGTGTGGCGCAAGCAACTCTCTAAATAGGTGCTAATAACAAAATGAAATGAAATTAATTATTATTCCTGATAAAAACTAGTCGTTTCTCGACTCCAGGGGTTGATGACAGTTAAGGAAGGGGGTGACCGGCGACGAGATCGTAAAAATAAGGGTTGGCTGCACAGGCGAGGCTGATGCCTCGTTCCGATAAGGCGGCAAGAAGTTAGGGCGACGCTTGTCATTGGCCGTGCCGCGTCGTCGGTCGTTTTCGCGCCGCGGCCATGGGCTTGACGTGGAAGATAACCTTCTCGAAGAAAGTTCCTTCATTAGCCGCGTAATTGCGTCGTTCTGGGTGAAGCGTGTGTACACCTTGAGGCAGAGACAACGCTCAGGCGATGGTTCCTTGGCCGAGCGAGACGTCATCACGGTGCGCACGGAACGAAAGAGAAACTTTAAACGAGCCCCGGCTGCCTCCGCGGCGGCGTCTCGCAAGTCGCCGTTTAATAACGCACGCAATTACGCCGCAATTTGCTTTTCGTATTTGCCGTAATGCAGGAAAATCGCGGGCAGAAACGTCGGATGTGTGTGTTCCGCGCGGCACGGCACGTCGGCTACGCCTTCCGCTCGCTAAACGCAATTAGCGAGACTATTTTTATCTCCTGCGCGCCAAGAGCAATTTAGGTTCGCTCTTTCGCAGCGCGAAAATGTAAATTTTTAACGTGACTCATTAAAATAGTAATTTAATCACTCGAGTCGTGTGCGCGAAAGCATTCCCGGAATTTCTGCGCCGGAGCAGCACTGCGGCGGACCACCAACATTTTTCCACGGTTGAGAACGAGAGCTCTAACATGACGATGTAATATCGTTGTTGTAATCTTTATAGAAAAAGTAGAGCTGCGGACGGAAGGGGGGATTATGGTCGCTCAAGTCTCGCTTCGATGATAGCTGTAAGGATATCGGGATGTCCGCGGCGAGAAAATTTGGAATCGTGCCACGGAACAATAACTGAAAATCCGCGAAACAACTCGATTTCACGGGAAGTTGAAATTTTTTATTTTCGCGATATTGGAGATTCTTGCGCTCAATGGTTTACTATTTTACCTCCGGCTGCGAGCTTTATTTTTATTTCGTATACGCGGAGAATAGGAGTTTCGTTTTATAACTTTTCCGATATAGAACGGCATGCCAATCTGCGAGGAATAAAATGTTTTTAATTTCAATCTCGTTACCACGGGATATGGGAAAATTGCTTTTGATAAGCGATCGTATACGCGAATGGTCGACAAGATAGCAAAAATCGTTGCGAAATCTTCAGAAATGGATTGAACGATTGTCCGTAAAGGGACGTACCGAGCCAGAAGACAAATTATCTCGACAACGCTCGGCCATGAGTGGAAATTATTATCTTGAAAATCATTCGTCTCCCAATGTTTATTTGGAACGAGGCCAAGAAGACGTTGCCGCAAATATTTGCTCCCCGACATTTTTAATATCTCTTAAATCCCTCACTGTTACTTCCCTCGTCTCGCCGATGCTATTTTTACACTGCAAATTCAACTGTGTAAAAAAGTGTAATTACTTTTTACGCATTAAATTAAATTTATTTATTGTAATTTCCGTACTCTTTGCACGCTTAGACGTGTATCGATATTAAATTACGCGCACGTCTAAGCACATAAAAAAAAAATTACACGCACATAAAAAGTGATTACGCAATTTTTTACATACTCTATACTGCAAAGTCAAGTGTGTATTTTTGTGTGTAAAATCGTGTAGCCATTTTTTACGCATTTATGTGCGTGTAATTTCTTTGTTTGCCCAGACGTGCGTGTAACTTAATATTGATACACGTCCAAGTGTTTAACGAGTACAAAAATTACAAGCATAAATTTAATTTGACGCATAAAAAGCGTAAAAAGCGACTACACGTTTACACACTTGGGTTTGCAGTGTACTTGTCACTATTATTCTTTCGCGCGGTGCGTAAACAAGACGATTCTCATCCGAGATCTGATTCGGCGAAAAGTTAATGAATTACCGATTGAATCTCGTCGAGTGGAAAGGCACACAGTGGAAAAGTCGTCGATGCGGGTGCTCGAAGCCGGTGGAAAAAATTGTAATCGATTGGAGAAGTGCACATCGAACGCCGCGCATACACGTAACCGCTCATGAAGTGTCCTCCAAACGAGAGAAGCACTGAATTTCTTTCTTATATGGCTGGTTTCGAAATTTTTTTCGCTCTGCTGCTCTTAAGCATAGTTACTTAACTTTACACGAAAAAGAAAAGATTAATTGCAGCAGCAAGAGTTTATATGTAGGTAGCTAAATTTTAATTATATATAATTAAAATTTGGCTACTACATACAGATTGTATTTTGTTGCTGCAAATAGCTGCAATTAATTTTTTTTTTGTATCCAATGGTTGCAATACGCAGAAATCAATTAGTCAATGATACTAACATAAAAAAATTGTTTATATTTCGGAAGCGTTTGATTTTTCGACCTGTGTAAGGTTTTTTCTTTACTCAGGGCGGTGCATACTATCATGTAAAATACTTTTTTCTTTATTTTTTAAAATCTTGTATACGACACATACGCAGTCTCATTCTCTCTCGCGGTCAATCGGCGAAGATCGTCGGTAACGGCGCCTCTCTCTCTCTCTCTCTCTCTCTCTCTCTCTCTCTCGCGAGGATAACTCGGGGATAACGCGGTGTGGACTTGGAACGCAGCCAGGAAGCAATACCTGGAAATCTGTAGACAACTCGATTTCGTCGAGAGAGAGAGACAGAGAGGAGCACGCCGTCGAGAAACTTGTTTACCGCGCTGATAATGGTATTCCGGCCGGTGCATCGCCGGCGGTCGTGTTCCACCGGCGCTGTTAATGGACTTACGACGAATCGCGGGGATTTACACGGCATTACAAACGCGTTTGCGACTAATCTCTCCTCGCTCGTGAGACCGGCCGGTCTCTGCCGTTGACAGTCCCGCTCGCTCCGCTCCCGCGCTCGCGCGTTACTCTATCTGCGGTCTCGGAAGCAATTTTCACCCAGATTAGCGGTTTCAATCGTGTAACGTCATCCCCAATCAGCGACGCCATAGAGAGCTCCAGAGACTGCCCCAGCACGGTCGAGATTTCGTTTAAAGTTTATTAATTTTCAGCGGAAGTGTTTGTAGGGTAATGCACGCGAAACGTACGGAAGAGATGGACAAAATAACGTAAACAGGAAATGGGAATTTTTTTTTTTTTTTTTTTTTTTTAATAAGAGATCTAATTAATCTACCATTTATCTTTAACACATATTTTAGCCTCGTTTGGAATAAGGTCATGTAATGTTTTCACAATCAGTGGAATGTCGTACTATTATTTCAATTGATCACACAAGTGCTGTTGGAGAAAGAAATTTGCTTCTCACACTATTTTCCAAATTGGCCTTTGTTCTTTAAAAATTTAATGTTTTTTCCGACCAGCGTTACCGCCTTGAATATATCACCGTGTTGCCGTGGGCGCTCCTGAAGGGCAGAGTGAAAAACAGATTTTCTTCTCCAATATCTCTTAAAAGATGTTCCTGCTGAAAGAATGATGTAACATTGTACTGGCTAAGCATCGCACGGCCTTGTTCCAAACGTGAATAAAATCTGTATTAAAGACAAACGATGGGCTCTTATTAATAAAAGATGCAACGTATTTCCCAGGTGTCCACATTATTTTATCCATCCCCCGTCTAGAGATGTCTCAGCGCGGAGATGAATAAATAACAGCTTACGCAACTTTACGAGGGAAGAATACAGAGTAGAGTCCGCGTCCAATACGATGAATCTTGTTTTCGATCAACTTGGATTTAACTTGGATTATGTCATTCGCGCGACAAAAGGTAATCCTGGCAGAATGACTAACGATAGTACCATAATAACACGCGTACGTATGTCGTTATAATTTTCAAAAAAATAGTTTTTTTTTTTTTAAACGATGCTTTCCACGAAACGAACGATTCGACGTATTCATCTTCCCGCGAGGCGACTTGTAGGAGTGCCATTACGCGAAAGTAATTCGCTTGTAACGACGCGAATTTTCTCCGGGACGTTTATATGTCCCGCATAAATGTCCCGCGTATCCATTCGAGGCGCGTTCGGATCGATAAATTTTTCTGACGTAAACGCGGCCCTCGAATGAGCGCGGGCATTAAGTTCGCCGCGCCGTTTATCTGATCCTGAACGACGTCGACGTCGTCTTGTATCACCGGGAGCGGTAGTTTCTACGATCGAGTAATTTGCTTGCATAATGCGACGCCTACGCAACGCCCACGTATCGGCCGCGGTTTGAGAACCCTCAATGTGCGCTTCATACCAGCTATTAGTGATAATTTGTTAGATCGACGACGGGACACGATTAAATATGATTACGCGCACGAACGCGCGATAGCCTCACACGCACGTGGCAAGACCGTCGGAAAATTTTACCCTGGTGAACGAACGTTAACTATCACGATGGCGAAACGCAGTAGTTAATTTAATGATTCTCAAGTCCGGCATTCGTAGCGTTGTTTATAAGTGAAATTCAACAAACAATTGTTCAGGCTCGTCCATTTGTGTACATAAATTCATGTAATCGCATACAATATGCTGCTATGAATTTTTGTTCCAACCCAATAATTCGGGTTTCATTCGAGACGTTGTACTACTCTAAGCAAGAAGAAGAATTATGTTTTTTTAATTAATGAATGAATAGAACGAGCGATACGATATACATATATGATTATCACGCGCCGGCGGTCTTTGCGCGGGGAAATTTACATAGATAATTGGACCATCGAGATTCGACGCACGAATTTAAATGGCGCGATGAGCATTCCTAGATTTTCATGCGCGATATTTTTATTCGCGTCACAATGACTAGGTTCACTTTGTACGACGAGTAATGACTCTGTTACGGTGGAAATTACGGCGGGGATCTCTCTTCGCGCCCGTTGCGCAGCTGGCAAGAAATTATTTTCTTGCAACGCCTTCCACGAAGCCCGCGAGTCCTTTAAAGCTCTTAGGGCTTCATTCCCGAAGGCCGTAAGAGGAGAATCGTACGTACCTTTTGCGGCGCTTGTTCTCACTTAACGAGATGCGTGTTCTCGCGCTGGGGATATAACCGGCCGTGGTTTTCTTACGATCGGCCAACGTTGTTTTGCGACTCGCAAGGCCACGCTCGCGAGTTCCCCGGCACCGAAAAATGCCCGACAATAAAACGCACGATGCTCGAAGCTCCGCCGACCATTAGGTACGCCGTGACCATTTTTGCTCGTGTCGTTCGTTACGCGGCAAAATATTGCGGTACGGATCGAAGCGCAGAATAAACAGCCCTGTATATTTGTAAAAGATATAGCGTATTAAAGAAAACAAAAGGCAAACGCGGGATACGCGTTTAATTAAGCGGACAAAAGGATTGCATTACACGGGGTGTGCGGGTTTTTAAAAATTTCATTTTATTTCTCTCGTCGTATTTTTTTTCTCACCAAAGGAGCAAAATAATTTTTCACAACGCAACGCGCTATCGCTGCGTTTTACTTTGCAGTCTGCCTTTTTTTTCCTGTAGCGTACGCGCTGCTGTTATTTTTATTATTAGTATTATTACCGTTGTTATCGGCGTATCGCTATAACAATCCTAATTATGCACGTGCCGCATGGTATCGTGCCATCGCGAATGGTTATTGTTAGCAACCGAAAATACAATCGAACACTCCCATTAAACGTCAGCCAATTATCGTGATACCGTCTATTGTTACGCCGGTCGGATAAAGCGAATTTTCAATCGGCCTACCAACCGAAGCGGTAGGCCGGCGCAAACGTGTGCGAGGTAAATCGTGCGCGGTGCCATCCAAATGGATTAAACCGCGTAACTTATTGATCTCGAGCACTTGACATTGGCTGTTCGAGGAAGCGAATCGAGCTAATGACGCGAAACTCCCGCGGCATCCGGGGTGACGAGTAAAGGATCGGAGTGTTCTCTTATTTTCCGCATAAAAGGGAAAGGAGACGTCGCGCGCCGCGGTCGGTCGAGTTCACGTTTATCGCTCGTTCCGAGGACGACGAAGTTTGAATATTCAGCGGTTTCGCGAAGGGGGAATTACGAATGAAAGCTAGAGAGAGAGAGAGAGAGAGAGAGAAGAGGAAAAGGGTGGCCCCTCGAGAGAGGAAACGCGCCTCGATGTACCGGGACCAAGGGGATAAACCGGGCTGAATCTGGTATACATCCCCTGGCTTAGCAATTAGCATCTTGTATTTCGGATCCGGCGTTTCCGCGCCGTGCTCGCGGAGGATCCGCGGGAAGAAAACGGGCGGACCTAGTCACGACGTTGCCCTCTCTGCAGCCTTATTCCTGAGCTCTAACCCCGTCGGTAGACGACGTACAAATGTTATTGCATTCGTGCGCGAGCCCCCAACCAACCAACCAAGCAACCAACCGACCGACCGACCGACCGCTCCCGACCGTAATTTAATGGAATTATTCGACGGAGTTACACGCTGTTTTATGCTCGCGTTGAAGGCGCCCGCTTGTGCTCGCACCACCGGCACGCCGCGCCGGCATAAATATGTATATGCAAATGCGATGGGGAATAAAATGAAGAAAATATGGAATGATAAGCGCGACGCGCTTTTGCAAATTGTGTCAGCGCGTCCGGAGAATCGCACGTTTTTCGATAACTCGTTCACCTTGGGTTATCATTTTTTTTTCCGCTTCGGTTATCGCTTGTTTCCTTCGGGATTATCCGATGCTGCGGTGGTAAACAACGAGATATATTTTTGATAACGAGTAATTTATGAATGGATATAAATACATGTATAAATATATTTGAATTCTGATTTTTATTTGTGTCTAAAGATTCATCATTTCTCTCTCTTTCTGTGTGTGTGTGTGTGTGTGTGTGTTTCTGGCGCGCACGTCGGGTGTAATCTTTTCAAAAAATTATATTTCCAAGTAAAACTACTTTCGCCGGGAGAAAAAAAGCGGCTCTTTTCTTTCTCGCGATTCAGTGAAACGCTTTTCACATTCTCGTGCACCTTCATTTCTACGTAATAGACCGAACGTGGCGTTCCCCGCTATTCCGCCGCGTTGAGAATTTTAGGGGATACATTTATCGGGGCAATACGCTCGGCTGGGCTGGGGCTCATTACACGCTCAGTCACTTTTTACAGTCCGATGGAAACGCCGCGCACGATCGGAAAGCCAATATCGCCGAAAAGCCGTGACATTTTACCTGCCGCGTTAGAATCGATTCTCCGCCATGCACGACAAACGCACGGTTCTTTCGACACGCTCGTTCGGAAATACCGACGTAGACAGAACTCGATTTGGGAGAAGGGAAAGGGTGGAAAAAGGTAGCGCTCCGGCTTTCCGGCACGATCCACGGCCTCATTTCCATGAATTCGGAATTACACGGCGGCGATGTCACGGGCGTTCATGTCGCACATGGTGCACCCAGACACCCTCGCGCGGCGCGGCGTATACGGACACGTGGAACTCCGCCGCGCCGGGGCGACGGCAGTCGGTTGGAAGCTGCGTTCAAAGTCCCCTTTTAGCGGTGCTTTCAACGCTTTTTCCGCGGAAGCTCGCTCGCCTGCTCAAATATTAAAATAAGCGAGCGAGAGAAGCGGAAACGCGCGCGAGCTTACAAAAGAGATTTTCCACTTTGCCTTGTGGTAGGGCAAACCCGCTGAAACTTGGATGCGAGGAGCAAAGGAGTGTGTTGGGCACGTCGAGACGCGCCCGTTCGCTCCTTCTCTCCATTCGAGGGGATCTTCCCTTCGCTTCGCTTCCGGTATGAGACACGCTTGCCGATGCAGGAAGGTGTCGATACCTTCCGACTATACGCCGATCGGGATCTTCGTTCAGGTCGTAGAGGGTGGAGGAGATGTGATGTGCGGGAGACTAATGGGGAAACTGCTGGAATCTCCGTAGCAGCTGCCATTGTACATAACGCGGAATCTGAATCGGATATTTAGCATTAGCATCCCGTTGATTCCGTGCCGCGTGCCTGATAATTGTTCGATTAAAGTTTGACAACGATCCGGATGAGAGGAGGCTGAGAAAAATGTTGAAGCGAAAAGCGTAAATAGGCACGGAAAAACAAAGGAAAAAAATAAAGAGGATATAAATCTGCGTGTCTATTTTAGAACTATCGTTTATTTGCATTGCAATTACCGCTGTCGTTTTTTTACATTTCCGGAAAGAAGCGTGCGATTGTTTTATCTTTGAGTCTTATTTGTACGCAAATGATCACCAAGGCGCTTTACAGCTATTGCAATTACTGACGCGAGAGAAAAAAAAAAGATTCGAAGAAACACGCACCGCGTGTACTACGAGAAAATCATTTTATCCTTGATTTTTCTTTTGTTACAGGTACGTTTGCTGCATTTTTCTCTCGACGATTGCCACCGGCTGCTTTGTGATCGCGCGTTATTCCTACTTCAATCACGTACGTATCCTCGCGCGTATATATAGTGACATCGGTATTAATAATGAATGAAGTCGTCACGCATACGCTTTGTCCCGTCCGTTGAAAATTCTCGGACACGTCATTTATCCTATATCAGCTATATTAATTCTACGTCGCACTTTATCCGCTCGCATTAGCACGAGTATCTTGCCGCGTTCTTGTATCGCGACGTTTTTCATATAATCATATTTTCCCACGAGTCAATTCAAAAGGAGTTTCACCTTCGTGAAATCTCGCTTTGTTTTCGCGAACCCGGTCCACTCTTTGGAATCACTCACTTGTTCGAGACAGAATTAATTAGTAATTAATTAGTGTGTTTGAATTTTTATTCCAGTACAGGTTCAAGTTTAGTAAAGTTTTCGTTATTAAAATTTCGGTAGTTTAAAATAATATTTAATAAGATTTTTTTTACATTAAAGTAGTCTCAGTTTATCTCTTTTAACATTTCGCGATCAATATAAAATGAAAGAAAAATCTAAAAAAGTATTTTAATTACATAGTTGAATTTTCACTTATAATAAAACGTCAGAAAGTAGCATTCTACGGTTCCTTCCAATCATTGGTCGCCGCGACGCGTCGAATTTCTCGATTGCATTTGTGATAATTATGTGACTAACGCTCGGGCGAGGAATCGTCTATCGGAGGAATGAAACTGACGATCATAGAGCGGGATTGTCTTGAATGAGAATCGTTTATTCGCTCGCCTCGTTTAATCCTCCGTGCGCTCTTCTCTTCAGCGCTGAGCTTTTTCGCGGGCGTCAAGCTAAATTACAGTCGGCTGAAAGTAAGCAGGTGGGACACAGTAAAAGACGTCAGGAGGTGGATGACCCGGGTGGGTGGAGGCTAAGAAGCGAGATAGGAAGATTATAAGCGTCGCGTTTCATTTGCCGCTTTTGCCTTCTCCTCACGCGGAAGAGAGCGAGCTTTTTACTCTCGGACCCTCCCTCCCCCGACTCCCACGGTAATATCCGTAACGGTGTCTCTTCTCGGGCTCGTGCCCCATTGCCGCGCTCGTCGTTAAACAGATCGACTGTAAAAAAAAGGGGGGGCGATTTCGCTTAAATTGGAGTTGGCGAGAATTAAGATAAAGCGTGCATACAGCGAGACGAAATTTTCGTCCGCCGTTGTCATTATTCGCGAAGACGATCTCGCCAAGTTTCCTCGCGCGTAGAATTGCAAACGATAAAAAAGAAAAAGAAAAAAAAACGCATGATTTATTCTCTCGCCTCCTTAATAGCGCAATACATCCGGGAATTGTTCCGCGGTACGTGTATTCTTAGGAAATATGTTATTGATTACCTAAACGTTCGTTCTCTCGGTGAAACAAGAAAATTGAAGTACCCACTCAATTTTATTGAATTACGTTTCTCCACCGATTGATGCGAGCCTATATCGCCGCTGTCGTTATCCGTTATACCGCTATCTGTTTACCCGCACGGAGAGAGAAGAAGAAAGAGAGAGAGAGAATTGTCCGCGATCGTGCCGTCTCGTGCGGAGAGACATCGTTTTTCCGGAGGGTGTTGGCACGTTCGTTGATTCGCCTCTCGCGCTGGGAAACAAATCATCGTCGGAGAGCACCGAAAATATTTATCCGTCCTCGCTGCACGCGACACCGCTCGTTTGGTAAACACCTAAATCGACCAAATAAACGTCAGCGGAAACATAACGCCCCTGCACTAGTTACGGCGCGCCACAGCGGGACGACGATCGTCTTCTCCGGTTACTTTTTACGGACGGCTTTTATCACAATTTTCTCCTATGCGGCTGGACGAGATGTTAGCCCTGCGTTCCTTTTCGACAGATCACGAAATACCTGCGGTAAACGTTGTGGGGAAAAAACAGAAATATTTCGAATAGTTCAGTATACACGTTTAGGTAAATTCCACGCCGACACGAAAAAATGTTGGTTTTGAATAATTAATTATATTATTGAGATATTATATATTTTTATATATTTTTTATTAACATTTTTATTTATAAATCTGCCACAAAAATAAGGCGAGAGGATTCAATAAAAATAATTTGGAATAATTAAATTTAAAAAGAAATAAGAATTTTATGGATGTCTCTCTCTTGATTGAATTCATTATTTCTGGCTTTATTTCCAAATCACGTAATATTGCGTATTTTCGCGACTGTGATATCTTTTTTATCCGTCGAATGCCTGAATCTTCCCTCTCGTTGGTTTTTACTTTAAACAAGACAGGAAAAATACTTAATACGCATTCCCCGCGTTTCTTTTTAAGGAGCGCTTTTATCCCGACTCCCTTCGCGACTCAGCGAGCGTCCCTCGTGTTTGCGCGAGTCTTTTGTCGGCGATTCCGCGCCGAGGGAGCGAGGAAAGGGACGGGCACCGAAAGGCGAGTCTTCCGGATGGCAGCCGCGAAAGCTTTTATGAAAGCTTTCCTGTTTTTGTGTTTACGTGCGCGGAGAGGAGATCGAGCGTTCGCGCGCGCGGAAAGACCGGCCGGCTTCGTCGTCGTCGTCGTCGTTGTCGTCGTCGTCGTGGGGATGCCGGTAGAGATACGTCGACCGTTATCTGCGGCAGTAAATACGAGGATTATCTAGCCTGTTCCGGATGACGACGGTGTCGGTGCCGGGAGAGGGCAGGCGGGGGGGCACCTACAGAAGGGCTTCTGATAGAAGGCTAAGTGCATTTGGCCAGCTTCCAGCCGAACGATGAACCGTGCGCGCGGCTTTTCTAAGCGGGAAATCACCGTGGCGACCCCTCTCGCCTCGTTTCGCCTCATCTCGCGTCGGTACGCTCGTCACCTGCCCTCTTTCTTCCTCCTCTCGACTCGTCGATTTCACCCTCTTGTCCATCCTTGGGACGCAGTGGTACTCATCCGAATTTTTTTTTTAGGAATAACGCGTCAGTATGTCGCGTTGCGTCATTCAAACAGAAGTGGCAAATACCTTCTTATACATTATACATTTGTTTCTATTCAATCGGTTTTATTAATTTATTTCTGGACGTACGAACTCTTTATTAAGAAGAGAAGGAATACGCAACTGTAAAGAATTTAGGAAGGAACGTTTTCCACATCTTGTTAGAAATAATATATTATATTCTGAATATCGGATTCTGAATATCGATTGCCTTTAAACAAACAGAATTAGCGTGGGAAGTTTAAAGGAATCATTTTCTAATTTCTCAACTTGCGGCTTTAAAGTTTACTTAGGACAGCTCAAACTGATATTCTTCGAGGTTCCTTGAAAATCTTGTTATCTTAGGTGGGAGCGATAATACGTGCTCAATATAGAAATGTAGACTATGTTTGAGATACCTAAACTCCATAAGAGGAGATTGAAAGCCACTGTCCTGAGACATCGTAGGAGACTCTTTCCAGCGTTCAATTCCCTCGAAGTTTCCCCCCCGGCCGTCATCCCCTAAGCCAAGGTTCAAGCTCCGCTCGTCGTCTGTCCGCGATGGTAAAGGTTTCTGCAAATCGTGTTGGAGCCTTCGTATAAACGTTTGCCGTAAGGGAAACCTGATAGAATTCTTGACGATGTCTCGCGACGTCTGTCGTGGTGATTCGGGACACAGTGTTCGCAAACTCGACCGACATTTTCCTTTAACGACCGAATGTATTTGAACATCGAAAAGAACGTGCTGGAAAATATCGAGCGGAATTTGTTTCACGTTTTTCAATATATATTTATGCGGCGAAAAGAAAGGATCGTTAGCACTCACGTCGCTGTTGTGTTACCGTTGCGAATCAACAATCCGCGGACTAGATTTCAACGAGCTTTCGCGAATCGGACTTCTGTTCCGATGTGTGGCGCTCCGCGCCCTTTATCTCTCACTGCCCGTGTCTATTCCGGGTGTAATTGACTTTTGGCCACAGGGATGATAAAGTCCCTATTTTATTTTCGGCTACGGGCTCTCGTGCGTTTTTGTTTTCGGGTGCTTTGTAGTCCGGAGGACCGTTCGGTATAGAGCGTCTTGTAAAAACCACTTGAGTTGCGGAACGTGAAGGCGCACCGCCGAGGGATGCGAAAAAGCTTGCTGAGACACATTAGTCTCGGCGAGGGTCAACGAGTGAAAATAAATGGCCCATTACTTGGTCGTGAGGGTACCCTCTACCACGATGTCCCTGGTATACCGTCTCGCCACCGCGCTTTTCCTCTCTCGCCACTCGCGCTCTCTTCTTCGGTCTTGGAATTTAACGGACCGACGATATACGAGCTAACATCGAGAATAATAGAACGTAAATACTGCGATAAAACGATAAGACCTGTTACGTCGTCCTCATCTAGCCTCGCGTACGGATCGTAAATTAAAGTCTTGTCCGACGCAGAACCGCCTCTCGTCAAGAAAAATACATAAAAAATTAGCTGGCGCGGTTACGGAAAAAGAGGGTAGCTAGAGATAATTTAATTATCGATATACAACGTGCACATAAAATTTAAAATTTAATCAGTTACAAAACTTGGAAGATTTTAAAAATTGTTCTACCATCAACGGTGATGTATAATAGATCTTGGACGCTTACCTTTCATGGGTCAATTAATCTCGTTTACGAAGGAATTCTTGGTTCTTGGGTTTTAAAAAATCGATTATTATTATTTTTTTTTAAGTATTTTTTAACGCTCGCCTTTAAACTTTGAAATTTTGTGTCTAAATGTTCGTACATTTTAAGAGAAAATGGATTTGAACATTAATTTTATAGGGCTGTAACACGTTACATTAAAGTTTCGAAATTGTTGCGTTTTTTCTAAGAATAAATGTCTTAATTCTCTTTACCACAATGCCAAAATATAGTCGTTTCAACTTCGTGCATCCTGCGATTCGTTATACTTGGTGCGGAAATCGCGCACCTGCTCAGCGAACACGCATCAGCCGGCTAAAATACGGGCCAAAAAAAAATCGCGCTAGTCGTGCCCATGGGCAAGCGGCCGGCAAGAATTAATTGGCGACGTGAACAGACGCGTGCCCGGAATCACTTTCGCGAGGCTTTTTCTCGACGACGGGATATCGGATCGTGAATCGATGCGGCCAAAGTGGTCCAACCGGTAGCCTCCGACGGCGACCGGATTTTCAAACTCGACCGTGGCGATAGTTTCGAATCGATATCCACCGTCGCGTATCGGAAGAAATTCAGTTCAAGGTCCGACTCCCCTCTCCAATTCAGCACTTTAGACAGGGTGGTGAAAGCAATAAATAATATTGTTCCAAATTTGTTTGCCGTTTTTTAATTCATTCGTCATATAGAATTTTAACTTGAATACAAAACACATTATTAATGAAAATTAAGTAACGAAAATTAATCGACCTGGAAGTCCTGGAAATATTCTTGAATTGGCCATTCTCTAAATCTGAATCAGTGGAATCTTAGGTGATTTGCATCAGTGGTCATCAGTATTCACTATTTTTCAATGATTCTGATTAAGAAGGGGAATACTCTCACTGACCGAATCAGTGTATTGTCACTGAGAAACGGTGCATATATCACTGAACGAAATAGTTATAAGTACTACTGTGTCCAAAAAGTAAGGTGACATTGCATTTATTTCGAAAATTCTTTATTTATTCTTGCAAATCAATTTCGTCCCCTTCAAAGTAATCCCCCCCTGATATAATACACTTATTCCAACGGATTTTCCAATCTTCGAAACAGTTGTAATAATCGATTTCAGGAATGGCCTTTAGCTCCTTCTTCGCAGCGGCTTGAATCTCTTCTATCGACTCGAAACGGTGATTCGTGATTTTTTAACCAAAAACTCGACTAATATCGTTCCACAACCACCGTATTCACCTGATTTGGCTCCATGCGACTTCTGGCTATTCAGCAAATTCCGGGGACACCGTTTCGAGTCGATAGAAGAGATTCAAGCCGCTGCGAAGAAGGAGCTAAAGGCCATTCCTGAAATCGATTATTACAACTGTTTCGAAGATTGGAAAATCCGTTGGAATAAGTGTATTATATCAGGGGGGGATTACTTTGAAGGGGACGAAATTGATTTGCAAGAATAAATAAAGAATTTTCGAAATAAATGCAATGTCACCTTACTTTTTGGACACAGTAGTATATCACTGAAAACAGACTATTCACTGTCTTTCAATGAATAATATACCGATTCCAATTTAGAGAGCAGATATTGCTAGACACAATGGTAAAATAAATCTCTGATTAGATAACACAATAATACACCTTAATTTATTCAACACTAGATATGGCAAACGTGGAGAGTTATCAAAACGTTTGTGAACGATATAAGTGATCACGGTGGCTTTAACAGTTATCGCTAGAGATTATTTATAGCAGCACGAGGGGAGCGTCGTGACTGTCACGAGCACTTATCTCACGCGGTGTTCCGACGAAATCAATGCCCGGTGGGTGAGTGACTTTCAAGTTCTCGCTTATAACCCTCGAGCAGCGGGAATGGCGCACGAGCGCGACGAAGGAAGTCGGAAGGGCGTGGGCGGATAGGCCTTGTCGCTATACCTTAATTACGTTAGTCACATTATGCGACGTTTCTCCCTTGTTTCGTGAGTCGCCACCATGAGACTCCTGGGTAAACGATGCCGGCGTTAACGTCGGTATAAAGCCACCCCAAACCCGATCGGCTTGCGTAAGGGCTGTGCGAGACCGACGAATCGACCGTGGTATCGCCACCCGTGGTATCGCCACCACGGCGCCTACCTTATCCTTCTCTCCTTCGCCTCCTCTGCGCTTTCTTTTATCGCACGGTGTTAATTTAATTCGGTCAGGTGCGACGTTAATTCCACGGCGAGTTCATCGGCCGCGTGCGTGCCTCGTGCGTAGCACAGGGCGATCTTCCGGAGCGAAGGGTGCTCGCGGGCGCTCCGAAACACGCGAGTAATAATCCAGCTTTACATAAGTGATTAGACAGGGGAGCTTTAGAACAAGAATGAGCTCGTAATTTGTAAGGGGTCTCTTTAAATATGAAGTGTCCGAAGCGGACATTACACAGGCGAACTCGGCGGATTTATTCACATCACTTGTGCTTTAAATTTTCTAAACTGCCGAATCATAGTTTACTGTAATTTCCGACTGATCTTTGCTGAAGCACATTCGAGCAACGGTGTGACGTTTAGATATAATTACTTCTGTGATTTATTGATGGCAGTTGATGTCCGTTCAGTAGCGTTATTTAAGATTCTGCTGAAAGGTATCGTTGGAAGTCAAATACGAATTCTTGATTTAATTATAAACCCAACTAAACTTGGCGAAGCGACACATGTCTGAGTAAATGGTTAAAGTTGCATGAATCCCAGCTCAACCACTCGACGATCAAATAAGGTTGTATGCTACGTAAAGTCGGACCAAAATAACGCATCCTTGTTGTTGCGCGTGATAGTTTCAAAAGATGTACAGCTCGACCAGTCTGTCGACAACTTTGCCCCTTTCCTTTTTCTCTCTTTCTTTCTCTTTCTCTCGATCTTTCCTCGCGCCACTTTCTTTGATCGTCCTCTCGCTTCCTTTTATCGTCCGGCGTTAATTTAATTCGGCCAGGTGCGACGTTAATTTCGTGGAGAGTTCAGTAACCGCGCGGTGGCTTCGAATACGATGCAGCGCCAGTGGCGTAGATCGAACATTTTTACCTTTGGAATTTTGATCGAAATTAAATAAGAGCGAAAGTTGGTGCATTTTTGTCAAGTTTCAACAGGTGTTTTAAAATTTAAAAAATAGACATTTACAAGTACGCTGAAAATAAGACACTTAAAGATTTATTTGTGGGATATAAATTGTTTCTCTGGAATAAGTCTTTATTTGAACACTGCGAAATAAAGTTTTATTCTTAGCAAACAAATGAATAAGAAAAATGAGATGTTTCACAGAAATTTATGTGTCGTCATTGCAATAAAGTTTTTTTATAAGCTCTAAATATTGAACAAAACGTCACAAGTAATATTTGTTTGCTAACATGTCAATTTGTTTTACTCGATGATAATTTTTCTTCAAGTTTAAATAATCTTTTTTGCAATTTTAACATTAAGGATTTTTTGGTTCTATAATGCAAGCTGAAAGTTATTAAAATTAAAAACTGCAGACTTTTAACTTTATTCCCTACACTGAGAAAAAAGATACTTAAAAATTTATTTAAAGGATATAAATTTAAATTTAAAAGATGTATGTATTTTTACTGAAACGAATCTTTATTTAAATATGACGAAATAAAAAATTGATTTATTTCTGCTAGATAAATCAATTATATTTCACTGAAATAAGGTATGTTCCACAAAAAATGTGTATATTTCGTTATCACAAAAAATGAAATTTTATATTGTAAGAATCAAGAGCAAAACAAAAATTTATTATAAATCATCTTTAAATGGATAAGGGAAATATGCTGAAATTTTACACAGGTACTCATAAAAGAATAGAACAATTTATGACATTTTTAAGTGACTTATTTGAGACGTGACATACACATTCTTAAATAATAAAAAAGTTTTATTTATAGCTCTTTAATGATCTAGAGATTGAGAACAATGGTTTCGAGTCACTTATTCAAAATTTAAAAGTTAAAAATGACTAAAATCAGTCTGTGGACTTAATTATTTTTGCGAATCTCTTTTTATCTTGCGACATTTGGAGTGTTCGAGATTTTTAATCTCAGTCTAAAAATCGCAAAGAAAGCTTATCTACCTCTTTCCCGACGATCGCTCTAGATCGGTCCTTGTGTTCGCGTGACCTCGCGAAGCAACGTTCGACAAGGAAACCCTCTCGACAAAGAAAGAAGGTGAATAGGAAAAGAAGACGAAGGGAGGAGGACGACGTAGAGGATATCGGCGTACATGTAAGTGGCAACGCTTCGTGCATGCCAATCGTAGGCCGTATATCTCCCGGCACTTAGGACGATCGTATCTCGGTCGGACGGGGAGCGCGCTTGAACAGCCGCAACGAACGGGCAGAACGCGGCCGCCCGTTTGGAACAGGATGTTCGGTTTTATTCCATCCGCGGTATCGTATCGTCGGATACAAATTGCGCTTTTAACTCACGATGATTGACGATGATCGTAAGCGCTGGCGAGTAAAGCGCACGTGCGCGCGCGCGCGCGCGCGATTGCTTGTTCGATCCATTCGTCATCCTCGTTTGAGAACGACGGTGTCGTAGAAATTTGTCTGTCGCGGCGCTAATCAGGTGAATTGCACGTTTCAATTCAGGAGAAGTGCGTCTGATCTTCGAGACTCGCGCATGTTTTTCGGCCACGCCACTTGAAACGTGGATTGCGTTTTCTGTATGGAAAGTCGTGCCGCGGTTTAACTCAAGGGTCTACCAAGGACACACGGGTCTTTAATTAACGATTATAGGCTCCCACGGTCATAATTCAACCCACGAGTCTCGAGGATCCGGCGTCGTTCACCCTTTTCGTTGCGGACCATGCGGTCGCGCGGGTTCCTTTACCCTTTTGCCCTCATCTTTGACTCATGATTTTCGCGGTGCGGTTATGGCTACGAGAAAAAAAAAACGAACGATCCGTTTCAGTCAGCGACGCGCGGACGGAGCGTTGCGGTCGTCGTCACCGCAAACGGTGTCGGACGGTTAATACGGGTTATCGTGCAGGTATACGTAATAATACCTTTGCTGAAAATGTACTGATGTGATGCTTCATCAGGTATATTTCGAGATAACGCAAGATCGTACTTCTCAATATTTACAAATTTCATATATATTTTTTTTTAATTTTATTATAGACATGATCATTAATACTACACTAAAATTATTTCCCTCACCAACTATTATATCGAGATCTTATTTCAATCTATGAAATGAAATTATTGTTATAGAAACATCGAGATAACGTACACTGAGAGAAAAAAGTGGTTGTAATTACCATAATTTAATTATAATCCATAATCACTTTTAAACCGATTATATATTTATGCTTGTTTTAACCATGTAAATTTCAGCTATTATTTCAGTTATTGTTATTATTATTACTATATAAATACTAAGCAAATGTTAAAATAAAATTATATTCACAATAATAGTGATCGCATCTACTACATAAAAAAATGTTTATTTTATTTTTGTTATCTATATCTTGATATTTTACTAATAATTATAATTATTGTAATTTATAGTAAAATTGTTTTACAGTTGATACAATTATAAACACAAAATTATCGTTACTAATATCACAGTGATAACTGTAAAACTGAAATTTTCAATTATAATTATTTCATCACGCAATTGTAACCAGAAGTATCAAATACTTTTCTCTCTGTGTAGCTCTCAATTCTGTAATATTTTGTTAATGCTGCGAACATGTTCATGTGGGTTTCTTAAGAGATGAGTTATCTTAAAAATTGATACACTTTGCGAAACTTGATACCAATATTTTCGTTCGTATTTCTGCAATTGACACTACAACACGATAATTCGCTTCGATCGTGACCTTCAAGATATTTCGATAATCATCACATTTCTCGCATTCCACGAAGACGAATAGCAAATACATTTTTAAAAAGAAAAAAAAATTTCCGGAATGGATCTCGGGGGGGATTCCATGTCGATCGCAGATCCACTCCCACGCGCTCGTTCCGCCGACGCGTGGCTCGCAACCATAATTCCGCCAGTCGTTCAAGGTGAGAACACATCACGCTGGAAGTCGTGCATCACTTTCGTATCCTTGACTCGACCCGCATTTTATACCGACGAGAAAGAGAGAGATAGAGGAGCAGCCGGTGGAAGTGTTTATCGCCCCCGGTACTCCACTCCAGCCAACCTCTAGACGACCCCGGCGCGTTATGTGCGGAGGACAAAATAATGTCACGTTGTGGAATCGTTGGGACATACATGTCGTTTGCGTGCGGCTTTTGTAGGTAGCTCGCAATTTGCGAGAAGCGTCGCCGCTTCGTGGAAATTTAATTTGCTGCAGTACAGTGGAACCGGTTGCTTTGACCGCTAAATATTTTTTCAATCGATCCCATGAAATTCTCATAAATTTTAATTAATGCCACTGATGCAATTATAATAAATTTCCATAAAAAAAAAAATGGAAATTTATTCCGATACGTCAGTGATATTAATTAAAGTTTATTTTCATTAACTACCGTCGTAAAAAAAGTTTATTCTTCTACGTGGCCGTCAATCATCTTCGTTTCAAACCTTCGGTAGGTTGGTTTCGCGCTTGATTTCTGTGTTTCTCGATGACATTCGTAATTTTTAATCTTCACGTATCTTTATTCGCATGACTTTGCGTTGCTCGTGACGCTGCTGGGAATAGAATATATTTGTATTCTCCGTGACTCTTATTTTCGGTTTATTCTTACGCTCGTGCTGTCACGATGGACCCGCATTTTACATCCGTATAGCAACCGGCATAAGTTTATTGTCCGTGGAACACGTCGTTCGAGTCAACGCAAATGACTCAGCGTCACGTATTCGATGTTCACTGTCATGCTGTTGCGGAATATGTTTCTCTTGTTTCACCAGCCGCTAAGACGAGGCTAATAAATTTCGTCCTACTCGTTTCGAAAAGGACTTTAATCACTTCCGATTTCTCCGCTCATTATTAAGATTTGTGTTTCATAAATTTTGTCGGATATTCTTCACGTACTCGTATCTCAAAATTGATAAAATAATTTAATTTCTTTTTTTTTTTTAATATTCATTAATCAATATTTTTTGTACTTTTACAGCTAGAATTGTCTCTGTCATATTCTTTTAAAATCACACCGATAACGAGCTGTAGCTTTTTGAGAGAAAGGAAAAAAAAACATTCCAACGTAATTCAATTATTTAATTTTATTAAATTAGATTAAATTATCTTTTGATCTTACAAAGAAGCTGCTACGAGGAAAAAGATATTGTTTATTTTAAAGTAAAGATGTAAAAAAGAAAGAAAAAAACGAGTCTGAGAAAACTCTAATTTACGACTTTTGCAAGTGCGATACTAAATCGACGTTCGCCTATTACATTCACATGCATACGGTTGTTACTCCCCGTGTAATGCAGATTTTGCACTTGGCGCGACACGCGAGACATTTTTATTTCCCGTACCGGCGTGGCTCTCATGAAAATTCAGCGAACCCTTGACCTAACGCCACCTCCATCAGACTACGCGCCTCGAGCTCGCCGGCTCGTCGGTTGCATCGTTCCCGGTTGACGACGCACGATTTAACCTTCAGACAGCCCATCGCTGTCTCGATGTATATCAGATGGCTACCTCGTTCCTGCTCCGCTGGGCCTACGGCGACGACGACGATGACGACGACAACGACGATACCTACGTGAATAGACGCGAACATCATTGACGTTCGTTCCTTCACGGTCTGATTCTCGTCACGCGGCCCCTCGTCGCTCCGCGTCGCGTTTTACCTCGCCATTCTAAACGCGTTGCACATGCCGTTCGAGATGCTATCAACGAGAACAATAAGTATATGTACGGGAGTACGTTGCGCTGCTTCCTACAAGTAAATTAAAGAGTCTGCATCGACGCAATCGGTGATATAACGGAAAATCGACGGGAGAAAGGAAGATTTCTTTATAAAGAAAATTACGTAAGAGAGAAGGATCTGAGGTGGATTTGACCTCAAGTACCGTGCGTATTGCTTTATATATATATTTGCAACGTGGTATTTGCAACAATCGCGACTTTTATTTGGCGAAATAGCTCGGTGAGCCTCTTCATACATTATCATACCATTAGCATCGATGAATTCGTGGAAGTATCTCATTTGCATTTCGAGCCCGCTATACATACACGCGTACATCCCACGAACATCTCCATCGACCGGCGTGTCTCGCTGACCATTCAAGGTCAGCCGGGGTCCGCCACGTGGCAGTGACACATGCGTCGAGGCTGAATAAAAAAGGCCACCCGAAAAATGGACGAATGCCTCTGTTGAAAGTACGGGTGCGAGGTTGACAAATGATTTCCTCGTACGTAGGGTGAAAGGCGATTTCTATGGATCCTTCACGCGACTAAAATTTCTTCATTTAGTTATTCCGCGGTGTTTTTGAAAGACAGATTTTTCCCACGTGAAAATAGGAAATGGGAAAAGTCTCCCGAGATATCTAATTTTATTTAATAAACCTTGGAAAAGAAAAAAAAATTCTTTTAACTGCGTCAAATTAAATAATTTGACTTTTAATGTATTCTGTATATTTCGAATATCGAAATTCACTTTGTTTAGCTGCACAGATAGATATACGTTTTTATGTGGAAAGATCAGACTGTCAATCGTGAGATCCATCCGGAGTGATTGCACGAATTTCCGGATATGTACACCGGCGAGAATTGGCAACGAGTTACGATAGCCGCAACGAGTTTTTCGTCGTTATAGGTACCTACCTTTGGTAGATCACGCTATTCGTTTCATAAGCCATTATTCGAATAACAATGGCCCGTTAAGATAGGCACTGTTTCCTTTGTTGCCCGTCAAAGATAACCACGCGTTACGTAATGGCGCAATAATGCTATTAATAATCGGGGAAGCTCGTAACTCGACAGAGTCAAGGCTAAACGGTTTCTTGGCTCTTCGTCATTTCTGGTCTGATATAAAAAAAAATTTCTCGGCCACACGCGCGTTTGCCGATGACTAATGAATACCTTGACAAAAAATACGAACTTTTTGCGACTAAAAGGTTAGTAGGATGACTGTAAGTTATAAAACGAAAAGAATATTAAGTCTTGAATATATTGAAAGCAAACAATGGTGTCATTAAGTATATTTTATGAAATTAATTAAATTCTATCAATGTGCGGATAATAAACGATAACTTGAATATGTTGATATACATTTTCTATAAAGTGTTAATTAAAATAAAATTCTACTAAAATAAAATGTACTGTAATGAATGGAGAAAAAGATTGAGGTTGCCTCAGCAGAATAATAATGTTATCTTTCGCCCTTTTTTTCATATAAAAAAAAAGTTATGGGAACCAGTACTCTAGAAGTTACTTATAACGATCGCTCCAACTTTAGTAAGTGCGGTTGTTTTATGGAGGTTACAACCGTAATCCAACTGTAATGTAGCCGTGTAATCAGATGACGATAGCATACCATTAGAAATACGACAGAATCTGTTTGCATGCAGCACTTAGCAGCATATTAGTGGTAGAAACAGAATAGTTCTACACGTAGTTTAGCAATTTGATGCAAATTGGCAGAGAGAATCGAGCAAAATCTGTCGCCAATCTGCCATTAGATTAGCTTAGGTCATATCGGTAGACTCTGCCGGAAGAACACGGGTTTAATGCGCGGACATAGTTGCGATGCAGTTGCTGCTAATCGACTGGCACACTAAACTTTGCTGGCTGGGATAATATGCACAAGAAGAATCGCAATACACACGCTTTATTTTACGTGAAAATTCTTTGCGAGTTACGATACTGCTGCTGCCTATCCTATTGTTGCAATGAAACTGAATTCGCAGTGCTGTGCAACTATATCTTGTAGATCTCTCAATCGTACCCATTTGTTATGCAGATGACAGAGAGATAGCAATGAGGCAACCAAAAGAGTATTCTAACTGAATGTTACTTATCATAAGAATTATAGTTGTGAAAATCATGTAGATGGGATCTTAAGAGCTGCATTCAATGTAATATTATAATACAACTTGAATTCACATGCATTTTTTTGTTCTAAACATAGAGAATATTGTTGAGCAATTTTTTAACAAAATTTATTAAATTTTTTTTTCCAGATATAGTAACGCGTTTCTAAATATTAAAATTTTTATATTAATAAATTGAAAGCCGTGATTAGTAATTTAGAAATGAAGAGACTCGCGTTAATTCGAATAATTAGAAGATAAAGAAACAAGGTCATTCTCTCTGCATTTAATTATTCATTTTCCGACATCTTTCCGCGCTTTATCCGTAAGATGCAACAACGCATAAAATTCTTCTTCATCGAGCTGCGTAGCCTCGAGCGCGCGAGATGAATTATTAATGACTTATCGCGGCGTACTCGTGGCGCGGATGTTTTTTCGTAGCTTCGAAATTAAATTAGCCGTTTCGCTTTGACGACAACGCCTCGATCTAAATATAAATTGAACGGAATCGGGGGAGAGCGCGCGGCGCGGCGCAGAGCGGCACGGCGCGGCGTTCGCTTAAATAACGCTCGCATCGCCGCCGCGAGATTATTAAGATCAACGTGAGACAGTTCCCACGCTATGACCGCCTCTCGCGCCGCGGGGACGAGTTTGAATCGCGAAGATCGCTCGCCGATAAAGCGATGCGGATCTTTTGCGCAATGATGGGCGGAGGAAAGGCGATTAAACCCGCAGATCGAAGAAGCGAATGAGACACCGTGTACGCGCTTCAGTGTCAAATACTGATCAGCTACCGAGCTGAAGGTAATGAGAATTGCCGTGCCGTAATAGCAATAAGGGAGAAACCGGCAACCAGTTCGGCAAAATATGCTTGGCGAGATTATCTCGTGGTCGTCTTCTTCTTCTTCTTCTTCTTTTTGAACGCAACGGGATTAATTGAAGCGGCCTCTACGCGCGCGATCGGGAAGATCGTTCGCGCGATCTCGAAGACGGCTCTGCCAGCACACGTCATCATCATCATCATCGTCGTCGTCGTCGTCGTCGTCGTCGTCGTCGTCGTCGTCGTCGTCGTCGTCGTCGGATTATCCGCGAACGTTATTTTCGTCGTCGACTGCGCGAAATTGCATCCTTGCGCTAGCCGTGATTAATTATCGCGTGCACGCCGTTGATTGAAATACTTATAGCTGTCCCGACGGTGTAATATAAACCTGCCGCCCCCTCCCCCCTCGCGTTGCAACGCGTCACGATAGCCACGACGATGCGGCGCAACATTTTTCACCCTGGAATGTTAATCACGTTTTTCGGACGTTAATGCCACTGCGCTGAAAAATTCACCTACTTTATTTTTTTCAGATCCGCGCTAATATTTCCCCGATATTACTCTCGATTGCAAAATTCCGCTCATAACCATAAGATTTATGTTATAAAGTCACATAGATGTTAATTACGATAAATATAATTATGAGATGATGTCCACGAGATAAATAATTTTGTTAACATTTTATATATTACGAAAAGTCACTCAAATTTCTGTGATAATTTAATAGAGAATGAATATGTTTGAAATTAACACAAATATTATGTAAGAGATATACTTTGATGCAATTTGAGAACAAATTGCGGAAGCATATCTCTTCACTAAATTTAATATTTATAATGTGTTGACATGTACATTTTACTTATCTTGGAATTTACGATGCAAAACTACATTACTTTTATCCTGTTTATTTATCTATTCAATTCACTAAACAATGTTGAATATCAATTTAATACGAGGTATTCAAATCACGCAATCACGTTATGTTAAATTATCATTTGGGTACGTTAAAAATTCATTATAATATAAAATTTGTCAAAGGAACCGGTTTTAAAACGTGAATGCATAATGTTTACTGCCGCGCCCGATTAACAGACACTGAAAATTGTATTCTAAGGTTAATGTAACCAGCAAGGGGAGTTCACGTAGGCGGGATTTCAGTATTTAATATCGATTAAATGCAGCGCGGACACACGTGTTGGGAAAGCAGCGCTCCCCGTGCGTGATCTTTGTTTTACGGAAATCGCGGTTGCACGCGATATCGCGATATATATATGCGCATATTGTACATATACGTAACAGTCGTGGAACACTATTTTGTCACGCGTTGCCCGATCCCACCGAGATTACGTCCAGTCAGAACGACTCATTATTACCGCCCGCGACAGCTGTCATGCAACTGCATAGCTTCTAACTTCCAACTATTGTTGAACGTACAGTTAGCGTCTACACTCGCGTCGTTGGTCTCCCGGTCTCGCGGTAGCTATCCTATCGCCACCCCCCTCATCGAATAACGTCAATTTATGAATCCTTTTTTACTTCACAGCACAGTATCGTATTTCGATATCGCATTTCCGTTTTACCCCGATAAAAAGAGCATCGCGCTATCGGTCCGAGACGAACGAGCGCCGTTCTCCTCGAGCGATGCTTTATCCTCGGCTTCCTCCAATTTTAAGAAATTTTACGGCCCGCACGCGAAAAGGGGGGGATTATGAATATTGGATCTTCTCGGAAGAACCTGCGTGCGCGCGCGCGCTCACGCGCACGCGGCTTTAGTGCCGCTTACGATTATAGACGCCGGAACGATCGGTATCGGTCCCGCTACCGGCGTTTATACGACGCCAGGCGTGAACCCACGATAATACGGTAATAATCGGGAGCGATATCTTTATGGCGATAAGGCATGGGGAGAGAGTGAAAAAAATATATATAAAAATAAAAGAACGTAGCGCATAAAAGCGTAGGACGCGCCGCGGGGCGACGCGCGCATGTCGGCGCGGAATCTTGGCGGTATCTTTTCCGAGCCGTCGCGCCGCTCGTCGCGCGTGTGCGTTGTACACCGGTTCGCGAGATACATCACGCGTTAATTAAGTTCTTATCGAAATGATTATCGCCCTTGATCTATCCCGATATGCGCGCCATTCGCTTTACGACAGAGACCCTTAATGCACGATGGAACGAAGGGCGCGTCGTCGGAAACTAGTTAGGCGGATAAAAAGAAAGAGGCGGGAGATAGAATTTTTTATTACGTGATCGTAGTTACATGAAATTGTAATCTTTTCTCTAATCCGTTACTTAAATGCTGTCATATCGTATTTCTGAAGGGACTAAGTGGGTCGGATTGCTCGGAAATCTTTGACAATTTTTTGTCAACGAATCGAATAAAATCAAAGTGTACCAACCTGAAATTTTTGAGAGATATTTATGCAATGAATAAAGAAAAGTATCTTTTTATTATAATAAATATTTATATGAATAATACACAGCTGAAATATTTTCAGTTTCTTTTTACCATTTTGCAAAAATATTTCGATAATCCGATTTTCAACTTGAAATCTTCAGAAGACTTGCCACTATCAGGTGAACCTCTACAAAATAAATTAAACAAAAAAACATTAATAAAATGTATGACGGCTATTATTAACAAAAATCAAAATTTTGTCAGTTGAAAATTTTTATATATTTAAGATTTAATTCTTATATATATATTTTTTTTTGTTAATAGAAATATTTTTTTACTCCTTATATATTGCACAAATATTCTTGAAAATTTCACTTACCTACATTTATTTGGTTTGTCGCAAAAAATTGTCAAAAATAAATTCAAGTAATCCGATCCTCTCAAGTTATCTCTTAAATTGTAATTTTTCGAGATTGCTGTCGCGAAATTGCCACGGTCTCACAGCACGGCGAATCGTTCCAAGAAAGATGTAAACAATGACGTGGTATTTAGATGTCGGCTTAGATTGATTTGGACTTGATTTCGCGCTCGAAACTAGTAGCAGAACTGGTCCAGACGACCGGCGTGCGGGGGACGCCCTGTGGCGAGGGGCACCGGGGGGAGGGACGAGCCCTAGCCACGACAGCATTCCATCTCAATCAAGAGAGAATATGAATAACAGGCCGCGGCAGTGTGGGCCGTGGTCCAAGAACGCAACCCCGAGAGCGGATGTGCGTGCGCGCGCGCACGCACGCACGCACGCACGCACGCACGCGATTCATACCGCGATTTATACGGTCAACTTCGTTTACCTTAATGTCATTTGTGCGCGGAATTCCCTTGACAGATGGTATCTTTACTATCCGCCGACGAAACGCAGAAGAAGACGTAATTATTCCTGAAAAACTGAAAGTGATTTGAATACAATGGGAGTATATATTTGTCACGCAGCCTGTCATTCCGGTATCTGCTTAATAATCGAAGTGCAGCCAGGGAGGCCGGGGCGGGGAGGGGAGAGGTGAAGGGTGGCTGCGGGATCGTCCATCCTTTAAGTGTTAAGACAACACGCTCGAAGCCATACTTCAAACGATCCTTTGTGTATACGTTATTTCCATCTACCTCCATCTTAAACATCGCGCGCAGCATGTTAAGTCAACGAAAGCATTATACGATGCTGCACGACGGGATCATAATAGATCCTTTTATTAAAATGAACAGATCTATCTTCTTCAAGTGTACGCACGGTGCACGCGCAAGCATATTTACTTTAATCTTCAGATGTTCATCGAACATCTTTTTCCGTCTCTCCCCCGAGACGTGCCGCTTATCTTCGCTTCCTCAATTAATTAACGACTTCCAACGTGACTCCGTATCTGCAGATGTTATGTACATTTCCTTCGCGTCTACCGCCGTCGCGAACGAGTTCGCCAATCTCGCCGACTTCCGCCTTTGTATCCACGAATTAAACACACGCGCCATTTCCTCCGCTTTATCGTCACGTTGAGTTGTAAGCTATTTAACTCGTTGATTAGCATATTTATCAATTACAATTTGTCGGATGAGAAGGTTCGCCAAGTTAATTTAGTGCAGTCACCATCTTCGACATTAACGATGATTTACGCCCGAGCAATCAATCTGCAATCGGGTTTTTATTATCTGGATAATAATGTTTTAATTATTTAATTATTATTTTATTTTATACATGTTTTTTTTACTCCGCAATGTTATAAAGGATTAAATGCGCCGGCGAGAACAAAGTCGAACGAAAAATCGATTTCCCCGCCATTAGCTGCTCGCCTTCGATCCAACCTCGCGTCTCTGCTCCGGTTGCTCTTTGTCTCTCGTAGAACGACTCACGTCATTACACGAGCGGTCTCTCCTTTACACAACGAATTACCGGAGATTTATGCCCGCTTCGTGTCCCGACTCGCATACAGCCGGGCAGCCAATTATTTTCAATTACCCTGGCCGCGCGCGTACCAGCTCATAATTTCCTAGCTCTCCATTTTCGGCTCGGCCCGGCCCGGCCCGGCCCGGCCAAAGACACGTCGAAGAGCGAAGCCACGTCGGTTGGATTCCTCGTTCCGCTTGGACCACGATAATTAACGTTGTCGTCGCTCTCATGCCCCTTTAAACCCTGTCGTCAGCTCGAACGGGGAGGAGGGAGGGGGGGGAAACGAATATTTATTATCCATTCTGCGCGCGTGCGAAAGGAATTATCGGTGAGAAGAATCGAGCAGACGTGTTCCTAAATATCTTTTATTTGAACGTCCATTTAAAAAAAGAACTGCTTCGCGTTGAATTTGACGCTTGGCGCGAGATTTTACGATCGCCTATGTACGAGACGCGCGTTTCGATACGCTCGCGGCACCGAGCTGAATAGAATTTTAAAACACGACACTCGGTCTTTGAGATTGTAACTCGGCATCGAGACGCTCTCGTGTAGCATTCGAGGCGCGTTGACAATTTTAGGGGACGTCGTCCGTTGTCGTCTTGCACGGCTCGCATTAGGGAGCGCCCATTAACGAGGCGCTCCTCCGCGTCGACGACGACAGATGGAGACTTAGCGTGGCGCGGTCTACCGCCGCTAATTGGTTATGCATCGCCGGAAATTGTTAAGTCAGGATCGCCGCTACCTACCCGCTAACAGCGGTGACGTTCCGCCGTGAATCCGGGAGTGTGTTCCCGGATCGTCGATGCCTGCGGTCAGCTAGTTAGAAGAGCCGCTTTTTGGAAAGTCGCGCCGCTAAGTGGCCGCCGACCGGTGGTTGCCTACCTCGGCACTACGGACCTGTGCTTACAAGTTAGCGCCTTCTCGTCTCCCGATGCCGCTTAGATAGAGATCTTTTTTTTTTTTCGACTCAAGGACGACCGACGGACGGATATATACGAAAGGAAGGGGGAGCGAAGGATACGCATCGACACCTTGCGACGTAAAATATCGGAGGCGTATTTCGATTGGACAGGATGCTTGATGACGGTGATTTAAACGACGGAAATTTAGCACTTGGAGATATTATGTGAAAAAAGTTATCTTCTTGTCAACGTCATGGGTGTATCTCGCGTCCGCTTTTTTATTTATTCGAAGTGGTTCAAAATTTTTTTCTAAAAAGTTCATGAATATATACTTTTAAGTTTCTAGAAAAAATGCCTGCACTTTATTTTAGAAAAAATAAAATGTATAATTTAGTTTGAAAGATTAATCACAAATTTAGAATTATTTGGCTTAAAAAATTGCGATTGAAAAATCGAATAATCGCAAAATTAATAATTTTTTAAATATTTTAATGCACAAGTAATGTCTTCTTCAAGAGGCTCATAATTTTCAAATAAAAACAGATCCTAATTTGGACCTCAATTTATTTGGAAGAAAAATGGAATATGGTTACAATTTTATTACAGAGAATTTTATTCCAAGAAGTTTAAAAAATAATTATAAAAAATGACATACTAAATAAAAATTTATAATTAATATTACACTTATTGTCTAATACTTTTGCTTATATTATTTTTTTTATTATTTTCTAAAATCCTTGCAATAAAATTCTCATTAATAAAATTTATAATTATTCCATTTTTCTTCTAAATTTAGGTCTGAATGTCCGTTTTCGAATTCGAAAATCTTAAACTATTTGAATTCGAGCTATTCGCACATCTCGGCGGAATACCAATGACGGTGACTTAAAGATTAATTTTTAGAATTTACGGTAGAGGTCGGATGTTATCGACGATGGTCATCGAGACTTTGTGATATTCTCCGCACGCTTTTACAATTGAATGACCATCTTCCTTTTTGCAGCACGTGTTCTTTGTTGACAACGCTAAGGCGGTGTCCATTGTTAAGCGTGAGTAATATATCGTAGTTTCATCGATGCCCACGCCCTCGTCCTTCAGAAATATGCGTTAGATCAACGCGACCGAAGGTTGCTTTATGAACCTCGACTCCCACGCGACACTGACTGCGCCGAGAGAGATAAAGCTTGAACCGTAGAAGCTAGCGAAGCAATTTTCCCTTTTTTTTTTCTTTACGCAAAGTTATTCAGAACGCTCCCATTTTACGAACAGCGTGGCTTATCAGTTCTCCACTATACCTCATGCTTTAATAACGTGCCACTCGCGCGTCGTAAAACTCGTTCGCCGCGTGCGTATAAAGGCGCGCGTTCCCCGACGTACTCGGCCGTTTAAAGAAATCTTTCCCGCGTTACTTCGAGCGTGTTCTAATTGTTATTCCGATGCGGTAGCGGTTTCAGATAGCGCATGTTACGGTCGGATTTTACGACGGTCTTACACGACGCTTCTCGTCGTCTGCCGTTTGAGATTCTTTCGTCGGAGCGAGCGTGTACGGCCGACGCGGCGCGGATAACGCGTTTCGTTGCGAACGCACCCCGGTACGCGACATTTATTCTCCGTTTACCATCGGCAACGCTATAAACTGGCCACGTAATATGCCGCAAAATAAATTTTTCTCGACCGTTCGACGCCTCGTTCCTAGTTCCTCGTAGGGGATCATCGGCGCTGATGTCGTTACCGCGGCGACGAACGGCAGCGCGTTTCTCGCGGGTTAGCGCGCCTGCTTTTCATTGCCAATGCTAAGGAGACACCCATTGTCAGTAACACAGTTTTCTCGGCGTGCCCACACGCCGCCCGGCCCCGTAGCTCTCGGAGATATTCGAAGGCTGCTTTATGGAACTGAAACGAGCGTGCGACTCCCACGCGCGCCAACGAGCGAGCGAGCCCGCGCATGATGTGCCAGATGATACTGACGCCGGTAATATCTACGTCTATCTCTTTCCTCCTCCAGCCACGTTCGGTCGCCAGTATATCTTCCCATTAGTCTCTGCCCACGCCGGGCAACTTCGTGGCACGTGGGTCGTTGACTTTGACTGACTCTTCGCACTGTCTCCTTTCCCCTTTCGACCCCTTCTTTCTCTTTCGGCCGTCGTTTCTCTCTGGCGACCAGCTCGCGCAGAAAATTATCGATGCGCTGGACTCTGTCTCTCTCTCTCTCTCTCTCTCTCTCTCTCTCTCTCTCTCTCCCGGCATTAATTACATTCGTATGAGCTCGTTCGAATGGCTATTTCGAAGTCGCGTCCCGTCGGCGCTGTAAAGTGTCCGAGCGGGGCTGTAAAACGTGTAAACCGTAATTTATGCGCAGAATTTAACGCGAGCAAAACTGCGCGTGGATCATTTTCGGACGGGATCGCCGGAGGAGAGGCTAATTGATCGTGGCGAGCGAGGGAGAGGGAGGGACCCCTCGTCGCTGACTCCGCGTCGTCGCTTTAATCATCGACGCGGACTAGATCGAACGATCGGCGGAATGGAATTCGTTTAATTACCGCGACAGATGCGATCCGCCGTTCTGGGAACGTACGGCGGCGCATATCGGGGCGAGCGACGCAAACCGGTATCGTTATGGTAATTGCGGGAATATCTATCGTCGATCGAGTCCGACGAGTACGCAGCGAGATTGCGATATCCACTCGTGGGAAACGATACGCGAATCGCCGAATTTGGCACGCGTCCTAATTTTTTACTGGGCTATGAACAGATGGACTTTTTTTAAAAATAATTTTGCCTCGGAGTTTCGTCAATTCGGAACTCCACTTTCTTTCTCACCATAACGAACACCTCGCAATTACTCATCATGGGTGGTTCGATCTTTAATAATCGAGCCCGAAAGTCCGCCTTGCGTGACTCGACGACGCGGCGCGGCGCGGCGGCCGGGCCGGTCGGTGCTTTTACGAAGACGTACGAGAGCCCTATTCTCTCGCGTGCGTTGTCACGTGCAGTTTTTCTCCGGGACGTGTTATTCGCGCGAATCGAGTGATTACGCTCTACACTCGGCGAGGAGTGCAATTTGTTCATTGCCCGGAGGACGGAAGGCGGGAGCTATCTCTTCGCGTATACGCGGCAGCCCTCCGAGCGATCCTTCTTTCCCTCCCTTTTACCCAGGCGTGTCCGCGTCGACCGAGCAACAACATTGTAAAGGTTGCCGTAACACCGAAAACCACTAAATGCCGCTTAAGTCATCGGACGTTACAAGCGGCGACGGCGAAATACCGTCGCGAAGGACCACCGGCTGTAATTGCACGGCATTCCTCTCCTCGGGAACGACGCGGTGTGCACCGTCATTATACACGCGGGGAGGAGGAGGGTTGTGCCGCGATTCGCCCTTGCAGCGCCTCCTGCTACTTTTTTCGTCACTTTTGCAATCGGCCCCTCTCGCGCTCGTGTACGCTCTTTCGCGCCGCGCCGCGCGCGCCGCGCCGCGCCGTCCCATCCGTCGAGGTGAACGCACCGGGACTCTTGCAGCGGCAACATTCTTCAGAGAGGCCGAGCGACACGTTGGGAGATGTACGTGTCGGTGCTCGCGCGATGATTGGTTCAATTATTTCGACAACGCTCGACTTTATTCACTTGCCTCGGTGCGATTTTTGTAGCCACTTCTTCAGATTGCTGGAATTTTTACCGTAGCCGACGTTCTCGCCTGATTCGAATTTCCGATCACATTTGAAAATTATACTTTGCTCGTTGCTCTTCGATGTGGCTTATTACACGTGCATCCTGTTACATTTATTTTACCGTTTTTCTTTACGTGAAGAATTATTAAGATAAATAGTCTCAGAGCTCAAGAATTGTTGAATTTTTCTAAGGATTTATTGTATAAAGTGATCTAATTAACTGAAGCATGAATTATACAACATTATTAACAAAAAAATAACCTATCGTATAAATATCTAAATATTTAAAAATTATAATTAAATTTTAATATAACAATATTTTAAATAATAAGTTTCCATGAAAGTGTCCGGATAATGACATCTCTGATCACTGTGACATTCATTTTACGCCTTAAATCTAACATTTTTAACAAGCAGAAGTATGCACATATAGAACACGAAATTAATCTGCAACATTTGTTTAAAAGAAAATCATATATACACTGTCATATACGCGTGACACACCCGAAATTCCTGACGTTTGCTGTCGAAGAAAATAGGTCATACGCGACACTTTCTCCGATGAATAGAGAGATCAGTTTTGCCTTCGTATTATTCGATGCTATAAGTCACCGTAAATCGCTCTATTTGTTTTTCCTCACCGCTAGCTGGACTCGCTGCACCGGTCCATGTAATTAGCGAATGGTAATTATTAAAACTCGATTTGCATTCGTATAATTGATGGAGTTCAATTATACTAAATGGTGTTTTTCACATTACAAGATCCTGAAACGATAATACCGGAGCAAATCCCTGCCTCGCGACAAATTACTTTTTTCATTAATGACGACGTATGAGTAACTTAATGCTCCCACGTTCCACTTGGTATTACCTCTACAGTACTTACACGCTAATCCCGTGCTGTTACTTGCGAGTCAACGTTATTATTATTCTCGCATTAGGCGTCGAGGTACAAAGTTACTCCAGAATGCAGTGCGCGTCGTCATTTTTAGATACAAAGAGAAGAGACGTCAGGAAGGAAAAACAAAGGACTTTTTGCCTGTGAAAAATGATTTTGACGACGCTCTTTTTTTCCGTCGAATCTCGTCACGTGGGGGATTAGTGAAGTTTGGGGGATGAAAAAGAAAATATTGGCAACACGTCGCGACGTGGCAAAGAACGAAAAATATTTCCGCGCGGTATATCGCGTTCGCTCTCACGGACGGTCGTTTGACAATCTCTAGCGGCGTTTAGCGGCTAAGCCTATTACGGGCGCATGTGAACGCAGCCTTGCCATGCAATTTTGCCGTTCATTGGGACAGGCGTGACCTATCGGCGGGCATTTACCGTACGCCAAAGGCGATGCCTTTTACGTGATAAATTATTGCTTGCTGCGCTCGTTCGCGATATATCTCGTTACGTATGGACCATCGAGCCGATTTAACCTTCGCTCTCGTTCGCTCTCTCCCCTTTTCCGCTCTCGCATATAATCATCCTCTCTCCGTGCGCCACGACGAGGGCATTAATCGCCACGTCGAATCGTTATTATTTGCTCGCACGGGAACGTCTTCGACAGCCTTTGATAATGGCTACGTGGCGCCCCTCGGATCACGATTACAACAACGAGAATCGTTAAGATCCAACCGCGGCCGTACACCGTTAACGAGCCTATCGGATCCATCATCTCTGCCGTTATCGTCATTGTTGTTGTTGTTGCTGTTACGTTTCGGGTGACACGCAAGATGGCTAATCGAACATCGTGCTCTTGACGTTAATCCAGTCAGACGCGATTAATCGACTTTGACGTGTATCTCTTATCGTACGTAACGTATAGTGCGCTTTCGCAGAAAATTTTGACACTCCGCATTAGCTTATTTCTCGTGCAACATCTAATGACGCGCGGAAAGAATTTTGTTTTGTTTAAGTATTTAAAAGTTTAGCTACATGCGGATTTGAAAAATAAATTTTTTTGACTCGTTAAAATAATTATGCACAACATTTAAGCGTTACGATAATGCTGCAAAAAATTTTGTCAATTTACAATTATTTTGAGCGTCCTACATAATTATTTTGATGATCCAACAAAATTAATTTTCAGATCTGCTTCTAATTAAATTTTTAGTTACTTCCGCGCAAAATCATTCTTTCGTGCATTTCGTATGTATTATATCTGTAATAATACACGACTATTAAATTCTCTCGTATTTTTATCTTACGTGAGGCAAGTATTTTATGTTGTAAATCTCAATTCTGTTCAACTATTGGTAATGCTCGATTTGCCGTTCGCTCAACAGCGCCAGTCGCTGGCAAACTTTTCTCTTCAAGTATCTGGATTACGTTGTTAAACAGCCGGGCATGAACTGGCTACGGCGGTGAATGGGTAATTTAAATGCGAATTTGTTGGTGCATTAACTCCGGGGGGAGGCGGAGGGGGAGAGGGAAGTGCGCCGCTAACGCGGCATTAACACTCGCGGACGCGTGCATAGGGTGCAAAGCCCAAGAGCCGTGAATCAGTCCGTCGCGGCGCGCGCGCGATTTAACGGATATATGCGGACGACGCGTCTCTTTTCTACGCGACTGAAGACGGTTTTATCGGCAAAGAGAATAACGAGCGCCGGATAGATTTATTCAGACGATTCTCCACCGTCTCTCCGCGTTACGACGCGCGACGATCGCTTCTTTTATTCGGCTCCGTGCAACCGCGAGCGTGCGCATTTTCTTCCGGTTATTCGGCTCTTAAATCCATACACGGTCGTTGAAAATATCGATACACATAACCACTGGAAAATTGCATCCCGGATTAAAAGAAAAAAAAGAAATTTTTTTTGTAGAGAATTAATTGGTTATTACGTAACTTTCTATCTGTCAATCGCAAGTAATAGTTTTAAGTTAATTAATTCTTTGTACGTGTTGTTTTTCGGCACGCTCTTTATACATGATGGGATCGTTTGTTTTTGTTTTTTTTTTTTTTAGTTTATTTTTTTATAAAAGTTGAAAAATTTGTGTTAAAAATAAATATGTTAAAAAATAACACAAATATTATATAAAAGTTTTATAGAAAAAATATAATACTTTGATATAATGCGAAAACAATTGTCTCAGTGAAATTAGCATTTATCATTTGTTGACACGTACATTTTATTTTTCTTAGAAAAAAAATTTACCTTTCCTTTATTTCCTCGTAATTTGCGTTTTTTTAACATTAAGAATATTAAATAAGTGACTAACACTAAGAATGCTGAATATTAATATCACGAAATATTCAGATAGCCCAATTATTATGTCAAATTATAACTCTCGTCTTTGTTAAAAATTCAACACAAAAATTTTAACAGGGATCAGTTGTAAATACAAAATGCTTTATCTGTGTACACACATTTATATTGAAAGAAAATAGCGAGTTATCTTAAATTATTAACGTCATCAAAGGTAAAGGCGGGAGATCTAAACGGCTATTATTAAAATATATTTAACATAAAACGAGAGAGGACGTGGTATTTATGAGAAAAGAATTATTATGAGATTGTGTGGTCGTCGGCTAATTAAGAATTTGGCAAGTATGGAAATTAGTCGGCAATAGCCACGACGACGGCACCCTTGCCATAAATCCAAGTCAGACTATTCAGCCGACATTGGGGTAAAAAAAATAAAACGATTATTGACGAACGATGCAAAGCCCGCCTGCGATACCCGGCAGCTCGCCGTTGTCACGTAACACATTTAATTATGGCAGCCAGGAGTAATGTGCTTACCCAAGCGATGCGAAACGTTGTCGCTCGCTCGGCGGTCGCACGCGACATATTTCGTCAGCTGCCTTCCGCGCGGCACCCACTCCCCTGCATCCGTGCGACGACAAGCGGCACGACAGTCGCGAATTGCTACCAGCATTAGGCTCGTGAAATTAGAAATAGCACAATTACACGTAACCTAGTATATCAGTACTTCAGGCCATTAACTTTGAATTCTGCATAGGTGTATGTTTTGAAAGAAAAATGTCGCGGAGGTTTCTTCCACGCTGAAATGCATAATAACGTGTATTTATTTGTTTCTTAACACTCGCGGATTGCTACACGGTTGGAAAATTCGTGTCAAATTTAAACGTGTATTGCATGTCATTCCCAAATGACAACTCCAAACTCTACTCCAATTTTTGCGTTAGTTTAACGCAAGATGAACATGTTAGAAAGTAACGTAAAGATTACGTAAAAAATTAACACGACAAAGTGGTGGAACACTTTGATACAATGGTGGAAACAAATAATGTGGAAGCATTTCTTTGGTAAAATAAAACATTTATTCATTGACACGTTGACATTTTCATATTCATATATCTTGAAACTAACGTTTGAAAATTACATTATTTTATTTGTTCGTTTACCTATAAATTGTATCGTTTCGAAATGTTGAATATCAATTTAATACAAAATATTTATATGACATAGAGTCTGATATTTAAATGTTTCCATTCCCGGTGCCGCGTAGCTTTTTTTTTTTTTTTTCCTAAATCATTGACGATCAGAAACGGGCTCTTCGGGGACGTGTAATTGCGGCGCGCGTATCTCGCGTAAAACGTCGACGGGAATCATTTATAACGCGCGTTGATCGACGCCCGATCGACGTTCGCGATAAACCGGGGTGTTTCGTCAGCCGGCCGACGCAGGCTAGGGCAGGCCGATAGCGCGCCGATAAGTGCAGCGCGCGCGGTGCAACGAATGCGCCGGCGACGATAATGCGCCGCGATAACTTTGGCTCGTCCGCCCATTCCCCTCTGTCTCGCGCATTGTACAACGCCCGTGGCGTACGCGTAAACCCATTCGTGGTGATTCGAGTACGATACCGCCGCGATCGGGGACACGACCGCGCCGCCGTCGCTCCAAATTAAACAATTCGCGTTAATTGGAATTCAAAGGACATTAGCGTGTTTGTCGTTACGAGGGTGGCGGCGGCGGCGGTGGTCTCTGTTCGCGTGGGCTCTCGTTCGCGCTACGCGTCGGGAATAATACGCGCCGGTGATTATGAAAAGTGGCCCTGGCTCTCGCGAATACGGCAAAATTGAATTAATAGTATTTTGCTCGATACATCGTGTCGCGTACAGGGGATTCTCTCTTTCTCTCTCTCTCTCTCTCGTAAAATTTCGACGTAGGAAAGATTAACGCGCCAAAGGGAAATATTTTTAATTCATTCCGTTTAAATCATTGAAGAATACAAGCGTAATATGCGCGCGCGCGCGAGAGAGAGCGGAAGGATTTAATTAAATCATAACGAAAGACACGTATTTTGATAATCACGAGTATATTTTTCCATTCCATCGGCCGCTCATTATTAATATCTGTAGAGATTAATTCACTAATTATGCGCGTTTGTATGCAATAAAGATCCTATAACGGAGGCCCGATGTGCAGCGAGAACGTTTTGCAGATACGGATATAATAAAGCGCTCTTGACGAATGTGAATGGCCGTAAAACGGCGACGTAAACGCGATACGAAGCGAGAGCTTGCAGTCCTTTTTATTTCCATTTTCCATTTATTCATCGCGATGTTTCACGCGAAAACGCGTTTAAAACCTCGAGTAACGAGGTGTACTTTAGGAGATGAAAACATAAAATACCGCGACTCTTGGGAGAAAGGGCGTTGCAACTCAGAAATTGTTCCAGACGGGTCTGTAATAAATCAAGAGAAAACTATAAAGCTTTATTTATTTATTTAAGCTCGCAGATTTTTACTTAGGGATGTATGGGTCGTATCTCAAAACATTAAAAATACAAAAATTTCATAGAATATTCTAGTATCACGTTTGAGTATCTGTGTACAATTTCAGCACAACTCACTTATTCGTTTAAAAGTCACTTAATTCTTTATTTACTGTTGATTCTTATCTAAAATCGCGTTTTGCAATATTTATTGGCAAATTTGATGAGAAAGTAGCATTATCAATTAAATCAAAATTTTTACATATATTAAACTCTAATAAATATTCGTGCACAAATTCATTTAGATCCACTCACTCGGTTAAAAGTTAATTTATTAAAAACCAGCAAAATATAGTAATTTTTTCTGCAAAAATCAATTTTTTTTAACTACTTTCTGTGCAGCTAATTTCAGAGCCAAAATTCGAGCGAGCAAAATTTTTTGTTGTTGATTAGAAAAAAAAGCACGAACCTAGAGAAGCCTTTAAATTTTGATAATTTTTAACTCGTACAGCAAAACATTCTTAAATTCATTGCTGTATCGAATAAAATGAAAAAAAAAAAAAAACTACATATTTTATTATTATGAATTCGTCGGTGCGTTTTTCATTCTGCGACCACCCGCGAGTGTATTGAAAAAAAAAAGTTTAGACGTTTAATGTCACCAGGGAGTATCAATTGTTTTAAGCCGGGGTAAGTTTTCGTGTTTACCGATCCCTCGAGATGTTTGGAGAAACTTTAGTCGAGGTCGTAGCGACTCGTTGGAAAAAAGGTGGCGGTCGCCATGGGACAATTTGGTTCGACATATTGAAGTGGAATAATATCGCTCGTGATTCATTTTTGATCGTGCAAAAACAACCGGCCGCGAAAGAGTCCGCGGTCACTCCGAAGGCATTTATCTCCGATATTCAATCTTTGGCCGCTCATTTATCAGCTGTCGGCGCTGGCAATCCCTTTATTGAATTTCCCCTTAGCTTTTCGCCGGTAATGCGCGTCGATGAAACGCAATCTCTGTGTTCTTGGCAGAGCCAGTCAGCCAGCCAGCGTGTTGAAGAAGCAAGAAGCGCAAGTTATTTTCGAGATAATCAGACGGCGCATTTAGCGTCGAGCGCGCGACGAGAGTGTGAATCGCCGTTCCGTCATTGTTTGGACGTTGGTAAATTGGATCGCGCGACGGGAAGAGGCATAAAGAACGTAAGAACGACGATATGGAGACGATTTTGTCCCCAAAGGGGCCTCGAAAAAACTACGATGGAGACCTAAGCGCAATGAGATTTATCGGCGAGACGCGGCGAACCATTATCACGGTTGAATCGAGTTTTCTTCTGCCGTATAGGCCCGTCTCCTCCCCAGGTCGTCCCAGGACGAGGTGTCGACGGGGAGAAGAGAGACGGACACGAGGTTTAATCCCACGGGAAAAGGCGCCTCCGCCACTCGACAAGTGTCCCCCGAACGATCTGTCTTCAAAGAAACTGCTCTGCGCCTCTTTTTGCTCCGTGCGACAGACCCAGTCGTGTTCCCTCCTCGGCAGCGCGTTATTTCTTTGTGGCTTGTATGGCGATAGCGTCTCTTTTTGCCGGCCACGGGAAGTGCCTCTTCTTTCTTTTGCTCCCTCCTCTTATTGCGTACCGCAATTCGACGGGCGTTTCGTAATTTCTAACCGCTCAGAGGACTTGTTCTCCGACTGTTCCGCGTTGCGCGACGCGATAATTAATCTCAGTCTCTTTTGCCCGGTAATATTAACCCTCTGTGATAGAGCCGGGAATTTGAAGACTCAGCTTGGCGAATCTTCAATTTTGAATTAGTCTGCCTTGAATTCGACCACCTGCAAAAAAAGTGGTAAAACATTTTTTTGAGTCAAACAATTGTGAAATCGTATTCTAGAATCTTAAAAGAGTGTACTAGAATTTTTTCACATTCTTTAGAACCTGAAATAACTTTGATTTAAATAAGTTATTTATTTTTTTAAATCAAATAAATTTTTATTTTTCTCGAAGGTCTTTCACTTCGACTTAAAAAAAAAATCAAGTTAAAGAAACGATTTCGTCAATTTAAACAAAACTTTGACAGACGTGGGAAAGCAGCGAAAGAAACGTTGAATTACGAAGCGTAAAAAGGTTAAGCGGTTAAGCGTAAAAAGATTTCAGATATCAAAATTAAGAATGCATTGAAAAACTGAAACTGTTAATCAAATAATTATGTAAAGTTTTTTTTGGGGGGAGATCGAAAGACGAGCGACTCTCACGTACGCACACACGCATGTGTATGTACATACGTGCGTCGAGAGATAGGCGTCGACAGCGACCGGCGTACAAGAAGGGTTTTACGCGTTATTTGTACACGTGCTTCGAGATTCCGTGGCGCGAGTCTTCGCGGCCCATCGACGGATTTATTTTCGTACGTCGAAGCGGCAGCCGCCGCTTCACGTTGTCACTGTCATAGCGGCGCCGAGGCGAGCGGTCGACGAGGAGAGCCCCGGGGATCGTCGAATCGTACCTAAATATAGGAGTGAACAAATTATGAGACGAGTGACTAACGCTCTCAGCTGTACTTCGACGTCCCCGCGTAACTCGCGTCGCGCAGAAGAGCTAATAAATTAGCGAGAACAGGAGCGAAACTCGCTTTTGTCGATTAGCGTTGTCTCGCTTCGCTAGATGCGCGCACACGGTCGCAACGAATTATTTCGAAACATTTTCTCTTATTGAATGTAACTGAAAGGTTTTCAACGGAAACTAAACAAGTCTGCTTTTAATTTAATTTGGATTATGGCACGTCAAATAATTCTCTGTTAGTACCGTTATATCGGGAACAATTTCGTTCCGGCGAGAATAAAAAATAGAAAATGAAAAACAAATGTAAATGGGTAGGAAATATAAAATTTCTTGCAAAAATCGAACTGGTTTATTTATTTATTTTTTTTTTTTTAATGGATTCAAAATATTAACTATAAAACCTAAAGCTTTGTGTGTGCCCGTATTATTTATATATTCAGAAAAATATTAACTAAATTTATGCAAAAAGAAATACAAAAGAAATGTTTTTGTCGAGAGCAATTTGCAAAATAATTTGTAAATGAAAAGTAAAGAAATTAATAATACATTTAAACTGAGAAATTGGCCATGCCGATCGAAAGCATCTTAGTGCTGATATAATAATTTATATACGTTACGATTGATTAGCAATTTAAAAAAAAAAGTAAAAAAACTTTTTCTGCCATACAATTGTACAATCGTATTTCTAAATGTCGAAAGAATATTCCAGAATTTTTTTTTTAAATTTTTCAAAACCTAAAAATTCTTTGAAAACAACAACTGTTTACTGATTATCCAAGTTGATCTGATAAGCAATGAGAAACGTTAGTCTACGGAGGGCAAAATTTGAATTAATTATGCCACGATCTAATACAATAGGTACTAGGTTAATATGTTATTCATTCATTCAAGAGAATTAATCAGAAGTATTTAATGTTTTTATTTCTGCTTCCAACTAAAATACTCTTCACGAATATATTATTTATATAAGCGGCATAAATTAATTACGTATTAATTATTTCAACAGCGGAATATGCTGATATTTACGCTTAGCTGTCTTAATGAATTCACTTACATAATTTATTACAAGGAAATTTCAAGCGCCTATCTCACGGAAATAGTTTCCTCAAACAAACAATGATTTAATTAACGTACCTGTGTTTACGGCGAATGCGGTGGTCTTAACCATGAAAATCTTGTTCGTCTGCATATCGCGGCCGCGTTCGGTAGCTATTACGTCTCGCATTTAACAGGCAGATACGATCAGATTCTGTACACGCTGGTAGCAGTGCGCGAATGAAGAAATTACGACGGCAGTCCGCCGTATCCGAGCACGTCGGGGGGATGGATTATCGCTGCGGAGAAAAACCGCCCCGTCCCTCTTCGCGCGTCAGAGCGGGCTAGATAAACCTCGGCAGCGCGCAACGCCGCAGACGTTAAGCCGCTTCGGGCTCGAAACGGATTTAACCGGCCGCTAATGGTAATGCGACAGTGACACGTATATGTCGGCTAATAAACTCGTGCTCGCCGACGTCTGGCGCGCCGTGAAATTCAATCACATCGCGACGCCAGTTGATTTCAATGCACGCGCGCGGCGGAATACCCCGCGTATTCAACGCAAAGTCGAGTATACGCCGCCGCGTTCATATTTGGGATTAATTACGTCACATTGTCAATTTTGTAAAAAAGAGAGAGAGAGAGAGAGAGAGAGAGAGAGAAGATAATCCGTGAGCAGGGGGAAATATTTTGGCTTTTATGTAAAAACAAAAAAGGAGATACAACGGAAAAAAAACAGCGAATGAAATATTGGAATTTAGCAAAATATAATCCAGAATAATGATCATTCAGCTTCGTCGACATATTTTTGCCGAAGTAAGTTTGGCAAATTTTTTTTCTCGCCGAAGAGCTGAAAAGTGACGCTTCCCGAGTAGAGTTTCTTCTGAATCAGCGGCATCGTAGGTACATATATATATAGGCATCGCGTAATAAAACGATTTAAATAACTCGTAGCATCCGCCGCGACGGTCGCTCGTAAAAACGGTAACACGGGATTCCACTATGTCTCCGAGGAGAGCGATCAGTGGCAGCAGTTTCGAGGAATCAGTGATACACGTTTCAGCGGTTAAGGCGTCCGCGGGGGGAATTGGGAGGGACGGGAGGAGAGAAGGTTGAGGCCAGAACAAGGAGAACAAGACGTCGCCGTCGTCGTCGTCGCGGTAAACGCGGGACGGAGGAGGAAGAGATCGGACGGACAGCGGACGGTCGTCGAACAAAGGCGTTGCTATTTTCGTATGAAACGTCGTGGAAGGCCGTCTCTCGTTGTGCCAAAGATAAAGGGAGAGAGGACATTGGAGAGGCGCGGAACGGATGGGAAGGCAAGAATGGAGAGAACATCGGTAGCGGACGATGATGATGACAGTGTGTGTCTTACCTGGCGCGAATCGTCGCTCGACAGATCGGGCGGACCCGCGGAGTTATAAAGCCTTGATTCGTGGACGACAGTTGACCGGATCGAAAGGAAAGGACGGGAGCCGGATTCGGCTTTGTCTTGCCGAGGGTTCCTCTCTCTAATGAGTCGTCGAGGCACAACGTTCCTTGGGCACGGGCTCTTTCCGTTGCGCATCACGGCTCGATACCCATCAATAAAGCGGTTAATGCGGCACGAGTGGACCGATCAAGAAATTATGCTCTTTGAAATTACACGTCATCGGGAAAATCACTCAGCATGAGCGCTCGGCGTTCCTCCTACGTTTCTTGAACGGTATTCAAAACAGAAAAGATTTAATAATTTATATTTATTCATGAATAATAAACAATAGGTAATAACAGAACTGCTTTGCAACTCGATTTACATTGGAACGCCTACTTGGTGAATTAACTGTTTATTTTATTTTTTTTCTTTAATAAGAACTTTGAAATAATTTCGTACGCTTCTGCGTCGCGAAGGAGATGTCGCGTGAGTTTACTCGCTGTTTACGAATAGACGGGAATAATTCTTCTAAAACGAGACATTGACGTTAATTTCTCGATAGCAAGTTATATCCCTTTAGAACCAGAAGTGCTCGTGACTGACGCGAACTTTACTGATTCGATCTGACCACGCGTCGTATCCGTGCGTGTACCGATAAGTTAACAGCGATTGCCGGACACGGGAACGGCGAGGGGGTTACCGGTACCGGTAGCAAAAAGGAGAAAGAGAGAGAGAGAGAGAGAGAGCGCGTGCTATGACGAGGAGAAGGAAGAAAAAGAAGGTGAAGAAGTGGTAGGACAGAAAAGGGAGTAACCGGTGCAGTTGCATTCATTTACTTTCCCTGCCGGCATGAGTCACACTTGAAAGAGCCTAATCTCACGCGATCGCGTCGTGTCCGGTGACCCCCGGTCGCCTTGGTTCCCTCTTCGTCCCTCTCCCTCTCCCTCCTCCCCCAACGACTTCCCACCAGACGGTCCCTTTCGTTACACGCATTTAAATGACGCTGCTTTACATTTTTCTTTCCCAATATTGTGTTTTTATTTGCCGGCTATCGTCGCCGCCGATCTCTTCCTGGCTCGGCAGCCGCGCTCATTTATTCCCGAACGTGTCACCCTGCGTTTCGCGTGTGGACTGACTTGGGGAACGGCGATGCGGAATGCATTTCTGTTTCGTTGTGGCGTTTTCCTGTTATCGCGGCTGTTATCAAATTCTCTTTTCTCGAAGGCTCACCGAAAGGGCTCTCGCCATTTCTCCTCGATCGTTAAAGCGGCGAATACCCGGTTGACTCGCGATATTTCAGCTCGCGTTTCCGAGAAAGAGCGCCAAAACTTGGACCACTTTTTATCACTCTGTCTTTCGCTTCGGAATTTCAAGACTCGTATAAGAAATTGAAAAAAACGCAACGAAACGTTTCGCTGTTTCCGATTTGACGAACCGTCCGTTTGTTTACGCGCGTGCGAAAACATTCTGCTTTGATACGCGCATATATATCTACCCGACAGATTACAAATTCCGCGAATGAAGTGAATCATACTCTATTAAATACATTCCAAGCATTGCGTAAATTGCGTAGGAGTTTCCGTTCCCGTTTGTAACTTTGTTTACGGCGAGGGAACGCTATTACACTTCGGGGCTCTTTACGCATCGGCGCGGCGACGGTCGGCGGTGGCCGGTGCATGTGTTCGCCGCGTCTGCTCGCGCTTGCCGGAGATACCGATCCCCCGCTACTATAAGTGTGCCGAACGGAAGTTACGTAATTAATGTTTTATGCCTTGTTTTTTCGAAACTATCCTGCGATCGACCACCCTCGCGCCGGCAGACGGCGATCCAGGTGAATCGCCGATATCCATGGCCGTTCTCCACGTCGACTCGTTTCTTGGATCGCGCCGATTTCACGGTCGTAGATCGGTCGATAATGGAAGAAGTTATTGGCCTCGCTAAGACTGTATTGGCGTAACAGAGAAACCGAGCCTCCACGTGCGATCTCCACTGATCAAGTTGCACAAGTTCATCTATGAAATTTTTCGTGTATCGAATTATTAATAATTATGTAATCGAATAATTAAAAATATAAGAATTAAAAACGGTATTTGAATAATACACTAATTTTATATGATAAGCGATAATAAAAACCAATTGGTAAAGGTATTGATTTACATTTAATTTTCCGGTATTATTAAACATCGATATTATCAGAAATCAATTTGATTTGTAGCACGTTCTTAATACGTGTTTTTAAAAAAATTACAACAAAGAAATAATATATTATATATATACATATACACACATTCATTGACAAAATTATTAGGCATCCTTGCTTTTTGATAACATTTATAAAGATAGTGTTATTTATTTCCTTTTAATTGAAGAAATTGTTAAATAAATAGGGTGCCTAATAATTTTGTCAATGGCTGTATTATTAAATACTTATTTTTCTTACAATGGTAAACCACCGAGCATGTATCACACGAACACTACGGTGATGAAGGACCAACTTGAGAGAGATATTATATACATATATATTATAAAAATAAAATCTTTGCACACAAAATTATTTTGCTGTAAATATATTTTAGCATCATAATAAAAATGTTGTGATATACTGAATTCGTTGATGTTCTTCTCAAATCAATATTATACAAAATGATATCGATGTTATTGTTTAAATTTAAACTAAATATATATGAGATTATATAATTTTTGTCATTTATAACTCGTTGAGTGTAAAGTAAGCTCTAAATACGTTTGTATATTTACAAATACCATTTGCGAGTCACGTCAGAAAAAAATATTCCAATACCAATGTTCATTAAAGGTTTTCAGATTTACAAAAATAAAGGTAAATGCGGTGTACAATTGTTAGCGAAATTATTTCTGCGTATTTAGTCCCCGATTTAAAAGCACCTATATACGACAAATCCAATTATTCCAATATTTTCGTGAAAGAAACGCTCCCTTGAGTTTAGTCGGATGTTAGTCGATCGATCGTGCAAGTTGCGTTTCACAGCACGTATACAATATTGTATCCGCGTGCTCCTTCCTCCTCCCCCCACCCTCTTCCATTTTCTCCCCGTTTCGGACGATTGATTGCCATATTAAATTGTTTCCTCGTTCTCTGTTCCAGGTAAGAAGCAGCAAACCCCAGTGCGCGTACGGCGATGCGATTGTTGTTTATACTACGGGAAAAAGGTAATCGCGTGTAATTGCGCAGTGGTCGCTAAAGAGGAAATTGATCGGTCGGTTCCAGCTGCGTCGCATTATGAACGCGGCTCAATCTTGATGGCTGCGCGGATTTCAATGATAAGAATGAAAAAAACTTGACTAACGCTTCTAAAATAAATTATTCATTCCGCCGTTTTTACGCCGTAAACTTCTTCGTTCGATACGATTTTGTATCGCTGATTCGCGATACTCGTGACGTACGGATTAAAATTCTACACGTCGGCCAACATAAAATTGAGAAACAATTTCGTCCTGAGTTATATCAAAATTTCACTTTGTCGGACGTGGCGCGCGGTAAAGCGCGTCTATTAATATCAATTTCGAGTAGCCGAGCGCCGGGGCGATGCTGCGTGCGCGAGATATCGATGAAGGGCCGCGGTTTGAACACGCTGCTTCGACCGCGAGTTACATCACTCCGATACAATTGCGACAGCAATGCAATAATCGTATCGAAGGTAGTAGCAATGCAATAATAACGACGATAGTGGCGGTGGTGGTCGACAGGGTACGTGGGGGGAGGGGAGGATACGTTTCCTGTCCATTTTAATTGGGTTATTAACGGGTGTGCGAGTGTTTCCTGCCTCCTATGGCAAACCTGGGGCCCTCTTTCGCAGCTGCCACCTCGTCAACGTTGTCCGTGCCGCTGCCGGAAACCAATCTGTTCCGTTTGTCTTTCGTTCCTCGCGCGCCCGCGCGCTGGCGCATAAATATGCATCGTGCCACTTAAAATTGCGCCACGTAGGGAAGAAAGAGAGAGAGAGAGAGAGAGAGAGAGAGAGAAGGAGAGGAAAAAAGTTTACCCTGCGCATCGCGGGCGGGTTGAAGAAAGGGGGAGGAGGGAAAAGCATCGGGCGTGTGTGTCGCGCGCGCTCCGACGAAAGCGACGACATGCCGGACGGCGCGGCGCGGCGGTGCGGCAGCGGAGCGCTCTTGCAAAATTCATTAACCGCCGTTGCATCGGTAATCCATACTTCGTGTAACGGTGCTCATTATTGGGCGAGTGGCCGCGGTATCGTATTACCAACATTAATACGCTTAATACGCTGTAGAATGTTAATGGGACGACAGGAAGGGATTAATTCATACTGTTTGCAGATACGCCGTAGATAATTAATGCATCGCGTATCTCGACGTACATAATTTCAATTAACTTCTACGAAACGCGCCGCTATTAACATATCAATCAATCGTCGTTGTATTACAATGGATTTGGCTGAAGGCGGTATAGAGTTTCGCTCGGCGAGATGGAATAAACATTCGGACTGCGCCATGTCCGATTTAATCAGGCATTCCGAGGGTGGAAGAGGGGGGTGGGAATCTCCTCCAGATTTATCTATGAAAATCGCGCACAGACGCTTCAATTGAAGTTCGCGAGCGGCCATAATGAATTTCCGAATTAATTTCCGGAGCCGAAGTTCTCGCCGCGGACGTCTGGGATTTTTGTTTTTGCGCTTCCGTCGCCATGGCGATAACGGTGGCTGTCATATTTCGCGCAACTGGCGTTCGGCTGGAAACTCGCTCGTCGGGGCGGGTGGCGGCGAGGTGGCGGCGGCGGGCGCTTAACCAAAGTCTTAAGGGGCCACCGCGTCGGATAGGCGTGCTGCGCCAGAGCACGTTGCTGCACAGCCCGCGTATGCACCGCGAACGCGATGCATATTCATGAAGCGGCGTGCATATTTACGAGTGGCTGTTCTGCGGGATTCACGGCACAACTTTACAACGCTTTCGGGCGCACCGGCTATTGCGCCGTGCGAAAAAGGAAGCCGAAGACGCGGGGCCCCCTGATAACGCGCTGATGTAATTGCCGGCCGCGGGGATTGAGACACGAGGCACGTCTGATTACCCTTTCTTGCCGGCCTTTTTCTTGCCCCGTGCCTCCTCGCGCTCGGTCACGCAAAAATTTTCTACGATTCTCCCTTGTAATTGTACAAGCGGCGTTTTAGATTACAACAGGAGAATCGAGAGCTCTCGACGACGCGCGATGTTCGAAGGAGAAATATATTCGATCTCGCAATTATCTCGATTGCGAAACGAATGGGAAAAAAAACGAAAATTATTTCGCTGTAAAATCATTAGTCTCGTATTATCTTTTTGCTAGAATTGTCGCTACGTTGATTGCGTATATGTTGCGAGAGAAATCATAAGAAATGACAATGTTTGCATTGTACGCGGGACTCAATTCGCGGTATTTATTACAGTCGTGAGCTAATTTGACATATTATTATTGTAAAATTATTATCGTTAGCGTGGAAAATGGGCGTCGGAATAATGCAGACAATGTGAAAAGCGACGCAGAATTCGGTAATTACATTAATATATAAAAAAAAAAGGGAAATCACAGAGCAGCGACGCGTTAAAAGTTCGAAAATAAAATTTCTCGTTATCGCACTTGGATATGCAATTAAGCGGCGGCATAAAAATCGCCGCGATATTCCCGCGGGAGAGCCCTCTCCCTCTCTTTTTCACTCGTTTCCATTTGTTTCGCCAGCGCTGCCGCACGGGTCTCGCGAAATTTAGGTCAATTAAAATGCGCTTACCCGTGGATCTGCCGCCGCACGTAACACGTGCGCGCGAAATCATTACGATGCATGGACGTCAAAAAAGCGGTATAAAAAAAATGAGAGTGAGAGAGAGAGCGAGCGAGAGAGACAGGAGAGGGGGGGTTGGGGGTGGAAGGGAGGGTGGAAAGTACAAACAAGTCGTCCGGTGAAACGATGTTATTAAAAGTGGCTAATTGCCCCGCTTTATTATTGCCGGGTACAGCTGGATGGGCGAGAGAGACTGTTTTTCATTCGTCGGAGTTAATTAATGATCCGCGCCGGGAAAAAAGAACTTACGAGGCACTCGACGCACTCGTTAAAGCGCTTTATCGCTATGGATGCTTGCGGAGCAAACGTTGTCGAGTGCTCGCTCGGGGTATTATCCTTCTACGCACGTCAGTGCGCCGCATAACAGCAGAATCTATGGCAACCCGTCAAGCGTTCCTCACCGTATTATTACGTTCCGAGCTATTTCGATCCATCTTTATTTTTAAAACGCGATAGTTCCGCAGATTGCCGCTCCCATCTTTGAGGTATTCTTGTTTAGAACGCGTAAAAGAGGCCTATTTTTGGAAATTCTTTTTAAATTGTTTGCACGCGCTCGCCTAAAATGTTATACATCTACTTGTACATATTTAATGAATCTACTAATGTTTGTATGGATGAACGTTCATTAATTTTCATGTTACGTAAATTAAAAAAAAACAATAAACGTTTCTTCAGTCGACCGACACGATTTTTCAGAAATTATTGAGACTATAGAGCGATTTTGATTTTTGCATATATGTAAAATACATTTGGTAGTCATATTTATCATATGAACTAAGGCTAAATGAAAAATATTCCAAATTATTAACATGACACGTTTTAAAAGACAGGTATAGATTTTTATTAAAATCGATTGATTTTAACATGCAAAAAATATGGTTAATTTATAGACATCTCAAAATAATCCTGGTTTATCGATAAACAGACATGTGTTTTGCATATATGCAAAAGTTCAAGTCGACAGCTTCAGTAGTTTCTGATAAATCACGTCAGACGGCTTGATAAATGTGTTTATTTTTAAATTTACATAACGCGAACACTAATAAACATTTAGCCAGACAAAAATTGGTTGATATTAAATATACAAGTAGACGTGTAAAATAAAAAAAATATGTATAGTAGTTTTCTAAAAAAAAAAAAAAAAGTTTAAAAACAGATAAATTTTTTTTACGCTTTAGACCGGAATATCCTCTTAAGTTTCACCACTCTCGGTGAATTGTTAATGCAAAAATCTATAATGCACGAAGGGCCGTACGCGCGCTTTTGTTTACATATGCCGTATCGAAACATTTGCGCGGGATCCATTTGCACTCCCGGCTACAGGTCGTTCTAAAGCGAGCTTTATTCTCGCAGATAATATCGCGCTTGTTAAACAAAATATTCCCCTATTCGGCGCGCGATTACCTCCAAGATTGCCTGCCCCGTCGTGCTTCGTGAGACTGAAAAAGCAATCTCTCACGCATAATAGTTCGCACATGCGAGCCCTCTCGAAATTTGCAAACACGTAACGATGCAGAAGCGGCTCGGCGTTGCATGCAAGCGCCTGTTACGTGCAACACGGCTGACTCGATAAGGGAGCACGACCCGTTATCATCGATCATCGTTAACTCGCTAACAATTAGCCCCGCCCGACGCGATCGTAAGTCTTGCCGTGATATCCTAGTAATTTCTCGATGATTACCTTTAAATACTTAATTTCAATATTCTTACGCAATCGTAGATTATACCTACGCGTCCTCCGCCGCACGGAGAAACAAAACGATTACAGTTTGCCATTATTCCACCTCTCGGCCGTCTCTCTTTTCGCTTACGCAATCACTCACGGAGTTGTCTGAGGTCTGTATCGTCGGTGCTCGTAGAAATATCGAGAGAAAAATAACCGCCTGTTCCGTTATAATCTCGCGTGTTTTAATAATTCTACTTTTTAATTAAATTAATAATTGCGAGAGGATATAATCTGTAACGCGAAGAGACTGCGTTCTACGTGTTATATAATTACATCATTATATCATATATAAAGTGTGAATCGCGCGCGGGAATGTACCTAATAAAGAAACGTACCATCGGCACGCTGAATTTCGACGATCTCTCTCTCTCTCTCTCTCTCTCTCGATTATGCAAATTTGTTCGCATAGTTTTTCATTACGTGGACGAGTGCTCCTCTCCAATCGTGCCAGGCGCATCGGATCGATGCCTGTAATCCGGAGCACATAAATCTACGATGACAGTCTCGTGTGCAAACGTGCTAACACATGCAGCGTGATGTCATGCATCGTCTCCGCTTGTTTGCAGAGCAGACACGTAATTGTCGGGTATTCAAGGTCGGGCCTGGCTCGTCACTTTGTGCGATTTTTAAGAGAATCACGCTTGACAAATTGTCATTATGCGCGCCGCTCGTGCTAGCGTCATTGTTCCCCCGTCGCATATTTATTTGCGCCGAAAAATTGCGCCGGTGACGCGTCGTCACGACGCGTTTCTTATCTTCCACGGAACGAATTTCTAATTGAAGCAACGTACGCTCGGTCACGCGTCTCGGATTAATAAATCTCCAAGGAAAAAAAAACCGGGGAAAAACTTGGCGTCACGGCGTATTGTTTCGCATCGCGAATCGTATAAACGTAAAACTACTGCGCGCCGCATTTGAGAGGCAGAGGTACGTGTATCCTACTGATAAAAAGCTCTGCGAGCATCGCGTTGATGACGCAGTTCAACTAAAAATGATTTTTTTCTTTTTTTTTACATCAGAATGAAAACGGTTACTCGTTACAGTTTTTTGAATGCCGAATACGAGAGTCCGGTTTCCAAATGGCTCAGTCACGTCACAATTTTGATAAATTCGCGGTTGCGGAAAAGGGCTATTTTCACATACCTTGTCACACAACTGTAATATATGAGAAATTTTATTGCATAAATCAAAAATAAGTATGCTCTTAGGCCTTTCGCAACCAAATTGCAACGGATGGAGCAATTTAGAAACTGGATTCGAATTCAGCGTTTCAAAAAACTCACGGAAAATGATTGGTCCCGTTCTAGCGTTATTTATTTATTTATTTTTTTCTTTTGTTGCACCGTGTAATTCGTCTCGAGGAATGTACGGCCGAGGTGTAACACGGGCGTAGAGTTGTGAGAGCGAGAACGGGCTAGTACTACGCTCGCTAAAATATGCAAAACGCGAAACGCTTTATGCCGGCGGCGCCAAGCGGAGTATAACAGATAGTTGGCACATCGTATTCGAGAGATGTTGCGTCTGCTAATCGCGCGCTCGTGAATTAATTAGAACGGTGCGGTATGGAAGATATATTGATAACGGCTACCGTGCAATTTATCCCTTTCTTACTAATCATCCTGGTTGCACATTCGCGCCGACTCGCGTGTCGCTGACGATTCATAAAATTGGTCTCTAGATTTCTGATAAAACCTCAATCCTCGATGCGATCTATCGATTATTGTTCATATATAATAGGTGACACGTAAAACATAGTTTACAACATAGTACATCGCGTAATATTGATTATTTATATTTTTTTATGTAAATGCTTAACCCTGGCTTTTTTAATATTTCGTGGATCTCGAGTTTATTGCCTGCGATACCTCACGTAAGAAATTCGGACCTGAATATCATCTGAAATTTATTATATGGGTCAAGCCGACTGCGTGACGCATATAGATCGTGAATCACAGCCGGCGTTTAATGGAAAATTCATTTTACGCCGGTGCTAGTTATGATACGACCGATTCCGATAAGCGACTCACTCCGGAACGGGTTTCTATTTGATGTTTGCGTGCGCGCGATGGCGCGTATCTGTGCAAACCGCATGCATGTGCACGCAACGCACGCGGACCGAATGTACGTGCCGCGTGTATACATGTGCGCGTATGTGCGAATGTATGCATAAAGGCGCTACCGGTTTATCACGGTGTTTAATTTATCGGGGAGCACGTTATCGTGCACCGCGAGCAACAATTTGCCGGTGCCAGTCGTTCTGCTGTTAATCGAAGTGTAGTCGTGGACAATGACAATGCGAGAGATGCGTGGCTTCGCGAGGAACAGACGGCATCGCCCCGTGCTGAAATTGCCGGAACATTTCATTAAACGTACCCCCACGTGGTAATTAGAATTATTTTTATACGCGCGCGCGCGGCGTGTCGCACATGGTGTTCGTACGATCGCGATGTACCGTTGAAATGTATGCTCGACGAGATTTTCGAGCTCGCACTGAAACGGATATGTGACGCCGCGCGAGTAATTACAGCAGCTGCAATAACATCCTGTTACTGTTCCATTGCTAAAAAGCTGAATTATCATGATTAATACTATTCATGGCTCTATCGCATATGCATTTCGCATTGAAAAGATCAAATTTACAATGGAGAACCGATTTTATTCAACAGAGCTGTACTTTTGCAAAATTCAACCCGTGCGTATTGACGCATGCATTTTAAAAAGTAACAAATTGATTACACAGTTGGCGACTACAATTTACGAAGACCGAATATCAAGCTGAATTGTTAATCTTTTTTATATTTTGCATGGCTCATCGATACGCGGAAAGAACGATTTTGCTGCGAAGTGTCTAAAAATTTAGCTGGCTGGATCTGAAAATAATTTGTTTGGATCGTCAAAATAATTGCGTAGAATAGTCAAATTAATTGCTAAAATGTCAAAACATTTTGCAGCCTTGCTCATTACGCTGAACGCTTCTATAACGATTTTGATGAGCTAATAAAAACATTTTCAAACGTGTATCTAACTAAATTTGTAATTATTTCAGCGAAAAACCGTTTCCTCCGTGTATATACCAGATATCCACCCACACGTGTTTCGTGACATTTAATTACGAGTTTTATGGACGTCGAGCGTCGCGTCGCGTCGCGTCAATTCTCAATCGAGGACAATCGAGGCAAGGTCCGAGGAAAGTAGGACGACGATAAAAAGTCCGGAGGGTCTTTATCTCCCTCCTCCGTATTGCCTCATTACGGCGCCATAACGCCAGAAACCATAATGCACCGTCGGCAAATGAGCGGTTAACCCCGATTTAGCGGGCGCTTGCGCGGCTGCCTAGCGCTAAATAATAAATCAATAATGTAAGCTAATAATACGCGGAGTCATGGGATTTGCCGGGACGTACAGATGGTGATCCTCCGGCTCGGGCCTGGGAGGAGAGGGAGGGAAATTGGAGGAGGCCGTACGTCGACTCCTCGTATTCGCCATATGCTGCTGCTGCTGCTATTGCTGCTGTTGCTTCTGCTGCTGCTGCTGCTGCTGCTGCTGCTGCTGCAGCAGCCGTAGTCGCTGCTATTGCTCTGCTGCTACTACCTGCCTTCGATAATAATTATACTCCTGCTTCTCGTAACCCCTATAAGCTGCCATCCATCCCTCTCAACTACAGACGTAAATCACGAAGCGGCGTCTCGAGAGGGCAACCGCTTCGCAAGTAAGCTCGCTGATCATTACGCGAAATTAGCGAAGTGCAATGGTACACGATTCCGTGCTATTCTGGCTCTGTTGCTAGCTTTGGGAAGTAATTTGCGAGGTGATTTCGGTGCGTCTCTTTGCTGGTGCGGTCACGATAATTTTCATTTATTTCCCGAATGATTATAATTTTAAGAGATATATTATTTAACCTGCAACACGTGAAATTGAAAAGAGAGGAGACACTTTTTATTATTACATTTGCAATACTTTCTTGATTTATCTTCATTTTAAATCTGTTTTAAATCTTTGCTAAATTTCATTACAACATGCATTCTCATTACCAAGGATTTACCCGCAGTGAAGCTTTTCCAGATGTTTGTTTTTAATTTAAACACGCATATATTTCTATAATACGAGATAATGATTCGATGCACGGAATTATTTTTATGAGTATGATTACGAAGCGAAGGGAATGCGCTTCTTTATCTCGGTCGTAATTATATTCGCTCGTTCGCGTTCGTCAGCACGCTCATTTTCTCACGTGTTTAATGATGCTGCACCGCTAAAGTATCCCCGGAGAACAGCGTTTTACAGACAAAAGCTCGCCGGTCGTTACGTGAAATTAGTGAAGTGTGATATCTCGCGATTATCTACTTTGCTCTCGTTGCTCCGTACAAATTTATTAACGATTGATACGTTGATTATCGTAGGCGCACGACCAAGTTTAGCATACATTTGATTTATTTCTCTTTTTCATAAAAATACATTTACGTATTTTAACGAATGTTTTTGTCGATAAAATATTAGTTAAAAATCGAAATTTAAAAACTGCAGGCTTTCTAAGTTTATTTTACTTTTTTTCCTAATCGACGACAAGAAATTTGTTCGTGAAAAATGGCAGCTCTAAATGTGAGACGTTAAAAATTGAATTGATTTGATTGAAAGTTTAAGATTCGTTAATTTAAAATTTCAACTTCTGATTTTAAAATTGGCAACTTGAGAAATTTCTGGATACTAAGTTTAAAGAAAAATCAGTTTAATACATTTTTCGGTGCTTTAAAGGGTTAAATCGTTAAGAAAATTGTGCCTCAATTTTACGCAGACCCCAACATAATAACAGAACGCAATCTATGAAATTTTTATATTTTTGCTTTAAAAAGTGGCGCGTGCATGCATAATGATTCTCAGGATCAATTTCTGCATGATATCGCGCAGCTACTTTTTTACATGTCGTGAGAGAATATTTCGCAATTAAAATTAATTGCGAATGTGTGCCGCTGTCGTTACGGCTTCCCTGTCGTTACGGCGTTCCTCGCGGTCAACAGCCAAAAATAATGAGATATTTCTTTGCGCCTTCTCGCAATCCCTTTACACGCACGTTTTAATTACAGATCCTTATCCATCATGTAACGTACACGAGAAGGGCCTAATTTGCACACTTTCGAGAAATCAACGGTCGTTGGCTAATTAACCGGCGTAATACCACGTTCAAGTCTTTGTAATTATTCTTTCTCTCCTTGCGCCCTTCGCCTTTTGGCATGAGAACAATCAACAGACTCGACAAAGTAGCGGCGCAGTATACGAAAAGCGACTTAAGAGCGACAAATTATTCCAGGAAACAATTTATCTCGAAAACAAATAATATTCAAAGGCAATCCGTGTGTATCTTACGGAGAATGGTAGGTTATTTGCGCAACGCAAAGAGCGGTTTGTGCCAAATTACGTCGCAGCACAGCGGCGTATTTGGATGCCCCCGTATCTTGTCGCGGTGCACTCTGATGCGTATGAGCATATTTTGACGCGCTGCGGCGGTACGTTCAACGTGTACAACAAGTCGATTTGTCAACAGTTAATTTGCGCGTGTATACATCAAGGCAAGGACATGAACAACGAGATATCGTAGTGGCGATACAATTTCGCTGTTGTTCCTCAACGTAGAATGGTACGGTATAATTTCGCAAACTGAACGCGATTAGAGGTGTACGAATCAAACATTTGTGAAGTCGAATCTTTGATAACGTGCTCAGTATTGACTGGAATCGAATTTGAAATTTTTACGTCGAATCGAGTCTCCTTGATTCCCACAAATATGAATAGACTCGAATCAAATTTTTCTAGATATATATGTTAATTTGAACGTAAAGCATTTTTAATGACGTTGCAAGTTTTTGATGAACGAGAAAATTAATCATAAGAATTTAAAAAAATAATTTTAAAAGGTATCAAATTTTATAAAAATATATTATAAAAATTTATAATAAATACTGTAAGTGTGAGAGTACTATATTAATATGCAAGGAGAAAAACTATAAAAAAGAAACAAAGATATTTTTGTTAAGAGCAATTTTTATAAAATTTTCCAAGTAAAAAATTACAAAATTATAATCCGTAGAAAAATCACCATACTTAAACGGTTTGAAAAAAATGGTTGAAAGTTTTCTTTTATTTTCTGAAAAGTTAACTTTTGAGTTCGTTTGAGCCGGGTTTGTAGGAAATTCTTCGTACATATTTCGCGTCTCCTCCCGTCAGTTAGCGATTCCGCGCTATAGTCGCGCGGTCGTTTGTCGGCGAGCACGGTGGTTCGCGTCTACGGGCGATTGATAAGCTCCTTTGAAACAACGGAACTCCTCGGATCTTAGAAACCGGTGCGCCGCCGCCGCCGCGCCGTGGGACCACCTGGGACCACGCTCGTAAAGTTGGCGGCGCATAAGCCTTGTTTATTGGCCGCGGGCGCGGGCGGAGAGATCTCTTTTATTTGAGGAATGAGCTTTGAGGAAGTAGGGAAATTCCATTTAGTCGTGAATAAATAACGGAGGCGCGCGTGCGACGCGAATCCCTATCGGTGTTCCCGGCTGGGCGTCTTAAATAACTTCCGCGGGACAAAACGCGGGCCCTCCGCCGTGTGCGATAAATAAGTTCGCTGCAATGAGAGGGCAATTTTACGGCGCGCACCTCCGCCGCGATAACTTAGCCCGTATGTCTCCGGGAATGAAGGTCAGGCACCGGGACGGAAATGGGCCGCGAGGTGGAACCTCGTGGAAGTTCCACGAGGACAAAGACCGTCCGGCGACATATGACTATAATATAGTTAAAAAGGCGTTTCATCCTGGACGCTAAAATTACTGTCGCGTATAAATTTTCTAGCTTGGTGGAATCATTCGGCGGCGAGACACGCACGGTGTGGCAAGACAAATACAAAGTTGGCGAATCTATAAACTGTCGCGGATTATCACACGTGAGTGTCGCCAGCGCGGTCAGTTGGCGTCCGAGTTGCAATCCCGACGAGTTGCAATTTGCGGATATACTCGATTGGGTTGCACAATCGATCGATCGTTCGTACATCTACGTCCTCGTTCGCGCTCCAACGGTGCCGCGCTGACCACTTATAAAATTACATTTTCGATGCGCGATCGAACGCGTTCCCGATTAATTGAATGGATTTATTTGAGGAGCGACGAACGGAATAAGCTTTAAATATTTATTCAGAGTTACTCATCAATGAGCTTATTTTATTTGCAAAATAACGTATTGGATACGATAAATCGGGTAGGTAAAGGAAGAAGGATACATTTCCCGAAAGTTATTTAAAAATTTCACTCGTGCAATTTCGTTTCCGATTCGATTGCTTTTCGTAAGTTCTTTGTTACGTTTCGTATATAACGTGAAAGAGGAAGACCTGCAATACCAACCTACCACTCGGCTTTTGGATATTGTATTTCTTCAACAAGAATCAAAAATAAAACTTTAGAAATTAGAAAATGTTTAGATGATATAGTAATTTTTATAATACTTTTGAATTTTTCCAATAATTAATGCTTTTTTAAAGTAAGCAAAAATGAATATCTGACAAAACGACATAGTAGACAGTAATGCTACATTTTCCTTTTCTTTGCCTCTAACACATGAGTCATTTGTACAAAACACTTAATGCATATAGGGATTCCTAGAAGCCTTTCACTTCAATGTAAAACATTGTTTGTCCATTTACACAAATAGTTTTCTGCAAGACGCAATATGTAGCGTGACAATATATAAAGATTAGATTAGGTTACCAACTTAAGAGATAAATCTGTTAATGCAGTGTCTTATTCTATCCTGATTTTTATCTTTATAGTTTGTCTTATCGATAGGCGTGTCAGTACGCTGCATTGATTTTATATTTAAAATTGAATTGTAAAAACAATAAGAAAGAAAAAATTTAAATAAAACAGCTCTAGAACGTTACAAGTGTAAAACGATTAATATTATCAATAATATATTCACTATTGTTTAAAGTATGCAATTTGTAAAAGAAACTCGTATAAATTTTATTCTTGTTTTTGAAGAATTTATTTCTAGCAGTTTTTATATAAAGATATGCTATAAATGTATGAACTATCTCATGAAAAAAAAATTAATAAGTTTTAAATGAAGAGCTAATAAAAGTCTTCTAAATTTATATAATATCCATATTCAGATTTTATTAAGTCCAATTTAGTTAAATCTTAATAAGTTTTTTAATATGAGATGAGGATTTAATATAGTCTTAATAAAGCTTTAATTAATGAAGGTTTGATAAAAATTTTTTTGTATACATATTCAGGGAAAAGAAAAGTATAATTGAGTTAACTGATACATAAAATTATTTATTTCAGTTTCTGTGTGAAACTTTTTAATGCAACATTAAAAATATTGTTCAAACAATATTAAATATTTAATATTGTTATTGATCACATTGAGATATGTATAAAAAACTTACTAAATATGAATAGACTTAAAAAAAATTCCATATAAAGACATTTAATAAAATTCCATATAAAAAAATGTAATAAAATTTAATAGAAATAGAAATCCTTATTAAAAGATTATTGGTACTTTATTAAGTTTTAATAAAACATATATTAGCATGATATTAAATCTTCATTAAATTTTATTAAATTCTTTTTCGCGGGATGGGTTTGTACTTTTTAATCATCTAAACAGATGATTAAATATTTTTATTGGTATATTAATTAAGTGCAGTAAGTTGCGAATAAAAGAAGGGGATATCGCTTTAGAAGATCTATTGTAGCGACTCTCCTTTAGCGTATCAAAAATCGCGATAATTTATTATAAGTTCAGTGGCTGTACTAACAAATGTGTATGACTATGCGAATTTATTTAGTGTGCACCATGTCCACGATAATGGCCGTAAAAGTCGTTTTGTCGTCGAAATTTGCCGCGTTGTCGCGATAACCTTATCTGCTGGTGTGTATGTTACCATGTGCTTAGCTATTACCACGTATACACCGACGAAACTTCGTCGCAAATGGCATTGTAGAGTCACCGCGCCGAGCGCACTATCAAGAAGAGCGTGCAGGTTTTTTTTTTCCCAGTCGTTACACGCAACTGATATCTCAGCACGTACGATTTCTGCACAATAACGTCCGCATAGACGTCATTACTGGATAGAGAGAAAGACATAAGTATACTTTTCCCACTTGTCCAACTCGTCGATCGATCGTCGTCGAATACGTTCGTCTAATTGAGGAAGTTTCTCTTTTCGATCGCCCGACACATAATATTCTTTCCGCGAGTGGCTAACGATAAGTGCCACAAACGATCGACCTCTACACGTATGCTCGTTGTTTAAATAAAATATTACAAGTTGTAGGCAGACGGTCTACGGCATACAGGAATAAAGTCGTTACCGCGGTAGAACGTTCATCACTCGTTGATCATTCGTTCGAGCAAACAGCGGTTTCGGACAATCATCTTGCATCGATCGGGACTCGAGCGAGCGACCGCGAACGCCGTTGGAGTATAGTACACGCGCTTCCCCCGTAGCGGAAGGTGCTCGTTCGTGTTACAACGAGCGGTGAAAGCAATAATTCGCACCGCTCGAAGGGGCTCGCTCGCTCCGGAACCACGGAATTTCGGCCGATTCGCGGCGATTCCGACGCGCCCGCGACCGCTTTCGTTTCTGCGCGCGGGGCGATTATCCGGTCGTGCAATTTATGCCGGCAAATGACTGCAATCTGCGCTCGATCCGACTCGTGAAACACTTCCCTCCTCCTCAGCTCTTCGACCTCGACTTTCGACCCGCCTCGTCCTCCGCTGCTCCATCCTCTCCCGCGTCTCCCCGGGCCCTTCGTCCGGTTCATTCGCATGCAGAAAAGTGCAAAACACCCGGAGGAAACGAGCGATTCGTGATCGGACGCCGTTAACGTTTCACTTTTCGTGGTCGAAAATTATTCGCTCCCCCAGCTATGTACCGAAGGCCCGTGTACATTCTTTTCGATAATATCGTATCGCCGCCTTGCCCGCGGATAGAGATCGTTATTTGAGGCGTAAGGCACACCGACACAAATATCGTTGATAAACAATTCGAGGATACGAATAGATATAACTGACAATGAGCCATAACAGTGATGACTAATCAAATGATGCGCTAAGATAATATTGAAGTAATACAATCTGGATGAACTGTAGTATTAATTCTTGAGAAACGCAACTGTATCTAAATATGTCGAGATGTTTCTTTTTATTCTTCACGAACAATTCTGTTCACGAACAATTCTTTTTTTTTTAAATAATAATGAAATTAAATTTTTGTCAATTTTTTTTAAAACAAAGAATAATTGGTATCAAATCGACACATCATTATCATATATATGAACAAATATTAAATCTTAAAAGAGTTTGAGATTATTTTAAATTTTAGTAAAATATTTTTGTTATATATAATATTATAATAGCCATTTAAATTATAATTATTGTTTTATAAAAATAGTATTAAAACATAATTAAAAGTATTAAAATTAAAGTAACGGTGATATGATTAGGACCGATGAAAATATCAAACGAACATGTGTCCTCTCATCTTTAAAATTAAAGTAATTAAAAGTAATTAAAATTTTAATTTTTCATTTGAAGGTATTGTTATTTATTATGTTATTTCTTTTCTCTTAACTCGCAAAAATTATTAAATAAAAATGAATAGGTATTTTCTTAATAAAGTTATAAAAAATTTTTTTTTAACGTAAACAAATTGTATAATATGTTTGTTTAAGATTATTAAATTCTTTAAAGATTTTATATTCTTACTTGTGTATGAGAGTGATTGTTGATTTGATATTAATGTTTTTTACGTCTAGCGTTATCGCGCAACGCAAAAAAATCTCGTTTGCCTGAAAAGTAATTCCATAAAGCATATTTTTCGACTTAGGATTAATGTAAAACTGTCGCGAAACCATTATCATAAAATTGACACGATAAGTTTTGAGTAACTGAAACGGGATGACTTACAACGAATACTTATCGTATTATATTTGACACATTAAAATCTCTCCTGCTTTTGTGTTATCCTAATGGAAAGCGTTTGAATGGTTGCCGGCATTACCGTAACGTCATCAAAGCATGTCGCTTAATATCCTGTAATTATTTGGGCCGTAGTCTGCCATTCGTGTCGCAGTGTATCGCATTTCGGCGAAATCTAATGAACGTCGCGATCGATCGGCTACCAACGTTGCAGCGATCTGCATTCGCGATTTCGAAATTGCGGATCTACGCGAGCGATGTTGCGAATCGATTATCGATTTCGGCGACGCAGGACACAACGCTCGAGCGACGATCTTGCGAATTGAATATTGATTTCGCGACAGCGTTTAGCGTAAAACGCCAGCGGATAGTGCGGCATGAATCGCGTTACGGATCAGTTATTGATTTTGATAGCGTAGTCGCGCGATTCGGTCGAGAACGGCGGGCGAGCACGCCGATTAATTGCCTCACAAAGCCGCCAATAAAGTGACTCGCGATGCAATTATTCACTTTAACGTGTTGTAAGTATGGATGATGAAAACCGACGGGCGAATTAATTTAAATCATCCCCGTCGCTTCGACTTTTCGCGATTCAACATTAGCGTTGCGCGATTACGATACATCGCGTGTATCCTGCGGTTCATTATCCATGCGATAACTCGCAGTCGCTTCTCTCAATTATCGCGAACGACCACTCTCCGCTTGTGTGGCTGCGGTGTGGAAAATTAAGTTTTTCTAGCATTAAATTTTTTTTCACATTACACAAAATGATTCTCAGTATCCATATGGTCTATCATAAATCGCGCTTTTGTCATGCCGCCGGCAAAATATTTAGATGTTGGCGTGAAGTGATGTAATTTTTCCGCGTGCGCTGTTACGTCGTTATCGCGACGAGTCGGAGCGCCGCGCGAAGCTTATCGGGCCGGTTTAAATTTTGATTGCATATTCGGCGATGCGTGCTCACGCATGCATGCACGCACGCACGCACGCACGCAGCTACGCGCTCATTCCCGGCAGCGAGGCAACATGGGACGAATGCCGCGGCGCGTTCGATGGCGAGAGTTTCATTTTATAGTTAATCGCTCTTTATCGAGCCAGTCGGCCGCAGTTTCCGCGTAAATTATTGCTGTCATAAATTTATCCCCGATCGGTAATTATCGGGCCGAGCCATCCGCCGGAACGGGCGCGAATTACGAGCCAATTCCAATTGGCGTTTCAGTCACTCTCTATCGCGCGGCGACGCGGCGGTTATTGTTACCGGGAGAGGCGACTTCGACGATTTACTGCAGTGACCTTCGTTTAAAGCGCGCGGCAGATTAACAATTTCGGGCGTTTCGCGAATTTCCTATTACGGCGTCACGCTTATCCGCCGGCGCGACGATACGCAATTGCGGTAACTGCGAGCTCGCCGATAATAGCTGCACGGCGGATTGAATTGCGCGGAACATAGCTGCATTGTTAACGTGAATTATAATTGCATCGAGTCGTTGCATTTTCAACACGCTCTCCCTCTCTCTCTCTCTCTCTCTCTCTCTCTATACATATATATATCTATCTATCTTCCTCTCGTACTTGCTGCGCGATGTCCTCTCGCGCGTTTAATGACGCAAACGTGGACCGTGAAGCGCGTTAAAATCTCGATAATAATTAATGTTTGCAATATCGAATGTTTGTACGTGACGCGATTACACGAGATTAACGCGAGACGGTATAGCCGTAAGTTTGTTTTACAAAACGTTCTCGCGGCATTATGTATGTCGAGCTTTTGAGAGTGTTTCTATTAGTTTACACCACGAACAGCAATGACATTTTCATTCACAATAATGCAATTTTTACATGTAGGAGAGATTCATTTTTTTTGTGTGTGTGGACAAGTGATGAGATTAAAACAATAACTAATAAATATGAATAAAATATGTTAGCTGTAAAAATAAATTTAAATCATTTTACTTTGTTCTCTTTTCATAATAATTATTAAATGTTTGATCTTTTATTTTTTTTTAATTATTTTAATTCATAAATTTGAACTTTCAAAGATTTAGACGACTGGGTACCTAAAGTGTATCTTTTGCAGCAAAGGATTGTAGTAAATTAATTTGTTGTCGGTGAGAGATTAAACATTGTAATAAAAAGTGTGAAACGTCAAGCTCTAATTTCCAATGGCACATTTGTGTACAAATCGGTATCACAAAATAGAAAATATAATAAAAAATATCTTAAGTGGTACGCATTCGGCAACTCTCCTATGCAGCTGTAGAAAATATTCTTACTTATAAATTGCGCGATTGTATTCCTGAGAGAATCTGATTTGCCGTTTGCAAAACGAACAATGCTGAGAGGACAGACGACGAATAAAAGATTACGTTTGCTATTCCCACGATCGACGTCGAAATTAGTACGTGGCTGCGCGTATCTAACGGGTGGACACAGTCGAGTGTGCGTGCAGGTTACCATTGAGCGGTTGTAAAGCTCACGCGAAAGGTAAGCGAGCGATCATAGATCGTAGATAAGTACAGTCCAAGCGCCAACATCATTTTCAGCTTCGAGAAGCGTAGTCGCGGTGTCGAGGATTGTGGGAACCTGACCGTCATAGTTATGTAGCCAATTGCAGATACAATGCTGTCTCTACAAAGTTGCAACGAAGAAAAAAAAAGTAACTATTATTTTAGTATAAAAAATCAGATAACGGCAATTATTTTTAGCGATCGAGCAAAGGACTGAAATTATATAAACCGAGAGAACGAGAGTTACATGATTACCGTTGCAATTTGTTTCAAGTGGATCAATACTCGTTTAAGCGAAGTTTGCTCATGCAAACGTCAATCCTTTTTTACGTAACATTGAAATTTCTCAACGCGATCGAGTAAAACAACTTTCGGTAAAAGATAAGTTTCCAAGATCGCAAATCGTACGTCAACGTCGAGAGAAATGTTTCTTCCTAATTAAGAAATTTCAATTAATTTCGTTGCGCAGCGAAATCGTCAATTTACCATCTAAAAATGACAGTCCCGGGAAAGCTACCCTCGTAATCGCGCATTTGTCTCTGGGCGCGGTCTTAGTCTCCGCTGATGATATTTCAGGTATAACGCGGCCTCTTTAGCCGGTGGCAATTGCCGCGTCCCCGTAAACGAGTCTACTTATCCGAGGGCTGATTTACCTCCCTCGCGATGTGCGTCGCCGCAACACCGTTTCCCGTTGGCAGAATGAGCAATGGTCCGAAACGGACGGGAACAGCTTGTTAATTAACTCAATTAAATTGTCAGATATTACTTTCGTTCTACCATCCATCTGCAACCCTCGTGTTCCCGTAATATTTCCATAACAGAGGATAGGTCGTTATCCGCGAGCGTGTCGTAAATTCAAATAATCCGTGCGTGCTTTATTATATAATTTTCGTCGCGGTTGCCGGGTTCTCGTATGTCCGCTACGGGAGATACAATTTGGGAAAGAGCAGTAGTTCTCTAACGCATCTCGCGCGACGGACTTATCGTGTTTCCGAATGGAGTCGCCGGTCGCACCAGGTGCTGGCCGTCCTCGAAAACAAGAATAATTACGCGATTTCGCGGTGGCGGCCGCCGGAAAGGGCCGGAAAAGGAGGCGCGCGCGAAAGGGTGGTGGTGGAGAAGGTGGAGGAGAAGGAAAAGCTGACACCGGTTTCGCGGGTGGCAACGGTGGCGGTGGTGGCCACGTACTTTACAGGGACAAGCGGCTTAGCCAGCCATGCCAGCGAACATAATTCATCCGGCGTAACTCGATGTCTCTCTCTCTCTCTCTCTTTCTCTCCACCGGCAGTACGTTCCAACGCACTTCGCACGGACGGTGGAAACGGGGAGGAAGTCGCCCTGCCCTTATTTATGGTATTGCGCGACTGTACATTCAGATTCGTTCGCCGTTTCGTGGCGGCGCGGCGCTCCGTGTACACGGAAAATGGCTTTTGCCAAGGCGTTACCGAATTATTTATATATACGAGATGGAGCATACCGGTTAGCCGCTCGGGCGGCCCCCAAATCTGCCCTCGACTCGCAAGTTCATTCCTTTAGTAGTCGAGAATTCAGTTCCGGATTGCGCGCTTTATGCGGTTGCGATAATTGTACGTAAGCGGCGCCTTTGAAAGCGGGGTTTCACGGTGGAAACCGTGCTATTACCCGAGGTACTTTGCTCATCTACTAACTTTGCTCTATGTCTCTAGGTGAAAATTCTCGCAGCAAGAGTTGCAAAGTTATCGAATCTCTAGAAACGATCAACGAACTGTTGCACTGAGAAAAAGAAACTTCAAAATTCATTTGATGCACTCTGTTTAATTCGCTGAAATAAATCCTTAGTTCAAATACGGCGAAATAAAATTTATTTTTAGCGAATAAATCAATTAATAAGGAAAATAAGATATAGTTCGCAGAAGCTTTATATTTCGTCATCACGGTCAAATATTTTTTTTATAACCAGTAAATATCGAAGCAAACAACGTCACAAATAACATTTCATTTCAATGAAATATAACTCAATTTTCTTATTAATTGGTTTGTTTGCTAAGAATGACATTTTTATTTCGCCGTATTTAAATAAAGATTTATTTCGATAAAATAAATTTTCAAGTAACTTTTTGTCAGTGTAAAAATATGAATTTTGATAAATATGAATTTTAATAATACTCTTGCGGCGCGTAGGCAAGGCGACAGGTGGAGAGAAGAGCGTTTCTCCGAGAACAAATCGAATTCAACACAAATTAGCGCCAGGATGGGTTTACGAATCTGTCTTGTTGTCACGAGAAATAATTGCCGTGGGCATTCCCGCGGGAGGAAAGGGAGGCTCTCTCGTCTTTTCCCGCGGGGTTATAATGCTGAGGACGAGCCGCCCGCGGTTATTAGTTTAGGAAGCTGCAAAGTACCCCGAAACAAAGTCTCCTCTCTCTCTGTCTCTCCACCAAGGTAATCAATATACAGGCGACGACCCCTGCATCGTTTCACCTTGTCGGTTTAGCTTGAGCCACCAGCGAGAGAGCCCCGGCTTACTTGTTTCGGTTCGTTCCAGGATAGCCGGCAGACAAGCAGTATCTTTAGCTAATAAAGCATCCCCTTCCGCTCCATCTGCCCCTCTCCTCCTCCCTTACGCGAGGGGCGGCCGACCAAATTATAATACGCCTACCTCGTGTTTCTCTCCCCCCGAAATGCTCTCAGACTTGATCGCTTTTCATCACGAAGCCGATTACACGACCAGCATCCTCGAACATCTTTTTTTTTTCCTGCCGGCAGTACGTTCGTATACCTTTCCCGTAAACCTCCCGCTTGAGGTACTTTCAATTGGATAGTCCGCGGCTACCAGGGAGGTAGATAGAATTTGGAAGTGGTTAACCGTGTTGAACACGTTCGATTTTTTCACGTCGATTTATTTGATGCATGATAAGAGAAGGAAGAAGAGATCACTGAGAGAGAAAATGATTATGCTCTTTCAAATGAACACAAAGAATAATATATGTAATTGTTTGCGTTAGACATTTTTTTTAAACAGTATACGAAGTAAAAACTCGTAATCTTTTTTACATTGTGTGCTTTTTTCCGAGGAATTTAATAAGTACGTATATCGTAGTACAGCATCTCCGAACTGCACTTCGAACTTCCCGGCAATTTTTGCAGATGTCTGGCGAGCATCTGCCTCGATTAAGTAGTGTTTAACCTGTAATTTTATTTCACCGGCAACGGTCGGACGCTCGCAATTTACGCTTTAAATTGAAATGTAAAATTATCGTAGTGCATTGGATTTCCGATTGAAGAGTTCAGAGCGAGAGTGGAATAAATCTATAATTTGTAAGGTCGGCTTAAAATCTGAAGTATATAAAATCTCGCAGATTATAGCTTTACGCCGCTGCTGTTCTGAACCCTTCAATTTCACGCTCTGTACGTATCTCCGTGCTTTTGCAATTTTTTCTTTTTTTTTCTTTTTTTCTACAAGCAACGTCAACTGATATATTAACGCTGCAATAGGTAATAACGCTTCGTTTATCTAAAATTGTCAAGTTGTCGCGAAAGAGAAGCCCCAAGAAATCGCGTGTATTTCATAAATTACGAGGCACGCGCGGTTGCAGGTTGGTACGTTATTTACACGGACAATACGTACTGTTGATAATAATGGAAATGTAGTCGTTAGTAGCGCGGGGAAAAAGAAATGACCAAGACACGTTCGCTAAGCTTGGCAAACATTGCACAATTCACGTCGCGTACGCGTCATAGTTTGCACGTTGTTAAGCCGTGGTACGAGAGTTAGAGAATAATTCTGTCCATTTCTCTATTTCAGTCCAAGCAGCACGGCGCTAGGTTCGCTGGACCAACTGAAGGAATATCTGACGACAGTGGGGACCTGCAAATGCGGCCTCGAGTGCCCGCTCAGACCCGAACAAGTCTTCAACTTCGACCCCAAGGTAAGTGGAACTGGAAAATTTATATTACAATTTTTATGAGATCTCCAAGGGAAATCAACGCTAAAAGAAAATTAATCAATTTTATTATTAAGTTGTTAAAAATGAATATTTCTATTGCATTAAATGGAAATTTAATATTCTCAAAAAAGAAATGTTTAATTTTAAGATAATAATATATTTTTATTTCTGACTTCGTTTTTTAGAATATTTAAAAAAGTTTCAATTTTAAATCACTGAAATATTTAAAGTTGAAAAACGGCTTTAAATATTTTTATATTTTAATGCTCGAACCATATTAGCGATTGCGTCTCTTGACCAATCAATCAGAAAGAAATTGCTGGAATGGAGTTTCTTTCTGATTACTCAAGAAGCAAATGCACAGTCGCTAATCGTTAATGTTATTTAGGTACAAACATCGTTTATTGAAACTGAAATTTTTTTTCAATGCTTATAATACGAAGACGGAAATAAAACATTTTAACATTTTAAACACTTCTTTCTCGAGTGTAAATTTGTATTCCGTTACGTAAGAGGAAAAACAGTGTGCTCGATGAAGAAACGTTGAGTTTTTATCAGGCTTGTCGAGCTAATACGAGCAATTTCCGCGACAAATCACATCATCTTGTTTAGCGACAATCACATCACCACTCGGAAATGATTATTGCGAAGTAAGTCTATCTTCGTTTAAATGATTGAAAAAATCAAGTAGCCGCATAATAAAGAGATCTCGCTAATAAAAACTAAAGCTAATATTTTCTATACGTAATTTACTTAATTTAGCCTAAATTTATTAGAGTGTTGACTGTCGAGAAAACTTGGAATTTTTAAGAATTTTATTTTTTTATCCTTGAAAATCATGATACTCGATAAAATTTTTGAAGAGAATTTTATTTTTAAATTACTTCTAAATTTAAATTCTCTTTTTCTAAATTCATTCATTCTATAAAAATTTGAGTAAATATCTTTTATGCGTTAATTCTGATATATATATATATATATATCTTTTGAGATGCACGATAGAGTCGAGTGATGAAAAATCTCTCGTTTTCACATTTTAATTACATATCCCGTTTCATGAACACGAGTGCATCAATGCGCACTGTTTCTTACCGCAATCACGAGAGCAGCGTCGAGAGAGATCTTTGGATTTAGCGTTGCAGCGAGTCAATACAGTCGACTCGTTGATGCACCAACAGGCTGTTGCTTGCAGGACAAGTATATATATACGCAGGCGGTGGCGCGCTTATTCGGGACGTTCATTATGCTTTATCCTTTTACGTTTGTACTGTCGAGAGAGAGTTATTCTGACGCGTCGCGACGGCGAAAGTTCACAGTACAACCTGTTATAGCTGCGCGTCACGAGCGTGAGCATAATCACGCTTAATCGCCGCCGGCAGTTAGGCACCGTTTATTTATTTATCGTGCGCCCGTAATTGGTCCGCGTTCTCTGTATATATGCAGCCTCGCGAAACTCGTGACTTACCGAGGATAAAATATCGCCATTGTGCGTGCAGACGACGGCGAGGCGTCTCGCCGAGAATGTATCGTGTCGTGCCGATCTCACCTTCTCCTCGAATCGATTAGGAAGTGTAATTCTTTCTCGTGACGACTAGGAAGGCTAGGAAGGAATTATTTCTCGTGACCGAACGAAAGGCTCGATTAAGCGTTGCCGCTAATCAAAGCGCGCCGCTCGATGCGTGTATCTTTAAAAAAAATCTCATTTTCGTTAAATTTAACAATTGCGTTGATTAACAATTACAAGTTAACAATTTCGAATCATTACGGTGATTTAATAGACACATCGCTATGCGGTTTAAATGAGCGGAAGAATGCGTAGAATTTATATATTCTACAATCAATGTGGTTCATATTCGTAATCGGCAAATATTGTTCGGTGATATTTCGGCCGATAGCAATGCAGAAATATAACGAAACAGCAAAAACAGTATTTCACAATAAATACCAAACGATTAGAGAGTTGCCGAACGCGTATCTCTTAAGTTATTTTTTTTTTTTTTTTTATTGCATTTTCCATTTGGTATATTGATTTGTGCGCAAACAAATGTTGGAAATTGTAGCTCGACGTTTTAGCCACCTACGACTGCGATGTTTAACTATTCACCAATTAATTCACAAATCAATTTATTATAAAGCCTTCTTGCAATACGCTGCAAAAAATGTGATTCGAGCAACTAGTCAATCCGTTAAAACGTATCGCTTTTAAAAATAAATAAAATGAATTATTATCTAATACTCATTAAATGCCGTAAAGTCGTGAATTACTAGGAAGAGGTTTCTTTGTGATGCTAACAACGACATCTTATTAAGCGCGCTATCATTTCCTGACGATCTAACGTTCTCTTGGTTCTACCAAAAGTTTCCTCTCTCTCTCTCTCTCTCTCTCTTTCTCTCTCTCTTTCTCTCTGTCTCGTTTCGAATTCGTAGAAACGACGATGAATCACGTCCGTGGAGCAGTCCCGGAAAATCGTACCTCTCACGAAACATCGCCGCGAACAAAACACAATCGAGCGTCTCGGCGCTATTTCTGCCGGCACGGCTGCCGTAAATACGTAATTTTTCTTACTTCCGCTATTTAGATATTTATGGTGCACTCGCGAGAGCGCGGCGGCACGTATCTCGGCCCGCGCCAACGATCCCGAAGAAATATCGCGATCGTGCGTGCCAACGATCGCGGCTTATTAAGAAATATCGCGCTCCGGGCACGTAACCGTTGTTCGCCCGAGGCGAAATGTGTGCTCGTCCGCTGCGAAAAAGGGCGCTCTGATGCATTTTGCGTTCACGGCGCGATGTCTAAAAAAAACTACTTAACGCGCCGACGTTCGATCGATGTTCGTCGAAATCGGTTCGATCGCGGTCGCGCCTTCGATTCCGCGGGATTCATTTTTGCGCACCGGTTCTTCGGAGGAGAGGAATAAAAAAAGACTATAGTAAGGCTAATTTCATGCTGGGCTTCCGCGCATAAATTAAAAATTTAGGAAAGTATACACGCTGGTAAATAGCAGGAGATGACGTAAAGGAAGAGAGAGAGAGAGAGAACGCTCATCAGTTTTGCTTAATTATTCCGGTAGCATGCGACGATATACGAGGAAAACGTATAATTATCCGTGCACCTGCTTGCTAACCACTCACTCAGCCGCTGCTGCACGCCGTCCTATACCCAGTGCACCATCGGCTGCGTTAATACGTTCCCTAATTAAAGTTTATCGTGTTTCACCGATCTGAGAAGAGACTCCGGACATAGGTACACCGATCCAGTCCGCCGTGTCGACGACATAACGATCAACACGCTAATAATTAATAATCATTTGCATATCTCTAACACCGTAACATGAATGCGATACGAATCGTATCGGGTTTATCGGCTGTAGCTTATGATTACCGCTGACATCTCTCGCCGCTTCCATTCCTATGCGAGTAACTATAGATTCTTCGGAAATACGAGATCGATAATTGAGCCGATAATCACCGCTATTTACATTCCGGTTTGAAGAGACCACGATATACATTATTATAAACTTATATTTCTATACGCGTTAAATCTTTCAGTGTCACTTTTAGCGTTAAAAAAAATACCAGCATTGTGTGAAATATTTAATAATTGTACCACTATATCATCATACTCAATGAGGTGGAATGTAAAACGGGATATACGTAAGCCGTTAATAAAATTTTCAATTCTTCGACGCGTACATACGTCTCAATGGTACTGAAATGGTACTTAAAATAACAGCCACTGCGGCGCGATCGAGCCGAGGAGATATCTTAGACGCATTTCCACGATGCTTCGCGCGAGCAAAACGGCGACTATCTTCTGGCATTCTCGGGCGGGTATAGATGGTATCGTGGCATCCACAATGCAAACTCACCTGGACAATAGCACTCGAGTGCTCGTCCGTCTCGGATAAAGAGGGGGGAAAGAGTCTGGAGGTGAAGTACGTGGATTGTCGAGTGAAATCGGCATGGTGCTCGGGCACTTCGCGCTGCATCTCGAAGTGCATCGCGTTCGTTCACGGCAGTCAGCCCCTCGAGTCGCGACACACGGCGGACACGGCGACACGAGATTATTATGGTAATCGAGAAACATCGCTCATGGCACCGTCACGAGCCTCCCACGCTTTTTTTTCCTTGAGGTCTCAATGCGTCAGATCGGACAGTAAGAATATCAGGCTCGGACATATAATACGAGTATCTAGGGGAAAGTTGCTTTTTTTATTTTATTTTCCATTTGATATATCAATTTGTACACAAATAAACGTTGGAGATTATAGTTAGACTTTTCAGATCTATTACTACAATGATTAACTTTCACCAATAATAAATTAATTTTTTATAATATTAACATTATCTTTTTGCTGCAAAAGATACAATTTGAGCGATTGATCGCTTTCTTTAAAATTGATGGGTTCCTTAATTTATATCGCCTTTGAAAGTATCGAAATTATCAATAAAAATTTATTTAAAATATAAGAAATTATTATAATTAATACTTATTTTATTAATAATTTATCAAAAAAGCATCTATTATTTAATAATTAATAAATAACAATAATGAAATGATATTAACGAAATAAAATTTATTTTTGCAAGTGACATATTTTTATATCAATTATTAATTTTCTTTATATTTTGATCATTTATTAATATAAAATTTATCAAGTTATTAATGTAATAAAATTTATAGTAGCACGAAATAGAATTTATAAAAACATCGATTTAATATTTATTATAATTGCAAATATGTATATACAACGAATGTAAAATATTTTACACTTTTTTTATTTAAAAAAATTCACAATTTTAAAAATTTTAACAATTACATTATTGTCAGCTACATAAACTGATAAAAAATTACCATTAGCTGTATCTGATTTTTTAAATATTGATACATATAAAACCTATTAAATTTTTTTCTATATTTCTTGATTTATATTTCTGTCACTAAATGTTGCTTATTAAGTACACAGAAAAAAAATTAATATCAAATCAACAATCATTGTTTTATATATAAGCAAGAATATAAATCTTCTTCGAGAAATTTATAATCTTAAACAGACCATATTTGTTTACATGAAGAGAATAATTTTCTTGATGTAAACAAATTATGTCTGTTTAAGATTATAAATTTTTCCAAGAAGATTTTATATTCTTGCTTATATGTGAAACAAAGATTGTTGATTTGATAGTAAATTTTTTTCTGTGTAAAGATATTAATTATTGATGAGATACGATTTATAGGCGATACGCATTCGTTAACTCTTCCCTAGCTGCGTAGAACACGAATAAATATTATATTCAAGCTACTACAAAGTTACGAATATTTCGCGCTCCATTACATTTTGTTTTCTTAGCTTCAACAGTATCTTTAATCATCAGTTCCGCTCATTTTCATCATTAAAGGTCTCTACGGTTATTTTAACGTCCTGTATATTGATTGATTGAACTTCCTCTCTTCGGAGCAACTCATAATTTGATTCTATCTTTATGAATTAATGATACAGCACGATGAATAACTATATTTTTGACATCTTACACCGTGTACCGTTACTGGCAAAATATTGCGGCAAGCGGACCTGACGCGTTTCAATATGGACCTGACACAGGCCAGGTAATATCAGAACACGCCGCGATAATGGATCGGCTTCGCGATACGAACTTTGATACAACGTCTTTCTCAAGCGACTCGCTCCTGGCGCATTTACGAGCGACCCACACACGCGCGCGCGCACGCGTGTCCATGAGTATCTCCACCTGCATTAATCAGGCACCGTAACTATCGGGGCGATCTCTCACGGTCTATACCATCTGCCGGAGACAGCAGCCTTAACGTCTCTCTACGGACCTTTGATTTGGCTCGATTCTTTATCGCCCCCGCGCTACCGGTGGCGGCGGCGGCGGCGGCCGACTGGCCAGCCCGGGTTCCCTTCTTTCTGCCTTTTCTCCCGATGCTCCTTTTGTAACTGCCGACGTTTCCGCCTATTGTTGCGCATACAACGGCGCGAGGAATCGCCGATGCGGGGAACGATTCCTCCGGTTTCCCGCGGCCGTATCCTCCAAGTGCTATCGCACAAACGCAGCGTCGCCGTCGTCGCGTCCGTGAACTCCGCGTTGGGGTTCAGCACAAGTGGAAACATCTCTTTGAGAACAGTAGATTTCCATCGCGACGTCGTTACATTGATATGACTTTTTTTTTCTAAGGCACTCCCTGCTCGTTCTATTTAATCGGATATCGATTAAACCGATAGCGCAGCGATTATATGAATGTCGTAATTAACGCGAGGCAAATTACGTTATTTCTTATCGCCGGCGTAATAGTATTCTGGTATTCTGAAAACAACATAAAGTTCTCGTTTGTCGTAAGTCTATCTGGTTCTCGTCTGCGTTTCGAGGCGTTAGTTTATGGAGTTGTTGCTATCCATTATCGCTTGCAGAGGAACGGCAGGATGACTCGGGTGTGTCTCGACGAATGTATTAGACGAGCGCTTAAGCTCGCGTACGAGTTGCGCTGTGACGTTAACAAAGGGTAAGCGAGTACCCTTTTATTACACCAAGCCCGTCTCGCTTAAGCCCGTGCGTAAAGTAATTTGCCTTAATGAATTTGCATCTTCTCTTTCCATCGCGCGTTCTCTTCTCTGCTTCCGTCCCGTTTCCTCCGGCCTGCATTTTTGATTCACAATTAAACGGCAGTTACCTCCGTCTAGGAAAAATCTCAATGAAAACATTTTTCTCGGAACCGCTACTCAACTTTTCGCCAGCAGCTTTCGCGAGAATACGCTTTTAATCCTTTGCATTAATTATAATATACGTCTTTTCAGTCCGTTTTTTCCCCCGTTGATTCTATCGTGCTTTCACTTAGCATTCAGTTGGTTGTATTCTACAGTTGCTAATAATATTAGAACCTCTCATAATGGGTAAATTTAAAATTCTTTTTTATAGAAATATATTAAGAGGAAATCGCTCACTTTTGAGCTTCAAAAAATTGATGTTTTTTTTTCACATTTTTAAATAGTTCGAATAACATTTTTTGAAACTCATGATAACTCATCTAGTTTTAACTCAATTGACTTTAAATTTTTAGGAGATATTTGCGATATGTTCCTCTTTTGTTTCTGACCTACATTTTTCGATCTTTTTGACAAGAAAAAATTGCGAAGAAATCCGATTTTTTTTAAACTTGTTTTTTTACAAAAATCGATTTTTTTTTTTTTACTTGGTTGTAGATCGAATGGGGACTATATTTCTTTTAACCTTTTATTTCAGATAATTTATGCATCATAACAGTGAGTTGGTATTTTTCTGATACGCTTAGATAGATTTGCAAATAATTGTAAAAAATGTCTTTTTTAATATTCGATAAAATTGATAAAGAACACTCAAATATTGAAGAATTAGTGTACCAAGCTTTAAGAGAATTTATACTCTTCCAAAAGAAATTCCTATAAAAATGATATTGAAAGCGAGAATATCTCCTTAATCATTTTATTTATCGGTTCATGCTGGTTGAAAATCTTTTAACGGGGAAAATAATATCTCGCGATGTAAATTCACTGGCGAGATTGATGAGATCGCGCGATAAACCAGGCGAAATAAACTACACGAGCGTGTACCGAGTCGTATTTTCAGTGACTTTCAATAGTAATTTCTCACCTTTTCAATTTCTCCCGCGATTTCTTCGGCGCGCCTCGCAAATATACCGATTTCACGGCACAAAAGAGTGACTACTCGGGCAATGTACAAAGTATGAATTTCGCGGATAAGGCAGTGAAAGAGTGCCGTCAAAGAGCGTATACCCTCGAAAGATGCTCTTTTGTAATCGGCTCGGGCCATCGGCGGGGAAACAAACTTCGCTCTTACAAAGAAAGTAATCTTGCGCGACGTCTCGGCTCGTATTCCGGCGAACCTCAAAAGTTTCGCTGAGAAAAAGAAGCGAATCCAAGAACGTGGGTAGCGAGGGGATGGAATTTCGGTCCCCCTCCCTTTGTAATTGCCAAACGATCCGCGACCGAGGGGAGGGAAAGGGCGAGATCATCGAACTGTGATCGTCCGGAGAAACTTTGACGCGCAACGTAATACACCAAAGAGCCGTTCGGAACTCGCCGTTTTGCTTCTCGTTTCATGCGTCTGTATTCTCGATCGACTTCATTTTTTATTCCCGATCTCTTTCAGTCGTCGATAGAAAATAAACATGCGAGAGAGAGAGAGAGAGAGAGAGATCGCGGAACGTGATCTAAGAACGTCGTCGCGCGAGTAACTCGATAACGCTTCGGCGTTCAATATTTTTCCATTGAAAGTTACTGAATTGCTACCAATCGCATTTTATAAAATTGTTCCCAATTATTCGCGCGGTAAACGTGCGCGTTGAATTTTGAAAACGGTGAGGTTTCCGTTCGCGGCGTACACCTATATAAAACGTCGAGATGCAATTTCCCTCGCTGTTTTCTCCCTCGCTGTTTTCGATTATTCGCGAGACATTGCCGCGATCTTTCGCGCAAGAGCGTTGCAGAACCCGCGCGTGTGTGCGGCTTGAGGTGCAAAACTCGCACATTCGTATCTAGAGTACAAGTAGCACGCGGATATCGTGCGCTCCCGATAATACCGGGATAATTCGATTTCCTCAGAATTGCCGGGCTTGCTTCGCTCAAATTGAATTTCTATTAATAAAAACGGCGGGGTATCGGTCGCTTGTGTATATTCTCCCTTTCTCTCTCCCTATATATCTTTCCTCTTATATTACCTCTTTTTCTCCCTTCTTCCCGTCTCTCGACCGCGCCGTGCAGCTCCGGATTTCTCTCTTTCTCCGCCTTCGCGTCCCCCGCGCGCACTCTTTCGCTCCCTCCGCCCTTCTCGTCCCCCTCCGCAGTCTCCCTCTCCCGCTCGTTCAATCTCCCTGTCTCCCTGCCAGTCTACCGCGACGTATAAATTTATTGCGCTCATTAAGTTGAAATATGGCATCGGGTACGTTCAAAGTTTATGAACGTTAATGCGACCGCGGTGAATAAGACCGCGCGCGCGGCTCGTTGCTCACGCGATGTAAAACGCGCCGCGCGGCTGGCTCTCGCTCGAAAGAAAATCCAGCGCGACTCGCGACGATTCCGTGGGATATCGCTCGTGATGACCGTCGGCGTGTATCCGTTACCGTCGAGATTACCGTCGAGATATCGAGGGTCATTGCTCGACGAGCCAACGATTGATGGCGCCTTTGTCTGTGACGGACCCTCCATGTTTTGCGTCTATAGCGTTTGTAAGGAGACGACATGTCGCACGAGACGAGAACTCCGAAGTAAGCTCTGAGATACCGCGCGCTTAATTGCTTATTTATTTGTTGCATTCAACGATAACGTTTGTACTATGAGTGATTGGATGGCGATGGCACAACCCTCGTTTTCTTAAACGCTTGTGAAATATTATATAATCTTCGAGAAAGGAGAAAATTAAATGCAGATTATTTTATCGAGTCCTCGGAGGAATTACAGCATTGTTACGTAACTTGGGTTCGCAACGCGGCATTTCCGAGCCATTGAACGATCGAAATTTGGCGCGAAGCAATTCGATTTGTCGCTTGGCGCTCGCGCGTTTATCGTGAAATACTGGGAGTAGACGGACAACGTGGAAACATTTTCACGGCTCGCCGCGTTAAAGCGCTAGCCGGGGCTTCTCCGGGGATCGTCGATCGGTGGGCTGACGATCCCGCAGATCGAAAACCACGGTATCGTTAATATGATTTCCGACTCGCTTCGCCGCCGCCACCACTACCACCACCGCTGGCGTTCCTGCTGCTGCTGCTGCTGCTGCTGACCAAAGCGAGGCGCAAAGAGAAAAGGTTGAAGGGTGGCTACACACCCTGTAGTCGGTTGTAGGAGGGCCCGCATTGCAGCGTGCAACGGAGAAGGCGAGCACCGCGCCGGGGACACTTGAGGTGAATGTTTTGCGAATGGTCGGTAGATGTCTGGTTTGCTCGAGGCTGATATCGACCTGGGTCTCGAGTCTGGAGCCGCCGCCTTCGACCCCCTCTATAACGCTTTCTCCACCACCACCACCACCACCACCACCATCACTACCACCACCGGCACTATCGCCACCAGGACGGCTCGTTTCCACCACCAGCAGCGGATACACCTCTCTCACGCCGCTCAAAGTTCACGTCCGTTTCATATGTCTCACCTCGTCCCATCACGGATTCCAGCTTCTCGTCTCGCTCCCGCGGGAGCCTCGGGCGACCCGCTCTTTGCCTTCTCCTTCCGCGTCTCCCGGTTGGCGCCCATACACCTCCCGTTCGTCACCCACGTACCTCGCTCTTCCCCACTTTCGCGTCTCTCTCTCTCTCTCTCTTTCTCTCTCTCTCTCTCTATCTCTATCTCTATCTCCGCTAGTCGATCCTTGGCGCTCTGTTTTGTTTGGTCCTGTCTATCCCATGAGCTTCTCCCTCGCGGAGTCCCGGGACTCGGCGGTCTCTTCACCCCTTTCCTGGCGAGAACGTGCTACCCTCCTCCTCCTCCTCCTCCTTCTCTTCCTCCTTCTCCTCCTCCTCCTCCTCCTCCTTTCGTCTTCGTCGCACGCGTCCGCCGCCTTTCTCCTCCGAATTCGTCTCTCGCGGGGTAGGGTGGAAGATCGTTCACCCTACCTGCCTCGATTCGCCGCTTCTACGCCTCTCATCCCTGAGTTCCGGCAACGGCTCCGCGTTCAATCCACTCGCCCGTCCGCTCGACGATACGAGTTCCATAGCAAAAGAAAGAGAGAGAGGAAGCGTTTTCGATGGGATGGGAAAAAGCGCCGCGGCGCGTCGTGACGCGACGCGTCTCTCAGCGTCGGACGTAACTCGCACACATCTCTCGGATGAATCCTCGCGACGCCTCGGGGATGAGAGACGGGTCAAGCTTTTAGGGTAGATCGACTGAAAGCAACGATGTGGAAGCAGTGGCTGCTCCCCGCTGTTCTCCTCGCGTTGATTAGTGGAAATTTAACGCGTCGCCCTCCCCAGACGCGAACAAATTACTTCCTGCGACTCGCGTCACGACGATAAAATCCTACGAAATTGGCACTCGAGTCACGTATTTGTTCAAAATGCTCAGGTGCGCTGACGAGTATCTTCATACTGCTGAAAAATCCAACTGCGCGAATATATTTTCTTCACGCACCCCAAGATCGCATTTTTACATTTTGTAAATTAAATGTTTTCTTTTTTATTTTACCGTTGAGACATCAAAGTTTTCAACGTCATCTTTTTCTTATGTAACTCTTTATGTGATCTAAAGTTAAAAGGAGAGCGGGTTGCATAACAATTTTCTCATATAATTTATGGATATCGTCGCAGAAATATTTCACCGTCACACTCTGTCCTTGATAAAATTACGCCGATGATCGATCATCTCGATTCTCTTAATGTTTGCGTGAGTGTCAGTCGATAACTCGATACCACGTTCCAGGCGAGAGAAAGGGAACTGGTAGATGTCAACTAATTAAAAGTAACGAGAGCAGAAGTAACGCGTCCGAGATTATTACGTCGTGACTCGAACATGCGGGTTACTTAAGTCGCTCTTGCGCTTTCTCTGCAAAGGCAACTTCGTTAGGACGCGATTCAATTTCGGTCGGACGGCGGTTTCCTCCCCCCGGCCTCGGCAGTCTCGCGTGAGAATCACGATTCGGTCGGATTGTCCGTAATCTCTGGTCCGTACAGAACCGTCCCTTACGGTCGACAGGTACGTTGGCTCACCTGCAGCCAGCAGACAGGCTGAACGAGAACGGTATGGGAGGAGTAGAGGAGGGAAGGGCGGAACGAGATGGAACGAGATAGGGTGGAAAGGTACTAGCTCTGGCTATAGAGGAGGACTGCTAAATCCTGGCCGTGGCCCCGGCTTGTCCGTGTAATTTATGACGAGCGAGTCCGGAGAGGTACCGAGAGCCTGTCGTAGAAGGACGCAGATAGGAGCAGTAACAGTCTGCTTCCTCCTGTGAAATATAATTCCCGCGCACATTCACGGTTGGATAATCCACGTTCGCTTTGCATGAAAACTTATTACGCTCCCGGTAACGTAAGCGCCCGCTCGCGCCCGTCGCGTCGCCGCCGCTCGCGTTGTTCGCGCGAGCGTCCGGCCGGTCCCGAGACTCATTGTCGCTCGGTCGCTTCGCTCCTCTCTTCTCCTCTCCGCTCCGCTCCTCTCCTCTCCTCTCTCTCTCTCTCTCTCTCTCTCTTCTCTGCAGCGTCCGGCATGACAAGAGCAATTACACTTTTAAATTACGTTACACGATATTAAGCCCCTTCTCTTCTTCTTCCCCGTTCGTACGTATGTACGCGCTCGTTCATTCTTTTTTTTTCCGCGTTCCTTCTCGGCCGCCGCGCCGTGCTCACTTGGTCTATTCTTCTCCCCCTCGTGCCCTCCTGAATTTCCCGAATACTTCAGCGACTCGATCCCGCGCTACCGCGCGCGCATCTCCCTCCTTTTTTTCTATTATCTTCATTCAGAGTCTCCATTGCAGCTCCCGTGGCTCTCTCGTATTCTGGACTCAGTTTCGCAATACCGAAGAACTTAAGCGACATTAACCGGGCACAGAGAATACAAATTAACATTTCGTATTTAATGTTAGAGATGCAGTCTCGTATAACTCTGTTTATCTATAACGATTATCTGCCAGTTAATTATCTGCCAGTTACCGTTTCAACATTGTTCCTTGCCTTCCTCTCAAAAAGTTCGTCTTCCTCGTCGTCGTTGTTCATCCCTGTTTAACGTCAAGCAGGAATAATTACGCCAGTTAATTGCATTATACGATATTAAATTCTGTCTTTAACTTTTATTATCGCCATCTCCTCGCCGTCGCGTCGGTTCCCGTCGGTCTGACTCTCGTTTCTTACTATTGTCTTCGGTATCCGTTTTCTCATTCTCGTCCTGTTTTTCTCCCGCCCCGCGCGGATTCTTGCTGCCTCGCTAAAACTGTTGCGCTTAAACTATATTCATTCGTCCACCTTCATTTCCCTATTCTAATTTTCCCTTCTTTCATTTGTATCCGTTTTTCCATTTCGCACACAACTCCCCGCGCTCTCTCGCGGCTGTCCTCTTCAGCGTCGAGTCTGACAAGAGCAATTACACTTTTAAATTACGTTACGCGGTATTAAGCCCTTTCTTTCGTCGTCTTTTTTATACCTCGCTGGCCACCGTGCCCGCTTCATTTTCATTTCCTTTCTCGCCATTTTGCCGTTCTTTCCGGATGTCTCCCTTCCTTCTTCTCTCTCTCTCTCTCTCTCTTTCTCCTTCCTTTCATCCTCCATTTTTTTTACTGTTCTCGTTCTTCAAGTTTTTATCGTGCGCTGTGAAATAATTACCGAGCCACCGCCGCGCGGATATCCTACCCTCGGTCTGTTTTTCTTTAGAATCTTCCGCGGCGTCTATCCGCATATTTTCATTCATTTCACTCAGATTTTCGCCTCCGTTCTTTTTCCCTTTTGTTCTCTCTCGCGACACTCGCGCACCAGTTGTACAACTTTGTTACCCACGTTATTTTGTCATCCCGCAGTCAACTTGATCTCGTTAAGACGATCGCGGTTCGCGACCGTGAACCGTTGTATTCAATTTTCCTTCTTCGCACGCCGCTTTTGTCCGATCGACGGTCGTTTTTCCGCTCTTTGCCTTCGTCGCCGACTAGCTGTACTCATTGTATTCAATTTTCTTCCCCTTCCCCGGCTTTTCTTCTCGCTTCGTCGTTTCCTGCGGCATCCCCTTCCACCGACGGCACACTCACCGCGAGAATAATAATTACCTTTTCACCACCGGCGCGAGGTCGAAGAATAGAAGAGGGTCGTTTTAATTATTTTATCGCGTGACCGGCAACCGCGACCTCTGTCCCTCTTTTCCCCCCGTCGTCCCTGTCCCGACCTGTCCTTCGTGATATCGGACACGATGGGACGCGCACGGCGTGACTGACGTTTCATTAATATCGCCGTATTGGCTCGGGGTGTCGCGATGCTTACATTAATTTCAGCGTCCGCGACGTGAAAGAACGCGCTCTATTAAATTAAGTAAGTAAACGGCAGCGCTATTATTGACCCACGTACGGGAATGATTAATTTTATTTCGTTAACACCGACGTATGACTTTATATTAGCTGATTTTTTGTTGCATCGCATTATATCTCGTTTTATTTAATTCGCATTTTTCGCTTTATTAAATTTTGGCGAAATTTGATATTTATAATTGGTTACCTCTGGTGTGTGGTCACTCGCGCGCGCGCGCTTTTAATTCAACTGTGCGAAAACTCGGCAGTTCGCGTTTATCATTTTCCATTGAAATACCCACTTTTCCTGGGTACAGGTTGCCGGGTACGATTCGCGAATTTCTGTAATAGGGATCTCTTACTTGTTCGCGATGGCGAACAAATTTTCTGGCAGCCAGCGTGCACGGTAATCTAACTAGAGGCGGTGCCGTTTTCTTTGACGGTTGGCTCCTAATAAATCAGGCAGAGAGCGGGGCGGATACGCGCGAGTGCACGCGGATGGCGGGGGTGCATGCGACGGGGTTATTCGTTGGTTCGTCCCGTCGGTATTTCCGCCAGCTATTCAATTTGCGGGCGTTTCGCGCCGGCTCGTCCCGGACAAATGATTTCACGCTGGGGCTGCGCGCTTTCTCTCTCTCTCTCTTTCTCTTTCTCTCTCGGGCCGTAGATACCGTGCACACAGGGACATTCGGTCGACGGTATCCACCCTCTCGGAGGGAAAGAGATACCCCCCCGTCTAACCTGGAGCAGCCGCAGGGATGGTGCAACGAACAAACGAATCAGCCTCGCATTCTGATCGATATACCTGCATCTCGCGCCACCGCGATCTCTCACGGAGTTTGATTAAAAAATTTATTTTCTCGTGGTATGGCACCCCGACACCTTGGCTCTGTCAAATAAAAACGCTTTTGCTTTCGATCGATTTCAATAGCAACGATTGAAATATTCATCAAGGAGAGGGGTCAGACGTTACAATATTTTTTTGACGACCAATTTAACGCCTAATTATTCATTTTTAACATTATCAAGAATCACGATTATCCTAATTGAAACGAATTTGTAATGTCCTGAGATGAGAATTTTTCGCTTCAACGCGATGCTTTTTCTAAACATCCGACTATCCGAGCTTTTCGAGCTGCGAACCAGTATCGTAAGAGCCGTAATCCGGAACTGGCTCGCAACAAGCTGTCGTACCTCAGGGAGAAGAGCAGAGCGCCGTGTGCATTGTGAGCCGAAGCGAAGCCGCGAGAAGATCGCGCCGGATAAAAAGCGAGAGAAGGAATGGACAGGGGACGGAGAATCGTACATCCTCCGTTCGTTCGTTCGCCCGTTCATTCGTTCGTACCGGTCCTTTTTGTTCGCTGCGACTCCGTATTGTCAAGTGGCGTACACACGTCGGCTCTTGAGTGTCTCCTCTTGGCGGGCACGTGTGAGAGACGCGACGTATCCGCGCGTATGCACACGCTCACGTAGACGTAGACATCAGTCGCGACGTTCGCATGCGTTTTCCGCTTCGGTACGCGTTGCAATATCGCTGCGGGTAGGAGGAAAAACGATGTCGCGTACGTGCTCCTCGCATTCGCCCGCTGCAGGCACAGACGAGCGATCCTGAAAATATGTCTCGCGCCAGGAAATGCATCTCGCGTTGTAATAGATGCGGATATCGTCGGGCTTACAAACGCGTTCGCGACGCGCTCTATGCGGATTCTACGTCGCGATAAATTTGAGCGGAGCTACACGGGACACGTTGGGAGCTACACGTCGCTTCCATTTTTTGTAATTTTTCTGTAAATTGAATATGTCATGTATTACGTTGGCATAACAAATTCACTTTGTTACAATCGCTCAATATTTTAAATTTGTAAGGATCGTATCGAATCTCGAGCTCTCTTGCTCTTCTTGCTTATTCGACATCCTGTTGATTTTTCGCAATTGAACTTTTCAGATGATTTTGCCGGGTGCGGACCCGACGTTTATGTATACTGCACGTAACATTTTACATTCGAAATTTTCTTTTATCGAAAAAGCTTCGAGCGCAAGATTTTTGAATTTTTTTTTTTTACGATAGTATTTCTGTCGATTTATCATCTTAAATATTTCAAAAAATACAAAAGAAAATTGTTCTGGATTTTTATAAATTGAAGAACTATCTTTTTTAAGTAAAAAAAAAATAAAATTGTTTTGACATTTTTTTAAATATTTTGAACTTGAACCTTGAGAGAGGGAGCAGATTAAAGATAAGAGAGTTTTTATCAATGTAAAACTGTTTGCAAAATTTTAAACGCGTTTTTTTTTTAAATAACATTTTTTAAAACTGTTGCCACAATTCAATAGATCACGTTGCTAAGATTTTTTTTATTCCGCAATTCTAATCGTTATTTATTTAAGGAGTATTTTCTCTTTTCGCAGACTATCGTTGAATCAATTTCTCGCGAGACCGACTTATCAAAGCGCGGTTCTACTTCCAAGAGTAAATCTACTATCAATAAATATCTGTCGAACTCCGCACGCATCGCAAATATTCGTTTCCTCCGTTCCGTCTCCGCCACGTCTCGCGATCCTCCAGAATATAACGTCGGAGTATCGTTGAATTTCTCCTACATCCTGTATGCGTATCGGAACGAAGCCGCCGGTGCGACCGGCATTATTCGCGGACTGCGAGACGCGGCGGAATATTTCAATATGTTTGTATATTTGACTAGTTCGTTGTACCGGAAATACTGCACTGCGCTCTCACCGTCCCCCGAGAGATTTCCGCCCCGTCGCGCAAACAGGGCGTATCTTGAATTCGGCGCTCGGGGTTGCACTCCCTCTGCTCTTTCCCTCCCCCTCCTCCCCCTTCGGCCCGAAGCATCTTTCTCCCCTTTCCCCGTGATCCCTGGCAGCGTGCAGCTAATGGCACTTTAAACGCCTCGACGGCGCGCGATGTTGCTTTGTGAACATGTTGAGCCCTCATCACGTGCTGCTGCGATCTGTTCGTGTCCGAGAGGCGATCGAACCACCAGTTTAACCAGGATATATACAGGGATATTATTGCGGACGATGCGATTATAATTATTAATCTGTCTGGTTTTTTTGTTTTTTTTTTAAATAAAGATGCGCAAATATCAAGTTATATCGAAAAAAATTGATGCGTCCACTGAAGTTTATATCTAAAGCTGGAATATAAATGGCAAGTTATTTAGATTTATCTGTTTCTATCTTCTCCGTATTCTCCGATAATCCTATTAAATTATTTCATATGCTTTCGTGGTCTATTATTAATCATCGTTTAGATCGGTTTCCGATAGACGAGCTTTTGATACTTCGCATTCAATCGTAACGTATGCAAAGTCATTGCGAATATAAATTGATCGCACTCTACAGAATCCCCGCCGTATCTAAATGCACCGTTTGCTAGTACTTGGCGGTAGCGATTTACACAAATTTCCAATTCAACGCGCTCAATACAAATATTAGAATGGAACTCTTCCGTGAACTCACGGATTTGCACGGCTTCTCCCGTTTATTTTTTTTCGCATTCGAAAAACTGCATTGTGTATCACTCATCTCGATGAAAGCGTCTGCTATCTTTTGTCGCGTCCTTCGCGAATAATTGCCAGGCTTGACTACTCAAGAAAAAAAAATGTAGGGTAAGATGATCCAATTTTAAACTCTTATATGTTTTCATTTTTTTTTAACACGAAATATTGCAATCTAAATTAGTTAGCACGTAAATATAAAAAAAGAAATTCTTTTTGATACGGTCGAACAGTTGTGATTTATTTTATACCAGAAAAGTATTTGAAAATGTACCGTAATAATAAGTACAATTCTGAAAGCGTAGCATAGTACAATTTGCCTTTTCCCACAAATAAATGTTATTTTAGCGTCTATATTTCGCGATGGCAGAAGAGAAATTGACAGAAGGAAAACTACTACTATTATTACTAAACTCCATCTTCGAAATATAATGCATTCAAGTTTATCTAAAGCTGGAATAATGATAAGTTAGACGAATCTGTTTGTACGCTCTCATTTTTCGTAATAATCCTATTAAATTATTTCACGATTTATTGTTAATGTCATCATAACTTATTATTAATTCAGATTTGTACCATGACATTGAATATGTTCGAAATTATGCCTTCGAATAAAAAGAAGAGCTTTTCAACTTTAATACAGTGAAATTAACAAGCAAATGACGTCGCACAATTAGATCGGAATTATCGAACTTGAACTCTTTGAAAAGCTTATTTCATTCAGAATTGTTATTATATTCGAAATTATATCACCTTGTTCTGTTACGAATTTATTTTCTCAAGTTTAATGAATTTTTCTCTAGCTCACTTTATGATTATTCGGCTTGTATCGACATTCTAATTCTCTTGGGCGAATTGATCCCTTCGTCACCCTCTTAGCGCACCGCTGCCCCTCCGTGTATTCTCACCGGCTCTCTTGGTTTCCAATCTGCCGTCCGCGTACACACATTTCGAATTAATTGAACGATACCCGCGCACAATGTTACATTGTACGAGCGAGATTAATAATACCCGTCGGATAGAGGGTGCGAGGGTTCGGATACGAGGCGCGGAGATTAGGAAGCGAACGATGAGAGAGAGAGAGAGAGAGAGAGAGAGAGTGTATGGAGAGAGGGATGAGAGTGGTGGTTCGCGAGAATAGAGAAACGAGGGAATTAAATTGCTTTTCAGTCGTATAGAAGTGGTGTTTTACAAGGCGCGGTGTAAGATCAAGTGCGCGCCCTGGCAAGCTGCCACACGGTCTTGCCCGATAATAAATGCTCATTCAAGAAGAGGAGGAGGTGGGTAAGCGGCCGTTCGGCGGAGGGCCGAAGAGCGGAGGGGGACGGGAAGGGACGAGCGAAGGACCGGTCGGCCCTGAGACGTTTTTCTCCTCTCGTGGTCAAGCGCGCGGCTATAAAGCGCAACGAGACGGCCTCGGTGAGTCTTGCACTCTCGCTGTGTCCGCCTGCTCTCGCTCACCTACTCGTCCCAGTCCTTCTCTTTTTTTTCTTCTTCTCTCGCGCGTCCACCTCCTCCTCCTCCCCTTCCCTCCCTTCAGCCTTCACCTCGCTCCTCGAGGAATGGCTCGATTGTTTTCGATGCGCCAATTTAACGATGCAACGCGGCCTCGCCTTTTTGCCGTTGCAGGTGAGAAGAGAGCCCAAGGGGGAAAGCACGGAGACTCACGCGCGCGCGAGATTTCATCCGCGATCGAGCAAATACATCGCACCCGCGGGAGGGTTGCCCGACTCGCAGAAATTGATTTCACGTTTTTACGCGCACGCTCCTCGTTCGATCCACATCCGTGGAATATTGTCGCGAATCCTGGGGACGGGGTCCTGGGAGAACTGTAAGAAGCGGAACATTCGAAAAGGGGCCGTTGTTTCTCTAACGAAATTTCGGCGCTCGTCACTACAGTGACTTGTCTCGCGGAGTGCGTCAGCGATCGCGCGCGGATATCGCGACGGAAGACGCAACCATTTAGCGAATGCACTCAGCAACGTGACTCATTGTTTACGCATTACGTGGTACGTCGTATCTTGTCGACAAATTCCCGACGATACTCTCCGTCACCGAGAATTGTTACGTTCGTATCTTCGCGATACTCCCAGCGGCATTGTCCCGTAAATTCTCGGCGAAGCCCGCGCGCGTCGCTCCCGAATGCGTTTGCGAGCAAACTTTATGTCGAAAGGGAAATCCCTCCTCCCCTTCCCCCGCTCTCGGAGCGCAGTGTGAAACCAGACGATATCCCATCGTATCTCGCAATGTTGCAGTTTCTCATGCACTCGGCGGGCGTAGAACCGACGCGCGGCCGCGGAGCTGTAATGAAAATGTCGAACGGCTTTTTTTTACAGCAGATATTATTATTTTAACTCGAGCTTTCTTGCTCCTTGGCTCTCGTTTTAAAGCAGTTACGACACATCGACCTTGGCAGGAACCTGCAGCATCGCGGTCCGCTCTTCGAGCGATTGTTTCCGATGCGGCAATATAACGAGCGCGACGGTGCAAACTGCGCGAATCGACGAGAGGGCAGCCGTAAAGAAACGACAGTGTTCGGCCAGCGGCGGTGCGGGGATTAATGAATTTATCGACCGATCATTTAATTTCCTGGTTCATGGTCAAGCGGACGAAATTACCGCGTTCGAGACCCTATTTCCGATAAATCGATTTAACAACTCCGTAGCGTACACATTCGCCGTCTCCTTCGTTCATCTCCGTGTTCGCACGTAGTACGTGCACTTTGCCGAGGTGCTAGTTTAACTTGTAAGTACTTACAAGTACTGAAAAAGACTGATTGCACTGAAAAGCATAAAGGAATTTGCTGCCAAATGTTGAGCAAAATAATGCCAATTAAATGTTCAGTTAATTCAATCGGAAATAATTTTATTTTTCTAATATTTGAGATATTTAATAAGTATTGTCAAACACAATCATGTAATCGTACTTGTTTTATAATACTTGCCAAATAGAGATGTAAAATTATTTGATTGCGCTAATAGAATATTTAATCGGAATTATTTCATTCGACATTCCGTACTTTTTATTATACTCTTTTCGGTGCGCAAATTATTAACCCTTATAATATTACGAGATAAATTTTTCTTATCTAAACGTGACAATTTAGCATTGAATTTCATTTGGAGTCATTTTGAACTCTATTACCATTGGACATTTTTTTTTTTTTGAGAGACGAGTTACAAGGTATTTTCGCGTAAATTAATTTTGCTTTGGTTGCAGAAAAATTGTATAATATTTAGCTTTACTTTTTTCATAAATTAATTTCGCAAAATATATATATTTCTGAATTTTTGCACTTTTGACTTTACTACAAACCGCCGGCATTTAATTAAAACACGCGAGTGTGTATGAACACGATTTCGGCTAATATTTTCAGTCACTTTAAATCGCGCGAGCCACGCGCCGCTGTTGTTTCCGTTTCAAGTAAATTTAATTCCTGACAAGCGGCCAGCTTTGTCGACGATCATTACCCGCTTGAACGATAAATTTCACTGCGTATATCGCGGCGAAACACGATGGTAGTGATCTAATTATCGATGGAAATTGTGCTGGGAGTGCGGCGCCTCTATGGTGGTGGAGGTAGAATCGCCATAGTGAAGGCCGGATAGACTGATGGACGGCCGAACGGATGGATGGATGGATGGATGGATAGACGTACGTATGTACACGATGCCTGCATGGGTAGATGGCTGGATGGATGGATGGATGGATGGATGGATAGATGGACGGACGGACGGACGGATGGAGGAGAAACCCCAGCGTTCTTCCGGCGGACCAATTCGCTCGGCGATGATCGCGCGTATGAGTTAAATACACGTCCACAGTTTACACGTCGGTGTGCTTATCGTCGATTGGACTACTCCGCAGTTGACTTTATCGGGACGTATCTGCGCATTGCCGTGTACGCGCCTGTCTCCGTAATTTCTGTCGACGCGTTAACAGCCATTTCTCTTTGCCGTTTATACGTCCGCGCCGCGCAAATTACCGTTAAGACGCTGGAATGTCGATTAACGGCCCGCTAATTGCCTACGGATAATTGACTCAAGTAATAAGTGTAAGATGTTTCTCTCTCTCTCTTTCTCTCTTTGCTGCAAAATATGATTTTATTTCTGCGACTTTCCGTTATCTCGCGCGTACCGCATGCATTCTCTTATTGTTTAAGAGCGTTCCTCTGGTTATTATCGGAAATACACACACCACGCGCATTATAATTTTCATCGACGGCGCGCGCTCGGATAATGCGATATCAAACACGCGTACGTTTATTACGTATTATCACGGCGCATAATTGGCCGCACATTGTAAAAATTTCCCGTATTAATTATCGCCGTTTGCGAGCGTCGAGCGTATTGCATTTCGTTCGCTGATACGAGCACACACAAGAAGAGAGCAAATAGGTGGGCGGGGTGCGCGTCGGCTCATCCGGTCAGTCCGCATTTAATTAAACTTGCACGATATACCGCGGAATATTCGATTATGGACAAATTAGTTTAGTCCCTGGAGCGCGGTTAATTTCGCGTGAGACGCGATGTAAGCGGGCCGCCTCTTATGCGCCGCCGCTGAAAGGGAGAGCTTAATTAGAAAAAATCCAGGTAAACCGTGGCGAGTTTCGCGACTTAATCATTTACATATTTACGGCGTAACGAGTTGCACCGCGCTTAGTGCCTTATCTCCCTTTCTCTTTCTCTCTTCCCCCTCGACCTTTAACCTTTCATATTAACAACTCCGAGTTATTACAGAAAAGTTGATAAAAATTACGAGACTCGGAGTTTCGTGTATATGATAAAAGAAAAAAAATTCTTTTACCTCATCGATCGAAATCTTAATGCTAACGTCTAATCTTGACGTTTTCGTAGGATTTCTTTACGTACTATTATCATTATCAAAGTATTCTAATGCGTTAAACGAGATATTTTTTTTCTGGTACCTGAAACTGAAGCGTGCTTTAAAGTCTGATAAACTACTCAACTTAATCAGTTTAATCATCCCATCATTAAGCCGCCTTAATAACAGCGGTGGGGGTAATACGGGTGTGGAGGAAGTGATTCATGGCTGCCGAATAATTTCACCGGAAAGACAATAAGCTAAGTGGCGTGGTGGAGGGTTTCGCGCTCGTGCACGACGTCATTAATTAACTGTAGCAATTGAGCGAAGATTAATTGCCAGAAAGAGGAAGGCGGGTGGGCGGAGGCCTGTAAATGAAGAGGGTACACTAACAATAAGATCACTCTGCGGGATGCTCGACCTTCGTTTGATGATAATTTGAACGCGTGTCAATTTAGCGCCCAGCTATTCCGATAATTATACTTTCCTGCCCTCATTACGTGGCCCCCGAGAGATACGGAAAGAAACTATTTATCTTGAAAACCGGAATTCCAACGTGTAACTACGAATGATGCCAATTAAAAAGTCACTCGAGTCGTGAAATGTATGTGCGAAAAATGTTTAAAAGTACTTCTATTTTTTGTCTAATTTTGCGTGTGTTTAATTACATTTTTTTATAATCGTAAGATTGTATCTTCTTAGTTCAGTTTTATTAAAAATGCCTTTTTTTGTTTGAAAGTAAAAAAACATGAAATGTATGCTGATTACTGTTAATAAGAATGTACCGCTTTCACCAGACTCGTAAATATAAAAAAAATTCTTTTTGTTACAGGTAAGAGCAATTTTTCTTTTTTCGTTGGAAGATATGGTGCGCAACGGGTGGTACGCGAATGCACGTACGAGTATATGCACAGAAGAAATTTTGAGGGTAATGTAGTAGGGTAAGACAATGAAATCCCAAGTAGGATCAGAGGATTGCCGGAACTGCCGTCTGACTTTCTCTCGAGCCTTTTATCTTCACACTTTTTTTTATAACGCATTACGCGATTAGTCTTCTCGGTAGGAATTTTCATCCTTTTTTTCGCGATTGTGCTCCGAAAGAGGATGTGCATAACTCTCAGAACTGTGTTTATCATTAATCTCTCCTGTTCATGTAATGCACATTTTGGGTTGCTTCACATAGAAAAATATTGATTCTACTTATGTAACAGATAACCGACTCGTATTATGCAAAGCAATATGGGAAATAATGAGGCCAACAACAAGATTAATAAACAACTAATAATAGACTCTTGATAGACTACATTATTTTGCTCGTTGGTCTGATTATTTCCTATATTAATTTTATTGTTGAGAAAAGTGATTACTGAATTTATTTTTTCTTTTTATAGCAAGTAACAGTTATTTTTTAATAATGTCTATATTTATTATAAATTTCAAAAAATTCATATACTAAAAAAAAGAATTAAATGTATAAAGATAATGTCAATAAGGAGCCATTGGTAAAAAAAAAAAAATTTATATTGTTTCGAAAAATATTATAAAATTTTATCGAAGGAATGTTAGAATAATAAATAAATCAAACTGTTATTTTAACTTAATACTTTTGACTGAAGTATTAAATTACTAGGATTCAAAATATATTTTGAATAAATGTGATGCTTACAGTGAACTTATAAATTTGCGGATGTAAATTCATGAAATATTTATTTGAAAAAAATAAAAGTAATATTCGTTAAATTTCCAATAATTTGCAGTATTTATTTTTCCGTGTGTGCGCAGAAATCAATTTGAAGTAAATATCATTTGCTTCAAGCAAATAACGAATGTATTTGAAGATTGCTGTCAAGAATATATTCGATGTAAGGAAAACCGTTACTTAAAAGAAGAAGATAAAAATTGAGTAAGCGCTTCTCTTAGCACGAGAATAATATTTTTCTGTGTGTACGGTACTCGTGTTATTACTGTGCGGTATTAGATACCTAAAGATTCGCAAAGGAGGGTGTCCTCGTATAATCACGCTACTTGAATATTAATCGTCCTACCAATTACTATGCACGAAGGACACGATATTCGAAATTATTACGATACAGCGATGATTAACGTTTGATCCGATATCGCCCCGTAGCTAACGGAGGTTCCCTACTAAAGTGCGGCGAAATTCTCAGAGTTCACGGATGCGGTGAAATCCTTAATGCCATTTCTGTACGACGTATATTGGAAGCACGGGCTGGTTATAATCGCGCTGAAATAGATTCTCCATTCAAAACCGCTCTGAATACATATTAGAACGATTTACTGAGCGCCGGAGAACAGGGCTGAATGTGGTATTAGAGTGAAGCCGCTTCAGCGTTGACTACAGAAGCTGGTTTGCCTCCCTCTATTCGTGATCCCGCGTCTTAAGCTCGGGTCACGCTCCTTGACGTTGCATTACAAAGCGATATCTGTGTTCTGTCTTACGCGTCTCGAATTCCAGTATGTTGAACTTGACATTCCGTCTCGTTGATCTGCATGTGAATGCAACCGAGATCGATAGCGATATAAAATTATAGATTCACAAAATCTTGTATGCGTCGCGAGGCATTGACAAAAATAAAACCGGTCTTATTCAATTAATTTCTGTGTGAAATTTTTAATAATCATTTAAAATTTTAATCAGATTATGAAATGTAAATTACATTATCTACGGGAGCTCCTGATTCCTACTCGGATTTGCAAATTTAAAAAACTTTCCATTTTTTTAATGTAGATTAGGTTTCTATTCTTTCTAAGATATTATGCTTAAATTTCCTTGCTTGTTAAATAATTATATGGGTCTTCGATTCAACGTTTCGTTACTTTCTGTCCCAAGAAAATTATTATTTGAACTTTTTGTAAGCACTACTCGAGTGAGATGATTAGATAAACGAGACTCAAGCACTTGGAAGCCTCAGAGACGTGGAAAACGCGCTCTCGTGTAACGGGATAACGACATACCCTCGCTGAGGAAAAGATTAAATTCCATTGGCAAACGCGGTAATGTTAGTGGTTACGCCGCATTAAACTTTCGCCGGCAATCAGCATTTAGATAATGAAATTACTTGCTTACGCGCGGAATATTATCTGGAACCGAATCTCGCCTCTCGTGTTTTCATCGCGAGTCGCAGGCGGATATGCGTCAATTCACATCGTCATGGGGGCAATTATTGGCCGTTAGTAACGCCTCGTCGCTACGGGTTCAGCGAGATTAAACGCGAACTCGTTTCTAACGCTAAAGAATAATCGCGAATATTTTGCTCGCGCTTTTATTTTGACAGGACGGACTTCTGTCTGTTTTTCATTCGTGGCGCACGCACGTATACACTTTCCGTGTTATTTTTTGTATTATTTTAATGCAAATATCGTTTTTCAAACCGACGCAAACTTTTTGGGGGTGAAAAAAGATCACAATATTTTTTGACTCATATTTTTTCACAAATAAGCGTTTTCCGCATTATGTAACAAAAAAAAATTCTATTTGCTGTGCGAAAAACTTTTCAAAACTAAACAAAAAGCGCTTTGCGACATTCGAGATACAAAGGTTATCTGCTCTCGCACGCCTCGGTAGCATTAGTTAATAATTCAAAGTTATATAAGTTTTTTTTTATTTTATCTTTTATATATTTTTTTATTTTATTAATTTGAAAATATCAGTTATAAATTTTTTTTTAATGTTGAAACTAACAACAATGCTAATATGCATGTTATAGGCAAATATTATATTAATATTTATTTTGTAATGATTTAATTTGAATTTTCCTACAAAGAAGGACAGAAATAAAGTAATAAAACATTGCGGAATTCAAATATAAACTTTTCTAATGTAATTCACTTTAACGACACATTACGTCGAGCCTACATTTTACTTTTGGTACATCCCACAGTTAAATCATGTTTTTACACAATACACGTCGATCCGTTGCATCCGCTAATGTAATTAATGTCTCGTTAATGGCGGGCAATTATACCGGCCGGGTGATGGTAATCCGGAAATGTAACTACGCAAATATTTCGCTGAAATCGTCCGGCATGGGGTTGTATGGATCTCGTTTGTATCGTATCACCGCTTCGCAACTCAAACTCACGCCAGTCAGAGAGTTAGCCGCGCCAGTTAATTACTATTCGATTGATTTACCGGATCCCCCATTGCAGCTCACCCGTACCGTACGATGCATCTTGCTAATGAGAATTCGTCCGGCTTCTCCGCTATGGACCAGCTTCAAAATTCGATTCTGTCAATTGCACGCTGCTCCGTAATTTCCTACCGCACTCCCCATGCGTTCTTCCCTCTTTTTTTTTAATAAAAAAAGAAAAAAATAGAATCTCATTGAATCAACCTGCGCGATTATATTTTGTGCCTGACTATTAATTATAATCCACGTCAGATTCGCAAAATGCCGATCGCCGATGAGAGTTTAATAAAAAGATCAAACTGTCGTAAAATTTTTTGATCAATTTTTTTGTTTGCGCTACGAGACATAAATGTATGATTATGATTACTTCAATTTTTTTGATTAGTCATTTCGTTCTGCTTATCAATGTACTTTTGCAGTATCTCTTTCGTTGCAAATATTCCCGTTTAATTAATATCTCTTAATTATTTCTCGTTTGCATGAATTTTTCGTTGCGATCATTGAATGCGAAAATACTCGTGATAAAGAACACTTTTGGTCATTGGAATTTCGCGAACGTGTGCGCGTGTGTGTTTTATGTGTGTGATGGATATTTCCGGCGAAACATTTGACCTTTTGCGTAACCTAGATTACGAATTGATAAGAAATTATGCCACGCTCGAGAATTGAGTAAACGCGATGTCATTCGTATTTTTTGTTGTGTATGTCACGCAATCTCTCTTCCCCTGTCTCCCTCTCTCGCTCTCTTTCTCTCCGAGCTTCTGACGTCAGTCTGTTCTCGTGTCAATGAATAAGAGCCCAATGCTTTCTCATTTCTTATACGAGCATCTATTATCCGACTCGCCTTGCCCTTGCTTGTCAGTCGCTTTAGTTACACCGCCACTCGTTGACGTCATCGTATCTCTCTATCTCGGGAATAAGAGAAGGAGAAGAAAAACACGCTTGTGATTTAAGAAACGTTCGCTTGTCTCTCATGTGAGCACAAATATATAGATCGAATCGCAATAATCACGTCTCCGCTTCTCTTGAGAAAATATTTGTTATTTAATTGCGAAACGTCGCAAAAGCCCGACTTTGTTTAGGGGACGCAAAAAAATATCTCGATTTAACGTATCGCTAGAAGTGTGTGAGCCTTGCAACGTCGTTTTTGGGTCTCACGATGTCGGAATCAAATATTTTTCTCGCATATAGATCTTCCTCGGATATTCTAGGCCTACGCAAGATCCAATAAGAACGCTATTTATCTCTTTCAGTCAGAACTAGACTGCAATAAGAGGCTGTTTAACGTTCGCACGAACGTCTCACTTCCCTCCGACCCGCTCGCCTTTTCCGGAGAAAAATCCGAAGTTCAATAAGAGCGTGTTTCGTACCAAACGGAGATCTCCTTTCTCCATTTTGCAGCTTGACAGCCGAAGCGTAGAAAAATGCCACGGATATTCGCTTTGTCCTCGAATCGCCTCGGGCTTTACTCCGACTACTCCGAGAGAGCGATGAATAATAAAAGCACTCCGCCGACTTTACGCGCGGCCTCATCTTGCCCGTTATCGACGCGATCTGATCGAATTTACATAATTTCGGATCAGCAACTCCGGTATTGCGGGACGATTTTTATTAGAGCGAGATACGAGATTATCCTCTTATTAGCCTCTCGCAAAACCACTCCAATCGATTTCGTTTGCCGCCGAATTTCATTGCCGCGTAATTAAATAATTAAAGCCCTTCTCTTGCGCGCGCGAAAAAATATTGCGCCTCGACATGGAAAAAAAAATACCGTTGTATCGACAGCATCGGTCTAATTGGAAATATTTTGTTAATTCAATAACAGTATTAATGAAACAAAATGATTAAAAGTAAAGACAATAAAAAACAAATATAGATTAATGAATAAAATTTAGATGAACCAACTATTTATTTTTGTGACGGTCCGTGATTCGATGTTTAATTGAATCAAACTGCATTTTAATTCGTATTACAGCATTTTTTTTCTAGTGAAGAAAAACGTTTTGGATTTATGCACGCAGAAAATATCACTCTCGTGTTAAGAAAAGCGATTGCTCAATTTTAATTTTTTTTTTCTTTTTTTTATTAACGGTTATTTTTACACAAAAAAAAATTTTTTTTTCTTGGTGACAGTTTCAAAATACGCTCACTAATATAACTTTTTTCCCAAATTATTTCATAAATTTATATTTGTTAATCTATTATCATTAGCACCAAAATTATTTAAAATATATTTTGAATCTTAATAATCCAGTATTTCAATTCAAGAATATTAAGTTAAAATAAAAATTTGATTTGCTTATTATTCTGACTAAATTCTTCGTGATCTCTTTAACGTTATTCAGATTGTAAAGTACGTGCGTGCAGGAGATTTTGCTGTTTAATTCGACGAGTCGAAATTTCGAAATATATCTTGATTCATTGCCTCAAATCTCGAGTTTTGCTGCACGCGAGGAAGTATACGGAGATATCGAAGATATGGTAAGAGGCGGTTACCGTGGCAATTTGCACGATCGGCAATGATCGAGAGACTCGCGGGATACGGGCGGAGAATTACATTTACAGTTTGGCAGCGGTGCCGCGGTGCAAGTGGAAACAAAGTATTAGCGGTCAGTAAATGTACGGATGATACAAAGGGGCTCCGTTCTCTTCTTCTCCCCCTTTTCCTCCTGCTGCTCCTCCGACGACCTCGCAATTAACCTGCTTCTCGTACTTTCAAGATTCCCGCGGAGAAGTGAAATTGGCCCTTTTGCCGCCGTACAATTTGCCACTTAGGCATTATCATTCGACGGCTGCCGCACCAATGCATCTCTCGAGAGATCCCCGTGATCGTTTTTCTCCGCGGAGTAAGCGCGCACATTACCAAGATGCTTTCCGCTTGCTCAGAAACGATTCGAGTTCCCGTATTGAACAAAGCGATTATTACACCAGAGAGAACGTGCTACATCTTTCAACGATGAATTTGGCAATCGGGAAGAAACACACAGATTATCAATTATTTTATTAGCACTCAGTACACACAACAATTTTGTCCTGCAAAATTATTTTCTTTGAAAAAAGAATTAAGAGCACTGTGATTAGTCGTAACATTTATATACAATATAATTTTTTTTTTTATTAAACAATCATATTAAAATATATATAAGAGTCATATTGAAAATTTTTCTACGCGTAAAAGTAATGAAATTTAACTGACAAGTGTCGCGAGTGTCCAACCAACGTGTCTAGAGTGCCAGTGAACATTATAATTATCTTCGTTGGGTCTACGATATTTTACAGTATTTTTTTTTAATATTACGCTTAACGATTAATAATAATAATATTACGTCTGTGATGTTACTTCCTCGTGAATAATGCTCCGAGCTGCGACAACGTCATAGTCGATTCCGGAAGACTAATTTCGCTCGCAGTGCAAGTCGCGTCTTAATTATATCGACGCGGTCTGGCGAAAGCGTATATGTGTAGCGAGGTAACGATTACTCGGATATACACGCGGCTGGCGCGAGCGACATGATTGGAAACTGTGGTCCGCCATTGTGATCCCATTTACGTGATATTAGCACGGTGTCAGGCTGCACCGGCGTGCGAAATTAATCTCTCGCGCGACGACAGAAACCGGCGTTTCTCTATGCCCGTGGGGAGATGATCTCTCTGTGCGCACCGCGTATAACGATACAGCGCTACAGGTTAGTCGGGGGTTCGAGAGATCATCCCCCGTATGAAATTCTATTCGGTTAAATTAGATTTGTTCGTCTATGCCGGTAAACGCAAGCGCACGCGCGCGCGTACCGCGCCGATGCGCCTCGCGAATCCATTCGCTTTTGTTCATTATATTCTGGCTGTGTCGTGCTTCAAAGATGTCTGCGTTCCACGAGAAACCATGTTATTAAATCCGTTGTTTAATCGCGATTATGAATCGGGTTTTATAGCAGAAAACCTACAAGAGGGTTTGTTGAACGAAGTCAATTCGCAAATTTTGTTATATTTCCAACAGATCCAGTGAATTCATCCAAGTTTTCTTTGTAAAAGTACTTCTCTCAAAATACCGAAGCCTAGGAGATTAATATTGATGTAAGTTGAATTTTCAATACTACAGATACGGAAAATTAAGTTTGTCCGCCAGTTATTGCCTCGCATTGGAATTGGACGCCCAGATTGGCTTTCGATTTTATTGGCAAATTTTTGTATGCATCAGGAAAACAATGGAAGCGCCGTGTTCGTACGTTCCTCGCTGCGTCCTTATAAACTGGTGCTTTTATTAAAAATCTGTTGATCCGATGTGCACGTGTGCCGAGGGTCTTTTGTTCTAGCGCATTCCATAAAGCTGTCGTGTATTTACAAGAGCGACATGTTATGAGAAAATGGGTCAGTGAGTAAAAATTATATTCGCGCGCTCGGTTTTAGAATCGTCTCGAAAAGTATTTTTAATTTTATTTAGTTTTTTAATTGCCCCCCCCCTTTTTTGTAGGCGAGTCACGTCTCAAGATATTACCAATCATTAAAAAAATAAATTCTATTATTACGCTTGAGTATCTGTGTAAAATTTGAGCACAAATTCTCTTATTGGTTTAAAAGTTCTTTATTTTATTTTATTTTATTTTTTTAGATTCTCATGTAAAATTGCGTTTTATATTACTTTACAAAATTCATGAGAAAATGGCATTACAAATTAAATCTTGAATAGTTCTTATTTCGATACCGCGCGGAAAAATGTCGATGTTACATATTTTCGGCGGCTTTGATCGACCTATCGGCGCCTGAGAAGCGCGTTGAATGTACTCGGGCCGGCATGAGCATCTGGGATGCTCGACCCCGCGGCATTTAGTATGCAGGAAGGAGCGCGGATCCGTGTTCTCTCGTCGTCTTTTCTCCCCGTTGTCGTTGCTACGGCGGTCGAAGCATTGCTCGGGAATAACGTACCGGTTCCTTATCTATTTACGTGCGACAGAACTCGACGCCAATCTGCCGAAGGGAAACGCTGAAACAGCTCCGGGGGGGAAGAAAGACGTCGGTAATCGATTTTCCTACCTAGCAAAGGGGGTTCTTTGCCCCGGCAGGCAAATCGTTTCCGCTCGTCCATATCCATGCGAGGAATCTTATTCGGCGGCAATTCACTGTCGCCGTCGCCGCTCGAGAGACCCGGCGAGTGTACGCGGGAGTATGTACGTTCTATATACGCGCGAGATACCGGCCGTAAATTGAGAAGCTCGGGGCTCTTCTCTCTCTCGCCGGAGAATTGACAGGAACAAAATTTCACAGCGACGACGGCCGTGAAAAGAATTACAAATTAGATCGGATCCTCTTACGTGTTCAGCGTAATGGCCCTTGTTCCTCTAATTGCGCGCGATTACCGCCCGCGACATTATACACCCGCCTATTCTATTTTTTTGCAAAACAAAGCAGGACGTTACAACGTACGTGCGGTTTCGTGCGTCATTTGATCAATGGCCTCTCGTTACACCGAGCTCGTTCGCGAGCGCATCACCGCGCCATGTTTCGCGATGTTGACGGGCGTTGAAAAGCATCGATTTTATTAACACGTAATAATATGATGAATGCGACGCACGTGTATTACGTGGTGCGTGCGCGGTGTCCGCGGAGAGCGAGCGCGCACATGCACCGCACGAGGGCTCGCGGGTGCAACACACCGCGGATGCAACGGGCTAACAGCACATCGTGGAATGCCGTCGTAGTGGCGCTCAACTCGCCTCTTTAATTCGCACGTGCGCGCTCGCCAGCCCGACGCAACTCGACACAGCCGATTGCAGACCGGTTACGGCCCGACGACGACGACGACGACGACGACGTCACTTTCAGCTTTGATCAAATAAACTTTCTCTCGCTGTTTATCTTACGAGCGAGACTTTAGTCGCTACAGCGACAGCTTGCAGTCACGCTTAATTAACTCGTCAAGGATTGATATATAAAATCACGCGTGAATATTTTTCGAAGCGCACGCGATTACCTTGCTCGCTGCCGCTGTTGGATCTAGTTTCCAATTGCGCGTGGTAAATTAATTTCTATTATCTCGTAAATATAAGATATGTCGAGGTGCGTGTTATTAGATGTGAATATTTTTTTATAAATATGAAACGTTTAAAATCTGTAGCTCGCGTAGTCAACTGGTAAAACAGGACCTCGCCGCACACGAAGAATATCGGGGCACCGATTGCCGACAGCGTGATCAATCGATCGAATCGCTGTGAAATCGCACGGCCCGCTCGTAAAGCGCTCGGAAATCGACGAGCGTTGCGAGAAGAAAAACTATTACCTCGCGGCGGCGGCGGCGGTGGCGACGACGACGACGACGACGGGTCTATCGGATAGCCTGCTCGTCGCGAATTTCCGTGGGCAGCCGAGCATCGAGGCTCTCTCACTCGTATCGTATGATTCATGACGCTATTGAATCGCTGCAAATATCTCTGAGCGATTTGCTCGCCACGGCGCGGCGCGCCGTTGCGCTGATAAACGTCGCAGACGTAACATTGAAATTGACTTTACTTCATTTCGCGTCGTCCCGCTCGTCCCGCTCAAGGAGATTGAAAACCTTTTTGCGTCCAATTCAAATATTACGAGAAGGTTACTCAGATTGGAAAGGATAAACCCTTGGTCCCCTTGATCTCTACGTTCGATCCTGGTTGCTTGCCTTCGGTCAACATTTATTATGTACGGTCTCGATAAATCGTGCCGCGAAATGGCAAATTTATGGAGGAAGCGGGTGCTTAATTTTTCAGCCGACCTTTTCCGAGACGTCAACCCGCTTCGAATACGATTTGATACGATCCTCTATGGTGGGCCTCCCGAAAAAGGGGTCCACGAAATTCGTTCTCGCCATCGGACCGGCTAAGAGTTCTCGCGTCCCGAATAATTTATTCTCTCTCGCCACGCGTGAGGTCCGTAGTAATTTTCTCTCTTGATTCTCGATACACATCGAATATTTATTATTTATTGCTCCCGAGGAAATTTTTGGCCGCGATACGCGTATAATTAGGATCAAAAGTCCGTGCCTGTGTACCAGCCATGAATTTATATCGCCACGGAAGAGTAGTTCGTTAAGACTATTCATCGGGCGGGTTCTCTTGATTTTCGAGCGAAAGCCATGAATCCGCTTGAAACGTCGAGCGTGTGCCACCCTGGTAAGTTTAATCGTGATGAGCTGTGCATTCAATTAGCAGAAGGTATTCAGCAATCTCGGATTAGAACCCGAGCACTCAACGTGGATGCTGTTAAGTGCTCTTGAAAGCACATTGCCGCGGGAAAGAGCATGGTCCGCGTTCTATACACCTATAAAAGCGTAGACGGGGATACGAGCCACCGCGCGCCGCTCGCGTTAACTTCTCTGCATTATACCTTTCAGTTTCCACCCTTTTATTCAAGGTAACGTGCGGATAATGCTCATTGTTAAATCATATCTTTGAGATACGTTTTATCACTCGTTCCAGTTTTATTAATTCAGCCAGCTCTTGCCGCTGATATTAAAATCTCACATTTCTGACGTGCTCTTTGATATTAATTGAATTAATTAAAAAAAAAGCGGAAATATATTCATGAACGTCGTCCTATTTTTAGAAATAATGAGATAAGAACATAATGGATAAAATATGAGGGGAATAATGAGTGTTGCAGTGCCAGCTTGAATTTCTTTTTTACTTTTACGGATTTGTATAACAGTAGAAAATGATGAAAATTTTTCTAAAGTATGTAAAACTATTAAATTCGAAATTGAGATGGTTTTAACGAAAAGTGGAGGATCGTTTAATTAATCTATGCTAATCGAACGGATCGAGATACGATTACGTTGAAACACTCGGTCGCTCGAAGCGTTATTGTTTAAATTTAATCGGTTTTCAATTGATCGAACTCCTGAAATTGATCTCGGTCCTCGGATGGACGGATGAATGCTAGGCAACAACAAGAATTATCCCGGATTAGAAATCGCGCGCTTAAGCGATCGCGGGAGAGAATTACCACGGGAAAATACGATTCGTTGTAAAGTTTCTCGAGAGCCAAGGGAGAGACGGGAGAGACTTCCCGTCCCCCATCTGCTCTGCGGATCCATCTCATCTTTTTCTTCCCCGCGGCGACTGGTTTTGCGCGCGTACCAATGGACTCTCGATTTCGAAGGGAAACCGGATGGGAACCAGAAGAACCAGCCGGTCGACCGACACTTGTCTCGTTACGAGAGCGCGGTGTCACGTGCAGGCGCGTAAATACGGCCTCGTGTCACGGGCAGAAGAATGTCGAAAGTAACAGTCCTTCGACAGGGCTCACCGTCATTGTCGCCGAGTGTTGTTATGCATTTATTATTCAAGGGCAGAGCGAAGCGAGACGTATCTCGCAATAACGCTCCCATTTGGAACACGCCCGTCTCGCGACGGTATCGGCCACGCTCGACAAAAGATGACAGAAAATTACAGGTTCGAATTATTTTCTTTAATTGATTTCACAGAATTGAAAATTCTCACATATTTAAAGTATACGCACAAGTATAAACTCCGAGAGACTCAACTTGAGTCTAAGAACAAGAAAAATGTTTATTTAAAAATTCTCATCTCAAAAACTAATTCCTAAAGTAAAAACGAAATAAATAACTATTTTTACTTAATTTTTTGAGAATTTTCTTGTTACAGTACAGTTTCGATTCGCGATACTTTCAATGCGCTCTGTATAGTATAAACAGCTCGCGAAATGATTTTATATTCAAACAAGAGAGAGAAAATAATGAAGAGGATAATGAGAGCAACGGCGCTGTTATTTGTGCGCAAAGAAATCTTCGTATATTTACTTATATCGATTACAGATAGAGGATCGCTTCGAACGTTTCAACTACTATTCAAGCCATCTTCGACAAATGAGAAAGTTAAGAGTTGTTACACTCGTAATGCACACAGGGGAAGGTTCTCTTCTGTAAATCCCGGAGAGAAAATTGAAAACCTTCCAGTCGTTTGGCTGATCATTTCTTCGCAATCAGGAGCGCAATCGCAAATGAAATTAGTTGAAAGAACATGTCAAATGATAAAAATATCATCGGTACCTATACAGCGTAATGCTTGAACTGTGCTCGTCGGAGAATAAAAATGATTTATGTGAATAATTTTAAACTAAAAAGCTCCTTGAGTTACGCAGTTACGCTTCTTCGCGAAACGAATAAACGTCGAATCGTGATAAAGAACGCGGACGCACGCCGTCGTATATCAGCTGCGCGCGCGTTGCACATGCATCGCGAGTTTCGCGCGATGCGGCGCGAGTATGCACATTGCACAACTGCCTGCTCCTCCTCCCCGGCACTTGTAGATGCATCGAGCGAAGACGAGAGCGCGCATATCCGAGTGCACGCTCCGCTCTCGCGAGCCAGGACGGTAAGATTTGCTCCAGAAGAGCTCTCTTTCCTCCTTAACCCTTTCACAGCCCTCTCTCGCGTCGTCATCGCGACTTCTGCCCCGTCCTCCTCTTCTCCGCGCTGTTCTTCGTTCCGCGATCTCTCTCGCTTTCCTGTATGTCGTACCCTTCGTAATCTTCTTTTCTCCTCTCGTACCTCGCTTTCGCTCTCTTCGTTCCTTCGTCTACCATTCGAACGGCTGCTCCGTCGTGCGTGACTCAAGGTCACCGACTCGCGCGGCGTTTATGCAGAGCTTTATACAGTACGCGCGAGAGCGATCCATTGCCAGTGGGTCGGCTACATCGTGGTCTTCTAACGAGACCAAATGAAAAACCGAGCCGCGACTTGACAGTCACGGATGAGCAGAATTTCATGGAAGAAGTTTATTGTTCCGCCTAACACCATCGAGACATTATCTGATTGGAAAATTCCCAACGTTTATCCAATTTTTTGTAGGGAGTGATTAAATACATGAAGATCGAAATCTACATATACGAGTTCTTACCACGTTGCAATACCTACATAATACATTTTTTATGTATATTTATATATGTTTTTTATCGATTTTTTTGTTTCAAAATTTTGTACTTTTTATTTTTAAAGAAATCTTTTTTTCTTTGATTAATTCTGGTAATTTTTCAAGCTGTAATATTTATCTTCCCGGGTATGAAACATAAGATTAGGAATATTAATACGATTAATTTTATTACATCGCGCGGGGATTTTGCGATGCCGCGTTTCCGCGCCACTGGACTGGCAATTTTTTATGTCGCGCGGAATACTTGGCAGAGAGTTCCGCGAATTAGAGGGCAGAGTGCACGCGCATTTTATTAGATTCATCACGCCCTCGTAATTCTTCGTGATGCCGCCGGCTCAACACCATGCCAAATAAATCATCCGGTTAGGAAAGCTTACGCCTGCGGCGGTGCAATCCGTGGCGCGCGGCGTTTAAATGTCATTATAATGGCTCTCCGCTTGTAAAATACAGTCGTACGCAACGGAGGAATTTCCCAAACACTTGTCACTCGTATAACGCATTGCACGTCGTTCGCTTTTCTTTCTCGCGAAACAATGTAATCGAAGGAATTGAGTTATCACACGGCTATGATAGGTATATTACGTACACTGAGAGAAATGTCAATCAGACGTTTAGTTAAATAGTGATCAAATGAATCTTGTACCAAAAACTTGGTTACATTTAACGAAACTTTTTATAATTAATTGCATAAAAGTAATTGGTCAAAACAATTACGTATTTAATTGTGATACGTGCTGAATTTAAAATAAATTTTTTACTAACTTTTTTTGTGTTAATTTAAAACAAGATGATATGTTAAAAAGCAACACAAATATTATGTACAAAATTGACATAAAAAATGCAAGATATTGATAGAAATGATTGAAAATAAATTGTTGAAGCACAATTATAACTATAAAATTTATTTGATCATTATTTAACTAAACATTTGATCTGTTTCACCAATATTTCTCTCAGTATGCTCTACATTTTGAAATAATAAAAATTTCACATTTTTCCGTCGTTTTGCCGGCAAACTATGAAAATATTAGAGACAGAGGAGATTCGTCGTAGAATTCTTAAACGAGTTTTAAAAAATTTAGTACTACGTGTCTCGCATATTTCTAGAAGGAGGGATGTATGTTTCCATCGGTTAGCATATTTCAACGAGACAACCGTGGCTATAAGCACAGAGAATTTCTAGTCCGTGCCCCGTCGATTACCGCGCCGCTGACGATCGCGGTTTATCGATGCATATCGTTTCCGATTATGCAAATGCTCGGGCGTTTGTGTTACTCGGCCCAACACCGCCGACTGGTGTTGCCAGCTTGACAGCTACATTATTTGTACGCCGCTCGTTTGCATCGTAAATTCCGCGCGATGCACCACGCCGATTTGCTCGCTCAAAACGTTTCCGTTTCGTTCCTCGTTTGATTTGTAGCGCATTTGGTCTTTCTTTATTTTCCGCGACGCGTCGCGTCGCATGTTTATCTCTTATTGCCGTGTAATACGAGGTAATGAAATGTCCGACGTAGTAGACCCCCGGACCTTGAGATCCGCTTGAGATCTGTACAGGATAAACGTTTATCGACCTGCGGATCCCTCACGGTGCAAATGTGCTCACATTCTGTTTGTCGAAGTCTGCGACTTTAATCTTTAATATATACAGTTACATCTGGAAGTACGACTGCAGCTCTCTCAAAGTTCATGGACTCGCGATTATTCCGCGAGGTAAAATAAGTGCGCACAGCAGAATACATTTTGTATTTATGCTGAACACAGTGCCTATTAAAATTGTTGTGTTGAATTTTTTAACGTACTCGCTCGAGCGTTAATTCAACGTAATTTGATTATCTTATTCGAATATTTTACGTTAAATTGATATTCAACATGATATTTATCAGCGTTAAAATAATACAGTCTATGGGTGAATGAAAAAAATAATATAAAAACAATGTAGTTTTGAAACATTAATTCTAAAATAAATGAATAAAATATACCGGTTAATTTTCCTGAAGAAATATTTTCAATTTGTATCCAAATCTTACATTTCTTGTGTCAATTTTGTACATAATATTCGTGTTACTTTTTAACATATTCACTTTGTGTTTAATTAACACAAAAAATTGAGTGAAAAATTTATATTAAATTTAATACAAATTTTCGAATTATGTAGTTCTCCTTTTATGAGAATACAATTTTTCTTCGATATCTCTTTTTATGCGTTTGCTTCTTTTTTTTTATTCAACGTCTCAATTATTCGTTGTTATCGTTTTTCGTCGAGGGAGTTTTTGTCGAGCGAGGGCAATTTCATGTGATTTGCGCTCTGTGAAATTAATCTACGGGTTTCAATTTCGTGGACTTCCTCCATCGGCTTCCGGTGTGACGGGAAGGACAAGGGGAGGAAAAGGAGGCGGGATGTATCCGCGAAGAGAAGGACCCTGCGACGCGTGACGGCAGCATCGGAATGCTCGCTGGGTCTATAAATCCCCGGGGAGGCAGGCGTGCGCCGTGTAATAGAATGACGGAATTCACAGCGGAGTGGAATCGGCTTGTTATGAATCGGCTTGTTATTAGCACGTTCTAACATAACTCGAATTCAGCGATGCGTGCGGCAGCAGGGCGATGGGTGCCCGGAAGCGAGCCCGCCTTCGCGAATATTTATGGCGCACGAAGTAGCCACGGATCTTCTTCTTCTTCTTCGGCGTTGCGCGAATATATATCTTGACGTTTTCAATGCACTCGAGCAGCAAATAGATTTGAATTTCAAATTCAATTTGGGGAGTCAATTCGTGGCAAACATCTTCCGTCATGTTTTCTTTTTTTTTGCATATACTTTGAACGCTGATAATTCAATCTGTAGAATTTTCATCGAAATTTGTACACAGCTTCAATTTTCAGAGTTTTCGTAGCCGTTTGCATTGTCATCGATCGCGTATCGCGAGTACGTACTCATGGAGAACCACTGATCGCAAGCGCGCGAGATTTCTGTGTATAGAAGTCACGATGCAGGAAAGATGCAGGGAGATAGAGGTGAGGAGGGGAGGGGAGGAAAGGGATAGACAGAGAGTGGTTCGGTACGGTTTGCTGGAGATACGAAGGAAGGTACACCGGTGTGTCGGGACTCCTCTCGTCGTTCACGTGCTGCGCACGACGAAATAAAAGGGCCGCTGAAACAACGGGCAGCAGCGAGGAGGAAAACGAGCGAGTAACATAAAGCGTGTGTGCACGCGCGAGAAAGGGGTGAGAGGAGATCGTGGCGGCAGCGGTTGTTCCACGGAGTTGGTGGTGCCGCGCGCGCGCGCGCGCGCGAAATCGCGTCGTCTCCGCTCTTCTCTCTTCATAATAAAACGATTCACCTCGTCTCTACCCTCCCGCTCGACCAATTTACGCCTTCGAGATCCGCGCTGCAACGGGGTACGCGACGGGGCCCTTCGCGGCCGTCAGTTCGTACCCGATAACTCTATCGTGGGTCACGGCTGCAAAATACTCTCCTCGCTTTTTGACTCTGTTCCCTTTTTTTGTATTCCTCTCTTCCATTGCTGGTACAAGGTTCCCTCCTTTCTCTTACTCCCGCTCCTCCAACGGGTTCCTTTCCCTCGTATTTCTAATTGCACTCGTTCCCCGAGACATACATCGTCGATATTTATGCCGTCATACTTTATTCGAGCATCCTCGCACCGACTCCTCGTCGACTTCGGGGCTCCGCGCGAGGCGGTCTCGTAACGACACCCGTAAAGTATTCCTCGTTCGCTGCATATGGGCATTAATAAAATTCATCGAAGAGTCACGAGCGACCGGATCGCCCCGTGACTTTTTTATGCTAGTGATACAGGGTACAGTCGAACGATTATTCACTTTGTTACACGGCTCCGGAACAAATATTCTATAACGGGTGTCTTGAAAAGCATGGACTTTGGAATTCGATTATTAAATTATTTCATTCTTGCTTGTTTAATACTATAATAAATTAATTTATTACGCTTTTTGTAATATACGTATATGCAAAAGGTACAAAGGTTAGATTACCAGCCACCTAATTCACATGTGTGGGTCTCTAAAGCGTATTGCTTTCGAAAGTATCGAATTTGTGAACTGGAAATAATTAAAAATGTAAGCAGTCGTTAATTAATATTTATTTTATTAATAATTCATCGGAAGAAAGAATTGAATTTTAATAATTAATAAATAATATTGATGAAAAGAGGACGTCGAAATAAAATTGATTTCAATCTACTTTAATCTTTCTAATCATTGCAAATATGTATATTCAACCAAAATATTCTAAATAAACCTTAAAAATAAAAAAAAATTTTAAGTAAAATTGGACGATTACATTATTATCGGCTGCATAAACTGATAAAAAATTAACATCATTTATACCTGGTTATTTAAAACACATCTTAGCATAACACAAGATGTAATCTGTTGAATTTTTATTCATATTATTAGCTTCCCATTCATTTCGTGTCTTTGCAACCATAAATGTTGCTTACATTACTTAACATAAAATATTAATGAGGTATGATTTAGGTGGCTGGTACGTACTCGGCAACTATCCCCTGTATTTTACTTCTTTTTCTCAATGCCTCAAGATCTCTTTTTCCGACTTCATTTGCCATATGGCAGAAGTTTATTGCTCTAGAAGATAGTATGCGTTTAGCTCCTTTTTGTTTAGCATCTCATCATAAATAATGAGAATAATGCGATGGTGCGCAAAATGGTTGCATATTCCGATAACGAGTTCTGTGCCTACGATCGTTTCATTCAATGGGCGCGTATAGTTTTATCGGGCGTACTCGTTACGAGGCGCGATTCGCGAACGAGAAGAAGTGCGCGAGGTATTTCGAGGCCACCGCAATTATTGAGCCGGCGTGTATGTCAAGCCGGAATATTTAGCGGGTCGTTTATTTCCAATCCGGACGTACGTCGCGGTTTTGCGGCCCGTTGTGTTAAATAAGTAACACGAGTCGAAATCGCGCGGATCGATGCGATGAATTTTATCGGACGGTGGAGCGCGCGGATCGTGGCCGCGTGCCCCAAGGTCGGGACAATTATCGGATTCATGAATATCTCCGGCTATACGTTTTAGCGTCAGTTGGAACTTCGCTGTGTGCCGTTGTTATTAAGTGGAACGATAAAAAACGTCGGAGGCCATTGTTGCGGATTTTATTGCAGGAGAGAAGAAGGCCGTAAGACTACCGGGAGGTGAATTATTGGAGCGAGGGAGATCCCGATCGTTGCGAGATCACGGATATTTATATGTGCGCGTGGTAAATTCAGAGCGGAGTATCTTTAGATCGCATCAAAAGGATCATCGGCCCAGTTATTACTCGAATGAGATTGCGAGAGAATTAAGATTGATCCCTTCGCGGGGCAATATCGCGCGATGAGACATTGAAAACAGAAGAGCGCGCGTAATGCGGGTCTAGCAAGTGATAAATATATTTACCCGCAGCTACGCACGTTTTAAATCCTCCGCCGTATCTCCCGCGATAATTGAGATCGATTCATTTTCTGTGCGCAGGCCCCGCCATTAGTATTTCGCCTTGAGGTGCCACTTACCGCCCTTCACCTTCCAACATTCCCGGTTTCATTCCTTATAAATGATCCTATCGATCCTCAAGGTCCAACTGATTATTACCAATACATCCATATAGATGTCAAACGCAGCTCGGATAATGGATCCGATTATTTTTTTTCCCCTTTTCTTTTTTTTCTGAGGGGAAGAAGGGAGTTTACGAGATTCGCGGGTCTGGAATTACACGCCGATAGTCATTACTTACGTCGAAGAGGCGTATGCGAAGAGGTCTTTCTTCCAAGTAATTACTTGGACACGCGAGCGACTTTTTTTCCACCGGCAAAATTATTGCGTTTTACATTATTCTTCTTATTACTCATTAGACTTGAGGAGGCGTGGGGACAACGACAATTGGACCTCTTAAAGGGAATCGGCATTCAAGGCTGGCATAATTATTGCAGACTCAGATATCGAGGACGATTTTCTTTTAAATGCGCGAAAGTGTCAATAAAAACCCTACGTAATTGCGAGGAACGCGAGTATACTTTTAAGCGTGTATCGCCGAAAATTGAAAGTACACGTTAAAATTGAATTTTTGTATCTTCAACTTTTGCGATACGCGCACCCTTGTCCCTCGTAATTACATAGGGTTTTATTTCATTTATATTATACCTCCAGTTTTGGCGATACACGCTTAAAAGCTGATACTAAAATTAAGAAGATGGAATCGCGATTTCATAAAATTGGAATTGATTAATTTAACTTTCGAGAAGTTCATTTATCGCAACTTTCGATAAACCGAGGGGATTGCTGGCGTGAATGGCGCAAAAAAAAAATTAGTACTGGGTTCGCGCGCAGATCTGTTAATAAGTATCGCGTTAAAAAACCTGCGGGTCATCGTCGACACGGCCTCCGGAAAATAACGATTCGACTTTGCTTTTACGAGGGACCGCTCGTTCCTCTCCACGCGCCGTTGGTAGAAAATAAAACCATAAAATTTTTTTTTTTTTTGCGCACTTGGCAGCGACCGAACAATTACCGAAGCCACGTTCAAAGCGCTTTTTACGAGAAGGGCCGCGGAGTCGGCGATGTGTTTTCTGCTTTAGCCGCCGTAACGTTAACGTCGAAAATGCCCTGTATAAATGTCGGCGCGCTCTCGTAATCGTTATATAGATCGCCACGTTCTTCCAAGTATATTCTATAAAGCGGTAACTGACGGACCAAAAGATAGTAGGCAGTCGCGAGATACGACGCGAGTTGATCGCTCGACGATCTCTTTCGCGACCTCGTCACTCGGGATGCAATTACCGCGCGTGCATGTTGCACGCGAAGCCCATTGCGCCAACCAGTTTCGTAAAACCGTCTCGGCAATTATCGATCGGCGACGTAAAAATCAACGTAAAAAGCCGATTGAGATTAAATTCAATTAGCGAACGATCCGCGCAATCGGACTTTTACGGCTGAGCGATCCGATGATGTACATGTATAAGAGCGACATTCAACCGCGGTCGCGAGAACAATTTTGTTGTTGGTCTCTCTTCGAGCGTGGTCGGTTATGTAACTCGCGAGTCGCCTTTTATGACAGAGTATCCTTCTGTTTACGTGCATCGTCATTCGCATTTCACGGTACAAAGTTTAGCCGCGATCGTAACTTACGGTTCATTATATTTTCAAGCAGCGCGATATACTCACGCTTATCCTTTCGACATTTAAATGCCGTATGTACATATAATTAGTTACTCCAGTTGCGGAATTTATATATGGCCAATCGTGTGCACGTATGTCGTTTGACATTTCAAGTTGCTTTTTAGATTTGCCTATCGCGAGTAAAACATGTGTATACCTTTTATTTTTCTTATCGTGACAAGATGACGAATTTTTTTTAACTATCGCTCGATTAGTTAGTTCGTCAAAGAAATTACTACGAGTCATTTTAACGTCAGAGCGTCGAAGCGCTAAATATTGAATAACGTTACAGCGAAAAATTATTTTGAAATCAGGCAAGGCGTTTCTTATAGATTTTTCAATGCTGCAAATCAAATTTCATCATCACTTCCGTAATAATTTAATTTGCAAAAAAGACTTCCCATGTTTGAAATTTTTTGTAAAAAAAGTTAACATTATCTTATAATTCTGATCAGAAGTCATTAATGTATTTTTCATCCTCTATAAAATGCATTTTTTTTTTTCCTTTAAACAATTCCCTCTGAAGAAAATTCTTTTAGTACTTATTTTAGAAGAGACTTATAAAAATAAAAAGAATATTGTTAAGCGGAGAGTAAAATTTTTTTTAGCAAAGTTTAATGCGCAAAAACGTGACTTTTGAAAAAAAAAATGTGACTCGTGTTCTTTCCGCAACGACCGATTCAATTACAGAACGTCTCGTCACACACGTGGTATATGGGACACACACGCAACACATCCTGTTTAATTTATTTGGTTAATAAGATAATCTGGAACGAACCACGATGTATTGACCACGTGTACCTGTAAATCAATTCTAAATTAACTTTCATCCGAGATTAATATCACGAAGATGCCGGACGAGCGGCGCGTTCTCTTTCTCTCTCCGACGACGAGTGCGACGGCTGAAAAAGCGATTTGCGGTATGACAACTCGATCGTATCGATACTCAGGATTTCTCCAAGCGCGCCACGTACTCGCGCGTTCGCCATAACCCGCAAGAAAAAGCTGTCGTCTCGTAGGATCGGCGCAATATCGCCGATCCCGAAGGGGGAAGGGGAAGGGAGGAACTGGCGGGGGCGGGGGGGAGTACGGCGGAGCGAGAGACGATTTTATCTCGATGCCGTAACTCATACCGGTTTTTCGGATGGCGAGCAGGGTGGCGCGCGATTTCTTGCCAATCAGCGTGTCCCGGCAAAGGGTGGGCCCTTTATTCGGAATCGATTAAAAGCACAGATAAATAAACCATGCCGTCGGCGGTTTATTCTTCACATTACGTCCCGGCCGCGCCGAGACGATCCCGGTGTTTCCAGTTATTACCGAGTCGAAATCGCGTTTGCTTCGCGGTTATCTCCCGGTCGAATATGCACACCGCTGCACACACGGCGATATATTGTGAGAATACGAATGCTGGCAGTGTACACGAGTGCCTTAGCGCCGTGAAAACGATTTTAAATTCTATAAAAATAATTAAAAACTCCGGTTTAATAAAAATGTAATTTTTTTCAACTTTTTTTTTTCCATTATTACATTGTATGTTTTTACATTCGTTAGCTGTTATTAACATAGATATCGAAATGCAGCGTAAAATAACATAAAGATATGAAACTAATTGTCCAGCTACACGCCATAGGAGTTTATTTTATGCTACAAATTCCACCAAATGTAATTTTTTTTAGAGAAAATGCGAATGGATGTGAAAACCCTTGCTAATAATGCGTCAAAAGTACGCTTTTAATTTGTAGCGTAAAATAAACTCAATATCTTGTGCGGTCGGACAATTAATTTCGTGGATATATAAAAAATTATCTTGTTTATTTAATATTTTTCCGTCATAATTTTACACACATTTTCAGACTTAAGTAAAAAGAAATAGAGGTAACGATAAAGTAGAATCGGTGATTGCAATTTTAATACCTTTTAATCTGATCTTGTTAATAACAGACCAGTAAACTTTTTCAATTTAAATATAAATTTGCTTTTAATAAAATAAAAATAATATCATTGGCAAAGGTTTTCATAATCGAGCTTTCCCTAAAAAAAACGTATAATTATTCCCTAAATAATTTATTATGTGAATTTGTAGTATAAAATAAACTCCCCCAATATCTTGTTTGCCCGGATAATTAATTTCACGGTAATATATAAAATTATCTTGTTTATTTCTCTTATATATTATCCCATCACAATTTTACACACATTTTTAGATTTAAGTAAAAAGAAGTAGAGGTAGAGATAAAATAGGATCGACAGTCGAATTGCAATCTTTATTAATAATGCCAGTGAATTTTATCCTATTTAAACGTAAGCTTGTTTTTAATGAAATAGAAATAATGTATCACTGGCAAAGGTTTTCACGTCCACAATCAAACTTTCCTTAAAAAGTTATAATTATTCCCTAAATAATTATAATTATTACGCGAATTTGTAGCATAAAATAAATCCCCAATATCTCGTTTTTCCGAACAATTAATTTCGTGATTGTATTATACGATTACTAATTTTTTATGTAAAGATCACTCTTTTCTGACGCTGATATCGCAAAAACGATTGCTTTTTCGTTTAATTAATTATCGTCTATTGTTTACAACCAAATTAATATAAATAAGTGAATCAGTGGTTACCTTTAATATTATTCTAGCAAAGTTGCGCTGCGTAAACATATTTTCGCCGCAAAAATAACCAGTCACGATGCTGACGAGCGCGCAACATATGTACATACACATACTCGCACGTGTACACGCGCATAGTTGCGGGAAGATTTAATCGTCGACCATCAGCGCGGGATAGTTACATAATTGCTTGCATCCCGTGGTGGGCTCACGCGCGTCGATTCATCGACGATTTATGTTTTTGCTGAGGCGAACTCTTTCCTCCCTTTCTCTCTTCGCGAACGAATCGTCTAAGCGCGAGCCTTTGCCGCGGAAGCTACGTGTACCACCGCCGTGGTAATTGATTTTAGATTTAATTAAATTAAACGAACGTCGTGGCGCCGGCTTTCAGCGGATTCTCTCCCCTTGTCGTCGCGACTTAACGCGCGTCGCGTCGTAGTGTCGCGCAAACCCCGACGTCCGTTCTACGTGCATTATTGCCTGAGCGGCATAGGCGCGAGTTGTAAAATTGTGCTCTTTACACGTATGTCGCCGATGCATTTTCCGTGGCTTAATGTCGCTATGACCTCGCCGCTAAATGAAAGACACTCGAGGCGCAAGTCGTTTCCCATCCACTTCTCGCGCACGTAAATTCATCACTTTATTCACGCTGCGATTGAATTCACCTATTGGTGCGAAAGAGTGTTATTTTTCATGTTTCAAGGATGTTAATGAAACCACGTTAATGAACTCGATTCACTCAATGGAAGTGAACGTCTCGATAAAATAAATTTGTAAATTCGGCAGTGTTGGGTAAGTTAATATCTTTTTAAAACTAAATCAAATGAAGGTTAATAACTTATAAAATTAATTCAGTTACGTTGGATGTGTTATGAACGAACAAGTAACTCTGTTAAAAATTGCATTAAGATTAAATCAAGTTAAATTAAAAGGTAATTTTAAAAAACATTATTTATATTAAATTAGAATGTTGTAATTTTTTTAAATTGGATTACAACAAGACAATTATGGTTTAGTATTTTATTTGTAAATTAAGATTATGTGAAATAATGAATGGATAAAAGTATTTTTTACGTGGGACTGTATTTTTTTACGGGTAAATTTTTAACTTTGGGAAAAAAGTTAATAAGTTAACATGTTTTAATAAAAGCTAGTTGAAGTTAATTCATTCATTAAGAAATTAATTCATTTAAAATTAAATTAGTAGCTAAATCAAGTTAAGAGTTATTAAATTTTTAATTTTATTAGTACACTTTCCACTTTTTAACTACTCTCCGACTCTTTAAATCTCGTAAAGTGAAAAATCGCTCCAAAAATTGTTCACTGGCTCAGTTTTCATTCTTTTAGAGTCACGTTTTATTAATTATTGCAATTATTTCAATCTCTTTATATTCGGCAACTCGATAAAAACTCGATAATAGAAAGTTTTCGATCGACTGAGTTGAAAAATTGCTCAGAGCTCGCAAGACGTCGAAGTAATTGAACGAATAATCGTCGGGGCATTTCGGATACGGATCTCGATCTCGCGGACAAATGAAGGTTTCGCTTCCCTGCAAACGTGTAAAGATCCTAATGGCCAATACAGCCTCGTGGCGATAAAAAGGGACTTCAGCGCCGCTCGCCGATCCGCAGAAGTCGTCACGCAGAAAATCGATACGCGGCGATTATCCGTCGGTGTTCCAAGGTGCGGCGGCGGACAACACGCTATATATTCTGACATCATAATGCGAGTGATAAAACGAGAGGATCGGGGGGTAGTATGCACGTGATCGTCGTCGTTACGCCGTGAGACGCAAGGGCTCGACACGATTATCGTTCCGGCAACGTGATATTACGAGTCGATCGAGACGTATGTTTTGCCTGTCATTTGCGGATATTAATACGCCCGTTCGACCCGAATAAACTGCCATCGCAGAAATTGCAATTCCCCTTCATTTGCCTATGAGCGTCACGTACATAGGTACGTCGCTCGCTCGCTCGCTCGCTCGCTCGCTCGGTCGTCGCTTTAAACGATCTGGGGCAACTCTTTATACAGTACCGTGCGTGTTAACGCAAACCAGAACACGTAGTCCGGTATACGATCCGTAGTCTAATTGCCGTTTCGTAACTGTCCCGATAATGGTTCGGTAATGCGTTATTAATAAAATGATCATAAATTGCGTGGCTATATTCGCATACGCCGTTAAGCGGCGCTTAATTAATTATACATTAATGTATATTATACGTTGTCCGCTCGCAAGAGGCCTGTTCCTTCGAGTGAAATCTTCAACGGGAACGGTACGTGCGCTCTCCGTGAATATATTACGTGTACGGGTATTACGTTGCAACGGATATTACACATGTTGTAACTTGAGCAGACGCGCAAATGCAACATTTGTCAGTTTCCATATAGTCATTGTAAAACGATTACACGGGATAATTAACGTTTTATTGTTGCCAGGCTCATTAAATGATAGAATATATAATTATAACGTAATCATATATGGATTGTATTACACAATTGCGTTAATTGAAATTTCCCTCGAATACACGGGCGCGTTTCGATTTTTCTTTCTCTCTTTTGCACCGCATCGCGGTACGGTAGATAAAAAATTTTATTGAAAGCAAGCTTGAGTACTCCAACTTCGCGACCCGCGCATCGATATAACGACATCTGATAATTTCTTCTTAATTAAGGCACATTTAATTAAGGATCGTTCCGCTTCTTCCTCCCGTAATAATAATAATCCGAACGAAATTTAATTTTTTTGTTGAGATCTCGCGCGCCTTTTATATTCTGCAAGTTTCTGAGGTAATTGGCCGCGATACAAAGTTCATGTTTACACCATAATATTTGGTCAATTCGATGAAGCATGAAATACATATACACTTATATCAAATTTATTATTAATAAAAATACAGCGGCATGTCTTACGTTGTACGTGCATACTGTGCCAGTAATAGTTCCGACGAGCACGAGATTATCGATTGTTTTGTAACTACGTGTATTGAAATAATTTTCTCTGAGAATTTATAAATTTCTGAATAAATAATATAATTACTTTCCAAGCCGAAGAGAGTACTCGGGCGAGGGCTGTATAAAAGAAATGAAAGAGGATATCCATTTCCACGTCCGTACATATTTATAATTTATTATTCGTATTATCCTTGCGATTGTCTTTTTTCCCCTTCGAGGCTGAACGACCGTCTCTCGTTCGATAACGTCGTGAAAAAGTGAGCACTCCGCCCACTCGAGCATCTTTTATTGAATTCGCGGAACTGCCGCTCGTCTTCCTCGTTCAAGCTTTATAAATGAGCCTCCGAGCCGCGAAGTTCGTAAAACGCGGCCATTATGAAGGTTCCGGCGTAGTCTTCTGGGAATTTCGCGGGAACGGGCAAATTTTATTAATGTTAATTTCAGCTAAGTGCTATACGCTTATCTGGGGCGTATTACGCTGAATTATACGGACTTGCGTCCTTTTTAATCGAGTTACGGCGACCGTGATGGATGCAATTATAATTTATTTCCCGGGGTTTTTTTTTATATGCGCAACTTTTATAACGGTCCACCTGGCACTTACGATAGATTACGGCAATATCGCGGAAAGGTCGGGGACCTCGTATTTCTAACCGGGCGGGAGGCACGTTAGTAATTTTTCCTGATGCACCTAAAAACGTCCGCTTCTACCCCTCCGGGTTATTTAGCTGGAAATATTTATCATACGAGGATGAAACATTCAAGGCGAGCCCACGTATCTCTCGAGTAATTTGGTGATAAGTCACCCAACTTTTCGCAGACTTCCTCTCGCGATCAATTTATCGGCGCGTCGATATTTTTTTCTTTCCTCGAGACTGTTTAAACGGGGGATGTATTCCGCAGTTGTACGATTTCTTGCTACTACGAATTTATGAGCCCTAATAATTAAGTATGTAAGATCTGGAATTTGTTTTCCCGCTCCGCGCGAAGGGTTTCGAGCCTCAAATTACGCTTTAAATACGTATCACTCCAAATGGAGCGAGATGAACAACCCAGTATGGGGGGGAAACAAAAATAATTCAGTGTCTCCCCTTCTCGCCCTCTTTTATTCTCTCTCTCTCTCTCTCTCTCTCTCTCTCTCCGAGAGAAGGAAGAAGCGCGGCGAAAAAGCGGCGCGCATTGCGTCGTTCGTAAAACCGCCGGTTAAATCTCCAACTCGCGAAATATCCGCGGGTCGACGAGAAAGGAGGGCTGGAGGGTGACAAAGGGGAAGAGGGACGCGATAAATTCCAGATACGAAAATTAATGCCGCGCGGAACGATATTCCGGCGTGCACGGCAACGACGACGGCGATGCAGTTCGCGTCGTCCGCGAATACGCACTGCATACTGAGCGGAACATTACCCGACATTATAAATGAGAATCGTAAAACATTACGGCACATCCACCACCTCCGTTTTTCTTCTTCTGTTTCTCGGTCCTCGCGTCGCCCTCGAGGTCTCTCTCTCTCTCTCTCTCTCTCTCTCTCTCTCTCTTTTTCTCTTTTTGCCAAGATAAAATTACAACGACCGTCGACTTCTGAATTATCGTCCCTCGTTTGCGCTTTTCACAACGGCGACGCCGACGACGTATCTTCGACCTTTCGTCTCCATCCTCTCCCCACCCCTCCCCCTTTCGGCTCGATGCGCGCAGCATCCTGTTGTCGCTTCCACGGAAAACGAGGTCGAGCGGATGTTAATTATCGAACGGCGCTATCTACTTTGTGATTTATGAGGGATTACTTCCATTCCATTCTGCTATAGTTGCTATTTCTCAACATTTGTGTGTTCCGTTGTATTGCGGTATTAAACAATGGTATACCTATTTGTCGAAGTCGCTATGTTAAAGCTTCAATTATATTCGCTCGTAACGTTTCTGCTTTTATTACGTTTTAGGAGAACGGGTTAAAAGGGCGATTAAACGCGAATGCTCTTATTGCACGAGCAGTAATGGCTGCTAATTGATTAATGAGAGATCTCGAGAAAATACCCCGCTCCGCTATTACGGGAACGGTGATTGAAGAAAAAGCATTAGCAAAAGCGAAACGAGCGAGTGAATCACCCGCGATTATTCGGCAATTGAACAATCGTACGATTAAACGCGGTTTATTAATTTTATTACGCGCGAAAATTACGCGATCGACGCTGGGAGGTGTCTGCTATAGGGATTTCCAATGCACGGATCGCGAAAAATTATTCAGCTCTGGTTACGATGATTCCATTGTATTACGATAATCCTTTATTATAAATAACTTTATTTCAGCTAACTGTCCTTTAGATTCATTAATTTTCTTCAACTTAATTTTGTCCTTCATTTTAACAATATTACGGGAAAGTCTTTTGTAATTAACGTTCTGATATCATAATTAATAAAAATTTAACAACCGATAAATTTAGTTTCAGGCGATGTAATTTGTCTCTTATTAATTGTCATTTTATTAATTGACTTATATTCAGATTAGATTTATTTTCATTTTTTTATCTTTCGAACCTATTACATATTTAAATCAAGCTTTGTTCCAGCATACTCGTAGTTTTAAATCAGTTTCCAACTATCAAAAAACTGCGCAGTAACTCATTTTGGTGCTAAGGAAAATTTTGTAATGCGCAGATTCCAGACAGTCGGGAACTAGTTTGGAAATATGGAACAAAGCTCTGTTGAAATTTCAAGCCTTTATTTTCTCTCTCCAAAAAAAAAGAAAAAATGGTCACCGTAACTATGAGAATTAAAAAACTAAAATTCGAAATGAACAATTATTAAACTCCGTACATGGAAATGATTTGCTTCGACGCGACGTTAAAAATATTATCAATAGAAATAGAAAATATAAGCGAATCCTTCAAGGGTTCATGCTTCATATTTTGAGAAATAGATTCATAAAATTATATTTAATAAAAAAAATTATAAAGTCGAAGGATTAAGTAGAATAAATAAATAATTAATTTACTCCCTGTCTCTTCGCTTTTTCTTGATCCCTAAAGCCAGAACATTGCGGATATTCGCCGTTTTAAAAATGGGGCTCGTGATGATTTATATAATTTTGAGAAAACCCTGGTCTACTGTCTTCCATTAATCTCTGTTCAGATCGCAACTCTGTCTGCCGATTGTAAATTATTTTGTTACGTTGTCACGTTTATTTTCACCATAGTGTCTCGTGCGATAGGCTGTGATGGAGAAGCGCACGGTCTTTCGGGTCACTTGTTCATGAACGAGTGGTAATTAAGCGAGCGTCACGTAGCACGCGCTCCCTTTCGTTCCTGCCACGAGCGACGTTGGCATAAAGCGTTCCTATCCACAAGGGACGTATCCTATGCGAGTGACTTATCGCGTGATGAATCAGTATCAGTTTAGCCAACCAGATGATCATCGATGGATTACCAGGCGTAGATCGCGCCTCTTCTTTTTCCCTCGCTGCGGTATTCCCGGATCACCGTGACGCTCGACGCGCGACATTGCGACGACGACGACGACGACGCGACGCCCACGTTGCTGACGATTGACTTTTGAAATTGTCACAGATCATCGAGTTTATCGTGATGCGGCGCGCGGGCACCTTCGATCTTGTCATCTCTCCTCCCGTCGCCGCCGCGATCTATAATAAAACGAGGGCGCGTGTGTCGCGACAGAAACTGTAACTTGTCGTTCATCAAGGAATTAATTGGGAAAATTTGGGAGCGAGGTGCGCATACGTAGTTCTACACGTGTCGTAATCAAGGTAAGCACCTTTTGTGAGAAATGCAGGCGGACACGCGATTACCGCTGAAGAGTTACTAATTAATGAATTAATCAACTGCCGGCATCTAGTGACCTAAATATCCCCGAGACTCTTCGTACACGTGGGGGGGTCTATTTTCAGTTGCCAATTAATTGCTTCATTAATGAAAGTACTGGAATTGGTTCGTTCGTTCGTTCTTGCAAATTCAAACTATCCGAGTCGCGGCCCGGGTCGACATGAAATTCATTTTTTTCATCGTTAAACAACAGCGTTTGACAAAGCGGAAACTTCGTCATTGTTATTCTTCAGCGCGTACAATTTTGGGATTCAGTAAATTAACTGCGCGTCGTTGCATCTCGTTTCGCAATACCGCGTTGCAACAGCGAGAGCCAAATGCCTCTTTGTAGACGATTGTAGACGCGGAGGCACCTTTCATAACGCTCGACAATTGCTCGAGTTCAATAATGGCGATATTAATGCGGGAACACAGCGTCGTCGATCGTAAATTAGATATTCGCATTGACGTCGACAAACGCTCATTGTCAATTCATATTCCCGGCTTTGATGCGAAACTTTTAATAGTGGCAGAGTTTAATAACGCGAATCTCTCTCTCTCTCTCTCTCTCTTTCTCTCTAAAATTTGATATTCTCGTCGCCAGAATGAGCGCGAAATGAAAAAGCTGCACAACGTCGTAACGCGAAAACGCGGGTTTAAAATCAATTATCTTAAAATTAAATCGATCGTAACACAACACATTCGAGTTCTACTGATAATATTGTAACAATTCATTACGAATTTGTTGCGATAAGCACAAATGATAGCTCGCCCGCTTAAGTGACGCGCATGTATAATCGAATTACGTAGCGCGGTTTTATTTTAAACTGCGCACGTCGCAGGAAATTCGTAATAACTGAACAATTGTGAGAGATTCCGATAATTGATTCGGCCTCGCTTTAAACGACGCGACTTTACGTAACGACGCGCGTTCGCCGTTTCATTCAATTATACAATATCTAGTTCAGCGTTCAGCGAAAACATTATTGCGCACGGCGACGCTCGCCGTAACGGATGGGCTGCCACTTGTTACCCCGAAAGAGGAGAAGAGACTCGCGTAGTCATCAGGCCTGCGGACTCGCTCGAGCGATCCGCCCGCTCGACGTTCATCTGGGAAACGTTACCCGCGAACAATCGTACGTTTACGTACATACGTACGCGAGTTTAATTATCCGCGGTTGACAGGTACATACGGCGACGTGTGCTCCCGCGCTCGATTGTCTCGAGAGCCAATTTGTGAGCCTCGGGAACGAGCGCCGCCGTCGCCTCGGTCCCGCTGTCACAATTAAAGTCATAAAATCGCGGACTAATAGCCTTGTTACGTTAATTCAGTGTAATGTCGCGCGGTAACGATAAACGCGGTATATAGATATGCAAGAACGTTCTCGCGTGGTGCAGAGCGCGAAGGGGAACTGGCATAAATTTAATTTAACGACCTCGAGGTCAGCGTGTCGCGTCTCATCGAGTCGACTCGCGAGAGAGAGAGAGAGAGAGAGAGAGGGAGAAATAGGGGGGCTCCTGCGAAGTTGATTGCCGGGGCCCTGAGATCTGGAGTCGGCGGACGGGCGCGCGTGTGTTGCGATGGCACTCGATGATTTACCTCTCTCGAGATAAGACTCGCGCGAGACGAGATCGTCGCGATCGAGGAACGGGGAACCACCCCGGGCGAGTTCCGCTAGGCTTTACGCGCTCTCCTCGAGCATCGCTTACGAGGATGCATATCGATTTACGACGTTGGAGCGCGAGTACCCCGCGCTCGGATTGTGTCTCCTCCCCTACCCCCGGCTCGTTTTACGCGAGTAATTAACGCGCGTTATTTGCGAACATCTTAGTATTGGTAAATAAGGAGATTTAAATATAATATTATGCCCTCGACTGGATCGTATGACAGGTTTATTACGTCTCTAACTGGTTTCTCTTTTCCATTACCATTAAATTTCATCGTAGACGGTTCTTGTAATTAGAATCATTGCTATATATATGTGAGAAATGAGAGTAATACTGTATTTCACAATAACTCGCTGCACTTTATTTTCCGCGCGTTGGCAATGTGAGGAACAAAAAAGAAAAAAGAAAAAAAAACGTTTATCGCGGACGTATCTGTTTCTGGACATTTCCAAGAGAGTTTGCAGTATTAATTTCATTCTCTCCCGATGTAATATAGTCTGTCCGATTATATGCGGTACAGTAACCTATTATATAAAATAATTTCATGTAAAACCGGTGGAACACTGCGCGTGCTAGCTGGCTCGTTTGGCGTGGTAATTACAACGAGCGCAGCGCATGGTTTATTTTCCCTTTCAAGATCGTCTAATCAAGAGGGAGGAAGAAAGGGAGATACTCTCTCCCGCTACGTTCATCCGGGCACAAGGGAACGCGGGTAAAAGCTATCGTATTAAAGTCGTTTCTGTCGCAGTACGGCGTCTCATTTTGTGTCCGAGAAAAAGGATTAAATCGCGGTTTCCGCCGCCGGTCGCCGCTCGTGATTACCTCGCGTGCAACGGGCGGCGTGTGTGCCATGACGGGAAATAATGCCGTGGAAAGCGGCGGCGGTGCGTGTATTGCAGCCCGTGCGCTCTCTCGGTGACGAGGATTATTTAGGTAGTGATGCAAACACCTTGCGTACATGCCTCGCGCACGTACAACACAATCGCGCGACGTAACCGCAACAGCACGCTCGAAGGCAATGGCACCGAGTGTGCGCGAATAAAAAGAGATGAAAAAAAAAAGACAGATCGAGTTTTCGCGCGCGATATTCGTGTCTGTAGCGGTTTCGTTTTACGAAGAATGCGAATGACTGTCGAGCGCAGAAGAAACTTAATTTTCGAGCGGTTTTATTCGTGTACATTTGCGGTACACTGTTATTCGGTTAGTTTTTATATCTTACTTGGGACCGTGATCTTTTTCGTTCTCAAAGGACGAAATTTTACACGGATACCTTCTCAGGTCTTTCATTTTCCAAATAAATGCTACTGCCACAGGCATATCCAGGGCGGGGAGGTTGAAACGTTGTTTTTTTTTTTTTTCTTGTAATTATAAAGAAGCATGACTTTGACTTTGGTTAAATTTTTTGTCATCATAAATTTTAAAGATGTAAAATCTTAAATTGTTTTTGGAAACAATTGTCGCATAATTCTTTAATTTTGTAAATTTTATTGAGTAATCTTTTTTGCCTTATTCATCATTTTGCTTTTTATTTAACTTTAGCTTGATATTACATTTTTAATATTTGATGTTTTCTATACAGAAGATTTCTTTATATTTTTACTGAACTTCAAAAAATTCTTTTTTCTGGGAAAACGATTATGAATATTTTGCATGTAATAACAATAATAATAACAATATTAAACTGCAACCACACATTTTTAATAATTGTATTTTGAAAAAAATGTCATGATTAAAAAATCTAATATTTTTCCTATTCAAATAAATTAAGAACAAAGAGATATTATAAGTCCTAAACTCTAAAATAGCAAAAAAGAAAAAAAAGTTATTAACGTAAAAAGTTGCTCTTTATGTGATAACAGAGTTAATAAATCCCCTTGAAGAAAAATCCTGAATATGTCCATGGTCACCACCTCTATATTTTTTCGAGGGAAAAAATTCCATCGATCTGGCGGTGGCTGCAATCGATTCGTGAATCACTAACTCTTCGTTCATCCGGGCATGTGTCTGTCGCGACGGTATCTTTGATCCGCAATATTCCCGAGGTGGGCCGCGTTACGACGCAGACTTTCCCGTTTCTCTCTCAGCGGTATCGCAGTGGGCGAGTGGGCGTGATTAGCCGGTAAAGTGATCATCGCTGATGAGCGCCCCGCCAGAAGGGGAATGAATAATAGACTAGTCGGAGAAAACACGTTTTGATTGAGTTAACCGCCGGTGTGCGTACGTCATTACATCGGCGCGGCGACTCGTCTAATTCCCGACGATGCAAGGCCGACCGCATTTCGTCGCACATATAATCCCGCGCCGTATTTGGGTCGTTCTTAATTAACCCGCCGGGTACCCTTTCACGCGGGATGCTACGAATCCGCGCGCGTCTCCTTTCCGCAAGATTCGGCGAACCGCTGCACGTAACATCGGATGTCGTCGAGTCTTTGCTGTAATATACGTATTCAACTTGTTCTATATCCGTGACTTAATTGATCTTGTAATTCGATTTGGTTTAATTTTGTTTAACTCTTAAGGTACCGTGGGTATTCTGTACCCGACAGATTTTATTTATGAAAGCTTCTTCTGCAACCGAAGAAGGCTTCGGTTTGACTTTATGTATTAATTATATGTAATTTAATTACACAACCAATCTTCAATTGGTTGTGTAATTAAATTACATATAATTAATGCATAAATAAAATTAACGTAATGTAATGTTTAACACATTATTAATATATTATTTTATTTATTACATATAATTACTTTAAAGTACGTTCAATGAGTTTTTGTAAAAATCATTTTAAACAGATGGAAAAGTCGGAATCGAGAGACTCATGACGATACCAAGAAGGATCGTTTTTCACACAGTATCTTAAGGATTAATCTTTAATTTAAAAATAGCTCTAAGTATCTAGAATTAGCGTGATGTCGCTTTTTCGTTGTCATTAGCAATTACGCTAGCGATCGCCACGCGATCGACGACCATTGCGACGACGGTCGGAAAAACGCCACGACGATTAACATTTCGCGCGGCGCGCTTTACGGATACTTCTTGTATATCAAGCGGTATCATCTTATTTACGGCACGCTGGTAATGGCATCGTGTTTGCGGCCGTAAATTGCTGCGGAACGTCTCCCGAGCTGACAAGTAACACGACGAAGCCCGCGCACGGCCATTACGGGCATCGGCCTGCGGCCTTCCAACTCGGACGCGTTTTAACTCCGCTCGCAGCGTCGCGCATCGATCATGAGATTCATGAGCATCGTCAGTCCGGGGCCACCGACTCCCTTGGTCTCCCTTTCTTTCTCTCGCCTCTTCACCTCTCGCCTCGCACGACCGTTCCACGCATCAATATTCGCCAATTATGGCGATCCGATTCGACGAAATCGGACGTAGACAAAGGAAATCATCTTTGTACATCAACTGAATCATAATTGTCACGTTCCGCACTCGATGAAAATGCTCTTTTCGCGAAGTTTTTCGACAATTCTCGCAAGATAAGATCCTAGACCTATGATTCCCAAAGTGTGAATTGCAAGCCAATTTTTAATGATGAATCGCGAAAAATAGAAAATAAGCGCAATCTTCAAACTTTCATATGTCACATTTTGAGAAATGAAAAAATATTATTTAATAAAAAAAATTATAAAGTAGGCGAATTAAAGTAGTACAAATAAACAATCAATTTACTCTGTCTCCGTCCCCCTTTTTTTTCATACCTCCTGAAGCTGAGCTGCGGGTGTTTACCATTTTATAAAATGGGTCGTGATCTGCATAAGTTTAGGAAACCCTGGACCGATGTTTTTCTAAGTCTCGAGGGAATATCAATGCATTGAGAGAGATTCTCTCGACGAGACTTTCGTCATGCGTTCGAAATGACTCGAAGTTAGCTCGTTAGCTTCATCACACCGGCTGCGATACGATCAGGCGAATAACAAGCGGCGTGCACGTTCTTGTTTCAGGTTGCGACGCGACCTTGGAGCCCGGATCAGGGCAAGACGCGGGAGATGACCAAGCTCTGTAACCATAAGAGGAAACTTCTGCTGCCGGCCGCGGCCGCCAGTCCTGTTGCGTCCTGTACGCCGGCGGTCTCGTCGTCGACTTTATCTTCAGGCCCGACAACGGCCTCGATTCATGCGAACGCCGACTCGCCCACGTCGCCGGATAAAGCCAGAAAAGGTAAGGACGCGAATGCTACCAGAATGACCGGATTATGGTCCAGATCGAAAGAACTCGCTACCGGTAAACACAATAATGAAAAAAAAAAAATATAGTAGGAGTGAAAGTGCCCTGCTATGTTTTGTAGTATACATACAAGTTTAACGTGAGTCGAAGGTTTTTAACAAAAGTAAAAATGTGAAAATATAAAAAAATTTAAATATACACTAATTAAGTAATATTTGACAATTACACAGAAAGAACAATTTTACTGCAACATCTAAAAATTTAACTAGATACAGATCAGAAAATAAATTTTATGCTGGTTCATCAAAATAATTATATAGGACGCTCAAGTTAATATTACTGAGAACAGTTTTGAACATTCTAGCAATCGAGTTAAACATCCGATACAATTTTTGAAATAGTTGAATATAATTATTTTCACATCTGTACTTCAATAACATTATTCTTTCCGTATACGCAAGTACACTTTTGGCCTAAAATGATTACACGTTTCATCAAACAAGTATTTGCGCCAAACTTCTGAATTGTTTTTCGCGTTAGGCAATTGATCTTGCGATCGATCAAAATCAAAATTCTTCCACCCTCGACATGCGTCTTCATAATCTCGACAACAGATGAAATTATATCGCCTCTCTCTCTCTTTCGCTCTCACACACGCGCACACTCGTGTGCACGTGTCGGGGAAACTTTCCTTATCGATCCGGCGTATTAACAAAGTTTTCTGTCAAGTCGGACGTCGAACCGGCGCCATAATCGCCGAGACCGTTTATTCACCGTCGCGCAGGAACACGTGCCAACTTTTATTGGAGGAAGACCAAAAGTTTTTCCACCCCGTCAAGTGAGCCGTGATCATTAGGGAAAAAAGTCGACGGTGGAAGAAGGACGACGAAATTGCGGCATTAGCGAAGTCGGTTCACTCACTCTCCCCCGCCTTCTCCCACACCTTCCTCGCTTTCTCCTTCTCCCGCTTCAGAATCATTCTTTCTTCGTTCACCAAGTTGGCATTAAACCTTCGAGAGAAGCGCGACGAAGGGCGAAAACGGTGTGCAGGCAGGGCGGAATGATGTATCACCGTAGCCGCCAAACTCTCCACCGAATTTCATTACCAAATCCCATAACCAACGTATCCCATCCCGCCGTTACTTCTTTTCTCATCCTCTACCACCCCCTCCCCTTCCTTTTTCCCTTACTTTCCGCGCCGTTAATTAAGCGGCTGTTGCAGGACGCGACGGACGCGTTCCCGGCGTACCTCTACCTGTATTCCAAATTGCGTCGGCTAGAAATTATAATCCGCTTGTAGATTGAAAGCCGAGCACGGCCGTGTCGGCGACCAACGGTTATTAAACTTTCACCCTGCGCGCGTCGTAACTGCGCGTTTTAATATTATTCGCAGCGGGGCTGGAAACGCTTCGACGTCAGATTACTCGAATACAACGCGGCAATGATATATTTAGACTATAAATGCGTTATAAAAAAAAAAAAAATATTAATTTGCGTTATAAAGTCAAAGATTTAACGTCGTAAATTTTCATTTGTGATCAGTATAGTGCTCGCGTGATATACATTTTTTAAAGAAAATAAAGGGTAAATCTTGAAAATGTTAGGGTTTTGTTTTTACATGGTTCTAACTCAATTTGTGATTGTCAAGAGTTTCCCCTTTCCGAGACAAATTGTTCAGCTGTCACGTTGAAAATTGTATGATGGCTGATTTAATTATTAATTAAACTGACCGAAGATTGATGAAAGAAGACTTCAGCAAACTAGTAGCGGTCTTTCTGGTAGCGCCAAACAATTAATACCACTCTTGCGTGAAATTAAACTTGTCAGTTGTTCTCGCGAAAATTTGTTAGTGTGACATTAGATATTGGAAGGCTAATTAGAAAAAAATTTTCCGTAATGTTGTTAAAATAAAGGGCAACGTTGAGCTTTAAAAAATAAATCCAAGTTACCTGAGATAAAGGACCATACGTTAACGATAACAAACATTTCCGATAGTAAAAAATGGGTCGATTCGCTCGCAAATATGTGATAGATTAGCGCGATGCGTTCTATCGCATATGGACGTGTTCGCGAACAGCGTCGCAGGGGGTGGGCGAGGGCAGTAGTTTCGCGCTTGCATCTGGAAATCTGGGGCTGAAGTTTAACTCGAGTTTACGGCCGGTGTGCGAGGCAAGATAATACGTATACGTCGGTGGCCGTGTTTTTATGGGACTTTATAGGGGGTCGTTTTAACATCGACGCGCGCACTCGCGCCGCTTCGATTCCAATTCTCCGGTGATGTAAAACGACACGCTTTGGATGGCAGGGTCGGCTTTTTCCCTGACTTTCTCTTCTCTCCGGTTTGCCGCGCCGTCGGGGGTTGCTTGCATTCGGGCTCACGCTCCGCGCAAATATACACACGCACGCACACGCACGTTCCACGACAGGGGAGAAGAGAGCCGGCAAAGGGAATAAGTGGAGAGGCTCGAATGAATCTTTATCGTCGAACGTCGAGCTCCCAAGTTTTCATAACGCGCTCATTCCCCGGTGGGAGCCGATTTAATTCCCCCTTTTTTTCTGATTTTCAGTTTGACTAGGCCGGCTTAAGAGGGAGGGTCTTCGTTTACGAACGACGGATTATATATCACGTTGAGAGTAGAAATGATTGAACGTCTGTTTCAGTTTTATCGGTCACGAGAGCGAAATGGAAGTCGTAATTATTCGAAGCAATTTGCTGACATTAAAGTTTACAATACGCTAGTTGCTTTGTTAGCTTCTTCCAGAGAATAGAAAGTACCAACTTCTGCTTATTTGTGCACTGTAATTTTAGATAGAATTTGAAGTCGTTTACGACAATTCGAAATGCTTAATATTATTTTATAAACTCTCTTTGTGATCTTTCGATAACGGTAAACAGAATGTTTTTACTTTGCATATTGCGAGGGAAAATCGCTCTAAAATAGTCGTTCGAGACTTAAATTGGATAATCAAGTGCAACTTCATTACCCGGATTGGAAATGTAAACGAGAATCATCACGCGCCGTGCGATTGTTGCATCGATGGTCGTGGCGCACAGTCCAAATCTAGGACGCGGTTTACACGATCTTTTGTTGCTCTAAACAATTTTCCCCGTAAACAGTTTCCCCCGGAGCTCGATCGATCACTTTTGTCCTCGACGTCGACGTGGTGCGCGGCAGTTACGACGACATCCCGAGAGCACCGAGAAGCGATTTTACGGGCGACGAACTCCAATTCACTCTTCTCTCCCCCTCACGCGACAGCAGCCACTCTTTCTATCGGGTTTTCGTTGTAGGTGGCAAACTTTAAAAATTCCTTCGGCGGATTTTGCTGCACGCGAGCTTGTTTGTTTTCGTTGCCCACCGAGGGGCAACAGATCGCGTCGTGTAAACAGATTACCACCACCCGCCTGACGGGTCTATTGGGCCCGCATTCTTTTCCGAAGACGTCTGTTTACGTAGGCTGTCTCTGCGAGAAAATAATCTTCTGTTAAGGAAGTAAGTGTAGAGATGAAACGGAGGAAAAACACTATCCCGCACAAGATGAAAAGGCAAATCTCGGTTAATGAGAAATATACAATTTAAGACGTTATGTAAATTGAATGAAGGGGAAAAGAGAGAGACCTTATACGAGTTTTATTAGCGTGGGAAGGATTAATTCGAATTAGTTCCGATTGCATTAAGAAGGAATGAATCTCAGGGCATTTCCTGTCTGCTTTACTCATTGCGGCTATCCGACGCTGCCATCTCAGACCAATCGGGCCGGTTCGTATCTTCTTATCGCGGCGACGATCAATAAAGTCTCGGGAAGAGGAAAGAATTCGTTCTCTTCCCTTCGCTGTCTGTGACGACGATGACGACGACGACGATGATGAGAAGAACGAGAATGTTACCGCGACCGGGTGCGGCTGATGGTGAAAGTAGCGATGGTGGTGGATACTAGAGGAAGAAGAGTGAAAGAAGCCAGACTATACCTTTAGTGGGGCTACTGGGGGAAGACAGTGATGGTAGACACGGAGTTGATAAGGGTTAATTTTGTACGAGAGGAGAGCGAGCCATGGTCGCGCGCAAGCGAGAGGGGGAGGGAGGCAGAGCGGAGGCAGCTTTGCGGTCCAACGACTGCGTCCGGTTGTGATTCTTGCGCCTGCCCCGAGAGTGACGTTCGTTGCCTCAGCGGTGGGTTCTTATTCTTCTCTCTGTTTCTCCCTCGGGCCACCCTTGCACCCACTTCCGTTGGTTGGTCGCGCAAGCGCATTTCGACCCCGTTTCGCTCAGTCCGCATCAACGCCTTGGCGTAACGTAACGGCGTGATCCCGACGGATTTTTATGCTCGCACTGAAGAGAGTCATTTCGCGAGACTGGAGCTGTGGACCTCGGGAACGTAGACTTACGACGCTCGTCTACCGTTGTAGACGTAGTTACATCGCCGACGATGCCATCAGCGTTCGTTCTCGATGATGCTGCGTCAGTGAGACCGATAGAGAGTGAATCTATCCCGCGATCTTACGAATGTCACCTTCATAGGTGCGTTTGATTCTAGCTCGAACGGTACTAAGTGGGGATCTCGAAAATTTAGAGTTCTACCATTGCAAGCGTGCATTTATTCGCAATCCATAAAAAAAAAAAATGCTTCGACAATGCTGAGATTCTTAAAATTTACATGTAGTACGTTTAAATCTTTTCTTCTGCTGTGCGTGATAATAATAAATTGTATTACGTATAATTTAATCAGTTGCAAGAACTAAAAGTCTTCCAATAAAGAAATACATTTTTTTTTTATTATAACAAAGAGAGAACAGATAGACTGTATATAAATTGAGTTTAAATAAATTTGCGTTCCATAAAGTTGGTCGTTTGTTACAAGCAAGTCAGCAACGAACGTCGCAACGTGCTTAAGTGAGTAAGGTGGCGTTTGGAAACAGCCGCAAACGACGAACTACATCTTCCAATTACTACGTCGCCCTCTTTCACCGGGGTTTAACGACGAGAACGTTTATTGCTCGAGCCATTGACTGCAGGCATTCCAAGTAGACGGGAAGACTTTACGCGTTCGCGCGAAAACCCCGGAAGCCACAAAATGGATCCAAAGATTTTACGCAAATCTACCGTTCCCCCTCTTGGAAATCGGGTTAAACTGCCGTCGTCAGGACGGACAAGTTGCCTTACTGCCATCGTAGATTCATTACTATCCCCCCCACACTCTCTTTTGCTTTTGCTTCTCGTCGTTTTCATGCTTCTCCCTCTCCGTCGAGAATTATCCGGCCCTTCTTCCCCGCGTCAATCGGCGCGCCCGGAGAATAATTATCCTCTGTAGGCTTGCAGATAAAAGATCCCCTTAGCCTATCGCTCCGTTGAATACCTTATCCCTCCTGCTTTCTAACATATCTCGTAAATCACGGTAATTCGGAAGTGTCGATGGCCCCTGTGGCGGTTCTTGAATATGCGGATGATAAAGTTTCAAAAGCATTATAAATTGAGTTTTGTTTTAAAAATTAAAAGTTCTTTTCGACATTTGAATTTATGCAATTTATTTTATTAGCGCGTAATATTTGTCAATGTACAATAATCCCAATATTATACGATCTTGTTTCTGTATTTAACTTTGTTAATTGCGCAATTTAATATTCGTTAAATTGTTACTCCGATATCTTGTCAAAGTTTAGTGTATAATTTCCAGAACTTTCCAAGATAAAATATATGATTTAGATTTAAATTATTAATACATTGACAATATCGTTTTCTCTGTTATGTTTTTTAACTTGCATTGTATTTTAAAGCAATTTTAAAATATAAATTAATAATATTATATATATATATATATGTATATATATATTGATTCTGAGAAATCTTAATTATATGACAAATTTAAATTGATTAGATAATATCTATAATAAATAATATTTTATTATTTATTCATATAATTTAAATTGTAAATTTGATGCTTACATCTATTGTAGAAAGAATAATGGTTAATTATAATTATCAATTTTTATAATGTGGAAAATATTTAATGCTGCAGTACTGCTTTAATTATTTAATAGTTAATTACAGTGTCTGATTTGGCATTCTATCACGTTTCTCGATCTATTACCAACAATATTTTCATTTCGCGAAAGATATTTTCCGGAATGATAATGAGACCGAGGGAAAGGCCGACGTTTCAAAAAGCACGGGAGAATTAAAGCACGGAAATGTCGGGCTAAATACGATTTAACCTTGCGGCAGGATTTCAAATGGAACACTTGCTTCATTAAGAAGCTTGGAACGTCGTCTGAATAATAAGCGAGAAAGCCGGCGGCGCGGGATTAGGGCGAATAAGTCGTATTTTAATTTCTACAGCGCCAAGGACTTATCGTCTTTCACAATTGCGCTCCGGACGGGAAAAGCCTTTGTCGATTCAATTTCAAATAGATGCCGGCGAATCGAAGGTAATTGGATTCCGGTTTATTAAGAGATACTTTATTGGCGTGCGCAGATGGCCTCAGCAAGAAGAAGAAGAGGAAACTAGGAGGCATAGGCGGCATTTATTCCGGCGTCTCAGTTTCGCAACTTCTGGCACAACGGGAGAGAGCTATTGCTGCGGTTGCGGCATCTGGAGTTCAAGGTTCACCGGTGCCTAATGGATCGCAGGTAATTGAGTCGTAGCTATAATTGAATGTCGGTTTGCTTCTTAAGCCGAGAGAGTTGTTTCTTTTTTTTTCTTTTGCTAAATGTTTCACACAATATTGAACAACACATAATTCTTATTATATAATGTATCATAGAAACAATGCAAATATAAAAATTTATATTTTACTTGCTCTTTAATAAAGAATCAGTTATGTAGTATAAATTACTAAACATCTTATAAATCAATACATTAGTTATTTTTATTTATTGTTTGATTTTTAGGTATGGCCAATCGCGATCCCGAATCTGCAAGTCCAACAAAACGGACAACAAATCTGCCATCAGTCTTTAAATTCGCCTTCTCAGAATCATGACGTGAGCAGTTGTGCAAGAAATCCTCAGCAGAGGCTAAATCAACATAATATGTCGGGCATGCTAATGAGCAACCCGTTGATTATGAATCAGCAGGGTACAAATTTCAACAATATGACTCAACAGCAGCAGCAACTTTTACAACAGCAACATCAACAGCTTATTCTACAACAGCAACAGCAGCAGCAGCAGCAGCAACAACAGCAGCTCATTCAGCAGCATATATCGCAACAGCAGCAACAGTCACAGCAGTTGTTACCGCATCAGCAGCAGCTCCAACACATGCAAATTTTACAACAACAACAGGAACAACAACATCAAAATACTGTAGTAAATCAATTAGTGCAACAGCAAACTCCTCATTATATCAATCAGCTAAATCAGCAGTCGTTACATGTAATGCAACAGCAACAACAGCATTTGAATCAACAACAGCAGCAGCAACAACAACAGCAACAACAAATGCATTTACAACAAATCCAAAAACATAACATGCAGCAACAGCATTTAGCTCAAGAAGTGGATCAACAACAGTCGGCAAATTACAATACTCAGCATTCTGTTGAGAATTATGTGCATCACATGCAGTCATCACAAGTGTCGAATCAACCCGCCCTCCATCCGCAATTGCATCAAATTCATCAACATCAGATGCAATCGCAACAGAATCAGCACGCTGTGCAATCTCAGTCGACGGATCACTTCCAAATGCAGATTCAGCAACAGCTGCAGCAGCAACAACAACAACAACAGCATCAACAGCAAATGTCACAAGTGTGCGTCCAGCCGCAATATTCGAACCAACAATTAAATCATCACTCTGTAGATATCATGCAGCAGCAAACTGGTTCCGCCGTCATGACGAATATGAACACTATTGATATTCAGAATAGGCATAACCGAGCACCATCAGTTGACGAAGATCTAAATACGAAACAGTTACAACAACAACAGCAGCAGCAACAACAGCAGCAGCAGCAACAGCAACAGCTTTTATTACACAATCATTCGATGCAGCGGCACCATGTAGTTCAAAATGGCGGCGTATCAAATAATCCTCATGAGAATGTTCAACGGATGTACGCTCAGAATCAAGTACAATATCCAGCAAGAAATTTCGATCCTACAAAAGTAACGAATACGGATGCCAAGGTGGGACATCAACAGCAGTTTTTGTCTAATCACACGGGACGAAGCCCGAACGCCAGTCATGCCGTCGAAGTTCAGCAGTCTGGTATGGGACCAAACGGGCAGCCCGGCAATATGCATTTCAACAACAGAACACCGCCGTGGCAACAAAATCGGGCTGCAGTTGCATCTCATCAACCGTCCGTCGTCACAGTACAGAACATTACTTGCAATTCGTTTGACCGTGTACCACCGCTTCATCATCACATTCCACAGCCTTCCAATTGGACGGACGAGGCAGCACGGAAAAAGGCGAAATCAAATAAAATAATAGTGAAGAAACAGCGGCAACATGGAATCACGGAGATGTCCAGAACGAACAATGGGTTGGAACATTCGACACCGAGTCCAGTAGATGAATTCAACGAGAACAATCAACAAAATAATGGTCAGATAGGTTCAACTTTCAACAACAGCGGTCCTTCGTTCCTAGAGGATCCCAGCGGATACCTCGCTCAGCAAACGGCGCTACTAAACAGCACGATATCAAGACAGACCGGTGTTAGTAGTTCTCAAGTGGGCATGTTAAATAATAATTCGAAAGCATCGTCTCAGACTAATCACGGCATGCATGTGCCTAACACCTATATTCCTCAACCAAAGCCTTCCTCTATCGCCAGTCCCACGAGTACCTCGTCATTCGCTTCCGTAAAAAATCACGCGACCTCGCCAGTTGTTGTACACAGCAGTATGACACCGACGTCAAGCAGCGGCACTGATTCTGAAAGCAGTCCATGTCAAGGGTGCGTTACCAGCGCCGATACACAGTCCTACATTCAGGATCAATATAAGCAACAGATGCAGCGACAGTACCTGATGCACACGGATCAACGCGAAGATCCTGTTACATCGTCGACGTTCGGCGAACGATATCAAACGAATAATCAATCACCAGCTGATTCCAGACCAATACAAGGCGGTACTGTAAGCACCAGTCATGGATCTCCTATTGGTACGAATAGTCCAGCTAATTCAGATACGCCGGCAGCCTCGACACCAGGAATTTCGCAACCGGCGACTCCACAAAGTCTCATCTCGTCGCAACCGGCTACGCCACATAGTTATTCGCAACCACCGACGCCTCATTCACACGTCTCAGGCCAAATGCCACAAACACCAACTCCACAAGCGCAACAGCAGTTGTCACAATCCTTGGTCGGTAGCATTCAAGAACAAAGATCGGAAACTCCTAGTTCTGGGACAATGAGTTCCAGTGGTATCCCACCTAGCACTTCGCCACCACAGACATCCTCCTCTGCGTCGGATAATTTAATATCACAAGTGAAACGGCAAATAACTAGGCAAAATTCTCTAGATGGCTATCAACCTCATCCACACACTGTGAATGCCGTCTCCAGGATACCCATGAATACTTTCGGCGGGACGTCGTCCGTGATAACAACAATGGCGAGTGGTCATACGGTTAGCAGTAATACGATTACGTCTGTGTTAGCTGGAAGAGCGAACACGGCCACTGTTTCCATAAACACACCATCTGCGATACCGAATCCTGCTATATCGAGTCTTTTACCAAATAAACCACAGCATCAAGCACAATCGACAACATTAACAAATGTGCCGAGTACTTCAATTACGACTCACTCTATTCCACTTAGCCAATCTTCAACGATGAGTGTATCTAAATCACCACTTGAAATGGTTCAGAGTGTTGTTAGTAGCATACAAGTACCTCAAACAAGTACGAATTCGTCATTGCAACCACAAACGCAGCAACAGCAACAGCAGCAGCAGCAACAGCAGCAACATCAACCGCAACAACAACAACAACAACAACATCCTCAAGCCAATGTTCAAGTTCACAATGTTCTTACTTCAGGTGGTATATTGAAACATCCTGCGGGATCGACGTTACCACCTGGTCATATATTGGTATCTAGTGGCGGTCAACTTATAATGGCAAGTACTGGATCTACAATTAATGGCGTGATGGCACCTCCTCCACCGAAAATAATTTCTAATGCCAATTCTATGCCACCGCTGTCGGTGTCGCCGATGGTTACCAGCGTGACCGGAGCCGTTAGTCAAGTAATTCCTGCGGTGGGTGTTGCCCAGCAAGTAATAGGGCAACCCACGGTGCTTGTGAATACTATTCAGACTCCGGTATTGATTCAACCTGGTGTAATGACAATGGACAGTATAGGCCAGAACGTGCAGATACCGCATTTGACGGTTGCTACTGGTAACGTTATACAAAACACTCAGTCTATCATTGACGCAAATCAGGACGTGTCCAGGACGGTTAATGCTAATCAAGGCATGACGGTGAATCGACAACCAGCGCTATTGTCACCAGAATCGACAATGACTAAGAAAAAGGCGTATAAGAAACGAAAAGCAAATCCACAAACCGTGGCGTCGATGTTACATATCGCCTCGTCCCAACAGAACGCTGGTATGTTGATGCAATCGCAGTCAAATTTCGCCCAACAAAACTTTCAAACTCAGAGCATAGGCGGACCCATGCTTCAAGCACTCACCATCGTGCCTGGTAAAGGCGGGGCGCCAGCGCAACTTGTGATGAACGGTCAAACCGGCGCAACGTCCGCGCAATTTAACGCCCAGCAAATAATCACGAATCCTCAACCAGCTCAACAAATAAATCTCCTTCAACCGGTGAACTTATTGAACGGCGCGACTGGAATGGTTCAGAACTTTCCTACCATCCAGCAATTTATCGTACCTGGTTTGGGTAGCATGGTAATGTCTGCGGATGGAACAGCTACTTTATTGCAGGATACGGGTAACATCGGGATGCAGCTTCAGATACAGAACGTCAATGGTCAAAACGTCCTGACGCCGGTACAAAGCCATGGTGGCATATTTAATCCGAGTCAAAGCATATTGGCCGCCGGACCAGCTGGTATGGTCATAAGGGCACCACAAGCGACCGGTGGAAAAATAATTCAACAACACAGTCCGGGCACACAATTTCTTTCACCGAATAGCGGGCAGTTTCTAGTGAACGGTACAACATCCTTCGGGAATCAACTAAGCCCGATAGTGGCCAATGTTAGTCCGAATCAGCAGGTGACATTTAACACCTCGCAAGTGAGACCACCGAACATGCAAGGTCAGCAGGAATTCATACAGATGAATGGACAAACACTTATGGTACCTTGCGCAACCGCACAGAACATCGCCGTTTCTTCGGCGTCGAATCAACAGAATACAACCTTTGTTCAACAAAATACGACGATTGTACAGCAGCAGACTACCATGGTCTCAAACAATCAGATACCAAATTTTCAAAGCACAAGTTCTAATAGCGGACAAACTGTCGATCCTTCTTTAAATCTCGATCACAATCAATCATATATCCTGAGTTCCGGTATGATCCAGGGTAAAGCGGCGTCATCTTCTCCAAAGAGCGGCATAAATTCACCATCATCTGATCAGAATGTCGAACAACAGCAATATGTGCTCGCCAGTAGTAGCACGACCGTCGTGGAAAAAACTGCTCAACAAAACGAACAGCACAGTCCCTTGATGGCAAGGCATTCTGTATCGACGCAAACTGCAGGGAACCAAACGAACGTTGCGCAATCGACGATGATGCGGCAAGGATCTCCTCCCGACACGACCACCCACAGTCCAGGAAACAGTCAGAGGTCCAACAGTCCGGCCGTGGACACTACTACACACGGTGCAGCCTCGCCAGCGCCTCCAATCACCACTAGACATCACTCATCGTCCACGGTAAAGAATAATTCGAAGCAAGAATAGTTAATTATTTGAGATTATTAAAAAAATCTTTCTAAAAGATCTTCTCTTTTTTTATTATTGCAGCTTAAAACATGTAAGCTTCTTACTTCGAAGATAAAAAACAATCACGTTCATTAATTTCCCTGTCATGCACAATTTATTTTCAGCCTATGGTTCATTGCGTATCGAGCAGCGAACCGGATTCGGGCGACACGCAGGTGGCATCAGAGGATTGGAGGATGCAAGGTATCGCCACCAAGGAGATCACGTTGAATCAACCGAGTCTGCACGGAAAGACCTACGTAGAGTCGACGGTGACAACTGGGATCCAGGTTGGTACCCACGTAGAGCAGGTCAACCGTCATCTAACTGTAATAGACATGCACCAGCCGGCTGATACGACACACCCAGAAAACACATACGCTGACTCACAGGAGCATATGGACACATCATCACCAAATCATTCCATTAATTCAGACACAATGGACCACTCTACCGGGGAAGATCAACTAAGCGTCAGTAAAGAAATGACGGACGTTTCTTATTCGGAGATCGAGGTTAATCCGTTGCCAGTCATAGGTCACGGTCATTATCAACCAATCCTTTATCATGGCCAGCACTATGTCCCCAATGCGAATGTTTATCGACAGCAAGCCTTAGTGCCAGATCATGCTCATTACACTATGTTGCCGCAAATTAACGGCAAATTCAATGATAAATCGTGCATCGATAACAGCCGCGGTACTGAAATCGTGCAGCATGTCATGGAGCAAGATGAGATCGAGCAAAATTCCGAAGAGAAATCATTGCAACGGCCAAATACCGGTGTTTCTTATTGTCCACAGAATGTTGGCTACCCACAAAAATTCGTTGGCATCGGGCCATCCGGCCTGTATCCACATTTGTATAATTATAGGTCTGACCCTAATGGTATTGCTGTTGTTAATTACACACCTAATAAGCAAGCCTACATTAATCCGTATGTTTACAATCAATTCGTATATGCGCAAGAAGACGATGACGCTGAGGAGAGTGACTCGTCATCGGATGAGTAGTCGCATCTTTCTTTTCGGGCTATAAAATTGGTTAATTTTGTAAATTGAATTGAAACCGATATCAGTGGCATTATTAGGTTGCGATCGGTTTACATTTGATAATATTAAGTTTGTAATTAGTTTGTATTTAATAATTTTTACATCCGCGCTGTAGCGTGAGAGCGCATACGCTGGTTTATTCGTAGCGTTATTATTTAAATCGTACATTATTGCAATAATGTAATTGTATTATTAATCGTGTGTTGATCGGATTAATCAGGAAATTACTCCTTTTTATATAACAAAACGAAAAAAATAAATTTTTGCTAAACAGTATCTTCTGATCAAAGTTATATGATTCTGAACATATTCCTGATGAAAAATTACCTTGCAACATAAGCATGCGTAAACAGAGTTTGAGTTTGTCTCTTTTGGTATCATTATCGTTTGCATGTATCAATGAATTAAACTTGTCGCGTGATTTCTGCATTGAAAGCATTGGAGACAAAGAACAAGGTATTACGACTTTCGAATCTCCCGAGTAATCTTCTTTTCTTTTCATTTTATTTGTCTGTTTTCGTTCTTTTTCTGTTTTTCTGTATCTAAATTAGAATTTTGCAAAAAAACTCTTGTCTCTTATGCTCAGTCGGGAAAAACTGTAAAGTTTTTATGGACGATAAAACGGAATTTAAATGAAAGAAAAGAAAAAAGATAATATATTGGCACTGAATGATACACTGAAATGATATTAGCATGCGATTGGTAGGCTTGTGCCTGAGTTGATCGAGTTGTATTTGACAGATCTATACGTCAGAGACGTTGAAGCAAGCCGAAGGTGTGGTGAGCACGGTGAGGTGCGAGGGCAGGGAACATGCCCTCGGCCGCGGAATCAAGCGAAAGCTGGACTCCATCCATTCCATGCATTCTACTCTGCATGAAGACCAAGATGGTCAGTATTGTATGGTACTCTTAGATATTAATCGTATACGAGTAGTTTCCGCTTAGTAGCAAAAGTATTCTACAAAGAGACTTTCTGATAACAATTTGGCGAAAAGAAGCAACATATGAATTTACGAATTACGAATACACAAGCTTTCATAATTTTTAATAGAATAATACATTAATATTGGGTATTGATATTGATAATACTGATATTGATATTTCCATATATTTTGTGAAAAGACGCTATAAATATTTATGTTTAAACTTTACGATTTAACCGCAAGAACATTAGACTCTTGAATAAATTATTTATTCTATTTCATTAAAATAAATAACTTACTTTAAAAGTTAAATATTTAATTATTTGTAAGAAAGTTTCTTTGCCAGAATATTTTTTTATTAGTTGCCATTTGTGACAGAGAAATGTGAAGCATCGATCATCGCTATGTAGATTTATTCCATACTGATTTGACTCGCTGGCTAATCTACTGGTTGAGAGAAAGACGATGGTTCTCGTTTGCTCTTTGTCATTAAATAATTATTATATAAATGTTATTGTTAAGAGTGCTTTAATTATAACTTCGTCTTTAGTAGAATCTATAATTCAGAGACGTACATCATGTACATCATGTACAAATGATCGAATCATCGGCATTATTTAACATAGCTTGCTACTTTGCAAATCATGTGTGTTATCATTTTGCCTGCTCCAATTTATTTATTAATTTATTATGCTTGTGTGCATGCTTGGTAACATCATTGCATGATGCAGTATACGTTTGCCGCAATTACTTTGATAATAGCTTTGTTTCGCAATATTCCTAATTTTGCGCACGAATCCGACGCAAGAGTGATCTGAGAAGAATCGCTTCCTTTTTTATATCAAGATTTTAAGCCGAAACTGTGCACTGTTTTTGTGCAAATTAAGCAGTCGGAGCTGAGTTCTCCTGATCAATTTGATATCGACTTATTCGTTATAACGTCGCATTATTAACTACGTTAACGAAAAGTCGAGGAGAGCAGGTAAGTGGTGTCAGTTAAAAGGGAAAGAGACCTTTCGTTCATTATGTACGAGTCTCCAATGAGTCGCTTGCGGAAACGAAGAAATAACTATTCTGACATTTGTAAATAATATTTTCGACGGTTCCTTTTTTTTGCGTTTACTAATTGGCTGTCAGGTTTGTTAATACCATTACCTTCGCAATTACATTTTCATCCGAGTGGCCAAGGGGCTTGAATCATATGTTCATTTCAGAAGGGGTGTGGCTCACTACCGTGTGTTATTTCGACGTTACCTTGTACATATACACCCTCATGTTTTGCGTACAGCATGTGCATATCCCCGAGGATGGAGGTTTTTTTTTTTTTTTTTTTTTTTTAGAATTGTCCCGCAGCGATTGGAAAGCGTTTTCAGTTGAAATAATGAAACGTGTGAAATAAATCAGGTATTAATAATGCGTAAGCGGATTACCGCAGAAAATTGTTCCACTATTTAAATGGGATCATATTCAAAATTAAATAAATTACCATTGTTATATTGAAAATTGAAAAATTACCATAAAAGATAAATCTCTTTTTATCCCGGTGCTAATGTAATTCAGAAAATTAATAAATTCTGATAGCGATTACAATCTCACAACTTGAAAATTTGTTTTCTATAAATATCTAAGTATTCGTTTGAACGATGTGTATAAACACATAAAGAGATCTCGCAAGATAAATTATAAAGAAAGAAATTGTAAAATGGAATAACATTCACAAAATCATTGCATGTGCTCGAACCATCTGATATTTCATTCTGCCTCTGAACTCGCCTACCACCATTGAATGAAGCTACTAATCATTTTTAACGAGCACACACATGCGAGCAAAAAGCACATTATTGCGATACTACTGGACAAGTAGTTGAACATCCATCAGTTTCGAACATCCCTTTGCGATACGCACCATAAGCATACCGGAACGTTTTACTCTTTTATGCGTTGCACATTTTAATTGAGACCGATACAGATGTATGAGATGGAAATTACGCGGTGTCGTGTGACGTGTACATTTACATTCATATTTTGAACAGTCACGTTGAGTCATTAGCAAGCGATAAAAATTTTATCGACTGTTTCGGTAATGGTAAACTTTTAGATAATCGTGCAAATGTACGCACTTGTAATATATTATAATTTCTAACGTTTTTAAAACATTACATTATTCTTTGCGTATTAATGTACAATTGCGATTCATGTACAATTTAAAATAATGAGATTTGTACGTAATAAATAATACATACCACGTTCATAGATTGTTAGCCTTAGTTAGGGAATCGTAACAGCAAGAGAAAAACAGTTTATTTTTATTCAATATAAGAGATATTATTATTATATTGATATTATATTATTAGATTTGATATTATTAATTAATCGCAATTTTCACATTTTTCAAAATACGACTCCATGACAATTCCCTATCTAATATATCTGTACAAAAGTGTCTTTTTTTCGGAGATGGGCTTTCTTTATGTTATCTTCCTTTTAATCTCGCGAAAATCAGCTGAGATCATAAAAGTCTGAAAAACACCGTGCCTTCTTTGGAACCTTCAGTAGCAGAGACAAAGGACGTAGACGATGGAAACCAATGGAAACTGATGGTCGGTGATCTAGTGTGGGGCGCAGCAAGAGGAAGTCCGGCCTGGCCGGGGAAAGTCGAGTCTTTGGGCCCCCCGGGTACTATGACGGTTTGGGTTCGGTGGTACGGGGGCGGGGGCGGTCGCACCCAAGTCGATGTCAAGGCTCTCAAGTCCCTCTCCGAAGGCCTCGAGGCGCATCATCGCGCACGTAAAAAGTTTAGGAAGTGAGTCAGCCACCCCGACAGGGATGAACTATCGAAAGATGAGAGCCTCTTAGAGACATCTCGTTGCCTTAATAGATCGCGTTAATGCGTAAATGTTAACGCAAAAAAGTGTATCGAGGGGGAAATAGAACGGGAGATGCTTGAGTATGACTTTCTCATATTATATTTTAATATAATTGTATTTTTAATGTAATATACTTTTTCTTTTCTATACGTCCGGCATTCGATTTTAGAACTGTGATACAGGCACGTTAATTTATTCCTTTATTCAGCGTTGTTAAATGTTATAAAGTGGAATTGCACAATGTCGCTTTTTTCTGGGGCTGCGTAAGATGCACGTGATGTTATTTAAATTTTAGTTTACGTCTAATTGAATACGATTAATATACCTTTTTCAAAAGAGAAATAAATGAAGAGTGATAAATGCTATACGAAATATATCTTGGTGAATTTACAATACAAGACATCTACATTTTTATCGCATTATGCGGCGAAAGTATAATAAGAAACATGAATGTATTTCACAGAATTTCTTCAGTAATGAATTTGGCAATAAATCTCTTCAAAGAGTTCTTATTGGTGATCGTGATCGTATAGCATTTATTAGCAAGCCAACAGCCAATTAAGTCTACCCCGCATAGCTTGTTGCATAGCTGCGGTTCTTTCTGTTAACTTGCCCAAGGATATTAATAGTTTTTAATGTGCTGGACATTACTATGTTAAGTGGTTTTACTTCAATCTCAGCCATCTTTCTTCTCATTCCCCTTTCTTTGTATCTGTATTATTAAATATGTAGCTATAATTTTATAACACGCGACGATACGTAATCGCATAGATATAAGTGTAAAAAATATTTAATTCGTAAAATTTACCTTGAGAAAGAAAAGTATACATATGTTTTTCTATACGCTATTGATTTACGCGGTTTTTCGTAAAAAAAATTTATACGTTAATTGTGTCCATTTATTGTCTGATAATTGATTCATTAAAGATTAATAGATATAATCTATTAGCCGCGATTTGTTTGGTTTCTAGATTATGAATTTTTCTTGTTCTAATCGGGATTGAATCGTACGCGGTAATCGATCGCTGGTAATCATTTATACTAACTGTACGATTTTCTCGTTCCTCCCCTATTTTTCTAGAAGTCGTAAATTGAATATGCAATTGGAAAACGCGATACAAGAGGCGATGGCGGAACTGGACAAGATGACGGAAGCTTCCAGTAACCAGAAAGATATGAAAAAGTCGCCCAAGGTGACATCGCTGCCGGCAACCAGCTCGAAGGGTATCAATGGCCCCGGCAGATCGGAGGCCAAGAGGTCATCGAAGAGGACCGTGGCCGCTGCGGACCATGCCAAAGCCGAACAGAAACAATGTCGGTGATCCGTGTCGATCACGGTCGTTTAACGAACAACTCCGCAATCGACGACTCTCGCCTGACGTAAATCGCAAAGTATCGATGATGAATTCGCGCAGAAATGTAATTAGCCAGCTCTTTCAGTTTAATAAATTATTAGTAACAGATCTACACGAATTACACGTCCCATAAATTTACCGATACACTTCCGTTTTGCTTCAGTCGACAGCTATTAATCACAATCGCGACCGTACGTAGCGGTTGCAGTGCGGGCACAATTTAGTGCAACTGTCGTGGTTTCTATTAGATAACTAGATGTAACGAATCTAACGTGACAAACAAAGTCGAATCTATTGGTGCAGAAATATGTGATGCTACGATGCTACGAAAGACGTAAAAGCGTCGTGCTTTAGGAATTACCTTAAGCACATACCAAATCTCGGTGATCGCTGTGATCTGCTGCATCCGAATAGTCGGAATTCCCTAAAATCATCACGAGGATTTTATCCTCGGGCAAAATATTGTACAATTTTATCCCTACATGTTGTAATAATTTCTCATAGCTTAATACGCTTTGAGACGCTCCGCTAATGAAGCGTCTCTGATAATAATCAAAAGGCTCGTCTATAATTTTATTAAATCGCAGAGAGAATTTTCAACTTGGATGCAGAAGCGACGGCCGCGGAAAATGTGGCGTTAAACATGAACTGTATTACGATACCGGCAAGCGTTTTTCCTTTCTGTAAATTTATCGATGCAAAGCCTAAGTAACCGTAGCATCAGCTGCAACAACTTTAGCGTATTCCGTTTGTATCCAAACGACATCCATTTTTAATAGAGAGACGGTCAGGCATGTAAAATTGCAATTGCAAATAATCAATAGCTATATACAGGAAGTACTATGGCCGATTCACCAAAAATAGGCCTACAGCATGCATTCTTAGATTATTTATAATACACATGTATGTAATAATCACAAAAAAGTAATTAGAAAGGCGATAGTTTCTCACAGACGTTTTTTGAATTGATGGAGAAGGAGATCACATTTATCATAAAGACGAATGATTGGTCACACGATTATTTTATCTGACGAACGCTCGTATATCGATTTTTTTAATGATATAACGCAAAGAATGGCGTTTGGTGCGCAAACTTTCTACGATAATGCATATTAGACGATCTCCCGGTTACCGCGCGCGGTTTTTACAATTTACACGTGCGATTGGGAGGCATGGATGTTTCCTGAAAATATGTACACGCCTACGTATTCGGGCGAGCATAAGCAAACGTGTATTTTAAAAAGATATTTTTGCGAACGAACCTTCATTACACTATCCATATAGAGAATATAATGCATTTTTTTAGAAGGCTATACACACACTCACACACACATAATATATGGATCATTGTTTTACTGTGACGACGTCGTGCTACAGGCTCGTTGAACCATTTTAAATTTACACGCGTCCGCGGAACGTTCTTGATCACTTTCTTAAAGGAGGGAATTTGCGCGAAAATCAATTACCAATCATTTTTGAGATAAAATTTTGCAAATATGTATCTTTATGGCATTTTCAACGCTGAATTGAATAATGTAAAAATAAATAGTATTGTTTTTTATTCACCACTTTGAAAAAAAATTCTTGAGAAAGATAACAAAATCGTAAAATATCTTTATTTGTTAGATATCTTTCGCATAAACAAAAAAAATGTAATTTTTTTATGTAATTGTTTTTTTATACATCCTGAAATTATTTCTTCATAATATATATCTAAAACTGTCAAGCGTAGATATATTTTTAAAAATAAAAATTTATTTTTTTGTTTAAATTATAACTGTAAATTATCAACAAATAAGGATGTGAATTTGACGATTTGAATATTTTTCACAAAATTTTTTTTCCAAAATGGAAAAAAAGTGCTTCTGCTATTTTTTTTTGCACTATTCAATTCAGCGTTGAAAATGACAAAAATATATATATTTTCAAAATTTTATCTAAAAAATTTATGATAGTTGATTTTTGTATGAATGCTCTCCTTTAAGTGATGCTCCTCGAAAGAAGTAAACCAGGAACACGCGACTGAATAATACACAATTTAGATTATACAGCAGCGAGGCGATCGGAAACCGCTGCAAAATTCAACGTTTTTAACAAGTAACAATACGAGCGATTGTTCTTTAATAACGTTTTAAAGATTCTTTTTAGAACATACAACAAATTTTGAGAGATTCCTAGATCGTTTTAAAAAATCATATAGTGTTAATTAGGTGAATTTAAACAAAATTTCGGGATAAGGGTTTAAACATGCTAACAATTTAGAATTTTTGGGAAAGAATGGCTTTACATTAATTACATTTTGTCTATAAAAAAAACTTGTAATTATATTTCAATTTGATTCCATATTGATTTGACGATTATATTTCTTTGAAGCGCACGCACGTGCGAAAGATTTCATCGCAAGTTCAAGAATAAGAACGATCGCTTATGACTCATAGCGAACTCAAAAATGCGTTAAATTTTGAATTTTTATATTTACACCATCGAGATAATTTCAGCGCGTTCGAAAACACATGATAGACAATAAAGAAGATGCAAGTATCAAAAATGATCGCGCGATTCTCTCTTTACGTTTTCCGCGACTAACGATCTGGATTTCTTTGAGGAACGCATTAAATTGTTTGTACGTATCGGTGTTGAGAAATTTCGTTATATAAATGCACCGACTGCGTAATACTTAACTATACGGGTCCGCGTACAGATATTTTAGTGTTACATTATGGCTGTAAATATGTCAACTATGACGATAACGCCGTCGTAATAACGAATATAACTCAGTTGTAAGAAAGGCCAACGTAAAAGCAGCTAGTTTATGTACGAATAAATAAATTATCGTTCGCAGAAACGCGTATGCGACGAGTCTGTAAGCGAATATTTGCTTCTGAGATTAAAACGGAGCTACTCTTATATCAAAAGGTAACTGCTTGATGTCACCGCGCCGTATATCTGCGGGAAGCCACAGACCATTCACGAAGACGGGCTTTTCCGCAAAAATCTTGTCTAATCTGTACGTTTTCTGTCTTTTCGCGAAGCAGAAAGTTGCCTGAGTCATATCTTTTACTTTGTACGTGACGCATATGTAAGATCTTTGGAAGAAGACCATGAGAAAATATTTTTCAACATATTTACGAAGCGCTTGAATATAGAATATCTATCTTTTTGCTATGTCTTTTCTGTGATTTAAGGTACGTTCTACGCGACCATTATGAAACAAGGAGTATAATTAGTTGAATTTTTCAACGTAATTGTGACTTGGGCCACTTTCATCATCACAAATATCGTAGACGATGTCGAAGCTCGCGGAGCGAACTTTACGAGCGATTTTTCCCCCCAGTGCGCGTCTCTACTTAAGGACAATTATATCAAAGTAAATCAAAAGCTCGCGATATCACATATTACTTGCTAAGTTTCACAAAAGAAAAAGAATCTTCGACAGAGGAGAATCGCTTCCCGTGACACGGTTCGTAGCATTTCATCATGACCAAGCGCGTTGCAACGCAACGTTTCATTTGATGAATGGCGAAAGACATATCACCGGCCGCGAATGACAATTCTTCGAAGTTTGCATGTTTTCGGTGATGAATATTGCGCGAAAATAAAGAGAAAGATGATAGGGAGAATAAAGAAAAAAAAATACGGCGAATGGCTGGCGTCGCTGTACACACACTCTTACACATATACATTCACACACATACACAACGGGACCGTTTAAAGTTAAGACGTTTCTAATTTAATCCGATTTCCCACGAATAAAACTCGTGATTGAATAATCGAGGACCATTTTCACAAAATTCAACAGTTACCAGAACTTTCAATTTTTCACGTCGTACTAATTGATCGTTCCGTAATCCACGTAACAATTTAATTATTTTTTGAGACATATTTTTTTTTAATTTCTCAACAAAATGTATCTCTACAGCGGGATAATGTGTATACACATGAGAATTTGTTTCGGCTATTGTTACGTACAAAAGTTTTCTACAATGATTTCCAACCCAGTGCACACTCGCGAAAGTAAGATGGTGCGTTGTACCGTCTGAAAGTTTGTGGCGTTGACTTTTGTAGAAACGGTCCTCGCTTTTCGGCGCGTGAGTCTTCGCTAGTTCTTTCTCCTCTGGGATCGATGTGAACCAGTTTGCCGAGAGCATTTTCTCCTCGCTCTGTCGGGCGTGCAACGCGAGAGTGACCGTAGTTTAAAAACCAGTGAAAACTTACCTCAGTGACATATACGCAAGAATCAAACGTCTTAAAGAAAAAAATCGAGAATATATACTGTAGTGCCGATGTCCTTTGTATATTTTCCATGATATTGTAAATAGATATATACATATATATACACGCCTTATTGATAATCACGCCGTGCGATAAACGGTCGACGGGCACGATTGTTTAATGCTAAACGCGAAATGTCGGCGGACGGTATCAGTTAGGTACACGAGCCGTCGAGCGAACGATGTCGGACGTGTACGTAACAATGCATCTCCATCAATAGCGAAAATTGTGGCTTCTAATTATTTGACACGTCGAAAGCGAGAAGAAATACTTATATAGGGCTATTTTATAAGAACATTCTTTACGGGTCGTTACATGACATAAATAGAATACACCACACATTTTTATACAACATGAAAGTAAATGGAGAGAAGTAGTTCTTAAACCACGATATATGTTCTACAACTGTGTCCTGTTTATAATGCGCTGTTTAATTGTTTCCATTTATTTCTTTGTGAAGAAATTTTACTTCAGCCCGAGATGCACGTAGAAAAATATCAATTTTACTGCTCTATAATTTACTTTTATTCTTTTAAACAAGTAATGGCTGTTTGACTTTAATAAAAAATATTTTCTGGATAATTGGAATCTTGGAATATACTCATCACAATTGTTTTTTTTAGAAAAACTCATTGTCATGTACTGAAAAAAAAAAATTTATACTCTTTTAAAGGGTAGTATGAAATTCGAAAAAAATCAGACTACATAAGCAAATCGAATTTTTGTTTTAACTTAATAATATAATAATTTTTTATTAAAGTACTAAATGATTAGAATTCAGAATATATTTTGAAAAATTTAATTTAATGAACTTATGAAGGATTTGAAATAGGTAATATTTACTTACTCGCAATTCAAGTATATACTTCTCTGTGTATACAAAAATTAATTTTAAGTAAATATTACTTTTTTCAAAGAAACGATGAATGTATTTTAAGACTATTATAAAAAAGTTCTTTGTAAAGATAATCGTTACTTGAAAAAGAAAAAATTAAAAATTGAGTAATCGCTTTTTATTTTTAGCACGAAAATGATATTTTTTTGCGTGTAATAGATCTTTTACGGGCAAACTTCTTCCTCGATGGCTCGACATCGTGAGTTTAACGAAAGGCCTACATCGTCGGAAAACCCGTATGCGTTAGCGTCGCGTCGACTGGACGAGAAATGATTTTGTTAAAATAACAAAAAATGACGGCGTAGCGTAAGGAGTATAGTTGACGGTTTAATCGGACGGAAGACTAATTGGTGCGCGCGGCGAACTTTTGGAGAATTATATATACCGATAGTTATTGGAGCGTGAGTGAGATTCACGAGATTTTCGGCAGATATTTATTGCTCTATTATTATTTATCAAAAGTAGAGTATTTACGGAGCGGTTTCGTTCGCTTGTTGTGTTTTGAGAGAGATATAACGAAGGAACGCGTGCGTGCGGGCCATTTTTTGTCCCCTGTAACGGAATGTACAGTGTGCATGTGCGCGTAAAAAAAAGTGTATATGATGGAAAAATGTGCATGCGCGGAAGAATCGTAATGAAAACGAAAGAGCAAACGAGGAGTCCTTTTAGCGAACGAATGCGATTGCAAGCGACACCAAAAAGGAAGAAATGAAACGGGACAGTTTTACGTTGATAAAAACAAACGACTTATCGTGATCGCATTACAAATTTATGAGAAACACGACCGAATGCACTTTCGATGTATAATATAAATATTACTTGCAGATAACATAGCTATATACGTATTATATCAATTATCAGTGGTATTACACAATAAGAGATGATAATTTTATATTTACGAGAGAAAGAAATGAATGAATGAATTGCTTATGAGAGAAAGAAAGAGAGAGAGAAAGGGGGAGAGAGATCGTTAAATTAAATGAATGTAATATACAATGTACGATGAAACTCCCCTCCCCCTCCCCATCACCAAGCCCGATTTTCCCTCCCCCATGTCCCGCACCCGAATTCCATGCTAGGACGAATTAGCTAAAGGCTACCCTATTTAACATTTGGCATAATATTTATATATAAATATAAATATATAAATATGAATATATATAAATATATAAATATAAATACATATATATACATACATGAGAGATAGAGAACATAAAGTAAAAAAAATGGATAGTCTCGGGAAGAGCAATATTTGCTGGACCCGTGGAAAAGTATAAAGCTATGTGATCCACTACTACTAGTAGCTTTTAGCTGTAAAGACTTATACTTTATTTTGTAAATTTTGTTTATACAATGTTTGATCGTTCACGCATAATACTATTGTATGTGAAACTCTAAGTTAATAAATCATTAACATGTGAAGTGTTGAATCTTGTGTAGTCTATTTCGTCGACAACTATGAATTAATAAATTTATTCTCCCTGTTTCAGTTTAAAAGACGCTACTAGGTTAACTTTGCTATTTAATTATTGATTACTTATATTTTGTCTATGATGAAAACAATTGATTCGATAGTGTCTTTCTTTTCTAATAATTTACATTTACTTAATTCTTTTATATTCAACTTTTTGTAAAATAGTTTACATATAAAACATTTTAAAATGCTAAATATTTCTCGTAGAATACTTAAAATTAGAGATGTGCGAATTAAGATCAATTTTTGACATCGAATTGTATCGAGTTGAATTTCATTTTTTTTTATTCTAATTTGAATCGAACTGAATCGATCACACATTTTGCCCAAATCAAATCGTTGAACATAATTTTTAATAAATTTTTAATTAACAACATAATTATTGTTGGATAAAATTTTAATACATAGATAGTAAAGAAGATTTCTATGTGAGAAAGATTCAGATTTGAATCAAATCGAATCGAGTAAGATTCGATTCGTATTTATAGTTCACACATTTTTATTTAGGATTTTGAAAACGGGACAGAACCGAAAATTGAGCATAGCGTGTTACCCGTTGAAATATTCGTACACACGGCTACATAATTCAATGTGCACGTTCTGTGCACGGTGAGGCAATAGTGGATGAGAATGTTCATTTTCAATTTGTAAAGGCAGAAAACGGTATTGCCATCTAGTGAAGGGTAGTTGAACTCACAGAGAGGGTTGCGTTCGGATAATCGATTCGTACTAAATTACTATTGCAATTGAAAGATTTATAATTTGATATTTTATTTAAATGGGATTTAAAATATGTTATATTAATAATATAAATATATAAATTTTCGGTATTTTATTGATTTTTTTAGACGGAAGAGTGGAAGGAAAGTTGCCGACGCAGCATCTCTCTGAAACAACAGCTTTTTGGTAAAGATGTCAGGTTTACGTTCACAGAAAGATAAAATATTTAAAAACTTTAATTTTGATAATAAAAATAGATTTCTATGAACATGTGGCAAATTCTTGTACATAAAAAGACTACCGAATATTTCTTTTATTAATTTTTTTTCATTTATCATTATTAATTTCAAAATTGTAGAGTTAAATTAAATTTTAATAGCATTTTTTGCGAAGAGGGAAATGTTCTATCCATTTTATCAAAGGACGAAAGAAAAAGATATGTAGTTAAACGAAATAGGCCATTTTTTATCGCGCTTATTTTTTTTTTATGAGAGACACAGAGGGGACGAGAATAGAGTTACGGTACAATTTTACAGTTCACTGGAACAAAAAAGACGCCTACGTCGAATTAAGGGACGCTTAGGAAAGTTATGAACAACAGGAGCTGCGCCGTTTCATCGTCACTCTCGGCAGAAAGGCAGCTTCAATTGGCAAATAATACATACGCACATTGATTCTCAATTGAATGATATCGGGGATTTACGATCCGTCTTCTGTGAAATTTCTCTCGCATCTGGTTATCGTTCTCGCGCGTCCGTAGTATCGGCAGCTCTTAAATCGCACGGCGTCGAGGATATAAGGGTAAATCGCTCGCGTATTCAGAAAAGAAAAACGCGCCGGGCCCGAGATTGTCTGCGTGAACCTGACGGGTATATGGATCGGCATTGAAACGGCGTCGCGTCGCGTCGCGACGCCTCGCCTCGTCTCGTCTCACCTCGCAGGCGTAGCGCCGCGACGCAGAAGCCGGTTCTGAGATACGCGAAACGAGACGCGCTCCGTCGCTTATTTCCCTCTCGAAAACGTGCCGGAGCGTGTGTTCGTTTATTTCAAGTACGTCGATATGCACCCTGAATCGATCTTATATCAATTCGATTGACTTAAGAGTAGAAAAATACTGGAGTAATTAAGTTTCATCTCTGAGAAAAGGAAATGGATTAATAGTAAATATTACATTCGATAACGTACGTCCATAAGTGCAAAAATTTTTCAAAGTTTTCTCTTATACGAAAGATCCTAACTCGTTTCTAGAAGTATATTTAGTTCTAGTTCTATTGTTCTTTCATGTAATTTCCGATGGAGGAGTATGTTTGTTTTATATGTGCAACGTCTAAAACTTTTCTGCGCAGCAAACGTCACGAATTGATCGCAGAAGTTGATAACAGAATTTTAATTTTCTAATTCTTTTGTGTTGATTTCAATTTGGTTTTTGTATGAAATTGTTGTCTCCATCCCGCGTTATTGTCTATACTTTAATTGTGGAAAAGGATTTATATTTCTGTGTAATAAAAAGATTTTCGCTTTAATATATTTCAATCAAGAATAACGAGTTAAAACAAAAATTTGATTTGCTTATTCAGACTTTTTTCGATACAATTTTATAATATTTCTTGAAATAGTATACATTTTTTAAAAATCGTAATAATATAAATTTTTCTAAAATTTGTGATGAGTTTATTTTAAGATAATTATCAAAAAAGTAAATTGATTTTCTTAGCATACTTTTCTATGTGTAGGGATCGATCAATAGTACTGAAATAGAATAATTAGGTTTGATCCTCGTCGATTTGACTCAATTTGGTCTCGTGTTTCTCGTGCTCTCGAAGCGTCTGCTTTGTTCGCGTAGCAAAGTTCAACACGGCGGTGCACATCTTTCAGAAGGATTGACACGATATTAGCTCGTTACGAAATTGCAACCAGTCGCTTTAGGACCCGGAAACTCCACTGAAACGGGGTCCAAATTGGGTCTCGTGCCCGATAAGGTCGTTCTTGCGCATAACGTATGGCACGTACGATCGATGGCTCACTCATCCGGCGCTAAAAGGGTTAATGATGCCTGCCATGCGTAAATGGCGCTCATGGCACCGAACAAATGAAACGTAATGAGCGGATCGCACACAACGATATGTACTGTATGATCGTGAGATTCGTAATAATGCCCTACCGGGGACCTGTGCTATTGTACAGGTACCCCATGCCAAGGGCGTGAAATCGTACAATACGATTAGCGGCCACGTTGCGTCCCGCTTGCGCATACACGAGATGTCTCGGGAGAGTAATAGGCATTTTGCGATGCTCTGATCGCTTGAAGTACTTTGGTAAAAACCTAAATACGATTCGCCTGTCTTATACGTATGTTATATTATATTTCATACGTAGAGTAACTGTCTCTTTTACCTACCCAATTATTGTCGCTTTTTTTTCAATTGTAGTATTAGAATAATAAGTACGAGATGTATGTTCTGTATATTAAAAATATTTTAATTTTAAACTAAGATTCATAAACGTAAGTAAATGCGTGAATAGGGAGACGATATTAATTACGTCCAATAGTAATTAGGCAGCATTTAGGATATTGATCATTGATTGGCAGGACTGGCGGTAATAAGTACATTATTTTATATTTTTATTTCTTTCATTACATTTAAATAATCAATGAGTTTACGGTGCTAGTTACTTTTATATTGTGTGTATTAAAATTGTGTATAAAAATTACGATATAAAAGAATGCTTTATTTTATAATACATATTTGTAATCTAATATTTAAAAAATTACGAAATAAAAACATCAACAGTCTTAAAGCGATAAAAATTGGAACAATTACTCTATCTGGTTTAATCCTTAGATAAAAAAAGTCTTTTCAACATGCAAGTGTTTTCATATGTCAGTTTGAAAGTCTGCACAACGGCTTGCGTGATTAGCTCTAACAGTAAAAATGCTCTTTGACATATGTTTCATTTGCATCTTTTGGTACTAGAGAAGAGCTAATTAGAGAAGAAAGGTAAGCAGTTGAAATTGCTGGTTAATCCACTTTTAATTGAACGCACAGTGAGAAGGCCAATCTCTTTTCGTTTGAGTTAATCTACTAGGACTTACGTCAATATTATTAACACATGTGGCTTGACATCCCGTTGGCGTTTATCGTGACCGATACACGCTGCCGTATGTGAAGTGTCTATTTCCGAGCGCAAAATCGACACGGAATAATTCGCAGATACGTTATCGATTCACACCGGCTTTGTTTCGACAGATGTGTATGCGCGACAAAGACGCGAGAACGGGTAAAGAGCGCTATTTTAATATGAATGTCAGAGAAAGTCTTTTTATTCTGAAATATTTAACCGCGTTCCGCCTGTAAATCGCCATTCCATTAAAGCGATCGTATGATTAGATAAAGTATTCACGAAGGGAGAAATCGATGAGAGCTTCAGTCCGCGGGAGTTGAAATATTCTGGCCTAATATAACCCCCGCGAGCTCTTGAGTTCTTGCCGTATGATTGGTTGAAATATGAATGAAGCTCATACGGTATTCCTCGTGCAGGTCGAGGAATCTTTCCCTTTGCAATCATAATGGACCAAAAGCGCCGGAATATGAGATTAATTAATTCCTCTCAAAAATTTTCATATCTCTTGAAATAATTGTCACTTTTAACAATATAATGACGTAAATTGCTTATTATTCTTACACGGAAAGAACGGTTTTGCTGAAGTACCTAAAAATTTAACTATAAAGGTCTAAAAATAATTTTGTCGAACCATTAAAATAATTACGGATAGAGATGTTTAAGCATGATGAGTAATTTTGCAAAAAATTTTGACATTCCAGCAATCAGCTCGAACATACATCCCACACATAATTATTTTAATCTAACAAAATTATATTCAGATCTACATTTAGCTAAATTTTTTGTATTTCAGCAAAACTTGCTCCTTCCGTGTATCATTTATTAAATAATAGCGTTTAAAGAATAATTTTTAATTCATTGTTAATCATATTCCATTACTGCATTTATTTCTTTCCTTCGATATACGGAAAATCGACCAGATCGCGATATAATAGAACAAGTTTTATTTACTTCTACAGCTTTAACCGCAGCTTCGCCTGATGAAAAGTTAAGGCAATATGTCTCTTGTACTGATTAGTAGTTTTACATTATCAGATTGTCGTGTAATTTGCACGGTAATTAATATTCCATTTACTCTATAATTAATGTTCCATTATTAAACACATTGGCTAGAATTATATTAAATTATCTGTTCCATGCGCGCTAACACCAAGCGATTTGCTGCTGGCTGGACAGGACGAAAACGAACAGATACACGACGAAAGTAATGCATGCATCATGTCCGCGCAAATTCACGATGTGCATAGTGCAACTATGCTTTCATATTATTATTTGTTGGTTCCATGCCGACAAATCGCACAGCATACACGTTACGTGTGCACCGTGTTTGATGGGTAATCATTGGATAATCAGATCATATTAAATTAAAGTGTACCTCTGCTTCAATGGACGCGCGATCTAAAAAGATTAATTGTGCGCCGCGTTGCACATCGTTCGGAGAAAAAAATCGAATTACAATCGAGACAATCCGATAAGTGCGAAACGTATTTGCGAGTTCAGTGCACCATTCGTCATCGTATTAATCATGCCTCGGAAAGTCAGCCCGGCCCCCGAGTAGTTTGTAGTTCTATTTCTGATTGTTTCCATATTTTACACAACTGGGTGATCGCAAGACGAGTCTCCGTAACTCGGAGAAAAACTTGCTATTTCATTTCAAACAAAATCGTATTTTGCGAAAACTCCCTAAGCCTCCGATGGCGAATACCTAATGTTTTATACATTCTGTATAGTTACGAAGTTCGCTAAGTGGAGCGACAGTTTCTATCGGACAAATATTGACCCCGCGGATACGCGTCTGCGTTTAAACTGCGGCTTCGTAATTCCATTGTAAGGCGCACAGACGGTCGCCGGAATAATGACCAATGCAATTTACACGCCTTTTTCGCTCGCGTTATGCTTAATAAGCTGGAATCGCGTGAGGCGCAATATACCGAACGCGACGGTATGTATGCGCGACAACCGTGAAACGACGTTAACGTGATCAATATTACGTTTCGAGACAGGCGTTGTATTGACGAGCTGGCGTTTCGGATCCATCCCCATTTCTCCCTTCACCCTTTCTCCCGCCACTCCTATACTCGTACAAGTTGCAAGGTATTCACGTGTGTTAACTGCGTGAACATATTACGTGGGGGCCCCTTCGGAGCTGTCCGGTGTGGTCTGTCCATTTCCAGCGCAGTTTGCTATTCCCGAAGGGACCACTGATCCGATAAAGTCACACGGAAGTGGTCGGTGTCTGTTTAATTGTCCACAATGAAAGAAGTAACGTCCGTTTTTTTTTCTCTCTTCGGTAACCTGGGCTTCCGTAATTCAATTTCGATGCCTCGCGTGAGAGCGTTCGCGGTAAAAGAAACAGATCTGTTTGCCTCGAAACGAATCTTCTGTTTCACGACAGCATGTGTACCGACGATGCATCCATAGAACAATTCGCAAGTAACGTGCACTAACTCGCAATTAACGAACGTATACATATGATTTGTATTTTCGCCGTTGGTATACACACCCACGTAACATGCTGTTTAATATTGTCAAACCGAGTAGTAAAATCCCGAGGTGAATTAAATGCACTCGCAACTCCTCGTGCAGAGAGACAATCAGGAAGTTGCTGAAATGAAATAGCTGTTATTTTGTAATGAAAGAGTGGACGGAATTAAATGAGTTAAACCCTGCAGAAGAAACTCGTCATTCCCATTAGCATATAGCACCAGAAGACTATATCCATTTATAATCTTGTAAAAATGGACGTTATAAAAAAAAAAAAGTCTAGCTGGCTGTGAAAGCGATACATGTTCAGAAGATCTCGACATGGAAGTCGGAAAAACCACCTGAAATTCTTCTAATGTTGGTAATGCTAAAAAGTATATTAAATAATTTTGAAAATGATTGTTGCCAGTTTAGATGGTCGTTATTTAAAAACATGTATATTGAGTCACAGTTATACAATTAGATGAATCGTTGGTCCTCTTACATAATACGCTGAGAGAAAAAAAATACTTGATTCAAATAAATCTTATTAGTTATTATTATTATTCAAATAACTGATTTACATTAAACCACTAATATTTACTTCAAATAATATTTACTTGTGAGTGAGATGTAAATAAATTATTTGAGTAGCACTAGTAACACGTATAAGTAGTCTTGAGGTAATATTTTTCGCAATAAATTATTTACAGTTTTTCTTTAAGTGCTGATAGCATCGTTATTAAATTGACGATTAATTTAATTTGTGATATTATTATGATGTTATTATTTCTAGTTTATAAAAAGTTTATAAAAATTGAAAATGTGTTTAAAATTTACATGTTGAATAATATTAGGCACTAAGATTCAGTCTTGATCGTAGTTAACGTTTCTTTGCTTACGTGTAAACTCAAGCGATCCATTCAAATCATTACTGTCAAGTGATTTTCTTTATGAGTATATTTTTACAAGTTAATACGTGTATATTTATTTTGCTAATAAAACGTGCTAATAAAAATGACAAATTTCCTCTGTTCTATAATAATAAATTTAATTTATTTCATTCAGGTGCATTCATTGCGAGATACCAGCAACTTTAATTACTTCCAGATTGTAGATTATCAGCAAACGTTTGGCTTGCCCTCTCGGCTGAATTTCGCTTACTTGACGTAACATTGTCCCAAGTTATGACTTCTATTCCTGAAATCTTAGCGCAGCAACCCCTCATGTTTGCTTTTGTCTCAGCGGTTTTCCACGACTCTCACGCATCGTGCGCTGGAGGGGGATGTAAAGGCAACCGATTCGTCGTCGATTTTCGTTGCGCGGCAACGACGCGACTGTAAGCTTATTACTACCTGCAGAACTTTGCTCTTTCAGGGAAGCAAATTACTTCATAAACGAGAAGGCTTGGGCGTATCTCGGCAGGGCGTACACCGCGGCCGCGGCGCTAGTACAAGGTATCTAATGAATGTCGGAGAAGAGAGGCGTCGGCGCTGCATCGCTGTAGGGGGTGGGTTTCTTTTGCTCGCACCTTTCCCAATTTATGCGTCTAGAGTGGTAACGAGGCCAGCCAGCTCGATGGGGAGGTAGCCTCGGCTGCGAGTCAACGTGAACGCAGGGGGAGGAGGAGAGGAAAGAGAGGGAGAGAGAGGAAAAGATGGCACTGAAAAGAAGGTTGGAAGGGATGAGAAACGAGACGAAGCTTTCAAAATGGCCGATAGGGAGACAGCATCTTCAAGATGCTTTCGGACGGTTTGTACCTGGAGTGCTGATTCAACGAGGAAGCTGTCGTGTACGGAATATTTCCCGGTGCTGGTCGAGAAAGTGACTTTCGCTAGAGAAGTCGTACGTATAAAGCGATACGTTTAAATCTTCAATTTTACTTCATTAACGCTGAAACGACGGAAGCTATCTTTACGATTACTTCTTATTTTATCCCTCTTTTTCATCTCTTCTGCTTTCAATTTCTGTTTCAGATTTTAATTTTCGATTTACTTTTGAGCATTGATTTTTTTTCTGTAACGTTTATAGAAAATGTCAATATAGATGGCAAGACTGTAAGTAGGAAGTAAGAGAGTTGCCGAATACGTACCACTCAACTTATTTTTAATTATATTTCCCATTTGATACTAATTTGTACGCAAATGAACGCTGAAACTTCCAGCTTGATGCTTTAAGTACTTTTACTGCGACGTTTAACTTTTCACTAATAACAAATTAATTTAGTATAAAGTCTTTTTTGCAACGTGTTACAAAAAGTATAATCTAGGTAACCGGTAGCCTAAATTGTATCTGTGGGTCTCGTAAAATCATAGTTTTTGAAAGTATTGGATTTATGAATAATAATGAAAAATATAATTAATTATTAATTAACATTTAATATAACAATAATTATATAATAATAAATATTAATAATTAATATTTATTTTATTAATAATAGTCAGTTGTACCTGATTGTTTAAAATATCATATTTGTGTCACTAAATGTTGCTTGTACTAAATAAAAATATAAATTATTGATGAGGTACGATTTAGGTGATCGGTTCGCATTCATCAACTCTCCTCTAATCACTTTACCTAGTCGTTCCTTACCTAGTCGTTCCTCCGTAGATGAATTGATTATTAGAGATACATGCAGTCTCAACGTCAGTATAAATAAAAAAAGATACACAAAATGGAACTTGCATAAATAATGTTAATTTCTCTGTTACATAAAGTATTTCGAAATTTAACTGTTGATTGTAACCCAATGTTGTACTATTTGGAAATCATTTGGCCTTTACCTGTAATAAGGTGGTTGCTACCTAGGCGCAATAAATTTGGATTACGTTGAATCTGAGCGCAATCGGATCGGAATGGGATTGTGGAGCTCGGTAATCGAATTAAGTCGGAAGTATTTTGCCGGCGAGTGCAGGAGGACCCGGAAATTTCGCGCGGTGGGCTCTAAAATTGCTTAATCCGGCGTTGCGCACGATTGCCGTTTCGTCGATGCTAAATGCGAACGCAGCATTCGGAAGTTTGGCCCTCGAATTGTGCGAGTCAATTCCCCTTTACCTTTCTTCTCTTCCTACGACCCGCACGAGTTTCAATGGTAAACGGAAGTTGAACCGCCCGGTACGCTTAATACGGAAATTTCCGCCTGCGAGCGTACAAATCGAGAACATGCCGGCAATATATTCAAAGTGTCTGCCTTCTGAGAGCCCTTGACTCACGTAAGAGTACAATCCTTTCTGAATTCGGAATCCGTTAGCCTGTTTGGCTGTTTAATATGCAGTTCGGGTCTCGAATGAGCGGGGAAACTGCGACAAATTTCTTACGGGAGACGAAGGAGAGATCTGTCATTTACAATATGTTTTTTTTCCTAAAAATGTTTAACTAAATTCCCCCCCCCCCCTCCAAAAAAAAGAAAATATTTTTGCTCAATATAATTGAAAGTACATGAGTGCGTTTACGAATTTAGTAACAGAGCCATTGCAATTCAGATGATTATTATACGCGACTCGATTCACGTAAAAACAAAGAGATGTCCTGTGCAATTTGCAGAGAATTATTTGTTTCAATTTCGCAAATGCTCCATCGTGCTGAATAGATTTCAATACTACGCGACACGGGTGGCTGTCGGGAATAATCCGGAAAATTCCGCGTGGAAATCACGATCGTGGTGATGCTTTCAAAGAACATGGTTTTGCAAAACCCTTTGACTTACACGCAATAATATTCCCGGTGCGCATGCAACACGACATGATGTAAAATCTGAATGCATATCCGTTTCAAGTGATATAGTAAATTTATATTCCAAAATAAATAAATTATATATATACTTATTATTATAATTAAAATTAATAATTTAAAAAAAAAATTGGAAACGTGAGGAAATTAAATATCAATCTTCCGTGATACCTCATAAACAAAGAACAGAATTGTAAGTTTTCTAAATATGCAACGATAGCAAATTACGTTATTATATCTTTATAACGGTACCTTTTAAAGAGATTTAAAAAGAAGAGCAACATAAATGATGTACGTTTCGAAATTAGAAAAATTCTAGATGATATTTTTTGTGACGGAAAAAAATTAGGTTTGCGATACGAGAAATTGCATTTTTTTTTTTAACAAAATGCAAAATATATATGTAAGGTAAGTATAAAATGTTACATACATAATAATTAGTTAACGAAGTGATAGTTTGCTTAAGAAACGTTTCGTAGGTATCGCCGATCCTTTCGCGAAGCTGTATTCTTATTCAATAATATATCAAGTTTGTAATGCTTGCAATTTTCTCAAAAGTTTGGACTCTCTTGCTGGTAGAAGCTCGTGAAGCTAAAGCACTTTGATTTCAGTCGATTTGAAGGTACGGAGGTTCCAGTCACGAAGACGTGTACGTGGACGATATATACGCGAATGCTCCTTGATGTTAAGTGCAAACGCAGCGTTCGGAACTTTGGCCCTCGAACTACAGGAATCCCACCATCTACCGTTATCTCCTGTAGTTTGAATACGCTGAGAGGAACAAGGGATCGAATCGCGCTCTTGCGCTCTACTAATTTAGAAAATTTGAGCCTGCGAAGCCAAAATCACGCCCTGAGAGTCTTCAAAGGAGCCTAGTATCGCTTGAGAGAGAATTGGCGTTGCTCGCGCGGATCGTTGCGGTGCGAATGAATTTCGTGTGTCAGCGGTGTAGAATGAAGCTTTGACACAATGACACAATGACATAAAAATCGCGAATGTAGAATTTGATTGGAAGTCAATTGTGCTCCATTTTCAATATCAATTCAATTTATTTCATATTTGTGCTTTTAACGCTATTCATACATTTTGCAGTAGGGTTATAGATAAATTTTACAGTTATATGCACTGCTATTGCAATATGCAACCAACGAGCGGAATTGCAAATTAAAATTAAAGGAGCTATTCAATCTAACTGGCTGTCCATTAACTGCTGATTTACTGACAATTCGGCCATTGCAGCGTGTTACTATGCATTGATTGATTTATTTTTTTCATTAGGCTCGTTGTTACGCCACTTTGCATTAATTACAACACTTTTGTCGATTAAAATATTCACGTTTTAACTTATTAATTATAAAAATCGCTAATTCACCGGAACCATCGTAGACGAATTCATCTGATTAGGCAGAACAACGAACAATCCTTTCTCTCTCTCTCTCTCTCTTTTTTGCCAAAAAAGTTATTTGATCCATAACATTTTTGATACAGTATTTTGTAGCATATAATAAATAAAATAATTCTTTAATAATAAAATTTTATAAGATTTTTCTTCTTACATTGCTTTTATCTTAATTGCGATTAGTTAGTATGTAATCAAGTATATTATTAAAAATAACTTTCACAATTACTTATGCAGCTCACAAGAAAAAAGTCGCTACTCTCTGCGCGGTATTTTAAAAGCGCTTTGATATTCTTCATTGTTTTTTTTTTTTTCATAAGACATTTTAATATTTTAAATGTTCCCTCCCTTCTGTACGCGCAAGTTGACGAATTGCTTTACGCAGAATTGTTTTATTCGATTAGCGCCATATCTATGAAGGTAGATCATCTCGATACGATTAATAAATTATGCGACCTCCAATATGCCAGTATTCTTTCCTGTGCGGTTCACCGAGTGTGTGTATGACCAATATTTAACAGCTATTATTGTCAAAGAGAATTTATCTTATCGCGCCGTGGGGGCTGCCGGTCCCCTCAGGGGCGACAGGGTGTAGCACACCGTACACGCACTACCACGTGCACAAATTACGCGACAGCGGGTATCTGCTATTGATTTACTGGTAGCAGGTGCATGCAGACGGAATGAATTCACGTCCGCCATATTATCAGGACGAGATTCGCCTGTCCACGTGGCCGCGTTGTTTAGATGTTAGACTACCTTGCAATGTGCATCTATCGGCCACCCGTGTCTTTCCCATCTTCTTGTTCCTGACAATCTCAGGTCAATCTAGCCCCAGAGCCCTTAGCTAAAAAGTACAAAATGAACGCGTTTGAAACAGCAGTGTTTGCCAATAAAAAAATTTTCCACGTTCCATCAGAATACTGCAAAGACGTTCCGTCTTTTTCGCAACATTTTAATATAATATAAACACTTATTCTTTTATGCAACAGCAACGTCGCGCAACAAAATTGATTAAGGAGCATTTTCTCGTTTGAATATTATAACACTTTTTAAAATGCACGCGCGTCAGACGCGTTTCGTTAAATTAATGTTTGGAAATTATAATTATAATTATTAGTTAAAGATGATTGCGACACATTTCCATCGATTTACACGGAGCTTGATTAGAGCTTAGGTACATTATTAGGCCTTCGATTACTGCTGCGAAACAATGACAATGCTACGAAATACAGAAGCATGACGTAACAGTAATTACGGCTATTGTTCCAAAGTCCAAACAACATTTGTCATCACTGTCTGAATGCCATCGTAGAGGCAATTACCAATTCCGCAATGTTATCGCGACACGGTAAAGTGACATGTGGCAATACATATATATTTCAGTTGCTTTAAATTAGAAAACATACGGAAAAGAGATAGAGATACGGTGTATCTGATTACTAGCAATTTTCTAGCTCATGAAGAAAAATTTTGTTATATAATAAACGTGATACATACTGTATTCAATATCGCTTTTCTAATCACAAGATTAATAACTCGATTTTCCTGTTTATAACACTCGTTTATCATCGCTAATAATTTATCGTGCTTTCAACAATTCTCTTTCGCATTCTTCTTTCCCAACTCACATTATCGAATAATAAGCAAAAGAGAAGTCCAGAGAAGTCCAATATAAATAAATATACTTATGCGTGTTACATCAATTCTTCTATTGATAAACATGTTATATAATATCTATTTACGGTATAAACAGCGCGCCGATTAATTTACCATGCTGCATTGTAACATTTATACAAGATAATGTATATATTCATCGCTACTTGGTGGTATTTATTCCATTTAAAACCATAGAGAATCGTAAACTATTCAACACATTTTAAAATCATTAAAATTTAACTATACAGTTTAATAAAAATATGTAACCGAACATATTTTTGAAATATTTCATTGTGTTAAAATGCAAAATATGTATAGTGGATATTAGTAAATCAGAGAAAATCACATAAAATTCTTCGAAGTATGATGTCATCCTGTGACTATCGTGATATATTTTCAAAGTAAATTTTATCAGAACATTCTCTTCGTGTAATATACTATATTCAATAATATTATATTTTCCAACGATAAGATTGATAACTTAATTTTCCCGTTGACAACACTCGTTTATCATAACGTAAAGTTCATCGCGTGTCCAAATTCTCTGCTGCATTCCACTTTTCGAAATTCACGTTATCGAATAATGAGCAAAAGGAGCCGATATAAATATACACGTACATGTACAAGTGGGCAGAATGCTGCCGACGCGGCGGACGTAGTGCATCTGTTTGACGGAGAATGCAAGTAATGTAGATATGCATACGCGCGGCAAGGAGGAAGGCAGGAGGAGAGTATGTACACGCTGGAACGACATTTATATTTATATACGTCTCCGAATCCTCGCTTCTCCGGGTCCTGAGAGAAAACCAGTCGACGCCCGCGCGCTGCTGTTCAATACCCGCCATCCGGCAGACACACACGTGAAACAGATTTCACTTTATTGAGATTGCCGCATGACTGTTCTGCCCTCGCGCCCTGTCGTCGCTGCCTCGTCGGCCGTATCCATTTAAATGACGTAGGTCCGAACCTCCTTTTATCTAGATCCAATGACACAAAGGATAGCGTTGCGCTATTCATCAGCGTCGTATTTCGCGGCATGATTTTCTTAGCCTTCTCGTATTAATCAGCGCACGATCGTTTGTAACATTTCGTGGATAAACGAACGGGAACGAGTTGGTCGTGCTGGAAAGGGCTGCAATAATGCAGGGCCAAGAAGGCCGACTGGTAGAGTTGCTTATTATTAAATTCTCTCGCTCGTTCGCAGGAAATTACTGTGAGTAAAATCGATGGAGATTCAAACGGTACAGAATGTCTTCAGAATTCTGTTTAATACCGATTGTTGGGTCGATGAACCCGCTTTATTAAAGTAGCCCGATAGAATAGGTGGATATTTTCGCGCGAAAGCACAATTTAGCTTTATGCCAGGCCGCGATAGTTGATGTAATAAGAAGCGAGAAACATTCAGGGTTCTTATAAGCTCATGAGTCCTTTTTGCGTTCCCGCCCCTTTTCGCCCTTCGCTGTTTCGTTCGGGGATTCTCCCCTGAGTATACTGGCTGATGATAACGCATTGGTGGAAGAAGCATCAGAGCCCGCGCCGTCATGCACGTCGTCTGGGATGGAAAAACTGATTTATTGCTCCGTAACGTCAGAGTGTGCCGACTACTATAAGAAATATACGAGTAGCCGGGAGGCTACCGCGGCCCCGCTAGGAAAACGCACGGAGAGAGATGCTAGCGAGATGCCGAACGCTTGAGAAATTTGTGCGAACCGCGCAACTTTAACAAGGCGCCGCGATAACTCACGGCTTCTCCAAAACGGTTCTCAAAGATACTCTCTCGAAACCAATGAAAATCGGCAATCCTATCGCGATGCTAATGCGAAAACTAATGCGTAAGACAAATCCCTCGTGCGGTCCGTGAGGGCGATAAGGAGTGACGAAGGAGCGGACGTTTTATTTTCGGAATTACGGCTGACCGCTCGTGAATCTCGTAACTCTATTGATTTACGTCGAACCATTCTCGTCCGTCATTCTCGTCCGTGTCTGATATCCCCGAGATGAAGCTGTCCCAAGGCAAGATATGTCGTCAAAAGTATACTGCCCTAATGCATGAACTCCGACCTCTGTTATCTCACTCACGTCACCGGAACATCCGTCTTGTCATGCAAACAGAGGTACTCGATTTCATTCTTGTCGTATACGTAACCCAGGCTATCGAGCGGCCCAGGCCGACAGATAAGCGACGAGGTTCCTTGACCGATAGAAAGTAGCCCGTGCATTATTGAGAAATATAAAAGTAGCTTTATATCCAAGCGAGAGCGTATGTGTGCGCGCGCCTTCAAGTCTTACCCATCATTCTTTCGACTTCTTCATTCATAAGCTTTTACGCAGGATTTATAAATTATGCGAAAGGAAGCGGGATGAAAAGCGTTTAACCTTGAATTATACGTGCTGGGGTGCTTTCCCCGGGGAACCTTTTTACCAGTTCCGAGTGTATTAGCAAGTAAATGAATTAGTATACTCGTTACGGAGGGACGCGTTAACAAGAGGCAATTTTTGTTCCCGGAAAAACGACCGGCGAAAGAAAGTCAACGAAGATTTTATTCGCATCCTGGCTCGATGCCAGAGTGATCGATGAGGGCCAATATTAATTACACCGACGATGAGATGAAGATTAGCTGTTTAACGATGTAAAACCAAAGGCTTTGCAAAAACGTTGGATAAAATAAAATAAAATTAACGGACCACTGTGAGTTACATACCGGCGTAAACTTAATTGTTATCAGTCACACGTTGCAGTAGTAGAATCTATTAAAGATCAGACAGAGCTCAAGATCCAACATGGGGACACAACCGAGTGTCCTTTTTCCGATTTTAATAAGCTTTGAATATGATAAAATATACATAGACAAAAATAAGAGACAGGTATTTTTTTTAAGTACGTTCTCATACATTATACATAAGGAGGGTAAACATTCCTTTGAAAAAATCGGTTATTTTCTGAAGCAAAGCGTATCATCGAAACTGTAAAAGATAGAAGAAAAATTTTTAAATAAAAATTAAATAATTTTAAAAGTACTTTATAATAATGATAAAAATAACTGTTTTAATAAAAATTAAAAAACATTTTTTATTATTATTACAAAGTACTCTTGAAACCATTCAATTTTACTCAACAATAAATTTTCAACTATCTCTTGTAGTTTTGACGATATTTGTTTTGAAAGAAAATAATATAAAACCGTTTGTTTTTCAAAAGAACGTTTTATCTCCTTAATATGCAAAAACGTACTTATAAAAAAAAACTTATCTATATTTTAACGTATCCAAAGCTTATTAAGATTGTAGAAGGACCCTTGATTGTGTTGTGTTAAGCAGATATCTTCTTAAGTAATTTCTTTTTAAATTAGATATAAATAATTATCTGCTTAGTAATTCAAGTATAAACGGCATACAAAACTCGTTATCAAAAGCAACAGTCGAGAGAGATAAAAAAAAATAAAAAGTTTTGTTTTGTTGGAGAAATTACAATAAAAATAACAAGTAACTTGTATTTTTCTGTCTAAACTTAGTTATAAACCCGTTAACTGGGACAAATAATAATTTAACAAAAACTGAAATTATTACCGAATGGTGACCATCAATTCTATCATTTGAGAATGTCAATCAAATCGGTCAATCAATCAATAGCCAATTAAAGCGCGGAATAGTTTATGAAAATTGATGGCTGTCAATGAGAAAGAGAGAAATTTAGAGTTCGTTCAGCTTTGATTTATAACTTCAAAGCAGTACGGTGCAGTATCATCAGCCTACACACAACAAGTAAAACTGGAACGACTCGTCACGCATCGCAACGTGAAAACATATTATCGCTATGTCATATGTATCTACGTCGACACGTCATTTTATGCAACGTAAAGAAACTGTGGCATGGTTTGTATAACCATTCTTGTGTCATCCTGACTGACATTTGTGCATACATGACGTTGCACTGCGAAAATTATAATACCGTCACCGGAATATTATTATGATTTAACCATTTTCACATTTCCGAACATTTCTTCTTATTTAATTAATTATGCAAGATTATATAAGACAATTCAGTAAGACAATAAGCGCGATTGCGATTTCTATTAAAACGCAAAGTGTTTCTTATTTTTCTATCACTAAAAATTCTTTCTTCAATGAACACTAATTTGTTCAATTTTATTTTTGTAAATGTTGCGTGAGACGAGAATTAAGTATCACCGTGTGCAACAAATGCACCTATTATCAAACACAACGTAAGATACGATATGAGAAATTCATGAAGCGACCTCGGGGGATCGCTAGGATACTAACACCGTGGTACATAACACGCAGCTCATTCATAACCCACTTTTAAACGTAATGGGGTATTTAAGACCACTTAAAAGTCATTTGCAGTAAAAAAGAGGCGCTGTTAAAAGAGATTAAATCCCACGGTATACCCAGAGGAAGGAAGGAGATCCCAAAGCTGTTCGGTACGTAGCTGGTGGCAAGCGGGGGGTGTCAAGAAACAGTGGCGAGTGTGATTGCACGAAGGGTGGAACGGACGCAACTAGGCACATAATGGCGCTGCAAAGGCAAAGAAAGCGCGTGCCCGAGCGCGAAAAGCGTCTTTTTTTTATTTTAACGCCGTCGACAAGATTAAAGGTAGGATTTACTTGTAAAAATGGAGAGCGTTCCTTCGAAGGTTCGTTTTCTATTCCCGGTTCAAAGGCGACAGGTGCATGCAAATTGTTCGTTAAATCGCGGAAACCGGGGGCGGGTGTCCGGTTACCTTACAGAGCCTTTGTCTAGTGGACTATAGAAAATCGTAAAAGAGAGGAATAAGAACATTCTGCGTTCCGTTCGATATTTGATCGCAGAAGTGAAAACGAAAGCACAACGACGACGACTAATTGGTTATTCGAGAAACCGAGATCAGATAGTCTTTTGGATAAAAGCAAGCATATTGAGATGTAAATCCGATGTAATAATAATAATAATGTACGTATAATAATGAGGCATCTTATATCTGTCTTTTAATTTTAAAATCCATGCACAGTCAATAATAAACAATAGCTAAGTATTTGAGCAGAAATGCGATTATTACTAAAAGCTAAATAAAGACTGAAAGTCAAAACTATTTCTACCTGTTTAAAGATGAGCCTTAAATTCACACAAGAAATATTATCATTAATTGTAAGATAAACGTTAATTTCTCACTCACCGACACGATGCACAGCAGCGGAGTCGTGACGCTACGTTGACCTGCAACACACAAAGACGAAATCTAGATTAGCGCTCGAATGACATAATTAATATTAAAAAATTAATCCTTACGTTAATCCTGCTATTCGCTTCAAACTTAAAATTCTCGTAGAAAAGCAATCAGGCTTTGCGCACAATGGAAAAATATTAGATATTAGGAATAGGAATTAGAATTTTAGAACTTGAAAAACTTGCGAATTTCTAATTTTAAGATGATTAATCCTTTCTAAAATAAATTTTATTTTTTTTTAATAAAAAAAATTTTATCACTGTTATAAAGTATTCTTGAAGCTATTCAACTTTCAGTCAGACCGTTTGTTGTTTTTCCTTTCGCTTCAAAGTTTTTTTTTAGATATTAAAAGTGATGTTACTCGCTATCAATTAGATCTAGCTAGCATTTTACGATGAGATGCACGTATGTAGCCTGGCATTTCCGTTGCTTTAAAGTATACAAAATCCCAATCTTTTTTCGCTTGCGCTTCGAGTTTGCTCTGTTCGACCAGGCGTAAGAAATCTTGACAGTCTTTCCTCGACAAACGTCTAGGATTAGGTCGCGAAAATTATAGCGCGTTTAGATAGCATTCAGTGTTAAATCGGCTGCAAAATAATTTCATTGCGGCAGAGCGCGAGCTTCCTCTTGATAAAATCGACAGTGACTGATCTAAACACGGCAGCGCCCGACCAAATCCCGAGACACAAACCCTCGGCTGCGAGTTGGTACGGGGCGATTAGAGTTCGCCGTAACCTGGGCCTCGAACGATCTTTCCGAGCGAACGCTTCCGCGATCCCACGACGCCAAGTGGAGGCGAGAAGGTAAATCGTCCATTAAAGCGCGGAGCCCCGAGTGTCACGTCTCGAAACCGGCGGCGCAGTGGCGAAGAGGTCGCACGGAGAGCGCAAGTTCGCCTAATCAAGGGAAACGGCTGGGTGATTACTAAATGGACGTGGAACTAATTTTGCAGGCAGGGGGATTTACGAGCCGGGTCACTCCTCTCTGTCGCGCGTATACCGGGATACCGGGATCCGATAACGAGTCGATACCTACCTTGCCGCGCGGCCGGTCGCGCCCTTGTTTAACTTTGTCTTTCGATCGGCAAACGACCAGCGAAGCCGGGCAATTAATGAAAAACATCGCAATTCAGCGTGCAAGCTCTTCTTCTTTGGCGTGCGCTCTCCTTTGTGTATGCTATTGCCGAAGTGTCGCGAGCGGCCAATCGTGTGATTGATCGCGCAGCGCTACGCCAATTCGTTTCTTAAAGGGTCTGTTAATTAAAGGACGGTACCTTTTTACGCTAGGAAGATAACGACGGGCGTGCAGACAGGCAGATCTTTATTGGAGCACGAATCGACGCTGCCGATAAGATGGAATGGCACGTGGTGCGAAGGAAGAAAGTGATGCGAGTGATAGTAAATGCTTAAACGCGAGATACTTGGAGCGAGTGCTCTTCGCTGTGAAACGAAAAAGAAATTAATTGATCATCCACTCCAAGTTCTTGGAAAACACTCAGAATATCTTTCGTCTAAGTCAACGTACTTATAAATAAGAGAGAAGGGATTTTGAATAAAAAAGATTTCTCGTTATCGCGATTGCATGTACAGCAGCATGCTTTCGCGGGCATTAAAAATACATTAATCAAGTATCTTTTTTCGATTGTTTTGCGCGATCAAATGGAGTATTGTTAAGCTCTACCGACAATGCCCCATTCGATCTGAAAACTAATAAGGGAATCTAAAGAGCTGATTCCAATTTTAATAAGCTTTAGATATGTTAAAATTTAAAAATAATTTTTTAAAATAAATATTAAAACAAAAAGATTTTTCAATAAAAATTTAAAAATTATCATTTTTATTTTAAATGTCTCTTAAGATCATTAAACTTTTATTTAAAAATTTTGTTCTATCGTATATAATTTTCATAATATTCTTTTGCAAAAAGAAACTGATTTCAAGAGATATTTAACGAGCGACGATGTACTTATAAAAAAAAAGTGTGTTTCTTATTAAGACGTATATAAATACGTCTATATTTTAATACATCTAAAGTTTAAAATCAGAACGAGAGCTACTTGTGATTGTGTCTCTTGTATTTGAACAGCTCATTTTATAATACGAGTACTGAATACTAGAACAATATCGTAATAAAACCACTAACATTTTTTAAGCAGAAATCTTGTTTTTATAATTATATCGCAGCGTAGTAGCCCAGTGCAGTCAGAACGCGCATGGCAAATACCGTTGCACAAAGTTTTGATGAGCTTAATTATGATCTTGTCATATAAATTTGAATAACGGATTACGTAACTCCTAATGATGCCGACACGCTTAAAATACGTTATTACATCTCTTCTCCCGCTTGCTGATTTATAGAGTCGTTTATGCTTCGAGAAGCTCTATAATGTTTCACGCACGAAGGAAATTTTAATTTGAAAACGTTTGAATTTAACTCGATCCTTATTTCCGAGGGTGGAGTTTAATAACCAGATATAATTTCTCGTTATCGCGGTTAGTAGCACGTACGATTCCGAATTAGTTCGCCCATGCTCGAAATTAGTTGCCTTTATGGCTAATTATCTCGTCTAAATGTACAAATAGATACACCCGCTTTTGTGATGACCGTACAAAGTGGGCGAGTAATATGGTGCGCCAATTGTTAGCGATAATTCATTCAAAGCTTTATGTTATTTGCTATTATTAAATTTCCTACCATTCAATTTTTATTATGTAATTTTTTCCCTATAATATAATCCAGTTAAAAAATAATTTAAAATTCTGTTTCAGAAAGAAATTTTTTATCGCGCGATATTACGTGATAATATGGAATGATTTATAGCAATTCTGGAATGAAAGACGATATAATTGTAATCGTTAACTCAAGTCACGTCGTAAGGGTCAGAGCAGTTTATATCCCGCCACCGTGCCACTGATGAGATTGATCGATCTGACCATAAATGTCGACGGTCATAACTGAACTTCTGCCGATTTCAATATTTTTACAGTAGATTTTTTAAAATATGTGAAATTATTTAGATAAAAGAATAAAGTATTATATATGGGAAAGATATATCTTGCTGATTTTAAATTACAAATGAAAAAATTTTATTTAAATTAAATTAATATAAATATCCCAGTGACAGAGATATGTGACAGAACAAAGATGGTTAAATTTTTATAAAAATATAAAATAAAGTGTTTCAATTATGTAAATGAAATATAACTGAAATATAAAATGTTATTAATATATAAAAAATTTTTTAATTAATCTGAAAATAATCACGTTTGTAAAGCTTCTAAATAAATTAATGTTCAAACAATCTAAAATCCTTATTTATTGTTTAAATATATTATGTTAACAAATATATGTTTTATAAAAACTTTTAAAATTCATTAAAACCGTTATATAAACCATAATAATAAATTTATTTTTTAACATTAATTTTTATAAAGTATAAAATAACTTATACATATCTTTAAACATTTAAATATTATAGTTGAATTTTAATCATACAAAAAACACATTTAAGATTAATAACAAATGTCTCAGATTATTGGGATATTTATCTTATATATGTAATTGTAATAATTACATTATAATTATCACAATTTTTTAATTGTACTAATTTTTCATGATTTCATGATTTCTTCTTATTTGATCTGCCTTCTAGAGATATAATAATTAGAATAATAAAAGTTAAGATCTAATTCTTTCCCGTATCTTGTACTAACATATGTCATTATAAACGTAAAATTTGCGTACTTCGTATTATACGCATGTATTCATATATTTTACAATCATAGATAATCGCGAATTCTCGACCATGCCGTACTTTAGCACTCCTGTGTAAACTAGGCAAATTAATATTTATAGAGAAACTTGAACACTCTAATACTCTTGTGAAACAGTAGTAACGTGAGAGGAATGTTATATAGACGAGTAAGTAGCTTAATAAAACTCTTCCAAATGGGAATGAAGTTTGGATACGTATTGATAGTGTGCATTGCACTTTAATTGTAGCTGTGTTTCCAGCATTAAATATCACAATTTTACACGTACAATACATGATATTTAAATTTTTATTTACAAAAATACAATACCCTGAGTACAATGAGGTTATTCTATACTTTTAACTTGTCTTACTTTTGTATATAAAAATTCGAATATTTAAAGATAAAACTGCAAAAATTAGTTTATTATTTTGCATATCAATTGTTTCACATTATTCAAGATTATTTAGCAATTTAAAATTATTTGATTAATATTTCAACAGTATCGCGCGATTCAATAACATTATATTAAATTTAATCGACTTGCGACATCACCGGAAGTATATTGACGTGTTGCTCGTAATAAAAATTAATTTAGCGTAAGTTTATTGATGCAACCTCTCACCGTTGCAGTTAAGTTTCGTGGTTATTTTATTATGAAGCCGTTTACACTTCGTTAGTTAATTAATGTAATAGAGCGAAGTTAATGTACGATGAATCAATATGATTAACCTCAAGTCTCGTCAATACCGTTTTTTATTTTGTCGTTGCATTAATTGTGAAGCTTCTTTATATACAACACATTTATCAAGGACATTTTAAAGATATCTCTTATGCGATATTTCTAACGAGTTTTCTTGCAATAAGCGAAAAAATCTCATTGATAATAAAAATAAGAACAAGATAATTCTATGATCTTATTTTATTATCTTTTAACTTTTTCTTCAGTTTTTTTATTCTATTGTAGATGTTATAAATTTTGTACTTGTCTTTTTCCGATTATCGCATATAGGTAGTTTCCTGATAGAATTTAATAAAAAATTAAATCTGCAACAACTTTTGTGTTATAACACATACAAATTTACATCTTAAAATATGTTTTGCTTGACATATTTTACACGCGTATGTTAAAACGAAAGTTTAAACCTATATTCTATAGACATACATATTTAGTACATTTAATTAAGATAGTAATGCGGTTAATAACACATGTAACACCAGCGACGGCATATGGAATATCCGCAAATGTTATCATCGTCACCATTGGGAGTAATTTGCGGAGTGGAGAACTCTCCTATATAGGTCGTGTTAGAAACTTGAACCAGATCCTATCAAATGATAGTGCAAACACCGACGAAAGCTAAATTCGCAACAACGTTGTCATACTGCGAGTAGTCGGCAGTCAAATTACTATGGAATACAATTTTTAATACATTTTACTATTCCCCGTTCTACGCTCGGGTAATAATTTAACGCTAACATTTATTGTTCATAAGGTGTGTGTATATTTAATTTAATAGCGCAATTAACCGCAATTAATTTGCAATAAACTGTTGCAAATTAATTGCAACAGTTTATTTTTCTATATGTACAGAGCAAATAATATTTGCTCTGCTTGCATTATTGACGTTGATCTTTATTTCATTTCGACCTTTGCTGCAATTTATGATTGACATGTCCATCCCCTGAAATTTCACTCTTTGTACAGAAATTTACCGCTGATTTATACGCATGTGAAAATTGTCATGATATTCAATATAATAAAATATTTCATCTCTTTGGAGAAAAGAATACAATTCAATAGAACACAATTTAATAGAATTCAGAAATTCAATATAATTAATCAAAGAAGAACAATTAAATGTTAAAATTGGTGCACATTTATTTGATATTCTAATTAGTCATTTTGATGACTAAAACCGTCAAATTTTGGTAATAATAATTTCGTGGGCTCAATTTAACTCGCCTTTTTTTTTGTCAAAATCAATTTTTTCAGATTACAACACCTCCTCCCGATCTCCGATAGTGGAAGAAAAATTCAAACAAGATTTTCTCTCGTTGGTAACAAACGAATGACCGTGGTTGCGCCAACTGGCGTTTTACGATATATGTATGACGTAAGCCGTGTATTCGTCTAACTCCAGCGATTCCTAGCAGACTGCTCATGCAAATCGAGTAGCTGACGAGGCAGCTACGCTTGCCGCAAACTGGTAGACGCATATGTGCTTCAAACAATAAAACAAAAGAACGAGTAATGACTCAAAGATTTCACGTGGAAATCTACAAAAAGAGAAATCCGTCCTTCATATATGATAATAAAATGCATCTTTAATATTACAGCGCATATTTCGTAATATTTCGTATGATCTCGTGACATAGCACTTTTCTTTGAATAAGAAAAACCTCTTAGAAAAATTTGCACAAAAATATCACGATGACCTCGCTGAAAACTGAAGAATACACGATGCCGTTGATCTTTTAACTTTTTGTGGGTTGCATGAATTATCTAAAATGTATCTTTTTTTTTTCTCACAAAGTACGGTGACGTCTCTTTTAGACCGGTATTACGGGAACGCATTCCGTAACGTGCTCGCACAGTGCGACGAAAGTTCCAAAAGTTACAGGAACGTCGTTACGCCGTCGCGACGCTCCACCACCGCCGCGTATCCATTTAATTGCATTACGCCCTCCGACATCCCGCGGCGTGCATACAATCCACGGTCGTCTGTTAGGCTTACTTCGGCGACTCGTCACAGATTATTCATGCAAATCCCACAACGGATGCGGCTGCATATGGCGCGCGTGCGACCACGGCGGAAATATGCGACGCCTAACTTCGCATCCTTTAATTAAATCCACGATCGATGGGGAGCGCGATGCGCTAATTCGCACGCTCCTGTCATTATCCCTTTTGATCACAAGACACACGCCGACGACCGCTAATGTCGCTCTAATAATGGCACACACGCCGACCGTAATTGCGCGAACTCCTGAAACCGAATCGAGACGCGCTCTCCGTGCGAATCCGTCCGTGTCGGTTTGCGTGCAGCACGTGCCCGATATATCCACTTTTGCCGAGCGTGCCTCGGGATCCGACACGTTTGTTGTTGCGTATGTGTGTCGCGCGATATAACGTGCGATCGATTTTAGATAATTCAAGTTTTCACAGACAACCAACTCGAATTCCTTCGGGGAAGTAATGGCAATAGCTAATAGATATTAAAGCGTTATCCTATTTCAAAATTATATAAAAATATTCAAGCGATGTAAAAGAAAAAGATATGATTCAGAATATAATCGAATATTGAAAGTTTCCTATCGAGAGAGAGAGAGAGAGAGAGAGAGAGAGAGAGAGAGAGAGAGAGCCAGCGAATAGTCCACGGAATTTAATATTCGAGACTTGGGCGATTTGAATGTACGAACACACTCTCTGCAACGAAAATTCGCGTATTTCACTTTGCATTTTGTCCAACTCGAATTTTATTAGAACGGGAATACGATTATACGAAATATTTGCACAGTGCAGTGAAAAAACATCATAAAGCTACATTTATGTTTATCCATTTATTTTCTCCCAAAAGAGCGTTTTTCTCATGGCTGTTCCGTCCTATCGTCACTGATGGCGAAGCAGCGGTTAAACTGCACTCGTGTAACGCAAACACGATCTGCACTCTACGCCGTGTTGATCTTGCTTGAGCTCAAACTCCCACGTGTAAAATTTAGATTGCTGGCAAGCTCCAGCCTAATTATTGCTTCAACGATCGGCACAAGAATTTATGACGGTGTTGTGTTGTACTTTCATTAGCTCGGTAATGAAAGTCTAACGAGATGTACATATCATGCGTAAAATTGCGTGCTCGCTTTAAATTTGCGAATGAGCCGCGTATACACGCGCGCGTTAGAGTCCCTCCTCACCGAACCCGTTGCGATCGAGAATAATTATATCTTGCTACGGAAGGAGGAATATTCATCGGATAAGAGTACCTAATCTCATCAGCTAAGAATATCTAAGGCGTTCGGGAGCTGATGTGGATCGCGCTCATAATTTATGAGATCCACTTTGAACGTGATTTCTCGTTCTAAAGCAGATTTTCAACTCAATTTTCCCATATTCTTGTGATGATTTAAGCCGCTTTCATAGTCACCCGCGCGCAATTGCGTGGCGCGGAACCAGGTCGAAACGTGTGCAACGTACAGCAGCAATCTTTTCCACTCGGAAAACAGTTCGGCGTTTGTTAAAGTATCGGCCCGGAAATACCGCAGGGCCGGATTGGAATCATAATGTGCTTTTCGACGGATGCAAATGATGTATCCGATCGGTCTCTACGAACGGTCTCTCCGGCGATCGCGCGCTTCCACCGTTCAATCTGTTCCACGGTTTGGTTGTGCCATTGTGCCGGGAACCGGAAGTCGCTTAGTATGGTAATTTCGTAATTTGTTTCCCATTGTGCAGCGGCGTATGATGTCGCAGCGGCCGATCGATTTCTCGTCGGATGCAAGCGCGTGAAATTGCCGTGTTGATGGATACTGTTCGCCTAGTCGAATATACGCGAATTTGCATGACGCGATTTTTTTTTATAACTTCCTGTCATCGTTTTTGTTACAATGAACAAGATTTTGCACGTCTGCGAACGATAAATGACCCTGTTTTTCTTTTTTAGATGCGTAAACCAAAGTATGTAAGGGAGAATTGCCGAATCGCGTACCGCTTGAGTGATTTATCATTGTATTTTCTATTTTGGTACGCAAATAAATGTCAGAAATTATTACATACTTTAATCTTTCGTCAATAACAAATTATTTATTATAAAATTTTACAATATATTATAAAAGACAACTAAATCATGTTTTTTAAATCACATCGCTTTTGAAAGCATCGAATGTATGAATTAAAATAATTAAAAGTAGAAGGAATTGGTTATTAACTAACATTTGTTTTATTATACATTTAATTTATTAAATGTAATTTGTTAAATTTTCATCCATGTTCACTTTTTACAATATTTCTTTCATATTTTTGTCAATAAATGTCGCTTATATTCAGTTAAAATATAAAATAACGATTGAGAGGACCGATTCAGGTATTCAGCAACTTTCCTTTGGAAATAAAGTAATACTAGTATCTGACTAATTAGAAAAAATTGGTCCACCCGATAAAAATAGGAAATGAGCAGAACGGAAGTGTAAAAATTTGTTCTGAGCTCCTCCTAATCGATTCGGCGCGTATTTGATTTATACGTATATTTCCTCTTTCTATTTCTCCTACAAAAGGTCGATTTATTGCTCAAAATGAAAAGAACGTGAGATAAAAAGAAACACGCTCAGCAATCCGAGCTATTGATCTCGGAGCGGGGGAGGCGACGGACGGGTGTGTAGTAAATCCTAACTAATTAGTCTGAGCGACGATAACATCCCCCTTCAGTCGCGCGGCCTGTCTACCTAAACTTCTGTCTTCTCCAGTCTCTTCTCGACGTGCAATGTCTCCGCTCGCGCTTCACAATCTCTTCTGCGGGGGGAAGAACGCAGCTTTCCTCGTGACAATCCCTAAACTGTCTGCACGTCTCATTGATTAAACCAAATGTCGGTTAGCTCCCCCTCGGCTATCCGCCCGCCGTTGTTTCACGCGTCTAACGTTTTCTTCGCTGATCCTAACGAGGTCGCGAGTGGAAACTTCACTCGCAAAGATCGTGCGGATTACCGGGAAAAGTTTTCGGCGTCTACAGGTTCATTAATAAAAAGCGTAAGTGGGATCGTTGACGAAACGATGAGCGCTCGCCGTGATTTTTGTCCAACGCGGTAATTTAATCGTGAAATTAAGGTGCTCGTAATCACCAAGAGATATCGATAAACTAATTATCATTAGAGCCGAATCAAATAAAAGAATGCAAAATTGTAATTTTACTTTTAATTTTGTGCCCTCTGATTGCGGCTTCTGATCAAATTTATTGCACAATATATTAATTAGCGTACCTATACTATATGTTAACTAAAGTATTTAATTGAATAACTATATCTACAAAATATACACGCTTTTGATTTTGGTTTATACTGGCGCTATTACATTTAGGGAAATATTAATTATAATAATAACAATGTTAATAGAACCATACATATTTAATTAATTCAACAGAAAATTTGGTTTATTTCTAGCGCGTACATAAATGTGGAATATAATATTGAGTATACATGGAAAGAAAATTGCCGAAGGAAATATGGCCTTAAGTGAATAATCATTATAATAATTAACAATTACGTGACATCAAAGTTTGCATAATGTGCTACGTGCGGAAATTTCTAACAATTCCCAAAATGCTTGTACGTCCTGCAGATTAAAGTAAATGTTGACGGGCTTCCCTTCACTACCTATTACTCGTTTCGTCGGTTTAACATTCCCCGAGCATCAACTAGTTTCCAAACCAAAACTTTATTTGCGGAAGAAAGAAATTGCATCAATATATTTTCGATATGAAAAACCTGCGCTCGACTGAAAATAGAATAAAAAAAAAACAAGGGAAAAAGAATAAATAACTTAATAATAAATGAAGAGTTATTAATTTATTAATTTTTAATTAAATTAATGACGCGGCCAATAAAGATTCTCTTCTTACTTTTTGTTTTATTAAGTTTCTGCAAAATTTTATTTATCACTTTCCTGCGTTTACGATCGTGCAATTTACGAAGGCGGTATATATTCCCTCGTGATTTACGCGATCGTTTCATGCGGCCAATAATATTCAAATAATTTAATGAGGTCGAAACTGAGCGTTCTTATGCGGAAACTTGTAGACCTTCATAATCTTCATAAAAATCAAGGGAAAAGTTCTGTTTTATGAGTCGCGGGAATGTCTTTGCGTAAGTGGGGCAAAAAGAGAGTAAAGTTTTAAACCTATTGGATAGGAAAATCAAGGGCCTCGGCTTTAGCAAATTTACGAACAAAGTAAGAATATTTTGTAAAAGACTTGAATGCAAACAAGAAAACATTTAGTTTTTTTCTCCATTTTTCACGCTCCATTGACACGATTATAATCATGAATCGATACGTGTTAGTTTGATGCATCGATAAATATCAACTTTACATTGAGGCACAATCAAGCGAAGAGTTTTTTTGTGCGGTCAAGGATCTCAACGAGTATTCATCACACAAAAAACGACACGCGCGCCGAAATTTTCTTGATTGCGTAAAGCGCGAGATAACATTAAATCAATTTTGTTTTTTTTTTGCACGATGTAGTTGGCGCGCGTCTCTCTCTCTCTCTCTCTCTCCCTCTCTTTCATTCGTTCCAAGCGTCATAGACCATATCGAGTGCGGCAATAGCGACAATTTACTGGTAGAAACTAAATTGCGCAACTCTCCCTCGATGAGATAAATCTTTCGTACCAACATGTCAAATGGCTGATAAAAGCAGTTGGATACAGGAAACGCGCGGTATCGCGCATTGTCCTGCAATCGGCCGTTTGGCCCGATTGTTTTATCGAAATGAGCGCAATGTTCTGCGAGATCTCTACACTGAACGCCATAAATGCCTCTACGTTATAGGCATTTTCCAAGAGAGCGCGCAATTTGTAAACGTTAAAAAAAAATTGATCGTACTATTGATGGTGCTAAACAAACAGCCACCATCATGCAAGAGTCAATAAATAACACTGTCTATAAGGCTAAAACTCAAGGTAAGAATTCTTCGTCAGGTAAATTAAGATAATTGTTTCGAACTCTTTTTTGTAGTAATTATGTTTGTTCGTTGCCTATTTTTTATAATAAGAAATAAATATCTGGACGTTGTGAGTGTAAATCAGCAAGTTGGATCGTTGATTCGAAAATTACTCAGCGAACAATACACACAGTTGTCTACCTGACTGGCGGAAAATTAATTGATGTAATTAAAAGAAAATTAAAAGTGCTTTTCCATTTCGTCTGGGTCTTCGCAATGTCGTAAGAAGGGTCGCAAAGGTGAAGTCGATTTAAATCCTGCTGTCAGCCAGAAAGACTTCTCGCGGAGCAATCTACCATCGTGCATCACGCCAATGCGAACTAATTTTAAGGACGGCATCAGGTTTGTCGGGGGCGGGAGGGACGGATGAAAACAAAAAGAGCAAAGTAAACTCCGGAAGGAAAGAAACTTTTCGTAGAGAGAGGCACCCTCTTTCTTCGAAACAATACTAATTGAATTCAATTGTGACGCGGTTGAAGGGGATGTGAAACGTATTTCTAAACGACGAACATCGCGAAGGCAACTGTTTTCCCCCTGGAGGAGAGTGACTTGTGGAAATTCAACCGAGATTATAATAGACGAAAAGCTGTCGGCTGACGTTACCGTGACTTGAAATTTCTCCTAAGACTCATGCACGCGCAGCAACAGTTACATAGATCAAAGCGCGCGGGATCGCTAATTATAGTTTAAACTGTATTCAGACTTGTTCCGAATTCAATCTAAATCATAGTCACGATTTCCATTGATACATGCGAGAATTAATTAACTAGGCTTTCGCATTCCGTTTCAATATCGGAATAGGATCATAAAGTAAAGTACAAATTCAGAGGTTTTGTCTCATTAGCGCGTGCCTTCTAGGAAACTATTTTGCTTGTCGTCAGCTTAAAGGAAATCCAAATTCGTAGATTATCAAATAAAATTCATTTTAAATATAAATTTTTAATAGTGCGCGTAGAAATATTGCATTCTCGAGCCGAGAGAATAATATTTAAACCTTCTTGTATTCCCGTATAGTATTAATATATGGATATTTCGCTCTTATCTCGTGTAATATGATTTACACAATTACTTCGGTTGGAGATCTCGCCGTCCACCTACGGAATATTAAAACCGCAGGCGTCGCGTTTCCCGCTGACGCGGTTCAAAAATTTCATTCTACCATCGCAATAAATTCGCGAATTTTCATTTCGACGGCAACGAAAACAATGAGACTGCCCCGTACGCGATTCGACACGCGAATGTAACGGCGCTAGAAAAATTTATATTTTTCGCCAGTGACGAGTTGTGCGAGCACGCAATACACAGATACGTATTTAATGTCATTAAACGTTACGCTGAAATTCGCGGGGTTATCGTAGCGCCTCGGTTATTTACCCAGACACGTAAATTTAATACTTCTACATTCCGGGATGCTATCGATCGCCTCCAGTACAAATTTCTTCGCGCAGAATCCTTCCGTTAGGATAATCTTGTAAAAGCTGCAAAGTCTTTGATAGGTTTCCCTTTGCGAGAGCAGCTTTCTACTTCGGTCGTATTTCAAACTTGAAGGTGGATGACTCCTCTCTTTTCGGAAAACACACGCTTTTTTACCCCCGGTCCTTTTGAGCTACATTGTAAGCAGGCTCGCGTTGCTCCCGAAGGGACACGAAATCGACTATTATTTCTCGTTCAGCCGAGTGAAATATTCTTGTCAGTTAGGGAGTCGCGTTGGCAAATGCGGGTATCGATATTTCGCCGTTAGCTTCGAGCCGATAGTTATCGCTGTCGTTAAAAGTTATCTCAAGTCCACAGGCGTGAGCGGAATATGAATATTCGGTATGTTCGTAAACTTCTGCATGTGTGGATTTTTATCCTTAAGTTTGAAGGAAAAGCCGGTAACTTGACAGTTATATTTTTCTTTTAAATCTTGTGTACTTCCAGTTTTTATATAATTTCTACTACTAAGTAAAAATAATCGCGAATGACATTGCACTTTATAGAAAAAAATTTAAGTAAAAGTATTTCTTTTACTGGTAAAAACTACATAAATCAGTTAATTAAAAACTGCATAAAAAGTAACCCGATACATAAAATATAAATCAATATTAATTTGCAATTAGTTTGCATCTAATGATTAGAAATGACTAATAAAACAATTATTATAATCAATTGAGAAACGGATGTTTCGATTTACTTCTGTATTACATATTACATATATGTGTAAGCATTTATATGACGTGTATTAATAATAAATAAAGTCCCGTGCAAGAGCTTCGGGATATATAACCAACAGAGAATTATAAAGGGATATAAAAATCTTTCCGTGTATGAAAAAATTCGTTTCGTTCGTTTCTATGTACATTAATATTATACAAAAGATTTCCTGAGGAAAGCAGGAAGCGGATTATATAATGCGAATATTCCATATAGTCACAATATACATATACAGCATATACAAGGCAAACCCTCTTTCCGGCAAGTTATTAAAGAGAGATTGCTTTTACCGTCGCCCGTAAGGAGAACGGGTGGTGTTCTGGAAGGAACCCGAATTCAGCAATTAATTCCCGCTTAGTTCAGCGAAATATCTTCATCAGCCAGAAAGTTTTTGGTCGGCATTTCGACGCCAGACCGGAGTGTGATTAACCTTTATTTAATAACAGTATTTTGCAGGTCATTAATAGCGAAATCTAAAAGAGTACGATCTGCAATCGTTCGAATCTTCAATTCGTAAAAAAAATTAAGTTGCAAACATTACGCAATTGCGAAGTCTCTTGTAAAGAAAAATTCTATATAAAGGATGTACTTTTGGTGTTTTTGCACAGTGATAAGAGAACGTATTACCCCAAGCTCGTACGACAATTCGTTTAAACAACCGGGCTTACGGAGCTCAACGTGTTCCGTGTGTAATCATCGATATTCCGATAGAATCGCACGGTCGGGACTGCATCATTAAGGTTTTAGCAAGGGTTGCTTAACCAGGGTTATCGGGAATGAGCACACGTGGAATTACGGGGAAACGACGCCGACCGAAAATTTGCCCTCGCCCGGCTTCTCTCTTTTCGATTCCTCGCTAACCACTCACCCCGTTCTTCTTTTCAGCGGTACGGACTTCACCCTCGTTCGGCGAGTTATCTCGGGGTACCCTTTATCCCGGTCTTTTGCCTCGTCCAGCGAATCAAAGGGACGCCCCTTTCCGGCACGGTCGCTCGTCCGGCCAATTTCATTATGTACGTCCTGCCGACGACAGGACATCTATGTCCGAAAAAAATGGTTGAATCCGCGGGGCGCATTTTCGAGTGACCGAATGCGAGCGAAAGTGATCGCCGCTGATAATTGTACGTTCCCTGCTCTCAATGCTTGGGTAGTTATATATCTATTTCATAAGCTTTTGTGTACGGAAAGCTGTCGAGATGTCAAGCAACCGTTGTCTCAATAAAATTTATCAATCTTTATTTTTTGATAATTAACAGGACAAAGAAGCTAATACATCAAGAGAAATATAAATTAAGTTATAATCCGCTGTAGCTTCAGATAAAAAAAAAATAAGCCAAATTATTATTTAAAGATAAGACATGTACAAAGTACAAAATGTCATTTTTTAAATATTTCAGTTTAACAAGAAACCTCTGTTTGTACATTTTGATTTTTCTTTTGCCGTATTTACGTACGTATGTTTCTTCTTGATATGTAAAACACGTGGCCGTTCCTTTGTACATGTGGAGAGCGCTGTATAAATCAATTTTTCGAAAGTCCAGACCGAAATTTATACGCCAATGTTACGTGCTAGGCGTAATTAAGGGAACATCCATCGCCACCCTTGCCGCGCGCGCAGATTCACCCTCGTTTACCAGGCTACCACGAGCCCTTCGCTCAGCAATTCGCTCGTTGTCTCCTCTCAAATCAAAGGAACGTCCCTCGTTGCCTGGTATATCATGGTCAATTTCATTACATGTGCAATGTCTGTCGCTGCGCAGACACCTTTGAATTTACTATTAGTATCTAACAAATTCCAGGTTATAATTTGCAATGCGTTCTTGTGCGTTTCCCTGTGCGAGAAGTATTATATTTTAATAACTCATGGACAGAAAGAGTACCCACCCCAGAAAGAACGATAGATAATTTTTACAATGATGCACGCACACACGCACATACACACAACAGAGTCTGAAAAGTTTATAGACTGTACCAAGAAAAGATTTCAGAAGTTTGCAGACGAAAATAAAAGGTCTCTCGTAACTTGTGAATCTTAAAGGAAAAATATAAATCAAATATCATTCATTTTAAATAAACATTATTTTAATTGAATTTCAACCAAATTAAGACCGTACTAACGTACCAAATATATTTAATATTCAAAATTAACAAGTTTCATCAAATAAATTACGAAATTAATTACGTAAAATTTACAGAGACAAACGAGAGTCAATTGACTATGTTTTAAAATTTTTAAATGAAATATGCAAAATATTGTTTAAAAAAAATTTATTTCTTTATGTTGTCTTCTTAATGATATTGTTATATAAAAAAAATTTGCCAATTGCGTTACTGTAACAGAATACTTTTATTTTAATCTTTGAAGAACAAAATTTATTTGAAAACAAAAAATAAATAAATACAGCTACATTGTATATTTTTATTTATATACTTTTATTTTGAATGCGATCATGATTTAACTTGGTGCAATCAAAAATAACCGTATAAAACTTTTTCGGTAATCATGATTTCCATCCTTCTACGGAGCAGGTGCTTCATTTAATTGTGCCCAGCAATTCTCGTTCATTTCGCATTCTCTCTGTCTTCCAAAACTCTCCGCGAATTTGAATGAGTCAAAACAAATTCGCGATGATTAATTAGGATTAATTACAGGTTGGAAGCTTTCAAGAGTGTTATGTTTCATAAAGATTAATTGAGAAACGCATAAAATCTGTCTTTAGAAAAGATAATAATTGCATAGATACATGCTCATTAATTAATATATTTCTCATACTTTCTGATTAGGCATAAAAATCGAGATTACAATGTAATTGCAGTTTGATGTTAAAAAAATCTTAAAAATAAGAAATATTCAAAAAAAAGTCGAAAAGAAAAGCGCATTGTTGTATTCTAAGGAGAGGATAATTTGAAACATACAGCAACGGGAGAGAAAGACAGAAAAAGGGAAAAGATGAAAAGAAAATACGTAATTATTCTATTACTTTTATAAATTTTTTATTTCGGCATTTCAATTTTGGTTTTCACACACATGCAACATTGCACGAAATGCAAACCCTCTGATAAGTCGTAAAATTATAAATTTAAAATGAATTCGAAGAGATCTCGGAGCGCGGAAGCCATTCACATCGGCACAATGAGAGGATATAATTTTTGTAACTTTTTTAATTATTTCTTGGATCGTTAACTTTAATCACCCGGCCTTGGCGAGCGCAACTTTAGACCTCGGATGCGTCGCGCCATGCAATAGCGCTGGCACGTGAAAGCGCTACCGTGGCGTGTATAGGGAAAAGTCGAGAATAAATCCGGCGGCGATGGTAGCTTCTGGCACTGGCGAGATGTGTCCCAGTCGCGGTCTTTCCCAATTAGACGACCGCGATGGTAGAAAAGTAACGAACCACTTTCCACACGACACTTTCTTTCGAAGAATTAAACAGCAAACTAACAGCCCCTATTTGAGTCACTCAGTGGAATATATACTGCTACCATACCGCAACAGGACTTCGATGCACGCAGAGAAAAAAGATTCGATAATCTAACGTTTAAATCGTTCGGCTATTAAAAGAGTCCGCTAAATAAAATAAAATTTTTGCTTGGATTAATTCGTATTGATGAATTACTGTATGTATCTGCGTATAAATAAATGACTTTACAATAAATAAATCAAATCGTATCATTACGATAATTAAGTTCCTTCGGTATTTATAAAAATAACAAGATACTTATTAAACTAAACTAACAAGACTATTACGTGCTTGCTTGGTTGTAATGCGTTTGTAATTCAAATGAGCGCAAATTAACAATTTTTGTTCCAAGTGTTTCAACGCGATGCTTCATTACTGAACATTATTAAACGAAACCCTGCAATGCAGATGGGCGGGTAGTTAAATTCTGCATATCGCTATCATTCTGTTAATTATAACGTCGCACAGCGACTAATTACAGCATTAATTACAGAAGCAATATATTCGCAAAGATATCGTGGATTGCGAAATAGGTCATCGACCATAATGTTAATCGGTATTTTCAATATTTCCGGCTTCTTCAAACGAAACCGCTCAAAGAATGTTGTATGCTGCTAAATATTCCAGATGTTTATTATCGTTTTTACGATTCATAGCGGTATATATATATATATATATATATATATATATATATATATCATTTTTATGATTCTTACGAGATGGAATAATTGGTAATTAGAGACAGAATAAAGTCGCCAGTTAATCGCAGACTAATATCTTCAGAGAAAAGATTTTCGATACAATCACACTGTCAAAAGAAAGAGAGAGAGAGAGAGAGAGAGAGAGAGAGAGAGAGAGAGAGAGAGAGAGAGAGAGAGAGAGATGATAATGGTGATGAAGATGATGATATCGTCATTTATTGAACGCTCTAGGATAAAATCCTCTCAAGCGCTGAGAGAAAGAGAGAGAGAGAGAGAGAGAAGAGATTGTATTTCTACGGGAATGTATTTATTCTTTTCAGGCGTATTTAATCAATCTTGATGTCTGGCGTTTACCCTTTTCCGAATACCTCGCGGTGGAAACTCGGTCCGGTACTTTCCTATCGCTGCAACACACACATGCACCACGCTGGGCTCGCACAAAGGCGACAGAGGTAGTAAAGTACTCGTATTTTTAGACGTCCCCTACGAGAGAGTACTCATCGTGAGTAGAAGTGGGGTTGCCTTTTGTCCGTCGCTGGTAATGAGCGACGCGCGACACTCGGAGTGGGACGAAACCAAGCTGGTACGGTTGGGTCGGTTGGTCGCGGAAATGGACAGATCGGACACTTCTGGATGCCCGACGTCGCCATATACCGAGAATACTGGGGGAGAAAAACGAGACCGCCTTTCCCCTCGGACTCCCTTCGGCCAGCACTATCCACTGGCGGCGACGTATAACGAGCGACGGACGAAACTCTAACAAGACTCGCGCATGGCTACCGTTTCATTGAGAATATAGTCAACGGATATCCTCCGCTCGGTCGATCCCCGTTTTGCGGGCTAATTTGCCACGGCAGGTCAACCGCGCGGTTCTTTCATTCGGCAAACGAGATACTCGAAACGCGAACGGAGAACTTTTTGCAGAAATTTTCGACAAGTTGCATCCTTCATCTGTGACGTAGAATTATCTTGTCTTGATCCTATTTTTTCTCATTTATATTTCATTGACATTTAGAATATTTTCTATTGAAAAGAGTAGCATCTAAAAAATGCCTTCTCTCGGTTGCACAATTACACTCTGAGTCTTATACAACTTTCCAAAAGCTAACGATTTTGCGCGCTCTCTAATACGTGGGCACTTCGGTACCCTATGTTACACCTTGCGATAAATGTTTCTGAGGAGTTGAAGCTTAGTGCATAAATAATTTATTGACTTTAAACGAGTGTGTCAGATTATTTGTCGGGCAGTGTTTCATCAGTGTTTAGTAGAAAGTCGACGACGCACTTGGTAAAGTCAGGACAAAGTTCGACCGATGGAGAGTCACGCGATGCTTGTTCCTGTAAGCGAAGACAAAGCCATAGAAGAAGAAGAAGAAGAAGAAGAAGAAGAAGAAGAAGTGGTCGGGGGATCTCTGAGTAGAGAAGAGACGAGAGTGAAGGCTTTCTTATCTGAATTTCAAGTACCATGCCGTGAGAGGAACATTCGCGTCTTCTCAGAGATTTGTGGTACAGCCTGTAAAACTTTCGTGACGCCATTGAGATTAATTAATGCACCGACTTAAGCACGCTGTTATCTTCGAGAGATATATGCTGTATATCTCTCGAAAAATATTTGCAGTGACCATAGCGACGAGAAATTGATACGAACAAGAATTGTTGTTTTCCAATTTAAATCAAAATATCAAGTGATTTCCGCGTATACCATACTCGTATTATGTACTGTTTCTTAAACATCTAAATAGGATCGTATAACATTTTGACATCAAAGCGAATGGCGAATACTACCAACAATTTGAATGCTGACCTATTTGATTTCACTGAATGGCTATCGAATACTGAAATCGTATCAGGTTCAGTCTCATTACTATTTACAGTATCCAATAGCTCAGGTTTATTTTCGCCAATAATTTGCGATTATTTAGCTGGCACTGCATGTTTCTGTAAGGCGATCAACTATTCCACATCGTATGGTGGAGAGGGGAAAAGGTGTGCTACGATATAGCCTCTTATCTCAATTTCTAACGGACTACAGAATGTAAGAAGTATGTTTCCTAGCGATGGTAGTGGTGGTGGTAGGCCAGTGGTAGGAAACTTTCACGATATCGTCGAGAGCTAATTAATGCGCGATGTAAGAGGGAGCAATTACCGAGTTGGCCCCATTTAATTTCGGAGGCAGAATAATTTCGAGGCTCGCTTAAGGTGGAAGTGGGTCGCGGAATGGGGTATTAGCATACGATCGTGTATGCGACATCGCGTTGCTTTTTTATCTCGCTCTTGAGAAGAAGTCACGTCTCGCTCTTCTCGGCTTTCTACCGGTATTTCTGCACGATTGCGCCGCACAAACGCTTTCCTACGTTATAAATGTTACTGCTGCATAATGGAATTTACCATCGACATCGCTTAGGACGAGTTTATGAAAGAGCTTTGCTTTGACGATGATATTGCTAATGGTGCTTCGCGTTTTACTCATTGCCGCACCGCGGATTTGCGTTTAGCTGCGTATATTGTTAAAGCGCCATCGACCTCTAGCAGAATGGTAAATTAATTAACATGAAATCCAAGTAACGTCACTGTAATACGCTTGTGACTATATGCAAATACCTATTGCACGTTTCCTTCGCATGTACATATGATTGATTATGGTATTAATATTCCAAAACTAAATCATTTGTCCTTTCGGTTGTTACTTTTTTCATTTCTTTTGTCGTGCAAATATTTAACATTAGTATAATTAAAGTTGTAAAAAAATTAATCTTTCCAAATAATTATTCTTTTTTTTTTATATTTTTGTTCAAAGATTAATTTTGACACCTTCGCCTTGTTGGCGATATGAAGATTTAATAGATATTATGCAAGATATTATGCAAAAAAACCAAGAATGTTTAAAAAGAAGCAAGCCTAAATCTATTTTTCATTGAAAAAGCTTAACACAATTTATCATGTTGAGAAGCCTTTGTATTCTGCTGAGATCTTACTTTTGTCCGTGCTGCCTGTGAGTTCGAATTTTCGGAAAATCCGGAACGAGCGGCTTAGCGATTCTCAGCATAGAAACTTGAATGAACACGTAGGATTTTCGAACACGGATCGTAATCTGCGGATAGTAGATTTCGGTAGTATGGCGTAGTCGTACTTAGTATACAGTGAAAGAAAAAAAGGAGAAAGAGAGAGGAGGAGAGGAAGGAGAAGAGGAAGATAGAGAGAGAATACGCGAACACGTTGGAAGCAAATAAAGACGAGCATCGAGGCTAGATACACCTGTACTAGTGTTACAAGGAGCTAAGTTATATCATTTCGCAAAGTTGAACGCGCTAGCATGGCTTTACTTAAGCTCTCCTCTGGTTACAATAACGAGTTTAACGCGCGGCTGTTGTACCAGCATGATTATCTGTCTTACGATCCGATCGAATAATCAACCCTGCATAGCTATTTAACGCAATTTTTTTTCGTCTTTCAGGAATTCAGAAGGATAACACATATATAAAACTGCATTTCCTGTATGATCATAGAGAATTTTTTTCATATCGTTTCAGAAAACGTTTAAAAAGTACATTTAATTAAGAATGAAGTATGTTGCGTGTTTTAAGTATGTATGTGTGACCAGTGTACATAAAATTAATTAAGAAAGAGACAAAGAGGAATAAAAAATTTATATTACTGCAAGTGTATTATATTCTTCTTTAAAGTATCATTAATTTAAAAACTTTTTACAATAATATATAAAATGAGAGTAACCATCTCTTAGAAATGAAAATAAAATTAATTAAGAGTTTAAGTAATTGTGGAAATTGGAAATGACACACAAATTTCTGTGCAAAATGTTGTAACATTTATCTACGACTCAAATTATGTCAGATAATACGTTTAACTCTATTTGAACAGTAAAATGGTTTATTCTAACTACTGTGTAGTTAAGGAAGAATTACTCAAATGGTTAGACTGATGCATATCGCGATGTAAGCAGAATAAACTTGTGCATTACTTTAGACATACCTTGTCGCAAAACTTCAATCGAAAAGGAATTTCCGTCCGATTGTTTTTATTACTTTCCGGACTTTAACTTTGTGCAATTTATAAAATTATGCATTGATGGACTTCGTGGTATTTCTGACATTTTTTAATATTTCACATCGCAATGCGCGGGAACAATGAGAGCAGTACAATGCGAAAAATTATATAAATGAAATTCAGTAAAATACCATTTCACTTTGTGCGTATAGTCGTGATTACTCTGTATTCGGTACTGGCTTTTTTTATACAAAATACCTTTGCAATAAACGTTACTGTACGTTAATATGCGTAGCTTAAAGTGAGTCAAATTAAATTGTATAATGGCAGAGAAAAATATTATCTTATATCTGATATGATTCTTCGTTATTAGTTTTCAAATTATTTGTTAATTAATTATTTAATTCATATTTGACAAATTTTCACTTGATACAATACACATAAAAATTAAATTTTTCAATATAAATGTGTGCGTTGCATATTTTTAAATAAAACTTCTAATTGTGTATATTATACATATGTACGGTAACTTCAATTTACATCAATGAATATCACGAAAAAATCGAAGAGAGATATCTCGATGTAAAATATAGAACTAATATGTAATATATCCATAATTTTAAATCGGCAAATATTAAAAAAAAATTGCAGATATGTGTACTTTCAAAGATAATCAATTAAGATATAAAAGATGCATTGTATTTTTTTTACACCATCTTTTTATCTGTGAGATTTAACATTCTGTAATTGTTTTATTGTATTGTAATATAAATTAGATAATTAGATTATGTTAAAATGTTTAATATAATTTTAATTTAAAAGTACGACAATTTAACTAAAAATATTAAAAAATGATTTTTTCTTTTATGGATTATTTGAAATTAGTATAAAGAGGATTAAATCGGAATCATCAGGTATTGTGAGAGGAATAGCCAATTTTCTTTGAAATGCTGAGTAATGTAACGCATTAAACTTTAGAAATGTTTACTAAATAGTCAATGAAATTGCATGAAATTAGCGAAGGTAATCGCTTTACATAAATAAACGCGAATATCCGTAATTCCACTAACATTTCATGCGAGACATATTGCATTCAATCTTGTGCGGTTTGAATTATCGAGAAACACATATATGCATGTTTCGTGGTTGCTCGACATTTCGAAAAATGATCAGGATTTTCCAAATTCGTATCGATCGTAAAGCATTTTTTAAACATCAACAACTCATCACTTGCTTTAGTTGATATAAAAAAAAACACATGCAAAAGAATAATAAATTGATCTATTTATACTACTTTATTTATATCACATTACACCTAATTTATTAATTTTTTCAAAAAATTACAGAAAATGATTAATTCCGTTCTGATATCGGTTTTTTTTTGTTGAATTATGTAATATGTGCGATTTCAAATCGGCAAATTTTCCAAATGGATTAAGAGTGAGAGAGCACACTGGGGACCTTTCGGGTGAATGAACGGTATAAATGCTGAAATCTTTTCTTTCCCAATTCGCCTTTTATTTCCTTTGCTCCGACCTCCTCACTTCACCGTTTTCGCCCTTTCTGCAATGCATTTCTTAATAAATGAACCTCTTTAATCTCGCGTCAGAGGCTCGTAATTCACGTTTCCAATTTTGTCGGCGGAACAAGACAACAATCAATATTACACAAATTTGTGTACTCAGTAGAATTTTCCATACAGTTATTTAGTTTAGTTCAAAGTTATTTAAAATGTTTATTATTAGTATCATTTTTTAAGAGGAATCAAAACTGTCATCACTCGGTTTTGTTCTTTCAGAAATATTGCAATTTGGATTTAAATTAAAAAATTTTTGATTGAAATACGAAGATACGTATCATTTGGATTTCTTAAATTAACGCGCGACATAGATATCTCTACTGATAAAAATAAGAAAAATAAAATAGGAAAACCAAAAATGCAAATTTACATACTTTCATTTTTAACTTATTTCTCCTCAAGTTTATCGATGAAACGAATAATTGGCGTCATTATTCAAGCAAAAACATAGTGATTCAGCGATATGCTGTTTGCCAAGAGTCCAACTGTGTGCGTCGAAATGGAACAATTGAATCGATCAACGTGAAAAGAGTAAGAAAAAAAATGTAGAAAGGCGAAAGCTTCTTAGAAATTAAAGGTTTCTGCAGTTGTTCTAGATACTTGAATTGATCTTTTCGTTGAAACAAAAATTATTAATAGTGTTGTATAGAATTATAAGAAGTAGATAATATATATTATTGGACATAGTACAGTTTCGAAAGTATAATTTTGAAACTAGCATCATATTACATTATTCAGTCCAAAATATTGTTAATGTTACTAATGTATTTGCGATCAGTTTCACATTGTAAAGATATTTTTTGATTAATAATCGCGTATAGAAAGATCAATCATCCAAAGTTGACTCGTGCCCTTGGCACACGATGAAGATTGCGGTAGCGTCGTTGATCACGATCGTCTGTTTGCTTGATGTGGTCAATGGGGCCAGGATACTGACGATATTTCCCTTCAACGTGAAGAGTCACTACAGCGTGTACGAGCCGTTACTGAAGAGACCCTCTACGAGAGGTCACGAGATTGTCGCGGTGACGCACTTCCCTCAGAGGATTCGCCCGGCCAACTTCACCTACGTGAACGTTTCGTCCGCTTTACTGAATTGAATCAACACTCTACACGACCTCTTCCCGTTCACAAGTTGGCAAAATATTTAAAAAATAATGTCTAATACGAAAATTTGCAAGCCTGTACTGTAAGCCGTACGGAAATGAAAAGGATTATCGATATGAAAGAATATTTTAATTTACTCGCGATCAAGGTTTATATCATGGTCAAATGTGATCTCGAGGAATCCTGAGAATCCGTGCTACATCCTTAACTTCTTCAGCTCAGTGTACCAAGTGAATGAGTTTACTTGAAAGGTCGATTAACGGTGCTTCTACTGATCTCCAAGCTTTCTCATATAGGTAGGGAAGCCGATTATCCCCAAAATTGCTGTTAGAAATTAATGTCTCTCGACATTACCATTTTTTACGTGAGTATAATATGCGTTGCGTGGATGCTTGAAATTCCATTTGCTTTCTACCGGAATAATAAGATTAATTACTGCGTAAATATAAACGCGTTAACTAAATTTTTAATTTTTTCGAAATTTTATAGAGAAGGTGATATTATGGCACCTCCATTTACATTTTATACAATAACTTCGTTAATAATATTTTAAATTTAACGTTTCGTCCATATGTCGTTCAAATGATTTTAGAACTTAAAGTTATAAAATATTTATTATTTAAAATATTGTTTATAAAAATGTGACGACACTGCATAATGAATAAGAGAGACAGGAGTGGTAATGTCGTTCTGCCACAAAAATAGATTTAGAAAATTAATTTAGTTTAAAAAAACACAATGTTTCGTTATAAAATTGTACACATAGTAAAAATAAAAAGGAAAAACTGCAGAATATATGCAAATGTACACATACTCTCTTCCGCATATAGACTGTAGTACTAAAAATTTACAATACAAGCAATGTAATAAAACTATAAATTAACAGTAAAATTCGTTATTTAGTGATAGAACGGCCATTTAATAAATTTCCTCTCCAATATTACGCTTTCGTCACAATTAACTGTTTTATTCCCAAGTACATACGTGTAATAAAAACATAAATAAATATGATTGCATTGATTATCGCAAGTACGCGTTGAATTCTAAAATACCGATTGTTAAACACGTAGCACTCACTCATGTGCTATGATTAATCATGTAGGATGATTATTATCAGCTAAAAGGAGTTAACCGCAGGTGCCCTAAATCCGCAGGATATCCGGATAACGGATCGCGTTATGAGGTCGCGAGAAAGTACTTGGGGCACGATTTGCCCGACTTTGATGCTCTCCGGTCCAGGATATCGTTGATCCTGATGAACGGTCATCCGGCCGTGAGCCTGGCACGTCCTCTGGTGCCAAGAGTTAAGGAAATCGGAGGTATTCATATTCCGATATCGGGCCCGAAACCACTGCTCGTAGATCTCCAGGATTACCTGAACTCTCAGAGCAGAAGCGGCGTTATTTACTTTAGTCTGGGATCGCAAATAGACACGTCCACTATACCGAGCCAGGTGTTTGCCGCCCTTTACCGGGCATTCGAGCAAGTACCGCAGCAAATACTGTGGACGTGCGCCAAAGAGAGAATGCCTCCGCTGCCGAGAAACGTTAAGTGCATCGGGTGGGCGCCACTGCTCTCCGTATTGTGTGCGTATAGCTTTTTTGTTTCACGGGATTAAACGTCGAAAGAAGCTTATCCGCGAAGGTCACGAAAAGAGCGTACCCCTCCGTAGCGTATACCAAGAAAGTTCTTGGAGTGGATGTCGATTGAACGCTAGAATAGACGACTAGAAAGAGTTTCCAAGTGCTCTGATTTCGTTCTCTTTTCTTATCGCGCTTTTCTTATCTTATATTCCGTTGAAATCTGTGTGAAAAACAAAGAATTTTATCAATCAACTTGATCTTTAACTATTTCTTTCAATGGAATCGCGTTTTACCTTAGCGCAAACATCCTGAAAGATATCACGAAGAACATGCAATTTGATCTTGTTTATTATCTCTTTGATATCTTTACAATTTCATGTGTAAAGTGCATAGAAAACACATTAGTATCAAATTGAAACTAATACATTGCATTCTATTCGACGATCATTGTTTCACATATAAACAAGAATTACATTTTTGTACATGAAACAATGATAATCCCGTTTATATATAATTTTTTTTTATGTTTTTAAAATATTCCGCTATACTCTAGATATATTCCACGACCGCCGTTCTTCCTTTAAGCAACGAAGTAAAGACATTCAGATATTGTAACATTTCAATGATTACACAGATATTTACATTTATTTAAGATTGCGATTGAATAGAAATTGCGAAAACTTTAGAAGTAATAAAATTATTTTGATTCGCGTAGACGATGTTTCTTTTAATTTTTTATTCTACGATATTTCAAAATGTTCAAACTCGACCGCTCTCTGCAGTCCCTCGTGATCGCGCTATTGCCGTGGCGTGGTATTTGGCAGCAGCGAATACGCACATCCACATGTTCACAAACAGAATAATACGTATTGCAGTATCGTCGGGCGAATTATTTATTTATTACGGTATCATTATCTGGCGATCGCATATAAAACCCATTCGAACTTTGCATTATCGTTAAATAATCCGCGGGTCAATTTGAACGAATATTGAACGGCTTTTAATGCCCATTACAAATTTACCGTTTATTCTTAGTAAAGTAACACGATGTATATATCGCGAGGTAAATCCTCTACGAAGATACACCAGGCAAATTGAAATTAAAAGAGGAGAACAGTCTTTAAACCGATCGAAGAATATTCGCGTGAAATTAAATTCACGCATGAAATTTTCTATGGATATAAATATTTATATGTACAATCTTTCTCGAATCAGAGAAAAACGTTCAATGACTGTCGCGTAATTTTAGGTAAAAATTGTATAATACGATTGTATTTTTTTAGACAGCCCTTTATACGGCAACGTTTTTTATGATTTGGAAGATAATCAATTGCTTTAGAAATGCAACGGATAAAAATAATTGCATCCGCAGTATATACGTATCGTCTGCACAATTCATACGATCTATATTCATGCGCAGAAACACGTGAGTCGCGCTTTACCCCTTTTTTTTGTGAGAGTGCCGTTCACATGCACACCTGAAGGGAACAAATTATTTTCAGGTATTCCGTTTTTCCTCTAAACCACCGCCGCGTGACCAACGCTTTTCATGGAATTCCATTTTCGCTATATTATGCAATCAACCTCGTTATCCTTATTATGTCGTTTTATCCGTTATTACGGTTTCATTTTTGCGCTTAAATTTTAAATGCTCTATCCAAGAGTCATTGCCACTTGTGATGTTCTCTACTTTGAGATAAAGGATTTAAGAAAATTTGAAATTTTTTTAATTAGTGGTAAAGTAACATTAAGTATAAAAGTTTCATTTAAAAGGGGCAAAAATAGATATACAGAAAGAATTTAAATGCAAGTGAGAAACGGGAGGACGTAAGAGTTGTAAGTAAAAAAGTGTCAGTAATTCCCATTTCTGAAAGTTAAACTCCATCTCTGTTTGTGAATTCTTTGTAATGTGTAAATGTGTATCGTAGTCTTTTATTGCATAATAAATATGCCTTGGTCATTCGAATACGCGACTGCTAATCATGGACAACTGCTCGGATGAAGATGAGATACTGTGAGGTGTCAATTCTAAGAATACGTTTTTTCGAAGATCATTTAAACAAGACCTATAACATGAAAAAGGAACTGCCATTGCAATGGAATTTAAAACAATTCTCATACAAACGTTTCTAGAATAGTTTAAACGAAATATTACTAAATAGCCAAAGGCCAGTTTTCGGTTAATTTGTAATTTACTCAGTTTATTGTTCTCTAAAAGAAACATAAGCATAGACAAAAAGACAAAAAATTAATTTTATGTGTAAAATATACGAAACATTTAAAAGTACAAAAATAAATTATTAAATAAACCATTAAATATATGATATCATACGTAAATTAATTAAAATATTATTATTGTAATTTAGTTAGAAGGCCCTTTGTTAAATTCTGGGGATAATCATTTTTTGTATTCAAGACTTTTAATAAATTATTAACAATTTTTATAATTTTATATTACGTTTGATATAATATTTTCTGTGTATATCGATTGACTCAATTGAAGTGTTAAAGACCCTAATAATATAAAAAAAAAGTTATCGACTCCGTCGACACCTATCGAAACCATCTGCTTCAATGAGTAGGCTGGACTTATCAAGCATCTGTTGCAACAAGTTATTGGAAGTCTGTCGGTAATTGTCAGGTGAACGACCGTAATCTCAGATTAATTGAACTTCTTCCTCGTTAACTGAAAATCCTGATATAGCTTAACACAGCTCGACAAAGACTAAAGACAGCCGAGACGCGGCTTTTTACACAGTAGAAAGACGATGACGGTGAAATTAAATTTCTACAAATTCAAAGTACAAAAGGTTTCAATCCATTTCATTGTAAGACGCAATTATAATGAGATTTTACATTTGCTTGTAATCATTGCGAGTGAGCACCTTTTAAAAACCACCATTTGAACTTATTACATTCGACAGAAAGTGGAATAGTTTATATTATACTATTAGAGATCAATACATTCGTTTGAATCGTCAATTGGATTTTTCCGAGTCGATCTATGCGATATATGTGTCCGTCACTTTTAGTTTTTATATCCCGAATATATAACCGTGTGAATAGTGCAACTGATGAAAGCATCGGAACGCGATTTATTCATGGCATTCTTTTACATGCGGATATTATTAAACAAACCGTCGTGCTATTGTGTTCGTTGGTTTGACTACGCAACTGTATGACGTGATATTTTAGACAGATATGTTTAGGACGATAACTAAATAAATTACCACAATAACATTTTATTTTTGTATAAAAACGACGGACTCGTCAAAAATTGAGGTGTATAGAGTCATAAAAAAGACACATCTCTTTCTTTGTTTTAAAGAGCGGCCGATTCAATTGAGATAAATTGCATCGTTATTTTAACATTTACAACGCGAACCTTTGTTTTATCTCTGGTATGAATTATTCTCCAAAACACACGGCAAACGGCTCGAGCATAACCGAGTGTGTACACTCGCACATACTCGGCTTCAACACAATGGCGGCACGCCGTTACATTAATTGTAAGAGTCATCTTATACTACGGAAAGAAGCTTTTGCATATTCCAGCCTTATATCACTCACGCGCTTTATTATAAATGTGCAGGCGGCACAGAAAGCCAAAACAGGAAACCGGAAAAGCCAAGCGAGCGCGCTTGGCTCTCGTAGGGAGAATAAAAGCGCAGTATAAATTGGGGTAAAGCCGTTGGCTCCTTTGTGCCCTCTGTGAATGCAATTCAATAAAGTGTTTAGAGTGAAAGCAGCACAAAAGAAGTCTGGCGATAAATGACAATTTGCTGAAGTTGGCAATTACGGTGAAGTACGCTGCTGCTGAAAGGTGGGCTTAATGGAAAGTTGTTAGGAAGTAGGCAACAATAGGAGATAGACTGATAGACGTGAGCCCCTCTATGATTTTTTTCCCAGGGTAATTTGCGTGGTCAAGTGCTCGCTATAGTAACTTGTACAATTTTACGCTAAAATAACAAATCTCTTGTAATCCCAATTAATTATAATCCTTGTTACACTATTCCAGCCCTGTCCAACCCAGCTGATTTATCGTTTTTGCGAACTAGTTGCGTATATCTGATAAGCTAAATTTATAAAGCTAAGGTTTCTCGTTCATGCTAAAATACCAGCTACAATTTTCAGACTAATATGAAAAGCGCGTGCTTGACGCAGCACTAATTTTAATTTCAACGACTTAAATCTCTCTGATCCGATCTTTAATGATCTAAAATATAGAATTTTATAGTTTTTTTTTTTGTAATTACTCTAGTATTCTTTTTAATACATTTCCTATAAGTTTGGTGAAAATTTAATGGAGCATATCTGATGAAACATTAGAAGACCTAAAATTATCGCACGTTTTCGCGGTCATTAATACATTTTAATAAAGTGTGTGTTGCGTTTAGTGTTTTATACCCCGAGAAAATACAATATTACATAATAACAGCCTGTTGAATTATCTTTAAGAGAGTAGTTATTACAATAAGAGCACGAAAAAGTTTATCTATTTTCGGGGGTTTTTTTTAAAAGAACACTGCTGCACATATTTTTCTACGTTTTTACATTTGCTTGTACCTTTAGCAAATATTTTTAAATTTTAGCATGACTAAATATTTATTAATTTTTTTGCTTTAATTGAAATTTAAAAACAAACACATTTTACTGAAATTGCGAACTAGAATTTAAAAAAAATAGATTTTATTAAAAAATACTTATTTTTTAAAACTGCGCCCATTTCAATAATTTACTATTTACATTGTTCGTTCATCCCACGCAAGAGTTGAAGTCGATAGCTTTAGCAGCTTCTGAGAAATCGCATCAGTCGACTTGACAAATGTGTACGTACAAGTAGATGTGTAAGAGCATAGAAAAATACGTATAGCAGCTTTCTTTAAAAAAGCAATTTCTTTGCGTGCTTTAACATCTCCTTAATGAGCATTTCGAGAGAAAATATAGCTTTCGCGTTGTTTTCCATGTTTGCAGAATATTTTACACCGTAACACTTGTAATAACCGTAAAATCTTGATTGGTCGTAGCAAATCTAATGAACTGACGTCGCCAGCTTGTGACGTATCATTGAATTTTCATTATCCATAAACTGACAATAATATCGAATAAGTGTCGATAGAATATTGCACGCTGAATGACAGCGCATCCGTTTGCGGAGAGGTTTCCTTCCGTGCTTGTTACATAACGTTCCTTTTTTTTCCATCGTCTCGCCGCGAGTAGAAATGGAACGAGACGGTAGAACGGATGCATCTAATGAGCCTCGTTGTTATCGGACGAGTGCGGATGAGTATATACCTGTTCAGTCTCACGTTGTCGCCGAGTAGCGACATTCTTAAGTGCACACTCCGGGTTGTCAAGAGAAACCGACGATCGTATATCATTTCTTTTTCTACCGAGAAAGACACGTTGCATTACCAACATTTCTGTCTAATTGAAGCTGAAGATTAATCTGCATATACGTTCTTCGAATTGTCAGATTTAAATAAATCGATTTTAAAATTGGTGCTATTTTACAATATTTAATTCGCGTTCCTGACATACACTGTCAGTAATGAAAAACTATAAATCACGTTACATATACTAGAAATTTTCAATACTGGCAATGCATAGCGGAATACAGCCTTAATATTACCTTTTTTATATTATCTCAAAGAAAATCTTCGAAAAGCAGTGTCTTAGATTAATGTCTTAGATTATTGCGATATATGTACATAAAATTTTTTTACAATTGATGAATAGACTGGCTGATCTCGCGTATATGTGTGTAATGTATGTATGTGTGTGTCATTGTTACGAATTCCCTTTATATGCTTCGTATTGAATTTACGTTTCGAACTGCGCGCATAGTATGCGCCACGTATGTGACAGCTTTCTGTCTATATCGCTTGAAGTTTCGCTCGCTTCTGCTTGAATAGGCAACGATCGAGCGGATCCGTGAAAGGCAAATACACAAAATATAGGTTACATATCGCTCCGTTGCTCTTTTATGCTCTTCGGAACATGAGGTCGCAAATATCGAGCCCTTTTTTAAGACACGGGCATCTACCCATACGAGAGGTGAATTGTTATCGACGTCCCTTCCAGTTTGCGTTCTCGTCGAGCTCCTCGTCGAATCTTTTTTTCAGGATGATTGCTCGTACATTTGGCAAGTTTCCGCCGCAGAGCGTTGCGAATGGGTGAGAAACACCGAAGACTGCTATACAGACTCGGTGATTCAGTATACGGTACTGTTATTCTGCTACTTCAGATCCGAAGACATGGTGTTGTTCGCTGCCGGCCTGGTCCTCGCACTCTTCTGGTTACTTTTTTTATTCTTGATTTTGGGAATCACAGCGGATAATTTGTAAGTTGATTTAGTAATTAGTATTCATTTTCACATATTTGTATAATAAATCATTGATTGAGAAAAAGTATAAATTATCGGTGAAATTTTGCAACAATTTCTCTGTCAAATTTTCTTATTATTTTTCATTATGTATTTTATTAAGAAATAAAATAAATTAAGCAAAATGATAAATAAGTATATGTATATTTTAATAAAAGCTTTATTCAGCAATAAATATTTCAGCATTTATAAAGTGGTTCAAAATAGTTTTCATGTGTCTGCACTCACTCACGCAAACAGTTCTGCCATTATTTGTAGCACACATTTCTAAAACTATTTGGAATTGTTTAAGTTCTGTGTCACAATCCTTTGGATGTCTTCGGCAGGATCGTTAATGCAAGTGCAGGCACAAGAAACTATTCTGAAGGTGATCGTATTGTAAACGCTGAAATATTTGAATGAAGCTTTTTTTAGAACTAGTCGCATTATTTTATTGTTTGAATTTCATGAAAAGCAACATAAACATCTCAACACTTTAAGTTATTCTACACTCTAAACTAAGAGAAGAAGAACGTAGAGCGTTCTACACTAGTTGGAATTGGAGTTAGGAAAAATCCAAAGTAAAAAAAAATCATCAGTGTTAGATTGCAAGGTTACCGATATACAAAAAAAAAAAGATCTCATTAATTAATCCCTATAATGTATATTTGTAAAATTATTATTGTTATATCTGCCAAATAGTAATCAATTATAAATGCAAATTATGAAAACAGAATGTAGACGCGAGTAACAATGAAATTGCACTTTTTCTTGGTACTGAAATTGAGAACTCTAGCCAAGTTCAATCCCGATGAAAACGTGTTACCGTCTACAGAATATAGATGATTACGTAACTACAACGAATTTTGACTTCTGGCAACTAACCAAGCCAATAACCAAAAGATTCATGTTTCCCCGTATTTCAACAGTCTACGTTCTGTGGGGCGGTTTCTTTCAAAATGATAAACGAAGGTTTCTCTATTCCTTCGAGTTATACAAATATCAGGAAAAAATGGCAGACTGCCATGTTTGTAGGAATGCATCCAATAACAAAGTTTCGAAATCTCGAAAACAGAGTTTCTCTGATTACATTTAAGTATTTATGTATAATATTGTCACTACTTCAGTCCTTACTTCCATATACCTTTCAATTCGTTAAATCACGTGAAACTGCAAGAATTCATCATAATAATATATTGCTAGTGCGATAACATTGCGTAACACAAAATGCCAGTTGTAAATTGTTAATCGCAATTTATTAAATTACAAAGCCCAGATATTCAATATTTCGCTCTTGCCCTTACGCTAGCAATTGTTTTTTGAAACTCTGGCATCTTTAAAGATTACTAGGACTTTCGTAGCTGTTTATTGTGTTGCGTTAAATGGTAGAAATATGACGGCGCTTATATTGCCAAGTTTATCAGAGTTCAGCTTTGATGTGTAACCAGTATAGTTAAAACTCAGTTAAGAGGGTAAATTTACTTTCCTGTAAATAACATACTCTCTGCGTGCAGTGAAATAGCGAATGCTAAATGTATACAAGGTTAGTTGAATAATGTGCATCTCAAACGAGCTTTTATCTAAAAGTCGCTCCCTTTCCAAGCCAACTCTTTCATCTATCTTAAGTTCCATTAATAGAACCGTTATAATTATCATTATTAAACATGGAAATTGCTGTTTAAACATGTACAGTTTGATGTTATAATCAAAATATAATTTGGTAACATGTTGAACGGTAAAAGAGTCCAGAAAAAAAATGTAAAAAAGAATATAAGACGAAAAAATATATATAATGTAAAGAGAATAAATTTAATAAAAGAATAATAAAGAATAAAAGATAGAGAATAAAGAAGCTTGAACTTTCTTCGTAATGTCCAAAATAAAAATAAGACATAATGAAATTCTGAATATATATGTAGCATAAAATTTAACAAATCGATAAAATGTCAACATTATCGTAAGGTTTTATAAAAGAAATACAACGTTACAATGAAAGAAAACAAAGAAAGTCCAAAAGTTTTGATAATGTTCAAATTAAAAATCTAATCAAGTTTCTCCACATTACTCTTGATCTTGCTGATTTATCAATGAACTCTTAATTACAACATAAATACTGAAATAAACATGAATAGTTGCCATAAATATTTATTACAACGTTTTCATTCCAGTTTTTGTCCAGCATTAGCGGTAATAGCCAGCGTAATGCATCTATCGGATAGCATAGCAGGAGTGACGATATTGGCATTCGGAAACGGCGCGCCTGACATCTTCACGTCCCTCGTGTCAGGAGGCGACAAAGCGATAATAATGTTCACCGAATTAATCGGCGCAGGTGTCTTCGTGACCTCGATTATTGCCGGTTCCATCGCGATAGCTAAGCCCTTTAAAGTTTCGCTCAGGTCCCTCATGAGGGACGCCTGTTTTTACATCGTTTCCGTGTGTTGGATAAACTACGTGGTATGGGATGAGATGATTTACCTCTGGGAGGCCGTAAGTACGTCTACTATCTTTATTTGAATCCGATAAGCTAATATTGGTCTACTCTTTCCCGCCAATATGCTGCGATTCAGTATTTGCCATTTAGATACTAATCGATTATATCATACACACACACACACACACACACACACATTTGCAAAAATTGATGTAAATTATTTCTTCTTTCTTCGTCGTTTTCATCGATTTTTATAACTATTGGCTTGCAATTGACAGAAGATTGTAACAGACACAATCATTGCGATAAAATCACGTGAAAAAGGTATCACAAGAGAAAGATTGTCGTATTTTTTGTTCATTTTATCGTTATCAAATGTTATCTCATGTAAGAGAAGGTAGGAGAAACATGATTAATTATTATTCGTATTATTACTCGAATGCTAATGCTAATGATTTATGCATGGATATTCGAATAGAATAAATATATGATCTCGACCGATTCACCCTATGTCAATTGAACAGAAATTGATAATAACTTTCATAAATTCTATTGGGAAATTAACTCGTAACCAGTATGGCCGCCTCGATAAGGACACTAATACGTATAATTTATTGTGTTTATAAATATTGAATAACACTTAGTAGATGCATTTAGGCATTAAAAACACTTTTGTGATAACAAATAACTATAATTTAATACATTTTCACCTTTGATAAAATTATGTGTCGCAGGGTGAATATTCTGCGAATGTACACAAATATTTTTAGTGCTTAAATTCATTTTCTACGTATTCTTTAACACAATAAATGTTCTTAACACAATAGATTGTATTACAGTGTCTTTATCAAGGCGGCTATATTAGACACGTAACGAGTTAATTTTTTAATTTAAACTCTAATCTCTGCGAACTATAAATATTAAGTATACATGTCTAAAAATTTAAATATGTGTGACATGTAGTATCGTAATATATGCATAATTTTTTTCATCTATTAACTTTTCATTTATGGTATAATGTTACGTTATTTGAATTAAACATTTAAATTCGATTAAATGCAAAATGATTAAACTGCAATATTGATTTTATTATGATAAGCATCGGAATAATTATAGAATGGTGTTTGGCAAAATTTATTTGCAAAATTAATATTTCGCACACTGCGAATCAGTTACGTCATGAGCGAGAAAGTTTATCTGCGGGAAGCCATAAGTGGTTTCATTCTGGAATAACGATAATTCTTCGGCGAATTTAATTAAGCTACGCCGCAGTCTCTCTCTCCACCATCTGCCTGGCTGGGCTTGCAATCTGACTGTCGATGAATTTTTGCGGGATTCCACGGCAAGGAATTCGTTTCACCGGGAAAACAGGGATTATTGTTGCAGTGAATAAAGTCCACGGAAATAATCTTGCGCTCGAACAAAACGGAATAGACGGAAGCTATTATTAAGCCACGCATAAAACCATTGAATATCATGATTCATCTTTTTCATATCGCGCGACGTAATTGTAAATAGACACACGGACAGAAATTCAATTTCTATTCATCTAGATCACTGCTTCTTAAGCTTTTCAGAAAGAAAGAGGCCACTGCTTTCTTAGTTCTACCAAATTATTCCTAACTAAAAAAAGCTTGTGCTGAATATGCGTATCTATTTATTATTTGCGCTGCATTAAGAATGCATATAACAGGATTTTCGCCTCCGGAATGATCTTTTTTCCGTTCGTATATTACAGAGAAAAGAGTAATTAAGACCTTTTTTCTTTAATTAAGAAGAAAATGCGAATATTATCAAATTTTTTTTATGTAATACTATACATGTAGACCATTCATTATTCCAGCGGTATGTGTAGGGAAATAACCCTGCGAGCTTAAGCCACATTAATGCTTTTTAATGCTGATACATTTTAATTGCAGGTCTTATTCTGGTCTACATACTGTTCATTGTGGCGGTCGTGATAATGCAGGTATACGACACCAGAGAGCAGACTCTGAAAAGTACGTTGTGGATTCTTCGATTCACGACTCATACAACTTCAGTATTTAAGTATCTCAAGACGTGAAACTTCGACAACTCGTAACTTTCAAAAAGTACATAAGTTTGCATTAATAATGTTTTTCACGAATGTAAATAAAACTATGCCCGTCTCTACGAGAGCGGGTCTAATTCACAAGGAAAGATATGTTACCTCGGATACCTCTATTCCCGAAATTTTACATGATCAATGTGCATCCGAGAACTATTTCTATTCTAAAACGAGAAATATCTCTCTTCATAACCCATGAATTCGTTGCGATGTGAAAAAGATGACTACCTCCATCCTTATCGCCTACAGAAAATTTTCACCATACTAAGTATCGATCCACTTTCCCAAGAACATTCTTATGTACTTTCAGCCAGGATCCCAAGTGTGCCCGATCCAGACGTCCTGCATACTTACTTGGTGAACAGAGACACAGGCGCCATTCCCAAGATTCCCGGTAGAAGCCGACCTTTTGGCTTACATGCCAAGCTAGGTACCAAACGTCGTTTTTACGACTCATCGCACATATCCTTGTCTTTAGTTCTTTTGAATTTTTCAATAGATCGATTTCCTTTTCCGAAACGATGCGTATTTTCGCCACGCGCAAAGTATGCACTTGTAAAGTGTACTGATTTTTGCTCGTAATTCGAGATATTTTCAATCATTTGAAGCTTGAATCGTAAAATGAAAAATTCATTACAGTTATTTAATAATCGTTCTTTTTTTGTGAATATTTACAATTTCACAATTTGCAATCAAATACAAATATGTGTAATAAACATTTTTCATATGCAAAAGTGGAATAAATCTCTAATATTCATTTTCTTTTATTTTTACAATAAGAGTTCTTAAACGCGGTGAATTTAGTTTACTCTTGCTCTGAAATTTTCATGTATATCTCAACTCCAATATTTCTATGTATTTATGTACATTTGTATGAGCCAGATCTCGCAATCGCCACGGAGCTAGAGAGAGCCAAGATGCGGGGCGAGTCCGTTCGATTAGTTTCGGAAATTAGTGACTACGTTTCCGACCGACCGAAAGGTCTCTTCAGAGAATTTTTGTACGATGTCAATCCGATCAGCGAAGAAGACTGGAAGAAATCGAACAAATTTTTCAAGATCATCTTAATTGTACGGTCACCCGCCATGCTACTACTGCAGCTCCTTGTACCGGTTGTAAATCCTACCGTCGAGAAGAGAGGCTGGTCGAAGCTATTAAATTGCTTCCAGTTATGCGTAACACCCACTGCAGCATTATTTCTGTTAAACGGTTAGTTTTATTCATCTTCATATTCATAACAATGTATATTGGTCCCTCAATTTACATGATGCGTTCTACGTGGTTGTTTTTTACGCGGTTGAGAATCGCGTAAATAGAGTATGATACAATACCAAACAAAAAATAACATAAAAGAATAACCACATGTTACAAAAAATATTTATTTCACATATTTGCACGAAAACAATAATAAAGAAAATTTAAAAAAGACCAATTTAAATTTTATTCGTAATAGTTATCAGTACCAAAGCGGTTAACCGATATAAGTACAAACAAATAAGAACTTTTGAGCTCATTAAAATAGAATAAATTCAATGAATACTAAAGAAAGATTTTCTAACCGCGTGAAACTAAGATCGCGTATAAAAAAATACTACGTAAATTGAAGGACCAGTATTTTACATAATTAGAACTCGTATATCAATAATAAATTATTCGAGATAGATTTATCCGCTGTTAAATCTGACGCGGATTTTAAAACGTGGATATTTAACTTGAAAATTATATATTTCTTGAAAAGTTGTTTAAATGAGAAGATAGAAAATATATGGCCAAAATTTATTCTTTTTATAAAAATATTAAAGGTTGCTTTTGACGTTTCTTCCGCGCATTCTTCTCTCTCTCTCATAAATAATTTCCATGATATCGTAGAAGTATTCTCCATAATGTTTTCCACTGCGAAACTGTGATAAATACGAAATTCAGGCAAACAGTCAATAATATGCATATCGACACTTGACGGCATAACGGTCGGTACCACTCAACTTCAATTTCATTTAACTGTTTTATTGCAGTTTGGCAAACGACTTTTGGCAATTTGCCGGTGATGCCGATAGTCCTCGTTGTCGGTACCATAATTGGTGTAATTGTATTTCTAACGACGCACGTGGATCGTGTCCCAAAGTTCCATAATGTGAGTACTTTTATTTCCTTTTTGCGCGGATAGTTGGAATTTTTCGAGTCACTTACTCAAGTCGAGTCGCAAAATTCAAAAATGCGAAGAAACTTTATGACAGTTTATCAAGTCAAATATGCAGCATTAACAATATTTCAGGTCTTTGCATTTTTGGGATTTTTTGCTGCCATGATGATGGTTTATCTGGTGGCCAAAGAGGTCATGGCGGTACTCCAATGCATAGGATACGCATGCAGTATATCTGATGCCATGTTGGGTATCACATTCCTTGCGTGGGGAAATAGCATTGGAGGTGAGCCGTGTGAGAAACGTTTTTCTATTTCTTTTTTTTTTCAGTAGTTGAACACAATGTATACGATAACCAAAAATACAAATTGTATTTCTTTCAGTTGGCTTTTCTAAAGAGGACGAAAGTAACAATACATTTAATATATTTATTGATCGCAATCGTAATATTACATTTTTCAATAATTATTTCTCTCTATGGGAGTAATCTTGTTTTTGGTTTTTTTGATATTTTTTAATAGTTGAACATTGAGAAAGAGAGAAAGAGAGACAGAGTTTTTATTAATATATAAACTGTTTGCAAAATTTTAAACGCGTTTTTTGTTAAATAACTTTTTTAAAAATTGTGTTGCCACAATAACTCATCTAGTTTTTAATTTAAACCAATTAATTCAAAATTTCTAAAAACCAATAAAAACATGTTTTTCTTTTATTCGACATAAAATCAAATTTCACGTCTCGAAAAAAGAAGCAAAAAACTAATTTTTTCGAAAAAATTTTTTTCAATTTTTTATTTCAGATAATTGATGCATCATAAATCATGGCAACAGTGAGTCGGTTTTTTTTTACCATCCATATAGATTTGCAATTAATTGTCAAATACATATTTTCTAATATTTGCAAAAATTTATAAAGAATATTCGAATATCAAAGAACAAATATATCGAGTTTCAAATTTATAGCTTTCATATTTTTCCCCAAAAAATTCCTCAAAAAGGATATAAAAATGATGTTAAAAAGATGAGAATATTCCTTTAAAGCTTTAAGTTAACGTTTTCTTTCGTTAATAATCTACATTTACGTTAAAATATTTACATAAGCTAATTCACTGTTCAGATCTCATATCGAACGTCGCTATCGCTAGACAGGGATTTCCCCGAATGGGATATACAGCATGCTTCGGCGGACCAATGTTTAACACTCTACTGGGACTTGGGCTGACTTACAGCATCGCCGCTGCCACTGATCCTGAACAACAGACGAAGATCAGGATCAGCGATATGGCACCCGGTTGCCTAGCTTTTCTCCTGTGTTCGCTAGTGGCCACTATAATTTACCTGAACATCACGGGAGCTATTGCACGTCGTTCTTACGCTGGTCTGCTATACTCAATCTACTTTGCTTTCATTCTCATACAATTTTTAAGCGAATTGCACGTGATACATCCGCTCGGCACTGATCATAGATCTGATCTATAAGACTGATCTACAGTATTTAATATATCGTTTTTTGTTGTTACATCATTATATATCAGTATATAAGTGCAAAATAATAGAAAATCTGTTGCAATTAGGTGAGAATTATCTTCTATTTTCCCTTATTTTTCCCTATTTTCGCAACGTTAGTACTGCAGGATAAGACAAAAGAGAATAAAGAATAAAAAAAAATATGGAAGAGCGTTTCTCTCTCATGAATTATGTTAAATGAGTCAAGATTATACGGATACAAGCAGAGATGCATTTTTAACATGGGGCGGAAGGCGAGCTTCGTAGGAAAACGTTTGGGCACCGGATATATACGCGGGAAAAGGCGGGCAAGCGAGCGACGTCAGGTCGTTTTTAGACATTTCCCCGGAGAGAACGAGGTGTCCCGTTTCCGACCGAAACCGGTTAGTATGGCCACCATAACGCCGAAACGGAAACCACAAGTCATGAGGCGGTTAGGAGTCTTGGTACGCGTCAGTTTTAAATTTTACATTGCGCCGTACATCATGGTAACCTGCGAGTGCTGCACGGACCTTCGTAATTGAATCCGTTATTAGGTGAGGGACACAGTTTTCTACGTGCAAACATTTCTTACACAACGTTTCTCATTTTCCTTCGAACGCAATAAAAGAAGTGGGCGCTAAATTATTTCTATGCTTTTATATCTACCTTCTTCTCCTACATACGTGCACTTTTTTAATCGGCCGTGGAGCATGTCCCACTTCCACTGCATTATCTCGAAATAACTTCTCTTTGACAAACGTACAACCGATTATTCTTCAATAAAAATATCGAGTCATCCGTAGCGTTTTTGTTTCATAATAATTAAATAATTTAATCTAAAAAGCTTGCGATCAACTGAAAGCTTCTCGAAAGAGGAAATAAATGATGAAACTATATATTCCTCGGCTCATTTCATGTGGAATTTATTTTAACGAAATTTCGTTAAATTAAAATATTTAAGGTTATACGATTATTAAAAAAGAGGATAAAAAATATGTCAAAGTTGAAAATTGTTAAATAACAAAAATTGTAATACTGATAATCTGAATAAATTAATTAAAAAAAAATTAGTTTAGTTTTCAGTAAAGAATAAATTTTTATCCCTAAAATCAGTGTTTATTGCACTAAATATCCTGTATTGCAAATGAAAGAAAGTCAAGAGTAATAGATGTAACATTGACGTTATTCGACCTCTTCCACACCTTTTCCACTTTCTGTCTCCTTTGCTACAGATATTGCCGGAGAATTGCTCCTGCTAGTCTCTTTCAACGTGTGTACCAAGATAGGTCTCCATTGTCTTCACGCGAAAGTTTAATTCCGAACCGCCTCTACCTTCCGTTCCCCTTTTGCCCTATCGAAGCACCGATAGAACGATGAACAAAGATGGAGATAGACCAAAGTTTTGCCATTGCAAAATTCGGATCTTCTTTGTGCTAGCATCTGCGTACGCAGAGAGAAGCTATTTTGAGAAGAAGCTTTAGCGAAGACTATTCGCAAAATGGCTTTCTTCATGTATATTGGAAGAGTACGACGAAATTTATGTTCATCGTTTAAGTCAATCGTCTGGATTCAATGCGTTTGAATAATATATTACTCGTTATCACTTTTGCTTCTGAGCTTTGAATTTTGATATTACAACGTACTCGACATGTGACAAAATGTGCGCATCCGACAAGGTAATTCATTATTCTCAATTAATTTGTCGCACGAAACGTATAGGCGCGACACCTGTTGTTCTCGATATACATAAATAGTATTTAATTGTGTGCAATTAATGTTCATCAATATAAAATATATACCCCATTTAACATCTGCCGGAAGTGCATGTTATCGAACGTTGTAGAGAACCAGGAAAAATCACATATGAAGGATTTAGTTAAATATTTATCTTGATCAAATTAATCATTTCGTTAAAATGAAAAGCGTATCAATTACTAGCGTTATGAAAACAAAATGTTCCATTACCAACAAAAATATTTCGTAAAATATGAAGCAAATAATAGAGATATCAGAAATACCATAACGTGATGTTACAATATTGCATCTGCATGTATCCTATGTTTTATTTTACGCAAATCGTCTTTAAATATTCAAAAAATCAACGTCATAGAAATTAAACTAACGGAAACAATTCTCTCAAAGAGGTAAAAAATTCTCATGTTCAGCGCATTATTACTTCTTATCGTATTTTATTAAATTATTAAATTTTTAAACGTGCTCCATATCAGTCTCTGACTATATATCGGTATTGTATCGAAAATAAATCGTGTAGTAAGTACTCTAGCTTTTAATGAAACGAAAATTTGCTGACGAATATTGAATAAGTTCGTGGAAGTAAAGAAAACTTTATCGGACCATATATTAGGGTCGACCCCTCGTCTAGACGAAAGACTGGATCGGTGCCCAGCATCCGTAGATAAGATTCCTGTCTAGCCTCTTCCGTGCCAACACGAGCTAACGACCCTCTCATCCGGATCGCTCGTTCAAGGGTAGCAAACGCAGAAAATATTCAACGTTACTAAATCGGGCAATGAAAGAAAAAGACATTATCATGTTTTTTGTAACTATACACACACGTGCTATTCATAATGCTTAAAAAACATTAATAAATTCTGCTTTAATAAAATGGAGAGAGAGAGAGAGAGAGAGAGAGAGAGAGAGAGAGAGAAAAGAAGAAAGAAAGTAGATTAATAGACGGATATTCACAAACGTAGATTGCAGCGAATTAAATTATCAAATTTAAATTTGCATTAATAAAGTAAAATCTGAGGTATCTGAGATAGAATCGTTTCTTGAGCTATCATTTTTCTCAAAAACAATATAATAAATTTATACATGTGTTAAACGTTTCATTAAAATGAAATGATGAATCATATTGAAACAGCACTAGTGACAGTGAACTCTAATGTAGTTTAATGTTAAACGTTTGCCCAGAGTACACTTCGCCAACGTATCAATTACCTACTTTCGTGTAACATTTATGATATTATATTAATCTGCAGCGGCGTAGATATCGTATGTAATCGGATGAACACGGAATTAACAGTCGATTAATTAATCAAAATTAAATATGTGCCCATGTAAAATACCAAGTAATATTTTTTTCGGAAAAAATATATATACATGCGATTATTTTGCACACGATATATAAATCTCGATATAATCTTGATTTATCATGAATTATCTACTTACCCCAAATGTTTTCAAATGCTTCGAAACTCAATAAAGAAGTCGAATGTTCGACTATAATGTATAGCATTACTCTTATTTTGATGGCATCGAGGTCCATGGAACCTGCAATCGATGCTCGATATCAAGACTAAATAAAGTACTCGTGGTACCGTTATTACTTCCGGCAAACTTCTGTCATTAATTCGACTGGAGGACTTTAAAGGGAAACGCCGCTGTAATATCTATCTCGTGTTTGCCGTCGTTCAAGTTTTTATTCTCAACGCAAAATAACTTTCAAGAGATATGTTACGATTGCAGTTCCACTTACAGCACTTTTATACCACATCAGTCTCGTGTAAAAAAGTCACATTTTTAAGAGAAACACTTTATAATATGTCACATCAATCTAAATTACACGTGTTTAACTGAACTTCTGAGAAAGTTTCAAATAAAGTAACAGGACACAAATACCACACATAATTCGAATCCATTTTTTAACGAGATTAGTTTATACGTAAACGATAGAAAATTAAATAAAATAAAAATGCAAATACATTATTAAATGCTTAGTTAAATTATTATATTTTAAATAAATTTTTTATAAAATAACTGCAAATTTTTTTTAAATAGATGAAAAGTTAAAATCGGAATCATCAGTGGAAATGCGATAATGTAGTATGTTTTGTATGAAATGAAATTTAATTCTACAATACAAGCAGAGTTTTATTGAGTTTATAAAAATTATTACGCCATTCAGTACTCTCGCGTATATATTTGTACGAAGCTAAAAATAACGACAATAACGACAAAGTCACATATGCTCCGCTCGATTTAACTCTCGCGTTAATGCGAGCGATAACGTTTTACAGCACTGCAGACATTTGTTACGTGTACGTTTCAATGATTTGCACAAATGCGTGCTTCGATCCAAAAATTAAATAAAATGCGTAAATTGTGACGCACATTGTCGAGACGCATTTATATAACCGCCTGTTTATATAACATTGTAGAGCAATGCCTCGATGTTTGAAAAATGTTCCGCCGCGTGAGGGCAACGAGATTTAACTGATACGTCAATATGATACATACGCACATTGCAACAATCTCATCTCTCATTTGCCTCAGCCACCGAGGCGGTCTCAGCCGCCATTTCGCAAAGTTTGATATTCTCTGCCGGGAAATACATTGTAGTCAGATAGAATATATTACACTTGTGAGATATTATGCCCATATTACTTGCGCCAGCGAAATAGGAAATGGCGGTGATAAACTGCGCGCTTATACGCAGATAATTCGAATGAGATAGACCGATACCGCTGGGTTTTTACGGCTTACATCGGTTTACGCCGATGATTTATGACGACGGCGCATTGCCGCTCATACGCCACAAACTTCTATACACGTTGACGGAATTCATAATTCAGGCATTACAAGAAATTTAGCTTCGATGTACGAAGGTCATGCATGCGGTATACGTGTGAGACGCCGCGATACGAGATTCTGCTGAATCACGATTCCATGAATTATTGACGATAGCTGAACTGGAAATTGATTTTCTGATGTTAGCAGCGGTATCGTATTCGAGCCAAACATTTTTTATTTCCGAACGTTATGTATCGAATGTTTTGTGTTGATGACATAGCTCGGCCGTCCGATATCCGGAAAAATTAATCTCTTTGCTGAAAGATCAATATAGTACACAATATCGCCGTCAATGAATAAGTATGGATATAAAGGATGTAACAAAAATCGTCGGATATAGGCAGATATGCTGTGATCGTTGAAAAGATAAAAAAAGATTTGCAAAAATACAGGGTGACTCTAAAATAAATTGTCAAACTTTCTTTTTGCACAGCTGTATTTTTAAAGCGTTTCGAGATTAATTCTTTCTATATTTACGTTTGTTAATATTTAATCGAGCTTCGTTGCGCTAAACAAAAATATCGGAGGGATTTAAACAGTTAAATAAAAGACGGAGGTGATTTGTGTAAAAGCTAATATCAGGATTTTTACCCGTATTTCGCGTGTGTGCAACGTAAAAGTCGCATTGCGCAAAACGCGAACGATTGAGAAAAATAGCGTTAAACGGTATCGGGCTCAAGGGAACAGGCATTTAAGGTCATAGTAACAAATACTACTTTGAGAGAAATGGAGAAATCGAGAAACACTTAGGTGGTCGTTAAGTTTGATCACGAGAATCGTCGAAATTACGCTTGTTGTCACAGAAACGAGTTGTTGAAAAGTTCAATAGATAGATACAGACTTGAAACAGAATGATAAGATTGCTTCTCGTACTTTATTAAGCAAAATTATTTCTCATTTCATCTTTCTATATCTCTATTAATGTAAGATTAAAACTTCCTCGAGAACAGAAGAGAGTGAAGAGAGAAAACACGCGCGTGCTTAAGCGAAGGTCTTAAAAGATTTATCTAAATAATATGTTTGTAATTCTGCTACGTGCACGTGAATTGCGTTGTACATGCACTAGGCTAGAGAATTAACGCAGTCATAGCTAATTTCGAACAGAATTGCAATCGCAGCAACAATAACAAATATCAGGATAGCGTGAAACAATTGGGTATTGGGTTCGTTGACGCATACAGAAATCGATAATCGTTCGTATTGCTGTTAAACAAAAACAAATCAACCGAACGGTACTTGAAATAGTAGAAATAAATTCTTGTGCCTCGCACGAGTAGAATTTAATGGAGGAACGAGATGGCTTATCGCTCTGATGGCTCGATACCGCTAACTGTCCAAAAAACATTGCTGTTTCCTGATTTTATTATCCTGTCGTTTCTGCCGATTCCCGAAAAATTCTCGTACATATCGCCGTGTGTAACGAGTGAAATACATTTTAATTTTCGCATACACGCGCTTCGTGCAAAATAACATAATAATAGCCGCCGTTAACCCAGCAGCAAATATGCATCGATAATCAATAACAATGTTTTATAACTTAAAATATTGCATTGTCAATAATGTTCATTTATGGATTATTATTCCCGTTTTCTGTATTCTGTTTATTTGTTAGTAAATAATAAAGAATGTAAAATAATTTACAATACAGAGTCATTTAATTCCGACGAAGAGGCTACGTGATATGACAATATCGCAGTGTGAATATTCCGTATTCAATTAATTAATGCGAAACTCTAGCGGACAAGAATATTCTTCATTGACGTGATTGTAATCTTTTGTCTGTGATAAATTGTTCGCGTCGAGCGGGATAATCTCCGCAGTTTACAGTTATGAGCAGGAGAATGAATATTGATAAACGCCTCGATCTATATGAATTAAGTAAATTGACAAATATGTATACAATTGATCGAAAGTAGCAATACTTTGAGAATAACGTAATATCCACTTTTTCCTAACGGAAATACGGAAGATCGCCGTTTCTCGTTGATAAAAGTGCACTTCAAATTTCACGAGGAATAACGTTACGCGTACGCTTTCCGCCAATTCTGAGGAGCTTTATATCAGGCGAGTAAATTGGGAAATATATTTATGAGCTAGCGAGGAAGTAATAACTCTTTGGGGAAGAAGTTCAAGAATTTTCTGAGATTACGTGTTACGTGTACGTTATAGGCACTTGACGCACATTCCTCGGTTTGATTCATGCACGTACCTTTGATTGCGTTTATTTATATCAATGTGTTACAATTTATCGATGAAACTTTTACGAAGCAACTTCGAAAGAATGATTTCTACTAAGGTATTGTATAAGAACGTCGGTTTTGATACGCGGTAATCTCAGAAGCGCGAAGAGTCTTTCGCCAATGAGTGCATCATGGCGCGGCTGCAGCGTCAGCTAAGAACGCTCATGTTTTCCACCGGGAAATAGAAATTTCACTGCTGCCGCGGGGACCGGCATAGTTTATAGTTTCATGACGGAGATAAACGAGGAAAGTCGATACGACGCCGGTGAAAGTCGACAGTTGGGACGAAACGAGCGGGACGTATTAATTGCCTCGAATAAAGGGGAAGGCTATGAACAAGAGATAGGAGGATCCGTAATCTTATAGAGCAAGCATAAGGGCAACCATAACGTTCCCCAAGGAGCCCTCATTTCAGCGAAAAACAGCGTATGAGCAATCGGATTAAATGTGATATCGTAAATTTAATCTCAATGATTTTGAATAGAAATATACGCGTGTAATTTATAAACGAGTTAAATTCTTATTTAAAAATTCGTACATTACGTTTTTTTTTTTTCATATTTTTATACATATATTTTATTGGAAAATCAATCTATGACATAGCTAATAAAACTTTGATATTCATTCAGTGTTTCATGTTTTTCTTTTTCGACTTTAATAACCAAATTTCGCGATGAGATTTCTCGATAATTTCTTCTTTCCTGTATTTCGGAAGTCATCGTCGAGAGGATTCGAAATTGGAACGGTGCTGGAGGTCGATCGCTCGTAAAAACTACGGGAATCGAATCGGGAGACGCTTTACGAAGCTGACTGCTATCAGATTCGCTAACTTTTACGACTAGTCGACGCCACTGGTAAACGGAGACGTCGATGCGTTCGCATTTCCCAAGTCGGCGGGATTTGACTTTGCAAATTTTACGGAGCACCGTGATACGCCAAATGTTTAACGACCGCAAGACAGTGGTCAAAAGCTAATTAATGTTGCAAACTAGTTGTAGGAAGAGGCGGTGCATTTACGTTTCTCTCTCACCGTACTTCGCCACATATGTATGTACAAACAAGGATATGTACATATAATCCAGGATTCTCGCGCAGAACCACCTTGTCACGAATGCATATTCGTCTTTTCAATTACTCTTTGCTACTTGTCATTTTGCCTTAATAAATAATAACTTAACAACGCTACCGTTAACAAGAGATCTCTCGACGCGCTGCAGTCCTTTTAAAATCGCTGAATATTTGACGGCATATGAAGAGTTTTAAAAGGCAACGTGGTGAGTGGTGAAAAATGAAGTTGCGCTATTCTTGCGGAAAGTGACGAGAATGCTCATGGGGAACGGCGGAAATTTTTCGTCGCGCGAGATTATTATACGTATACGTAGATTTGAAGAGACGCGCGCGGCGAGGGCGGGACCGGGAGCCGGGGAGAAGTTTTGTGCGCGCCATGCTCGAGCGTAAGATTTATCTCTACGAAACTGTGGCTGCTCTCACGCCCGCACGCGATTCGAGGGGAATATCGTTACCGCGCCGAGCGCGCAGCTTTTAATTAAATTGTATATTCGTACGGACGTCGACGAATAAATTCCCTGCAACTGACGCGTGACCGTTAACCGGCAAGGATCGCTCCACAGAGGACGTCGACGTCGACGGCGACGTCTTGGTGCAATCCGCATCGCGTATCGCGGCCGCCGCGCCGCCTCCGAGGAGCGAACCTCGTCGAATTCTTTTGTGCCAACAGCCGCGCGACGCTCAATAGGGGGTCTAAGAGGCTCCGTGGGAAAGGGCCGGTAATGAATTTTTAATTGGCCGCCCGTTCTCCTTCGATCCGCGTAGAAATATGAATTGTCCGAGTCGCGTTAATTGCTAATTTATACAGCACTTGAGATGCTAGTTGAATTCCGACGTGATTCCGCGATCTGCACCCGGCTCTCTTCCCTTTTTATATTCCAAACGGCGCGGCTTGGCGTGGCCCTGCTCATTCGACGGTGTTTTACGGGCATCGTAATTTTCGCCGGCCGTAATATCGATTTCCGTGAAATTATGATTACTCGGCAAGTGCACCGGCCTTTAATAACCGTCCGCCGACATTGTGGTACAGCAAACATTTCGGAAATATCAACATTTCGACAGGTATGTAGTTTTATCGTAACCGGTGGTTCCAGCGCGATGGGTTAAGACAGAGAGGATACGCAATAATGCCGCCATTGAAATGTGCAATTTTATTTAAATTGGAATATATTATAATGTTAATTAATTCGCGTTACGTTCAGCTGTTCTCAACTGTAATCTCAAAACTTGGCTACGTATTAATGTCACTTACGGCTAACGCTGCCTGCTCCCGTCTAATTATGTCACATTCAGCGCTATGCAAAGTCTGTTCTTAATTAGCATTAATTAAGGGCAATCGCGCTGACGTGACACAAATTATTCGCTTCTTACGTAGCCGCCGCAAAATTGGATTAAGATATTTAATAATATATCGCGACAACTTTCTCCGTCAACTTACTTTCTAACGTCAGTAAAAGTTTAATTAATGTTCTTATCAAAAGTCAAGAGTGACGGTGAAATACTCTTGCAATGTATGTAAAAAAAAAAAGATTTTCAATAGAGAATATAAAGTTGCATCATTTTTTTTATCGTTAAGTAAATTAAACAATAACGCAAGATTATCAAGATGCGATATTGGGGCAACGCAGCATTACGGAAACATCGAGATTAATCCGACAGTTGCATACACCACGATTTATATTCAACTCGGCAGTGTACGTGCCTCTGATGTATCTTTCTTGGAAGCCGTAGAAATTTAACCAGGCTTTGACAAGAAAGTTTCGTAGTTATTTCCCTGCTATCGCATGTATCGCTGCGAATTGAGTAATTTCGTAAATGACTGAACAATAGCTTGGTAACCTACAGGCCGACCACGTTCGTGATTGTAGCCAGTGTATCGGAATATCAGAATTGCGGTGTATACAATCTCTCAAATGTCGTAAACTCACTCAACTGCCATCGTATCCATTACCGCCTTAATATCGCCTAAACGATACCGCAGATTAAACAGTCGCTTTTTGACGTGTGCCGGCTACGTTAATACGCTGTATAAACGTAAGGTGCAATATGGTTAATGAATACGTTTGCAATTATACGCGAGCTCGTGAAAGTTAGTCCTTGCCGTGCATTCGGACCGAGATGAATTACGTGCAAGGAAAATGTTATAATCCCCTGAAAATTAATTATGCAAAAAGTATGCATATACGAGAGAGTTGCGGAATTTAAGTAAAAAATTGTTATTAATATTTTATATAAATTACTCTGTACAAACGATGCTTGTTATTTACTTTGTAAGCCGTCAATTAAAATAATATATGTTGCAATAACGGAAGATGCGTTCAAGTTTCAACTTTAATCCGGTGATTTTTTCCCCGTAATGCGGCAACGTAATAAGCGAAAGCACGGGTAGCTATTGAGAGGGCTATTTTGCGAGTGGATACCTGGCATTCCCTCGGGCTACCATAGAGCGTCCGCATATACGCAATCTGCAGCGCGTTAATACGCGCGCGACTGTCCCCATATCTGCATGCGTAAGACCGACATGTATACATACGTATGTGGGCGCTAAAGCAGGATTTCTCAACTTATAATTTGTCGTAAACGGAATAGAATAAAGTCAAGTGACGATATGATTAAATGCCGACGTTGCCATATTTTATTAAGGCTTCTGAAAGCTTTGATAGTCTCTTAAATGCAATTTCTTTTTTCTTTTTCGTGTATAATTAATATTTCCTCGTGCTATCAATTGTCATCCGTTTCATGCGATCTGCTCGAATGTGATAAAAACTGATTTTCATAACGTATAATTACAAATATATTTTGTGAAGCATTTTGCGCGCCTCACTTTAAATAGAACTTTTCTAATTCGGAATCCGTTTCGATTGAAGTACGATTCGCTGAAAATCGCACTAAACTGCACTCGGCACTATTATCCGGATCATGTAAATCGAAATGAATCTGTTACAGATCGTTAGCTCGAAACGTTGAATTTTAGCCTATATATTGTACATGCAGAGAGATCGTTAAATAGACACGTGAGATAAGCGCACTTTTAACGGAAAGTATTTAAATCTGAAAGTATAATTATTTCCAAATACAAGGTTTGTTCGTTAATCATTTAATATAATTGCGAAATTGTAGAAATTAAAATAAACTGTTCCCTAAAATATCATAATGCTCTCGAAAAGAAATTATTATTTCTTCATTATAGTAATTTATTTACGACACACGTTATTAAATAATGTAAAAATATAAAAGATTTTACTTGTTTTCAAAGTATTTATGATGATTAATTTTGAATATAATGTACTGTTATTAAATAAACTACCATGTATAATATTATTAAAAGATACGAAAATATTTTATTTAAAAATAAAAGAATTTTTTTCACGACCTTCTGCACAGATCAATGGCGTAATAATCGAATAATCGGAAAGCATTGAGGATTCCTGCGATAAAGGGAGGACCGACGACCAGCGTTTGTTGCGGTACACACGGATTCGTGTTCTGGACGCTCGTATTCTCGATCATATCTCACCCGTACAATGGTCGTGCCGGGCAGTCCCTACTAATTAACAGTCGCTATTAGCCGACCTGGTCAATTATACCTGAATTATTCTGGCGATGATGCCGCGCCGATGATGGCTGCGCCCGACCACTGATCCATGGTACGTATGAACGTACAGCATGACAAATCGCCACGTCCCAACGTTTGTCGTATGATGTCTCCGAGCGCAGAGGCAGCGAGAGCGGCAGTTAACGGATGGACGAACCGTGCGTCCTCGATTTTGCATCGCGTGGCGTGTTGATTTTGGCGCGGGGCGTACTGAAGCGGCGAGTTAATAATGATAGCGCGGTTTAGTAGCGAAGTAGATTTACCTCGAATTATCATAATGATCAGAGAACGATATGTAGACGAGAAATCCGGACTGACAGATCAGAGAAACGTTAGGTATCGTTATTTGTAGATTTAAAACAAGTCTCAATAAACGAGCGTTATTATTAATAGACTGGCTAGATGTACAAAGTCATAAATAATTAAATTAAATAATAGAATTTATTATTAATAGGTATGAAAAAGTTATAAATAATTAAAGAATTAATTAATTAGTTAATTAATTTGCGTTGATTTCAATTTTGACTGCTATATTATTATTCCGAAATTATGAGTTTCCGTATAATGTAACATTTCACAGTGAAATTTATTTCTAAAATTATTATAAAAGTTAAAATGGTATGTATGTATGCAATATATTAATTAAAAACCTTCAAGCAGAGATATACCATAACACAAAAGTATAAAAGTATGAACGTTTCAATGATTTATTTAAATATCAATTTTTATAGTAAATTTTAATTAATAATATTTTTTATTGATAGCAATATAAAAAATTTAATGTAAAATTCATATACGATTATCTCATATTACATATATGTAAAATTATTATACGAAATATACATATTTAATTTGCACCACATTTGACCACAAGTGAGATACGAGAATTTTTCGATTCAACTGTTCATTGATAAAACATGAAATTCGAAATCTATATAAAGTACCTGAACCCAAATACCCAAAGAAAGACCCACTTACAACAAATTCAGTTGAACGCACTGATGCACACTAAAGCCGGCATGCACAACAAAATGTAAAGATACAGCAGCTTTAATGTGCACTAGTGTATACTAGCGCAGTCCAATCGAATACGCCATTAGTTTATTTAACATATTTTCTTTTAACGTCTTTATGGGGATATTAAAATAAATTAAGTAAAAATAAAATTTTTATTTTAATTACTTATAAAAATAAAATAATATCTTTCATTTCAAATATTTGTAAATAAACAAAATAGAAATTTTTGTAAACTCCGACATTGGGTCTTATTATAATATGCTTATGAATATAATAAAGCCTCAATCAAAAATAAATTAGAAATGGCAAAAGAACTAAATATTATCTTCTAAATAAATTAAAAAATGATTAATTATTAATAACAAAAAGAAAATCTCTTAGTTTATTCTATTGCTAAAAATTACAATTATTTTAAAATTTGATTTAATTAATCTTTTAATCTTTGGAAATTTCTGGGCATTTAGTTACAATTTTAGCTTATCAAAAGTTAACAAAATTAAAAATCATTATCCTCTGATGTAAGTTATTATTTTACAATGTAACAAATAACAATGGCTATGTACGTGAACCTTATTTATTGAGTATATTGTTTCTAAAAAAATATTCTTATTAAAAAAAATCAATATATTTATTATTTTTACTATTAGAAATGTGAATATTATATTATAATAAATTTTAAAGCAATTTGCACACTTAATAAACTTTGCAGCAAATTTTATAAAAGCGGCTTATACATCCACTTCGCCGCAAGTTCTTGATGCACAAACAATTCCAATTCTCCATCCCCTCTTTACCTTTACTTCTTGCACATTTTTAAAGCCTATATTCTAGACGGCTTCAATTGGTAAAATCAAAAGTGATCCTAATTCGGCTCAAGCACTTTAGTTCAATTTAAACACAATTCGAGCGTTAATATTTTTTAAACTCATACTTATAATGAAAATTTCCACTAAGTTATTGATTTTTACGCACGTTTATATTTGTCGCAAATATATTCTGTATATTATTTATATGAGAAATAATTTTCTTTGGCAAATGTTATAACGGCAGTAACATCCGGATAAATATGATTAAAGATTAATCCGTGTGATGAGCTACTCGAAAGGGGAGCGAAAGATATTTATCTTAGCACGGTCTCCCCTCATCGTAACTTTGACCTCTCAAGATATCAACTCGTTGGCGCACGTTATCAGCGATGCGATACAAGCTCGTGGAGGCTGGGAGATAAGAGTGAAAGTACCTTCGGGATTCTGTTCTCGAGTTTCAAAGAACTTGGGCCGGACAGACTGATGTATCTTGTCTTTGATTCGGTGATCCTCTGTGAAGTATTTTTATGAGTTTTATCGAGATAAGCAAAGGTTTTCGGGCTGCGATTACTTATAATTAACGTCATCAAATAACATGATTTAAATATACGTTTTTGAAAAAAACATCACGAGACTCTAAAAAATATAATATCGTACTGTATAAACTATAATATACTATCATAATTTTGCACATTTCCTTCTATTTATATCATAATGATAATTATAATTTGAAATTTATAGCGTATCGCTTAAAATGCTTACATGATATATGTATATATAATAATAATAATAATAATAATAATATTAGCTAAACCATTCACGATGTATAACATGCTGAGATAATAAATTATATAATTTTCTCTTCTCCCTTAACGCACATTCAATATTTGCTAACACGATATCTAAAACGACCGGCATGTTGCAGCAATAAAACTCGGTACTTTAAAGGAAAGCGTGGTACGCAGTTACGATCTGGCCGTTCGTTTACACGTATGCGACACGAGAGATGTGTAACGTAAGCGCGAGATGCTTGCAGCTGCAAGAAGGCGAGTGCCAGAGAGATGGATAGTAGAAAATGGATGAGAAAAGATATGGATATATTGCAAAAGAGACGACAGGTGTATATTACCAATACCGTAGAAGCTATACGGCAGGCGTCAGATAGGCTTTTCCGCACGCCTGTATTATCCTTTATGCTCAAAAGGAATCCCGTGACTGAAAGCCCTAAATATCAGGTCGCACAAATTGCATTCAGAGTTCAATGGGATTTAGTGCGACGCGCATCGAGTATTCAACAGTGTTCTTTGTGTGTGTATGTGTGTGCGTGTCTAGGTGTGTGTGTGTGTTTGTGTGTGTGTGTGTGTGTGTGTGTGTGTGTGTGTGTGTGTGTGTGTGTGTGTGTGTGTGTGAGAGAGAGAGAGAGAGAGAGAGAGAGAGAGAGAGAGAGAAAGAGAGAGAGAGGAAGTATGACTCCTTACGGGTAATACGAGAAATATATCTATGCATTCTGCGCTGCTCGCTGCAGTTTGTTGGATACCGGTAGAATTTTGTTTCGTGTCTGGGGTCGCATCAAGAATCTTGATTCCACTGAGGTATTCTGCGGTTTTCAGCGAATACGTAACACGTAAAGAGAACTTAGTGACTTGAAACAGCAGAAGGAACTACATAAAATTTACGTGTACTCCAGAAATAAAATTTTAAAAAATTTCCTCTTATAAGAAACGAAATGGTAGTATGCGCTTTACTTTATTCTTATGCCAAAAATGCGATCGGAAAATGTTATAATTGCATACCGAGTATCCTTCTGCTTGCAAATGAGTGAAAAAGGCAAAAAAAACTGAGTTTAACACAATAAAAAAATTAATTAATATTAATTCAGCATTATATGATTTTATAATTAACGCATTTCATAATGCATGTTTTTTCATTAACATTATGATTTCATAATTCATATACCATAAAAAGAAGTAACAAATATTTAATTAATAAACAATAGCTTATTGTTTTTATTATCGTTCATTTGGAGGCAACACACGATACTATATAAAGAATTAAAGATTAAGAAGAGAATTTTAATTTAAGTTTAGATTTAAAATTGCTGTTTACTGTTGTTTGATGTAACAGCATATAGAATTCCCTGTTGCACGGTAATAAATAATCTCTTCAAAAAAGAATGTAAATCTTTATACTTCATCACAATCCCGAAAGCTATAAACAAAATACAAAACATACTGCATCGAGTAACATGCGATAAAATATAGGCGATTTTATAAAGTATCTTCCAAGTGAAATAAGAATAATGATATTTCTCTCTCTCTCTCTTTCTTGTGTGTCATAAAATATAGAACTATATTTAAAAATTATTAAATTTTGTAACATTTGTTGCAGTAATATTTTTATATCAGGGCATGTTCAGTCAAAATTTGTATTTTCCATTCCCTGAAACTTCCAGTATTTTCCAAGAATTTTTATCAAAATTCTATCAAAACTGTTATCAAAACTATTTTCTATCCGTTATACACTTTTTTTTATTCTGTGCAGGATATTTGCAAAGCCTTCAAATATAATAAAAAAATTTATTTCTAACTCACCAACCCGATGCGCAACGAGCGGAGTTAATCAGCTACGAAGCTGCGGTGATTACTGTAACACACAAGATTTAAAAATTAAAACTGCGTTCAAAACAATCAATCTTTTAAAAAATGATTCTTATACACCCAAAGAAAAGTTTCTTTGAGCCAAAAAATATTTGTTTAACTCAAAGAAATTCGTACACTGCTATACAGTTAAAAAAAAGTTTCTTTAACTTGAAGATTTTTTTTATTGTCCCTTTTATTAGAATTAAAGAAACAGTTTGGTTGCGTAACTCAAAACTTTTTTTAGACGAAAGAAATATATTTTTAAAACCAGAGCGATTAAATTATTTTTTACATTTCTATCAATACTTTCTTTGAAATAAATAATCATTTGTTTAAATTAAAAAAATAATTTCAACAATTTATTTACTGTTAAAAAGACTAATAACCAATAAACATTTTTTGAAATCAAATAAATTTCTATTTTCTGCAAAGATATTTTTATTTCAACTTAAGAAAACCAAGTTAAAGAAACGATTTCATCAATTTAAACATAACTTTTTTGAGTGTGTATAAAATTTTTTAGAAATGTTCTATTTTTAAGTATGTCCTTTTTTAATGTGCGATAAGAAAGAAAAGGGAAAAAGATTATTAAATTTATATAAATAAGAAATTATATTTACCCCAAGGTTGCTCCGCTGGGGCCCGATACCTCTCCCAGGCCTCCTCCTCCTCTCAGAGTCCTCCAGGTTGCTAAGCCTCTTTCTCTCACACACGGTTGCACACGCGGAACACTCGCGTAAAATATACTAAATTTGCGCGCGTGGACTAATTATCTATAAAAGTCTTTCGCGCGAACACACTGCGGCATTCCGAGTTTATAAAACCCATGATATGAGTTCTCATTCATAGGGATTCCCGTAGATTCAGCACCCCGAGTCGGCGAGTAGAACGCACGCGTACCCGCCCTCGAACAAGGGTAAGCCCCACGCGGAAGAAAGCGAAATCAATGGTATTGAATCCGAAGCCTCTTGTCTCACAAAAATCACATCTAAAATTGACTCGTTCATACGCCCAGCCAACGGATCATCGAGATCAGTCCCACTGGATCTTATATCCAAGCGGCGTCGACAAGACACTCCGGCAGGACGAGAGAAGAAGGTACTCATTGCCGATGTCTAGCATTTTAGACGAATCAGGAAATGAGAGCCAGCCTCTCGTCACAAGCTTAACCTACAAGGCCAAGTTCTGACCAAATCAGATTAAACATGATTCACTGGCTCGAACCCCAGATCCGAAGAATCCAAAAAGGGTATCAAGGATCTAAGAAAGCCTTCGGTGGACGAGAGCAAGAGAAACGTGCAAATCCAAGACAACTGATCCGAACTCTTACCGCTTAGGACCGAACCGATCGTCAGAGACAGAGCGTGTAACCTCACACAACCAGACAGCCGCGCAACATGCACACGAACATGTCGTACATACGGCCCGGCATTACCTCGTGCACGGGCACTCGGCATGAAACGTCGCGGTGCGGCGCGCACGCCCACCATGCGCAACGCCTCAGTAAGAAAATATTCACTGCCAAGCAGCGGGGGTGCGATTCCCGGCCCTCGAATTAAGATTCTATCAAATGGGAGTTATGAAAAATGTCTATATAAGTCCAGTATTTGTACGGCACTCCCGAAACTAACGCGCGACGCGACGAACCGGCTGCGGTTCGTTTATTTTATTATAAGTCGGCGACGATGGATGGTGTCCTCTTCTCATCGCCTTCCACCTCGAAGAATATCTGTAACATATATACGATATCCTATATCGTATGTTATAGGATATATGAAATTTCAAATACTTGCAAAAACGGAGAACAATCGCGTTTCGCGAGATAACACACGGAGCCGGCTAACGACGCTACCTGTTCGCTCGAGTCTTCGAACGTGAATGATAGCGCGGTGATCTTGCGTAAACATAGCGCGCTGTACACAAGGATAATGAACTCCAAGGCCGTGTGCCGTCAGCCAAATTCCTCCAAATGTTTAAAACGTGGTGTGTACTATACTGAATATTATCTTGCATTTTTAACTAATTATTAACAAGCACTCTCCACGTGCATTTTTGTTAATCCTGAAGCCATGTGAAAAAAATTATTAAGATGGATCTCTCTAGTTTTCGATTATTTTTTTATTATTTTATTTAAAGTGGTTAAAAAATAATATTCAAAAATAATTTTATTATATAAATATATACAGTATACGTATTTAAATATTAGCTTAAAATTCTGTTGTGATAACAATATAAGTTATCAGCCAAAGTAGTTTACGCGTGTAAATTTAAATCAGAACTGTATTTTAATTCAATTTTCACGGTAAATTCGAATGCAGGCGGCGTCATCGCGTGGAATTTCGAAGCTTCGCTTTACTATCATTGAATCATTCGATCCCCGTCAATCGCATATTAAATCAGTGTCCATCACTTTGGTGCATTTAGCGCGCGCGGCCGTTAATAGTCGGGCAATCTCTTGGTACGTGAACGGAACAATAAGTACGTCATGTCAACACGTACCACAATTTCACGCTACTTATCAGTATTAAATTATTTAATATTGAATAACGTAACAAAAAAAAAAATTGTTAAAAAATTCTTTTTGTAAAATAAAAGATAACAATAACAGTACAAAATAAAGTTATTTAAAAAATTAGAAGCATTTTTAAGTAACGGATTTACAATGAGCAGAAAATGTGAGAGAGAAATAAAATTGTTAAAACAAATGATTTTAAGGTATTAATTTTTTCCCTGTTACAAGATTATTTCGTGCGGATAACTGATGCGTGAAACGTCTTCCTTCCGTAACTATAATGTATATCTGCAGACACGGTGTGCAGCGTTGAGACACGGAGTTATGAAATATTTCGACCGGTAACGATTAATCGCGGCTTCACGTCGTTCGTGCAGAAATAACCGTCTTATAACCACAAAATAATTTATCGCGTTCATTCACCACTTGTTAATTTATTTCGCGTCACGACAGAGAAGGCGTCCTCCCAATTTCTATTGTATTGTATTATGCTCGCATCAACGAATTATAATTTTCTCGAAAAGAAACATCTTTTACAAACGGTAACAAATTGAAAATTTCTTTATCTCTTTTTCTTCTTCTTCTTTTCCTTTTTCTCTTTCTCTCTTTGTATGTCTTAGAAGGCTTACCCTAGGGCATTTAATAAACTTCTCTCTTTCTTTTTTTCTCTCAACTTTGAAAACTTTTTTCTGAATTTTATCAATTATATTAAAATTCAAAAATGTAATCTTAATTTCACTTGAGAAAGTATCTAAACAACTTTTTAAAAAAGTTTAGAAGCATTAATGCATAGCAAATTAAATTTTATGAAATAAGATTAATATTTTATTATATAGAAAATATATATAGAAAAAAATTATTGTAAAGTTAAATATTTTCTTTAGTTTAAAGTTAATTTTTGAAAAATTCTTAAACTAATGAATTTAACTATTGTACTGAGCTAAATTTTTAATCAATGTTTGCAGTATGCATATGTAACATTATTGTTATATTCAGTTGCAAATATTGCATAGGAAATTATATAGCAACGTAATTTCCAAGTTTAACCTTATACCTTTGATCAACTATCGATCAGAGGCAACGATATATTAGGTAAACAAATAACCGATGGCATAGTTATCGGTACATAACATAAGCGGTACATAATACATTACAGCGTATGTGTCGCGATTAATAAATCTTTTTTAATATAATACTTTTTTCCATTAAAAAACAATTTTGTAAAAGTTTTATAAAAAAAAACACAATTATAATGTCATGCGACAGTTTTTAAAATTTATGCTCCTTTTGTGTCACTCTTTATGTTACATAACTTTATGCGCATAAAACTGCATAAAACTAAAAACTTTATCTAGAGAAGGGACAATTTAACACAGCAACAGCAATTAATTACTTTCCATTACTCTTGACATGGAATCTGCAAATGACTCCGGCTAAGGCGCGCTCGACCTCTCTTTCTCTCTTTCTTTCGTAAAAACAAAGAATTATGAAAAGTATTTTCTGCGGTTTATAATAATTCTTACTGTTAATAACCCGTTTGCTACAAAATTCCTGAGAATAGTTTTCAAGCTCGCAAATAGTTTCGTCTTACATACGTTATACCTCGCGAACGAATTTTTGCACTAGGAAAACTTGATTACTGACATTTGACTCTAAATTAATCAAAACGATATGTCATTGAATTTCTCAAGTCCTTCTTTCTAATAATCAATGCAATACTATCAATATTAAAATTTTACAATCTATCAAAAAACTTCTAATTATTTTTTATTTTACATTTTAATAATTTTATTATTTTTGATCGATGTCTTTCAATTCAAATAATCTAATTTTTCGAGCATATTTGAAGATATTTCACGTAGTTCGTAGCGTTCATTGTACTTGTGCCAGCAACTATAGTAACCGTAACATAAACTCCTAATTTTCTCTATCTAAAGTTGTTAAGTGGAACGTGCAAGGAAGTACAATTATCAACTATAATTAAGATTATGTTTACTGTTACTGTGGATTTATAATCGCTTATGCACTTTTCATGGAGCAAAAAAAGAGCTCATATGTGTACAAAAGAGGCGGTAAGAAAAAAGAAAGTTAGTATTAGCATGTTGTGATAAAATCGTGTAAAAACGCGGGAAAAAAGATTTTCTTAAACAAATCGCAGTTTATTTATACGTAAACAGAGCTGCCCCGGAATTGCAATGGCATGTAAACATGTGCTTAACGAGGGCTTTTAGTATAACGCGACGTAACGGTATAAAAGTTTTTTGTACGTTGTAACGTTCATGTATTGCTTTCGAAGTACCAGCGGTGACGGAACACATTATACAAAGTAAAATATAATTGCTATCGTTTATCCGCTTGTTAGCAAATGCGATACAGTGTATTAAAGCTTCTCAGTAAATTAAAAGGAAATCCTAATGCCGTTGGCATTTAATTTTTATTTCCGCTTCCACTGTGATTGCAATTTCAAGTACAAACATTTTGAAAAATGCAGAAATGCGCTCTCTGCCTATGATCTCAAGAAAAATTAAAAACTTTCTATTAGATCATTCGTAAACCTTTCCTGATTATATGCGACGAGAGAAATAAAAAGTTCCGTGTGCGCGCGGAGTTGGATATTCCACCTGGAAATTACTGAACTTTGACTCGCGTGACGGTTTTCTCCCTTCCTATGATATTACGGTTTTGTATCATAATGAAATTGCTCCTAAAACATGGATTTCCGCTCTACTGTGACGTTTACCATGGTCGATACTATTGTAATACGGGTCTACTACGCCAAGCTCAACAGCCACTGTTATTGTAATACCTTGTATGCTACGTCCTTTCCTAGCTCCCTTACCTTGCTCTCTCTCTAGAGTATTAGACATCGCCTGGGTGGTCTTACACGTTCAAGTCTGATACCAGCGACATGCCGTGCGAAAGTAGATTATACTTACACACCCGAAGGAGCGTACAAGTTTCGCAAACTTTAACCGACCACGATTATAAATCGTCGTCCCTCTTTTCGAGCTCGCTAGGTTTCACGGAAAAAGAGTGATTTTATCGAGTTTCAGGGGGATTTTAATTATTTATGCGCCCTACGTAGACAATAAATCGCTTCGCGAAGCATTGATTTCTCCTCTCGCTTACCCTTTATTAGAGCATAAAAGCGTTCTACGCAGGTAATATTGTGCGCAACCTGACAATACAAAACCTATAATACAAAATTTATAAAGTAAATTGCGATACGCCGCCGTTTTTAAAAATTCAATAAACCGTGATCATGAATTATCGCTCTTTCGGAATTGAAGTGCAAACTTGGGGATAGTGGGTATATCCTGCGAATTAGATCTGCCTGAGTGAAACCTTCAAAGGAATACAATTTATAATCACGGCACGACATCGGATAATAGGATTACGCTTCATTTAACGGTTATAAAGCGGTTCTAAAAATCCTTCCATCGCCTTCGATATAAGAACATTTTTAGGAATGTTTCTTTTTAAGCGCGATCTTCTCGACTGATCTGACGGATGAGCATAAAGTTGACATATAGACTGACAGATTCCGTAAGTTTATTCATAAAAAGTTAAAATTAAAGTAAGAAATTACTTGTAAATGAAATTGATATGAAATGAAAAATTTATATCGTTTGCAATCTATATAATACGTAGCTGCTATGTTTATGTTTTCTAATTTTATAGAAGAGAGGATTGAAAATATCATATGCATCTCAAACTTTTATTCAAATTATCTCAATGCATTATAATGATTTACGTACGTATGTACAATAAAAAAGAGTTGAATGTATACTTATTACTTTTTCCCTATTTGATATTGATTTGTATAAACGTTGAAAATTGTTGAAACTTGCTTGATGTTTCACCAGATATTACATCGTTTAAACTTCCTTCAATTCAATAACAAATTAATTAGTTATAAGCCTTTTCGCAATATACTGTAAAAGATAGCCGGTCACCTAAATCGTATCAGCGAGGTTTCTAAATTCTATCATCTTCAAAGGTATCGAGTTTATGAATTAATTAAATAAGTAAAAGTATAAGAAATCATTAATTAATACTTATTTTATTAATAATTTATTTAAAAAAATATCAAATACTTATTGATTAATAAATAACAATAAAAACGTAAAGATGTCAAAATAAAATTGGTTTGAATTTATTTTTGCAATATTGATTTATTTTTATTCATATCACTTATTAGTTTTATTATTATAACTTATCTCATATTTATATCATTTATTGTAATTAAATTTGTAGTTGTACAATTTTGAAACTTTTAATAAAAAATATCTATAATAATTATAATAATTGTAAATATGTATATACAATAAATGTTTTGTACTCTCTTTGATAAAAATTTAAAAATTAAACACAAAAAATTGCACGATTACATTATTATCATCTAAACTGATCAAATATTAATACCAGTTGTATTTGATTTTTTAAAGTATTGTTAACACGCACAAACGAGATGTGATATAAATGTTTGTCTATATTACTCATTTTTCATTTATTTCATATTTTTATCGTTAGATATTGTTTATATTAAAAAAATATTAATTATTGACACGATAGGATTTAGACGACCATTCAGTAATCTCTCTCGCTCTTCCCTCTCTCTCTCTCTCTCTCTCTCTCTCTCTCTCTCTCTTATTTGCAGCTCTAATTTGTAACTTTGTAAGACAAAAGAATTAAAAAAAAGTTTTAATATAACTCGCGGGGTATACTGAAGCCGATATTATTCTCTCATTTCTCATTCGAGGTATCGTTATTGCCGGTGTCGGACAGGCCATCTCTTTTTCTCTCCCTCTCCGAAAGAAATCCGATTCGCAGTGAAAGAGATACGTATATAAAAGCATGGTTAGTGTCGGTAGCGTTGCAGATTCCGCGGTTCAATGTTTAACGAAAGGAACATTCGCGTTCCAGGCAGCAAGAGTTCACGCATCGTTGGACTAGATCAAAAGATACCTTAATGCAATTGCATAGCGTTTGCGCGCTATCATAATATTTGCGAACCATCCTTTCCGCCATCCAGTTCGATTTCAGTTTTCGGCTAGGCACGTCGTTGGCTAGAGGCTAGAACGACGTTGTCGTCATCGCGAGGAGACGTTGGAAAGGGAATCGCTATGTAAGAAACGACGAGGGCAAAGTCGTTCGACGCGGCTCAACATGTTGGAACCGACAAGAAACCCAACGGTCTCGCAAAGACAGAATTCGCAGGAATCCGAGCGTAACTGTGTCGTCAATAGGGGAAACCACCCGTTGCTCTCTCGTGCTTTAGCGCTCTTGTGCCAAATTAGCTTTCAGACCGAGCAATTAACATCACGCCAGGCACGACGCCTGACAGATGAGGAGTTGAAATTTATCGAGCGACAATCTATTTCATGGATCTCTTTCTGACATGTGCGCGACGCAACGACATTATTTTGCGTTACTAAAATTATTTCTTCGCATAAATCGAGATATTTCAATTTGTCCCAGAGCAAAACGATAATTTCTATGTGTACTAACAGACCTGGTCGTCGTTATTATAGAAGAGAGTTGGCGAATGCGTATCGATCGCTTAAATTTTGTCTCATTAATATTTTATATTTTTATTTAATTTAATCATTTAGAGGCAAAAATATGAAATAAATGCAAAATGAATGATAGAGATAAAAATTTAATAGATTGTATTTTATTTTGCGTGTTAACGACGCTTTAAAGTATCAGTTATAACTAATGTTCATTTTATCAATTTATGAAGCTGATAATAGGTATATATAATGTAACCGCAATTTTATACTGAATTTTATATTTTCATGAACGTACAATTAATATAGAACATTTTCGACTCATTGTATATGCATATTTATAATTATTATAAAAATTAAATCGATATTTTTATATATTTTTAAAATCTATTAAGTCTTTTAAATATTTCATTCATAAAATTTGTAATAAGTGATAATAATGTAAGTAATAATAGTAAACTAATAATTGGTATAAATAAACATATGTAAATTGCATATATAAATTCAAATTTTATTTCCACGCTCTTATTTATTATTGTTATTTATTAATTATTAAATATTTAAATCTTTTTTTCGATAAATTAAGTGAATAAAATAAGTGTCATTTAATTCCATATACTTTTAATTATTTTAATTCATAAATTCGATACTTTCAAAGATAATATGATTTATGATCTTACACGTACCATTCAGATGATTGATTGTTTAAATTGTACCTTTTTGTAGCATGTTGCAAAAAAGTTTATAATATTTTGTTATTAAAAAAAATTGAAACATTGTAATAATTGATATTTGAATATTACTATATTTTTCAATGTTTATTTATGTACAAATTGGTATAATAAATGGAAAATGTGATAAAAAGTTACAATCTAAATGGTATGCATTTGGCAATTTCTTCTATTTTACGCACTTGTATCATTAAAAGAAAATAAATGTATTTTGATACATAAAAACTTTTTTGTCTAGTAAAGTTTGATCTGTAGTTAAGATAATAGTTATGTATATAATAATGGCCCAAATTTACTAGTACACATGGCAAAGATATAATTGAAAATGTAATTGAAAGTGTAACTGAGCACGATGAATAAGCGGACGGCTAATTCGAAAGGGTAAGAACCCCTTTGTCGTCATCCATGCGTGGTATTTGTTTATCGTGTTTTGCTTCCGTCTGGCTTGGATCTGTTTTCACCCTGATATGCGCAAACCTGGTTGAGGGTTAGGGAGGGTTGCAAATTCGAATAGGATATATCGCCACTCTCAAAGCGTTCTCGATGACGAATCGCTTGAAACATTAACAAAAGTTTTTATCAAGTGCATAGTCGTTTTTTTTTTGTTAATTACGCGATTGTGAAAATTTACAGAATTGCACGCTGCAAATTATTTGTGAATATACATATATACGTGAACACACTTGAAATGTATTTGCGCATTGTGCAATTCAGAGAAATCCGCTTATGTCATACTATATAAATAACGGAGACACGTATATTTACATTGTTTCGATAATGCGGATAGAAAATATTTATTACAATAATAAATTACAAGGCGTAATAATGCGATATGTGATTTCATTTTAAATATTACAACTTATCGATTTTAATCAAGTGAATGTTTATTGATTGATCTGATAAATTCATGTTGCTAAGGGATGATCGGGTCGTGTTTAAATTTGTAGGTATTCGCACAGCAAATACTATTACAATTATTTCAGCATCAAATATTCCAGATAATCGTGTGATGAAAGATGATAATAAAATCATGTTAGCATTATAGTTATATACAGAAGCACCCATTTGTGTTGTAAAAAAGTTACCGAACGAGAGTACTACTTAATTTTTATTAAATTTCCCTTTTGATACTAGTTTATGTGCAAATAAACGTTGTATTGTGTAGCTTGATGTTTGAAATACCTATTACAAAAATGTTCAACTTTTTACCAATTAATTATTATAATTTATTAAATTATTTACAAATTAATTTATTATAAGCCTTTATTTATTGTATTACTTTTTTGCAACGTGATGCACAAGATCTACGAGTTAAGCAAGTTCCCTAAACCGTATCAATAGATTTTTATCGCCCTTCAAATTATCGAATTTATAATCGAATTAAAAGTATAAGAAGTCATTAACTAATACCTATTTTATTAATAATTTATTAAAAAGGGATCAAATATTTAATAATTAATAAATGATAATAATAAAACGATAAAAACATAAAGATAAAATTGGCTTAAATTTTTATAATTTAATATTTATCATTTATATCAGTTTATTATTAGTTTTACTATTATACTATATTGCTTATTAATCTTACATTAATATCGTTCATTATAATAAAATTTGTGATCGTACAATTTAGGAAACGTAAAATTTATAAAAATATCCAGTTATAGTAATTGTAATAATTGCAAATATATATGTACAATAAATCAAAAATATTCTATGTTATATATTCTTTTATAAAAATATAAAAATTCAGTATAAAATTACGCGATTATATTCATTATTATCAGCTACATAAATTGATGAAATATTAGCATTAGTTGTAACTGATCTTTTTTAAGTGTTGTTAGCACGCATAAAACAAAATTAACAAGACATAACAACTGTTATATTTTTGTCTACATTACTCATTTTTCTTTTATTTCATACTTTTATTTTTATGTTGCGTATATTAAAAATATTAAAAAAAAAATTGATGAGTTAGGCGACCGGTATGCATTCAACGACTCTCCCCTGTAAAAGCTCGTTATGACTTAATGATTTAAGTTTTAATAAACCGGAAAAAGCGAATATGTGTGCGTGCGTATAATACTTGTCTTTCTTTGCGACTGCTCGAGAGGAGCCTTGAGTTTCGAGCGCAGTCGCACGTTTGACGACGTTTGAATTCAAGTTTAATGTAGAATTCGCTAAGAGAGCGAGCGCTGGTCATTCAGGCGGCTGCGAGCCATTGAAAATCAGTCACCTCATTCAGTCGGGAACATCGTGACGAAACTCGAGGAAAATCAATAGAGCCGGGCACCGACAAAATACAACGCAGACCGCGCGATGCAGTCCGCGGCGGTTTCGCGCGCGCAATATAGATGAGAACATAAATAAAAATAGCTTTCGATGCACGTACCTCCATGCTAGTTGTTTGGAAAGATCGCGCAGTTTTTTAATAAGCGTAAACGTCGCATCGAAAGCAGAGATTTGTCGCTTGTGTGATTTTGCATGAAAATTAAAACGTATGGCTTTGCCAACCGTCCATCGCCGCATGACACAAACCTCAAGCATCGCAAACTTATCGAAGGAAAAATCAATCGTGCCTTTCGGCGATTTTCTTTACCGGTGAACAAATAATGCAAAACCAAAATAAAACTGAAGAGAATAAATCCTGGGGTGAACAAAGAAAAGCAACATCAAAGAGTTTCATTCGATTTTTGACAAGATAAACGAAATAAAAAGTGAGAAAATTTGAAAATTGTATGTGTACACACAGTTAAAATTTAAACTATATCTTTTATTATTTCATTTACAGTACATACATACGTACACACAGTAAGGAATTCTATACATTACCGCAAATTATACAGCAATTACCTTTGTCACATATCTTGCCAAAGAGCAATGTTACACAAAGGTATTGTACGCATGCATTGGCATCGTATACTGTCTCTAACGAGCGGAAATAATTATTGATGAATGAGTCTGCTGTTTCGCGTAGAAAGTAGAAAAATCGAATAATCAAGAATTCAATTTCTATCGCTTAATCCGTTTGTCCGCGACGATTTGATCCGCACACCCGGCTGCTTTTAAGCCGATTTCCGGATAAATCCCTTTAATTAAAAGTCTCATTAATAATTGGAAACGTTAATTGAAAGTCCTATTAGCGTGATATAAGTGTCGAGTAGCACGAAATCCATTGGTGAGCAAATAAAGTTTCCCGTGATATGATTTCTAAATTATTCACTGACAATGAGACGTAATAGACACGTCTATGTATCTTTTTCATCACAGTTTTGTAGCACTCTAGGTAACGTTTAAATAAAGATTATCGTTATTTATTTTTATATTAATTCATTAAATTCCAGGAAATCTTTACGCAATTTTCTGTTTTAAATCCTTATAACTCAGGTTCTAATTAATAGTTTTAAAGCGCAATTGATATTTTTTAGAGGTAAAAAGAATCGCTTTTTCCAAAAATCTAGTCGGTGATGGAGTAAAATACCTACAAAAAAATATATGGATAAATGTGGATGTAAAAAAGTAAGAGACCCTGCATTTCTATTAACTCATTCAATATTCAACAAATAAACAATTTCGTTTATTTTTTTAAGTAAAATAACTTAATATAATATTATTTAAATAAAATATATAATAAAATATATAAATTTAAAAGGATAGAAAAGAGAAAAGGGGATTAAAGTTGTAAACATTTTTTTTTGCTTTTTTTATGCATTTTATGTTATTTTGATATTATTTTGATAAAGATTTTGTGATTAAAGTTTGTACCATCCTCTACCCTTATAGGGGTTGGGACGAGCAAAATAAAAAAAAAATTATTTAACCTCTTTCAACCCCTATGAGGGTAGATGACGGTATAAATTTTAATCTCAAAATCTTTATCGAAATATAACATCGAAATACATATAAAAAATGAACAAAACATTTTTTGTTACAATTTTACTCACTTTTATCCCCATAAATCCGTAATTTTTTTATATATCACTCAAATAATAATTATATCAAATTCTACTCAAAAAAGCGAAATCATTTATTTATCAATAAAAAAAGTAAAAGTTTTCTTTTTTTCCTTCACCTCACCAATCTTTATTTTTTTTCTAAATATTTCATCTCATCGTCGATTAAATTTTCAAAAAAAAAAAAATTCTTTACTTCTAAATTGCGATCTAAAAATTTTGATCGCGATCTAAATTACTAGAATTTAAAAAAAAAGCGCATAAGGGCCTTCTTAGACTTGATGGGTTAAATTGCTACACTTAAAAACTGACTTTAACAATGACGCAATATATTATTCAAAATATGTAACAAAGTGTTTCAGTATTAATATATTTGATATCTCTCTTTCTTTCTGTACAAAATGGTAAAGACATAGAAGTAAGGCAATATTTCTATTGAAATTCAACGCAAAAAATAATTCATACTTTACACAAGAAGGTTGACGGTGTAAATGCGATTTCGTTGGAATTTTCGCGGAGTGACCCATTGTATCAAGAACTGTTTTAAAGACGGCCGGTGCAACAAACTCCCGCGAGTTTGCCTTCTCGGAAATCGCAAGTATTCGAGATCGTAATTTATAGCGCGGAACGCAATCGCTTTATTTCGGCTTGACTAAATCTGCCGCTTCCAACTCGCCTCGTCCGCCAGTTATGTTTACGCGCGGCGGAACTTACAAAACTTAACTGAATTAACTAGTTAACAAGTAGATTATGCACACGACATTTAGCTGCCAACTTCGCGAGCCCGACAGACTTACAGTTTTCCGTATCAAAGTATGAAGTAACCCGCGGAATTTGCTGTAAATTAGAAGCAAAACTGCGTCCCGTCCAAAGAGTATGGGGATGTCTGATTAATTTTGTATTAACGTCTGCCATTAGTACGTTCTAATTGAATCCGCGACGGAACAAGCCGTATACCTCTGCACGTCGTCTACGTTAACCCTGAAGCACGCACGTTGAAATATTCTTCCATCCCTGAAGAGATTGCGCGAATATTTCATTTCGCATCTCGCGTTTCGCTTCAGAAAGATTGAAAAATTGTACTACTTCCACTACGTCAAAAGAGACTAGTCTTGTTTGCGAAACAATATATCCGAATTACAATATTCTTTATTAAATAAAAAAACATCGCGGAAACATATGAAATTCCCAACTATCGAATGAGAAATATTTTCGTGGCAACCAATACCTACATATTTTGCATACGTACGCGGGCGCAGAAAATATAATTTATTTTACGAATTTATTTAATTATTACCATAGCCGTACCATGTTTTGTAATATAGGCAGTAGTATAAATCACCAACAATTTCACAATTGCTAACAAGCGACGAATTATTTATATTATCGATACGCGTGGCGGTGCCCGCGAAAAAGCCACCCCCCTTTATAATATTTCCGCGTTATACATATATTCTCCATAAAAAACCGAAAATAATTTTCTGAAAATATTCGTAAAAGGAATATTTACGATGGCGGAATTTCCTGGTGTGTTATACGTAAACAATCATTACAAAAGAAAGAGCTTTAATTAAATCTAGTTACAAATTGATTATTTCTCCGTTGTTAATACAGTGTTTTTACATTTTTTATTTCGTTTGGCATAATGGCTAAATAATGACTGAATAATGAATCTACCGTAAACAATATCGACAAAATATCACTTAAATTTTTATTTAGCTATGCAAGAAGAAATTCGTGTATCGAATTTTATATCAAATTTTTTCAGCAATAATGCGCATAATCCTCGACGTAAATTATTTTAAAATTTTTTCAACGGACCGGGCGTTATTTCAACGCGTGGTAAATTCAAATTGTACAGTCGAAATAATCTATAATCCGACATCCGTTGTTTCCTCTAATGAGAAATCATTCGCCAGTACAGATGAAATAGCAATTGTATTTACCATTGGAACAATGTTCGGGACAAACAATAAATGGCTCGATTTTGTGTTTCATTCACAAACCGCCGCGCTATCGTCGTTATTGCTCATTAGCGTGACGCATAAAAGCAGTTTGTCCGCAGCCGGCGCGCACGTAAATATATTTTCGTGATAAATATGTCCGACTTGAAATTTTTGCATTCACCGGACGTTAATATAACTGCATCAAAAATCGAACGGGCTTGCAGCCAAACATCCCCTGTTTACAGGGCTAACCGCAAAACATGCCAGTTATTCCCGATTGTATTCTCCGACTTCAAAAGAAGCAGATTACTTTTCGTAATCACGTCACATTATATTTATTTTTTCGCTGTTTTAGCTGTTTCGTATCTTGTTAATTTTTGGATTCTCCCAGCTCAGGAAAGAGATTGAAAAGGGGAGGGGAAGGAAAAAAGAAAGAGAGAGAGAAAATAAAAACGGATAATTAATAACGAATCCCAATATTATTTAATTCTCAATTTAATTAATTTAATAATGTAACGGCCGCAGGGTTTTGCGAATATAAATAATCTCATGTGCACGTAATTGCGAGCACAAGTAGCGTTCAAAGGAAACGATCGCGCGTCAATTTTTTTAAACGTGCGATAGATTGAAAGGCAAAATTCACATCGCGGAATATTCTGTGCAGCTCCGTATACGCGCACGTGTCGGCGCGTACGTTCTCGTGTGTCAGCACTCACACGTATTAGGTATTACGCGTGAATTAGATATCGCTCTCGGGGAGCCGTGGAGCGGAGTCTGTCACACGCCGCGCGCACAGAGACGGAGAGAAAGAGGAAAAATATCAAATCGTGCAGCGCGTGTCGGCGCGCGCGTGTACGCGAATCGATTCGCGAAAAGAGCAGCCCGACTGCGCTCGGCTGCAATTTTCCGGGCGTTCTCCCGGGCGCAAAAACCGCCGCGTGCGCGTCACAAAGCGCAAAATGTATAGAGAGCGTGCTGTCATAGAACACTGACACGGCGCTGACGAAATAAGCGGACAGGTGCGGACGACTGGCCGATAACCCGATGACCCGGATACCTTCGATGATATCGATTAGCCGTCGAATGTCCGTGCAGCCCACGACGACCATCAAACGCGCCGGCACCTCGCGCCCGTCCCCTTACCCTTGCCGACCCATGATTTTCTGACCGTCTCGTCGTACGTCGCATGATCTCCGTGTTATGCTTGAACTCTTGTATCTCGTGTACTTACCCGCGACCTCGCCTGTCGCCTCCATGCCTCGCTCGCTCGCTCGCTGGCCCGCCCATTCGTCCGTCCCTTCGCGCATCCCTTCGTGTCCCTGCCTTGCCACGAAATTGGATTTATGGCTTTATTTTCCTCCTTTGCGGACGACGTCTATCAGCAGATTGCTCGCCGTAAGCGCTGCTTCGTATTACGACGACATAATGGACGTCCCTTCGCCGGTGACGCTTCGCGTTGCGGACGCAACGTAATCGAAAAATCCTAAACACAAACATGATAGCGGACAAATTATTTTCTACTTTTTTTTTCTTGCGAAGGAAGCTCTACGTTCGCCTCATCGAAAATAAAATTCTTTTTGAAATTTGAGCTCTACGCTGCTTTCAATTCTGATGTCGTAACCGCAATCTAAATCGAAAGATTAAAAGTATCTTTTTCTTATTATATGAGAAGCACTGGTACCTATCTCGACAACCCAGAATCGTTTTCAAACATTCGTCAAACGCGCTGTACTCCGCGTATACTAAACGAAATAGTTATTAGCTGTAAGATAGTTATTAGCGCCGTTCTGAAATATTCGATAAGGTAATTGTTGGATAAAGCCTGCCATTTGTCGATATGAACAAAGTAGTTGTTGCACACAAAAAGTGTCAATTCTATTATATTAGTAAGAAAAATATTTATGTAATTTATTTTTATTTTTGTTCTCATAAATAATGATTATCTATAACAAAGAATATTTTGTTGATAATTGTGTTAAAATATACTTATCACAAATTTTAGAAGAATTTATTATTATATAATACATTAAAAAAAAAATTTATACTCTTTTGAAGAATATTATAAAATTTTATATAACAAAAAAATAATAAACATTATTAAATAAATTGATATATTTTTTTTAATTAAATAAAATATGTAATTAAATTAAGTAAATTTTACCTATTTTAAATATTTTACAAGTTTATATATCTGCAAATTTATCATAAAATTAAAATTAATCGCTTGTAAAATCAATTTAAATGCATTAAAAGTTGCATAAACGAAAAACTACCTCAATTAAAAACTACATTAATATTAAATGAATTTAATTAAATCAAATTAAAAATTAATTTGGAAAACAATTAGGAATTCATGTTAAACTAGAGATTCGTCGTAATGTTTTAAAATTAAATTTGTTGAAAAAATTATAATATGAATCATCAAACAAAGTTATTATTTTATTTATATTACATTTATAAAACAAAGAAGAAATTTTATTTTTTATGTGGAAACGTATTTTTTCTTTTATATTTCTTTTTACATAGATACATTTTTAATTTTGAAAAAGAGTTAATAAACTAAAGTGACAAATTAAGTCATTTCAAATTAACTAAGATAAATTCAAAGTTATTTACTTTTTAACTAATTACCCCATTCTAATAATAAGCAAACAGAATTTTTGTTTTAATCTATTATGATTAATTGAAGTAATAAATTATTAGGATTCGGGATATATCTTAAATAAATTTAATAAAATTATATGAAAAACTTATGATAAATTTGCAGATATATAAACTTATAAAATATTTAAAATAAATAATATTTATTTAATTCAAATACATATTTTGTACACAGAAGTTTATTATAAGCAAGTATTACTTGTTTCAAGTAAATAATGTGTATTTTAAAATTGTTATTAAGAAAGTATTCTTTGCAAAGATAATAACCGTTACTAAAATTAAAATAACGTATCAAACGTATATCAAACGTTTTAATAATAAATATTAAAAAATTGTATTATTTTTTTAAATATTTTGATAAAAATGTAATTTTTATTGTAAAAAAATTATTTTTTTGTTTGGTTTTTAACTCCAAATTCGAAAATACATTAATACTTTTTTCATCTCTACTCTGACTAACAGAGAAGAAAAGGCAATTACTATAATTTTTCTAATTGTTTGCAAGATATTGTTAAATATTTTATAATTATTTATAATTACTTATAATTACTAATTTACTTATAATATAATTATACTGACTTGTTATATATTATAGTACTAAAAACGAGCTCGGGTCATTAGCCCTTTTTTATTACATTTTTCTAGATTTTGAATCTTATGAGTCTCTGTTAATCTCTTCTTTTCCTAAGATTAAATTTTTTAACAATGAACTTTCCAGAAAGTACGAATAATCGATGTCCACCATCTTGTATAGTTGCGACATCTCTGGTGGCACAATATTAACAAATTCATTGACGCAGTAATGAACCCAATGCATCCTCAATGTAAATACATTGGCGCAATACTAATTGTGAGCCAATATTGCGCCAATGAATTATGCTACTAGGGTTCGAGCTCTTGCAATACCAAACTTTAAAATGACAACAAGATTACATTTCGTCAAACTACGCATTTACTATAACCGCTTATTTCTGACGAACAATCCGGCTTCGAACTCGTCGGCAACAGAAAAGTTCGTCGGAATATGCATCCATCGTAACCATGGTCTTACCGCGCGTCCGTGCATTTCGCACGTCTTCTCTTTCTTCGCGTCAATCGTACACGGCTGCTTTGTTTCAAGCGCGAAAAACCACGACATATTAAACGATGAAATGCAAACGATAATTTACCTGACGCTCCGCCGTTCGACTTCGAATGCACATACCGCCGCGACCGGTCTGAACTCAGGCGGAAGAAGCCGAACGCGGCCGACCGACCGGTCACATGACCGAGCGTCGTGCGTCGTCCGCTTGATTCGCCCCGTTCGCGCGCTTTTCTCACCTGTTGCGTTTGACGGTATGCATGCGTGCGATTGCCTTGGTTTTCTCGCAGACGTGGGAAAGTTAGTGATAGCTTAACGCTTTTCGTGACGTGTCTCTCGTGCCGTTTCGCGCGAGCGTGTGTGTTTTGTCGCAAGAAACGCGAAGTGCTTACTTCACACGCGCGTGCTTTAGCCCACGGCGTGACTTAACCTCGAATTCGATACAGTGCTGGACGCCGATCGCCAGTGTAAAATGCAAGGAAATTGTTGTTAAGCTGACTTCTCGGTGAGTACTCGAAATAGAAATTGTCTCGTTAATTTCGAGAGAACAGAAACTTGCTGTGATCAGCGTTTCTTTTTGTCAAGTAATTTTGAAATAGTATATTTGGGAATAGATTAGTAGTGAATCATTTCCTTTTTCAATTATTTACAGTCTCATTTTATGAGGTCGAGAGAATATAAATATAAACAATATTTGTTATTTTCAGATTTTACTTGATTGTTATTTTTAACAGATTAACGATTAAACTAAAAACAAAATTAATTTACGTTGTTATTCATTGGTTGCTGTAGCATACAAAAATATAGTGCATATAAAAATCATCTGAGGGCTAAATATTATATACTGCAAACTTTGCGCTACAAATTGTTCAAGAATGGCAGATTACCTTTCTGCTGAACTCACTGCCACTTGCTCTGCGATTGGATATTTTGATGGAACTACCTATCTTTTAGACAACAATTGCTTAGGTAAAGATTTACCTTGATTTTTGAAATAACACATTTGTAAATGAAGTACAATAATACTTGATGTATAATTAATTTTTCAACAGATGTCATAAAGGATCTCATTAGATATCTTAAAAGAGATGATGATACCCATACTATAAGACGTTTTCTTGGACAAACAAAAGTACTTCAGACTGATCTCGTAAAGATTCTTATGTATCATGTTGAGAATACTGAACTTTGGGATGTTTTGCTACGGTATGTATTAGTGAACCAGTAGAGTTAAATAGGCAACTGTTACAATTATTGTCACTTTTATCAATTGTAATATTAAAATCAAAAGCATGAAATTATTATGTATTAAAAATGATTTAATGTTAAACTAAGACTATCATGAAAAATAAAAGCATGATAGTGTTGAATACAGTATGAACAATAAATATGGAGATATAATTAGGTATTTGTGGTAATAATTGGAAAGGCAGTATCCAGGATTTGATTGGCAATAGATTTGATAACTTATATTTTTATTTCTTTCATTAAAATGTATGGAAACATTTATGTGTCAAAAATTATTGTTTAATATTAAATTAAGAGTATTATATGAATATAATTAAATATATGGCAATAAATAAGGCTATATTATTAATATATATATGTATGCCAGTAATCAGAGGAAGAGGCAGAACATCGACAGTAATAGGTTCATACTTTATCTTTTTATTTTTTTCATCATATCTAAATGAGATTTTTTGAGCTTGTTTTTTATTTAAATTTTTATTGAATAATGATGAAAAAGAATATTATAAATTTAAAAGACCTCCAAATTAAGCTTGTCAATTGCCACTATGTGCTTGAAGTAACAGTAATTGTAACAGTTACCCTATGGAATGTTATGACTTGCATGCTTGATGTTAAGACATAGCTACATATTATTTATCTATTTCTTCTATACAGATTACTTATAAATTTAACAAGCTCTGCGTTTGTGATTTACAATGAACAAATACCAACTGAGAAAACGACGTATAGTTTATATCAACAAATTGTTTCATATTTACAAGAATATAAGGCAGCGTTAGCTGATGAGAATGTGTGGTCAGTAGTAGCTGGTCGTTTGGGAAATTTGCTTAATATTGTAAGTGAGAGAATTCTTTATGTCCCTGTAGCAGGTGGTTTTAGTTATGACTTTTTCATTTTATAGGATAGTTCTGAAAGAGGCGAGGAAAATGAGTTAACAATTGAAAGAATACTTGCTTTCATTAGAAATGTATTACAAGTGCCACCTAATGACAATGATAAAAGAGCCGATAATGATGCTACTGTTCATGATGAGGTAAATTATTATGTTAACATTAAGGAGGTTTGATCGATACAGATCAACATAAAATGATCTAATATTGGGCATATAATTATTGAAATTTAAGGATGTATTTTGATTTTATGAGATCACTATTAGTTTTAACTTTAACATAAAATTAAATTAATGAAATTATTTTGATAATTGTTTAGAAGATTTTACATACTGTTTATGTATATACAGCTAATTTGCTGTTTCAATACTTACACCACATGCAATCTCATTTTAATGTGTGTACTTATATCTGGAACAGTTTACATCTTACTTTTTAATTAATATTTATGTAACAATTTTTAAAATTATTTTTTCAATAAATTTTTTCCAAATTTTCGTTATATTTTTCTAGTTCATTAAAAATTATCTCTAGTTCGTAAGCATTCTTTTGTATACAAAGAAAGTACATGATGAATTGAATGGAATTTTGCAAGGATGTATAAAATGGCTACTCTAACAATTCATGTAATTTTTACATATGTCAAAGCATTATAAAAAATAACATTGTGATATATCAGTCGTTCAGTACATTCATTATAAAATGCCATATCTTATTTAAACTTTGTTTTCTTAGGAACATAGTTTTAAATTTTAATATAATATTAATTTCGCTTTAAGTAACATTCTATATAATTTTTAAGCAGATTGCAGCATCCTGTTTTCTGGATCATACCTCCTTAAAACAAATATTTTTTTCTAATATGTTATTTTGTACGCTATTCTGAATCACATATGGAATTTGATTATAGGTATTATTTGCGTTTCATGCGTCAGGCATAGTGGATATTTTGTTGTTCATTGTCAGTAACAATCAAGAACAACAATATCATATGCAAATTTTAGAGGTACATGCAACATACTAATTATATATTTATTTAACCTATTTTGATATAGTTTTATATTTTTATAAAAGAAAATTTTCATAATATGATTTTATAAAAATATTGTTACTAAGAATTTGTTTATTACTCGTTAACTTGTAACTCGTAAATAACAGTATTATTTTCTCGGCTAGATTATATCTTTAATGTTACGTGAGCAAAATGCAAGCGTGTTGGCTACATCTGGGTTGCAACGTAGTACCGCTGAAAGGGAAAATGACGAGGCTACTCTCGTAGCCTTGCGACAAAAAGAACTGCGCGAAAAAATAAACAAAGTAAAAAAATACGCTGGATCAAGGTGAGTCTATATGTACTATTACTTATCGATAAAAGAAATTTATTAATTTATTAATAAGACAATGCCAGTAATTGGATGTTCCTGAATTCATGCAGATGAAATATACTTTATGCTAGAAGAAATTTTTTTTCCACTGACAGCAAAGGGCACGTTCTACTTAACGCTTGCAACGCTTTTGGAATCATTTTTTTGTTGTTTGTCAAATATTAAACAAGGACAAATGATGCAAACATTGCAAGCTTTCAGTAGAACGTGCCCAAAATTGTGTCTGAGCAATTTTTAAATGAGAACAATTTACAGTTAATGAATGAACATTCTAACAGTAAGTTACGCATGAATTAGAGGCAGCACGCGCTTGTAGACTTTTTTTCTCTGTAAATTTTTTATAATAACTGCATGATATCTAGCACAGAAAATTACATGTGTTTCAATTTTGGAATACTCTCTGTACTATTTATAAAATAATGATAAACATAATTTGCACTAATTTATTTACAGTTTTACAAATTTAAACAAATTTAGAGGAAAAATGAAACACATTAAGTTTTAAATTAATTGTTCCAACAACAATTTTATATAATATAAAACGATATTTACATATAATCATTTGAAATAAGCAGCATTTTTACTCGTGTTAAAAATTCGACAAAGATTTTCTTAAAATCAATGATTTCTGAATTAAACCACTCTTTTAACATGTACTTAATTCGTCGACTTGTAAGATATATGATGATGCATCGTGCGTCATATCTGTGAACTTGATTCAATTTTACTCCTATGTTAGCTATATTATCCGTACGTTTTTACTGTGATATACGGGAGAATGCACTTAATGCGAATAGCTACCGCATAATTACCGCTTTAATGAGCGGCCACAGCTAAAAGCCCGTGATCGTATAAAATGGGATTGACTAAAAGGCGCCGATTGCTACTTGACAGATACCTTTGGGAGTTATCGCGGTATGTTCGCGACGCGATATGCGTATAATGAATATGACCTAGTTTTTAAGGTAGGGCCACCCAAAGCATGAATAGAAGCTTTTATCCACTTGTTGGAGAGAAGCGAGCCGTATTCTTGTAACAAGCGCGTTCCAGAAGCCCGTGGATGCGCGCATCCACGTCTTTGCGAAAGGCTTTTTACGAGTTGAAAGGGACTGGATGTGCGGTGAAAAGATCCCTCCGCCTTCCGCGTGTTCTCGATCGATCGATGGAAAGATAATTTGATCGGAAAACGATAAAGCAGCGCCTAGCTGTGTCACGAACACAGATTTCTTTTTGATAGCAATAGTAAACATAGGAGCAAAATTGGATAGCTGCGCCATGTACGTGCTCGACGTATCATTTTTATTTTATTTATTTCCATTTATTGTTTTCACGTTACCGTTTCGTATAGGAATTATAAAAAAATCTATTTGAAATTGTTCTCTTAAAAAAAGTTGTAATCTTTCCATATCGCTAAATGCATATTACTCCATTTGCAATCCTATTCTTACTCTCTCCGCCTGCAGTCTTGGTTTTCTTACCCAGTTCAAGTATTTTTACTTTTCTAGGCTTTCAAAAAATCATGATAAATTCATTTTCATTAGACTCTATTGCATTACCAATTAGTTTTTTAACTCAAATTTTAAGGGAGACTCCAGATTCTGCTGTCCTTTTATTTCTGAAAAAGGATCTCATACTCAGCCTTATAAATGGTTGTCTCCCAATAGATTTCATTCATTTTTTGTAATTTATGTGATATTTAGAGGTGTCAATTTTGTAATTTATGTGATCTGGCCTGTAGAGAGCACCTAAGGTTTTTTGAGATTTTTTTACAATTATAATGCAAAAATTATCATGTTTACGATTTTGTGTAAATAAGTAAAGTGTCTCAAAACTTATCACATAAAGATATCTGCAATTCGAATCCTATCTAATCACTTATTCATAAAGTCGCATCAAATTTAATAATTGAACATTACAATTGCATCAAATTTAATGCTCAAGCAATATCTTATTGATCTCTTATTGATTAAGAGATTGTATCTTTTGATTATTGAATTTGGTGTAATTATTCAATAGGATATTTCCTACTGGGAAAATCTGGAATTTGTAGGAAATTTATTTTTTATTTTTAAAAATCATAGATTTTTATAGGATTTTATTGATACACAGAGGAAATTATTCTCTTAAATTAAAATTCTTTTTTTAATAGAATGGTTTTTTTTATTATTTTTTATTAACGTCACACTGGATTTAAAAGATCCCAAAATTTCGATCGTGTGCTGTATGAAGAAGGAATAAGATCACACCTAACTACTTTCGGAAATTACGTACGAAATTTATAAACACTGGCCTATGTAGTAATTAATCAAATAATAAACTTACCGAGCTGCTCCATGGATGCTATCCCCTCGTTAACGTGCGATGTTACACGACTAGGCTGAGTCAGTGACGAGTGTCGTTCGAATGAATCTTCACCTAGATACTACGGACAAAGTCGAAATGATTCGTTCCCGATCAAGAATTTTAATATCGCACGATAACTTGTAGCTCGCATTCAATATTCACAGTATTCTAATTCGTCCTTGCTCGTTCTTTCGTTACACTCGAGCGAATGCGTGCCTGTGAAAGCTCTACTTGAAACGACGCAAAAAGTACGCAACGTCGCACGAAGGAGTACGATCGTTTGTACGCACGACACCACGTATCAAAACCGCTATCCCATATTCGATCCTACACTCTCATTATTCTCCGTACAATTCGAAACACGAGAATCATACCGCGTACGCGTACGTCTGGTAGAATTGAAACCAATATGGCGATGGCAGCACCAGCGGGGACTGTGCTCCGATAACGGTACCAGTCGTACCACTACGCCACAGTATAATAGTACTGCGCAGCAGCGGTCAGCCGAGTCAGCCAACAATGCGCAGTGCCGGCCGGCACGGAGACTCGACGTGTCAGCCGATCGGCGGCGGAGACGACCGAACGCCGCCGAGCGGCCGTGACGTCGCTCGCCGGCGCTCGGTCGTCTCCGCCGTCGCTCGGCTACCGATACGTCGAGTCGCCATTACCGGCCGACACTTCTGGCTACTGACTCGCTGACCGCTGCTGCTTACAGCGTTAATGCCATGTTTGTCGCACCGCGCGCCGGTTCAATGCCCGTCCTTCTCGCGTCTTACAAATCTGAATTGTGCGTAGATACGGTGTTGGGAGTACCGATGTACAGCGGACGATCGTCTCGATGCGTGGGTCATACGATGCGTAGAATGCATGATCGCTTGTTCATGCGAAGTATGACGTCATTTGTCTGTCGTTTCGAAAACTTTCCGCGCGCGTATTTGCTCGTCGTCCATGCCAGTGGAATACCGCGAGTGTGTCGAGTGAAGTGTACTGTTTAGTCGTCGTGTGATTATGGTAGAAAATTCTCGAACAGGAGCAAATTGCTCCGTTCTCTGTTCACTGTGTCTACGCGTGTACTCGTTTAAACGGCTCTCCCGGGCTACGTCGCGTAATATTACGGGATTTTTCGGTTGTCCTTGTCGCTGCTATGTCGATCTTCGTTTCGTCGCCGATCGGATGCTGTGCGAGAAAACGGCATCTGTGAAGCAACTCAGTGAGTGCATTATTTTATCAATTAATATATTTGCGCGTTTATGTGATCTCTGGTAAAGAGAAGTTTGAGAGATTGAGGTTCGAATTCACACATAATCGTTTCTCAGATCTCAACATCAGTTTTGTGTTTTACGAGACAAAGATAGACTCGAGATATGAAATCTGAGAATAAATCTATAGCTAAATCGACGCCGTGACCATTCTTAAAACTTCTCTCTGTTACGAAAAGATGTTTTTACTGTGCTCCGGGAAAAAAGTATCATTTCTACAATCGTCTGGCGAATGACTGTGACTTGACGTATTTTGCTAATTTAAACTCTAAACTGAATTTTTAATGCACTTTTATCATATAACGTAATTTTAGTTAATATCCAACAAATACAGGTTACAATTATACATATAAATGTTCTAATTTTCCACTCAGCAATGCAACTGTTGTACAACACATTCGTGAGAAATTACAACTAACATTTATATAACTTGATATTCACTGGGTACCATCGGATTGTTCATTTAATAAAATATGAAAAAAATAATTATTTTAGTTTCTCCGAGTACAGCTAAAGCAGATCTTTCTATAACATTTTTTGTCTGGTTGTCTGTAATCATACTTTGTTAATGTAAATGACAAAGAATTAGAGAATTAAAAGGAAACATTATTATAGTATTGTAAGGCCTTGTAGTGTATTGAAATGGATAGGGAACAATAATCTGCAAATATTTAATGTCAATATTATTCTTGGCTACTAAAAAGAATTGATTATTCAAATTCAATTTCAGCCATGAGTTCCGAAGATTCAATCAATGGAAGAGAAGGCAGCTGTCAATGGCAGATAATTTTCTAAATGACGAAGACGCACATCATTTTTTCCTATAAGCTTATAGAGTTATTATTTTTCTATTTTTTATAGCCCATTTATTCTTATTTAGGATTAGTATTTACGTCATATGGAAAAAAATGATACATGATAAATGAAATATGAGACTAGGAAATATTTGTCTTTTACTGAACAGAAAATTGTTTTTATTTATATTTTTAGTTTTATTAGTTACATATCAGTTACATTATAATATTTGATTAATTATATTAACTTTTTTAGATAGAAAGTTGGAGAAGGGAGTTAGAAGTCTCTCCACTATCGACATTGTTCAGCTTCAGAGCTCAACTAGAATCAAAAGGCATAAAAGTAAAGTTTCTTTATCATGATATTTTCCTTGCTATATAACTCACCTCTTTAGCTTTAAAACGAGTATTATACAGGTCTTAAAAGTCTTTTGTTGCAAAAATATAATTCAATAAAATAGATTGGTTTTTTTACAAATCTATCTTTATTTTTGCTTGATGATTTTTCTCTGATAACTTCTTTTTTTAATAACATAGATCATTTTTCGATTATGCTGTTTGAACTGTTACATTTTTGAGACTCTAAACTTTTATTATAAAAAAATTGTTGAAAAATATTGAGTGGATTCAAAGGCTTCTCAAAGTTGCACAACTCTTGTGTAATGTTTACTAAATTAGTGTTATGTGTTTCACAAATTTAAATTCTTTACTTCTAAAATTGTATCCATGTACTGTATACAGATCGTTATACACTTAATTTATATTAAATCTTAGTACTTTCCAAAATTTAATATTTAAATAGTTTTTTTTGGGATTGTATGATTCAGGAGCATTAGAAGCACAATAAAATAAATTTATTTCAAAGTCACATTAAACAATTTTCTATTCTTACCTGGAATTTGGTATAACAGAATCGAAAAATTCAAAAATTAAAAAAAAAGTTTTTTATCAAATTTGAGTAAACATCTTATTTCATGCAATCGAAGGGTGGGTGAAATTTGAATTGCAGATATTTTTACCATAATTTTTGGAATATCTTAATATTTGTGATGATATTTGTTTAAAACTATTAGAAAGATAAATACAATTTTTGTATAATTTTAAAAATGTTTTACTTTTGCGTATATATCTACAGAGTTTTGCTCATTGACACTTTTATTCAGCGTCATATAAACTACGAAATTATAAGGTGAATGAAATCTACAGAGAGACATTTTCTCAGATTGCTGTGTGCGAATCTTTACTTTAAAAGTAAAATTTCGCTTGCGCCAGAAAAGACCTAGGTTGCAGATGAAATGTTAAAAATTGTCCGTCTGAACTTTATTTATGACGTGATGCTTATACACTTCGATAAACTTTAAAAGTTAATCATTTATTTAAAAAATATTTTGCGAAGTTGCTGATGGAAGTGAGCTTTTCTCATGGGAAAGAAAGTAGGAGAGAGTATAGTGTGCGTCTTCGTCATTTAAAAAACTATCTGCCGTTGACAGCTGCCTTCTATTCCATTGATTGAATCTTCGGGACTCATGGCTGAAATTGGATTTGAATGATCAGTTCTCTTTTTAGTAGCAAGGGATCACGTTATTCTCGCTTTTCAATTCATGCATATAGACGGAAGAGAAGGGAGAGAAGGACGCGAAAACTAAACAAGAAATTCAATCTTTGCTTGAAACGTACATGCACACATCGTTTTCCCAATATTTTGAATAGTATTCTAAGATACATTTGCACTCTTGAAAAATTCAAGAATACATTTCGCAAATAGTCTCTGACATGTTTTTATTTAATTGATTATAGGCACTCGCGATTCGGTGGTACTTACGTTGTGCAGAATATGAAAGCTACTGGAGAAAATCAAATGATATGCCATAAACCATACCAGAAGATCGAAGCACTGGAATTCGGTCATAATAAGGTAAATTTTGCGAATCAATTTATAATTTTTCCCTATCTTACTGTTTAAAAATGTCGAAATAGCCCCGACCATGCTTTATATTCGAATCATACGAATGAAATCTTCAAGTATGAATAGAAGGCACGTGTCTTTTGTAACAGAAAAGAGTGAAGCGACGTAAGGATAAAATGAGCCTGCAAGACCCCAAGGAGGAGCGCACGTCTGCTCTTAGCGTGCGACTCTTTTTGAAAGAGTTTTGCGTAGAATTTCTAAGCGGGGTTTACAACTCCGTGATGAAATTCACTAGGTCTTGCTTTATCAACGACACTCATGGCCAAGCAGTGGAAACGGCTGTCTATCTGTGGGCCTTACGCTTCTTCATGGAGTTCAATCGACATTACAAGTTTCAAGTGAAATATGTAAGGTAAATCTTCGCGCTTCAACTTTCTCATAGCGTAGTCTACATTGTCGCATACCTCGTCTAAAGAGGCAGAACGCGAGACAGTTTACGAACTCGTTTTACGCATCGTCGCTTTCTTTTGGATCTTGTCTAGAGAGAAAATTCTCCAGTGTCCGCGCGTATAGGCTGAACCATCTAACTTTACATCATAGAATAATTTTTACATGGAATTTTTCACAGTTGCTGATATGGGAATTATTAAATGACCATTGTTCCGCGGGATATCTATAACAGTATTATTTTTTTGAAATAAACAACTTTTTTTTTTTTTGTATCGAAGACTTATTTTATTTTAGATTATAAAGTTAGGAAACTGATCCTGTACATTTACACTTACACACTTCTCGTTTAAACAATGCATGCATATTATATATAGTTTGGATTTTGTTTACGATTCGTTAGCTGCGCTCCGTGCCAATACGATTCTCCATTTCTGTCGGATTAAATTTTATTGACAGATTGTTTGATTGATATCGAATTTTTTTACAAATATAATATAAAAATAAAAATATATGAAATATTTTATTCCTATTTTACGCACTTTATACCGATTTAAAATTTGAATATTTTGTACTGTTAATAATCAGAAATCAAAATGCATTATTTTATTTTATTGTATTTTATTATCTAGCGAAACTATATCTACAGAAGTGTTTTACCTAGTGCAAAGACAAATTGAACAATACTACGAGATGATAATAGTCGATAAAAAAAAGATACCGCTTTGGTCTCGTAGATTGCATTTGGCATTAAAGGCATATCAGGTAGGAAATTGTTATTCACCACTGTCCGTGAGTATTTAGAGATAATAACGAAAATATATCTCGCATTTTAGGAGCTTCTTAACAATCTCATGGTAATGGAGAAGAGTAGAGATGATGGTGTTAGAGAATCCAGCAAGATAATTAAAAGCAATATCTTTTATGTCCCGGAATATCGGGAAACTATACTCTCTCAGCTTTTGTGCTTCGACGAGGTTAAAATGTCACGGTGAGTGAACAGAATTTCATCATAATCACCACCGTATGAACTAAATCGTGTAACCTTAGCATCTTGATTACGTACTTATATGTCAAAAGTTGAAAGCGGTTTTAAAAGATTTGAAGGAAAACGATTAAAGAAATTATGAGAGATTATTATCAAAGAAAAAAAAAATTAAATTTCGTACTTGCGCTTCTTATTCTTTCGATAATCGTCAGTCGTTTTCTTTTTAACTTGGCAGAATAAGTCGCTAATCCTTTGCCAATTCCCCCGAATTCCTCGCGAATTTTTAGTAGGTATCGTGAAAAGTTGTGCGACACGTCGATAGGCGTCCTACAGTCCTACATTGAACAATGCACGTTTGTATCGAGCAAATCTGCATCGCGAAAAGAAGAGAGCGAGAGAGAGAAGCGCTCTTTACCGAAAGTTTTATCTACCGCAGACAGATTGATTCACTTTCGGATCAATCGGTCGACCAACCAGGAAGCCACTCTGGCTCCCTCCGATGCCGTTCCTTTTCGACTATTTCTCTTCTTTGGCGGCTGGTGGGCTGGTCTCGGTAGCTCGCACTCGCCCGGTTTTCTTCCTCCCTTCTACGGTTCCTCGGCGGAATAAACAACTTTTATCGACCTTCCGGCCGGCGAAATGGGAAAAGGCGGTGGGTGTTCAACTTGCTACGAGTTTGACGGGTTTTGCACGGATTTCCACGACGGAAATGTAAGGGCGGCGCGACGTACCGCAATGCCACGTTGCTGCTACTTTGACGTTACGGGGACGCTGACGAAAACAGGACGACGGTTCCGTCAAACTTTGGCTTTGACGGCGGTAGCGCGCGTTGCCGGAACTAAATTGACAAATTAATGCGCGAGTAGTGGGATTGAATTAATTTCTTGTCACAAGGCAGGAAGGAAGGCGGTTTAAGTTTACTATCAGCTTAAAACAATGTCATTACATAAATACGTTCATCTTTTAGGCAGTACTTGGTGGATCTTGTAACGACTGTTCACATATTTCTAAAGATGCTTGAACAATTCTGCCAGAAAAATACACGACATCTCGTAGTTCAAAAAGCAAAGTCAAAGAGAACAAAGACCAAAAAGAAAAAAAGTAAGATTTGTTTGTGTGTATTGTTTTGTATTGAGTAAAACAATATAAAATTAAATATAAAAAATTATTCGGTTTTTTTTTTAAACCAGAGCCTACTCAAGAAAACGTAACTACGGCTCCTACTTTGGAAGAACGTTGGGACACTATTGGCCCCGAATTATCTGCAGTTATGCGCGATGCTGTTATACCTGTAATGGTGCCATTTGATGCAACCTTAGATACGCCTATTGATGATCAAAAGTACGTGTTAGCATTGATAAACAGAATAATATTTACGTTATTATTGATGTTTATTGAAGTGATTGAAAGTATTCTCTTCTATGTTTCACGATTTTTGTTTGTTCTGATTTGTAGAGCGGACGCCATGAAGAGAATTCAGAAATTAATGCGACAACGGAACTTGGAACAGGCAGTTGGTCTTCTACGTGCAGCAAGGTGAGGGATTTGTTTATTTTGAGAAGCGAGATTCCCGGAAAGTAACTCGTTGCCGTGAAACTCGTTGTGCTGGAGCGATAGTAACGTTGTTCATTGTTGTTTATTTTAAGAATCAGTTTTGCACCTAAACCGTTGTCATGCATTACAATGAGTGAGCAGTTCTAACTACTCTGCTGCCTTGTTTAACTGAAATATGCGAGAGGTTATTACTTGCGATAAAAAAAATCACGTATAATTTCTCGCTTGTAATTTAATATGTTTTGCAATTAATGTATAAATTTTTATGGAAGTTGGTTTGCGATAGAAGATCGTTGTCTCCGACATACAATGGCTCTAATTCCCGCAACATTTAATTTTTAATTTACGCTATTTTTAATATAAAATTAATAAAAATATCTATCCATTTATCTTTTTATACGACGCTTATATTTTTATGACGGAATTTAATATTTTTTAATAACAAAAGACAATTTTGAGGTAAGTCAATTAATCATGGGGATTATGCGGGCTTTGTTTTGTCAAACAAAGGCGTTCATTGCGTTAGGGTTGGAGGGTCAGTACGAACGTAGGATTTATTCACGTAAACTTAATGAATTTTTGATCCCTTAAACCAAAGCGTGTACACAAAGTAACATGAACGAAGGTAATATAGATAATATTGTAAATGATGACGCAAATCCACATGATCCATATTACAATTTTGTATCGTATAACAGTTATAAATTTCATTTATTTTTTATTTATATAGTGTGTATGTTTGTGTGTATAATTTATTAGATAAAATGTATGTTTTTTATCCTCATTATTTCCACTTGATAAATTAATTTTTCATAAGGTCGACAAAGAACGGCTAATGAGAAACTTATTGCCGTCTCGCGATTTTCGTCAGGTTCGATCGTAATTCGCGTAATATATTAATTAAGCTTATTGAACGGTCTGAAATTTTTTCGGCTTTGTGCACCGACCAGTCACACGGCCAATTAACTGGCGAAAAGCCAAGCGTTTGCACTGCCGCAGATATTTACATTACATTAAATCTGAAAGGGATCTGCCGCGCTCTTGTAACGCGTCGGTATACACCGGTTCACCGGGGTGAACCGGTACCCAACCAACTCTTTGAAGTGTTCCAGCTCTAAATGTGCCTATGAGTCATGTCCCTCCGTCAACTTGTTTCTGCATTCCACTTCGCCAACCCTTCTCGCTCTAAGGCTTAATCGCTGCCTCGATGCTTTCCGCGAGATTCGATGTACTCGCTGATAAACTCCGTCGACGTGTAAATAGATTCTTTACGCGGCTCGTCTCAAAGCATTTTCGCCTTTGCTGTACACGGACGCGTACACAGAGATCGCGAATATCTTAAAGTTGTTTTCTTTATATGGAATGATTCGGTAAATATCATCAGAGAGTAACGTTTATCACCGGAATTTCATAATCTGAAACTACTTTTCCGAGCTCGGTGACATTTAAAAAATAACGCAGTTACACCAGGACGCTAGTTTTAACTGAAGATACCGGATACGAGAACGCTGTACCATTAATCTTTAACTTTATTAGTTCTATCAGATTGGAGTGCCGTGATATAACCGCGGGGATAAAAGTCGGTTTTACCGTCGCCGCCTTTCTCTATCATAAAGCTATGAAATTATAGTCCCTTCCGCGATTTTTCTTTACGCGGTATCATCGCCGCGAACTACTTCGGGAGATTGTACGTAATATTCCACCGTCCATTTTATAGGGGGTAATGTTTACTATGGCCGGTACACAATGGAAGTCTGCAGGACCGTGCCGACCTTGTGCACACAAGGGGATAAAAGTAGCAGACTGTTGACTACCCCATATATATATAGACTATTTCTAGGCGCAGACAATATTGTTAATAAGGCATTTACGGTAATACGTAGGTACGTAAGACAAACAGTGTAATACCTCCTGTTCTCTTCGCGTACACGTCTTCGTTTCTCGGTTACGGGTAGTGCTTCTGGTAATCGTGTTTCGTTTGCCTAGCAAATACTTCGTCGTCTGGCTACCGGTTTTAGTCCTCTAATTTTCCATTTGCACCGTCTGCGACCCTCCTACCAGTACAGTGATTTCAACTTAGGGATTGCGTAAGATGATTACGATGAAAAAAAAATTTGCGTCGATTTATCATTTCTTCCTTTTCATCTCTAAATAATCGCAGTGCAGTAACGATTTCATTGTGTTTGCAAAGCACCAGTTCGAAATTTCCGTTCGCTTGTCTACATATTGTGATTAATATGTAGAAGCAAAATCTAGTTTATTTAAGAACGTTGGAAATATTTGTCTTGAATAATTTTATTATCTCTCGTTCAGCTATAATAGAATAATAGAAAAGATATAAGAATACATTTAAAGAGAAGTTGCTACAAGTAAGACAGAGTGTAAATATACTTAAGAACCTTTCTGTGACAATTTAATATCCGAGTCCGAAAGCTGATTCATCACTTTGAGCCTTTGCCAAGCATGAAAATGGACGTGTCGAAATTATCTATTTCATGTCTGGCAAAGCGGTATTGGCTTGAATGTCGGAACGCTGAGTCGAGAGACGACGACGACGAGGATGAGGATGACGACGACGACGACGGACGACGACGACGACGACGACGACGACGGGCGCGGCGCGTCTGAGAGATTCCATTGTCGCGGAACTTCAAATCGAGGGATAATGGGGATTGTATGCTGCTGAATTTCTATTCAAGCAGCCAGCAACCAGCAGCAGCGTCGTACGAGCCACTTCTTCCGCTTCGGGGACAGCACCCTTCCTCTTCTTTTGCGTTCTCTCGCTTGCGTCGGCTTATTGGATTCATCTCCAACGGAGAGAATTTCGGAAAGCTTTCGAAAGTGGACCAGACTCTCTTGACCTACGAAGTTGAAACGCGCTATGCAGCGCGCTATGAATCGCGATTATGAAATGGATTATAAGTCCATTTCGGGATTTCTTATCTAAATACCAGTTCTTTTTTTTTCTGAAAATTCCAAGATTAAAATTGAACATCTGTTTATAAATTAATGATGTAAATCGACAGTAAAATTATTTCTCTAATTTCAACTGGATTACTTAGCTAATTAAATCTTTAATTATTACAGGCTTAGTTTAATAATATATTAACTAGAATTATGTATGTCATGAGGAAATATCATGGTTATACATTTGACATTTTATAATAACTCTTGCCCCAGATTTGAATTTGGTTTTTAACGTTTTTTATACGCTAGCTGCCGACTCATCTGACGTATACTGTAGGGATTACGTGCCTGCTCGCGTGTAAACGTGGATGGATCATGTTCGGACTTGATTTCAACCCGAGTCGCATATTGTGAACGTACGAATGTGTGTCGTGTGTATACGCATAAAACGAAACACGTTCTATGTGCATATATCTGCACGTATCTGCGTTAGAACCGTACGTTTCGCTTTTATATAGTACAATTGCAACTAAGTGCGATTTCATGTCAAGTGACCAAATCCAATTCTCCGGATTTTAATGCGACTCCGCCGCTATTAGGACGGAGTAAAGTAGGAACGATTTTCATTATCAATCGCGCTGTGACAATGAAGGGAAGAAGAAAAGATTTTTATCACCATTGTTATTTTTACGGCTGAAAGCTGTGATTACATTGCAAAAGTATTGATAAAAGAATCCATCATCGTAATATTATAATTTTTATTGTACCTTTTATACTTTGCAATGCCTTGTTTCTCTTTGGTTTGAATTTTATATGAATATTGTGCTCAATCATTTATATAATCAGAATTTTATACAGTTATAATCTTTTTTAGCTGTAAATTTTTGCAGCTTATAGATTAAAGATTAGCTTTACAAATATGAAAAATAAAAAAATTATTAACATTTTATAAAAATATAAGAATGTATTAAATTTAATCTATTTCAAATTGAAATTGAGTAATAATTGATAATCTGTTGAGAATCTTGAAATGTAATATCAGTATTACTGAGAAAATTAATAAAATGTATTAAAAAATTTTTTAAATTTTATAGATATTGTAGTTTGCAAAAAGAACAATTCTTAATTATTACAATAAAATTTTATGTAAATAATTTGGAAGCTACTTGACAACGCAAAATTTGTTTGCCCATGAGAATATTTTTTTGAAAGTCTTTATCTTTTTACATATGATTAAAAGTTCTGTCTTAGTGAACATTTAAAACGAATGAAGTGATGTTTGAGAGCCATCCCGTCATGTAATGTAAGGTTAAAAGTGTTCTACCATTAGCTACACCTTTCTTCGGGGCGTTCCTGAAGACGTGACTTTATCTTTGTTTCCTGGTCACGTTCGCACACGACCATCTGTTCTCTTTTTTTTTTCTGAATTCTCATAAAGTATATAGGGTGTCTCAGACCCAACTAAGCTAGCTTTTATCTACCTTGGATGTAATTTTTTTTTAAAAAAGGTATGTTGAGGGGCGAATTACTTAAAAATTATATATGATTGGAAATAAGTACTGAGACATTTATACAAAACAAAAAATCTTTTATACAAAAAATAAAATTATTAAAAATCTTGATAAATGATTAATTTAAACAAATGTACGAAATTGTGTATAATTCAGTTTTTTAGTTGCTAAATTTTGTAAAAATAATTCTGAATTGCAAACACACGTCGTAATAAATTTTAGCGATAAATTTAACAAAAGTTAAATATGTAGATTAAAGCTTGCTTCTTTGCTATGCTCAGCTTCGAAAGTCTTTCTTCTCTCTTAGCGTACGTAAGCGTTGCCTCTCTTCCTTATTTCTTCGTCTGACGATGGCGGTGGCACTTTCCGCTTTGTGGCCCTAAGATACACAGATACTTTGTAAAGGAGATGCATGTGTGTCAGTATGAACGGTAGCGTAGGTAGGTAGGTCGACGAAGAATGAGGGTTGGGTGTGAGCACTTGACGCAAGGAGTCCGATGTTGGTGTAGATCGTGGTGAGGTTCTCATGCTCAAAGGAACCTTCTACGAGACTCATTGAGTTTGCCACTCGGACTTCTCATCGCGTCGCTGCACTGCACTCTACTGAATCTTCCTTAGTCGTGTAACTTCAGATAATGAACTTGCTTTATTTAATCACATCGACCTTATTAATAATGTATAAATTTATTAGTTTATATGTTACATGATTAAAAAACTTTTATATGATTTTATTTTCAATTTAATATCGCAATTTACGAGAAATATAACTTGAAATAATTTTTCACAAAAAAATGCTATCTGATTTTACGAGCGTATTTAAAAATTGCAATAAGTTTTAGTCTTTTAAAAATTAATGTGTTTGACGTTGTAACAGTTATTTTCGCATTATAAAATTTTTCATCTCACGCGATTCACAACAGAGATTCAATCTAATATATAATGTTCGGTATGTGATATATCGATTTTTGCAGCCTTATGAAATATGAAGTTTGTGCAGTTTGTAATATGTTATATATACGAGAACGGTACATTGTTATATGTATATCAGAGCTAGTAAACTGCTTGCTTACGATGGCGTAACGTTATCATGCTATTAAGTTGTTGTTGCTAAGCTTCTCTTATGTCATAGTCATTAATATTATTATATAACATGTTAATATTATATTTTACATGCGGATATTAAAAATTGATGATATACAATTATATTACAGAGACATTTGGCCAGAGAATGATTGCTTCGGAAAAGTGGACATACTTCCCGAGGAAGAATTTCTAGCTCTTCACGAAATCTTCTTTGCTGAGCTGGGCGGTGAGTAATTTTAATTTTATATACTTGGTAATGAACATTGAGCGTTTCTCAATGCTGTTCTTAAGATCATTTAAATGAATTGGCGACAATACGCGGATTAACCGGATAGGAAATGAAACGTTATGTATTGATAATTACCAGATATTCGTCCGAAACGGATTTGAAACTTGGTACTTTGAAAACACGGGTCGTTAGCACTTTTCGCTCTTCTGAGGATTGCCAGTACAACTTTAGTCTATCGAGAAACTTATATCCTCTCTGCATACATAACCCTGTGAGAAAAGAGTAGCTCCTGCTTTGCGTCCGCCTAATTATAAAGAGCAAAGTCTGTTATTAAGTTAAGCATGGAAGTAATGAGCTGTTTTCCTTCCTTTACGAAGGAGAGTTCGTTACGACTGCTGATTTATTGAATTATAAAGTTTACTCAACATTTTGGAAGAAAAACGTGAACGTACTAACGAAAGTGTGCTAATAATATCTATTTTTGTGTATTTTCTGCTAAGGCCGCATCACAGAAGAAGAAAGATAAATTAAATACATGAATTCATTCGGGACGCGTTACCCTTGCAGGGACGATTTGTAATAACTGGCGCATATATCACGACACAAATTTAATTAAACGCGCCGTTGGTATTCATTTCACGCGCCTAATTTATGTGTGAATAACTACGCTATTCAGTGCCGAGATTTCGCGACGATCCAAGCTCGCCACGTATTTATCTCTGTTCATTACCGTCACAATAATAGCTACCATATACATTTTAAATCTTTTAATTTTAACATTACTCTTCAAAAACAATTTGCTTATTTTGATGAAGAAAGATAATTACCGCGTTTTAGAATTTCTCTTGATTTATAACGCAAGCGCAATTTTATTCTACAAAAGTTGCCACTACTATTGAACACTTATATACAAGTTAAAGTACGTAAAACGCGTCAGCGGTTTCTTTTATAATAAAATTTAAGAAATTGTAATTTAATTACAAGTTGTTGTAATCAAAAATACAAAATTATAAAATTTATAATTTATAATTTACAAGATTAAAATTGATATTTTTTAAATATTTTTGTTAAAATTGACCGAGATATTTGTATAAAATTTTTGTTTAAATTTATCCATTACGAATATGAGGCGAGTTTTTTTTTTTAATTCATCTGATCAATCGCATTGTACTAAAATACAGCTTTTACAGAACGAAGTTGCGTAATGCGATAATTGATCAATCGATAAATTAGAATCATACGTCCGCACTCGTAATGTCTCGTTACGCACTACGCGTTCAACTTCCTTCCGTACGTTTATCCATCGCCATGAATGTCAGTGTAATAAAGAACGTTTACGATCGTATGAATTACGATCTGTTGCACCGAATTCCACAACTTACGACATGACGATACTGTCATGTGCTTCTCATTCTATAGATGGCACCTGGCTGATAAAGTCGTTAAATGTTAATCTTTCTCTTTATATACTGCCAACGTAGTCGACGTACGGTAGTCGGCGTGCAGTATTCACCTAAAGTGTGTTTCATATAAAACATCAACGCCGACATCCAGACTGTTTTATTTTACGACGTGAGTACGTCTGAAGCACTTTGCCATTATCTCCAGCACGCGTCAGAAATCTCGCGCGCAATCTTTATGCGTTAAATCGATTGTTCTCTTCTTTCTATAAAGAAGTGATTTTCAAGATGGACCGGATCTTATCTTTTATTTTTTTAATGCATTTTAGAGCGCTGCGACAGTATCACTCACATAAATATTTAACGTCAAAAATTGAAAATTCACGATTTATTGATTTCCGAGATTATGCGCCGATGGAATAATCTATTTTGAAATCGTCAATGCTCTGAAAGTGGAGACAAAATTTAACTTCCTAAATCTCAAAGGTCTTATATTTTCACTTCATTGTTTTCATTCTGTGATATATGCAAAAGTATCGCGTTTGATATAATAATAATAATGATAATAATAATCGCATTTATCAACATGAGCGATTCGACGTAGCGACAAAGGAAGTTATTTGCAAATAAAGCCAAGTATATTCCAGTGTCTGGCGCAGTGTGTGGATTTTGTCGCGGGCAAGCGGAATCAGTCGATCCGGAGCTTTTGGCTTCGTCGATTGAAGTTGTTTTTCCGCTTCGGCTGCCTCGGCACACACTTCCGGATGGCTGTACCCCGCGACTCGGCCATATCCCGATGGCTTTGCATACGCTGTACATAATAGAGTATCTGTTTCGCGTTGATAAAGCACACGGCGGAAATTGTCGGGTGATTCGCGAGACAAGCTGTTTCTAGTTTACACTTCGCAGTAAAATACGGAATTCATCGGAGTACGTTTAATCCGTGCACGTTTAATACGTGTGCGTAACAGTTTGCTTATTGTAAATGTTATTTTAATTCTTTTATATCGATACTTTTGTTACATTGGTTTCGCAGTTTAAAGTTATCATCCGCGAATTTTTCTTCTTGAATCATAAATAAATCCAGGGGACAATTTTAGTCGGAGAGTAAACCATTTCGCCCCGTGAAAGTTTAATCCTTCATCTCTGAATTCTGTACGAAAATGACGACGGAAATTTTCGATCGTACTTCTCTTCTTACGTGGTCGAATGATTATGCGTGACAACTTGGACACGTAGATGCTCTCCGAGTAAACTGTCTCTCGGACTTATTAATGATTCGAGAAGAAAATAGTTTTACTATAAACTTTATGGAAAGGAGGTCAGAGAGGTCAGATCGAAAGAGGAACAAACGATTATTTGTCATCCGTGACAGGGATACTTCATCAACAACATTTATAAATAATCGCGATCAATATCGAAGAGGTTTCGTAGCATACCGGAAAGCTTTTATTTATTCATGTCTGTCTGCGAATAGAACGGTACTGGCTGCCATGTATAAAGGATACGTTTCATCGACTTGCTTTAGTGCGAAGTATGAGAATAGGAAGTGGAGGAAGATGTGCTGTACTTCAGCACGATTTTTCTCTTCTCTTCGCTCGATTCCAACTTGTTAGACCGAATGGGTGATGGATGCTCGCGTGTAGTCAGCCCATGTGTTCTTTTCTCCTCGAAGTCGAAGGTTTGATGAATGAAGGTCGAATTGAAAAGTCTTGGCGGAACGTCTGAGGCATAGTGACGAAATTTGCATGCCACGCTCGTACGAACGACGCTACCCTTTGTAACTGTTCCATTTGTATACACGTTTGATTAACTAACGTGTTTCTTTCACTAAAGATTTCGGCTTTTCTCATTGTATCGGTATTCACGAATTCTCAAAGTGATGGTAGCGAAATTTTTAACGTAAAGTTCGTCTCGTCACAAAATGAACTCAAACACAAATATTGCTATTTTATTTATATCTCCCCGATGCAATATTATTAATGTAAACTCTTTCTACTCATCTTTTCAAAATGCTCGCAGAAGCAGCTTTGTGATTTTCCATATTTCGCAAATACACTAGATCGTTTCACTTCATAGATCGTTTCACTCCTTTCTTATCGGGTTTGTACTGCCATAATAACTTTCCTTATTTACCGTAATGCGGCAGAAAGTCATCTCTGACATTTCCTGGAAAAGTGCCGTGCACCTAAAATACGTAGATTGGAGACGCCGGATCTCGGCTGTATGTTGAGAAAGAGAAGTGGCTTCGAGAGGTATGAAAGAACTTTTATCGGGGTGGAAACTTCGTCTTCCTTCCGAGTGGCGTGAAGCCATAGGAACGAACGAGAATTATTTAGTACAAGACGCAGGGTAAACAACAGATGTACTACCAACATTTGTTCCGAGTTTCATTCTTTTTCGCGCAACTTTTGAAGCAACCCTCCGACGATTCTTCTCTCTACGCTTGGTAAAATGAAGATGTTATCGGAAAATATGCATTATTCTTGCAATCAACTTGTTCTTGGCGTTGTGTTGCGTACCAATTGTAAGAACTGAAGTTAATGAGCAATAGCGGGATTGGCGTTTAGACCGCCAAACCCGCTAAATCCCTATAACTTCTGAATCCTTTACAGCACGCCAATCGATTGATTATTTTGCTTTTTTTGCTGCATCGTGGTATTATCCTTTTTACTTCGTTATAGCGCACAGTAATCAAATCGAAATGACGTTTCGGGGATTTGAAGCGGAGCAAGGGATGAAATTTACATCCTGTGCTTGCTCGAGCGATCGCTACCATATGTTTGCATTCTCGTAGCCGTCCTTCCTCCTCCCCGGACATCGGTCCTTGAGGTAATTTCGACAGAATCGTTTGCTACGTCCGCTTTTCCTCGATCAAATTGCAGTGCACTGTATTACCTCGTGCGATTTCGGAATAAGCCAATGTCCATAATATCCCTTGTTGAATTTGTTGATTTTGCAAAAGATTTTATGTTTTTACCAATCTTGGTTTTTGAAATCAGGGTAGTAGAATCCGCAACTCATCTTTTCGAAGAAAGGTCGGATATAAAAAGCTATATTTTTTAAATTTACTTGTTGACTTTCAATGCATTTAAATACATATCTTTTTTCGAGAAAAATCTTGTTTGGTCGATCGATCATATTATATATATTTTTATGACTGTGTAATATAAATATTTGTGAAATTTATATGTTTATCGAGCATCTATTTTTGAATTTCTGACTTTGTGTAATATAAATTTTTAAATAAATATTTGAAACGTAAATTTAAAAATCTTTTGAATAATTTCTTATGAAAAAAGTAAATAAAATTGTTTTAAATAGTTTTATCGGATAATCTCTATTTTTTCATTTTTATCATTTTATGTATATTTAAATTTTTAAATGTGTGAAAATACGCGAATTTAAGCAACACATCTCTTTTACATTTATTTAATCACTAGAAATTTATGAATTAACATAAAAAGATATGATAAAAGACACATAAAAATCATTTTATTTATGAACTTTTATTTATTAACAAAAAGACGTTTATAACTTATTATGTTTCGTAACAATGCAAGAACGTTTCGATTTGAAATTATAAAAAAAATACTAAATAATATCGAACGTTTAAACTATAAATACAAAAGAAAATAAATTCTGTATCTTTTTTCAATTTTTGATACAAAAAAATTGGATTTTATTCGGTTTTTTATTCTGAATAAAAAATGCCTGTTTTTTTTCCATCTCTATTACTTATAAAAAAATAAACCTTTTTTTTACATTTTTTTATCAAACAATCTCCGTTTTTACTTGTATCACTTTGCATAATACAAATTCCTAAATGAATATTTTCAACGCAAATTTAAGAATTCTCTGAATGACTTCTTACGAAGAAATACAAACGTTTATACACTTGAGTGTCAGCCGGGTATCGAGTGGAGCGTTCAGAGGGTGCTCCAGCCCGACATTTAGCGGTGTTTCAGTATCGAGGAGACAACCGCGGCGCGTTAATGTTTCTTTTTTGTCGTTTTCCCCGGTGTCGGAGATATGATAGCCTCTTCCCTAACGACGTATAACCATTAATATGCAAAAGCGGTACTCAACGAGTTCATTCATTTCATCATGCCTTCCCCCGTTTGCTCGTTCTCCCTTTCCCTTTCTTCATTGACGCTAGATATTTTATCTTTACCATTCTTGTCCGGGCATACCTAGGGAGATATTCATGTGAAATATATCCGCTGGCTTTACTCTTTCTTCTAGCCTCTAAACCCATCCTGGGGAGAATCGGCAGTTAAAAAGAAAGAAAGATAACCAAGAGGGTGAATGTTACTCTCGACGCTATCTGAAGCTGTTATAGCTGCGCTACAAATGATATGCAGGGGGGTACATCGAGGGCACTTTAGCCCCACGTAAGCTCTCACGGTAGGTCTCCCTCGGTGGCAGTTAATGAAGTTATGATTGAAGGTTAAATTCCATGAAATTGCCTCAGTTAACGGCTACGGTTTCACCATGAATGCAAATCAATGTAAAAAATTTGCGCGCGAAAGCACGAACGTCGTCGGCGTAGTCGGAATTTTTTCGAAATTTTTACGTTTCGTCGCAGCGGTTACGGGAAATGTACATATTGAGATTATGGTTTCGAAAAATATTTGAATATTTGTATTAACACTAGCACACAGTGGAATTTAAACTTTGTCAGACAAATAAAAAAAAGCGCTATCGTGCGTCAGATTAAAAAAGTATGAAAATTCCAATATAATAAACACCGAATCATAGTAGCGGCGGCATCACCGTGTTTTTTGAAAGTTTAAATTTTGCGTTAATTTTCATGTAAAAACAGAAGCAACGAAATTACGCGCGAATCTTGAAATGAAAATTCTCGCGACTGGAATCTACAAATATATTTGGAATTGGCCAGCCCTTTACAACTGGACAGGCGGAAAGAATACTGAATCGCGTTAATAATTGATCACCGCAGACGACGAATTAGCCGAGATAGATCGTTGACTGACATTTCGCGTCCGTGCCTCGCTGTTTCCCGTCTCGTACACCCTTTTGTACGACGCGTCGCACACAGCGAGCCCCACCCGGCGCGGCGGCGTGCGACTCGATTAAATAATAATGCATTTACGAGTTGCGTAGAAATTGAATAACAGTCGTGCTTGAATAATACAGATATGTAAATGGGCCGGGATGGAGACTGGCCCGGGATTCAGCTCTCGACGGGGGTGAACGCGGGTGCAGACGGGATCATTTATATTGTAACTCCGAAGCGCTTTGAATATCTCTCTTTCGCTCCGCGGCGCGCCAGGTGCGTCTCACTTTCTCCGCCGTTTCTTTCGTATTCCATTTATCGGCTTTCACCTGCACCTATTCTTACGACCAGCCCTCCTCATCTTTGCTTTCGTCTCCTTCCGCTCCTCCCCACCACCGCACTCCCTCGCACTGTTTGCCTTTCATGTTCGTCTACGACGGAATTCCCGTTTTATGCGCTCGTTAAGTATTTTCCATGATTCTATGTTTTATTGTTTGTACGAATCCTTTTATCCGGCTTTTCTTCTTGCCAGAGACATTTCCTTGCGCTCCGTTACATTTTACGCATAGTATCTTTTATCACCGGAATTTCAGATTTTTCTGCCGTATTCCTTATCGCTTCTTTCCCCTTTGTGTTTGGCGAGCGTCTTGGCACTTATAAAAATAAAAAATAAAAAATAAAACGAAACAGATCGGATATTAGGGTGTATAGCGACGCGTGCAGTACTGCGTAAACTCGTGCGATAGGAATCTTCAATAGTAAGGGCGAAACTGATAATGCATTGCGAGCTAGAAATCTTGTATCAGTGTTTATTCGACGTATCCGAATAGCATGATCCTTGGAGTATCCACAACTCTATTGCAAATCTAATAAATTACGCAATTCTCGTGCGCCGTCTGTGCTCCCTCTCTCAATCGGCATGCTGCAACCACAAACTGAATATGTTCCTTCGGGCTAATGCGTACGTAATGTTCCGCGAAACAGAGTTACCGCGGTCGTGCTACGACGAATGGGGTACCCACCGACGTTCCATCGTACACGCGCTTTTAACTTGCCCACCCGAAGCGGCCATTCTAGGCGTTCCTATCTAGGATATTCAAAATCGGATTTGTGTCCTACTAGAAATAACTGAAATTTCTGCAGGGCGCGGAAGCCACTGCGAGACGAGCAAGCTCTACGGAGCTTTAATAACTGCTTAACGGATTTCGCAGTGGGTTATTCGATTGCCACGGAAATTCGAGAGACCGTACCCAGGCCACGACGATTTCATCCACGGCCGGTCTTCCCGGTCTCGCGGTCTCGCTTCGCAACGGAGGCGAGCTGAAGCCCGTTGCGAAGTACACGTGGTTGAGTCTACGCGGTTCACGAAATATTGTGAAATTGGAAAATTGGGGAATGTCTGTGCTCAACTGTAGACCACGCGGCACGCGGACGATATTCACCACGATACGGTATTTCGATTAACGTATTTACGCGTCCGGTCTGTCGCGGGAATTTTATTTTATTTTAATTTTTTTTTTAAACTTGTTATATTTGTGGTATTATATTTATTCGTGATACGAATAAATTTTTTTTTTAATTTTTTTTATTGCTGGTTTTTTTTAATCTAGAAAACCTTGTTTCATATTTTAAGAACAATATTAGCATGTGAAAAAAATTATTCAGAGCGCTATGAAATTTGCATAAACTTTGTACTGCGTATCTTTTCCTAGATGAATTTTTTGCGAGCGCGCACGCTCGCTTGGGACTGTAGGATAGAACTATTGCTGCGACCAAAGCCGTTCCTCTTAGCAGTTTGCAGCACCCCTATGGGTACTCCTTCCCTCGTGAGATTTCGCCAGAAAATTGAATTCGGATTGACGCTATGTGCTGAATGCGCGTCGGATTTATTTATTTGATGATGAGGAAACCTACGCAAGGGGATGAACAAAAAAGGAGACGAGACAGAGGGACGCATAGATAGACGATAACGCGTTCTCGAAAATCAATGAACTCGATAATCAATTATCGTTCTTTCTTTTTTACGACTTGCAATTGAAACGTTTCATCGCAAAATTCTAAGTGATCGATTCTATGTATGCAAATTGGCGCAAAGCTTAATCCTCCTTCGAATTCGCAAGCTGTAAACTATACCTGAATTTGGTGACAATTTTTTTGTCGCCGGCACTATCTGTTGATGCGCTTCGGTAAGCGTGCGAGATTGTTGTCCAGTTATTTCCAGAACGTAGAAAAATTTTTGTTCAAAAGGGTGGATTGCACAGTGTTTGAAAATGTGTTAACTCAAAAAAAAAAAAGAAAAAAATAATTTTGAATAAAGTTTAAAATTTAACAAATAAAATTGATTAAGAATGCTACACAAAATGCGCTTATTTATATGTGTAATTAGTACAAGAAAGAAAATAATAAAATAATTTAATATTATATTTTTAGTACTAAATCAAACTTTACTATAAAAATAAAAATTATTTTCTATATTTTTTCCCTATTTTATAATTCTATAGTAGAATTATAAAAATATGGAAGAAATAAGGATAATATTTTTTTGCGATGTAGATGTATCTTATATGTAAATCTATTTTTGTGTTACTCGTGGATTTTATTGAAACTCAACATTCATACTTATAAGAGTAGCAAAAAAAAAATAATTTGATTGTCGAAAAATATGTGTATATTATTTTTGATTACTTTACAACTGTATTGAACTTCAATAAATTCTGCAAGTAACGCGAAAGTAGGTTTATTTGATAGTTTTTTAAGCGACGTGTGGATTAAAACCTGCGGATTAAAATCTGCGGATTAAAATCTGCGGACTTGAAATGAAATCTTTGAAAGCGCCAAAGGACCCTTTCATACTAAGGTGACGTTAGAGCCGTTTGTTGGATACATTACACTTTTAATTGAAGTCGTTGGAATACCACGTGATATTATTTAAATCGCGTCTATCATTAGCTGCCGCGCGCGCGTCAAAAGGAAGCGGTCGCGGCAAGCACGTCTTAATGACTTCTCAACGACGCAATTATGTTCTCGTTCTCGCGAAATGACGTGAGATAAATTTAAATGCGTATCTGCTCGGCACGATGCTACCGAGGCAAAATGCGAGAGAGAGTTGCCGGCGTGAGGATGAAGTTCTGATACGAGAGTGAAACAGCTCCGTGCTTTTTTTTATCACGATCCACCGTCGCGTAATAAAAGCAAAAGGTAGATAGGTAAACGGCGGTGTGGGCACCGTTCTTGATGATCTATATTGAAACGGAATTGCGTCGCAGAAAGATAATGCACTCCTTTCGAACGTGGTTGCCACTAACATCACTTTCGAAAGACATTTGCGCAGTTAATGATATCCCGGAGGAATGTCCTCGGATCGATACGAGATGAATGTTTCGCTTCTTTTCCATTAGACCTTCTAGTCTAACGCGTTCAATATTTTTACTTCGAGTATTCTCGTTGTAAAATATGGACACTACATTAATCTAGCATTGAAATAATTACGTCAAACAGCAACAATATAAAGAATAAGACTTTTATCATAAAATTATATTTTTAATGCATTTAGCTGAATTTTTGATTAATTACGTTATATACATATATCTTTTTCATTATTCTGTTCATGCACATACGTATTCGACGGTATTATGGTGTTATCGATTTATATATGAACGTTGAATGTATAAGCGCGTTGTAGAATGCTGACATTGCACCGGAAAGCTTCATCATTAACTATCGGATAATGCGATCATATATTTTCATAAGCAAGGCAGTATCATTGCCTTATCTGCCGAGAATTTCTTCGAGAAGCACCATGCATCGCATGTAAGTGACCGCGGATGTTAATTTATGGGCTGAATAACGACTTTCCGATCTTGGATAGTTGCCATCGCGCGGGACTTTAGTGAGGGCGGTTTTACTGCGTGGAATAAATTTCCAGGAAGTACGCGACCTGATCCATAAAGTAAGAAATCTCCGATAGGCGCATCCCTGGCACAGTAATTTCACTTTCTTTACGTGTTCCTCCTTCCTCTTCATTTCTCACGGGAATAATTTCATTATACTGGAAGATTTTAGTTCGCTGCGCTTGTACGACTTATTCCTACTTCAATTCGACGATAATTAAAATCGTTCAATGATTAATATGCGGGATATAAAATATATTAGTGAAATTGATAGGATTTACGGAAACTGATTTTCCTTCGGTAAAAAGATTTTGGTCTTACACGCCTTTTTGGCAGTACATTATATTTTATCTCGGTTATTTTTCCCAAATCATTTTCCATTATCTGCCTTGTAAAGGATCAAAATAATGGTGATTTTCGCAAACGGCACTAAAAGAAGGAAAATGACGCTTTTGTGAACCGTGAAGAGATGTCAGCGAAAGTCACCGGGGCAGCTCGTTAAGCCGACGAACGGTGATTCGTCCGATTTGGCAGAAAATCAATGACGACCTGTCAATAAGCAGACGTCTGCTTTCCGCTTCTATCCTCCATAATCTTCGTGCGGCGGGTCGAATAAAGCGTGGCTCCCTTTTTGTAGAATATAGAGAGAAAGAGAGAATCTGATGAAATCTGGCACAGACGCACGGTTGTCTCTCCTAAAATTCCATCCCGCGCTCCGTTTGCGACGGGATCACGGGAGTATTCTGATATTGCGTTTGGCGCATCGAAAATATTATTATTTGCATAGTAAGCATATCAATATATCATTCGAAGGTTTTTTTTCGTGAATTTTCTTTATATCTAAAATTCCAGCGATAAATATATTCTTTTCCAGTAAATATTCGTAGAACTTACGAATGCTCGAAAGCTACTTCACCTTTTCCAAGATAGACTTTCTACCGTTTTGCATCTGACAAGCTGTTAAATGTTAATATTTCTCGTATATAATGGATAACTCCTTTTATACCCGACGAAATATTTCTTATTACAATTTGACGGGTTATTTATTCAAGCAAACTTTTAAGGGGAGATGCTGAACTCGTCTGTATTATGCTCGACAAAATGCAATTTTTTTTCTAACGCAGTTTACTTCCTTGTTCTCTAATTGTTCATTATTCTGACTATGCTGACGCAGTTTACATTCCAAACGTTAAACAAACATTCAACATATCGGGTTTAATGTATTCAAAATATCTGCTGTCGATTTGTCTACGCTGTCAAGAGATACGATCAATGTAATATCATTATATACGAGCTGTGGTCGGCTAAATTTATTTTTTATATTTGTTCATTTGCCATCAATGTTTTACATTTTAATAAGTTTTATTTACATGATCTTTTAAGAATGAACTTTATTCATTATATACGTTTACTAAGTATTTTCAGTCATTTTTTAATATTCTGTTCACTATGTCGTTTAAGATTCAGATCTCTTTCTCTTATATATCGCTGTTAAATATTTTAATTCATTCTCTTCCTTCTGAAATTCGGTCTTCCTCTTCCATTTTTAAACCTGTTTCTCAGTTTCTTGTTTCTAATTTTTCATTATTATTAGCTTACTCATGTTTTTAATATTTTTCTTTATATCTTTTGTATTATTACTAATTATTGTATTCATTTATTTTATAATAATTTTGTCTCTTGTGTTCACGTAATCTATCCATTATGCTTTTTATTATAGTTGTACTATTTTTCTATGTCTATATAATTACCATACTCTCGATATTGTTATTATATTTTTACGTCTTTTCTTAGTATTCTCTTGTATTCTCGTATATATTTATTTACTGTTATTTTTACCTGTTGTAAGTTTAGATTTTAAGACATCAATTCTGTTGATACTTTCACTTCTTGAGGTGCACCTCATTGTATAAATATACAATATAATACAGAATATTCTTTCCATACACTTCCTTTGTTTTTTTACACGTCAATAACGTTATTATTATTTTATCGGTTTAACAAATTAACAAATTCTTTTTCCATAATTAAAAAATACGTGCGCTAATATATTGCAGACCGATCGATTTTATGTCGAAAAAAAAAGTTTAAAAATTTAGGACTCTTTTATCGATTCTTAGACATCTAGATAACGACAGTTTGCTTTTGTTATTAAGAGTTACAAAAGAGGTCTACAGGCTTATGGTATTTAACCTGTCAACTCATAACGACGTTTGCTTTGTAGCTTACATAATAGTTCCATATCTTGTACTTACAAATGGGGATAGTGTGAACTGTAGATTACATGAGGAAATAACGTAGAGCTCTCTCTCTCTCTCTCTCTCTCTCTCTCTCTCTCTTAGAATTAAGCGTAAACATTTAATATGAAAGATGGCGTGGAATAAAATTTGTGTGTACGTGCAATATTAATGTTTCGTAAATAATACGTATTTATTGTAAATTGCATGGGTCACGTTTAATAGGTAAAACAGACGATTCTAGCATCCCCCTTTTAAAAAGGAACAGGGGAAAAATACGAGGAAGCATTAAATATAACGGGGACGTGTGGCAACTGTCTTATTACGTTTTCCTCTCCTTTTCGCTTTCATGAGAAAATCACTCTTGCGAACGTTAAACCCAAATACTCGTTTTGGCGTTACTTATCGGGATTCTTGATTACGTTCGGGGTTCTGAAAGAAGTTGTACAAAGCACGACAAGTCCACTGCGAAATTGTATGTAAATTAAAAGGGAAGAGGGGAAAAAGCAGAGAGGGACATAAAAAATGTTATTGCGGTTTTTGGGGGGACAGTCGAGTCGGATTGGCGCCGGGATTCCGAGATTGAACGAGCGACTTAGGGAGTTCTGTTAGAAGTCAAGTCTGGCGGGATGGTAACGTAGCGACGAGGAGGGGACGAAAAGGAGTAAAAGAAACTCGTTTCGCGTAGATTTGGTTAGATAATCTCCTATCGGGCGCGAGAGAAAACGGCTTCCGCGATAGAAAACGCGGTGAAATACGAAGAATATTAATTTCACGCTTGTAATTGCGTTTTAAACGGATTCCCTTGATCGCATCATAAAAATCTTTATCCAAATTGGATTGAAAATTGAATTTTTATCTTAGATAATTGTCCAATATTGATCAGGTATCGGGGCTAATTACGATTTGGACGATTTTCACGTGCAGCTTACCAATTTATTGAATATCCGTATTTCTCGAAGGGTTCGTGTACTTCGTAGCTTCAATAGCTAAGCTGAAAAAGTTTAATTGATGACGTGGCTTCGAGTAAGAACTTGCGAGAGAGAAACTTCCGTTATCGACTTTCTCGATTTATTCCCTGAAAAGACGCGGTAATTAATATGATAATGCTCGAGTGATCGGTGAAATTGATTTTTGTCGTCGGTTATCCTTTATAACCGCTCCGTCGTTACTCGGAATCCGGCTGGATCAGATACTCGGCGTCAGTTAAGAGCAACATCCTATAAATAAACACACGTACACGATACCGGCAGTTTCCGAGCGAAATTTCTCCTTCGTGATTGCGTTTGTGGGCTGCACCTACGTAATCCCGCAATCTTCACCTGTCGCACCGTGCCGCTTTGGCAGAGCTCGAACCAATTATCTGTGTTGCCTTTGATGTCGCCTACCTTTCGCGGATGTTTGCGCCAAACAGTGCCAGGGTCTCCTTGACAAAGGATCTTTCTGAAAATTCTGCGAGTATATGCCATTCATCCGCCATTTTCTTCAATAGCTGTTTGTGCAGTCCGCGCAGCCCCGGCTTCGTTCTCTAAAGGTTTTCCGTAATCGAATGCAGAATCAAAGAGCCGCTTTCAAATTGAAATTTGTCACTCTACACAGCGCGCAAAATATTAATTAAATTTTTACAGCCGCGCGCTAGCTATCGTCCGTACGCGTCGAAAAATTGAATCGTCGCGATCGATTAAACGCCAGCACCGAGATCTGCTAATTGACGGAGCGACTTTGGGGTAACGGCGTAATCTTGTGATTCTTTATACGATCGAATCGAATGAGTGGCTCGAAGGCGGAATAGCACGACGGAGAGGAAGAAACGCCGCGGCTAGGGAATGAAGAAGAAGCTACAAAACTGTTGCGGAGCTTACTTTCATCCGATCCGCGGTTCGGGAAATCGTAAAGACCGTCCGCCACGGAGATAGCTTAAAATAGAGACGTGAGAGAGTTACGAAGTCCCGGATGAAGGTTCGCGGCTTTCCGTTAGCGCGACCGTTACGGAAAATTTTTCTTGACAAGATTCTATCCCGTATTTCTTCATTGCCACGGCTATTCTTCGTGGCTTAGAAACTATAAACTTTCATGGCGTACGTAGAGCCAATCCGGATAATTTTGACACGGAAATAAATGCGGAATATCTTTCAACGCGACGTAAATAAAGTTCGGAAAAAAAATTTAGAATTTACGATTATTTCTGTCAAGTGAAGGTAAAATAATATTTTTGATATTTATATATTTTTTTTATTACATTTTTTACCGATACAAGTTATTTTCAATGAATAAATCGAAATGGACGTCTCGTCGCAATTATCATCTCGGTACGGTATTTTCATTAAAACTGTTTCCGGTTTTTCCTTAGGCGAGTCACGAAGCCATTGAGTTCAAATAAACCTCTCATCATTCGCTTTATTTTTCCACGGTGATTTATAGGAAATACGTTTGTATGTCCCAGAGCTTATACCTAATGTACCGTGGATGTCGTATTTATAACGTATATACGAATATTTTACTTCGTTGCCCGTTTTCGCGGCGTCTGCATCGAATTTATACTCGTCCTCGGCAGACTCGTTTTTGTCGCGAGGGACGCGCGAGCGAGTAATATCTTCACGCAATATATAGATTCCAGTAACAAATAACATTTCCCACTTTAGTCCAGAAACGAATGCAAATCCTTCCACGTCAAAGAATGATCAGATAAGAAGATTTATATTGCGTTTCTCTCATCTTCATAATACGTACCAAACCCTTCGTCAAAGAAGGGCGAATCATTTTCATCTCTGCCATAGACCTCTTTTCTTTTTTTTAAACTTTTATTTAACATATTTAACACACCAGAAATTCTTCATAAACTTTATTCTTTCTTAAGAAGCGTCTTCGTAATCACGAAAATATTTTAAGAACGAGTTTATTTTATATATATTACGTTTAAGTATGGTAGAAAATATGTGAATATTACATATTTGGAAGGAAGTATACATAAAAGTAGGTGGATATAAAGAATACTCCTTTTTAAATTAACATTACTCCGATATAAGTGTATATTAAAACTTATAATTTATGCAGAACTGTTAAAAAATATGTTATCTATAACGTACAATTAACACACGTTCCGCGCAAGTCATCGGTGATGGATGTTGTATTTATGAGAAAAATGTGTATCGCGTAACGACTAGAAAATTACAAACAGTATTATCACAGAGAAAAAGCCGAATGTACAATTTGCAATGCAGAACAAAGCAATTAAGATGCTTTTATTAAATATTTATTTAATAAAAACAATATAGTGGACAAATCATGTCCGGCACGGAACGTGTTAATAACAGTTTTTTAAATTTAAATTCAATTTCATTATTAACAAAAAAGTAAAAATTGAAAAATCTAAAAATGGAATGTAATATATGGACTATGGGTTAAATGTCAGGAACAGTAATAAATAGCACAATAAATAAAGTGCTGACTTGTTTATTTAGGTAATCAAAATGTAGTTAAATATAATTTATATCTTTACTATGCAGCGCTTACATAAAATATAAAATAACCTTGTACATGGACAATAAAAAGAAATAGAAAAGAATAAAATTATATTTTAAATGATTGAATTATGTAAAACAACAAGAGCAAAAACATTTATATTCTTCATTAAATGGATAGAGGAGAAAATGGATAGAAAGGCAAGTAAGAATCAAGCGTTGTAGTTGATGCACATATATTAAATAATACGAATACAAATTTCTTAAACGTTCAAATATGTCTGAACATTTTGACTTTCGAGTCATTTTCAACGGAAATGTAATATCTCTTTAAATTATTTCCTGAAAATAATGAGAACTGAGACATCAAGAGATAATATTGAATAGATTTTACTGCGGTTACATTGTCGAGTGATGTATTTCGATCCATAATTATCTCATAAATGACACAATCATAGTAAGTTAAAAGATAAAAGTCAAATATTTAAAAAATTAATCACTTTCCACAGGAAGTCCTAATGTGTAGATTAAAAATGTGTTTGCAACTTTGTACTGTTCCGTAATAGCATTAAAAAAGTGATGTCTCAAATCAATAAATTAATATTAAGATAATTAAATAGACATTTAGAAATTTAGAAATTGTTTTAATTATAAATTTATTTTTTACTTAGATACTTCATGCTTGTTTCTGTGATTTTTTTCTTCGTTCTTTTTGGTACTTATAACTAATTAATTTTCAGTGTATTTTACTTTTTTTCTTTTGTGCCGTTATGCGAGAAACCGTTTGCTGACGAAAATTAGTATCCTTCACTAGTTCCACCCCTCCATCCTTGGATGTATTTTATTTTGTTTTGCCGCTCTGCAAATGGCGCGGCAAAGTAATTAATAATCAGCTTCAATCGCGTGGCAGGGCCAACGTCAATTAAATTCGCGCTAAAAGCGATCTGCAAAATGTGTAACCAATCTTGAGTTTTTAATATTCTCTTTGCGGAACATTTGTCATTTTCATTAGCAACTGTTAAAAAAATTAATGTAACTGTTAATTCCATTCAATAGAAAATATTCAGTACAAACGAACGCGCGTACACGTGAATATTAAACCAGAAAATATCTTGAGAACGATAATCTGTACCGAATGAGTAAACTTGATCTAATATTTTCTTAATTGATCTACATATAATTATATGTTAATCAGTTGAAAATATAATCGGCCAACATCTCTGCAAACATCTTTCAGCGTAATTACGTTTTTTGCGATGTGATTCCGAATTTTCTTTCTTCTTCATGCACGTTATAGTCTGAAAATAGGGTTATAGCCGTAGTAAAACCATTCACATAATCCCAAGTACTTAAATCGGGAAAGTGCTTTGGACGTACGGGAATAGTCATTTCGAGAATTTCGCGATTAAGGCAATAATCACAAGTTCTCTGCAAATATTATAAGCCTGAAACGGAAATTTGGTAACGATCGTACTATTTACATTCTTAGTTTTTTTCCGCAAAATACTGCACATTTTCTACAAAGCGACGTACGGTTATATTTATATTTTTCCATCATTTCTATTTCATGAAATTAAATTTTGCAAGCGTTATGTATTATAATGATCATTAAATTCTTATACGTTTGCTATCGACACAGTAACAATCAAAGGCATTAATAGGAAATTAAAATGTGCATTAATATAAAATTTTACGTAATTTCATATATACAAAACGTATTCTTTGAATGCGAACAAATTGCATGTATGTATTTTATTTTTTATAGTCGATTTTGCTTCATACATGCAAGTGCGTATGTCACGTGTATCATTCCGGGATTTGGCGCAATCTTTATTTGTATTACTCTTCGGTGCTCGATATTAAAAAAAAAGTCGATTCGCTTGGTTTTATCACTTGATGTATCGTTGGGCAGGTCAGGTCGTAAATATTCCTGGAGATTCCGACCTCGGACTTTCGTAATCCTGAAATATATGAGGGAATAAATCGATTGACCGTGCGTATTTTTCGTGGCTCGCCGCAATTTAACAGACGGCAGCAGTTGCATTTGCTGCAGAAAAAACGTCGGATCAAATCTCAGCTAGAAGGCGTGAAATTATCCAGATAGCGCTTGGCAACGTTTATTTATGCCAGGAAATTTTTCTTACTCTTCTCGCGTTCAAATCTGGATGGTACGTTTTAACAAGAATGTTAATGCGTGCGCGCGACATTTGGTTCAGCGTCACGTGCAATCGCTAATAGTCAGAAATTGTCTAGTTTAGCTGCTATTATAATGCTTTATAATAACGTATACATGACGCTTGTGCTCGTATTGACGCTAATGATACGTATTCAGATCGAACAATGGTATTTTCTTCTAAATTCACGCGTTATTTGCTTTAATAGTATATGTGCGCGCAGCTATTAATATTCCAAAACAGCGGTATCTAATCTGTAGCAATAATTTACACCGGGTTTTAAAAATGCAATAAAAAGCTTGAATATACCGCTGTACAACAAAGATCAAAAGCATAAAGTGTATCGACCACTCTATCCGATAAAACCATGTACGTGACAGTAAATCTGTGGTTAGCGGGATCACCGTTGTAAACGTGGTCGCCATTTGAATTACTGGCATGTGTAGAATTGTTGAAACGGTCGTTACGACGTACTCTCTTTTACAGTAATGGTAATCCATTAATAGAGTGCGGGAAATTGTGCTACTTGTTCCGACATAATGAATGTTCTTGCAGAATGTTCTTGCAAAAGTGCGAATTAATTTTACACGAGTTTTTAACTGAATATCGTGGTGTATCTATTTCATTTCATTAATATTTAAACAGTTTTAATACAATTATCGTATTGTGCGATAATATAATATTAACATTAAATATTAATACTAATATGTATGACAATATTAACTGCGGTAACGCTGAAGCCAATGAAAGGTGGCGGAAAGATTTTCTGAGATAAATATTTTACATCGCGTGGCCACACGTGCATTAATCACAAAGCGTTAAATCTTTTAAAAATTAGTAGAGCGTTATTTATATACCTATATAGTTCTCGGACGTGCTAGTTAAAAGGACTGCGGAGAACGGGCAAAACGGGAAGGATATAGAAGAGGCATTTCCACAACGATCAATTTCAATTATTCCAGCAGTCGAGCAACCTTAGCAACCACACCATCGCGTACGAATGTGTGCGAACGTCTACGCGTGCTTATGTGATACTCCCGCTTTCGAAACCGTCATTGTAATTCGAATTTTTACGTCGGGTGGCTAGGCTATTTCCGCGTAAATAATGGAGTCAATTAGAGCAGCTAATTATTTTTCAGAGTCTCGCCGCTTAAACTCGTCAATCATTCCCGAAAAGTATGGTAGAAAATAACGTGGTTGTTAGCGCGAGCGAGCTTTTGAAACATTGCATATTCAGGAAGGAAGAATTTACATTTATCTGCCACACGCAAGTGTACCCGATAAAATATAATACAATTAAAATATGCATACAAAAAGTTATTTACTATTACACGTACATTCATTTAATTAAGAGGATCTTCTGCAGAGTGCTTTAATGCAAAAGTCCGATATACGCGACACAATTCAGAGAAATCCGATATCTTTTTGCCGCTTTTCGAATAATTTTGCTGTGACACATTGCGTGTATTTATAACTTATTCATTAGAATTTCCGCAATTTTATTTCACATTAATTAAAAACTTTCACTATCGCGTATTTTCATCTTTAAATTTATTAGCGCGACTTTAATCGCACATTTCTTTTCGCGGCGAGCTCTCTAGAGGGGACAAAAGTTATTTCAATAATTCTCTAAGGTATACCATTGGTTCGCAACCGGGCTTGCAAATTTTCGTAATATTTTATAAAGTACTAGCGGAGCCGTAAAAAAACTTTACGTCTGTGAAACTGGTAATATTGGCGTGAAGTTCTAGTGTATCGCGGCAGAAATTTCTTATACGGCCGGCAGAAAAATCCGCATTGCTCTTTTCTTCTCCGATTGTCTCACTCCTACTTTATTTGAAACACACGTATAAGTTTCTGGAAACACTCGCGGAGGTATTGTTCTTATAAAGTATACTCTGTTTGTTATAAAGATTTTTCTAATCCACTTCAAGAAACTTTTCTTGTATTAGCGTTTTTCCTTTAATTTCGATACAGAAATTTCGTAAATATTTGCAGCATATTGCATTTCTTCTTTTCATGAGTAAGAATTGTTAGAAATTATTAAAAGTTTTTTTTAATTAGACATTAGAAATCGTTTATGCAAATTACACATGTGCGAGTTAGTTCGTAACTGTTTTTATTTATCTCGTAGATTTTGAAAAGTTCGATATTAAGATACATATAGAATTTGATGTCGCAAAAGTAACATTCAGATGCCAATGGGTCAAGGGTTGAAGTTAAAAGATTTCTTGTTTCTATTTGACTGATAATATCTTTTTTTTCTTAAAAATATATATTTTTTTTATTCAAAGAAAAAAAATATTTTTAAAAATTTATTTATTTGAAAAATACAAATTAAGTAAATTATTTAAGAAGATTAACATATATGAAATTATTTTTAAAATTTTTATATCATTTAATAAAAACTGCGGGCTCGAGAGAATTAACGCCTTAGGCGCTACAACTACAGACTGATTCTGTAATGCTTCGGCCATTTATTGTGATATCTGTCTCGCATGCAATTCCAAGCTTTTAAATCTTGTTACTCTTTGATCTGTTGGCACCTGAATGGTACGAAAAGAACGATTTTACTGAAATATCTAAAAATTGAGATAAATACAAATCTGAAAATAATTTTGTTGGGTTATCAAAATAATTATAAAGCAAGTTCACAAGCATAAAGGGATGCAAAAAATGTTAATATTTTATCAATGAGCTTGAGTATTTTACATAATTATAATAAATTTATTTTCAGATCTGTGTCTAGCTGAATTTTTAAATTTTTGAGCAAAATTATTTTTTTCGTGTACGTATACTGACAATGAAAGAAGTGTTTTGCATTTATGACTAAATTTACGATAATTTCAAATATTAATATAGTAAAATATTACGATATAAATGGTAAAAATAAAATAAATATTTTTATGTAGTAAGTGCAATTACAATTGTAATAATTATAACTATTTTTTAAATATTTGTAGTTATACCTGATAGCTATAATTTATATAATTAAAACAATCATAAATATATAGTTAGTATCGAAAATAACTATAAATTATAGTTAAATTATGATAGTTACAATCACACTATTCTCTCATTGTTTTACTTTTACATCAAACTCTATATCGAACTTTTCAAAATCTACGGGATACATACTGCGTTTTTCCTTTTAAATTATTTGAAATATTTTTGATTGCTTGGACACTCGATGTTAGCTGTATTGTATTAAATTGTCGCTAGAATTCCGCGGTGGGTAACATGATGGGAACCGTAAGGTAAATAAAAAGACTGCAAAGCTTGTAGAGCATGCGATCGGAAAGAGCGCAACGAGTAGGGTGGCGGTTTGCGGCGATCGCAGACGCGATGAAGAGGATCTCTGCTTCTCCTACCATGAAGACCTAGTTTACCTTGGCGTCGCCGGTGCTCTCTCCTTTGTACAGAAAGTGTCATAGCGGCTCTCGATCAATGCTACTGTGTTCAGAGAGTTACGTTTCTCTTACTATCTAGCTGAAACAGCAAACATCCGTGCTTCTGTGCCGACTGTTGAGATTAGTTCAGCTAACTCTATCTCTAATAAACGGTAATTGGCTCGAGTCAAGTACTTTTTATTGTATTTATGTATAGGATGTTTCACAATTTACAGACTCAACTGTCGTTGCCTTGAAGGGACTTTTAAAGACGAACTGTTATATGTATAAATTTCACACAAATTATACATGTTATAAAGTATATTAAAATACATTTTACTGATAATACGAATGGCAAAAAAGTGTTAGAGTTATTTCGAGTAGAATTTTTGAGCCTTTTTTCGATTCATTTTTATTAAAACTTTTTTTTACAGATTTTTGGTTTAATTTTATTTTGAACTATATTGGTAGAAAGAATTAAAATCGCGGAAGATGAAACTTAAAATTCTGTAAATACTTTGCTTGTCAAGTTTTACATTTGGAAAAGTTGGTTCACAACTTATTAAGTTAAATTTTACTTTGGTTATATCCGTATGTCAGTCAATGAAATAATTCATTTGCTAAAAATAGTTGTATGGATATTTGGGAGATATTGCACAGAGACATTGCGAACATGGCGACATTGCGCGCATAAATTTAGAAAATATAAATTTAGATAGTTTTGTTGACTTTATGAATAATAAATTTAGTATGACGTTAGACGGTAAGTAGGTTGATTGAATTTGCCGTTTGCCAAACAATTCCACAAGTGAATTCGTAGGCCAATTTGCGTAACAAAATGTCTCTTATTTGTATGACGTGCTGTTGCATCACCACAGCGACTATAACTACGCACATTTAATCAAGAGTACTTGTGTGAAAGTGCATTTCGCCATGTTTCATGTATAAATTATCTTATACGAATGATGAATAGGTAATCTCCGGTCAGAGATAACAATTAACCGTTATATGTGTTGTTAAGTAATTTAGACAATCCTTTTTTTCTTTGAATGATTTAAGAGGCAACATGTGAAATGTTTATGCAATTTTCCGCAAAAATTTCTCATAGGAATACATACCATTCCAAATCACATCTAACGAATTAACATATATATCTTTATTTGCCTGTGAAATGATTTCACCCTCATTACGCACTTCATATCGATGCGATTGATCTTGTAAAATATGAATGGCAGCCTTTTCAGGCACGTTTCCGTTCTATAATGATTGGCGTGTATCGTATGTAACAACCCAGCTTGCAATCTCCCGTTGGGAAAAGAGTAATTGTGTTGGGATCGATGTGCAATTGAGTTCGAAATTGCAATACGCTTTTTATTGCATGTGTCAATACAAATTGGTACGAATATAATTGTAACTCTAATCAAGTTTAAAAAATGTAAAAGCTAAAGTATCATAAAGAACTAACGGTTCCAGCAACCTCTTGTGCACATTAAACGATGCGTTCTAATCGTGTCGAGATTTTTCATAGACTTTTATCTATTTTTTTTTTACTTCTTATTTTATTTATATGTTTGTCCTGCTTGCATATATATTGTTCAACTCTTTTAGAGATTACAGTAGTGTATAGTGTTTTTTATTCATACACAACATATTGAAAATTTTTTGTCGCTTTTTATTTTTGATGATTATTTTTCTCGTGGACTATTCGCCATACTGTTTGAGTGCAATAACACACACACTATACAATATCCGCGCGTGAAAGGAGTAATTGCGCTGGGATCGCTATGCAGATGAGTTCCAAACTGGATTCTGTTTTTCATCGATGAAGTCAATATTACGAAATAGTACGGGCGTCTTGGTAAACCGACACGGTGGTACAAGAGAGAGTAGGGATAACGAACTTCTGCAAGATGTTACTGAATTCGCCAGTTCTGTGGCCCTGGGGTGAATCGAGAGCCGCTATACGGTGATTAAATTTCCTAGTTGCACTTCTTACGACGAGTTATTTTAGAGGAAATTTAAACTACAGGGTTGCCCGTCTTTCAGAATCGCTGTATTCAATATGCTCTGTAAATATCGTTTTTCCTTGTTGCCGCCCTAACTCATTATTATCGTTGTTCAGAAACTCACCGGCAGGCATGTAATAAAGCGGTAACGTTTTGAATTATCTATAAAATTACATTTGCGTCATTATGAGATCCTGCGATTTAGCTTTGGTCTTTAAATAATCTTACGGAAAGTCTTGCAGAATTTATTAAATGTTTCGAAGTGACTGTTACTTGTGCACGTTTACTTTGTATTTTACAAGAAATTATTAATTATTAAAATACATTTCATATTTAATTAATTAATAATTCTATTTAATGCATTTGAATTATAATCTTGTGGAATATACAGCAGAGATATTTTTGTGGTTATTGCTGGAGTTAATCAGATTATAATCAATGAGATAAATATTTGTCTTGCTTTGCATTACCTTAATTAATGTATGGCAAATTGTGGGGGCGCTGATATGAATCTGATAATAATTGAAATCTTTTAAGAACAAAAATAAATATGCAATTCAGACGAGTTTGTTTATCTCTGTATGGAAAAGCAAATATTTTTTTATATGGAACATTATTTGTTCCCGTGCAATTATTACTTAATTAATAATTGGGATTCAATTTTATTAAAGCAGAAAGGAAGCTTGCAAACGATTTTTATTTTCTGACAGAGGAAATAATACTCTTATTATCAGTTCTTTTTTTGTTTATTAATTTACTTTGACGTAAATGTTGTTGGAAGCACTTAAGAATTTACAATTTATAATATTCTTTTTTTTGGCAATTACTTTCTAATTGCAACGAAATAGTTTCAATTCTAAAAATGTCAGGCACGGTAATAATATCTCTGACATTAAAATTTAGTGAAGCATTCACGAGAATACTAGTTCAGATAAAGTGCGATGTTTTGGACACGTATAATAATATATATCTATGCATATATATAAAACAAATCAATTTACTTACCTATTTAATATATCGATTCTTACTGTCAAATAAATCTTTTCAATGTCCATTTTTGATAATCAAATTAACAGGATCTCTTATATAAATTATAATTAAATTAACATAAAAATACGAGTTTTACGAACACATGAACTTGTATAGTATAAAGTTGTTTTTTTTTTGCAAGATTACATTTATTTTATTTAGAATGAAATGAAATGAAAATCTTGTATTTTTCAATATATATATTTTTTAATATTTATGCATATATTAATAAGTGTATAATAAAGTGAAATATATATTTTTTTAAATATTTTTTTAAAAATATTTACGTACATGTTCTGTTATTATTTGTGAAACATTCTGCATATGAAATATTTTATATTTAAACAAAGAATAGAGAAGACGATAATATGACGAAGGCAAAGAGAAAATAAGATCGAACATGCATCTTTGTACATTGGTTTATTATTATAGCGGTACTTTGACACTGGTTATTTTAAGAAAGATAATATTTAGCCTCTTCATTATTTTGTCTATTTGCTCTCTCGCTCTCGTTCTTTCTGTCTCTCACTTTCTCTCGCACGCATCCTTTCTTACATTTTTGTATTTGTTGAGAAGTCTTGACAACTCATCAAGCTTAATGGAATTAAGTACGGAAGCAATATTTCTGTACATCCCGTTTTCCTGTATTCGAGCGTTTCTCGAATTAATCTCCCTTTCTCTTACGCTCGATCTCTCGCACACGCACACGCCGTTCGATAAAAATTCTTTCATCTAACACTCTCTGGCCTCCCGTCTGGTTTCATCATTCAAGCATACTATTTGCCACCGCGAATTTTTCATCTCCTACATTCTGCATTTTGGCGTTATCCTACCTGCTTCTCTACCACGTTCACGTTTTTCTATCTTTCTCTAGCTTTATGCTTTCGTCCTACTTTTATTACACTCGCACTTCATTTCAGTCACAATAGTTTCCTCAGGAATTGAGCGAACCGCGAAGAGTCAAGCTCTTGAGGCGCGGCATGTAACCATTATTATTGTCACTGTGTCCAATTTATCGGTCTGACTCCAAGCCAATCAGCTAAATCGTTAAATCCGCTCGCTTGTGGTTATTGCCACTCAAGTATGACACGTCTGCGATGACTGCGTATGCGCGATACCGAAATCAGAAGACATCAAACACCAATGAGGGTTTTGACGGGCTTACAGTTACAGTCTCTCACGCATATAATACCGTTTAGTTTCGTTCGTATCTTTTCTCCTACGATTGACATTTATTACAAAGGAGATCGAGATTTCGATGCCGATCCCCCGCGATGTATGTTGAAGTAGTACCGAATTTTTTACACGCATTTTTTTTCTCCGAGTTTTTCGCCCGTATAGTACGCGTCTAGTGTTTCTCGATGGACATGTGTAGCACCGAATGTGTTTATATACGTCAGAATTTATACGAAATAACGCGGTGATTCTCGCTCATGCTTTTAACGTCTTGGTTACAATACTTGACGTCCGTATCTCCATCGTTGATGGAGTTTGTACAGTGTCGTCGTCGGGTATTCTTTCCATCGAGAGACTGTATCGATATCGACGTTTGGATGACTTTACATACTGAGCCGCGCGCGATTTTCAAAGAACTCGATAAGCCAGATACATAATTACAGATTGATTTTGTAAGTAACACTTTTGTTCATATCCGTTAGAATTTACACGAACATCCCGTTTCTAATTACATCACTGCAGATTTTTCGTAGTCACAATAATCTTACGACAGTTGTCCATCTTCCTTTCGTTGGTTTCAAATTATACAAAGTTTTAAGTTACGTCGAAATAATTTCTTCTGATATTGCTCCTCGCGTAATCCGCGGCGTATTGGCGGTTTCCGAAGCGATACGGATTAGCTCGGAGTATCTCGTTCCCAACTTCGACGTTTAGTCGCTCGTCCTTTCCCCGTGGTTTCCCCAGTCAAGAGAATCCTTCCAACTTTCTGATTAACACTTCAGTTATCGTACCTCTCCTCGACAGATCCACTTAGATCTCGTCGCAATAATAGGATGCACGCTTTCGATCGCCGACGCTATGGGTTACTTGAGGATCTTCCTCAAACACACATCGATCAATCGTGGACTTGTCGATCGTTGAGGCAGAATCGACGCCTCTCGGTCACGATTCTCGGTGTCTAGCCGCCTGTCTCTCTCGAACAGACAGACGTATTCCGATTCTGGTCACCAAAGCTCGGTAGTAGGCGTGAGAGTGTGCACTTCGATGTTCTCGTGACGATGATACCTGTCCGTCCGGTGCACCGTTGCTCTTCGTGAAAGCACGACGGTCAGTGCTGCGACGGCGCCAAGGGCCGCACCGACCAACACCAACATTCCGGGATGGGCACCGGCGGATAAAGCCTCGGACACTCTAGCGCCAGAATCGGTTGCTCGGCTGTTCAATTCTTCCGCTATCGTCTTCGAGTCGCGCTCGTCCGATGCCACGTTAGCCTTTGCCGTTGCATTGTTCATGCTGCCCGAGTGCTTCTCGATCATTTTCCTTCCCACGTTCGAAGATCCCGACGAGAAGATTTCGCCGACGCCTGACGCGGCAACTTTGCTCATCCTGTCATTTTTTCGCACCCCACTGTCGGCTCGGTTATCGAAAGTTTGCGAACGCGACTCCGCGTCTCCCATTCTCATAATGGATAGCTTGGGGTTGCTCGGTGCCCGAGAGGTCGGAACGACGATGTGCTTGATTAAATTCTGATCCATCGAGATACGATTTGTTTTATCGTTCTTTCGTTCCTGTTCCTCGCTCATTCGCGTTGTGATGGACGACGTTACGTTACGGAAGGATGTCGGCGCCTCATAGATTTGCGGTGTTTTTTTCGGCTCTGTCGTTGCGCTGACAGTTTCCGCGGTGGAGAGAAAATCCGAGTCAGCTACCATTTTTGATTCGGTTTTCGCGTTTACGGAAGATAGCATGAGAAGATCCGTGACGTTGCCGTCGGAATTCGCATCTTCGATATTGGAAGACACCGTGACGTTTGGCTGATCAGTATTCGACGTATGTTCGAGCGTGAAGCCGATAGATAGGGTAACGGAGGTGCTTGTCGTCGCTGTCGCGACGATTCCCGCGGTCGTGGAAACGAAATTTGGCGGTGATGGCAGCTCGTGCAAAAATAATCCCGCCAATTTTCGTGGATTGGAACATCGCGCTGTTTGATACTCTTGATTCGGTTCGCGGTGTTGTCTGACCCACTCGCCTAACCAGTAGAGATCCTCCGTGCAATTCCAATTGTTCTTCCCGAGCCTAAGAACGCGCAACTGCGGCAACATGTACGCGACGTCGGATCTGACGGTGCTGATGTTGGTCGCCGAGAGATTTAGCTCTATCAGGCTCTTGCAGGCGGATAATGCAGCATCATCCGCCAGTAACTGTCCCGCAAGAACCGGACTACGTGACACATCTAACATTACCAAATGCTCCGGGGTCGGTACTGGGAACGCCATATCGCTTTGTTCTTCCTGATGTCGTTGAAGCGACGTTAGACCTGACATTCGTAGCTTCGTTAGATTACTCGGTCCACTTAGAGTATTAGTTGATAACGCTTTGATAGGGTTATCGGATAGATCCAGCTCGGCGAGCAAAGGCAGTTGACCGAGCGCGCCCACGTCGATTTCATTGATGGCATTATCGTTCAACATTAACGATCGCAAATTGCATAGACCATTGAGATCATCGAGTTTCAGTGCGGTTATCGCGTTTTGCTGCAATTTAAGCATCACGAGACTACTCGGTAAACTACCTGGTACCTTTGTAAGCATATTTCCTGATAGATCGAGCTCTTCCAAAACTTCCAGCCGTCCGAGGGCGTCGTTCTCGATATCCATCAAACGATTATCGGCGATATCCAACAAACGCAGTAATGGATAGCTATCCAAGTCACCACTACGAATGGTAGTCAGTCTGTTACCAGCGAGTCTGAGTGCCCTGACCGATCGCGTCAAAGCCGCTGGAACTCGCGCTAACCCAATACGAGACGCATCCACCGTTTCCAATCTTCTTCCGGTACCCAATAATAGAGATACGTCTCTCTCCTTTAGCGGATTTTCCGCTAGCCTTAGAATAGATAATCCCGGTAAGGGTTGCAACGTTCCCGAGGCTGCTCTAGCCAGTCCATTTCGTGAAACGTCGAGTTCCCTCAATCTGTCGAGACTTTCGAACCACCTGGCGCCCAAGACTTGCAGCTGGTTACCGCTAAGATCTAGTTTTTGCAAGGAATATAGCGGCGTTAGTGCACTATCCGGCAAGTCGGCCAACCTGTTGTCCGATAGATCGAGAAACTCCAATCGATCGAGACCGCGAAACGCGTCCTCGTCTACCGTACTGATCGCGTTTTTACGTAAACTCAGTCGCACGAGACCGACGAGCGTCCTGAAAGAGCCAACACTGATGTCCGATAACGAATTCTCCGACAGATCTAGGCACGCCAACTCGCTTAGATTCATCACACGGATCACCAGCACGTCCCTTACTCGCGGCAAGTTGTTGCACGACAGATTTAACGACTTCAAGCGCTCGAAACCGTGCCAGGACGCGTTCAACGACACCAACGAACAATTTGTCACTGTGAACTCGACCAGATACGGTAAAATCTCTGTTGCGCTCGTCGACTCCTCCGACGACGACGTGTCGTTCGTCTTCGACGTGTCGTTCGTCTTGAGATTATCCGAAGCAGCACCGTTCATCCCAAAATCGTTCACCAAGTCGGTGGCATCCAGCTCGTCGAGGAGGACATAAACGTCCGGTCCTTCGGCACTGTTCACCGACAAACTTCTCACTATCGCGGGTAATTCCGATAGACCGGGTACGCGACCGCGACACGTTACATCCAGCAAAACCGACGCGTCGTTTTTCTCGGCGTCATTTTGATGACACTCGCAGAGATCGGGACAGGCGGAACCGCTCGCCATGAAGGCGAGCAGCACAAACGGAAGCCACATCGCTTCCAAGGCGACGTCTTCACATCTCGTCCACTGTCCGTAAAGATCTCGCGGCGCTCGTCCGCTCGTGGACAGAGTGACGAGGCGCGCGAGATGATGATACCACCGGGGATCGCGGGAGCGCGTGCCACAGCCGCGAGTTCATCTACGGGACGGAATTGATGCGCGATCGACGTTGGCGGCTATCGTCGATGATTGATGCCGCCAAAAACGTTATACGGCTTATATACGGATGCCAATACCGGCAGGTATTATCAGTCTTGTCGAACGTGATGTCCATACGAAGGACTGACAAACACTGCGGCGCCCGACTCGTAGCTGCGCCCGCCACCCTCCATGTCGCTTCTCTTCTCTTCTCTCTTCCACCCCGCGTTTCGTCTTCCTACCCTTCCGTCGGCTTCTATCCCTCTCGCACTCTCACCCTCAACGCCGCTCTCCCCCTCTGTCTCCGAACTCGGTTGTGTGCCGCCACCTACAACCATTCCACCCTTTTGCCGTATCTTCCCCCTATATACCGGTCCATATACGGCACCAACACCACTACTACAACCATCGCCATCGCCACCACTACCGGCAGCCGTCGCTTTTGCTCTCGAACTCGATAAGGGGCGCGAGCGCGCTTGCGTCCTCTGACAGCGTAGTGACGCGTAGAGCCGGTATCCTACGATTTTACCAACTACCCTTGCTACCGGCCGACTAGCTGCTGCTGCCTCGCGAACTTTCCTCGTCTTCCTTTACTCCATTCCATTTGGCTCCATTTTGTCCTATTATCGCTTTTTAAATTGCAACAATTTTACAAGTATTACTTCTGACATTATTAATGAAGTCATAAATACAAAGCGCGCTACTGCTAAAAAGAAGAAGTTTATTTTATAATTTTATTTTTTGTTAACGAGAAAAAATATTCCATTTGTGTCTACTTGACATTTTTTATCATTTATTAGGTATATGATTTAAAATAATATATCGAATCATTAGATCGTTACGTTTGCTTGAATACTTAATGCAACGCAATTAACCAAGTGGCTAGCGTATGTGGCTTACCCTCATCCTTGGAACAACCGCGAAGATGTTCCAGGAAATATTATAGATACTCGTTAAGACAATAAGCACGCACTAAGTTACTAATCCAACTAAAACTTCTCCGGCAGTTTCATGAGTTTCAGCTAGTGGGCTTTCTTAGATTCGATTCGCGTGCCGAGGTTACATAGGTGCAAAGATGCAGTTCTCACGGAATAAGGTAAAAGGTCAGATAATATCTCTTCGCACGTATCCGTATGCCTTAGCGTTACGTTATTGTACTAATATCTATCCATAATATCTATTTATTATTTTTTCCGCTTGAATTACCATCCGTCACATTATTTTATCATAATTCTAAAGGACAGAAGTTCAAGCTTTTTTTCCACTTGCATTGCTGCATAATGCACAGTCGTTACATCATAATGTGACACGGTCATCTTCTTTTTTTACTAACAGAATCAATTTCAATATCAGCGCATTTTTCATGAACACTTCTGATATTTTTGCTCTGGATATTGATACAGTCGTAGCGACTTGATCATATATCCAATATTTTTAATGAAAGAGCGAGTACACACACACGGAATGTATGTACGTACATGTGTACGTATTATATGTATATTTGATGTGCAACGTGCGTGCAAGTATTCAGCGTCTAGTTCGCTGAGAACACGAACGTTTTCGGGTTCCATAAATTCGTATCTCTCTGTCCGCGTAATCCCTGCGGCACCGTCGTATTACTTGCTGGTCCTAGCCGAGCAATCGAACCGCAATGATCTCGGTGTAGCGTCGGCATTTTCGATATAGTATATATCGATTCGCCGATCACTGACACCGTTACCATTACCACGGGGTTAAACGCCTGAGCCGCCGGACTTAAAGAGAGATTTCCACGGTGTCCGATGAAACGGCGGCCGTGACTATCGTGGAATATCGGCGCGAAAGAAGCACAAAAGCTAAAGCAGTTATCTGTTTGACCCGCAGATAAATCATCGATTAAAGGGGATCTTTTGAGACGGAATAACAATCGTCGCCTGTCCTTGGAAAAGTCTTGTGGTTCGTTTTATAAATAGAATTTGGAATAAACGTGTTCGGCGTACAGAAATATAACACAGATTTCAGTCCGCGGCATTTCATATCAAAGATATAAATATTGTATACTGCAGGAATAAAATCCATTATGTAGAATATATGTATTATACAGAAGCACCATAATGGAAAGAAGTATAACAAATGGATCATGCTTTTAAATGGTATCGTAAGAATCACGCATGAGATAAATAATAAAAAAATATCAAAATATAATTAATAATAAAAGACCATGGATTATAACATATATATGAAAACGTTGGACATAAACTTTGGTTGGTCGTAGCTGGATCCTCATACTGATATTTTTTCTGATTTTATATACATTTTTAAATTTATCAAACCGCACGTCGAAAAAATTTTCGATCTTAAATGATGTGTTAAACAAGTTTCAAGTTGAACGAGAGTAGTAATATTACAATATTAAACTGATTGTCGGACAATTTAATAAACTGATAAAGTTTAAGAAAAATTTATTCAGTTTATTTACTAAATTGATTAATTTGAGACTATATATTAACATTTATTATAAATTTACTGTGCGTTGATCAGTTCAATACTGCGACATTACTACTCTCATTCAATTTAAAAATGTGTATAGCACACAATTTAAGATCGAAAATTTATTTGACGCGCGATTTGATAAACTTGAAAATGTATAAAATCATATAAAAAATATCAGCACTAAGACCCAGCTGTGATTAAACAGAGATCATCTTTAATTAGATAGATAAAACATTTCGTTGATTATCAATAAATATTAATAGCGTTTTCTGCATTAGAGAGTTTTGCGCTCATAGTATTTTTGTAGATTTATTTTACAAGTGCATCTCTACATTATCTCAAATGTAAAAATAATTAAGTTTATTTGTATCAAAACGCGTTTCTTGTTTGCACATGTAAACGATTAATTATGCGCGCCAACATTGACTCTGCACATGCTCATCTCCGATTAAGAGCTCTGCAAATTGACCTGAAAAATCCATGTCACTTCGGTGCTGGTAGTTGCGCGCGATGATTTAATCGCTCTAAGCGGCCATAGAATATCGATGGGCCGACATTTGCGATGCGACAATTTCATCGAATACCAGAAATTTCCGACTTTCCAGAGTGGTTGATACGTCGCGTTCGAGAGGTACGAGTAAACATTGCGATCATGCAGCCATTCCAATACTTTTTGAACGATTTCACGAAGCACTCTATCTGATGCGCGCTGGGACGTTCAAACTTCTTCGCTCATTTAAGTATTACCGTATCTCTCCAATGTTTTTTATTGCGCGAGCGCGCCCGATATTTCAAAATATTCAATGTACTATACAGCATTTAAAGCATATCGAAAACCGATTTGTGCGCTCTAGTTAAAGATTTCACTTGAGAATCGAAATTACACGTTGCAAAATGGGACGCAACTTTGCAATAAATAATCGTGAATTTTCAATTTATATTGCATAGATATAGATATTATATATCAATAATTTTAATTAATTGTTGAAATCACATATGAAGTAATTTAATAAATTCTTGTATTATGACAGAACTTATTGATAAATTTCTCTTTTTATATCTTAATAATGCTTGAAAGATAAATGAAAATACATCGATTGTGAGAGATGATCTCGCTGCTGCTTAGCAAAATCGTGGAAACATATATCACGTTTCATCGTGGCTTGAATTTTTTGTGTCAGTCGTACGTTTTCATTTTTATCCGCAACACTTTCATGAAGGAAATTAGCTACGTGAGACATAGAATTAACGATACGTCTCTAAAACGTGTTTCTCGTGTGCGTGTCATTTTACGCGGAATGGGTTGATTGCTGGGTGTAAGTGGACATCCAGTACGCGGTAGAGGACAGAGTCGGGATGGTGGAAGGAAGCGGCGCGCTTGATAAGGGAAATCTTCTTTCGAGCCTGCGGTGCCGACCGACATGTAATTTCCCCGGAATAGAGGACGGAATCCTGGCTCGGATACTACTGCCCGCACGGGTTACAAAGTTACTTTTACGAGAGTAGCGGGCAAATGTAAATGGGGCCGGTGAGCGGCGACGTGGCGCAAGCGAGCGAGCGAGCGAGAGAGAGAGAGAGAGAGAGAGAGAGAGAGAGAGAGAAATGAGCAAGGGACCGAAAAGAGAAAATGAGAGAAAGAGTAGAAGGAACGCAGGGGCGATGTGGGAACGAGCGGTGAAAGGAGAACGAAGGAGCGCGGCATGGAATAAAGGGGATGAGACTGTCGGAGTTTGTAATTGCAGCGGCTTTAACGCGCTGCTGATGGCCGATGGCACCCGGGACTGGGGTAATGGTCTGCACCAAATGTCTCTTCTTGTGAGAGAAGAGAGAGAGAGAGAGAAACCAGAGATGCAGGAAAGAGTATTCGAAGAGACACCGAGGGTGCTGGAGACACGTGGAGTCGCATCGTTTTCTCCGTCACCGATTTTGTGTGCTCGTCCTTTTCCTATTGACATTTCTTTCTCACAGAATATTGCAGAATCTCGGAGATTAATCAGTTCATCTTTAAAATAAGCATATAAAATTTAATCTCGAAATTCTCGTTTTACGATGAAAAGCATTCGTTTACGATAAATAATTAATAAACTAAAATAATATTTTTTAATTAAATAGAATAATAAAATATAGTATCGTCAAAAATTGATGCATATTTTCTTCTAGGAAATTTTTCTTTATGTTTTTTCATCTAAATTGCATTGCTAATTGAATCCACTGTATCATATTTTGATAAACATCTATTCCAGTTTATTTTAAATCTTTATTAAGTTAAATTATTTTTATGTGCTTTGCATTGAAATTCGATTATATAGGTGCGTTGAGCATACAGCTTGGTTATGTCGTGTAGCTGTTGTTTTTTCAAAAATGTTGTTTGTTGTGTCGATCGCGAAATTTTTTTTCTTCTCATTCAGCTGATGTTGCACTATAACAAAGCAGTGAAGTTTTATTTATCCGAGTTACAATATTTACGTACAAAACTTTTTTAATAAAGAAAAGATGTTATTCGTATTTATTTATTTATTTTAATATAGAAACAAAATATGTGATATCTTTTCATTGTTAAATAGAAAGGGATTCAATTTATTAGTAATGGAGATAATAATCAAATTATGTAATGTACTGTCTCATCGTAATTTTTTCGAAGAACTTTTTCCAAATCCTTTTATTCCTAGGATGAAATTTAGTGTACAGTGCTCGCAAAGATCTCTCTTATGGCTGCAAGAGAGAAAATTTAGTGTGCTTTCTCAGTGCGATCGCAAATACATTCAATTCTTCTGTGTATATTCACAGATAGATTCTTAACCGAGGTCACTTTTCTGTAAATATTTAAAGCGCTTGACAGCGTTTAAAGGGAGGGAAAAAAAGTTTCCAAGTTGTCTCCGGGATATATTTACGTACAATTCATTACCCGAGGGAAAGTCTTTCTCCTCTTTCGAGCGAACACTTAATCCGCCATTAGTTCAAAGAAGCACTTGCACTATAAGCACCTAATTGTACCGGGTAGTGTGTACACTCGAGAAGTTGAAAATCAGAATAATTGTCGGTAGTTCTCGACAACTCTGTTTCGATTCGACGCACGTTGTCGCGCAACGCTATTGAGCGTTGTTTCGATATCAATTTCTCACACGCCTCACCTGCTGAAGGATTGATAAAGACAATTTAAAAGTCGGGGACACCCTTTCCCGGCATCAATTCCAAGAATTCGCGTTGATCCTGCGATACCCAAGGAAATAGAAAATTCCTGGTCTCAAAGTAGGACGCGGTCGGACGGGAACGAAAGGAACGAGAACGTGGTGGCGAACACGTCGAAGTCTTTTTTTCGGCCGGGGGTTTACGTGGCGGCAGGAAGTCACGGCGAAGGACGATAACGGGTGGACTCGTAAACGTTGACTCCAGCACAACCTTTATTCTTTATATCTGTTGCCGCAGTTAGTCGCTCGTACAATTTCTGACGTTCTCGTTTGAAACGAATTGCTCGGCCATTGTTAAGGACCGAATGCGAATGACTATACTGCGCGCTGCTATCGTAAAGGTGGATACATTCGTATATATCTTTCCTTAGAGCAGCCTCGATCTCGCTCGAATGAGATATGGCGCGCGTAGATCTGTCGTAACCGAGATGGAGTTTTAATGCGTGCATTCTACAAGGCAAAAAGTCACCTCCGCTATCTCGATGCACGAAGTCAAGCAGCAAAGAACGCGAAGCGCTAAGCGACGAATAGCGAGTCACAGTTTTGTTAGTGCAAGCTAGTTTCGTAAAGTCGTAAACATGTATAACGTGTATGGGTGCAACGACGATCGTCGTTTCGTGCAACACTCATAAAATTCCGGCCTCGTCGGATCCTTATTAAGTTATTAGAAGGCGTTATCGGGGCTCTTTACGACCTGAATAGCGAAAAAAAGGAACCTTGTTACAGCATCAGAGCAGGCTCACGTGTTCCCGCAGTAATGTTTTATTATCTTAAAATTTAGTTACCAATCTAATGCTTCATTATATCCCACAGAAGCTATCGTGAAAACTTGATGAAAAACGAAAAAAAAAAAAAATTAATTGAGTCTGAAATATCAAGAGAGACTGATAACTTAGGGGGTTTATAAGATCTTGAATCTCTAATCAGTGTTGCGACGTTCTCCCATCCCGACGAGCTAGTAGCTAGATCGCAACGTTAATAAATGTAACGCTATTACGCGAGCGAGCGCAGATTTTAGCACGTGTAATACGGACGATCCAGAGCAGCCGGAACGCGAGACAGATATAAATGTGTCCGGAGATGAGTAAGAGAGAACAAAGGTGTCTGGGGGGTCATTTGATATCTCTAGATAAAATAGGAGCGGCGGAATAGCTCGGAGATAAAGGCAAAGGTAGAAGGAAAACTGCGGGTCGCGTGGAGAGATGTGTGTCAGGAGGTATAGGGCTGTTCTTGCAGCTAAACGTGTACGCGCGTAGTACGTGTAGAATCTTTCTCTTCTACGTTACAGAGGTGCGCGCTAAGCGTGGTTGCAGTAGGGAGAGGGGGGGGGTGCAGAAAACTCGAAAAGAGATAAAAAAGCAGCGAAGTTACGTATTTAAAATAACACGAATACATATGGTCGCAGAGAATTCGAAAACAAAAGATAAAGAATGGAGTTTGTATTTAAAATAACATGTGAAAAGAGAGTAAAGAATACAATTTGAATTAGATATAAAGCAGCTTTCTCTCTTTCTCTCGCATTTCTTAGAGATACGCGATATAAGAGTGCTCCCTACTCGCATTTTCGCACTAAAGCGATACAATTTTAATTCGCAATTTTTACGTTGAAATTATTTTTTGCATCGTATTTACAGAGAATAGTTTTTGAGCTAAGGTTGTAAATGTCTCAATGCTTAAGTTAAATATAAGTATTTAACTTGTTTTATATTTTTGCACACGCATTTGTACAAAGACATTTTATATTCTCGTACGATTTTACTCTCGCGTCTATGTAATAACCTCTTAGCGCGTTTCTGCTGTTTCTGTACCGAGCTTCGTGACCTGTTCTCTTTTCATTCATTCGCAAACGCGTTCGCTGTTTCCGGTATTTTACATTTTTGCGGCTCGCGCAACCGCTGGCAGAATCTGTAGAATTGAGAGCACCGGGTGAATCATGCTATTGAATGCAGCGCTGCCGCTGGCATCGAATTCTCACGACTGGGTATTATTCCCGCTTCGTATTGCCATGCCCATTTGCTGCGCCGAGGCATTTTCTTTTGGCTCTTTACATGGACGAATATTACGTCCAGTAAATCCTGGAATGGATTTTGATAGCACTATTTTTTTGTCCTGTGTATAAAATGCATTTAACTCCTTTGTACCCTTCGTCATTTTTAATACATCCGTATTTCTGGCGCGATGTGCATTTTTATTTAACATGAATTCTTCTCTTATTGATTGATATTTTAAAATTTAACAAAAAATTTTAATTGCTGTAATAGAAGTGGTATATGACAATTATTATAGTCTCTAAGTTAGAAGCAAGCAATGAGAAAAAATTTTTTAACGTGAAAAAATCTAATAGTAAAAAAAGAATTGTGTACTAAGTTTCAAAGAAACAGAACTTTTTTGTGGCGCAAATTTAGCACAAATATGATTTTTTTTAACAATATCAAAGCACAATTCGATATTCCCGGAAAAAGAAACTATCTCTCTTTCTCTCTTTTTTTTTTTACTATAAATTCTGAATTGCGTCAGAAGATATCGTATTTCGATATTATTGTTATAAATTTTACGTTTTTATAAAAAGTTTATATATAATATAATATTACTAAAAAGAAATATCTTTGCGTATAACATTACTGAAAGAATAGTTCTATCATATGATATATCGCGGAAAAGATCTGGAAAAATGGATTTCTTCAGTCGATGAGGACGGAAAATTGTACACACGCTTCAAGTATTTTCTCTTGAAATTAATCATATTTTATTATTTCCAGAAAAATATTCGGAATAAATTGCCCATGTAGTGTCCCGTACTTTTATCTTTGCAGTACAATCACCATAGATCTAAGGGAAGAAAGACAGATTTTACGAATTACCTTTCACTTGTTGTTTTCCCGCTCAAGCATTTCCTGATCTCAGCAGTAGATTGGTCGAGAGCCATTTCGCGGTCGTCGGTTACTTGATGGATCTTTTGGGACGCGTTTCTGGCGGTTTGAGCTTATACATGGAACACGGCAATCTCGTTTGGTCTCCAAGTTTCGTGATATCATACTAATGTTGTAATTTTTATACGTTGGCTCACTACGCGCGATGATTTATTATGATTTTACAGAATTGTGTTTACGAAACTCTGTTGAAATTACTGTCTAATTTATATGTTGCATGTTGAGAAAATTAAGTGTTTTTTTCATATGAGGTTTAATTAAAAAATGGTTTTATTTAATCTGAGCGTATGTAACGCCGCGTTGCATGTACAGAAGGGAAAATTACAACGTAAACATGATGTTTGGCGCTACGTAATTGCTACGTCGAGAACAATTTGGAGAAAGCGTCATTGGTGGTTACCTAGCAGTGCGCAAATACTGCGGCACATGGAAATACGCATAACGTTGTTCTCCACGCATTTACGTAGATTGCGCTATTTGCATTGCTTTATATTTCACAGTTGTGGGGACCAATTTTGAAAAACAAATTATCAATGAGCGCGTCGTCACACGTCGTTCACGTTTGCATAGAAATCTTGTACTTCTACGTGCAAAGAATTTGCACGTTGATTTCTGTATTATTTTCTATGTAATTATTAAATGCGCCATTTTTCTTCAAAAATATTAATTTTGAATTGCGGGAAATACGACAGAGAAAGAGAGAGAGAGAGAGAGAGAGAGAGAGAGAGACACGGCAATGTTTCTTCATGAATTTTACGTGAGAATAGTTCGCACGTAATGCACGAATTTTTTCGCCTGAAAATGTTTCCGTCGGAGAACAACCGATTTCGCGTATCTTAATGGCGGTTCTCAATCGAGGACGTTGTGGAGATATAATGCGGTAGAAATGGAACACGCCGTGTAATGTAGGAAGTGTGCATTTGCCAAATACAGTGCGCACTACGTCTAATACATCCCGAGGAAACATTATCGGTAGTCGTTGAGAAATACGCAGATAGCGAAACCGACTCGTGTCGGGAATGTTGTAACTAGATGTCGTTGTAACATGCAATTCGCTCGGCAACGCTTCTGCATTGTTAGTCCCCGAATAGGTGAACATGAGCGCGGTGAGAGAGGGAGAATTGTTCGAGCGTCAGATAAATCTTAGCTCTAAGTGACTGGAATGCCTCGATATGAAATGCAGCGAGACTAATATTCCGAAAACGGCCGGAAAACGATTCGATATGAATCAATTTGGCGTGGGGATTCATCGCGCGCGGGCAATCCGTCTTTCCTTCTTCTGTTTTTCTTTTTCTTGCCACAAAGATAACATTGTTTATGATTTTCTGGACGAGAATTCACATAGTTATCTTCTTTCCATAATATCGTTGCTCCGCTATACGCAATCGTGCAAATAGGTATAGACAACTGGATAACGCAATCGAATAACAACTTGAATCAAGTTTTCGAATAGTCGCACTTCTTCTCCAAGAAAAAGAGGTAGAAGAAGAAAATAAATGTTTCATTGCAATATTTTTCTCGGGGAAATTTTTGATTGTGTATAACGTCGCGCTGTAGTTCCTATGCATAAATCGAATTTCCGGAGAAATCGGTGAGCGATGTTTTTAAATGTGGCCGACAGATGCGGAGCGACAACGAAATCGAATTGAAACGCGATTTTCGCGACGCTTCCATTCTGCATTTCGTAGCAATAAATGCGTCCGACGTGCTGTAGCTCGGCACGGCGACGGGGCGTCGAAGATTTCTTGGACAGTGTGTCACTTGGGCGTACCATGCGAGATAAAATATATTTTTCGAATTATAATTTAATAAATTGCACGGTATTAACGTATAAGCAGGCTTCATGCGACGATGGGCAGGATGCAGCTCGCGCTCACGGTTTTGTTACGCATATTTTCCGACAAGTCAGAGGATGAAGTTTCGCCGACCATTAATTTTAACGTACTTAGTTCTGCATCCACCTTGCTAGACTGCAGCCATCTTCGCAATACATTATCCTCTTTTTTTTGGGACGCGCGACATGTTGACGAACTATTTGATGCATAAACTTTTTTCCCGTTAGCTTGTCGGTGCCTGTAATTAATTGACGAAGATGTTTTGTTCATCCATAATCCATTCGAGCGGGTCAAATTTTTAATTAAAATTTTTTTTTAATATAACGTACCGTTCGTATATAACGAGACCGTAGAGATCGTGGTGCACACAAAAGAGAGGAAAGAAACGTTAAGCTTTTTTAATTATCTGGCCGATCATTGAAAGAACATTGGCGAGTTAAATTAAAGCGCGTTAAACGCGATACCGATATTTTTCACGCTTCTGGAAACTTTAACGCGATTAATTGTACGAATATTAGATACCCGGAATATATAAAACCGAAAAAAATTATTCTAATATGAAAATATTGAAAATTCAAATATAATTTGGGGAGAATTGAGATCTTATGGAATTTTTAATATTTGCAAAATTAAAATTTTTCGAGAAACGTGTTTATCTTTAGATTTAATATGAATCTTTATTTAAATATTGAATATATTTTTCTTATTTTTTTAAAACATGTTTTAAAATACTATTTATTTTATTTATTTTTAATTCTATAATCTGATGGTAAACACTATTTCCTAAATATACAAGTTAAACATAACGTATTTACGTTAACACAATATAAATTATTAAATGCGCAAGTGCATATTTCTTTCGTTCATAATTCGTGTTGTATTAGCTTAATACAGCATGCTGTTGGCTTTCGCCCATTGTTGCCGCATTGTCTAAGTTATTATAAGCATTTTCCCTCGACAATAATAACAATTTCATATGGTCAGATAGTTGGTGCAGTTTACACAGGTAGACGGCCGTTTATTACCTAGCCCGAATGCCAACCTAGTTTCCCCAGTGCTTTCAGTAAGTATATTCAAACTTACTCGATCAACATACGTATCCGATATGCCGGCAGGTATTGGAAATCCTACGCGTAATGGAATTGGATACTTGTCTGTTCGTTAGTAGAACGTCAGTCGATACGCTGTGACATACAAACACGCTTAAAATGATTCAATATATATCATATCTCTATATATGCGCGAGATCATGTTACGCAAGATTGAAAGGCAGTTTGAACGGACGACAATGTGAATTACATGATTTTAACATAGGGCTTAATTGCTCAGCAATATCGTAGCAATTCTGCCGAGTTGAATACGACCTTTTTCATACATATCGCTTTTTTGTGTGTACTTTATAACTCATGAATTTTAGACCTTTCGTTTTTACATACGTGGAACGAATTCACTTAAGCTTGAAGATGTTACGCACTGCTCAGACGAACATGGGGAAAGTTCAAGTGGTTGAGGAAGTTAAAAATTACTGTTTTTTCTGACAGAATCAAATATATTTAACACTCGTATGAATATTTATACGGAATACTGCTAGTGAATCCGAGCCTGTAGCTGATCATAATTTCACACGGAGGAAGTTTCTAGGCGAAGTTATAGAATACGTAAACACCCACGATGAAACGAAAATTGTACGACGCTACATCCACCCTCGCCCTTATGCAAATCCCACCGCCAAACCTCAGGACTCGGCTTAAAGCAAAGACGCGCGCACCCTCGCAATAGGATTTCGTAGCAATTTCCTGTTTCTCAGCGTAACTATTTATAATATAACCCTATCTGTGGATACAAATGCAGAAATGAAAATTTGCGTGAGGCAGTAAACGTTACGCGTTTCCCGGGTTGCATATTTCAAAACATCTCATTATTTTCTATTTTCCCTTGGGAATCGCATTTTTTAATTTCTTTTAACTTTAAAACTTTGACTGCGTTTAGTTTGTTATTTTTCTTACGTGTAAAAATAAGTAACAATAAATTGCTCGACAATTATTAATATTTTAAAAATTAGGGTTTATCAGTTGATATATATCGTAAGAGTATCTCATAAATCTCTATGATCTCTCGAGCTTAAGATAAAGCTGCGATCGTTCACGTAAATGACCGTAAGGAGTCACCGGTGCTCGGCACGGTAGCATGCTTAAGTAATAAATGCGCTTAGACGCGTAAATTTCCCACGGCAGTAGCAATGACATCGACATTCTCTAAGCTTTTCTGGACATTGCGCGTAAAGTTGAAATTAATTCATTTCGCGCCCTAGTTGCGACTTTATGATAGGTCTCATTTCTATCGTGCTATCCACATGTTCGTTCCATTGCGTTATCGTTTCGCGACACCGCGCAACTTTAGATAATGTGCATTGCCCTATTTAAATTGAATAAGGTACATAGCATAATGCTAAACCAGATTATGTAACAACACGATCGGATATTAAACAAGTTTATTAAATTATTATCAAGACCGTAATAACACAAAGCAGTGTTAAAAGGAAACAGTTTTTTTTTATGATAAATGTTAGATGCAAATATGTTACTAAGATATTTAAATATTACTAATCTACACTGTCACTCAAAAGTATTTGCACTTTGCCTTTCTTAATTAAATGATAAGAATTTTTAAGAAGATTGCATTTTAATCTTTCTTCATAGTCTTCTAAATGTTGAGCTTAATTGTAATAGAAATATTACGCTGAGGGAAAATTTTAATAAACATTTGTTTGAATATTTTGCAATGAAATATTTATTAAAAATCTAAATAAATATTTAATAGAAGAATTACTAGTATACTCGTAATTTAACTATCATTTTTTTTATTGGCTAAATGTTTACCGTAAGTAAATATTTCATTGCAAGCATTCACACAAGTATTTATTAAAATTTAGTAATTTTTTTTCTCATTGTACATTCTACATAAAAAGGAATATAATAGAATTTGTAAGAAATTAGGCACAAGAAAGAGATACAGACTCAGAATAGGTAAAAACTTTTGAGCGGAGGTTTACCTCGTGATCGGCTTTGAATCGATTTTGTCCTCAAAGTCTACAATTTATTTTTGCGTTTACGAGAAGTTGACGAAATCGATGCTGGGTATGGAGACCAACGGGTTGCACATTCGTTCTGCTGCAGTCGACACACGTACATGCGCTAGACTTGATTGCGGTCGCGTCGAAGTTCGTCGGAGTATGCCACAGAACCGCCAATTGGTTCTTCAGCGAGACGCGTCAATTGTTAACGAGGTGCCAGCGTTGCAAGATACTATTACGAAGTCATGCCCGCTTGATTTGCACCTCAAAGTATTTCGCTCGTATCTCGTATGCGACGCGGTGTTTTTGCGTTGTTATAACGCGATGCATTTATTATTGCATCACCGGACTGCGATCCCTGAATCAAGGCAATCCGCGAAGTAACATTAGAAATGTGTACAAAGGAAATCATCTGGTCCAATCATCGCTGTTGTTTACATATGATCTTTCAGATTTGGAAAACTCATATTTTTGTAAATATTTTTTTAAATATCGGTTATCACAATCGATGCAACGAACATTACATTAGTCTGGTTTGATGAAAGTTCAACTATCTATAAATTTATTGAAGCCTCGTCCATTTCTCAAAATGATTTTTCACGGCAGCATCAGTTATAACTTATCCGTTAGCTTAGAGGCGAGAAGTCGTTGCTTCTTCTGTTTTTCTCTCGAGTTTCTGTTTCCGTGGAGAAGTACGGGCGTTTTAGTTCTTGGTCTCTTCTTTGTAAAATTTAATTTATACTCTCCGACGGGGCTTTTGACGCACGGAGGAACCTCTACGGGTTCAATTCCCTTTTCTATAAAGAAGTATTTAATGGATGATATTCTTACGTAATATCGCAGATATCGTTTTTATCGTTGTTTCCGTTTAACAGTGTGCAGCAGCGGGGAAGAGGCTACAAATTGAAACCCGGAAACTTTATAACGCGACAATAATTTTTCTTCCCGACATGTGTCCGCGGCGAAACTTCTTTCGCTTATTTGCTCGCGTCAGTACCATCGTAGAGATATTTTGATCGCATGTTTTATGAACAGTTTTCCGCGCAGTTTCGGGCTGCTGTACCGCATTTTTGTTGGGTACATCGATGTGAATTGTTACTCGCGTAACAAGATCGCGTAGGGAATGTAAAACAGGTGGCCGACTGTGTCCAGCGCCAACGTATGCGTGCGCGCGGGTGTATTTTTTTCTCCCTTTTTTTTATTTCGTTCGGTAACAACAACGAACAAACGGCGCGCGATACCGAGTTTACAGCAGTTTACACGCAGTCGTTCGCTGTGTCATGCTGATCGACCTGATCTGCATACGAGAACTGCCCCTGGCACGCTACAATTAAATCTTGTGACAAATGAAAACCACCGACGTCCGCCCTTCAGGCGCGCACTTCGTCGCGTAACGCGTTACCGTTTTCGCGGTACGCTTTAATTAACGAATTGGGAATTTCATTATGACCATCTCCAGTGTGGGAGATTACGCGCGTGGTAGCAGGTGGATAAAACGCGCCTCGCTGTCTCGTGGAGTAAATCTGTTCGTGGGCTCATCTACGACCGATCCGTAGCTCAGGGTCACATCTGTCCGTGGATTCATCATGGACCACGCTCGAATATATCTACCTGGATTTAACGACGCCAGTTTGAACCAACTGCGCTGGCTTCTAAACGCCTTTCTGCCGGACGTTATTCGAGACGGCAAGTGTTTTGTGGCAGAATACGAAATTATTGGAGACAGTTTAATCCGCGTTCTCTGTTTGTATAAGCGTTCCGACAGCAGCAATCAAATTGATTATTTTTAGGATAAACGTGAGAGAAGGTTGCCAAAATCGCATCACTTTTCGTATAAAGGCTTGTAACACAGAAATTATAAAGATTTTTAAGTTCTTTTTATAATGGAGTAAATATTTTTATGTAATTTTTTAAATAATTTTTTGCACCATAATCTTGTGAAATCAAAAATTTTAACGAGCTTGCGAGTAATGCAATTTAGGAAACTCGTTTAGGAAATTGCTTGCCAAAATCGCACTGGTTCTCTATCGTTCACGGAGTTTACTCTTTCTCATTCCACTTCATCTAAAACTTCATTCCGATAAGGTTGCAAAAATGCTCTTTTATAGAAATGCCGACTTTCCTTTCTATTTCATTCAATCTTATTTTCAGTCTCTATACTTTTTGAGATAACGATTCATAGATTCTGGATCATTTTCCGTATTCTCTTTTGGCTATTTCACGTTTGCTGTAAAAAGAAAAACAACCATTTTTATATTACGATAGCTAAAATTTAGGCAACGTCGTGGTACGAATAAAAAGATTAGAGTATTTTGTGAAAATTTCTTTTTTCACTTTCTAATCTATAAACGAAAAGAAAACTTTAAACCTATCAGTCTATAATTCTAACGGTATTGTGATTATTATAAATTACCAAAACTTAAGTCATTCACGTACCTTTGCAATTTAACTACAAAATATGTTGAAAAATAAAAATGTGATTTTTTTATGCGAGTACAAATAACGAAATTCCTACTTTACCTAACGTCTCGAGCGTAATAAAGCATCGCGACAGTACCGTATAGTTCTTAAATACTCCCAGAAATTATACGAATACAGCAATTTTTTCCCCACGCTTATTTTTTGCTTTATAAGAATCCGCGTTATTAGTCAGATAATAAATTTATCGAACAATTGCACTTAGATTTTTTTTTTAACGCTCTAGTCTGGAAAGTCCTGGTAAGTGTGTAAACTTTAGTTTGTCGCATGTCAAGGGCTGAAGTTAAGTAGTCGAAGTCGACAATGAGGTTTCGAGTGTTTTACGCGACATCGTGACATTTCCCGAGAGTGGATTTCTTTTCTTTAGAATTTTTTGCCGGCCCTACAGAGTCGCCGTTTTAAAACGTCGTAACTTCAGAAAGAGTCACGCGCGCTTTTTGTTGGTATAGTAGATTTTCGTGTACCGTGTCCCCCGACAGCCTCCATTTTCCCCTTTTACGCCGGCCTCATCCTTACCCGCGCCTTCCATCTCTCCCCCTGGCCTTTTCCTGGCACAATGAAGCTGTAGGTAGAGCTTAACTTAAAAGGTCCACTGTATCTGAAACGAGCCCATTCGGCCAGGTGTATCCACTTAGTCGGGCGAAAAGGAGATCAGGAGCTTAACAGCTTCCTCGAGGTTTTCACCGCCGGTTTACCAATACACTCTATGTACGTATGCACATATGTATGTGCGGTTGTTCATACAGGGTGATTCCAAAGTGGGTCGCCAAACTTTGATAGCAAACTCGCTGACCACTTTGGAGTTGATTTCGCTTGAACAAGAATGCCGAGATGTCAGTACTTTGAGTTATGAACAATCGGGAATTCAGGTAATTTTCGTTGATTAAACTCTAGTAAGGAAAACTATCTGATCCTCTATGTAATTTCGAGTACATTTTATCCAAATAGAATTTTTTTTAGCAATTTTTGCCACGCAATTATCAAAATATCTAACGTTGAAAATTGAAGACGTTGCGGAAGAGACTGGCGTTCCAGTCAAACCCTCGCTAGAGGAAAACCAGATTGAATAGTTGGTTCGAGAATCGCATCTGCGAAATTCGGTAACACCATGTATATGCGTGAGGCCGTTTATCCGTCGGCCCGTAACTACGTCCGCAAGCAAGCGTCGTTATTTGTTCGACCACGTATCCTCGAAATACCTCCACCTTCGATAACGCTATTTCATTCCTCGTGGAAGTCTCTTCTTCTCCCACGCCAGGAAAACGGCGCCCCGTCTCAAATCTAATTCTGACGGTGCCGCTTTTCCACCTTCCGCCTGCCGATTTCCACGTCCCTAGACCCTCCTTAAGCGAAACTTTTTAAGTGAAAAGCTCACGCTCCCTTTTTGTACTCTCGCTGCACTATTTCTTTCGAATACGGCGAAATAGTCTGGCCGTTTTTACGCCCGGTCCGAGGACGGTCTTTTTGTCGGTAAAGAAATGTCCGCGTGAGAAACTTGAAAATGCAAACTTATCTGAATGGAATCATTTTGCGCGCATTTCTTCTTTTTCTCGTTATTTCAAATGGAGCTATAGATGACGAGAGAGAATGCTTCAGAAATATTTAAAATCACGTTTGCAGCGTCATTTGCCAAAGTTATTGCGACGATCGTGAAGATTTAAAAAAAAAAAAGAGAAAAAATCTTATTGAAAGAATTTTTTGCATGATTCAATTTACTTCATGCCGAGCGCGCACGCTGAACAATGCTAAATAATATGTTGCATTTAAATCAAATGCCGTGAATATTTGTGCGGCATTTTAATAATTTATGACGAATTATATTCGCTGCCGCGCACGCGGTACCACGCTCGACACCCCGGACGAACGCCAACACTGAGGCGGCATCCATGCGAGATAATTGAATGACAGGGCTGAGAGAGCGAGGAATATCGCGCGAGGCGCGTATCGCTTTTCTCGCGACGCGGAGCGTTACCTATGAACGAATATACAGGGTATTACTAAAACGCTTGAGATAAACCTCGAGATGAGTTGCCCTGCGGCAGAACGAAGGGGAAAAAAGTCGTGTAGGTACGTGTGTGCGAGCACCTATTTTTTCAAAGTAATTATCTTTTCAAGCCAACAGCGCATTGCGACACTCGATTAACATTATCAGTCAAAATGAAGGGATTTTGTTAGTCTGTAGAATATATTTATCTTTTTAGTGTCTGTAAAAATGGATGTGACCGATCTGCTGTCTGTCTACTTGCGCTTCGATTATAAATAAAAAAACACATTTTTTTTGTTCTCTTAATCTGCGCAATCAAGATTTTAATCGTTTTTTTTTACGCTGAATCAAATCGAATCGAATTTAATTTTTTTATTCGATTTTGAATTGAATCGATGAAACAACTTTTATTAACAACATATTTATTGTCACGTTGAATTTTAATATATAATAATAAAAAAGATTTTTATATGAAAGAAATAATATTGATTATGTGATATGAAGTCACTTTAAATATGTATGATTTTATAAGATTGTTAAATATGTGATTAATATTCGAAGATTTAGATTTGAAATTTTTGAATTCGAATTATTCGAAACTTTCGAGTAATATCGGAATATCATAGAAATTCAAATCGAATAATGCATTTCTGCACATATTTTATTTTTTACGTTCATTGAAATACTTTCGCAACGGTTTATGCAACGGTTTTCCCGAATATAAGAGAGCATGAGGTCGATGGGGCGAAATAATTTAGTGTCGTAACGTTCCGTCGTCAAGATATTATTGACGCCGTTGCGATAACGTTTGCGTTATTTCAAAGGTTTATGTGTCTCGAAAATAAGAAACGAAAATGTTATTCAATGTGGTTTACGGTATGTTACGGCATGTTACCTGGCAGACCCGGGAAAAGCGCATTACCTTCGCAACTTTACGATGTTGCTGAAAAGTGTCGCGTAACTGTCCTATAAAAGTTACGCGAAACACTTGTCATACATCGTGAAATTGGTGGAGCTCATGCAAGTTTGTTGCGATATCCTTACCCTTAACAACACCGCGCAATATAGGAAATTAAACGTAACGACGGACGAGCTTTCTTACATAAATTAATCAAAAGGCGCGTAAGACGTTTCCAAGCTTTTCTACAAGCACGGACACTCCGTGCAGGAATTACATAAAAATGCGGAAAATAAAAAGAAAAGTTAATTAACCCCCAGAAAAAAAGGCTCGCCTTCTTTTATTTTTCTTCTAAAAGTTGTAATAAAAGAAAGTCTCGCTGGCTTTATTGTGACAAGAATTAAGAAAAGTTTTTAGCTGAGAGCGAGAGAGAATCTATATGCTCGACGTCGGAATTTAAGCTATAATTATTAAAGTCGAAAGAATATAAATTTATTGTTACACTAATTGCGCCATAAGACCCATCTCACCGTTTTATCACCGTAATTGATTTCTAGTAAGAATCTAACTTTACAATCGTTCGCGTCGCTTACATAGCGAGTTAAGACAAAATTGGATTGATGGGATTGAATTTGTACAAAAGAAATTGATTATCCCTCAGTATTTCCCTAACAGAATTAGGCTCTTTCTGCAAGTTGTATCTTCAATTTTACGACGTTCGAAATCGATCGCAATGTATTATTTATAAATCAATAAGCTCACGGTTTATATTTCAGTCAAAGACCCGGAACTTTTTTGCGTGCCCTGCGTAAAAGCTATTACTGAAACGGATGTTTAACTTTTCAAGCTTAATAAAGTCTTACTTGCATTTTTTGAGTATTCATTGTCATGTTGGATTAGTGCGGAAGCAGATTGTGCGTCAGCCGCGCTTTGGCGTGCTGACCGTTTCGAATATTTAGGCGAATGCCACTGAAGCGTTGGGGAAAATTTGCGCTGTCAGGTCAGTCTCTTCCCTGTCGAATCTACGAGCGCACGTATAGCGGAAGGATTACAGGGACGTACTTACCCGGTCGCGTATAGCAAGTGCACCATCTTGTCGCGTTGCCAGCACAGGCGAGAATACGTTGAGAAGTTGGAAGTTTACGAGAGAAACACGTCCCTGCGATAAAATACACTAACTCATAAACGAAAGATAACTCGAGGACACTATGTGGAACACTGGCGAAAGTACGAGATAGCGAGACGCCGCGTAAAGATGAAGAAGGAGAGAGTACGACTCTTCGGGGTATATCCATGGATACGCTTCCGCGATGTGTGCTCGTGCAACTAGTAAGGAGACGTCGGCGTTATTACGAGGGATCATAAGGCTCACCTAGGTATTGAAACGCGTCCCCGTAACAATAGGCGATCTACGATCCATTCCTGAAAAACTGCCTGCCGCACTTTTATTGCTAAGGGAAAAGCTTTTCGATTTATGATCCCCATGGTACTTTCTTTTTAAAGTTGCTCTCCTTCCATTCCATCACTGAGACCAGTCGATTTGCCACCGTGCTCGAAATCCGCGGATGTATACCGTGACGTGAAAGCTATTTTATTTTTAGTAGCTAGGATATAGAGTACAAAGATATAGAGTACAAACACAAGTCGTCTATCTTTGGTGGATACGGCCACTATTAAAAATATCTGAACATATGACAAATAATTTATGAGAATGAATGAATAAATCGCTATTCTACATTCTGGGATATAATCTCTTCAAGCGCAGAAATAATACAATTGAAGAATTTTCTATAATAACCAAATAAGTTTCTAAAAAAATATCCAGGTTACGAATCGTGCTCAGTTAATATATTGTCATTGTAAATAATTTTATTCCGGTAAGAATCAAATAGGAAACGGGAAATATAAACGTAAATAAGTAGTTGATGTAAAATTTTCAGCAAGAATCTCAAACAAGTCTGGTTTGAGATCTTAACATCTTGAGACTTAACATCTCAATATTAATTTTAAAGTTTTTTGTTTGTTATACGTATTGTGCAATTATTGAAAATCTAAATTTTTTTGTCTCAAATCAATATTTAAAAGATTGTCATTTTTTTTATTCGTATTTTTACGATGTGTAAAAATTGTTAAAAAATCTTTTCTTTCCATCTCGAGATACACATTTTTGCATGAAACTTCTTATTCTCCAACCGACGAAAAAGTACCGCGGCTATGACCGGGAAAGTGAGTTGCTCTAAGTAAAAGAGAGTTGGACGTAACCATTTTTCACAATTAGGTCTGCTTTTTTTCAATTAAAAGCTTAAGACAGAGGGTTTTAAAGTTGGTTTTGAGCATATAAATATGGATGCGCTAAAGCGCGGTTCTATTTCGGATTCTGTAGACGGTAATTATCTTAGATTTAATTACAAACCGTTGTGCTTTGACACGAAATGCGCTAAAATTAACTCTCTGAATTTAATTACATTTTAATAATTAAAGTTATAGTGTCTATTCAATCGACAATTGCTTGCCGTTTTATATTCTTAGACCAGCTGATTTTAAGTACGTGCTCATGGCACGCGATCTGCTATCCGGCAACTTACCGGATCGACACGTTTCGCCGATAACATGATCCGTCGAAAGTTTTCGATTATTGACACTCGTAAATAGGCAGAACTCTACGAAACTCGCGTCTTCCTGAAGTAAGATTTCACGAGACGGTACGCGTTACAGCATCCACCACCTCTGCGTGTGACAGGTTTTGATAACATCAATTGCGAGAGCGTCGTATTGTCCGTACTGATAAAACTGCTGATTGACGGAATTTGATTGCAGTCTCTTTTGACGAAAAATATTATATTGTATTTTATTGCTCGTGAAAATATTTATAATTTTCGCGATATTCTTCATGATTCTACTTAAATTTGCATACTTTGCAGTTTATTTTTAATACAAATAGGAAAGAGTTGTTGAATGCGTACCTATCGGCTAAATTTCAGCTCATTAATATTTTACATTTTTATTTTTATGTAAATAACATTTGGTGAAAAGTATAAAATAAATGAGAAATGAATAATATACACAAAGATTTAACAAAGTACAACTTGGTTTGTGCGTGCTAATAATACATTAAAAGAATCAGGTACAAGTGATTTATTAGCAATTTATGTAATTAATAATAATCATGCAATTTTACTTAATTTTTACGTTTTTCATAAAAGAAGCTTTATTATTGTAAAATATTATATGTACATATTTGCAATTATTATAAAATCGATATCTTTATAAAATCTATCACGTTTTCAAAATCGTGTCACAAATTTTATTATTATAGGTATTATTATAAAACCGATAAATTATAAATGTTAAAATTAATAATTTGGACACGAATAAAAATGTCAAAATGTAAAATAAATTTAAACCAATTTTATTTCAACGTTATTATCTTTTCATTACTGTTAGGTATATATCAATTATTACCTATTACAGTCTTTATTTCAATAAATTATTAATAAATTAAACATCAGTCAATTACTCTTTATATTTTCAATTATTTTAATTCAATATTTAAATTGGATATTTTTAAAGGCAATGCGTTTTAGAAGAAAATCAATAGGTTATCAGTTGCGTAAATAGCGTTTACAGCAAAGCTTATAATAAATTAATTTATTATTGATGAGAAATTAAATATTATAGTATTAGGTATCAAAAACTTTGAGTTATATTTTCCATTGTTTATTTGTGTATAAATCAATACTAAATGGAAATATAATAATAAAGAACTCAAGTAGTATGCATTTAGCAATTCTTTCCTAATTTCGAGATATTAATGTATCGATTTACGTCCTATAGAAAAAATTCTAATATAAATTACCTATAAATGCATTTTTTTTTTGTTAATTATTTAATACAGATGCTAATATAGCGTAAAAGTAAATGATTACATTATTATATTTAGTTACAACTTTTTCGTAGGATTACAGAATAATCTTTCGCGTAGAACGAGATAAAAATTTATGGGATGAGATTATTTCCTTTGTTTTAATGCATAAGCGCTTTTATTTCAAGCATTTTTTAAAATCTCCGTTCAAGAAGTTCAAGTTACGGTCTTTCGGTGGTCCCGCAAGAGGGTATAAATTGTCGAGAATGTGGCGCGCCAGAAATGGCGACTGTGGCCATTTGGTGCGGGCAGACAATCGTAGTTCCACCGTATAGCACATGTGGTGCCAGTGCTCAAGGGTCAATCCAGAAGGAAATAAGATCGAGCCCGACTCCGTAACTGTTCCTATCGACGTCATTTCTCGATGACGCGTAATCCCCGCATTCTCGACGTCCCGATTGAATTATAACTCGTCGAATTCTCCGGGCGCCGCGCCGTCCCGTATTCCCCGTCAATTTTTGATCGAAAAACGTCAAAACACGAAAGAATAAGTGCTCCATCGCACCAAAATAGAGGCACCACCGTTCCTATAAATCACACGAGATTTTCTTTCTGCTGCCCGTACCTGTCAGCAACTTCGGCTGCGCGCGAGAGATGCTCGCTGAATTAACAGCTAAAATAAATAGAAAGCTGAAACGTGCCGTGATCTTTAATACGCATTAATATGTTTTCATGATAGATATTTATATGTGTTTGCCACGAAAGTTACATGCTACCCTAGTTGCCTGAGTTAAGAGAGATATCGTTGATTTACGAAGACAAACTAGCCGGAGCTGGACCGTTTTGCGAAGTATCGATATCGAGCATCCGCCAATGAGGAATTGGACGGCCGGCTCTAACCCGCTGATAAATAACACAGCGGGGAGCGAGAGAAAATCGCAGAAGATGTGAACATTGTGTCGGGGCTGCCATCAGACTTGATGGGAAAGTAAAGCCTTCTGCTCAGAGCAAAATCCCGCTGAGATCTTTGTCTTTTACGTTGCACTTACGGCTAAGTGTCTTCTAAACTAAACTGGATTGCGCGGAAAACAAAGCGAAAAGTCGTCGCCAAAAAAAAAAAACACAAAACCGCATATTCTAAGCATCATATACGTCGCAAATATTGGAAACACTGATTGGCGATTAGCAAACGAGTTGTGATGCGTGCGAGAATGAAAAAAAAAGATCGATTTGTATTAAAAAGAAAGATTAGAAGGTGATATTATAGCTTCTCCGTTTACATTTTGTACGTTTTAACTCGTTAATCAACACTTTAAATTAAAAATTGAACGATCATAAAGATTTTACTTAGTGTAAATTTGCCAGTCTAACAGATATAAATGTCGATTTTGTGGAACAACACGGCGAACAATTTGCGAAGTGGTTCTCATTGTACAATCTCTAGATGCTCGTTGTTCCCCTTTAGTCACCAGCACGCGAGGCATTCAAACGAAGATAAATTACTTCTTGACTCTTGGAGGTGCCTATAAAGCGGTGCCCGCCTAATCTTGAAAAACACTTAAAGCCCGGAGAAACGGATTATTCAAATCCGGCCGATGCCCCGGCTGGAAACACGCCGGATGGCAAACTCATTCGAGAGGACGGTGACGAAGTAACACGAACAGAAGGAAAAAGAGAGAGGCTCGAATGAAATCACACCGGCCGGAGGGTAGCTCGATGCCGCGCTCTCATTCTGTGCCGATTTAAATTCGCCTTAAGTCGTGAATGATCGCTCTCTGGATCCATAATACGGAATACACATATTTTCTTATAAACACGCTTACGCGCGCGTGCGTGCTAATTTATCACCAGTTTTTCACCATATACAAATCCCTATACGAATCCATATTTAAAAGTAGATATTTCCCATATCTGCCTGCAGAATTATTCATAGAATTTGCCGGTATTTTTGCGGGGATTTTGTCCAGATACTTCGCGCAGCTTTACGTGATTACGAAATGCTTTTTAAAATATACATTTTACAAACAATTTTTTTTTGCGTTAATTAAAAGTCTCTTTGCGAGTGACTTTCGATTAAACAGGATTCAATACGCGTGTGCTTTTAACGTTTCTTTTTATTTTGAAAGAGATAGTTGATTTGAAGATCTACCACAATTGTGTACTTGATGGGATAGTGAGAACCATTTCCGCGCGTATTTAATCATGACGATGGCCGTGGCCTCATCTCGGCGACGTTATATAAGCGACAGCGCGAATGAAATGCGGGTGACTAAATGCGGTGAAAACTGCCAGACGTTGAATTCATTGTGACAGCTGGGAGCTGACTAGCGGCGCCTCGGCTCAACCCCAGCAATTTCGCACGTACGAAACGAAATTGATGCGCTTTGAATCCTTCCGCGACTTTGCCGGGCACGGGGACCAAAAGGACTGTTAATTATCGGGAGCCCCTCGTTTCCTGCTGTACGCGCGGTCGCGCGGCAAACGAGTTCTCGCGACAAATAAATTTGCGACAACAGAAAAATTATCGCTGCACTCTCGGCGCGAAACGATCGCGTCGGCGTTGACGAATATCCCAAGTTGAAAACCGTTTCGGCTGTGTCGACATTATGAGCTTATTTTTGATAAATCGGCCCCATTCGGCCGAAAGATATAATAGGGTTTTTCTTCAGGACGAGGAAAATGAATAATACCATAAATGTCGTCATTATTTTCGTGCTATTCGTTAAGGATGTGTCATCCTATCTTAAAGCATTACCAGAAACACACAAAATTTCATAGGTTGTTCTGTTGAGGTTGATCTGTGTAAAATTTGATCACAGTTCTCTCATTTCTTTAAAAATTATTAAATTTTTTATTTGCTCTTGGTTCTTATGTAAAATGGTGTTTTGCAGTCTTTAATTATCTGCAATTTTGATAAGAAAGTAGCATTGCGAATTAAATCAGATATTTTATATATATATTAATAAAATTTTATTTGGTTCCACTTGCTCGTTTAAAAGTTATTTACTTAAAACTGCAACAAAAAATATGGTCATTTACACTGCATGAGTCGAATTATTCGTTTTGCTCTTTGCAGTTGGTTTCAAAGTCAAAATTTGGATATTCAACATTTTTTGTCATAGATTAAAAAAAGAATAAATCTAACAACTCTGCAGTTTTTAAATTTCAATTGTAACTATGGTGTTGTATAATTAAAACGTCCCTGAATCTAATTTGTTTTATCTTCTAAAATAAGTTAATACATTGTATATATTTAAATTTGAAAACCCCGTTGTTTGGATGCATTTTTGTTATTTCTTTCATTTTGATGTTTTGATTCTTTCGTTGCTTTTCCTCCTCGCTCTTTCATAATATCTTGTTTATTTTATGACGTTACCGACACACTGTAATATCGTGATATCACAATTGTGAAGATGGCGTGCGCATAAAGATATCGCGATATGAGAAAGTGGAATAACTTTCCCGGCGTACATATTATGTCTGGCATATTGAAACGAATAAGAGATTCTATTCAGATACGAAGAGACGCATATAAAAATACACGAACTACGTGGAATATGATATTCACTGATGAAACGCAATTTTAGCTTCGAGCTATTTTTGGAATAATTTTAATATGCATCTAATAAATAAAAAACAAATTTTTATTACATAATTGTTATTAATAAGCGATAAAATTCTAGTTTTATTAATAAAGACTATATTTACCACCGTGAAATTATATTATCTAATTACCGTTAAACGTGTAAAAATGAACGACAGGGCGGTTGTTGCTGCTCAGAAAATGTACGAGAATCTCAGAGAAGTTGTATGAAATGAAAAATCGATAAGCTTGAGTTCAGTCTCCCACAGTTTCATATGCAAGTTTTCGTATGTAGTTATTTAAATTTATCGAGGCACTCACGCGATATGGAGGGTAACTGGCATAATCAAATTAAGTCTGTTCAACCGACAGCAGAGCATACTTTACTCGACTTTCATCAAATTCGCAATGTACATATTTTTCAATTCCCCATGCGAGTTCTTCGATCTGCGAATCGCCAAATGAGATGATTTCGTCCAAGTTTCGATATGTATATACAGGGTGATTTGTAACTACTGCACGAGAGATGTCATAATTAAGATAGATGCATTACGCAAACCTGAGATAGAATTTTTCCTTCATTGCCAATATTTATTTATCCGCATTAAAATAACTTGATAAATTTGAATTGCGCTAAAAAAAGACTTATTTAAACTTTATTTTTATAAATGATGAATATAGGATTTTTTTATATCTTTAAAGCTAATTTTGCGAAAAGTCTTATTCTTTTACTTATGATTCACGAAATTATTTATATTTTAAGGATGTTTTGACTATACAATATTAGCTAAAATTATCGAAATTTAAAAACTTCTTATAGTTCCATTTTTTTTTTAATGAACAAAAAGTTCTGACCATAAATACTTGAATTTTGATCCTGAAACTAACTACAAAGAATAAAACAACGGAAAATTTGGTTTCTGCAATATAAATGACTATATTTTGATGCACTTTTAGACACATGACTATTAAACGAGTAAGAAGGTCTAAGTGAATTTTTGCATAAATGTTTATTAAAGTTTTAAGAGTACATTGTATATATATATATAAAAAAGTTTTTAATTCGTAATGTTATTTTTTCATCAAATTATTAAATAAGCATGAATTTGTATTGCTACAAAATGCAATTTTACACAAGAATCAAGAGCAAACAAAAAATTAAATAATTTCTAGGCCATTAAGAGAATTGTGCTCAAATTTTACACAGATACTTAAACGTAATAGAACAATCTGTGAAATTGTTTGGATAACACTTCTAGTTGTGATACATACTCTGTAATATTTTCTGATAGAGATTTTTATCTGAAATTTAAGAGACGTTAGTTTCGAATCACCCTGTATATGTGTTGCGGGCACCTCGATGAATTTGCATTTGAAAGCGACGACACCCTTTCGAGCCATCGACCTTCGGGGGTATAAAAGAGCGTGGGGTGCTTCCTTCAGTATTTACCCGCCGTAAATACCTGGTTAGTGCGGGGGTTGCTGACTTTTATATTGATTCCTCTTCCTCTTGACCGTATCTTGTCGTGCCGCGTCGCTCACCATCCCGATGGAGATCTTCCGACGGATGCTCTCTGAGAAAGAGCCGATTCCGATGGTTTTTCGGGGACATAGGGAGCCAGAACTTTCAGATTTATCGTCCGATTTACGGGGCGGTTCTCGAGCAGTCCTCATTGCCTGAGAAAAGTTCGGACCGCGCGATGTCGCTTCTCGTTTTCTCCTTTCGATTCTCAAGCCCACGCCTGCTGCTGCTGCTTGCTGCTGCTTGCTGCTGCTTGCCGCTGCTTGCCGAGGAGTCATAGACTTAAAGTACGGATTGTAGTTCGACTTGACTTCGCGAGTAAAATATCCCTTCCTCCACCCTTTTTTCTTCTCTCGCTTTCTCGTTTCCCTCCGCATCCCTTCCGCGTCGCGCGCGGGATAATGGAAAAGTTGGATAGTAAACTGGCGGGAAAACGGTCGAAGGAAATTTGATAACGGTTAATGGCGCTTGTTTTCGTTCGGCTCCATTAAAAGTGGTATGATGAAATTCTCCCCTTTATTTCTAGGCGGTATACACTCCTTAACGCGAATATACCGAACTATCTGGATCAATTTCAGAGGTGCTGCTTGAGCGCAAGACCGGGACAGGCTACTTCGCGGAATCTCTCGCGCGCTTTAAAACTTATTTCCAGATAATAACGCCGCGTGAAATCAATCGTGCTATATTTCATTGTCGCCGTTCAACTAATGTAACGAGGGCCATTTCAGACTTAACAAATCACCGTGTATCTATAATCTTGTTTTTTTTTTTATCGATTTTTCAAACGTTTTTACGAATTCGATAAGACGGTGGAATAATTTTGTTTAATGATAATGTGGAGTATCAAAATTTAACTGGAAAATCATGTAAATTATGGAAATAAAGCTGTCAAAATTTTAAGAGGACAAATTTTAAACAGGTTATATTAAATGAACGTAAAAGGTCCTCTACTGCTCGGACTCCATCATCTGCGAATTTTGCTCTATTTTCGGGCTCGTGTAGCTCGCTAAGTAATCAATAACGCGACACGATGTTAAAATAATCTTCCGAAAGTACTTCTCCGAGCATGCTTGGAAACTATTTCATCATCCTGGAATCCGGAACGAAGGCAAAAACTGCATTACAATTTAATCAAATGATTAAGGTTTCTCCTTATCCACACATCATTCAGTTTCAGTTGACTCAGGATGCTTTTTCTCTCCTTAATCTTCTTGTTCCGCGCGCTCGTGTAACCGTCTCATCTGACAATTTCGTCAAGTATTTATTACACATCGTAAAGACGCCCCGCGACTGTTATGCTCGTGTTCGGAAGAGAGACAAATGTCCGTCACATATCACGAGGATTAGCTGTTAAGCTCGGGGAATGTACAGATAACGTTTTGAGGATCGATAGCCGTCCAAGGAAGCCCGGCAGCACGTTGATCATCATGTTATAACTCACGATGTGGCGATTGCATTTCAGTCTATAGTTATAGCTCCATCGAGCAATTCATCAAAGAATTTATAAAATATATATATATATATATTTAATCTATATATATTAAGTATTGTACTGCTAAATATATATATTTTATGAACATGTACATTTTTATCACTTTATGAAATTGAGTTTTTTTAAATAGAAATTTTGTATTTTTATGTTTTTAATCCTTACCATTGAATATCTTTACAATAGAATGTTATTTAAAAAATTTATTAAAAATCGAGAATTTGGCCTAAATTGTTACATTTACTTTAACCGGAATTCGTTATTTCGCATTGTACAGAGATTCCTGCAACGCAAAATTGCGTTCACAGAGATCCAAGAATTTGAATTTCAAATTTACCGATTTTCTAGCTAGTTGCTGCTCACTATCGGTAGAATACGCAGTCATAAGCCGTACAAATGTGCCTGCAACAATTTCGAAATAAATGACCTCAATAAATTTTGAAAAAAGCCAAACCATTGTTAGGCTACGTAATAGCGAGTCTCAAAATGAAAAAATTAAATGCGCTCGTTGATCAATTCAAAAACACGACAGATGTATGTGTGTATGTGTGTGCGTAACGCCTATGTTTGTACACTCAACTGTCACGTAATATTTCTGTGTGTACACTTTTTTGTGAAACTTATATCTTTTTAAATCAATATAAAAAGCTAAAAGGATAAGCAAATATAAAATGAGCATTTGAATAAATAATTAACATGTTGACAAATTACATAACGCGACGTGGAAGAAATTTGAGTCCGATACAGTTACTAATAATGTCAAGTTCGACGATTTGAATTGGTTTCCTCTTTGTACGACCAGCATGAATTTTTTTCATTTTTTGATTACTTTGTCGATTGATCTATTTTTGGTTTAATCACAACGTAAAACTATCTCGAATTTTCCGTAGTTTTTCATCATGCTGAGTGCACGTCAACTTGAAATATTTATCTCCAGTGAGAACTGCAGTGAATAAGTTTATCATACATGAAGAAAGAAATCGATCGGAACATGTGTCATACTGTATCTGTTTTTATTCTATTCTAGTCATTGTGATGTTATTTATAATATTATGTATTCTTTACGCGATATACTTTGTATTTGCAACCTTCAGTTTTCTGTTAAATATGTTAATTTTACAATAATAATTTGAACTACACCGTTTAAATTTAATCGCATAGATAAAGAAGCGTCAACTACGGTCGAGGCTGGATCTTAGTAATAAACTTGGACGTACCTCTGTATTACGTCGAGTTTTAAATTATCCAATTAATTTGGCGGCTGATGAAAGCAAGGCTGAAACTTGGTCCGCTGTACATATCGTGTTACGTAATTTGTCGATGTATTAATTATTTATTTATATTACCTATTTTATATTTGCTTCATCCTTGGCTTCTTATACTGATTTTAAAAAATGTAAGTTCACAAAACAAATGGGTGTGCTTTCGCTTAACGCGATGTTTGATGCGAGAAAGAAGAATCGAAATACTGTGGTCACGAAATGGAGGAGAAGGTACAGAGCAGATGGATCAGGGTAGTAACCAATCTTGCTAAGAGTGATAGAAATGTTTTTTGTGATTCTTTAAAAAGAACCAGTGATCTCAAGAGCGCTAAGGATATAATCACGTTCGATTAAGAAACATGTAACACGAACGTTTACGTGAACAATCAAGATGATCTCGCGTCACAAACAACAGGACAGCGAGTGAATGGAGCCATTAGTGGTTTTAAAGTATCGCAAAAACAATTATGTCACTCTTTAGAAAAAGATCGTTCACAATTGTCATATTTGTCAAAAATTAAATTAAGACCAAAAGCAGTAAATATAAAATGGGTATTAGAAATGAATAATACCGTATTGTAGAAGTCATTAATTAATTGTGACTCGAATAGCTTAAGCTGCACTGTTCGACGTCGGTTTTATACAACGAACGTAAATGTCATTTTCAACACTCTTAAGACATATATCTTTTTTTTTTATTATGACGCGATAGAATAATTTCACTTAGGGATTCATGTTCAAAAAATTTATAAGAATTTAATTGGTGATCTAAAAAAAGTTTAAATTTGTCGTATTTATCACATATTTTATTCTAGAGTTTTATTACAATGCGTTCAACGATAATATCGAGACAACGTCAGTACCTTTGCGTCATGGCACTGATAGTAACTTAGCGAACATGCATCAACGACCGTCTTTATAATTAAAACGTCACTCTCTTCCTCCTGTCTATTTATTTTATCAGGCGGATCCTGATAAATGTCCCTGTTTTGCCGGAATCGAGGAGCAGACAGAATCTGCTATATCAACGCGCTCATCCCTCTTCCATTTCTATTCGCCCCCGTCCCCCTCCCCCTCTGTCGTGGGATCGTCTTGTCCTCTCGGGGATGAAAGAAAATCTAATAACGTTAGCTGGTTTTTTTTTTGGTTTTCTCTTTGGATAACTGTAATCCGCTTTTATAAAGTACCATGCGAATATATTATATACGAGGCGTGCAATGCACTTGGGTATGTACGTGTGGATGCGTATTTTTGCGTATTGTCGCGTATTCGCGAGAGAAAGACAATGCGAGATGCAGCTTCAATTTCCTTCTTAGAAACCTGCCCGAGATATTATATCGAGTGGAGTGCGCATCAAGTTCTTTTCTAGTAGGATTACAAAATCTGATTCTTTCGGCGAGCTACGAATAAACCAGTAATATTGTAAAGGAAAAAGTGCAGGTATTACCACTCACACACATTTTGTACAGTGACATTAATAATATTAATAATCCTACTAAAAAAAGAAGTGTTTAATTTTAAGATAGCAAAAAGTTTTATTTCTGTCTCGCGTTTTTTAAACGTTTGAAAATGTTTTATAAATGTATAAATTTAGCGATGTATAAATTTAAAAGAAAAATCCTTAACAGGCTTTAAATATTTTAGTGTTTTAAATCTAAGCATCGTTTAAAACTAAAACATTTTTAACTATTTGAAAAACGGAGGTAGAGATAAAACATTTTAATCTCTTGAAATTAAACGCTTTTTCTTTGAGTGCATTATTTTAAATTGAAAACTGAATAATTACGTTTGTTAGTGTGTTACTCAATCGATTCTAGACTCAAAGTTTAAGTCTTTATTACTTAAGATATTATTTGCGAAAGTATGACGATAATGCATAATGACTCGAAGAGAAACAAGGTTGATGTATGCCTCCTTTCTTCACAAAATAGATTTGAAACTTTGATTTTGATATACTGAGGTAAATATCGCACGCGACACATAGAGGCCAGTGAGTTATACAACTTATACCTACAAAGATCATTCTACCACTTTTCTCCTCTACACAATATTTTGTGCATATAATCGATTGTCGCAATTTGATAGAATTTTTTTTTTCGAGAAAGTAATAAGCCGCAAGTTTCAAACTCGTAGGTAATTTCAGGTAATTAGACCTGAAACTCTCTGGAATAAAGCAGAAATCGAGATCAGACCGGATGAAAATTTTCGCAAATGTCTATCGACTCCTGTATCAAAGTAATTACACCTATTATCTCCCTATAATGTAGTTCGCTTGTCCGGGCCGGTGTTCGCAGCATCCTGTTAAAATTCTTCAGCTGCATGCATGCACGACCCGTAGTATTTTGCGGTAACGGCCGCCTGTCGTATAACGTAGCCACGTTATCGTGGTATTACGGCGCTCTATTTCCTTCATTCCGGAATCCCGAATGCAAAGGATGGTCAAAGGGCTTCTCTGCGACGCGAAGGGCGCGCTTGCCGGTGTTACCGTGCTCGCACCGCACTGAAATCCGCCTATCCTGGTGAACAATGAAAACCATCAATCCGCTCCCGAAACGGAGAGGAGAATTTCACCCCAACCCGGGGTAAAGGTACAATCCCTGCGTCACTATACGACGAGGTCGCCCTGGCGCGAACATTCTGCAACTAATAGTTCGCTCGTGCATGTACAGTGCTTTCCATTGATAACAGCGAAGTGGAGTGCAATAATGGCGAGAGTCGAAAAACCATACCTCGGCTGAAAAGCAAGTTGAGAGATTTTCAGGCGCCAGATTACGAGTTCTATCGTACAAATACTTCAAAATTTTTTAATTGTTAAATTTACTTTCTCGGTTGCGTATCTTCCGTAATCATTTCGATTTGGAATGCGTTCCTAATATCTTAACGATGTAGTGATTTTTTTATACGTTTGATTTAGAAATGTTTTGTTATTTATGCGCAAAGCATTTTTTTGTGCGACAGCGATGTAATTTCATTTTATATTGCGTGTTGACTGTGAATAGAATGTATATAGACTTTACGCAGACATTCGTTCGCTTGTGTTTTATTCGTGTGCTTGTGATTGCTTATCGCACTGTCTTTCATTCGTTACAGATTCTTGATTTTCAGTCTATCAGTAATCGTTAATAGTTTAAATTACGAGTTCAGGAAACTTCTCTTTAACTCGATGTTGCATCGAGATCAAACTTCAGGTGTATTTTGTCGAAGAGCTCGTACACCAATGTACGCTCTGCACTCGTTTGCAAAAACATCTTGTCAAGAAAAAGATTTATACTCGAAGTATGATCGAGTATTCATCTTTTTCCTAAGTCGTTATGCAATTCCAGATAATATTTTCCGTACGCGTCTCATAGTTTTTAAGCGCGTATGATATCCAGTAAAAGTGGGAATATATATTTTTTGGATACTTTTAGCAGAAATCTCTTCGTAGAGAAATGTTCTTCGAGTTTCGCTAAAGCATTTCCGAATTCCTTCTGCGCCTTGATGCCCGTACATTTCTTCACTGATCTCATATTTATTTTCTTTGTATAATTAATTGCACATCGTCTGCGTGGCCCGAGTGGCTCGCCATGTATGCGAATGCAGTGACCTATTTTCCTCGGCTATTCGGTGAATCTTGCCAAGGTAAAGGAGTGCTTCTGTCAGAAGAGTATATAGCGTGCTGCGAATTCTTGCCATATTCCGGTGCAAGATGACTACTGCCATTTCTGCTGTCCCTCTTTAATTATTTAATGTTTCGCTGAGATCTTGCTTCAAGTTCTAGATGTTTTCCTCTACTCTATGTTTGACATTTCTGCGGAAGTTTGGCGATATAAAGTCGCAACGAGGACCTAAGAGCCCCAACGCACGGATGTACAAGACGCAACTGAAATAAGATGAGAGTATTTAGCAACAGTTTGCTGTTACACATGTCGACATTCGTTCTTGCTGCACAGGGTTTCCGTTTCGTTGCACTTTGATTGAAGTTTTGAAGTGAAACGATATTTTAAGGCTCCGTCGGAAAAATGAATGATCGCGCACTTTACGGGGAAGATACGTTATTAAACTTTTTTAATAAAAATTACGAAATATTGTTACACGCGTGGCAGTTGATGGACGTGACTTTTCCACTTTCGAAAGCTGAATCATTTTAATCAATTATTTACCATATGTATCAAAATAATTTACAAAAGTGTGAGATCTGCTGCTTCTTTTTAGATTCTGTATATCATAGTGGAAACATTACTGGATTGAAATTGTTTTACTTCATGAAGCAGGTGATTTAAAAATCATTTCTCGTTTTCTTAATCACATCTCGTATATCTATAACTTATTTATATTTTGTTGTTCTATAAAAAAGCTTTTATGCTTATTTGTTACATAACATGCTAGAAATATCCAATTTTATTTTAAAGATTAATTCACTTCGTTTTAATAGTTCCTCCCTTTGTGAAAAGCCGGTCGTGAAGTTTTTGCTCTATACATTGCGTTGGGAATAGGTAAAAATGCACTAGCAATCTTCGAATATGAAACTCTCGCGCAACAATGTTCCAATATATGTTCGAAACTGACGTACCGCGCATGTATTCCCGATAGATAAGCAAGGGCAATTTTCCATTGCTACTTTACTATTCACGTAAGAGCCGCCATTTTTCGTTAGTATATTGCACGGGTAAGAGCGCATATTTTCACGTCAGCTAAACTGTACACAAAAAAATGGTCATGCTATATCCTGCGAATCGTGCACTTATCTCTGTCGAGATTGGGAATTCGTACTAGTCATCGTATATAAAATGTACAGGTATATTGAGTGCTCCGAAGCGAAGAAAAAATCGCAGGAAGAAAATCGTGAAAAAGAAAACGCTACTTCTTTTGTAAAAGCAAGGTTGCAAAATGAAATTAAAATCGTAGTTGATAGAGAAAGCATTCGATAATGGCACAGTTTGATATTCATGTAACGGTAAAATGAAAATGTATCAGGACCGAAAAGTAATGTTGCTTTTATAAATAATGTAAACATTGTGTGGTTTTGTATAATTTATTCTTTTCCGATCATTGAAACATTTCTTACGAAGAAAAAGCTTTGTAAGAATAAGTGTTGTTTGAATCGCCTTATTCACGTTTTTCGAGTTAAATCGATCAGCTTTTTCGAAAAAGGAATTAAAAAATTAATAAATAAGTGGACGATCAGAGAAATGATGATTCTATTGTCGAATAAATATCCAATTTATATTATTGATTAAATATTAAATTATATTAATAAAACTGCATTCCGTTTACATTATTTGTGAAAACATTATTTGCCGGTTTACCTAATATTATAATTTTCAAGACTCCTCTTCTCTCGCCTCTTATAGCATGTGACACTTCCCTTCCTACTGCGTCACGTGAAACTGCTGAAGCCGCGATCTTGAAACGCGAAAATATCTCAGGGATACCATAGATTCTCACAGTATTCCCAATAGACCGTGTGGATCCCCGGAAGAGGCCCGTTGTCGATACCTCGCAAAGGGAAGGATTCAGTAAATCGGGCAGATACTCTTCCGAAGGAAGAGCTTGACGGTGCTTCTCTCTTAACCGAGCGATTATATTCCACGCGGGCGATAAAGCGATTAAGATGCTTCAGAATACGCGTAGCTTAAGGAGCAACCAGGGTGAAGGGTGAAGGGTGGGGGAGCTACTCTAGGAAGTAGATTACCCTAGAGGGATAGAAAGAAAGAAAATGCAGCGAGGCAGCGAGGCTCGCTTCTCATAATACGCGGGATGCACCGATTATTCTGGATGTGCCGTTAATACGTATTCTCCTTATATTTTACTCGCATAAATTTTTTACTTTAATTTTCACGCTTAATGCTCGCGCATATCGTATAACTGCCAGAAAGATCGTCGCAATTTGAAAAGTAGAATTTATCCACGGAAAGTCCTAAAGATCCGAGGCAATAAGAAAAATAGGCGGTAGAAGTAGAACTCACATTCTTCTCACTTACCAGGATTCGTGACAAAGCTGGAAAAATCTATATGTTCAGAGATTTGATTTATATGTAAGAACACATTAATTTTTGTCGAATCAACGCCTCAAATTTATTAGAGTTCCGTCTTTTCCTTTTACCTTTTTTTTTCTAGATACACTCGGAAGGAAATATTCGGAAGAAGATGTTACGTATGACGTTTCGATATTTATTGGTTATAAAAAAAATTTGTGATGACGGAATATACATTTCTGTAAAGTATGCCGTATCTCATTTTTCTTATTAGATAGTTTATTTGCCGGAAATAAAATTTTATTTCGCTGCGTTTAAATAAAAGTTTATTTCAGTGAAATAAGCATTACATCGCACATATAACTTTTCGAGTATCTTCTTTTTAGTGTACATGCAAATTTACATGTTTTTTAATAAGAGAACCATTCTTCCCGTTATTGTATCTACTAAATCACAATTTTAGAGTAAAACCACCTGTTTAATATTACTTGAGGACTGTTGGAAAGATATAGTACATTTTCTACTTTGCATGCCAATAAAGTTAGAATACTTGTCGAACGACTATACATTTGCTTTCTTTGGAATTGCACGTGATTTTTCTTAAAAAAAAAAAAAAATCCCGACATTCGTCCTGTTTCACGATCGATTATCGTTAAAAATACGAAACTTTTAATCAGCTTCACGTCGAACGAACCATCGAGCTTTGGAGAAACTCACAAATAATTGAAGAGTGAAATTATGGAGGACCGTTTTACGGAAAACGTTTGCCGGCAACAAAGCTTTTTAAGATCCTACCCTTTGAGATGCGATGCCTTTGGAATTTGCTACAAGCGTGTAATTGGTTGCACTTTGTTTTAATGCCTCCAATAAGGAAAGACGCCTCTTAAAGCGTTATATAATTTATAAGAGTCGGCGCTCTTTGTCTGCAATCAGTGCCTTATTTCTATACGAGACAAAGAAAAAGCGAGGACTAAATATCATAATTTGACAATTGGTTATTCGTGATTGCACGAATTAAGACATCAAATCGTATCAAAGACGGCTACGGAGGACGAATCTGAATTATTTAAAAATGCAATAATAACGATAGATTTAAATTATTGGTCCGTGAAACTGAGGATGACGATATTGAAATTCTTTTCTCCATTCATTTATAAATGTATTATTGAATAATACAATATTCTTTCGTACTGTAATATTGGATAAATTCTCAATATGTTTTCCATGTTGCCGCGATAAACTTTAGATTTATTAAGAACCGTATTTGCAAACTCGTAAACTACCTCACGCTACCCTATTGCGGTGGCCAGCCTTCATCAATATTTCTCTCACCTCGCTTCTTACGGCGTGAGGCCGCATCTCTGGAAGTCTATCGAATTTTCGCGATATTGCTTTTCATTAAACTCTATTCAAGCGCACGCACTAGTAATTACAGCAACTTTTCGCCATGATCATAACCGATTGCGTTCTCATTAAAAGCTCATTATCGCGGCCGAGTGCATGAACTATTTCGAACGTTCGATGGCGATGAAGGAATGTTCTCTTTTACCCTTGAGCTTTTATTAAAGCCGGATCTCGATGTCTGACTGTGAAAGTGAAAATTTTGTAAATTCTCTTTACTGTCGCTTTAATTAGTAATCGCCAATATGCTTGAGATTTCCTACCGCTATGAGTTCTTTTAACGTATCAATTGGTCCGGAATTATTGTAAATTGCCGTGTAAAATTCAATGACTTTCAAAACTGAAATAGCTCTTCCGGGGAAATAAAATAGCTCTCTTTTAAAACTTTTAATTTCCCCGACAACTGTCTTCCATTCACACGCGAGCTTTATATACATCTAAAAGAGCTATTGTTACTTTCTTGACACGTTTACCCCGTTGCCTATTTTTGATGCCTGCATGCACGCTCGAAAATCCGAGTTACATCGCCTCGCGCTTCAAATTGTGATCGCTCAAGCATGCTTGTTCACGGTTCTCGTATCTTTTTCAAACCCTTTTCGAGCGCCGCTGACGGACCGTAAGAATTCATGTGGAGGTCGTGCCAGTTGTATCTTGAAATATTCAAGAAGTGGTACGGTACTCGACGCCGCCGTCGCGCCAAGAACATCCAGGACCATCCACACCTGGTGGAAACTGACGGTGTATTGCAATTATTTATTTATACCAGGAGAACGTTCACACACGCGACACGAAAGGCGTGCTGTATGATCGTTCGCAAACACGCGCGCAGAAAGCACCGTGAGCTTTATATTATATATGATGTTTCTTTACTGTGTTTGCACGCAACGCGTATCTTTATTTCACGTTGAATATAGATTTACTACGTACACAGTGTCTGAATGAATGAAATAGCTGTTTATGAAGCGAAGCCCCCTGACTGTCCTTATTTTCACTTTTGATTTTTTGGGAACTTTGCCACTCGCTCCAAGATAAAATATAAGCGCGATTCTATCCTTGTCACAGGCATATCCAGGATTTTTTCGAGAGGGAATTTTTATCAATTTTATTATTACATAATAGCAAATTTTACGTTAACCAATTTATCCTTTGGATATTTTAGAACTTAGAATGTTTCTTCGTTCCTGATTTTGAATGGAAAAAGTATTAGATTTTGTAAATTATATAACACTTATTTTTTTTCCTGAAAGAAGTATAAGTAAAATACAGTAATTAAAAACGAAATGTTCTTTAATACCGCTATTGTTATTGTTATTACATACAAAATATGATTATTTTCTTAAAAAAAGAAAATTTAGATAAGAACATAGAAAGCTTCTTGTGTGAGAAAGATTGTCAAATATTAAAAATGTAACACTAACTCATGGTTAAATAAAAGAAAATGCGGCGGAATAATGAATAAAATAAAGAAGATTATTCAATAAAATTTATAAGATTAAAGAATTATGCGACAATTTTTTTTTTAAGCATTTTGACACAGCTTCAATATTTTATACAATAAAAAATTTATTCAGAATAAAAAATGGAGTTGTATTTTTTTATGAATAAAAAATTTTGGAGGATTGAACCTTTTAAACTCTCTCTAGGATATGCCATAACTTTCGTTAACTATTTACCGCTCGATGTAATAGCGCTTATTTAAGCATGTATTATTCTTGCTATTTTTATTTGGATATTATTCGTTATTTCTTCATATTTTCAAGTTTTTATAGCGAAAAGTTAGTTCTTAAACTAAATTGTCTGAAAACGTTTCTCAGACGAGAGATTACGCTCTGCCTTTAACCGATCACAAGTTTTCCGGTCGAAGGATTACTGCAAGGTGCATTTTCGTGTCCCTCCAATCTTACATCCTTTCGCTTTTTCTTGGATGCCAATGAACAGTTCACGTTTCCGGACAGCAGGTTTCTTAATCGCGAATAAAATCGCACTCACTTTGCCACGTAATTTTTCTACTCCCTATGAAGATCGACGCGAGAAAATTTGTTGAATAATAGAAAGTCGACTTTAATTTTAATATAAAATAAATCGTGGAAATTTTTATAACCATTTTTCTCTCGCTTTGTTCTTTCGATATATTAAACTTTTTTCTGCTTAATTCTTAAACAAACTTAAATTTTTTGTTACATCCGATGAAAATGTCTCGGAATTAATAATTTATTATTTTACTTTTTAATCTGCATTACGAGTTCATTTACTCTAGTGACAACAATTGAGAGTGCAAAACGCACGAACAAGTTATAGCAAGATTCGCAATTTTGTGGCAAAATCACTTTCCCGTTAACGCGTTAATGCATTAACTACATTGATAATATTCAACAATATTAATAAACACTGAACACATTAGCTATCAATTGACGTTCCGAAATATATTCGATTGACGTTTCCAAAATAAACGATTATCGCATCGAATTTATTAATTACGATAATGCTATCGGGCTCTCTGTGCACTCGTGCGTGCTTGCGTTTAAATTTTCAGTTGTTTCTCACACACGTGTCCTCTCTACAAATTGTCATTGCAGCATCAGGAAACAGCTCACATACACAGGAATTGGTACAGGGTACGGGTTGCGGGGTATGGTAGTTGGTTGCGAACAACTGAAAAGAGAGAGAGAGAGAGAAAGTGAGAGAGACAGAATGAGACAAAATAGTTCATCGTGGTCTGTGGAATAAATGGTCCGATTCACCAGCCACCATTCTGTTTCGCCTGCACGATAAAGCATTTAAATGAATTAAACCGAGGCGATCTCGCGGAGCCGATGTTGTTTGGTTGGCGACTTGATTTCATAAAATTCGACGTCATATTGCTCATGCTGCTTTCCGCTCGTAAATTAATATTAACTCATTAGCTTTTTGGTAACAATGCTCATTATCATTATTATTATTATTAATGGTCTGCCATATTGGCAATCAGAGAGCTTACTAGGTTTGTAACTTTTTGATATTTTATAACTTTGAGTGAATTAAATTCCAAATTTGTTGAGTTCCAAAGTTTTTTTTTCCTTCTATCTAATCTGTGAAGATGCGCAAGGAAAAATTTTATTTTTGTTTATATATCCTTGTTGCATGACCATGTGGTTCGTCGGTCCGTCTACAGAACGGCGAGAATCGAGTTATAAAATGGAATTCTCGAGGTCCTGGCAGTGTCAAAAAGCAGTTTAGGGGCATTGAATACTGATAAGGGATGGAAAGCGGGGTCCTCCTGGGATTAGCCGGATGGGTTTGACTGCCGTTCTCGTTCGAGAGGAAAAGGGGAAAGACAGAGATGAACGGGGGGGGGGGGTAGCAAAGTTAGAGGAATGAAGAGAAGCGAAATGTGATGGCTTGAGTATGAACTAGAGAATGTGAGAGGGACGGAGAGGGAGAACAGTGGAACACAGGAATGTTAGATTGAGCCACGAGTGGCCCGACAATCATACTATCATAGAGCGATGATGTCCCGCATACTGAGCAGAATCCCTGTACCACTCCACGCATATTAATCGCACACACTCACACGCACACGCGTGAACACAGGCAAGGACGGCCACGACGGAACATGTTCATACTAGGGTCTCCCTCGACTTCGCACTGGACACTTTGCATCACAATATCTCGTGCAAAGGTTGCTACGTAATTCTCAACGCAGCTTTCCATTAATGGTCACTGTTGTTGAGTCGCCGATTACCTGAACTCGGCCACTGATTCGAATACTATTATATTTCAAAACTTTATCAATCGTACAAAAAATTGTACAGCAATGTTTTAATTCTCGAGAAATTATCAGATATTCGGTCTATTTCAAATAGGAATTTTTAGTTGACAATGATTCAAGACGATACCTTGTAACAAGATTGTGCAAATAATGTTGCTGTAATAATACGATGACATAACCTGTTTAATTATTCATATGTTATTTGATTAAAATGAAATTACTTTAAATGGGTGATTTTAATTAGGTGAATAGTAAATAGATTTATTGACAACGATAAATTGCATTTAGTTATTTACATAATTTCTCTGCATATGCATGGTAATAATTATTTACTCAAATACATACATTGATAAAAAAGTGTGTTATTTTGTGTTATAAAAAATTGATTTTAAGATGATTTATAGCAAATTAATTTTGGATAAAATTATAGAGAAAAAACGAACAGAAAAACACTTACAAGAAACATTTACAACAAAATTTATTTAAAAGAAAAATGATTCGATATGATTGAAATTAAACAATGACTCTTCTGAAATCTGCCGAATGCAAAATTGCTATTATTACGAAAATAACATTGTTTAGCATTTCAAACTAAAGCAACATACATTTGAAAATATAATATGGAAAGAAGATAGAAACGTCGCAAAAATGACGAATCGATCGAAAGTATGAATCATGATAAATAAAGCGTAATTAGCAAGTATGATTGTGCGTATTCTATGCAGAGTTTTCATTTACATCAGCGAGCGGTCAATTCACTCATGCTGCTTAAATGCAAATGCATTTGCAGAGGAAAAAAAAAAGAAAAACTGATTAAGCGCAGCTGTATAAACCTGTGGCGGATTAAATTCAACGTCCGGCAATGATAGCCGTAATCCGATTTAACGAGAATCAGTAAAAAAAAAAAGGCCGGGGCTCCGGGCAAAAAACGTAATATGGCGGCATTTTGTCAATAAATAAAATTTTGCACAATTGAAAAAAAATTCCGTCGGTCCCCCTGGTAATCAAAGTCGCGAGACGATATCGCAAATAAAGTGTGTTTTAAAACTACCGGCCGAGTGTTCGCTTTGCCGCCCGTGATTACGAACGTCGAAGCAGCTAGCTCAAAATGGTGATATCGCGCGTTGGAGAGTTAAATTGCTGCATATGGGATGGTTTCGAAATAAAATTCTGTCCCGGGCAGCGAGACAGGTTTAACTTTATCACGAAATGCATCCCGATGCTGCGTTATTGTAAACTTCCATCGGGATGGAAATGATTCACTATCAAGATGCTGTCGAACGCGTACGCTCTTTTATTTTAATTGCGCTTCGGTACAGGATCATAAAATAATGACGGCGTAATATAAATTATTTAACAACAAAATAGATTTATTTCGCGCATTTAATATCAAGAATTAAAAATTTACGCGGCGCATTTCATGATTCAAGATTCATTAAAACTTCAAACCTCTTTGTAAAAGAAACTTTTCTCGTTCTTCTTTAATGATCTTGTTTCCTACTATTTTATACTCTTTGCAGATTGAGCATGAGTTATTGTTCTTTCTGCAAAGACTGCGAACTTTGAAGCTGTATAGAAGTCTTATTTTACTCCAACTTAAGATCTTCCTGTGTGAATTAATGAGTTTGTCCTAATGACACAGTTTCAACGGTAAGAACTCATTTTCAGTATAAAAAAAAGAGGGAAAAATGGAAATGACCACTTCAATAATGTGCGTTTCTGTTTGAGATAATTTCACGGTCTCATTACGTATGTAACAGCCTGATTTATCAAACTTCATAACGCACTATGATGAACGCTCTGTTCAGATCGGTGGATAATTAGGTTGAAATTGACGATGTGCCACTCTAGACAAAAATCCATCAACATGATATTGGCAATTACATTGAGGACAGCGGTGCGATACTGTCTGGTTATCGCGAAATGTGATTTATGACACCATTATACTAAAACGGATCGGTTCACCAAGATCCGCGCGATGTTATCATAAAATAGCAATAAAAATTTATTGGCACGTTTTCGCACCGCGGCGAATTGAGCTGGAATACAAAGTAGAAAAATGCAAAATTATTTTGGCGTACGTACCGCGTAAATTATAAATTGATTCGTTGTCACCCGTGCGTGTTTACTGAACCGAATAGAACAGCGTTTTCATTATAAAGGGAAATAAGAAACATTTTTAAGCCTAGCAAATTATTTCCGCTCGTATGCATATTTTTTTTCAATATATAATTGTATAACATTTTTACAATTCATCCAGCCACAAACCAGAAAAAAACAATGTAACCCAAAACTTCGGTGTTCATTAGCGGAAATCGATATTTTGTTACGGCGGCATAACGTGTTGGTTGTTGCGGTATTTCGCCGATCAGTCGTAACAATTAATAACGATTCGTTTGCAACGTAACCCACGAAGGGCAAAGCTCGGACTGACGCAGCTGGAAGTCATGGTCGACTGAATTCCCGGCGTACTTATCGTTTCATTAGTCATGCCGCGTGTTCGCTAAAAGCGTCAATAATTAAATGTGTACACCGCGTGTGCGAAGCATCGCGTGCGAAACGGTGCAACTGCAGGGACGAATGTGGCATACGAAGCAAGCAGCGTTGTGTGCCGTCAACGGCTCGTTAGCTCAATGAAATGATAAATCATTTCATCGATCCACTACCGAATCCCGCTGTAATCATATTGTGAAATAAACATGACGGCAAAACATTCATCAGTTAGTGTAATCGCAACAGCCAAAATTCTGGAAAAAATTTTTAAGGCGAGATGGGATACTTTCGATCAATTTTGACATTTTTTTTTTATTGTGCAAATTTCAATTTAATGTCTAAATATATCAAAACAGTTCTAAAATATTCGCTTGAGTATTGACATTCATATATATTGTAGAGTTAAATTATTCTTTACTTAAATTATTCTATACTTTTTTAACGTTAGAGAAAAATTCTAATCACAATACTCATGATGTACTTTTGATTAATATTTGTGTATAAAAGCTGTGTATAATACAATTTTGTTTATATTTATATATTTTTATTTTATATTTGTTTTTTTGCATTATATAAAGTTTTATATAAAGTATGTAAAAATTTAATTGAACAAACTAAAGTAATAGAAAAATAATAAAACAATTCTGTATTTTTTACACATTTAATCTAAACAAAAATAAAATTTCCTAGAATATTTTTTTAAAAACTTTACTTTAATCTCTTTTTGTTTACTTTATTTCTACCTTTTTCAAGGTATAATTACTGTTATTGATCAAAAGTATAACATTTACTCATTTTCTATTTGTTATTAATTTTATAAATTGTAGTTGTTTGTTAAAATTGACTGTGTTACATTTTAAACAATTTTTTTCTGGATAACTACTTAATAATATAGATAGAAAATTTAAATATAAACTGCCACAAATATACAACACATATACGTCACTTTATAAAATTAAGAAAAATTTTTTTTTTTAATTACTTCGTATATACTTAAACAATAATTTTTCGCAGTAACATAACTTTCTTTATTATTAAACTTGTAGTTTATAAAACATTTTTGATAATCAAACTGCAAACTATTTTTACTTTTACCAATATCCGATAGTTTTATAGGATAATTTGGTCAAAGGTACAACAGGTTGAAGGAACATTTCCTCACCCTATATAACTTCAGATCGATCTATATTACTCTAGCGACAATATTATGTTCAACATATAAAAACTATCGTGACACTAGATGCAGATCGTCTGATCTGCAAGCGTTCTAAGCGAAGCCGGATGTTCATAAAAGATGCATGAATGTAAGTCGCGAAGGTTTAGGAGCGATGGGGAGTCGTTGAAATCGCTTTTCGCTAGGTATCCCCGCTTCGCGTTTTCTTTTACCGGTCGCGCGTTTTCTTTTACGGGATAACCGCGCCCTTAACGGCCTGTTAGGAACCTTTTATCCAAATCTTTCTCCACTCCGAAACGTCTCCTTGATCTACGACGGAGGCCTGAGCAGTCTTATCCATCAGCCATTTACTGGCATGGTAAACCCCGTCCGACTCGGATTCACCGCGATGAGATCGACGTTATTTGTTCTTGTCTGAGAAACTCAACGAAAACCTACATCAATTACCATTCGAACTTTCTTCGCATCCTTAACTCCATAGCAATGTATAATCATTTTGTCCGACAATTGCCATTTCTTTATTATTATTTGCCTCGCGTATTGCGCAATCGAGAACATTAATCGCGTTTTGCATTATCTGTCTATATCGTTAATAATGTAATTGATAATCGTAACTTTTTAACATTCTGAAATCATTCACTGCTATCTGTCCGTGTAGAGCAAATAATTTAAATGACCGGCAGATAACGACTGTTATTAAAGCGGCGTAATTAACAATATCACGCGGCCCAATGCTGCGAATGTGTCGGTTGCCATAGAAACACTGATATCGTTTAAAGTAATGAGCGGAATAAAACGAGCATTGATATTACATAATATAAGCGACAATTATGCTTACGATTGTTTCGAACATGTAGGTCGACACGATTCGTCAGTTGTTCGGCGTAACATAGTATTTAAATATTGTTACTTATTAGTAGCGAAATTTTAACAATTAGTCCATTTTGTAGGTACAAATCACATCTCTGTCGCATCGGTGACACTTGGGAATAGTGCTTGTGAAATTTATCTAACATTGGAGTACATTACATTCCCGATTTAACTCGAGTTTGCCAACCGTTGCATACTGTTTAGGGTGAAATTTGGCCGGTGTAAGTATATGGGGTACTCGGAGATCTATGTCGTGTTGGTTAGTAGCTGCTGGGAGCTAGGTACGGATAAGCAGGTAATCTCATTGTAGTACGTCTTGTATGCGAGTGTGTTCTTTGTCTACCACGGCCCGTATATCGTACGGGACGCACCCTTATAAAAGCTAGGTCTTCTATCTTCCGCACGATATTACGATGTTCTATATAAAAAAAAAAAGAAAGATGTTATTTACGATATCGTAAAATCTTATTATTAAAGTCATTATGTTGAACATTATTATACACCCTATTTCTTGAATCTCGGCCTGTGAAAAACGTTGGGGGATACGTTAAAATTTTTTTTCTCGGGATAGAAAATATGTTTCGATAGATCTTATTACTGTTTGATCTTTGATGCAGACGGTTTTCTCTTTAGTGCCAAGAGTGTCGCTTTATCGCTGTGGAGGAAGACTACGATTAAAATTAAAATCAACTAAAATATGTAGGGAAGAGTTGCCGAATGCCGGTTGCCTAAGTCGTAATTTATCAATATTTTATATTTTTATTTTACGTAAGCAACATTTAATGACACAAATATGAAATGAGTGATAAAAATAAGAATTTAACAGGTTTGCATCTTGTTTTGTGCGTGCTAACACATTTTAAAATTTATTTAATTTTATAATAATTTAAATATTAATATAAGATTGATAAGTAATAAAAATAAAATTAATAATTTATATGAATAAAAATGTTTGTTGCAAAAAATAAATTCCGTTTTAAATTCCGTTTGTCCACGTTTTTACCTCATTATTATTTATTAAACATTTGATCCTTCGATAAATTATTCGATATATTAATAAAATAAGTTTTGATGATTCTTTATGTTTTTAATAATTTTAATTCAGAAATATATTGGTAGTTTTAATTCACGATACGATTTAGGCGACCGGTTTTGAGGCGTATTTTTTGCAACATATTGCGAAAAAGTTTGTAATAAATTTGTAATATTGACAAAGGGTTAAACATTGTAATAAAAAATAACCCAAAATATCAAGTTGCAATTTGCAATTTCAATTTGCCTACAAATCGGTACTAAGTGGGAAATAATAAAAAGTAACTTAAATGATACGCATTTATGGAAACTCTTCCCTATCTGTACATTTAGCATTATAATTTAACAATAATTTTTGAAGATCGCATCAAAGTAATAATGTTTCAAGTTAAAAATTCTACAGAAAATTTTCCAACATCTGTCTTATAAAATTTCCTCCTCGGACCTTTTGTGTACTTTAAGCGAAGCAATTTGCAGATTGAATCGCTCGTCGTCGTCTCGTAAAATAGTCGAAACGATAAAAGCACGCAATTTTTGGTGATGACGCAACCGTGCTGCCGGATAATCGCGCCGGCTGGCATTCTGGCTAACAATCTGGGGGAACGGGGATTTCGCGCGCGGCGCAATGAAAATTTTCCATTTATGCGGGCGCAGATAAAGCAGGTCCGAAGATAATAAGCAGACGAACGAGCACGAGCGCGGTGTCGCTGAGCGCATTGTTAGTTAAACCAAGAGATAGCCGTGATTTAGAACGTCGAGCGCGTAGGACAGCGTAGGATAGCGAGAAAGGGAGAGAGAGGAGGATCATGGCGAGAGAGGGTGGAAGATGGAGAGAGCGAGCGTCAGACTCGGAGAGGGTGGCATTGCAGGAACAATGCTGAGGTATGTATATCCATGAGCAGACAACCAGGCAACCAACCAGCGACGCCAACCTGCAGCTAGCAATAGCAATGGGCCGTAGGGATAGCTCGTAATTGCCGGACGGTCCTCAAGTGGCAACGACGCCGGTCAATTTCACCCCTTGCCGGTACCCCGGAACCGCGACACCACAGAGACCCCTTTTACGTTCGGCATACAGTATCAGGATTTGGTGGGGATTATGCCGGACACGAGGAGCGCTCCCGTAACTCGATAGTCTCTCGAAGCGATCGAGGTTACGCGGCAACTGCTTGTCCATTCTACATTCTGGTGGTTTCGGCAAGAAAATTGCTCTTTCTGTCCCCAGTTGGTTAGCCGAGATTTTATATTTTATTTCGTCGCACCTAAGTAAAGCTACTGCTACATCCATTTAAAAATTGAAAGAGCTATATCAGGAGATTTTTTTACACTCTAAAAGTAAACGTATCGCTATCAAAAGATGACCAAAAGTTCCCCTTTTCTGTCAATACAAGAGCTCAAACGAAATAAGACACGTAACAATTCATTAGATTAATACCTGACGTAAAAAAAGATCGTAAAAAAGAACTACACTAAACTCGTGATTTATTTAGAGATATGTCGACCGACAGAAGCGGAAAAAAAGATCTTTGCCAAGCTCCCGCTCTCTATTATGGCACTTGGATTTGGCCTGGAGTTCATTTCCGCGTGCTTACTATAATGGGTGGCTATTTCACGTTACTAAAATGATATTATCGGGCCCCCGTTCTCTGGATCGATTCCAAAACTAGCTTGGGACGAGTGTCGCCCAACGAAATTACCTCCGTCAACATGAAATGCCGTTGCGCGGAAGGGTAATCAATTCTTACTTCCATTCTTTCTCGTCTTGCGCGCGAGCGAATGCAACCGAAGTCGATATCGATTTATCACAGACTTTGCATATCCACTTCTTGCCCGCGCTCGAAATGCGTACGCCGCAAGAAGTTTAGCGGCGACGTTTTTCCATAACATATTATACACAACTTTTTGCCGGACATTCGTACCGTTCTTAATTGTTGCACGGCCAGTCGCTCGCTGTACGTTGAGGAGAAATGTTTCCTACGTGCGCCGTAATGTCGAAAAGACCGGGAGGTATCGTTACGGTATAACGATTTTGTTGAATATACGAGAAATGAGAGGCGTAAGGGAGGAATTAAATAACCGTCGACGTTCTCTAACAAAAGAATAGCGCGCATTTTTTTGCCGCCCCTGACAATACGTGTCGGCAGACATTCGGGCTTTCGCGAAGTTTTTAATTAACGCAAAATTGCACGTTTCATTAGCGATCTCACCGTGTTTTTCACCTCGTAATAGGCTATGAAAGAAATATGCACGGATTGACAGGGAATAGTTATATTTTTTCGCGTGGAATTTTTTCCGCATTTTCCCGTACAGCTCCACATTTGGAACAATGTGTTCTATTAATTACTGCCAATCGACAAACAAAAAAGCAACAAAACAAATCGAAAAATGTGAAATTTCCTGTAGGAAAACAGTCTGGATGTGTGCATTTCATTTGTGTCACTTTTTTTAGGTCAAGTGTATGTCGAGTTTTATAACTAGCTGAATGAAATAAAATGCGAAATCTCGGTTTTCTTCCTTGCATCACTTTTGAAGCAAGGAATGCAATATACACGACGCCATCGCGAAATGCGCTTGTAACGTAACACGATATGAACAGCCAAGTATTAAACGTGTACAGACATTTCATTGATGGCGCGTAAGAACTCTCGTGAATCTCCACTTAATAGAGAAAAATGACACATTACGGAAAGTTAATCTGCTGTTACGTAACGGCCGCAAACCGCTGTTAATATAGCAGTAAACACGCCGAAAGTCGTAAAGAGGCTTTCAGGAAATTCCTACGGCGGCGGACGGCACGACACGCCATGGTCATTATCGAAATACGAGGTGCGCCACTACTCGCCATCAAGTATTTCTCGAGTACTTCTCTCTCTCTCTCTCGCGCGTATTTTCCGTTTAGTCTAGTTCACGTTTGCGTCAGGTCGCTTAACTATCTCAATTAATAGCTGAAAATTGTCGTGCAAATTGTGAATACGTGTCGTAAAGGGGGTCATTCTAATTTCAACGTTCCGTATTTGGAAAATGATAAAAGGTCCATAAGCTCTTTAAACTCATTTGGCTTGTCACTGAAGATTTGAGAAAAGTCAGTGTAGAGTCAACGCTTCAATGACTGGCAAGTGTCCCAAATACTGGAAATTCCCTTTAAAATGTGATTTGCTTTTTTAACATATACATTATATTGCAATACATATTTGTATTTAATTTTGCTCGAATTTATAAGGAGTCTACTTATTGTCGTAATATTTACTTAAAGTAAAACTTTGATCTTTTAAAAAAATTAAGTATAATATTTAAGATTCAGTTTTGGGCCACTTGGGACACTGTCAGTAATTGAGTCATTAACCCTATTTAATTTGAATGTGAAAAGTTGAGTATACATATAGTAGATATAGGGAGTTGTAAATAGAAATTTTTCGAATTTCAGTCAAACACTTTTTTGCACATTATATTTTATTAAGCGTCTCAAGAATTTTATCACAACATATTATAATTCAAATGGATCTAAATAAAAAGGGAGATAAATCCAACTTTTTAATCAGAAAATGATTTTATATGCAAAAGTAAAATAATCGGAAAGTGAATAGTTTACAGTATATTTTATTTCAGTATATATTATTTCAGAAAAATTGTATCAGGATAAAATATTCATTTCTGAATAATTTTATTTATAATACTCTTATACGTATAGAACAATTAAATATGATCGTTTATTAAAGCGAAGAATTGATTTATAATTTAAAATTCCGAATCGAAAATGATTTCGTTTAAAAATAAAGCAGTATCTATCTCTTTGCTCTTTCGAAGGGTCCCGTAGAAGGGTATCACATTTATCCCGTAAAAGGTTGCCAACTATAAAAGAATTTTGTTGCTATTCCATCCGTGACCCTAATTCTCGAAGCCACAGTTTGTAACGCTTTACGTCGATTTTTATTTTTAAGAACATAAATAAAAATGACAATATTAATAAAAATAATTTATTATCTGATATGAAAAGATGCCATAGTTTTATACTCTGTAATTCGAAGCAAGAGAAGTGCTCGACAAATTTACAATTTAAAAATCGTGTCACGTTAAAGTTAAAAAAAAAAGAAAGATATGACTTGAACACAGAGAAAATACAGTTTTTAGGACGAGCGACAACATTGACGTATCAGTTTGGCATGTCATTTGAAGCGAAGTTTTAATTTGAGATAAAAACGAAAGGCGGCTTCGCGCACAGCGCGGCGCGTGATTACTTAGCGGCTACTATGTATAGTAGCAGAAACGTCCTCGTTAAAATCACTTGCCGTAATCCCGGCTGCTCTTACTAACGCTTTTCATGTAAAAACATTTGGCGATAAAACGCACCTGAAACAACAGAAATGAAAGTCACGATTCGAAATGCGGAGCAAATGCCGCGTGGGAAAATCGACTCCAGATTGGTCAAAGAATACAACTGCGAAGTTCAGCGATCTATTTTAGAATTACCGTTCGCATAGCTACTCGAGCTTGAATTCTATTTAACTAACGTAATGAACGTATTCAGTGCTAACGAAAAACGAAAATGGAATAGCCAGATTACAGATAACATCAATTCCCAACTTCAAAGCGTATAAAAACTTTATAATCAACCAAGATAAATATTCCGCGGGGGTATTGAGAACAGATTTCAAGTTTTCATTTTCGCTTGAAAATGAATTGGCGCGTTCGTTAATCGGTTTTAATGATCGATTACAATCATTCGCAATAAAAAGTATTCACGAGCAGCAGCCACATTCCGTTTACGCTCGTGTCTCCAGTTTTTATCTAAAATTCATGTCGTTAGCGACTTGTACGTCGCTCCCGGGCTTAATACAGACTGTTATGCTAAATGATCGATAAACCGGGTGTTTACCCAAACAGTTAAGTCGAATTAATAATGGATAACCGTACGCACCGCTAAAGTACTAATATTACCGGAGTATATACATTTCTCTCTCGGAGATGCTGGAATAGTATATATGGAGCTTTAGCAGCGGTCAATCCGGTGGAAGGTAGCCAGACGGATCAATATCACATTACTATAAATAATTAATAGGCGGCTCTGCTCCTATGCGTACCGCGTGCCTTCTGGCTATCCCCAATTTTCTGCAGGACTGGTTTAGGATAGTACGAAAGCTTAAACGAGTTAACGTAATGTAATGTTTCACATTGAAAACTTTATTTCCATACCGACGCCACTTCTTCTTTCCTATGTTCAAGCGTTCACCGTAATGCATACATAAACACCTCTCGCTTGTAATACACGCTTTTCTCGATGAAATTATTTTTACTTAAATTCATTATTGTGTCACGTATGGAAGAAAGATATCATACAGATGCTTTCAACTGGATTTAAATTTGCATTGATTCGGAAACGTACAAGGTGTAAAATATCTCTTCTCTATCAATTATGTTACCATTAATTAATTGAAAATTGACATTGACGAGATAATGATGATAATAACGAATGAGATGTCAATAATTACGATTATGAAGGCAGCAGATATTCTTACAGTTCCTCTTCTCTTTCTCTTTCTCTCTTTTACTTCTGCGAGACGAACAAGTCTCTCAAAATGCGATAAAGATACATCGTCCTTGTATATTTGCGATCTCGTCCGCAATTCCTCGGGTCCAGGAATTGCTCGGCGTACGTCATGCCGCTTCCGTGAGTGCGGCAACGATCCCTAGAGGCACAATAAAACTGCATCTAAACAACGTCAACGGGCGGGGCGGAAGAAAGGAAAAGGGCGAAAGGCATGGAAGAGAGGAGAGATCCGAGCGGAGCATCGTTACGGAAAAAGGCTAGGTCAGAATGGGTAGCGGCGCGGAGATTGAGGCAGGGGGACTTCGCCAGGGAGGACGTGATCGCGTTAACAACAACCGGCGTAGAAAGGTGGGCGTTTCGAGCGATCCGGTTTGAATAAGTAGTTACCGGCCTAATAGTAGCGCCGGACTGTGACGATCGTTGAATACCGAAATTCCGACCGGACGCGTCGAGCCACGAGAGCAGATTGCTTAAAGAAGGGACGGATTTTCGGGAGGGTTGCCCCGGGTCCGCATAGATTGCGGACTTAGTTTAGGACTACAATGTCAAACCGCTATAAACACCTCGATCGACCCCATTGGGTCCTTGTTGCTATCTCGTTGGACATAAAGCCATCCCACCCCATCCGCTTTCACCGGTCATCGCCCTCTTCAATTGTCGCTTTTTTCCCTGTCCGGCACGTATTGAGAAATAACTTTCGAAATGTACACCGCAGGTGACCCCAATTCGTATAAAAACTACTAGATAGTTCTCTCCTGCAATTGAATTTTGTTCGGAAAAAGTGATATTTTTTATTTGAACAAGCGTATTGCACGTAATTATCGCAATTTTCTATTTAACTCTAATTTAATCAGGATCGATAACGAATTCTATTCAACGAATTATTCCACGCGGTGCCTTTAACAGTTATCATTGCGAAGAAAAAAAAACGTACTTGCAGAATGTGTATTTTGAGAGAGAAACGCACCTGAAGTTTTTATTTTATGGAACACTAGAGGAAAAAGTGGTATTCTGTTAATGTTTATTAAAAATGAAATATTAATAATATAACCTCAAGTGCACTTCTTTTCTCGAAACTCGCTGTTTTTTTCCCCCTTGCACGCTTTTCCCCGACCATAAATTTTTCTTGAATTTTTTCCGCTTTATCGATCTAAGCAAAGCGAGTAGGAAACAAGTGAACGCGATGCGGGATAAGACCGAGGAAATGTCAGCTTTTCTTTTTCCTCCGCTTGAAATTACAGAAAGATGAACGTCGCGTCCGTGGACGTTTCCTCGTTTCAAAAATATCAGTGGATTTCCGTGCGACGGAGAAACGAGACGCAGGTTATCAAGGTTACAATTTCCGCAATTTTCACGGCATCGTAAATCCCAGGGACGTAAAATCTCCTTGCAATAATGAATTCGTCGTGAGCTAGTAAAACATTGGGACAGCTCTTCTTCGATTTCGAAGAATAAGTCACTTCTCCTAGCGGTTGATTCATCCAGCGGGTTACGAGTCTTATCAAACTGCAAGTAAGCAGCGGTTTACGAGACTGCTTTGCGCTCCTTTTAAATTTGAAACTTCCTGCTACCGAGAAAGTCGGTTTATATTCCCATCGCTGGGAACTTTATCTTTTAATTTTCTATTTCCTCTAGTCCACTGTTAACTTTTCATTCTTCATGGAAAAATTACATTTCGACAAATATGAATATTCGCCGCTAAAATATTGTCATTTTGTACTTACAGTTGAAAATTATGCAGGAGCAATGATACCGCGAGGATTATAAGAGAGAATTATAATTGTAAAATGGAATGTTATCAAAGTAGATTTTCTCTCAATGGAATTTGATTTTCGATCGTTTTTAGATGATTGAAGCGTTTATAGGTATCGACAAAGTTCGTGACCTCGGCAAAATTCGCTCAGATTTCTATATCGTCGAAAATTTACTCTTTTATAATAAAATGAACAATATAATATTAAAATAGAAAAGATCCTCTTTCCCTCTCTCTCTCTCTCTCTCTCTCTCTCTCTCTCTCTCTCTCTCTCTCTCTAGTATTCAATTTTCGACTGTTTTGCGCTTGTAGATATTGAATGTGCGGGCTCGGCGAAAATCGCTGAGTGGAGACCTTAATTCCATCGGAGACTGCCTTTTTTAAATGCAATACGTAATACAAATAAAAAAATTCCTCAACACCGTGACGGTACTCCCGTGGACGACGGTTATTATCTCTTCACAAATTACATCGAGGTAGCGTAGCAGGGCTTTTGGTCTCAGCCGTGATAAACCCATCCTATCCTCCGCCATCCTGCCTACCCCCTCCCTGTCTTCCCAACCCCTGTCTCTATTATTTTCAACCGCCCAACTTCTGATATACCACCTGCAACCTCATTTACCTAGCTACTCTATGTACGTTAGACAACACTTATTACCCAGGTAATACAATCGCATAATGCGCCCCTCGTCTTCACACCCACGATAATGCCCAATTTAATGGCAAGGAGGAGCGTCGCAATCTCGAGTCTAATGAGAGATTACTGTCCGGATGTTACGCGCCGTCGATCAAATTAATTTACAATTATGATTATAGCGATATCGCCTGTCCGAACGTGTCTTCGCTTCGAGGCGTGAATCTATATCAGACTGTGCACTTAAAAAAAAAAAAGTTTGACCAACTTTTAAGCTAGAAATCCGAGTTAAGCAACTTAGCACTTCACACTTACTGCTACTGCTACTTTAGACTTTCGTCAAGTTAAAGTAAGAAATGTAACACGCTTTTTCGAGTTACGTGTACTCGAGTTACATGTATTCGTAAAAACTTGACTCAACTAAGGATATCTTCCTGAAATTTTGAAATGTTTAAATTGAAGTTTTTATCCGCCCGCACATTTTGTCGTACTTGTTATTTCAGTAATACGATATCAGCTCTCGTAGTGTGTGGTGCTCATTTACCTTAACACGATGAAAATGTTTGACGTAAAAAGTTGATGACAGAGTGACTAACGAGGAAAGTTGGCAGCCTGCAAATTCGAAAATAAGAGAACTGTGTACAAATGTAGAATAGTTGAGCACTACCGTACAACGGTATTTTTCGTTGCGGATAAAAAACGGATTTAGAGCGTGAAAAAATCGACTCCAAATTGGTCGGGGTGTACAGCTGCGGGGAATTTAACGACGTAGAATTATTTTGCATTTGAAAAAACAGAACCGAAACGCAATGTTTTTTCTTAGCTTCCCCATGATGAGCGTTAAGTGTATGGCTAATTAATTTACGAAATATGCATGAAGAATGCTGAAACGTTAGTATTAACCGCTTAACGAGCTCGTGCGACCGTACCACGTGTTGCCGATCTTCTTTGTACATACGCGTGTATACGAGCGCGCGTACACATCCACGTACATATCTATATATACGTGCGTGGGAATGTATCGTGGAGAAATTGCGGAGGACGATCGATAACTGAACACAACGAGCTGCTGCAAGCTCTTCTCTCCGCGTTTGGTCGTGCTTGAATCGGTAATTCTCGAGTTCAGCGCACAATCCTTTGGATATATTTGGTAATTCTGTTAATATAATCATGGAAGAAATTGTTTTTCTCTTCTTGCCGGATCCAGATTATGTTTCGAGAGATGCATAAACATTTGAAATTACTCTTTTCTCCTAACAAAGTGAGCCTTAAAATGGGGGCGATGCGTATTCTGAAACCACTTTTATAAAGTGGATAGGTGTTACTACTTTGTTGAAGATTTACAAAATTTTTAAGACCTGTAAAAGCAAAGAAGGACTTCAAAAAATTTTTTTTATAATAATCAACTTAAAAAAAATATATATCTTTTTTAACATTCTTCCAATGAGAATTCTTATCTTATCGCGAGTCGTTCTGTGTAGCTATTCAGGGGCGAAAAAATTTCTCTAAGAATGAAAGAAAAGTTCTTTAAGGAATCTATCAAAGAACTGGAATCGTACTAGATACTAGATACTCCGCGCTCTGAGAGAGCAAAAGTTTCCTTTAACACTTTTAATACATCAACGGGGATGAAGCGTTTAAAAATCCAAGATAAAAACACGGCAGGTCGGAGGAGTGCTTTATTTTATCTCGAATTACTGTTTCGAGTTGAGCAGACCGCGGAGAAGAGACAATTAAAACTTTAAGCTGAAATAGCACCACCGTCACCGTCACTTGGACAAACTGAATTCTTCGGACGATGGAAAGCTTTCTTTAGGGCCACAACTCGCTCGGGGAAAACTTCGCGATGATTTAAAACGCGATGTGCTTTTAAAAGATGCTTATGTATTCTGATCTACATATTGAAATACCTCTCCAGAATTGTTATCATATAATAAAGATCCCCATTTGAATGAAATGGGAGATTATTAAAAATAATTAAATTGGTAAGAAAGTGGAATACTTTTCTTTAACAAAAATAATTACCTTTTTTTAGTGGTTGAAGATCAGGCTGTCATTCAAGAAACAATAAACGCGGATGGAGACAGTGACAATTCTGAAAACCGCGAAGAAAGTAAATAAATATATATTAAATTTTTTAATAAGATAATAACATTTAATTTATACATTTTAAACATACATGTATTTTTAATATAGATGAGGAAGAAGAAGATGAAGACGAGGAAGAAGAAAGAGAAACTGTTTATCAAGAAACTGACTTTAAATTGGATGAATTTATTCAAAGGTACGATAATGATGTAATAGAGTGCTCTAAATCTATCGCTTTATTTATTTATAGATTGTTTATTCAATTTTTTAATATTCTTCATCTGTTCTTGAACATTAATTAATTTAGTTAAATTTCAATATAAAATAAGATTAAAAATTTAGTTTGCAAAGTTTTGCCCTTGTTTTAAAATTAAATGTAAAGTTATATTATCTGTTTGCGGTTTTCAAGCTCTTTTACCATGTTTTCTTAAAAAAAAATCAGTGAATCAAAATATTCTGTATGTAACGGAATATAAAGCAATATTTTTGTAAAATGTAATATATTCGAAGGTTTGCCAACGTGAAGGTCGTCAAGGCTTTAGCACTTTTAATGCAACAATTCGAAAGCAACTCGATCGAAGTAAACCACTATGTAGCAAAAATGCTACATCGTATCGCTTGGAATTGTAAAATGCCGGGCATGATATTTCAAGCATCCATCTTTCGGATTTTTCAAAAAATCCTTGAGTCAAAGAATCCTGAACACAAGGTAATAAGGCATAATAAGTCACTAACTAATGTTAATAATCGTAATAATAAAGTTACATTACAGACTAAAAGTTTTTGAAGACACTTTCAATGTTTTCGAATCTCATAAATAATTAAATATCTCGATGAAAAAGAATTCGTGAATATTTGAAACACGCATTTTAAAAAGATAGAGCTTTAAATCTGTTTTATTTCTATATTTTGTGACTAAATTATATAAAATCAAAATTGGTATTTTTTTCAATATTTTTTACTTTGAAATGAGAGAGAGAGAGAGAGAGAGAGAGAGAGAGAGAGAGCTTAATAAAACACCATCTGACAGAATTTAACATAAAAATATTTTAAAATAAACTTTTCATGTTTTAAAATGCTTCTTTTTTTTTTAATTTGTACGACAAGTTTTCGAATTTGATTTTTCGTGGTAAATCTAATTTTTATAAAAGGTTTTTAATTTTGAAACTAAAGGGTTTATAGAAAGACAGTAAGGAGAAAATAACGTTATATAATATTCACTTGATTTATACAATTTGTTTTAAAAATTTTTGAAGACTTAACCGTCGATGATTTTTAATAAAAAAATAATTTCACTTATTCTTTATAATTCTATATTATTGCAAAAAATCATCAATTTTTATTAAATTAAAGCTTGGAAAGCTTATACACTTTAAAATATCTTTGTGCTAAATTTTGATTGATTGTTATCCATGTTACACTTTACATAAAGTATACTAATTTAGTACAACAGTAATTCCACTGTCATAACATCGATTCTTGTCCTTTAAAGTACAAAAATAAAACAAAAAAATAAAAATGGGATTAAACTCTAATCTTGTAAAACAAGAAAACAAAAAATAAAAGTAACAAGAGTTTAAATCTTGCTGGGGTGTATTATGTCACACCTCACCTAGTTTACTGAAGGTTAAAAGCTCTGTCTTTGCTCTTTAAAATGCGCGTTTAAAAACTTCTCCACGATTTTTCGTTCACCGATTTATTTAACTTTTCATGAGATACGAGAAAATTGCGAACGTTTCTAAACTTTTGGCTGACAACGTATATAAGTTCGCAAAAAGCGTTATATTTTTGATATTGTCCAGTCCGACATTTTCCTCGACAGATTTTCTTTTCTTCGCAATGTAACACTTTATCATTCTTCGCACATAATAAGAACATAGATAAGACTTTGCAGTTTCTTAGCTAGCGACAAAAATTCTTTTCCTTTCTTGTATCGCGCGATAAATTTCACGAGCAAGCTTTTATTGCACCCTTGTATTGAGCTTAATGGTCCACAGAAGTGGACTCGTCGAGCAGCAGAAAAATCGATTTGTGCTTTAGGAGCTCCAAAAGTTCGCGGTCTTCATAATCCGCCGTTTCATCGAAGTCGCCCAGAAGAACCGGAAGTCGTACATGGAGCTGCTCTTCTGGAAGACTACCCGCGACGCGACAGAAATCGTGGATGGCTACAGCGCGGAAACGAATAACAAGAAAGTTTCACGGGCGACCTGGACGGAGGCGGAAGAGGACGAGCTGCGTACTCTCTTCATGGAGCATCAGACTAACAAATATCCTCAAGGTAAACTCTTTATATTGTCCATTTCTCGCGGAGGAGTCTCGTGCACACATCGTTGAACTCCATAAATTAGTGCCTTTTACGAGAACATGCTTAAAACATAGAGCTTTTTAGTACGTAATACAAGGCAAAGAATGTAATATGATTCAGTGCAATGTTTAACTTACAATTTTTAATCTTATTATGATCGTTTAACCATTATGGTTTAAATTGATTAAAAAAATGTCCATCCTCTGAAATATCCAGAAACCAAGAAAATACAAACTGAGTGCAAAACTGAATCATTTATGTGATAACCGTAAATTCACGTAAGATTATTGTAAATTTCTAGATTTAATTGACTGGCTATTGGAGAACGTCGTCAATGAAAATCGAACACGACGCACCATCATCAAGAAACTCAAGGAGATGTGCCTGATCGTCAATTCTAAGGTCAGCATTCATTAACTGGTGTTAAGAGAAACAAAGGTTCCCGAATCTTTACTGTTCTTGAACTCTCTAATTAATGTGTACACTCTAAATGAAATAGATAGATGTTTCAAAGTTAGCGAAATCAAGAAGACGCACGCATCATCAAGAAACTCAAGGAGATGTGCCTGATCGTCAATTCTAAGGTCAGCATTCATTAACTGGTGTTAAGAGAAACAAAGGTTCCCGAATCTTTACTCTTTTTTATTTATTTATTTTTTTCACCTAATATTTCTCGCGTGAAGAAATAGCCTCAAAAGATTTAGCATACAAATTTCTGTACCTCCGCTCTAAAAACGTAACGGTCCATCCATATACCCCGCGGCAATCCCCGTTGTGCTTCGTCTGACAAGATCAATGATTTACGAGAATCTTGGAAGGGCAAAGAGAGGGGCCGGTTTCGCCCGGCCTCGAAAATAAGTTTCTAGACTACTGCCTCCGCTCCGACGGGGTTGAGCATATGCAAAAAAATGGAGCCGAGAATTGCTGCAGAAACTGTAAATTCTCCGGAGACAATACCTCTCTCGACAGTGTGAGGCTTTCCACCCTCGTTTCCTCGTTTCTCTTCCTTCCACCGTTGCGTGAGGTTTCCGACGCGAGCTGCGTGTTGACGCGAGCTGCGTGTTCCTTCTACCAGCCGACAGTCTCGCTTTCCCCACGCATGGGAAATATCCGTGTACGACTCCCTCGTCAACGCTGGCGGCCCTAAAACCGGCGGTTCCTTGAGAAAAGCTATCGTTTTGTTTGCCTTGTGCCTTACGACATACGTATAAACATTTGCATCACCCTTCGGGCTACGAGAACGCGAAGGGAGAAACGTGACCCGTGCGCTTTGTTATGTTTGTCAAACTGTAAATGCGCGTGTTATGAGTAGATATTTTATAACTATCGCTTCGACAGCGGAGAAGCGAATTGAAATACATACTTTATTTAATTCACAATTATTTCTACGCCAACTCGTGCACAACAGGATTGTGTACTCTCAAGCATATTTGACATTAATTAACCTCGAAACTAATGCTATGTTATTTTTTTTTCTTGAATCATTAACATTTCCTAAAGAAACGTTCCGAGAAGTGTATTAATCTTGCTAAGCTTGGAAGTGTTCCTTTTTTCCCCTTCGTTATAACTCTTTTCTTCTGAAAATACACGCTGCAATACGGTGATAAAGCATGGGAATGCGTTAATCAAGCTTCTTATTGCGGCAGAGGAGTTACTAACTAGTTACCTTATTTAAAACTTGAAATTAATTGAGTTTGTAGGGAAGCTCCTAACAAGGGGAAAAAAGCGTAGCGGAGGATAAGCGATGCAATACACAATACAAATACCAGATCTTATTCCGCTGCTCTTGCAGATGGAACGCGGCGTAGGAGAATCAGCGAAAAAATTTTTTGTTCCTTCAGAAAACGTCAGCGTTTCTTACGCCGGCAATTCACAATAATTATTTTTAAAACATTGATCGTATGCGACTTTTATTCAAAATGCACGACGTCTCTCAATCGTTTGCTGAAGTTTCGTCTCGAAACGAAACATTTATCCCGGGTAATTGTTTCGTCGAAGAAAAATCGAGCACGGGGGGGGGGAGTATGATTAATTTTTCGATAATGTTTCTCGACATTAACCAGTCGTGATCGGGAAAAAAATATATTTGTCTCCCCTCCGATCTTAATTCGCTATTAATCACAAGCGCGCAGTCACCGGCGAAAGGAGGGTGGCTACGTCGGCGGAAACGTTTTCTGCGACGTATTATCGATTCCTTCGCGAGACCTTCCGGTGGAAAGGCTTAGTCGCGGAAGCGTTCCATTTAAATAATTTCATGCGTGAGTACGTTTCGTCTCTTTGAGCGAAGAGAGTACTGGTCGGGGCAGAGACTACGACCGAGTATTCATTTGACATTCATTTAGTCCGTGGAAGTCGCACGATATTGCTCCGACGGCCATTTAGGGGCCTCGTTTCGTCGAGGGTAGAGCGTAATCGCTGGAAAACGAGCGACCCAGCTTCTTCTTTTTAAATACGCCTACTGACTTAGAAGCTTCTCCCGAGATTATGCGGAACGCTTTGTCTCATCAAGCCTCGAGATTATGCGCACGCAAAGTACTTTCCGAGAAGATTATAAGGATCGAATAACGAGTACTAATTTATATGTATACTTGTATATTTACAAGGATATCGATATTCATCCGATATCAGGCCTCAGTACTTTGATCTAATTATCGCTGAATCAATCACGACTAAAAATTTTTCCAATGATCCTATATTTGGCGAGTCAGCAAAGTTACAATTCGCTGCGCGAGTTCAATAATTGTAACTAAGGAGACTTTAATAGTTCTACAAAGAATTGATATTTTAAAGCAATTATACTCATTACACAAATTTTTTGCTACAATAAAAATGATTAATATTTGTTCATTACAATAGCAAAAATATTTTAACTAGTGTGTTTTGTTAGCAATTTTAATCTACATATTTGATTAATTTTTGCAGAAAAGTATTTCAGTGTATTAAAAAATTTATTATACTATTATAACAAGTATGATTACTTATAATTACTAATTTTATTTAACTGTAAAACTTTGCTACTTTTATATAGAAAAAGTTAGCTATTTGTATATTACGGCTATAGCTCTGCTGAATCAGTGAAGTTCTTAATTATTTTAACATATCTTTTTTTCCATAAGAATCATTGATTTTGTTTTATTATTAAGTCCTGTTATTAATTTAATTATTTTTTAATGTTTACCCGTATCTCTTCTATCTTTCTTAATCTCGAAAAACTGTAGAGAAATTATTGCGAAAAACATTACCTTGACTAGAGATCACTTATTTACTTTAAATTCGAATTTGGGGACTTATATTAAAGAGAGAGAAGAATTATTTTATTAGAATGCCGGCGAGAAAAATCTCATAATGCTGCGTCTTTTCTATTGTGTGTGGTTTTTTAATTACAAGAAATAGGACTGCTGCGCGTTTATCTGTTTGTGGTACCGTGTACTGTGGCAACTAGAAGTTTTATAGATTCACGATTGCCACAGACCTGGAAAACCCAGGAAAAGTAATGAAAATTTAAATCGATCAAAAAAAACCTGGAAGAGTATCGGGAAAAGATATAAAAAGAGTACGTAATTTGAAATTTGCTTACAATTTTTGTAAATACTGTTATTTTAAAGAGTACTTGCAACTTTTTTAATGTTACATTTTATTTTTTTTATAGTCAAATGCGTGCACTTTAAGAAATGATTTTTTAAAAATCATTTCTTATGTGGCAGAACCGTGACACATAAAAAAAACTTGAGTAGTAAGAAAAGTAACAGTCGATTATTCTTCGTAAGAAGATAGAGAAGTTATGTTTTTCATTGTAAAGATTATTTATGTCTATTTCACATTCTATTTAAATTTAAATTTATGTCTATTTAAATTTTATTAAAAAATTTATATGTAATGACATCGCCATTCAAATAATATTCCAACTTAATGAGAATTTTTTAAACATTAAAATTACCTTACGTCACAAGCTAAGTCCTTTGGTACGCTTGACAAAATTTCTAGATGTTAAACATGACTTTATTGTGTCTTGTACATATTGACTTTCTCACATAACTGATTATCTTGGAAAAGTCGAACAATTATCGTAACCGTGTTTAATATTACAGCAATTTTCAATGGATTAAAAATATTTTAATCTCTTTCCATCACGAACGATGGTCTGACCCATTTTCTTAAATCTCGTAATTAATTAGGGTGTGCGAGCTGAGGTACAAAAGAGATTACCTAAGGAGTGGTCTGAGGAAGAAATCGCCCAACTTACGGAACTTTGGACACAGTTCAAGGACGATGATGGTAATTTTTTAAATTTATTTTCTTCAAGCTAATTTCTCATTATATTTCCCCAAATTTCTTTTCTATTTCCCGAAAGTATTTTGATTAACTTTGTGATTTCTCATTTGTTCGCATTTCTGTCCGTTAATTTTTAATACCATTAAATTATTATGAAAATTAATTTCAATTATTAATCACAGGGAAATAAAGAAATGAAGTTTACAACTCGGTAGCAATAAATTATTCGTCCCGGCAGAACATATTGTAGTAATTGCCATTTATTGTAATTTGTAATGTATCTACGAATCATACGCGCCAAAAATGGCCTTAACCCAATTCCCGATATAAATTTTCGCGATAGAAATTCGTCGTAAATTTCAGCGTTAATTCTAACCGGGTATTCGCGTTCCGAAACTGTTGAAATATTTCGCGAATGCGAAATTCGTGCGAGAATTCGTTAACACCGGAACGATTCCTAGGATTTAATTAAGCTCCGAACATCGGACACGCTTGGCTGCTTGTAGTAATAATTTCGAATCCGCTGGGACGAACGAAGAATAATATCCTTCCTGACAGAGACATTTTCAGAGAAGTCTTGTAAAACTTGTTTCATTTTCATACGAATCCGCCGCTCTCCATAACTTTTAATCTCCGAAGTCGCTTCCCACGCCAAGCGTAATTCTCAGATGTCCACGAAATGTCAAGGGCATTTTTCTTCGCTTCCCCCTTCAAAAATGTCCGCAAAGTGTTTTATTCTGCTATGTTCTTACTCCGCGGTTGTTAACCTCGGCACTCCCAATGGGCAGACAAAAGTATCTGCAAAAATGTCACATCGTAAGAGAGATAATTCTTTTTCAAATTAAATTTATCCCGTAACAAATCTCTCGAATACGAGTTTACGCTTAATATCGGAATCGCGTTTATACGTAATAAAGTGCCTCATAATCTTTTGAGAAGTTAAATTAATAAGTCTATAAAGAGCGACGTTCAATTGACTTATAAATACATTTCGCCGACCTGAAATAAAGTCCGCCCCTTTTAGATAAAGCCCGCCCCGTGTCCCTTCGCAAGCTCTAATTGATTTAACTTTAAATCCCTTCAAAATCTCCGACAGTCGTCTACGACCTTCCCTTCGCGCGCGATTCTTCCGCGAAAGCCTCTCCTATCGTTTACGTCGTGCAGTTTTCCGATGATGCTATAAAAATTGAAACTACGCAATGTTCCCAACAGATCCGGTAGATTTGATTTTCAACGGTCTTAAAATAAAGCGGCCGAAGCCGAAGATCAAGGAGAAGCTTCTGGAATTAGGATTGGCGCAGGATCGCAGGGAGCTGCGCAAAAAGCGGACCAGAAAAAGCAACCAGGGTGAGCATACCTATTCGCTCTTCCCTCATCACGATCCGGTCTGGAGCATCCCTTGTTCCGGCCAATCCCATCCCATTCCATTCGCATCTGTCTTTCTTACTATCCTCCGATTCCGCGACTATTCCCATTCGATCAGTCTTCTAGTAACGCGATTGCCGGCGACTGCATAGAGCGACTCGCTTTCAACGGGGAAAGCGAAACGACGTGGAGATAGAGAAAGAGAGAGAGAGAGAACGCGAGGGAGGAAGCGAGAAGGAGTAAAGATCAATTTGTACAGGATTCTTCTCGCTCTCCTATCCCCGATTTCTTACGGACCGGAGAGAGGAAAAAAAAACCTTTCGTCGATATTACCAGCGGAGACAAGTCCGTGCGTATGTTTGCAAGATCATTTCTGTTTTCTTCTTTTATTATACTTTATTATACTCGGCAATGAAGCGAGGGCGATTCCGCAAGAATTTTTGTCTCCACATACGCGAATTGTTCTAGTCTTTGATTCCGGCGTTATACGGGAATGAGGACGTTAAACTGCGCAGGTTTAATTAATATTTCCTAAAATATCGATTTATAAATTCAGATATCTAGTTACAGATATTGTGTAATTTTTAAAATAAATTAGAAGATAAACCAATACGGTTATAGCAAGATATTGGTGCTGAAATAACGTTTTATATATTTCAATTCCATATCGAACTGCGCGCGATTACTTTCAGTTTCAAACGCAGGTCTTGAAAATGAAACATAATTAAATTTAAAATTAATTTAATATTACCGATACTAACTTGTATCTCTAAAATCCTTTCACCCCGAAGAAAGTGAAAAATTTGTTGCGAGAAATATTACCTCGACCAGAGATTAAACCTGGATTCCCCAATTATACGGCCAAAAGACCGTCTTAGCTAGTTTATTTTTTAAATCGTGATATTGTGTATTATATACTTTA